>NC_142468.1:8913333-11665000 GCF_049115385.1 Moschus berezovskii
TCCTCCTTCTCTCTGAAAGACTCAATACAGACATACTTTCAATGCAGTACTTACTTTGTTAGTATTTATAGGGGAGATTCCTACCAACTCAGAAGAGTACAGATATGAACACAATGAGATTAAGTTGAAATGATCTTGGTGAAAAAGACAAGGATATGGGGTTATTTAACTTGGATGATATTTCTGCAAATACAGGGAGGGTAAAATATATATAGTCCTTGTAAGAATCCTGCATAACAGTGGGGAAGTCCAACTTGGACAGGGTTCATCTTAATACACATAAAAGTTTTCTAACAGTCATCGCTTTCCTAGAATAAAATGGAATACCCCAGTAGTTACATCTCTTTCAGTTACAGAGGCACAGAATTATCAATAGAATAGAATTGTCAATAGAATTAGTAAAAGCTGTTACAAAGAGAAATCTAAAAAGCTCATTGCTCAGGTAATCATGTCTACAAGATTATCTATAAGAAGTAAATCAGTCATCAGTGCTTTTATTCTGTGCAACATTTCTGAAAATCTTAGCAGAACAACTGTTTATCAGTTTTGTGATTTATTTATTATCTGCTCATTTAACAAATATTTATATATCAGATCCCTCTATATGCTGAAGCAACAGACCAGCTCTCTGTCTCATAGATTTTGTAGTCTAGCTAATTTTTAAGACAAATTTTATGTATTTTCTAACGTAAAAAAGAGATTACGTATGGATATTCATTGCAAAATGCAAACATGATACGATGATTACTCTTATCATCATTTATATTTTAAGTAACTAAAAATGCATGTCCAACTTATCCTCTGAA
Source organism: Moschus berezovskii (assembly GCF_049115385.1). NCBI lineage: Eukaryota > Metazoa > Chordata > Mammalia > Artiodactyla > Moschidae > Moschus > Moschus berezovskii. Next base: position 8,914,140 of record NC_142468.1, read on the forward strand.
TTCTATACCTTTTATAAAATCAGTTATGACCATTACTGAATTCAATAGCATGAAATATGCATTTAAAATAATATCAGGTGATACTTTATTAATGGGATTTTTAATTGAGGAAACCTCTTTAGAGGGCATTTTGGCAATCACTTTTAAAATGCAAAATGCATGTATTTAATGACCCAGGAATTCCATTTTTAGGGATTTAACTAGAATGATATATTGATATATGTGGAAAATTAATGTATTAGGCTTTTCTATTAGTGTTACTGATATCGGCCAAAAAATGTCTTTCAATAGAAAAAGTATTAAATATATAAAATACATAATTATTATAATATCAACAACTTTAAAATAGTATGTCTATGAAAAGTAGTGGACATGTATTCTTTTGCTATATATACCCATGCAACACTCCCTTTCCCACCCCAAACTTCCTATTTCCCCTACTTTCTCAGGATTTAGGTTGTAAAGCATTCTACCTTCATGGTTCCAGGGAAGGTAGAACACAAGAAGCTAACAAGCCAATTATGCCAATACCTAGTCCCTTCTTCCCTAAAGCAATGAGAATAACAAGAGATGCAAATTGCTTGGGGCTAAATTCTTACTCCTGTACTCCAGTAAACTATCCATTCGTAATGGAGAAATAGAGACCCAGATGACTGGGGTTAGCCAAGAAGACACAAGATCTGAGTCTCAGTTCCCAGTTGAAGCTGGAAAAACAGCCTCTGCATCCCCTCATCGCATATGCTCACCAGGACTAACCAAGGAGTGGTAGAAAGAATGACTGTATGAAGTGGTAGAAAGAATGACTGTAGGATACATCTGGACAGATGCTGCCATGCTAAAACGGCCTGCTGAGTCAGAAAAATGCTTTCTGTGCCCTCAGGAGATGCACAGAGCTTGACTTAAAGAAACTGAGCAAACAGTAATGAGAACGAGCTTAGTAGTGACCTCTGGAGATGACATGTCTGAGATGGTAGACAGCACTGTACTTCATGTTGATTGAAGAAAGTCCAGTGACTACTTTCTTCCCAACCCTCAAGTTGAAAACTTCCTACATTTCTAAGATGCCATTTCAGGATAAACAATAAAGAGTCTCTAAGTTTGGCAAGATTTGTTTCTGCAACCAGGGAGAATGGATATTTCCAATAAGACATGAATGAATATGTTAAAAATATAAAGCTACATTTCATGAAAGTGTGAATTTGTGGAAAGAGATTTATAAGAACTATATGTTGATAACTGTAAGAAAAAAGCAAAAATAAGCACGAACTGTTAACTTCCCCAGATGTGTGTCTGTATATTCTGAGAACATTTCAAGAAAGAAACACAAGAAAATGTTAACAGCGTTTGACATGAATTATTTTAAAATATGAAATATTACAAAATAGTGACAAGGCATTTAAAGTATTTAGAGCATGGATCATTGGAAACCAATGTTAGATATATATTCAATAGCAAGTTTGCTTTTTTCAATCAGCACAGTCAAAGTTCTAGCAATCAACGGAGTGGAAAAACACAAGTCATCTCTACTTTAAAAGGTGACATTTCTCTTGATTTCTTCTCTGCAGGGTAGCTGCCATTGTTTCTATCTTCAGAGAATATCCTAAATTTAGGTCAACAGATCCTGACCTGCCTGAGTTGTGTTCAAACAGCTCCATAAATGAGAAGCAGAGTGCTTTTTGAACTTTTTTTTTCTAAGAACATTCTCTGTAACTGGCAATTAACCTCAGAAAGTTCTCTAGTATTTAACATCCTTCCAACCACCCTTCCTTTTAAAAAGTTTGGGGCTAATTGTAATGGCAGGGACATATAGGACACTTAAAATGTTTTATGTGCTTAGTGGCTCAGCCATGTCTGACTCTTTGCGACCCCGTGGACTGTAGCCCACCAAGCTTCTCTGTCCATGGAATTCTCCAGGCAAGAATACTGGAGTGAGTTTCCAGGCCCTCCTCCAGGGGATCTTCCCAACCCAGGGATTGAACCCAGGTCTGCCGCATTGCAAGCGGATTCTTTACCAACTGAGCCATGAAAAAATGCTAGTTGAAGATAATACAATAGTGTGTCAAAAGGAACCCCCTAGGACTTTGATTTCTTTAATATATACTGGCCCTTTCTTCACTAAAAGGTTAATATAAAGTTACAAATCGTTACAGAAGGGAACTCCAGGTTCCTGATGTGGTTATCTATGCATTTCTAGTCTACAGCTCTTCTCCGCAACACATACCCCTTACCGCCCCACTCCTGCCCAACCCATGATTTCTCTTTCCTTTTTTTCTCATTGCTTTTTTAAATTTTTGATCAGAGGATAATCGCTTTACAATATTTTGTTGATTTCTGCCATACAACAATGTGAATCAGCCATGAGTATACGTATACCCCTCCCTCTCGATTCACTCTCCCACCCCGGCCCCATCCCTGATGAACAAGGATGCAAAATACTTGACAAAATACTGCTGTCGTTTGTTGTGGTTTAGTAGCTATGTCCGACTCTTTGCATATTAGCAAACAGAATCCAACCACACACTAAAAGGATCATACACCATGATCAAATTGAGTTTATCCCAGGGATGCAAGCATTCTTCAATGTACACACATCTCTCCTTTCAATTGTCAACATTTGTTCTGTGTTTCAGTCCATTTGTTGTACTCATGGACACTTACTAGAAAAATGCCTTACCTTTGTTTTCTGTAGACTCACGTCATTGGAAATGCCTCAGAGAGTAACATATCATCTAAGACTCGATGGACATGACTTTGGGTGAACTCCGGGAGTTGGTGATGGACAGAGAGGCCTGGCGTGCTGTGATTCATGGGGTCGCAAAGAGTCCGACACGACTGAGCGACTGAACTGAACTGAACTGAACTGAAAAGAAAGTAGTAATTTAAAGCCACAATTTTCTCACCTGTATAATGAACATAATTATTTTATCCAATACATGGGTTATCATAAGATCGAATGTGTCAATGCATATACAGTGTTTATTCTAGTATCTAGCATATAATATATGCATACCAAATGCTGGTCAGTTTTATCATTCAGTTCAGTTCAGTTCAGTCTCTCAGTGGCGTCCGACTCTCCACAACCCCATTAATCACAGCACGCCAGGCCTCCGTGTCCATCACCAACTCCTGGAGTTCACTCAAACTCATGTCCACAGAGTCGGTGATGCCATCCAGCCATCTCATTCTCTGTCGCCCCCTTCTCCTCCCGCCCCCAATCTTTCCCAGCATCAGAGTCTTTTCCAGTGAGTCAACTCATCACATGAGGTGGCCAAAGGATTGGAGTTTCAGCTTTAGCATCAGTCCTTCCAATGAACACCCAGGATTGATCTCCTTTAGAATGGACTGGTTGGATCTCCTTGCAGTCCAAGGGACTCTCAAGAGTCTTCTCCAACATCACAGTTCAAAAGCATCAATTCTTCAGGGCTCAGCTTTCTTTATAGTCCAACTCTCACATCCATACATGACCACGGGATAAACCATAGCCTTGACTAGACGGACCTTTGTTGGCAAAGTAATGTCTCTGCTTTTTAATATACTATCAAGGTCGGTCATAACTTTCCTTCCAAGGAGCAAGCAGCTTTTAATTTCATGGCTGCAATCAGCATCTGCAGTGATTTTGGAGCCCCAAAAAATAAAGTCTGACACTGTTTCCACTGTTTTTCCATCTATTTCCCATGAAGTGATGGGACCAGATGCCATGATCTTTGTTTTCTGAATGTTTTATCATTACATCAGTCCAATTATATCCACACACACAAACTAATGAGTTATAAACCCAATAAGTGAAAATCAGATATTTATTTACTTATTTAAAGTATTAATTGACATAAAGCTTCTCTCTGAACAAACACAGAATTAACTATGTGTTTACTCTTCTCTATAATCGTTCATTCTGACATTGTGTCAATACTGTCTTAGTTAACCTGGGAATTAATTATTCACAACATAGCTCAAAGACAGTCATGACTGGTTTATGCAACACGTAAAATCTGACATAGCATATCAAGAATACGTATGCTTTGCCTGGCACCTGTCACATATTTGGACGACAAGTTAAGGGTCATGAACATGCATACTTCATTTTACTGCACTTCACTTTTTTGTGCTTCACTGATATTGTGTTTTTAATACACTCAAGTATGGAGATAATCCTGCACCTAAAACAACCAATGCCATTTTTCCAGTAGCATTTTCTTATTTTGTGTCTCTGTGTCAGATTTTGGTAATTCTCACAATATTTCAAAATTTTTCATTATTGTTATATTTGCTATACTAATGTGTAATCAGTGATCTTTGATGTTTCTATTGTAATTTTTTTTGCATTTTTAAACTAAAGTACATACATCTTTTTGACAATGCTTTTGCAAACTTAATAGACTGCACTATAGCATAGACATAACTTTTACAAGACCTGAGAAACCAAAAAATTCACAAAACTCCGTTTATTGCTATATTTGCTTCATTCTGGTGGTCTGGAACCACATTTACAATATCTCCAAGGTATGCCTATAAAGAGAATCTTATAGGGTGTAACCTTTTCAGAGTGACTTCTTCCACTTAGTAAATATGCATTTAAGTTTCCTCCAACTCTTCTCTTGGCTTGATAGCTCATTTATTTTTCATGCTGAATAACACTCCATTGTCTGTATGTACCACAATTTATTTATCCATTCACCTTCTGAAGGACATCTTGGTGTTTCTGAGTTTTGGCAGTTATGAACAAAGGTACTATAAACATCTATGTGTAGGTTTTTGTGCGGATGTAAGCTTTATACTCCTTTGGGTAAGTAAGAAGGAGTGCAAATGCTGGATCTTATTGTAAGAGGATGTTTATTTTTGTAAGAAACTGCCAAAAAATCTTCTGAATTGGTGTACCATTTTGCATTCTTACTAGCAATGAACCCAGATTTTTGTCATTTTAATAAGCTTGTAATGGTGAAGTGAAGCGAAAATTGCTCAGTAATGTCTGAATCTTGGTGACCCTATGGACTGTATAGTCCATGGAAGTCTCCAGGCCAGAATACTGGAGTGGGTAGCCATTCCATTTTTTCAGGGGGTCTTCCCAACCCAGGTATGGAACCCAGGTCTCCCACATTGCAGGCTTATTCTTTACCAACTGAGCCACAAAGGAAGCCCTGCTTGCCATGGTATTTCACTGTTATTTTCATTTATTTCAGGATATACGAGGCAGAGAATAACTTCATATGTTTATTTGCCATCTGCTTATTTGCCATATCTTTTTTGGTGAGGTATCTATTAAAGTCTCTGTCTCATTGTTTTTAATTGGGTTGCTTTCTAATTGTTGGGTTTTTAGAGTTCTCTGTGTATACTGTAGAAGAGTTCTTTATCAGTGATAAGTGAATGGTGTCAGATTTGTGATCTCTGAAGAAGAAGATTTAACTCCAGGACCAGGGACCAGCCTTGATCACTCAGGAGCTTTTGTGTAGCAGAGTTTTATTAAAGTATAAAAAGGGACAGAGAAATATTCTGACATGGCCATCAGAAGGGGGATGGAGAGTGCCCCCTTTGCTAGTTTAGCAAGCTGATTTATGTCTCTTTGAAAGTTATTAATCAGATAAGAGAGATATCTCAAGGCTGACGAAGTTTCACCAGACCCCTCTCCCACAATGTGCATTTTTGAGCTAGGATGGCACCATGTGTGTCATCCCCCGGCCATGAAACAATTGATATGAATACTGGTTTGTTGAGTGATTATCAGCACAAGGTTTGAGAAAAGAAAAAAAAAAAAAAAAAAGAGTTAGTCAGGTGGAACCATTTTGAAGAAAGGCAAATCCCAAAGCAAATCCATAGTTTCATTAACACTGCTTAAGAAATTTCCATGAAGAGTTTGTTTCCTCCTGCCATTTAAGGGAGAGATTAAAAAATGTCTGACACCTGCAGCCTATTTCCTCCGTTTGGAGACCCCTGGCCTTCCTGCCTGTTACCTTCTCATCAGGAATGGCTTTTGCAAACATTTCCTCCCAGTCTGTGACCTGTCTTCTCATTTCCTTGACACTGTCCTTCACGGAGAAAATGTTTTTAAGTTGAATGAAGTCCAGTTTATCCATTCTTTCTTTCTGGGTCATGCCTTTGGTGTTCTATCAAAAAAGTTATCGCCATACCAAGGCCGTCTAGGTTCTCATCTGTGGTATCCTCCAGGAGTTTTATAGTTTATGCTTTACCTTTAGGTATATGGTCCATTTTAAGTTAAATTTTGTGAAGTATATAAATTGTATAAAATCTGTGTCTAGATTTTTTTTTTTTTTTTGGAATGTAGACATCCATTTTTTTTAAGAGGCTATCTTTGTTCCATTACAATGTCTCTGTTCCTTTATCAAATATACTTGACTATATTTGGGTAGGTTTATTCCTGGGATTTCTATTTTTTCCATTGATTCATTTATACTTTTATCAAAACCATGCTGGCTTGATCATTATAGCTTCACAGTAAGTCATAAAGTCAGATGATGTTGTTTTCTGACTTTGTTCTTTTTCTTGAGTATTGTGTATTGGCTATTCTAAGTCTTTTGCTTCTCCATAAAAACTTTAGGATCAGTTTGCCAATATCCACAAAATTACTTGCTGAGATTTTGATTGGGATCACACTAAATCTACATCAATATCTTTTTAATAGAGTATTACCGAGTATCAACAATTAGCTGTTTCCATCTTTGTGAACATTTAAACAAAGTTAGTTCCAAGCTCAGAGCAGCAAATTTTCCTGGATCACAGTAAAATATTATATTGTTTTCATACACATAGTCATCCACAGTTCTTAAATTCTTTAACAGTTTGAAAATCTTATTACTATAAAGTAAGAGAGAACTTCCCTGATAGCTATCAGAGAAGAGGGTTTCCTTGATAGCTCAGTTGGTAAAGAATCTGCCTGCAATGCAGGAGACCACGGTTCAATTCCTGGGTCGGGAAGATCCCCTGGAGATGGGATAGGCTAACCCACTCCAGTATTCTTGGGTTTCCCTTATGGCTCAGCTGATAAAGAATCTACCTGCAGTGAAGGAGACCTGGGTTCAATTCCAGAGTTGGGAAGACCCCATGCAGAAGGGAAAGGTTACCCACTCTAGAAAATGAATCTCATGGACTATACTATACAGTCTATGGGGTCGCAAAGAGTCGGACACAACTGAGCAACTTTCACTTTCAAGAGAGAACCAAACCAAAACCTTGATAAATCTCTCCCTCCTTCGCTTTGAACCTCTGCCTTCTAACAACAAACTTGCAATAATAAATTTCCAGTTGTTAACTACATATTACTGTCATTGAGCTTTACTCTCCTGGTCTTTAACTTCAGTAAAAGTTCTATGAGCCAACCACTACTACTCCTATACTCAGTAACTACAGCTGATTTATGATAGTAACGCTCCCAAAGGTTCAATGCCCTGCTATCAAGGGCACAGTCAGGATACCCATATGGGTTTCTACATCTCCTTGCCTTTGCACTATACCACACTGTATTCCTGTCAGTTTTTGATATTGTTGTTTAGTCACTAAGTCATGCCTGACTCACTTGCAACACCATGGACTATATAGCATGCCAGGCTTCTCTGTCCATGGAATTTTCCAGGCAAGAATACTGGAACGGGTTGTCATTTCCTTCTCCAGGGGCTCTTCATGATTCAGGGATTGAACCCATATCTCCAGCATTGGCAGGTGGATTCTTCACCACTGAGCCACCAGAGAAGCCCTGCCAGATACAGCATCAAAACTGAACAGTAAACTCTGTTACAGCTAAATTAAACCACTCGAAACTACTCAGCCATACCCAAAATCAACCTTCAGGATAACCTGAGAATGATATATCACACAGAATTGTTATCTTTAAAAAAGAACTTTTACACATCAATATCAGTATGATGCAGGGAACGGAAAAATAGATCTGATAATCTTTCATTGGTGTATTCTTCATTTGGTGAATTATTCTCTGTTAAGATATTATTTGCAATATTATTGACTTTTGGTAAGTTTTAATCCTCTGTTATTTCCGTCTCGCTTGAATTAAAGATGTCTTTGCTTGTACTATTAAAAATTCCACCAACTAATCTCTGGCAAATATTTATGGAGTTAGGTCAATGCTCCTTAATAAGCACTGGCCTCATAGATGCTCAGAGGAATAAGGATAATATAATACCATGATTAAGCCTTCCATAGACACAGATCACTTATAATTATGAAAAACTAGAATTATAGTGAGTCACTACAAATTCGAAAACTCATAGAGGGTGGCTCTGGGGTTTTGCTTGAGAAGTATACCCTGCACTACTGCTGTTTGCTAATTGGGCTTGTGGAAAGTTCAGAGTAATGATTAGGCATACCAAGATTCATCTGCCAAGCAACAATTATGAATCTCAGCAGGGAGCAGAAGGGTATGCATTGCTCAAAATAGCAAACAGACCCTAAGATGGGAGAGAATTACTAGGAGTTAGGAAAAGAGACTAGTTTTTAAAGTGAAAATAATAGACTACCAATTATTTAAGGATGAAATAATGAGTTAAAGAAAATCTCGTAGTTACAGGAACAGAGTTAAATTCAGAGAGAAAAAGGGTAATGCAAAATGGCTTACTTACAAAGTTACTCGTTACCCTAGGATTTGTTCAGAGAGAACAGTAGCAGAGAGTCCAGAACAGCTGCTTAATGGTACACAAAAGGGGAGACTAATTTGAGAGATTTTATATTGCTTTATCACAGATTCAGAGAAACTGAACATCAAAAAGAAGCAAATAAGAGGATCAGGAGAAGAAGGAGAGAAAGACACACAAACCACTTCCCAGTCAGAGAAGTTTTGACTTATCTTGTGATAGTTATAGGTGGAATCAGGATGCTAAGAACAGTCATGACTTGGGGCAAGACCTTCGGTATTGATGCTTTTATCAATGGAGAACTTGAGATGCTGTGATCTCTTTTATCCATCTCCATTTCCAGTTGATTTTTTTTCCAACTCCTACCTCTCAAATGTGGGATTCATCTAGCTGGAGCCTGCCTGTTTCATTCACTACATTATCATCAGTGCCGAAAAGAATCCCTGGAACAATGCAGTTACTCAAACTATATTTATTAAATCTAAGACTATGTCTTTGAAAATGTCTGAAAACATGTGCTTCATCATCACCCTGATGGCTTTTTGAGCTTAGTATAGAATCTAGATTCAAAATTGTGTGTTCTTGGAATTTGAGAGCATTTCCTTATTATTTTTCTTTTTCCCTAGAATCCACTCTTGCTCATAAAAACAAAAAGCTAACCAGAAAATAGACTAAAAACGGAAACCTGAAATCTCTGACTTTTATTTCTTTGTATAAAAGTATTTTTCTCGCTGGAATCTTTTAGGATATTTCTTTCATTCTTCCCTCCAATTCAGAAAATTCTTGAAGTATTTCCCAAATAATCTGATGACATATGATTGGGCGCTTACTATTTATTTCAATAAATAATTTGTATGCTCATTGACCCTGGTGTATGTCATATGATCATCACTTTTATGATTGTCTTGCCCCCATTTCTATATTCTCTCTTGGTAAAACTCTTATAGTCAAATAGCCTTGATTAATCCTTTGCTCATATTTTGTCTCATTTTCTTTAACCTCTCTTTGCCTTTTCTAATCTGTTTAGACTAGAGACCCCAGAACTTTACTCTGAAACAGTAATTCACTTCCTTGCAGACCTAGACTTCTCCAAAAGGTTTTGACTAATTTCTTGAAATCCACACCTAATATATTGATTCTGAAATTTATTTTACTTATTGAAGAGGTATATAAAAATAGTTTCTAATTTAATCCTAAATTTGGTACAATCTTACTTATGACCAACAGTTTCAAGAGACAATGTGGTCCAATATATAGGCTTTAGAGTAAAAAAATAAAAAAGGCTCGAGTTAGATTTCTTGGTCTGCCAAACATTACTTAAAAGATATTGAATATTTAGCTTCAGAGATTCAATTCCCTTATGTGAAAATTTAGATAAAATTTCACTTAATATGGAAACGTCATTAAGCTTAATGATAATCCATGTAAGTCATACTAAGTACTTAGGATATAGCATGTGCTCAACAACTACTCATTGGAGGGACTGATACTGAAGCTGAGACTCCAGTCCCTTGGTCACCTGATACGAAGAGCTGACTCACTGGAAAAGACCCTGATGCTGGGAAAGATTGAGGGAAGGAGGAGAAGGGGACGACAGAGGATGAGGTAGTTGGATGGCCTCACCGACTCAATGGACATGAGTTTGAGTGAACTCTGGGAGTTGGTGATGGACAGGGAGGCCTGGCCTGCTGCAGTCCATGGGGTCGCAAAGAATCAGACACGACTGAGAGACTGAACTGAACTGAACTGAACAACAACTGTAGTAGGTATACATAAGTATAGACACTGTAAGAAGAGGTCACAGTGACTGAAGAAAACGATTAACTTTACTGGTCTAAACTACAGGCTCCTGCCTCAAGGGCGCAGGTGCAAGCCCTGCACCAAGGTCACCTCTGAAGCTAATTGAGCCAGTTTGAAACTTTTGCCAAAAACTCCCTGATCATCACTAACAAGTGTCCTGACTCCAAATTAGGCAAAGATGCGCACTCCAGTAAACACCCTATAGTGCCTTAACCAATAACCTAACACCAACCTTCCAACAGGAATTTTCTTTGTCTTGAGGCTATAAAAACTGACTGCTGCTGCTGCTGCTGCTAAGTCACTTCAGTCGTGTCCGACTCTGTGTGACCCCATAGACGGAAGCCCACCAGGCTCCCCTGTCCCTGGGATTCTCCAGGCAAGAACAATCTGCCGACTCTCCCCGGTTTGTCTGCCTGCTTCGCTTGCAGTACCTTCATTATCTCTGCTGTTTGTTCTTAAACCCACACCCTTCTGAAATGCTCTGGTTCTGGAAATTCTTTTCCAACCCACACTTGGCCTGCCTCAACACTGATCTCATTGTCATGACCTCTATGAGCTAATATTTAGATTAAATGGTTTATAAATATACTATGGTTACCTGTGGAAAAAATTGTTACAGATGTATACAAATACACGTGCACCCACACGTCTATGAAAAGAAAGTAGAGTAACTGCGTCTTGGCCTCTGATAGTTAAATCCTCCATGGTAGTCTTAAAATTAATCATTACTTCACAAGTTATTTGGCTTTAAGAACTGGTGCTTATGTTATCTCACAAGTAGACAAAAAAAAAGAACTTCAATAAAATATTGAAGTTTTTTTTTTAATTGTTATTGGCTTTCTTCTCAGAATTTATAAATAAACCACAGAGCTGAATTCCTCTTCCTCATTAAAATAGATTCTCTGGGTGGGGAAGAATTTACAGTGATACATGAGGCACTCAGAGGGAATAAGTTCCCATTAGATTTTCATAGATATTTTATGGTGTACCTATTTAAGTGAAGTATTTATTTTGAAATGTTGCCCTCAGTTCTGTCAAGATTTTGCAAATCTTCAGAGTAAAGCATTCAGAGTACTGCACTATGCTTTGCATTCTGCAGTGCATTGACAGTCCTTTAATTATGTTTTGAAATATGGATTTGCCAAGGCTGCATGTTATTTGAGCTATCACCTTAATTTGCAAATACACAAGGTTTAATTACTCTAGTGAAAAGAGTTGGAAAATACATGGCTGGAGTTCACTTACTGCGGTATGTCTTTCCACAGCCCTACAAATCTTATTCTTAGAAACGTTTTCTTCTCATGGAGATTTGGGTAACTCAGCTTTCTCATCATGGCGATCAAGACATACACAAGCTAGTTTTCTTTTCTCTACTTCTACCCTCTTTAAATTGCCATGGCAATGAGAAAGTTGCTCCTTCTATTTTGGAGAAAGATGACATTTAGCAATATTTGCTATATTACTTCATAAATATATGCCCTACAGTCACTTGAACTGTTGGTCATAGATTTGAGAATTCTCCACTGTATGAATTCCACCATCTCTTTATTACTTCTTTAATCAAAATGTCTAATCAGAATCTTTTTTTTTTTTTTACTAAGGGCATGTTTGTGTTTGTTCTCTGTCCCTGTCTTGTCTGTTTGCATTTCTTCCTCTTCTCTCTAAACATCTGTAGAAAAATGAGTAGCATGAAACAGTCATATTTAGGATAATTAAAACAATATATCTGTGGATATTATCAGAGCTCTCTTGCCTATGGAAAGACAAGTCCCATGGTAAAGCTGACCTCTGTCTTCTGCTCATCTTTTATAGAGACCTATGCATGTCATGTTGACAGTATTATAGTGCTGCTGGCTTCAGTGAGGCAACTCCAGGGCTTTCTGAATGTCTGTCCCCTCAAAGGAACGTCAACAGTGGCACCCATCTGTATTTGCAACCTCCCTTCCATGGTTTTTGTTTTAACAAATCAGGTAAATGGACCACAGCTCTTGAGGATAGCAGTTTTCCCTAATGCTTGTGGCTGCTTCTAAAAGAGGCCTATGGGGAAATTTCCTGGTGGTCTAGCAGTTAGGACTCAGTGCTTTCATTGCTATGACCAAGGGTCGCGTTCCCCGCAAGTAGCGGCCTCTGGGATGGTTCTAACCTGATACAAAGGATGTTAAAAATGGCAGTTTATTTTCCCTATTATATTTCACTAGGTCTTCCTTCTGAAACAGTTCTGGTCCAAGAAGATGTAAAGAAATCAAAACAAGTAGTTTCTCCAAAGATATCTGAAAGTTACTCACTGGAATTACTGCTTATTGGTAGAGGAAGAAATGGCAAGCTGTTTTATCAATAGTACTTATGTTTCTCTACTATTAAGAAAATACAGATCTGTCCTGAGAATATGGAAATAAGACGTGAAAAAGAGAGGCAGAGGGAGGAATCAAGATGTACTAATGAAAAATACTGCCTCAGTTCTGTAAATCGCTGTCAACACCTCCTCTTCCTACTCGTCTTTAACCTTGACTGTCACCACCACTCCACCCCGGCACACGAGTGCACACAGAAGCACAAGCCCAGAGCAAAGAGGAAAGGAGAGGATGAATAGTATGAAAGTACCCCCTTGAGATGTAAATAAGAACAAAAAAAGCTGTCAAAAGACTTTCTGTTGGATCCCAATCCCGTCACCGATTCCTGTATTTAAGGCCTTCCAGTGTCAACGTGCTCATCCTCTGTCTTGTTCTTTCTACCCTGAGTAGTTTAAAGTCTCACTGTCTGATTCTTCTGACATTTTCAACCTATAATCCCCACAGAAGAGCTTCATGGATAAAAGGGAATCTCTTAATTTCCTGTCAGAGCCACTTATTTTTATATTATTTTTCATTCTAAGCACCTCAAGGCAGACTCAAAATCCAGATGTGACAAAACCACATGCATTTCAAGTCAGAGATGCTTCACAAACAATCATCATTAACATGAATTATAAAAGATATCTAAAGTCATGCTTGATTTTTAATTATTAAAAATGGCAATATAGCAGACTACTTTCCCATTGAGAATTCAGTAGGTTTGTTTCCTTTTAAAAAATATCCAATACATTTCTGCCAGTAGAATTTGATAACTTAGCATCCTTAAAATGCAAACTAGCTTACAATTTAGGGGACCATTCTCCAGGGATATATAACTACTTGGCATATGGCTTTTACCTTTATGTGGGATGCAAGCATTAGCTTCTAATATATAAGAAAATTAAGTGCACTCAGCCATGGAGCAATGCATTTTTTATCAGAACTCTGAAAAGTCAGCTCCAAGTTTCTATTTCTCTCTAGAGAGGCCAATGCAATTGTGGACAGCAACTCCAATTACAGGAGAGAGAGGCTGCTTCTGTAAGGACCAAAAATTAATGTAGCAAATATAAGTGATAATGGTCTGATCATGGCTCCATGTATGCATAATGCTATGCTAAGCACTGAGTGCTTTGATGATAATCTGAAAATTGAATTTTTTTCTAAAATGATAGCCTCTGTCCCTATAATTCACTTCAACAAATATTTATTGATGGCTTGTTCTAGAAGCTTGGATTCATCAGTGAACAAATATTAAACCTCTAATGGAACTTATATTCCCATAGGATAAGACAAACAATAAAATATTTCAAATAAATAAGTTCTATAAGTTGATAAGTATGATGGATGAAAAGGTGGAAAAAAGAATTCAGGGGATCAAGAGTGAAAGTAGATATAATTTTAAATAGCATGGTCAAGATGGTCTTAATAAAAATAGTGATATTTCAGTGAAGACTTGAAGGAGGTGAGGGATTTAACCATGCTGATATCTAAGGAAGAGAGTCCCAGATAATGGGAGTAGCCCTCATAAAAGGTCCAAACCAGGAATCCAGCAGGACACAATCAAAGAATATCAATGAGGCAGATACAAATTAAATGGAATGTGCAAGGCGGAGGATTGTAGTCAAAGAGACTAGCTGCTGCTGCTGCTGAGTCACTTCAGTCATGTCCGACTCTGTGCGACCCCATAGACGGAAGCCCACCAGGCTCCCCTGTCCCTGGGATTCTCCAGGCAAGAACACTGGAGTGGGTTGCCATTTCCTTCTCCAATGTGTGAAAGTGAAAAGTGAAAGTGAAGTCGCTCAGTCATGTCCGAGCCTTAGCGACCCCACGGACTGCAGCCTACCAGGCTCCTCCATCCATGGGATTTTCTAGGCAAGAGTACTGGAGTGGCTTGCCATTGCCTTCAGGTAATGAAATAATTGATTGTGGGGGAGAGATCACTTAAAGTATTGCATTGAAAGTTTCTTTCTTTACCTAAGTGAAAAGCAGAATCTTTCAAGGGTTTGAACAGAAGTATGACAAGACAAGCAGGATGATTTATTAACACAAGGCTCACCCCCACTACAGAGATGAGAAGAGCTTGTGGGAGGCACTGATGGAAGCAGTCATCCAGGTGAAAAAGAGCAGAGGTGGGAACAGCATGGAATCAGGGGAGAAAGTAAAATGTGGCCAATCTATTGGCATATTTTGGAGAGAGATTCAAGATTCCCCAGTGGGCATAGATAAGTAAAAATCTGATCAAAGAAGTATCAAAACCTAATGTAAACTAAGCACTTTAAAATTGTATTAAAGTATATTCATAAACTAATTTGACCTCAAAAATAAATCCATTGACTGATAATATTTATTTCTATTTTATAGATAAAATATTAAAGGAGGCTCATTGAAAGATGAAGGAAACTATTTGTTGGAATGAATCCTGCAAGCACAGCTTCCTACCAGATAGGACCTTTCAAATGGATGACATCATTTACTCCTCATACAACATGAGAGCAAGGACCAGCCCCAGTTTTTCAAGTATTGAAAACACAGCTCAGAATGGTGTGTGAAGTACCCAAGTTTCCACAGTTAGCTCATGACTTAACATAGCTCTCACCCTGAAGTCCTTTTCTTTCATTATCCCCAACTTCCTCTACTATCTGAAAGTATCCAAGTGAACCTTCTGAAATATCTTCAGTCATTTACTCCTCAAGAGATCCTTACGGACAATTAATGCTGTTAGTATCCATTTTCTAGAGAATGAGCCAGAGAGAAAGGGACCGAGGGGATACTGTATTAGTCAGGGTTCTTCAGAAAAAGCAACTTCAGTTCAGTTCAGTTCAGTTCAGTCGCTCAGTCGTGTCCGACTCTCCGCGACCCCATGAATCACAGCACGCCAGGCCTCCCTGTCCATCACCATCTCCCGGAGTTCACTCAAACTCATGTCCACAGAGTCGGTGATGCCATCCAGCCATCTCATTCTCTGTCGTCTCCTTCTTCTCCCGCCCCCAACCTTTCCCAGCATCAGAGTCTTTTCCAGTGAGTCAACTCATCGCATGAGGTGGCCAAACTATTGGAGTTTCAGCTTTAGCATCAGTCCTTCCAATGAACACCCAGGATTGATCTCCTTTAGAATGGACTGGTTGGATCTCCTTGCAGGACAAGGGACTTTCAAGAGTCTTCTCCAACACCACAGTTCAAAAGCATCAATTCTTTGGCGATCAGCTTTCTTCAGAGGATATAAAAGGAAATGTGTTTTGGGGAATTGTCTCATATGACTATCGAGGCTGAGAAGTCCCATGATCTACTGTCTGCAAGTTGGACACTCACAGAAGACAGTGGTGATACTTCAGTAGAGCCCTAACCCCTGAGAACCAGGAAAGACACCATGAATCCTTCTCTAAGGGCAGGAAAAGACGAAAGATGTCACAGCGTGAACAGGCAGAAAAGAAAAGCAAGCTTCTTTCTTCTACCTTCCTGTTTTATTCATAGGTCCTAAATGAATGGGTCAACCCCACCCCACAACCCCCACATAAACACACTGAGTAGGGCCACCTCGGAGAAGGCAATGGCAAGCCACTCCAGTACTCTTGCCTGGAAAATCCCATGGACGGAGAAGCCTGGTAGGCTGCAGTCCATGGGGTCGCTACGAGTCAGACATGACTGAGAGACTTCACTTTCACTTTTCACTTTCACACATTGGAGAAGGAAATGGCAACCCACTCCAGTGTTCTTGCCTGGAGAATCCCAGGGACGGGGGAGCCTGGTGGGCTGCCGTCTATGGGGTCACACAGAGTCGGACACGACTGAAATGACTTAGCAGTGGCAGGGCCACATACTTTACTGAGTCCACTGATTCAAATGTTGATCTCATCTGGAAACATCCTCATAGACACACAGTGAGATGATGTTTAACCAGATATCCTGGCAGCTCCTGATTTAGTCAAATTGGCACGTAGAATTAACTATCACAAATGTATATCAATAAGTCCAAATGTACATGCTAGCAATTGCATAGCAAGAGATGACTGTGAATCAGGAAGCATGCCTCGCCAGACAGGGAATGTTCCACTGCCTAGATCTTGGACTTCCCATGCTCTGAAACTGTGAGAAATAAATATCTCTTATTTATAAGCTAAAAAAAGAGAGAGAGAGATGAACTTTAAATATACGATCGTTTGACTCTAAAGTCCTCAGTCTTCACAATTAAGCAGCACGTTATAGAAACGTGAAACAATAAGCCCTCCCAGGCTCCCCAAGGGAGTTGTGAAAGTTAAATGAAGCCATGCACATGAAAGTGGTTTGCTAAGAGTTCCTCTGGATGCCCTGTTTGATATTTTTCTCATTACCTGTTAGCTACCTAGTTTAAATTTCAAAATCCCCAAATCAAGCCCACAAAAGGCAGTTTCCGAGGGCTGGATCAGGCATCATTTTGGATGTTGCTGATCGCACTTATTGCCTGTAAGGATCTCTTTGGATGAGCCAACAGTGAATGGAGGAAAAGAAAAACATCAGAGAAGTCAAGTACCAAAGCAGGTTGTAGCCCAACATGCTCAAAAACTCAAGCGCTGGTGATTCTCCACCCGCCACTCCCTCTCGGGCACCAGAGGAGCCGCGAGCATACCCAGAGGACACTTGTTTGCTCTCTGCCTGCTGCTTCCGCCACTTAGGAGAGCCCTTTGCTTCTTTTCATCTACTTCTCTTTGGGCTGCTACCATCCAGGTGTGATCAGAAAATGTGCTTCAAGCCCCAGCCGCTGACAAGAAGAGGTCCAGTGTGTGATCATCCCTGTCCTAGAGAGTGTTCACTGATGCAAGTTTCAGCAGAATTCAATTAAATCCAAAATGCATGTATGGAGTGCCTGCAGTGTGCCCGCCACCCTTTGAGGTGCGGAGGGGGGAAGCTAAGATGAATCAGCTCCCAGCTTTTGCTTCTCACAATCTGGCAAGAAAGACCGGCAAGAAAAAGAATTTATTCAAAGAAGCCAATGAAATGGATTTTTTTTCTGAAGGAACAAAACCACACCAAATGTGGACTCTAGCCTAAAAGAGAGACTAACTGTTACCAGAAGGTCTAAGAAGTATCTTTTTGGAGGAACCAGCTTTTTAAATTGACTTAGAGATATGGATCTGCCATTTGGAACAAAGGAAGGAAATGTGTATTTGAGATTGAATGGCACACCTGCCACAGGGAAAGAATGGTAAATGCTGGGAGGACGGTACATGATCTATCACAGCTAAAGGGAAGGATACAAATGAGTGAACGTAAGGCTGGGATGATTACAGGAAGGAACTGTGGCCAAAAAGCTGAGTCCTTAATGCAAGAAGACATTACATTCCAGGCAGACCATATGAAATTCTGTTTTACATTCATGTAAAAGCTTTAGAAAACTGGGCTTGGTAGTTCCACGGTCAGAAGGAAGGTTTGAGAAAAGGGCTATTAAAGCAATGTGTAGGAAGGGGTGATTGAAAGCAAGGGAACTGTTTAGAACCAAAGTAATGAGTAAATAAACTAAATAGTAACATGAGAAAATAAAAAGATAAGAGGCAAGATGCATTGAAAAGTTTAAGAAAGTAAAACGAATATTGAGTAGAGTTGAGGTATAAACAACATGAAACCTGAAAAACTGAGAGAACTTTGATGTTGCCAGTCAACATAATAAGACCAGGAGGAGTTAGGAAGGCTCGGTGGGTTTGTTAATGGCGACCCACTCCAGTATTCTGGGGTGGAGAATCTCCGTGGTCAGAGGAGCCTGGCAGGCCGTGATCGCTGACTCAGACGCAGCTAAGCAAGTAAGCACAGTGCGGCAAAGTCCTGTGAGATGTGCCAGTAAAGATTTCTAACAGCAGGTGAGGGTGACCGTCCCGAATTCAGAAGAGAGGTGAAGCCCAGACATAAGTTTCTGATTCGTTTTGAGAAGAAGTACTATGCGATCGTGTAAAATAGAGGAATGCCGGTATACTAAGAAGAAAAAGGGATTGAGATTATTTCATGA
This sequence comes from Moschus berezovskii, assembly GCF_049115385.1. Classification (NCBI taxonomy): domain Eukaryota; kingdom Metazoa; phylum Chordata; class Mammalia; order Artiodactyla; family Moschidae; genus Moschus; species Moschus berezovskii. The sequence continues at coordinate 8,932,838 of NC_142468.1, forward strand.
GTAAATGAAAAGACAGGCAAAAATGCAAAAAAAAAAAAAAGAAGAAGAAGAGCTAGTGAGTAAGAGTAACATGAAGACCAGGAAGAAGAATAAAAAGGGTGTGTGGCAAGGCTCAGAAATCAAGAGAAGACAGTTTTGGGAATAAGAGAAAAACAGTAACACTTTCTAATATTTCAGAGTTCTAAAAGTATGGTGATTGTATCCATAAACTTCCGCCTTGAAAAAATAAGCTGTATGAATTATCTCACATAAAGAGTTTCAAACTGATATTTGGAGGCTTGGAATCCTTGGAAGGGTTGGTAAAGTTTGGATGATTCTCAAGGGAAAGTCCAGAGTTCTTAAAATCACTGATAAGTATCTCAGCAGTCTGCACCTTGGACGTGGGTGATTCACAAAAGGCGACTTACCAAAAAAACAGGAGCAGAATTCCATGCCTCAGCTTTCACACTGCCTCGGGAAAATTACAGCCTTTCTTCATCTTAGTCCTTCAAAGCTCACAATATTGTCTCTCTCTGGCAGAGCTGAACAAGAACCTAGGAAGTCTGGAGTGTCACAGACACTCAGCCCTTGGGTGGCAGGAGCTGGTTTAGAAGGGAGAAGATGCAACATCGTATCAACCAACAAGCAGTACAAGTTTTTAGATGAAGCCAGTGGATTTGGTGACTAAATAACTGATAATTCTTAGAAGCAGATTATTAAGAAATTAGAGATAATAGTGTGTGTGTGCCAAGTCACTCAGCCATGTCCAACTCTGTGTGACCCCATGGACTGTATCCTGCCAGGCTTCTCTGTCCATGGAATTTTTCCAGGCAACATTACTAGAGTTGTGTTGCCATTTCCTTCTCCAGGGAATCTTCCCAACCCTGGAATGGAAACTGCATCTCTTGTATCTCCTGCAATGGCAGGCAGATTCTTTACCACTGCACCATGTGGAAGGCGCCAGGTAGTAGAGATGATCCAAACTGCAAGGGAAAGAAAAATAGATGACAGAAGAGGAAGTAAATACAGCTTGAGAAAATTACTCATTTTAGAAAAGCTTTGGGCGATAGAAGCAAAGATAACACTATTCTGAGGAGGAAACAGAATTAGAGATTTTGTTGTTGTTTTTGTTCAAGTCATAGCCAATTTAGCACATCTGCTGTGTGGATAGGAAACAGTACAAAGAAACTAAAGAATAGACAGATGGAGACACTTATAACATCATGCAGAAGATGGAAGGATTAACCTTAACCAAAGTGGAAAAAAAATTGCCTTCCTGAGAGATACAGGATATTAGGAAATAGAAAGGATGAAACATGGACAAATCCTTGTAAGAAAAAAAGAGAGATAATAATAAATGGCCTAATGTTTACAGTCCAGTAGGCAACCTAGTGATTATCTGAAAATGAGAGAAGCAAAGTCATGCCGGGAAGTTTGGGGCACAAAAAAGCTTTGAAACAGCTGCATTAGTCACTCAGATATGGATCAACTAGAAAAAATACCATGCATTACTCAGTGGTATACTTTGCCAATTATAAAAGTAAAATCTAGGGGATAATGAAGCCACCAGGCTTTCCAAGTGGCTCGATGGTACAGAATTTGCCTGCAATACAGGGGATGCAAGTTCAATCCCTGGGTAAGGAAGATCTCCTGGGGAAGGAAAGGGCAACCCACTCCAGTATTCTTGCCTAGGAAATCCCATGGACAGAGGAGCCTGGAGGGTTACAGTCCATAGACTAAAGGATGGCATGGAGACAAGATATAGTGGTGAGGAAACGTTCCCTGAGGATATAGCATTTAATGGGATATATTGGTGAAACATAGAATCCATTCATATGAAGATCTGAATAAAGGTTATAATAGGCAGAGTGGAGGAAAAGGTGCAAAGGTATGAGGAATAAATACAGCTTTATGTCTGAAGAAGAAAAAAGTGGGTATAGTTGGATTTTAATGACTACAGGAAGAGGACTAGTGGATGAGGTTAGAGATGCCAGATTATGTAGGACTTTGTAGGCCACAGAAAGGACATTGGATTGTATTCCAGTGACTATAGACTATAGATATATTCTATTAGATGTATTCTAACTCAATATTAAATGGTCACTGCAGGTATTGGATAGAACATGCACTATAAACAATGAGTAGGGCAAAAATAAGAATAGTAAAATAGTTTTATTCACTGGGGAAGCTTACAAGATCAAGAAAAGACCAATGGACTAGGAGGTTGATAAGGATCACAGGAGGAAAACTGAAAGAGGCAGAAAAAACAATCAGAAACAATGAGATGACAAAGAAGGTAGGAAGTGATGGTTAGACTTGGGGATGGGCCTTCAGATTATGAGATTTTGGCAACAAAGAAGTCTTGGGAAAATGAAGACAAAACTTCACACCGAGTTCCTTGTGAGGCACAGAACAAAAAAAGCAACAGAGGATGGCAGGGTTGGGGGTGGGCAGGGGAAGTGGCTGTGTTTAGATGAGAGAGGAAAAGAATCAAACTGTCTGATGATATATCAGCAGTTTTCAAAACGTTATCAAATCAATGTTTCAAACGAAGAAAGACAGATTCTGATAAGGCACATTAATGTACTCACCACTCAATTTGATCAGTTTTAACATTCTGAGCTATTTTTATGTTTACCTTATTTATGGATGTGAGAGTTGGACTGTGAAGAAAGCTGATCGCCGAAGAATCGATGCTTTTGAACTGTGGTGTTGGACAAGACTCTTGAGAGTCCCTTATACTGCAAGGAGATCCAACCAGTCCATTCTAAAGGAGATCAATCCTGGATGTTCATTGGAGGGACTGATGCTAAAGCTGAAACTGCAATACTTTGGCCACCTCATGCGACGAGTTGACTCACTGGAAAAGACTGTGATGCTGGGAAAGGTTGGGGGCGGGAGGAGAAGGGGACGACGGAGAATGAGATGGCTGGATGGCATCACCGACTCTGTGGACATGAGTTTGAGTGAACTCCGGGAGTTGGTGATGGACAGGGAGGCCTGGCGTGCTGTGACTCATGGGGTCGCGGAGAGTCGGACACGACTGAGTGACTGAACTGAACTGAACTGATAGCGCTCCAGTGTGAGAGCTATGCATATGCAATAATTTATTAGCGCAAGTTTCCTCCCAAAGGGCCTTTATGGGGTTGCGTTGTTTTTTTGTTTTTTTTTTCTAATCAACGCAATCAATGCTGTAGTGTAAATTCCTATATTGTTTTATGGGGCATGTGATTAACTCCTTCAAGTAGATACTTAGCAAACAGGATTACTGAATCAAAGAATCTGCACACCTTCATCTTCTAAGCTGTTGCCAAAGAAATCCATTCAAGGTGACTCTGCCCTTTACCGCTTTGGACTTCCACCTTTCCAGCTGTGCTCCATATCTATGTCGACACCTGATATTTTTAGCCTTTTAAAATATTTGCTCGGTTGACAGCTTCAATGTGGTGTTCCCAGTCCAAAAGTCACACAACCAGATCACACATTTTTATATTCCCCATAAAACCCACCTGCATTACAGCAGAAAAGCAATCAAAACATGTTAGGTTTTCTGATCAGATATTTAACCACATTTGTTGTTTGTTCTTATTCACCCAGACCTTTTTCAGTTCTTACTAAAGTAAGAACTTTGATTTATAGGCATTTATTTTGTACATACATGTATGTGTGTCTGAGGGTTTATATTCCAGTTATATATGTATATTCTATCTGTGTTTGTGTGTCTGTATATTCCTTATTGGATTCTCCTAATATTGAATATGATATAATAGTTTTTGATATTATTTACTTATCCTTAGCTAATTTTTGAAGTTATTTAGCAAAATAACATAAAACAAAGAAAGTATTACAATTATTATAAATCTTAGAAAATATCTAATGCAGGTGGGAGCATAAACTAATGAAAATCATTAGGAAATCAATTTGGCTCAATGTATCAAAACCTGAAAATGTTCCTAAGCATTGACTCAATATGTCCTCTTAAAAAAATTGGCCCTAAAATTAACAGAGGTGCCCATGTAGATTCTGACCTATCGCTGATATTCATCACAGTTGTGCTTCTAAGAACAAGTAAAAGATAACATTTAAAGGCATACATTTCTAAAATTAGGGGCATTATTTATTAAACTGTTTTAAGTCAATAGAATGGTACAATGTGTCATAACAAAATAATTTTTAAAAGTTTTAATGTTTCAAAATGTATGTGACACAGTGTTATGTGAAATAGCATAATTTTATTCTATTAAAATGTCTGTATGTGTGAGAGAATATGTATGTCCAGAACAGAAGTAAATCTACCAGACTACATATTCATTGATATGAGAAAGTTTCATTTTTTCTTCATATCTTCATACTTTACAGATCATCTTAATGAACATGTATTACTGAAAAGTTTAAACAAGTAATGTGCTTTAGCAAAAAATGAAAAAAAAAACAGAATATTACCTTAAAAAGTAACTAAACAAATAGTCAAGGATTCTAAAGATTTTGACTACTTTTTTATGAATATCTATTCAGTCTTCAAAAAAATGCCATTTGGTTTTCACTAGAATATGTTCACATATACTCTAGTAAATACTAGATTATAGTATATAGTAATATATATATATGGTCTACCCTTCTACCTCGTCAGTAAAGAATTTGCCTGCAATGCAGGAAAGGCCAGTTTGATTCCTGGGTCAAGAAGGTCCCCTGGAGAAGGAAATGGCAACCCACTCTAGTGTTCTTGCCTGGAGAATTCCATGGACAGAAGAGGAGGGTCACAAGAATAGGACTGCTGTGCTGCTGCTAAGTCACTTCAGTCGTGTCCAACTCTGTGCGACCCCATAGATGGCAGCCTACCAGGCCCCCCCGTCCCTGGGATTCTCCAGGCAAAAACACTGGAGTGGGTTGCCATTTCCTTCTCCAATGCATGAAAGTGAAAAGTGAAAGTGAAGTCACTCAGTCATGTCTGACTCTTGGCGACCCCATGGACTGCAGCCTACCAGGCTCCTCTGTCCATGGGATTCTCCAGGCAAGAGTACTGGAGTGGGATGCCATTGCCTTCTCCACAAGAACAGGACACAACTTAGCAATTAAACTGTATGTGTGTATATATATACACAATGTGAAAGTGAAGTCAAGTCGCTCAGTTGTGTCCAACTCTTTGTGACCCCATGGACTGTACCCCACCAGGCTCCTTCATCCATGTTATTTTCTAGGCAAAAGTACTGGAGTGGGTTGCCATTTCCTTCTCCAGGGGATCTTCCCAACCCAGGGACTGAACCCGGGTCTCCCGCATTGCAGGTAGAGGCTTTACTGTCTGAGCCACCAGGGAATGCCAACACGCTAGTATCTAGTAAATACTTCATTACTTCATCAGTAATGACATAAACCATCTCCAGATAAATACAATGAGGCATAAATTGGTGAAACAAGTTGTCATGGATGTGACATAGATAGGCCATAGAGTGACAGAACTGTTATCAGAAAGGGTTAAAATGTGCCATTGGGGGAACTTCCCTGGTGAAGTCCTGACTGAGACTCTGTGTTGCCAATACAGGGGGTCAGAGTTTGATCCTTGATCCAGGAACTAGATCCTACATGCTGCAACTATAATACCCCACACAACATAACAAAGATTGAAGTTTCCAAGAGCTGGAACTAAGACCCAGTACTACAAATAAATAAATAAGTGTCATTTTTACCATCATCCTACTATCCTGTTGCACAAAAATGCCCTGAAAGATGAGAAGGGGTAATTTAGAGCAAAGAGACCAATGAATGTAATGAGATGGCAGCAGAGTCAGATAAACCACATCCCAAGACGGGGGACTGAGCACACTCTCTCAAGGCGGACAAGTCTGAATCTTTTCCTGTTTTCACATGACACGTGTTCATCAGCTACTGTGGACTGGTCTACAAGCTTCTGTGAACACAAAGACAATATCCAGTTGGACAAACAGCACCAATTATTTGCTTTCTGGGTATTTTCACTGAAGATGCCCAGAGAGTTACTCCAAGTTTCCATTTAATTGGAGATTTTCCATCTCCTTGCTTTGACAAACACCAAGTTCTAAAACCGTATCTGTGTTGGCAAAAGAAAGATGGAGGACTTGGGTGAGTCAAAGATTATAGGACTCTCACCTGATTTTGTCAGTAGCAGCCCTCACCCACCAAAAGCAAAATCGTTTTCTTTAGTTTTCTTTTGCTTGAGTTACCCAGAAATTGAACTTGACGTATTTTAAATATATGCAGGAGTAACTCAAGGCTGCCCAGGTAGCTCAAACGGTAAAGAATCCTCCTGCAATGAGGAAGACCTGGGTTCGATCCCTGGGTTGGGAAGATCCCCTGGAGAAGGACACAGCAACCTACCCCAGTATTCTCGTCTGGAGAATTCTGTGGACAGAGGAGCCTGGTGGGCTACAGTCCATGGAGGTGCAAAGAGTTGGGCACAACTGAGCGAGTAACACTTGCACTTGAAACTCAAGTAAATTAAATTTTATAAAGTGTTTTAATAAAGTAATTTTTAAAGCTGTTTACTAAATAAAGCAAAAGGCAAGAAGATTTCCTCTCCAAGACTGTAATAAACTCTGTCTTCTGATCTATTATTATTATTGCCACTGTCATTCCTTTTAAGACTTTTTGTGACCTCTGAGTTGATTTATCCCAGGATACAGTTATTAACTTACAGGGAGGAAATTCTCTTAGGTCCTCTTTTAAATATATGTGAACACAGTGTTTGGGGGCACCAGCCAAGGCAGATCACAGGAATGCCATGTCTTAGAGATAAGAATGGAAGACCTGAGGCTGGCATTAACGTCTCTCTGGATGTTTTATTTGATCACCTATTTCTTTCTTCACCTTCAGTCTTCTGGTATATTTCACTTTTGTTACTGGCATTTGCACAGCCAATAATGGCCTTGGATGATGGCCTTGGTATTGCGATCAGGATAATATATTTTCACAAGGATGAGTTCTTCTTGGAACAATTTATCCAGTGGATTAGACTCTCTCGCATCAGTGCTCAGCAGGTCTTCCAGTTTCAACTGTCTGCTAGTCTAAGATTTATTAGGCTTTACCCAAGGCACTTTTCACCTGTGGTACAGTTCATTTTGCAGACTTCCTGATATTCTGCATGGAGAATATAGTGATTTGTAAATATTATGTCACACTTGTTGATACCTTTTAAGTGTGTATACTTTGTAAGAAACTAAATGAATTTCTAGTGTTCCTTCATTAACTTTCCCTCAATATTTTACAATGTACATGTCATAACAACAACATCAAAAAGGGACAATCCAAAGGGGGAAAAAAAACAACTACACTGAAGAAAGCACGCAACTGAAGAAATGCTGTCTCTGTTGTTTTCACATCGATATGCTGTGTGATCTCCCTTTGCTTCACTCACTCATCATTCTTGATCCATTCTTCACCCTTCTCCTCTCTACTTTCCGTCCTGGACTTCATCCCCCCGGTATCCCTTAGTCTGATTTCTGGTTACCTTTACCAGACGTGAGACGCTACTAATAGGAAGTTGTCTGAGGATAGAGAATAAGAGAGGACCAGCGTGCTTTCCCCTGGATGGCAGTGGCTGTGTCCTCCAGGATGTAGCCTCTAAAGGCAGTCCCCTGGTATTTCCATTTCCTCCTCATAGACGTCAACCCAGAGAGGGTGTTTGCTTTCTGCTATTCCTAGTCTCTGAAAGCTTTAAAAACTCTTTGTATTATCTAAGTTTGAATCCTTTTGCTGAGAAACCTTGACGGAGGCTCATGTTGTGGGTCTAGGGGTCTTGAGTGACTAGAATGTAATCGGCATTTCATGATGAGCTGCTAATTTGTAATTGTTTTCTACATTCTTTTGAAGAAATAGTTTTATCCGTTCATCCAAAGGATAAGATGCTTTTAAGTATTGCACATGTCAGTATGCATGCCTAAGCAATAGGAGAGTAATTAACTCTTAAGAGTTTATGTAAAAAAAAAATTGTTTTCCTTTTTATTTACTGGTTTAGTGAAATGAGCAAGGTTTTAGAGCTCAAAAGATTATTTGCTTGTACAGCTCACAGGGACAGTCTTTGGCATAGTTCCAACTCTCAACCAGCTTTCCACCCACTCTCCTTAACTCATCCAGTGTGGACATTGACTAGCTTACAACAGATCGGGGCTTCCATGGTGACTCAGTGGTAAAGAACCCACTGACCAAAGCAGGAGATGTAGGTTTGATCCCTGAGTAGGGAAGAGCCACTGGGGAAGGAAATGACAACCCACTCCAGTATTCTTGCCTGCAAAATCCCATGGACAGAGGAGCCTGGTGGGCTACAGTCCATGGGCTTCCAAAAGAGTTGGACACAATTTAGTGACTAAACGATAATAGCAATAGAACATGAATTGTCCAGATTAAAAAGATTTCTTTATTTACAAACATTACATAAATAATCTGGAGTCACCAACTATTCATTAGCTTTTATGATTTGTTTTTGCAGTTTTCTTCTACAGTGCAAAAATGCTTTGGTGAACCACATTAAGTAATCAGATTATGCTGAGAAATAACGAACTATTCACTGATCTATTTCCTGCCAAGTGCTTTTTCCCCCTATTATGTAAAGGTAGGTAAAGCAAAACACCACAGTCTAGAATTTTCTAGATCACAAAAGTCATTTTAATACAAGCTTGCTCTGGAAGTCCTGGAAAAAGGCCAACACAGAAGTTTCTCATACATCATGGACCCAGAGGATGATGTTTTGTTGAAGTTTCTGCATGCTGGTAAAGAAGTTTGCATTTAGAAATTATGCAGAAATTCAAGATGATCTTTCAAATATGGAGGTTGCTACACTGAATTAAGTGAGGAGTATTTGAGGTATACAGGAAAATCAGAGGTATCACATTACACAAAACTAAAGGGCATGAATTATAATCTACTATGTAAACAGCACCTCAGAGTTGTTCAGTGTTTAATCTAAACGGTCGTATGTCTGTGAAGATCCTGATGGCAGTCACGTTGCCCATGAGATTAGACCAACTAACAGAGAAGAAGTTTAAATTAACTGATCAATGCTTATTTATTGAGTTGCATTAAATCAGCTAGTGCCCGTTACTGATTTAGTAAATACCTCTATAGTGGGGAATGCAAAATAAAATATCATTTATATTACATTTTTTCTCTTGTCAACTTGGTTGTTTTAATGCACACACACACATTACTTCAGACATAATCTGATCCCCTAGAAACAGAGCCATGAATCTGTGTTTTTGTATAGCCCCCTGTGACAGTTGTTCAGCCAGAATTGGCAATAAGTACTGTAACTAATCCCAGCTCCACACATTAATTTTTGGCTTGAGTTATTTGAATTACTATAGATCTAGATTAAGCTTTTTATAAAAATAACCATTCTTCTAATTGCTCAGTTCAAATCCTTTATTCTTTTATGACTTTCACATACTACTTCCAGTTTATTGGTAAACTCAGCCAGTGCACTGTTCAAAATGTATCAATTATCTGATTTCTTTTCATCTTTCTACTGCAATCACCAGAGTCCACGTGACTACCTTCTGTATTTTTTACAACAGCCTCCTGATTTGTTTTGCAGTTTCAACCTTTGCCTTCATAAAGTCTACACTTCACATAACATCCAAAGATAATTTTAAAAAACGATTATGCCAGTTCTCTGGTCAAATCCCTCCTGTCTCACCCACCCATAGTAAAATCCAAATTTCCCATTAAAACCTGCAATATTCTGTATTATTCGTCCCTCTTCTTGTCATATCTGCTTTATGACATAATGCCACACTAGTCGCCAAGCTATTCTGTGAACACAGTATCTATATTCCTGCCTCAGGCTTCCCAGGTGGCATCAGTGTTAAAGAATGTGCCTGCCAATTTAGGAGACATGAGATATGGATTCAACCCCTGGTTGGGAAGATCCCCTGGAGAAGGGCATGGGGACCCACTCTAGTATTCTTGCCTGGAGAACCCCATGTACAGAGTAGCCTGGAGGGCTACAGTCTGTAGGGTCCCTGGGTTGGGAAGATTCCCTGGAGGAGGGCATGGGAACCCACTCTAGTATTCTTGCCTGGAGAATACCCTCGGACAGAGGAGCCTTGAGGGCTACAGTCTGTAGGGTCGCAAAGAGTTGGACAGGACTGAAGCTATGAAGCATGCAAGCACACATTCCTGCCTCAGAGTATTTTTACCTGCTCTTCTTAATGTCCGCCCCCAAATATTAACAAAATGTATTCAAGTACCTCTTTCAGGTAGTTCCTATAACATCCCAGTGATGCTTCTTTAGACAACTTATATTTTAAGTTCAACCCCCTTCACCTTTTCTTTGCAACTATATTACTTTTCACCACATGTATCCCTATATAATGATAAACTATTTCCCTCCTGTTTTAAATCTGTGTATTGCTGGAGTCAAGATTGCTGGGAGAAATATCAATAACCTCAGATATGCAGATGACACCACCCTTATGGCAGAAAGTGAAGAGGGACTAAAGAGCCTCTTGATGAAAGTGAAAAAGGAGAGTGAAAAAGTTGGCTTGAAGCTCAACATTCAGAAAACTAATATCATGGCATCTGGTCCCATCACTTCATGGGAAATAGATGGGGAAACAGTGGAAACAGTGTTAGACTTTATTTTTAGGGGCTCCAAAATCACTGCAGATGCTGATTGTAGCCATGAAATTAAAAGACACTTACTCCTTGGAAGGAAAGTTATGACCAACCTAGATAGCATATTAGAAAGCAGAGACATTACTTTGCCAACAAAGGTCCATCTAGTCAAGGCTATGGTTTTTTCAGTGGTCATGTATGGTTGTGAAAGTTGGACTGTGAAGAAAACTGATTGCCAAAGAATTGATGCTTTTGAACTGTGGTGTTGGAGAAGACTCTTGAGAGTCCCTTGGACTGAAAGGAGAGCCAATCAGTCAATTCTAAAGGAGATCAGTCCTGGGTATTCATTGGAAGGACTGATGCTGAAGCTGAAACTCCAATACTTTGACCACCTCATGCGAAGAGTTGACTCAATGGAAAAGACTCTGATGCTGGGAGGGATTGGGGGCAGGAGGAGAAGGGGACGACAGAGAATGAGATGGCTGGATGTCATCACCTACTCGATGGACCTGAGTTTGAGTGAACTCCGGGAGTTGGTGATGGACAGGGAGGCCTGGCATTCTGTGATTTATGGGGTTGCAAACAGTCAGACACAACTGAGCAACTGAACTGAACTGAACTGATTGACTCTCTCCCCCACTAGAATGTAACTTCCACAAGGATAAGCATTTTATAAATTGAATGAATGAAGAAATGACTGTCCACTACAAATTGGCACTTGCCATCTACCAGTACAGGGATTAAATCATGAGCTGCTACAGTTGCAAACTTTCAATACACCCTGAAAGGAGTTCAGCATAGACAGCAGACATGAAGCCCTCTGTGCTCCAAGCAAAACTGGCAAAATATGTCTTCAGATAGTTAGATATTTTCAGGAGGTGATTTTATGAGCCCAATTTTTATATTTCCTCAGGTCTAGAAAATCAGTAAAACCCTTCATAGTGATGCCTGCTCCTTGTGACCTGCTGGAACCTTCTGCAAAAGAATATGTGCTTGACTGTATGCACATGCCATTCACCAAAACCACATATACACAGACTTTCCCCCATTCCTCTTTGGAGCAGTGTCTCAGAGCTTTCCAACATACTGTCTCCCAGGCTGTAGTCCTCATTTTACTCCAAAGAAACCTTAGCTCACAACTGTCATGTTGTGCAACTGCTTTTGAGTCGGCATGACTAACTGTGACTTTAGGCTTTTACTTTGTGACTTGAACACTGCAGTGTGATTTTTTTTTAAAGCATGCTCCCATGTAAAACTTTATTCCTCCTGATCCATCATATTGCAAAGCTGTCTAGTGTGTTTTTCCACTATGTTTTTTGTATATGTAAAATAGATAGCTAAAGGGAATTTGTTGTATGTCTCAGGAAACTCAAACAGGGGCTCTGTGTCAACCTAGAGGGGAGGGATGGGGAGGGAGATGGGAGGGAGGTTCAAAAGGGAGGGGATATATGTATACCTATGGCTGATTCATGTTGAGGTTTGACAGAAAACAACTAAATTCTGTAAAGCAATTATCCTTTAATTTTTTAATTAAAAAATAAATTAAAAAAAGCTATATCTGAGGGCAAGTGTAAAATATAATATCATCTTCCCAAAATAGTCTGCAAAACTAATGCTGAAGGAGCTGAAGTTGAATGGTCCTAAGAAGACCTACAAGACTTTCTAGAACTAATACCAAGAAAGGATGTGCTTTTCATCATAGGGGGCTGGAATGCAAAAGTGGAAAGTAAAGTGATACCTGGAATAAGAGACAGGTTGAGCCGTGGAGTACAAAGTGAAGTGGGGCAAAGGCTAACTGAGTTTTACCAAGAGGATGCAATGATCATAGCAAACACCCTCTTCACACAACACAAGAAATGATCCTACATGTTGACATCACCCGATGGTCAATACTGAAGTCCTACTGATTATATTATTTGGAGCGGAAGATGTAGAAGCTATAGACAGTCAGCAAAAATAGGACCAGGAGTTGACTGAGGCGCAGATCATGAAATACTTATTGAAAAATTCAGAGTTAAATTGAAGAAAGTAGGGAAAACCAATAGACCATTCAGGTATGACCTAAATAAAATTCCTTATAATTATATAGTGGAAGAAACAAATAGATTCAAGGGATTAGATCTGATAGACACAGTGCCTCAAGATACAGGATGCTCAGGCTGGTGCACTGGGATGACCCAGAGGAATGGGATGGGGAGGGAGGTGGGAGGGGGGTTCAAGATGGGAACACATGTACACCCGGGGAAGATTCATGTCGATGTATGGCAAAACCAATACAATATTGTAAAGTAATTAGCCTCCAATTAAAATTTTAAAAATTAAATTAAATTAAAAAAAGAACTATGGACTGACATTCCTGACACTATACAGGAGGAAGTGATCAAAATCATCCCTAAGAAAAAGAAATGCAAAAAGGCAAAATCGTTGTCTGAGGAGGCCTTACAAATAGCTGAGAAAAGAAGAGAAGCTAAAGGCAAAGGAGGAAAGGAAAGGTATACCCGTCTGAATGCAGAGTTTCAAAGAAGAGCAAGGAGAGATAAGAAAGACTTCCTCAGTGATCAGTGCAAGGAAATACAGGAAAACAATAGAATGGGAAAGACTGGAGACCTCTTCAAGAAATTTAGAGATACCAAGGGAACATTTCATGCAAAGATGGGCACAATAAAGGACAGAAATGGTATAGACCTAAGAGAAGCATTAGATAATAAGAAAAAGTGTTAAGAATACACAGAAGAGCTATACAAAAAAAAAAAAATCTTCATGACCTAGATAGCCACGATGGTGTGACCACTCAGCTAGAGCCAGATATCCTGGAATGTGAAGTCAAGTGGGCCTTAGGAAGCATCACTATGAACAAAGCTAGTGGAGGTGATGAAATTCCAGTTGAGCTATTTCAAAGCCTAAAAAGACAATGCTGTGAAAGTGCTTCACTCAATATGCCAACAAATTTGGAAAACTCAGCAGTGACCACAGGACTGGAAAAGGTCAGTTTTCATTCCAATCCCAAAGAAAGGCAATTCCAAAGAATGCTCAAACTACTGCACAGTTGCACTCATATCACATGCTAGCAAAGTAATGCTCAAAATTCTCCAAGCCAGGCTTCACAGCACATGAACTGTGAACTTCCAAATGTTCAATGTGGATTTAGAAAATGCAGAGGAGCCAGAGATCAAATTGCCAACATCTGCTGGATCATAGAAAAAGCAAGAGAATTCCAGGAAAATACCTACTTCTGCTCTATTAACTATGCCAAATCCTTTTACTGTGTGGATCATAACAAACTGTGGAACATTCTTAAAGAGATGGGAATACCAGACCACCTGATCTGCCTCCTGAGAAATCTAAATGCAGGTCAAGAAGCAACAGTTAGAATCAGACGTGGAAAACGGACTGGTTCCAGACTGGGAAAAGAATATGCCAAGGCTGTATGCTGTCACCCTGTTTATTTAACTTATATGCAGAGTACCTTATGTGAAATGCCTGGCTGGGTGAAGCACAAGGTAGGATCAAGATTGCCAGCTGAAATTTCCATGACCTCGGATACACAGAAGACACTGTCCTTGTGGCAGAAAGCGAAGAGGAACTGAGTCCCTTGACGAAAGTGAATGAGAAGAGTGAGAAAGCTGGCTTTAAACTCAACATAAAAATGGAAGATCACAGCATCTCGTCCCATCACTTCATGGCAAATTGATGAAGAAACAATGGAAATAGTGAGAGATTTTATTTTTCTGAGCTCCAAAATCACTGCAGATGGTGACTGCAGCCAAGAAATTAAAAGATGCTTGTTCCTTGGAAGAAAAGCTATGACCAACCTAGATGGCATATTAAAAAGCAGAGACTTTATTTTGCCTACAAAGGTCCATCTAATCAAGGCTATGGTTTATCCAGTAGTCATGTATGGATGCGAGACCTGACCCATAAAGAAGGCTGAGCACCAAAGAATTGATGCTTTTGAACTGTGTTGTTGGAGAAGACTCTCGAGAGTCCCTTGTACTGCAAGGAGATCAAACCAGTAAATCCTAAAGGAAATCAATCCTGAATATTCATTGGAAGGACTGCTGCTATGGCTTAAGCTCCAATACTTTGGCCACATGGTGCAAATAAATGACTCTTTGGAAAAAACCCTGATGCTGGGAAATATTGAAGGCAGGAGGAGAAAGGAATGACAAAGGATAAACTGGTTGGATGACATCACCGACTCTATGCACATGAGTTTGAGCAAGCTCTGGCAGTTGGTGATGGACAGGGAAGATGGGAATGCTGCAGTCCACAGGGTCACAAAGAGTCGGACACGACTGAGTGACTGAATGGAACTGAAATGTAAAGGTGATTTTTAGTAAGATTTCTTTAAGTGCCAATAAATTACAAACTTTGGTTGAACATATAAAAATATTGATGTACTATTATTATTTCATAGTTAAGCAGAACTTAAAGTTATTAATTTCAGTTTTTGTTATTCCAGCCGCCTTCCCACTAATTTAGTCTCTGGTACTCAGATAATAAGAATGAGATTTAAAATTTGGCAGTAACTAGTCTGTAAATTCGTACAATATACTTTCAGTTTATATATTCCTTTACTTTAAACTCTCTTGATATTAGCATTGGAATTACGGAAAGAAAAGAGGCAAATATACTATTAATAGTGAAACCAAATGATACACATTCTCTCAGTAGAGAAGTTAACTGACTAATTCCTAAGCAGGAGATCCTGGAATGCTGTGGCTCACCTGGTATGTGAATAGTGGGAGGCTATTGGTTTGTCTACTGATCAGTTCAGTTCAGTTTCTATGTCATTTCCCACTCTTTCAGACCCCATGGACCACAGCATGATAGGCCTCCCTGTCCAACACCAACTCCCAGAGCTTGCTCAAACTCATGTCTAGTTAGTTGCCAATGCCACCCAACCATCTTATCCTGTCATCCCCTTTTTCTCCTGCCTTCAATCTTTCCCATCATCAGGGTCTTTTCAAATGAGTCAGTTCTTCGCATCAGGTAGCCAAAATATTGGAGTTTCAGCTTCAACATCAGTCCTTCCAATGAACACCCAGGACTGATCTCCTTTAGGATGGACTGGTTGGATCTCCTTGCAGTCCAAGGGACTCTCAAGAGTCTCCTCTAACACCACAGTTCATAAGCATAAATTCTTCGGCAATCAACTTTCTTTACAGTCCAACTCTCACATCCATACATGACTACAGGAAAAATCCATAGCCTTGACTAGAACTTTGTTGGCAAACGAATGTCTCTGCTTTATAATATGCTGTCTAGGTTGGTCATAACTTTTCTTGCAAGGAGTAAGTGTCTTTTAATTTCATGGCTACAATCACCATCTGCAGTGATTTTGGAGCCCAGAAAAATAAAGTTAGCCACTGTTTAAAAAGTTTCCCCATCTATTTGGCATGAAGTGATGGGACTGGATGATCTTAGTTTTCTGAATGTTGAGCTTTAAGCCAACTTTTTCCCTCTCCTCTTTCACTTTCATCAAGAGGCTCTTTATTTCTTCTTGGTTTCTGCCATAAGGGTGGTGTCATCTGCATATCTGAGGTTATTGATGTTTCTACCAGCAATCTTGATTCCAGCTTGTGCTTCCGCGAGCCCAGCATCTCTCATAAGTTACTCTGCATATAAGTTAAATAAACCATGTGACAATATACAGCCTTGATGGATTCCTTTCCCTATTTGGAACCAGTCTGTTGTTCCATGTCCAGTTTTAACTGTTGCTTCCTGACTTGCATACAAATTTCTCAAGAGGCAGGTCAAGTGGTCTGGTATTCACAACTCTTTCAGAATTTTCCAGTTTCCAGGGAGCCACACAGTCAAAAGCTTTGGCATAGTCAACAAAGCAAAAGTATAACTTTTTCTGGAAGTCTATTGCTTTTTCTATGATCCAACGGATGTTGGCAATTTGATCTCTGGTTCTTCTGCCTTTCTCAATCTAGGTTGAACATCTGGAAGCTCACCATTCACGTGTTGTTGAAGCCTGGCTTGGAGAATTTTGAGCATTGCTTTACTAGGCTGTGAGATGAGTTCAATTGTGCAGTAGTTTGAGCATTCTTTGGAATTGCTCTTCTTTGGGATTGGAATCAAAACTGACCTTTTCCAGGCCTGTGGCCATTGCTGAGTTTTCCAAATTTGCTGGCATATTGAGTGTTCATTGGAAGGACTGATGCTGATGCTGAAATTCCAAAACTTTGGCCACCTCATGCGAAGAGCTGACTCATTTGAAAAGACCCTGATGCTGGGAAAGATTGAGGGCAGGAGGAGAAGGGGATGACAGAGAATGAGATGACTGGATGGCATCACCAACTCAATGGACATGAATTTGAGTGAACTCTGAGAGTTGGTGATGGACACGGAGGCCTGGAGTGCTGTGGTTTCTGGGGTCGCAAAGAGTCATACATGACTGAGCAACTGAACTGAACTGAACTAAGTGGATGATAACCTTGTCTAACTTCATGAAACTATGAGCCACGCCATGGTGGGCCACCCAAGACAGATGGGTCATGGTGGAGAGTTCTGACAAAATATGGTCCATTGGAGAAGGAAATGTCAAACCACTTCAGTACTTTTGTCTCGAGCACCCCATGAAAAATATCTATTGATGTGTTAATGTTATTTTAAGTTATATCAAGAAGACAATTAATATTCTTTTAATAGCGGAATGACTCTTCAGTTAAAAAAAAAGAGGGGGACAGAGAATATATATTCAGTTCAGTGCACTGCAGTAGCTCAGTCATGTCCAGCTCTTTGTGACCCCATGGACTTCAGAACACATGGATTCCCTGTCCATCATCAACTCCCAGAGCTTGCTCAAAATCATGTCCATTGAGTCAGTGATGGGATCCAACCATTTCACCTCTGTCATCCCCTTCTGCTCCTTGCCTTCAATCTTTCCCACATCAGGGTCTTTTCCAATTAGTCTTTCCAATCACGAAATGTATTAGTCTCTTTTTCTTTCTTTCTTTTTTTTTTTCATTTAAGATGAAAATAAAAAGATATGTAGAGCAACACAAAAAATAAAAAAAAAATTTATGCAGAGTATATCATGCAAAATGCAGGACTGGTTGAAGCATAAGCTGGAATCAAGATTGCCAGGAGAAATATCAATAACCTCAGATTTACAGATGAAACCACCCTTATGGCATAAGGTGAAGAGGAATGATACTCTTGATGAAAGTGAAAGAGCAGAGTGAAAATGCTGGCTTAAAACTCAACATTCAAAGAACGAAGATCATGACATTTGATACCATCACTTCATGGCAAATAGTTGGGGAAACAACGGAAACAGTGACGGACTTTATCTTCCTGGTCTCCAAAATCATGGCAGATGGTGACTGCAGCCATGAAATTAACAGACACTTGCTCCTTGGAAGAAAAGCTATGACCAATCTAGGCAGCATATTAAAAAGCAGAGGCATAACGTTGCAGCCAAAGGTCTGTCTAGTCAAAGCTGTGGTTTTTCCTGGTAGCCATGTATAGATGTGAGAGTTGGACCATAAAGAAAGCTGAGTGCCAAAGAATGGATGCTTTTGAACTGTGGTGTTGGAGAAGACGCCTGAGAATCCCCTGGGCTACAAGGAGTTCAGACCAGTGAATCTTAAAGGAAATCAATCCTGTATATTCATCAGAAGGACTGATGCTGAAGCTGAAGCTCCAATAATTTGGCCACCTGATGTGAAGAGCTGACTCACTAGAAAAGACCCTGATGCTGGGAAAGATTTTGGGCAGGAGCAGAAGGGGATGACAGAAGAGATGGTTGGATGGCATCACCAACTCAATGGACATGAGTCTGAGCAAGCTCCAGGAGACGGCGAAGGACTGGGAGGCCTGGTGTGTGCAGTGCATGGGTTCGAAAAGTGTTGGACAAGGCTGAGGGACTGAACAACAGCAACAAGAAAATTAATACAGTGAAAGTAAAAGTGTTGGTCACTCAGTCCTTTTCAACTCTTTGCAACCCCATGGACTGTAACCCGCCAGACTCTTCTGTCCATGGGATTTCCCAGGCAATAATACTGGAGTGGGTGGCCATTTCCTTCTCCAGGGTATTTTCCTGACCCAGGGATCAAACCCAGGTCTGCTGCATTGAAGGCAAATTCTTTACCATCTGAGCCACCAGGGAAGTCCATTAATACAGTAAAAAGGTATAAGAATCTGAACCCAAAAAATACCTTACTGCATGGAAACAATTATACAGAGGAGATATACACATCAAATAATCACAAAGGGATGTTATGAAACTCTTCAATCTGAAAATGATAGAGTAAATGTTACCAAGTCCAAGGTCGCTCTGCTCACCTCATGGCAGCCCAATGAATCTAAGAGAGTCGAAGTGCTGAGGCAAGGAAGAATATGATTATAATGATAAAAACAACGAAAAGCAAGCCAAAGAAACAGTTTCCGACATGGAGTCAGAATTTGCTTCCTCCTTGCAGCATAAACAGCCCAAATCTTTGCAGGTTAAATTATTTCAACAGTAATATATAATTAATACATACACAACTTTGCACACATAGTAAAATAAAGCACATCATTTCACTGGTATTTTGGATGCTACATCTAAGGATAAAAACCAGTATGAAAGAAATACACTGATTATGCAATAACAAAGATAATCGTTCAAGAACACAGATTATTGGAAACTAGAAATTCCATTTAAAAATAATGAACATATCAAAAAATACTGAAAATTACATGGCCTTATAGACTAAACTTGGAGAAGGGAATGGCAACGCACTGGGACACAACTTAGCGACTAAACCACCAGGCAAAGATTAAACCACAAAAAATGCATAAGGCTTATTAAAACTAGTGGGATACAGGACTACCTCCATTCATGAAGGTGAAGTCACTCAGTCGTGTCCGACTATTTGCGACCCCATGGACTGTAGCCTACCAGGCTCCTCTGTCCATGGGATTTTCCAGGCAATAGTACTGGAGTGGGTTGCTATTTCCTTCTCCAGGGGATCTTCCCAACCCAGGGATCGAACCCAGGGCTCCTGCATTGTAGACAGACGCTTTACCGTCTGAGCCACCCGGGAAGTCATGAAGGAATAACTAAATGGGAACTTTCCTGTCTGCAAGACAACTAGAAAAGTGGCCAAACTATAAGAAACTGCTTTCAGACATTGAAACAGGTAGAACAGGACTGTGATCCTGTTACTGAGTCCAGGTTTGCTCTGCTCACTTCACAACAGGCCAATGAAACTGAGAGATGAGGTGCTGAGGCAAGGAAGGGACTTTAGTCCTGGAGACGGCAGATTGAAAAGAAGGCAGGCCTCAAAACAGCCATCTTATTGGGGTCTGAATGCCAGGTTCTTTTATAGACCACAGAGAAAGAAGCAACGAGAAACTAAAGTCAAAAGGCAGAATAGAGAGAGAGGCAGTGGGGAGTAAAGTGAACGGGTCTTAGTCTTGCAAAACATCACCAAGGGAATGGCCAGCCTTCCGAAGCGGTGTGTGAATCTCTTCTATTCGCAGGTGGGCAGGGACAAAGCTATCTCTCCTGGAGCTGAACAAAGGCACTTTAGTTTACAGTCAAACAGAGGGGCAGGGTCTTCTAGGTGTGCCATTGACTATGATTATAATAATAAAGGCAAGTCAAAGAAACAGTTTCCAACGTGGAGTCAGAATTGGTTTCCTCTCTGCCGTAATCCTCATGAGAACAGAAACCAAGTGAGTTTTACCATTGCTCTGCCTTTCTGCCTGGAGGCAATTTCTGGATCAAGGCTTAGAAATGAGGAAGCAAGCAGAGAATGATGGGATTTCTGACTGGAGGAAGCATGTTTATCAGGAAGGCTTCCCTGGTGGCTCAGATGGTAAGAAATCTGCCTGCCATGCAGGAGACCCAGGTTCCATCCTTGCCATGCCCTCCTCCAGGAGATCCTTGGGTTGGGAAGATTCCCTGGAGGAGGGCATGGCAATCCCCCCCAGCATTCTTGCTTGGAGAATCCCATGGACAGAAGAGCTGGTGGGCTCCAGCCAATAGGGTCACACAGAATCTAACATGACTGAAACAACTGAGCACAGCACATTTATCAGGAGGCTGAGACAGAGGGAATTTGCAAGATAGAGACTTAATTCTTCGAATCTTTATTGGGTCCCCTTGAATTTTTGAATCCATACTAATTTGCGCATATAAAGTTGAAACTCTATGAAGCCAAGCAAATAGCAAATGCAAGTGGTTGTAAGTGAACAATGTCCAGACCAAAAAAGGTCTGAGAGACATCCAAGTTCCAAGTAGCCAAACTGTAGAAATCTCACTGAGCATTCAGGGCAATCAATAGAAACTGCAGAAGAGTCAACTTAAAGAGTAAAACTAGAATAGTCACAGAAATTTAATCTTGCTCTACAGAAGCAAGAAAGGATCTTGAAAGGATCAAGCCTGACAAAACTTCCACATTTTTTAAAAGAAATTAACAAGTCCCATACATTCAAGAATGAATCACCCTTTATGTCAGATATTCACTAAAAACTACTGGCATGTGAAGCAGATATAACCCAAATCGAGTAAAACAGATGGTCAATAAATATATACTCGGAGAATATAAGTTGGTGCAGCCAATATGGAAAACAGAATGTAGGTTCCCAAAAAAATCTAAAAATAAGAGTTTCCATAAGATCCAGCAATTTCACTTCTGGGCATACATCCGAACAAAACTATAATTCAAAAAGATACATGCACCCGGATTTGCATGTTCATAGCAGCACCATTCACAACAGGAAACAACCTAAAAGTCCTTTGACAGATGAACGGGTAAAGAAGACATATGTGCAATGGAAGACTGCTCAGCCATAAAGAAAAAGGAGACAGTGCCATTTGCAGCAATGTGTATCCAAACAGAGGTTATCATACTAAGTAAAGTAAGTCAGAAAGACAGAAAGACAATCACCATATGATACCACCTATATGTGGAGGCTAAAATAGGACACAAATGAGCTTATCTACAAAATAGAAACAGATTCAAAGACATAGAGAACAGACCTGTGGTTGCTAAGTGGGGGTGGAACTGGGGGAAGAATGGATTGGGAGTTTGGGATTAGCAGATGCCAGCTATTATATATAGAGTAAACAAGGTCCTACTGTATAGCAGAGTGAGTTATATCCAAAATCCTTTGATAAAACATAATGGAAAAGAACATGAAAAATGATGTGCATATATATGTAACTTAATCACTTTGCTTTACAGCAGAAATTAACACACAATTGTAAATCAACTACAATTTATTAAAATGAAGTTTAAAAAAGAAATATATCCAGAAAGAGCAAGATAGCAGACTGAACAGAATAAAGCTTTAAAACAGTTATAAACTATAATTACAAAAATGCTTATGATTTAAAGAAAACATAATGAGGACATACATGGCCAGAAGATATGCAAAACAGGCACAAATTTGAGGATTTATCAACAAAAATAAAATAAAAACAAACCACATAGGAAAGAACAGATCAGTAGAGATTTTTAAATTATAAAAATAATTTTACAATAATACAGATGAAAACAGAAAGTTTCTCTAGAAAGATAATGTATATATATTAATTCAAGAAGAATTAGAAACCTAAACAAACCAATAATTAAGAACGCTGAATTGTTAATCAACAATCCTTGACTACCTCCACCACTTCCTAACAGAAATAAAACGCAAAAGCAACAACAAAAAAAAATTAAAAACCAACAAAATAAAAACCTCCCAGTTGTTTCCTCACATGAATTTCACAAAACCCACAAGAAACTGAAAACTTGTATCTTACCCAAATGATTCAGAAGATACCAAAGAAAGCTTCTCAATTCATTATATGAAAGGATAAATAAAACCAAATTACAGGTCCATCTTCTAATACTTCAACTCCATCATTAAATACCTGCTATGCCTAACAGAAGCAGAAGATATTAAGAAGAGGTGGCAAGAATACACAGAAGAACTGTACAAAGAAGATCTTCATGACCAAGATAGTCACGATAACATGATCACTGACCTAGAGCCAGACATCTTGGAATGTGAAGTCAAGTGGGCCTTAGAAAGCATCACTACCAACAAAGCTAGTGGCGGTGATGGAATTCCAGTTGAGCTATTTCAAATCTTGAAAGGTGATGCTGTGAAAGTGCTGCACTCAATATGCCAGCAGATTTGGAAAACTCAGCAGTGGCCACAGAACTGGAAGAGGTCAGTCTTCATTCTAATCCCAAAGAAAGGCAATGCCAAAGAATGCTCAAACTACTGCACAATTGCACTCATCTCACACGCTAGTAAAGTCATGCTCAAAGTTCTCCAAGCCAGGCTTCAGCAATATGTGAACCGTGAACTCCTAGATGTTCAAGCAGGTTTTAGAAAAGGCAGAGGCACCAGAGATCAAATTGCCAACATCCGCTGGATCATGGAGAAAGCAAGAGAGTTCCAGAAGAGCATCTATTTCTGCTTCATTGACTATGCCAAAGCCTTTGACTGTGTGGATCACAATAAACTGCGGACAATTCTGAAAGAGATGGGAATACCAGACCACCTGACCTGCTTCTTGAGAATCCTGTATGCAGGTCAGGAAGCAACAGTCAGAACTGTACATGGAACAACAGACTGGTTTCAAATAGGAAAAAGAGTACGTCAAGGCTGTATATTATCACCTTGCTTATTTAACTTATATGCAGAGTACAGCATGAGGAACGCTGGGCTGGAAGAAGCACAAGCCGGAATCAAGATTGCAGGGAGAAATATCAATAACCTCAGATATGCAGATGACACTACCCTTATGGCAGAAAGTGAAGAGGAACTCAAAAGCCTCTTGATGAAAGTGAAAGAGGAGAGTGAAAAGGTTGGCTTGAAGCTCAACATTCAGAAAACAAAGATCATGGCATCTGGTCCCATCACTTTATGGGAAATAGATGGAAAAACAGTGGAAACAGTGTCAGACTTTATATTTTGGGCTCCAAAATCACTGCAGATGCTGATTGCAGCCATGAAATGAAAAGACGCTTATTCCTTGGAAGGAAAGTTATGACCAACCTTGATAATATATTAAAAAGCAGAGACATTACTTTGCCAACAAAGGTCCATCTAGTCAAGGCTATGGTTTTTCCTGTGGTTATGTATGGATGTGAGAGTTGGACTGTGAAGAAGGCTGATCGCCAAAGAATTGATGCTTTTGAACTGTGGTGTTGGAGAAGACTCTTGAGAGTCTCTTGTACCGCAAGGAGATCCAACCAGTCCATTCTAAGGGAGATCGATCCTGGGTGTTCACTGGAAGGACTGATGCTAAAGCTGAAACTGCAATACTTTGGCCACCTCATGCGACGAGTTGACTCACTGGAAACGACTCTGATGCTGGGAAAGATTGGGGGCGGGAGGAGAAGGGGACGACAGAGAATGAGATGGCTGGATGGCATCACCGACTCTGTGGACATGAGTTTGAGTGTACTCCGGGAGTTGGTGATGGACAGGGAGGCCTGGCGTGCTGTGATTCATGGGGTCGTGGAGAGTCGGACACGACTGAGCGACTGAACTGAACTGAACTGAAGACTTGAGTAAGTTTCTTAACCTCCGAGGGTCTATTTTTCAATCTATAAAAGTGCTTATAAAACCTACTGAGGATGGACAAAACACAATTTGAAGGCCCATCTCTCCACTTTAGTCAGTAGAAATGATATCTATGTTCAGTGAAAGAACCAGCCCCTAAGCCTCAAACACCTCCCTTTCTAACAAGACCACAATCTCCATGACCTAGATTAAGAAACTTCCATTATTTCAGATCCATACCCAGGTTTCTTGCTTGCATGCTTAAAAATACTGACCAGACATGGTTTCTACTGTAACCCTGGCCATGGAACATGCAACCTGACTTTGCCAAGTGTAAGCTTCTCTCTCCATGGTATACTGAAAGCTAGGATTCCATGTGTATTCTGTGGATTTTTCTGCTTATTAGTTTGTTTCCCAAAAAAATTGTTTTCAATTTCAGTGTTTGACAATAGTGTGGTATGAGTCTATTTCCCCTTGTGAGCTAATTGCTAGTGTGCTAATTATGAGCCGTAAACAAGATATGAGTTGAATTTATTTTTACATTTCATTAGTAATCATTATTAGCTATATCTTAATGTGAAAGATTCCTGTTCTCCGTATTTTGCCATATCAAAATAATGCTTTCAGATTCATTTTAAACTAATAATTCTTGCCTTTTACAACCTTCCATTTGAACTTTTCTTTCTAGTCATTCTCATGTATTATATAAAATTATTTAAATTTTGGATTCAAAATTTCAGAATGCTATATGCTGATGTAAAACTTAGAATTGGAGGCATAGGACTGGATTTTACCTACCTTGAATGAGAAGAAATTTCCCTACGTTATTACTTTGTCCTTCACTGACAGTGCAGGGCCTGAGATATATGTTCACACTATGTTTTCTGTCTGCCTTGGATGGCAATAATGAGTTGAGCTGTCAGTGGTGAGTACGTACCAAAAGGACTATGAATATGTAGAACGCAGCAAGATAAGATGAACTTGAGTATATAATGTTGACTCCAAGGACATTGTATTCCTGACTTACACCATAATACTAGTATTATGAAACAATATTCATTTTTCAAAGGTTTCTTCATTGATTTTCATGAACCCTTCCTAGGCAAGTATATAAAAGCTGTTGATCCTGCTTGTTGCTGACTTAAAACAAAATTATAAAGTAGGGCAAAGGGAAATAGACATATATGGAGCACCTATTAATTATGTTCCACATCTTTTACCATTGTCCTAGCTTTTCTTTACAGCTCTGCTGTCCACACCCTTACATGAACCACATTTTCAGCAGATTCTCCATTTAGCATCCAGAGAAGTAGCTGATTTAATGAAATCATCATTTTACTATAGTCACTACATCAAAATTTCATTGTGCTTCATTCTTTCTGAAGCTTAAATGGTAAAGAACTACTAATAAACTTTTTTTAAAGCCCAATAACTTACAGAGAATTGTCACGTATAACATTTTAACCGATTCTTCTGTGTGAATGGAATAAACTCATAATAAGAAATTAAGTTAATCATGAGAGCAACATTTAACACTTTTAACTATAGCTTTTAAAAAATATCAAACTGGCTACATATTAAAAGGAACATCTGAGGGGAAGTGTATGCATGTGTTGGTGAGGTACTTTTGTTAGGGCTGCTGCTGCTGCTGCTGCTGCTAAGTCACTTCAGTCGTGTCCGGCTCTGTGTGACCCCACAGACGGAAGCCCACCAGGCTCCCCTGTCCCTGGGATTCTCCAGGCAAGAACACTGGAGTGGGTTGCCATTTCCTTCTCCAATGTGTGAAAGTGAAAAGTGAAAGTGAAGTCGCTCAGTAGTGTCCAACCCTTAGTGACCCCACAGACTGCAGCCTACCAGGCTCCTCCATCCATGGGATTTTCTAGGCAAGAGTGCTGGAGTGGCTTGCCATTGCCTTCTCCATTGTTAAATTGTATTTTGTCACGACCGAGGGGAATGACAGAATTCCCCACTATCCCCCATTTGTTTGCCATGAAAAGGAGGTAAACATTTCTGAGGACCAATGTTTCTTAAATCTTAAAAGCTATTATTTTCAAGTTTCACATGACAACCTTATGTGATTAATGAGCTTTAAAAGTATGCAAAGAATGTATGCCAACACTGATTTCACTAAAAGCTCTATAGAGTTTTTGTGCTTCTGATTTCCTATTTATAGACGTTCAGAGAATCTCTCAAGGGAACTGGAAAGATGGAACCACAGAGATTTCACTCCAACTGCCTTTTCAATGTCAAGTGAAAAAGAGTCATCTGTAAAAATCCATGTACCTGACAATATTTCACTGTTTCTTGCCTTATAATTCTGAGAAATATCTAGGTAAGCTTTTGCCATTGTTGTCATTCTAAGTTAAACTACGTACAACAAACAATTGGAGTCTAAACCGCAAGCAGGGGAATTACCTGGTTGTCCAGTGGTTAGGACTTCATACTCTGCCTGTAGAAAGCCCACAAACAACACAGTGTGGGACCAATAAAGAAAGGACTTATTAAACCATGTTTCCCAGTATGTTTTGCCAGTTTTACTACCCTTCAGAGAATATTTTCCATTTGATTTTAAACCAAATAATTTTATCCTGCCTTTAAAGGCCTGATAGGCTTTTAAAATCTAGGGAAAAAAAAGGAAGACTTTGCTATGACTTCGAAGAAGCCATCTGTAGTGACTTAAAATTATAAGCCAGCTACCTTGTCTTATCATTCAGATATGTTTCTCCCAGTATAAATATAAGTAATAAGAGGATCATTCATCATATTTAAGCTCCACTCCACCCCACACACCTCCAACATATTGTGAGAATCTTATAATTCTGGACTATGTAGTAGTAGCACCTGTTTCCCCAAAACCTAGTGCGATAATAAAGTTTGCTAAATGAACACAAGGATGGTTGAATATGAGCTTTCTAGGAGCATACTTCTAATAGTATCTAAAGAACTTGCTGATAAAAAAAATGAAAATAATGTGCATGTTTCATTACCTGGATAGGTTTTTAAAATCAAACTGGAATACATATTCTTAAGGAAAGGTATGTGTCTATTTCGTTTGGGGCTTTATTTCACACAATTAGAATAGTGTATAGCAAGCACATAAGAAGACTTGAAAACATAAACAAATAACAAATACATTTACCTTCATTAAAAGTTTGTGAGTTGGATTTTATCAAGTTATTATAAGTATATAATGATATATAAATATGTATAAATGTATGTACTTGTGTATACACATATGTATGCACATGAATTGAAGTTCTGTCTTATAAGATGTCAGCACATTCAAAAATGGAGCTATTTCTTTGTGAAAAACCTATAACTATAACCACATGTGAAAAATTCATTAGGTTACATATATATGTTTATAAAACCAGTTAGTTTAGTTGCTAAGTGTGTCCGACTCTTTTGTGACCCTGTGGACTATAGCCTGCCAGACTCCTCTTGTCCCTGGGATTTCCCGGGCAAGAGTACTGAAGTTGGTTGCCATTTCCTTCTCCAGTATTTTTTTGAGATATTACCAAAAACAGTGAAAAGAGTGGCTATATATATATATATACACACACACAGATATATATATATATATATATATATAGTTTGTTTTTATTTTTTAAATTGGTGGATAATTGCTTTAAAATGTTGTGTTGGTTTCTGCTGTACAACAACGCAAATCAGCCATAACTATATATATATGCTGCTGCTAAGTCGCTTCAGTCGTGTCCGACTCTGTGCGACCCCATAGATGTCAGCCCACCAGGCTCCCCTGTCCCTGGGATTCTCCAGGCAAGAACGCTGGAGTGGGTTGCTATTTCCTTCTCCAATGCATAAAAGTGAAAAGTGAAAGTGAAGTTGCTCAGTCGTGTCCGGCTCTTAGTGACCTCCTGGACTGCAGCCCACCAGGCTCCTCCAGCCATAGGAATTTCCAGGCAAGAGTACTGGAGTGGGGTGCCATTTCAATCCCTCCCAAATCCTCATCCCACATCTCTAGGTCATCACGGAGTGCTGGTCTAGGCTCCCTGAGTTATATAGCAGCTTTCCACTGAAAAATAAAAAAGAGAATTAATTTTCACTTCTTTTCTTTTTTAATCCTTGTCTTTTCCTTTTTCTGTATTTGGAAATTGGAAGCTTAATATAAACACTTAAAATCAATTCTTATTTGTTAATAAATCGAAGTAGACAAAGTATTTTGATGTAAACTGTGCTTCAGCTGTCTTCCAGTGGTTTTTACACATTTTCAAAATTGATTTTTCTAGATAATGTGCAATTTTATTTTAGGTAAACTCTTTATCCGAATGTTGTGAGATATTTTAGAATCAGTTCTCAAGTAATGTCTTTATACTGTTAAACTTTAAAAATGTCATTACATTGTGCTCAAATAATTTATGTGCACTGTTCCATATATAAATATATATATATATCTGTCTCTGTGTGTGTGTGAGTGTGTGTGTGTGTAATTAAGTTTGACATAGGAATAAAATTAAAGGTAAGCAATACTTTTACTTTATTTTTGTATAATTTTAACTTTTCAAAATACCCATGTGAACTCTTTTTGTTAGGTACGCAAAACAACACAGAAGGCAACAAAGCCAGGTACAATTTTATAGGCTGTAATGACTTAAATACTAAAATGAAGCAAGCTTCTACCACTTGGTTTGACCACAGACCCAACTTATGTCAGAAATCTCCATCAGGCACAAGATCTCATGTTTCTTTAGGCTTTTTTCTACAAAATAGTTAAACTTTTTGGGATATACTAAAGAGAAAAATATTTTGAAGATGTAAGCAGAGTAAGGGGGGAAAAACATTTATTTAGGGTAAGAGTTTTTTTTTTTTTTGGTTTATTGTTTGTTTTTTCCTGCCTGCAATATAGAAGCCTGAACATAAAGCATTCCTTACTGTGTTAATGTTCATTAGTACATTAATAAGTATTCTTGAAGGTCTAGACTGTTTCAACAACATTCAAGTGTCAGGGAATACGGTGGGACATTTATCATGGGGATAACAAGAGAGATCAAACCCCTCCTCTCATGGAACTTATATTCTGAAGTTATGGGAACAACAAGAAGCTAGAAAATAGATCATTCTAGAAAATGGTTAAGTGTTGTGAAAGAAATAGAACAGACACTGTAAATGGTGTGGCCATGCACACATGCACCTGCACACACATACACAAATTTTAAATAGTATCATTGTAAGAGGTGTGAAGAGAGAGCATGAGCTATAGTGAGGATGTGTACTTAGGGTTCATTTTAAAAAAACATTTAACAGCACTCTTTGAACTAAATTTACTGGGAAATAGCCCAAATATGTTAAAGACACACAAATACATTACTTGATATAAATTATGATTAATGTTCAATTTAAATCACTTTTACTGAGTTTTGTATAATTTTGACATTGTTAGGAACAGATATGTCTAATTTATTCAGTAGGTCATGAAATACTTTGCTGTCAGTATTTATTTATTTATTTAATTCTTTGTACTTGCCCCATCATCATTACAGATCTATTGATTTCACTGTCTTGTCAACAAAGAAGCTAACAAAAAGAGCTGAAACAATTTTCTGAATTAGTTGAATAACCATTTTAAGCAAAATAATTGACTTTCATTTTTAGTAATTAAGTGTATCTAATTAGTTTGTTAGATTTTGACTAATTAAAATACTAAAATATCAGAACTGTTATTTTCCTTACATGGTTTCTGTTTAGTAGCCAATCACCATGATATTTTATTGTCTAAATGTGATATTTTATTGTGTGTTTGTGTGTTAGTTGCTCAGTCATGTCCTACTCTTTGTAACCCCATGGACTCTGGCCCACCAGGCTCCTCTGTCTATGGAATTCTCCAGGCAAGAATACTGAAGTGGGTTGCCATTCCCTTCTCCATGGGCTACAGTCCATGGGGTTGTCTAAATACAATGATTTATTTTTAATCTCTCACAGATACGTGGGTCCACTGAACTCAGCTGGGTAGTTTTCATGTGGGATTTCTTACACGGTTAGTCAGATGCTCGGGTGAGCTAGAGGTCCAAGATAGCTCAGTCACATGGCTAGTGGAAGACAACAATAGCTGTCCACTGGGTATTCAGCCAGGAATATTGACCAGAGTACCTGCACTTGGCCTCTCGGCATGTCCTTGGCAGCTCACCACAGGGAGACTGGTTTCCAAGAGACATTACCCCAAGAAGAACAATGCAAAGGGGTCCAACGGCAAACCTCAAAGCTTCTTCTGATTTGGCCTCAGGAATCCTTGAACATCACAACAACCTATTTTCTTGATTCAGAATTCAAGGGGCAACACAGATTCAAGAAGAAGAAAGCCTAGGAGGGCAGGAATACTGGAAAGAAGGATAGATATGAAGGCCATCTTTGCAAACCAACTACAGTAAATGGTCTTATATCCATGCATTAAAGATGCTAGAAGATTCTGTGGGAAATCCACAGACAGAAACCGCTCATGAGAGGTGTAGTGTGTGTTGGTCTGTTAGCTTGTTTACTGTGTAGGTGTCAGAGGGGAGTAACAAAGCATGCACTAACTGAGATAACATGAGTTCTGACGGTAAGAAGATTAGAGGTGAGATACAGACTTGAGATTAGATATTCAGCAAAATACAGCCCTGTGGTCTGCTGATTTTCTACTGCACTCTTATGAGGTAAAACTGATATGTTCAAACTTAAGGAAATGGCTGAAAAATAAATTCTAGATTAGTAGTAAGATTAAGGACAGAATTTTCAAATTATGACTTGTTGCTTGAAGGACGTCAATGACTAAATATCAATTTGGCATTTGATTTGAAAAAGAATGTGAAATTGGCACACAATGGATGTTCAAATGACAATCTTATTAATTTTCCCAATGCTATAGTTTGACTATAGGTTAATGTGTGATCTAATTTATCTTAAAGAAAAAACATAGTTTATATTATAACCTAAAATATAGACATTTATATCATGTCTGTATATGATTGCATATTTCTTCATACATATGTAAATCCTCAGTCATACTATATATTTTATGCAAATAATATTTTTTCTTCTTATTGTCACCTAACTCTGGCCTCAATTATTACAGGATAATGAAATATTTTCAAATTTAGTATGTCCCAATTCTAATATTAAAAAGCTGCTATATTTAAGTCATAAAATAATTGTGAAAGTGAAGTAAAGGAACCTCCCCAGAAACTATATATTAAGAACTATTTATAAATACTTCAGTGATTTTTGACATTCTTTATTGCACATTGGATTTCTGGCTTTAGTCTTGTCTAGCAATATATTTATAATTTATATAATATATTTGATTTCATCCAATAGCAATATTATCGAATATTGTTCTCATTCAAAATAAATACGCTTGAAATATAGTACCTCTGAAATCTTCAGTAATGCCTTTCTTTTCTTCCTGAATTCCTAGAAAAGTCACATCTGTTATGGAAAATTATGTTGATTATATTCCATTGCACCTGTGTTGACATGTTTCTGAAAGATGATTTTACCAAGATTATGTGCCAGAGGAGAGACTAACTTCTGGGTGGGATTTCTGCTTAAATGTTACAGTCCCCATCTGGAAATTCAGGTAGCTCATAACATATATGAAATTGAATCTGTTAGTTTAAATTAACTTTGGAGAAAATGTTCTCCTGTCATCTAGGCTCCAATTTTCCCAGAATTATCTGTGAACCAGGAAGATGGTAATTTGGGTTACTTTGTATTTTTAACCACGGAAATTGAATCTGAATTAACCTGAAGATAACAGCTTACCATTGCTAAACTGATGATTCCAAAGTTTAACATGAGCCTTACAGTAGAGAATTATTGCTTAAATTTCTCTAAAATAAACCAGACAGCAGGAACACATTTGGATTGAATTTGCTCTCATTACCTTAAAAGAAGAAAGAAAAATTGAGACTCATGTTACATACTGCTATTGACTATTCTAAGCTAATGTTTTCTTCTATGTCCCGTCAATAAGACTTGCCAAAAGGATCAGTTGTATGCTTCACTAGGGAAATGTAAACTACTCTGTTTATCTGTCTCCTAGAATATGAGCAGGACAAAGAAGATGGAGGAAAATCTCAGAGAGAAGATTATGTCCAAAAACTCACAGGAAAAACACAGTAAGAATATTCTTCATCCTTCCAAAATGGTAAATAGTGATTAATAAAACAGTATAATAAAACAAGTCGCCTGCAATGCAGGAGACTTGGGTTCGATCCCTAGGTCAAGAAGATCCCCTGGAGACTGCCCACTCCAGTATTCTTGCCTGGAGAATCCCATGGACAGAGGAGCCTGGCGGGCTACAGTCCACGGGGTCGCAAAGAGTCAGACACGACTGAGTGACTAAGCATGCTCACACATACATCAAGCATTACCTTAAGACCAAGTAAGGAGAGGGTACCAGTAACATACATGGAGGATACCCATTGGTCATCATGGTAGGACAAGAACAGATGTGAGTCTGTGTAAACAAAAAGGAATCAAAAGAGCAATATACCAGTGATCATGACAAAGGGAGAAAACCGAAGGACATGCAGATAATTGACATTCAAGATAACTATCAGAAAGACAAATAAACTAGAAAAACCCTCATGAGCTGAGACAGCAAAATATGGAGAACACGTGTATCGCAATAACAACAGAAAATCACCCCTGTGTTCCAGAGCGCCAGTCACCCTTTCTGGCACATAATAGGTGTATGTTGTTTCAAATTAAACTCTGGTGGATGGAAGACTGAACAGCTTGCTGGTCCAGAGTGTCATCATTTACTGAAGTGTCAAGGATCATAGATATGTTACTATTATGTCTGAAGTTCAGTTTCCTCAAATGAGAAGTGAAAATAGTAGCAGTAATGATCCAACCAGTCCATTCTAAGGGAGATCAGTCCTGGATGTTCATTGGAGGGACTGATGCTAAAGCTGAAACTGCAATACTTTGGCCACCTCATGCGACGAGTTGACTCACTGGAAAAGACTCTGATGCTGGGAAAAGTTGGGGGCGGGAGGAAAAGGGGACGACCGAGAATGAGATGGCTGGATGGCATCACCGACTCTGTGGACATGAGTTTGAGTGTACTCCGGGAGTTGGTGATGGACAGGGAGGCCTGGCGTGCTGTGATTCATGGGGTTGCGGAGAGTCGGACACGACTGAGCGACTGAACTGAACTGAACTAATGATCCACTGGATGATTTTGATATTTTGTGAGCGTAATATGATTGACTGAGTTTGCTCAATTCCAAGTGAAACTCTAAATGATGGTCTTCATCCTGTTCATGTTTACATGGATGGCATGTCATGGAAGGAAACATTCCAGGTGAGAATAAAAGATATACTAAAAATTAAAAAAAAATACAAAGGACAAAATTCTATTCAGGGCCAAATAATGCTGCATGGGAAAAGCATTCAAATATTAATGTCTCAAAAGGATTCCATGTATTTATGATATTGTCATATTCTTGGCTCAGAAGTTACTGTGATTAATGTAGTAAAACCAACAGCCTGAACCCTCAGTTCTCTGAAAATTGATGGAAAAAATGACATTGTGTAATTTTATTTTCCATTTTGCAAAGAAGTTAAATGGATTTAAGGCAGTCGGCTGTTTATTCCTGTAATTTTGTCTCCCTGCTTTTCTAAACAGGGACTGCCAGTAGGACTGAAAAGAGACCAGAGTGAAAAATCTCCTTTTCCCCCTGGATCACCAGTTTCCACTAATCTGAAAGGTCACTAATTTGGACACATAAATGCAACCAAGCAACTCTGAGTGGCCTAATTTTTAAACATGACGACACCAACACGGAGATAGCCTCTAATGGCTCAGATGGTAAAAAATCTGCTTGCAATGCAGGAGACGCAGGTTCAATCTCTGGCTCAGGAAGATCCAGTAGAGAAGGGGATGGCTACCCACTCCAGTACTCTTGGCTGGAGAAGCCCATGGACAGAGAAGCCTGGTGGGCTACAGTCCATGGGGTGCAAAGGGTCAGACATGACTGAGCAAATAATACTTTCCACACCAACACAAGTCTCCGAGTCCCTTATTCCGCTTGCTTGCTTTCTTCATAATACAATTTTTGTTTTGATGTCCTTTGGAGCTGCTATCATGAGATGTGATTTGTTGGTGTCAAAATTTCTATTCAGGAATGCATTTACTCAGCATCTTTGCAACAGATCATTAATTCTTCAACTACACAGTGGGGCAACTGAACTAGGTCATGTCTAAATATCTGTCCTTTCTTATATTGTGCAACATTTGATCTATGATTTGAAATTAAATACCTAAAAAGAAAAGCAAGTCCACTCAAAGTCATCATCATCATCATGTTTATTGGTAAGTAAAGATCTTGGTATGCTATAAATCATCTGTAATAAAGTATTTGTATTGACAAAGATGGCCTTTTAATATTTCCCTCAGCTTCACTAAAATTTAGATAGGTTTCTGCTTCACTACAGTTTTCTAAACTCCCTTTTCTTAGAGTACTTTACTTGCAATTGTAAATTTTGTCTGTGCTCTTTTGAGATGTAAACCTTCTTCCTTTCTCTGCCTGTTTTACAGTTCCCAACTCTGAACAACTCCCCCACCATTTTTTTCAAAAGAGTATGTAGGGAAGGAAAACAGATTCTCTTAGGATCTCTAGCTGGATCTGAAAATTAAACTGACTAAAAGAGATTAACAGGAGAAAAGCACACAGATTATTTACTGTAAGTTTCACATGACAAGGGAGGCTTAGACAGGAAATAAGTTCAGTTCAGTCGCTTAGTCATGACCAACTCTTTGCGACCCCATGAATCACAGCACACCAGGCCTCCCTGTCCATCACCAACTCCCGGAGTTCATTCAAACTCATGTCCATTGAGTCGGTGATGCCATCCAGCCATTTCATTCTCAGTCGTCCCCTTCTCCTCCCGCCCCCAATCCTTCCCAGAATCAGAGTCTTTTCCAGTGAGTCAACTCGTCGCATGAGGTGGCCAAAGTATTGGAGTTTCAGCTTTAGCAGCAGTCCTTCCAATGAACACCCAGGACTGATCTCCTTCAGAATGGACTGGTTGGATCTCCTTGCAGGCCAAGGGACTCTCAAGAGTCTTCTCCAGCACCACAGCTCAAAAGCATCAATTCTTTGGCAATCAGCTTTCTTCACAGTCCAACTCTCACATCCATACATGACTACTGGAAAAACCATAGCCTTGACTAGAAGGACCTTGGTTAGCAAAGTAATGTCTCTGCTTTTTAATATGCTATCTAGGTTGGTCATAACTTTCCTTCTAAGGAGTAAGCGTCTTTTAATTTCATGGCTGCAATCAGCATCCGCAGTGATTTTGGAGCCCAAAAAAATAAAGTCTGACACGGTTTCCACTGTTTCCCATCTATTTCCCAGGAAGTGATGGGACCAGATGCCATGATCTTAGTTTTCTGAATGTTGAGCTTCAAGCCAACCTTTTCACTCTCCTCTTTCACTTTCATCAAGAGGCTTTTTAGTTCCTCTTCACTTTCTGCCATAAAGGTGGTGTCATCTGCATATCTGAGGTTATTGATATTTCTCCCTGCAATCTTGATTCCAGCTTGTGCTTCTTCCAGCCCAGTGTTTCTCATGATGTATCTCTGCATATCAGTTAAATAAGCAGGGTGACAATATACAGCCTTGACGTACTCCTTTTCCTATTTGGAACCAGTCTGTTGTTCCACGCCCAGTTTTGACTGTTGCTTCCTGACCTGCATATAGCTTTCTCAAGGCAGGTCAGGTGGTCTGGTATTCCCATCTCTTTCAGAATTTTCCACAGTTTATTGTGATCCACACAGTCAAAGGCTTTCATAGACAGGAAATAAAGACCCAAGGAAAAAGTTAGTGTATTTTTATGCACAGGTTTGATGAAGGTAAACAGGTTTACGTTTGATGAAGAGTGAACAGTTGCAGAGGAATATGATAGGTTAAGGAATATGGGAGAAAAAGGGCAGAAAATTGTGTGCGTGCATACTCAGCCATGTCTGACTTTTTGCAAGCCTTTGGACTGCAGCCCACTAAGCTCCTCTGTCCATGGAATTTTCCAGGCAAGAATACTGGAGTGGATTGCCACTTCCTACTCCAGGGGATCTTCTTGACCCAGGAATTGAACCTGTGCCTCCTGTGTCTCCTGCATTTACAGGTGGATTCTTTACCACCAAGGCACCTGGGAAGTCCAGGAGAAACGTAGCAAGCCCTGTTCTTAGGATTCTTCTTGGCTTCCCTTTGTTTTTGGAAACAAGGTGGGAAGGGCATCTCTCTCAGAAGGATTTTGTGATCTGTTCAAAAAAGAAAGTTGAGGGGAGAAGAAGGACACAGTGGCCATTCTCTCCCATCATTTTCTCAACTCCTTCAGCTTAAAATATTCAATATGTCAAGATGCCATAGTTTGGGTTAACATGTCCTGATCCCCACAGGGGAGAGAGATTGAACTCTCTCTCCCCTATGCAACACTCTCAAATAAAATATTGCTTAATTTGTTCAGTGCAATATTTATTTAACAATATTCACTATCTTAGTCTTTCTAACAGTAGAAAACATAGAGTTGAATTATTGGTTACTGTTTATATTTGAGAGAATACAGGATTAAATCACAGGCTCCTCCTCTCAGCTCCTTCATAAAGTAGACTAGTTGTGTGGGTTAGAATCACAAATATTTGTTAACATTTATGGTTATTGTGTGTCATGCATTTTTTAAAGTGGTTTACATACACTAACTTATTTAATGCCCCAATTAGTCATGGATAGCTAAATTATCATTCCCACTTTACAAATGAAGAAACTCAAAGAGTTCAAGTCATTTGCATATATTGACACTTCTAGGCAGTTGTAGAGCCAAGATGGAAAAGAAGAGAGTCTAGCATAGAAGCACAAAGTCTTAGCAGACTGGACAGCATTTCTACAGTTGAGAAGTACCAGGACCCAACACCAAAGATGTAGTATATGGGGGACAATCAAAGTTTGTTCATTTCTGTCATTATTTACCACTATATTAATTCACACATAACATGTTATTCTTGTTGGAATATGTCAATAAAACATAAGCATGGACTGTTTGGAGTGGTATTTATAAGACAAGAAACTCTTTGTACTATCCACGTAATATTCCATGTATCATTTGCTTATCATGTCTGCCTTCTGGCAAGAATCACCGATCTAGGTAGGAAGCCCACACTTAGAACAGGTGGGTGGAGGAGAGTCAGTGTCCCAGAGAAATGGGAAGCTGGCACAACCCATCTTACATGGAACATCTGGCAGAGAGAATCACATGTTTAATCAAAATACACCATCTATTCCTGAAATGAGAGCCGCAACGTGTGAGCCTGGATAGGGAAGAGGAGGAGGACAGACTCGAGACAGTAAGGAACAAAGCCAGCATCGCGTGCTGGAGTACTTTTCTCCCTTCCTTCAACCCATCATTCAACCAACCTGAGACAGTAGATTGAACACGCGCTTCTTTGGTGGCACAGACAGCAAAGAATCTGTCTTCAATGCCGGAATCTTGGGTTCGACCCTGGGTTGGGAAGACGCCAGGAAGAGGGCACGGCAACCCAACCCCAGTACTCTTGCCTGGAGAATCAGCAAGGACAGAGGGGCCTGGTGGGCTACAGTCCACGGGGTCACAAAGAGCTATACATGACTGAGCAACTAAGCACAGCAATTCCCCCTAAATACCTCAAAGCAATGAAAATAAAATAGATCAGGTTTAAAAAATCTTTGGATATAAAATTATCAAAATGTCAAAAGAAAACCATAGGTCCCAAAAGGGACCTTTGGTGGCTGCCTCCTTGCAATAGAAGGGTATGATATTCTTCAGTCATGGAGAATGGAGACTATTCTCAACAATGGAGACATCATAATCTCGTTTAATATATATTCAAGTGCATGACAACAATAACAACAACTACAAAAAGCATTAGGGCTTCCACCTGCCAATGCAGGGGACACAAGGTGTGATCCCTAGTCTGGGGAGATTCCACATGTAATGGGGCAACTGAGCCTGTGTGCCGCAAATACTGAAGCCCACGAGCCCTAGAGGTCATGAGCTGAAACAAGATAAGCCATGGCAATGAGAAGCCCATGCTCTGCAACAAAGAGTAGCCCCCTGCTCCCCCAACCAGGATGTCCCTGCATGCAGCAATGATGACCCAATGCAGCCAAAAGTAAACAAAGAAATGAATCTTATTAAAAAATTAAGCAAGCATTAAAAAAGAAAAAAAAACTAAGGGAATTTCAATAATGCCTGAAATAGTCTGAATAGTTAAAGTGCTATTTGGATAAGTACAGAGCTGTTTGAAGAAGGGGATGGCCACCCACTCCAATATTCTTGCCTGGAGAATTTCATGGAGAGAGGAGCTTGTTAGGCTACAGTCCACAGGGTAGCAAAGGAAACAACTGAGTGACTTTGACTTCACTTTGATGCTTCACAACTAAAAAAAGCTGCTGTTTATATTCCTGTTTTGCCCTTTGTGAAGACTTTATATTGACACACAAATAAAATCAGGACAGATTTTCTGTTCTTACAGTAATGCATTTTCATCTATGTCAGGCTTTTTGTTGGTGAATTTCTTTAATCACTTAAGGACTAACATTGACACCTTATGAAGTCAGCTTATCATCTTAAGCCTGATAATAATAAGTAATAAAGCCCAATATTATTTTTCTGATGAGAAGTCTTCTTCTTACTCATATACTGAAGTTTTGCTGGCTTGGTCTATTAAAATTGAGAACCCAAGAAAAGGTAACACTCTGACTAGTATGCAAATATTTCAAATGTTTTTTAAATTACCCATTGCAGTCTTTGGCTAAAGGTGAATAGAAAATGATAATTATTTTTATCGATATGTATGTTTGCTTAGCAAGTGTTATTCCCAAAGGTTAATTATTTACATAACCTCTCTGAGTTCTCTCTCCTGCTGACTTAGGATGTATCTCAGGACAACTAAAATTAAAAAAGAAAAACAAAGCTTAAATCTGTCTTTCAGTAGTATCCAAGTACTAGGTGATGTGTTATGTGTGTGTGTGTGTGTGTGTGTGAAACCCAAGTGGCACTCGTGTCCCACGGACTGGACTGTAGCCCACCAGACTTCTCTGTCCATGGAATTCTCCAGGCAAGAATACTGGAGTGGATTGCCACTAAGTAACTAGGAATTTATTCAAATTTTTCATGAATATCTGATCAATGATATACACTTCTTTAGAGAATCAGCTCTTAATTAAAATTCTGATTCTATCTTATATATAAAGACATTTAGACAATCTTGAAAAGCAAAGAAATAAATTTTCTAAAATTTATAATATATTCAGTTTGGATTACTGTAAATAAGATTATTACATATAGGAAACGCTAGATACTGTTGTTGTTGTTTTTTCTGTTTTTTTAGTGATGGCTTGTTTAGAATAGTTATTATGTCAGCCATTCCTTATGTTTCCTTCTATTCTTTTTATGTAAAATCAACTCTAGGCCACCCATGATCCCTACCCCCAGTACCATTTCTGGTTTTATTCTCTTCCTATGGAATACAGGTGAGACCTGTGAAGTGGTTCTAACCAGTAACATATGGCAAAGATGATTAGATGTCATGCCTGTGATTACATTATATAAAATGTCATCTTGCTAACAATCTCTATCTAGGAATCAAGTGAAGTCGCTCAGTTGTGTCTGACTCTTTGTGACCCTATGAACTGTAGCCCACAGGTTCCTCAATCCATGGGATTTTCCAGGCATGAATACTGGAGTGGGTTGCCATTTCCTTCTCCAGAGGGTCTTCCTGATGGAGGGATCAAACCTGAGTCTCCCACATTGTAGGCAGATGCTTTACTGTCTGAGCTATCAAGGAAGCCCATAAAGACTCTCAAACTCAATCTAGAGATTCTTCTTTATGGCTTGATGAAGCAAGCAACCATGTTGAAGAAACCCAAGTGGCAAGACAATGTGTGGGAGTCTCTAGGAGTTGGGGGTGGCTGGCCTTTCAACTAAAAACCAGCAAAGGTTGGGGTTTTCAGTCTTATCATCTCAAGGAGATTAATTCTGCAACAACTTGAGTAAGCTTGGAAGCAGATTATCCCCTAATTCAGCCTCTCCATAAAAAACACAGCCCAATCACTGCCTCCGTTTTAGGCTTATGAGAATGAAAGCAGAGGATCCAATTAAGCTTTATCTGGATTCCTGATTTAAAAAACAAAACAGAACAAAAGTTTGTATAATAAATACACATTGCTTTATGCCACTACAGTTGTAGCAATTTGTGACAGATAAAGTAGTAATAAGCTAGTTTAATAATTTTATTAATTAAATAAAAATTCAGGCACCAAATTCAAAAATATATATTTGCACATAATAAAAATAACAGACAACAAAGAGTACAGGATGAAAATGTCCTTCTCATAAGAAAAGTAGTTCTACTTCCAAAAATGTAACCATTATTTAAGCATTCTGTAACCTACCAAAAGTATTCTGAACAATTTCAAGAAATCAATGATGATTTTATGTCCCCATAATTTGTCCTGAACCTATATACTTTGAAGATTAACTTGAGTGAAAGCAATATAGTAGTAAAAGGTTAATTATTCATTGTTTTAAATATATGTGTGTGAAATGAAAATACCTCCTACGGAATCAATAAACAAGAAATTTCACAGCCATCAGTGATTTCTGGCCTCCAAATGTTAATGAAGGCTCCCATAACTGTGATCCAGAGGATTGTCGAGGAATTGGCAGAATTCAAGAAGCAAGGTGAACAGGAAACAGGATTGGCCCAATAGCTCAGGTGCATATCAGGTCAGTTCAGTCGCTCATTCGTGTCCAACTCTCTGGGACCCCATGGCCTGCAGCACGCCAGGATTCCCTGTCCATCACCAACTCCTGGAGTTCACTCAAACTCATGTTCATTGAGTCAGTGATGCCATCTGACCATCTCATCCTCTGTCGTCCCCTTCTCCTCCTGCCTTCAATCTTTCCCATCATCAGGGTCTTTTCAAATGAGTCAGTTCTCTGCATCAGTTGGCCAAAGTATTGGAGTGTCAGCTTCAGCATAAGTCCTTCCAATGAATATTCAGGAATGATTACCTTTAGGATGGACCGATTGGGTCTCCTTGCAGTCCAAGGGACTCTCAAGAGTCTTCTCCAATACCACAATTCAAAAGCATCAATTATTTGGTGCTTGGCTTTCCTTATAATCCAACTCTCACATCCATGCATGACCACTGGAAAAAGCATAGTTTTGACTAGACTG
This sequence comes from Moschus berezovskii, assembly GCF_049115385.1. Classification (NCBI taxonomy): domain Eukaryota; kingdom Metazoa; phylum Chordata; class Mammalia; order Artiodactyla; family Moschidae; genus Moschus; species Moschus berezovskii. Next base: position 8,974,128 of record NC_142468.1, read on the forward strand.
ACCTTTGGTGGCAAAGTAATGTCTCCGCTTTTTAATATGGTGCATAGTTTTGTCACAGCTTGTCTTCCAGGGAGCAAGCATCCTTTAATTTCATGGCTGCAGTCACCATCTGCAGTCTGTCACTGTTTCCGTTGTTGTCCCATCCATTTGCCATGAGGTGATGGGACTGATGCCATGATCTTCATTTTACATATGAAAGGAATGAATTCATTGAGCCCAAAGACCTGCATCTTCCCAAAAATAGAATGCTAAATCCCTTAGCTTGATTTCTGATCTTTGCTATTCAGACAGCCTGTTCCTTCTATTGTAAACTTGTATGTAGTCTGTTTGTCTCCTTGGAGCAGTTTTTGCTCAGATGGTAAAGAATCTGCCTGTAATTCAGAAGACCTGTGTTTGATCCCTGGATCCGATTCCTGCATTGGGAAGACCCCCTGGAGAAGGAAATGGCAATGCACTCCAGGATTCTTACCTGGAGAATTCCATGAACAGAGGAGTCTGGCGAGCTATAGTCCATGGGGTCGCAAAGAGTCGGAAATGACTGAGCAAGTAGCACACACAATACGTTGATATGTTCTCCCGGGCTCAGAGTCCTAAACAGTCCCACCAAATAAAACAACTCTCTACTTTCAGATTGTGAGTACCTATTTTTACCCTACATGTGACATCAGGATGCTTTTGTGCACAACTGAAATTTTACTGTCTTTTCTTCCGTGAATGATCCGTTTATATTCTTTGCCCATGTTTGTTTAGTAATTTCTCATCCATTTATGGACACCATTAGTATATTACTAACAGCAAAATATTGTTTCTCACAATGTTTAAATTTTTTATATTTTTCTGACATGGTTTTTGACTTAGTTTCAGATATCTGTTCCTCTGGAGAAATGTTTGAACCTAATACAATCAAATCTGTAAAGCTTTCTCTTCATGGTAATTCTGAAACAAGTATTTTATAAAATAGTATTTACCAAGTATGTACATTACACGTACTGATTTTTTTCCTATTCTTTCAAAATGCTGAGTATGACCTATGAAAATGATTTTCTTTCATAATTTTGAAGTTAAAAATAAGGTTCAATTCTTTCAATAAATACCATATGTATTTAGTATAAATCCACTAAACTGACAAACCCTCATGTTAATTATTATTTTTATTCTTGAAATACTAACAAAACACAACACTTTGAAATATTAGAATTACAAGAGACCCCTACCGATTTTTGGTTGATTGACATAATGTTTTCATGTTATGCTCTGTATTTGTATAAATTACATACTATCTTTATTTTATACAATGAATTTGAGGTATGAGATAGATCAGCCCCTTCAGGGTGAGCAGCTTGAGTTCATTCCCTGTGGACAGAAACTCCAAAAATAGGATAACTGAGAGGAGGCTGGGCCCTGCCCAGATAAGAAATAAAATATTACGTATATTTCATTCTCAAAGCCAAGGAGACATTTCTGACTAGAAAGCTCTTGGAGGTCAAAAGGGGAGTGACACCGAATTACCCATAAGCCATTCTGCTGATATCCATCTTGGTTCTGAGATGCACGCGCACCTGTGGGAGGATACTGAGATATGCCAAATAAGGACTCAGAACCGGGCAAATCAAAATGATGGGACAGAGAAAACTCTGAAGAAGTGCCTCATATAAGTGACTGAAACTGCCACAAGCATACGACTGTCTGAGTCCACCCACGTGTCTATCCGCACATATGTCCATCCACAGGTGCGTACTGTTCGTTTTCCTCCTAGTAAACACTTTACTTGTTTCACAGCTTTCCATCTTTGTGGGAATTCTTTTCTGCAAAGCTGGAGGGCCAGGGTCTTGTCTGTTCACTGAGCACTAGTCTAGTGGCTAGGATTCAGCTCTCTCACTGCCATGGTCCAACCTCAATTTCCTTCAAGCCACTGCAGGTCAAGGAGACTCGAGATCAAATACACATATCCATACATGTATTATTTGCTCTGTCTACAATTCCATATATAGTCACAGACTTATCAACTTGGATTACTTTCCATTTTTTTCTTGAGATAAATTTTTAATGGTTTCCTGATTACCTTCTAGAATTGATGAGAATATTAGATGATATGCAAAGATAAATGACCGGTGAATGACAAGTTATTAATCAATTCCCCTCTCTATCCCTCACTCCACAATCAGTAAAGCTTCAATGATAATGATGTACACATTATTTATTGCAGCGTTGTTCATAAGAATATTTTAATGTGTTTTAAGTGAAGAAGAAGTAAATAATTTTAGTTTACTTGCACTTGAAATAGAACAACAAAACGAATGAGCTACAGTTGTGACTGTATTATGTTAGTGTCATATTAGTCAGAGGAACATTACATGCTTGGTATAATAGCTCAGATACACTAAAGAATTCTTTATTCACATACATTTCTCATCAGCTGTCAGCCTTTCTCCAAGTGGTAGTTCAGGGACTAGGCTTTTTCCATCTTATGCTTCCATTATCCTCTAAGACATTGTCATCATTCTCATCCTGCAAGCAGAAATGGAAAAATGTCAGAGAACCTTTGCCATTTAAAATTACCTCACCAGAAATATACTATCACTTTTATTCACATTCCATTACCTAAAACACAATCATATGGCCCCACCTACCTATGAAGATGGCTGCAAAGAAAGTCCATGTGATCCCTCCACACCAAAATGGAACTTCATAACTAGACAGTTTTTGTCACTTGTACTGACATACATTCGTCTTATAAAGATAATATTCAGTGAAAAAATAGCAAGTTTTAAAAGGTTATGACATTAAACAGTTTCTATAAATTAAAATGCATGCTTTCAAACCATACAATATTGAGGAAATATGTGGATGTAATAAAAATATAAAGAAATAATTTATCATTTATGGAAATGATAAATCTCACATTCAGAAGAGTAGCTATCTTGAAAGTAAGGAAAAGGAGTATGTTCAAGATATATAAGGGAGCACTAACTTTATATATTTTTTAAAATTTCTTAACCTATTATATAATCCTTTACACAGAATATTTCAAAATATATTTTTAAAGAACCTGGAAAACTATGATTCTTTATGAAAGAAGATATAAGCCATGTAAAACAAGCAGCTATCTAGATTACTCAGAGGGTCACGTGTATGGGAGAAAAGACAGAACTGAAACTGGACGACGCTAACATATCTCAGAGCGCTACTTAGCACTTGAATCTATATGAAAAAAAAAGAAGAAATACATTTATGTGATAAAGATCTATAGAACTGGGTGTAAAATGAAAAATGTGATGCCTTTTAAAATCCACTTAAGCATTCCTAAGAAATGCTTCCTCTTTAAGCTGAAACATTATAAGCCTTATGACCTCTACTCTTAAGACAGGCTGAAATATGCCTATTGGTTTTGATCAACTGATGAAAAACCCACAAGCCAGCAAAACAAGTTGCTTACTGTGGACTCCACTAAGCAGGATTAGGAAATCCTTTCACTTCAGTGAAAATTTATTCTGTTGACTTTATGGGGCTTGAGAATGAACCTTCTTAAAATGTGTCACTTTTACATGTGGATTATTTTGAGCTAAAGGTAACTGAGACCCTGAGGCTTCAAGAGAAGCTACTGGCCCTCCCTTAACTGCCTAGACTAATTTAATTTTTTTCCCCAGATAAGAGGTATTACTGGAGATAAATTTTATCTGAGTGGCTCCTTCTATATGGCGGAGCAAATATCTAATTATCAAACATCTGTTCTTAACATTCTGAGAAAGACCCTCCTGTCCTTGGAAGCCAGGCCCCTAACTCATTCCTTAGCTCAGGATGGCATATACAATCATATAACTTTTATCTTCCTGTCTCTCAACTTATGCATGTGCAAGTCTAGTATGTACAAAATTAAATTTGATATTCTTTTATTAATCTGTCTCATTTCAGTTTAACTCTTAGACCAGCCAGAAGAACATAAAGGGTAGAAGAATGTTATTTTCCTTACCAACAACTTCAGCTTTTCTTTGCTTGAGAACTAAGATTTCATGGGAAGAATACCTTAAAGTGTCTCCAAGCATACTGAAGTCTTTTATTGTATTTTCTCCTGAAGTATGGATAACACCACATTAGTATTCCCAAAGTATGTTTTGGCAGGATATTTAAGTATCTTTAAAATTATTTTAGTTAACCAATTAACCTTTATTTTGCCCACTAGTATATTTGAATACATTAAGCACTTATCTGCAGTCAGTTATTGCCAAACACTTAAGTTTAAGAATTTGCTTCTTGAACAAAAATTTAGCAACATAAGAAGACCTGCAGCTGTTTGTCATAACTGAAAGTGAAAACAAATACTGATGGTTAATCAGTGAGAGCAGTGGATAATACTTGTCATAGAAATGCCAAGGAAAAAAATGCAAAAGAAAGAGGTCATTAAAGAAAACTTCACAAAGGAAAATAGAGTCTGTGTCAAGACTTTTGGCCTATATATTAGATTTCAAAATGAAGATAAGAGAAAGGAACAACTGTGCAAGTCATTTCAAAATAAAATTTACTTAGAATATATGTCCTTGATAAAACCATGAATACCTGTGTTATATGTGAAGATGGGCAGATACAGAAGACTAATCAATTCCTTTCTTTTAATCTATTGAATAACTATACAGATATATTCCCTTCTCCATATAAGAGAGTTTTAATTAAAATTTATCCTTGAAAATCATTATTTACTTCAACAAAGTTAATATGCTAGTGCATAAAGGTATAACAACTACTGTATATTCTCAACACAGGTTTACAGAAGTAAATAAAAGTGATTGGCTTAAAATAAATTGTTAAAATGTGAATGCTGTCCTTAAGACTAGAGCTATACCATGCTTTGTTAAAGAATATTTGTTGTGGGCCACTGAGGTTTACATCGAGTATGACAAACAAGATCTAAGAATGTAACTATGTAAATATATCAAAGCAAGAATTGTTATGAGTAGTTAATAATTATACTAAATGTTTCTTAGACATACTAAAAATCATTTTACTTTTCCATTACTTGAATGTAAGACTCACAAAGGTATAATTTTTTCTGAGTGGTATCTTGTTAAATTTTCAGGACCTTGGACAGTACTTGCCATAACATTTCAACACAGTAGTTAAAAAGCTTTCTATTTACATGAATTTTCACGTTTATAACATAATATATATTTATTTATATGCACAAATATATTTGTCATATATCTTTATCAAGTTAAATATCTTACATGTACTACTTATTTATGAAAAATTTGCATTTATATACTTCAATAATAAGCCACACTGAAAAGGAACATAAATCAGAATAGGACAAACTATTTAGTCACACACACATTTGATTAATTTATCAATTAGTGTTTACCAATTAATATCTTCCTAAACTGATATGAAAGGAAAACAAATCTTAATTTGGAAAAATCTGTCTTAAGATTCTAAACAGTGAATGCTTGTTTTAAACTTCAGATAGCAAAACACCATATTTAACACGTAGGAGTTTATTCCTAAGTCACATTAAACACATTCAGAAACGTGGGTCCCCTCTTCCATTTAGTCACAGTCGTTCAACGTCCAAGTTGCCAGAAGCCCCACCATTTTCATCATGCCCCTTCCTAGAGTCCCCAAATGTTGCCAACTAGCCAGCCTCTGAGGAGAGAAAAGAGATCACACAGGGAGGGGTCGCTAAGCCAGGCCTGGAACTGGAACACGTTCCCCCTACTCACCTTGCATTAGCTGGAACTCTCCACAGGGTTCCCCCTATCCACGGGGACTCTGGGAAATGCCATCTAGCTTGGCGTCCACACGAGGAAACCATTTTGGTGCCCACTCAGCAGTCTCTTCCATAGACTCAATCATCTGATCCCATTACTCACCTGGAGACAGGGTTTTGCTTAGAGGGAAATACAACTAAGTGAACAAAGTGAGTCAGACGTGACTTAGAGACTGAACAGCGAGCAGCAACTCAAGGACTGAGGTGAAGAAATATGTGTTCTGATGAAGAAACAAGTGTGGAAGTTGACTGGAAAATGCAGAGCTAGATGCAATCTTGGGCTCCGGGAGCAAGTTCCTAACCCCTCATAAAATCTGCAACCATCAGTGTCTTTTAGACCAAGTGGTAAAAAGAGACTTTCTGAATGTGGGAGGAAAAACAGGCATGGAGACAACTCCTTGGATCTGGCCTCAGAACTGTGAGACTTTATTCCAATTAATATATTGACAGTATTCAGCTCTCAGATAATTCATGATTCAATATATGAAAGGGAAAGCTATTACAAAGAGGTGTTATGCATCTTAGGTTGGTGCAGAAAAATGTCTAGAAATACAAGGGAGCTGACAGCTACCTCAGATATAAAGTATCACCCAAGTTAATGAGGATTGAAGAACAGGACATAGGAACTACGATCCTGGTTGGAAGGAACAAGATGGCGGAGGAATAGGACGGCGAGACCACTCTCTCCCCCACAAATTCATCAAAAGAACATTTGAACGCGGAGTAAAGTCCACAAAACAACCTCTGAATGCTGGCAGAGGACGTCAGGCACCCAGAAAAGCAGCCCATTGTCTTCGAAAGGAGGTAGGAAAAAACATAAAAGATAAAAAGCGAGACAAAAGAAGTAAGGACGGAGCTCCGTCCCAGGAAGGGAGGCTTTAAAAAGAGAGAACTTTCCAAACACCAGGAAACACTCTCACTGGCGAATCTGTGGCGAGCCTTGGAAGCTCAGAGGGCCACATAACCCTCTTTTTTTTTTAAGATTTTTTAAAAACCCACAGATTACCCGCCAAACGGTAACTCCCAGCGGAGAAGCAGCGCAGACGCCTGCAGACGCCATTCGCAAGAGGGGGCTGGGCAGGGAGGAGCTGGCTGAACTGCTTAGAGAGAGGACTGGGCTTGAATGCCGCGAAAACAATTTGAGAGAACTGGGGAGAGCAAAGCAGACTGTGGGATAGCTTCCCCACGAAAAGGCGGAAAGCTCTAACCTAAGACTTGGCCAGCCCCGCTCACAGAATAAAGGACTGAGCAGAGTGAGCCGGCTGCGGCTGGTCCATTCCCCATCCCCCGCCAAGACAGGCAGGGAGCGCAGCCCGAGCCAGAGCGGGCAACCACGGCCCCAGAAAGTCATCTGATACAAACTGCACACAGGCTTGTTGCTATTCAGGACTTCTTGGGCTCGGGCCGGTCAATATCCCCCTGAGAAGGTGCGCCGGTTGTACACCCAGAAAACTGAGTGGCAGGGACTGGGGAGGCAATAAGTCGCAGAGACAGCGCTCACCAAACACCTGAGCTGCTCGGACCAGGGAAGGCACAAAACGCAGGCCCAACCAAGTCTGCACCTTTGTGGAGTACCTGAGAACCTGAACTTGAGCCGCTCAGACCTGGGAAGTGCATACAACCCGGCGCCGGCCTCAGACAGTTCCCAGCAGAGCAACCTGGAACCTGTGCAGTATAGACTGGGACAGCATACGTGCTGTGAGCGGAGGCAAACCCAGTGTGGCCGAGACACTGTGAGCACTCCCCACAGACACCAGAGATATTCGACTGCAGCGTTCCTCCCTTCCCAGAACAAGACTGAACAACTGAGCCTTAAAAAGTGTCCACCCACCCCCTAGTATCAGGGTGGAAATTAGACACTGAAGAGACCAGCAAACAGAAGCTAAAACAGAGGGAACCACCTTGGAAATGACAGATAGAGACGTCTAGAGGCTACTCCAAGAATAAGACCAAAAACCAGAGGCAAGAGGCTTAAGGCCGAATCCTGAGAACACCAGAGAACTCCTGACTCCAGGGAACATTAATCGATAGGAGCTCATCAAACGTCTCCATACCCACACTAAAACCAAGCACCACCCAAGGGTCAACAAGTTCCAGAGCAAGACATACCACGCAAATTCTCCAGTAACACAGGAAACTAGCCCTGAGCTTCAATATACAGGCTGCCGAAAGTCACTCCAAACCCACTGACATCTCATAACTCATTACTCGACACTTCATTGCACTCCAGAGAGAAGAAATCCAGCTGCACCCACCAGAACACCGACACAAGCTTCCATAACCAGGGAACTTTGACAAGTCACCTGTCCAACCCCACACACAGAGAGGAAACTACATAATAAAGAGATCTCCACAAACGGCCAGAAGAGGGAAAGGCCACCCCAAGCAAAGCATTATAAGCAAGATGAAGAGGCAAAGAAATACCCAGCAAGTAAAGGAACAAGATAAATGCCCACCAACACAAACAAAAGAGGAAAATATAGGGAATCTACCTGATAAAGAATTTCGAATTTTGGTGGTGAAAATGATTCAAAATCTTGAAAGCAAAATGGAGTTATAGATAAATAACCTGGAGAAAAGAATTGAGAAGATGGAAGAAAGGTTTAAGAAGGACTTAGAGGAAATAAAAAAGAGTCAATATACAATGAATAATGCAATAGATGAGATCAGAAACACTCTGGAGGGAACAAACAGTAGAATAACAGAGGCAGAAGACAGGATAAGTGAGCTAGAAGATAGAATTGTAGAAATAAATGAAACAGAGAGGAAAAAAGAAAAACAAATTAAAAGAAATGAGAACAATATTAGAGACCTCTGGGACAATGTTAAACGCTCCAACAATCGAATCATAGGCGTCCCAGAAGAAGAAGACAAAAAGAAAGACCATGAAAGAATACTTGAGGAGATAATAGTTGAAAACTTCCCTAAAATAGGGAAAGAAATAATCACCCAAGTCCAAGAAACCCAGAGAGTCCCCAACAGGATAAACCCAAGGCGAAATACTCCAAGACACATATTAATCAAATTAACAAAGATCAAACACAAAGAACAAATATTAAAAGCAGCAAGGGAAAAACAGCAAATAACACACAAGGGGATTCCCATAAGGATAACAGCCGATCTTTCAACAGAAACTCTTCAGGCCAGGAGGGAATGGCAAGACATACTTAAAGTGATGAAAGAAAATAACCTACAGCCCAGACTACTGTACCCAGCAAGGATCTCATTCAAATATGAAGGAGAAATCAAAAGCTTTACAGACAAGCAAAAGCTGAGAGAATTCAGCATTACCAACAAATGCTAAAGGATCTTTTCGAGACAGGAAACACAGAAAGGGTGTATAAACTCGAACCCAAGGCAATAAAGAAAATGGCTACGGGATCGTACTTATCAATAATTACCTTAAACGTAAATGGGTTGAATGCCCCAACCAAAAGACAAAGGCTGGCTGACTGGATACAAAAACAAGACCCCCATATATGTTGTCTGCAAGAGACCCACCTCAAAACGAGGGACACATACAGACTGAAAGTAAAGGGCTGGAAAAAAATATTCCATGCAAATAGAGACCAAAAGAAAGCAGGAGTAGCAATACTCATATCAGATAAAATAGACTTTAAGACAAAGAGACAAAGAAGGAAACTACATAATGATCAAAGGATCAATCCAAGAAGAAGATATAACAATTATAAATATTTATGCACCCAATATAGGAGCACCGCAATATGTAAGACAATTACTAACAAGTATGAAAGGGGAAATTAACAATAATGCAATAATAGTGGGAGATTTTAATACCCCACTTACATCTATGGATAGATCAACTAAACAGAAAATTAACAAGGAAACACAAACTTTAAATGATACAATAGACCAGTTAGACCTAATAGATATCTATAGGACATTTCACCCCAAAACAATGAATTTCACCTTTTTCTCAAGTGCACACGGAACATTTTCCAGGATAGATCACATCCTGGGCCATAAATCTAGCCTTGGTAAATTCAAAAAAGTTGAAATCATTCCATGCATCTTTTCTGACCACAATGCAGTAAGATTAGATCATAATTACGGGAGAAAAACTATTAAAAATGCCAACATATGGAGGCTGAACAACACGCTGCTGAATAATGAACAAATCATAGAAGAAATCAAAAGAGAAATCAAAATATGCATAGAAATGAATGAAAATGAAAACACAACAACCCAAAACCTCTGGGACACTGAAAAAGCAGTGCTAAGGGGGAAGTTCATAGCAATACAGGCACACATCAAGAAACAAGAAAAAAGTCAACTAAATAACCTAACTCTACATCTAAAGCAACTAGAAAAGGAAGAAATGAAGAACCCCAGGGTCAGTAGAAGGAAAGAAATCGTAAAAATTAGGGCAGAGATAAATGCAAAAGAAACAAAAGAGACCATAGCAAAAATCAACAAAGCCAAAAGCTGGTTCTTCGAGAAGGTAAATAAAATTGACAAACCACTAGCCAGACTTATCAAGAAACAAAGGGAGAAGAACCAAATCAATAAAATTAGAAAAGAAAATGGAGAGATCACAACTGACAACACAGAAATACAAAGGATTATTAGAGAATACTATCAGCAATTATATGGCAATAAAATGAATAACCTGGAAGAAATGGACAAATTCCTAGAAAAGTACAACTTTCCAAAACTGAACCAGGAAGAAATAGAAAATCTGAATAGACCCATCACAAGCACGGAACTAGAGGCTGTAATCAACAATCATCCAGCAAACAAAAGCCCAGGTCCAAACGGCTTCACAGCTGAATTCTACCAAAAATTTAGAGAAGAGCTAACACCTATTCTACTCAAACTCTTCCAGAAAATTGCTGAGGAAGGGAAACTTCCAAACTCATTCTATGAGGCCACCATCACCCTAATCCCAAAACCTGGTAAAGACCCCACAAAAAAAGAAAACTACAGGCCAATATCACTGATGAACATAGATGCAAAAATCCTTAACAAAATTCTACCAATCAGAATCCAACAACATATTAAGAAGATCATACATCATGACCAAGTGGGCTTTATCCCAGGAATGCAAGGATTCTTCAATATCTGCAAATCAATCAACGTAATACGCCACATTAACAAACTGAAAAATAAAAATCATACGATTATCTATATAGATGCAGAGAAAGCCTTCGACAAAATTCAACATCCATTTATGATAAAAACCCTCCAGAAAGTGGGAATAGAAGGGACATACCTCAACATAATAAAAGCTATATATGACAAACCCACAGCAAACATTATCCTCAATGGTGAAAAACTGAAAGCATTTCCCCTAAAGTCAGGAACAAGACAAGGGTGCCCACTCTCACCACTACTATTCAACATAGTTCTGGAAGTTTTGGCCACAGCAATCAGAGCAGAAAAAGACATAAAAAGAATCCAAATTGGAAAAGAAGAAGTAAAACTTTCACTGTTCGCTGATGACATGATCCACTACACAGAAAACCCTAGAGACTCTACCAGAAAACTACTAGAGCTAATCAATGTTTACAGTAATGTTGCAGGATATAAAATCAACACACAGAAATCCCTTGCATTCCTATACACTAATAATGAGAAAATAGAAAGAGAAATTAACGAAACTATTCCATTCACTGTTGCAACGAAAAGAATTAAATACTTAGGAATATATCTACCTAAGGAAACAAAAGACTTGTACATAGAAAACTATAAAACACTACTGAAAGCAATCAAAGAGGACACTAATAGATGGAGAAATATACCATGTTCATGGATTGGAAGAATAAATATTGTAAAAATGAGTATACTACCCAAAGTAATTTATACATTCAATGCAATCCCTATCAAGCTACCAATGATATTTTTCACAGAACTAGAACACATAATCTCACAATTTGTATGGAAATACAAAAAACCTCGATTAGCCAAAGCAATCTTGAGGAAGAAAAATGGAACTGGGGGAATTAACCTGCCGGACTTCAGGCTCTACTACAAAGCCACAATCATCAAGACAGTATGATACTGGCATAAAGACAGAAATATAGATCAATGGAACAAAACAGAAAGCCCAGAGATAAATCCATGCACCTATGGACACCTTATCTTTGACAAAGGAGGCAAGAATATAAAATGGAGAAAAGCCAGTCTCTTTAACAAGTGGTGCTGGGAAAACTGGTCAGCCACCTGTAAAAGAATGAAACTAGAACATTTCCTAACACCATACACAAAAATAAATTCAAAATGGATTAGAGAGCTAAATGTAAGACCAGAAACTATAAAACTCCTAGAGGAGAACGTAGGCAAAACACTCTCCGACATAAATCACAGCAGGATCCTCCATGACCCACCTCCCAGAATATTGGAAATAAAAGCAAAAATAAACAAATGGGACCTAATTAAAATCAAAAGCTTCTGCACAGCAAAGGAAACTATAAGTAAGGTGAAAAGACAGCCTTCAGAATGGGAGAAAATAATAGCAAATGAAGCAACTGATAAAGGATTAATCTCCAAAATATACAAGCAGCTCCTGCAGCTCAATTCCAGAAAAATAAATGACCCAATCAAAAAATGGGCCAAAGAACTAAACAGACATTTCTCCAAAGAAGACATAAAGATGGCTAACAAACAGATGAAAAAATGCTCAACATCCCTCATAATAAGAGAAATGCAAATCAAAACCACAATGAGATACCATTTCACACCAGTCAGAATGGCTGCTATCCAAAAGTCTACATGCAATAAATGCTGGAGAGGATGTGGAGAGAAAGGAACCCTCTTACACTGTTGGTGGGAATGCAAACTAGTACAGCCACTATGGAGAACAGTGTGGAGATTCCTCAAAAAACTGGCAATCTGCAGATGAATGGATAAGAAAGCTTTGGTACATATACACAATGGAGTATTTCTCAGCCATCAAAAAGAATGCATTTGAATCAGTTTTAATGAGGTGGATGAAATTGGAGCCAATTATACAGAGTGAAGTAAGCCAGAAAGGAGAACATCAATACCGTATATTAACGCATATATATGGAATTTAGAAAAATGGTAACCTGAACCCTGTATAAGAGACTGCAAAAGAGACATAGGCATTTAGAACAGTCTTTGGAACTCTGTGGGAGAGGGTGAAGGTGGAATGATTGGGGAGAATGGAATTATAGCATGTATATTATCATAAGTGACCAGTCCAGGTTCGACGCATAAATTTTCCTCTGTTCATTTCTTTGCATTTGTGCTTTTTTAATAAAAATACTTTTAACTGTAAAGAAAAAAAATTATAAAAAAAAATAAATAAATAAATTTTGAGAAAGTCACAAAAAAAATAAAATAAAATAAAATAAAATAATTTAAAAAAAAATACAAAAAAAAAAAAAAAAGAAATGCCATATGATCCAGCAATCGCACTCCTGGGCATACACACCGAGGAAACCAAAATTGAAAAAGACACATGTACTCCAATGTTCATCGCAGCACTGTTTATAATAGCCAGGACATGGAAGCAACCTAGATGTCCATCTGCAGATGAATGGATAAGAAAGCTTTGGTACATATACACAATGGAGTATTATTCAGCCATTAAAAAGAATACATTTGAATCAGTTCTAATGAGGTGGATGAAACTGGAGCCTATTATACAGTGTAGTAAGCCAGAAAGAAAAACACCAATACAGTATACTAACGCATATATATGGAATTTAGAAAGTTGCAAATGATAACCCTGTATGCGAGACAGCAAAAGAGACACAGATGTATAGAACAGTCTTTAGGACTCTATGGGAGAGGGTGAGGGTGGGATGATTTGGGAGAATGGCATTGAAACACGTATGTTGTCATATGTGAAACGAATCACTAGTTCAGGGTCGATGCATGTTATAGGATGCTCGGGGCTGGCATGCGGGGATGACCCAGAGGGAGGATAAAGGGAGGAGGGAGGTGGGAGGGCGGTTTGGGAGGGGGAACTTATGTAAACCCGGGGCGAATTCATGTCAATGTATGGCAAAACCAACCAATATAATATTGTAAAATAATTTGCCTCCAATAAAAAATAAATTAATTACCAAAAAAAAAAAGGGAACTACGATCCTTTAACAACACCTGTAAGATAACTTAGAAAGTTTAATCACTTAATATGCTTTTTGAAAGACTCCGTGAAATACCTGAAATTAAAAAATTAAAAAAAAAAAAAAAAAAACCTCTTCAAAATATGTCTTGTAGGGGTGGCAAATGTTTCTCTCTTCTCTCCTAGGTTTTGGTAGCTTGTCAAACAATTAAATTGACATAAGACAGATCAGCAGAGGAAAAACAAGCAAAACCATACAAGAAGGCTCAAAAGGCAGCCAGGCAATTGAAGCTTATGTAATGTCCAGAGCTAAGTGAAGGAGTGAGGTTCTGAGAATACAAAGGAGAGGAGAGCCATTCACAGGAAGGCAGAGCTGTTAAGAAAATAAATGTTGCCCTGTTTTGTAGTTATACTTCTTAGGTGAAAAGGTAATAGCTCTCTTCCTGGTACAGGCCTCCTTTCCAATGCTAATTTTGGCAGTTGAAGAGAAGTTATAGGGCTTTTCCTGAATCTGCTGGGTTTCGATGATTACCTTTAGCTCAAAATAATTCTTATGCCAAACTGGCATATTTGGGGGTGACAAAATTTGCTTTCAGCCTCATCACTTAGGTGAATTCTTCGAAGGTTGTAGCATTATACAATTTTCTAACATAAAGCTAAAGGGACTCCCTCACTTCTTCAGACACTTATCAGCCATCTTGTTTGTAGGAGACTTAATAAAATAAGCTATGAGAAAGCAAAAATAAACATACCAAGGTTCTTTCTCTCCCAGAATCTGCATTTTAAAACAGGTGCTCTCATTTCCTCATAACAGATACTCTTTTGGGACAACATACCTTCATTCCTTTCTTCACATAATCCCAAAGATAGCAAAACTGGGAGTTAAGCACACAGATACTGAATACGGATCTAACAGTTATTCTCTGACTTTCGTCTAATTTCTTATGACCCATAAATCTCACCTGTAAAGTGGAAAAATAAAATATATCCTTCATGCACACTGCTTAGCACATTGCAAGTTCTCAAAAGTGTTGTCATTACTACACATTTTTTTAAATCAAGTTTTCTCAAATAAATGACAATTGTCTTGGCTGTTGTAGGTCTACTCTCTAATGCTAAACAAATGGGATTTATGAAATTTTGCCTGTACGAATGGTCCTGCCCAAAATGTAATAACTTAATTGGCAGCTGTTATTCTTATTACTGGGGATGTTGAATTAGTATATAATGGAGCAGGAACTTATGGGCCCTTCCCAGGACAGACCCCTCCCCCGTATCCTCTGCTCTAGCTCCTCCCTGAAGTACCAAGGTAATAGTATCTGATGCACCGTTCCTGAGCTGCTTTACAGATGCCAAAATGGAAATCAACCAGTTGATGATATGAGCAAATAGCTCCCAGACCTACTGTCACCTAACAGTTGATAATGGCAACCCAAGTGACACCACCCTGCTACTGGGCAGCCCTACAGCAAGGTCTGGCGTGCTGCAGTCCACAGGGACACAAAGAGTAGGACACAACTGAGCGACTGAACAACAGCACAACAAGGTCACAAGCATGGAGCCCTGTACCAAGGTCACAGAACCAAAGTCTCTGGAACTGACCAAGCCCTATAGTTGCTATGACCCTTGGGATCTAACCTGGCCAGTTTCCTGATCCCATATTAGGTAAAAAGCCCACATCTAACCAATCACCTAATGCCTCTCTCCCAGTAGGAGGAGTTTTTTAGTCTCAAGGCTATAAAAATTGTCTACTAGCACACAAAGGTGTCTGCTTTCCTTTGAGCTGGTCCCCTGTTCTAACAGTCAGATCTCCCTTGAGCCAGTCCACTGTTCTAACATCGTCTACCTCTCTAATAAACTTTATTCTCCTCTCATTCTGCCTCATGTCGGGAAATTCTTTTCCAACCCATGCACAGACCATGACAATTACCTCAACGTCAAACTATCAGAGAATCATGTACTAGCTGATCACAAACCCTGAGACTCCCTCCCTCACTGGGCCTTTAAAAAATGCTTTCCTGAAACCTATTGGGGAGTTCAAGTGTTTGGGACACAAACTGCTTTGAACTCCTTGCTTGGAGCCTTGCAATAAACACTGCACTTCTCTTCACCAAACCTGGTGTCAGTAGATTTGTTGTACTGTCCATGGGAGAGTGAGTGGAACCAAGTTTGGTTTGGTAACAAGTATATATATATATAATGTTTTTAATCTGGGCAAGATGATAAAAGTTACTCTTGTACTTATTCTGAGGTTCATGATATTGGTATGTGTGTTTTCGGTGCTTCAATTATGTTTAGAAGTCAGTTACCAGTTTATTTATTTTATTTTTTTGTTTTCTTTTTTTTATATAGTAATTTTCTTTTTCTTTTTTTTCTTTTTTATTGGAGGCTAATTATTTTACAATATTATATTGGTTGGTTTTGCCATACATTGACATGAATCTGCCCCAGGTGTACATACGTTCCCCTTCCTGAACCCCCCTCCCACCTCCCTCCTCCCCTTATCTTCCCTCTGAGTCATCCCTGTGCACCAGCCCCAAGCATCCTGTATCATGTGTTGAACCTGGACTGGTGATTTGTTTCACATATGATAATATACATGTTTCAATGCCATTCTCCCCAATCATCCCACCCTCACCCTCTCCCATAGAGTCCCAAAGACTGTTCTATACACCTGTGTCTCTTTTGCT
Source organism: Moschus berezovskii (assembly GCF_049115385.1). Classification (NCBI taxonomy): domain Eukaryota; kingdom Metazoa; phylum Chordata; class Mammalia; order Artiodactyla; family Moschidae; genus Moschus; species Moschus berezovskii. Next base: position 8,990,632 of record NC_142468.1, read on the forward strand.
GTCTCGTATACAGGGTTATCATTGCCATCTTTCTAAATTCCATATATATGCGTTAGTATACTGTATTGGTGTTTTTCTTTCTGGCTTACTTCACTCTGTATATCAGGCTCCAGTTTCATCCACCTCATTAGAACTGATTCAAATGCATTCTTTTTAATGGCTGAGTAATACTCCATTGTGTATATGTACCACAGCTTTCTTATTCATTCTTCGGCATATGGACATCTAGGTTGCTTCCATGTCCTGGCTATTATAAACAGTGCTGCAATGAACACTGGAGTACGTGTGTCTCTTTAAACTCTGGTTTCCTCACTGTGTATGCCCAGGAGTGCGATTGCTGGATCATATGGCAGCTCTATTTCCAGTTTTTTGAGGAATCTCCACACTGTGCTCCATAGTGGCTGTACTAGTTTAAAGGTGAAAAATAAAGAAGAAATTAGGTTTTGGACAGGTTTTCAATTGCTGTTGTTGTTCAGTCTCCAAGTCAGGTCCAACTCTTTCAACGCCATGGACTGCAGAACACCAGGCCTCTCTGTCCCTCACCATCTTCCAGAGTTTGCCCAAGTTCATTTCCATCAAGTTGGTGATGCCATCCAACCATCTCGTCCTCTGTTGTCCCCTTCTGCCTTCAATCTTCCCAGCATCAGGGTCTTTTCTAATGAGTCAGCTCCTTGCATCAGGTGGCCAAAGTATTGGAGCTTCAGATTCAATATCAGTCCTTCTGATGAATATTCAGGGTTGATTTTCTTTAGGATGGACTGGTTTCATCTCCTTGCTGTCAATGAGCGTAAAGGCACTCTCAAGAGTCTTCTCCAGTACCACAGTTTGAAGGCATCAATTCTTCATAGCTCAGCCTTCTTTATGGTCCAGCTCTCACCTCCGTACATGACTACTGGAAAGACCATAGCTTTGACTATACAGACCTTTGTCAGAAAAGTGATGTCTTTGCTTTTTAATACACTGTCTAGGTTTGTCATAGCTTTCTTCCCAAGAAGCAGTCATCTTCTAAATTTCAGGAATACAGTCACAATCCACAGTGACTTTAGAGCTGAAGACGAGGAAATCTGTCATTGCTTTCACCTTTTCCCCCTCTATTTGACATGAAATGATGGGACTAGATGCCATGATCTTAGTTTTTTTTAATACTGAGTTTTAAGCCAGCTTTTTCACTTTCCTCTTTCACCCTTATCACGAGACTCTTCAGTTCCTCTTCACCTTCAATAAGAACTTTTATTTCAAGATTTTCAATAAACCTTATTAATTTGCCAATGGAGTTGAGTATTAGTTGTTTTAAGGCCACGTGCCTAAAATGTAACCATCTTCTCAGATCCCTGGATGCATGAATGAATTGGGACATTTTATCACATAGAGTATTTGTGAGAGCATTTATGTATTTATGAAAGTCTTTTTTCTATTTGCTTTATTGAATTAAAAATTAAATTTACAGATACCAAAGAGGTATACTTTCATGGATCAGTTTGTTATTTACTTTCCAGTTGGATAACAAGATCACATAAAAATGGATCTGTGTTTTAGTCAACCGAGCTACACAAAAGAGTTCAGTAAGTGAGGCTTTCAAAAGTGACCTCTTTCTCCTTCAGGACTTTGCCTAGATTGCTGCTGCTGCTAAGTCGCTTTAGTCATGTCCAACTCTGTGCAACCCCATAGACGGCAGCCCACCAGGCTCCCCCATCCCTGGGATTCTCCAGGCAAGAACACTAGAGTGGGTTGCCATTTCCTTCTCGAATGCATTAAAGTGAAAAGTGAAAGTGAAGTCGCTCAGTTGCGTCTGACTCTTAGCGACCCCATGGTCTGCAGCCCACCAGGCTCCTCCGTCCATAGGAGTTTCTGGGCAAGAGTACTGGAGTGGGGTGCCATTGCTTTCTCCTTGCCTAGATTCAGTTCAGTTCAGGTCAGTCACTCAGTTGTGTCTGACTCTTTTTTCTGTAAAGGGCCAGATAATAAGTATTTTCACTTTGTGAGTCACTTGGCTGTGTTGCAGATACAAAAACTCTGCCATCGTAGCCATAGAAGTTACAAAAATGAATGAGTGGCTTTATTCCAATAAAACTTTATTTACAGCACGGTACAGGTCAGATCATTTGGGAAAAGAAATATCTGATATGTTCAACTTGTTTCTATCATTTCCATCTGCCATCATTCTTAAAATCAAATATAGTGTACTTAAAACATTAGTAATTTATTTTGATTTACTTAAAAGAAATTTCATAACTTAAAGCTGCACAAGTGTTTTACTATCTCAAAATTAGAACATGAGGGTGAGATTTACACAACAGTGTGAATGTCCTTAGTGCTACTGGACTGTACAGTTAAATATGGTTAAAATAGTATGTTTTATATTATATGACTTTTACCACAATTAAAAAATCATTAAAAACAAGAACGTTTGTAGAGACAAGAGTTCTTTGGACTGGGTGCTTCTTGGATCTCTCGTTTCTCTTTTCATTTCATCTCTGATCCTCTACCCTCAAGTTAATATTAACTACTCCCATCCCATCCCACCCCCACACAGGTACTGACTCACAGGTAGGACTATGGTGAGCCGAACGTCTCAAGTTTCCTGAGAATATAAATTAAATAGAAATGATCAGAGAGTAGATCTTTCTATGGCTAACAACATACCAAATCTAGAAAGAGGATTTTTATACGAGTGTCTCCAACTGAGAGGAAAAACCTATTTTTGCTTTGGACATATGGCATTCTCTTACCTGGGTGGCCTACAATGAAACTCGCCTCCTGGATTCATATCCTTTGCATATTTTATAGGATGACAAGAAACACTTTAAACATAAAAAGCTTTCTCCATCCTTCGGCTTCCTCTTGCCTCTCTGCTGTGAACTGGCTCTTCATTGTGTACTGGCCAATTATATATTCCCCCATCTCTCTCCCTCTCTTCAGGTCTGCCTATTCCCTGAGACGAAACAATATTGAAATCAGATCTACAATGGCCAAGTGTTCAAGTGGAAGGAAGAGGTACATTCTCTCACTTTAAATCAAAAGCTAGTAGTGATTAACCTAAGGGGAAAAGGCGGAAAAGCCAAGAAAGCTTGAAAGCCAGGCCTCTTGCACCAAATAGTATACAGTGAACACACACAGGATAAGTCAGACACCCTTACTGTGGATAGGGAGAAAGTTTTAGAGGTCTTAGATAAATCAAACCAGCCACAGCATTCCCTTAAGCCAAAGCATAATTTTTCAATTCTGTGAAGAGGCAGAGAGGTAAGGAAGCTAGAAAAGAAAATCTGAAGCTAGCAGAAGTTGGTTCATGAGGTTTAAGAGGGAAGTTTTCTCTACAACATAAAGTGCAAGATGAAGCACCACACTCTGGTGGCGAAGTTGTAGCAAGCTATCCAGATCTAGTTAAGATAATTAATGAAAGTAGCTACACTAAATCACAGATTTTTCAATGAACTAGAATTAGAACTGGAGCCTAAATATGAGACTGTTGCTATTTAGTCGCTAAGTCGTGTCTGACTCTTTTGCAACCCTATGGATTGTAGTCCGCCAGGTTCCTCTGTCCGTGGGATTTTCCACCCAAGAATACTGGAGTGGGTGCCATTTCCTTCTCCAGGGGGTCTTCCCAACCCAGGAATCGAACCTGCGTTTCCTACATTGGCAGACAAGTTTTTTACTGCTGAGCCACCAGGAAGCCCCAAAGATCTGAACTGGCTTGCTTCAATATCATGATAAAACTAACATTTGAGGATTTGCTTTTTGTGGATGAGCAAAGAAAGTCGTTTTTTGTGATGAAATCTATTTTTGATGAAGAGGTTGTGAACACTATAGAAACAACAAAACAAAAGGAATTAGAATATTATATAAACATAGTTGATAAAAGAGCAGCTAGGGTTAAGACTGACTTCAATTTTGAAAGAACAGCATTGCATATAACAGAGATACTGGTCATGAAAGGAAGTGTCAGTCAGTGCAGCAAACTTCACAGTTATCTTATTTTAAGAAATTGCCACAGCCACTTCAATTTTCAGCAACCACGACTGTGATTAGTCAGCAGCCATCCACATCAAGGCAAGATCCTCACCAGCAAAACAATTATAACTCTCTGAAGGCCCAGATGATGGTTGGCATCTTTTAGCAATCAAGTATTTTTCAATTAAGGTATTTACATTTTTTTAGACATAATATCATTATACACTTAATAGACTATAATATAGTTTAAATATTACTTTTATATTCACTGGGAAGCCAAAAAATTCAGGTGAGCTGCTTTTTTTAAATTGTGATACTTGTTTTCTTGTGGTGGTCTGGAACGAAACCAGCAGTATCTCCAACGTATGCCTATATAGCAAGAAAGTTACCCTTACAAGTGAAAATTTTCTTTAGACATGTAAATGTCTCTTTAAAAAGGGCACCCTCTACTTGGTTTTCAGAGCTCTTATGTCTGTTCTTTCTTCAAAGAACAGCCTAAAATAATCCTTATCCCAAAGACATCTTTTGGGTTGGCACATTCTGTTTCCCCATAAAGGACTCCAAGGAGAGTATTAATGGAGGCTGAGAAAACAAGAAGGAACCTAATTTGAGGTTGAAGAAAAGAGATCTAAATGATTTGCTGACAGAATAGCTAGACAAACAGTCACCTATGGTAATTAGAATACATTCCTAATAAGCTACAGAATTTTGCTGAGGGGATTTCTCAGGAGAATTCTGCGAGCACTTATGGCTTCTTTGCTTTTTATGAGAAATTATAGATAGAAATAAACTGAAGAAGGAACTGTTTCCTTTTCCAGTAGAATCTACAGGAAACATTTCCAATCTGGGCTTGCTGGGTTGGAAAATAAAAAATCTTTTAATTCATAGCATCTGCATCTAGCAAAAGGTTCTCAAAATAGAAATGGCTCCAGGGCAAAATTGCAGTTCAAGACAAAAACCAAATGTGGACTTAGAGTAAAATCAAGTCAAAGATGTGACTTGAAGACTTTTGTAAAGACTTTCAAAAGGCCTTACAGCAGAGTGTCTCAGACCCTCTTAAGACAGAAAAGGGGAATTCCAATGGTATTAAAGGCATGCCTCACAGATCTCACCTAGAAAAAAAAGCTTCTGGGAATGTTAAGGATACCATTACAGGGTCTCCTGACTCTAGGTCCAAGTGGAGTTGGGCCTGTCTTAAGACAGATTTGTGGGCATGACTTTTGTCTGATGAAGTGAATTGCAGTTAAGATTTAGTCTTGAAAGGTCCTCAAAGTTACTAAAAGAATTGTAACAGTTTGGTCTAAAAGAGACAGAGACAGTACAGGGCACAGATAAGCCTCTGGATTTCAGAACTTCTAATGTGAGGAAGCAGACCTGAGAAAACTACCCAGATGCAAGCCTTAATCATTTCTTATGGAATGTTAATTATTAGGAGTTAAAGGTCCAGGCCGAATAATATTCCATTGTGTGTATACAGCACATTTTGCTATCCGTTCATCCATCAATGGATATTTGAGTTGCTTCTATGTTTTAGCCTTTGGAAGTAATGCTGTTTTGAACATGGGTGTATTTGTCAGGGGCTGAGGGGTGGGGTGAATGAAAAGCTATTATTTAATGGATATAGAGTTTCAGTTTTACAAAATGAACAAAGTTATAGGGATGAATGATGAAGGTGGTGATGCTTGCACAACAATGTTAATGTATGTAATACCACTAAATTGAACTCTTAAAAATGGTTAATATGTTGAATTTTAAGTTATGAGTGTTTTAACCAAAATTTTTAAGAGTCTTTGTGTCAGAAGTCCAGATTTCAAAATCAAGCCAGGAGAGAACAACACTGAGGTGAAGTGGAAGAGAAACAGGTCCCAACTAACTTGCATCCTCTAGTCCAGAACAGAGGATAGTGGAAAGCACCATATGCCTGCAGAAGTCCTGCGAATTACTGAGTGCTAGGTCTCCAGCCACTCCCTACCCCGTTCTCAAACAAACATTTGTGTGCAGGTGTCCATGCAAAAAATAGTGTTTCCCTATCTTACTACCAAAATAAAGCAAGGTAAATGCAGAAGCCTAGCTCAGCTTGAATATTCAAATAATCAAAATAAATAATCAGATTATCAAAAACAAAATGTTGCTTAAACCAGTAAGTTTTGGAATGTGTTGTTACATGGCAGTATATAACTCAAACAAGAACTGCACTTCAGGAAAGCAGAGCCAAGTCACAATTCACTGGATTTATGAGCTGAATAAATAAGTTATTGGAGAAAAACAGACATGTATAATAAACATATTCATTTATATATAAAGTATATACATATATGATACGCTTCCCATGACTACGGTATCTCAGCACTCTGTAAAAGAACGGTGGGATTCTTTTTTACTTTTAGTTGTACTGTTGTGAAACTGCAGAAAGCAAAATTCGAAAACACTGACACCATCCCATAACTTGTCCCAAGTGTCCCATTGTAACAGTACCTCCCCACTTATGCAAAACATAAAAAGGTTGACAATTAGCATCAAATTATATTTTTTTTTTGCCACATAAAAGGAATTTTTAAGATACTTTTGTTGCAAAAAGATAGAGTCCTATGCTAACCTTTTGCTTAAACTCCCTCCCCGGTGGCTCAAGAGGTAAAGGATTTGCCTGCAAAGTGGGAGCTGCAGGAGACACAGGTTCGATTCCTGGGTTGGGAAGATCCCCTGGAGAAGGAAATGGCAACACACTCCAGTATTCATGAGAATCTCATGGACAGAGCAGCTTGGTGGGCTACAATGCATGGGATCGCAAAGAGTCAATGACTGAAGCAATTTAGAACACACTACTTTTTACTAGCAATTCAGCATATTTGTGGGGGGAAAAAATTAGCCCCTTTGTACTGGTAAACTCCCACCCCCAGAGGATTGAGAATTAGCCTATGATTTCAGGGGAAAGGTAAGAAAACAGAATAGTCTCTAGAAGCCATTGATTTTTACTATGAATAGCTTCAAAATTTACCCTTCTGATTATCATTTTAATTGCTTATATACCGAATGTCATTTCCATCTCCCATTATCTTTTTATTTCCCTTTAATATAATCCAGCTGTCATCATCGTGACATTCTTGGAGCTAATGAGTATAAGACTGAGATCCGAAAGCCGTGCAAGGAGTGAATATGGAGAAGTAGACATTTTATGGAGAAGCTGCCATTCTATTGTAAGAATTCAATCTTTATTTTATTCATGGAACTGATGTGGTGACCTCCTATACAACATCTAGTCATTTCCTAACTTAAGGTAAAATTAATCAATTTTAAACAACTGTTTATTAAGGGAAATTAATGGAAATCACTGTTCATATGCCACCATTAATCTTTACAAACATCTTACAAGCTAGACATTTTTTCTCATATCATTTGTGAGGAAGCTACGTTTTATCAAAGCAAAGTGACTTGCCCATATTATACAATACACAGTTTTAAAATTGATATATGAAAAGTTTCTCCCTGACCTCAAAGTTTGGGACTTTTTTTTCATAAAACTCACTTAAAATTACAAACAATTTTATGCCCTAAGACTTCAACAAAGCAAATCTTAGGCTTGTAACTAGTCCACATGAGTTTTTAAAGACTTGAATTAAGGTAGAAACTCAAAGTAATTCTTTACCAAGTAAGTTCAAAGTATACTATGTCGTATCTAGTAATATAATTTAAAGGTAAATAAATATCCAAGCTATTATATACTGTCAGCATCATTCTTTGCCTTTGTCAAGAAATTTTACAAATCTCAACTTATCATTTTAAATCTTTGTGGGTGTCCTACCCTTGAAGTAAAAGAAGACATGACATATGATTTCCTGGTATACATACCAAAGCACTTGAAAAAGTCAGATTCATAATAACAGCTACAACTAATTAGCACCAGAACATCTGGATCAAAATTTTAAAATTCAATCACTTATATCAAATAACTGTATACTTAGAACCATCTCTGGGGTTAAGGAACCTCTGGACGATTGACCAAATGACTAGATTTTATAATAATTTGAGAATTGCATCAGTAAACACCCTCTAAAGCTATACGCTTCCAGGTTCCTGGAATATGAAATACACCATCAGAAATGCTGCCTATAATACCTGAGACTACAGAGGTCAAACGAGGACCACTCTGTAGAGAGAAATACAGGCAGTTTCAGACATTGAGCTGCATTTACAGCCTTCCTTGATTCAGTCCTAATCATATGATATACTTTGCTGTAGATGACTAGCTCTGAGACGACATCCCATTAGGCTACACAGACAATTCTACGGCACCCTATTGTTATCAGTCCACTCCTACTTCCCATCGGAAAAGTTACCCTATCATGAAAATTGTCATTTTCTACCTTATCTTCTAGTGTGTGTGTCTGTGTGTGATATCTGTGCATGACTAGAATTACAATAAAAACACAATTATACACAATCATTATTTGAACAGCAACATGCATGTGCTTTAAAATAAAGTTTTAAAAAAGTCTAGAATACTACTGCTACAAATAAGTTTTATTAATGGCAAGCATACAACAAATAAAGTTGATGATTAAAATACACCAACACGTAATTATAATTGAAAAGGAGAGCAGCAATTTAAAACCATTTTCAGTGTGAAACAATTCTTATATCACATTCTTGTTCCAAATGGTAGAAATCCTTATTGTTGTTTTGTATGTTAGGAGTTTCACAAGGCTAACATGGTGTGACAGAATTTAGCCTCAAACTTAAAATCCAAACCATGCACTGCAGTGTTTTGAAGACACACTTTTAGTAACCTTTAATAACGCACTTGATGGCTTACCAATACATGCTCTTTAATTATTCAAAACTAAAAGTTTATAGAGCTGCAGTCATCAGCCATATTCCAGTAACAATTTTCTTTTTTTAAAGACGAGAGGTGGCAAACATGTTTGCAGTTTTTCAAAAGGCTCCATATAGCCCTTCTGTGGACCTTATATTACATTTCGAGAACCACTGGAGTAGGTATTTTTCCTCAATCTTAAGTAAGGCTCTGTTTCAAATACTGAATTTTCTAATCATGTGTGCTCATCAGAAAGGCGGGCTAGAAATAGAAAAATAACAGGAAATAATGATACGACTGACAGATCTATTGGTCTAAATTCTTCATTCTTCCCTTATTCCATGCATTTGTCAAGGCATCATCATACGTGGAGCATGTTTCTCCATCACTTGATTCTGATGTTGACCACTTAGACTTTGTGCTGGTCCAAGGGATGACATAGAAGAGCCAGTGCTAAATTTTGAGTCTAGGTCTTAAGAAGGCTTATGTGTTTCCTGTGTCCTCTTTTTAATTCTGTCAACACCATGAGGAAAAAGAAAACATCAGTTATTTAATCTGTCACAATCCCCGTGAGTATTAAACTACTTGTGTGGATACAAGAATTCTCAGATATTAAGTAGTATCCTTACCTTTATACCATGACATTATAGTCAACATACTCTCATACAAATGCCAAGTCCTTCAATAAATGAAGGCCAATATTCTGCTTCTCCCCCTTCACAGATCACCACCTTGTCGTGGCAAAGGGGCTTGCATAACTCAATGACGCTGTGAGTCGCGACATGCAGAACCACCCAAGATGAACAGGTCACAGCGGAGAGTTCTGACAAACCATGGTCCACTAGAGAAGGAAAGAGCAAACCACTCCAATATTCATGCCTCGAGAATCCCATGAACAGTATGAAAAGGCAAAGATATGACACCAGAAGATGAAGACCCCCAGGTTGCAAGGTGTCCAATATACTACCAGAGTAGAGCAGAGGGCAATTACCAATAGCTCCAGAAAGAATGAAGAAGCTAGATCAAAGAGGAAATGACGCTCAGCTGTGGATGTGTCTGGTAGTGACATTCAAGTCTGATGCTATAAAGAACAATACTGCATATGAACCTGGAATGTTAGGTCCATGAATCAAGGTAAATTGGATGTGCTCAAGAAGGAGATGGAGAGAGTAAACATGCACATCTTAGGAAATCAGTGAACTATAAATGGGCATGAATGGGTGAATTTAACTCAGATGACAATTATATCTACTACTGGAGGCAAGTATCCTTTAGAAGAAATGGAGTAGCCCTCACAGTCAACAAAAGAGTCCACTGCAGTACTTGGGTGCAACTCAAAAATGACAGAAAGATCTCAGTTCATTTCCAAGGTAAATCATTCAGTGTCACAGTAATCCAATTCTATGCCCCAACCACTGATGTCAAAGAAGCTGAAGCTGACCTGTTCCTTGAAGACCTACAAGACTTTCTAGAACTAATACCAAGCAGAGATATCCTTTTCATCATAGGGGATTGGAACGCGAAAGTAGGAAGTCAAGAGATACCTGGAGTAACAGGCAAGTTTGCTTTGGAATACAAAATGAAACAGGGCAAAAGCTAACAGAGTTTTGTCAAGAGAACACAATGGTCAGAGCAAACACCCTTTTCCAACAACATAAGAGATGACTTTACACATGGACATCACCAACTGGTCAATAGCAAAATCAGATTGTTTATATTCTTTTAGCTGAAGATGAAGAAGCTCTATACAGTCAGCAAAAACAAGATTTGCAGCTGATTGTGGCTCAAATCATTAACTCCTTATTGCAACATTCAGGTTTAAATTGAAAAGAGTAGGGAAAACCACTAGGCAATCCAGGAATGACCTAAATTAAATCCCTCAGGATTATACAGTAATGGTGATGAACAGATTGAGCAGATTAGATCTGGTAGACACAGTGCCTGAAGAATTATGGACGGAGGTTCCTAACACTGTACAGGAGGTGATGACCAAAACCATCTCAAAGAAAACCAAATGCAAGAAGGCAAAGCGGTTGTCTGAGGAGGTTTTATGAATGGCTGAGGAAAGAAGAGAAGAGAAAACCAAGAGAGAAAAGAAAGATAAACCCAACTGAATGTAGAGTTCCAGAGAATACCAAAGAGAGATAAGAAAGCCTTTTCAAGTGAACAATGAAAAGAAATAGAGGAAAACAATAGATGGGAAAGATTGTGGTCTCTGCAAAAAACTGGAAAGATAAAGGGAACGTTTCATGCAAGGATGGGCATGGTAAAGAACAGAAACAGTAAGGATCTAAGAGATGCAGAAGAGATTAAGAAGAGTTGGCAAGAACATGCAGAAGAACTGTATAAAGAAAGCTTCAAATCCTGAACAATTGCACTCATTTCACATGTGAGTAACGTTATGTTCAAAATTCTTTGAGCTAAGCTTCAGCAGTATGTGAACTGAGATCTTCCAGATGTACAAGCTGGGTTTAGAAAAGGCAGAGGAACCAGAAATCAAATTGCCAACATTTATTTGCTCATAGAGAAAGCAAGGAACTTCCAGAAAAGCATCTACTTCTGCTTCACTGACTACACTAAAGCCTTTGATTGTGTGGATCACAACAAACTGTGGAAAAGACTTGAAGAAATGGGAATACTAGACCACCTTACTTATCTCCTGAGAAACCTGTCTGAGGGTCAAGGAGCAACAGTTAGAACCAAATGTGGAACAGCCATTTTTTTCAAATTGGGCAAGGAGTATGTCCAGACCGTGTATGGTCACCCTGCTTATTTACCATCACATGGAATGCTGGGATGGATGAACCACAGGCTGGAATCAAGACTGCCGGGAGAAATATCAACAACCTCAGATATGCAGGATTTGATCCTTGGGTTGGGAAGATACCCTCTAAAAGGGACAGGCTACCCACTCCAGTATTCTTGCCAGGAGAATTCCAAAGACAGAGGAACCAGGCTACAGCCCATGGGATCTCAAAGAGTCAGACACGACTGAGCAACTTTCACTCAGATATGCAGATAATACCACTCTAATGGCAGAAAGTGAAGAGGAACTAAAGAGCCTCTTGATAAGGTGAAAGAGAAGAGTGAAAAAAGCTGGCTTAAAACTCAACATTCAAAACACTAAGATCATGACATCTGGTATCATCACTTCATGGCAGATAGAAGTGGAGAAAGTAGAAACAGTGACTGATTTTATTTTATCTTGTTTCCTTGGGCTCCAAAGTCACTGAGGATGGTGCTTGCAGCCATGAAATTAAAAGAGGTTTGCTCCTTGGAAGGAAAGCTAAACCTAAACAGCAAAGATCACAAATGTCTGTCTTGTCAAAGCTATGGTTTCTCCAGTAGCTGTGTAGGTATGTGAGAATTGGACCATAAAGAAGGCTAAGTGCCAAAGAATCGATGCTTTCAAAGTGTGGTGCTGGAGAAGACTATTGAGAGTCCCTTAGACTGCAAGGAGATCAAACCAGGCAATCCTAAAGGAAATCAATCCTGAATATTCATTGGACATTTTCATGCTGAACCTGAAGTTCTAATACTTTGGCCACTTGAAACAAAGAAAAAATTGGAAAAATCCTGATACTGGGAAAGATTGAAGGCAAAAGGAGAAGAGGGTGACAGATGATGAGATGGTTGGATGGCCTCACAGACTCAATCAACATGAGTGTGGGTAAATTCCGGGAGACGGTGAAGGACACGGAAGCCTGGGGTGCTGCAGTCCATGGGGTCACAAAGAGTCAGACACCACTTAGCAAAATGAACAACAACATTCAGCTTCTCACCTCAATCAATATCCACTAATCGAAACTTTTTAGAGAAAGATAGTTATTTTAAAGAAACTCTGACACAGACTCTAAAGCAAACAATGGACACATCTTTGTTTTTTATAGCATTTAATACTTTCATATGGATTTTATGGAAACCTCATTCAGGACCCTTATGCATAAAAGAATGTTCCTTCATTTGACTTCATATAATCAACTATGAGACAAATTCGGTGATTCCTAGTATTATATGCAAGAAAACTTTCAATTCATTCATAAGTGTACTCCCAGGCAAAGGATGACAGTAAATCCAGAGATGAAATGAGAAGTTAATCTGTGGCAGTGGCAGTGGACAGACGTATATTACTGTCATATTGTCAGTCTTGTGGCACGGTGCATTGCATTTTTTTGTTCACACCACAAATATTTGCTTTGGTTTCCAAACAGGAAAATGTTGTTTTTGTTTTATCCGACTGCCTGGTATTAGGTGGTACCATCTCATAGTGGATGTCATTATGAGTCAATTAGTAAACACCTCTCTTGATCGAGAGATTGTTCATAGATGACCATGACACTAATGTAGCAGGCATGCAGGCTGAGCCTAAGGAATATACATCAGGTATCAGTTTGCATGAACTGATTTATAGGAGGGAGGAAAGCTGCTGGATTCAGCGGTGATTAGGAGTTTTCAGGTATAGCCAGGGAATGGAAGCAAAATGTATGGTGCAAGTCTCCCAGCTTTGCCTCAAGGATTAAGCATGTGAAGATAGTAGATAAAAGGTGTAGAGCTGTTTCACTTGATCTATAGAGACGCAAGGACCACAATGAGGTCACCATCACTGCTCAAGGAGCAGAAGGTAATCTGAGAGCAGGATGCCTATTGTATAGGCAGTGTTAAGAGACAGCCTCCTTGGGGCTGGTGTGCCATTGGCATGCGAGTGCCAGCCGTGGAGGAAGGATACTGCAGAGCTGTGCAGTAGCGGGCAGAGGGCTGACGGAGAGTCGGGGTGTAAGGGATAATCCGAGGGTAAGTGAATTTTTATAAAAAAAAAAAAATCTCCAAGAACATTCAGAAACCACCACTTAAGAATTTTAGTTATGGACATCAAGTTCTCTGCCCCTACACAGGTCACGGTGGTTTAGTCACTAAGTCGTGTCCAACACTTTTGACCCCATGGACTTTATAGCCTACCAGGCTCCTCTGTCTATAGGATTTTCCAGGCAAGAATACTGGAGTGGGTTGCCCTTTTCTTCTCCAGGGGATCTTCCCAACCCAGGCAGTCTCCTGCATCATAAGCTTCTCAGGTGACACAGATGATAACAAATCTGTACACAGTGGGGAGACCCAGGTTCCATCCCTGATGGGAAAGATGCCCTGGAGAAAGGAATGGCTACCCATTCCAGTATTCTTGCCTGGAGAATTCCATGGACAGAAAAGCTTGGCAGGTGATAGTCCATGGGGTCACAAAGAGTCAGACATGACTGACTAACACTTTCTTTTTATTTTTTTTTCCTGCATCGAAAGTGGATTATTTTCTGCTGAGCCACCAAGGAAGCCCTAAAAGTGAAAGTGTCAGTTACTCAGTCATGTCCGACTCTTTGTGATCCCATGGACTGTTGCCCACCAGGATCCTCTGTCCATGAGATTTTTCAGATAATAATAGGTGGTCAGAAAGATCACCTGGAGAAGAGAATGGCTCCCCACTCCAGTAATCTTGCCTGGAGAATCCCACGGACAGAGGTGCCTGGAGGGCTACAGTCCATGGGTCGCAACGGTGCAGGACATACTGGCGGGGCACTGTGAAATGTGTTGTTAGCGTGACTCCATTGGTACTCATAACCAGTGAGGCCGGAAAAGAAAAGCAGGTTTCTGGCTTCAAAGGGCTCACCATGTAACAAGGATGACACTTATACACATGAAAAGACAACATAATGCAAATGCCCCATGAAAGCTACAGACAACGACCGCTCTGGGATCAGACAGGAGAGGTAATTATAAAGCTTTGAGGATGGTTTTCACTACACTCACGTGCACGTGAGGAACATCAGAATATCAGAGACTTGGGAAGGCCCCTCATCCCTCTCCTGCCACTTCCCGGGGTTCCCACGCTGTCTATGTGCTCTCAGGGCAACCTTTATTATAATTTTCACTGAACTCTGCATCTTTTCTTGCCTATCTAAACCCAGACTGCAAACTTTGGTCTATGAAGAACAGTTTATTTTCAGTGTCTGATTTTTTATATATATATTACATATTCAATATATTAACTATCAGTAACTTGATGACTAAAAAATGATAAATGTATCTTCATAAAAGGAACCGAACAGCTAAATATTAGTCTTGACAAGCACAAATTGAAAGGCTGTCATAGCTATAGTTGGCCTACCCCAAAGAGAATACCAGTAGCTAATCATTAAATTCATTTCACAATTGAATTCTCTAGCTTGTAAAAGAAGACCTCTTGATCCTAGCAATTACACACACCTGCATATCTACATTCTAGTAACTCTAGCTGGATACATCGTGTGAGCAAGTGTGGGGTGATGGAAGGCCCAACCTTCTTTGGTATCTTTGCAGACTCTAAAGTTCCCACAAGGGACAGTGCTCTGCAAATGTCCCTTCACTGTTAAGATGCCCAATCATTTTCTTCTATTTCAATGTCCTTAATTCCTGGGGTTGACATGACTATTTTCCTACAGCCTTCTCAGAAATACTATTTAGGGCAAAGAGGGAAAGAGAGCCATAATGCAGGGAAAAAGAAATCTCTGTGGAGCTATTCACTCTCCAGTTACTCGGAAGCCCCTTCCAGTGTGCCCTCTTACGTGTCCTGGACTCATAAGTCTAACCTTGTGGATCCACTCACCTCATGTCGCCCTTCCCCAGAAGCTATCTCCCACTCAAGCCTGCCACAGCCCAACAGCATCTGCCTGCATTTATGACAGGAAGAATGAAGTGAGAACAGATGCTATTAACTCTAGTCTTAACTTGAGAACTTGGAAAAAAACAGGGTTGAGAAAGTAGAGTGATGAATTATAATCTTTTTAAATTTTTCTCTATTAGCTGGCTACATAAGCAATAGGTAAAAGAGTCTCCCAAAAAGGTGCTTTAATGTTCCAGGAGTTTAAAAGAAAAAACAACATTTAGTCTTGTTGGTATTATTATTATTATTCATCATATGGACTTCCTTACTTTTGTCCAGGTTGTTTGGCTGACGGTTTATAAAAAGTGGTCCAGGTTTCATGCTTCTCCACTGAAGTATTTTAGAAAAATGTCCATAAGTTGTCCATCTTTTGTTTACTACACTATCATAATTTTAGTTAAATCGGTCAATTTTTCCTCCGTTTGTGCATAATGGCAATGATTTGCTCACCTATCCACTGATGTCTGTGTGGTTCATTATCTCTTTCTGTAAAACTTCTTGATCCTTCATTATGATATACTAAATTGTAATGATGCTCAACCATTCAACCAGAACACATACGATACAGTTAATGGTCACTGATGGCGATGATCGCTCTCTTTTCCTATGTTTTAAGTATGGCACAAAAAGTATGTCATCTTCACGTGTGCCAAAGAACTGCCTTGGTGCCCACTTAGCAGCGGGAGAGTCGCCTTTAGACTAGCTTTTCTATTCCAAACAGTGATGCTCATTGTTCCCGAGCAAGTTAAACCTAGGTGTTCACCAGGTAGGAATAAATGTCCTCTATCTTTGACAAGCTATTAGATTTACAAATTGTGTTCATTTCTTTAATTTGTCAGTATTAATGCCTAAAAGCATCTGGAGAATTTATAGAAATGACCCCCTTGAGTTTATCAAAGATAAAACACTAAAAAGTGTCAAATCGTGTTTCAGGCAGTTGCTCTTTGAATCCTGGTCTTGGGAGGGAGGCTTGAAAAGGGAAGGGGTTAGGAATGATTAAGTAGCCGAAAGACAGAAACTTTCTGAAGTAAGTGAAAACAGATGGGACTTACGCTTTAGCCCTGTTCATTTTAAGTGTCACTGCTGGTCAATGACTTGTTTCTGTATCATATAATATTTATTATTGATAACCAGTTAGAGATTTAGGTAACTCAAAGATTCCCAGAAGGGGGAGAAAAAAAAAAAAAAGAGTGCATGGAAAAGCTAGTGAAATCTGAATAAGGCCTCTATTTGAGTTAATATAATTGTACCAATGTCAATTTCCTGGTTTTGACATTGTACTATGTTTATGTAAGATATTATCATTGAGGAAAGCTGGTTAACAGCCCATGGGAATTTTGGGTAGCATTTCTGCAACTTCTTGTGAGTCTTAACCTATTTGAAAATAACAAGCATGAAAAAAAGAACACTTAGATTATCACTTAAAAAAAAATAAAAGATTCCCAGAGAAAGGTTAAGAGTGACCAGACATTCAATCTTTGAAAACAATGAACAACAGAAATCAATGAAGAATAGCTGAAGTGGCATCCTTCTTTTACATTCTTTTTAAATCTTTTAAATGTTTTAGATCAACAAAATGCCTCTTGCATTTCATTAGCTATCGCTATCCAAATAAGCAGGACCAGATTTGAAAACACTGCTAATAAGGAGTTGGTGTTCTTAATCTAAAACGTATCTTAATGTTTCTGATCTTTGCATCATTTTTATTGTGACTTGGGGCATGATTTAACAGCTCTTTCTGAATTCAACATTCTACCTAATGCTAGCAGAGCAGGCCTTCATATATGCCTAGGTCTTTCTGAAGGAAGATATGCTTTGCATTCCTAAAGGATTTGACAAAGCTGGCAGGCCTGAAGATTAAAATACTTTTGAATAAAATTTGACAAGTATCAATCTTTATAGAAGCAAAATATTTTGTCATAATATGTGCAGCCCAGTGTGTGTTTCAGAAAGTTAGAATTTTCCTTATTTCTGAAATCACAATTTGATACAGACCAGCACTTTCTCATACTGCCCTGAATTGTGAACTCTTCCAACACACACACAATTCCTTATAGGACACACACACAGACACATACACAGACATACACAGACACACACAAAGACACACAGACACACACAACAGTTTAAGGTTCCTCTAAAGTCCAAAGACGGAGAAGGCAATGGCAAGCCACTCCAGTACTATTGCCTAGAAAATCCCATGGATGGAGGAGCCTGGTAGGCTGCAGTCCGTGGGGTCGCTAAGGGTCGGACACGACTGAGCGACTTCACTTTCACTTTTCACTTTCCACTTTCACACATTGGAGAAGGAAATGGCAGCCCACTCCAGTGTTCTTGCCTGGAGAATCCCAGGGACGGGGGAGCCTGGTGGGCTTCCGTCTATGGGGTCACACAGAGTCGGACACGACTGAAGTGACTTAGCAGCAGCAGCAGCAGCAGCAAAGTCCAAAGAAATTCTTAGTAGATATATAACAAACAAGAAACACTTTTCTGTTCCTTTACACATGGGATGTTGGAAAAAACATTGTTGAGCTTCTTCTTAGATCCTTGCTCATTCTCTTATAAGATATAATGTAATGTTCAGATATTCACAGGGAAAGTTTTGCTCTTCTATGTACCTCTCATGGGTATTTGTAGTATTCTCAAGAGTTTTTGCTTGTTTTTATTTTGCTATGAAGTCTTCTCCTTTGCATTCACAAATGCTTCTTGAGCACATGGCATGCATTCTCTGTGACTTTTAAGATAAGTAGATTGCAAGCCTGCAAGAAATTCAGATTTTCTATTATATTGCTAAGGAATTAATAGCTAAAATCATAACATTTATTTTGCTCACCTGAGAATTATAATGCTTTGTTCCACAAAAGATTACTATCAACATTACTTTACATCTGTTTAGCCCATGCCTTTAATGGGGGGAACTTATTTCTTTCATTTAAATGTATTTAATTTTCACTATTCTACTAGGAATTGGGATAGCCACTTGAAAGATAATATGGCTGAGTTCCAGGGAGAGTACAATTTGCCTTTTTTAAAATATAACTGGGCAGTGCTGGAATCCAAAAAATGATTCAGAGGTCTTCTATCCCTGTGCTTCTACCACTATGCTATGGGCTTTGGTTGCAGGCTGATGATGGATGTCTGTGCATTAGAACAATGGACAGCTCTCTGGCAACTCATGCCACAGACCAAACATTCCTAATTAAGATGTTGTCATTTTACCAAGGGGAAAAGCTCTGGCCAGATTCCAGCATGCCCATAAATAAGAGCGACTACTAGAAATATGAGAAAGAATAGTTTCAAGCAAAAGTATCCTTCCCTGATTAAGAACATAACTCAACCTACTACCCAAACTGATTTATGGACCCATGTACCAGGATTGTTTGTAATTCAGCCCTTTGTGCAGCCTACCTTCTGCTGGTCAAATATGAAACTGCATTTTTAAAGCATTTTTTACAACAAAATTTAATCACTTTTTCCAATGAAGAAGACTTACTAAAATTTTATGCCTCAGTTCAGTTCAGTTCAGTCGCTCAGTCGTGACCGACTCTTTGCGACCCCATGAACCACAGCACGCCAGGCCTCCCTGTCCATCACCAACTCCCAGAGTTCACTCAAACTCATGTCCATCGAGTCGGTGATGCCATCCAGCCATCTCATTCTCTGTCGTCCCCTTCTCTTCCCGCCCCCAATCCTTCCAAGCATCAGAATCTTTTCCAGTGAGTCAACTCGTCGCATGAGGTGGCCAAAGTATTGGAGTTTCAGCTTTAGCATCAGTCCTTCCAATGAACACCCAGGACTGATCTCCTTTAGAATGGACTGGTTGGATCTCCTTGCAGTCCAAGGTACTCTCAGGAGTCTTCTCCAGCACCACAGTTAAAAAGCATCAATACACCCTTTTATTGGGTTGGCCGTAAAGCTTATAATATCTTACAGAAAAACCTGAATGACCTTTTTGACCAACCCAATATTTCTCAATGCCGGACTCTAACACACAAGTGTTATCCACAGTCCCACCATTCAATACATTGTTTTATTTTTGCTGGAAAATATGTTCTATTGCACTCCCTTTGGAAAAGATAAGAGAAAATATTTTCAATATGAAATCCAAATTACTCCCATGGGTTTCATCACAGATAAGACATTCCACTTTTCCCTCTTCAGACGTATTTCCTGTCATTAGCGTCTTTCAACAGTCTACTTTTCCCTTTTACCCCGACTGGACTCTAAGTCAGCAGCAATATGCATGTACATATTTCACTATTTAATCAGAGAATTCTCCCATGAGAATCATTAATATTCAATGAACTACTATGGAGGTTTTTTTCCTTCAAAAAATATATATCATGGTTTTAGATATGCAAAGTATGATGAACTGACCACTCAACTCTGTATTCAGGGCATCAAGGCAAATATCTGTCTCTTTCTTTTAGGAGCACAATCCTGTAGATGCCCAAACATTAAAGAGGAATCCGAGGGAAACAAGCAGTTGAAAACAAGCAGTGCTGAATGACTTCAAACTAGAAGTCTTGACCCTGCTCTCTTGAAATCGTCATAGGAATCCCAGTTCATGCTCCTAAACCAGATGGTTTTGACTGTCTTTGCTTCATTCCATAGGGAGGGCTTCCCAGGGGGCACTAGTGGTAAAGAACCCACCTGCCAATGCAGGAGACATGAGATGCGGGTTTGATCCCTGGGTCTGGAAGATCCGCTGGAGGAGTGCATGGCAACCCACTCTAGTAGTCTTGCCTGGAGAATCCCACGGACAGAGGAGACTGACAGGCTATGGCCATAGGGTCACAAAGAGTTGCGGACACAACTGAAGTGACTTAGCAAGCACGCATAGGGAGGACAGAAAATCTCCTGACTGTCACAATGGTAAGGCAACTGGACATTCCCTCCAGAAGAAAGCCCGAGCCTTCTCTGCAGCCACTGTCAGTTAACCATGCATACCTAATTACCCCCTCGTTGACCAGCAGCTAGAAGGGCAATCCCTGTCTGGATCTTGGAAGTGTTTCACAGACAATGGCTGCATTGGTAAAGATAGTTGGGAGATGACCAGGCTGGGGACAGGCTCTACCAGCAAAAGCAACAGATCTTTCATGCTGAAGATATCCGGCTCCAAAGACCTCTTTTACTCATCTCCTCTAAGTTGACATAGTCTTGACATAGTCCTCCAGACTATGTTAGCTGTCCCACACAGGCATGTGTGATCTTAGATCTTGATCTCAGAAGGGAAGGGAGAAAAGCAGTACCTTAGACAACCGTGCATGACCTCTGGCTCAGAGTACCAAGCCTCGCAGCTTCAATGCCTTCCTTTTCTTTCTCTGCAGGGGACTGAGTGAACTAGGAAAGCTTGCATTTTTATGAGCACCTCTCTATTTGGCTTTTTAGAAATATGGTTCTTTTCATGATGCTTGGTACTTACTCACTTTAGTTTGCCTCCCATAAAGTGATAAAGTACATTAAGTCACTTTATTCCCTTTGTTGTTTGAGCAATAACATTCCTTAGATTTCATGTGACAGTTTCTAGACATTTATGATAGAGAAGGAAAATATTAAGGATAATGAATGGAAGTATAAATCATGGGCTCTACAGCATCTTGGCATTTGTTTTCCTTAAGCTTAAGTCCACAAGTTTTCTGGAAACTGAAAGCTTGCAGCTCTGGAGCCAGGAGTCAATTTTGCTCCCACTGGGTTGCAGAAGTAAGAATTAAAGATGTAAGTGAGAGAGAGCCTGGGGTTGTTTTCAGAGTTTCAGTCTCTATAGAAGAGCTGAAATTTATTTACACCTGTTTCTAAACTTTCAAGCATCCACTGTTTTTGCCGTGGGATAAGATGTCCAAAGACTTTTGGATGTTTCCATGGTAATTCAGAAGGAAACATCCCCCTCTATCTTCCAAGATTTGAATGCAGAAACATCGTGGAATTATAATCTGGGTTAGGGGGATGAGGAAAAACATTTGACTTTAACCAAAGAATCCAGAGTTCTTCCACTCTCTTTTGGTTTCCCAGTGATATGACACATAGAAGGAAAACAAGAATTATATATTTACTGTTGTTGTTTTTTAGTTGCTAATTCATGTCCAACTCTTTGAGACCCTATGGACTGTAACCCACCAAGGCTCCTCTACCCATGGGATTCTCCAGGCAAGAATACTGGAGTGCCCATTTCCTTCTCCAGGGGATCTTCCTGACCCAGGGATATAACTCGAGTTTCCTGCTTGGCAGGCAGATTCTTTACCACTGAGCCACTTGGGAGGGTGTTAAATGAATAGAAGGTTAAAAAGGGAGATGTCCTTTCAGAGCAAATGAAGACGGGATGCAAGGATGTTGTCTCTGAGTTTTTAAAGGTAAAAACTTTAAATAGATCTACAATAGATCTATTACTACAATAGATCTCCTTAGAGAGATGTTCATTAGTCCATATATTTGAATATCATTATCCCAGCATTTTGGGGTTGGTAAGGGGGGTATCTCACTGGAAATCTTTTTTTTTTTTTTTAAGAGTTGTGAGAAAAGTAGCTATTCCAAAACTTGGGTGAGCACTAGTCAATCCCAGAGAAACACGCTAATCTTTGCCAAAAAGGGAGGTCATCTCCCAGGAGGCATTTTCGGAGTTTTCATAGCTCTGAAATTCCTATAGGGGTTGAAGGGATCTTTGTTTTATTGCAGACAGATGGACTAGGAATGACCAACAAAATCCATTAAAATCAATGGTTAGCAGAGGTTGGGATGCCCTTGGCAATGTAAATACTCTGCCAACAAAGAAAGCTAGAATAAACCTTTCTCTCCAATCCTTTGCTCTAAACAGACTTGCTAGCTAAGCTCTAAGGGATAGTGGGGAGAAAGTCAGCTTAGAAGATTTTAATGGAAAAGGATTAAAATAAAAAAGTACAAAGGTTCTACTTTTAACACACAGGCTGAATGTATCTTAAAGCATAGATTAAAAGTAGCTGTTTCCACTCTGGTGATGGATGGTGATTATGGGGGAGGTCATGTAGGTGGCAGTGGTAAAGAATCCACCTGACAAACAAGAGACTTGGTTTCATCCCTGGGTCTGGAAGATCTCCAGAAGGGAATGGCAACCCGCTCCAGTGTTCTTGCCTGGGAAATGACAGAGGAGCCTGGTGGGCTACAGTCCGTGGGGTTGCAAAAAGTCAGACACAATTTAGTGACTAAAGAACAACAAATGTGTGTGTAGGGGTGGGGAGTAAGCAGAAAATCTCTGTATCTTCTGTGCAATTTTGCTATGAAGCCAAAAAACTGCTCTAAAAAAAGTCTACTTAAAAACAACAGCAAAGAAAGTAGCCTTTTCTAACTGGCACATAAAGAGGTAAAGGGGTGAATAAAGAGGGCGGGAATGTTTGATTTGCTTTTCCACATGTACTACTGAATTCTTACTTCAGCGTTTCTAATGGGCAAATTCAGGGTCTATTCATTTTGTTTTGAAGGCTTCATAAGTAAAATCTGGAATTGAGAATGAAAATTATTTAACTTAGAAAAACAATGTAATTGATACTCAATAAATGCCTGCATGCTATTTGTATATGCATGTTCAATAAATGATAACATATTGTCTGTGTATATATATTTGGCAGAACATTGAGATACTGGCCACCCAGAGTATTTGAAGGCAGGATCATCCTAGGCCCTCTATTAATAAAGATAGAACTGATGAAAAAGTAACTCACGGGATGAAAGTAATTAGGATTTATTTTATCATTTTAAGAGCTGTTTCTTTGGTTAATATCCCTGATTGCTATTAGCATGGGGTTTATACATAGAAAATGCTATAAATTATAATACAAACTTACCAAAATTAACTTAAAGTTAAAAAGGGACACTAAAAAATAATAATTTTTGGTTTTATTGTATTTATTATTTTATATTATTTACTTATGTCAATTACATTGTGTTTAGAGTCCTACTGAAATGTATGTTCAAGACAAAAATTATTTCTGAAAGTAAAAACATGTATCTCTGAGTACATGAAAACACAATTTTAAAATCTCTATACTGAACTGTACAAAAAAGATCTTCATGACCAAGATAGTCACGTTAACGTGATCACTGACCTAGAGCCAGACATCTTGGAATGTGAAGTCAAGTGGGCCTTAGAAAGCATCACTACTAACAAAGATAGTGGAGGTGATGGAATTCCAGTTGAGCTATTTCAAGTCTTGAAAGATGATGCTGTGAAAGTGCTGCACTCAATATGCCAGCAGATTTGGAAAACTCAGCGCTGGCCACAGGACTGGAAGAGGTCAGTCTTCATTCCAATCCCAAAGAAAGGCAATGCCAAAGAATGCTCAAACTACCACACAATTGCACTCATCTCACATGCTAGTAAAGTCATGCTCAAAATTCTCCAAGCCAGGCTTCAGCAGTATGTGAACCGTGAACTCCCAGATGTTCAAGCAGGTTTTAGAAAAGGCAGAGGCACCAGAGATCAAATTGCCAACATCCGCTGGATCATGGAGAAAGCAAGAGAGTTCCAGAAAAACATATATTTCTGCTTCGTTTACTATGCCAAAGCCTTTGACTGTGTGGATCACAATAAACTGTGGAACATTCTGAAAGAGATGGGAATCCCAGACCACCTGACCTGCCTCTTGAGAAACCTGTATGCAGGTCAGGAAGCAACAGTTAGAACTGGACATGGAACAACAGACTGGTTCCAAATAGGAAAAGGTGTACGTCAAGGCTGTATATTGTCACCTTGCTTATTTAACTTATACGCAGAGTACATCATGAGGAACGCTGGGCTGGAAGAAGCACAAGCCGGAATCAAGATTGCCGGGAGAAATATCAATAACCTCAGATATGCAGATGACACTACCCTTATGGCAGAAAGTGAAGAGGAACTCAAAAGCCTCTTGATGAAAGTGAAAGAGGAGAGTGAAAAGGTTGGCTTGAAGCTCAACATTCAGAAAACAAAGATCATGGCATCTGGTCCCATCACTTCATGGGAAATAGATGGAAAAACAGTGGAAACAGTGTCAGACTTTATTTTTTGGGGCTCCAAAATCACTGCAGATGCTGATTGCAGCCATGAAATTAAAAGACGCTTGCTCCTTGGAAGGAAAGTTATGACCAACCTTGATAGTATATTAAAAAGCAGAGACATTACTTTGCCAACAAAGGTCCGTCTAGTCAAGGCAATGGTTTTTCCCGTGGTCATGTATGGATGTGAGAGTTGGACTGTGAAGAAGGCTGATCGCCGAAGAATCGATGCTTTTGAACTGTGGTGTTGGAGAAGACTCTTGAGAGTCCCTTATACTGCAAGGAGATTCAACCAGGCCATTCTAAAGGAGATCAATCCTGGGTGTTCATTGGAGGGACTGATGCTAAAGCTGATACTGCAATACTTTGGCCACCTCATGCGACGAGTTGACTCACTGGAAAAGACTCTGATGCTGGGAAAGGTTGGGGGCGGGAGGAGAAGGGGACGACGGGGAATGAGATGGCTGGATGGCATCACCGACTCTGTGGACATGAGTTTGAGTGAACTCCGGGAGTTGGTGATGGACAGGGAGGCCTGGCGTGCAGTGATTCATGGGGTCGTGCAGAGTCGGACACGACTGAGCGACTGAACTGAACTGACTGAACTGGACTGATTCTGATTTCTGAAAATCAGAATTACTAAAAAAACAAACCAAGCACAAATTATTTTGTTTTACTTATAAAAGTAAATCAGTTTAGCTCTGCCTGTATTTTCATGAAAAATGCTTTTAAATATAGCTTTATTTTTATCATAATATTGCCTATAATTTCCTTCAAAATGTGTCTTATAGGTAGTAAATTTGTAATTTTAAATGTTTTCTTTTCCATAGTACATGATACTTGATATTTCTGAATTGAGAAAATGATCTTTCAGGTTCTGAGGTGACTACTGAGAGATAAAATCTGGTGAATAGAGAATATTTCAGCAGTATTTATATTAAATGTAACTATTTCAGTCAAAATACTTCCACAGTCTCTGCCTTCCTGCATATATTCATATTAATGTATGTAAACATCTCATTGAAATATGCTATAGGTACTGGTCTAATTCTAGACTTTTTTTTGTATCAGTTGCTTATATTTATGACTTTAAAAAATACAGCTCATCAAATTTTGAAGTTTCAAAGTTACAGGCCTTTTGAATGAAATATAAATTTATACAATTAATAAATGGAGCTCTAAAAGATTTGTTTGAGGTTGAAAAATTCTAAAGAATCTTTATATTATTGAATTTCAATATTAAATATTGTGCATTATAAATGCTCTTAATTTATTAGCTATTTACTTGCTTTTTAGGGATACTTGTCAGTGACTTCCTGTTTATATATACTTTTTTTCAATAACTGCAATTTTCTAAAAGCTTAAAAATCTGAAGTTTTTGCACTGTATTAGTTGATTAATTAAAGATTTCAACTTACCTTGAACAATATACCACCGTAACTGAGAAAACTCATTTCAAAAATTATACAGTACCTTTAAGAGATACACTGGTTGACTTTTACAAGTAGTATTTCAATAGCTCAGACATTTCTAAACTCTTTGATGATGGGCAATAATGAAAGTGTTGGCCACCAGGGAAATCCCAGAATGATTTTTAAATGTACCTTCTGCAGTAACACATGTTAAACCTGACCACTTTTTAAATGTGGCTACTGCTGCCAGTTTTTATGTGGTTAGTGATTTCGCTACATCCTCCAGGGTGGATGATAAATTCCAACAAGTATTTTGTTCAGTTCACACATTTACAAAACTTTCTTGAGAAATGAAATACTGTACATACATTTTTACTAAATATGCATTTCAAAAGGTCAACTCTGTTGAAAGGATCTCTGAAAAAATCTTAAAATAAGTTACTGAACGAAAATATAAATATTTATAGATTTACATCTTAAAATAAATGATAAAACCAGTTACCAAGTTCATTCATTTATTCTCCATACAGACTATGTCTCATACATGTTCAACGTCTATTTCCAAATCATATTTCATGTAAAGCCATTCTTTAATTTCCCGATTCTCATTAAATGTGCTCATTGGGGATTTCCCTGGTGGTCCAATGGCTAAGACTCCACACTCCCAATGCAGATGGCCTGGGTTCTATCCCTGGTCAGGGAACTAGATCCCACATGCCACAACTAAGATAAAAAGAAAAATTCTCAGTGCTGCAGCTAAGACCTTGCAGGGCTAAATACATTCATGTATATATGAGAATGATGTCCAGCTCACCGCTAAAGGTTAAGGGGCACAGGTTAAGGCAATTTTGGCAGCTAAACCAAGCATCTGGGGACTAGAGGGGCGCAGCAGCACTCAATTTTCTGGCCCCTTGTTTGTTTCAAGGGCACTTACACAAATGAATGTATTTGGTTCCTGGAAAGAAAGTGGAGGATACACATATGTTTGTACACATATGTGACTAGAACGGATCGGGAGAAAGAGATCTGAATCATCTCTGCTCATTTCTGCTTATTTTACCAAGAGTTCAAGTAGGAATTTTGTTTCCCATACATGCACTTCACACACTGTTACGTGGAAACTGGAGGTCGATCAAACTCTTAACAGCTTATTGAAGCGTAATTAGGAGTAACAACACAATTCTGGTCACCACCTAGGATTGCAACACCAATTCCACTACATGTGCTTCTGCCCCACGCCAAGTATATGTCGTCTCGGTAGACTGCATCCTGCCTGTTGGAAACCAGGGAACTAGTCGTGATGGGTGGGACGAGCCGCGATGGGCGGGGCAAGTTGCGATGGGCGGGGCAAGTTGCGATGGGCGGGGCAAGTTGCAATGTACGGGACAAGCCACAGTGCAAGTGCAAGTGGCATGAGGTTACGTGAGAGCGATGCAACTCGTTACCTCGAGGGAGGCCTCTGTATGAATGGAAACCTGGAGAGCTAGCCAGGTGGGTGGTTCAGGAACAGCATAGGTAACCACCAAAGGGGAGAAAAGCAACCGTGAGGAGGGAAGGGGCAACATATTGGAGACCTCCCTAGCACTACCCAGTCCGAGTTCTCCATAGTTTTCCAAAACAAAGTAATGTGAATCACATTTTAAAATGAAGAAAAGTGAAAGCCGCTGGGCGGTGTCCGACTGTTTGCGACCCCATGCACTAAACAGTCCATGGAATTCTCCAGGCCAGGATACTGGAGTGGGTAGCCTTTCCCTTCTCCAGGGGATCTTCCCAACCCAGGGATCGAACCCAGGTCTCCCGCATTGCAGGTGGATTCTATACTGTCTGAGCTACCAGGAAAGCCCATGAATCCACCTTAAATGTTACTTTATTTCTTGCATAAGTAAATCATCATTAGCCGTTAATGTTCAGTTCAGTTCTGTCACTCAGTCATGTCCCAGCTCTGCAACCCCATGGACTACAGCACACCAGGCTTCCCTGTCCATCATCAACTCCCAGAGCTTGCCTAAACTCATGTCCCTCAAGTCAGTGATGCCATCCAACCATCTCATCCTCTGTCCTCCCCTTCTTCTCCTGCCTTCAATCTTTCCCAGCATCAGGGTCTCTTCCAGTGAATCAGTTCTTCATATCAGGTGGTCAAAATATTGGAGTTTCAGCTTCAGCATCTGTCCTTCCAATAAATATTCAGGACTGATCTTCTTCAGGATGGACTGGTTTGATCTCCTGACAATCCCAGGGACTCTCAAGAGTCTTCTCCAACACCACAGTTCAAAAGCATCAATTCTTCCACACTCAGCTTTCTTTATGGCCCAATGTGAATGTAAATTAGTTTAATTGTGTTACTCAAAACCTATCTCTCATCACCTATTGGATGACGACCTGAAATAAGGTGTTTGTATTAGGTAGGAAGCAATTAAACAGTATTAAAAATTGTGTTTTATACTTACATACTCTCAATCCTTTGTACTACACCAGAACAGCGTGTATTTTAAAAAATAAATTAACTAATATCTATGTTAAACTCTGCTCCTGATTAGCAGTAAAGCAGTAGAAAAATTTATATCTCTACTGAAAAATTTAGAATTCAGCAGTATAAGTAATCCAGTTGGTGGCCTGAATCTTTTAAAAGCCCTACATGGTGAATAATCATACAAATCATTATATTTAAGTGTTTCTGGTACACTAGTAAAAGTTATTACATTTTCCTATCCCGTAAGTCAACAGCTGGTCTCTCCCACTTGCTCATGGATTTATTTAACAATTAACACCGCACACATATACACACACACACTCCACACATAATGCATATAAAATATTGTTATAAATAAATGTTGCATAGTATATTTTGAAGGAAATGTCAAAAAAAAAAAAGTGCAGCTTTAGGTGGTAATTTTGAAGATTTTAATTCCCTGACAAGTTCTAACTGGGGTAATGTAGAAGTGTTTTGGGCTTCCCTGGTAGCTCAGCTGGTAAAGAATCTGCCTGCAGTGCAGGAGACCCCAGTTCGATTTCTGGATCAGGAAGATCCCTTGGAGAAGGGATAGGCTACCCACTTCAGTATTCTTGCCTGGATAATCTCATGAACAGAGGAGTCTAGGGGCTACAGTCAATGGGGTCACAAAGAGTTGGACAGGAATGAGTACCTAAGCACAGCACAGCACAGAAGTAGTTTAAATGACACATCAGGATTGAACTGGAGATACAGTTGGTTTCTTTTTTTCTTGCAATCTGAGGGGGTAGGATTCAGTCTATATTTAGATTTCCTTGTTCTTTGGGGAACAGTCAGTATCAAATGTGCTTATTTGTGTCTTTCCTTAAAGTCTTAAAGATTGCTTTCAAAATGAGGAAAGTGTTTCTCACTACCCTGCTACCTATCCCCAGCAAGGGGACTTTTCATCACTGCCCTCCCCCCAGAGTCAAAATTCACATGTGGAAATATGCAATTAAGTAGACTTCTCCATCCTTAATAAATTCCGTTTCTCTTTAATAGTTTTTGATCATTATGCTCATCCCAAGCTAACATACCAATTTTTCCCTAAACAAGGAGAGGTTTCTCTTATGACATCCTCTCCGTGCCCTGCATAAATATTCCTACAAAAAAAGTGACCTGTTAATTATGAGTGATTGCTTTCCTCATCCCAGGGTGACTGAGGAATAATTTCAACTAAGTATTCATAGTCAGGGATCATCGAGTGATTGCTCTCCAGACTCATCTCTGCGGGCCCAGCTATTGCCTTGTTGTAGCCTGAACGTGGCACCGCGTTCTGTCTGTCCTATTCAGCCTGAATTAAGAAAGCCTGATTTGCGAAACCACTTTAATTCTTTCTGCACAATTTAATTATGCTTCAGTGCAAAAGCACCTGTGACCTCAGGTTTAGTAGTGAAATCCACTCCCCAGTCACTGCTGTAGAGTGGTCTGTATGGTAAAGGTGGTGGGAAATAAGAATCTTAAATATCATTCCCAACTGGAAGAGCCATACTCTTTGGCTTATTCTCTTTCTGTTTTCTTGCAGGTAGTTGGTTGTTTTTTGGAGGAGATATTGTGTAAGTCTTGTCACTTGGATGATTTAAATGAAAATTCAAAGTAAATCATAGCTATTTGGGTGAGAAAATAGAAATTGTCCTTCCCCCGCCCCCCGCCCCTTCACTATGTGAACCAGAGGGTATTTAAAAAATAAAATCCTTTACTTCTCTCTCTGAGACCTAAAACAAAAACATATAACATGCAATGTTACTTTTGTATAAACCTGGCTTCCCTGGTAGCTCAGACCATAAAGAGTCTGCCTGCAATGCAGGAGACTCAGGTTTGATCCCTGGGCTGGGATGATCCCATGAAGAAGGAAATGTCTACCCACTCTAGTATTCTTGCCTAGAGAATTCCATGGACAGAAGAGCCTGGTGGGCTATGGTCCTTGCAGTCACAAAGAATCATACGCAACTGAGCAACGAACACTTTCACTTTCACTTTGTATGAACCTGGGCCATTTGATATTCAGTTATTAAGTGGAGGTATTATTTAGTTTATAATGAGTCTTTCAGAGTCCAGTTTCACATCTGGCAAGTTCTCTGGCTAGAGGATTTTCAAATACACAGTACAGTATTGTAAACTAGTTACTATGGTGGTGCTGTACATTAACTCTCCAGCACTTACTTATTTTATAACTGAAAGTTTGTACCGTTTGATCCCCTTCATCCACTCTGTTCACTTTATCTTTCAGAGCTTTATCTAGCTCCATCCATACTGTCTCAAATGGCAAATGTCTGTGGCTGAAAAATACAGACACACGTGTGTGTGTGGTATACACTCACACATTCTTTTTTTTTTTCTTTATTCATTCATTTTATCTATCCGTCAATGATATGGATTTCTTTATCCATATCTTTGAACACACAGGTTGTTTCCATATCTTGGCTGTTGTAAAAATCTTGAAATGAACATGAGGGTGTGGATATCTTTTTGAGTTAGCAGACTTGCTGAATCACTTGTAGATCTATTTTTAACTTTTCGAGGACCCTCTATACTGTTTTCCACAGTGACTTTACTAATTTACATTGTCACCAAGAGAATACAAGTGTTTCCTTTTCTCCATGTCCTCACCAACACACAGCCATTCTAATAGGCATGAAGTGACGGCTCTTTGTGGGTCTGATTTGCATTTACCTGATAATTAGTGATGTTGACCACATTTTCATGTGCCTGTTGATGATTTGTCTTCTTTTACAACCAAATGAGTATAAAGGAGCTTTTTAAATAAATATAAAGTTACAAAAATCAAAGAGATAACACAGAACATAATTGGTACCATTTTCCCCTTTTAGTGGTGCACAAAATGTGTCTTATAATAAGTGACATCATACATTTGATGAAATACTCTGATTCCACTGTTTCCTGTAAGTTAGGCCTTCTACCTTCTGCCTAACTTCAAGACTAGTCCGTTTCTGTCCTCTGTCAGGACTTCCCAGTCCTTGCATCTGCTCATTTCCCCATTTCTTGATAGGTACACACCTGTCTTTCACCCATGAAAGATCTGTTTTACATTGATTTGGCACTCTGTGCCTTAGCAGAATTGCTGAGTCACACAGTAGTTCTATTTTTAATTTTTCTAGACTGTGTGACCATCTATTAAAAGCCACATGTGATCCCCAGATTAGACAAGATTCCTGACTTTACCAGAGATTACAGATCAAAGATCTGATAGCGTGTCCCCATTTTTGTTGAAGAGTGTTCTCTCAAATATGCACCTTCTTGTTCTGTGCTTGAAAGAGGTTTCATGTGTCAGATACTGTGCCTCTCCCAGTGTCTAAGTGATTATGAAAGCCACACCGAAGGAAGTTAAAATGTCCTTAAAAATTGCAATACCTCAAAATCGAAGCAGCTTCATTTCAGTTCTGTCAGTCTTCCCAGCTCTGTATACTTTTTTCCCTCCCCTTAAAACTGAATGGCAGAGAACCAGAAAGCATAGCAAATGAGCACCTCAATCCAAGTCTGAATGAAATCACCAAGGCTCTCTGTGGATGTTCATAGACATGAGATTCTCTTAATAAGAAAACTGCAACATTGTAAGCCATTCAAGCATTACAATCCAATCAATGTCCTTCTTGTTTTGAGGGAAAAAAATAGATAATAAAGTTTTTGAAGGATGCAGAGTAGCATCAGAGGGGACTAATTATAATAAGATTAAAAAGAACGGCAAAAAGCAGTGATGATGGGAAAAAAGAAACACTAAGAGGAAAAACACTGGTATCCCTTATGATCTGCTTAACTCTATTCTTTCAAGAAAGAATTTTGGAACAGAAATATGATTTTCAAACTAAGATACCAAAAAGGACAAAAGAAAAGAAGCTCCCCCACACTCCTACTCAGTTCCAACTGAAGGTTAATTCCGTTAAGATTTAAGTCAGTGGTTTGAATTCAGCTCACCTATAAGTAGAATCAGCTGCATCATATTCAGTGATACATGGCATTAAGGAAAGATCTTGCAGCAAGACTAGTCTGACTCATAGGAGTCGGTGGAGAGTTATGATTTTAGAAGGACTCTCCTACTAACCAGAGGAAGGTAAAAGGAAGGCTTGGCATAAAGAAAGTAAAAATGCACATATACCAGGCTGTCATTACATGTTAAATAGTTAATGCCTCAGAGTGATTTCATTCATCGTGTGTTGTTCTAAGGGAATAGCTAAGGAAGCACATCTTTCTCCAGGATACACACAGTAGATAAAACGTCTCATGAAAGGAATGGAGCAAATGATGTGCCAAAGGAAGTGACGCGAGTGAGCAAGAGTAGCTTTAGGGCATCAGGAGGCTCCTGGGCCGGCCCAGTAAGTAACAAAAGACGGAGGCTAAGAACTTCTTTCCTCTACATTCAGTTTTCAAAATTTGAACTAGCAAAATGGGCATGCATGATCTTGGTGGGTGGGTCATAGAGTTGCAGGGATCTGGGATGACACAAGAAAAAGAGTCAAGACAGAGGGATAGGAGGCCGAGAGTTAGAATTTGATTCTACCTTGATGACCCTTTGAGTCTGTGACCTTACCTAGTGGCTTTATTGAATTACTGTAGTTAATTGGAAAGCCATTTTATTGTCTCTTGCATAACCCTTTCTAATATGCAGTTAACTAAAAAAATCCATCTTTGAAAAATATTAAAGCATTTCTGTAGTTTAGCTGTTTCACAGTCATGATCTAAAACACAGGTTTTTGTCTGCAAAATTATATCAGTCTTTTCTCTCTGTCTCTCCCTGAACCCTTCCTATTACTGTCGTTGTTCAGTCACTCAGTCCCGTCCAGCTGTTTGTGACCCCATGGACTGCAGCCCGCCAGGCCTCCCTGTCCTTTACCATCTCCCGGAGCTTGCTCAAACTCATATCCATTGCGTCAGTGATGCCATCCAACCTTCTCCTCCTGCCTTCAATCTTTCCCAGCATCAGGGTCTTTTCTAAGGGGTCAGCTCTTTGCATCAGGTGGCCAAAGTGTTGGAACTTCAGCATCAGTCCTTCCAACGGGTATTCAGGATTGATTTTCTTTAGGATTGAATGGTTTGATCTCCTTGTAGTCCAAGGGACTCTCGAGAGTCTTTTCCAACACCACAGCTCAAAAACATCAATTGTTTGGCGTTCAGCTTTCTTTATGGTCCAACTCTCACATCCATACTTGACTACTGGAAAAGCCATAGCTTTGACTAGACAGACCTTTGTTGGCAAAGTAATGTCTCTTCACCCCTCCCATACAGAGACATACACACACGCACACATATGCATAACACATACACACACACACTTATATACGTCCGAACATATTTATATTCATTCCCTCTACAAATATACACGCATGTATTACATATTCTGTCTTCTTTCTCCCTCTATTACAAATGTGTATATATATATAGGCCTCTCTGATGGCCCAGTATTAAAGAATTTGCTTGCAATACAAGAGAAGTGGGTTTGACCCCTGGGTCAGGAAGATTCCGTGGAAAAGGAAATGGCCACCCACTTCAGTATTCTTGCCTGGGAAATCCCATGGACAGCGGAGCCTAGTGGGCTATAGTTCATGGGGTCACAAAAGAGTCATACATATATAATGACTAAATCATATGTGCATACACACACACACACACACACATAGCTATATAAACTCAGGGAGTTGGTGATGGGCAGGGAGACCTGGCATACTGCAGTCCATGGGGTCGCAAAGAGTTGGGCATGACTGAGTGACTGAACTGAACTGAACTGAATATGCGCAGTTCATACAATACAGACCTTGCAGAAACACATTTAATGCTCTCTTTTTGTTGGTTTACTCTGTACTAGACACATTTCATTATTTTAAGCACAATACAAACATTATCTCACAATAATCCTGTAAGAAATTTATTTTCATTTTACAGTTGAGGAGAACAAGGAACAGAGAGGTTAAATCACTTGTCCAGTGAGGTGCAGATAATAAACTGTGGGGTCCGGATTTGAATTCAAGGAATCAAGACCAGAGCCATGTTCTTAACCCCTTGGCTCTCCGACCTCATGGGCAGAACTTGCCGTTCCCTACCACCCACTGGGATGGAGCATCTCATGACTCTTTACATAGACTTGATCTTTTAGGATTCAGAGACTTATCCCTCTGCCTGGATTTTTTTTTTTCCTTCCTTGTGATAGTTATTTTTATGTGTCAATGTGACTGCTCTAAGAGACATCCAGAATAGCTGGAAGAACATTTCTGTGTACGTCTCTGAGAATGTTTCTGGGAGAGATTAGTATTTGATTTGTGGACTGAGCAGAGATCCACCCCTAGCAATGTGAGTAGATCGTGGTTCTTCTTAGCCTTCATAACCACCTGAGCCAATTCCTGCAATTAAAAAATACATAAATAAAGAAAATATCCTACTGGTTCTGTTTCTCTGGAGAACGCCAATGAATACATTCCTCTTCGTTAGCTAGTAAAACTCTGACCAGTCTTCAAGTCATGACAAATACCCTTTTCTCTCTGCAACTTTTCCTTATTCTTATTGTATCCTATGCTATATAGGACTTCTCTCCCCTACCAACTCCCCCAAATTACTAATAGCTGCTTATATAGCTATTAGTATAAGTAGCTTGTCTTCAACACTAGAGCCCACCCTCTTGGGCATGAAAACGTTATCTTATCTAACTTTATATCCCTTTTATCTAGTACCCTGCCTCACAGAGAAGGAGGTGTGGAGAATGTCTGCCACAATTCTGTAGTCAGTGTATCAAATCAATCACCTGGTTTGATGTCACCTATTTTACAACATACAGGCTTATGTTTTCCACCACTAGACTTTGTCTTCATATTATGTATGTGCTTTGAAATATATGACATCCATCATAAAAGATTCTGACAACTTTTCAAGATCATAAAAGCTTGTAACCTATGGAATAATATGTAGAGGAGAGGTTTTTAATATTTTAAGCTCACATCAGTAGGCCCTTTAATCTCTCTGCTTGAGGTATTCTTATTATGCAAAATGTGTGTGTGTTAGTTGCTTAGTCATGTCCGACTCTTTGCAACCCCATAGACTGTAGCCCATCAGGCCCCTCTGTCCATGGGATTCTCCAGGAAAGAACACTGCAGTGGGTTGCCATTCCCTTCCAAAAGTAAAGGAAGGAAGTGAAGTTATTCAGTTGTGTCCGACTCTTTGTGACCCCATGGACTGTAGCCTACCAGGCTCTTCCATCCATGGAATTTTCTAGGCAAGAGTACTGGAGTGGGTTGCCATTTCCTTCTCCAATTATGCACAATAAATTAATTCAATTCTAATAGTCAGTAAGGAGTTTAACTTTGGGAGATAGTGGAGGACAGAAGAGCATGGCATGCTGCAGTCCAACGGGTCACAAAGAGTCAGACACGACAGCTACTGAGCAACAGCAACAAGCTTTTATGTTAAATTATCGGCTAATTTCAAAATTCACAATAATTTTTTTTCCTTCTCATTTTAAGAATTGATGCTGTACTTAAAGGAAGAGTTACTTGGCTTCCTTGTCTATGTTACATTAGGCAACCTTGTGGGAGTGGGGAGTAAGTGAGGAAGGTAATTAATTTCCCACTTAGTTATTAATATTGTCTTCTATGTATCTGTAGCTAATTTTACATGGTACCCAGTAGAGAAAAAAGTGAACAGTCAGATTTGTGTACCAGTCTTCATCACATCCAACATAGCTATTGTTGTTATAAAGAGGTTAAAAATCAGGAGGGAAAAAGTGCATCCATTCAGAAATGCTCAGAAAGAACTGGTAGAAGAGTAACTGCTTAGAAAGGCTTTTAATATTTGTGTATAAGGGAAGAAGAAAAGAAGACGTTCCAAGTGGTGAAAGTGATAGCATAAGCAAAGCTGTGGACAGGGAAAGCTGTGAGGAATATTTTTGGAATGCATGCTTCTCAGTCATGTCCAACTCTTTGCTACCCCATGGACTGTAGTCCAACAGGCTCCTCTGTCCATGGGATTCTCCAGGCAAGAGTACTGGAGTGGGCTGCCATTTCCTCCTCCAGGGGATCTTCCCAACCCAGGGATCCAAGCCATGACTCTTACATTTCCTGCATTGGCATGTGGATTCTTTACCATTGGGAAGCCCATCAAAATACCATAGACTGGCTTTACACAATAGACATTTATCTCATTCAGTTCTGGAGGCTGAGAAATCCAAGATCAAGGTGTCAGCTAATTCCATTTCTAGTGATAGCCTCTCCCCTGCTTGCAGACAGTCAGTGATCTTACTCTCCTCTTACATGATGGAGAAAGAGATCATCTCTCTGGTATCTCTGCTAATAAGGACATTAATCCAATCATGAGAGTTGGACCATAAAGAAATCTGAATTGATGCTTTTGAACTGTGATGCTGGAGAAGACTCTTGAGAGTCCCTTGGACTGCAAGGAGATCAAACCAGTCAATCCTAAAGGAAATCAGTCTTGAATATTCATTGGAAGGACTGATGCTTAAGCTCCAATACTTTGGCCACCTGATGCGAAGAACTGACTCATTGGAAAAGACCCTGATGCTGGGAAAGATTGAAAACAGAAGGAGAAGTGGTCAACAGAGGACTAGATGGTTGGATAGCATCACTGACTTGGTGGACACGAGTCTGAGTAAGCTCTGGGAGTTGGTGATGGACAGTGCTGCAGTCCATGGGGTCGCAAAGAGTCAGACATGACTGAACGACTGAACTGAAATGAACTGAATCCTATCATGAAGATTCCATTCACCATTATCTAAGTGAACCTGTTAGTTGCTCAACCCTGTTGACTCTTTGTAACCCCATGGATTTTAGCCCTCCAGGCTGCTTTGTCCATGAGATTTTCCAGGCAAAAATACTGAAGTGGGATGCCATTTCCTTCTCCAGGGGATCTTCCTGACCCAGGGATTGAACCTGGGTCTCCTGCATTGCAGGGAGTTTTTTTTTTTACTGTCTGAGCCACACTGCCTCCCAAAGCCACCAGCTCTGAATATCATCAGGTTGGGGATTTGGCCTTCAGCATGTACTTTGGGAAGACACCACCTTTAGTGTAAAACAGACAATGGTTTTACCAAGTCAAGCTTTAAAAGAATTAACCTGACAGAATGACTAAGATGAACTGAAGTAAGAGAAGAAATTAGAGATAAGAATATCAGAATATTAAACAAGAAATGAAGATTGTGTTCCATCTTACGTGACCTCAATTAGAATGATAGGAGGAGACTAATGAGAAAACACATCTTAATGTGCTTGCTAAATAATAATTGAAATAATGTGACTATCATGTAGCATTTGTTATTTGTTTGGAATTAAGCTAAATATTTTATATATTTTAGCATGTTTAAATTTCATGTTACCAGGAAATGACATTTTTATTGTTAGGAAATAATATTAGGGAATGACAATAATGATGTTGATGAAAACTGGAAATCAAATGGTGCTTAATATGAGCCAGACATTATTCTAAGCACTTTAAACAGGTCCTGAAAACAACCTTATGAAAGATGAAATATTAATATTCCCAATTTAAAGTTTAGAAAACTGAGGCAAGGGAAGGTTAAATAGGTAGATTTTTCTTTATTTCATAGATGGAGAATCAGGTTTCAAATAGATGAAACGATTCTTCTAAGATCATTGGGCAAGTGATCGTTCAATAGTTTAAATCTCAGCTTAATTTCAAAGTTTGCTTCCTTCTTTTAATAAGTAAAAAGATATTATGCAGAGTTAAGCAAACAATAATTATTAATATATTTCAAATATAACTTCCAATATATCTCTATGTCATAACTGAATACATTACTTAACATGAACATTCTGGCTTCAGTAACAAAAAGCTCAGAATATATAAGTGGTTTAAACAAGGTAGAAATTCATTTGTTTTTCATGCAACAAACCTGGCATAAAACACTCATGGCTGAAAGGGAAGTGCTTCACTGTCAGAAACCCAGTTGGCTTAATGTGGTTGCTATCCTAGCCTGAACAAGGACCATTACTAGATCCAACATGATTACTCTGTTTCCATCCATAACCCTTGCATGTCAACCAGTAAGCAAGTGGAAAGATTAATGTATGTATTCTTTAATGGCACCTTAGAAAATATACATATACTTCCATTTTTACCCCATGACCAGAACTTAAGTAACACTGTGCCGTCTAGTTGCAACGGAGACCAGGAAATGTCTTTTGAGAGATGTTTTTTCAAGGAAAAGCGTGGAGAGGCATTGACAGAAAACTGAGAGATTTTGATACATTTTCTGTTATTAATTTAATGTTTAGCTTATCTATCCTCACTGCTTCTAATTTATTAGTTCTGTAATAATCTTGTTTAGTCTTTGATTAGCTTCTTTAGCTTTGCAATCTCACTTCATCTCTATTTTCATTTCCTAGGTCTGCTGTAACAAATTATTACAAACTCGGTGGCTTAAAATAACAATTGTATTCTCTCCCAGTTTCAGAGGTCATGAAATCAAGTTGACAACATGGTTGGGTCTTTCTTAAGGCTCTGAGAAAGAATCTGTTCCACGCCTCTCTCTTAGCTTCTGTTGGTTACTGGCAACCCTTGGCATTTTTTGGCTTGTAGTTGCAATACCTCCAACATTCGCCTACATCTTCACGTGGCCTTATCTCCTGTTTCTCTATGTCTGCTTCTCCTGTATGTTTCTATGTCTTTTGCTGCCTTATAAAGATACTCTTTATTTGAATTAAGATTCAACCAATCCATAGAAATTGCATCTGAGATCTTTGTGTCTGCAAAGATTCTTATTTCAAATAAAGTCACAGGCTAAATTTCTGGGTTAACATCTTTGGCAGCCATAATTCAGCCCATTGCAAGCTCATTTTGGTGTTTTATCATCTTTTTAAATTATATATTCATTGAATGTATGTTTTTATTAAGTTTTTCTACAACGTAAATCATATCTTAGAAATTTTCACCTTAATTCTTGCATTATATTTTATTACAGATTGTTTTGTCCATGTAAATTATCATGCTATTTTTCTTTTCTTCCTTTTGTTGTCTTTGGGAATATTTTTCTTTCAATTTTTTTGATGATTATGATGAGAGTGAAGAGGACATAAATTTTCTTGGTCACCATGATTCTTTTTTTCATCTTACTTCATCTTGTATGTCTTTGTTCAGATCTTCTGTTTATTTTTGATATAATGTGGATGATTTATTTTTTCTTCCTAAATATAAGAATAAGAGCTCCTTTCTTCTGAGTATTTCATATTTTGACATCATTTAAGTAATTTGAGGATGTGGAGAAGAAAGATGTGTGAAACAAAGTTGTATAAGATGCTTGACTATTTGACCACTTCTTTCCCTTGTGAAGTATCACAAAAGTCTGCACCAGCATTCTCATCAATTGTTGTGGAAGGGTGAATTCTGATTATCCAATACTAAGGCTTCAGAGCATTTTTCCTGATTCAGATTCTGGAGTCTTCTCTCCCATCATAGCATTAGCATCTTTAAGTGTCTCCCACTTAAAGGTTCCACTAGAAATTCACAGAACATTTCCACTATGCCCAGAAAGTGCTCACCAGGACTGCCTTGTCCACAGGTGGTTGAGGCATCCCATAGGTGAAGAGTTTTCCCACTTGATGCCTCCAATGTCAGCACCTTGAAGTGAGTGGGTGCGCAACCACTGTGGTTCTTGCCAAATACCTTTTACTTCACGTAGGACTTCCCATCAGCGCAGGCAGACCCAGGCACAGGTGGCTTTTCAGAGCTCTCAAGGGATCTGGTCTGACACAAAGCAATGTGTCTGGAGAAAGACATACAGGATGAAGTAAAATGGAAAAAGAATGTCATGGTAACCAAGAAAATATATTTACTCTTCCCTTGAATCATCATTATCATCAAAAACAAATTGAAAGAAAAATATTCTCATACACAACAAAAAGAAGAAAGAAAAGAAGAAGGCTGCCATCTTCAGGAAGCCTTCCCTGAAGTGGTCTTCAACTTGTGTCAACCTATGGAACTGCCCCCTCAAGGCTTCTGTG
Source organism: Moschus berezovskii (assembly GCF_049115385.1). NCBI lineage: Eukaryota > Metazoa > Chordata > Mammalia > Artiodactyla > Moschidae > Moschus > Moschus berezovskii. The sequence continues at coordinate 9,030,953 of NC_142468.1, forward strand.
CCTTGCTTAGTTTTCCTAGGAGGCCAGAAGAATGAAAATATAGACAATAACTCAATTTGCATTCTCAGACTTTGTAACATCTGTAAGAATGTCTTAGCAGTTGCCCTCACGGCTTGGGGGTCAAGGCAACATGTCTAAATTTCATGCAGTAATCCTAAATCCGTATCCATCTCCATCCTCTCTCTATTTCTCTCTCCATGTGTATCTATCTATATAAAAGAGCTCTATCTTTGATATGTAGTGTTAGCCCTATGCTCTTGTTTTGATTGCCCACATGATTTGCTTTGCCGTTGTCATTCAGTCACTAAGTTGTGTCCAACTCTGCGATCCCACGGACTGCAGCATGCCAGGCTCCCCTGTCCTTTACTTCCCAGAGTTTGCTCAGATTCATGTCCATTGAGTTGGTGATGCTATCTAATCATCTCATCCTCTGTCTCTCTTTCTCTTCCTGCCTTCAATCTTTCCCAGCATCAGGGTATTTTCCAATGAGTTGGTTCTTTGCATCAGGTAAGCAATGTATTTTTAAACAATATATGTAAGAAATGACATCATTTTTACAGAGTTAAAGGATGCAGCCAACTCTTCAATAACATGAAGCAAAAAGCACAATAGCATAAGATACCTAGGAGATAAGAGAAGAAAAATGATGATGCCTTACTTTCAGCCGAAGCTCAATCATTTTGAAATTGCAAGATGAAAAAAAGTCTTCAACATGGTTTTAAAGAAGGGAATTTGAAAGTCATGTCAGTCCACACTGGGTTAAGCAAAGTGGGAAAAGATGGCATCTGGTGGTATCCTTTCTAACAACACACACTTTTACATTTCTTTGGACCACCTTTCCCACATTATCAAAATCTATATAGATTGTTTCCTATTTCTTGCCAGATTACCTTAATATAGAAGTGTCTAAAAATGGCATGCATACAGCTTTTTGCTGAAGTTTTGTATTTTTCTTAAGTTCTCCCATATTACTCGGCGAATTGCAACTTATTGTTTAGTCATAGGCATTTCAATATTTCTCAGATTCTTTGGTGTTGGAGAGAAAAATAGTAATAAATTCATTCAAACTAAAAGTTAAGACTGTAAAAAGTTAACCTTGTAAAATAGCACAGATACAAAGATAATTTTAACCCAAAAAAGAAGCTAGAAATTTGGAACTGAGTTACGACAATAAGAAGGTAATTTGAGTGAGATCTTTTCAGCCTGTTAAAAACACTTGCTGTCACAAATGGTAATTAAAAGTTTATATTATATTCTACCTCCCCACACACACACAAAAAGAAATCAGAATGCACATGGCTTCTCTACGGAGTCTTTGTTCCTGAGATCTTAGGATGAGGTTTGGGAAATAGAGCAGAATAGGAAGTGAGAACTTGGGATATGGTGTTTGATAGACTGGGTCAGGGGCTTCCCTGGTGCCTCAGATGGTAAAGAATTTGCCTACAATCTGGAGACCTGGGTTCAATCCCTGCATTTGGAAGACCTCCTGGAGGAAAGCATGGCAACCCACTCCAGTGTTCTGGTCTAGAGAATCCCCATGGACAAAGGTGACTGGTGGGCTACATTCTATTGGGTGGCAAAGAGCTGACATGACTGAGTGACTAAGCACAGCACTCAGACAGAGGCAGTTCAGGATGCACAGTCCCTGGTTAAGCTGAGCCTCTCACAATCTGTCTGTTTCCTCCGTGGCAAACTGATACCATAGTATTATCTGCCTCTTGGGATTATTGTGAGTACAATATTTGGTTAACAACATTAAGTATTTTGTATAGAGCCAGACACAGACAAAAATAAGCTACTCTTTTCATTAAAGCTATGTAAATTATCCACTCCTACATCTTTGAAACATAGGTGTTTGGTAGCTTTTGACTTCGTGAGGTTTTCTCCCATGCTATCATAATGAGAAAAGATTGGCAGCCAGAGGGTAGTGCTAAGAAATTGAGAATTGCTTTAAAAACTGTGAAAGGCAAAGGTGTTAATCACTCCGTCAGATTTCCCTTCTTCTACAATAAACACCCTGACAATTCAGACATTATACAGAGGAACTTAAGAAGGAGTTAATTCGTAAATAAGGTTTAATAACAGAAATTCTTCAGAATTACTGCATCACTTTTTCTATTGTATTATACATAATCCTTTAATTATTCTACTTTTGATATTTGCATGTATTAATTAAGCAAAGACTACAAGTCAAGATATAAGTATAATTTAATAAGCAAGGTTATTTGGTAGGAAAATAAATGTGCTGAAAGATTAATTATGGAAGATTTGGATTTGGCCTAATCAGTTTGGAAATAGCAAGAGGTGTCTATAATGTCAACACATTTCAGTACTGTCCTGGAAAATGAATTCTAGGCAATAAGTTAGGGCCAGCAGCTTTAGATGGGCTTCCCTGGTAGCTGAGACAGTAAAGAATCTGCCTGTAATGGGGGCGACCCAGGTTCTGTCCCTGGGTTGGGAAGATCCCCTGGAGAAGGGAATGGCAGCCCGTGCCATTATTCTTGCCTGGAGAATCCCATGGACAAAGCAGCCTGGTGGGCTACAGTCCATGGGGTCACAAAGAGTTGGACACAACAGAGAGACTAACAACAGCTTTAGATACAAGTAGATTCTGAGAGTTAGATTAAAAGGAGAAATGATCCTACAGAGCAGCACTTTGTACTTTGAAGCGGTTTCACTTGGTTTTTCTGAAGGGGACTTACTGGATTTGCCTCAGGCCATCTGATTCCAGCGAGGTATCTCAACAGAGCCATTCTTCGTCAGACTCTGAGTGTGTTATACCTTCTGCTGCTCTCTCCACTCCCCACATTCTGTTCAACCTCCCAAGTTCTCTGACTCACCGGACTTTCCAGTCAGAGAGGATGCAGCTTAGAAACGCATTCACATCAAGGTAAGGACTCAACAAGCTATGTATGCTGCCTAGGAGGTGCTGGTTTTTTTAAAAAGGAAAAAAGACAAAGTGAACAAAGGTAAAAGGAAAACATTATTAAAAAATAATTTTGATGATGGTGACTGTAAGGTTCCAGAATGCATAAAAGAGAACACAAGAAAAGAAATAAAATGTTAGTTTGATATTCATTTCAGTTCAGTCATTCAGTCGTGTCTGACTCTTTGCAGACTGCAGCCAGGCCTCTCTATCCATCACCAACTCCCGGAGTTCACCCAAACTCATGTCCATTGAATTGGTGATGCCATCCAACCATCTCATCCTCTGTCGTCCCTTTTTCCTCCTGCCCTCAGTCTTTGCCAGCATCAGGGTCTTTTCAAATGAGTCAGCTCTTCACATCAGGTGGCCAAATACTGGAGTTTCAACTTCAATACCAGTCCTTCCAATGTACACCCAGGATTGATCTCCTTTAGGGTGGACTGGTTGGCTCTCCTTGCAGTCCAAGGGACTCTCAAAAGTCTCCTCCAATACCACAGTTCAAAAGCATCAATTCTTTGGCGATCAGCTTTCTTTATAATCCAACTCTCACATCCATGAATGACTACTGGAAAAACCATAGCTTGACTAGACGGACCTTTGTTGGCAAAGTAATGTCTCTGCTTTTTAATATGCTGTCTAGGCAGGTCATAACTTTCCTTATGAGGAATAAGTGTATTTTAATTTCATGACTGCAAGCCCAAAAAAATAAAGTCAGCCACTGTTTCCACTGTTTCCCCATCTATTTGCCAGTACTTGTGCCACATTATTTAATTTATGCTGATCAGGGACTTCCCTGGTGGCTCAGATGGTAAAGCGTCTTCCTACAATGCGGGAGATCTAGGTTCTATCCCTGGGTCGGGAAGATACCCTGAAGAAGGAAATGGCAACCCACTCCAGTACTCTTGCCTGGGAAATCCCATGGACGGAGGAACCTGGTAGGCTTCAGTCCATGGGATCGCAAAGAATCGGACACTACTGAGCGACTTCACTTAATGCTGATTATGCTGATTAGATTATATATCAGAAATATTACATCTATCCTGTGAAGAAGTGTATGTGGCCAGAAACAGAGTAAAGCCTATGGCTAACAGCCAGAAGAGGAATAAAGGCCTCAGTGTAAGAGCCCTGTGAGTAACCCTGGAAGTCCTATGCCTGTGGAACCTTGCAATAATGGCATCCCCAATGGACTCCCTAATAGAAGCCTTGTAAGAGACTCAGAGCCTGAAAACCCAGCTAGACCACATTGATTCCTTAACTTCACATACAATGAAATAATAAATGCTTATTGCTTAACTACTGCTACATCTTGGGGTAATTTGTAACGCAGAAGTAGATAACTTCCCGGGTGGCTCTAGTGGTAAAGAACTAATCTGACAGTGCAGGAGCCATGAGACCCAGGTTCTATCCCTTGGATGGGAAGATCCCCTGGAGAAGGGCCCAGCAACCCACTCCAGTATTCTTGCCTGGAGAATCCCATGGATAGAGGAGCCTGGAGGATTATAGTCCACGGGGTCACAAAGAGTTGGACAAGACTGAAGCAATTGAGCACACACAGAGCAATAGCAAGCATCTTCCTGTCTCATTAACAGCGATCATTATAGATTTATTATCTTGGGTTATATGTTGTTTATCCAAGGTAAGATTCAGGAATGAAGACAAAAGTGGGGAGGGAAGTGGGATAAATCAAGAGCACCTCTGTCCTTAAGATTTTCCTGGAGAGCCAATGGTTGCTTATTTGTAAAACACCCAGGTTTCACAGTTGGAAGAATGAAAAGCATGGTAGTTGGCATCTGACTGATTGGGCTCTGACCCCCAAAGGCTATCTTCTTTTGGGAGCATGTCACACAAGAAGGTGCCAACCTCTGCATGTAAATTACATGGGTAAATACCACAAACTTGCTCTACATGTGTCTGGTTATAAACGAGACACTGTGCCAGATAGGCAGATGAAAGGGACAGAAAAAAAGGCATGGTATTGTCACCCAGACATTTCTCAGGTGCCATCTCACCATCTTAGACCATCTGTTCTGACACAGATGGGCCTGGACATTATCATACTAAGTGCAGTAAGCCAGCAAAGAGAGGCAAATAGCATATGATGTTGCATATATGTAGAATTGAAAAAGATTACACACATGAACTTATTTATAAAACATAGCTTCACAGGCATAGAGAACTCACGCATGGTTACAAAAAGGGAAGGGGGAGAGGGACAAATTGGAAGGTGAGAATTAACATGCATACCACTATATGGAAAACAAGTAATCAAAAAGGACATACTGCATAGCACAGGGAACTCTACTCAGCATTCCGTGATAACCCATAAGGGGAAATGATCTGAAAAAGGATGCATATGTTTATATTATCTATATGGATCACTGAATCACTTTGCTGTGCACCTGAATCTAACACAACGTTGTAAATTAAAGGAAAAAGAAACAGAAAAAAAATAACTTATTTAGGGCATATAATGGTCCATGCTACTCAGGCAAAACTGAGGTGAGTAGCTCAACCTTTCCTGGCTTTAAGCAGTTTCTAGCCTAACAGGATGGAGAAGGAAATGGCAACCCACTCCAGTGTTCTTGCCTGGAGAATCCCAGCGACGGGGGAGCCTCGTGGGCTGCCGTCTACGGGGTCGCACAGAGTCGGACACGACTGAAGCTGCTTAGCAGCAGCAGCCTAATAGGAAGAAGAAAAGACAGGTAAGTAAATATTACAACATGGCAGAAGAATACCAGAAAGAAATTAAAAGTTTGGAAGCATGTAGCTCTAGCTGAGGAGAAAGGAAATCACCAACAACGGTTGCATACTTAATTTGTTCCTAGGACACTTAAATTTTACATGCATTCAGACACATTTCTTCCTCTTCATCTTTATCATCTTGGCTCCCACAGGTTCCTTTAAAGGTGGTACTGGACCCTAAAAAAATCCCATACAACCTTCTGGAACTGATGTCTGGTACAGACAAGAGTGAGAGAAGTCAAGTTTAAAAAAATGCATGTGTTGTTCTGTCGGCACCAAAGCAGGACTGGAGGGTTATGAGGGACATTTAAATTTTCCTCTCAGTCGACAGAGAGAGTGCAACCAGCTGCACTCACATTGCACTGAAAATAGATACTTTGCAAATTCTCATCTAAATGAAAGTTTAAATTACCAAAAGCAGTCTGACTGGTTATCTTGGACTAAAGTGGTTTACAATTTGCATATAAACTTCATTTCTTTTTCTAATTATGCTGAATAAAATGCATTCATTTTCTCTGTGATTATAGGCTAGCTCTGCCAAACACCTGTGACTGCCACAAATCCTAATTTGATATTTATTTACTTCAAAGCAATCTTATTATCTAAATGATTCCAGGCATCAAAGGCCTTAATTATTGATAGTCCGTTCAATAGGGTTAGCTTCCGTGTCCTTGTGGGAGTTTCTGATTTGCTCTTTCTTTTTTAAGCAATACTTGGCTGTAAGGCCATACGATTCTGCTATTAAGGGTATTGGAAATCACATTCTTATTTAATTGGAATTAAATTTAGACAGTATCAAAGAGCCAAGATTGACAGCTGCAATTTTCAGGCTTCCAGGTTTAAAAAAAATAAGAATAATAATCCTTGTTTACTCTTAGTCTTCAAAATAAACATTGTATCTTTTATTTATTTCCAAACTTTTGGAGTAAAGGAATAATTTTTCATTTCTCTGATATTTTAGAATCAGCCAAGGCTTTGCTAGAGAGACAAGATGCTGTAAATGCCATTCTGTGTGCAAAAAGAGCTCCCGATGGGGAAGCTGTTGGATAATGGAGCTGAGGATGGCTAGACCTTGCTTTGTGACAAAATCATTTTCAAGCATGGAATTTACAGAAATTGAGGAAGTGAGTGGAAGAGTTAAATGTGAAACCTCACCTTTGCAAAATTTTCCAACCTTACCAATAGGACCCCCAGGTTCAGTGTCACAGAACTCGTTCATCTTTTTCTGTGAACATTTCATTGGAAATTAGTGGTCTTGCCTGGGGAATCCCAGGGATGGGGGAGCCTGGTGGGCTTCCATCATGGGGTCACACAGAGTCGGACATGACTGAAGTGACTTAGCAGCAGCAGCAGCAGCAGCAGCAGCAGCAGAAAGTGAATCAAATTTTAAAAACATTTATTAGAATTTCTCAAAGTGCCATCCAGGGACACCTCAGGGTCTTTGAGATCCTTTCAGGGGTTCCATAGTATGATAACTATTTTCATAATAATACTAAAAAGTCATTTGCCTTTATCACTGTCATTGTCTTAAAAATGTTCAGTGGTATATTCTACAGGTTACACATTATGCGTGACTTTTCAACAGAGGGATTGCAGAAACCAAAATGAGAATTCAGCTGTGTTTGATTAAGCCAAATGTTAGAGATGCACAAAAATATAAAAAATAAAATGCCACTCTTCCTATAAATTCATTATATTAATATATTATAATATTTTTAATAAAATATAGTATTTATTTTACCATATAATGGGTTTATTTCTTCTTTTATAGTGAATCAATATATAACTATTCCCAAACTATCTTAACAAACCTGGGTCTCCTGCATTGCAAGTGGACTATTTACCATCTGAGCCACCAGGGAAGCCAAAACTATCTTAGACTTTTAAATATGGCATATATTTTTAAACATCATCCACATCAACAAAAGATCTTTAGGTGGCTGATACTTTAAGAGTATAAGGAAGTCCTGAGGCTGAAACGTTTTAGGACCTCTAATTTATGTGAATTAGTAAATTACTGATTGCTCTTAACATTGACTTTCTTCATCACTCAGATACTCTTGAAATGGAGAGGGACACTATAGGCCTTCCACCTCATGTCCTCCAACTGCCTTTTGTCTATGGAAAATCTTTAGCCAAAGAATAAGTTGAATCAGAAAAATGAGAAAATACAGACACAAAGGAAAACTCCAAGGAAACCAAATAATGATAGCTTAGTCATTAAGCAAAGTCAAGGACCTTTAGCTCTTTCTCAAGGGCTGTAGCTAATATCCTGAGCCATACCCTGTGTGTTGTCTTATGGATACTGAAACCCCCTGCAGGTGGAAGGAGTTAACTACATGATGTCCAGACTGTAGCCATGACATGAGCTGCCATAGTTCTAAGAACTGGCCTCAAGGTGATGGGACCAAACAGACCCTGGAACTGAAGATTAACTGAACTTAAAACAGTCAAGATGACCCTGATCACACCACCACGTAACTAATTTCAAGATGACTGTCAGAGTTGTTTCTGCACGTAGCCCCCTCCCTCCTTCTATGAAAGCCCTTGCCCACTAATTGTCCGCAGGGTGGTGGGGGCTGACAGGAGTTAGTCTTCAGACAGAAGTCTGCCCTCCTCCTGGTTCCCACTGTGCAAAATAAAGGAAACCTTCCCTTCCACCAGCCTGGCCTCTTTATTGGCTTTGGAGCAGTGAACAGACAGATTCCCACTGTTGATTATACTCTTTGGCCAAACTTAGTTAAAGCAAAAGCGAAGTTGCTCAGTCATGTCCAACTCTTGTGCAACCCCGTGGACTGTAGCCCACCAGGCTCCTCAATCCACGAATTTTCCAGGCAAGAATATTAGAGTGGGTTGCCATTTCCTTCTCCAGGGATCTTCCTGACCCAGGGATTGAGCCTGGGTCTCCCACATTGTAGGCAGACGCTTTACCATCTGAGCCACCAGGGAAGCCCAAACTCTTAGTTAAGGCCTTCTCTTTGCTCCAGTACTCTTGCCTGGGAAATCCCATGGATGGAGGAGCCTGGTAGGCTTCAGTCCATGGGGTCGCAAAGAGAGGGACACGACTGAGCGACTTCACTTTCACTTCACTTTCTCTTTGCTATGCTTTGTATAGCTCCTGAAGCAATGAGAATATAGCTTTCGGAAAGCACACTCTTTGGTGTGTGTTCGAAGTCTACTTGCAAAAAGATGATTATGTAGTAAAATGGAGCTGCTCAGTTGCCATGGTAACACAGATGACTAATGAGACCCATGACCCATTAGTCATGGGTCTCCTCCCCATGACCCCACCCACTTGCTGTCAGAGTCCCTTAAGGAGATTCAGTTCAGTTCAGTTCAGTTCAGTCGCTCAGTCGTGTCCGACTCTCCGCGACCCCATGAATCACAGCACGCCAGGCCTCCCTGTCCATCACCAACTCCCGGAGTACATTCAAACTCATGTCCACAGAGTCGGTGATGCCATCCAGCCATCTCATTCTCCGTCGTCCCCTTCTCCTCCCGCCCCCAACCTTTCCCAGCATCAGAGTCTTTTCCAGTGAGTCAACTCGTCGCATGAGGTGGCCAAAGTATTGCAGTTTCAGCTTTAGCATCAGTCCCTCCAATGAACATCCAGGATTGATCTCCTTTAGAATGGACTGGTTGGATCTCCTTGCAGTATAAGGGACTCTCAAGAGTCTTCTCCAGCACCACAGTTCAAAAGCATCGATTCTTCGGCGATCAGCTTTCTTCACAGTCCAACTCTCACATCCATACATGACCACGGGAAAAACCATTGCCTTGACTAGACGGACCTTGGTTGGCAAAGTAATGTCTCTGCTTTTTAATATACTATTAAGGTTGGTCATAACTTTCCTTCCAAGGAGCAAGCGTCTTTTAATTTCATGGCTGCAATCAGCATCCGCAGTGATTTTGGAGCCCAAAAAAATAAAGTCTGACACTGTTTCCACTGTTTTTCCATCTATTTCCCATGAAGTGATGGGACCAGATGCCATGATCTTTGTTTTCTGAATGTTGAGCTTCAAGCCAACCTTTTCACTCTCCTCTTTCACTTTCATCAAGAGGCTTTTGAGTTCCTCTTCACTTTCTGCCATAAGGGTAGTGTCATCTGCATATCTGAGGTTATTGATATTTCTCCCAGCAATCTTGATTCCAGCTTGTGCTTCTTCCAGCCCAGCGTTCCTCATGATGTACTCTGCATATAAGTTAAATAAGCAAGGTGACAATATACAGCCTTGACGTACACCTTTTCCTATTTGGAACCAGTCTGTTGTTCCATGTCCGGTTCTAACTGTTGCTTCCTGACCTGCATACAGGTTTCTCAAGAGGCAGGTCAGGTGGTCTGGGATTCCCATCTCTTTCAGAATGTTCCACAGTTTATTGTGATCCACACAGTCAAAGGCTTTGGCATAGTCAATGAAGCAGAAATAGATGTTTTTCTGGAACTCTCTTGCTTTCTCCATGATCCAGCGGATGTTGGCAATTTGATCTCTGGTGCCTCTGCCTTTTCTAAAACCTGCTTGAACATCTGGGAGTTCACGGTTTACATACTGCTGAAGCCTGGCTTGGAGAATTTTGAGCATGACTTTACTAGCGTGTGAGATGAGTGCAATTGTCCGGTAGTTTGAGCATTCTTTGGCATTGCCTTTCTTTGGGATTGGAATGAAGACTGACCTCTTCCAGTCCTGTGGCCATTGCTGAGTTTTCCAAATCTGCTGGCATATTGAGTGCAGCACTTTCACAGCATCATCTTTCAAGACTTGAAATAGCTCAACTGGAATTCTATCACCTCCACTAGCTTTGTTCATAGTGATGCTTTCTAAGGCCCACTTGACTTCACATTCCAAGATGTCTGGCTCTAGGTCAGTGATCACGTTATCATGACTATCTTGGTCGTGAAGATCTTTTTTGTACAGTTCTTCTGTGTATTCCTGCCACCTCTTCTTAATATCTTCTGCTTCTGTTAGGTCCATACCATTTCTGTCCTTTATCGAGCCCATCTTTGCATGAAATGTTCCCTTGGAATCTCTAATTTTCTTGAAGAGGTCTCTTGTTTTTCCTATTCTGTTGTTTTCCTCTATTTCTTTGCATTGATCACTGAGGAAGGCTTTCTTATCTCTCCTTGCTATTCTTTGGAACTCTGCATTCAGATGCTTATATCTTTCCTTTTCTCCTTTGCTTTTCGCCTCTCTTCTTTTCACAGCTATTTGTAAGGCCTCCTCAGACAGCCATTTCGCTCTTTTGCATTTCTTTTCCATGGGGATGGTCTTGGTCCCTGTCTCCTGTACAATGTCACGAACCTCCGTCCAGAGTTCATCAGGCACTCTATCTATCAGATCTAGTCCCTTAAATCTATTTCTCACTTCCACTGTATAACCATAAGGGATTTGATTGAGGTCATATCTGAATGGTCTAGTGGTTTTCCCTACTTTCTTCAATTTAAGTCTGAACTTCGCAATAAGGAGTTCATGATCTGAGCCACAGTCAGCTCCTGGTCTTGTTTTCGCTAACTGTATACAGCTTCTCCATCTTTGGCTGCAAAGAATATAATCAATCTGATTTCGGTGTTGACCATCTGGTGATGTCCATGTGTAGAGTCTTCTCTTGTGTTGTTGGAAGAGGGTGTTTGCTATGACCAGTGCGTTCTCTTGACAAAACTCTATTAGCCTTTGCCCTGCTTCATTCCGTGCTCCAAGGCCAAATTTGCCAGTTACTCCAGGTGTTTCTTGACTTCCTACTTTTGCATTCCAGTCCCCTAGAATGAAAAGGACATCTTTTTTGGGTGTTAGTTCTAAAAGGTCTTGTAGGTCTTCATAGAACCGATTAACTTCAGCTTCTTCAGCATTACTGGTTGGGGCATAGGCCTGGATTACTGTAATATTGAATGGTTTGCCTTGGAAACGAACAGAAATCATCCTGTCATTTTTAAGATTGCATCCAAGTACTGAATTTCGGACTCTTTTGTTGACCATGATGGCTACTCCATTTCTTCTAAGGGATTCCTGCCCACAGTAGTAGATATAATGGTCATCCGAGTTAAATTCACCCATTCCAGTCCATTTTAATTCACTGATTCCTAGCATGTCTATGTTCACTCTTGCCATCTCCTGTTTGACCACTGCCAATTTGCCTTGATTCATGGACCTAACATTCCAGGTTCCTATGCAATATTGCTCTTTACAGCACCGGACCTTGTTTCTTAAGGTGATTATTGATTCCTTATGCGTGACTCCATCTGGCACCCTTGTGGCAGTACTTCTAGCATTTCTTCCTGGAAAACAAACTTTTCGTGAAGTAAAGACTTGGGCGGGGGGCCGTGGTGTGGGTTGGGAGGGTGGAGGCTCCCAATCCTGCTGTAGACAAAGCAGCAGCATCTTAGTGGCCAGTAAATCAATCTAAATGGCTGTGTGCTTAAATCATACTGGGAAAGGAAGGGAGAGAGAAAAAGATTACAGGGCTCAGGATTTGCAAGTGTTGTCAAAGAGATGGGCCCTGGGGTCTATCTACGGCCCATGCCCGATCCATGAAATGTTTTATTTATGCTCCCGCTCTGAGCTATCACATGTCAGGAGTGATCTCTGGTTGTGTGCTTCAAAAAGGAGGTTGCAGGAACACAATGTGACACTCACTTAACCACATGCGTCAATCAGGAGAAACCCGGTGGCTTCTACACTGTCAGCAGCCCAGCGCACTGTGTGTGGGAGACGAAGCCTTTCATTACCCACTTCCTGGAGGCCTCCTGTTTGCAAGCATCCGGATCAGTTCTGGAGACCTGAACTAAGGTTCCTGCTCGGAAACCTGAAAGGGGAACCACAGGACTGCGTTCATCATCTCTGCTTGTTACATTGTTCAGGCCACGATTCAGTGCTGGTAGGGATTCACAGAATAATGCCTTCGTTTCTCTTTTGCCTTAAGCTCAGATTTCTAACCCTTTTAATTTTGTGTAATCATGATATTGATTAGGGGAAAACAGTGCTTTCTGCTGAGCTTAGTTGAGTTCTCAGCCTGCTGCTCTAACTTTCTCTCTCTCTCCACCAAAAGTGGAACTTTACTGAGTTAGATAGACTCAGTTTGGGGAATGGAGACTTTTTAATCTTGTTTTTGAACATTTTTTTAAACCCTTAGCTCCTAGGAACTGGAAGTTAATTCCAGATGCCATCCTTGGAACTGGTTCCAAATAAATGAGTGATAGATTTTTGTTATTGTTTTACAAAACACAAATAAGAAAAGAGAGAATTTTAATTTCCAGGAGCAAGACTTTTATTACACTTAGGAAAAAAAAAATCATGGGGTACCATGGTATTGTAAAGATATATATTATGTACCTGTTTTATTGTTTTATTGATTTGAATATGTATTCACTTTTCTAAACGGATGACTTCCTCTTGGGTCTCCTATTTCATGATTTACTTCCTGAAATATGATGGAAGGAGTTGATCTGTCTTTACACTTATTCAGGGAAATTTTAACTTAAAATTATAAGCATTAACATGCATTCATAAAAGGTTACAAACTTTTAATGATAAGAAGACAGTACTTTTCTAGTTAAGCATTAGGAATACTGAAGGTACCACCGTATCTAGCAGATTTTGAGTGAGGGCTACACCAACCTGTAGTGGTAAAACCAAGAACAGTGGAGTTAAGACTACTTGGGTTTGAATGCCGCTTACTAGGTGTGTGGACTTGGGCAGGTTATTTAGACTTTCTGTGCCTCAATTTTATCTTTGTACAATGGAGATAATAACATTAGCTACCTTGTAGAGTTGTGATTATTGTTTGAGTAAATGCATTTAAAACACTTATGAAAAGTGGGAGAACCATTTTAAGTGCTCTTATGTTTTCATTCTTATTCTTTTATTCTTTCTGAAATAATTCTGCCATCCAAGTGCTGCTAGTCTCAGGTAGCTTATTAAATTCTAATTTTATTGTTCAACAGTTTGTTTTGAAGTGCTTCACCTTTTGTATTCCATCCATTGGTTTCCGTTTTGTCTCTCTGGGGTACCCAGTACAAATATACAGTTTCTTCTCCATGATGGGCTTTCATCCACTTGACTTTAATGCTCTGATGACCATTTGGACTTCACTTGCACATTTGACTTTCAGCTCAGGATCTGGAACCAGGATGCTCAAGTTCATGTTGGAGACCAACCACCTTTGGATATGCAGTTAGGGGCACTTTTTCTTTATTGAAACCCATTCTTATCTATAAAATGGATAACATCATCTACCTCATAGTATTTATCTTGAAAATTCAATATGATAATCCATGAAAGATGTATTCAATATTCCTCAAGGTGGTGGAACATAACTCTCCACCATTTAAGTGCAAGCTGCACATGGTACATTCCTTCCGAAGAGTGCAGTATGAGAATGGGAAAATAAGAACCAGGCAAGGGGAAACTCTAACAAACACTACTGCAGCCATGTGATCAAGGTTAATATCACCAGTGATAAGGAATGTTGATAGTGCATATTCTTGATATGATGTGATAAGTGTCAGTCGCTCATTCGAGCCCAACTCTGTGACCCCATGGACCATAGCCTCCCAGTTCTTCTCTCCATGGAATTCTCCAGGCAAGAATACTGGAGTGGGTAGCTATCCCCTTCTTCAGGAGATCTTCACAACCCAGGAATTGCAATCTCTCAATTCCATGCAGATTTTTTACAATCTGAGGTACTAGGGAAGACCCATAATGTGATGAGAATGGCATTTTACCTCTCTGCTCTTCCCCCGCCCAAACCCATTCAGCTTCAGTTCAGTTGCTCAGTCGTGTCTGACTCTTTGCAGCTTCATGGACTTTAGCACACCAGTCTTCCCTGTCCATAACCAACTCCCGGAGCTTGCTCAAACTCATGTCCATCAAGTCAGTGATGCCATCCAACCATCTCATCCTCTGCTGCTCCCTTTTCCTCTTGCCTTCAATCTTTCCCTGCATCAGGGTCTTTTCCAATGAGTCAGTTCTTCGCATCAAGTGGCCAAAGTATTGGAGTTTCAGCTTCAGCATCAGTCCTTCCAATGGATATTCAGGACTGATGTCCTTTATGACTGACTGGTTGGATCTCCTTGCAGTCCAAGGGACTCTCAAGAGTGTTCTCTAATACCACAATTCAAAAGCATCAATTCTTTGGCACTCAGCTTTCTTTTTAGTCCAACTCTCACATCCATATATGACTACTGGAAAAACCAAAGTATTGACTAGATGGGATTTTGTCAACAAAGTAATGTCTCTGTGTTTTAATATGCCATCTAGGTTGATCATGACTTTTCTTCCAAGGAGCAAGTGTCTTTTAATTTCATGGCTGCAGCCATCATCTGCAGTGATTTTGGAGACCAAGAAAATTAATTCTGTCACCGTTCCTTTGCTTCTCCATCTATTTGCCATGGATTGATGGGACCAGATGCCGGGATCTTAGTTTTCTGAATGTTGAGTTTTAAGCCAGTTTTTTTCACTCTCCTCTTTCACTTTCATCAAGAGTCTCTTTAGTTCTTCTTCACTTTCTGCCATAAAGATGGTGTCATCTGCATACCTGAGGTTATTGATATTTCTCCCAGTAATCTTGATTCCAGCTTGTGCTTCATCCAGCCCGAACGCACAACCCCAGTCTAACTGTGAGAAAAACATCCAACGGATTCCAGTTGAAGGAAATCTACAACATACCTGACTAGTACCCTCAAGGCTATCAATATTATCAGAGTAAAGGTAAGCCTGAGAGATGGTTACACAGGAACCTAATGAGACATGATGATGGTACCCATAGTACCCAGGTGGGATCTTGGGGCAAAACAAGTTTATTAGGTAAAAACAAAAATGATTTAGTTGCTAAGTCATGTTCGACTCTTGTGATCAAGTGCACTGTAGCCCACCGGGCTCCTCTGTCGACGGGGATCTCTAGGCAAGAATGCTGCAGTTGGGTTGCTGTTTCATTCAATAGGGTATCTTCCTGACCCAGGGATTGATCCTGGATCTCCTGCGCAGCAAGCAATTTCTTTACTGACTGGAGCAACCAGGGAAGCCAAAACAAAAGAAATACAAATAACTTATGGATTTTAGTAAACCACAATGTATCAGTATTGGTTCACTAATTCTGACAAATGTATCATGTTAATATATGATCTAAACAATAAAGCAAACTGGATGTAGGATATAAGGAAATTCTTGGTGCTATCTTTGCAACTTTTCTGTAAATCTAACACTATTCTAAAATTAAAAGTTAGAGCAAATGTATAAAAAAGTACCTGAACTTAGTGAAAACTCAGTATGTGTTGACTATAATCATTACATTTTTATTTGGCCTGTCTGTTGTGACATATATTTCAGTTTACATCTAGCGAGGCTTGAGAAGCCTGTGTGTGGGGACTAGGGTGCAGGGGAAGAGAGATATTTGTGAGAGACTGGCTTATTTACAATCATTGACCTGGATTTTAGGACTTTGCATTGATAGGGATCCAAAAGATAATTTATAATTTAGTTCTGAACTCCCATGGCAAATGCTACTATTAAATAAACATTTTTCTGGGAAGTCACTTGACTGTCCTCTAAATGAATAAAAATTTGAAACTCAAAAGTAGGGTGATGAAACTTTACATTAATATATTGGTGTGAATTTTGGCTCACTGCGGTGTCTAAAGGAGCAAAATTGACCTTAAAAGCGTAATTCGAAATGTTGGCATTTGCTTGGATATAGGCAGCCTGCTGCCGTTGAATACCTAACTGCACTTAATAAGCACCTGGATTATATGCAGTTAGCTTCATAGAACGGAGGTCTCCAGGGTTCTTCCACTAAAGCAACCTGTGGTAATAAGATGCTCTTGCCGTCTGATGCTTTTTGCCCTCACATCTTCGGAAGCTCTCTGATACAATTGTTTTACCTCCTAAGATCTGACAAGACAGATCTAGGTCTTCGAAGTCCACAGACTGCACAAAATGCCCAGGATTTTTCCTCTGCATTTGAATGCTGATCTCTAGCCTGGAATGACATGCAGTGTATCCTTGTGCCTTCACTTTTGAACTATTTTGTTTTCAACCCATAAAGGGGATTATCATAGAGGCAAAATTATTTCTCAAAAATGTGGACATTGGGTGACTTTAGTTATTCTCAATACTTTTTTTTTTCCTTTGACAATTTGTTTCTGGAAATTTAGTCATGTTTACTACATCACAAAACAAATAGAACCAAGATAGCTTTGCCACTTCACAGAGATGGATCCATGTACTTTTGACAGTTTTCTCACAGATACTGACAGTGTATTTCCCATTGGAGGATGTGAGGATGCACAATTCTCTGTCAACCTCACTTTACACTGATGCTTGTGATTTCTTATCCCACTGATTGTTCATTGCAAGATGTATGCTAGTATTTCAGATAAGGCATACGCACTTGAACACAGCTATCCAGGGGTGGCGACCTAGGACTATAGGACAGCCAATTATGTTGCATGGATGTGTGTATACATGCTTAGTCGCTCAGTCCTGTCCAACTCTTTGCGACCCCAAGGACTGTAGCCTACCAGGCTCCTTGGTCCACGGAATTTCCCTGGCAATAATACTGGAGTGGGTTGCCATTATCTCAGGCAGCAGATCCTCCAGATCCAGGGATTAATCCCACTGAGCCACCTGGGAATCTCATGAGCAATTATCTTAATTTATCTTAATTCATCACTTATACTAATGTCTCATCAATAATAAATTTTATCATTTTTTTTCAGTAGGCTATCACGAGTTTATGAGTCACATACTTCACAGTAACCAGTGACAATTTTTGTTTGTGTAATCAAGATTTAGACCATCAATGATAAAATACCTGACAGATTTTCCCCAGGGGTTTTTAATAGAAAATAATCACTAAATAATACAAATACTAGTACTAATTTTTTCCAAGATTATTTCAGATTATTATGGCTCCTGTAAGAAAGTAAAATGGTGAATAATTGTGTGATAAGGAAGAGTATGTTTTATTTAACTTTTCCCAGATTTGTAGTAGGAAATAGTGCTAACCATTTCTAGAGAATTTTATCTGCACCTGACCCTTGAGGTCACTGTGTGTTTTTTTTTTTTTAATTTTAAGTTGCAATGAATGAAAAGTATAGTCCCTATTAAAGAATAAAGTCCCCTGATAGTCTGCCATCTTCCTTGTCTTCCACAGAGTATCACTCATTGATTTGCGCTACACATATTTCCTATGTGTTGGGAATACAAAAGCATGCATGCCATGGTTGCTGTTGTCAAGGAATATCTACATTTTTGAGGGCAATAGATTTTTAATACATTCCTGAAGTGCAAAATTACCTTATTGATTCTTGAAAAGTCCTTTACAGACAATGGCATCTCATCTGTGACTGAAAGGACTAGAAGGCATTAGCCAGGCTATGGGAAGTAGGAAGGGAAGAAAGATTTCAGGGACATGAAATAGTATTCACTCATTGCCTTTGTGAAGATGCTCAATATATGTTTGTGGAATCATTTTGAATGAATAACAAGAACAATAGAAAGAGTTTCTGTCTTCTGTTGAAAGATTCAACCATAAGAGAGGGCTGGAAAATGCTGGGTTGGCAATGTTTAATGGCAAGTCATGATATCATAGGACTGCATCAACCAAATGTGAAAAGTTGTCCACTGAAACTCAAGCTTATCTTTAAAAAGAATCATGACTGTTCTCACCCAAAATGTAACACTTTTATTGGCTCCAAGAGGAAACTTCTGCTCAAAAACATTTCTTTTGAAATTCCAACATTAGAGATTTATGCATATGTCTTAAGCAGCTCAATTTCTTAAATGTCAGTACTACCTGAGGTTAAGCAGAGCTATAACTCATCCACGGTTTGGTGTGGAGTCCTGTAATAAGGATGCTTTTTCTCTCTTTATGGCTTAATCATACTAATTATGGCTAGAAAATGGGGACTTCCATGGAAAGGTCACCCTTCCTCTTTGAATTATCAGAGAAAGGATCCGTGCAAAGAGCAAGCCACTCTGAGGGGCTGGAGAAGGTCACCTGGTGCAGAGCTGTGTGGCATAGCAAAAGTGAACTCAGCGTTTTCCCTAGATCCCTTAGCAAAGTGCAACTAATTTCATTCTGTTTTATCTTCAAATTTTATTATATTTTCAATGTTTTTAGAGAAATGACCCTTTTAATTGGGAAATATATTGTGTTTAGTATAGTTCTTCCTTTTTCTATAAAAGTGACCTACCTGCCTGCAGTAAAGACACCAATTAGACTATTCATAGCATATTATTGGCAGCTTATTATATAGTGTAGACAAGGGAACAAGAAAAACACACTTGACTACCAGTTTGCTCATTCACAAAGAGTGATCAGTAAATTTTTATTTCATAACCAGAAATACATGAGGATTGAAGCCCAAGAGAGTGAAAATGTGATATATTAGCAATCCTAATGAAAGAAATAATAATTTGAAATTTACATAAACCTGAATTTGAATGTCAGCTCTTGAAAGTAATATTGATTAAACACTCTGAACCTCATTTCTCCCATTAGTTAAACTTGGATAGTAGCCATAATATAGGACTTTAATGAAGAATAAATAAAGTAAAATAAAGTTTTTATCACAGTATTATATGTTAGTCTTTCAGTCATGTCCGACTCTTTGTTACCCCATGGACTATAGCCTTGTAGCCTACCAGGCTCCTCTGTCCATGGAATTCTCCAGGCAAGAATACTGGAATGGATAGCTATTCCCTTCTCCAGGGTGTCTTCCCAACCCAGGGATTGAACCCAGATCTCCTGCATTGCAGGCAGCTTTTATCACAGTAGCCTGTATATATTGGGTGATCAACTAATCATAATTAATATGATTATAATAATGTAATAGTGATGTGATTCAATCCACTGTTCAAGACTGGGCCAGTTAAAGAGAGCCCTCACGACAGATCTGTGGAAGAAGATATAAAAATACAGGTGAATCTTTATAGAGAATTTCTCATAGGTCATGAAGTAACTTGTCCTTATAATAGTTAAAACTTTCAATATATCAGGTCATTTAATTCTCACCATAAATCAATGAAATGGGTATAATCTGAACACACACTTTATAAATGAGGAAAGTAAGGCATAGATAAATTAATTTTATCAAGGTTAAAGAAAAAAGCAAAAAAACACTAAGCAGCACAGCTCATATTTGAACCAAAGCAATTTGGTTCAATGCAGAGCTCTTAAGACATTACAAAATAATGCCTCTGGAATATTTTAAATTCTCTGCTAACACTAGAAAATTATCTTTTTTCTGCTTTATATTAAGATTAAAAACTACTGCTATCATATTGTAATTAAATCACTTTGTAGATAGTCTTGTGGAAAGTATCAAAAGTTAATTTAATTAATTAGTGAAGATACTTGGATTGAAGGCATATTTGTTCATCAGAATATGCATGACTCAAAGCATAGGGATAAATAATGACTGTTTGATCACCTAATATGCATTGCAAGCATATTGAGGAGGCCTTTAATATATATCATATTTTTATTTTACATGGGCAATCTTCCTTGTGACAATTAATTATTATTAATTCAGCATATGTAACAAGAACAATGAACTCTCTTTGTCTGCAGGCAGATGAGAAACTTAACATCTAAATCAATATTTCGCCTTCAGAATAGCAATTTTAGAAGCCAGATGTTTATTTCCATGAGTGTAACTTTGTTATTTCTTGTTTTATTTCTTCAGAAGTTTTCAAAGTATGAGATATATTTGATTATTAATTTTAGTATTCTCAATGGTGTCAACATTTCCTTTAATGTTTAAAGATGATAGAACACAGATAGATGCGGATAGAGAGAAGATAGATAGTACTGGAGGGGGTCATGGAGAGAACGTGACTTTCAGTTGCTGTGAGCTGGACCTGGGCATTCCTAGGCTCCGGACTCCTTCCCCTGTCCTTGGAATGTACATTCTGCCCACAGTTCCCAGAGCAGGAGCGTTTTTAAGGACACCACTCCGAGAGAGCAATGAGTTGTGAGACCATCTGGGCTGGATATATGGATGAACCCATATAAGTCCTGTGTATAAACTTGTAAGATTCCGGGGGGTGTAGGGATCTGCTACTAGTCTTGAGGCTGCCCAGACAAACTTGGTGTAGAAGTTCCCTTGCTTCTTAAACCTGCCACCTGATGATATGAAGTGGTCTGTCTCTTTCTTCATGCTCTTCTTGCTCTTTGTGTATAGGGACCAGTTTGTGACACAACAGATAACTATGTGCACACATATAATTATTTAACATGATTAATGTTGATTATTTATATAACATATAATTATTTATATGTCCAGGCATCTATATGCCTATCTCTCTCCGTCTATCCCTCTATCTTATTCATCCTGTAACATTTAGGGATTTAAAGCTGCTCAGGTCCTTTCTGTCAGCAAAGTGATCGTGTGAGACGCTGACAAAACTCCCTGTCGTCCTTGAAAGCCTTGTTTCAAATCTTAGGGGAAAATGTTTAGTCTTTCACCATAAACTATGACATTAGCTTCAAGTTGTTTATAGATGCCTTTTATCAGATTAGAGCAGTTTTTCTGTATTTCTACTATGTTGATTTTTTTAAAATTATAAATAGATTTTGAGTATTTTCAAGTAATTTATCTACTGAGATGATCATATAATTTGACTTCATTACTCAATTATGTGTACACACACTACACTAATAATTAGTGATATTCTGAGAAATTCCACTTGGTTTTTGTGTATTATATTTTTCTTTATTGTTGAATTCAATTTACTAAATCATATTAAGGAATTTTATATCTGTATTTATGATATGATAGAGTACTTCATGCAAAATTCTGGGCTGGAAGAAGAACAAGCTGGAATCAAGACTGCTGGGAGAAATATCAATAACCTCAGATATGCAGGTGACACCACCCTTATGGCAGAAAGTGAAGAGGAACTGGTGAACCTCTTAATGAAGGTGAAAGAGGAGAGTGGAAAAGCTGCCTTAAAACTCAGCATTCAAAACTCTAAGATCATGTCATCTGGTGTCTTCACTTCATGGCAAATAGATGGGGAAATAATGGAAACAGTGACAGATTTTATTTTTTGGGGCTCCAAAATCACCGCAGATGGTGACTGCATCCATGAAATTAAAAGAAATTTGCTCCTTGGAAGAAAAGCCATGACAAACTTAGACAGCATATTTAAAAGCAGAGACATTACTTTGTCGACAAAGGTCCATATAATCAAAGCTATGGTTTTTCCAGTAGTCATGTATGGATGTGAGAGTTGGACTGTAATGAAAGCTGAGCGCTGAAGAACTGATGCTTTTGAACTGTGGTGTAGGAGAAGACTTTTGAGAGTCCCTTGGACTGCAAGGAGATCCAACCAGTCCATCCTAAAGGAAATCAGTCCTGAATATTCATTGGAAGGACTGATGCTGAAGCCGAAATTCTAACACTTTGGCCAACTCAGGTGAAGAGCTGACTCATTGGAAGAGACCCTGAAGCTGGGAAAGATTGAAGGCAGGAGGAGAAGGGGACGACAGAGGATGAGATGGTTGGAGGGCATCACCGACTCAGTGGACACAAATGTGATCAAGCTCCAGGAGATGTGAAGGACAGGGAAGCCTGGCGGGCTGCAGCCCACGGGGTCACAAAGAGTCAGACACGACCGAGCGACTGAACAACAACACATGACATAGCTGGGTCATTCATTCCTTGCACATGAAGAGACTATTAGGTTTGGTCAAAGATTTGAGGGGACTCTGGGCAGACTGCTAGAGTCCCTTTTCTGTGTGACTCCCTCCTCTCTGGCATCCTCCACGCCTCTTTCCACTTCCTTCTGCGTCTCTGAACTTAGACTTCAGTTTCCTCTGCCAGGCGAGACGACTTCTTTCTTTCAGGACTCCATCCTGTCTGTTTAGAAAAGGAATCCCAAGGAGAACACAGGAGAATATGCAGCTCATCTTTATGTGTTTCCCTTTTTCTTAAGGATCACAATCCTGCTGTATCTGTCATCCAATGTCATCAATAGTGGGTGCCTGTAATGTGTCCACCCGTTTAACAATCTACTGTGGGAGGTTAACTCGGGTAATTATCACTGAGTTTTGGCAAAACCAATGATTTCTTTTTAATTAACAGGCTTTTTTTTTTTAATGTAGACCATTTTTACAGCCTTTATTGATTTTGCTATAATATTGCTTCTGTTTTATGTTTTGGTTTTTTGGTCACAAGGCACATGGGATTCTAGCTCCCCTGCTGCTGCTGCTGCTAAGTCACTTCAGTCGTGTCTGACTCTGTGTGACCCCATAGATGGAAGCCCACCAGGCTTCCCCATCCCTGGGATTCTCCAGGCAAGAACACTGGAGTGGGTTGCCATTTCCTTCTCCAATGTGTGAAAGTGAAGTCGCTCAGCCGTGTCCAATCCTTAGCGACCCCACCGACTGCAGCCTACCAGGCTCCTCCATCCTGGGATTTTCTAGGCAATAGTACTGGAATGGCTTGCCATTGCCTTCTCCGTCTAGCTCCCCTAGTAGCTATCAAAT
The DNA here is from genome assembly GCF_049115385.1 of Moschus berezovskii. Lineage (NCBI taxonomy): Eukaryota > Metazoa > Chordata > Mammalia > Artiodactyla > Moschidae > Moschus > Moschus berezovskii. The sequence continues at coordinate 9,054,105 of NC_142468.1, forward strand.
CCAAACTCCCTGCATTGGAAGGTGAAGTTTTATCCACCAGACCCCCAGGGAAGTCCCCCAGTGATCATTTATAAACATTTAATAGCTGATGTGAAAACCTCCACTCCTGAAAGTTCATTTTTAAGTGTCTCTTAAAATCCCTAGATTATATCTTTGCTCATTTTTGCTGACTTTACCTATTAGAAGACATTTCTTTCAGTTTACATGTGCTTGTCATTTTATGCATGCCCACATGATATATCTTTAGAAAACCCTGACGTTTTTGTTTTTCCCCTGTAGATTTTATATAGGAAGTTTGTGGTAGGTCTATTTTTATGGACTTTTATTATTCTCAATACACAATAAGAATAAAAAGAAAAAAGTAATATATTTTTATGACTAAAGAATACAGTTTTCATAATTTTATGTGTTAACTAAAAATTCCACTATAGAGGCTAAGGGTGCTGTAAGGAACTCAGGAGAATCAGTTTCCGGGTGTCTTGCACCTTGAGAACAATGGCGGAGGGTTTAAAAAAAAAAAAAAAAACAAGCAAATAAAATATTCCACTCTATGCTGTGACATGTCAAGTCACCCTAGAAAGTGACTTAATTTTCACACCTTCATGTTAAAAAAAAAAAAAAAGCAATTCATGTTAATATTACTCCTCAAATCCTTATTTTGGGACATTTCATATTGCTCAAATGCCAAAACTTGGATTGGAGTTACTAAGGCTCTTTATCTACCCTGAATATTATATGCTTGGTCAATTGGATGCAGGAAGCAGAGCAGCAGAGACTTGGATGAGCTGAAACAAAAGAATCTGCATAGTCATACCAGATGAGTAAGTTATTTCATGAGTGATCATATTTGCATTTTTTTATTTTATTTTTTATATCCACTCTTCTTTTAGAGGCACACACCAGAACTGAGTCATAATTAATTTTTGTGGTGTGATTTTTCTGTTGTGGAAATTCAAGCTACACAGACATGTATATTAAAGGTGCTAGGTTATTACTATAGTTAGAATAGAGTAACTCCATCATAAGACTAGTTGAGGAACGCATGAGGCAACTCTAATGTAAAGATAATGCATATTTTTGAACCCTATGGAGTACCTAACCTTTGCTAATTAAGAATATACTTTATTCAGTATGTCAGTGTAATTTATAAGATTATGCTTGCAAAAACAGATGCTAATGTAAAACATTAAAATTAAATGTTTCATGCCCAGACGTAGAAATCAGTACTTATACGTCAATATTTATGTTATTTGTAGTTAAATGTATGTTTTCCAGTATGTTCATAAAGAAAAAATTGTATGCACCAATTTTTTTTTTCTTTCAGGGTTTAATTACAGCAGGTTGCCACTGAGATAAAACATGATGAAATTGTCATTTTGAAAAACTTTGTGATTTTATTTTTGCCATTTCCTTCTCCAGGGAATCTTTCCAACTCAGGAACTGAACTTGTGTTACCTGCACTGCAGGCAGATTCTTTACACCTGAGCCATCAGGGAAGCCCCCGTGTATATGTATGTAAATATGTATAGCTGTTATCATTTGCTGAGGGCTCTGATGGGTCTGATGAAGAAGGAAATGGCAATCCCTTCCAGTATTCTTGCCTGGGAAATCCCTTGGACAGAGGAGCCTGGCCGGCAACAGTCCACAGGGTTGCAAAAGAGTTGGACACAACTTATCGGCTAAACAACTGAGGGGTCTGATGGAGCCTTATAAATGGCCTTCTATTTTTTTTTAAATCCAAATGTACACAAATTGGGAAATAAGATAAAGGAGTATTAAATGTTGGCCAGACTTCAGTGTTGGCCTTCCCTGGTGTTCCAGTGGTATAAAATCCGCCTGCAATGCAGGAGACATGAATTTGATCCCTGGGTCAGGAAGATCCCCTGGAGAAGGAAATGGCAACCCACTCCAGTATGCTTGCCTGCAGAATCCCACGGATGGAGGAATCTGGCGAGCTATAGTCCATGGGGTTGAAAGTCGAGCACGGTTGAGTAACTGACACACTTCCCCTTCCCCCGCTGTGTCCACATATCCATTCTCTACACCTGTGTTTCTATTCCTGCCCTGCAAATAAAAGAGGAGATCAAAGTTAAAGTTTAGCATGGGAGCAAAATGGGTTTAACATAACATCTGCTTTGCTCCAGGTTAAGGCTTGCCCAGGTAGTGCTTAAGACATTAAAGAACAAAGCCCCGATCCTAGTAGGTAGCATGGTCCTAACATAAACAAGGGAGTTTCTGAACCAAACTTTGTTTTTCCAAACCTGCTTTTCCTAATGATTGATCAGAAAAGTGACAACACATCCCTGCAACCAAAATAAGTAAAGAAAAAAAAGACAGGCCAGATATGTTACACTATTGAGCGTCTTCCATGTGGATGACACACTATTAATTCGAGAATCCACATTCTCCCATGGTACTTTCCATATTTATTTATATATTTGGTTGCCTCTTGCAACTTTATTTGAATAGAGACCTTAATGAGAAGGAGCTTTAAATCCAGGCCTAGCCTGGCAGGGATGTTCCTAAATGAGAGACTCTTCAGTTCATTCAGCTATAAGTGGAGGTTTGGCAGAGTGAAAGAATGGATAAGCTGGTAATATAACTTATTGGTTGATTAGACATGGATAAGTTGCTCAAACATTTTGAGTGATTCCTTTAATTATGACATAAGATTGTAATACCAAAATCATAGACTTGAAATAACTATCAAGTAAAATAAAATACATGACACATTATTGTTCAATCACTAAGTCATGGACAACTCTTTGTGACCCCATGGACTACAGCACACCAGGCTTTCCTGTCCTCACTATCTCCTGGAGTTTACTCAAACTTACATCCGTTGAGTTGCTAATGCTATCCAACCACCTCATCCTCTGCTGCCCCTTCTCCTCGTGCCCTCAGTCTTTCCCAGCATCAGGGTCTTTTGCAATGAAGAGACTCTTTGCATTAAGTGGCCAAAGTATTGGAGTTTCAGCTTCAGCATCAGTCCTTCCAATGAATATTCAGGGATGATTTCCTTTAGGATTGACTGATTTGATCTCCTTGCAGTCCAAGAGACTCTCGAAAGTCTTCTCTAGCACCACAATAGAAAAGAATCAGTTCTTTGGTGCTCGGCCTTCTTTGTGGTCCAACTCTCACTTTCATACACATGACTACAGGGAAAACCATAGCTTTGACTATACGGACCTTTATCCATAAAGTGATGTCTCTGCTTATGCAGAGACATAGGTTTGTCTAGGTTTGTCATAGCTTTTCTCCCAGGGAGCAAGTGTCTTTTAATTTCATGGCTGCATTCACCATCTGCAGTGATTTTGGAGCCCAAGAAAATGAAATCTTTCACTCTTTACACTTTTTCTCCATCTATTTGCTATGAAGTGATGGTACCAGATGCCATGATCTTAGCTTTTTGGATGTTGAGTTTCAAGTCAGTTTTTTCACACTCTTCTTTCACTCTCATCAAGAGGCTCTTTAGTTCCCTTTTGCTTTCTACCATTACAGTGGTATGCATCATCTGCATATCTGAGATTGATGAGGCAATCTTGATTCCAGCTTGTGAGTCATTCAGCCTGGCATGAGAAGCATGATGTACTCTATGTAAGTTGCATGAAGTATAATATATTTGCAATAAATGATCACTATTTTTAGTACTTAGTATTAAAAACAAATTGTTCTTCAAATTTATATTATCATGGACTCCATGAGGCATTATATGCAGATTTCAAAGTACTTAGCAAAATAATCATATAATAAATAGTGATAGTAAAGTGGTGCTTTCTAACTACATAGATAATACAGTGTGAAAGAATTAGATCATCCATCAAATAAATAAAAACACTTATAGCATTTACATAAATTTTTTAAGCAAAGCAGATTTTCTATTAATCTGATTAAATTTACCTGACAGTCTCCATGTTTTAACAGAATCATTTTTGTGAATTTTGAACTTAGAACCTTTTAAGCAGTTGACCAATACCAATAGCTAATTTTGATGTCTGGCGAAAGTGTTGTATGTTTCATCCTTAACTCATGATATGGATCTTGATTTAATATTTCTCACTGCCAAAAAAAAAAAATTCCACTGGTGTTTTGAACTCCTGGATATACATGCTAATGAAAGCATGCAAGTAGCAAGTATGTGATAAAATTTATTCAAATGTAGTTAATTATGAGAGTACTTCAGTCTTGCTCATCAGAGTGAAGTATTGGCAATTCCTAAGTGTACACATTGACATAAATATGACCCATTATAGACTATTTGAAAACTTGAAATAATGCATGTTTATTTCATATTTTCCTGATCACCCAGGGAAGTGCTAATAGATCAGTTTTTTCCCTTACCTTACTGTTAATATATTAAGCAAGATTACTTTGATCTTCATTGCTTTATTCATTCATTTACTTATTGAATGAATTTGTTTAAAAAATACGTATTGAGTACCTGTTAAACACCAGCTATACCTTATTTCCTGGGAATACAGAAATAGTTATATTACTCTTCTCATCTACAAAGAACTCATAACCTTACTGCTTTTTATAAAAAATTTTCCCTTTTTGGGATAGAGAGGGACACATCTGTTTATTTGATTTTATTTCACGAATCATACCTCATATCATTTAATATTTCCTGACACATTTCCATTCAGATGATACATTTACTCTAAGCAACACAAACCTGTATTTGCATCTTTGACAGCAAAGGAGAGACTGACTAATGGAATTGATGTTTGGCTTGAATAATGTAGGATGTTGTGACAATGACAGTAGCAACGAATCTTAAATAATAGGCCCCACCTGATGCAATTTAAAAATATGCACACGATTGTCTTAGTTGCAAATATGTTAGATTTCATTTCTGCTTCTGCGATGCAACTGAGTGTAATTCATCTTGATGACAGTTGACAAGAGAAACTAATTTCTCTTAAAAGCTCTTCCCAATTACCTTCCTTTTTTTCCCCTAAACACTAAGCAGTTTGAGGCACTTGGGAACAAGCATTTCCCTCTGTCTTTTCTCTGTGTAGAAGAAAGAAATTAGGTGATATGATATGTATTAGATGTTACTGCTCTCTCTGGCTTGCAGAAATTAACTTTGAATAGTGAGTGGCCAGGGTATATGTGAGTCGAACAAACTTTGGGGTAATTTGATATACATTGCTAATGGAAATGATTTAGGAGAAGCAGATCTGTATTGTATCAACGTCCTTTTTATTTAAACCAAATACTGAGGAAGGAAGGAAGAGGGAGGGGAAGAGAGAGGAAAAGAGGGAAAGAGGACTGGGGGGAATATCGGAAAATATTTCTTCTTTTCTACCCTGAGTGTAAAACCTGAGAACAAAGTAGGAGAATCTTCCTTGCTTGTGCATATATTCATGAAAGCTGTCCAAAATTTTTAAACAATAAAACAACATGCAGTTTTAGAAAGATTTGAAATATGAGTATATGGATCCTTCTCTTAAATGATAGTCATATAATGAGAGTTACCCATGATGATAAAGTGTGCTTCATCTGAACTGTCATAGCTTGAAATTTAAATATTGAGTGTATGAATGTTCCCAGGAAATTAACAGGATCAAATATTACTCAACAGACTACATATATCATTTCAATATCATTTCATTTCATATATCCATCCCGATTTATATTCTTTTTTGACAAAGTTGTAATTAATTTTGTAACTTGTCTATAGAAGTTGGATGAACTTTTCTTTAACTCACAATGATTTAACTTTAAAGGATGAGATTGATGATGTTTTAATGGAGAAAAGAGAATAATAAAAGACTTTAAAAGAAAATGGCTTGTTTTGGTAATGAGACATGATATTACTTTAATGAAGATTAAGAAAGTTAAAGTCCGTGTAAGGAAAAAAACATTCCCAGAACATTCAATAGCACTGACAATCATAGCAAAAGATGAATGAAAGAAATTGTACTACTGTAATAATTTATACAAATAAGTATAAAGAACACCTACAGTTTATCCGAGTCAGAATACAGAAGTAAATAGTAAGACAGGTGAGGTATATACCAAAGGAGAGGCTAAAAGAATGAAAAAAATTTCGTGTACCTATTGAAGCATGTTCCATATACTTTGATCCTCTCACTCATAACAAGGATATAGCAGGTGACAATACTTTGAGCTTGAGAGAGGATTTTAAAAAATTTATCAGGAAAGAGCTGTACTGTAAATCTCTTTGTCCTGCTCCACCAAAAGGGTAGGGGAGTTTTGTGGCTACTTTCAAATTCCAAAACCAGTTAGAAGAACTTCCAATAAATTATTCAAAGAGACATTTTTGTGTGGACTAGGATTCTCTTCTATTCAAAAAGGAGTGCAGCATTGAAGTTGATTCCCATTTAACAAAATTAAGAGGATTCAGCGAGAACATTTAGTACTTAATGTGGGGGACTTCCCTGGTGGTCCAGTGGTTAAGAACCCACCTTGCAATGCAGAGGACGTGGGTTTGAGCCCTGGTCAGGAAACTAAGGTCTCACATGCTGCAGAACAACTAAGCCCTCATGCTCCAGAGCTTGTGAGCTGCAATTACCAAAGCCAGCATGCCATGACTAGAAAGCCTGTGTACTGCAGTGAAAGATCCCACATGCTGCAACTAAGACACAAAATAGACAGATAAATAAATATTAAAAAAAATTAATGTGTATTCCTAAAGGTTGGGGAATGCAAAAACTGAGGTCTGACTGATACCTGGAAGACCTAAGGCCAGGAGATTCCTAACTAGTTGTTTTGAACGTGGAATAACTCATTAGAAAAGACCCTGTTTCTGGGAAAGATTGAAGTCAGGAGGAGAAGGAGACAACAGAGGATGAGATGGTTGGATGGTATCACTGACTCAATGGACATGAGTTTGAGCTCCAGGAGATAGGAGAAGACAGAGGAGCTTGCAAAGAGTCACACACGACTTAGCATCAGAACAACGAGCACAGCAAGGGAAGAGCTTGTTGGGTTGGTTAGAAGACATTCTCCAAGAGTCTGGCAGTATTCTCCAGCCAGCTGTGGGCCAAGAATGAGTGAGCACTTCCATGGGTCACTTTAGGTCTCGTCCAAAACCCAGTCTAGAAGGACAAATAGATGGCAATGAGGAAAAAAATAAAATAGAGGCAACAAACCTTAGTGATGAGGACAGATGAAGGGACCAGCAGAAGTAAAGGCACAGTTACTCCTGTCAGGAGGATACACGTAAATGATTCCTCAAAAAATTAGGAATGTTGGCCAAGAGCTGTAAAAGTGAGCCTTGACTATCTGCCAAATTCAGAGAGCACTAGTTAATCCAGTGTCCACAGAGAAGTTTTCTTTATCTGTTACTTCTGGTCTTATAATTTTTCTAGATGCTGCTGGTAAGGAGTAGGATGGCTACAAAGGGAAAAAGAATGAGAAGTTAGAAAGATTGCAAGGAAGGAAGCTAGGGGGTGTGTGGGAAGGAAGCTATTTCTTTCTTTGCCAAATTTTAAGATTTTTCCAGATTTATGTGGGAAAATGAAAAAGCCTCCCTTATGACACGAGTTTGAGCAAGCTCCAGGAGCTGGTGATGGACAGGAAAGCCTGGTGTGCTGCAGTCCAGGGGGTCACAAAGAGTCGGACATTACTGAGTGACTGAACTGAATTTTGAATCAGATCTTGACCTTAATGATTTCATGGGGATGGATATTTTTGTTACCTGATGGAGACTGTGTTTTAACACTTATGGTAATCAACTATTAGTTTTGCTGCAATGGCTTCCCAAATTTCATCTAAGGGAAAAGAAAGAATTTACTCTTTGCAATCTTTCTTTTACATAAGACATGTGTATCTTTCAAAGTCCAGCTGTGTGTATCTACTCCACTGTAAAATGATTATATAGTATTCCACTGCATAAATGTACCATACTTCATCTAATCCCTTCTGATGAGATAAAGAATCTGCCTGTAATGCAGGAGACACAGGAGACTCGGGTTCGATCCCTGGGTCAAGAAGACCCCCTGGAGGAGGATATGGCTACCCACTCCATTATTTTTGCCTGGAAAATTATATGGATAGAAGAGCCTGGCAGGTTACAGTCCATGAGATGGCAAAGAATCAAACACAACTGAGCACGCATGCACTCAAGGGAATGCACGCTACTGATGAAGGATTATTGTCTCTATTTTTTGGGGAAAAAATAAGTGTGAGATAAAAAAAAAACTGCTTCCTGATTTTATTGTCTGTACAGGCTTATTCAATGTATTGCACTGCTAGTTTATGTATTACTATGATAGATGACAGTGCTATTTATTCATTCTAAATCTGTGCCTTGCTCATGAGTCTTTCCTTCTCTTCATGTTCATGGTGTTAAGTCACAGCTAAATCTCCTGCTTTTTACGTTGTAGACTGGCCTTTGTTGGTTTTGATGTACTTTTTAATTAGCTATTACTTAGTTTCTGAAACAGAGAAATTCTTTCATACTCTAAAAGCCCAACTCTAGCCATACTTGAAAACACACTGTTGTTTTTTAAGCATATTATTATTATTATTTTGGACCCTTAAGAAAATCTATTTTACTACTACCTCCTATCTTCTTGGGGCTTCCCAGGTAGCTCAGTGGTTAAGAATTCATCTGCCAACATAGGAGATGCAAGTTCGATCCCTGAGTCAGAAAGATCCCCTGGAGAAGGAAATGGCAACCCATTCCAGTATTCTTGCCTGGAAAAATCTCATGGACAGTGGAAGCTGGAGGGCCACAGTCCATAGGGTCACAAAGACTTGACACAACTGATCTGCTGAGCATGCCACACACACCTATCTTCTTGACCAGTAGTGGAAATAGTGCTTCTCTTCCTATTATATAAAAAAAACTTCTCCTTAAACTATTTTATTTCTCTTATGATAGTCTAATGAGAAATATATGTAAATATATCAGCAAAAATCAGGTACTCTATCAAATAACTGCAATTCCAAGTTTACCAAAGAGATATCTGAAAAAGCTTTACATAATCCAATCAGTAAATTCAGGCAGTATTTATACTGGGTGTTATCAATAGTTTGTGAGATCACTGCTGAGGATTTCTAATTATTTTAAGAAGAAAAAGATCTGATAAGCTCTCTAGAAATCTAATTCAGAGTAAGTAGAGCAATGGACTTTTCTGAACAAGAAATGTACTTAATAAGCTAATGTAACCAATAATGAAAGGTCAAAAAGAAATACACCACCAATTTTAGATTCCTAGTACTTGAAATTAGAGCCTATCACTGATAGAGGGATATAATTTTTTTCTAAAGAATTAATAAAACATATCTTTTGCAAAATACACAATTGCTGTAAACCACTGTGTGTCTTCTGGATATATTAATCTTTAGTTTAAGTGCATTAAGTATCTCTAAGCTCTTCTGTTCTAAATTTGTTCTAGAACAAGAATTTCTGGTAAAGATGAAATAAATATGTGGACTGCTAAGTATCTCCGTGGACTTTTCAGATAAAGGTCGAAAGGAAATTATGTGTTATTTGTCTGCCCCTGGAAGATGCCCTGGGGCTTCCCCAATGCTTCAATGGTAAAGAATCTGCCTGCCAATGCAGGAGAGGTAAGAGATGCCAGTTCAATCCCTGGGTTGGAAAGATCCCTAGGAGGAGAAAATGACAATTCACTCCAGTATTCTTGCCTGGGAAATCCTGTGGACAGAGGAATCATAGGTTACAGTCCGTGGGGTCACAAAAGGGACACAATTTAGCGACTAAACAACAGAAGATGATCAAGGAAATTGAATTATTTTAGCCCAGTTTTAAACCAAGAGACACTATGGTAAGGGTGGCTCCCACTAGATGGCATTCATTTCCCTAAGTGCTTGCTAGGTCAAGGAACAGTAACCAGTTAAATGTGGTCTTGATGGCTCAGTTGGTAAAGAATCCGCCTGCAATGCAGGAGACCCCGGCTCGATTCCTGGGTCAGGAAGATCCCCTGGAGAAGGGATATACTATCCACTCCAGTATTCTTGGGCTTCCCTTGTGGCTCAGCTGGTAAAGAACCACTCTGCAATGTGGGAGACCTGGGTTCTATCCCTCGGTTGGGAAGATCCCCTGGAGAAGTGAAAGGCTACCCACTCCAGTATTCTGGCCTGGAGAATTTCATGGACTGTATGGTTCATGGGGTCACAGAGTCGGACACGACTGAGTGACTTTCCCTTCACTTCAGAAACTGGTAGGAGCTTTGGAAGCTGCATATGAAAGATCTTCTTATGTATTGATTTAATTGCTCAGGGTGTTGATTTATTTCTCAGGATGCTCTTACTTTGAATTCTGAATTAAATTGTCCTCCATTCAAAACAAAACCAAGCCAGAAACCCATAATCCATTCAAGAACTGCAACTAAAGGATCAGCAGCTGTTTAATAATGTGGTGTCTTGCACTGTACTGGGGAAATGAGAACCAAAGATTTCTAAACACATCTCACAACCACAGAGCACATATAAGGCACCTAACAAATTAAGGGCTTCCCAGGTGGCGCAGTAGTAAAGCCAATGCAGGAGCCGCAGGAAATGCTTGCTCGATCCCTGAGTCAGGAAGAAACCCTGGAGCAGAAAATGGCAACCCACGCCAGTATGCTTGCCTGGAGAATCCCATGGACAGAGGAGCCTAGTGGGCTACAGTCCGTGGGATCACAAAGAATCAGACACAACTGAACATGAGCACAAAGCACAACCAAAGTAAGAAAATATTTAATAGCAGTGAACAAGTCTTTACCAACAAATAAAAAGGGAAAAGAGTAAAGTGACTGAAAGAGGAATTCATTAGTCGGGGGGAGATCCTTCTTTAAAATTCAATTCTGCTTCTTTGATTGCTCTACTGTGCGGCCTGGGAGTTCTTTCTGTGGAAGTGGGTGGTCTCCTCATGGAGGCTAAGTTTGTCATATTTCCCTCTGTAAATCAATTTTGTTCTTTCTTTTCTTTTTGCCAATCCTTGCAACTTTTCCAAGATTTTATGTATTTCTTTCTTAGATCTGGGTCTTACAGTTTCATTTTTGAAGCATACTGCAGTGAGAGCTGCTTTATTTATGAAGTACCCGTGCCAGGGTTAGAGGTCTAGGCAGGAGAACAGGGCACAGCATCAAAAGCGTTTGCCAGCAGGAAAGGTAGAGAATGCCCTACAGGTGGGCACCCAGCACTGCAGTGGGCTAAGTCAGGAAAATAAAGATTTCACTCACTCAAGGAGGCTGGAGAGGCAACACAGTACCTTAGTCCCTGGAAATGTTGCTATTTCCATGTTAAAGGAAAAAAAAAATGAATAAAATGAATCCGGGGTATGAGACAAAGAACCAAACAAAGCAAGGACTCAGTGATGAATCTGGGCCAAACCATGGGTCGCATAAAAACTGGGCCAGCTTGTTTGTGAGGATACTAGCCAGGGTTTGAGGAAGATCATACTCCAGAAGCACTATGGTAAAATTCAAAAGACTTTTCTAACCAAAACAGGGCAGCAGTTGAGACACAGATTAAGTAGAATGTTTTTCATCTTTTTTTTTTTTGGTTACTTTTATCCAACCATTTTCACCGGGGACCACTTTGCCTCCTAGAGGACATTCGGCAATATCTGGAAAAATTTTTGGTAATTACAACAAATTACAAGGGGAGGTTGCTATTGGCATGGAGTTGGAAGAGGTCAGGGGCACTGCTAAACGTCTTACAATACACAGGAGAACCCTCACGACAAAAACTCTCTGATTCAAAATGTGAGTACTGTCGAGACTGAGGAGCTCCTCTTTTTACCTAAACTTGAAGAATTCTTAAAACACAGTTTGTTGCTTTCATTCCTTTATAGTCTCACGTTTCTCTTTCTTCTGCTAGTCACCATCTTTTCTCCTAACAAAGAAAAGCATGAATACATAGAGAAAATAAAAGCAAAGAGCACAAAGAAAATTCCAAAAGTAAAATGGATCTCATTTTCTCTTCATTTTGCTTTACTCAAAGATCTGATTCAATTTAAACAAGAGATGGTAAAAGGATGTGAAGCCTATGTCGCTGCTGCTGCTAAGTTGCTTCAGTCGTGTCCGACTCTGTGCGACCCCACAGACGGCAGCCCACCAGGCTCCCCCGTCCCTGGGATTCTCCAGGCAAGAACACTGGGGTGGGTTGCCATTTCCTTCTCCAATGCATGAAAGTGAAAAGTGAAAGTGAAGTCGCTCAGTCCTGTCCAACCCTCATCGACCCCACGGACTGCAGCCTACCAGGCTCCTCCATCCATGGGATTTTCCAGGCAAGAGTAGTGGAGTGGGATGCCATTGCCTTCTCCAGAAGCCTATACACCCACCCAAAAAGTCAGTTTGAAGTAATTTTAGAAAAAATACTGTTTATCAGAAAAACATTTTCTTCAGATAAGAATCTGAAAAAAATGACCGAGTTTATACATTTTACCTTTTGGAGAATCAGTAAGATTTGCATTGAAGATATAACTGGCTTCAACTCCTAGACCTACCAATTAATAATCATGAGATCTTTCCATGAACCTAAATTAATTAAGACATTGAAAGGAATTGAAAATAGTCCCTTTTAAGGTTTTGATGGGGGTGAACTCAATATTGCATGCAATGTTCCAAAAAATTCTATAACTGACTCAGTGTAGGTCCTAAGAACTGCAAAACACTCAGCACAAAATGATTTCATCTGAACTCCTACATTAAGAGACTTGGTCAAACTCTAATATGCCTTCTAGAAACTTAAGGCCATATTCCTAACATGACCCCAGGCCCCCTTAAATGCCTGCTTGACTGCCAGGGGAATTTACTGTTTGCTCCAGCCGAAACCTTGTGATAGGTGAATAGTTCCTCTAAACTTTTGCTTACAGCAGTTCCTTTAGAAAGTTTGGGATTATATATATTTTTCTCTGCTTGTTTGAAACATAAATCTTCTACCACTCAGAACTGTCTTCTCAAGGATTTAGTAGCAGTCTCTCTGAAATGCAGACATTCAAGGAGACAGCCCTCACCTGAAGTTCCTTTGGAAGTATAAGGGCCTAACTTCATTGGGCACCCTGCTATAACTTGCACAACTATCTTTTGTCACAAGATGTGAGCAGTCTTTTTTCCTCTGGATAAGCAGTAATTATGTGGACCTCATGGTAAAGAACCTCCTTGCCAAGGCAGGAGATGTAAGAAATGCAGGTTTGATCCCTGGGTCTGGGAAAATCCCCTGGAGAAGGAAATGGCAACCCACTCTGGTATTCTTGCCTGGAGAATCACATGGACAGAGGAGCCTGGCAGGCTACAGTCCACAGGGTCGCAGAGAGTCAGACATGACTGAAGTGACTTAGCATGCAGGCAAATAGTAATTAGCAAACCCAGATGACTGACTCACACGGACCCACTTCCCCTTAATGTCCTTCCATGTCTTTCTTTTAGCACACCCAGCATTTAAAGAGTCTCCCCCCTTTTGTTTTGGTGATGTTGAGCTCAGTTTACCCTGGACTTTCTTCACTACTACAGAAGCTATCATCGAATAAATCTGCCTTTATCACCTTTTACCAATGTCTGGCTTGGTCTCTCTTGGACAGCCCTCAAAAGCAACAACAGCAGTAATAATAGTAGTTGTCACAAAATGTGGCAATTTCTTAAAAGTCTCATCTGCAGTATAATGAAAAGGACAATGAGTATCTGTCTATGAATGGGAATTTTCTTTTTTTTTTTTTCTTACAGAATATTTTTTTCTTACAGAATATTTTTATGACTGTTCTTAGAAAAAAGAGAAAATCACATTACTTAGGCTGAGGCTAGATATTGTGTACATTTATTTTCAAAGTCATTGTTATCAAAGATATCTCTGCACTGGTTACCATTATCTCATCAGAAAAGCATATTGTGTTTGAAGATTATTCAAACACTCTTGTGCAAAGTATGAAAAATTAGTTGAGTCAAAGATGATTTATAGATACTTATCTCTTCAATTGGATCTTTAGGGATCAGCAAGATACAAACAGGAACAAGTAAGTTTGAAACTCTAGTAAGTGAATTTTCCAGTTGGGAATTTGAAACTGACTTAACTGTAATTTTTCACATGACCACAAGGAAAGCAATCAAATACAAGGACCTGTGGCAACCAAGGTACAATCTAAAGAAGCTATACTCTCATGCTCAATCCCAGCAGCATCTATTCTAAAGAAGAAAATAGATAAACTTGAGAATGTTCTACTGGATGTGGGCGAAGAAAGCATAGGTGATCTCTCCCACAACTCCTGTCATTTTATTGCAAAATATCCAAATTTATAGACTTGGTCTTCTTAGAAACTATTTGGTGAAAGGGATGCTCACTATGATTAAAGCACTACAGTTACATAAGGAAGCGCTTAAGAGTCTAGTCCAGAATCTACTATGAAAATTTATTCTTATTTAAATATGCTACCACAGTGACTTATCATACCCCAAACTTTCTGAAGTCTGGCACTTAGGAGGGCAGACTGGATGTCAAGGCAAAGGAAAGACGGGCTCAAGGAACAATATCCATGAATCACAGTAGTTTCCACTCTCTAAACTTTGCTCTGAGGCTTTAAGTCTCTATCTACAAATTAAAGTTTTAAACTGCTCTTTCTTGAGTGTCCTTCCATCTGGAACATTCTGTCTTATTTTTTAAAGTGTAGGAATTGGAAGATTAATATTGAGGCCATTGAAATAGGAAAGGAGGCCTAACAGTAAAATCGCAACTATGAACTTTACACAGATTGTTCTGAGAGCTAGATCACATCTCGTTAAATGCTCATATTCTGTTATTTTCATTTTAGGACAGCTTTCCAAAATAAGAGTTAGACGAAGAAACAATTATAAATGGTGTAAAACTAAGGCTTTAAAAAAAATAGAATAAAATCTCATGCCACAGATTCAAGATTAAAAAGATTAAGGGATGGCATATGGTCACCTGTATTTCCTCAGCTCTGCTAGTTTTAAAGATAATTTAGTGAGCTAGGTTTTGTATAATATTCTCAAAAAATTCATTTGTATGTAATGACTAATTAAATTACAAAATACTTTCATATCTGCTGCATGATTTGATCCCAATCCTGCAAGAAGTACTATCATATGTGCGAACAGTACCATTTTTAAAATTTTCCGTATCTTTTTATTTGGTTATTTAAAACTTTATTTTATATTGGAGTAGAGTTGATTTACAAGGATATGTGAGTTTCAGGCATACAGCAAAATGATTCAGTTAAACATGTACATATATCCATTCTTTTTCAGATTCTTTTCCCATATAGGTTATTACAGAATATTCAACACAGTTCCCTGTGCTGTGCAGTAGGTCCGTTAATTATCTATTTTTTATGTGGTAGTATGTATCTTATTAGCGTTCCTCATTTTAGATTAGAGATTGTTCAGCTTTAACTGTATGGAGAGTTTTAGTAATAAAAGAACTGAGAACTAGATTGTATAATGTAGAGGTCATGTGTAGCTTTCAGTTATATGGGGGGAGGGGATCGAAAAAAGATTGGATTAGGGAATGATAGGAGAGACAATAGAAGCAGCTGGTATAGACAAGCAACTCCTGGAGTTCTACTAGACTTGGAAGCAGAATAATAGCAGAGAGCTTGTGTGAGACAACAGAAACTAAGTAAGGAAACATTACTGCATATTTGGGTGCTGATGGGAATAAAAACTGGGAGGGAAAATTGG
This sequence comes from Moschus berezovskii, assembly GCF_049115385.1. Taxonomy (NCBI): domain Eukaryota; kingdom Metazoa; phylum Chordata; class Mammalia; order Artiodactyla; family Moschidae; genus Moschus; species Moschus berezovskii. The sequence goes on from NC_142468.1 coordinate 9,069,719, forward strand.
ATCAATAGTGCAGAAGATGTCAGAGATAGCTGGAAAGCTCCTGGTGAAGATAGTTTTTCACTAAATTATAAATTATGAGTGCTCATCGTATGCGTGGACATGGCATTTGTGCTGCGAAAAGGAGTTCAAGATCTAATAGAGTATGAGCAAGTCAGAAGATGAGAAGAGGACTCTAGGATTGGTAAGAGCTGGTGGGGGCTGAGTGATCAGACTCATCAGATTAAATGCTTTCTTACCAAGCTTCGTCTTTTTTAGAGTGTGACCTTCCCATGCAATGAAAATGAAGTTCTTCTGCCTAGTGGAAGCTGACATGGTAGGGTACACTTAACGGGAAAAGTAGGGAGGGTGTTTAGTGGCCTTACGTTTTGACAGTGGTGTAACCACCCTAGTTCTGTCCTTTCTTGGGTTTGATGAACCTTGCATTTTGAGAAGAGAAGGATGTACAAGAGCAGGTCAGGGAAGACAGCTCCAAATCTTCACCGCTGTTAGTGAGAAGAATTTGGTTAAGCACTATGTCATGTGCTGGCAACATCTTCAAAGGTATTTATTTAAAATGGAGAAAACTGCAAGGATTATTGTGTTTACAGCATTGTTATTCATAAGGGTTAGCAAAGGACCTAAATCCTAGAGCACAGTCTTGGAAATGGGCCTACAGAGAGTGATGTTTCTTCAAATGAGAAATACCCCACCTTACTCATCTTCCAGTGTTCAAGGTATTATCCATTCATTTTACAACTATAACCCAGAAGTCAGCCAGTATGTGCCAAGATTTTGGAAATCTGTGTATAATTAGTAAGGAATTACTCCTGCTGTGTGTGAAAGCCCATCTTTTCTCAAATACCTTCTTGTACCCTTTCTAAGACTTAGGATTTGATGATGACCAGTGAAGACCTATGCTCCATTTGTCCCTATCATGAAGGCATCACACCTTATCATTTTATGCAAAAGTACACACATCTCAGTCCCATGGATGGAGGAACCTGGTAGGCTGCAGTCCGTGGGGTCGCTAAGGGTCGGACATGACTGAGCGACTTCACTTTTCACTTTCACACATTGGAGAAGGAAATGGCAACCCACTCCAGTGTTCTTGCCTGGAGAATCCCAGGGACGGGGGAGCCTGGTGGGCTTCCGTCTATGGGGTCACACAGAGTCGGACACGACTGAAGTGACTTAGCAGCAGCAGCAGCAGCAGCACACACATCTCAAAACTCCAATGGATTCAGGGCCATGAGTGGATCTTTGAAGGAAGGCAGGGAAGGGCAATCCGTATGTTATACGTCCCTTCTTGTGCCCACCTGAACCTCCTCATTTCCATCTTTCCTGGTCTATTTCCTCTTAACACCCTTCTCCCCAGCACACCCCACCCCATCATTGTCCCTTCCGTAGAGTAATACTTCCCCAATCAGAAATCTGAGCTCAAGCTGACTTACCCCAGGGCTCACCAGTTGTTTTCCCAATGAAGGAGAAATTCTGCTACCCAACTCCAAGACCATAGAAATTTCCCCCTGGTTACTCAGCTGTTCAGTTCAGTTCAGTTCAGTTTAGTCGCTCAGTCGTGTCCGAATCTCTGCGACGCCATGAATCACAGCACGCCAGGCCTCCCTGTCCATCACCAACTCCCGGAGTTCACTCAAACTCATTACCACGACATTATTCTTCAGGCCTTCAGTCGCTGCGGCTCCTGCAGGCAGGCATGGAGCGCTTTCGGTCAAACAGTGCAAAACTCAGGGAGAAAAGTGATTGTTGTGATTCTCTTTCTTCCTCTGAAGCTTTGTGCTTCTGACAGTCTCTCCATAAGTTAGAGGAGACAGTGGCCATTCCAGTCTCCGGGCCATCTCAGGATTTTCTGGGGAAAGTTTAAGTGAGGAGTCTGGAGTCTGTCTGGAGCACAGCCACACTCTGGATGGCATGATGGGGAGAGCACCCCAGCAGGTGAATTATAGTGGCTGCTACTCCTGGTTCATGTGCCCATCCATATGGCCACGGGATATTGGGCACCATGATTGACGACTTCATGAGAGCATAAGAAATGAAGGAAAACCAAGTGGAAAAGAGGACTATCATTGTTTCAGAGGAAAATTTAAAAAAGAAAGATTAAAAGTATAGCTACCAGTATTAACACAGTAAGGCAAATAGACCTTTGTTTAAAAAACTCAAGAGAGGCGAGAACTTGCTAAAGTACTAAATATATTTTTTATGTGTAAATGTAAATAAGAATATACATGTCCATGGATAATATTTACTATATATGTATATAACATGCATGTCTCTGTCTATATCTTCTAACATACAGTTATGTATTTCTCTACCTAAACATTATAACTAATTAAAGACTGCAAGTCATTTCCAAGGAGAAGCACAACAAACCTTGAGCAGATACTTTCCATTTCTAACTTTCTTCAGTCTTCTGAAACAAGTTACTACCTCTATGTCTTTGAGCTTTTCTAGAGAATCCCATTAAAAAGCATTTTTCCTTCTTATAGCCCTGTGGCTGAGAATAAATGGTAATAGGGAGGGTGACCTATATATGTATTTCTTACTTGGGATGGTATGTGTGAAAGCCAGAGGAGCCGGGCTACATCCCCCGTGTTCAAACCTTTACCTTCATTGCCCTTATTATTGTCTTTATCAAAGAGAGGCTCTTGCAAGAGTCATACTCTGCCTTTAGCCAAGGGTGAGAAGAGACTTTGAGACTAGCAACTGACAAAATACACAATTGTTTCTCCTCTGCTTGAGTTGGTTTCTGTGTGACTGAGCAGTGAAGTCTTTTGCTGAATTAGATGCTTTGGGACAAAGCCAAGTTCATTCTTAAGGTCACGAATGCTATCGGATGAATCCCGGCATGCTCTTTGTCCACCTGATCAGCCCATATTTGAGTGTGTGTGTGTGTGTGTGTGTGTGTGAACGCGTGTGCATATGTATTTGGCTTTGTCTGCTTTAAATGAACTGCAAGTTTCTTTCAGAAAGGAAACAAAGGAAAAAAGAAATTATAGAAGGGGAGGATTCAACTTGAGAGTGAACTGTTGACCCAGGGATCTGATTGCTCTCTATTTTATTCAGTCATTTATTCGTGCAATCACTGTTCTATTGCATTTCCTTTATTATATGTCCTTTAGTGTAGTTTCACTCAGTACCAGGTCAAGTGCATAGTGATGGGAAAGCATCGCTGAGTAGATATCCCTGGCTGTTCCAGCTGATGCTCTGCTCTTCGGTGCTCAGATACCATTTAGGTCTTTTGTGTTACTGGCTGGTGAAGGCGCTTTGTCATTCTGTGCAACTCCTCTCTAAGCCACTCTGTGGTTTCAGCCACCAAAACCAAAACCAAATTTGACACCCTAAAACTTAGCTGTAGTGCTTCTATTAGGCATATGGTCTGGTATTGTCAAGTACAGGGATGTATCAAAAAAGAAGGTTTGCATTCAGGACATATGGCCCCTACAGACATGAGATAGCATATTTCATAGAAATAGCTCTGACTATTGGGGTTGAGTTTTGGGTCCTCTCTCTGCTTCCGAGTGGGAGGAAGGGATAAATTGACTGCCTAAAAAGAAATAAAATTAAGTGCTATAAACTTAGTTTTTAAGGGAAATAAAAAAACCCATTTTCCTTTAAGATAAAAAAGGGGGCATCTGTCTTTGATTTTTCATTGCTGACTTAATGCTAATACACTCAGAGTGACCCTGGCAGATGTTTGATAATGAATCTACTTTGAAATTCATCCCAGAAAATAAAGTCTGCAGAGGGATTCCAAGACTCTTAGCACGTAGGGGATAGCTCGGGATCAGCCCCGAGACTGACAGCATACTTGCACTTACACTGAGGTTTCCATAGGCTAATTACTAAAGATATGAGTGAAGGAGAGCCAGAAACTTCTCTGGGGCCAGTTTCTCCTCAGTCTTTCCACAGGGAACAGTATAAACCATGCTCTTTGCTGAGTGTGTGACACTATTAAAACTGGTTTTGGATGTAGAAAAACAGCACCTTAGCAAATTTCTCTTTGCAAATCAGTCTGAAAATCTTCCACTTTTGGCTAAATATCAATTGAATGGCAACTTTTAAATGCAACAGCAAAACCTTGGAGAGACAGGGAAATGGGCAGACTGGTTGTCTGCAGTAACATATGGATATATGCAACCATATAAAAGACCACTACTAATAACTGTGCAATGAGCCTGTGGCAGGCATTTCTACAGAGTTTTCAAATTTCAGCTTTGGTGTTTCATGACATAGGAGAGAGTTGGAAAGTTATTTTTCTCCCAATTTCCAGATGAAAAAGTAACACCCAAGCATATTAACATTTTTTTCTAAGGTCATGTATTTGCTGTATCTATGGCGCTCTCTGGTTCTCTTTGCATGAAACACCTTCTTGCACCAAAGTCAGAACACAAATGCCAAGTTTAAACTCGGTTGACTTTGAGACACGAGGCTAGGCCAAGTTCATTATGAATGGATGGAGCATCCTCCGTCTGGCCCGGTGACTCACATGGTTCGGGTTAACATAACACTCAGGTAGCAGTTCAGTCCCGGCAATGAGAGCTCCCGAGTCAGGCCATCTGGGTTTCATCCCCAACGTAACCACTGCCACATTTAGTCAATTACTCCCCTTCTCCAAATCTCAATTTCCTCAAAGGGAAGATGGAAAATATAATACTGTTTCCCTCCAAAACTTTTTGCAAGGACTTACTAATTGGGGCAAAAAAGGGGTTTGGCACAGGACCTGGCATCCTTTGAGCTACATGTGTTAGTGGCTGCAGTCATCGAAGATGTATATATTACATTCTTATAAATGAAAGGGATCTTTCCACATTCCATGTTGTCTCTGAGATTTGCTTCTGTGAGAGGGATGCTTTTCTAGAAATGTGAATCAGAGTATAACTTAAAAAAAGAGGTAGGTGGTATTCCAAAACCCAAGATAGAGGACCTTATGGCTTTACATATTGCTTTTGATGTTGTTCAGTTGCTGAGTTGTGTCCAACCCTTCGCAACACCATGCTCCCCTGTCCTTCACTATCTCCCAAGTTTGCACAAACTCATGTTCATTGACTTGGTGATGCCATCCAATTCCAGCTGAGCTATTTCAAATCCTGAAAGGTGATGCTGTTGAAGTGCTGCACTCAATATGCCACCAAATTTGGAAAACTCAGCAGTGGCCACAGGACTTGAAAAGGTAAGTTTTCATTTCAGTCACAAGAAGGACCATGCCAAAGAATCTTTCAGCTACCATACAATTGTGCGCATTGTACCCACATGGCCCATGACTTCATTGAGTTACACAAGCCCCCTCTCATGACAAGGCTGTGACCTGTGAAGGGGACATAGTGCTTGAGCAGCTTTTAAAATATACACATGCAGTTTCTGGAACCTGGTAGAAGAAACAAGTGGAAATGAAGATTATTAAGTAACAAGAACTCCAGTTCTTCCTTAAAAGGGAGGTGGAGACCGGAGTTGTGATAGTGGGGAAAGTAGGAGAAGAAGAAAATTAAGTAAAGGATCTAATTCAATGTTTGGAGAGAATTTTCAATAACTTTATTTGTTTGGCAGGTAAGAGGCTAAACAGACCAACCACATTAGAAAAGACTCAGGCAATTTAGGCCAGCTATTTTTGAGACTGTTACTTTTTTTTCTTTTTTAACTGTTTATAAGTCTCAGTAGAAGTGTGTTTCTTGAATCACTAATGAAGTGTTAGCAATGAATTGTGCAAAATCACAGAGGAAAATGGATATGGATAGTGGGGTAAGCAGCTGTTTGGGGAGGCTAGAAAACAGAAGCCACCAGAGGCTTTTCATCAGTTAAAAACAGACTCTCTGGGGCCAGGATTCACAAACATGTCAGCCCACCTGCTGTTGCTGCCCACCTGAGCAAATTCTAAATATTCCAGGCACGCAGTTAGAGATAATAGGAGATACCTCTAGTAGGTCAGTGAAGGTGAAGAAATTGTATTTATATGTATTAGATGCACACACATTAAAGCAAGCACATCACAAGAAAATATGTTCATGTACAAGTTTCATGCCAATTCACATTTTATATCTGTTGTTTTCTATTTAGTTTGCCCAATTCATATATCCTTTCGTAAATGCCAAATTAAGGAAACAGAAACATTTGGAAGCTGAAAAATGTTTCTCAAAGTTGTTTGTTCCCTTGGATTTAAAGAAATACAGTGGCAGGAGTTCCACATTGATTTCTAGACTTTACATTACTCCCCTTTGCTACCTATATACCCTTCACTAGAGCTGTGAGTTCTGACATTTAAAGAGCAAGGGGTGCTGTGAATGGAATAATCCAGGTGAAAAGACCAGCTTTAGCAACTGCCCTTCCCATCTTTTTCCTGGAGTACAATTCAGCAATAATCATTTGCCCCTACGCATAACTGGATTCCCACCTAGATCTCTAACTGGGTTTACATGGCAAGGGCCCAACCTGCCTGGTTTCTGGGGACTTCCATTCCTCACCAGTTAATAAACAGACCCTATGGAGGCTGCTGCAAAATGCTCAGCTCACTTATGTCAAATAAGGCATAACATTCTAATGGCCTTTTAGAGGTCAGAGTTACCATTTTCATTAGGTAGACAATCTGTAGGCTAGTGTCATTCAAATATCCAAAGTATTTTGATCTAGGAACCACACTATTGATTCCATTATTATTATTATTGGTGGTGGTTTAGTCGCTATGTCATGTTGGACTCTTGCAACCCCATGGACTGTAGCCTATCAGGCTCCTCTGTCCATGGAATTCTCCAGGCAAGAGTACTGGAGTGGGTCGCAGTTTCCTTCTCCAGGTATTATTATTATTAAACCACAACATATTCTGCTGATTGGAAACACTAATTCAGTCCATGATCTGTGTCAACTATTTTGCGAAGAACATGATAGGAATTAATTCTCACCATCAGCAGGTGGATGGTTTACCACTGAGCCTCCTGGGAAGCCCCATAAGCCTCTGAGGTATGAACTGATACAGCCCCCATTTTAGGGATGAGGAAACTGAGGCTAAGAGGCATGGAATCACTTTTGCCAGGCGAAGGAGCAGAATCCAGTTCAGAACATGCGCTCTGAACCAGGACTCTGAACTGCAAAGTAAAGCTGATCAGTAAGGTCAGCTGTCAATTCAGTTCTGCTCTCAGCTTCTAGGAGTCGCTTCCAGAGAGAAAGTGTCGCCTTCATTCCCGGGACCCGGATGCAGGGCCTTGCACCTCCCTGCTTCTCTGAGATCGGGAAGGGCGGCGGTGACCTGGGGGCTGAAGGGCCTGGCGAGCAATTCCATCCATCTGCCGAGCCCGTCCAGCCTGCACAGGGTGTCACTCCGCATCAGGCAGAAAGCGAGACCGAATTAAACCCTGCTGTCAAGACGCCCAGATTCGCAGCAGCTAGAGATGCTCTTTACTCTTTATGTGAAAGCTCTGATTGAAAAGACAAAAAGAATTTAATCAGTCATTCGGCGGCACTGCTGCTCTGGCAGCTCAGGTTGTTTTTTTTTTTTTTTTCCTTGCTTCCTGCCTTGCTTGGCCCCATTCTTTTGAATGCCAATGTGCACTACTTTGTTCGGGATAAGCTCTCCTGGCTAAACTTCAATAATTGGATTATTACTAACATATTGTGTGAGGAGCTCCTGCAAGTCTGCAGTTCATGGAACTGAAGGATGAACAGGCAGGTGCCAGACCAGAAAGGGCACACTTTCCCTGGGTTGGCTCAGGGTCCTCCCAAAGCTTTCAAATGACTAGTCTGAGGTTCAGCGGTGCCAGTCATTCAGGCAGGGGGCCACAGAAGTGGAGGGCACACATTCAGTTTGAGGAATTGGGGATTTTCGCCTGACTAGCTCTGAAAATCAAGATTATGGTCAGGAGATTATGCAAATACCTTACCAGGGGCAAGACAAGCCTCTCTTAGCAAGACTGACTCAGAAGGAAGTGCCCTGGTTTTGGCGACCTTGGTAAAATCTGAGGATGGAAAGAACTATTTGCCACAAGTCATTAACCAGCTATGTTGCTGAGCTCAACGAAGTAGAAGTAGGGGCTGCTCATCCAAGACTGAGAGTCCTCCATAGTGAAAAAGTGAGACCCCTTGAGAAGTAGCCGACCTTTCTGAACAAAAATGTTCAGTGACTCAGTTCATCACTTCCACATAGAAACTCATACGACTTTTAAAACTTAAAGTATAATTTATGTTCACTATATTAGTTATGTGTTTACAATATTATAATTTGGGATGTGTATATTTTGCAAAAGGATCACCACACTGTATAGTTAACATATATCGCCATACATACAGATTTTTTTTTAATGCAATGGTATCTTTTAAGATATACTCTCTTAGCAATATTCAAATATGAAATCCAGTATTGTTAACTATCGTTCTCATGCGATATGTCATCTATAAAATATATCTATTTTATAACTGAAAGTCTGTACATTTTCACCTGCTTCACCCATTTTGCTCACCCTTCAGCCTCAGCCTCTGTCAACCATCAATCAGTTCTCTATCTCCATGAGCTTTTTGAAACAAAATTTTATATTCTGCGTATAAGAGATGATATGGTATTTGTCTTTCTCTGGCTAATTTATTTCACCTAGGATAATGCCCTCAAGGTCCATCCATATTGTTGCAAATGGAAACATTTCATTCATTTTTTATTGCTGAATTATGTTCACACACACACACATACATATACACTCCACATTTTCTTTATTCATTTTGCCAAGGGTGTGGGTTCAATCTCTGGTTGGGGATCTGAGATCCCACAAGCCACTTGGTGCAGCTAAGAAATAAATACATAAATAAAATAAATATCATGTTAAAAATAATGCTGCAATGAACATGGGGTGCACATATCTTTTGAGTTAATGTTTTTATGTACTTATGATAAACACCCAGAAGTTAAATTGCTGGATCATATAATAGATGCAATTTTAGTTTTTTTTTAGGAACTTCCCAGGGATGGCGGGGCCTGTTGGCTGCCGTCTATGGGGTCGCACCGAGTCGGACACGACTGAAGCGACTTGGCAGCAGCAGCAACAGCATACTGTTTTCTGTAGTGCCTGTGCCAATTTACAATCCCACCAACAGTGCTTGAGGCTTCTCTTTTCTTCACATCCTTGCCAACACATACGTCTTGTGTTTTTGATAAGAGATATTCTAACAAGTATGGGGTGACATGTCATCATTGTGGGTTTGAATTGCATTTGCCTGATCATTAATGATGTTTGGAATCTTTTCATGTATCTATTGACTCTCTGTATATCTTCTTTAGAAACATGTTTACTTAGATCCACTGCCCAATTTTCAGTCAGACTGTTTGGCTGTGTGTTTTGCTATTGAGTTGATTGGGTTCTTTATATATTTTGATTATTAATCCCTTATCAGATATCTGACTTGCAAATGTTTTCTCCTGTTCCGTAGTTTGTATTTTGTTGACGATTTCCTTTGCTATGCAGAAGATTTTTAGTCTGATATAGTCCTGCTTTTGTATTTTTTGCTTCTGTTGCCTTGCTTTTAGGGTCAAATTAAAAAAAAAAATCATTGCCAAGATTGATGTCAAGGAGCTTACTATCTAGGTTTTCTTCTTGGAATTTTATGGGAAACTCACAGAATTCTTAAAGCAGGTTCCTACTTTCATGTCTAGAGATCACTGTAGCCACCAAATCAGAAGTTAAGAAGGGCTGGGTCTACGTATCTCAGATGAATTCAAGACACCTTTTAAGGAAGTTTGTACCTTGTGCTGTGCTCTGCTTAGTCACTAAGTTGTGTCTGACTCTCTGTGACCCCATGGACTGTAGCCTGCCAGTCTCCTCTGTCCAAGGGGATTCTCCAGGCAAGAGTACTACCCTCCTCCAGGGCATCTTCCCGATCCAGGGATTAAACCCAGGTCTTCTGCATTGCAGGTGAATTCTCTTTCATCTGAGCTACCAGGGAGGCCCCAGAATTTTGGAGTGGGTAGCCTATCCCTTCTCAGGGGATCTTCCTGACCCAGGAATCAAATGGGGCTCCTGCATTGTGGGCAGATTCTTTACCAGCTGAGCTGCCAAGAAAGCCTTTGTATTGTGAAATGATTGTATGTTGCTTCTGCTCCTCCCTAAGACTGTGAGCTGCACTTTCACATGGCTGTGTCTTAGTCATCTTATTTTCCTAATGTCTGATATTGTTTCATTGACTAAGTACTCAGTAAATATTGTGTGTTAAATGATATACAATGGCAACAATTATTTGGGCATCTTTTTAAAAGGGTTTTAAATATGTAATTTCCAATCTTTACAGCCTCCTTTCAGAATAGGAGTTTTCCACATTTTTCACAATAAGGATATTTAAGTTGACAAATTAAGCAGATTGCAGAAAGCTGTATTGCTAGTATGATATAAATCAAGGTTTCAGATATAAATTAATGTGAGATCATAAAACAAGTTTTACTAGTATAAGAAAGTTAGAATGATGAAGAAAAAGTAAAATAAAAGGAAGACAGAAATGCTCAGCTGATAGAAAACCCTGCTGTGTGACCTTCAGCAAATGTTCAACTTTTACTGCCTCAGTTGCATTTTATAAAATTAATAATCTCTTATTGCCTAAAGATGGCAGTTAAATTAGATAATCTCAAGGTCATTTCAGCTCTAGAAAAACAAATTATTAACATTATCATTCTTGGATTAACATGAAGTCATTATCTAAGGCGGTATTAAAGTGTTTTTCATTTTTTCAAGTAAGAGAATTATACTGCGATATAAACACACTTTAAAATTGCCCCAGTTTGTGAACTTTTTTCCAAATATTTTATACACATTTAACTCAAACTTAGAATTCTGTAAGGGAGCACCAAGCGACACAAGATATCCACAGCAGGGAGACACAAACTTCTGGGAAGCCTGCTTTCTTTAATAAATTCCTCTTACTGGCAGCTAAATATTAATGAATATGGAAGATTGGGAATGATTATGTTGAAATGACCCAGAGGCAGGTGTTGGGTCTCTGCTTCTTGTACAGAATCATGGAATTTAGAATGAGGACAAAAATAAAAACAAAGAGAGACACTCTACTGAAAAGAGCTTGCTTTTTTTAATTCTTTCACTTAAAAGTCAGGCAGAACGTAGAGTGTTTCTGTCTGGGGACAAGGGTCAGGAAAGAAGTAAAGCACATGTTGTTTAGTCAGTCATGTCCGACTCTTTGCCACCCCATGGACTGCAGCACACCAGGCCTCCCTGTCCTTCACCATCTCCTGAAGCTTGCTCAAACTCACATCCATTGAGTTGGTGATGCCATCCAACTATCTCATCCTCTGTCATCCCCTTCTCCTCCTGCCTTCAATCTTGCTCAGTATCAGGATCTTTTCTAATGAGTCGGCTCTTCCCCAGGCGGCCAAAGTATTGAAGCCTCAGCTTCAGCATCAGTCCTTCCAATAAATATTCAGGACTCTCAAGAGTCTTCTCCAACACCACAGTTCAAAAGCATCAATTCTTTGGTGTTCAGCCTACTTTATGTTCCCACTCTCACATCCAGACATGACCACCAGTGAGGTGCAGTACTATGTCTATGCTCAGGGAGGTGGTGTGATGCTCACGTGTTTTGCTTGGTGCCAGGTTGTGATGCATAAAGAGCTGTATCAGTTCAGAAGACCAGAGCCCTCCTTTGTCTTGTTAACCATGGGATCTGCAGCACCAAGCAAATAAGTGGATAATAAATACATGTTTGGTGATTGAATAAAAACGTTAGTGAATGAATCAATGCAACTAAGTATTCTAGAACAAATAACTCAAACGTGTACACAGGTGTACACAACTTTGAGTGAGAATATCTTTTCAACATGGCTTGAATCTGAACAGAGGCCAATACATTTTAAAAAATTAAAATGGTCTAACATATTTAGGCCATGGTTGACTTTTTCAAGGAAGGCCTTGGTATGACCATAGGCTTAAAGGTAAAGGCCAAAGCAAGTCAGCATATGATATAGATTTTACTGGACTAGTAGTCTATCCTTTTCCCAAAGGAGTAAAATATATAAACTTATAGTCTTAATCAATTTTAATTTTAGAGCTGACATCCATCAATTCTCTTAGATAGCTTAGGAGGAGTTACTTGGGGAAAGCATAGTCTTTAAAGAACTGAAAACAGAACTACCATATGACCCAGCAATCTCACTCCTGGGCATATACTCAGAGAAAACCATAATTTTGGAAAGACACATTCACCTCACTGTTTGTTGTAACACTAGTCATTACAATAGCCAAGACATGGAAACAATCCATCACAGAGGAATGGATAAAGATGATGTGGTACATAAAGATAATGGAATAGTACTCATCCATGAAAAAGAACAAAATAATACCACCTGCAGTACAATGGGTGGACCCAGAGATTATCATGCTGAGTGAAGTCAGACGCAGAAAGACAAATGTCACATGATACTGCTTATATGTGGAATCTTAAAAAAAAAAAAAAAAAAAAGTACAAATGAACCTACGTGCAAAGCAGAAGCAGAGTCACAGATACAGAAAACAAACCCAGGGGATGAGGGAGGGGTAAATTAGGAGATTAGGACTGACATATACACACTACTGTTGGGTTCCCTTGTGGCTCATCTGGTAAAGAATCTGCCTACAATGTGGGAGACCTGGGTTCGATGGAGTTGGGAAGATCCCCTGGAGAAGGGAAAGGCTACCCACTTCAGTATTTTGGCCTGGAGAATTCCATGGACTGTACAGTCCATGGGGTAGCAAAGAGTCGGACATGACTGAGCAACTTTCATTTCATTCATTTCATAAATAAAATAGACAACTAATAAGAACCTACTCAGTACTCTGCAATGGCCTATAGGGGAAAAGAGTCTTATAAAAAAGAGTGGATATATTGTAGTTATAGTTTTTTTAAATGGCACATGGATATGAATTTTAGTCCACAAATTCAGATGTGCAAATGATGTAACTATTTTTTTATTATTCTACTAGGTGACAGGATAAAAAAAAATCAACTCTTTCCAAATGCATAAGTATATGTGTAATTCACTTTGCTGTACACCTGAAACTGACAGAACTGTGTAAATCAATGATACTCCAAGAAAAATTTTTACAAAGCACACTCTCTCTCGTCTTTCCTCTTGCTTGCCTGTACTTTGCAGTTTTGTAGGGCCTTTTGGTCAAACTGTGATCAATCCTAACATACCATCATCAATGAGGGGGTGCTAAGTAAGCCGTCTAAAGCACTTGCCCCCAAACCCCACCATTCTTGCTCCCTCTACTCACAGATGGGGATGACGGAAGAGGGATTTATGCTGCTGTGCCTTTAGGCTTCATAATCAGCATTCAAGTGTACCTTCTCAATTTAGGATTTGTCAAATATTATCAAAACTCACCAACCCTGACAGAATATGGCTTATACTCACAGCTAAAGTTTATTTTAATTCCGAATATAAATAGAAAACAAACAGAAAAAGAGCGAAGATTTTCTCTCTTCCTTTTTTATTAGAAGCTTAGAGGTCTGATACCAATCAGTGTTTGATAAACAGAGATGGCAGTGAGAAAACAATCAAATAATGAAAGTAAAATCCATCACCAGCACGCAGCCATATTGTTACCCACTTCATTGTCCTGTCCTAAGACTTGTACAGACTCCAAGTAAACTTTGCACTTGTTAATGAGAGAGACTGTTGACAAGTAATAGGAGACAATTAGGAAAGGCTTTTTTCCTTGTCTAACTTCTCTATTAGTGAATTGGAAACACGGTGAGTTGCATAACCCATATCCATTCCTGAAGATTCCTTACAATGTTATCCTGATTTTATTTATTATAGCAATCTGCTCCAGTATCCCATATAGGTAGGCATGCCATTAAATGTTCAACGAGATGAACTGGAGCTTCATGTGAAATCTTTCTCTTTTCTAATAGATTCTAGCATATCTGGCCAGAGAAGGCAATGGCAACCCACTCCAGTACTCTTGCCTGGAAAATCCTATGGACTGAGGAGCCTGGTAGGATACAGTCCATGGGGTCGCTAAGAGTTGGTCACAACTGAGTGACTGCACTTTCACTTTTCACTTTCATGCATTAGAGAAGGACATGGCAACCCACTCCAGTGTTCTTGCCTGGAGAACCCCAGGGATGGGGGAGCATGGTCGGCTGCCATCTATGGGGTCGCACAGAGTCGGACACAATTGAAGCGACTTAGCAGCAGCAGCAGCAGCATATCTGGCACCTACCTTCCCTTTTAAACTTACTTTGAACATGAACATGATGTCAGAGGTTGAGATAATGACACAAGCAAGCATGATTGTGACACCAAGTAGGCATGGTGGAAATAACACGCTTGGGTGCAAGATGACATCCCTGTCTCAACCTGATAGCTGTAAATGTCTCTCTGTTATTATTTTGAGAAAAATGAACAAAAATCTGTTTTCTAAAGTGGTATTTTTTTTTATTAGGAGGTTAAAACAAGCTAGATGAAAAATACAGTGCAAGTCCTGACAATGGCGTTGAAGTTGAAATAGTTGATAACACAGTTCTTTAAAATGGCACGTGGATATGGATTTTAGTCCACAAGTTCAGATGTGCAAATGATGGAACTATCTTTTATTATTCTCCTAGGTGGCTGCTGCCAAGTCACTTCAGTCGTGTCCGACTCTGTGTGACCCCATAGACAGAAGCCCACCAGGCTCCCCCGTCCCTGGGATTCTCCAGGCAAGAACACAGGAGTGGGTTGCCATTTCCTTCTTCCTAGGTGGCAGGATAAAAAAAAAAAAAAAAACCCAAGTCTTCCTTTCCCAATTTTCCTCCTTCCTTAACAACAGGTGTGGAGTCTTATGCTGTGTGTGGTGTCAGGGAGTAAGGGAAACCATCAGTCTTAGTCACGGGTGTCCAGGGGTTGAATGGAGATGTCCTTGGGCTTATCAGCATGGCCTCTTCAAGTCCACAGGGACTAGCTGCTTTATCAGCAGAGCATCTATGCTTTTGTGAGAGTGCCCATTTTCTACTTGGCCACATGGACCCCATCATTACAGTTTTTAGAATCTTGACATCTCCTGCGCAATGCTCCTAAGCAGACTGTGTGACGTTAGTTCTCCTTTTCCTCTTGAAACCCTCAGGTTTCTATCTGCCTCTCTCCCTCCTTTCTTCCCCTCCTTCTTCTCAAGGCCTCAGGGAAGAGGTTTCCAGTTGGTAGAAACCCTTTTCTTTTCCTGAATCATCAAGGGACATCTGTATTTCCTAGGAATATTTTCCTATTTCCATTCCCTATTCCCTGTCCACCATCCATAAGCATAATACTTTGTTAATTTTCCCAAGGAACTAGGCTTTAAAAACAAAGACACTAGTGGTAAGTGAAGTCTGAACACGGGGCGGGGCTGATAAAGAAGACAGAAGATGAAGCGGTCGCTCCAGGAGGGTCAACAGAAAAGAAACTGTTGTCCTGGCGCCCCTGACCTAACAACTGAGAATGCTGGAAGGATTCTCAACACAGCTTCTCAACAGCCATCGTGACATCACTGCCGCCGTCTTCTGGAATTCACTCTTCGTGGAAGAAGAAAGAGGACATCGCCTGCTCACCATCTTTCAATAAGCCCTCCAGGCCGGACAGGCCGCAACAGGGTGCGGTTCTAGCGCTTCTGGCTACCTGCGTGTTTTCGGATGACCCAAAATGAAGTACTTCTTCAAATCGATCCGCGTTGTTCTTAATTATCTGGTCTGGATGTTCGGCTTAGGCCTGGTCCACAGCAGATCGTGGCGCGTGTGGGAGTTTGACAGCGACCTCATTTCCGTCGTGTTCATTGGACTCTGGGACGTTTTCTACCGGCAAAAATTTAACGTATCTGGCATAATGGTTGAGTTACCGATGTACAGCATGATCAACTCGAGCTGGGTCATTTCTAATGAAATCTCGTATGGGCAGGGCCTGATGCTGCTGGCGAATTTCATGATGTCGGCGGCCCTGATTTTTAGCTCGGTGGCGCTTTTCGTCAGCAGATTGAAGGCCCCGTACCCTGATTTCCTCCGACTGTGCTACCAGGCGTCTGCCCTGTTGCTCTTCCTCAGCGGCGCTTGTACCACAATTGCAGTGAGCTGGAATTTCACCATGGATTTTTATGGCCAAACCACCCTTGACTTTCCAATTACCTTTCCTGTTGAAAGAGAAATGGTAACAAATAAACGTCTATCGTATGTGTTCCCCCTAGGAATCACGACTTCCATCCTCTTGCTAGTAAGTGCCCTCCTGTTCTCCTGTGAAACGTGTTCAATAAAACCACCGAAACGGGTGACTCCCCTGATTAAGTCCAAATGTTGAAGAGGAAAGGTCTGAACAGTTTTGGAATGGCCGGCAGTCATTTTCTTGAAGACGTTTCCATACATACATCCTTTTGTTCTAATCTTCTATTCTTTTAAAATAAAATATACTTCTCGTTTCAAAAAGACCAAAGACAAAATATACTGGGATCTTTTCTGGTTTCCATCCTTGCATGATGCCTCCTGTAAGGCATTGAAGCTTCGATCAAGCATGAATCAAGCACACTGCTTCAGTAGAAGACTCTAGAATAGGAAGCTAGAGAGAGGAAATGAAATCAACATTAAAAAGGTTACTATATGGAGATGTGGGTAGGGGTGGGGTTGGGGTGGGGAGTGGGTTGCACCGCCTAATGGTGCCAAGCATGTGGGCATTTTATGAACTGGGCCAGACAAACTCTCCTTAAGCCATTCCTTGGGGACACCAGGTAGCTCTAATAGCCAAGTTTGTCTGTCATGGCAGCTGTTCAGGGCATGGAGTAGCAACACTCCAGCTTCTGCCTCCAATATCACATGGTCTGCTTTGCTCTCTATGTGTGCATCTCTTCTGGATCTCTGTCTCCAAATCTCTCCCCACTTGTAAAGACACCAATCAATGGATTTGGGGCTCACCCTAACCCAGAATGACCTCAATTTTAAACTTGATTACATGTATAACCCCCCTATTTCCAAATAAGGTTTATGGGTATAGAGTTAGAACTTCAGCATATATTATTCAAGAATACAAGTCAACCTACATTGATTCAAACATGAATCAATATGTTTCTTATTTTTAAAAACATTTTGCATTATGACTTTTATTTGCATCTGAAGGCAGGCTCCTCAATATTCCCTTCCTTCACCTCCTCACAGATTTGGGATACTCACATTTTCCTACAAAATTTGGCTTACCTCATCCAAATTAGTATGAGTATTAGACTGCTCTGGCTGCGTATGAATTCTTTTTCATTACTCCTTGTAAGCATTTAGCAGACTCCCTTTGCCTATCTCAATTCTGTTGGCAACATTTAGCGAGGAACCTGATACATATTTTTTGTTCTATAACTATTTGTTGAGTGAATAAGTTAAATAGAATTTGAGAAATACATGAAAGTAAGAAGAATTTTTAATCATCCAAAATACCACTACCCATGAGAAAACACTACAAAAAAATTTGTGTAAATCCTTCCAGCATGTTTACGCAAAAGTTTTTTTAAAACTCTATAATCATCATGAGTGAATCAAAGTTGCTCAGTCGTATCCAACTCTTTGTGACACACGGATCATACCCCACCAGGCTCCTCTGTCCATGGAATTTTCCAGGTAAGACTACTGGAGTGGTTTGCTATTCTTTTCTCCAGGGGATCTTCCCAACCAAGGTCTCCTGCATTGTAGGCAGATTCTTTACCATCTGAGCCACCAGGGATACTGATTTATAATTGTGAGTCATACTTTTTTCATTTTATAGAAAACAAACATTTTTCTATGCTATTTCAGTGTTCACAAATTTTTAAGTAGTTGTGTAAATTTCATTCAATGATTGTGGAAGAATGTACTTGGCATTTCCTGAAAGTAGAAGATTTAGTATGTTTTTGTTATTTTTAAAGATTTTCTTAAATTTATTATTTTTCTACATAAACTTTTTTTCTATTATCAAGGAATATTTACTTAACATCAATAGAAAACTGACTTAGTAAAATTTTAAGGAACCCGAAAAAATGCAGGAATTCAGGTCTATTTTATGGACTGGAAAAATCAAAAAGGTTTCCATGAAACTGGAGGAAAACACCTCAGATTAGGAAGCAAGTGGACCGTGGACATTCAAGAGGGCGCAGGAGGGAGAAGAGGCAGTGAGGCCCAGCATTCCAACGACAGGGTTGTTTCTCCTTGTGAAATGTGACTTGTTCTCAAGCCACAGTGTCACAGCTTGGTGGGACTCCAGGGCTTATCTGCCTCCCAAGAAATTAAGAAGAGACAAACTCAAGTATAAGACACAAGAGCAGTTCAGTTCAGTTCAGTCACTCAGTCGTATCTGACTCTTTGCAACCCCATGAATCACAGCACGCCAGGCCTCCCTGTCCGTCACCAACTCCTGGAGTCCACCCAAACCCATGTCCATTGAGTTGGTGATGCCATCCAACCATCTCATCCTCTGTCGTCTCATTCTCCTCCTGCCCTCAATCTTTCCCAGCATCAGGGTCTTTTCCAATGAGTCAGCTCTTCACATGAGGTGGCCAAAGTATTGGAGTTTCAGCTTCAACATCAGTCCCCCCAGTGAACACCCAGGACTGATATCCTTTAGGATGGACTGGTTGAATGTACTACGATTTTCTCTTCTTGGTACCCCATCAATGTATGCATTTACCATGATGTGCTTATTTAGCTTGTTTCAGGAACATACTCAGGAGTCACATACAAGTAAACCATGATAATGCCACCCCTAATAAAAGACTTTTGTTGTAAAGAATTTATAGACCAAAAATAAATAGAAAGAATATAGAAAAGAATTGATAGACTGAGCCTTACATTCTCAGTATAAACTTGAAATATTAGATTGAAATCAAAGCAGTGGTGTTTGGGCTTTTTCTTAATAAACAGTAAAAGACAGGAACAAAACCTCACTTGATATTACCATTTATTTCTAAACATTTTGTACTTTTGTCCTTTCAACTGAACTCAGCATTTCATCTGTAACCCTGTCATGATGGTGAAGAAGAACTCTATAGGAATAAATTCAGTATCAAAATTGACAAGTGGGTCTAGACCCAGCTCTGCCTCTTCCCTGCTTTGTGATTTAGAACAAAACGTATTGTATTTTTTTGTTTTTTTTGTTCTTTCCTGGAATTTGGCTCCCACATTCACAGATTGTAATGATCGGACATGATAATTCTTTAGATGTGCAGCCCTCTAAAAATCTTTGATTCCAAGCAATGCATGATGTAAAGCTACAAAACTAATTTACATTCGTTGAATATCGATTCTATCTTGGCAGTAAGGTAATAAACCATAGTCCCAAAGAGTTAATTTTGAAGAGTAACCTTCCATTCAATTCACTGAAGTAGCCCAGGTTCTTGGCAGTCAGATAAATGAAAGCTGAAATTGTTTACAAGAAAAAAATCCAGCATCCTTGAAAGTTCCCCATGGTTTATTCTCAAGAAAAAAAAGGTATTTCTCAAATCCACATATTTCTTCCATAAAGAAAACAATCTGGATCCAACTGTATATGATAACAGTGCATCTGTCAGAGGTAAAAATGCTAAGGGAGACTTTCTAAATATGTCTTAGGAATATTTTTTAAATTAAAAGGCTGGCACCATGGCAATGGAGAAATAAAAGCAATGATATTTGGATTATTCAAGAAATTCTTGCATTCATTTGTATATAATCTAAATAGTTTTTCTCTACTGAACTGAGGTATTTTAACATGAAATACCTCCATATTCTGCCTCCAGGACTTCAGAAAAATGGACTCCAGGATTATTGCTGTTCTAAAGAGGAAACACGGGGTGGTGCCTGTTCTTCCAAGAGCCTGCACTGGCAGATGGCTTGCAGAGTGTGTGTTGCCTCATATTTTCTGTTCTCTCTTTTGTTTTCCAATGCTTAAATGTAGAAAGCACAGTGTTGTAAATGATCCTCACATAACTGAGGGAGTAATACTTCCAATAATTTACAGATATTCAAGTTCAAACAACTGGGCCCTGGGTATAGCAAACGGCATCCAGCCACTAGAAGTTTTGGTAATTATTTCAGGTAGCTGGTTTTGATTACAGCATAATGAGATGACACTAATACCTGTTCTACAGCTCATCAGGTTGTCCTCTATAATTTTATTAAAAGTTAATAGTTAGTGGGGAAACCACTTTAAGTATCAACAGTCCCCTGTCCTTTATTACTTTTCAGCCTTGCGTCAAACTCTAGCACCTGATGAATCCAGATTCTGGCCACTCCTGTTCCTCTGCAAAGCTTTGTTTACCAGTGAGATGACTAGGACCATGGCCAGCCTTTGGAGGAAATATTAATACCTGAGTTCTAATTGCAAAACCAATAGTTCCAAATAGTAAGGCTGTAAATTCTTTCACACTTCTGAACCTCAGTATCCTCTTCAGTAAAATGGGGATACTGACCATCTTAAACTTGCATGGTTTCTGTAAGGCTTAAATGAAACTGCATGTGGAATGATCTAGCCCTGTGTCTTAATAAAGTTCATTGGGATGAAATGGGGCAGATTTAAATAATGGGACCTGGAACAATAGCTGCACATCAGCTTCTAGAGAATAGCCACTCAAGGAAAAAGACTAACCATTAAAGACAATGGAACCATTGTTAACTCTTCTCCTTCAGTGGCAGTCAGATTTCTCTCTCATTTATTCTCAAGTTTGTTTCTGCATAAAGCCAACTTGCTGTAGAATAGCCTGCCTTAGATAGATAAATATGAAAAAAGCAAAAAACATTCACTGTAAAGCAAAACCCCACTTGATTCTATATTCCCCTCCAGCTACTTCTGACTTTCTCATTTCCTCTTTATAGAAAAAGTCCTCAACAGAATGACAAATATTTGCTGCTTCACTTCCTCATCTTTTACTTTTAATTAATATTTTACCCCAAGCAATCCAATAAAACACAGCAGAGGACATCAAAACAGGGAGGACATTACCAGGATTGGGGTAAAAATCTTCAGATATTAAAGACATACTGGCTAAATGGCCAGAATCCAATTTATTTGCTGTTAGTAAAAATGGACAAATATCCTAAGCCATTTACCTTATGTTTACTTTAAATACTCTGTGGCATAAGATATACGTGATATACATATATATAGAAGATATATATATGATATATAAGATATACATATATACACATACATATATATGATATACATATGAGATAGAATATATTCATATATATATGAACTAAATTCTGCTTAATAATATTTTTAAAAAATTGTACATTTGTAATATATTCAGGATTGAATTTACGACTTATATAGAATGATTTAAGTTAATAATCCCCAAGTCAATGGATATTCTTGCAATAA
This sequence comes from Moschus berezovskii, assembly GCF_049115385.1. NCBI lineage: Eukaryota > Metazoa > Chordata > Mammalia > Artiodactyla > Moschidae > Moschus > Moschus berezovskii. The sequence goes on from NC_142468.1 coordinate 9,090,981, forward strand.
TTCTCCCCACCCAATCACTCAAGCTTAAGCCAATAAATAACAGGAAAAAATCAGTCATATTTATATTCACTGTACTATAAATTCTGTATCAATAGCAAGAATTTATAAATTTGATGCGACTACTACAAACTAGCTATTCTCAAAACTTTCATCTTATCCTGGGGTCTCTAAGGCACTGTAGATAAATGCTCACTTAGTAGAGATGTACCTCTGTGTTCAGGTCAAACAAAATTAGAAAGGTTCTCATTTCCCCACAATTGATTCTTACGCCATTGCCCATTAGTAGCTCAGACCCGTTTAGTTCCCTGGAAATAAGAGGAAGGGGATAGGTCGGAAGCCACATGCAACATGTCACATCTTTAAATTATGAAAATTCTAGGAATAATGCAAGTGTCCAGAGGTCTTAAAAATGCAGGTCATGCAGACAGACAACAGAGTGGTTGAGAAAACCATCACATTCATTCCTGTTTATATATAAGATTAGATATATGATCGTGTGTCCTGTAATTGAATGGATTCAGGATTCTATCAGCATTTGGAATAGCTTGGACTCACAAGCATGGCATTATTTATAGAATGAAACAGTCCAACCATCATTTACCTTCAGTCAGAGATACTGGAAGTGAAGGCCAGCATTTAGCTTTGAGGTCCCGCTTTAAAACCATACCACCAACTGCATACGTGTTTCCTTTCCAGAGACACCCACCATTTCTCTCCTAATGAGTGGCAGGAGGCAGGAGCAGTCCAGCATGGGTCTCGGGACAAAATGTGGGTTCTATGACCAGACAGGATTTCCTGCTAGATCATCATGGAAGCAGGAACCAAAAGATTCAAATTCTCTCCTTGAACTTTTCCATGTGACTAACAAGACATCCACAGTTGGGATTTTAGAACCATCGAATCTTAGTTATTTTCAGGCTCCCTCTGGAGAGAGCTAATGTAATGCGGGGATTAAAAAAACACTCCATGGGTCTTCCCTGGTGGCCCAGTGGTTAAGGATTCGCCTTACAATGCAGGAAACTCGTGTTCAATCCCTTGTCTGGGAACTAAGATCCCACATGCCACAGAGCAGCCAAGTCACAACTACTGAGCCTGTGCTCTGTGGAACCCACAGGCCACAATTAGAGAGTCCAGGTACCACAACCAAAGACCCTTCGTTCTGCAACTAGGGCCCTACACAGTCAGATAAAGAAAAAAAACGACATGACTTCCTGGGGTTATGGAGCTGGAAGGCCACTTGTTCTCTTTATCAGAAATCTGGAGACTTTGAGGAGCTTACTGTTGAGGCTGCTTGGGGGTGTCAGCATCCATCAGGTTACCAAGGTGAAATTTTGCACACGTGAAGAGAATCCTCCTCCTTCCCAATGTCCTGAACATTTCCCTGTTTTATATTTATAACACTTATTTCAGTACTGCACAAGCTTATTTCCAGTGTTAAACGCAGCTCTTCAAATATTAGAGTTCTTTCCAGTGCCTGTAACGGTAGAATCAGCTGATAAAAGTTTACATATGACCCCAAAACTTGGACACTGTGACACAGAAGAGGCCTGAAGAGAGGAACAGCTAGATTAGGTTTCTTCCCTTCAGCTATAAACTGAATTGTGTCCCCTTCCCCAAATTTATACGATGAATCCCTAACTCCCAACATAACTTTATTTGGAGATGGAGCCTTCAGGAGGCTGCTGTTGTTGTTCAGTTGCTAAGTCGTGCCCAACTCTTTGCAACCCCATGAACTGCAGCACTCCAGGCTTCCCTGTCCTTCACTGTCTCCTGCAGCTTGCTCAAACTCATGCCCATTGGATCGATGATGCCATGCAACCAATCTCATCCTTTGTCGTCTCCTTTTCCTCCTGCCCTCAATCTTTCCCAGCATCAGGGTTTTTTCAATGAGTTTGCTCTCCTCAGTTCAGTTCAGTTCGGTCCCTCAGTCGTGTCTGGCTCTTTGCGACCCCATGAATCACAGCACGCCAGGCCTCCCTGTCCATCACCAACTCCCGGAGTTCACTGAAACCCACCTCCATCAAGTTGGTGATGCCATCCAGCCATCTCATTCTCTGTCGTCCCCTTCTCCTCCTGCCCCCAATTCCTCCCAGCATCAGAGTTTTTCCCAGTGAGGCAACTCTTCGTGTGAGGTGGCCAAAGAGCTTCAGCTTTAGCATCAGTCTTCCAATGACCACCCAGGACTGATCTCCTTTAGAACGGACTGGTTGGATCTCCTTGCAGTCCAAGGGACTCTCAAGAGTCTTCTCCAACACCACAGTTCAAAAGCATCAATTCTTCGGCGATCAGATTTCTTCACAGTCCAACTCTCACATCCATACATGACCACAGGAAAAACCATAGCCTTGACTAGACAGACCTTGGTTGGCAAAGTAATGTCTCTGCTTTTTAATATGCTATCTAGGTTGGTCATAACTTTCCTTCCAAGGAGTAAGCGTGTTTTAATTTCATGGCTGAAATCAGCATCTACGGTGATTTTGGAGCCCCCAAAAATAAAGTCTGACACTGTTTCCACTGTTTGCCCATCTATTTCCCGTGAAGTGATAGGACCAGATGCCATGATCTGTTTTCTGAATGTTGACCTTTAAGCCAACTTTTTCACTCTCCTCTTTCACTTTCATCAAGAGGCTTTTGAGTTCCTCTTCACTTTCTGCCATAAGGGTGGTGTCATCTGCATATCTGAGGTTATTGATATTTCTTCAGGCAATCTTGATTCCCTCTTGTGCTTCTTCCAGCCCAGCATTCCTCATGATATACTCTGCATATAAGTTCAATAAGCAGGGTGACAATATACAACCTTGATGTACTCCTTTTCCTATTTGGAACCAGTCTGTTGTTCCATGTCCAGTCCTAACTGTTGCTTCCTGACCTGCATACAGGTTTCTCAAGAGGCAGGTCAGGTGGTCTTGTATTCCCATCTCTTTCAGAATTTTCCACAACAGGAGACCAAAGTATTGGAGCTTCAGCATCAGTACTTTCAATGAATATTCAGGCTTGATTTCCTTTTGGATTGATGGTTTGATCTCCTTGCTGCCCAGGGACTCTTAAGGGTCTTCTCCAGCACCACAGTTCAAAAGCATCAATTCTTCAGTGCTCAGCCTTCTTTATGCTCCAACTCTCACATCTGTACATGACTATGGAAAAATCCTTATGTTTGACTCTATGTATCTTTGTCTGCAAAGTGATGTCTCTGTTTTTGAATACACTGTCTAGGTTTGTCATAGCTTTTCTTCCAAGGAGCAAGCATCTTTGGAGGTATAAAGCATCTACACATGGTATGAAAGGTTAGAGGTCATAAGGGTGGAGCTCTGACCCTACCGAGTTAGTACCCTTATAGGAAAAAAGAGACACCAGAAAGCTTGTTCCCTATGTCTGTGCCATGTGAGGACACATGCAGAAAGCTGACATCCACAAAGCAAGAAAAAAGTTTCCACCAGAAATTGAATTAACCTACATCCTAATCTTAGACTTTCCAGCCTCTAGAACTATGAGAAAATAAATGTCTTTTTTTAAGCCCCAAGTCTCTTGTATTTTGTATGGTAGTTGCCCAAATACTGTTTCTGCTGGTTGAGACCTTCACTGGCACTTGCATAAATTTTTGCAATCACCTCTTTATTGGTCTGCCTCTTAAGTCTCTCTCTCCAACTCTGTAGCTAGCATTTGCTCTAGAGTCTGATTATCAACCTGTGTGAACTTTTTATTCTAGCTTGAGCTCAGATGGTCAAGAATCTGTCTTCATTCAGAAGACCCAGGTTCAATTCTTGGGTTCAGAATATCCTCTGGACAAGAAATGACAGCCCACTCCAGTATTCTTGCCTGGAGGATCCCGTGGATTCTGTCCTGTGGGGTCACAGATTCAGACACAACTGAGTGACTAATACCACTAATAGTCTGAGTCAGCACCTCTCTTTATCAGAGACCCACAGTGGTGCTTTATGACTCGTGGGAATGTTTGACGTCACTTCACCTGACAGGCAAAGTGCTCCCAATTTGGCTTCAGCCTGCCTTTGCATATGTCCCGTATTGCACGCCATTCAACAACTAAACCCTGTCCTGCCTGGTGACATTTGTTTCCCTACCTGCATCCTTTCACTCAATTATCTCCTTTAGAAGCTGTGTTCTTGGCATCAGATACAATATTATGTTTTGTTATTCTTTTCAACTCAATTTAAAAAGTTTGGAGGAAGAAGTCATCACCTTTAAACAGGTATGCTACTGCTGCTGCTGCTAAGTCGCTTCAGTCGTGTCCAACTCTGTGCGACCCCATAGACGGCCTCCTACCAGGCTCCCCATCCCTGGGATTCTCCAGGCAAGAACACTGGAGTGGGTTGCCGTTTCCTTCTCCTAAACAGGTATACATACGGAGAAATTCCACAAATAGTAATAAAGACAGCAGTGCGAGGAGCCTTATACAGAAGACACATACATGTAATTCTGTGTGAAACAATACCTAGCTAAACTTGGAAAGACCAAGAAAAAGGAAGAGGCGGGAGAGAGCAGGGGAAGGAGGAAGTGGAAAAGCAGATGGGAAGTGAATGAGGAAATGAGCAGAGGGAAAATTAGGTCAGAAGCGATGACTCAGTGCTAACTGACCAAGGACGTTTACTAGTTACTCATGAAGATCTGGAAACACCATCCGAACACAATAGGAAAGAAAAGCAGAATATTACAAAAGTAGCTATAGAGAAATCTGTATGCAATTCACGTCATAGTATAGCTTTAAGTCATTCTGAAACAAAATATTTTCCTGTAAAGCTACAAATGAATAAAAAAAAAAAAAAAGAAAGAAAAACACAATCAAAACAAAAAAAAATCCTTCCAGGTATTGTCATCAGTAGATTTAGGATCTCAGCAGGGACGGGGGAGTCTGGTGGGCTTCCGTCTATGGGGTCACACACAGTCTGACAAGACTGAAGTGACTTAGCAGCAGCAGCAGCAGCAAACTATGTATGACAACTGTAGTGAAGATGCTGTCATGCTAAATGGGCAGAGCAGAAAGAAAATGGATTTTGTCCAGGTCTGGATTGTTCTTATAGCAAGGGGCAGAGAAAGAAGGTCCTTTCTTATTCCCACTAGGATAATGGCACTTTCCCCCACTAACCACATACAGTGTAAAGCTGTGGATTTAGAAGTTTGCCTTGAGAGCAGTGTACAGAATAGAAAAAACAGAGGGCATTCTTAAGCTGCCAAACTCTTTGAGCACTTAAACCCAATCAGCATTAGGGCTGGAAGGAGGCAACCTGGAGTCTTTGGCCTTCAGAAGGGTTTATAGGGAGCGCAGCTTGATTTCTTGAAAACAGAATTTGAAGATGTAATCTCTCTTCTTTTTTCCTACTATAGTAGATGGGTGTGGGACTTTTATCATTTACATCTCTTTCCAGTGTGAAGTTCAGTGATATACAAATAAAATTTTTGCAAGAGACCTTGTTAAGCGCAAAAAGAAAAACAGTCTATCTGCCTCATCATTTATGGTCTTCCCAGGTGGCTCAGAGGTAAAGAATCCACCTGCAATTCAGGAGACACAGGAGATGTGGATTCAATCCCTGGGTCAGGAAGATCTCCTGGATCTGACAACCCACTGCAGTATTTTTGCCCGGAAAATTCCATGGACAGAGAAGCCTGGTGGGCTATGGTCCATGGGATCACAAAGAGTGGGACACGACTGAGTGACTGAACATGCACACACGCATACACTCATTTAATTTCACACCCAGGAATTAATTTCTCTTCTCCTCCAAAAAGGCTGTATGTTAATATTTCTCATGGTGACCACAAAAACCAGGCATTCACTTTCAGGGCTAGGGACTGCCAGTGTCATTACAGATGGTGATGGTATTTAATAAAATTTGCCAGAGACTTGACAAACTACTTTTTATAATTAAATCTAACCAAGATGCTGCGATTCATGGGGTCACAAAGAGTTGGACACGACTGAGCGACTGAACTGAACTGAACTGAAGATGCTCTATGAATCCTTAATCAGACTTATGACCTTACTATTGTTGAAATGTGGGAAAAAAAATCAGCCACTTCCATCTGTCTTATTTCTTTGACAATTTCCAACATCTGTGTCCATAACCTCAAGGCCAGCAACCTCCATGCAGCGAAACGACTGATTATCGGGAAGAAACTCACTTTGGTTGTGCATCTGATCTTAACTGACCAGGCACCTAGGAAGGATATATTGAGCAATGATCTTTGAAAAGAAGGGTAGATCTGGCCAATTATAAGAAAAATGGAAGGAATCTGCAGTCTCCTCACCTTCACTCCTTTTGGGATAGGGAAACTATTCTTATAAATTAGCATATAAAATGAATTGTAGTGGGGACTTCCCGGGCAGTTCAGTGGTTGGGACTCTACACTTCTACTGCAGGGGGTATGGGTTCAGTCCTTGGTTGAGGAATGGAAATTCTGCAAGCTGTGGAAAAAAACAAAACAAAACAGGATTGTAACAAAATCTAATGATCTTTTTTGAGATGATTTATCACATAGGTCGATTAAAACTAACATGTCTGTTTTGGCCAATATTCTGAGTTATTTCACCACGTTTTTTTTCTTGAAATGAAATCCAGTGAATGAAAGCCCTGTATCTTTCTCCTTTGGGGTAAAGCATGTATACCTCTTGTTATGACAGATAGCCACTGTGGGAATGACAGATTTATTTCTACCCTGGCTGCTGTTCTTACCTATCGTTTAAGTAGGCTGTCACATAGGCGATATCTTCAAGGTAGCTCAAAGCTTCCCTGGGTTATAAAAAACTTCCTCATTTGGTATCATGGTGGCCAGAATGCCATTCTCCATCCTCTGGACCATTCATTCTTCATGCATTGAGCAACCAGTACTGTGCCAAGCTCTTCCCCAGAATCAAAGGAAAAAAAAGTAAACCACACAAAAGAGATTTCAATTTAAAAGCTCTCTGACTACTATGAGAAGTGAGAAAATGCATGTGATTAAGAAACAGTGAAAAAATGACTACGATACATGTATTGAGGGCTGGAGTTATAGCACCATTAGGGATAATTTTTACTTCAAATTATATATTTTTTCTTTCCAATAGTCTTTTAAAAACTGCTGCTAGTTCTTAGCAGAAGTGATGCATTATTGGGTGGATATTTAGCACCTTAGTACTTCATGTGAGAGAAATTGATAGTAACTGAAAGATCTACATTTTTAGTTCTAATTAATTTGTTAATTAACTGTGGAATACTGAGTAGTTTGCTTTTATGGGAATATATCTATGTATATAGTCTGAGGAATATAGATTGTTGTTGTTCAGTTGTTCAGTCATGTTTGACTCTTTGTGATCCCATGGCTTGCCAAGTCAGGAGAAGAAAGACACGTGGGTTTGATCCCTGGGTTGGGAAATTCCCCTGGAGAAGGAAGTGCAACCCATTCCAGTTTTCTTGCCTGGAGAATCCCATGGACAGTGGAGCCTCGCAGGCTACAGTCCATAGGGTTGCCAAGAGTCAGAAACAACTAAAGCACAGCAAGCAAGCAATAGTCTGAGGAATATATGTTTATTGTTGCTGCTGTTGTTCAGTCACTCAGTCGTGCCCGCCTCTGCAATTCCATGGACTACAGCACACCAGGCTTCCCTGTCTATCACTATCTCCCAGACTTTGTTCAAACTCTTGTCCATTGAGTTGATGCTACCATCCAACCAACTTGATGATGTCATCCAACCATATATATATATGTTTGTCTAGAAATATATAAAATATTCACACATTCTGATATCTATCTATACCTGGAAAACCCCAAGGTAAAAAGAGTTCCATAATTTTAGTAGAACATGGATAAAAATTATTGCAATAATCAAATAATAATAAAATTTTCCTCAAAGTGAGACATATCTCATTTTTCTTTTCAGCTTTATTCAAATGGGCATACTTTGGCAAAATAATTAGCTTGAGATCAATTTTTATCTTGCAGGTTTGTGAAGATTATTAAGATATGTAATATATGCAGTATAGTAACTATTATCTCATTTGTCATCAACTCACCTTCCCCTACCACACACAAACACACACAGGCACAGACACACACACCCTTGCACACACACACACACACACACACACGCACACTCCCCTTACTCATCCCCTTTTTACAGCTAACTGAGGTCACTTTACTTATAAGAGCAAAAATTGTGAATGTAGGCATGCATGCTTTGTTGGAACAAGCCGAGGTAGCTTTATGGAAATCTTTAGAGAATTGAGGGCCATTGACCAAAGAAGATACAGTGACTTTGCCATAAAGAAGCACTTAATGTGTAGTGGTGCTGGAGAAGACTCTTGAGAGTCCCTTGGACTGCAAGGAGATTCAACCAGTCCATTCTAAAAGGAGATCAATCCTGGGTGTTCATTGGAAGGACTGATGCTAAAGCTGAAACTCCAATACTTTGGCCACCTCATGCGACTAGTTGACTCACTGGAAAAGATTCTGATGCTGGGAAGGATTAGGGGTGGGAGGAGAAGGGGACGACAGAGAATGAGATGGCTGGATGGCATCACCGACTCGATGGACATGAGTTTGAGTGAACTCCGGGAGTTGGTGATGGACAGGGAGGCCTGGCGTGCTGTGATTCATGGGGTCGCAAAGAGTCGGACACGACTGAGGGACTGAACTGAACTAATGTGTAGTATGAGGTAGTCAGGAAATGGGGAGAGAAAGAAATGAGGCTTGCAAGATTTGACTTATTATGAAATTCTTTCACTTGTTCAGAAGTCATGTATTAGTCAAATATCTAGCCTGTGCTCATTAGTCTTCTAGATATTAGAAGTGGAGAATATCAAACAATTCTGAAAAAGGTTTTGCTGTATATATAAATTGACCATTTTGTTCATGATGAATGTTTTATTTGTTTGCTTTAATTTTTATTTTATATTGGAGTATAGTTGGTTTATAATGTTGTGTTAATTTTAGATGTACAGCAAAGTGATCAGTTACATATATACACATATTATTCTTTCTCAGATTCTTTGCCCATGTAGGTTTCAATAGAGTATTGAGTACTGTTGTATGCTAGGTGTTTGGTGACTTATTGTTCTTACAGAAGTGCGTATGTGTTAATCCCAAACTTCTAATCCTTGACCTTCCCTTTCCCCTTTGGTAATCATAAGTTTGTTTTCTATGTCTGTGTTTATTTCTGTTTTGTAAGTTCACTTGTATTATTTTTTAGATTCCATGTATATCATTTCATAAAAATGAGCTTTATATTCTTGAATTTTTTATCATATGCACAATTTAAAAATACTATTTCTTTATACCTATGTAAAAAAGTGAGCGTTGGACAATGTTGTTTTTGCCACACTAGGGTTATATGCAAAATAGTTCTACATGTATGCATAAAATCATTATAAGGTTAAAGAAAAAATATACACATTCATATATATATACAAATTAGTATGCATATATACTTATATATAATATATGTTTACCTTTTAAGGTACACACAGAAGAACTCTACAAAAAAGATCTTCATGACCCAGATAATCACAATGGTGTGATCATTCACCTAGAGCCAGACACCCTGGAATGCAAAGCCAAGTGGGCCTTAGGAAGCATCACTATGAACAAAGCTAATGGAGGTGATGGAATTCCAGTTGAGCTATTTCAAAACTAAAAGATGATGCTGTGAAAGTGCTGCATTCAATATGCCAACAAATTTGGAAAACTCAACAGTGGCCACAGTACTGGAAAAAATCAGTTTTCATTCCAATTCCAAAGAAAGGCAATGCTAAAGAATGCTCAAACTACCACACAGTTGCACTCATCTCACACGCTAGCAAAATAATGCTTAAAATTCTCCAAGCCAGGCTTCAACAGTACATGAAGTATGAACTGCCAGATGTTTAAACTGTATTTAGAAAAGGCAGATGAACCAGAGATCAAATTGGCAACATCTGTGGGATCATTGAAAAAGCAAGGGAGTTCAAGAAGAAACATATATTTCTGCTTCATTGACTATGCAAAAGCCTTTAACTGTGTGGATCGCAACAAACTGTGAAAAAGTTTTCAAGAGATGGGAACACCAGGCCAACCTGACCTGTCTCCTGAGAAATCTGTGTGCAGGCCAAGAAGCAACAATTAGAACTGGACATGGAACAGCAGACTGGTTCCAAATCGGGAAAGCAGTAGTCAAGGCTGTATAGTGTCACCCTGATTATTTAACTTACATGCAGAGTCCATCATGAGAAATCCTGGATTGGATGAAGCACAAGCTGGAATCTTTGGCGCTCAGCTTTCTTTATAGTCCAACTCTCACATTTCTGGGAGAAATATCAATAACCTCAGATATGCATATGACACCACCCTTATGGCAGAAAGCAAAGAAGAACTAAAGAGCCTCTTGATGGAAGTGAAAGAGCATAGTGAAAAAGCCGGCTTTAAACTCAACATTCAAAAAATGAAGATCATGGCATCCGGTCCCATCACTTCATGGCAAATAGATGGGGAAACTGGAAACAATGACAATTTTTTCAGGCTCCAACATCACTCCACATGATGACTGCAGCCATAAAATTAAAAGACTCTTGCTTGTTTCTATTCTTTTTCAATTTTAAGGGAAGGAATTTTATTCTCAATCTTCTGTATTCTTCTATACAATAAAAATTGCAAAAAGCTCCAAAATATATTTTTTAAGAAATACATCTTTTGCTTAGCAACTAAAATGGAAACTTCAGAAAAATCTATATTTTATTCAAGTTGAGTTATTCAGAACTTCTAACATTGGAATTTAGTAACAGTAGAATAGAAATTGAGTTTAAACCAAAATCTTCCAATTACTCTCTGTGACCCTAGACAAGTATCTTTTTGTGTCTCAGTTTTGTCATCTGCAACATAATGAAATAATAATCCTTAACCTATATACCCTTCGGGAAAATTATAACAATCAGAAGATAAAATGTGCATGGTAATGCAATTTAAATTGCAGGGGAGTATATAAAAAGCAGCATTCTTCTTTTTTTTAAAATCAAATTAGTTTGGAACATTTGAAATTATTCTGATTTTTCCCAAAGGGAATAGTTGCTGTCTCTTGATTGGGAAACTATTGAAGTTCTTCTAATAATCAACTGTTTATACTTCATTTGCCCTTATTCAATTTCATCCTGTTAACAAATATCTTCCTTCTAAATTATTTTCTCTTGGGTATTTACACTCTTCTGGCATTTCACTGTAGCAGTGATTATCTATGATATATAGGATGGAAACTTCACTGTAGTAATAAGACCATGATTAATGGGTTTCATGAAGAGGTCTTCCTCTCTCTCTCTCTTAAAATAAATAAATAAAAACTGATAGGCATTTTGCAATACACAGATAAAAGTCCTGAGAAATAGAAATGCCACATTGATCGTAAAAATCACTTAGTCTTTCAAACTTAAATGTTCAAACAGAGGATACCTGCATTATGAAAAATATTCTTCAATGCAAATGGTATGGTGATTTTTTGGAAAAGGAAATGGCAGCCCACTCCAGTATTCCTGCCTGGAGAATCCCATGGACAGAGGGGCCTGTCAGGCTACAGTCCATGGGGTCACAAAAGGGTCACAACCTAGTGAGTTAACAACACTGATGATTTGATAGAAAACTCTATTTAAATACATGTGTATTTACCACTCATGAAGAACTTGGAGACTATTTTCAGGCAAGTATTCTTGTTTTCACTTTTTCTATATACTTCATGTGCTGAGGTAGAGGGCTAAACTTTCCAGATCACTTAAATCTGCCTTTTGAAAAATACCCTGCGTATGGAAAATATCCCCTATGTATCAAAATTTTGAGAATCAGTGTTTGAATCAAATTATCTTATTCTTCACTCATATGGATTTCCTTTCAAGAGAAAAGTAAACAGGAGGTAGAAAAGTGTGCAGTATTTGAGGTCCAACTCCTTCAGATAGCAAAGGTTTATTTTCATATTTTAAAGAGAAATAAGCTGAGTGTTCACTCTCAATACTTCAGAAAAATATTCTTCCCTATGCTTATTATCACTGTGTGATCCAGATGGCCTGACCCATTTGGTCAACATAGTATTTGAAAGAAGCCTAACGTGAACTCTACAAAGATGTGGCAATCTCCTTAAACAATGGCGTCTTGGAAGGAGAAACCCTCTACACAGAAGTCTCAGGTGGCCTGAATCTGAGTGCTATCACTCTCACCAACAAACTATAAAGAAAGTTATCAAGCCACTAAAATTATCTGAGACTTAACTTTTCTCACAGCACGTCAGTCAGGAGGCTTTCTGCTGCAAATGGCAGAATACCGACAATGGTTGCTCAAGCGAGTGCACTCTCACCCTCTCTCTCTAACAAAACAAACGTGTCTGAAGGGGAGGGTCTCGGAGTTGGCATCTGGTGCCCCGCTCTCACCAGCTCCCAGATCTCTACCGTCACTATGTTACCATTGTCATCCTTTGTGGTCAGAAGACGGCTGCAGTGTCCCTGTGAGCACATTCCCATAGACACACCAGGAGCGACAGCAGGTGCTTACTTATTGATTTTCTTTCCTTCCTTTTAACCAAGGAGGAGACACGTTGCCAGAATGCCAAAGGAGAGGTCGCAGGGCCATTCCTAGTTACAAGAGAGACTAGGAAAGAGTCTGACACTTTCAGCCACCATGGTACAAACTAAGTGCTTCCCATGTGGGTAAGAGGAGAGAGATGACTCCCGGGGACAAAAGCAACAGCATCTGTCTATCACAAATATCCAGTTTACATGGTATAGCGGAGGCTCAAGCCGATCACACGCTAAATCATTTCATCTGGTGTCTCAAAGAAAGTAAAAATATGGAAACATATGCCCTTATCCATTTGGGACTTTGGGACTGAAATTACAAACCTGCAGCCAAAGATCAATTCTGCTTTATAAAAGCCATTTTAAAAAATAAAATAAAATCTAAATGGATTTTGTGGTGAACTGAGATCTTGTTTCAACAACGATTTCAAAGATATAGTGTCTTATCTTCAGCCAATTCACAGGCATATTAACTTCCATGAAATATAAAACCATTTGTACTGGTGACCCACTATAACAATTTACCAATTATTCTGAAGTAACATATCAATGATCATGAAAGAATAGAGAAAGAAGTAACTTATTTTTTTAAAACCTAAGTTTCTCATAGGAAAACTTGACCGTAACAATACTGGCTTCATGTCATTCAAGTGAGAAATAATTTAAATTAGTTCTCCTGAAGGTAGAACCGGAGAAACAGGTTTTTGTGCCAAGGCTTTGTGGAAGGAGTTCCCTCAGGAGGCAGAAAATGTGAAGCATGGATAAGACAGGGGAACATAATCTAAGCAAAGTTGGGTCTCAGCTAAGGATCAGCTCCAGCCTTTGTCTAATTGGATGGAGACTTTGAAGAACATGAGGTCTCCAGAGCTACTCCCACTTGGAGACAAGACTGCTGGCTTTTGATGCCTCCGTCATTGGCTGACGGTGGGATGAAGAGTGTGAGTGAGTAGTGTGTGACCTCCTGGATAAAGTGATTTCCATTTGATGCAGGGAAAGTCTTTATTAGTCCTTAGCATCCAACCCTCACTGAAACAGAGGGTGGTACCTGCCAGGAAAGATTATCTGGCTGGGGCAATCGTCACTGTCCACTACAAGGAATAAATATGATGATAAACATAAAGTATAGACTTTCAAGGTAACGCAGTGGTAAAGGATCTGCCTGCCAATGCAGGAAATGCAAGAGATGTGAGTTCGATTCCTGGGTTGGGAAGATCCCCTGGAGTAGGAAATGGCAACCCACTCCAGTATTCTTACCTAGAAAATTCCATGGACAGAAGAGCATGGCAGGCTACAGTCCATGGGGTCACAAAGAGTCGGACATGATAGAATGACTGAGCACATGGCATATATATATATATATGAAGTATAAGCACAGGATTTGGGAGACAAGAAATGCCTAATCAATATTTCTATAAAACAATAAAGAGATCTGTGTGGCTTCAAGAAAGATTGGCCAGTGAGATTTACCCAAAGTTTGTTTCTTTGAATAAACCTACATAAAATAGTAAGATGAAGGCAACTTTTAAACAGAAATGTTAGACATGATTATATTTGGATATTAAAAAGACAATATGGAGATGTGTGACAGATGGGATACACTAGGGGCAGAGAGAATGATTAGATGATACCACCCTTATGGCAGAAAGCTAAGAAAAACTAAAAAGCCTCCTGATGAAAGTGAAAGAGGAGACTGAAAAAGTTGGCTTAAAACTCAACATTCTGAAAACTAAGATGATGGCATCTGGTTCCATCACTTCATGGCAAATAGATGGGGAAACAATGGAAACAGTGACAGACTTTATTTTGGGGGCTCCAACATCACTGCAGATGGTGGCTGCAGCCATGAAATTAAAAGACACCTACTCCTTGGAAGAAAAGTTATGACCAACCTAGATGGCATATTAAAAAGCAGAAACATTACTTTGCCAACAAAGGTCCGTCTAGTCAAGGCTATGTTTTTTCCAGTAGTCATGTATGGGTGTGAGAGTTGGACTATAAAGAAAACTGAGCACCAAAGAATTGATGCTTTTGAACTGTGGTGTTGGAAAAGACTCTTGAGAGTCCCTTGGACTGCAAGGAGATCCAACCAGTCCATTCTAAAGGAAATCAGTCCTGAATATTCATTGGAAGGACTGATGCTGAAGCTGAAACTCCAATACTTTGGCCACCTGATGCGAAGAACTGACTCACTGGAAAAGACCCTGATGCTGGGAAAGATTGAAGGTGTGAGGAGAAGGGGATGACAGAGGATGAGATGGTTGGATGGCATCACCGACTCTAAGGACACGAGTTTGGATAAACCAGAGTTGGCAATGGACAGAGAAGCCTGGCGTGCTGCAGTCCATGGGGTGGCAAATATTCAGACACGCCCAAGTGATTGAACTAAACTGATAATCTGGGACAGATATGATGTAAGTCTAAAATAAAGTGATGGTAAAATGGAAAAAGTATAGCTTGGAAGCAATACTTTGTGTATTTGGCAATCTTATGTCTAAAGAGGAAAACAAGCTCATTTGCTTATACCACATGCAATGTAACAAGCAAAGTAAAAATAATCACTATAGAAGAAACTTTGTTTCTTCAAAAGTCACTAGGCACTGAGATGTTTTGTGGAAATTGTACCTGTTTTGTATTTTAACATGTTATAATATAAAATTAGGTAAGCTGTAATGTTCAGTTCTCTTGTTAATATGTTATTGGTTTAAATTTATGGCATTTTTTTCTATATTGACATCAGGAAAAATTAGATGCCTTACTCATCAGGGAAGAGTATTTATTGATATCAAATGCAATTGTCAACCCAAACTGGTCCCAGCTGGCTCTCAAGACAACCTCTTTTGTAATGCTCTTGGAACTCAAACCACGAAGACATTACATTTACAAAGGATGTACTGAATAACACTGCGACCCAGAATCCAGTCCAGGTGTTAAGTGACTGCAACTATGAGTGAAAACACTACCTGTTCTCAGGCATCTTAAAATACACTGTGTGTGTGTGTGTTAATCACTCAGTTGTGTCTGACTTTTTGCGACCCCATGGGCTGCATCCCACCAGGCTCTTCTGTGCATGGGATTCTCCAGGCAAGAATACCAGAGTGGGTTGCCATTTCCTTCTCCAAGGGATCTTCCTGACCCAGGGATTGAACCCAGGCCTCCTGCATTGCAGGTGGGTGCTTTACCATCTGAGCTACTAGGGAAGCCTGTAAAATATACTAGCTGTAGCAAATGTACAAAACAGGTCCAAACAGATTAAAACCATTGCAAGTGTACCAGGTTCTCTGAGGATAGTCAATGACCATACTCATTGGAAAAGACCCTGATGCTGGGAAAGACTGAGAGCAGGAGAAGTGGGTGACAGAGGATGAGATGGTTGATTGGCATCATTGACTCAATGGACAAGTGTTTGAGCAAGCTCCAGGACATGTGAAGGACAAGGAAGCCTGGCGTGCCGCAGTCCATGGGGTCACAAAGAGTCAGACAGGACTAAGCAACTGAACAACAACAAATGACAACAATAATCCCCAAGGGAGACTGAGGAACTGCTTATCACGTGCTAGTGATAGTGTTTTCAGTAAGTTTTAGAAGTTAGAGATAGAACCACAGAGCAAATAAAGAACAAAGATATGAACAGTGATAAAATAAATCATAAAAATAAGCAAAAGTAAAAACAAACAGTTCAGGCATTTGGAATTTTCTTCTTTTGGGGGGGAAATCTACTGAAGTCTCATTCCAAAGAGTGGGAAAATATGAGAAGTTTTAGAAACATATCTGTTTGATATTGTCACATTAAAAGATCTTAATGGCGAAATAAATTTTTACTTTTTACTTGGATATTTCAGTTCAGTTCAGTCCAGTCACTCAGTCGTGTCCAACTCTTTGCGATCCCATGAATCACAGCACAACAGGCCTCCCTGTCCATCACCAACTCCCGGAGTTCACTCAAACTCAGGTCCATAGAGTCAGTGATGCCATCCAGCCATCTCATTCTCTGTCGTCCCCTTCTCCTCCTGCCCCCAATCCTTCCCAGCATCAGAGTCTTTTCCAGTGAGTCAACTCGTCCCATGAGGTGGCCAAAGTATTGCAGTTTCAGCTTTAGCATCAGTCCTTCCAATGAACACCCAGGATTGATTTATTTACCTGCAAATACAACTTTAGCCATAAACATCATGGCAATATTGTAGCAATATTTTTATTATTGATATCTCCTGATCTCTTTATTCTCCTTTCAAAAGAATGATATTATAACTTACATCTAAAAAATAATGTTCAGAAATGCCACAATGGAAGGATTGAAATGATTATTCACGATATGAACATTGTATTAACCCATATAATGCAATAAAGTCTATCTTTAAGATAATAAAGACAATACATTTGCCCCCAAAACTGTGAGCTTTGCTTGATTATGAAACAAATGTCAAGCAAGGATAAAGGTATATTTGCATGTTAGGAATAATGAGAATTTGTAAATGAGTTGCAACTTCCTGGAAAAAAATTCCAAGCCTAAACACTGTCTTTCTCTGCAATAAATATGAACTAGATATTTTTTTTTTCTACTTTGCTCTATGAGAAACTCACTTACACGGAAATAATGCCAGAGCTTTGACTATACATATACAGTTCTGTGCTCACTCAGCAAGACTGGATGGTATTGTAAATAAATAACAGCAAAAACAGTAATATACCTTTCTTTGACTATGTCTTTGAAACAGGGATCATATTCATTAGCGATCATACACTCTGTTAAGGTCAAATCCACAACTCTATTTACAATTATATCCCTAGCATCTAGAACATACAAAATGTATTTATCGATAATCTACTTTATGATAGACACTATTTGGGGTATTCAGAATAAAATAAGTACAAAATCTACAAATTCTTTCCCCTCAAAGTAAAGAAAGTAAAAAATAATTCAAGTAAACAAATGATGGGGAAAACAGTTAATGACAAAAGTCAAGATAGAAATTAAATGAGGGCTGTCAAAAGGCCACTTGGAGGAAGTAACACTTGAGTTCAGTTGTAAAGTATGAAAAGTAATCATTCTAGGAGCAAGGGTTTAGGCAACTGGGGGAGGGAGGGGATGGGTGTTGCCAAGAGCTGAGACATAACAGTAAGTGCAAAAACTCTGGACTTTGGGGATTTATAGAAACAAGAGAGCTTTTTGCTGAGAAATAGTGAGTCAGAGAAATGCATGTGTTCAGGTTAGATCTTGGAGGAAATGTTAGGAATATCATCATTTATTCTAATGACAATGAGAAGTTATTGGAAGGATATAAGCAAGATAGTAATATAACTTGGCACATAGTAGATACTTACTCAATATAACTGGGCTGAAAAATATAAATTAACACAATTAAAATGTTCTTATTTTTGTTTTATGTTATGCTGATGCTTTATTTTATACATTTAAGTAATGGTTTAAGTGAAATCTGTGATTATAGTATGCACAATTGACCATTTGGTAAGGATTTTCTTATCAGAAAAAAACGAAACTAATCTGAAAGGCTGATAGGAAAACATTCTTATCAGCATTCAATCATAATGCTGGATTCACTTAAGCATGTATGTTAATGTCATAATTTAACAAAATGTTCGTGTTTTGAAAGATGGTTTCTAGGATATCATAATTTCTGAAGGGGTAATCAAGGAACTCCAAAGTCTGGAGCTGGTATTAAATACATAAGCAACAGAAAGAAACTAGAAATGATATTTATTGCCTCTGAATTGAAGAAACTTTCAAGTGACCTTTTATCTCTTTTAAATTCTCCGTTTGTATTATTTTTTGTTTCTTAAGGATAATAGAAACTAAGAAATGAATTTCATGAAACTTCATGCTGTGGAGATATGGCAGGCTCATGATTCCATCTAAATAATAAAGTAGGACAGCACTTTCAAAGCATCGTGCCAATAGAGTTCATGTGAAATATGTCTGCTTTATTGATTCATGTTACATCTGGGTGCCCTTCCCTTGGTGAAGTCATTCTCATTCCTTACCCAGAGTAGTTTATGTCTTGCCATACCAAAACATGAATATCATTTTTTAGATTCTGTAGACCTAATTTCAATATGGATATTTGGACAGCTTTATTGATAATCCTTTCCAGAGTACCTAAGAGCCTGTGATGGCCAAAGCCTGTATGACTTATCTTTGTTTTACACAAAGAAATATGACCCCAGTGGTACTAGTCCTCCACTTTCCACAGCTGTTGGCCACTTGCTTCCTGTTCTGGGTCAAAATCTATCTCAGGCTCTGAGATTAGTCCTTTCTTAAGCAGGGAAATTTAAACCTGAGCAGGATGGAGTCATTCTCACCTAGATACCAAGATCTGTTAACTCAATTTTCTTTTCCTATTTCTCTGAATGGACTTTGACCTTCTGCTCAGTTTTAGTAACAACATACATTTTTGTTTCCATAAAGCAGTTTATTTTCTTGAAAAAGTGCCAGAATCTCAGTTATACTAACACACCTTTCTGAATATTAAAACTACCACACTCTCCTTATAATTTTTTTCTCATAAATGATTTTTCTTCCCTCATAAAATGAAGCACCTGAAAATCTACATGTGAGAATGTCTATAAGCATCGCCTCCGAAGAGAATATGTTCACACTGGCAAAATGATCATCTGTTCTAGAAAGTTCTTAGATCATTCTCAGATGGATACTAGGATTGAAAATTATTTTCTGCATGAAAGGAGAATATTATACTTGGCAAGACCTGACCAATACACACAGGATATGGAAGGAAAACATTAATACAACTGGGGAATGGCACCTGGGGGAGAAGTGCCTCTTGAACACTAAGAGTGGCTACAGCTGCTGCATGAGTGACTTCCAAAAATACAGGAAATAGAAGAGGGAATGACCTCATGTTCAGCCATGTCTCCATGGAGGAGGAGCTCACACGGGATTTGTTCCAAACCACCTGAACAAATAGGCTCCAGGTAGGCTTATCTATTTGCACCGAAGGAGAGGGAAAAAGTTTTACATCGAGACTGCTAAAAAAGGGAATACTTTTCTGAGAAGGGCTTTCTGATGATACGGTGGGGAAATGAAGAGGTAGAGGAATTAGCTCACAGAACATATTGGCAGTGAAGGGACGTATTACAAGTGTGTTTCAATTAGAGACATTTTTCTTCCTTCTTTTCCTTCCTCCATCCTCCCTTTCTTCCCTCCTCTCTTCCTTCCTTCCCTTCATCCTTCTTCGCACACTCGTCACTTTTCCGTAACCTAGTTCCCACCTCTCTTCATTCTCTGATGCCCTGAAGATAACTGATAACTAATCTGGCAGGAATCATTCAGGAGACATACTCCAGATGGGTTCGTATCATCTGCATCAGTGCGGTGTCGTTAAAGGTCCTAATCAGAGTGTAGAGCTTTTATTCAGCTTTTCTCTCACGGCTTCACATTCTCCTTTTACTCAGTTACCCACTCATCATGTCTTTGGGTGTTTTCCACTTCAAATATCTGCAATTAGCCAGGACTGTAGAGGGCCTTACAAAGGCACAGACAGTAGAACTCAGCCTCCGTAACAGGTTAGTTTTGATTTTTGAAAATTTACATTTATAAAAGCACATTAAATCAGATTCATTGTTACTTTTTTTCTTCCTAGTGTCTATTGTGAATCTATTCACCTCTAATTTCAATACCTAAGAGTAAATAGGTCATAAGTGAAGTGAAATTTGCTCAGTCATGTCCAACCCCATGGACTACACAGTCCATTCAATTCTCTAGGCCAGAATACTGGAGTGGGTAGCCTTTCCCTTCTCCAGGGCATCTTCCTGACCCAGGGGTTGAACCCAGGTCTCCCGCATTGCAGGCGGATTCTTTGCTAGTTGAGCCACAAGGGAAGCCCAAGAATACTGGGGTGGGTAGCCTATCCCTTCTCCATAAAATCTTCCAACCCAGGAATTGAACCGGGGTCTCCTGCATTGCAGGCAGATTCTTTACCAACTGAGCTATCAGGAAAGCCCTAAATAGGTCGTAGCAAATATTTAATAAGTATAACATAGAATTAAATTAAAATATACTATTAGAAGTTATTTGGCTTTTGTTTCTTATTTCATCTTCAATAATTAAAATATCTTCAGTAGCAGCCCATGTTGGGCAAAGTGACATAAATTTAGGTTAATTTTTTAGGCAATTTGAGTATCTTTCTCTTTTCTCCCACTGTAAAATGCAGTAAAATAAAATAATTTCTCTTTAAATTCCTCTTTATTTTTATTTTTTTAATTGATGTAGTAAGGCAGAGTTCAGTGTTCATTGTTTAGTTACTGAGTCATGTCCAACTCTTTTGCAACCCCATTCACTATAGCCTACCCGGCTCCTCTGTCCATGGGATTTCCCTGGCAAGAATACTGGAGTGGGTTGTCATTTCCTACTCCAGGTGATCTTCTCAACCTAAGAACTGAACCCATGTCTCCTGCATTGGCAGGCATATTCTTTACCACTGTGCCACCTGGGAAGCCCAGGGTTCATATAGCTCCAGAAAGATGATACCATTGATTTAGAGAATGGCAAATATAGGCAAAGAATAAACACATGTGAAAAAATTACCAAGGTAAAAATCACACACTGTGTTCAGAAGCTCCTTACAGAAAACAGTTCTTTGTCCATTTGTGATGCAGCTGTACACTCTGGTCCTTATTGGGACACTTAGGAGATAAGTATGACATGGCCACAAATGAAATGCATTTTATACTACTTTGAGGATGAGTTCCCATTGAAATTGTGTCCTGCCCATAGCAGTACTCAGTGTAAGGGGAAGGTTGGATGTGGGGGGTTGTGGGCAGGCAGGAGGAAAGTTATCCAATCAGAAGAACAGCATCCACAAAGGTCAGGAGCATTGCATATTCAGCAAAGGGAGCCAGCATTGTTCAACCAGACCTATTAATACCCAGCACCAAACCCAGCTGTAGGGGCGGAGTATTAAGTCACGACTTGACTGAGATCGCTTGTTTGATTGTCAGCCTGAAAAGGCAGCTCAAGTGTCAGAACTCCTTTGAAAGGATTGTCCTCAGAACTGGACGATACTCACATGAGTAGGCAGAGTTGAGAACTGACCATACTGCCTGATTCTAGAAATCAGATAAATGGTTTTTCACTTATACCTCTCCTCTTTGTCATCTTCCTTTTATGCTTTAAATACAAGCATCAGAGTCTCATTACAGGGTCTTTTTTTTTAAAAACAAACAACAAGAACAGTAGTAAAATAGTTTTCAGAGAGTAAAATGTTAAATTCAGCATCCCATTAATCACATCTCTTTCCAACTACTAATGGAAGGTACGAGAGGAATAATTTCAGAGGTTGGGACACTGACTTCAAAAGGCAATCTGTGTAGGTGGCATAGAAGTAGTGAATTGGACAGTCCAAGGGTGCATTCCTACAGAGGAACAGACATAGAACCCTGGGAAATGGGCACAGGTAAGCAGAGGGGACACATTCACAGGTGAGGTTAAAGAGGGCTCAGTGTCCAAACTGATTTCATAAGCATTTATCAGTGCTTGCGCCGAATTTCATGAAAAGTGCTACTCATTATGCAAAATCATATAATATAGAGTCCCTGGTCTCACCTTCTCCAGTGAGAAACATATCTGGATGCATAGAAGCTAAGAGTCTAAACTGCTGAGTGTCTAATGTAGGGTTTCTGTTTCATTCTTATGTTCCACCCTGCCTTCACAAATGTGTTTTTGTTGTTCAGGAGCCAAGTTGTGTCCAACTCTTTGCAACTCCATGGAATGCAGCACACCAGGTGTCCCTGTCCTTCACTATTTCCAGGAGTTTCCCCAAATTCACGTCCATTGAGGTGGTGACGCCATTCAACCATCTCATCCTCTGTCACCCTCTTCTCCCTTTGCTTCAATCTTTCTGAGCATCAGGATCTTTTCCAATGAGTCAGATCTTTGCATCAGGTGGCCAAAGCATTGGAGCTTCAGCTTCAGCACCAGTCCTTCCAGTGATCAGTCCTCAAGGGTATAAAGGACAAGAATTCTTTGGGGGAAGGTCTATCCTGCCTCCCACAGAGGATCTCTGTCTGGAGCAGTGATTACTGGTGCTGGGGTCTGCAGCTGTTACTTCTCAGCTGTGTGACCTTAATCAGGTATCTTGACCATTCTTTGCCTCTGTCTCCTCACTTGTGAAGTGAGAAATACAGCAGTGCCTTTCTCACAGGGTTGTTGGAAGGGTTAATGGTTTTAGTACTTGCACAGTCATTGGAAGAATTTCTGACGTGTTGTAAGTGCTGTAGGTCTGTAAGATGTTATTCTTTCCCCCAGGATTTGCTAAAAGAAAAGGAGCAACACGAATGATGCTAATGACCTTTTTATATGACTCTTACAGAAATAGTCTAATGGAGAAAGATGAGTTCATGTTTTAAAAGAAAGGTTAGCCATTTTAAAACATACATGCCCCAAATCTAATAACTTGCAAAATCATGTTTTAAAAGATGTTTGGCCACTCAGGCCTTAGCTCAGGTTGTGATGATCTAAACACCAGGGCATCCAAAATCAAAATATGATGAAACGAACAAACAAAAAATAATAAAAATAGAATCATGACTTCATCATAGACCTCCACACAAACAGTGAGGTGACAGAACAACCATAGTTCAACACCATTAAAGCAACAATGGATGTCTTATTACTGACTTTTATTTTATGTTGTATTGAATTTTGCCCCAGGATGGTCATTATACCTTAACTTCCCAGTTGGAGACCCCTCATCCCATTTGCGGCTCAGGCGGCCATAAATTAGTCTAGGAAATCTATCCTGTGAGTATTAAATCACTTGGCCAGTTGTGCAACATGGGAGAATTCTGGCAGAGATGGCGTGGATTGGAGTCTGCCTTCATCTTCCCCAGGTGCGTCCAACAGTTGCCACAGGCATGAGGAAGACTCCGGAAAGCATCCTTCCCCACTGTCTCTACCCTCTCACGTCTCTGTACAGACTCAGCTAAGTGTGGGGTAACGTGACCAAGGTGCTAAACTTTTGCTTGCCTCAAGATTTACATGGACGTCAGGAGCTCAGGGTCATTATGAGTCTGCTCCTCATTTTTCATTCCCTCTTGGGAATTCTGATGAAAATGACAGCCAGTGTTTGCGATGATTCTTGATTCTTCTTGGAAACCAGTTGGTGATTGAAGCATCACCTCACTAACAATCGAATCAAGCTGTGTGGTTGGTAAAGGACCTTATTGAAGTTGGGCCACTTTCCAAACTAAGTCTTCGATGACAACTGGAAACTGATATTATGTTTTGAATCCCTAGGTGGGCTCCTGAAGGCACAAGGAGATTCACAAAGTATGCCTGCAAATCGAAGGTGACAGGACACTTAGAAGAATTTGGGAAGTGAAGACAGAAACAGACCAGAATTGATTTAGAGGCATTGGAAAATTTCTTAGAGATAAAACAGGGACCAAATTATACCAAGTGGAATTATTACGAAAGCAAAAGCTTTTGTCAACAATCAGAGTTAGATGCAGAAAACTGTTGTTGGAAGCATTTTATAGATTTTCTGGGGTTTATCTCCTGCTGTCTTAGACTTTTACTTATCTTGGACACTGGCATGTCAAACCACTTGGGTCCGTTTTTACCTTAAGTATTCTGATTTCAGAGCCTCTGGAGACAGGACCTTAGAGGCCCTGATTCTCATAAAACTCTTTTGATTTTATTTTATAAGTCAATTATTTGTGAATTTTTAAAAGTGAATTGATTATTTCTATCAACATGCTCAAACCATACCTGCACAAAACTCACTGGACACATGGATAAAATCATGTCCTCATTCTCTTTTTTTTTTTTTAATTTTTTTTTCTGCTTCTTTGGCTTCTTTTGGGACATTTCCCATAAATGCAATTATTAGCAGAGAAATGATGTGACAAACGCAAGTTACTCAGTAATGATACTTGATTAGCAGATGGGTCACTTTCTCTGTTAATGACAAATAGGTTGTTCTCTGTCATTTAGAAGGAAGATGGCCAATGGAACAATCAGAAAACCTGCCTTATTGTTACAGCTCTGTCACTGATTATGTGTGAAACAAGGCAAGTCACTTTATCTTCTACATTCCTCATCTATAAAATGAGAATTTCTATTAGATGATCCCAAAGTTCCCTCTAAATACTAAACTATGGGATTCCAAGCTCAGAGAACAATTTAGCTCCATTTGCTGAGCTGTGAGTTGAGAAGACCAAACTTTTGCAGGGACTGAGTATGCTATATCGTTTTATATTTTAAAGTTTACACAGTCAAATTCTCATAGGTTTTACCTGTCACAAATACTTAAAGTGATATGTTAGTTTTCTTAGTTCTTCTCTCTTTGTCTGAACTAGCATTGCACTTACAGTTGACATAACCAGTTCAAGTTTTTGAATGATTTGACTATTACTATAAAAATAATGCATGAATATTATAAAATGAAATTAAAGTTTTTCAAGAACAGATATTCTGTATAAATCCAGAAAAATAATTTCTTGAATACCCTTTTAGAAATTTCCCATTTAAAGTGAACACACAAAGTATATTCACATACATTCTTTTGATACCCTTTAATATTAAGCTATTTGAGTCAAATATACCTTTAAAATCTTTCCACATCAGTAAATAGAGTATATCACATTCTTTTAAAATAATGGTTTATGTTTGAATGCTTTATAATTCATGGAAAGTTTCTTAGATTATAATTTCAAATATTAGTTATGTTATTGGGTTTTTCTTCCGTAATTATTTTTTCCTGGTTAATGAGATATAATTAACAAACAACATTGCATGAATTTAAGGCAGATAATGTGATGTATGTTGAAATGATCACTATAATACGGTTAGTTAATATAGTCATCACCTCATATAATTACCTTTTTTGGTTGTGTTGTAAGAATATTTAGGATCTACTCTCTTAGCAAATTTACAGTGTTTTTACCTACTGTCACCATGCTGTGTATCAGATCCCTAGAATTTATTCCTCTTTTCTTCAGTAATTTTGAAGTTCAGGTGTCTTCAACTTATGCTAAAGGCATAAGTGTTCTTTTTTGTGTGTATTTTCATTTTTTTTCTACTGCAAAAAGTATATTGGAATCAATTAATTGCCACAGATAAGGAAACCATTGAAAAAAGTATTATTTCTCACGGAAAGATATCTCAAACATAAAAATGTATGTATTTGTGATTTGAAATAGGTCCCTAAACAGAGCATTGTTAGCACTCACAAAGATAAATCCCTAGTCTCTACGCCTGAAATGAGTTAGACATTTCATTTCAGGTGTTGAGGACAAAAAAATTTATATAAGTAACTTCCTGTCACTAAAAGTTTTCTTGAGAAACAACCAGAAAAGGACTCAGCCTCCTCAGATTATTTGTAACCTTTAACATTTTTCATTGTTTTTTGTTTAGCTTTGTTTTGAAAAGATTAACATAAAAAATGCTTATGGAGTATCTGAGCCATGTGAAGACTATCAGGCAATCTCAAAAATATACAAGCATTTAAGAAGAAAAGAACCTGTTTCAATACACTCATACTTTTTGATTGGTTTGTTAAGTTGGGCATAAATCTCTTACTTGTCCTGAACCACTCAAATGGACTTTTAGAGCTGATATCCTTTGTCCCGTGAGCCTGTTATTCTTCCTGCCTTTCTCACCATTTCTAGGTTCATGGATGCAACAAAGAATTAAAGAAAATCACACCAACTAATGACCAAGAGGAATTGTCCTACCTTTTTTTTTTTTTAGAGGATCACAAATTCATATTTTATCATAAAAGCTTCACTTCTCTTTATGTCTCTCTTGTAGTTCAGGGAGACACCTCCTCCCATAACTACTTGGCAAGGGGAAGCTACTGCAGAGGAAGACAACAGGAGCAGCAGGAGGCCTTTCTCACCTTGCAAACAGAACCCAGAAAAGGAATAAACCCCGGTCATTTGTAGAGACATGGATGGACCCAGAGTCTGTCATACGGGGTGAAGTAAATGAGAAAGAGACGAACGAATATCCTATCAGTTCAGTTCAGTTCAGTTGCTCAGTCGTGTCCGACTCTTTGCGACCCCATGAATCACAGCACGCCAGGCCTCCCTGTCCATCACCAACTCCCGGAGTTCACTCAAACTCCTGTCTATGCTGCTGCTGCTGCTGCTGCTAAGTCACTTCAGTCGTGACCGACTCTGTGCGACCCCACAGACGGAAGCCCACCAGGCTCCCCCATCCCTGGGATTCTCCAGGCAAGAACAGTGGAGTGGATTGCCCAGTGCATAAATGTGGAATCTAGAAAAACAGTGCAGTTGAAACCATGTGCAGGGCAGAAAAAGGGACGCAGACTTAGAGAACAGACTCGCGGACTGGGGAGGAAGGGGGCTGGGCCAAAACCGAGAGTGGCACGGACGCACATCCACCACCCCATGTGCAACGGATAGCTGCGGGGAGGTGGCTGCAGAGCACGGGGAGCTCAGTTTGGTGCTGTGACCGACTGGAGGGGCGGGAGGAAGGGGGCTGGGAGGGAGGTCAAAGAGAGAGGGCATCTATGTAACACATAGCTGATTCATGTTATGCAGCAGAAACCCAACATTGCAGAACAATCACACTCCAGTAAAAAATAATGTTCTCTATAGCCGATGATCTTAACAACATTTCTGTCTTCTGATCCATCAGCCACCAGTGTTCTTTCCCACAGAGTTCTGAAGAGGTTCATTGAGTTTCACAATCCTTCTAGACCACCTTCGCTAAATTAAATCTCTCACTAATTTCTCTAGTCCTCCACATACAAAGGCCTCTCAGACTATATGTAAAGTAAAACCAAATAAACTAGTATTTATCTTTGTGTGTGCTCAGTCTCATCCAACTGTTTGTGACCCCATGAACTGTAGCCAACCAGGCTCCTCTGTCCATGGGATTATCCAGACAAGAATACTGGAGTGGGTTGCCATTCCCTTCCCCACGTTTCTGTCTTTACAGGTGTAAAATCATCCTGAGGAGAAGCAGTATGTTTTAAAGACAAAGGGTGAACAGCGTGGGTCCTGGCAAATGTTCTCTTTCTGCTCCCATCAGTCAGGTTTTTATGGAGGCCATTCTGCAGATCTTTCACTGTGAGCTGTGCCCTGCTAAGGGAAATGCACTGGCAGAAGTGTGAAATAAGTTTACGCTTTTATTGATACTCTGAAGAGGTTTGTTCTTTTTTGGACATAATTTATGCTTTGCTGCCACTAAGACTCAGTTTACCCACAGTTCTACTAAACTTTACCTGCTGTACTTCATCCGAATGGATTTACATGAATCCATTCATCTGAAATCTATACATCTAAATTTTTTTTTTGTTATAATCTTTTGCTGTTTTACTTTTTATTGAAGCATAGTTGATTCACAATGTTGCTTTAGTTTCAGGTGTGCAACAAAGTGATTCAGTTGTACAAACACACACACACACACACACACACACACACATGTATTCTTTTTCCAGTCTTTTCCCTTCTAGGTTATTGCAAAATTCTGAGTATAGTTCCCTGTGCTATACAGTAACTCCTTGTTGATTATCAATTTTACATACAGCAGTGTATATATGTTGATCCCAACTTCCTGATTTATCTCTCCCCACTCCTTTCCCCTACTGTATTTTTTGGTTACATCTGTGAATTTATTTTTTGTAAATAGATTCATTTATATCATGTTTTATTCCATATGTGGCTCAGATGGTAAAGAATCTGCCTGCAGTGTAAGAGACCTAGGTTCAATCCCTGTGTTGATAAGATCCCCAGGAGAAGGGATTGGCATTCTTGCTTGGAGAATTCCATGGACAGAGGAGCCTGGCAGGCTACAGTCCATGGGATCGCAAAGAGTTGGACATGACTGAGCAACTAACACTTACTTACTTATGTGATGGTATATGGCATTTTTCTTTCTCTGTCTGGCTTACTTCACTTAGTAAGACAATCTTCGGGTCCATCCATGTTGCTGCAAATGGCATCATTTCTTTTTTATGGCTGAGTAATATTCCATTATACATATATATATATATATTCCTATATATATATATACATCTTATTTATCCGTTCATCTGATGATGGTAATACAGATAACCTTTAAAAGCGTTCATGTAACTAATCAGAGCATGTGGATTGATATGTTTTGCTAATCTACTTTCCTATTTCAGATTGAATTCTTGTGAACGAATTTGGCTGATCTGCCATTGTCTAGGAAAGAACTGAGAAGAATAGGGGGAAAGTACTATAATTGGGAAAGACCAAGAAAATCAATATCCCCAGGCTTTCAAATTCACCATGTTTTATTACTCTGCTACTTTAAATGTATGGGGTAAGCAAGAATCATTATTTTGTGTCATACTTTGGTTCATCTCTTCCCAGATTCTGTCTCTAAAAGAAATGTTGTTAGAGAGGTAAACTTTCTCATCTGTCAGTTATTTCAGAACTGAGTACAATCTTAGACTCTTTCATAAGTACTGGTGAAAACTGACAGAGGTTTTCAGCCAGGACTGATTCTTGATGTGATAAGTGAGTAAATGAGCTTAATATTAATGAAGTAACACACACATGCCACTCTCTGGTTCTGAACATAACACTCTAAAACCTCAAAGGAAGTATTTGATAGTTAAGTGTTTTCATTCCATGTTCTTTTGAAAATATTTATCAATTTTTCTATTCCCTTATACTCCTTCAAGTAATTTCGCATAAACATATATGGGCTCGCTAAGAGTCAGATATGACTGAGCAACTGACACATCACACGCTTATGCATATATATAGAACACACTCCAAACGTTGTTGGGATTTTGAAATAACACAAGATTTTCTTACTCTTCATTCCAGAATAAACAATTTGTTTCTACTGTGTTTATATTTCATTTCAGGATAAGGTTTGAACTAAATATTTTATAAAGGCCCCTTCAAATAACTACGAAGTATTCTCTCAAGGGAAAAATTATCCACCTTTATTATTTGCCAACAGTCTTTGAAGAAGACTAGTATATTTTAAGTTTATTTTAAATGTAGGAGATAATATTTTCTTGTTGATATTGTCATCAGCATAGTTCCATGCCATGTTAAAACATTATCCTCTTGCACTCATTAAACAATGCACTATTTTATGTTGGGAAGAAGCATGTGCATATGATGCTCTAGAAGGTTATTAGCTGTGCACTGTTTCCCAATTCTGGCGCCACCTAATTTAACTGAGAAGGAAATGTGCTTTTCAAAAGGAAAAGTTGTTGCGGGGATCTAAGTTTAAGAGGAAACTATGGAGACTTTCAGAGTCACTAGCAGTCTTCTTGCTCATGTTAGGCCCTCACATAAACAAGAGCTTCATTTTGATTGCGATTAGAAGATTATATTGTTCAGGGTCAGAAGGCACTTTTTGACATTAGCAGATATTTTCAGGGAAAGCTTCAACTGATTTTCTTCTAAAAAAAAAAAATCTAATTTCAAAATGGTGACAGTCTAGATGGATGGTATAGCATGACTGCAGTTGAATGACTTATGCTCTTCTATGTAAACATTAGTAATGCCTTGATTGACAGACTTGCCTTGACAATTGATCATAAAGAGATGCTCACTCTTGGCAGGAGAAGAAGTAAAACATCTGGTTTAATAGATGTTGATGCACAAGCAGAGATGTCAATCACCGGCAGATTGGATTGTTTGGATTTGATGCTAAATGGAAATTTGCAGATCTGATTATTAAAATGGCAAAGCAATCCTTCATAATGGCCACAGGGATAAACATCATTTGGAAAATAGGGCAAAAGCCGAAGTTTTAGCAATGTATAGTTGTTCAGAAATAAAATCCACTTCCTTTAAAGTGAAAGGTAAGCATATAGTCTCCCCACCAATCCCCAAATGATTCCCAGTCTGAGAAATATGACTTTTTAAATCCAATATTCATTGATGTCCTAATGTTCAGAGCTGGAGTCTAAAGGAGATTTTTATTTGGTGATCATCTTTACATGAAAAGCAAATAGCCAGGTTGACATGGTGTTGTAAATTAACATTGCAGACATCAAAGCAAAAGATTAGGTGTGTAATAGTGATAATTTGAATATTCCTTTTGGCAGATGTGGAGTTGTGGTAGGTTGAAAACTTGTTGAATGATTCTTTATTTTGCTATTTAGCTGCATTTAATTATTTTTTATATACACAAAACCTGTCAGAAATAATACATCAAAATAAGTAAAAGTAGTTAGTGGATATAAGTATGTCAGAATTCCAGCATTTCACTTGTAGAAATTCCAACAGTACAGTTTCTTGAGGTAAATGAGCAAACTTTTCTCCTTAATTCAGATGCAAGTATTGCTTTAGATATGATAAATAGTATTAATTTTTAAAATTATGTGCATGTTTCAGAGAATTCTAGCCCCATATATGTTAAGTATATTTCTCTGTAAGTCAACAGAAACAGACAGCAAACATATATGTGTTTATGGGGGGCTTCCTTGGTGGCAAAGTGGTAAAGAATCCACTTGCCAGTGTGAGAGATGGCTTCGATCCCTAGGTTGGGAAGATCCTCTGGAGAAGGAAATGGCAACTCACTCCAGTAGTCTTGCCTTGGAAATCCCATGGACAGAAGAGCATGGAGGGCTACAGTCCAGTGTTGCAGAGTCACACATGATTGAAGTGACTTAGCATGCACACACACACACATACACACACAAACACACTTTTGGCCAACCAAATATTGGGTTGGCAAAAGTTTTTTTCCCATAACATTTTGTATATAAACATCTCATGGGTAAACATCAAAGAGGTTAGGCTTTTCTTAGTTTTTGACTGAGTGAAGTGAAAGTTGCTCAGTCGTGTCCGACTCTCTGTGACCCCATGGACAATACAGTCCATGGAATTCTCCAGGCCAGAATACTGGAGTCAGTACCCTTTCCCAACTCCAGGGGATCTTCCCAACCCAGGGCTCGAACCCAGGTCTCCCACATTGCAGGAGGATTCTTTACCAGATGAGCCACAAGGGAAGTCCTTCTCTTAATTTTTGAAAGTCTAAACTAGAGATGGTCAAGAAGCAGTCATTATGATGACTTCTCAAGAGTTCCTCTCTTATCCCCCCACAAGGAAGCTGTGCCTTTTGAAGCCATTATGCAGTCAGTCATTCATGAACATTAGTCCAGTGGCCAGTGTGGCCTGGGCTACATAATAAAGGCAAGCAAAGAGAAGACAGGGATGTCTTTTCTCCTTATTCATTTCTATATTCTTAACATCAAGAAAATTGCTTTGCAGTTAGTAACATGCTCACAAAAATAATATTTGAATGAAAGAATTAACAAAGAATGTGTAACACAGGCTCCTTGTATTCAAAGAGGTTAAATCTGATTTGTGTTTTCATGAAAAATAATTAAAGATGTTTAAATAACTTCTCTTTATATAAGAAAAAACACGAAAGAGAATGTATAAGGCCTCAGTTCAGTTCAGTTCAGTTCAGTCGCTTAGTCGTGTCCGACTCTCCGCGACCCCATGAATCACAGCACGCCAGGCCTCCCTGTCCATCACCAACTCCCAGAGTTCACTCAGACTCAAGTCCACAGAGTCGGTGATGCCATCCAGCCATCTCATCCTCGGTCATCCCCTTCTCCTCCTGCCCCCAACCCTTCCCAGCATCAGAGTCTTTTCCAGTGAGTCAACTCGTCGCATGAGGTGGCCAAAGTATTGGAGTTTCAGCTTTAGCATCAGTCCTTCCAATGAACACCCAGGATCGATCTCCCTTAGAATGGACTGGTTGGATCTCCTTGCCTAATTAGATGAAAAAGTAGAAGTCAAAGGTTTAATACTTAATCTTCTAACAACATGATAAACCAGATTAATTTTACTTTATTCCATTATTTGCAAATTCCTATTCTAATGTACAAATTTGATGCTTGCATTATTAATTAAATATAACCTGTGTTTATAGAGATGCATAAAGTGTGTTTTAGAACACGGTCTGGCAAACTGTATCTTCAAAGCCCAGGTAGTAAGCACTATAGGCTCCACAGGGTCTGTGTGGCAAATATTCAGCTCTGTCGAGCACTGTGGAAGCAGAATAGGTGATGTGTGGCTGAATGAGTGTGACTCTGCTCCAATAAAACTTCATTATTTACAAATACAGATGATAGACCACATTTGGTCCAAGGACTGGAGTATGATGACAGCTGTTTTAGAAAGTGAAAAAGCAGAAAAGTTCCCAAAGAATGTCTGCTATAAAATTGTTTCTCATGAATAATGCTTCTCCTTCTGGATTGAACTAAGATATCTTTTTAAAACTTCTCAAGAGTGCCCTGGCATTGCTGAAGAGAAACCCATACTCATTTTGTTTTATATTACGATTTTCTTCTTAATTTGATTATGTTGTTTTCAGCATATCTGTTGCATTTTAGATACCACTCAGAAATCACTAATCCTTCAATGATGCCACAGAGAGACACTGTTGGTTCCTTATTATATATCTTAAGTGTTTTAACCACTTTTTAAAATAGAAACCAAATAAAAAGTAGGTTTTTCACTGCACTTTTAGTGTGGATTGACTGCCCCTTAGTACTCACTCTCCCCTTTGAATCTGAGCCAGGACAATCAGCAAGTCCTCTTCAGACATGGATATAGAATCTAAGAAGTTTGGGGTCCTGCCATAGTCATCCAGGCTATTAGCATACAGATTCCAGTGGCTCCGTGCTCTTCTACTTATAGGGACTCTGGAAGACCTACTCTTTCTCATATTACACCAAAACTTTTAAAATATTATGTCTTTCAAACTTTATTTCCAATTAGTGACCTTTTTTGGTATGATGAACTACTTTTTGCCTCTTTTTTAAAGTATAATTCTTAGAAGTTTTTTTATTGCTGATATAGATTTTAAACCTTAACCTTAAGAAGCAGGGTCATCAGATATTTTGTCATTAACAAGTTATCTAGTCATTTTAAGCTCCATAAAATACAAATGTGTTTAGACTACCATTCCGAAGAAAAAATTGTTTTTGCGTGAAATGCCACAGCCCCTATCTATAGAAAACTGTTTATTCTCCTCTAGGCAGATAGTATTGAGTTTTATCATGAATTTGAAACAAATACTAAGAAAGAGTGAAACTGACAACTGCCAGACAGGCTGACTAGAGATAGTTTTTCTCGAAGACTGATTTTCTTTTAGAAATAACCAAATTAAAAATTTCTAACACCGAGTGCTTCCTGTGGATTAGTCTCCATGGTCAGCACTTTGCATGGAGTATCTCATTTGATCTTCATAACTTCTCTGTCATGTGAATATTAAAAGTATTATTTTACAGATAAAAAACAAGCTGGAAACAGTTGAATAACTAGTCGGCCATCTAGGAAAACATGGGAATGGGAATTGGGCTCAACACTCTGCTTTCAGAGCCCTTCTGACATGGAATTGTTTTATATCCAGCAACTTGACCTGGTGGGACATCTCACATCAGGAGTTCATTTTCTCCAGCATCAGGAAGCTACCCTTCTCAACATTAGAGGTCTCATGGGTAAAGGACTGCAATTTCTCTATTGCCTTTGTGAACTATTAGTGATAACCGAAGATTTGCTGGCAGAAATCCTTCCTGCATCCGGCCAGAGAGAGCTGAGAGGTGTCACTCTGAGAGACTATGTTGTCCCCACAAAGAGTCCGTTTCACTACAATGGGGGTGGGGTGTCGTATTATACCTGTAGCTTGCCGAGGTTTTTCATGTACTGTGTGAATGATTTCACACAGTACTGTAGGATTTAGGGCACTTTATCTCACTGTGTTTCTCCCTTAAAGGGGAGAAAGATTTTTTTTAAAAAAAACCTCAGTTCAAAATAAAGCTATGTAAGTAAGCTAAGTAAGGTGAAAAGACAGCCTTCAGAATGGGAGAAAACAATAGCAAAAGAAGCAACTGATAAAGGATTAATCTCCAAATTATACAAGCAGCTCCTGCAGCTCAATTCCAGAAAAATAAATGACCCAATCAAAAAATGGGCCAAAGAACTAAACAGACATTTCTCCAAAGAAGACATAAAGATGGCTAACAAACACATGAAAAAATGCTCAACATCCCTCATAATCAGAGAGATGCAAATCAAAACCACAATGAGATACCATTTCACACCAGTCAGAATGGCTGCTATCCAAAAGTCTACATGCAATAAATGCTGGAGAGGATGTGGAGAGAAAGGAACCCTCTTACACTGTTGGTGGGAATGCAAACTAGTACAGCCACTATGGAGAACAGTGTGGAGATTCCTCAAAAAACTGGAAATAGAACTGCCATATGATCCAGCAATCGCACTCCTGGGCATACACACCAAGGAAACCAGAATTGAAAGAGACACGTGTACTCCAATGTTCATTGCAGCACTGTTTATAATAGCCAGGACATGGAAGCAACCTAGATGTCCATCTGCAGACGAATGGATAAGAAAGCTTTGGTACATATACACAATGGAGTATTATTCAGCCATTAAAAAGAATACATTTGAATCAGTTCTAATGAGGTGGATGAAACTGGAGCCTATTATACAGAGTGAAGTAAGCCAGAAAGAAAAACACCAATACAGTATACTAACACATATATATGGAATTTAGAAAGATGCAAATGATAACCCTGTATACGAGACAGCAAAAGAGACACAGATGTATAGAACAGTCTTTGGGACTCTATGGGAGAGGGTGAGGGTGGGATGATTTGGGAGAATGGCATTGAAACACGTATGTTGTCATATGTGAAACGAATCACTAGTTCAGGGTCAATGCATGTTATAGGATGCTCGGGGCTGGCATGCGGGGATGACCCAGAGGGAGGATAAAGGGAAGAGGGAGGTGGGAGGGGGGTTCAGGAGGGGGAACTTATGTAAACCCAGGGCAAATTCATGTCAATGTATGGCAAAACCAACCAATATAATATTGTAAAATAATTTGCCTCCAATAAAAAATAATTACCTAAAAAAAATAAAAATAAAAAAATAAATAAAGCTATGAATATACTGAGAAGCAACTGCTAGGGTTTTCTGAATGTTGACTTTTAAGCCAACTTTTTCACTCTCCTCTTTCACTTTCATCAAGAAGCTGTTTAGTTCTTCTTCGCTTTCTGCCTTAAAGGAGGTGTTATCTGCATATCTGAGGTTATTGATATTTCTCCTGGCAATCTTAATTCCAGTTTGAGCTTCATCCAGCCTGGCATTTTACATGATGCACTCTGAATATAAGTTAAATAAGCAGGGTGACAATACACAGCCTTGACGTACTCCTTTCGCAATCTGGAACCAGTCTATTGTTCCATGTCCAATTTTAACTGTTGCTTCTTGACCTCCATACAGATTGCACAGGAGGCAAGTCAGGTGGTCTAGTATTCCCAGCTCTTTAAGAATTTTCCATAGTTTGTTGTGATCCACACAGTCAAAGGCTTTTGGCATAGTCAATAAAGCAGAAGTAGATGTTTTTCTGGAACACTCTTGCTTTCTTGATGATCCAACAGATGCTGGCAATTTGATCTCTGGTTTCTCTGCCTTTTCTAAATTCAACTGGAACATCTGGACGTTCACAGTTCATGTACTACTGAAGACTGGCTTCGAGAATTTTGAAAATCACTTTGCTAGCATGTGAGATGAGTGCAATTGTGTGGTAGTTTGAGCATTCTTTGGCATTGCCTTTCTTTGGGAGTGGAATGAAGACTGACATTTTCCAGTCTTGTGGCCACTGCTGAGTTTTCCAAATTTGCTGGCATATTGAGTGTAGCACTTTCACAGCAGCATCTTTTAGGTTTTGAAAGAGCTCAACTGGAATTCCATCACCTCCACTAGCTTTGTTCGTAGTGATATTTCCTAAGGTCCACTTGACCTCCCATTCCAGGATGTTTGGCTCTAGGTGAGTGATTACACCATTGTGATTATTTGGGTTGTCAAAATCTTTTCTGTATACTTCTTCTGTGTATTCTTGCCACCTCTTCTTAATATCTTCTACTTCTGTTAGGTCCATAACATTTCTGTCCTTTATTATGACCATCTTTGCATGAAATGTTCCCTTGGTATCTCTTAAGTTTCTTGAAGAGATCTTTAATCTTTCCCATTCTATTGTTTTCCTCTATTCTATTGCATTGGTCACTGAGGAAGGCTTTCTAATCTTGCCCTGCTATTCTTTGGAACTCTGCATTCAAATGGGGTATATCTTTCCTAGTCTCCTTTGCCTTTAGCTTCTCTTCTTTTCTCAGCTATTTGTAAGGCCTACTCAGACAACCATTTTGCCTTTTTGCATTTCTTTTTCTTGGGGATGGGGATGGTCTTGATCATTGCCTCCTGTACAATGTCATGAACCCCCATCCATAATTCTCCAGGCACTCCAGATCTAATCCATGGAATTGATTTGTCACTTACTACTTAGCAGCAGCAGCAGCAGCAGCATATAATCATAAGGGATTTGATTTAGGTCATACTTGAATGGTTTAGTGGTTTCCCCTACTTTCTTCAATTTAAGTCTGAATTTGGCAATAAAGAGTTCATGATCTGAGCCACAGTTCACTCCTGGTCTTGTTTCTACTGACTGTATAGAGCTTCTCCATCTTTGGCTGCAAAGAATATAATCAATCTGATTTTGGTATTGACCATATGGTGATGTCCATGTGTAGAGTCTTCTCTTATGTTGTTGGAAAAGAGTCTTAGCTATAACCAGTACATTATCTTGGCAAAGCTCTGTTAGCTTTTGCCATGCTTCATCTTGTACTCCAAGTTCAAATTTGCCTGTTACTCCATGTATGTCTTGATTTCCTACTTTTGCATTCCAGTCCTCTATAATTAAAAGGGTATCTTTTTTCTTTTTTTCTTCTAAACTCAGAAAACTAAGATCATGGCATCTAGTCCCATAACTTCATGGCAAATAGATATGGAACCAATGGAAACAGTGACAGACTTTATTTTGGGTTAGCTCCAAAACCACTGAAGATGGTGACTGCAGACTTCAAATTAGCAGACACTTGCTCCTTGGAAGAAAAGCTATGACCAACCTAGACAGCATATACCCACTATATGTGGGTATCTGAAATTGAGAATGTGTGTGCAATTGTGTGTTTCTTAACTGCACGTTGAATCTTAAAACTAATTGTGCTTCTTTATTGGGTTTGGCTATTAAGATACTCAGATTTTTGCTTCACCTCTAGTAATTGTACAATAGGAGCTACCCCACATCCCAGGTAAGGAGCAGCGGCTGCACTTTGCTGGAGCAGACGTGAAGAGATACCCCACATCCTAGGTAAAAGAAACCCAAGTAAGATGGTAGGCACTGAGGGAGGGCATCAGAGGGCAGACAGGCTGAAACCACAATCACAGACAGCTAGCCAGTCTGATCACATGGACCACAGCCCTGTCGAACTCAATGGAACTAAGCCATGCCGTGTGGGGCCACCCAAGATGGGCAGGTCATGGTGGAGAGGTCTGACAGAATGTGGTCCACTGGAGAAGGGAATAGCAAACCACTTCAATATTCTTGCCTTGAGAACCCCATGAACAGTATGAAAAGGCAAAAATATAGGACACTGAAAGATGAACTCCCCAGGTTGGTAGGTGCCCAATATGCTACTGGAGATCAGTGGTGGAATAACACGAGAAAGAAGGAACAGATGGAGCCAAAGCAAAAACAACACCCAGTTGTGGATGGGACTGGTGGTAGAAGCAAGGTTCAATGCTGTAAACAGCAATATTGCATAGGAACCTGGAATGTTAGGTTCTTGAAACAAGGCAAACTGGAAGTGGTCAAACAGGAGATGACAAGATTGAACATAAACATTCTAGGAATCAGTGAACTAACATGGATTGGAATGGATGAATTTAACTTGGATGACAATTATGTCTACTACTGAGGGAAGGAATCCCTTAGAAGAATTGGAGTAGCCATTATGGTCAACAAAAAATTCCGAAATGCAGTACTTGGATGCAATCTCAACAACGATAGAATGATCTCTGTTCGTTTGCAAGGCAAACCATTCAATAATAGAAGTCTACGCCCCAAACAGTAACGCTGAAGAAGCTGAAGTTGAACAGTTCTATGAAGACCTTCAAGACCTTCTGCTGCTGCTGCTAAGTCACTTCAGTCGTGTCCGACTTTGTGCGACCCCATGGACGGCAGCCCACCAGGCTCCACCATCCCTGGGATTCTCCAGGCAAGAACACTGGAGTGGGTTGCCATTTCCTTCTCCACTGTGTGAAAGTGAAAAGTGAAAGTGAAGCCACTCAGTCTTGTCTGAATAGTAGCGACCCCATGGACTGTAGCCCACCAGGCTCCTCTGTCCATGGGATTTTCTAGGCAAGAGTACTGGAGTGGCTTGCCATTGCCTTCTCTATCAAGACCTTCTAGAACTAGCTAAAGATGTCCTTTTCATTATAGGGGACTTGAATGCAAAAGTAGAAAGTCAAGAAACACCTAGAGTAACAGGCAAATTTGGCCTTGGAGTATGGAATGAAGCAGGGCAAAGGCTAATAGAGTCTGCCAAGAGAACACACTGATCATAGCAAACACCCTCTTCCAACAACACAAGAGAAGACTCTATACACGGACATCACCAGATCGTTGACACTGAAGTTAGATTGATTATATTCTTTGCAAAGAAAGAGAAGCTCTATATAGTCAGTAAAAATAAGACTGGAAGCTGACTGTGGCTTAGATCATGAACTCCTTATTGCCAAATTCAGACTGAAACTGAAGAAAGTGGAGAAAACCACTAGACCATTCAGGTATGACCTAAATCAAATTACTTACGACTATACAGTGGAAGTGAGAAATAGATTTAAGGGACTAGATCTGATAGACAGAGTGCGTGATGAACTATGGATGTAGGTTTGTGACATTGTATAGGAGACAGGAATCAATATCATCCCCTCCAAAAAAATGCAAAAAAGCAAGATGGCTGTCTGAGGGGGGCTTACAAATAGCTGCAAAAAGAAGAGAAGCAAAAAGCAAAGGAGAAAAGGAAAGATATACCCATTTGAATGCAGAGTTCCAAAGAATAGAAAGGAGAGATAAGAAAGCCTTCCTAGGCAATCAGTGCAAACAAATAGAGGAAAAAAATAGAATGGGAAAGAATAGAGATCTCTTCAAGAAAATTAGAGATACCAAGGGAACATTTCTGGAGAAGGCAATGGCAACTCACTCCAGTACTCTTGCCTGGAAAATCCCATGAACTGAGAAACCTGGTAGGCTGCAGTCCACGGGGTCACTAGGAGTCGGATACGACTGAATGACTTCACTTTCATTTTAATGCATTGGAGAAGGAAATGGCAACCCACTCCAGTATTCTTGCTTGGAGAATCCCAGGGATTTGGGAGCCTGGTGGGCTGCTGTCTGTGGGGTCACAGAGTTGAACACGACTGAAGCGACTTAGCAGCAGCAACAGAAGCAAGGGAACATTTCATTCAAAGATGGGCTCAATAAAGGACAGAAATGGTATGGACCTAACAGAAGCAGAAGATATTAAGAAGAGGTGGCAAGAATACACAGAACTGTACAAAAAAGATCTTCATGGCCCAGATAATCACAACGGTGTGATCACTCACCTAGAGCCAGACAACCTGGAATGTGAAGTCAAGTGAGCCTTAGGAAGCATCACAATGAACAAAGCTAGTGGAAATGATGGAATTCCAGCTGAGCTCTTTCAAGTCCTAAAAGATGCTGCTATGAAAGTGCTGCACTCAATATGCCAGCAAATTTGGAAAACTCAGTAGTGGCCACAGGACTGGAAAAGGTGTTTTCATTCCAATCCCCAAGAAAGGCCATGCCAGAGAATGCTCAAACTACCGCACAATTATACTCATCTCACACGCTAGTAAAGTCATGCTCAAAATTCTCCAAGCCAGGCATCAGCAATACATGAACCATGAACTTGCAGATGTTCAAGCTGGTTTTAGAAAAGGCAGAGGAACCAGAGATCAAACTGCCAACATCCACTGGATCATGGAAAAAGCAAGTGTTCTAGAAAAACATCTATTTCTGCTTTATTGACTATGCCAAAGCCTTTGACTGTGTGGATCACAATAAACTGTGGAACATTCTGAAAGAGATGGGAATACCAGACCACCTGACCTGCCTTTTGAGAAACCTGTAAGCAGGTCAGGAAGCAACAGTTAGAACTGGACATGGAACAACAGACTGGTTCCAAATCGGAAGAGGAGTATGTCCAGGCTGTATTTTGTCACCCTGCTTATTTAACTGATATGCAGAGTACCTCATGAGGAACGCTGGGCTGGAAGAAGCACAAGCTGGAATCAAGATTGCTGGGAGAAATATCAATAACCTGAGATATGCAGATGACACCACCCTTATGGCAGAAAGTGAAGAAGAACGAAAGAACCTCTTGATGAAAGTGAAAGAGGAGAGTGAAAAAGTTGGCTTAAAGCTCAACAGTCAGAAAACTAAGATCATGGCATCCAGTCCCATCACTTCATGGCAAATAGTGAAACAGTGGAAACAGTGGCTGACTTTATTTTTCTGGGCTCCAAAATCACTGCAGATAGTGAATATAGCCATGAAATTAAAAGACATTCCTTGTAAGGAAAGGTATGACCAACCTAGATATCATATTAAAAAACAGAGATATTACTTTGTCAACGAAGGTCTGTCTAGTCAAGGCCATGGTTTTTCCAGTGGTCACGTATACATGTGAGAGTTGGACTAAAAGAAAGCTATGCACAGAAGAATTGATGGTTTTGAACTGTTGTGTTGGAAACGATTCTTGAGAATCACTTGGACTGCAAGGAGATCCAACAAGTCCATCCTAAACGAGATCAGTCCTGGGTGTTCATTGGAAGGACTGATGTTGAAGCTGAAACTCCAATACTTGGGCCACGTGATGCAAAGAACTAACTCATTGGAAATGACCCTGAAAGATTGAGGGCAGGAGGACAAGGGGACGACAGAGGATGAGATGGTTGGATGGCATCACCGACTCAATGGATATGGGTTTGGGTGGGCTCCAGGAGTTGGTAATGGACAGGGAAGCCTGGCATGCTGTGATTCATGGGGTCACAAAGAGTTGGACACGACTGAGCGACTGAACTGAACAATAATACAATACCACTGTATGTATTTCATGAACTTATTCTCCTTTTTACTTTATCTTATAGTACCACCAATGTTTACTCCACTTACAATGATTTCCTTATATATATTAAATTTTTTGTAATTTATCATTTCTGTAATAGCTCTCCTCCCTTCTTTCTCTCTCACTTTCTCTCTCTCTTTTTATCTTAGGGGAAAAATGCCCACTTCTAACCATATACAGTTATCCCTGGTATCCATGGAGGACTGGTTCCAGGAACAGCCACCCCCCAACCTTTGCTGTGCTTGCTATGCTAAGTCACTGAGTCGTAGCTGACTTTTTGCAACCCCACAGACTGTAGCCTGCCAGGCTCCTTGTCCATGGGATTCTCCAGGCCAGAATACTGGAGTGGGTTGTCATGCTCTCCTCCAGAGGGTCTTCCCAAACCAGGAATCTGAACCCAGTTCTTCCACACTGCAGGTGGATTCTTTACCATCTGAATCACCAGGGAAACCCATGAATACTGGAGTGGGTAGCCTATCCCTTCCCCAGGGGATCTTCCTGATCCAGGACTCAACCCAAGGCCTCCTGCATTGCAGGTGGATTCTTTACCAGCTGAGCTACCAGGGAGGCCCACAGTGATAAAAATCCTCAGACACTCAAGTCCATTATATGAAGTAGCACAGCATTTGTCTATCACATGTGCATATGTTCCCCTATACTTTAAATCACCTCTAGATTACTTATAATATCTAATGCAATGTAAATGCTATGTAAATAATTGCCATGGCAAATTCAAGTTTTGCTTTTCAAAAATTTTTGGAAATTTTTAAAAAACATTTTGAATCTGCAGTTTGTTGAATCTGTGGATGTAGAACCCAGGAAATGAGGGCTGACTGTATATAAATTTGTTGAGATATCCTGTTCACCTCTTTAAATTAGGAATAATTCCTCTTGGAAGACAACTCATGAGATTGAAAGAATTTTTTAAACTATTAAGTTTCATTCTAATGTAAGGAACTATTCCTCCACAATTATTGGGTACATTGTCAAATACTATTAACAAATTTCTCTTATTCTTCTGACCTGGAGTTTTCCTTCAGTGCAATAAAAATAAACACTTATTGACACTCACTGCATACCAGGTACTGCTCAAGGTACTTTATATATATTCAGTTCAGTTCAGTCGCTCAGTCATGTCCGACTCTTTGCCACCCCCTGAATCACAGCACCCCAGGCCTCCCTGTCCATCACCAACTCCCGGACTTCACTCAAACTCATGTCCATTGAGTCGGTGATGCCATCCAGCAAACTCATCCTCTGTCATCCCCTTCTCCTCCTGCCCCCAAACCCTCCCAGCATCAGAGTCTATTCCAGTGAGTCAACTCTTCGCATGAGGTGGCCAAAGTATTGGAGTTTCAGCTTTAGTATCAGTCCTTCCAATGCACACCCAGGCCTGATCTCCTTTAGAATGGACTGGTTGGATCTCCTTGCAGTCCAAGGGACTCTCAAGAGTCTTCTCCAACACCACAGTTCAAAAGCATTAATTTTTCGGCGATCAGTTTTCTTCACAGTCCAACTCTCACAACCATACATGACCACTGAAAAAACCATAGCCGTGACTAGATGGACCTTGGTTGACAAAGTAATGTCTCTGCTTTTTAATATGCTATCTATGTTGGTCATAACTTTCCTTCCAAGAGGTAAGCGTCTTTTAATTTCTTGGCTGCAATCAGCATCTGCAGTGATTTTGGAGCCCCCCAAAATAAAGTCTGAAACTGTTTGCACTGTTTTCCCATCTATTTCCCATGAAGTGATGGGACCAGATGCCATGATCTTAGTTTTCTGGATGTTGAGCTTCAAGCCAACCTTTTCACTCTCCTCTTTCACTTTCATCAAGAGGCTTTTGAGTTCCTCTTCACTTTCTGCCGTAAGGTTGGTGTCATCTGCATATCTGAGGTTATTGATATTTCTCCCGGCAATCTTGATTCCAGCTTGGGCTTCTTCCAGCCCAGCGTTCCTCATGATGTACTCTGAATATAAGTTAAATAAGCAGGGTGACATTATACAGCCTTGATGCACTCCTTTTCCTATTTGGAACCAGTCTTTTGTTCCATGTCTAGTTCTAACTGCTTTTCCTGACCTGCATACAGGTTTCTCAAGAGGCAGGTCAGGTGGTCTGGTATTCCGCTCTCTTTCAGAATGTTCCACAGTTTATTGTGATCCACACAGTCAAAGGCTTTGGCATAGTCAATAAAGCAGAAACAGATGTGTCTCTGGAACTCTCTTGCTTTTTCCATGATCCAGCAGATGTTGGCAATTTGATCTCTGGTTCCTATGCCTTTTCTAAAACCAGCTCTGGAAGTTCATGGTTCGCGTACTGCTGAAGCCTGGCTTAGAGAATTTTGAGCATGACTTTACTAGCGTGTGAGATGAGTGGAACTGTGTGGTAGTTTGACCATTCTTTGGCATTGTCTTTCTTTGGGATTAGAATGAAAACTGACCTTTTCCAGTTCTGTGGCCACTGCTGATTTTTCCAAATTTGCTTCATTTCCACAATGCTTTTGAGTAGGCAGTACAATTATTCCCATTTGCAGACTGAGAAACTGAAGCACAGAGAAATTTTGGTAACTTCTGTAATTTTCAAAAGCTAAGACATGATTAACTCATGATATAAGGCCACCATCAGTGCGCTTTTTTGCATTATTTTGGCACGTGCTCTGTTTATTTTAGCAGTAGCTGTTCTCTTTTTTTCTCTTTTTCACTTGAGCAATGTATTTTTTCATTGATTACAATTTTAAAGAGTATAATTCCAGGTGTATCTGATGATATTAAAATATGCCACTTGAATATAAGACTATTTTAAGTATCCATCACTTAGATTCAAATATAGTATTTTCCCTCTTTTCAACAGAGATACATACATGATTTTAAAGGCTGAGGAAAAATGTAACTCTAACGGTATATACTAAAATATTTAAAGCAGCACTATTTGTAAGACTGCAAACTAGAAACAACACTAGTGCTGATTGAAGCATAATGTAAAGATTAAAATGTAATATATTCACACAAATACAATGCAGCATGAAAATGGATGACCTATAAGAAGAGGTGGCAAGAATACACAGAAGAACTGTACAAAAAAGAGCTTCATGACCAAGATAGCCACGATAACATGATCATTGACCTAGAGCCAGACATCTTGGAATGTGAAGTCAAGTGGGCCTTAGAAAGCATCACTACGAACAAAGCTAGTGGTGGTGATGGAATTCCAGTTGAGCTATTTCAAATCTTGAAAGATGATGCTGTGAAAGTGCTGCACTCAATATGCCAGCAAATTTGGAAAACTCAGCAGTGGCCACAGGACTGGAAAAGGTCAGTCTTCATACCAATCCC
This sequence comes from Moschus berezovskii, assembly GCF_049115385.1. Classification (NCBI taxonomy): domain Eukaryota; kingdom Metazoa; phylum Chordata; class Mammalia; order Artiodactyla; family Moschidae; genus Moschus; species Moschus berezovskii. The sequence continues at coordinate 9,135,856 of NC_142468.1, forward strand.
AAAGAAAGGCAATGCCAAAGAATGCTCAAACTACCGCACAATTGCACTCATCTCACATGCTAGTAAAGTCATGCTCAAAATTCTCCAAGCCAGGCTTCAGCAATATGTGAACCGTGAACTCCCAGATGTTCAAGCTGGTTTTAGAAAAGGCAGAGGCACCAGAGATCAAATTGCCAACATCCACTGGATCATGGAGAAAGCAAGAGAGTTCCAGAAGAGCATCTATTTCTGCTTCATTGACTATGCCAAAGCCTTTGACTGTGTGGATCACAATCAACTGTGGAAAATTCTGAAAGAGATGGGAATGCAGACCACCTGACCTGTCTCTTGAGAAACCTGTATGCAGGTCAGGAAGCAACCATCAGAACTGTACATGGAACAACAGACTGGTTCCAAATAGGAAAAGGAGTGCATCAAGGCTGTATATTGTCACCTTGCTTATTTAACTTATATTCAGAGTACATCATGAGGAACGCTGGGCTGGAAGAAGCACAAGCTGGAATCAAGATTGTCAGGAGAATTATCAATAATCTCAGATATGCTGATGACACTACCCTTATGGCAGAAAGTGAAGAGGAACTAAAAAGCCTCTTGATGAAAGTGAAAGAGGAGAGTGAAAATGTTGGCTTGAAGCTCAACATTAGAAAACAAAGATCATGGCATCTGGTCCCATCACTTCATGGGATATAGATGGGGAAACAGTGGAAACTGTGTCAGACTTTATTTTGGGGGGCTCCAAAATCACTGCAGATGCTGATTGCAGCCATGAAATTAAAAGACGCTTACTCCTTGGAAGGAAAATTATGACCAACCTTGATAATATATTAAAAAGCAGAGACATGACTTTGCCAACAAAGGTCCGTCTAGTCAAGGCTATGGTTTTTCCAGTGGTCATGTATGGATGTGAGAGTTGGACTGTGAAGAAAGCTGATCACCTAAGAATTGATGCTTTTGAACTGTGGTGCTGGAGAAGACTCTTGAGAGTCCCTTGTACCACAAGGAGATCCAACCAGTCCATTCTAAGGGGATCGATCCTGGGTGTTCATTGGAAGGACTGATGCTAAAGCTGAAACTGCAATACTTTGGCCACCTCATGCGATGAGTTGACTCACTGGAAAAGACTCTGATGCTGGGAAAGGTTGGGGGCGGGAGGAGAAGGGGACGACCGAGAATGAGATGGCTGGATGGCATCACCGACTCTGTGGACATGAATTTGAGTGAACTCTGGGAGTTGGTGATGGACAGGGAGGCCTGGCGTGCTGTGATTCATGGGGTCGCGGAGAGTCAGACATGACTGAGTTACTGAACTGAACTGATAACTACATACAAGAATATAAAAGTGTCTCACAAACATAACGTTGTGATGAGAAATAAGCCAGATATAATAGTACATGAAGTATATTTCTACTTCTCCAAAGGACAAAATCAGGTAATGTTAGTCGCAGGATAATAACTACCTTTGAATTATCCAATGAAATGGGACACAAGGGAAATTTCTGGGTTTCAATAATTTTTTGTTTCTAAACCTGGATGCTAGTTTCAAGATATTAGCCTTCCTTTTTCTTGAGAACTTTAATGTTTTGGATCAGTTTTAGGTTCATAGCAAAACTAAGGGAAACTACAGAGACTTCCCTTAAATCTTCTGCCTCCACAGGTGCAGAGCTTCCCCCATCATCAACATTCCCTACTGGAGTGGTATATTTGCTACAATCGGTAAACTTGCATCAGTACAGCATAATAATCAGAAATATGTTGGCTACCTTAAGGTTGATATTATACACACTATGGGATGGATAAATGTATATTGACACATGACAATCACTGCAGTGTTATCTTTGCATCCCTCCCCGTCTGCAGTCCCTGACAGCCACTGATCTTTCGACTCCAAAGTTTTACCTTTTCCAGAATGTCATATAGTTGGAGTCATACTGTGTGAAGCCTTTTGAGACTGGCTTCTTACACTTACAGAAAATGCATTTAATGCCTTTATGGCTTTACAAGATCTGATATCTAATTTCTTTAGCTCTGAATACCATTCCATTGTTTGCTTCTGCTACTGCCAAGTCGCTTCAGTCGTATCCAACTCTGTGCGACCCCATAGATGGCAGCCCATCAGTCTCCCCCATCCCTGGGATTCTCCAAGGCAAGAACACTGGAGTGGGTTATCATTTCCTTCTCTAATATTCCATTGTCTAGGTAAAACACAATTCATTCTTTCACATATGGAAGACTATTTTGATTCGTTCTAAGATTTGGCAATTATAAATAAAGCTACTATAAACATCCCTGTGCAAGATTTTGTGTGGGCATGTTTTCAGCTCACTTGGATCAATAACAAGGAGCACAATTGCAGGATCATTTACTATGGTTAGTTTTGTAGGAAACTGGCAAACTATTCTAAATTGGCTGTAACATTCTTCATCTCCACCAGCAATGAACGAGAATTCCTGTTGCTCCACATTCATACCAGCACTTGCTGTTATCGGTATTACAGTTTTGGCCATTCTAAGATGTCTTTTAGTTTTCATTTCTCTGACATGATGTTGAGCATTTTTTTTCATATGCTTATTTTCCTTTTATGTATTTTTTTTTGTTGAGGTGTCTGGTAAAGTCTTTGGCTCAGTTTTTAATCAGGTTATTTGTTTTCTTACTGTTGGGTTTTAAGAGTTTGCTATAAATTTTTGATAACCATTGTCAAATGTGTCTTTTGCAAATATTTTCTCACAGTCTGGGGCTTGTCATCCGATTCTCTTGAAGCTGTCTTTGACAAAGTAGAAGGTTTTAAATTTAATAAAATTCAGCTTATCAATTATTTTTCTCCTGAATTGTGTCTTTAGTGTTGTACCTATAAAGTCAATGCCATGCTCAAGTTCATCTAGGTTTCTATGTTACCTTTTGAGTTTTATAATTTTTCATTCAGATCTATGATGCATATTGATTTAATTCTTGGGAGGGTTATAAGGTCTATGTCTACATTCTTTTTTTCTTTTTCTGGCAGTTGGATATCCAGTTGTTTCAATATAATTTGTTTTAAAAAATATTTGCTCCATTGTATTGCCAGTACTCTTTGTCAGAGGTCAGCTAACTATATTTATGTGGGTCAATTTCTGTGAGTTCGAGTCCACTCAACTGATCTGTCTGTTCTTTCATAAATGTTCCATTATTTGATTACCATGTATTCTAGTAACCCTTGAATTTAGGTAGCATTAGTCCTCAAACTTTGCTCTTCAATATTTTGTTGGCTTTTCTGCCTATGGAATTTGTACCTCTAAGTGAACTCGTTTTCCCTTTCTTCGCCTTGGCTTTCTCTGAATTCTTTCCTGCATGAAGACAAGGATCCTCACTTGGTGGCCCATCCTTGATCCAACCCCAAATAACTTGAAAAATCCTATCTGGTCATAGTGTGTACATTGTTTTATACGTTATTTGATTTATTTTGCTAATATTTTGTTAAGGGCTTTTGTATCTATGTACATGAGAGATATCAGTTGGTAGTTTTCTTTTATTGTGTCTGTCTGGTTTGGGTATTAGGGTAATACTGGCCTCACAGAATAAGTTAGAAAATATTCCACTTCTATCTTCTGAAAGAAATGTTAGAGCTATTTACGTACGCTGATATAAAAAGATATTCTTCTAAACAAATATGTTAACAATAGAAGAGACTTACAGCAGTGAAGGCACTGCCTGTATTATGATCCCATTTTTGTTAAAAATAGATTTTTTATGCAGATTTCCTACTCTCCCTTTAAAATATGTTCTGAGATGTTTATGTTCCTTTTTCTGAATACTCTGCACATCTGTACCTTCTCTGCTCTCTTGTAGGTAATGCAGATATTTCTACAACCTTTTTTAATCAGTCAAGAAATTGATGGAATTTCTAAATAGACTCAGTGTTAAACTTTTCTCTTCATCCGTAATTAGGACCTACTTCATTCTCGAATTCAGCGGTGGAGAGAGAGGATGGGGTCCTGGTAAATCTCTTCTCCCTCCTGCTCAGGGTTTCCCTTTCTCCTTCCTTACCCTTCTGCTCTTTCCCAGAGGCAGAGGGGAAGCTGAAAGAATATGGATGAGATTCAATGAGGTATAAAACACTGGGCCTGGAAGATGGTTCGAGTTGACCCTTCTTCATACTCTGAGCATCATGTGATACTTTTGCAGAGTTTATCTACTGTAGTCACCTTACATCTTAGGAAAATTCAGTTTTTTTAGGGCCTTAAGCAGCCCCAAGCTGAGTCTCTCACTTATGTGTCCGTTATTGCCAGTATCATCTCTTTTCTAATATCCTGACAATATTCTTTCCACTTTCTCCATCTTTCTATATTCTCTAAGCAAATTACAGGGTTCAAAAATCACAAATTGTTCTCATGTTTCCTAATAAGCTCTATAATATATTACGGTGCTTGAGGTTGTATCATATTCAGTTTAACAACCTGGTTTCTATTATATGAGCAACTCATCTGGAAATGGAGGCAGAGATAATGCAATATCGGCGTCCTGTCTGGTGAACATCTATGCATATATGTACTCCACTAAAAAGCTTTGTGGTTTCACTCTTAATATTGGTTGCATAAATAGCATTGGATAGTTTTCAGAGCCAATAATAACTTTTACTTTTTATATAATTTGGACATGTAAATTTTTTTTCATCTTGAGCATCTGTTAGCCTAAACATTATCATCTTTTAGATAAAATTAAATGAATAAGATTGCAACATTTCCAACAATTTGAACCTGATAATTGATGCTAATAATACAATTTTCTGCACTGTGCATTGGCTTGAAGTACTACTGTGCTGTATAATAGATCCTTCTGATCTTCCTCTCAATTGGCAATGTTCCTTCCACGCTTTGTGGGAGCCACTGGGCAAATGGATATTCACAGCATTTCCCCCTTTCCCCTTTTGGATGACGGAACCTCTCTAGCTCTGTTGGAAGTCTTTTTTCCTTCACCTGTTATTCTCACTCAGCGAGTTCCAACAATTGCCTTTCATATCTTGTTTACTTGTAGGTATGGCAGTCAGTCTATAATCATTTTGTTGGTTAGATATTGATTGAATTCATAAAGACTAAAAGTATTATCCAGACTTTTTACAACTCAAGCATATGTACTAAAACTATGAGACCCAGCAAAATGATAATAATAATAACAACATATTTGTGTGTGACAAGCACTGTACAAAGCACTTCCTTATACAATTAATCTAATCCTCATAACAAACATATAAGGAAATGATTAAATTATTTTCATTTCATTGATGAGTCTGAGGCATAGAGTTATGAAATACTTTGCCCCAGATCATAGAGCTAGCAGAGGAAAGAGATTCCCAGCAGGTACAGAGATAGTCTTGTTACAGAACACTTGGTTTTCACTTGATGCTGTACTACCCTTCAGTTCAGGGACATCTTATGCTTATAAATCTACTTGTCCTAACAGCAGAAAAACACATAATATGTATTTAATTCATTGTCACTGAATATTAACAGAGCTCTGAGATCAATAATTTTCTCAAATGTAAATGCAGTTTTCTTAAATTGTGTATGTAAATATGCCAAGGTGGAAAAGAAAGCAAATTAATACCATTTTCCAAGTCTAAGTTTATACCTATTATGGGATAGGATGACCAACTCCAAAGCAAATGACTAGTAGCACATGTAGATTTAAATTTATTTTTTAGTTTTTAAATTCCATAAAGCTAGTCCTTTTAATTTCCTCTCGGGTTTCATGTTATATCAGTTAAGCAGTTGAAATAATGTTTCATGACAGCATTATTTTGACTGAGAATATCTGCAATTGTCTTAAACATTTTTCCCTAAGAGTTCATTTTAAGCTTACAAGAGATGTCCAATATTTTATTCCATATATGTGAAATATTTCTGTATTATTCAAAGCATAACTATAGTTTTAATAATAATTTCCATCTTATTCTTTGTACACCTAGATTTAGTAACAATCTGACTTTAAAAATGTCTTAGAAACTTTGGCATAACCAGAAGGATGGGATGGGGAGGGAGGTAGGAGGGGGTTTCAAGATGGGGAACACATGTACGTACACCCGGGGCAGATTCATGTCAATGTATGACAAAACCAATACAATAATGTAAATTTTAATAAATAAATAAATAAAATAGAATATTATATAAATAATTAACAAGAAACACCCTTTTTAAAAGTACTTTTTTTTTCCTAGTCATATTTTGAATTTTCCATAAGTAAGCAAAATTATTCTGTGATGGTTTCTTTGCTTTATATGTCACTGATTCAATCAATTTGCAGAAATGATCACCAGCAACATCTCCAACTATAATCATCGTCATTACTATCATCATGATTGGGTCAAACTTATTTCATTCTTATATGATACATATTAAAGGCCTCAACTCCATGAGAAATAATGATGCAAAAGAGAGCTGTTTCCGTCTTAGATTTATAAACACAAACTGCCTGTCATTTCAAAGATTTGAGAATAATGGCCTATGACTAGCAGTAACCTCCTTACTATAGGACTCAGTTAATGCCCAACAAAATTAAAGGAATTGGCCACAGCATACTGATATTGCACTAAAGATGCTAAGAAATTAACTGAAAACAAATAATTGTCTAGCTCTTTTAATTTCATCTGATTTCATAATGATATGCTATAAATAAAATATCATCTGTATGACAGATTAAGCAGTTTCTGTTCAGATGACTTATGTGTTTTAAGAACAACCCTTAAGACTATAGCTAAAGGTGAAATATTATTATCCCTATAATTACAGAGAGAACATGAAAATATTGTGCAGGTTAATTTTATATGGATGCAATTGACTTGAATATTAGAGTCATAAAATGCAACCAAACTAGAATGTTTCATTTCGCATTTTGAGGCCCCCTCAGGGACACTTAGGTTTTAAAATTCACACACACTCAGTTAATGACGATCTAAGGCAGCAGACTCTATGTTTCATTTCTAGCACTTTCCCTTTAATATATTTTATGTGAATTATTATTACTGAAAAAATAGTATCCTGAATGGAGATATTCAGGTTTGATAGTAGGAATGTATCTTACCTATTATGATTATTATTCTGACATTTTTATTTATTTACTTTTGGCTGCACTTGTTGCTTTGTACTGACTTTCTCCATTTGCAGCAAGTGGGGTCTCCTCCTCACTGCAGTGGGCGGGCTTCTCTCTGTGGTGGCTGCTCTTGTGGATCGGGGACTCTAGGCACACGGGCTTCAGTAGTTGCAGCTCACAGGCCCTAGAACACGGGCTCAGTAGATGTGGAGCTCCAGCTAAGCTACTCCATGGCCTGTGGAATCTTCCCAGACCAGGGATAAAACCTGAGTCTCCTGCATTGGCAGGGGGATTCTTATCCACTGCTCCACCAGGGGAGCCCAAATATTATTTTTTAATCAAAAAGAAAACGGTCAATTATTGACTTATTTGTGTATCAGTTGCTCAGTTGTGTCCTACTCTTTGCAGCCCCATGAACTGTAGCCCACCAAGCACCTCTGTCCATAGAGTTTCCTGTTTAGGTGACACTTTGAGACTACAGGTGTTGTATGCAGTGTATTCAGTGTTGCTACATGTTATGTATCCCTGGAGAAGGAAATGACAACACACTCCAGTACTCTTGCCTGGAGAATCCTATGGACCGAGGAGCCTGGCAAGCTATTGTCCATAGGGTCACAAGAGTTGGGCATGACTTAGCGACTAAATCACCACCACCACCACATTTTTGATGAAATATAAGTCAATCATCAAAAAACAGGAAAACTCTAGCCAAGAACCCTCTGCTTCTCATATATTTGCTGTCTATGGGGTCCCACAGGCTCGGACATGACTGAAGCAACTTATCTGCAGCAGCAGCAGTGATTAAATTAAAAGTTAACATACTTTTGAAACATTAAATTGTAGGTCAAATTAAGATGAAATCATAGCTACAATGCAGACTATTGTGAAAAGCATTACTAGGGATTCATGACTCACTCTGAAACACTAGACAAATAATTTTATTTAAAAGTAAAGTTACACTTCTAGTGATATGCTGCTGCTGCTGCTAAGTCACTTCAGTCGTGTCCAACTCTGCGTGACCCCATAGACGGAAGCCCACCAGGCTCCCCTGTCCCTGGGATTCTCCAGGCAAGAACACTGGAGTGGGTTGCCATTTCCTTCTCACTAGATGATAATATGTATATCATCTAGTGATATACATATCATTAAATTTTTAAGCAAATTTTCAAGGCAATGGTTTTTAACTTTTAAGATTAAATTATACTTTTAAAATAGTTTATCTGGTTTAAATGTGTCAAGTCTATAAGGCAATGTACATATAGTGTCCAATTTAAAACACAGAAAAATTAAACTATGAGATAATAATTCTTATCCCAGAAAATCATTCCTCAGAAAAAAGTAGATGACAATAATCGACCTTTAGCATATCTTTTGTAAATTAATTACTTAGAGAATCTTTGTTTACATGAAAAATTGTGCATCAGTATCTATTGAATCTGTATTATTTTCATTATTAGATATACTACTAACATTTTCAATTATTTCACAATATTTATAGCATCTTGTTTTCTTAAGCTATATTCCTATGGTCTGTGTTACCTGGTAAGTTTATCATACAGTACAATGACACTGTATTCTGCAAATGCAAATTGCCACATGCTGCTGCTGCTGCTAAGTCACTTCTGTCGTGTCCGACCCTTAGCAACCCCACGGACTGCAGTCCACCAGGCTCCTCCATCCATAAGATTCTCCAGGCAAGAACACTGGAGTGGCTTTCCATTGCCTTCTCCGAATTGCCACATAGATATACATTAAACCGTGGCTGATTTTATTTTTCTGGGCTCCAAAATCACTGCAGATGCTGATTGCAGCCATGAAATTAAACGATGCTTACTCCTAGGAAGGAAAGTTATGACCAACCTAGACAGCATATTAAAAAGCAGAGACATTACTTTGTCAACAAAGGTCCATCTAGTCAAGGCTATGGTTTTTCTAGTGGTCACGTATGGATGTGAGAGTTGGACCGTAAAGAAAGCTGAGTGCCGAAGAATTGATGCTTTTAAACTGTGGTATTGGAGAAGACTCTTGAGAGTCCCTTGGACTGCAAGGAGATCCAAGCAGTCCATCCTAAAGGAGATCAGTCCTGGGTGTTCATTGGAAGGACTGATGTTGAAGCTGAAACTCCAATACTTTGGCCACCTCATGCGAAGAGCTGACTCATTGGAAAAGACCCTGATGCTGGAAAAGATTGAGGGCAGGAGGAGAAGGGGACGACAGAGGATGAGATGGTTGGATGGCATCACCGACTCAATGGACATGGGTTTGGGTGGACTCCAAGAGTTGGTGATGGACAGGGAGGCCTGGTGTGCTGTGGTTCATGGGGTTGCAAAGAGTCGGACACAACTGAGCGACTAAACTGAACTGATGCATTGATGACATAGTCAAATGAAAAGAGATGACTTGAAATGGGAGAAAAAGTTTCTTTTTTCCTTCTAATGGTATTGTAAAAGAAAACTTTAAGACGATAAACACATTTTTTTAATTCATTTTCTCCTTCCTCACTTGTAAACTTTGGATGAAAACTTACAGATAGAAGACAACATTATGATATTGTTGAGAGATATTTCTTGGCCTTTCTCAAACAAAAATAGTCTAATAATTAATAATATCTCACATATCAGTAAACATTTTAAAGACTTTCTTGCCACTTGTGAGACCTCATCTCAAAACACTGAAGTGAGCATCTTTGCCTCTTGTGGCCTTTTACTTTCTTTTTTAAATTAATTAAGTCTTTTTTGGATCCTGGGAACTTTTAATTTTAATTGCATGTTCTATTGTTAAGTCTTTACTTTTATTTATAACGAACTACTTTTTTTTAATAAGGCAGGGAATGCTCTGAGAAACAAGAGACGAACTGGCTCATTATTGTTAGTTGAAAGGCATCATGACACAGATTTCTCAGATAAGGACAGATTATTTTCTATAAAAGTCTCAACCTTTCATGTTGTATACCCAACTTCCTGAAGAATGAATAGCTAAAAATATACACAGTCCCCAAACAAACAGAAAAGACAAGCTTCCAGAGGAAAGTACTCATTATTTTCTCTCTTCTTACTGTTTATCTCAATGAAAAGAATAAGAAAGAACATGGGCATATGTAGAATGTAGTATTGAACACAGAATAATTGATTATTTTTCTTTACTTTAGATATGCACTGTCCAAAGTCAATGCTTGAGCAAGACTAATTATCTCAGAAGTTTAAGACTTAGTACATTGTGTTTAAAAGTTTGACTTCTGGGTTGATAATCTAACTTTATTCTGGGACCACAAAGCAAAACTTTAACTCTTACCAAGAAATATTAATGATAATATCATTTGAGAACTGAAACAGCCATAGGCTACAGATCAGCTCTAAGATTTTCAGTTAAGTCTACATAGGTCATGTTACTTGCCTCAGTTCTCCAGTTAATTCATGACAAGGTGAGGTCTAAACTCATATTCTCTGATAACTCAAACTCACTTGTTTTGATCAAAGATCCAAAAAGTATTGAGTGAAAGAGAGAGAGAAAGGGAGATCATAATAAAGTTTATTTTTTAATCCAAAAAGGTCCAGAAAGTATACCTGCCAAGTTAGCAGAATGGAAGTAGCTATCCATTATTTTAACCATTCATTCATTGGTCTGTGAAGCTCCCATAACAGTTTGGCAGTGTTACAGGTGTTGGGGACAAAAAAATATGTCAGATTCCTGATTTCTTCACTGATGGTGCTATTATAGGTGGGAGAGGGTTTTAAAAGTTTCACTTGTGAACAAAACATGCTAAATTCCCTTTGGAGAGTTCATTATTGCTAGTGCCCAGGTTGGGGATTCTCACCATTTGTCTACATAGGACCTACTGCAGGGAGCTTCCACCCGCATTTGTCTGCCTCTTCACTCAGGGGCAGAAGGTAAGCAGTCAAGCACTTCTGTAGCAGAGAAGAATAACATAGGGTCTGCTCCTTGGGCTGTAACCTCTGTGTTCTGTCGCTTGTGCTTAGTCATGCTGGCTCTGCGCCTTTCTAAAAGAACGTTGCCTGTAGCCCGAAATATACATGATAGCCCATTCTCATGGCTCTGCCTCTCAGGCTTGACCTATAAACATATTACACTTTTCCATTTATCTAGAGATAAATAGTTGCAGAACAGAAAATAACAATTGTCATGTTGGAGGTTTACAGGAATATTGTGACCAGACCTATATGAACAAGAACAAAGGATTCCTACACCAAGAAATTTGTAACAAGCAACCATATCACTCTTCTTTTAGTATTAAAGAAGTGTGAATTTTCCTAACCCTGGTAAGATGTTTCTTTGGGGCACTAGTTCACCATCTTCTGGGTCTGGTGGCTTTCCAAGTAAAGTTGCTATTCCCTGGTGACTCAGACTGTAGAGACTCTGCCTGTAATACAGAAGACTTGGGTTCAATCCCTGGGTCAGAAAGATCCCCTGGAGAAGGGTATGCCTACCCACTCCAGTATTCTTGACTGGAGAATTCCATGGATAAAGAAGCTTGGCAGCCTACAGTCCATGGGATCTCAAAGAGTCTGACACAACTGAGTGACTAACACTTTCACTTTCTTTTCATCAAGTTTCTGTGCTAGGTTAAGCACTTTATAATGATTATCTCATTTGATTATTAAAATGGACTTGAAAATACATTTAATTTTTTTTTCCATCTGACAATTTGGAGAACATAGATTTATAGATTATATAATTTACTATTTGCCTGGCTTTGGCTGACAGAGTTGAGGTTTAAATTTTGGTTAGTTTAAAACCAAAGCCTTTTCTTTAAAACAAAACAAATGAAACCAAATAAATAAATAAGACAGTGCAATTATTTTAGTTCTTCCAGGTATGAACCACTCGGGCTGTCTATAAACATCATACTAGTGTAAAACATCACAAAACGCCACTCTACACATGATCTTTCACAGAAAAGACTCATTGAGTAGAGTAAGTAAGTTATTAAATGAAGTGAACAAAGAAGAGAGCAGAAGATGAAAAATGAATTCACAGCTTCAGTGGTCAAGAGAGTTGTGTCAGCGAAGAGAGAGGACAGGCAAGGAGGAAGACAGAGAATCTGTGCCAAGTGGTTGGGGTGCTTTTGCTCATGTCCCAGTGAGAAGGTTTAGTGACAAGCAGTCTTTATCCCAAATGTTTGGGGAGACATTTATTTATTTATACATATTTAACTTGTTTCTATATTTCAGTGCTCAGTAATAAAAATAGAATTGCAATTGACCTTGAAAATAAAAGCCGGAATGATAAGGTTTCATGATTTAGTCACTAAGTCATGTCCAACTCTTGTGATCCCATAGTCTGTAGCCCACCAGGCTCCTCTGTCCGTGGGATTCTCCAGACAAGGGTCCTGGAGTGGGTTGCCATTTCCTTCTCTAGAGAATCTTCCTGACCAAGGAACCAACCTCAGGTCTCCTGCATTGCAGGCAGATTTTTTACTGATTGAGCTTTAGGGGAAGCCCTTAATAAGATTTCAAAAGGACTCTTTTCTTCTCGGCATTTGATCAAGGAAGCCCAGTTTCAGTTCTGTGGCTGTGCTCTGGGCATTTGTTGGGTTTGACAAAAAAATTTTATTTTGATTATCATGTGCTATCATGAGCCAAAGAGTTATAGTGCAGCAGTGCTCCCAAATCACTCTCCTTCAAGCATCTAGTCTTGTGTCACCCAGAAAACAGAGCCTGTGAGTAATCACTGTTAAAATGTGTAACCTAAATATTATACATTCTGCCTAAAATGTAAGCCTAAGTCTTGGAGACGCATAAGTTGTATGTCTGCAGTCCTGTTCTCTTTGCTGGTAATGGACCTTTCATGTTGGCGAATCAACAGAAACTGAGAGAAAAACATCCTAACATTCACCCCCAGTTTGAATCCAGAGAGAGACAGGATACAAATAATTAGATTCAAAGTTTATATCTCCACAAACACACGAACAGGCATGAATACACATGTCCCTCACTTTACCCTGTTATTCAGGGTGTTTGGCGATGCAGAAGCATAACGATAAGTCTGTTTCAAGTTAGGCATCGGCTCACTTGTTAGAACAAGGGATGAAGCAGACCATACTTAGTCCCAACCTCAACATTAACTCCTATTTATTGCACAGAGACCATGGTCTTAAAATGATACTCCTAACTTCTTCCTACTATGCATACACAGAAACACATGCAGACACACCCAATTTTTTAACAAGGATGAGAGTATTAAAAAATCAGTAAAAATCTAGTTTGGCTAATCAGGACATGGACATAAAATATAATAACAAAAACAAAAAACAAAGAGAAAAGCCTCAGTAATTACAAGTTACTCATCTAAGAACACTGCCTAACATATCATAAACATGTCTCATGTGTTCCTTACAACATTTTCAATTTTTTACTAAGCAATTTATTGAATGTCAATTTGCTGGTAGTGGCATAGCCAGATTAAAATTCATCTCTGGTTATATCTAATGCCCTCATTGTTCCAGCCCACACTGTGTTTTCTGTAGGAATCCCTGGTCTGCTAATGGTTACAAGGTCACCATCTTGAGAAACAGAATTAGTCATTGGTGAGCCATGGCCACGAGGGGAACTCACAGTCCCATGAAAGAGTGATAAAATGACCATTTTAAAGGCTTACAGAGGTTACAAGCAATTTTGATATATGAAAGAAACTAGTGAGTCCCAGAGGAGGAAGGGGCTGGGTTCTGTTTAAGATATTTTGTTTACTAATTTTTTGAGACAATTCTGGATATTAATAGCCAAGGTAGAGTAGACCATCAAGAGTCAAATAACACAACCTGATTGGTGATGCAGAATGAGAAACATTCAATAAAACAACAAACTCAACACACTAAAGAAAAAAGTTGTATTTGAGGATATCAAGATGTGTTATTGTGCTTATGCAAAATGATACGTCTTACATGTAGATGACAGGGCTCTAAATCATGGCAGATATCTCAACTTGGTATTTAAATTTGAGATTTTATGTATCTCTGCTAATTATGATGAAGAGGAGTAGAACTCCAGAGCAAGAGGAAAGCATTAGGCTGATAATGGAATAGAGTGGGATGCTTGTTTAAGTAGGAAGAAGAAGGGATGTTCAGAAATAAGCAGGAAACAGAGTGGTGTCATGAGATCAAAGAGAAGTTATAGCAGAGAGGGAATGGTGAGCACAGACTAATGCACAAACAGGTCCAGGAAGATAATGAAATGGGCTCCTAAAACTTGAGAATGCAGATGTCAAGATGATTTCAATGAAAAGAGGTTCAGGGCAAAGACAGGGCCAGATGGAAAGTTGTGGATTGTAGAAAATTAAGGAAGGAAAAGCTCAGTGTGCAGGAAACTATTCAGAAAGTGTAGATAACAATGAACAAGATATTTGATAGTAGCTATAGACGATATGATATAATATCCAGGGAGAAGAGATGAGAGAAGAAGAGAATACAGAGGAGAGAGAACATATAAAGAATGGAACAAGAGCCTATTGTTGAATGATGGATCACAAAATCATATCTGAACCCTTGATAGGAAAAGTTTAAATGACATTTGTCAGCAAGAACCTGAATTCTTCTCATGAATTCAGTGGATCTTGCTCAATTAAAGCATCTCAATGATGGATAAACTGTGAAAACTTAGTTCCCAGTATTTGGCATACATCCCTGAATTATCAGACTTTGTCCTCCAGAACTTTGTGTTCCTGATATATAGCATCCTGCATGCTGCTGCTGCATGGCTTCAGTGGTGTCCGACTCTGTGAGACCCCATAGACGGCAGCCCACCAGGCTCCCCTGTCCCTGGGATTCTCCAAGCAAGAACACTGGAGTGGGTTGCTATTTCCTTCTCCAGTGCATGAAAGTGAAAAGTGAAAGTGAAGTCGCTCAGTAGCATCCGACTCTTAGCAACCCCATGGACTGCAGCCTACTAGTCTCCTCTGTCCACGGGATTTTCCAGGCAAGAGTAGGAGTGGGTTGCCATTGCCTTCTCCAAGCATCCTGCACAAGTGACATTTATACAAGTATATCAGGAATCGAGGCATCAGAGTCACAGAATTTGAATATGGGAACTAATATTTTAGTCTCTCACCATTTTTAATGACACTGTGTCCTAAGTGCTTCAGGATAGTCTTACATGAGGCCAAGAAGTGAATCTGATATTTTGAAAATAGTCTCTGCTTCGTAGGGGCCAAATGATCACCAGCCACAAGAGAAGGCAGAACTGAAAAATGCACGATTAATATTCCAGGGACAAGAAATAAACTGCACTGGAAGGCATGGAAGAGACGGGATAGAAACCTGAGGATGGCGTCCGGATTTAATTGGTTCCATTTTACAAGTTAAATCATGACCTTCCTAATGACCAGCTCCCTAGGCAGATTCACAGATGTATAGCCATTAATGACTGACAGGATCCGGGTTGACTTTTTAACCTTACCTTACACTGTTAGTGCCATAGTATTTGAAGCCACAGAGGCAGGTTGATAAACACAAAAATCTGAACTTCATTTTTATTGGATATTTTACCTTTCAAAAGAGCTGAGGGAGTGCAGAGAAAGTGATTAAATGAAAATTCTGTGATGACAGGTGCAAGAACTTTTAGATCCTCTAGAATTCCACCTGACTTATTTATTTTTCCTTCAACAACTCCTGGAGATCTATGACTGAGTCCATTTTTGTGAAGTTAACGGAACGTAAGTATACCCATGATAATCCTCTTTAAGTGGCTTCTTCTCCTGACTTGTAGATGTCCTTTTTCTTCCTTTATATTTGTTACTTCTATTTATATTAATAGTACTTTACTTACAGACTTTTCTTTCCTGCTCTGGAGGCCCTGTCTGGTTCTCTTCTCATTCTAACCTTCCTAGTATAGCTCATCACTCTATGGGTTCAAATTTCACAGATGTGTTAATAACTCCCAGATCAGATCATCTAAGCTCTAGATATGTCTACTTGGGTAGATCAAAGATTTAACATCTACAAAACATAATGGTCTGTGCCTGGTCGCTCAGTCATGTCCCACTCTTTGCAAACCCATGGACTGTAGCCTGCCAAGCACCTCTGTCCATGGGGATTCTCCAGACAATAATACTGGAGTGGATTGCCATGCCCTCCTCCAGGAGATCTTCCCAAACCAGGGATCAAACCCAGGTCTCCCACACTGCAGGCTGATTCATCACTGTCTGAGCCACCAGGGAAGCTCAGCAAAACATCATAAGTCATATTTATTCTCAGACAACTTCCTTGTCTTAAATTCCTAAAATTACTGCCATTCATCTAATTTCTCTGTTTGGACTTCTGTCTCTGTGCCAGGCCCTTCTGCCAATTGCTCACTAAGATCTATTGCTTCGAATCCAAGTAGTTCATAAACCTCTCTCAACTTCCTTGCTTGAGACGACTATTGTCCTTTAGCTAGACTCCTTTCCTAGCTACCCTTCGGTTTGTCCTCCTTACCTTTAATCCGCTTCCTAAATGCATTCAGAGAGAACTTCCTAAAATATATACCTCATCAGACCTTTCCTTGGCTCTGAAGTTTTCAGAGATTCTTCATTAGCTTTATAATGAGTTCGAAGCTGGTGAATGTCACACACAGGCCCGTCACCATCTGACTCTTGCTTACCTCACTGGCTTCATTTACCTCCACGTGTAACTTCTCTTTGTCTCCCATTCAGCACACTCTGAAATCCGTTCCCTCGTAAACACACCATGTTCTTGGTAGCTTCTAAATGGGAACAGCCATCAGGACCTCTATCAAGATCATCCTTTCTCCATGTCGGCCCTGAGTTAATAAATACCACTTACCCTTCAGGATGTAGTTCAGCCATATCTTCTACCCTGGGTGTGGTTCATCTCTAAAGGTCTTTCCACAGCACATAACTAATATAGATGGCACTTATGACCTGCAGGGCTTACTTTGTGGCTCAGTTGGTAAAGAATCCACCTGCAATGTGGGAGGCCTGGGTTCAATCCCTGGGTTGGGAAGATCACTTGGAGAAGGAAAGGCTACCCACTCCAGTGTTTTGGCCTAAAGAATTCCATGGACTGGACAGTCCACGGGGTCGCAAAAAGCCTGACACAACTGAGTGACTTTCTCTTTCACTATGACTTACAAGCACTGTGATTTCTTCTTTGTTTTTCTCTGTTTGAGCTTTTTTGGAGTTTAAGTGTCTTGTCTAAGACAGCAAAACCAGTAAGTAGCAGAATTAAAATTCAAATCCAGTTTCACTCTCTGTGGGTCACACTGAATGTAATCCCACAGTATTCAGCAACCTAGCATGCTCACTTTCTGATAACTATCAGGAAAGAAAAATAGGGGTGGAGAGATTTCAATGGCACGTTCATTCTTATTTCATCATATATTTGCTGCATCTTTCATCACCAAAATCATTACTATGATTTGGGTAATACTCTATGATATTCTGTGAACCACCTCCATTTGAATTGATACGTACACAGTCATCCCTCGGTATCCATTAGGGATTAGTTCCAGGACACCTCCCCACCAGACCAAACTCTATAGAGGCTCAAGTCCGTTATATTAGAAGGTATCATATTTACATATAACCAATGCACATCCTCCTGTGTACTTTAATTCATCTGTAGATTACTTATATCTAATGCAATGTAAATGGTATGTAAATAGTTGTAAATTCAATGTAAATGCTATGTAAATAGTTGCCTGTACATAGTAAATTCAAGCTTTGCTTTTTGGAACTTTCTGGAATTTTTCTTCTTTAATATTTTCAATTCACGGTGGGTTGAATCTGCAGACACAAAACTCATAGATATGGAAGGTCAACTGAACACCTTGTTTTGCATTGATGGCTGACTGATAGCCAGTGTTGTGTTTGGACTGACTTTTGTGGTTTCTGCTAAGACAGCAAGACACCCTCTGCAAATAACCATCAAAGGACTACTAGAAGAATAAAAGATTTATCACTCACAGGTCCTGGAAAGCACAAGGCACACCTGTCACCACACAGTGAGGTTGCTGGAGGTGCAGGAGAGGAGAGAGAGGAAGGGAGAAAGCAAAAGAGAGCTCCTGGAGTTCAGGTTTTTTGGGGTCAGGGGTGGAAACCTAGAATTCCCAGGTTCTTAAAACCTAGGGTTTTAAGAACTCAGTCTTTTGTGTTGAATTGAAAACCGAAGAACAGGAATGTAAAGCAAGGGAAGAAAAAACAAACAAATGACCCAAATGGTGAATTATCAAAATCAACCAAGATAAACCAAAGGAACCTGGAAGGGAGGCTGCAGGGTGGGAGGTTTAGTCCAGTGCCTGCTGTGTGTTTGTGTGAGATTGCATCTCTAAGTTGATGCCTCTTTAAAATGGATGAAATCAAAGCTTAAGTCAGACATTTGTATCACCCAAAAAGGAAAGCAAGAAAGAAAACCAACTACTAATGCTTGCAGTATACACTTAAACACCTTAGGTGGTGCCTTTGGAACACTGGATTTCAAGTTTGGTTGTATATTAGAATTGTCTGGGAAGATTTTAAAAGTGCCGATACCTGGATTCCACACTCAGAAATTCAGATTTATTTCTTACGGGTTATTTCCTAGACACTGGATTTTGTCCTTTATTTAAATACGCGTTTTTGTTTATTTGGCTCCACGGGGTCTTAGTTGAGACATGCAGGATCCTCTGTCTTTGTTACAGCGTATGGGATCTAATTCACTGACCAGGAATTGAACCTGGGCCCCTGTATTAGGAGCATGGAATCTTAGCCGCTGGACAGCCAGGGAAGTTTCTAGGAATTTTCAAAACTTGTGGGATTATTCTAATGGACACTAGTGTTTGAAAACCACTGCCTTTGAAAAGATTTAGTTTGCTGTCTCTTTTCAAAGATGAGGCAAATAAAGCACAGAGAGATTAAGTGATCTGCCTGAGGTTAAATGATACAGTTCCTGTGAGTGATTGGTCACATGTGATTGATTCCTGAATCACAGATTGACTGCCCATGCAGATAAAACTAATTAATGTTTCCAGACTCTGTCCCCCCTGCAATGTAGAAACAGCAAAACAAAGAGAAAAGCCATCTCTTCTCTAGCATTCCACAGGCTTCAAATGTTGCTCAGTAAAACATCAGTACTCTCCTTTTGTTTCATGATTTTGAGAAATATTTTCAGATCCACTTCATCAGTGCAGAATACATACATGGGTGTGACATTGATGATACTACAGAGGGAGTATTCACTCCCGTGTGGCAAGAGGGTACTAAGAAAGGGTTTTCTGAAGAAAAATGCTGAGGAGGAAGAAATTGTCCTCTACCCTTCTAGGTTCTCCTAGCTGGTCTAAAAATTGATGTGAGACAGATAATCAGGAGAAAATCCAAATTTTGGTAACGTGTACATGAGAAACCCAGGAAAACTGAGTATCTCACCAAAATGGCCAAAGCTCTCACTTTAAATACCATCTTGCGCTAAATAAAAGAGGATGTTGGGCACAGTGGTTTGGGACTTCAAAGGGAAGGAAGTCAATTCAAATGAAGATGGAAAAGCAAATGGTTGGCAAATAAATGTTTTCAGAGCCATGTAGAGGCAATGAGGTATAGACAGGACTTGATAGCTAGCCCAGCCTGAGTCTCCTCAGGACCCTCTAATAGCTGTATACTGAGAGTGTGGAAATGTTACTTGCTCAGTCGTGTCCGACTCTTTGTGACCCCATGGACTGTAACCTGCCAGGCTCTGTCCAGGGGATTCTCCAGGCAAAAATACTGGAGTGGGTTGACATTTCTTTCTTCAGGGATCTTCCCAACCCAGGGATCAAACCCAGGTCTCCTGCATTACAGACAGATTTTTTAACATCTGAGCTACCAGGGAATCCTTTATTCTGGGAACCAGCCCTTTATTTAAATTATTTCAGGCAGTTAGGGGGAAGGTCAAAAGTTTTTCCTGAGACTTTTGGACCTTAAAAATAATAAGGCTAAATAAACCCTCATTCCAAAGAGACATTTTTCGGGGTGACACATATTGCCCATCCGAAGGTACTAGGCAAATTGAGTTTTAAGACAGGAACTGATATTCTGCAGAGTTTGTATCCCCATATTTTTCTAAGTGAAGAATTTGAAACTAGAAAAGTTGATTCCCACATACACAGTCTACACCTTTTGCTTCCAGAGTGGAGCTCTAATTAGACTCAGTCCTCTCTCTACAATGCTATTTGTTTAACACTCAGAATTAGGCACAAATCTCCGTACATCCAACCTCCCATTAACATCTAAGTATTCAGTTCAGTTCAGTCGCTCAGTCGTGTCCGACTCTCTGTGACCCCATGAATCACAGCATGCCAGGCCTCCCTGTCCATCACCAACTCCCGGAGTTCACTCAAACTCATGTCCACAGAGACGGCAATGCCATTAAGCCATCTCATTCTCTGTCGTCCCCATCTCCTCCCGCCCTCAACCTTTCCCAGCATCAGAGTCTTTTCCAGTGAGTCAACTCGTCGTATGAGGTGGCCAAAGTATTACAGTTTCAGCTTTAGCATCAGTCCCTCCAATGAACACCCAGGATTGATCTCCTTTAGAATGGACTGGTTGGATCTCCTTGCAGTCCAAGGGACTCTCAAGAGTCTTCTCCAACACCACAGTTCAAAAGCATCAATTCTTCGGCGATCAGCTTTCTTCACAGTCCAACTCTCACATCCATACATGACCACGGAAAAAACCATAGCCTTGACTAGAAGGACCTTGGTTGGCAAAGTGATGTCTCTGCTTTTTAATATACTATCAAGGTTGGTCATAACTTTCCTTCTAAGGAGTAAGCGTCTTTTAATTTCATGGCTGCAATCAGCATCCGCAGTGATTTTGGAGCCCAGAAAAATAATGTCAACCACTGTTTCCACTGTTTCCCCATCTATTTCCCATGAAGTGATGGGACCAGATGCCATGATCTTTGTTTTCTGAATGTTGAGCTTCAAGCCAACCTTTTGACTCTCCTCTTTCACTTTCACCAAGAGGCTTTTTAGTTCCTCTTCACTTTCTGCCATAAGGGTGGTGTCATCTGCATATCTGAGGTTATTGATATTTCTCCCGGCAATCTTGATTCCAGCTTGTGCTTCTTCCAGCCCAGCGTTCCTCATGATGTACTCTGCATACAAGTTAAATAAGCCAGGTGACAATATACAGCCTTGATGCACTCCTTTTCCTATTTGGAACAAGTCTGTTGTTCCATGTCCAGTTCTAACTGTTGCTTCCTGACCTGCATACAGGTTTCTCAAGACAATACTTATTCTCAATTTGAGACAGAATATTTTCACAAACTGTGTGTGTGTATGTGTGCCTGTGTGTGTGTATATATGTGTGTGCATATGCGCTCAGTCCTGTCTGACTCTGCAACTCCTTGGACTATATCCCACCAGGCTCCTCTGTCCATGGAATTTTCCAGGCAAGAATATTGGAGTGGTTTACCATTTCCTACTCCAATGGATCTTCCCAACCCAGTGATCGAACTAGAGTCTCTTGTGTCTCTACCACTGGTGCCATCTGGTTTTCACAAAGGCCCATTGCACTGCCTGCAATGTGGGAGACCTAGGTTCGATCCCTAGGTCAGGAAGATCCCCTGGAGAAGAAAATGGCAATCCACTTCAGTACTCTTGCCTGGAAAATGCCATGGACAGAGGAGCCTGGTAGGCTACAGTCAATGGGATCGCAAAGAACTGTACAAGACTGAGCAACTTCACTCTTGGCTGAACTTCTGGAAATGAAATTCCTAGGAATCGGAGTCACTTTGGGAAATAAAGCAGATAAGATTGAAATGCCAGTTAATAGGATATACCCTCTGATGAGCCTCTCCTGAAAGAGGGCAAGTACAGGTTGCCTAGACACATGCTTTCGAGCTCTAAGGGACAAACTGAGCATTCTCCTCCCCGGGGATTCCAGAGTCATAACATCTTCCTCTATGACAGAGAGCACTTCGCTGAATTTACATGTTCTCTGTAGGAGAGCCTTGGAGAGTTCTCCTAAATCTTCCTGACATAATTCTTTATCCACAAAATTGATGGATACCAGCTATTTTCTAGGGTCAGCTTGAGGACTGAACACAATAAAGCACACAAAATATTGTGTAAACTATCAAGTTCCATATTAGTATCCACAATGCTGCTCTCACCCAAAGTACAACAGCTGATTATTCCAGGGCATGTTGAAGACCATAAATGTCTGTTCAGGACAAATGTTTACACTTCAGGGAAACCCAGTGATACTGCCCTGTGTTCCACTCTTCACCCCAACCCCGTACTGGAAGTAGTTAATGGTAAATCCTTGGTTGTGTGAAGTGATGGATGGCCACCTAATTAAGAAGTCATTCCCTTTCATTTTCTAATCCATCTGAAAATACATTATCTGCTTGGTCTCAAGGGAAAATTCATTGTTTCAAGGCAACTGGGACGCTAGTAAGAAAATCAGAACAGATGGAAAGCAGTGAGGGGGCCAACCAGAAGTGTTTTGGAAATCTTTAAAAATATCTAGAAAGTAGAAAAGCTTTCTAATGGGATCCTGGGCTCCAATTTTCTGTTCTCAATTAGTTAATGCATTTCATTCTTTCATCAATTACAGCCCATAAAAAGCCTGCTATTACTATTACTTCCCCATCAGGTCTGCTTTTCCTCTCATGGAACTGGATCCCAGAGGAGAGAATGAAACAAACAAACAAACAATTGCTCCTCAGAAACATAGGATGGATGTACTCTGAGAATTACCACTGACAGCAAACTTCTCCCTTTGTGGGGGAGGGGGCGGGGGGAAGAAATCATTTCTAACATCTTTAGAATTTGAGACCAACTTGTAAGTTGGCTGGTGGAAAAGGCCTCAAGGGGAGGCCAGATAGCTCTATCATTTCATTAGCTGTCTTTTTTTTCTTAAATTGGAGTCCACATCATTTACCAGTCTGCTCTTATTCTTTTCTTTGACCTTGAAGTATAAGTTAAATTTACAAGTTAAGAATCAAAACACATAACTCTACATGGAAAGAAAATTAAAGCATCAAAAATTACTACTCTGAGACAGAGGCTTTCTTGCCTTACTAACCAAGTCCTAGGTCAAATACCAGTGAGAAACTAATGTAGACTATTTGAGCACTTTCTTTTTCTTAAGTGCCCACCATGGATCTGGGTGTTTTGGAAAATTGTTGTTTAGTCACTAGGTCATGTCTAACTCTTTTGGTGTCCCATGGACTGTAGGCCCCCACATTCCTGTGTCCTTGGGATTTCCCAGCAAGAATGCTGGTTGTGTTGCCATTTCCTTCTCCAGAGGATCTCCCCAACCCAGGAATTGAACCCACATCTCCTGCATTGGCAAGTGGATCCTTTACCAATGAGCCACCTGGGAAGCCATTTTGGAGAATACAAATGCATATATTCTCATAATAGTCATAATTTTCCCTTTCATCAGAGGAAACCAAACCAAACATAAAAGCCAGCTTCAGAAATGCCCCGTATTTAAATGAAACTAATAAAATCTAAGAATACAAAATGATCTTATCACTATTTTTTTTTAAATTGATGAAGAAGCTGCAATTAAATAATCTATCTAGGCTAAAATGACCAGTTAGGGCTACTCGTTTGAATCATACTGGAGGTCTTCTGACCTTTCACTCTATTTGCATGTAAAAATGACTAGATTGTGCTACTGTATTAAACCTGACCCACAAAGGCTTGAATAAAAGAAAAAGAAAAAAAACAAAAACAAAAAACTGTGCCCATCACTAACACAATTCTGTATTTCTCAGTTAAGATTCAACTTCTAAAAAAACATATTCAGGGATTCAATCAGGACATTTTATTGAATTCAATTCAATGGGGGAAATAATAGACTTGAAGGTGTAATTATACAGAAAATTTTTAAAGTCTTTTGCTTTTCCAGCACCACTCTTTCTGATCCTAGACTAAATATATTTGTGATCCGACCTTATCAATACCTTGGTAACAGTATTTTCTAAACCCAGATGGAAGATATTCTTCTGTATTCCCAGCCTACCTGGAGTTTAACCACTGGCCTGGAAATATTAATATAAGTTTATTCTCTTGATAGCTTCTTTCTCAGTAATTGACCTTCAATTTTTAAATGTCTCATCTCAAATGGTGAATGATTTTATTACATGAATGACTGGAGTGGGAGGAAGAGGACTGACTGGGCATTTTCTTTGAACCAGACAATGACTCATGATGAGGGCTTTCTTCACTGTATGCCGTTCACAACCTTACAACAGATGAGACAGTTCAGAAAGTGGAGGAAGAGGAGGGAGAAGAGGAAGAAAGAGAAGAACAAGCACAAGAAAACAAAGAAGAAGGGCCAAGAACATTCCTTGTGTTAGAAAAGAATGTGTTAAAAACAAGGTAAAGTTATACCATAATGTCAACTAGATAAGAACAACTTTTATTCCATCTATCCTATCTCAGTTGTATCTCTGCTTGAACACTTGAGACAAAAGTCACTCTTTGATTTCTCCTGCATCATTAATAGTTAGCATGGATTAATCAAAAGATCTACTGTAATAACTCACATTTGCTGAGGTTAGTTTCTATCTTTTAAGTCCAGGCATAAAACCAAGCTCTGTGTACAGTGACAGGCTTTACTTTCTTGGGCTTGAAAATCACTGCAGATGGTGACTGCAGCCATGAAATTAAAAGACACTTATTCTTTATAAGACAAGCTATGACAGACATAGAGAGTGCATTAAAAAGCAGAGACATCCCTTTGCTGACAAAGGTCCATATAGTCAAAGCTATGGTTTTTCCAGTAGTCATGTACAGATGTGAGAGTTGGTCCATAAAGAAGGCTGGGTGTCGAGAAACTGATGCTTTTGGATTGTGGTGCTGGAGAAGATTCTTGAGAATCCCTTGGACAGCAAGGAGATCAAACCAGTCAATCCTAAACAGAATCAATCCTGACTATTCATTGAAAGGACTGATGCTGAAGCTCCCATACTTTGGTCACCTGATCAGTGGAAAAGATTCTAATTCTGGGAAAGACTAAAGACAAAGGAGAAGGGGGCGGCAGACAATGAGATGGTTAGATAACATAGGCATGAATGGACAAGAATTTCAGCTAACTCCAGGAAATAGTGGAGGGCAGAGAAACCTGGTGTTCTGCAGTCCATGGGGTTGTAAAGAGTCAGACAGGACTTAGCAACTGAAAAACAACTGCGTACAGAATATACATATATATATATGTAGATTTCTAGAACTCTTTTTAAAGCACAAATCATATGAGATTTTCAAATCCCACACTGCCCTGTGTGTTACTTCTTCTCCCTAACTGTCCTATCTGCCCATTCTCCCTCAGTTCCGTTCAGTTCAGTCACTCAGTCGTGTCCAGCTCTTTGCGACCCCATAAATCACAGCATGCCAGGCCTCCCTGTCCATCACCAACTCCCGGAGTTCACTCAGACTCACGTCCATCGAGTCGGTGATGCCATCCAGCCATCTCATTCTCTCCCTCAGTCCTTTTCATCTTTCAACACCCAGTCTCACCACACAGCGCCTTTTTATGAGCCACAGGGGGCCCCAGGTTCCAATCCCTAACTCTCCACTTGGCCTATGTTCTCCATGCACGTGAATTAAACAGTCCCGGTCCTTCGTCTTCTGCTGTTTCCTGTCTCCCTCCTAAACCATATCACCACCCCTTTCTTCACCAGTTCTCTGCTCCACCTGGCCTCTGTTGTGATAAGGCTGTGCATGTGCGAGGAGACACCAATTCTAGGGACATACTGTATCTTGCAGGTTCAACTTTGCATCCTCAAGTTATTTGAAAAAGATTGGCCTATATTTCTCAAAGAATTAAAAGGAAAGAAGAATGAGAGATTTATGTTTATATAAAATTCTTGAACTATGTGCCGCTGTAAATATTACATTTCCCAATCCCTTCACCTCATAGGTTTCTCCTCCTTTCTCTCCTCTCCCCTCCATTTTTCTCATCATAAATTAGAATTCTTGGGCAAATATTTTATCTCCTTATCTTCTCTAAGTATATGCTCCAATATACCTCTACACATGAATTACTTTTTCTTCCCCACTTGATAAAGTTATACCATAATTTTCATTTATATCCCACATATATGATTGGAGAAGAGAATGGTAACCCACTCCAATATTCTTGCCTGGACAAAGGAACCTGGTGGGCTACCGTTCATGGGGTCTCAAAGAGTTGGAAATGACTGAAGCGACTTAGCACATAGCACAACACACATATATGATTATGGCTGGGTAAATATTTGTATGTAATTCAAGCAGAGTAGGGCTTCCCTGGTGGCTCAGATGGTAAAGAGTCTGTCTGCAGTGCAGGAGACCTGGGTTCTATCCCTGGATCGGGAAGATCCCCTGGAGAAGGAAATGGCATTCCATTACAGTATTTTTGCCTGGAAAATCCCATGGACAGAGGAGCCTGGCCAGCTACAGTCCACACGGTCACAAAGAGTCAAATGTGACTTAGCGACTTCTCTCATGCAGTATATGTTTACTTTAAAAAAAAAAAATTTTTTGTAAAAAATTGTTCTTTTTATTTGTGATTGTTCTCTTTGGACTCATCCTTCACATACTGTCATAAGTAAATTTTCTCTCATTAACTTAAACTCTTTTTCCTAGTGCCCTCCTTTCTGAGGGCTTCACTTTCCATTATGGTTGCTGAAAGGGTGTCATCTTGAGATATCTCTTCGCCATCACCCTGAAGATTCTTTTTCCTTTTTCTACATGTGAGATCTTTAGTTTTCCAGATGCCAGGACTACTAATTTCTTATGTTACTTCTTTATTTTAGTGGAGTATCTCCTCCAGTAGATTTCTGGGAAAAGGTGTATCTGAGGGAAAATTTTTGTGATCATGCATAATGACAGTATCTCTGGGTATAGAATACTGGGTTGGAAAATTTTTATCCTCAGATTTTGTTACTCTTGCACCATTATCTTCTAATTTCCAGTGGGCTACTGAGCAGGATGATGTTTTTCTGAATCTATCACCTTTATAGTCAAGCCTTTTTATTTTTCTGACTTTATATAAGACCATTGTTCTATCCCATGGGTTTCCTGATGATATGTGTTTGGGATGAGTCTTTTTATTCATTAGGCTGACATTTTGTGAGTACAGTGATCGATTCTTCCTACCATGCCTGGAATTGTTATGATTTTAAAATCAAAGGTCCCACATTCTGAAAACCCCCTGATCCTTGAAAAACCATGACAGTTGGTCACTCTAGTAATCAATCCTCTCAATTTGGAACATTGTGAACTTCAAGTATAGGAGGTTTGCTTCAATTGTTTAATAATTATCTTCTTTTTGTTTCATTTAATTTGTTCAGATACAAACTATGTTTCAGATGTTGAGTCTCTGGACTAAGACAGTTGATCATTTTTTTCTAATTTTCATATTTTTATTTCTAACCTTCCATATCTTCAGTTAAATTGTACTCCAAACCCCATTTTTCTATTTTATTTTTCATATATGCTGTTTTATTTTTCTTTTGCAAGGACTTATTTTTCCTCTCTGAATATTTGCATTTTCTATAGCAACCTGACACTGTTTAATGAATGTATAATTTTTCTTATGTCTGTATACATTTCCTACAGCTTTTGACATAATTTCTACTTCACTCTTAGTATTTAACATTTGGGATCTTCCTCAAGTATTTGACAATCATTTGATGTCTGTCACATTTGAAAGTGATGCAATAAAGATTTCTTAGGAAGACACAAGTACTGGGTCTGTGAGGATTACCTAGTTGAACTCTTTTTGGACCTCTAGTTGTTAGCATCTGACCATTCTTTATCTTGTAGTTATTGGTTTACTTGGAATTTTTCAATATCTTTCAGTATAAGTCTTGCTGCAACATCCTTGGAACTGAGTAGAAGAAACTCAGGGCTATCACTTTTTTGTTTGCAGACCTTCACATTATCTCCTCCTATGAATATGATTTCCTCCACTTTATCTGGGTCCCTGAGTTGAGAATCTCTTGAGTCACCAACCTCTTTAGATAAAAATTCACTAAAATAGTCTGTGATGGTGAAGGACATCTAATTGTTAATGAGGAAAGAAATTTGGGAGTCCAAGTATTTCTTATATAAATTTCCAAACAATGATCCTATCTACAGCACCATTTCAGGATTTGGAATAGCTCTATTGGAATTCCATCACCTCCACTAGCTTTGTTCATAGTGATGCTTTCTAAGGCCCGATTGACTTCACATTCCAGGATGTCTGGCTCTAGATGAGTGATAACACCATCTTGATTATCTGGGTCGTGAAGATCTTTTTTTGTGCAGTTCTTCTGTGTATTCTTGCCACTTCTTCTTAATATTTTCTGCTTCTGTTAGGTCCATACCATTTCTGTCCTTTATTGGGCCCATTTTTGCATGAAATGTTTCCTTAGTATCGCTAACTTTCTTAAAGAGATCTCTAGTCTTTCCCATTCTGTTGTTTCCATTTCTTTGCATTGATCACTGAGGAAGGCTTTCTTATCTCTCCTTGCTATTCTTTGCAACTCTGCATTCAGATGCTTATATCTTTCCTTTTCTCCTTTGCTTTTTGCTTCCCTTCTTCTCACAGCTATTTGTAAGGCCTCCTCAGATAGCCATTTTGCTTTTTTGCATTTCTTTTCCATGGGGATGGTCTTGGTCCCTGTCTCCTGTACAATGTCATGAATTTCTATCCATTGTTCATTGGGCACTCTATCAGATCTAGTCTCTTAAATCTATTTGTCACTTCCACTGTATAATCATAAGGGATTTGATTTAGGTCATACCTGAGTAGTCTAGTGGTTTTCCCTACTTTCTTCAACTTAAGTCTGAATTTGGCAATAAGGAGTTCATGATCTGAGCCACAGTCAGCTCCCAGTCTTGTTTTTGCTGACTGTATAGAGCTCCATCTTTGGCTGCAAAGAGTATAATCAATCTGATTTCGGTGTTGACCATCTGGTGATGTCCATGTGTAGTCTTCCTTTGTGTTGTTGGAAGCGGGTGTTTGCTATGACCAGTGCGTTCTCTTGGCAAAACTCTGTTAGCATTTGCCCTGCTTCATTCCGTACACCAAGGCCAAATTTGCCTGTCACTCCAGGGGTTTCTTGACTTCCTACTTTTGCATTCCAGTCCCCTATAGTGAAAAGGACATCTTTTTTGGGTGTTAGTTCTAAAAGGTCTTGTAGATCTTCATAGAATCGTTCAGCTTCTTCAGCGTTACTAGTTGGGGCATAGGCTTGGATTGTGGAGCTATAGAAAGCGTCACTACGAACAAAGCTAGTGGAGGTGATGGAATTCCAGTTGAGCTATTTCAAATCCTGAAAGATGATGCTGTGAAAGTGCTGCACTCAACATGCCAGCAAATTTGGAAAACTCAACAGTGGCCACAGGACTGGAAAATGTCAGTTTTCATTGCAATCCCACAGAAAGGCAATGCCAAAGAATGCTCAAACAAAGAACAATTGCACTCATTTCACACGCTAGTAAAGTAATGCTCAAAATTCTCCAAGCCAGGCTTCAGCAATACGTGAACTGTGAATACATGTTTTGCAATACGTGAACAACTTCCAGATGTTCAAACTGGTTTTAGAAAAGGCAGAAGAACCAGAGATCAAACTGCCAACATCTGCTGGATCATGGATAAAGCAAGAGAGTTCCAGAAAAACATCTATTTCTGCTTTCTTGACTATGCCAAAACCTTTGACTGTGTGGGTCACAATAAACTGGAAAATTCTGAAAAAGATGGGAATACAAGACCACCTGACCTGCCTCGTGAGAAACCTGTATGCAGGTCAGGAAGCAGCAGTTAGAACTGGACATGGAACAACAGACTGGTTCCAAATAGGAAAAGGAGTACATCAAGGCTATATATTGTCACCCTGCTTATTTAACTTATATGCAGAGTACATCATGAGAAATGCTGGGCTGGAAGAAGCATAATCTGGAATCAAGATTGCCAGGAGAAATATCAATAACCTCAGATATGCAGATGATACCACCCTTGTGGCAGAAAGTGAAGAGGAACTAAAAAGCCTCTTTATGAAAGTGAAACAGGAATTGGCATATTATGATGTAACATTGGTCTTCATTTCCATCTTAAAACGCCTAAAAATGCCTAACAGGTTTTTAGATTTGTGAATTTTAGTTGAAATGTATTTTACGATGTTACTAAACCTGCAGAAATATTGAAATATTTCAGAGAACTTAAAAAAAAAAAAAGAAAGTGAAACAGGAGAGAGTTGTTGAAAGAGAAAAGTTGGCTTAAAGCTCAACATTCAGAAAACTAAGATCATGGCATCTGGTCCCATAACTTCATGGAAAATAGATGGGGAAACAGTGTCAGACTCTACTTTTGGGGGCTCCAAAATCACTGCAGATGGTAATTGCAGCCATGAAATTAAAAGACGCTTACTCCTTAGAAGGAAAGTTATGCCCAACCTAGATAGCATTTTAAAAAGCAGAGACATTACTTTGCCAACAAAGGTCCATCTAGTCAAGGCTATGGTTTTTCCAGTTATGTATGGATGGGAGAGTTGAACTGTGAAGAAAGCTGAACACCGAAGAATTGATGCTTTTGAACTGTGGTGTTGGAGAAGACTCTTGAGAGTCCCTTGGACTGCAAGGAGATCCAACCAGTCCATTCTAATGGAGATCAGTCTTGGGTGTTCATTGAAAGGACTGATGCTAAGGCTGAAATTCCAATACTTTGGCCACCTCATGCAAATAATTGACTCATGGAAAAGACTCTGATGCTGGGAGGGATTGGGAGCAGGAGGAGAAGGGGACCTCAGAGGATGAGATGGCTGAATGGCATCACTGACTTGATGGGCATGAGTTTGAATAAACTCCAGGAGTTGGTGATGGACAGGGAGGCCTGGTGTGTTGTGATTCATGGGGTCACAAAGGGTCGGACACGACTGAACGGCTGAACTCAACTGAACAGCATCATTTAAATTTCCATTTTTAAAATATATTCATATATTCAATTTCTTAATTTGCAGCATTTTGTGTTATAAATCGTCTTTCAATTCACCTATCCCAACAATTTCCATAGGTCCCCTATATCCAACTCAATTCACTATCATTTCCCTAGAAAATAAAATCAGATCCTGTCTCATATGAGAATCCTTCAGTGGCTTGTCAGAACACTAAGAAAAAAATATCTAAATTATTGCACAACAGAAAAGAAACCCTGCAGATTTGGCCCTTACTTAGGAAAAACCCTTATTTTGTTCAATTTATTTTCTACTAAATTAGTCCAACCACAGTATTATTATTCCAAGCTCTGTCCTGACACCATGTCTTTGCATGCCATGTCCCCACCCTTTTGGATACTCTTTCAGTATAAACACACACACACATCCCACATGAATTTTGCTCACAGCCAGATCCTACTTATCTTTCTTATCTTGGATTTTGTGTCTCCTCTTCAGCACGACCTTTCCTGATCACTTGCTCTAAGTATTCCACTCATCCCTAATTTCTACTTTAGCCCTTTGTTTATTTCCTCTTCAGCACTTATCTCAATTTCTAATTATTTTCTTTATTTCTCTCAGGAATACAGTAGAGTGGTATTTGCATGACTAATTTAAATATGCAATGTAATTTTGAATATTTATGCAAATCACATTCATCTTCCTGACCAATATGTATACCAGATTATTTTCAGGAAATTGCATTGGCTCATATTATTCAGATGCTGTTGTTTTCACACAATGTATTACAGTACATTTACGGGTTACTGGCAGGCATTTTTTTAATAAATAAAAGCTAAACCATACTTGTCAAAATAGAACAAAGTATGATGAGACTTGACTGTTTAGATTAGATATTCTCTTCACTTGAGCAGTCAGAATACTAACCTCAGGGAGTTAAAATTGACACAGGAATATAACTGATAGATGTGAAACAATGAGAAGCAGGGTGAACAAAATTTACTGAATTCTAGGATATATTTCCCATACATAAAATGAGAGAGGCAATGAAACTGATACAAAAGGAAAGGCAACATCGATGAACGAGAATAAAATGGCATCAGTGTTTTTCTTGCAAAAGAAAGTTTGTTTGTTACATTTTAGTAATTATAAGACACTGTGTTAGATGCTATGATAGCAATATACGTAGAGTCTGTAGGATCATATGGAAGGGGCACACACACACTGTAAGTAGGAGAGAGTAGGAGTTGACAGAGGGTAAGAGCAAAATAAGATAGTGTTTTGTGATTGAGATTGGGAAATCACCTTAAAATTGATCAAATCTAATGTCACTATCTCTTTTTTTTTCAAATGAGGCATATAAGATCTATTGAGGTGTAATGAATTACTGAATTCTTTAAAACTTGACAGAAGCAGTACTTGGGAGAGTGATATACCCACATGAGTAGTTCAGGATTCTCCCTATTTACCATTAATTAAACTCTTTCATTACTCTTTGTTGTGAGTTCAACTATGTCCTCTAAAAAGATACCTTCAAACCCATGGTATCTGTGAATGTGACCTTATTTGAAAATAGAATCTTTGCAGATGTAGTTAAGATGAGGTCAGCCTGGATTAGACTGTGTACTTAGTCCAATGACTGGTATGGTTATAAGAGAAAGAGAGAGAGATCTCCGTACAGGTTCAAAGGGTACATAAGGGGAAGAAGGTCCTGTGAAGAGCCAGAGATGAAAATGATGTGTCTACAAATCAAGGACCTCTAAGGGCTGCTGGTAACCACCTGATGCGAAGAATGGGCAAGAAAATATATTTCCCTAGAGCCTTTCTATGGAATGTGACCCTGAAGATCTCTTGAGTTTGGAATTCTAGCCTTTAGAACCGTGTGAGAATAAATTCATGCAGTTTTAAGCCACCCAACCTATGGTGATTTGTTATAGACACACTAGAAAATGAACACATTGTCCATCAATAATAGGCAAATCTTAACACCCTATCGCGTTCAATGACAGACTATTCCAATGCTTTCCCCACTTCCTGCCAACAAGATAAAGTTAACTGCTCCACTGATGCATGCATTCCCAGTAATCACTCAACTGTGCTTTTTTTTATTTAACTTTTTGACTATGAAACCTGCTCATCTGCTCTCTGAGAGCGAGGATAATGCTAATTTATTCATCTGTTTGTTTTTAACACTTGTGATGATTAATTCTATGTGTCAACTTGACCGGCTCAAAGATAACCAGATAGCTGATAAAATATTACTTCTGTGCATATCTGTAGGGATGTTTCTATAAGAGATTAGCATTTGCATCTACATAGTAAAGATTGATCCCACCAACGTAAATTAGCCTCAGTCAATCCATTGAAAGTCCAAATAGATGAATTCTCCAAATAGGAAAAAAGGTGAATTTTCTCGCTCTGCTTGAAATGAGACATCCCTCTTTTCTTGCACCTGGACAATGGTGCTTCTGGTCTTTAGGCCTTTGGACTTGAACCAAGACTTATATCATCAACCCACTAATTCTCAGGCCTCCAGACTTGAATTAAAACTTACACCATTGGCTCCTCTCTTTCTCAGACCTTTGAATTTGGACTGTACCTACACCATTAGCTTTTCTGGGCTTCCGATTTGCAGAGAGGTCATGGGACTTCTCTGCCTCTATAATTACATGACCCAATCCTTGATAATAAATCTTTCTATAAGCATATGTAAACTGTTTCTGTTTCTCTGGAGAACATGAACTAATTCACCATTTTCTTCAGGTTGTAATAGTGTCATGATAGGCAATCAATCAATATTTGCTAATCAAGAAAAAAATGAAAATGGGCAAAATGTAAAAACAGACAAGGAAGAAAATAAATGGCCAATAAGCCCAGGAATAAGAGCTAAATGTTATTCATCATTTGGAAAATACAAATTAAAACCACATGAGGTACCACTAATTACCCACTAGAAGGCTAAAATTTTTAAAGAATTATAACACCAAATGTTGACAGAATGTTCTCTTCTTAATTGGAGTATGAAATGGTAAAACCATTTTGGGAAAGGGTTTGGCAGTTTCTTATAAAAATGCATATATGCTGACCCTGTAATCCAACAATTTCACCTCTACGTACTTACTTGCTCTCCCCAAAAAGGAAATATATGTCAACAAAATAGTTGTACAAGAATATTTATAGGAGCTTTATTAATAATAACCTAAGTCTAGAAATAGAGTAGATAGCCATCAAGACAATAATGAACACATTAAAATATATTCATTTAAATTACTCAACAATGAAAAGGAAGCAATTACTGCTCCACAGGAAAAAAAATCTCAAATATTATGCTGAGTGAAATAAGCCTTAAAGAAAGAACATCTGCTGTATGATAACCACTTAAACAAAATTCTAGAATAGGCTAGACCACTATTATGTTGAAGCTGCTGCTGCTGTTGCTGCTAAGTCGCTTCAGTCATATCTGACTCTGTGTGACCCCATAGATGGCAGCCGACCAGGCTCTGCTGTACCTGGGATTCTCCAGGCAAGAACAGTGGAGTGGGTTGCCATTTCCTATTACGTTGAAGCAAAACAAAGTAAAAATTTCATCTTAGGGTGTGGAGGTGGGAATTGCTGGAAAAAGATATGAAGGAACTTTGTGGGTCTCAAGAGAAAATTGGTTTATACATACATATGCATCTGTTAAAATTCATTGACACACAGCTTGCACATTTTATTGTATATAAATTTTATATAAAAAAAGGAACAGTAAACTCTAAATATTGATGATGTGTTTAGACCTGCAGAGTACTGATGGCTGAAAATTAATTTGAAATGCTCTAAAAATCAAAAAAGATTAATTGATGAATGTATAGGAAGGTAGGTGAATGGCTGTCTACATGAAAATAAAAATATAGCAAATGCAAATTGTTGAATTTAGAGAGTGTCTATTTGAGTGTTCATGGTCAATTCTTCCAAGTTTTCTGTATATTTGAACATTTTCAGGATAAAATGACCTTCTTTCCGTGCATTCTCAGTCATGTCTGACTCTTGGCTACCCCCGGACTGTAGCCCACCAGACTCCTCTGTCCATGAGATTTCCCAGGCAAGAATATTGGAGTGGGTTGCCATTTTCTCCTCTAGGGAATCTTCCCGACCCCTGGATCAAACCCGTGTTCCCTGCATCTCCTGAATTTGGGGGGGAGATTCTTGACCACTGAGCCACCTGAGAAGCCCAAACATGTTAGAGTAGTATCCACAAAATACAAAGGAGTTTAAAAATGAGTGAATCAGACTTCCCTGGTGGTACAGTGGATAAAAATCCACCTGTCAATGTAGAGTATATGGGTTTAATCCCTAGTCTTGGAAGATTCCACATGCCAGGGGACAATGCGGCCCACGAGCCACAACTCCTGAGCCACCATGTTGCAACTATTGAAGCTCACGCCCCTAGAGCCTGTGTTTGGCCACAAGAGAGGCCAGTGCAATAAGAAGCCCGCACACCACAACAAAAAGTGACCACTGCTCACCACAGCTACACAGAAAACCTGCAACGAAGACCCAGTGCAACCAAAAATAAATAAATAATTTTAAAAATGCATCAATCAATCAAAAACAAACATATAAAAACAACTTGAGCTGGCAATAAAAATATAAGATTCAGAAAACCATTAAGTACAGTGATAGAAGAGTGTGATACTGGGAATCACTCTTCACTGCTGAAAAGCCTCAGGCTGGACCAGAAGCCAAGACAAACCCCAGTCAGCCTGGAGCTGCCGTGGTGTGGCTTGGGGAGAAACATCCACGCTGCCTGACTTAAAAACCTCCTTTGTTGGAGCCTGGACTATCTATCCATCTCTCTCAGCCAACCCTCAAAACCAGCAGACAATAATAGATGGCGTTACTTTAGCTGAATTCTAAGTGAAAACAATTCCAGCCAGCAACAAAAACACATCTCTGCACTCTTAGGCCTCTCCCCAGCCCCTGCCTAGAAGAATTTGCAGAGGTACAGGGAGAGCAGCCATGTGGTCTGAGAGAATCTGTCTGAAAAGAAGGGCCCCTCTGCCTTTGAATTGGAGGCTCACGGCTGCTACCTGCAGAGTAAACGTGAGGCAAATGACTGCTTTCCAAGAATGTAGGGCCTCTGTGAAATACCCATCACCTGGGGAGCTTCCTGCCCTCTGAAACCTGACTCACTTTAGCAAATATTGGTCATGCAGAGACTAAGATTATAGGACTCATGAAGGGTCATTATCAGGTCTAAGACTTCAGCTATTGAAGTTGGAAGCAACAACCTGCTAAGTCACCAAATCCCATCCCCTCTCCTACAAAGGAAAAAGAGAAAATCAGCCTTATCTGGTTGTTGCATTCAACTACTCCTGGTGGGCTGAGAAGCATAATCTTTAGCTTAGTTGTTTAGATACTCAATGGACAAACAGTTCATGAACATTTATAGAAGTATTTGCAAAACAAATAATTTCTGAGTAATAGCCCATTTTAACTCTAGATGTGCTGAGCCAAGCAATCAGCTAAGAGAGAAGGTTAGTGTAGCTTTGGATTCAGATTTCAAAATTCTTACTTTAACTCCTGTCTCTAATGTTTTCTAATTTTGTTAACTTGGGCAGGTCACTTCTACTGATGTCACAGGTTTTTTTCAGCCTAATCTTGCCAATTTAATATCTGTGTTATTTGGGATCTTAAATTTGCAAGTAGTTAAAATGACTAACTCATACTGTCTTAAACAAACTGGCTTAAAGCAAAGGAATTTTTTAGCTCTTAGTCCTGAAAAGCCCACAAGCAGGATTTCATTCAGCAGTCAAATAGGAAGAGGGCACTATTTCAGTCTCTCTCTCTCTCCTCTCTCTTTTATTCATGCCTCTTCTTTGTTTTGGTCTCTTTCTCAGTAAACTTTTGCTGTCTTAGTCCAACATAGTTGTCAGCAAAGGTTGTTGTTTTTTTTTTTAATTCTATAAGACTCAATGAGATTTTCAAGGGTATTTCTCTAGTGGAATAAAAAGGATCTTTAGAAAATATTACAAAAAGTGGGCCAAAGAACTAAACAGACATTTCTCCAAAGAAGACATGCAAATGGCTAACAAACACATGAAAAGATGCTCAACATCACCCATAATCAGAGAAATGCAAATCAAAACCACAATGAGGTACCATTTACACTCCAGTCAGAATGGCTGCTATCCAAAAGTCTACAAGCAATAAATGCTGGAGAGGGTGTGGAGAAAAGGGAGCCCTCTTACACTGTTGGTGGGAATGCAAACTAGTACAGCCACTATGGAGAACAGTGTGGAGATTTCTTAAAAAACTGGAAATACAACTGCCATATGACCCAACAATCCCACTGCAGAGCATACACACCAAGGAAACTAGAATCAAAAGAGACACATGTACTCCAATGTTCATCACAGCACTGTTTATAATAGCCAGGACATGGAAGCAACCTAGATGTCCATCTGCAGACAAATGGATAAGAAAGCTGTGGTACATATACACAATGGAGTATTACTCGGCCGTTAAAAGAGTACATTTGAATCAGTTCTAATGAGGTGGATGAAACTGGAGCCTATTATACAGAGTGAAGTAAGCCAGAAAGAAAAACACCAATACAGTATACTAACGCATAAATATGGAGTTTAGAAAGAAGGTGATGATAACCCTGTACACGAGACAGCAAAAGAGACACAGATATATTGAATAGTCTTTGGACTCTGTGGGAGAGGGCGAGGGTGGGATGATATGGGAGAATGGCATTGAAACATGCATATTATCATATGTGAAACGAATCACGAGTCCAGGTTCAATGCATGATACAGGATGCTCAGGGTTGGTGCACTGGGATGACCCAGAGGGATGGGATGGAGAGGGAGGTGGGAGGGGGGTTCAGGATGGGGAACACAGGTACACTCATGGCAGATTAAAGTCAATGCATGGCAAAACCAAAGCAATATTGTAAAGTAAAATAAATTAATTTAATTAATTAAAAAAAGAAAATATTATAAATGTTTATGGATAATTATGGGGCGTAGACTTGAGTATATTTTTCTTTATAAATTTTTCTTATAAATTGTTTATAGTAAGTTTTTATTGTTACCATGAAAGAACAAAATATATTCCTTAAAATATTAAATTAATAAAGTTATTCCATACAAAGTGCAAAACACAAATTAATAAAGTTATTTTATACAAAGTGCAAAACACTATTTTCAAAGTATATTTTCTCCCTCTCCAAAGACCTAGTGTACTTCCACATTTAAGTAGGTTTGACAGTGACTGGGGACAGAAGTGTAACTAGAATATAAGTATCAACAAGAATGTTGCCTCTTGAGAAACCTGTATTCAGGTCAGGAAGCAACATTTAGAACTGGACATGGAACAACAAACTAGTTCCAAATAGGAAAAGGAATACATCAAGGCTGTATATTGTCACCCTGCTTATTTAACTTATATGCAGAGTACATCATGAGAAACGCTGGGCTGGAAGAAGCACAAGCTGGAATCAAGATTGCCAGGAGAAATATCAATAACCTCAGATATGCAGATGACACCACCCTTATGGCAGAAAGTGAAGAAGAACTAAAGGGCCTCTTGATGAAAGTGAAAGAGGAGAGTGAAAATGTTGGCTTATAGCTCAACATTCAGAAAACTAAGATCATGACATCCGGTCCCATCACTTCATGACAGATAGATGGGGAAACAGTGGAAACAGTAGCTGACTTTATTTTTCTGGGCTCCAAAATCACCGCGGTTGCTGATTGCAGCCATGACATTAAAAGATGCTTACTCCTTGGAAGGAAAGTTATGACCAACCTAGATAGCATATTAAAAAGCAGAGATATTACTTTGCCAACCAAGGTCCGTCTAGTCAAGGCTATGGTTTTTCCACTGGTCATGTATGGATGTGAGAGTTGGACTGTGAAGAAAGCTGAGCGCTGAAGAATTGATGCTTTTGAACTGTGGTGTTGGAGAAGACTCTTGAGAGTCCCTTGGACTCCTAGGAGATCCAACCAGTCCATCCTAAAGGAGATCAGTCCTGGGTGTTCATTGGAAGGACTGATGTTGAAGCTGAAACTCCAATACTTTGGCCACCTGATGTGCAGAACTGACTCATTAGAAAAGACCCTGATGCTGGGAAAGATTGAGGGCAGGAGGAGAAGGGAACGACAGAGGATGAGATGGTTGGATGGTTGGATGGCATCACTGACTCAATTGATATGGGTTTGGTTGGACTCCGGGAGTTGGTGATGGACAGGGAGGCCTGGCCTGCTGCGGTTCATGGGGTCGCAAGGAGTCAGACACGACTGAGCTACTGTACTGGACTGAACTGTAGAATTCCACTTTTTCAACTCCCCATTCTTTTGGTGTCTCTCATTTAACCAAGTCTAAATATCTTAGTTGGTATCTGCCCTTCAAAGTTGGTAACAATTGTAATTTCCAAATTGTACCTCCCTCCTGTCATCTACAATTCACTGTGCTTTCTGTATATGACTCTCAATTTTTTTTAATGTAAAATTCAAAGGAAGAAAGAATGAGTAAACAAAAGCATTAAATTACTAGGTGTACCAATTAAATCTATTGATGGTATAGAAATGATTTTAGCTTTTCCTAAACTCAGCATCTAAGTATTTTTTATATTGGGATTTCAAATGAATGCCATGCTTCTTGAAGTCAGAAATCACACTGCATTTAATTCTATCCGAGCAATGCTAGCACACACCCGCTAATTTGGAGGCAGGTGGTAGGTGCTTGTTGAGTTAAGCAGCAAATGCATGGACTAATGAAGAGTGAATCTCAGTGTTAGTGACGGCATGTGTGTTGAGTCGCTTCAGTCGTGTCTGTTCTTGGTGAACTTATGAACTGTAACCCGCCAGGCTCCTCTGTCCATGGGATTCTCCAGAAAAAATACTGGAATGGGTTACCATTTCCTTCTCCAGGGTATCTTCCTGGCCCATGGATCAAAACTTCGTCTCCTTTGCCTCCTGTATTGGCAGGCATAGTCTTTACCACTGAGCAACCTGGGAAACCCCATGCTTACAGAAGATGAATGTGCTTGTTTATTTACTTATGTTAGTAAGCATGCATTATAAAATTTTTTTCTTTATAAAAGTTTGGCACATAATCATATTAAAGTAAACTATACAATTTCTTTTTGACCACATGGCCTGGCATGTGGGATTTTATTTCCCCAATCAGGATCAATTCTGCACCCCCTGCACTAGAAGGTGGAATCTTAACCACTGGATCGCTGGGGGAGTCCAAACCATATAAAAATTTAACTTAAGAATAAATTTTTATGGAAACAACCTTGCAAATATAATAAGACACCTGGCTGCTCCCCTGCTCTTTATTCAAAGATGTTTCCATATCAAATACATGAATAAATAAATTGACACATCAGAAGATTCTGAAAATATATGACTGCAAAACATGTGTACAAAGTATCAAGTGAGATGTGCAAAACAGTGGAAGACAGTCCACATGTATTCTCCCTTTTCTTAAAATACTTATAATCACTTCCTTTGAGTTAGTAAATAATTACATTAGAATACAATTGAACTTAACGGCCTAAACTGGATGCTAAATGAGTAATCTCTTGTATATAGTAGGAACTCAATAAATATTTCCTAAGTTCAGTTAATGCAAAAGTTTTATGACCTGTATGACTTGCAAGAATTACTCCAGTTTCTGTGACTGAGCTTGAACTACTATTTTTTTGAAACATCGGTCTACTGTACTGTATGTTTTGCTTTCTGACCCCTTTCAAAGTACACGTGAACAAAAGTATGAGGATTTCTGCTACAGGACAAAGAAAGACAAGGAAAACAGAGTCCTCCTTGAAAGATCACAGTCAGGACTTGCCAAAGACAGGATGACGTTAATTTGATCACTAGTTTTCCATTAGCTGGGCGCACTCAAAGCAGACAGAGATTTTCAGGTGGATCCAGCCTTTGTCAAAGCCTGGAAGAGAAGGCTGTCCTGACATCAGAGCTGCTCACGTTCTTCTAAGCCTGAGTGACACAGTCCTGGTAAATGCTGCTAAAACAGAGAGCCACATCTTTCTACAGAAACCTCCAGGGAATCTGAGAAGTAGGCACTATTATATTCCCTTCCTTGCCACTCAACTGTAGTATTCTGCGTGCTGCTGAGGATACAGGGTCCCTCATTCTTTCCATTAATCTTTACCCAGAGTCAGCAAACTTTCTTCTTTAAAGAGCCAGACAGTGCAGTTTTGACCGATATGGCATAAAGAGAGGCAAACATGAAAAATAGGGCTTGTCTTGGGGGCCATATAGTTTCAGATGGGCTATTACAAACAGACATGAGTATCTTTGCTATAAGCATACTTACGCATGGATCATGTATAAGATATTCAAATGTATATTCCCAAAGGTGAATGTGTAGCATCATAGACTATAGGTATTGTCAACTGAACTAAATCTGAAGTAGGTTAAACAATTGACATTATTTGCAGTTTATGAAAATTCTTATTCTGTGTATTCCACCAACACTTGGTTCAGCGCCTTTGCTCCACATGCTATATAACACTTGTTAGACTTTGTAGTTTTGCCAGTATGGTAGGTATGAAATTGTATCTCTTTGTGATTTTATTATTACGTATTTTCTTGGTTGCAATAAAATTGGGCACCCTTTATATGGTTAATGAGAATATTTATTTCCTTTTATGAAGTGCCTGAACAAGTTATTTGTCCATTTTACTATTGGGTTTCTCAAGTTAAAAAAAAAGCAAGTATTTGATATATATTTATTATATATATGATTTATAGTGATTTATTATATATATGATTTATAGGCTATCACAAATACATATACAAAACACATATGCACACACAGGAGATAAATGCTTAGACACACATATACATTTATGGGTAGTAGAGCAAAATATTTTTTCCTTTTTGGATTGGCATGGTGAATACAAATTCTCTCTTACCTCCACAATTCATTTGCATTATAGTAGGCATTAACACTTTACCCCCAATAAATATGACTTTAACTCTCCCAGTACAAGGACTTTATAAATTTGCCATCAAGTCAATCACCAACATGTTGTGATTGAGTTTTTAAATATTCTCTCCAGTTTTATCTTCATTTTTTCTTTTATAATCTTCTGCAACTACCCAGTTATTCTCCACTGGCAATTCACAGAGGATAGAGCATAACATTAATAAAGGCCGTAAAAGTTACTGAATGTCAGAACAGAAAGGAAACCTAGACTCTTTGAGCTCGGAATACGTTGAGAACCTGTGCGTGTTGCAGAGTTGCTGGGGCAGAGTTCAGAGTTGCCAGAGAGAGCAAAGTTAGTTATGGCCAGAGACAGCATGGGGCCAGATTTTGTTTGTTTGTTTTTACTTCATGCCTCCTCAGTTTACTTGGAAATTTTGTTTTCTTGTTCATGGCAGCAGAATATAAGAGGGGAAAGGAGAGAGAAAGAAAGAGAGGGCAGGAGAGGGAGGGAGAGATGTATGGACTGGACAGTTCTGAAGAGTGAGGGAAGCACACACCTCTCTTTACCATGTGGCAGTGCAGCCATACCGAGTGTCTCCGTCAAGTCTCTTCTGGATACAGTATTCCAGAAAGTTCCATTGCCATCACCACCACCAAAGAAGAAAGGACTCAACCAGATACCCATTCATTTCTTTTTCTAGTTTTTAGCCCACCAACCCAAATAATCTCTTTACGAGTTTTTCCCCCTTAAAGAGCTCAGACCACCTCGGCTTCCTTTATTTCTGCCCCCAGCATTCAGGTCTCTACCAGGTACTGAGGAATAATGGGAAAGGAGACGGTACAGGGCATTCTCACATTTGCAGAGTAGGGCGGGAACACGCCTGAACACTGGTATAATTAGAGTGTGTAAACGTATCCATACCTCCACAAAGACCCACCCTTCTCTGCCCTGTCAAGCCATATGCTTCAGGGCCTGTACCATTCTCCTTCACTTTTAACATCTCAGGGAAATCTTAAAGCAGGTCCTGAGTTGGAGAGGAAATTTAATATGCTTTTATGATAGACTAAATTTATCTGCCTCTGAGTAGTTCAGATATTTTTGCAGAAATATATAATTCAGTTAAAGAAATGGCCTGAAATGAACTATCTGGTGATTAACCATGATAACTGCACTGATAGCATTTTTAGGAGCCCTTCTGAAGCTAAGTCAACCTGCAAACTGAGGGTAGCAACTTCCTAAATATACATATGCAGAATATTTCTTTATATGATAATACTTTATGTGCCTGGTACTGTTATAAGACATATAGATTAATTTTCACAAAAACTCTGTGAAGTAATATTACTGTCACAGTTTTACAGCTTAGGAAACAAGGCACAGGGATGTTAATAAATGGCCGAAGGTCACTGAACAGATAAATGGTAATCTAACTCACAGAATCTGTACTGCTGGTCATTCTCTATAATTCCTCTCCAATAAAAAAAAATGGGAGGAAAGTATAGGAGCTTTAAAATGTTAAAATTCCTTTTGAGGATAATCTGGAAAAAATGATGCTGAATTTGCAATGCATTCCATAAAAAATTAATTGAAGTATAGCTAATTTACAAGGTGGTAGTTTCAAGTGTACACCATAGTGATCATTTATATATATATATATATATATATAATATTATGTATTATTTGCAATATATATTATACACTATATATTTTTTTCAGATTCTTTTCTCTTATAGGTTATTACAAAATACTGAGTATAGTTCCCTGTGCTATACAGTAGGTCCTTGTTGGTTATAAGTTTTATATATAGTACAGGGTATATGTTAATTCCAAACTCCTAGATTATACAGTGAAAGTGACAA
Organism: Moschus berezovskii; assembly: GCF_049115385.1. NCBI lineage: Eukaryota > Metazoa > Chordata > Mammalia > Artiodactyla > Moschidae > Moschus > Moschus berezovskii. The sequence goes on from NC_142468.1 coordinate 9,179,570, forward strand.
ATAGATGCAAGGGATTAGATCTGACAGACTGAGTGCCTGAAGAATTATGGATGGAGTGTACAGGAGGCAGTGGTTAAAACCATCCCCAAGATAACAAAATGCAAAAAGGCAAAATGATTGTCTGAGAAGGTCTTACAAATAACTGAGAAAAGAAGAGGAGCTAAAGGCAAAGGAGAAAAGGAAAGGCATGGCCATCTGAATGCAGAGTTCAAAAGAATAGCAAGGAGAGATAAGAAAGCCTTCCTCAGTGAACAATGCAAAGAAACAGAGGAAAACAACAGAATGGGAAAGACTAGAGATCTCCTCAAGAAAATTAGAGATAGCAAGGGAACATTTCATGCAAAGATGGGCACAATAAAGGACAGAAATGGTATGGACTTAACAGAAGCAGAAGATATTAAGAAGAGGTGGCAAGAATATATAGAAGAACTCTTCAATCTTCATGACCCAAATAACCACGAAGAGCCAGACATCCTGGAATGAGAAGTAAAGTGGGCCTTAGGATGCATCACTATGAGCAAAGCTAGTGGAGGTGATGGAATTCCAGATGAGTTATTTCAAATCCTAAAAATGATGCTGTGAAAATGCTGTATTCAATATGCCAGCAAATTTGGAAAATTCAGCAGTGGCCACAGGACTGGAAAACTTCAGTTTTCATTTCAATCCAAAGAAGGGCAATGCCAAAGAATATTCAAACTACCACACAATCGCACTCATTTCACAGGCTAGCAAGGTCATGCTCAAAATACTCCAAGCCAGGTTTCAACAGCATGTGAACCAAGAACTTCCAGATGTACAAGCAAAATTTTAAAAAGACAGGAACCAGAAGTCAAATTGCCAACATCCGTTGGATCATAGCAACAGCAAGATTATTCCAGGAAGAAAACATCTACTTCTGCTTCATTGACTATGCTAAAGCATTTGACTGTGTGGATCACAGCAAACTGTGGAAAATTGTTAGAGATGGGAATACAGACCACCTCACCTGCCTCATGAGAAACCTCTATGCAGATCAAGAAGAAGCATTTAGAACCAGACATGGAACAATGGACTGGTTCCAAATCAGGAAAGGAGTACAACATATATATTGTCACCCTGCTTATTTAACTTATATGCAGAGTACATCATGAGAAGTGCTGGGCTGGATGAAGCACAAACCAGAATCAAGATTGCCAGGAGAAATGTCAGTAATCTCAGATACACAGGTGACACCACCCTTATGGTAGAAAGTGAAGACAAACTAAAGAGCTTCTTGATGAAAATGAAAGAGAGTGAAAAACCTAGCTTAAAACTCAACATCAGAAAAACTAAGATCATGGCATCCGGTCTCATCACCTCATGGCAAATAAATGGGAAACAGTGTAAACAGTGAAACAGTCTCTAGTGAAACTTTATTTTCCTGGGCTCCAAAATCACTGTTGATGGTGGCTGCATGAAGCGAAAAGATACTTGATCCTTGGAATAAAAGTTATGACAAGTCTAGATAGTGTATTATAAAGCAGAGGCATTATTTTATCATCCAAGGTCTGTCTAGTCAAAGCTTAGGTTTTTCCAGTAGTCATGCATGGATATGAGAGTTCGACCATAAAGAAGGCTGAGCAGTGAAGACTTGATGGTTTTGAACTGTGGTGTTGGAGAAGACTCTTGAGAGTCCCTTGGACTGCAAGGAGATCAAACTAGTCAATCCTAAAGGAAATCAATCCTGAATATTCATTGGAAGGACTGTTGTTATAGCTGAAACTCCAATACACTGGCTATCTGATGTGATTTGCCAATTCACTGGAAAAGACTTTGATGCTGGGAAAGATTGGAGGCAGGAAGAAAAGGGGACTCAGAGGATGAGATTGTTGGATGGCATCACTGCCTCAGTGGACAAGAGTTTGAGCAAACTCCAGGAGATGGTGAAGGACAAGGAAAGTCTGGCATGCTACAGTCCACAGGGTTGCAAAAAGCTGAACATGACTGAGTGACTGAACAGCAACTGTTTATATGTTAATCCCAACCTCCTAACTTATTCCTTTCCTCCTTTCCCCTTTGGTAACCATGTTTGTTTTCTAAGTCTGTGGGTCTATTCCTGTTTTGTAAATAAGTGAATCTGTTTCTTTTTTTTCTTAGATTCCATATATAAGTGATGATGTGATAATATGATGCGCTTCCCTGTTGGCTCAGCAGTAAAGAATTCACCTGCAAGGTGAGAGACACCGAGACATGGGCTTGATCCCCTGTCAGGGTAATCCCCTGGAAGAGAAGATGACAACTCGCTCTAGTATTCGTGCCTGGAAAATTCCATGGACAGAGGAACTCCTTCTTATGGCTGAATAATGTTTCATTGTATATATATATTGGAGAAGGAAATAGCAACCCACTCCAGTGTTCTTGCCTGGAGAATCCCAGGGACAGGGGAGCCTGGTGGGCTTCCGTCTATGGGGTCACACAGAGTCGGACACGACTGAAGTGACTTAGCAGTAGCAGTAGCAGTATATATATATATATGTGCCAAATCTTTAGCCATTCCTCTGTTGATGAACATTTAGGTAGCTTTCATGTCTTAACTATTGTAAATAGTGCTGCAATGAACATGAGTGCATGTATCTTTTTGATTTAGTTTTGTCATTTTTGTGATTGTGCCCAGGAGTGGAATTGCTGGATCACAGGTAACTCTAGTTTTAGATTTTTAAGGGACCTCCATACTGTTTTCCACAGTGCCTGTACTGACTTGCATTCCCATCAACACTGTAGGAGTGTCCCCTTTTCTCCACACCCTCTCTAGCATTTATTGCTTGTAAATGTTTTCATAATGGTCATTCTAATTGCAGTGAGGTGATACCACATTGTAGCTTTAATTTGCATTTCCCTAATATTTGGCAATATGGAGCATTTTGTCATGTGCCTATTGGCTGTCTTCTTTGCAGAAATTATTTAGATCTATGTAGACCATTTTTGATTGTTTTTTTTTAAAAAATATTGAGCTATATGAGCTGTTTATATATTTTGCAAATTAGTCCCTTGTTGGTCACATCTTTTGTAAATATTTTCTCCCATTCTGTAGGTTGTTGTTTTGTTTTGTTGATGGGTTTTTTTTTTTTTTTTTTTGCTGTGCAAAAGCGTTTAAGGACTTTTTATTGCATTTAAAACAAATGGCCGTGTTTTTCTTTTGAAAGCAAAGTTTATAAAGTAAGTACATTAAATCTGTTTTATTTTAATTTTTCATACTGTTCATTCCCAGAAATGCAACATATTTGCCATCTAGAGACCAACAGACTAGATTTGAGGTCAGAAGACTAAGATTTAAACTCTGACACTAACTTTGGATAACCTGGCTCAAGTTAGTGGTACTAGTAGTCAGTATTCTAATGCACAAAATAAAGGTCCTTTCTGGTTCTTAAACCGAGACTCTCCACTGAGTGCTTTCTGTGCCTAAGGCATTACTACATAAGCAAGCAGCATGTTAAACACCAGTGCGCAATTGTGGAAAGTGGAATAAGAAGCTGGTGGGTTAAAACAGTCTCACCTCTTCAACGGTGGCTAACTCTTAACCTGGGCTGCTATAACAAAGTCCCATAGACTGAGTGACAATAAGAAACAAAAATCCCCACAGTTCTGAAAGCTGGAGGTCAAAAATCACAGAACCAGCAGAGCGTCTTCTGAGAGTCCCCTTCCTGTTTCAAAGACAGCCATCTTCCTGTTGTCTCTCCCGTGACTCAGAAGGGCAAGTGCGCCACCTAGGATCCTTTAAGGCACACTCATTTCACTCAGGATCTAACCAAGTTCCAAAGACCCCACCTCCTAATAATGTAATATTGGAATTAGGACTTCTGTTTCTTCCTGGTTTTATTGAGGATTAATTGACAAAAAAGTATAATATATTTAAAACATGCAGCATGATGATTCAATCCTCAGACTGCCCACATAGATACTAAGACTTCATTCATCTTAAGGTTGAAAGTGCTCCCTTTTCCCAACTTCTCCCATTTCCTCCACTCCCAGCTCCAGGAAACCACCATTTACTTATATTTCCATTTATTTATACTTTCTTCCATTCCTTTTATCAATGTTTTGTAATTTTCAATGTATATATCTTTCAATTCTTTGGTAAAGTGAATTCCATACAATTACATTATGATTTATAAATGGGACTGCTTTGTTAATTTCTCTTTTCAGTGGTCTTGTAATGTGGCTTGTGAGTCAAGTCTTCAGTTCAGTTCAGTCGCTCAGTCCTGTCCGACTCTCTGCAACCCCATGAATCACAGCACGCGAGGCCTCCCTGTCCATCACCAACTCCCGGAGTTCACTCAAACTCATGTCCACAGAGTCGGTGATGCCATCCAGCCATCTCATTCTCTGTCGGCCCCTTCTCCTCCCGCCCCCAATTCCTCCCAGCATCACAGTCTTTTCCAGTGAGTCAACTCGTCCCATGAGGTGGCCAAAGTATTGGAGTTTCAGCTCTAGCATCAGTCCTTCCAATGAACACCCAGGACTGATCTCCTTTAGAATGGACTGGTTGGATCTCCTAGGAGTCCAAGGGACTCTCAAGAGTCTTCTCCAGTACCACAGTTCAAAAGCATCAATTCTTTGGAGATCAGCTTTCTTCACAGTCTAACTCTCACATCCATACATGACCACGGGAAAAACCATAGCCTTGACTACACGGACCTTTGTTGGCAAAGTAATGTCTCTGCTTTTTAATATGCTGTCTAGGTTGGTCATAACTTTCCTTCCAAGGAGTAAGCGTCTTTTAATTTCATGGCTGCAATCAGCATCCGCAGTGATTTTGGAGCCCCAAAAAATAAAGTCTGACACTGTTTCCACTGTTTCCCCATCTATTTCCCATGAAGTGATGGGACCAGATGCCATGATCTTTGTTTTCTGAATGTTGAGCTTCAAGCCAACCTTTTCACTCTCCTCTTTCACTTTCATCAAGAGGCTTTTGAGTTCCTCTTCACTTTCTGCCATAAGGGTGGTGTCATCTGCATATCTGAGGTTATTGATATTTCTCCTGACAATCTTGATTCCAGCTTGTGCTTCTTCCAGCCCAGCGTTCCTCATGATGTACTCTGCATATAAGTTAAATAAGCTTTGCTTGTCTAGGAAATTCTTTCTCTCCCCTTCACTCCTGTTGAACAACTTTGACGGATAACGTACTCTTGTTTGGCTGCCTCTGAGACTCGTGAATGTGCAGCCACCTTCTTTCTTCTTAGTGGCTTCTAGAAGTTGAGGGTGTGCCAAGACCTGTCAATGTCCTTATGGTGTGGGAAATGCCCATATACCTGCTTAAACTGCCAAAAGATACTGTCCGTATCTTCAGCTCCCCGGTGCAGGCTAATGGGAAGCCTGATCTTCAGGCAGCATCTGGGAAAGTCAGGACATTAGATATCTATGCATCCGAGCCCCTATCCAGGGTGGTAGTTCAGGGTTGGAGCTTCTCATCCTGTTCTGAGTCCAAGGGAGTAGACCCTGGGAGTGCGTGTGCACCCGACAGAACCACCTTTTCTGCATGGGTGGCCCTGGGGGAGCTGTGAAGGCCAACTCCATGGGCTCCCAGAGCTGTGGGTTCGGGAGTCAGTCCCTCAGGCGCATCCACAGCAACTGGGGTGTTAGATGTGTTTCCGGAGAGGTCCTGGAGACTTGGTTTTACTGCTGGCGACATCCAGAGGGAGAAGGGAGAAGAAGTGCCATCAGCTCTTTCAGGCTAGCTGGACAATCCTGTCGGCATCCAGATGCTTGCTAATTAGAAGCTAGACCCTGGAGAAGCAGCTGGCAAAGGATGCAATCTACTGCCAAAAACTGGAAAATGAGTGCTTTTGTCTGCTCCTTCTGTGTCGAATAAGGAGCGGGGTGTGGGCAAGGGGGGAGGTAGAGGCTGGAGGTAGGGTTGTTATTTGTGGGGAATGTCCATGTGTGCATCCAGTAACTGGTTTTTTGTTTGCTACCATCCTTTGAGAATCATGGACACAAGCTCTATTTGGCCTCTTGCAGCTGGGTGATTTGAGGTCCTGTATCTCGGGTGGCAGCTTTAAGTGCTGGGGCCCTGTATATGTGGTCCAAATGTTTTACTCCTCAGGGAAAAGCTGAGAACTGGAGCTCTCCTCTGACTCTACCATGTTGGCAAAACCCTGCCATAAACAGGATGGGCTTTATGGCAACCACGTGTCTCACCATTTTGATGTGGGCGCTTTCTTGTACCTACTGTGCAGGAGTCTCTCTGGATCTCTCTAAGAGGGACTTGAACCACATGTGGCTGTATATGGGGTGCATCTGTGGGAGGAGGAAAATTCAGGGGTCTCAAACGTCACCACCTTGGTCACATCCCTGGTCTTAGGAATTCAACATGTTAATTTTGGAAAGACGTCAACATACAGTCCATTTCCAACACCTCCTCTCAGTGCTAAGTCCATCTTACTGGTACTGTCCTTGAAGCCATTCAAAATGACTGTTTGATTTGGAAAGCATATTGGTGCCCACATGTTCATAATAGGAAAAGCATGTACTTGGATAGAACCTTGGTTCTGTTTTTAAAAGTCTAGTACTAATTACAACCCCCATACTGGCTTGTAGTTATTCCCTTCCTGACTTCCTGGCTCCATCAGTTTATCATGTTCATATACATCATTATTTTGTGCATAAAAATCAATGAGGCTTGAAAGGGTGACTGGTAGAGGTTTCTCTCTTTATGTACTCTGCTCCTTTCCAGGCATGGCAGCTTGGATATACAGAATTTGCCCACAGGGCATTTTATTAGCAAATGTTGTCACTTTATTCTCTTTCCATTTCCCCAAAAGCGCTTAGAAAATTTCAGCTGGAGCTGTGTATACAGCTGCCATCCCTACTGCCCAGCCATGTCTTTCTCAGATGTTCCATTTGGCTTAGCAACATTTGTCATAGAGCCACTTAACTGTGGTGCAGTCTCTGAGATTTAGTATTACAAAGTATCATGATGCCAGTTTCACAAGAATTATTGAGGCTGCTACACAGATGAATTACATGTAGGTCATGTCCTCCAAAGGCTCTAACCTTCCATTAGGAAAGACGAATGCAAACGAAATTAACAAGGGGATAATAAAATAGAATGCCCAAGGATAGGACAGGCAAGAATTGTATAGCCGTGAGTCAGCTTCAGTATTCCTAATTGGATCACTGGGGTGACAGAGTGCAAAATCTACTGTAAAATCATCGCCTGTTTGGATTTAGTTTCTTCTCCGGATATACTGAGAAGAAAGCTGATAGGGACTCCCCATCATAGATATCTGACATCTGATACATAGATATCAGACCTGGAGGTGCCTTCAGAATTACACAATCCAATTCTATTTTGAAACTTTTGAGCTGACTGTCAGAGAGGTTAAAAGACCTACCCAGAGTCACACAGCTATTTAGTAGAAAAGCTGTTGTTGGTAACAACAACTCATATTTCTCAATTTTATCTGGACAAAGTCCACAGCTTTTTTATTCTGATTTATTTAGAAACTATCTGCTTCTACAAATCTGAAATCACTGAGTCGCTCCTCTTTTTTTTTTTTGCTATTGTTGAAATTGTAATATGTCTTAGGCCCGTCTGTAAGCATTTCACAGTGTGGATGGAGGCTGGCAGCACCAGGTACGTGGACTCTGGAACATTTAGCAGTGATTTAGAGCTTCACTGTAGCCTTTGATCACTGGCACATTTTGCCCTGCTGTGAATTCCCTGGATGGAGTTTTCTCGGGTAACGGTATAACTTTCTTGCTTATGCAGTCAAAATAAATCTTTTCTAAGCCCAGCTATTTTGCCCTCCTGCCCAAGTCTTTATTAACTACAGGTTGTAAGCCAAGCTTGGAAGCTTGTCCCAGGCCGTATTTTGTGTGTGGTATGCCTCTGCCCTCTGCTGGTAGAATCACCCTCATGATCTGTTTAATCCCAGGGTAAAACGCTAATTCTGTGATCCTTGCAGTTCTTTTGGCTCCAAGACCTGCAGGTAAAAGACTCTAATAAAAGATCTATTATATTTAGGAATTTAATTCAGGGAAAAAGTTTCACCTTTTCCTAGGCTGATACTTCTTCAACTCTGGAAAAACTTAGGATAGATGGTATGAGTGTGTGAAGGGGTGTGTGTGTGTGTGTGTGTGTGTGTGTGTGTGTGGGTATGGTTAACATCAGGCCTGAGAGTTCATGGCTATCGGAGGGGGATTAAAGCAAAAGGCCCATTATGATGTCAGTTGCTTTCCCACGATTAAGCAAGAAACATTCTCTGAAATATTCATTGGTTTGTTTCAACTATAGGCAGTTCTCAGCCCTGGACTCTACTTTGTATATTGTCAGTTTGATCTCTTCTGGCTCAGAGTATTAAAAGCTCTGCATTTTGTAACTCATATGATCTGTTTGCTACCTCCATTTTCAAATAGTGGTTCATGGATTGTCAAATGTACCCTCTCCTGTTTTCCATTAATGTTAAGCTGGAATGTTATTTATATTTATAGCATATGGACTTCTACACTAGAAAACCTATGAGTATGGATTTGGCAGGAAAAAAAACGATATCTCTGTCAACATCACCAGGGTCTTGACAGTTTCTAGGTTATTAATGTGCCTCAAAAAATTGTAGGAGCTGCACATGTATCGAGGTACAGAATTATTTTTCCACCAGCTGTGTGTATTCCTCTAATTCTGGATTTGACAAGTTTTCAACACAGTCAAAGAAAAGTAAATATTCTTACATGTGGCCTCATGCCACTTGGCAAAATTCAGACCTGAAAAATGTATTTGCAGCCAAAATTAACGCCTGACTTGTTCTGGAGAAGAACTATTCTCTTAGACAAGATTATTTAAACTTACTGGTTAGATGGATGCTAGAATTCTATTTTTATCTCACAAAATTTTACATAAGTCCTTGTATTTATACACTAGGGAAAATGAATCTATAAGTCTATGAAGGTATCCCACCTTGAATATTCTAAACACCACTCATTAATAGAATCAGAATCCAAAGCTATCTCAATGGTAACATTTTAGAGTTGATTCTATAAGCACTCCCTTCGTTTTGATCTATCCATATATTTATCTATAATCTATCTATTACTTAGGTAGTTACATTGTAGATGCATACATTTTGAATCCCATAGTATTCAACAGACTTGAGAAGTTGGAATTATCAAGGTATAAGCCAAAAGCAATATTCCATTTACAGTACAATTGCACTCATTTCACATGCTAGCAAGGTTTTGTTCAAAATCCTTCAAGCTAGGCTTCAACAGTACATGAACTGAGAACTCTCAGTTTCAGATGTATAACGTGGATTTACAAAAGGCAGAGGAACCAGAGACCAAGTTGCCAACATCTGCTGGATCAAAGAGGAAGCAAGGGAATTCCAGAAAAACGTCTACTTCTGCTTCATTGACTACACTAAAGCCTTTGACTGTGTGGATCACAACAAACTGTGAAAAACTCTTAAAGAGATGGGAATACTAGACCACCTTATCTGCCTCCTGAGAAACCTGTATGCAGGTCAAGAAGCAACAGTTAGAACTGTACATGGAACAACAGACTGGTTCAAAATTGGGAAATAGTCTCATAGGGTTGCATATTGTTGCCCTGCTTATTTAACTATCAAGTGAAGCGTCAGGCGGGATGAGTCAGAAGCAGGAATCAAGACTGCTGGGAGAAATATCAACAATCTCAGATATGCAGAGGGTCTTCCCTGGTGGTTCAGACAGTAAAGCGTCTGCCTGCAACGTGGGAGACACAGGTTCGATCCCTGGGTCGGGAAGATGCCCTGAAGAGGGAAATGGCAACCTACTCCAGCACTCTTGCCTGGAAAATTCCATGGACGGAGGAGCCTGGTGGGCTACAGTCCATGGGGTCACAAAGAGTCAGACACGACTGAGTGACTTCGCTTATTCTTCTTCAGATACACAGATGAAACCACTCTAACGGCAGAAAGTGAAGAGGAAATAAAGAGCCTCTTTATGAGTGCAAAAGAGGAGAGTGAAAAAGCTGGCTTGTAACTCAGCATTATAAAAACTAAGGTAATGGAATCCAGTCCCATCACTTGATGGCAAATAGGAGAAAAATTGGAAGCAGTGACAGATTGTACTTTCTTGGGCTCCAAAATCACTGTGAATGTTGACTGAGCCATGAAATTAAAAGACACTTGCTCTTTGAAAGGAAAGCTATGACAAACTTAAAAAGTGTATTATAAAAACAGAGACATCACTTTGTCCATATAGTCAAAGCTATGTTTTTTCCAGTACCCATGTACCACTGTGAGAACTGGACCATTAAGAAAGCTGAGCGCCAAGAATTATGGTGTTGGAGTACACTCTTGGGAATCCCTTGGACTGCAAGGAGATTAAACCAGTCAATCGTAAAAGAAATCAATCCTGAATATTCGCTGGAAGGACTGATGCCGAAGGTGAAGCTCCAATACTTTGGCCACCCGATGTGAAGAGCTGATTCACTGGGAAACACTCTGATGCTGGGAAAGATTGAAGGCAAAAGGAGAAGAGGGGTGGGAGAGGATGAGATGGTTAGACAGTAACACTAGACATGAATTTGAGCAAACTTTGGGAGACAGTGAGGGACAGGGAAGCCTGGTGTGCTGCAGTCCATGAGGTGGCAAAGAGTCGGACACGACTTAGTGAATGAACAACAACATATGTGTATTTCAGCCATTATAGTTGAAAAACTCAGGGGCTTTAGTGTTTCAGAGAGTTGTGCAACCATTACCAAGGTATGATTTATAAAAGATTTGTTAGACCAGAAAGAAGCCCTATTCCTAAAGAAACCCATTAGTAATCACACACCATCTTTTCCTCTTGCTTTCCTCTGTTCCCAGCCCAAGAGAACAACTAATTTACTTTCCATCTCTATAGGTTGCATTTGTCAATATTTCATATAAATTCAGTCGTACCATATATGGTCTTTTGTGCCTGACAATTTTTTTCTTAGCATTCTGTTTTCAAGGTTTTCCATTTTGTAGCATGTATCAGACCTTTACTCTTTTGTGTGGCCAAATAGTATCTCATTGTGTGTGTATTCCATTTTATTTATTCATTCATCAGATTCTGGACATTTGGGATTTTCGTGTTTTGGCTACTATTAACAATGCTATTATGAGCAATTGACATACGCACTTCATATGGATATACTCCCTGGTGCTGAGAGGATAAAGAATCTGCCTGCAGTGTGGGAGACCTGGGTTCAACTCCTGGATTGGGAAGATACCTTGGAGAAGGGGATGGCTACCCACTCCAGTAATCTTGCCTGGAGAATTCCATGGAGGAATTCTGGCAGATTATAGTCCATGGGGTCAAAAAGAGTCGGACACAAGTGAGCAAGTCTCACTCACTTTGTGCTTTCATTTCACTTGATATATACCTAGGAATGAAATTGTTGGACAAATGGTACCTCCATGTTTGGCTTTGGAGGGAAATGCCCGCTGTTTTCCAGAGCAGTTCCACCACTTGACATTCCTACCAGCAATGTATGAGAGTTTCAGTTTCTCCACATCATCTCTAACACTACCATTTTTTTTCTTATTATAACTTTCTTAGTAGCTGTGAAGTGGTATCTCACTTGTATTTTAATTTGCTTTTCCCTGATGACTAACAATGTAAGCATCTTTTCATCTGCTTATTAACCATCTGTGTCTTCTTTGAAGAAATGCCTACTCAGGTCCTTTGACAAAATTTTAATTGGGTTATGTATCTCAATTATTAAGATATGAGTATTAATACACCTTAAATGCTAATCCCATACCAGTTATGTGACTTTTCAATATTTTCCCATTCTCTGGGCTCATCTTTTCACTTTCTCTTTTGCAGCACAAAGTATTTTAGTTTAGATGAAGTCCAGATTATCTATTTTTTTTTCTTCTGTTACTTGTGCCTCTGGTTTATAGAAAATATTGCCCAAGCTAAAACCAAGGTTACAAAATTTATTTCTATATTCTATTTTAAGAGGTTTTTAATTGTTTGTGGTTTTTGTTTGTTTTTGTTTTGTTTAATTTTTTAGCTCTTGTGTTTGGGTCTGTGATCCATTTTCAATGAATTTTTGCATATAATATAAGAAAGACATCCAACTCCATTCTTTTGTATGTAGATATACAGTTGAAATTTGTTGGAAACTTTTTCTAATTAGTTTTCATAGTATCATTGTTGAAAATTAATTGATCCTAAATGTAAGGGTTTAGGTCTAGATTCCCCGATCTGTTCCGTTGATCTGTATAGGCATCCTTACATTAGTACCACACTGTCTAGATTACACTTTACACACACTTTGCCACTTCCCTTTGCCATAGGTTTCGAAATTGTTAAGTGTGTGTCCTCCGACTCTGTCCATTTTCAAGTGTGAAAAGTATGTTTCTTAATAGCACAACTTTACTGAAAGTATTTTATCATTTCTAAAGCGTTGAGAACTTGGAGTGATCAAGTGTTTTAGACGTTTCTTCCCATGCATTGGTAGCTGCCTTAGTAATTTCCATCTTGTTCTTTTGGTCGAAGCAAATTACTTGGTTTGACTCTTATGCCCCTAAAATTTTTCTAATCAATTTGAAACAAATATAAGACTTTTAAAAAAGAATTTATCTTTTGAACTTGTGTTAATTTTGTTTCTGGAGGCTTTTCCAAGACAAAACAAATTGTGTGGGCTTCTCTGATTCATCTGGGCAAAGATTCAGGATTATAGCTGTTAGCTTTCAACTGGCCCATGTCAGTTGCCACATGTTGGAAGCTGGAGTCCTTTATATGAGAGGAAAGAATGAAAAAAGGTTTATTGAAAGAAAAAGGAGCACTGTAATCAGAAAGAGAAGCCTACAAATTGAAGTAATATTTTTAAGCTTCATATTTTTAGGCTTTTTTCTTCCAGAGAAGCGTTAAGTTTGATTGTTAGAATCATATGATGACAAGAAATACAAGTTTTGGTGAAAGACTATAATCAGTTTATACTGAAGAGGAAGATAGAGGTTCTGATAAAACCTAGAACAGTCACATCACTTTTTAAGGAATACCTCTGATTACTTACTCTGAAATGGTAGTTATGAAGATAAACAAGAGGCTCATGCAAGATAACTCAACCAAAGTTGTCTGGATAGCAAGTGTCCAAGTCAATACTAAACCCAAGGTGCACTGGTTCCCAAATCAGATTTCATTAAACAATTTTAACAAATATGGCTCTTGTTTTATAAGAAAAATTAGTGAGCGAATAGGTAGAAATAGCAGAAAACACTACAACTTTCTGTTACTTTGGCATTCTTAAATTTCCTGTACGTAGTACAGTATGACATTAGTGCCCAGTGGAAGTTCATGTTTCAATTTCCTGAAGAAACACGTTTCCTTCTAAATCCAACATTAAATGTTTACTCCAATCAAACTCAGTCTTCTGTGTCTTCAGGAACTTTGACACAGAGAGAGAACTGCTGCTGCTGCTAAGTCGCTTCAGTCGTGTCCGACTCTCTGCAACCCCATAGACGGCAGCCCACCAGGCTCCCCTGTCCCTGGAATTCTCCAGGCAAGAACCCTGAAGTGGGTTGCCATTTCCTTCTCCAATATTGAGACAACTGCATAAGTATTAACTGTGTCTACATTCAGGCCCCAAACGGGCAGCTCTGGCATCTGTGGGACTACAAGCAGCTTGGAAACAAGGCAGAAGAATACATGAAACTCTGTATTTTCTTTTTCTGTATTTGTAGCCAAGTTCCTGATTTGTCATTCTGTAGACACTGGTTCAAGGTCTATAGACAGTGACATAAGTAGAAGATTCTGTAACTCAATCTGGTTTAAACAGCTCTGAGACACATCCTTACTGCTTCAAAACTAGAAGAGCTTTCGGAAAATCCTGCTGTACATGTGCATTGTCATTCGTCTTCCCCAAATATATATATCCATTTCCTTATACCAGGAGTTAAAATTTCCTTTTATTACCACTCTCAGTCTTGAAGCATATTGTTTCGGGAAAGGCCGACCTCACCCTATTCCAGACATATAAATGTAATGTACATCTGACTGAACCAGTGTTATGTAACCCCAGTTGATCAATTGGTCCATGATTTTGAAATCTATTAGCAATGGCTAATCAAGAGAATGGTACCTTTATTTTCCCAGCAGACTCGGAATCCTGATGGATGTGAGCTTGGAGCTGTTCCCAGTCTTTTAGAGTTATGAAAAGAGAGACCGAGTGAAGATTATGCCAACAGAGAGATAAATAGAGGTAAGATGAGAAAGAACAGGTTCTAACTGTGTTGTCAGATTCTAGTTGAACTAATTTAGGTTGGGTTTTTTGTCGCTTGCAACTGGAAAAGTCTTAATAGATTACTGAATATACTATTTCGACTCCTACAAGGAAGAGAGAAGGAGAGAGAGGTCTTAGATCATCTTGAATTAAAAATAACATATACGAGACAGAATTTCTGGCTAAAAAATATACTTGAAAGAGAAACAACATTAGACTGAAATGAATTATCATGCAATCCCCAAGGCAGATTGTTAGAATAATTGTTCTATGACTATTTTTAGAGGGTGAGTTATGGAGAAACACGACCAATGGTGGCTCCAGTAAGTAAAAAGGAGGACAAGAAACCAAAGGCAATCCTTTACCAATGGGCCTTCTAATCAAGAAAAATATACTTTATACCTTCACTTCTCATGAATGTCCCTTGTTTCATGTACTTTTAACTTTTCATCTTGCACATTAGTGGAGAAAAACAAGGAATAAGATTATAAAGAGCAGAAGTAAGATTTTTGCCAATGAACTTAATAAAAAGTTTAAATTTATTTTTCTGTCATTCACTCTTCTTGTGCATTGTAGCTTTTTGATGGAACAAAAAGACATGCATTTTTCATTTCCTTAAAATAGACGTATTCACTGACTTAAACTTTCCAAGCCTGAGAATACCCCTGAGAAGTTTTTAAAAATGGGAAAGTATCAAAGGCCTCCGTTTTTCTCCTCTTACAAAATACTACTCAAAGCAGAATGTTGTCACTTTACATTTTCATAAGTCCCGTTCATGAAGAAACCCCCCCAGGAGAAGGGGAAAAATTAGAAATAAAGTTTGGTAATAAAATTAAATTAAAACTTGGAAATGTATTTCAGAAAAAGCCTAATATAATCAGCCTTCACAACACTGCTCTTTCAGTCTCTGCTTTTGAGTCAAGTTCTCAGATTGTTGAAATGGATTGCCAAGGAAGCCTAATGACTTGACGGCATCTCACCAATTTCTCGTTCCACTCTTAGGCTTTTCAATGTTGTGTTAGCAAGTCATCCTAGCTTAAGAAGTGCCCCCACACTTCCTACTCGGTCTTCTTAACTCTCCCTCCTACCCTAGGCCACTTGTTTCCTTCCATTACTCCGGCTGGGCTGCTTTCGTTCTTGCAGCTGTGGTCTCTCCATGCTCTTCCATCTTTCCTTGTGCTTGCATGCAGGTTCCCTTCAATGAGGCAAAATTACTTCTTTTGATCAAAGACCTTTTCTGTGTGTACTCTATACAGAGAGGTAGCATAAAAGTTAAGGAGGAACTACAGTACATGCTTATATGATAAAGAATAAACATGAAAAGTACAGAAAAGATTATTGATGGTGAGAGGAAACGTATTTGTTTATATAAGCGGAGAAATGATGGTAGCTTATCTAACTTGGCTTCCCTGGTGGCTCAGATGGTAAAGAATCTACCTGCAATGCAGGAGAACCAGGTTCAATCCCTGGGTCAGGAAAATCTCCTGGGGAAGGGAATGGTTACCTGCTCCAGTATTCTTACCTAGAGAATCCCATGGACAGAGGAACTTGGCAGGCTACAGTCCATGGGGTCACAACAAGTCGGATATGACTGAGTGACTGACACTATCTGATTTTCAGGATCCTTTTATTCTGATATATATTGATTTTGTTTGAGTTTCCTCAGGCCCTTCACAAGAATTTACCTCCTGAGATTTACTTACGGCTCTGAGTAGCCATATGACCCAGTTCTAACCAATGGAATTTTATCAAAGGCAAATCCCTTGACACTTTGCCCTTTCAGTTCAGTTCAGTCACTCAGTCATGTCCAAATCTCTGCAACCCCATGAACTGCAGCACGCCAGGCTTCCCATCACCAACCCTTGGAGTTCACTCAAATTCATGTCCATCGAGTTGGTGATGCAATCATACCACCTCATCCTCTGTCATCCCCTTCTCCTCCTGCCCTCAATCTTTTCCAGCATCAGGGTCTTTTCCAATGAGTCAGCTCTTCACATCAGGTGGCCAAAGTATTAGAGTTTCAGATTCAGCATCAGTCCTTCCAATGAATATTCAGGACTGATTTCCTTTAGAATGGACTGATTTGATCTCCTTGCAGTCCAAGGGATTCTCAAGAGTCTTCTCCAACACCACAGTTCAAAAGCATCAATTCTTCGGCCCTCAGCTTTCATTTATAGTTCAACTCTCACATCCATACATGACTACTGGAAAAACCATAACTTTGACTAAACGGATCTTTGTTGGCAAAGTAAGGTCTTTGGTTTTTAATATTTTGTCTACATTGATCATAGCTTTTCTTCCAAGGAGTAAGCATCTTTTAATTTCATAGCTGCAGTCACCATCTGAAGTGATTTTGGAGCCCCCAAAAATGAAGTGTGTCACTGTTTCCATTGTTTCCCCATCTATTTACCATGAAGTGATGGGACCAGATGCCATGATCTTAGTTTTCTGAAATTTGAGTTTTAAGCCAACATTTTCACTCTCCTCTTTCAGTTTCATCAAGAGGCCCTTTAGTTCTTCTTTGCTTTTTTTCCTTCCTGGAATGAGGATGGGATTCCTAGAATTCAAGAAGTTGTCTTGTGGATTTGAGAAGGAAGCTACAGGATATTGTTGATTGATAGAAACCACACAGACTGCCAACCATAAACCACTTGACACATTAGAAAAATAAACTCAGTTGACTCTGTATGCCACTGAATATTTTGAGGCATTTAAATGTAGTCCCATATGTTTCTGTATGTGAATGTATGTGCTTTTGCTTGTATGTCATACATTATTGTGCAAACTAGATTTCCAAGTCAATAATCATTTGAAACGTATCAAGTGCTCAGTCACTCAGTCATGTCTGACTCTTTGCAACCCCATAGACTGTAGCCTGCCAGGCTCCTCTGTTCATGGGGATTCTCCAGGCAAGAATACTGGAGTGGGTTGCCCTGCCCTCCTCCAGGGGATCTTCCCACCCCAGTGATCAAACCCAGGTCTCCCATATTGCAGGCAGATTCTTTACCGACTGAGCCACTAGGGAAGTCCTATGATAAAACATATCACAGCACTTCACAAATGGATACTACACCAATATTTATTTAACCAGTTCCACCTTGCAAATGCTTGGACTGCAGCTTCGGAAACAGAGACAATACTATTACTCTGCGGAGATAGAGATGTGTATTATTTGGCAGTGGATCGGGGGCAGGAGAAGATGGGGACGACAGAGGGTGAGATGGCTGGGTGGCGTCACCGACTCAACAGACATGAGTTTGAGTGAACTCCGGGAGTTGGTGATGGACAGGGAGGCCTGGCGTGCTGTGATTCATGGGGTCACGAAGAGTCGGACACAACTGAGCGACTGAACTGAACTGACCTGACCTGAACTGATATGTTGTCCCAGGGATTAGTGTGGGTGCATTTCTGACATTTAATGTATAAAGGAAACCTCCTTAATAAAGGATATTAAACCTCCTGCAGTGCACAGGCTAAGCACACAAATGAAGAACAACACCTCTAAAGGGCCAATATTATTCTATTAATAGCCATCATTTAGGTGATTTTTACTTTTTGAACATCATGAACAATATAAAATAGAAAACAATGTAAATACGCTGTGGTAAAAATTTTGTACAATCAAAATTACAAAATTTTTCTATAAGCATTTAGAAATTACCTAGAAGTAAAAGTACTAGGTCCAAATTCAGTTGTTTCAGAATTTTAAGATTATGTATATATGTATTTGTGTGTATATAATTTTTTAAAGGTTTTTTATCAGAAATTCTGTACTAATTTTAGTTCTGAAATTATTATATTTTGCAAATACAAATAAATTTGGCTTTAACAATAGTACTTAATTAACATTGTGTTCTCTTCTTAAAGTACATTGTTTCTGCTCTCAGGTTCCAGGCCATCCCTGCTACATAAATCAAGAATGAAAGTACCAGGACTTCCCTGGCAGTCCAATGGTTAAGAATCTGCCTTGCAATGCAGGGGACTCAGGTTCAAAACCTGGTCTGGGAACCAAGATCCTCCATGCCATGGAGCAACCAAGCCCACTCGCTACAGCTACTGAGTCCGGGAGTCCTAAGGAAGATTCCCCATAACTCAACAAAGATCCCACGTGCTGCTTGCAGGTAGCAGTGAAGCCATGGGGGAGCTAACTGTGTGGTTACTGTGATACTACATGGTGTGCGTGCTAAGTCACTTCAGTCGTGTCCGATTCTTTGCGACCTTATGGACTGTAGCCCATCAGGCTCCTCTGTCCATGGGATTCTCCAGGCAAGAATACTGGAATGGGTTTCCATGCCCTCCTCCAGATACTACATGGAGTTTTGCCTATAACACTATATCTCTCAGTAGCTTGTCATATGCAGAAAAGAGCCTGACATTTAGATAGCATATTGCATTGTGAGAGAATGCTGCAATGGTAAACCTTATATATGAAATACCTGTTAGTGTTACCCTTATTTGGGAATGAAAAGACTAGTTATGTCTTTAGAATAAAACTGAGATGTTGTGGTTTACTGGGACTCAGAATCAGGAACACTAACATGGTATTTCTGGAACTTATATGTCTCCTTGCTGGTATTATCTTTTGTTCTCAACTCATAATTTTTGGAACTATTATTTCCTTTATTTTTAATGCTTGCTTTAAATGGCACAACTTCTGATGTTCAAGGCAGATATTGAGTATAAATCTGTTTTCCAAAATCACTCTTCATTGACCTAAATTCTTCTATTCTGGCTTCTCATCACCAGTTTTTCAGCCTTTCAAATTTTATTTCTGGACTCTACAGCTGACTTAGATACCAGCATCTCAATTTTTTAAACACAAAGTTAGTGCATTTGTCTGCTCTATTTTACCCAGAAACAGTGAAAAAGTATTAAAAGAGGGTTAATGAAAGAGAAATTATCCCTATTTAGTGTGGGAAAATGAGAAGAAAGAAAAAAAGTCCAAACTTCTTAAAGGAACTGTTCAACTTGAAACCATTGCAGAAAGCACACAAAACACTGACCGTGTTTTTATCTGGACGTTAAGAGAAATGTCTACCAACCTTGTTTGAGCCCTAAGGAGCTTTGAGCTCAATCCAGAAGGAACAGCAACAACAAAGATATGAAAGATATTTATAGAGATGCACTTTTAAGTGCTTAAATAAGTGATACAAATGTGATATATGATAAGAGTTTGATGTGATATGTCATACGATATCTGCTGATGAGTAAAATATGGAAAGGCACATAACTGATTTTGTCTCAAAGTGCTTTCTCCACCTGACAATATGTCACATAATCACACCCGCCAAACCAAGCAGTCACAAAGCAGGAAATCCTTGTTTTCCCCTCTATCTGTGAAGAAGGAAAAGAAGAATCCTCAGGCCTTGCCTTGTTCTCATGTAACCAACTGTGTTGAACACACTGAGTTTTTTCCCATGTGAATCTCTCTGAATCATTTCAGTGATGTCACACCTGGATACTACATGAGGAGCCCTTGTCAGAGCTTTCCTCCAGTCCTGAAGATGGGTGAGCACTGACTTTGGGGGCAGGAAGTCTCTTGCCTTCAGCTGATCACATTTTGTTCTTTAGTTGTTAAGTCATGCCCAGATCTTTTCAACCCATGGACTGCAGCCCACCAGGCTCCTCTGTCTCTGGGATTTCCCAGGCAAGAATACCAAAGTGGGTTGCCATTTCCTTTGCCAGGGGATCTTCTTGACCTAGGGATTGAACCCATGACTCCTGCATTGGCAGGCAGACGCTTTACCACTGACCCACCAGGAGAGTCAGAGCAACTCTCCCAACTGTTTGAACACACACCCATTTACTGCATAGACTCTGAGTTCTGTGATTCTCAGTGCTTTAGGCCTTGCCTTTTGAGTATCTTGCAAACCATAGATGCTTGAGTTCTCCTGCGGCGTAGCATGCAGGGCATGAGACTTCTATAAGACATGCTGGGTAAATGAAACATCGGTGGATATCCCATAAAATAGTAACTCTACTTTCTCTTTCTATTGAGTCTGGAAGCCCACAATGGCACATATGCGGCAATTAAGATGCTCACCTGCTGCAACTAAAGATCCCACAAGCCGCAACGAAGACTGGAGATGCTGTGTGCAGCAGCTAAGGCCTGGCACAGCCAAACAAATAGACACATAAAAATAAATATAAGAGTAAGAAAGCACATTTATAACACCCTCGTATTAAAGTGAGCTCATGCTCAGGTGAAAGAAGTGCTGCTTCCTTGTCTTCCTCACCACTTCTGTCAAGTACACTGGAACATTTCGGTTTGGGTAGACAGAGTGGAGTTTCCCCTGCTTCGGTGATAAAGAATCTGCCTGCAGTGCAGGAGTTGAAGGAGACCTGGGTGCCATCCCTGGGTTGGGAAGACCCCCTGGAGGAGGGCATGGCAACCCACCCCAGTATTCTCACTGGGAAAATCCCAGGGACAGAGGAAGCTGGTGGGCTACAGTCCCTAGGGTCACAAAGAGTCGGTCATGACTGAAGTGACTGAGCACACACAGACAGACTGCTCCTTAGCCAATAAACCAGACCTAAAGCCGCCTTTTGGGGAAGGCAATGGCACCCCACTCTTGCCTGGAAAATCCCATGGACGGAGGAGCCTGCAGTCCATGGGGTTGCACTGAGTCAGACACGACTGAGCGGCTTCACTTTCCCTTTTCACTTTCATGCAGTGGAGAAGGAAATGGCAACCCACTCCAGTGTTCTTGCCTGGAGTATCCCAGGGATGGGGGAGCCTGGTGGGCTGCCGTCTATGGGGTCACACAGAGTCGGACACGACTGAAGTGACTTAGCCACAGCAGCAGCAAAGTCTCCTTTATCACAGTGGAAATTGCTATGATTAACAATTTGCTAATTTACAATTTGTTTGTTAGAACCAAACCACAGAGATAAATGTGGTGGCTGAGAACCCAGAAAATGTTGATTATATAGCAAAATGTGGTCATGAAAGATATAATTTAAGACCTGATAAGCATTTGGAATGAAAAATTATTTACATGACATTTCCTTTTGTTCCCAGTATGTGGTGACCCTACTCAAGGTCTAGAATAAGTGACTCCTTCTTCTGGTGGGGAAGTCCCCCTAATGCAGCTGCCTGTTAGAACTGGCCCTGTACCAGACTCCATGCCAGAGCAAGGGGTTGGTCAAAACTCCTTATCTTGAACAATTATAGTGACCAACAGTTATTCAGTATCTTCTATTTGCCAGCATGAGTTGCCCAATATCTATATCTACATATGCTGTGTTATGCTTAGTTGCTCAGTCATAACCGACTCTTTGCAACCCCATGGATTGTAGGCTGTCAGGTTTCTCTGTCCATGGGGACTCTCCAGGCAAGAATACTGGAGTGGGTTGCCATGTCCTTCTCCAGGTGATCTTTCCAACTCAGGGATTGAACCCAGGTCTCCTGCATTTCAGGCGGACTCTTTACTGTCTGTGTCACCAGAGAAGCCCAAGAATACTTGGATTGGGTAATCTATCCCTTCTCCAGGGCAACTTCCCGACCCAGGAATTGAATTGAGGTCTCCTGCATTGTACGTGGATTCCTTTTCCTTTCTTTACCAGCTGAGCTACCTGGAAATCTCCCATATCTACGTATCTCTAGTTAAAGTCAATTTGTTGTTGTTGTTTAGACAATGTGAATAATATCCATTCATAAATTTGGAAATTTTCTGAGGGTTGAGACTAGAATATGTGAGAGGTCACTCAACTCTTGAAAGTATAAAACTGTTCTACTAAAGAAGAGAGTGAAATCAGTCATTGAGTTTAAATAAATATTAAGATAGTTTACATAGTAGATCTATTCTAATATTAGGAAAAGAGTAGATAATTTAGCACTAGACCTGAGAATTATGATGTAATTAAGAAGATTAATGTTACTTTCAAAGTTCCCATGAAGGCTCAGGCCTCCAAAGATAGGAAATCTATAATCACTATCCTTTCTCCTTAGATAAGGAAAAATGGACAGCTCAAGAGCATGCAGTGTTTTGATCATTGAATAAAGGCCAAGTTTAGTATAGTGGTGCCCTGGTGAATTGGAAGGCATCTCAGTTTGTAGATTACTGCAATCTGATTGAAATCCAAATGAAATATATTTATCTGCATTATATAAGAAGCTAATGCGAAATGAAAATTCCATAATATTGGAAATTGAATTCATAAAAGGAATTCCAAAGCAAGTATATAACCCAAATTTATAACAATTTAAAATGCTCTGAATCTGCTAGTGTTAAAAACACCCACACCACCCACACTTGAATTCTTGTTGCTGTGACACCATTGTCATTAATCTGTTAACCTGTATTGTTGGAAAGCTAAAAAGACAAAGACCTCTTTGTTTCATTTTTGCTTGGATGATACCCCAATGCAAAGGTTTACAATAACAGCAACTAACTTATTGAATTTTTCCTCTATATCTGGTTCTGTTGTAAATGTCTTGCATAAATGAGCTCATTTAATATTTAAAGTGTCATTATTTTTGTTTTAGATGATAGAATATACCAGGGGCATCAAGTAGTGTTGCATCAGCCAGTAGGGCTACCCCTTTTGGCGATGTTTACTTCATTTCTGAGAAAAGATACTTGATATATACTGTCACTAGGAGAGCATGGTACATTAAGGCCTAATGTATTCCGTTGTAAGATAATGTTCATCAGTTGCTACAAGTGGAAGAAGGAAAGAATGACATGCCATCGGATTTAAATTTGCAACATTTGTTTGAGATAATTTACCCCAGATAGTAAGGGAAAGGTATGGTCCGATGTTCTTACTCAGTCATTTTGAGAACAAAGTAAAAAGGCAAGCTTTCTCCTAGAGAGAAAAGGAGTGACAAGATTCTGTCAACAGGGATAGACAGTGAATGATCCTCTCTTGGTCCACTCTTTCAAAGATGATGAGTGGGAAGGTGGGTATGGCATTCCAGTTCTGGTCAGGTCTTTGAAATTGTTCAAGGGAAGGGACCCCATTTAAAGACCTGTGAAAAACAATTGTAGGTAATAACTATTTATTAATTAATATTATTTTAGCTATTGAAGTAAAAGGTTTTTGTTGAAAACTCTTTTTGAACATTGCCTTTTGTAAATTTCGAGCTGTTTGCTCACTGCATTAGAAATAAACACTAATTCAATATGGCACCTGATGAGAAGACCTCAAAATCTTTATGAAAATGTCCCTAGAATGTATATTTAGGCAACAACCAGTGGTTTGTTCCATCAAAGAGCAAACTAATTTCAAACAAACCACACACTCTAATGAACAAAAAATCAAAATGTCTTCCCTAAAACCTGAGGCAATGTGAACTTCCTAGACTATATTAAAAATGAGGGAAATGCTTTTGGTTTTTCATCCAGGGTAGGACATTTGACTGCATATTCTCTCAACAGAGGACACTGCAATAGTTATGGAATATTTCCACCACTACATCCTGTAAGTATTCACACGAAAATGTCATCTCTTTCACCTTAGCTTAGTGATGAAATGCTCATTAATAAAGGGAAACCCTACACTTTAACATTTAGAGTCTTCCCAGATGACTCAGTAGTAAAGAATTTGCCTGCCAAAGCAGGAGGTTCAAGTTCACTCCCTCAGTCAGGAATAGTCCCTGGAGGAGGAAATGACAAACAACTCCAGTGTTCTTGGAGAATCCCATGGACAGAGGAGCCTGGTCGGCTACAGACTATAGGATCACAAAGAGTCGGACACTACTGAGTGACTGAGAATGCATGCATGCACATTTTAATAATGCTAATATGTTAAAATGATAAAAATTGTAGTGATAATTGCATGAGTCTTATCTCAACAGACTTCTGGTGCCTATAGAAAAATGAAGAAATGGAGAAGATATCTAGCTGGAATAAAGTGGGTGTTTTTTTTGTTTGTTTTGCTATAAAAAAGTAAGATAATGTCCAAAGGTAAATATACTAACAGTTCCTTATTTAAAAATCAGTGGATATGAAATTGAATGTCCTAGTTTGCAATTGGGTGTTTCAGTCTAAAGCCATCAGGTTCTTTTCAAAGCTTAAGTCTGCTGGAGGATGCTAGTACTGGACATGGTGCTCAAGCATTTCTCCTACTGTTCCCACACCCAGTGCCTAATGAAAAAGGTTAACCTTAACTGTGTCAGGGTTTAGAGAAGAAATCAGAGGTAAATATCACTTGTTTACCTGAGATATTTAATCACTTATGAGAAAAGGAAACCGGAGTCTGAACTGTGGGAATTCTGACTCATTTCATCACCTGTTTTCCTAACAGCAATAAGCACTTCAGCTGGAAATTTAGTATAAGTTTTCCAAAATAGTCACTGCCACAATTTAGATTTCTCCAGGAGCTAACCCCAAGGCAAAGATTTGAGTTCAAGTTATTTATTGAGGAGATGAGACCATGATACACAATTAAGGGAGCTAAGAAAGTGAGATTGAAATGAGAAGAGGAAAAAAAGGTGCATAACCACGAGATTATCCATTCTGCACAACTGAAATTCATTCTATTAGGGGATTCGTAGGAGACATAGAGTGAGCCTGAGCTGCTGCTGCTGCTGCTACTCACTCAGTCGTGTCCGACTCTGTGCAACCCCACAGACAGCAACCCACCAGGCTCCTCTGTTCCTGGGATTCTCCAGGCAAGAATACTGGAGTGGGTTGCCATTTCCATCTCCAGTAAGCCTGAGCGGTGTCCCAGTGGAGACTGAGGAAGCTGAGTATTATTCCACTCACCCCTCTCTTTCATTAGTTGGGGTTTGCAGGAACACAGTAAGAGAAAAATAGTGCTTGTGGATGGAAACTAACTTCAGCTTGAGCTCCCATCCCTCAGTCTGCTCTACAGCTTTTCCTGAGTATATATGCCTGTTTGAATATCCTTGTCTATTAATTCTAAATCTATGTCACTTGTACTTTGGTTTTGATTATTTGGCTTATCTTGTGGTTATGGGTGATATTTTCTTACTTCTTTGAATACCTTTTATTTTTGATTGGGTATTAAACATTTTGATTTTGCCTTTTGGGGAGCTAGATTTCAAAAATTGTAACTAGCATACTTGAACTTCATTCTGGGACACAATTGTGTTAATTGGAAATAGTTCAACTTTGGTGGAAGAAGAGGTCTTGCTTTTATTAATATTTATTAAGATGGACAACAGATATGCCCATTCTAAGCCAATTTTTTTCCCCCAGAATGAGACAAAAACCATCTCTGGGTTCTACCTAACAGTTCATGAATCATGAGGCTCTCCAGTCTGGCTGTTGGACTGTTCCAGACCCTATATGAATGCCAAGCATTGTTCCCGCTAATCCTTTTAGGGGAGTCTTTTCTCAGCCCTGTTTGATTTCCTCACATGGAAGGGCTGATCAGTATCAGCTGAACACTCAAGTGGAACATTGTAGAGTTCCAGATGCCTTGCTCTGGTTAGCTTTGTGTGGTATGGTTGGATATGCATTTATCAACTGTCAAAGTTGTTTTCTCTTAGTGATGGATAATTCCTGTGCAGTGACTTTCTTAGGAGTTAGTATGGTTAGAAAATAATGAGTATTTCAATAGCTATGGCATTTGGAGCATATATTCCATTATTATAAGTCTTAAAACTTTACAACAATGACGTGTGTCTAGTCCTTCTGAGAACTATACATCTCATCAGCCACCTTCATTCCCAGCTCCCTCCTTTTAAAGGAAAGACTAATTTTCCCTGTTAACCACTTTGTTCTTTTTTTTTTTTTTAATAACCTGTACTTGCTCTGGAAAGCTGTCAGCTGCTTTAAATCTAGTAATAAAAACGTTAAAAGTTACCATTGGACACCTACTCTATTTCAAGAATTTTATGAGTTGGGTTAAAAAAGGAAGAAAAAAAAAACCTATTATACAGAGTGAAGTAAGCCAGAAAGAAAAACACCAATACAGTATACTAACACATATATATGGAATTTAGAAAGATGGAAATGATAACCCTGTATACGAGACAGCAAAAGAGACACAGATGTATAGAACAGTCTTTGGGACTCTATGGGAGAGGGTGAGGGTGGGAGGATTTGGGAGAATGGCATTGAAACACGTATGTTGTCATATGTGAAACGAATCACTAGTTCAGGGTCAATGCATGTTATAGGATGCTCGGGGCTGGCATGCGGGGATGACGCAGAGGGAGGATAAAGGGAGGAGGGAGGTGGGAGGGGGGTTCAGGAGGGGGAACTTATGTAAACCCGGGGCGAATTCATATCAATGTATGGCAAAACCAACCAATATAATATTGTATTATTAGAGATTCATTTTTATCTTTGAAAGCTATTAATATTAATTATATCAATAACCTCCACAAAAAAATAAATAAATAAATAAATTCTAATATTAAGATAAAAAAAAAACCCTAACATTTCTACTTTGTTTTTTCTTCAGTTATAAATGCAAACAATCCTTTTGTGACAAGTGACAACACAAGCTGTGTAAAACGCACTTCTCCACCCCCAAACTCCCCAGCCTCAAGTAAACCAAGCACTCTTATTAAGGATATAATTAGTATCATTAGCCTTACGCTGTTAAATTGTATCTATAACAACAGGGACACAGTCTCTCAGAGTTCTATGATCACACCTTCCTTCTGCAACAAGATCCTTTCTGTCTCTAATGAATGCATCTGGTCATCCAAAATGTTGTGGAAATGCATAAGAGACATTCCTACTCTACTTATCCACCTTGGGAATGATGGTTAGCTTTGGGGAGAGATTCCGCCTTGATTGAAACAGAGCTAATTTTCCCAGAGAGGAGCCATTAAACTTCTAGTTATAGATATTAAATGCAGAAACCCACTCCAGCTTTGTTGCCTGGAAAATCCCATGGACAAAGGAGCCTGGCAGGCTATATAGTCCATGGGTCACAAAGAGTCAGACACAACTGAGCAACTGCGCAAGCGATAGATAGTAAAAAAGATGTGAACCTTGATTTTAGAAGATACACTCAAAAATTAAAAGAATACAGAAACTCTTTAATTTCTGTCTTGACTGTAAGAATAGTCCCTGTTAATAATTGCTGAGCTAAGCAGGAAAGAAGAATGACTCTGCAGTGTTTAAAGGTTAGAAGAAATGAGTAAGAGGAAATGGAAAGAAATTTAAGTGAAAAACAAGATCCTCAAAATTTAGATATCCTTGGTAGGCTGCAGTCCGTGGGGTCGCTAGGGGTCAGACATGACTGAGTGACATTACTTTCACTTTTCAATTTCACACATTGGAGAAGGAAATGGCAACCCACTCCAGTGTTCTTGCCTGGAGAATCCCAGGGATGGCGGAGCCTGGTGGGCTTCCGTCTTTGGGGTCACACAGAGTCAGACACGACTGAAGTGACTTAGGAGCAGCAGCAGCAGCAGCAGACCCATGAAAACTCTGTGACACTGCAGATGGTAAGTTTCTTCTTTTTCATATTCCATCCTATGATGATGATTATTATCTTTTTTTTACAAATAAAGAACATGAGTTCCCAACAAGTCTTATAAGAATAAGCAACAGGTCCTGATGCTCTTCCTGCCATACCCTGGGTCTTTCAGAAACAGGAGGGAAGTGGGCAGGACACAACCTTTAAGAGGATGACAGAGACATAGGACACAGCGAATCTCTTTAGAACCGACTGGGTCCAATACGGTGGAAAATTCAGTTTCCAGTGGACCTTGAGCCTCACTATACACTCACTGTAATACATTAGCATCTAAATGACCCACCTAACCACTGCCGTGACAGTTCTGAAGTGACCATAAAAGGCCAAAACACTGTGGCCTGGAAATCCCTGCTCCTTCTCCAAAATTATAGGAAAAATTCTCCCACTCATCAGCGTATAAAATTGTCCACCTCATAAAATCTAACCTCGGCATCTTTCAAGGCTGTTCTCTCCTTCCCAGATGGTCCACACTCTGTTGGTGGAGCGTGTTTCTCTCTAAATAAATTCACTTCTTACCTATCATTTCATTCCCACATTCTCTTGAGATGAAGCAAGAACCTCAAATTCACTGGCAACATTCCTTGATGATATATCCATTTTCAAAAATACAAAATTTAATATAATAGTTATCACATAATAATCCATGCTAACATGTCTCAAAATCTCTCCCATGAATCATTTTTTGAGATATTTTTTTGGGAAAAAAAAAGACTTCACTGGCAAAAACATTTTGAATTATCTGAATGTTTGATAATTTTCTCAGAGACCTAAGATGCACATTATATAGTGAAGAGATCTGGAGTAAGTCAAACCTGCATTACTGTTTAATTCTGCAGTTCTCAACTGCATTTAATCAAGATCGTCTTTTTCCTACAGTGTATAATTGCTAGTATTGAACATACAGGGAATGTCGCCTTGGGTCTTTCTCAACAAAACCTTTTATTTTTATTGTTTTCTTATTGTCAGTATTTAATTAAAAACAAGTTGGTATTAAGAGGGAGGCATATAGCCTGGGAAGTGTGGCTGGGCTTAAAAGACAATCTTGATCCCTTGCATGTTATTCTAAGGGCTGCTATTCTTTGACTCATAATCCTGCTCCAGGACCCCTCCAGCCAGGAAATCTGGGATTTCACAGCATTAACTTCACTGAGCGATATTCATATCAGTAGCTTGAGAAGTCTCTGGCCCTGAATTATCTCATATCTGCCCCATCCAATTTCTGAATCAAAAAAGTCAAATTTCTCTCTGACAGTAACATTGTGGGTTCAAATATGCTTTGTCAGGGAAATTGTGGGAAATTTCATCTTTTCCTTATTTATCTGCATAGCCATATAAGTTTTCAAATTTTAAAAATATGATCTTTTGTGACTCCTAAAATGAGAAAGTATAGTTTCATATTTCAGAACATGTGGGGAAGAAGATAATTTATATTCTTAGATTTTTGACTTAAAAAAAAAAGCTGTATAGGTAAAAGAAATGGGAAAGGAAAAGATAATATAAAAATGATATATTGCACCTGAACTTTTGAATTTGAATGTCATGTGTGGGACTTGTGGGAATTTTATTCAGGGCTGGATATCTTCTCTTACAGGTTCTAAAGCAGCTCAGCCTCAACTACTCAAACTTGTGTTCTTCCTCAAAATACTTTGTCCAAAGCAAAGTATTCTTCCTTAGGGAATACCATTATCACTTAACTAACTGAGCAAGACAGAATAATAAAGAAAATCCTTAAACTTTTTCTTGTACAAAAAAAGGTGCTAAATTCCTTAACTTGGGATATGTGGTTTTCTTTTAATTAACAGCAATCTTTTCTGGCCAAAGAAAAAATCAGGTAGAATGTGAAGACTTGAGAGGGGATGAGAACCATAAGGAAGTATATGTAGTAGACAGAGAAGGAAAGAAAGAAAAGGAAAAAGATTTAAGTACTGATCCTGGAGGCATTCTATTTTTTAAAGATTTGAAAAATAGAGCAGAAAGATAAGCCAATAATATAGGGGGAAAAACAAGCAGAAGTAGAATCATGGAAAACAGGAAAAGTAAAAGAATATTTCAGGTAAGTAGCAATGATCAACTATACAAAATATTAGTAAGTCAAATACTGTACATTTGTAAGGTTTATTAGTGTGGAGGCTGTTGGTGACTTTGATATCTATTAGAGAAGATTGATGGGAATTAAAGCATGGGAATGAGTTCAAGAGAAAAATGGATATTAATGTGGAAGTGGATAGTAGGTAGAGCTAATAACTTTTAAAGCTTTGCTGATAAAAGAAGCAGACAAATGGAAAAACTGATGACTGATGGGGGGGGATATGAGAGTCAGGTCTACTGAACAGATAGAAGAATCAGCCTTGAATGGAAGAGTGAACTTCCTTCCATAGCATCAAAGGGGGAGGCAGAAGTTATGAATATTGACATATGCATCTAATAGAGGTGATGATAGAAGCTTATGCTAGTTTCTTCTAATTTCTTTTATTATCTCCATTAAGTATGAGTCACAGTCATCCGGGTATGTTTAAAAAAACAAGGTGATGATGAAGATTTAAAAATTATTCATAGGATTCCTAAATCTTCATTTGGCATTCACTTTTGCCCCCAATTAAAGCCTTTTATATAAGTTTTAAATTAAATTGAGAATAGTACTAGGTAGCTTAAAACTCTCAAGCGCTCCCCTTCATTCCTTGAATAATACCTATATTTAAGTTGCTTACCAGCCCCTTAATGGACTGGCTCCTTCCTCTCTAGCATCAAGTCATCTCGTCTCTTATGCTCATCCTTGTTTCAAACCAGATTGACCTTGGGATGGGATAGGTTCCTTCTTGTTATCAAGACTTTTGACATGTTATTTCCTATGCCTTGAAAGCCTCAGTCTTGCCTAATTAATCTACTCATCCTTTCCATCTCAATTCAAGTGTTAATCGCTCAGGTTGCTGTTGTCCAGTTGAGTTGCTAAGTCCTGTCTGACTGTTTGTGTCCTCATGGACTGCAACACACCAGGCTTCACTGTCCTTCACTATCTCTTGAGTTTGCTACAACTCATGTCCATTGAGTTGGTGATGCCATTCAACCATCTCAATCCGGTCGTCCCCTTCTTCTGCCCTCAGTCTTTCCCAGCATCAAGGTCTTTTACAATGAGTTGGCTCTTCGCATGAGGCGGCCAAAGTATTGGAGCTTCAGCTTTAGCATGGGTCCTTCCAGTGAGTGTTCAGGATTGATTTCCTTTAGGATTTCCTTCTTGCTATCAAGGGACTCAAGAGCATTCTTCAGCACTACAGTTCAAAAGTATCAATTCTTCAGCGTTCAGTCTTCTTTATGGTCCAACTCTCACATCTGTACATGACAAGTGGAAAAACCATAGCTTTGACTATACTTCCTCAGGTTGTTTACTTCTTAACCAACACCACTCTTCCCACTCTTAAGAGATTAGATGCATCTGTTATATTCCATGTTCGGTATTTTGTTTCTTACCATAGCTTGTTGTTGTTTATAATTATTTTCTCAAGAAATGTGTGTCTCCTCCTGTGGTTTCTAAGGAAGCACTGTCATGTGTTTTGCGTTCCATTCTGAGGTCGCTGGCTTGGAGAGTGCTTTGTGGCTACTCTTACTGACCTCGCCTATTCCTTACTGAAGGAAGCTTGACTATCAGCTCAACTTCTGCACTTCCACCTGTTTTGTTCACTCCTGGGAAACAATTTCAATCAGGCAGTTCAGGCAGAGGAAAGAGGCTATTATATGAACGATAGTCTGCCTGTAGATTCTACAAAACTATCTATAGATGTATTTTCAGCCTTCCTTGCTAAGCATCACTATCCAGGTAGCAAAAATGTTCAGACAAATGAATAAACTGTCTTTGTTAAGCTTTGTTAATAATATAGTTCTCTTCATCTCCATTCTTAACAGTACTTCCACGTTTTCCAAATAAAGTGGAAAGTGATAAAACAAAACAAAACAAAATGTATGATACTATATCCATTCATCTAATTATATCAACCTATAAAAGGTAGGGGAGTAATTGCAGTTCTGTAGTAATATACTATACTATTTTTTATTAAAAGCTACCTTTGGATAATTGTTTAAATCAGAAAGCATAAGCAGTGACACTGGGCTTACAAAGTATATCTAAATGCATTGAAAGAATGTGAAACTGGACTGGAAAACTCAGAAAAAATAACAAAACATTTATGGAGCACTTCAGCAATACGTGAGCTGTGAAATTCCGGATGTTGAAGCTGGTTTTAGAAAAAGCAGAGGAACCAGAGATCCATTGCCAACATCCATTGGGTCATCGAAAAAGCAAGAGAGTTCCTGAAAAACATCTATTCTGCTTTATTGACTATGCCAAAGCCTTTGACTGTGTGGATCACAATAAACTGTGGAACATTCTGAAAGAGATGGGCATACCAGACCACCTGACTTGCCTCTTGAGAAACCTGTATGCAAGTCAGGAAGCAACAGTTAGAACTGGACATGGAACAACATACTGGTTCCAAATAGGAAAAGGAGTATGTCACGGCTGTATATTGTCACCTTGCTTATTTAACTTATATGCAGAGTACATCATGAGAAACACTGGGCTGGAGGAAGCACAGGCTGGAATCAAGATTGCCAGGAGAAATATCAATAACCTCAGATATGCAGATGACACCACCTTCATGGCAGAAAGTGAAGAGGAAGTAAAGTGCCTTTTGATGAAAGTGAAAGAGGAGAGTGAAAAAGTTGGCTTAAAGCTCAACATTCAGAAAACTAAGATAATGGCATCCAGTCCCATCACTTCATGTCAAATAGATGGAGAAACAGTGTAAACAGTGCCTGACTTTATTTTTCTGCCTCCAAAATCACTGCAGATTGTGATTGGAGCCAAGAAATTAAAAGATGCTTAGTCCTTGGAAGGAAAGTTATGACCCACCTAGACACCATATTAAAAAGCAGAGACATTACTTTGCCAACAAAGGTCCGTCTAGTCAATGTTATGGATTTTCCAGTGGTCATGGATGTGAGAGTTGGACTTCAAAGAAAGCTGAGCATCGAAGAATTGATGCTTTTGAACTATGGTGTTGGAGAAGACTCTTGAGAGTCCCTTGGACTGCAAGGAGATCCAACCAGTTCATCCTAAAGGAGATCAGTTGTGGGTGTTCATTGGAAGGACTGATGCTGAAGCTGAAACTCCAATACTTTGGCCACCTGATGCAAAGAGTTGACTCATTTGATAAGACCTTGATGATGGGAAAGTTTGAGGGCAGGAGAAGGGGATGACAGAGGATGAGATGGCTGGATGGCATCACCAACTCGATGAACATGAGTTTGAGTGAACTCCAGGAGCTGGTGATGGACAGGGAGGCCTGGCGTGCTGTGTTTCATGAGGTCACAAAGTTGCACACGACTGAGACACTGAACTGAACTGAACTACTATATACAGACAATGTTGTAAGCATTACTGTAGCTAATCTTTTATAGGAAACACTGGCAAGTAGGTACTACAATTATCCACATTTGATAAAAAATTAAAATGAAGCATGTAGTAGATGAAGAATCTGACAAGATTACACGATCCCTAAGAAATGAAGGCAATGGCACCCCACTCCAGCACTCTTGCCTGGAAAATCCCATGAACGGAGGAGCTAGGAAGGTTGCATTCCATGGGGTTGCTGAGGGTCGGACACGACTGAGCGACTTCCCTTTCACTTTTCACTTTCATGCATTGGAGAAGGAAATGGCAACCCACGCCAGTGTTCTTGCCTGGAGAATCTCAGGGATGGGGGAGCCTGGTGGCCTGCCATCTATGGGGTCATACAGAGTCGGACATGACTGAAGTGACTTAGCAAGCAAGCAAGAAATGAAGGTGGGATTTAAGGACTTTACACCAGAGGCTTCCCACTTTTTTTGTTGTTGCTGTTACTTTTCATTGTGTCCTTAGCCTTTAAGTTTTTCAGGGTGCCAGAAGAACTGGAACACATAGTTTCACTGGTTACATAATATCTCTTCCACATCTATGTAAAGCTTCCCATCCCTTATCCTTTAAGAGTATGGTGTGATGTAAATTCCTCCAGAAAAGCTTTCCTAACTCCCCTTCACCCAATTTCCTCTGAAGTTCTCTTGGTATTGTGTCTTAACCTGTCTCATAGTATATTTCTGATTGTGTCGTAACTGAATTCTCTCTCTAGTTCTTGAGCTCCCTAAGACAAAGAATCAATCTGAGTAGATACTGTATTCCCAGCACCTTGAACATTTTCTAGAATAAAAAGAACAGTCAATAAGTATCTATAAAACATTTTGGAGACTCATATTTTATTTTAAAGGAGAAACAGTAACCAAGAAAATGTATCAAGAGAATTTCTTAGGAACCAAATCTAGGGCAAATGCCTAAACTTGATTGCCCCAAATTATCATTATCACCTAAATAATTTATTTAAAATAAAGATCCATAAACACATTTTGAAAGATTCTCATTTTGGACATTTGAACTAGAGCCACCAACAGTTTTGATATATATTTGCAACAGACAAAATTTACAGACACACTGAACTAGGGTTCTCAGAAAAGAAAAAAGAAAAAATAAACTCCCCCAACCAGGTAAAGTGGTCTAATTCATGGTTGGAATTAAGAGAAGAAGATTTGGATTTCCCTGGTGGTGTAATGGATAAGAACCTGTCTGCCAATGGAGGGAACATGGGTTTGATCCCTGGTCCAGGAAGATTCCACATTTTATAAAAAATGAAAATGATGCAAGGGGTCAATGAGGAAATGCCATGAAGCAGTTAAGCCCTTGGGCCACAACTACTGAAGCTCGTGTGCTGAGACTGTTTGCTTCACAACGAGAGATGCCACTTCAATGAGAAGCCTGCTCAACGCAACCAAGAGTAGAGCCCACTCACAGAACTAGAGAAAGCCCATGCAAAGCGGCAAAGACCCAGTGCAGCCAAGAATAAATTAAAAGAAAAAGTTTTACAGGAGGGGGATGG
Source organism: Moschus berezovskii (assembly GCF_049115385.1). Taxonomy (NCBI): domain Eukaryota; kingdom Metazoa; phylum Chordata; class Mammalia; order Artiodactyla; family Moschidae; genus Moschus; species Moschus berezovskii. The sequence continues at coordinate 9,214,133 of NC_142468.1, forward strand.
GTCTGAATCCTGCCTGAATCTCTATCTGTATCACAGAAGGTCAAAATCTACTTGCAACAAAAATGCTTACCAAAAATTAGAGCTAGAATTGAATCAGGTTATAAGTAATACATAAAAGATATGCCAACCTCGCATTCTTACACCCATAAATTTAAGAACCTTTATTTTGAAAAAGCTGATTTAATGAAAGTTGATTGAATATTCCCATTTTTGCTTATTATTTTTCAACTGTCAAAGAGATCACAGTTATACAAAGTATTTTAATTGCTAGGTAGCTATTCAATGTGTTGCAGTTGAAACTTCACATTTTGTTCGATGTATATTATTTTAAAACTTAATTTATACAAATTGAAATTGTGCAATTTTTTAAAATGACATATCTTCAAATTCTGAAAGAGAACATTTCTACATAGGGATCGGGTACATTTCCATCAATTCCTCTTTCGTATGGTGAGGTATAAAAGTAAGCAGATAAATTTATAACTTGAATTTTGTTAAGCTTGAATTCTCTCCCTATTGCTTTTCAAGAGAGAAAACAAATTTTTTTTTCTAAAGGAAAACATCCCTAAAAATGAATTGTTTTTCATATCTATCTTTGAACAGGAGAAGCACAATCATCCAGGGTAAAAACACCTTGAGATATACGAGCGTCTTCATTTTTTAGCAACATGAGGAGATGCTGAGCTGGAATGTCTCTAGGGAAAACTGAAATGCTGTGTCTGGTGATATTTCTGTTTCTTTTGTATCAATCAGTTCTAAGTAAATGGCCACAAGGTGTCAAGTTTACTTTAGTACACGAAGCAACACCTCTGAATGTAATGTCTTTGGAAGTTAAAATGTATATATATATATATATCCCAAGGAAAATTTTTCTCCAAAGAACAGATCTCACATTCTACCTAGAATTTTTCAAACTACCTCAAATTGCCAAAAAATTCAAATGGACCTGTAAACATGTGGGCAATTGGCTGGAACCACTCAGTATCAGTATCGTCCTGAGTCCCTTCCAGGCTCATTATATTACCCTCCTGTCATCCATCTACCAGGTCCTGTGCATCCTTTCCCATTGTTCCACCTTCACACATTGCTGCAAACCCCAAATAAATAAATGGGAAGTCAGAGCAGAGTTCACGATGAATCTCCATTTCCTCATTGTTCTAGTTTTAGTTTATCATGGAAGGCTTCGAATGACTTTCCTGCATCTGGTTTCTTTCCAATGTGTTTTCTCCTATAGGCACATGCAGATCAATCTTTCTAAAACTCCACTTTGATCATTTCACCTCATAGTCAAGAATCCACTTGACTACCCATTGCAGATAAATTGAGGGGTATGCTGTATTCTTTCTTCTCTGTGCCTTTAATCACAGTATTTATACATTTGTATAATGCATTCTTATCAAATCTCAAATGTGGTTGATTAAAAACATGTCCCCATTTGTCAGCTCCCTCCCTTAAGAAGTAGTGTTGGTTTCCTCACTTCGTGAATCTGGTCCAATGGTATGACCGACCTTAATCAATCCAGGCTGCAGAAGTAATAGCACATTCTCTCTTCACCCCCTTGGTATGTGGTCCAGGGAACAACACATAAGGACGCCAGTCTCACCTACTGGAGGATGGATTGAGAGGACGTGTAGAGGAGATAGGCAGCCTTCCTGCTGACTACTGGGACCAACAGCCAGGCATGGGTGAGATGGGATTGGATCTTCCAGATGAGGTGGTATTCCACCCAAGTGTAACCATAGAAGTAAGCCTAGGTGAAATTAGCCGAGGAGCTGCCAACTGTGAAAATGATAATGCAACATTTCAAACCACTATTTGTTGCTAAGTAGTTTCTTATGTAGCGAAATAGTTGATCCAAATATATGCTACAGGCATTTTTGAGTTCAGTTCTGTTGCTCAGTCATGTCCGACTCTTTGTGATCCCATGGAGGCAGCTTCCCAGGCCTCCCTGTCCATCACCAGCTCCCAGAGCTTGCTCAAACTCATATCCATCGAGTTGGTGATGCCATCCCACCATCTCATCCTCTGCCGCCCCCTTCTGCGCCTGTCTTCAATCTTTCCCAGCATCAGGTTCTTTTCCAATGAGTCAGTTCTTCACATCAGAGACATTTCTAGGGGCCAGGTATTCCTAACTAACAAAAAATATAGGTGAAGATATCGATTTCATGGAATCTAACACCTAGTAAGCTGAGAATGAATAAAAATAAATAAAGACATGCATAAGTAAATACTATATATACTACATAGTGATACATTTTACATGGGAAACCAAAGCAGAGTGACACAAAAGAGATAGGCTAGGAGTAAAGAAAGCTCATTCTGAAGCGATACAGTATAATGAACCAGGAAATCAGTGCTAAATCATTCCTACAGAATAATGTTGGTTTAAGGGCACAGTGTTTCACTTTTGCTTATGTTGTTGTGTTTTTAATAAATGTGAAAGCTTTTCAGTGGAACACGCACTCTTAGATCACATGCTCCACAGTCCCTCATGTCTCGTATTTGGACTCTTCATATGTTTCTTATCCATCTCACTCTGAGGGTGCCTTGTATCTTGTATTTGCTGGTTTGTACGATTCTTCTCCCATAGGCTGAGGTATTTCTTTTTATTTCCACCAGCTCTGATCATACTTTACAACTCAGTTCAAATCTCATTTCTTTCAATAAAGCTACCTTTTCATTTTCCCAAAATAATCTCTCCAAAGTGCATTCTCTCCTCAAAATTATAGAAATTCCATCTCTCAGTAGAGAATATAATACCTGTCCTGGTGGTTCTCTTAATAATTAGAGGTAGTTTATATAAAGTATCTAACATAACTCCTGGCACAGGGCACAAATAAATGTTAGAAATTGTTGTTACCATCATCATCATTTTCATTACTGTATAGAATCTTTGGTTCACACAAATATCATTTGTTTAGTGCATTTAATTCATCAGCTATGGTACTAGGTGCTGGGAAGACAGAAATTAGATGAGTTCTCTATCTAAGATTTTATTCATTGTGGGTCAATGATCACAATCAGTACAACACATAGACCTGGGCTTCTGGGGCCTTATCACCGGCCTAATGCTTTGGAGGATCCCTTTGCAGCACTTTCCCATTCATGTTCCTCCCATGGGACCAGGAGCCCACAGGATCGAGGAATATGCCCACCCAACACACTGCTTCTCGACCAGTGCTTCTCAAGCTCTCTGTGGTGGAGAATCTATTTTTGTCTCATCCTTTCTTGTTCAATCTTCTGTGGACAAATGCTTCTGTAAAATAGAATAAAAATTAATTCCTGGGTAAATTAAATCTAACATGCTGACTGAAAATTCAAATTTCATTTTTAATTATTAAACTAAGTAGAAATTAAGTTACTTTGCCAAATTGCTTTACGATGTTTCTAAATCGCTATGTCAGTTTCTGCCCTTACTGTGTTGCAGATCAATGATAAACTTTTTTCCAAATGGACAAGCATCTTCGGAAGATACTTTGAGTAACACTGTAGTAAAAACTATGTTCTGGTTTCCTAGGATGCCAGAAATCCATTTCCAAGTAAATAACCACTAATAAATGTTTGGTTTAAGTAACTGTGGTGGAAAGTCAAAAAGTAAAATGAATTTAAGAATTATTATTGAGGTGGAAATGACAGGATATCATTTCTACCTATAATATTTATTTGACTTATTACCTGATTAGATTCTATTAGCGAAATCTTTTTTGTGCTTCTAAGATATGGCAAGATTTGGCACACATTCATGCTTAGAGCAGCACCAGTATTGTTAACAATCTCGATGCAAGGTTTGTTGTTGTTGAGTCACTAAGTCATGTCCGACTCTGTACAACCCCATGGAGTGCAAGACGCTGGGCCTCCTTGTCCATCACCAGTTCCCAGAGTTTGCTCAAACTCATGTCTGTTGAGTTGATGATACCATCCAACCTTCTCATCCTCTGCCGCCACCTTCTCCATTTTCATTCAATCTTTCCCAGCATCAAGGATCTTTTCCAGTGAGTCAGCTCTTCACATCAGGTGGCCAAAGTATTGGAGCTTCAGCAACAGTCCTTCCGATAATAATTAGGGTTGATTTCCTTGAGGATTGACTGGTTTGATCTCCTTGCAGTGAAAGGGACTCTCAAGAGTCTCCAGAACCACAGTTGGAAAGCATTAATTCTTCAGTGCTCAGCCTTCTTTATAGTCCAGTTCTCACATCCATACATGACTACTGGAAGAACTATAGCTTTAACTATATGGATCTTTGTTGGTGAAGTGATGTGTCTACTTTTGAATACCCTAAGTTTGTCAGACAGAGTCCTTGTCTTTCCAAGGAGCAACCGTTTTTTTAATTTCATCGCTGCAGTCACCATCTGCAGTGATTTTGGAGCCCAAGAAAAGAAAGTCTGTCACTGCTTTCAGTTTTTCCCCTCTATTATCCATGAAGTGATGGGGCTGGATGCCATGATCTTAGTTTTTTAATGTTGAGTTTCAAGCCCACTTTCTCAGGACTGTCTTATGTCTAAGCCTCTGCTCTTTATTTTGCCCCATTCTTATCATTTTCCCATTTCTACCTTGTCTGTGCCTTAGACTCATGTTCTTAGCTTCTTGTAGAAGGACTATATATTTAGTCTTTGGAACTCTTAGCATTGTATACCACTCTTCTTTGCAGACAGCACCTTAATGTGAGGCTATGAAACAAGAAGTCTATGAACAAAGCTGTGGTTCCTAAACTTTGCACTAATGTGTGTCAGGGTGCCACGATGCATTCATAGCCTCACCATGGGCTACGTTCACTATCCCAGGGACACACAGAAATATCTTCTGGAGAGTCCCAGCACTTTTAGCTACAGATTGATCACAGTTTCCAGATTAGATCAGACTATTTTCCTTCTAGTTACATCATAAGTTTGTGAAATCTTTTCGAACATTGCTGAGATAAAAATTAAGTACCAAATGAAAATCAGTGCAGAGAAGAAAATAGGACAGTCACATCCAACTGAATTCTAAGCTTTTAAAGGATTTTCAATGCCCAACAGGTGTACGCACCTTATTAGCAGCTGATTGCAGTGAAGTAAGGATGAAATACATCCATGTACATATAATGAAATATTACACAGCCATGAAAAGGAGCAAATTTGAATCAGTTGTAGTGAGGAGGGTGAACCTATTATATGGGATGAAGTAAGTCACAAAGAGAGAAACAAATATAGTATATTAAAGCATATATATGGAATCTAGAAAAAATAGTACTGATTAAACTATTTGTAGGAAGCAATGGAGACAGAAATAGGGAATGGACTTGTGGACACTGTGCGGGAAGGAGAAGAGGGTGGGACAAATTGAGAAAGCAGCTTTGCATGTACGCAGTGCCGTGTTTGAGACAGAGACCTGCTAGGAAGTGGCTGGGTAACAGAGGGAGCGGAGCCTGGTGCTCTGTGACAACCTGGAGGGCAGTGTGTAGGGGAGGGAGGCTTATATATGTGTGTGTGTGTGTATATATATATATGACTTTCCTGGTGGCTCAGATGGTGAAGTGCCTGCCTACAATGCGGGAGACCCAGGTTCAATCCCTGGGTTGGGAAGATCCCCTGGAGAAGGGAATGGCAACCCACTCCATTACTCTTGCCTGGAAAATCCCACAGATGGAGGCACATGGTAGGCTACAGTCCATGGGGTCGCAAAGAGTTGGACACGACTAAGTGACTTCACTTTCACTTTGATATATAAATATATGTATATATGACTGGTTTGTAATGTTGTACAGCAGAAACCAACTCTATATTGTAAAGCAATCATCCTCCAATTAAAAATAAAAAATAAACATATCAATGATGTGGTGTTTTCAGATACTGCAGTTTGTTCTTTATTACTGCATGAGAAAATAACAGTGGAAATGAGACAGAAGCTGAAGGAGTCTACTGAAGTCACTTGTGACATTTCTTGCCCTATTTTATTTTATAAACTGTATTTGGCTAAGCTCATTGAACCAACAGAGCCAATATGAGGTGAGACAGTATTAGCCAACAAGACTGTAACCTCCGTATTCCTAAAGAAAATGATTTGTATTATGATCAGAAACATGTTCCTGAAGTGAGAATCCCATTAGAAAGGAACAGAGGATAACCTTGTTTCTAAAATAAATCTTTTGGTGTATAAAATAAGCTCACTGCCAAAAAATGGAGTTTTCAAGACCTGCACAGTTTTGAAAATAATCATTCTTGACTGCAGTCTTCATCTCATACCTCATGTACAGTCTCAACAAATCTTGCTGGCTCTACCTTCAAAACACATCCAGAACCAGACTACCTTTCACCATTTGCTTTACCACCACCCTGGCCCAAGTCCCATTCTCTTTCCTGTTCTCTAGTTGAATAGCAGCTGACTGGCTTTTCTGCTTTCACCTTTGCCTGTCTCTAATTTGTTCTCCACAAAGACTAGAATAAGGCTGAAGTAAGACTTCTGTTACACTGGTGGTAGTTTAGTTGCTAAGTAGTGTCCAACTCTTGCGACCCCATGGACTGTAGCCCACCAGACTTCTCCGTCCATGGGATTTTCCAAGCAAGAATACTGGAGTGGGTTACCAGTTCCTTCTTCAGGGGGTCTTCCTGACCCAGGGACTAAACTTGGTTCTCCAGCACTGCAGTCAGATTCTTTACCTACTGAGCTACCAGGGAATTATTTTACATTAGGACTCAAAGAGGAAAGTTTTTGACTCTCAACTGACCTTCTTGAGGGTCTTTTATTATATATCCTAGTTTTGATGATAAATGTACAAATATAGTTGGCATGGCCTAAGAAGAACATGGTGACAAGGATGCAGACCTTTGTTAACAAGGGTCTGTGTCACCCCACTATATAAATTACCCAGATTAACAAAGGGATGGACTGAACATGAAGGAATCTAAAAGTGGAAACAAAGGAGGAAACATTGAAACTCGGTTTTGACCTTATAGCCAGCTCCATCTGTGGTGGTTATATTTTTTTCCACAAGACTTGTTTCTCAGAAGTCTCCCTCCCTCCCACCACAGACCCTCAAGAATCCTAGAAAAGTTGCTTTTATCACTTATACAGATAGATCTAAGTGACATAAAGGTGGATTAGAATGGGTAATATGCTGTGACATACAGGTTTGCTTTCAGATTAAAGAAATCATTCTCCTGGGAAACTGCTGTTGTCTAAAGCCCTCAGCTATCAACCACCTCTAAGATTTTTATCTTGTCTGAACCTCAGTTGAATCGTCTCTAAATACTAATGATGTCAAGATACTTCTTTTCTTCCTAACAATCAGAGAGGGATACAGAATTAAAAGAACTCTTATTTGAACGTATTCTAATTTCCTTCACTTCAATTCAATCGCTCAGTCATGTCCAACTCTGTGATCCCATGGACTGTAGCAGGCAAGGCTTCACTGTCCATAACCAACTTCCAGAGTTTGCTTAAACTCATGTCCCTTGAGTTGGTGATGCCATCCAACCATCTCATCCTCTGTCATCCCCTTCTCCTCCTACCTTCAATCTTTCCCAGCATCAGGGTCTTTTCCAGTGATTCAGCTCTTCACATCAGGTAGCCAAAATTTTGGAGCTTCAGCTTCAGAAAGAGTGCTTCCAATAAATATTCAAGGTTTATTTCCTTTAGGATTGATTGATTTATCTTCCTCCTGTCCAAAGGACTCTTAAGTATCTTCTTCAGCACCACCATTAGAAATCATCAGTCCTTCAGCTCTCAGCCTTCTTTATGGTCCAACTCTCACATCTGTACATGACTATTGGAAAAACCATAGCTTTGACTAGATGGACTTTTGTTGGCAAAGTAATGTCTCTGCTTTTTAATATGTTGTCCAGATTTGTCATAACTTTCTTTCCAAGGAACAGGCATCTTTTAATTTCATGGCTGAAGTCACTGTCCGCAGTGATTTTGGAGCCCAAGAAAAGAAAATCTGTCACGAATTTAACTTTTTTCCCCTTCTATTTGGTATGAAGTGATGGGACCAGATGCCATGATCTTAGTTTTTTGAATGGTCAATTTCCAGCCAGCTTTTTCACTCTCCTCTTTCACCTTCATCAAGAGGCTCTTTAGCTCCTCTTCAGTTTCTTCCATTAGAGTGGTATCTGTATATCTGAGGTTGTTGATATTTGTCCTGACAGTCTTGATTCCAGCTTGTCATCATCCGTCATGCATTTTGCATGATGTACTCTACATAATTTAAATAAGAAGGCATACTTAATTTCTTCCTCTTTAATAAAAGGACCTAGTCTCTGAAAAGAGTAAGCATAAGTAACCAAGAGGAAGAAGTCACTCAGATTTCTTCTATTACTGCTTTTCCCTTGAATATACAAGTACTTCAGGCAGGCACAACTCTGTCTACAAGTGGGGTCACATTTCCCAAGTCTAATGCTTGAAATAAAACACATTTTTGTCAAGACCTGTACTTCCAAGATACACTTTTATTTCTGGTCTGACAAAAATGGCACTATGTCTTATTTTGTTGGGTTTTTTTTTTTTTGCTTGTTTGTTGGCATTTTAGTTGACCACTATTTTATAATTTAAAAAATTAAGATAGAACATCCAAAATAAAGAAAGAATGTTTAAGGTAATAATAGCATCAACAAAAACATTCTATAGTGAGTAAGAAGATTAATGTAATACCCACCTTCTTAAAAGCTTCAACTTTCCCATGACATTTTGACTCCACACATGTTTGAGCATATGGTTTTCCATTTTATTTTTCCTGAATGTTGCAACACTTTTCTAAGCTGAAGTGAATTTGAAATTATGAATATGAACATTGTCTCTTTCTGCACAAGCAAAACCATTTATATAAATGCTCAGTAGAAGATTATTTGAATCAGGAGAAATGAAGGACCTGTCTTCCCTGTTTTTTTTTAATTTTCTTGGTTATTATCTACTTAAGAGTCATTTGGCAAATACTAATGATAAATTGTTTAGCATAGTTTGGGACACTGAATAGAGCAATATTTTGATTTCCTGGCTTCTTTACTCTCTTACTACCTTATATTTTTGTATTCTAAATTTGGAAAATTCCAAGACATTCAGATTTATAGTAAAGGTAAGTCACAATATAAAATTAGAAAGACCCTCACCTTGCATATTCAGAAGATCAATAGGTTTTAATTATGTGATTTTGATTAATTTTCTCTCTGGACCTCATATTTGTTATGTATAAAAAAACTTTACTTAATAAGAATTTCAACTTAAGAGTTTCTGATGCACGTTAAAAGTCTTTAATGCTTACTCAATAAACATAGCTAAAATCTGCATAAACTCCAAAGGAATTAGAAACATAAATAAAACCAGGTAAAAGTGAACATTACAGCGCATTCTTTTGTTTCTTTACCATGTTTAAGCTACAGATTCAGAATGTCCTAGCGAAGACTCTGTTTACCTACTTATTTATCTATTTAATGTGATGTTAATAAATGTGTCAGACACTTCTTTGTACTGGTCATGATTTTATGAGGCTTTGAAGAGAAAAATACGAATTTCCTGTCAAAGGCTCCAAGCTAGAAATATTATGGGATAGACTGATAATTGCCAGTTACCTCTCAATGTGCTTTTATCCATAGTAATAAAATTTAAGACACTAAAGTAACAAAACAATGTACCAACCTTCTTTGCAGCAAGATTTAAATATTTCACTAATTGTCAATAGGACACAAACGTGGGTTTCTTATGTCATCTTTTTAGAGCATCTTTAAGATGCTACTGGTGCTTATTTGCCATGTCTTTCCTGCCTTCTCTGTCATCACTGAGCTGTTTAGGACACATATGCCATGATTATGAACCACAAAGATAGGGAACATACCTGAAGTGTTGGAGGTCACTAAACTGAAATCCACAAGGACCTCACCTTTAGTTCTTCTATGTTGTAACAGAGTGATTACTCACCTTCATTGATTGGGCATTAAATATTCTCCTGCCTTGTTTAGGCTTTGGTAATTTGGGGGTTTTCTTACACCGCACTGAATGGAATACGGACTAATTTATCTATCTCAGAAGTTTACCAGGTAAACCAAGTTTATTTGCACTTACCACTTCCTACATTACATTTTTATACAACGTTAATGGAAAAAAAGAATAAAGAAAATAATAAAACCTAAAAGAAGTAACAGCACATCTTCCTTTTTCAATGTCTTTGTGACTAGAATTTGTATTTTTTTAAAGTATGGAATCCATTAATAGATGACTCACTATTTAAGAATTACTTAACTGAGATCAAACAAGCAATTTGGCCCAAACTCCTACTAGAAAAAATTACAATAATTTAATAATTCATATTTTATAGGTGATTTCCTGTGGTTATTTAGATGGCATTGACTGAATGAAATATAAAATAATTAAAAGGATGGTGTTATTTGGGGACTGCAGATGGTAGACAGTGGAGTAACTCACATTTTCTTTTTCTTAGTACTTCGGTTATTTTCCACAATTCAGATAAATCCTTAAACTGCAGTCTCAATATTTGATGCCTTCCCCAAAAACCAGTAAAATATCACTTGAATATTTAAAACAGAAAATGGGAGAAAGTCTGGTATCTATCTTCTTTTGCTTAGTTTTGGAAACAATAGTAACTGACTTTCTAAATCAAAAGTATTGTTTTTAAAAAAGAAATAACTTCTATGAAGCCAAACCTCTGTCTTGACTCTCAGGAGTCCTTGAAGAGTGTCCAAATCTTGGCTACACCCAAGGTATTTCCTGCTTTCTTTGGTCAGGAACTTTCAATAAACAAGTACCTTTCTTCTCACATTAGTGTTACTTTTAAGGGAACGTGTCAGTAGAAGGAGGCAGCCAAATTTCTTCAGGAAATAACAGTCCAGTGGAGTTGCTATCTAAGCAGCCAGTACCTTCTGCTCTTTTCACAGCTGCAACCCTCGTCATATATTTTACCAAGGTGAATCTTAAGAAAAATGTCATTTAGATTCCAAACTTAACGAATTCTTAAATTTTTAGTGTGGTTCGCCATGCATATGAGCGGGTTCAGGTAAAACAGAAAAAGGATTTTCCCTTCATTTTCTCACTCTCCTCTCTCCTCCCACAATATTTTCCTTTAACGGAGCACCAGTCTTCACGACTCAATGGTGTGGGTTACCCTGCATGATTATAGTCATCCAATGATGCACATCTAAATTCCTCCTTGGGTTTCTACTCTTTCTTCAGTTCTGCTCTTCAGATCCCTGTGTGTCTACATGTGTTCCTACATGGGTGTGCACATTCAAATAGAATGATCTATTTATTCTGGAACAGTCAGAGTACCATATTTGCCAATGTGAGATCATAGGAATAACTTCTACTGATGGCTTCCACATGTTGGTTATTTGAATTCAAGTTTAACCAAGGTGTGCAATCTTTCAATTCCCACATATGCTAAGCAAGTCTCTTATTTAGAAGGCAGGGAATTGCCAAGTGTCTGACGATAGTATTTTGTGAAATGTTGCTTTATCGGAAAGAAAATGTGTCCTTAAAAAATTTGAGATCTCCTATTGTTAAGCTATTCATATGTTAAAGTGACTTGGAATCATGATAACTTTTCCAGATTTCTTGGATTACTAACAGCCAAAGTTGAATAGAAAAAAAAATTTCCATGATGTAAATAATTATATCATCTTTCCTTAGAGAAAAAGCTTAATGGGATTCACAAGGCATTAATAGGAATAATTGATAGGCAGAATTCTTGTCTCTATTTCTTGAGTAATGTGGTTATTTTTTGTTTGTGAATGGTCAGGAAGTGATAATTCTGAATTTTCATACATTTCTTTGATTGGATTTACCTAGGTTATGTATGAAATGTCATGGGCCTTATTGAAATTATCTATTTTTGTCCATTACCAGGTTGTTTGTAATTTACTTTATTCAGTTCTTTTTCCTGGCTATAAGGTAGTGTATTTCCAAGTGGAATGGTAACATTATTGACATATGGTAAATAATGATGAATTGAAATCTTTGGTGCTTTCTTGATTAAGGATAATATTATAGACAAGAAGAGCAACATATCCTGGCTGACTTTATGTAACTTTCTCTTCAGGTTTTCATTGAACTTTCCACTGATTGTCAAAAAAAAAAAAAAAATTATGTTCAGTTTCTTTCTGCTTTACAACATTTCCTGATAATTCAGCTCACTGAACTTTTTAACCCTTGATCTTATCACTGATAAGTATAACCTATTTTGTATTCTTGACTTTTATCTGTTAAGGTTGAACCAAGTTCTATCTGAATAAATTAGTTGGTAAAAAAGTGAAAGTGAGTGTCATTCAGTCATGTCCTACTCTTTGCGACCCCGTGGACTATACAGTCCGTGGAATTCTTCAGGCCAGAATACTGGAGTAGGTAGCCTTTCCCTTCTCCAGGGGATCTTCCCAACCGAGGGATCGAACCCAGGTCTTCCGCATTAATTACAGGTGGAGTCTTTACCAGCTGAGCCACCAGGGAGGACAGTTGGTAGAAACGTGAGGTCATTTTTTGAAGTGAGATGATTTTAATATCTGAAGACTAGTATCATTTATAGTAACTCAATAGACAATAGAGTTTTCTCTAAATAGAAATACAACCTTTGGGCTCTTGATAATATAAAGAATGCGGTCAACTTAATCAGGGCTATTGTGATCTTGGGCTATGAGTTTCCATATTTATCCCACTGCTGCTTGAAATAGGAATACAGAGATTTTGAGTATATGATGAAGCAAAGTGAAATTTATACTTTGCAATGAGTACAGAAGCTACCATGGCAGGCACTTTTAGGAGTTAAAAATATTTAAACTTGTAAATCACTAAGAAAAGCAACTCTTATGATGAAACTGGTTATTTGTGAACTCAACAGATCTATACATTTCCCCTATGTCACTAAAAATGTACCTCCGTGCCCCCATTACCGAAACAGGGTTAGTATATATATATATATATACATACACATTAATATGCCCTTTTGGGGGCTTTGCTGATGGTTCAGTGATGAAGAATTCAGCTGCCAATGCAGGAGATGCAGGTTCAACACCTGGGTCAGGAAGTTCCTATGAGAAAGAAATGGCAACCAACTCCATTATTCTTGCCTGGAGAATTCCATGGACAGAGGAGCCTGGCAGGCTGCAGTCCATGGGGTTACAAAGAGTAGAACATGACTTAGTGACTAAACAATAACAACATATCTCTTATGATAAAGATAACTCTTACATTGTTTGTGCTTTCATTGATAATGATGAATAGAGATGATGTGATTACAGTCAAAGAGGCTTTGGTAGCATAGCTTCAGTTAATCTTGTGGATGGGCAACTATTCAGTCTGGCATGTGTGTGTTAGTCCCTAAATAGTGTCTGACTCTTTTCAATACCATGGCCTGTAGCCTGCCAGACTCCTCTGTCCATGAAATTCTCCAGGCAAGAATTCTGGCATGGGTAACCATTCCCTTCTCCAGGGGATCTTCCAAACCCAGGGATCGAACCTGGATCTTTTGCATTGCAGGTAGATTCTTTACTGTCTGAGCTAACACATTCACCCAACAGATCATAAGATCATATGATCTTAATCATAACCCTTTAAGATCATAAAGTTCATCACTACAGTACAAAGACAGCAGGAATCTTGTGAACAGACAGCATAGGCAATAGAAGAGTACTAGAACTAAGTGACCAGGCATATTATCTGTCTCGTTAGTCCCTTAGTCACGTCTGACTCTTCGCGACCCCATGGACTATAGCTTGCCAGGTTCCTCTGTCCAAGGGATTCCTTGGGCAAGAACACTAGAGTGGGTAGCCATCCCCGTCTCCAGGGGATCTTCCTGAGCCAGGAATTGAACCCAGGTCTCCTACACTGTAGGCAGATTCTTTACTGTTTGAGGTATGAGAGAAGTCAACTGGGCATACTATCAGGCTCTTAGTCTAACTCAAATCTCAGCATAGCAAATACACTATGATAATTCTCTAATTCTCATGCAAATTAAATACTAATGCTATTTACTAACACTATTGACAAAGATAATACTAATAATGGCACTTTGATTATCTTAGTCATATAACTTTGTTCATAAAATTATTTTCTTAGGACAAATTCTCAGATATAGGCTTGCAAGATCCAAAAAAAAAAAAAAATTGTGTATCCTTAGCAATGTTGATACATATTCTAGGTGGATTCCTATTTATCCAAATGTTTTATGATAATAATTTCCTTTCGTGCTTAGCTCACTCACTTTCCCACTATTTCATTGTTGTTTAAAGCTGAAAATAACTTGGCCCTTACTTTATATTTAGCTTCAAAGTTTAGGCATTAATGGCAAACTTGGATACAAATATTCTTGATATGCACTGTAAAGTTCTGATATCCATATCACTCTCATATTTATCCAAGTGAAATATCAATAATACAGGGCATTATTGATACCTGGGTAGGATATAGTAGGTGTCTTGGGGGAGACATGATGATTTAAAGTCCATGTGCTTTTTCAAATGTTTATGGAGATGTGGGAATGTAGGAAAGACTGCAGTGTGGAATGAAAAAAGCTTAAATTCCATGGTAAATCTTGCCCCTTCCAGATGTTACCCACCGCCCCTCACTGTGCTGAAACAGCGTTCATGAAATTCATTTGCTATTCTCCCCCACGCTTGCCTCATCCTCTATAGGAGAAAACATGTGAAGTCCAGATCTTACAGACTCCAGTGAAATATAACACACATTGGTGGTTTAAGAAAATAGTATGTAGTGGGTTTGGGCTGTTTTTGGTTTACTTATTTTAATGACAGATGCCTCAGTTACAGATTAGGGGATGGAAGGAGAAATATAGAATTTCAGAATAGACATACAGGTTTACTACTAATTACTGACAAATGTATGAATAGTGTATGTGGTTTTAATATCTGCAGTTAAAACAATTTTACCACACTAATTTCTAGCTTTAAAATATAATAATTACTGTTATTAGGTATCTACAATGGGAATAGAAAAAATGTTCCTAACTGATGTCTATTTCATTAGACGGGCTTTTTTCCATAAAGTTTATGATTTGTTTGAATTTTTACATGGCTTAGGCTGTCTTATTCATTTTTCTCTGATAATTAGCTATTGAATAGAATGGCATCTCTCTATGATATTAGGAATCTTATGGTTTAAAAGTTTCTAAGTAATTCTTGTTCATGGTACTTCAACAGAATGTAATGATCTTGGTTGTAAATTTATTCCTCAGTTTGCTTGAGTTTATCTGGAGTCCTGTCTGAATTTCAGCAGCAAAGTAATTCAGTGGAAGACCAGTTATCAGCTACATAATAAATGCACTGTGATTGCAGTCATGAAATTAAAAGATGCTTGCTCTTTGGAAGAAAAGCTATGACAAACCTAGACAGCATATGGAAAAGCAGAGGTTCATCTAGTCAAAGCTATGGCTTTTCCAGTAGTCATGTATGGGTGTTAGTGTTGGACCATGAGAAGGCTGAGTGCTGAAGAATGGATGTCTTCAAACTGTGGTGCTGGAGAAGACTCTTGACCGTCCCTTGGACTGCAAGGAGTCCAAACCAGTCAATCCGAAAGAGAGTCAACCCTGAATATTCATTGGAAAGACTGATACTGAAGCTCCAATACTTCGGTCACCTGGTATGATGAACTGACTCACTGGAAAAGGCCCTGATGCTGGAAAAGATTGAGGGCAGGAGGAGAAGCGGGTGACAGAGGATGAGATGGTTGGATGGCATCACCAACTCAATGGACATGATTTTGAGCAAGCTCCAGGAGATGGTGAAGCACAGGGAAGCCAGGTCTGCCGCAGTCCATGGGGTCGCAAAGAGCTGGACACAACTAAGTGAACAAGAGTGCTTATCGAATCTTTGAGAGAGAGAACGAGCGGCTTTGCTTAGATGTTTCTATTTCTTGGAGTCTGCAGGAAAGCTGAGTGTAAGTTCTCATGAGGGTACATCAGGCAAGAAAGGAAAGCTTTGCATATTAACATTGCTAAGTAGGGGCTGCGATGAGTCTGGAGCTGGAGGAATGCGGTTGCTTTCCATATGTGGGTTAATAAATGACTGTGGACACCAGTTCCTGGAATGCAGTTGTCACTTTCATATTAAAATTTTTGAGTTTTCATCCTAACAAATCCTTTTCAGTTGTTTGATTATACAGATACACGCACATGCACATTCGCTCTTCCTCTTGCTGCTCAGTACTTATTTGTTCATCACCATCTTCTCTAATTCTTTTAGACAGGAAAAGAAATAAAACTGAAAAATAAAGAATGGGCGATGGTGCTGCAGTTCTTTGCCACAGACATGACATTAGTTCTCTAGAAATTCTCCCACTCCTGGCACCCTATGTACACTTCTGCTATGTAGACTAATGACACCACATTTTGTTTACTTCTTTATCTATTTGCCATTTAAAAATAGATTTTTGAAAGCTGGGCTGTATGTTTGATCTCCGTAAGCACTGTGTCTGATACACATTATACATTCAATACAAGTCTGATAGAATTACATGAAATTAATATTCTGAGAGTATATGAATGGCTTCATTTCTCAACCCTTGTTCAGAAGTGAGGGTTGTGTCAATCCTGAATGATTTATTTAAAACAATATGGAGAGACAAGGATGACTTAATTATATTCCATTTGGCTGGCTCAGGATAAGGAGCTTTGACTCAGTTGTCTGACATAAGATAAGGAGGAAGTGGACAAAAAATGATGTCACTACACTAACTGATTTTGTAAAGAAAGACATGCTAAGCCTAATTTCTTTTGTTAGATTCTTCGTAGAGGCCAGTACAACAGAAATTTAAAATAAACCCAGAGATTGGACATGACATATGGTGATATGTGTGAGGTTGCTTATCCATTTTAAGATGTGGGAACTGAGACAAGTATTCAAGCTGTGTGCTTTATGGAAACTTCCTTGGAAAAGCACTATATTGCTGTGTGTGTGTTATGGAGGACTATCAATCTCATTCAACATGGTGTATTCGCTAATGTATCAAAAAATATCATTAAAAGGCAGAAACCCTTTCAGTGATTATAGCTATGAACCCAACCTGAAGATAATTTTATGATAATTGCTAAGGTATTTGGAAAACTGAATTAATTGATATTTACAGCATAATGACTAACGAAGAGAGCCTGACCAAGGAAATGAGTGAGTATAAATATATATGTCTGTGTATCTGTGTTGACATCAATTTCTGCCATTAACAGACTGTAATCTTGGATAAGGTATTAACCAATCATTTCTTTCTGCTTTCTTTATCTTTATCTGTAAAAAAGAAGTTGGCTTAGATAGCTTCCATGAATGGTTTTCTGAAGAACACAGTTACTATAAAATGCTAACAGATTTAATTTTCTGGTTAAGAAAGTTAAACACTTGTATATATTGCAGAATCACCCACAACCTTTATATGCTAATATGAAGTATGGCTCTCAAGACAGAGACAATAGTATATAGCTACAAAAGTTCATGATTGTCTCTGGCACTAAGCTAGACCTGGTTACTTTTCAAACCTAATAAATCTAATTTTATAAATGCATCCAAAGAAGTATAAGACTTTCAAAGAGTCTTGTAGACCTCAAAATCTTGAGTGAAAATCACCGTTTACCTCCACTTTCAAAACAATAGGGTGGCATCTCCATTTATTAATAGCAATCTAGAAAGGTAAGACACTTTCTTGTTAGATGTGCCCAGTATATTAGTAACCTATATCAATATTTTAAGGGTAAAATTAGATGAGATTATTTCTTGAATTTATTAAGAATTAAGTTATTGGAGCTTAATTATATGAGTTTTTCTTCACATTGAAATATTTGCAAAACACCAAAATAGATCTCAATTATTTTATTATAATCTGAGGCAAATGTCTCTGCTTTCCAGTCATATTATAAACCATAGAAAATGCAAAAGGCCAGAGTGGGTAATTTTGGACAAAGGCGATGTCTGAGAAGACCTGAATATGGTTTATGGTTTAAGAAGGTACCATTTTATCTAATCTAAAACTTGAAGTGTCCTTCTTCATGCACACACAGCAATAAACAATGGAATTTAATGCTGACTGCCCAGTTAAAAGGAGAAGGCAATGGCAACCCACTCCAGTACTCTTGCCTGGAAAATCCCATGGATGGAAGAGCCTGGTAGACTGCAGTCCATGGGGTCGCTAAGAGTCGGACAAGACTGAGCGTCTTCACTTTCATTTTTCACTTTCATGCACTGGAGAAGGAAATGGCAACCCACTTCAGTGTTCTTGCCTGGAGAATCCCAGGGACAGCGGAGCCTGGTGGGCTGCCATCTATAGGGTCGCACAGAGTCGGACACGACTGAAGCGACTTAGCAGCAGCAGCAGCAGCCTAGTTAAAATGTTAAGGTGCTCCTTAAATTTTATTATTAATAAAAATAAAAATAATGGCTTTACTTTTATGCCCTGACTTTTGTGCAGGGGGATATTTTGTATCAAATATATTTCAATGATATTTCATTCTTATTGATTTCATAGAGGATGCTGAGGATGATGGACTAAAAATGAAGACAAAGAGTAAATATTTAAACCCAGGGAAAACAATGGCCATGGTGTGACCTTGTATATAAAAGCTGTTGTCTAAGGAGGCCATTAGTCATTCTCAAGTTATGATGTTTCATTTACAAGTATAAAATAGATTAAAATTAGTTGTCACAGAAAAGTTTTACATTAGACACTGAAGAAAATTGTATAGCAGGGCAATATTCCACTGAAGATATAGAATCATTACTAATAATTAAAATTCATGGCGTTACAACCTGAGAAATAGGGGGACAAACTAACTCTGGTCGACTTTACACTTAGGAGAAATATTTAGTTCACAATCCTTGAATTAATTACTATCCTCTCTGGAGTTTGAAGAAGGATCTAGATAAATTACACTTCTTCTCAGTTCTGACTCTACCATCCTTTTTTTTTTCTATGATTGGTGATATTAGCCTCTGGTGAACTATTCTCATTCCAAGTGAGTAAGTTCTTTCTAATACAATTCCCCTTGCTTGTAGGGCAATTCTTCAAGCATTCTGTGATTCTACAGAATGTTTTTAAGGAGGTTGTTCAGCCAAAGCCATTTTTCTCCCTGAATGTTGACTGATAGGGTCTCAAGAGTTATGCAGTATTAAGGTCATATTAGGAACTTAAGAGAAATCATAGATAATTCTGTAACAGCAGTGAAAATGATGATCTTATTGTTCTTTAATGGGAGCATGTCCACTTGGCCTTTCTCGCCATTCATTTCAAAGGTGGACTTTGCCAGATCCAGTTTCATTAAATCCATCCCACCTCATCTTCATCTCAGATTACATTGCAAAACATTGAGAACCATTCGTTACTGTTTTAGGCTCAGTCATAAAAGAATTGAAAAATACTCAGTGACAAGTGTTTTTGAGTTGTTTGAATCTGTTCTAATGATTCAGAAAATTCACCTTTATGTCTTAATTTTAGGACATCAGTGAGAAACTAGTTCTGGGAGAAAGAAGGAGCTGGATCATCTTTGGGATTAACTGCTGCTTTCAACTGTGTTTTGGTTCAGACAGTTCAACTCTCTCATGAGATGAAACACAATTCATTCCTTCATAATTATAAGCACGCCTGAAAAGGCATGAATTAAAAATGCAACTATTTTCCAGGAAGTAGACTCAAAAATAAGAAAATCAACTTTCCAACTGTCTAGTCTTATGTGAATGTCAATTAAGAAGATGGGAACTGTTATTTAAATTTTTAAAATATTAGCACATTATGAGTTCTGAAGAAGTATTACCTAAAGCAACGATTGCAGTAAGCAAGTGGCTAATGAAATCTACATTGATAAGTAATTGTTTGGGTTCCTTGGACAGCCAAGAGATTATGGTTAATCTTTGGTCTTATGATGCCTATTTAATTGCAAAGGAGAAAGGAGCTGAAAGATTTCTTTAAGGTACAGAGGAAAATAGGCTCATAAAAAATAACAGTTCCAAAATTGTTAGTAGGTGGGATGAGCAAATATTTTAAATTAAATAACCCCTTCTTTTTTATAATCATGCTTGGTATTCAAGTTTTCCAAAACAAAAAATCAATAGACATACCAAACTGTGGGTAAAAACAGTGTTGCCAAATTTGAGGTTTTAGCATGGTCAGTTTATTATACTTAGTAAATGTTCAATGTTAAGGTTTCTAAAACATTTTTTAATTTATAATAAATCACGATCAAGGTTAGAATTTTTATTTCCTTCTACTCTGTATGTATTATGCATCATAACGCATTATAATAGTGCACGTAAAGCTGTGTAGCCTTCTTTCTCACTTATAATGATATAATATTTTTATCCATTTCTTTGAAAATTATAAGCATCATTTTAATGGCTGCATAGTATTTTATGGTATGGATATGCTACAATTTACTTAAATTATTCCTCTGGAAATGAGCATTTATATTGGGTGTAAGCAGCTTCAATTTATTTTTGTATAAATCTTGAAAAAAAAATGTTACTAGGATTTTATTCTTAGAAATTGAATTATTGGAACAAAAGATATATTTATATTCTTTATTCAGTTCTCTTTATTCATAAAGAATATTTATTGCTGAACTTTAAGGTTATAACTAATTTATGAAATTTTAGCAACTGAATTACTATGATGTCCTGTTTTCACCAGTTGGATCTATTTTATAAACAACTACTTCTAAAAAATTTTATATACAAGGTGTTTTCTGTAGTGTTTGATTACTGTTAATGTTTTTAAAGTTTTATGAATAAAACATTTTTAATACTATCAGAAAATAGCAAATTAGTTCCTATTGCCACTTGGGTTCTACGGTTTAAATTAATTTCATGCAATAAAACTTATCCTGAAACTGAAGTATTCACTGTATCTTTAGTGATTTATTTACTGGTTTCTAATTAACTCAAATTTGAGCATGCCATAGTAAGTTTGTTATATGTCTCTTCCTTTGGCACATGGGTTACCCTTCTAGAATGATTATAGTACTGAGAAAATCTGAGAATTGGGAAGCATTCAAGGCAAAATACAATATGAAGCTCATTTCAATCAAGTGTCTATCTTCTCCTTGAAAAACACATTTATAGATCTTAATGTCAGTGAATATCAGAATATTCTTTCTATTTATTTCTATACTTAAAAAAAAAAAAACCCTAAATTGTGAAAGAGACAATAGCCACCTCCAATATAGAGATTTTGATTACTTTTGGATAATTCCATCTTTAGGTGTATTATTTTATTTTGTGTACATAGAATTCTAAGGAGGTTTAAAGTGTGTGTATGCATGCTTTAGTCATGGCCAACTCTTTGCGACCCTATGAACCATAGCCTGCCTGGCTCCTCTGTCCACGAGATGCTCAAGGCAAGAATACTGGAGTGGGTTGCCATGACCTTCTTCAGGGGACCTTCCTGATCTAGGGATCGAGCCCACCTCTCTTATGTCTCCTGCATTGGCAGGCGGGTTCTTTACCACTAGTACCACCCTGGATGCCCAAGGACGTCTAAACGGGTCTTCTACTATCCAGTGAACAACTAAAAACTAAAGCATTTCAACTTAGTGGCCTGGATATTTGTGTAATAAATACCATTTTAGTCATGAATTATCTGTAAATCTGCATAATTGGCATCTTATATTTTGGGGAACTATATTAAAATTTAAAAATATTTTGGAAACTAACTGTTAAAACCAAGTCTAGTCAGAGGGTTCTGCAAAAATGGCAGAACAGCGTGTGCTCAGTTGCTTCAGTCATGTCCGGCTCTTCGTGACCTTGAGGATTCTAGTTCACCAAGCTTCTCTGTCCATGAGATTTACCAGTCAAGAATACTGGAGTGAATTGCCATGTGCACCTCCAGGGCATCTTCCCGACCCAGAGATTGGACATACATCTCCTTCACTGAAGGCAGATTCTTTAGCCACTCACTAAGCAACCTGGGAAGTCTGAAATGGCAGAATAGGAAGCACTAGAAATTTATCTTCCTATGGAGTCAATGATTTTACTCACAGAACTTGATGTAACTGTTTTGGAACCCTGAAATCTTCCTTAAAGATTTGGAAGACTTGCAGCTTACAGGATAAAGAACAAAATTTTCAGTGTTTGCAAATAATATGATCTTTTGTGTAGAAAACCCTAAAAATACATGCATACACAAAAATTCCAAATTGTTAGAACTAATAAACAAACTCAACAAAGTAACAGATTACAAAGTTAACTAACAAATTTTGACATTTCTAAACACAATGAGTTTGAGTGAACTCCGGGAGTTGGTGATGGACAGGGAGGCCTGGCGTGCGGTGATTCATGGGATCGCGGAGAGTCGGACACGACTGAGCGACTGAATTGAACTGAACTGAACTGAACTGAAACACAATGCACAATCTGAAAAGAAAATTACATAAATAATTTTATTTACAATAGTATTAATAGGAATAAAGAACTTAGAAATTAATTTAATCAAGGAGGTGAAAGATTTGTGCAATGAAATCTATAAAATAGTGCTTAAGGAAACATAAAAAAAAAACATAAATAAATGAAAATGATTCCCATCTTCATGGATTGGAAGACTTAATATTATTCAAATGTCAATAATACACAATGATCTACAGATTCAGCACAATCTTCTTCAAAATTCCAATGATTTTTTTGGTAAAAATAGTAAAATTAGAACAAAACTCACAATCCTTGATTACAAAACTTACTACAAATTCCCAGTAATCAAGACAACATGGTATTGGCATAAATGTAGGTGTATATACCATCAGATAGAATTGAGAATCCAGAAATAAACTTCATGTGTGTGGTTAAATGATTTTTGCAAGAGTGTGAAAAATGTGTGAGGAAAGGACAGTCTTTTCAACATGTGGTGCTGAGAAAACAGGATGTGTGTGCATGCTTAGCTGCTCAGTCGTGTCTGATTCTTTGTGACCCCATGGACTGTGGGCCACCAGGCTCCTCCATCCATGTAATTTTTCAGTCAAAAATACTGCAGTGCGTTGCTGTTTCTTACTCCAGGGGAAAATAGTATATCCATATGCAAAAAGTGAAGTTGGACACTTATCTAACATTATATACAAAAATTAACTCAAAATAAATGAAGGATCTAAATATAAGACCTAAAATAATATACTTCTTAGAAGAAAATATATACTAGCTTTATGACACTGGATTTGGTAATGATTTCTTAGATATGAGAGCAAAGGCACAGGTAAAAAAAAATAGGCAAATTGACTTTATAAAAATTAAAAAAATATCCTGCATTAAAAGACACAATCTACAGAGTGAGAAGGCCGTTCACGAGATGGAAGGAAATATTTGCAAATCCCATGACAAGAGATTAATATTCAGAATTACAGAGAAGTCTTAAAACTCGACAATACAAAACAACTGGATTTAAAAGTGGGCAAAGGATTTTGATATATATTTCTCCAAAGAAGATATGTGAACGGCTAGTAAGCACATGAAAGATCCTCAGCATCATTAATTCTTAAGGAAATGCAAATCAAACCTACAATGAGATACTAACTCATACCTATTAGGATGGTTACTATTAAAAATTAAACAACCAGAAAATAGTAAGTGTCCCAGGGGATGTGGAGAAATTGGAACTTGTGTACTGTTGGTAGATAGAACTGAAAAAAATGGTGCAGATGTTGTGGGAAGCAGTGTAGATTTGCCTTAAAATTTTAATAGAATTATCATATGATTCAGAAATTCCACTCCTGGGTATACACCCAAAGGAAATAAGAAAAGGGTTTCCAAGAGATATTTGTACACCTATATTCATAGTAGCAATATTCACAATACCTAAAACACACGAGCACACCATGTCTCCATCAACAAATGAATAATTAAAAACATGTGGCATATGTATACACTGGAAAATCATTGATCCTTAAAAAGGAATGAAATTCCTCAAGATGCTTTAATAGGAATGTACCTTGAGGACATTATACTAGGTAAAATAAGTTAGTCATTAAATAAGACAAATATTGTATGATTTTACTGATATGAGTCTCTTAGAATAGTCAAAATCATTAAGACAGGGTAATGGTGGTTGCTTGAGGCTGATGGGGAGGGAGGGTGGTAATGCAGAGCTATTATTTAAGGGGTATTGAGTTTCAGTTTTACAAGATGAAAAGAGTTAGGGGGAGGTGATGATAGCATAATAATGTATTTAATACCACTGAATCCTACACTTAAGATGGTTAAGAGGTCTGCTGCTATGCCTTAACGCTCTCAGCTCACACCGCTTCTCTACTTTTTGCAATTTTAGGAAACTTTTAGTAGCTTTCTAAAATTTATAAACACTGGATTTTCTTTGATCTGAAAGATAGATAAAAACACATTATATCAAAATTTTAGTTTCCACTACTGTTAAAAGTGCACTGCAGGGATCTATGAAAACACTGTCTACTGAATAGATATATGTTGATGTTTCATGTGTAATTGCTTCCATGGGGACACTAAAATATTCCATAGATTGCAAGGCAATCATAAGTCAGAAGAGACACAGTGTCTAAATAATGTAAATGCTTGTCTTGGGTCGTGGGGGAAAACTCTAGAATCATTCCTCTTACCATTACTTCAACAGCCACTGCTTTTGTCTGAGAGGCAGATCATTGGAGCAACAAATGAATGTCATGTTTTGTTTTGTTTCAGAATCCCTGTGCCTTGTCCAGGTAAAAGCACAGAACTACACATCTTGGTTTTTAGTTCTGAGTTCTTATAATACTGGAATTCCAGTGACCTTGCATGGCAGTCAGAAAGTCCCAGAGAAACACCTGTAACCTTAGTATTAGTTCATTTGGGGTTATCTTAGCTTTAGCTTTTGGGATAGTATATGGGAAAAAGTATTTCTTATCTTATGGCCAAAGGATTTTGATTAAATTCTTATCCACAAGTCCAGAAATACAGCTAAACAGAGAAAAGCAGCTTCTAGTATTTAGAAACTTAAAACTAGAAAAAAAAAAAAAGTAATTGCATTGATAAAAAGAATAAAATATAATCAACATTT
Organism: Moschus berezovskii; assembly: GCF_049115385.1. NCBI lineage: Eukaryota > Metazoa > Chordata > Mammalia > Artiodactyla > Moschidae > Moschus > Moschus berezovskii. The sequence continues at coordinate 9,239,078 of NC_142468.1, forward strand.
TTCCGTTAATGTTTTCTGCAGACATTTAAACAAGGATGAAGAGTTATGTATGACATAGTTATAAGAAAAAAATGGTAAAGCAAGCTGGAGTTTTTATCCTCAACTTGGCTAGTAAAATTGAAATATGAAATGATATTAGATCATTAATTAAAGGACTTTTATTCCAAATTATCTCATCTATATTTTTACAAGTCATATTACTTTGTTGTATCTCAGTAACACCATCTATGAAATGTGAAAAGAAACCAGATCATATGCTAATTTTATTTTCTAATTTAACTTTGAATCTAAGATTTTATATTGACAGTTTGTCTATATCTTACCTAATTCATAAAAGATTGGCAAAATAAACAGCAAAATCACATTTTTAAGAGAGGGTTGGAGAACGTCAAAGTACAGAAAATAAGACCAAATCAGGGGTCGAGTTAATGCAGGGTTCCTACATTTTCCCACCTCAGCACAGTTACAACAGACAGTAACTGCATCAGGTAACTAATCATTCTAATTGCAGAGTGACTTAAAAGTTACTTTGGGGAACCATTTTAATGTTACTCTCAAATCCTTACATTCATTTTGGCTGCTTATGTGTTTGGTTTCTTGCTAGGACAGATTGCACTGAAGGCCTCAATTCTTCAGGCCTCCCATGTAAGATTAACCTTTGCCCTGTGATTTTGCAGCCCCTCACCTTTCTCCCCGAGTCCAGACTCAGTCAAGCGACTTATTCTGGCCAATCAAATGTTAGCAGACACAATGTTACTAGATAAGGCACTTTCCATGTGCAATTGGCCAATTCGTGGACATGCCTGGAGTAGCCTGCTAGGCTCAGAGGGAGGGTAAGGGCTGTGTGAAGCTGACCCGCCCAGTTGTTCCCTAGCTAGAAGAGACAACCACATGCTGAATCCTGCAGATGCATAAGAAATCAATGTCCAATGTTATATATTACTGAGATTTCCAGTGCTTTGTTACACAGCATTAGCATCCTAATACACCTACTAGAGCATTTTAAATTTTCATGGCTTCCTGTACTCTGTGGCTCAGACACACAGAGTTGAGTCAGTCATGCCCGAGTGCATTGGGTTTCCAGAGGGCCCAGCAAACACACACTATTTTCTGAGTGATCTTAATTGTGAAGGACCATAGGCATGAGACTTTCTATGAGACACTACTTTCTATTCCTTTTTTATTCCCATTATTCTTCCTGGAAGTTATGATCCATTGAGCTTCAGTCCTATCACTGAACTCAGCTGTGAGTGTTTACTTTTTAATAGTACTGCTTTAAGTAAGAAAGCTGTTGAATATATGGTCTTCTGGATCTCTTAGAGCAAGGTCCCCTGTTCCTTGGCCTTGGACTGATCGTGTCAGTGGCTGGTTAGGAACCGGGCCACACAGCAGGAGGTGTGCCATGGGGTTAGAAAGCAAAGCAAGTGAAGCGTCTTTAGCTACTGCTGCTCCCCATGGCTCTCATCACCGCCTGAACCAGCCCCTCACTTACCACCAGCCCCCATCACCCCTGCAGTCCGTGGAAAAATTGTGTTCCATAAAACTGACCTCTGTTGCCAAACAGGTTGAGGACTGCTGTCTTAGAGTCACTGGAAGTAAACAAAGGAGAGTTAAGTTCCTGGTTTTGATGGATCAGCCTTAGAGAAAAGAAGGCAGAGAGAAGTTGGTCCTTCCTGACAAATATTAACCATGTTTCTGATTACGAGCCACAGCTGCTACTACTTTTTGAAACGGGATCCGATGGTGTTCTACTGAAGCAGAATCAGGGTACAGAAGTAACAAATATGGTCTGTTTGGCACCAAACATTCATCCCACCCAGAAGCTGAGGGTATGTTGACCAGGGGTGCAGGAGTGAGGGAACATGGTTAACAAACACGAGAGGACTGTTAAATAGTTTATGACGTGAGCCATGAGAACCATGAATAGCAGAAAATTTTGTTTTCTGACGACGGGGGCCAGGTGGGAATCACATTTTTTTCAGGGTTTTAAAATCAAGAATTGTACTGTGTAAAAAATCTAACAACTTGAAAGGATTTGTGCTCTTTACAATGTTACTAGACTGTATTGATTCTGGGATTCCCAGGTGATGCTGTGATAAAGACCACGTGCTTTTGAAAGGTACCTAAGAGACACAGGTTCGACCCCTGGGTTGGGAAGATCCCCTGGGGTAGGAAATGGCAACCAGCTCCAGTATTCTTGCTAGGAAAATTCCAAGGACAGAGGAGCCTGGTGGGCCTAGTCGATGCGATCACAAAGAATCAGGCACAACTGAGCAACTGAGCACACATACATGCACACAGTGCTGTTACTCTAGGCCTGGGAAAGTGTCACACAATAAACTGTAACCTAGATTTGAGGCGTTTTCTTTTCTTAATCGCCAAAATATTTGGTTATCATTTAATAGATATAAGGAAGTATCATGACATTTGGCGTTAGAGAGGCTACAATTCAAATCCCAGATTTGTAATTTTCTGTATTGAGTACTCTGGGTCTATTACTTAACTTCTAAATCATTAACTTTCCGTTCCGTTCCGTTCAGTCGCTCAGTCATGTCTGACTCTTTGCGACCCCGTGGACTGTAGCCTACCAGGCTTCTCCATCCATGGGATTCTCCAGGCAAGAATACTGGAGTGGGTTACCATTTCCTTCTCCAGGGGAATCTTCCTGACCCAGGGATCGAACCCGGGTTTCCCGCACTGGAGGCAGACGCTTTAACCTCTGAGCCATCAGGGAAGCCCAATCATTAACTTTACCAACTGTAAAATATTGTCTGATGCCAGCGACCTCACAGAATTGTAGGATATGTATGGAGGATTTAGAAAGAACTTGGGACATTGGGCTTCCCCGGTAGCTCAGCTGGTAAAGAATCCACCTGCAATGCAGGAGACCCTGGTTCAATTCCTGGGTTAGGAAGTTCCCCTGGAGAAGGGAGTGGCTACCCCCTGCAGTATTCTGGCCTGAAGAATTCCAGGGACAGAGGAGCCTGGTGGACTACAGTCCATGGGGTCCAAAGAGTCAGACATGACTGATCGAATTTCACTTTCTACTTTTTTTTCTTAGGACATTGTATCACACTACTTCTATAATTTTCTTAAGTTAAAATAATTAATCTTCTAGAATAAATACTTAAAATCTAACAAGAGCTTCAAAGAAAAGACTTCAAAACATATGAGAATTTATGTTTTACCCTTTATGGATTATTAAGCTTCTTGTCAAAATGAAATCATGAGTTATAAAAGCTTAAGATGGTAACAAAACATATGAGAATTTATGTTTTACCCTTTATGGATTATTAAGCTCCTTGTCAAAATGAAATCATGAGTTATAAAAGCTTAAGATGGTAAGAATAAACAATTGTATCAATAATTGCAAAAAAAAAAAAGTTCTCTTAATTCAGTATGTTAAAAGATAAATCCAGGCACGTTAAAAATGTTGAGTTTGAGCAAAAATTAATTCTATTTGGGCAGCACCAAACTAGAAGCGGTCAGGAACACTCTACCAACAGGGAAGGACTCCTACGGAGAAGACAAGGAGGCAAAGTAAGAAACCATTTGATTGGTTGAAATGGCTGCCTTATTGGAAAAAGCTTTATTTGCTGTGATTGGTTGTCCTTAGGCTTCAATTTCTTAACCTTGAGGCACTTATAGGCTTCAGTTCAGTTCAGTTCAGTTCAGTCACTCAGTCGTGTTCGACTCTCTGCGACCCCATGAATCACAGCACGCCAGGCCTCCCTGTCCATCACCAACTCCCAGAGTTCACTCAAACTCATGTCCACAGAGTCGGTGATGCCATCCAGCCATCTCATTCTCTGTCGTCCCCTTCTCCTACTGCCCCCAACCTTTCCCAGCATCAGAGTCTTTTCCAGTGAGTCAACTCGTCGCATGAGGTGGCCAAAGTATTGCAGTTTCAGCTTTAGCATCAGTCCCTCCAATGAACACCCAGGATCGATCTCCCTTAGAATGGACTGGTTGGATCTCCTTGCAGTCCAAGGGACTCTCAAGAGTCTTCTCCAACACCACAGTTCAAAAGCATTAATTCTTCGGCAATCAGCTTTCTTCACAGTCCAACTCTCACATCCATACATGACCACGGGAAAAACCATAGCCTTGACTAGACGGACCTTTGTTGGCAAAGTAATGTCTCTGCTTAATTTTGGTTTTTTGTATAGGTGTCAATGCATGAGAACCACCTCAGTTTAACGGTCTCCTCTTTCAATTAACAAGTATATCCTTTTCCTTTACCTTTAAAGGACATATTTTTCCTCCTGTGGCATTAGTTTTATTCACATCACATTATTTTCCTCTTGAGTTTAGCTATTTTTTTCCTTAGACTCTTCAGGAATTAGATTTTTTGCCAGGAAAAAAACATGTTCATTGGCAGGTTTCATATTTCTACCACTATAAGCTAGTATTAATGAAAACATCTTTTTTTTATATATTTAGTTTGGTAACCAATTTATTTTAGTTCAACAGCATTCATATTCAGGAGATACATACCACACTAATCTCAGAGAACAATATAATTGTTATCTCTTCTAGTGACTACAAGATAATTAATATCTAGTGATAGATACATTCAAAATTGCATTAATTATATTATTAACGCTTTTAATTAGGCTCCAATATACTTTCTCATTTACAAAACAAACTGAAAGGATTCCCCAGCTATTTCTTACTTCCCAGGAAGATTTATCAAATGCTATAAAAGCTATGAATTGGAATTAACTTGAGCTTTGTTTTCTTAGCTACTTTCTCCTATCCTTACACCACCAATAAAATCTTAATAACAAAATAATTGCAGTTATTATTTCCAGTTATCTCTCTTTCATTTTCTAGTCTCATATTGAGACCAGTATGCACACCAAGGAATTAAAAGTGTGGAGTTAGCAATCACCTTCTCTCAGCTCTCGTAGAAAAAAATGCAACCCTGTTGAAAAGAGTTTTCTTTTGATTTTGTAGTAATCAAGACCAAATTACTGTGGCATTACTCTTTGTGTCGCTTGGGGAAAAAAAAAAAACAGAAATACCCTCTGCTAGTCAGATTTCCATGACTTCCTTTAAAAGGAAGAGAATCATTTCTTTTTAAATGAAGTGAGCATTCGCCTAAGGGCTCATGATAGCAGCTAGGCACACAGAGGGCTTCCTTGCATATATTTACCTGATGTAACAGATATGAAAAACGCAAGTGGAGTCCTGGGCTCTATCCTCCCATTAATGCACTTTGAGGCTTTGGTCAGAAAATGGCAGGTTGACCAGAAAAAAAAAAAGGAAAATATATTTATTGTATAATTTTTTGTTATGATCTTGTGGAAAAATATTGATGCTGTGAAAGTGGCACTAGGTCTGAAGACCTGTTATGGCTATATGCCCAATACTGTCAGTCTGGGGGTCAGGCACGAAATGCTTCTGGCTTAAAGGTCCTCATTTGTAAAATGAAAAACTTCAAGGTGACCTCTAAGATTTCTTCCACACCTAAAGTTCTAGATTCTTATAATCACAAAGACATGGGTTTTTGTCATACACTTTTAACTTAGTGTGCAAAAATGTCTTCTTTCAAGAGCTGAAGATGATTCCACTTACAAGAAAGATTTTCCTTTTCATTATTTTTCTCATCTTTTCCTCTTGATTTCTGACAGGATAAGCTCTGTGAGATAGATGCTATACTGAACTGATTAAGAAACCAGTTTCTGCAGTCAAATTGCTATTGCACATCCAGGCTTTCCCATACATTACCATGGACTTTAGATGAGATACTCAGTTGTTTCTGAATTTTTGTCAACAGAAATGAAGATAATAATAGAGTCTACCTTCTAGGGTCTCTCAGCATTTTGCTCCAATCAGTACATACCACTTGCCACATAATAAGTGTTTCATAGATACTAATGTTGGTTTAAGGACTAAGGCATGGATTCCTCCTTGATTTTTTATTTTCTAATTTATTTGTTAAAGGCTTGTTTTCCCCTGAGTCATTTATGGCTGTCCTGGGCCTTCACTGCTGCACATGGGCTTTCTCTAGTTGTGGCAAGCAGGGGGTACTCTTCACTGTGGCGCATGGGCTTCTCATTGCAGCAGCTTCTCTTGTCGCAGGGCACAGGCTCTCGGTGCACAAGCTTCAGCAGTTGCAGCACACAGGCTCAGTCATCGTACGTAGTACACAGGCTTAGCTGCCCCTTGGCATGTTGGAATCTTCCCAGACCAGGAATTGAACCCATGTCTCCTGCACTGCAGGCAAATTCTCAATCACTGGACTACTAGAGAAGTTCATGGAGTACTCTTTTAGAGAATGTCTTTTCTAAGCGCTCAAATAAAACATTGGGTAACCATTCTTAATGTATCAAACCACTTTAACTTAAGGCACCCACCACTATACAAATGGAATTTCCCTTTTCTGCATCTATGAGGACTTGGCCTCAGCACAGGTTTAAATGTACAGAATTTTTTGTTGGGTTGATATCTGTTACTTACCTCTCTACCTCCATAGATGTTAGAGGAAAATTCTGGAGGCTGGAGTTTATTGTGCTTTGGTTTCCCTCTATTTTTAAAAATCAACTCTTAAAAATATATATTAAAACTCTGATTTTGTAAGCCTAGTGAAAATTGCACAATATCATTTGTCGTTAAGGGATTACAAATTAAAGCAACAATGAGATGCCACAGTGTACCTATCAGAATAACTAAAATTTTAAAAAAAAGGAAATTAGAGGGGCAATAGGAACTCTCATTCATTGCTGGTAGGAATTCAAAATAACACAGCCCTTTTGGAAGTGTTTGCTAGAGTTTTACACACCTGAGAAAAATCTTATCATATGATCCAGTAACTGTGCTCCTGGGTATTTATTCAATTCAGTTGAAAATTACATTTACACAAAAATCTGCTGTTGAATATTTACAGGAACTTTAGTTATAATCACAGAAAACTGGAAACAACCAAGATATCTTTCAGTCAATAAAGGAATAGTCTATGGTAAATCCATGCGATGAAATATCAGTGTTGAAGGGACATGATTTATCAAGCCACAAATAGGCAAGAAGGAAACTTAAATGCCTATTTCTAAGGGAACAAAGAAAGCTACATACTGTGTGATTTCAATTATTTGATATTCCAGAAATGCAAAACTATTAAGAAAGTAAAATGATTTTTGGTTGCCAGGGGTTGGGGAAGGGTAGACATGAGTAGGGGAAACACAGGGGATTTTGGGGGCAGTAAAACTATGATACCAGGTTGTTGGACATGTGACATTGTGGATTTATCAAAACTCTCAGAATTTTAAAGCACGGAGAGCAAGATGTTAATATATGCCAATTGAGGAAGTCAGGGGAGTCCAGGAAGGTAGCATGAACATGGCCAAAAAATCTAACTGTGTTTCAGATGTGTGAGACAACCTCACCAAGAGCAGCGTGGGGGAAGGCGCTGACCCAAGAAACTCCACTGGCAACTTCTTGGCAGCTGAGCCGGTGTGCCACTACTGAGCCTGTGTGCTGCAACCACTGAAGCTTGCGCACCGAGAGCCTGTTGCCAGAAACTGTAAATGGGTAAAGTCTGTTAGACTAAAGGCCTAAAGTCAAAGGGAACTGCTCACAACCACTGTACTCTAATTGATAAAGTTATATCTGAGGGGGTAGTACTGGTTAACAATTCTAAAACCTTTATATATGCATATATATGCATATTTACCTATTGAAAACTTATATAAATAAATGGCAGGTGGTGAGACCCAGCTATCCCACCAAAGGAACAGAAATTTGCAGATAAGCAAAAGAAGGAGGGTCTAGCATCATCTATGCAATAAGAGATCAGAGTTGAAACTTCTCATGAAGTTTAACTTAATGGAGATGTATGTGGTTACATTTAGAAATATCAATATAAAATGGGAAGAAATACTCTGTATTATCTTTTCATTCTTTTTTTGCCGCTCAAAAACTTAAAAATGTAAAACTAATTAAAGAAAAATTCTGCTTTTCATATTGCCTCCATATTTCTTCCAAATTTATTCCTCTCCTTCTTCTCCTCTTTTTATATTACAACCACAGGGAAACACTTGGCTTATGTCAATCAATAAAAATAAAATCAACCTCAGAAACACTATATATTTTACTTATTGACGTCTCGTCTATAAATTCCATTGGAAAAGAGAATTTGTCTGTTTTGCTCAGTACTGATTCCCTAGAGACTTAAATGTTATCAGCTCAACAATGGATAATATTTTAGTATAAGAATATCCCTGAAAAGTGCATGATGAATAGTTAATGGGATATAATTATGTTATAAATAAAATACTCATTGTTTGAAATTCAAATTTAACTAAGCAGCCTGATTTTTTTTTTCCCTGATTGGTTATTTTATTGTTGTTTTTGCCAAATCTGTTGCCTCTATATATAACTTATAGAACTTTGGAGACCATCTTAGTCTCTTTGGGTTGTTAGTTAATATAATCAAGGAATGAATATTGATTGAGTAACTTAAGAACAAGAGAAATTTATTCCCCACCATTCTGGACACCGCAAGTCTAAAATCAGGTTGCCAGCGTTGTTGTCTCTGGTGAAGGGCTGCTTCCTTGCCAATCCCCTCTCTCTCTGTTCTCACATGCTGAAAGACGCTGGGGAATCTCTCTGGAGCCTCTTTTATAAAGGCACTAATTCCATTTACGAGGTTCTGCCTTCAAGAGATTCTACCCTCACGACTTAAGTGTTTCTCCAAGATCCCACCTCCTACTACCATTATCATTGAGGGTTAAGATTTCATCACATGAATTTTGGCGAAGACCCAAACATCCAGATCCTAGCAGAGACCCACTTTATAACAAATGCAAAATTACAAATCAAAACATTTTTATACAGCCCAGGAATGACCCATGCAAATGAGGATATCAAAATTTAAGCTTAATTAGCTTCATGGAATATCTGCCTGTCTACAGGAAAACATTGCCTTTCTTTAATCCAGATGGAGTTTGCAGAATGCTTATCACAGCAATTTCACCACTCCTTCCTGCTGCCATTGATAAAAATTTCTAAGGAGCCTCAGCACATCAACTCTTTAGGAGCCTTTGTTTTGACATATAGTAAATTAAATTCAGCTGCTCTCACCATGGGGTATATTATTTCTTGAAGATCACTTAATTCCAGTGTATTAATGGAAACTATGTGCCATACTATTAGGAGGACAAGCCTCCTTAAAGGTCAATTAGTCTCTAGAGAATAGGGCTAAACTGTGATCTCATTGGCACAAAACCAGTTTTCAAATACTGGTAACTATCAACAAAAAGTTGAGAGAGAATTTCAAAAGGAATATTCCATAAAGAGATACAGAAACAAACATTAGCTTTGCTAAAGACTCACTGTCCAAGGTGAAACCTCCATCTTCCTGGAAGCAGCAGCCCACACTGCCTCCCGAGAGAGGTAGCTTCCCAGAGGATGGGAAGCAAGACTCAGGAACAGAAGAACACATGCATATGACACAAACCCTGGAGAACAAAGAAGATGCCTTCCTGGCCAGCTCCAAAAGACTTGGGGCATCTGCTCCTCCTCTTGGCATTAAACCCTCCTCTTTGGGTCATTTCTGTCTAGTATCAAATCTTCCTTCTATGACTACCACACAGTTTACAGCTGGGAGACCTTCCAAGGAACCTATGTTATACATGATGTGTGAATCAACATTGCTTGGATTCCAGCTTGTGCTTCCTCCAGCCCAGTGTTTCTCATGATGTCCTCTGCATATAAGTTAAATAAGCAGGGTGACAATATACAACCTTGACATACTCCTTTTCCTATTTGGAACCAGTCTGTTGTTCCATGTCCAGTTCTAACTGTTGCTTCCTGACCTGCATACAGATTTCTCAAGAGGCAGGTCAGGTGGTCTGGTATTCCCATCTCTTTCAGAATTTTCCACAGTTTATTGTGATCCACACAGTCAAAGGCTTTGGCATAGTCAAAAAAGCAGAAATAGATGTTTTTCTGGAACTCTCTTGTTTTTTCGATGATCCAGCGGATGTTGGCATTTTGATCTCTGGTTCCTTTGCCTTTCCTAAAACCACCTTGAACATCTGGAATTTCACATATTGCTGAAGCCTGTCTTAGAGAATTCTGAGCATTACTTTACTAGCATGTGGGATGAGTGCAACTGTGTGGTAGTTTGAGCATTCTTTGGTTTTGCCTTTCTTTGGAATTGGAATGAAAACTGACATTTTCCAGTCCTGTGGCCACTGCTGAGTTTTCCAAATTTGCTGGCATACTGAGTGCAACACTTTCACAGCAACATCTTTTAGGATTTGAAATAGCTCAACTGGAATCCCATCACCTCCACTAGCTTTGTTCATAGTGATGCTTCCTAAGGCCCACTTGACTTCACATTCCAAGATGTCTGGCTCTAGGTGAGTGATCACACCATCGTGGTTATCTTGGTCATGAAGATCTTTTTTGTACAGTTTTTCTATGTATTCTTTCCACCTCTTAATATCTTCTGCTTCTTTTAGGTCCATACCATTTCTGTCCTTTATTGAGGGCCTCTTTGCATGAAATGTTCCCTTGGTATCTCTAATTTTCTTGAAGAGATCTCTAGTCTTTCCCAATCTGTTGTTTTCCTCTATTTCTTTGCATTGATCGCTGAGGAAGCCTTTCTTATCTCTCCTTGCTGTTCTTTGGAACTCTGCATTCAGATGCTTATATCTTTCCTTTTCTCCTTTGCTTTTTAGATTCTCTTCTTCCCACAGCTGTTTGTAAGGCCTCCTCAGACAGCCATTTTGGTTTTTTGCATTTCTTTTTCTTGGGGATGCTCTTGATCCCTGTATCCGGTACAATGTCACGAACTTCTGTCCATAGTTCATCAAGCACTCTGTCTATCAGATCTAGTCCCTTAAATCTATTTCTCACTTCCACTGTATAATCATAAGTGATTTGATTTAGGTCATACCTGAATGGTCTAGTAGTTTTCCCCACTTTCTTAAACTTAAGTCTGAATTTGGCAATAAGGAGTTCATGATCTGAGACACAATCTGCTCCTGGGCTTGTTTTTGGTTGGTTTTGGTAGTTAATCTTGAGTTCTGGGGTGCACTTGTTCCCACTTCTTAGTGGTCAAGTCTCCAAATTATGGCAGCTCAAGTTCTGGGTACACTCTGGTCGGGATGTAGCTAACTTCTTCACCTGGTGTTTTGGTATCTATAAGACAACTCATACAATATGGCTCAGAAAATTATCTTGAGAAAGAACGAATGGTCCTTGACTGTGTTAATGACCCTATTGTTATTATTTAGTCTTCTTTAATTGTTTTTCTTTGTTTCAGTATTTCTCATTTCTCTGATTAAACTTATTCTTTGCCTAAAGCTTTCCACAGGCATACGGCAGGTAGAGGATGTGGTGGGGGAGAGCCCGGACCATATCGTCCTGCTCCATTTAAAAGTCAATCCTATTTCAGTTATTTAAGATGTTTAAATAATCATATTGTGAATCATAATTTTTTTTTTACCTTTACACTCTGCTTTTTGGCCTGCCTCTTTCTTTTACATTCTGTCTTTTCCTTCCACTATATTATTATTTTGAAATTTCCCCTATGCCCAGGAAGCTATTTTTATCTCCCTATGTTTTCTGTTTTAACTAACTAGACTGACAGTAAAAAAGTTGAAGTTCATGGTCATGAAAAATATTTCCATCTGCCTAAGTGTTCTCATTCTTGGCTTGTGGCTGGTTTCTCCAGAATTGGTACCAAAATCTGGGTCTGGGCAAAATTTTGAGGCAAAAATGTCTCAAACTTTGTAAAAATTAAGAAAACAGGCATCTGGAGAGTTCAAACCAGATAAAGGAAAACAATGAAGGCTAAGCACGTGTGGGGAAATTAGCAAGATGGTGCCCCACACTCTCACGCCCTCTCACCCCATGTGCCATAAACCGTGACTTTGCACAGCTGTGATCGCCATGGCAGCGCACACGCGTGGCACAGGGTACTCGGCCACAGGCTGGTTTTGTTCTATAAGAACAAGCTTCACCTGGAAAACCCCGGAAGGGTTGTGTGCAGTTCTGTTGTGTCGTGTTATGTCTGCTGCTACGGCTGCTGTGCAAGCCAGGAGAGAAGACGCGTGTCTGCAGTTCCTAGCTCTCCTTGCATTTTCTTCCAGCCTCTTAGCTTGCGCCCGACCTACCGTGGGCTCAGGCAACAGTGCACATAGTCAATACACCAAGACAATTATCACTGTGAGCAGGATCAGCAGTACAGCATGACACCCAAAAGGAAACGAGGCCTTTTAAATTCTACATCAACAGAATTGCAAATATCTGAGAGTGTGTGTGTCTGATTCAGTGTATGATCGTGTGAGGTCCTACGCATCCAAAGACAGAAGTAGCACCCACGGCTTCACCAGGTTTGGATTCACTTTCCATTGAGGAAAGTGAGGTTGGTAAGTTTTGTTTTTGTGTCTGCAACATGCAAAATTGTATTCACCTAGCATCATCCTTACTAACTACACGAGCTTGACTACCTCTGTGCATCATTGCAATCTTAGTCCAGGCTTCTCATTTAAGATTATTCTCAAGGCAACCAAGCTAATTACTGTGCACTTTAAGTGGCTGAGTTAAAATTAACTGCAGCCGAATATTTACCAACACTGAGTAAACAGAATCTTGCTCATTTATCCCCTTCACATATATACTTTGTTTTCCTCTCACCAATAAAAGGAAGCACAGTGTAGCTGAAAAAGAACTGCATACATCTTGAAGCAGGGTGTGCTGGTTTTGAATGTCCTTTCTACAATTATTCTCTAAATGGATTTCTGATAAACCACCTATTTAATATTATCTATAATATTAGCTCCTGATAACATATATATTGTAGATACCACCTATTTAATATTATTTATAATATTAGCTCCTGATATTATATATTTTTTATATAATAGCCCCTAAGAAGCATTTTAAAGATAAAAGAAAAGTTGTCCAGTACTGAGTTGATGCTTAAAAATAGTGACTATAATTCATTCTAATTCATTCTTTCCTAATGGCTTCTCTTTTGCCAACTTCCTTTCAACCTGTTTTGATTTGTAGCATCCTTATTCCTTATTAGGAAGGGATTTCCTTTCTCCAATGATGGTTCAAGACATTAAGAAGGGGCTTCCCTTGTAGCTCAGGGGTAAAGAATCATCTGCCTTCCATCACAGGAGACATGGGTTCGATCCTTAATCTGAGAAGGTTCCACATGCTGCCGAGCAACTAATCCCTTGCACCACAACTAGCAAGCCTGCGCTCTGGAGCCAAGGAACCTCAACTACTGAATCCCACTTGCCTAGAACCTGTGCTTTGCAACGGGAGAAGCCACGGCGCTGAGAAGCCCACACACACGACAACTGGAGAATAGGATCTGTTCGCCAACTAGAGAAAAGCCCGTGCAGCAACAAGACACAGCACTTTCAAAAATACAATGAAATTTAAAAAATAAAGGCACCAAGGACAGAGCGGAGTCATGCTGCAACCCTGTCCAAACAGGGCTTTAGCACAGCCTCTAGTCTGTCAGGTGTTGTCCCTGGTTAGGTGTCCCATTAGTTTCCATATCCCACTCTTCTCTAAAGCCTCTCACTTAAGGTCATTCCTCTGGGGAGCTGGGTCTGACAAGGTTGGAACGATGGTAATAAAGTTTAATTATTACCAGTGATGATGGTATTTAATGATTGTTTTCCCACTGGGAACACATTTCCTAGAAAAGACATCTTGTTTCATTGCGATATGTGAATGATGAGACTCATAAAAGCTTACATGAGAAATTTTGAACTCAAGGATGGAACTCTTCCCAATAAATGTTTACTGCATTTATATACATCATGGGAACCTTCTGCTTAAATCAGAAGAAGGAGTGGATTTTGAGTTGTGTTTAGTCTTTAAGGTCACAAAAAAATATAGTCAGTTCACACAGGGGTGGATCAGTGTGTCCAAAGAGTCAGGGAAATGGATTCATTTAACGAGGAAGTAAAGTTGAAGAAGGATGTACTTGGATATAAACTGGTCTTAAATTAGAAAAAAACAGATAGTTTTCATCCTTTGAACTTTTTTCCAGATTAAACATCACTGATTTTTTTAAAAAAATATTCTCTTCATTAGAATGAATTTTAACCATGGACAGTTGTTCCAATTTAACATGAAAGTGAAAAGTGAAATTATTACTGACTGTAGCCTGCTAGGCTCCTCTGTCCATGGGATTCTCCAGGCAAGAGTACTGGGGTAGGTAAGCCATTCCCTTCCCCAGGGGATCTTCCCAACCCAGGGATTGAACCTGGGTCTCCCACATTGCAGGTGGATTCTTTACCATTGAGCCACCAGGGAAACCCTGAAGATGAAAAGAATACCAACTAAAGAGAATGTCATCAAACCAGATTTTGAAGAATTTAATCTTATTTCTCAGTAGCGACTTTAATGCTTGGGCCTTTCTTAGGAAGTAAGATCCAACATTCTTTTCCAGTTCATTTTAGGATTACTTGTAACCATGATAATTCTGGAGTGTTCTGGGAGCAATTCCCAGTGAAAGTTTGTATGAAATGCTTGTGTGAGTGCAATTTTAAATAATGCATGTAAGAAACGCTATGTCAAATTTGCCTTGAGCCTTTCCCCGTATTTATTGTTATCAGCCTTGGTTTGGGAACTGCATTTTGTTGTAGAATGGAGACACAGGATAGCACAATGCCAGAGTTTTAATTAAGATTAAATATGTGATGAAAATAGTATCATAGATCATTACAGCTAGACTGATGATAGGGAAAAAAGTATTGCACCTTTAGTAATCATTACATGCTTCCTTTTTTTTAATCTATTTCCTTCTCTTCAAACTTAGAAAAGGAATGAGCCTCAGTTGAAAGAATGACAGGTGGATGCTAAATATTTTCTGATCTTCAGTAATCAAGCTCTATCCTGCAGTGCCATGCTTAAAAAGTGAATTCTGCCTTTAAAAGCAGTAGAAAGAGTCTAGAAATCAAAGTCAAGTCACATCTCTAGGTAGAGGATGACCTTCACTGCCAGGAAGGTCTTTGGGTGGCTGTGAACTTAATGTTCTTAGACGGCAGCTGGTAACAACTGCTCAGTGACAGTTCAGCCCCTCTCACTGTCTCCTTACGCACAGCCGGCTGCGCTGGTTTGACGGAAGTACCGGTGGGATTTCCTCAAGAATGCCTTCCTTAGAATTCCAAAAGAGACAGGAACACCAGACCACCCAACCTGCTTCTTGAGAAACCTGTATGCAGCTCAGGAAGCAACAGTCAGAACTGGACATAGAATAACACACTGGTTCCAAATAGGAAAAGGAGTACGTCAAGGCTGTATACTGTCACCTTGCTTATTTAACTTATATGCAGAGTACATCATGAGGAACGCTGGGCTGGAAGAATCACAAGCTGGAATCAAGATTGCTGGGAGAAATATCAATAACCTCAGATAGGCAGATGACACTGCCCTTATGGCAGAAAGTGAAGAGGAACTAAAAAGCCTCTTGATGAAAGTGAAAGAGGAGAGTGAAAAAGTTGGCTTAAAGCTCAACATTCAGAAAACTAAGATCATGGCATCTGATCTCATCACTTCATGGGAAATAGATGGGGAAACAGTGGAAACAGTGTCAGACTTTATTTTTGTGGGCTCCAAAATCACTGCAGATAGTAATTGCAACCATGAAATTAAAAGACGCTTACTCCTTGGAAGGAAAGTTATGACCAACCTAGACAGCATCTTAAAATCAGAGACATTACGTTGTCAACAAAGGTCCGTCTAGTCAAGGCTATGGTTTTTCCAGTAGTCATGTATGGATGTGAGAGTTGGACTGTAAAGAAAGCTGAGCACTGAAGAATTGATGCTTTTGAACTGTGGTGCTGGAGAAGACTCTTGAGAGTCCTTTGGGCTGCAAGGAGATCCAAGCAGCCCATCCTAAAGATCAGTCCTGGGTGTCACTGGAAGGACTGATGTTGAAGCTGAAACTCGATTACTTTGGTCACCTGATGAGAAGAGGTGACTCGTTTGAAAAGACCCCGATGCTGGGAAAGATTGAGGGCAGGAAGAGAAGGGGACAACAGAGGATGTGATGGTTGGATGGCATCACCGACTCAATGGACATGAATTTGAATGGACTCTGGGAGTTGGTGATGGACAGGGAGGCCTGGCATGCTACAGTTCATGGGGTCACAAAGAGTTGGACATGACTGAGTGACCAAACTGAACTACAAGTGTTTCAGAAGTCTTCCCTTCTTTAGGCAGTCAGATCTTTATTTTAGACAGATATGCTTAATTTATTTTTTTTCTTTAAAGAAAATGCTTGAAGGGTATAGTATTACAATTAGAAATGGATATTTAATAAATTTCAAAAAATAAGTGATTGCATGGTCAGTATTTTCTATTCATCATGCAGTAAAATTAGAAGTATTAACAGAACTGGAAACAAAATAAAAAGAAAAAAAACAAAATCCAAAATTTTATCATGTGATAATTTTAAAATAGTATGTAATCTAAACCATCAGGGTCGCTGGGTTCAAATAAAAATTAAAACCATAATTGCCTACTATGAATAAAATGATAATAATTAAGACATTTGAAATCAGATCATATGGAAAGAATAAACAAAGACAAAAAGAAAATTCAATCTTAAAAGCATATATTAATAAGCTTGAAAGAATGTAAATAAATATGAGACTTCAATTTTCACAAAACAATAAAAAGAAATTAAAGGAACAAAAGAAAAGTGAATGCAAATAAAAAAAGAAATAAAACTGAATAGAAAACAAACAAAAATATTTAAAACTCACAAATATCCAACATCTGGTTCATCTGGGAAAAACAGATGATTCCTTAGTTAAATAATAAAGAAAATAAGGAAAGAAAGCTTAAATGTACAAAATAAGAAATTATAATATGGAACTACCAAAGATGCAGCAGAAATTAAACACCTTTACGGACAATTTTCTCAGGTCTATATAAATCTGGATGAAATATATGATTTTCATTTAAATAGGAATTACCAAAATTTACCCCGTGGGAGGTAAAAATTCTAAAGCAATCGTTACCAAAGAAGAAATAGAAAAGAAATAAAATGCCCATAATTCTTGAGTAAATTCTAAGAATTTTCATCACAAAGAATTTTTTTTCTTTCTCTTTTCTTTGTTTCTATATGAAATGATGGATGTTTACTAAACTTACTGTGGTAATCATTTCATAGAATACATAAGTCAAATCATTACACTGTACACCTTTAACTTACATAGTGCTTATGTCAATTATAGCTCAATAAAACTGGAAGGAAAAAGAAATAAAAAAGTTATTTCTTTAAAATATTTCACATTCAATATGTCTTCTATAGTTTACTTAGTTAAGAAATGACATGTGTAATGATCCCCTCTGGGGCTTCCCCAATGGCTCAGTGTGTAAAGAATCTGCCTGCCAGTGTAGGAGATGCGGGAGACACAGGTTCGATCCCTGATTTGGGAAGATCTCCTGGGTAAGGAAATGGCAACTCACTACAGTATTCTTGCCTGGAAAAACCCAGCGACAGAGAAGCCTGGTGGGCTATAGTCCAAAGAGTTGCAAAGAGTCAGATATTACTGAGCATGCGTTGGACTGGAATGATCCCCACTGAGTCAATGGGTGTTATAATAAAAGATGCTAGACATTTAGGTTGTATTGAATAGAGGGAAACTTTAAAAATCTGTGGTAAAACCATCCATGGACTAATACTCAGCCTTTGAGTAGTATGCTGCTTATGTACTTAAAGGAACTAATTTTCAAACTGCACACTTCAGGACATGCTATCATTTATTTAAAGGATAAGAATAAAAATGAATGTAGCTGTGCAAAAATTATATAAGATAAAAGGAACAAATATACATAGAAAATTATAGAAGAGAAGATGTTCTATAATAGCTTTAGAAGAGGTTTTTTAAAAAGACAAAAGTGGTCCTTGGAGAAAAACTTGGATGAGGACTACTAAGTACAGCTACATTAGATAAGCTCAGGGTGTGACTGTTATAGTCACAGAAAGAAATTTAGAAATGTAGAGTTCAAGAGTTCATTTCTGTAACTTTATGTGAGCTCTCAACTATATAAAATTTATGTTCCCCTAAATTATAGTAATAGCCCATGCTATTATCGCTAACCAAGATGTTAAATCAAAACAAAAATTATTTTAGTCTAAGTTTCCAATCAACTGTGATTTAGCTCAAACAAGTAAATCCTTATAAATCTCACATGTAACTTGTGAGTTCTTTTGGAGGCTTGAAAAGATCTATTGGGGATTTTTTTTTTTTTAATTATATGAAGACAACGGATATCTGATACTCATGTGTAGTTCTCATATGCAAGAGACATGAGAGAGGCAGGTTCAATCCCTGGGTCAGGAAGATCCCCTGGAGGAGAAAATGGCAAACCACTCCTTTATTCTCGCCTGGAGAATCCCAGGACAGCGTAGCCTGGAAGGCTACAGCCCACAGAGTTGCAAAGGGTCAGACATGACTGAGGCGACTTAGCATACATGCATAGAAAGAAGCCTCCCTTCCAATTAAAGAAAGAAAAATGACCATTTCAAGAAGCTGAATAATTTTCCCATATATAATACAGCCGTGAAGAATACATTTAGTGTGAATCGCTGGTGGGCAAGTAAATGGAAAGATAAAGCATCCTTTAGCCTGGCAGACAGAGCCTTTGTCTTCTGTCCCCAGAGCATGACTACCACCTGTTTTCCGTCACACCCCTTCATAGTCCCTTCCTCCCCCTATATCTGATTTCCCTAGAATTTATGCTAAAATATAGGGCCCCAGATCAGGGTACCTAGTTGTCAAAGTCAAGCTACACAACCTACTGAGATAACTAGTTCTCCAAAGGTGACCTCTGTGCACATTTCTTCCCCAAATTCCTATTCTCGTAGAGTCCCCTTGCATACTGAATCTGGACTGGGCCTGTAACTCACTTTGGGTAACAAAATACGGCAGAAGTGAACTTATTCCAGTTACAGGCCTAAGCCTTTAGGAAAGTCTGATAGCTCCTGCTTGTGTGCTTTTGGGATCCCTAAGATGCCATGCAAAAGACCTGGTTACCCTGATCAAGAGAACATGTAGTGATACACACTGCACGGCTGTGAAGAGACCCTTAGGCTCCTTAGAGAGGGAATCCCAACTTACCTCTATGCCCATATATGCACCAGACACGCCAGATCATCTGGAACACTCCAGCCTACTCAAGCCCAAAGAATGCTCCAGCTGAGCCCAGACATGTTGCAGAATCGTGAAGAAAACAAACAAACAAAGTACCGTTTCTTAAATTTGAAGCTACTGAGTCTCAGTTTGGTTTGATAGCAATAGATTATTGAAACTCATGAACTGTGAAAGCTTGGGAGTCCCTGGATCTTATTAAGTATATCATTTTAAAATTGGGATTCTAATAATAATACTTAGTTCATTGAGTGTTAAATAGTTGGTGTGAGTATTAAATAAGCAAGACATGAAAAGCTCTTGGATCCGCATTTAGTGTATAATAATCTTCATAAAATATTTGTTATTATTCTTTTATTGGCTTTTAATAGTTCTCCAAATTTTCCAGCCCATTTGATGGCACTTGGTTAGCTTGGTCTTATCTTCATTCTCTTGTTCTATGTAGTGTTTAGATGACAAGAATACCTATGAAAGCCAGAATTTACATTCTGATTTAACCATTTACTATTGTGGGAAATTTCTTTGATCATTGTCTGCAGAATGGCCACACTAACACCTGTCTCTGATTGCATGTAGGAGTTTTAAAAATGTTATGTGGGGAATTAACAATGTAAGAACACAGCAGTTACTAAATGGGCACAAGGACTCGTTTTTGAACAAACGGCATCTCTTCTGTGAAGTCTTCCCGTGTTCCTACATGCAGGATCCTTTCCTTCTACCTCTGTGATCCAAAGTAATCTGTGAAATGTCTCATGATATCTAAAAGAACTTCATGTTTTCATCTGTTGGTATAAGTGTCTATTTCAATGAACTGTGAATTTTTCAAGGACAGAGTCATAACTTAAGCATTTTGCATAATGTGTTCATGTTATAGAATATTCCAGTAATTTATGTCTGCCTTTTTTATTTCTTTTTTTGGCTGCCTAGGATGTGATACTCTTCTGCCCCTGGGAAATCAACCACTGTATAAATATTGAGGGAAGGGAGAAACTCACTTCTCATTTTAAAAACAATAAATACAATAAATTCCCACCACTCAGTCATCTACTCCTGGCAGCGAAGGGATGAACATGATTTCACTAGCCACCATGCCTTGAGTAAGCCAGGGAGCCCATAGAGAGAATCAGGTGAAGTTGAACTGGGGTCCTTGACCCTTAGGTACTACCAAGCTTCCAGCAAACAGAAGCACCACTTTGCAAACCACATGAGTGAGCTTTATTGAAGTGGATTGCCTAACTACAGGGAACAGAGTGAAGCATTCCCCCAGAAAGCACTGCCCAAATTACAGAATCCAAAGCTAAACACATGATCATAGCTTTAAGTCTCAAGTTTTGAGATTCTTTGTCTTACAGCTATAGATAACCAGCTACACAGAACAACAACAAGATAGTTAACCAAAGCAGTATCCTTTTATATAGTGACCTTCTTTGCATGTGTATGTGTGTGCATGTTTGTATGTTTTAAATACATCTATATTTGCTCACAGTGTAACTTTGGGAAATAATGTATGCCTCCAGAGAGTTGGTTCCAACTTAAGAAATCTGAGACAATTGTCGTCATGATCTACTGATGGCTCTGAACTACACGGCATATTAACAGGTTCTGGTATAAAATATATATGGGCCAAGAAAGAAAGAAAGTTTGTTCAAGAACCTGTGCTTTAGAGTTACTGGTATTACTGACTGATGGACATGAGTTTGAGCAAGCTTTGTGAGATAGTGAAAGACAGGGAGGCCTGGCATGCTGCAGTCCAAGGGTAGCAAAGGGTCAGACGTGACTTAGCAACTGAACAATATCCATAATTTTGTCCCTGGAGTATGTGAACTAAAGAAAGAATAGGAAATTCATTTCAGGGCGGTCAACAGAGTGACTCAGGCAGACAGGATCCAGAGTCCACAGTGTGACGGTGAGGGTCATGGGCACCATGCAGCAGTAACAAGGGTATCCCGACCAGATTCTCTCTGTGACTGAAAGGGCTGTGGTGCTCACCCCTTATCTTCACAACCTGATTCTCCAGGCCTCCCTTAGTGCCTTTGAGACTTCTGTTATTTTCTTCTAAATCATTTTTCTTCTTAACCTCCTAGAAGTAACTTCCGCTGTTTGCAGCCAAGAACAGTGACTAGTACATAAGCTTGAGAAGAGAATCCTTGGAAGACTGGCGATAATAAGACCCTGTAAAGGAGAAAGTTAGCAACATTGTGGCTAATGAAAAAAAAAAATTGAGTGAAGAGGACAATGCAGAAAATAGTCACAGTAGGAAGATGAACTAATAGACAAGATCGTAGGCAAGCAAGGCTCTTGGTTGCCATATTCTTGGAATGTGAATAACAGAGGAAATAACAGCAAAGCCACCAGAAAGGCAGTCATGGCAAAGAAGGAAAGGCTTCTAGTTAAGACATTTTCTCATCTTCAAACATCTCAAAGGAGGCCAGAATCATGTCTTTAGCAGAACTAGAGAAACACATTGGCCATATCCTCAGGTGGATGTCTTACTAGCACTGACATTATTTAGCTTTACTAAAAGATTAAATACTTGACCAAATCTGGTATCTATTTACCAAAAGACCTTTTATCGGGGACCAGCCTCGATATGGCCCAGGGTATCCTCGGGATGAACGGCGTCGGCGTCAGAGAGAGAGAGAGAGAAAAAGAGAGAGAGAGAGACAGGGGCTGATGATTCCTTGGTTGACGCTGGAAACCAATAAAACCCCAGCACGGGGTTTGCTCTGTTTACGTAGGCCACAGGCGCCCTCTCGAATCACTGGAGGCACCCCACCAGGGCACCCCCTCGAGTGGGTCTTAGAAGCCCAGGCAGAAAAGTAAACGCAGAGGGCCCAGCGCTCCAAGGATCTCAACCAGAAAAAGGAGAATAGAGAAAAGGATGGAAAAAGAGAAAGAACGACACGGGGAGACCAAGCTTCAGTGAGCAAGGCCCAAAACTTTATTTTCCAGTGCTGCTTTTATACCCTAAGTTATGCGCATAAGAAACAGAGAAAGGGAGGTATAGAGTCACGCCAAAAGCCAAAATCACGTGGGGTCAGCAGTCTTGACCCTTATCAGGATCAGGGCTTATTTTTGTGTGTCTCGTGATAAAAGTTTTAGGTGGTTTACATCATCTTCTGGCCAGGGGGCCTACTAACAGTTTTATGGCCCTCTCTCCTGACAATAGGTTAGTTAGCAAGTAAAAGACTTTTCTTTTAAGGTGACTTTCCTAAAGTTAGGTGCTATACACATAACAAAGTTACATTCCTATAAGGCACCGGTGTAGTGAGCTGCAAGAAAGGAACTTATTAACTTAAGATCTGATGTAGTTAAATCAAAGGCTACTACTTATATTCTCTATATGTGATTAATATATTTCCAAGGATACAATAGATAGAGGAAACTGCAGCAAGCATTGATTCAACAATGAAATCTTTTTTAGTACTATTCTAATGATTTTAACTTCCTCAACAGATTCCTGTATTTTAGAATATTAGGCTTTCTGTCCTTGCATGGCTGGGAGGCTATAAACAGTCACACTCATAGTTTAAGAGCCCGGACAAACTTGTCATGCAAGTTAGAAAGCTATCAGAGGGGCTTGGATTGGAACACTCCTATTAAGCCGAGGAGAACTTTTAAACTACAGCTCTGAATTAATGTTTTCAGAGAAAGGTGGTTGGGGGGAAGCCCCCATAAGTATTACAGGACTTGATAAGAGGCGTAAGATAGTAAAGCAGTCAGACTCCGGTTTTCTTTGGGGTAGATGCTCAGGTAAGTCCAGGGGGTTCCTCGAGTCCTGATTAGCCTTTGCCGTCAGGCCTCTTCCCCAGCTGACCTTTGCCACGGGTAGGATTTCCCTCGCTGGCTCCCGGCAACCTTTATATCAACTGCATAGCGGAAAGGTGAGACAAGAAACTGATCAATGTACACTCCATCACTAAGTGTGTTTATTGCTTCTCTGACATTGGTACGGAATACCCAAGAGAGAAAGGGAAATAATCAGCTGCTGGGAGGTTTTGGTTCGGTAGAGTCAAAACCATAGCACAGTGAAATTTTTAGGTATATTTTAAGAGGAATGTGTGTGGATAAGACTTGACAACAGAAGTGAAAAAGAATCCTTCCTATAACAACTCAAGATTTTTTTCAAAGTGAAGTATTCAAATCCACTGAGAAGGAAGAAGGATGTATATAAAGAGAAATGAGCTCATAAAGATCTCTGTTTTCTTCCTAATGACTCAGCAACCCTGGGGGAGTGTGGGTAGGAAGGAGATGAGAGAAGGTAATACAGAGCCATACTTACCAGGTTTTCTTCACCTCAGTGAGGACATTCTTTGCCCTGCGTAGGTAACTGACATGATGCTCTTTCTCCTCTGAATTCCTGGATCCTGTGTCACTCTAACATAGACTGCAGCACCCAATATTATGGCCGTGTGTTTATATTTTATGTCCCCAATTAACCTTAAGAAGAGCGATTTGAATTAAAATGCTTTTATCACCCAATAGCAGAGGTATTAAAAAAATAACACAGAAAAGGTGTTATTTAATTAACTGATAAATTTTTGCCAACAGTCAGAAAAAAAAATGCTTTAAAAATCAATTTAAATACTTGCTTCTCAGAGTCTGAAAATGCTTTCAAAGTGATAGGTAATTTGGGGAAGAAGAATGACATCTAAAGAAAATTGTCCCTTTATTTGCAACACCCCAGCATTTCTTAGCATGGTTTAATTTTGTTTATAGAAGGCCAGTTAACAGGAGGAACGATCTACCCACATGGTCTGTCCTTAATTTAATAAAGGCAGCATTAGACCAAATTTGTTTCTCCTTACTATAAAGCAATTGTTGTCTATATTGGTTATGATGAACTGCTTAATACCAATATTGCACAGTACAAAAAAGTAAAACATTAAATAAAGCAACCTTGAGGACTTTCAACCTTAGTATTCCAGAGCCAAGTGCATTAATTTGAACACAGTAGGCACTTAATAAATATGTGTTAGCTTGATTTATAACAACTATTACTTGAGACACTGAGTGTACACATGATTTCTAAAAATAGAATGTATAAACAAACTAGAAAGAAAAAGAAGTAAATTACTTAATTCATTTTTAAATGATGCCACTTTTTTCCTGAATACTATTATAATTCGATATTATTAATGAATGGTTTTCTGCTTTAATCAATTTTAGTCACTGAGAATGTTCTCCTGGCAACAGAATGTCTCCAACCTATTCTTAATTTGATCCTTGTCTGTTCTGTCCTGATGTGAAAGGCAGATGGAGGTTTTGCAGGCCCCTGGGCTCTCTATGATTCCTGCTATAGAAATGTTAATCATGTCCACAGTTTAAAAATGCACTGGGGCATCACCACTCCTTCATTTTTTGGAGGTCAAACTAAGTCCTTTCCAGCATGTTTCAGATTAAGAAGAGTAACTTCTTTTTCCACTATTTCTTCATGTTAAATGATCCGGACATCATCTAACTTCAAGGACCGATTATTTCTCAGCAATATAAATGAGAAGTGTGTTGCCTTAACTCTGAAGCAATTGGATACTGGTGGTGAGTGGCTCTCTAAAGTGTCACTCAACTCTCCATCCCTAAACCTTTTGTGACCAGGCTGAAATGAATGCTGATTGCCTTACAAAGGAGGAGGTATGATGCAACAGGCACTGCATGGAAGGCACCATGGACTCTTTTCCCAGATATACAGTGAGGGACATCCCCTGACCTGCTGACAGACAGTGGAGAAAATGCAGGAAGAAGGCAAGGTGACTTATTGACAAGGAGTCACTAATCCAAGGGGAAATAAAGAGTAGGCCTGCCCTGCCCGCTGCCTCCCCCACCCCCTCCTTCAGCGAGAGTGTCCTTTTAGCCCTGTTGTCGTTGTTGTGTTAGGTTCTCAGTCATCCAACTCTTTGTGATCCCAGGGACTGTAGCCCGCCAGGCTCCTCTGTCCATGGAATTTTCCAGGCAAGAGTACTGGAGTGGGTTGCCATTCCCTTCTCCATTCAGCCCTCTTACTGTGACATAAACATGCTCTGCCTTTTTCATAGATGACTTGGGTCGAGATGTGTCCCTGCAAAAGATATGTTGGAAGTCAAACCCCCGGTATCACAGAATGTGAGTTTTGAAGGGTGGTGGAAAAGGGTCTTTATGAAAGCGATCAAGTTAAATGAGGTCATTAAAGTGGGCCCTAGTGCAAAATAGCTGGTGGCCTTATGAAAAACAGCAATTTGGACCCATAGACACATACAGAGGGAAGACCATGTGATGACAAAGGCAGGGATTAAAATAATGCGGTTCTGGTTCCAAATAGGAAAAGGTGTACGTCAAGGTTGTATAATGTCACCTTGCTTATTTAACTTATATGCAGAGTACATCATGAGGAACGCTGGGCTGGAAGAATCACAAGCTGGAATCAAGATTGCCGGGAGAAATATCAGTACCCTCAGATATGCAGATGACACTACCCTTATGGCAGAAAGTGAAGAGGAACTCAAAAGCCTCTTGATGAAAGTGAAAGAGGAGAGTGAAAAGGTTGGCTTGAAGCTCAACATTCAGAAAACAAAGATCATGGCATCTGGTCCCATCACTTCATGGGAAATAGATGGAAAAACAGTGGAAACAGTGTCAGACTTTATTTTTTTGGGCTCCAAAATCACTGCGGATGCTGATTGCAGCCATGAAATTAAAAGACGCTTGCTCCTTGGAAGGAAAGTTATGACCAACCTTGATAGTATATTAAAAAGCAGAGACATTACTTGGCCAACCAAGGTCCGTCTAGTCAAGGCAATGGTTTTTCCCGTGGTCATGTATGGATGTGAGAGTTGGACTGTGAAGAAAGCTGATCGCCGAAGAATCAATGCTTTTGAACTGTGGTGTTGGAGAAGACTCTTGAGAGTCCCTTGGACTGCAAGGAGATCCAACCAGTCCATTCTAAAGGAGATCAGTCCTGGATGCTCATTGGAGGGACTGATGCTAAAGCTGAAACTGCAATACTTTGGCCACCTCATGCGACGAGTTGACTCACTGGAAAAGAGTCTGATGCTGGGAAAGGTTGGGGGCGGGAGGAGAAGGGGACGACGGAGAATGAGATGGCTGGATGGCATCACCGACTCTGTGGACATGAGTTTGAGTGAACTCCGGGATTTGGTGATGGACAGGGAGGCCTGGCGTGCTGTGATTCATGGGGTCACGGAGAGTCGGACACGACTGAGCGACTGAACTGAACTGAACTGACTGAACCAAGGAATGGCAAGGACTGATGGCCACCAGCAGAAGCTAGAAAGAGGAAGAGAAGGATTCTATGGAACTTTCTGACCTCCATGCTTTTGGATTTCTAGCCTCCAAAACTGTGAGGAGATAAATTTCTGTTTTCTTAAACTCAATTAATGGTAATCTATGATAGCATCCCTACAAAACTGTGTTTTCCAGGTGGCTCAGTGGTAAAGAACTTTCCTGCCAATGCAGGAGATGTGGGTTTGATCCCTGGGTCAAGAAGATCCCCTGGAGAAGGAAGTTAAGTTAAATCGCTCAGTCGAGTCCGACTCTTCGCCACCCCATGGACTGTAGCCTACCAGGCTACTCCATCCGTGGGATTCTCCAGGCAAGAGTACTGGAGTGGGTTACCGTTTCCTTCTCCAGGGGATCTTCCTGACCCAGGGATCGAACCCAGGTCTCCCTCATTGCAGGCAGACGCTTTACCATCTGAGCCACCAGGGAAGCTCCTGGAGAAGGAAATGGCAACCTATTCCTGCCTGGAGTATTCCATGGACAGAGGAGCCTCATGGAGTTGGAAAGAGCTGGACACACCTGAGCAATTCAGCACTCCAGCCTACCAGACTAAAATGGAGTGCTGTGTTCTAATTTAGTGCCGTCTCTATACAATGATCGTTGGTGAGATTATAGAGGGCTGAGTGTCCACAGGTTGTCATAGCTGAAGCGCCATTTTCACAGATATCTACAAACATCATTCTTGCCCTTGACACATAGCTCTTCAGTTCTGTTTTTCAATGGTCTCCATGACCAGCTTTGTGGAGCAAAGATTATTTTTTGCCTTATTGCAATTTATAAATACTTTGTGGAAACACTTGTATTCATATTATTGTATTTGGTTTCTGATATCAGGAATTATTCTTGACTTCAAGAGGCTGGTTGAATACATAATGTTGAGTTTGTGTTGCTGTGGACATTAAGCTCCTCACAGATAATGCTGTGTCACTCTGTGCAAGTCATTAAAATGTTTCAGTTCTATCACTTTAGAAGAAAACGTTAAAACAAATTGTCAAATAAGCTATCCATGTTTGTTTCATAAAGAGAGAAGAGTGACTGTGGAACATTAAATATCATATTCCAAAAATATTAGCAGTGTGGAAGAAACCTATAATGGACTGGCTCCTAAAGGTGGTGGGTGGAGGTAAAGAACCTTTAGTTGCTTCTCTTTGGAACAAGGAATAATGACCTGAAAGTGAATTAATGTTGCCATTTTTTAGATTAAAAATAAAGATTTAGCTCTTGAAATTTTACTGTTTTCTCCTAATTATTTTCTTTGGCCTTGTTTCCTTATCATAATCAGAGATCAAATTAATTTAAAGTTTGTGCTTATTTTTCTTCCCAGGCATAAAGTGTTCTCCCTGGATATCTAGACATTATTTTTTTTCAAAACTTTCATAATAAAAACCAGAAACCTGTGCAGGGTGCAGACAAAGCCACATGGTAGTTACCAAACTGTGCTTTGGAGATAAAAGGAATAGCTACATGCCTCAATTTTATCATCTATAATGGTAAATTAATATTTACTTTATATGTATTTTAACAATAATTTTAATAAGAAGTAAATCATAGTAATCCTGTAATAATCATCATATGATGTAATAGGTGGAAGCTCTTGTTCTCATTTTTTGTTAATTTCCTTTATTTCCCCCCTAAAAGCCATTTGTTCTTCAAAAGAAAAGAGCATGTTTTCAAAGCTTTGGTGTGAAGCTCATCCAGGGGATACTCTACATTCCTAAAGAGATCAATTAGATTAAAGAAAAACATTTTTACTAGACTTTTGGTTGCATCTGAGATAACTCCTTAATTCCTCTTTAACAGATGCTGCCTGGACGACTTTCATGAATAAGATCGACTATGGATAAGATGAAACTGCGTTTTTAATGGTATCTAACAGTGTGGACCCTTGAAAGCTTTCTCGCCATATAATCCCTCTTTTCTTTTCCCATGAAAGCCCTCATTACATCATGCTGTATCACTCTTTGGATAGTTTCAAATCAAACACACTCAGTTTACAAGTCAAATGATTTCCCCACATGCCAGAGGCATAAACATTGGCTTTAAATTAAAAAAAAAAAAAAAATCAAGTTGTTATTCCGTCTTTGAAAATCAATGCGTTTAGCATGAGGAATTAGTTTTTTTCTTCCCCTCAGTACCAAAAACTCTTGTCAAAGCTCCTCTGACATGCTTTTGATATTGTACAAAGCCAAGGGGAATTGGTTCACACCCCTGCAGCTATTTGGCTCTGCTTGGATACCTGGGGAAAACAGTGCTGTGTTGGTACACCAATCAGAGAGCTCTCACAGGCAAAACCTGGGGAAACAGTCTCAAGCTGTTACTAGGTCAAATAGTACTTCCCTCTTGCACCTCAGCACATGCAGATGAAGTTTTGTCAATGATTCCATAACTTGCAAAAAAAAAAAAAAATTGTCACACCCCTACGTATAGTGAGGAGCAGTGGTTTGCATACTGGCTATTTGGGCAAAACACCAGGGACTTCAGGCAGCCATCCTTCAGGCTGTAAAACCACAAAAAGACAGAAGAGTCAAATGCCAGCCTGTCAACCTCCCTGAAGAAGATGGATGGAACTATCAATAAGCCAATAAGGCGAAGGCAGACTGATGCAAAGCAGCGGTGCCTGTGACAAGGAGCTGGCTGGAAGGATGACAAGGCAGAAGTCAATAAGGCAGCTTATTACAGCCAGAGCTGATAAGTGATATCATTGTCAATAAGTGGAGACTGAGCCACCTGGGAGAATTCATGTTCCTTCAATCAGGCAGGTCAGTGTGGGTAGCAGACACAGCTCTGGGTCTCATCCTGGGAACGGCACACACTCATTCGCTGCTCTCTACAGCGACTGCGGTTCAGAGATGAGTGATGGAGGGGGACACCTGGACCAGTGATTTCTCAGCTCTGTGCTGCAAGGCAGGTTTGGGAGGGAGGGGTGTCAGTGGAAGCTTTAACTTCATGCCCTATCACTCTCTCTAGCTTGTCATCACGGCAATGCTATTGCGATTGTTGAAGATTATTTTCCAAAAAATTCCTTTACCAAAGAACCCAAACTGGGTTAAAATGCAGTTATCATGTACTTGTCAGAAAGCATTAGTCTATCAATAAATATTCAATGATTCTTCATTGTCAACATGTGTGAAATTATTTCACACATGATTGTATATGAATGCCTTTCTGTTCCTATAGAATAAAGTAATATCAGAAATGATTGGGAAAAGTTTCATGTAGGCTGTGGAAAGTCAAGATGACTTTCATGTGGCATGTTATTTATTTGAGATCTCAAACAATTCTAATCTACATGTCAAAAGGATACAATTTCAAATATTTTCAACCAACTCATTTCTCCAGAAATGTATATTTATTTTTAAATATGGCCTTTCTGTTTATTATATGGCTGAATATACTGTGGAGATAATCTAGGAAGGAAACACATGTTAACATAATATTTTATGCCATTATGATTAAAAATTTTATTTATAAAAGAGGTAGCTAACTCAGATTTATTGATATATTGATAAGCCATTCATTCCAAAGTTAGAAGATTCAGATAAATTTGCTTTTTTTCCCCTTTGCTTTGTTTAGAGAAGTTTAAGTTCTACAACTGCATTGAGTCTTCCTCAGCTTATTTTTCTCACCCATCACAAGGGAAGTATAAAAATCTCAGGAGATTCAATACCTCTCATCCCAAGATTACTAACCTTTATAATCATCAATTAATAAGAAAGTAGGGTTTGATTAGGCATAGAGTTGCAAGATATAATATAGAACTCATAGTTCATTTGAATTTCACAATAACAACAAATAGTTTTGCAATTTAAGTATGCCCCACATAATGTTTAGGGGCTTCCCAGGTGGTGCTAGTAGTAAAGAACCTGCCTGCCAATGCAGGAGACTTAAGAGGTGCGGGTTTGATCCCTGGGTGGGGAAGATCCCCTGGAGAAGCATATGCAACCCACTCCAGTATTCTTGCCTAGAGAATCCCATGGACAGGAATCTGGTAGGCTATGGTTCATAGGGTCACTAAGAGTTGGACACGACTGAAGTGACTTAATACAAATACACATAATATTTAGGACATACACTAAAACATTGAGCTGTTCAGGTGGCACAGTGGTAAAGAATCCACCTGCCCAATAGGAGACATAAGAGACGAGGGTTTGATCCCTGAATCGGGAAGATCCCCTGGAGGAGGAAATGGCAATCCACTCCAGTATGCTTGCTTGGGAAATCCCATGGATAGAGGAGCCTGCAGGGCTACAGTCTATGGGGTCACAAAAAGTCAGCTCTGCCTGAGCACACACACGCACACTAAAACAAGATCTGTTGTTTGGCTGAAATTCAAATATAGGGTGTTCTGAATTTTTATTTGCTGAACCTGACATCCCTAAAGCTAGCTTTTGGATATTTCCATGCCAAGCTGGGACAGAGACTTGATTGTTCTGCTTTGGGCTTCCTACACCTGTACTTGTCATTCACAGACCACTTTAGAATTCTCTAACTCCCAGCTCTCCTGACCCACTGCAGATAGGCACTTTCTGCAGCTTCAATTGCCTCTGTCAATCTTGCTTCTGTCAAGATTTAATTTAAGCCTGAGGCTACACTGCAGCATTTGTTCAATTGTTCTCCTTCCCCTGTATATGTCATTCTTGGCACAACGCTCAGTGGAATTCCAGGTAAAGTTATGTATGAATATAACCCTGGATTAGGTCAGTGACCCTCAGAACTAGTTATTTCCTCCTTTTCTTTCTGCTCTGAATCAACTGCAATGTGAAAACAATATTAAAATCCTGAGCATCATGTAAGACCAGCCCAGCAATGAAAGGAAAACCTCCATCTAATAATCTATCCCATTACAATAATGGCATGAGATCATCCAAACTAACTTTTAATGGAGATGTTTCAGCACTCAGCAGGTAAAACCCCCATTGCACAATGTATGCCAGAATCCAGTGCTATTTTCCACCTATGGTTCAATTCACTTTTCCCTTTTGCTTGTTAATTTGATCTGCCACAGCCTAACCAAGCACCCAGAGCTGATGGAAATCCAAATTGTGCTGGAAAACACAAGGCAATACTGAAGCTCACACTGTCAATACTAAGGGCAGTTTACGTCTTTAAGTTCCTTGCAGAGTCCTGGCTTATCGTCTGACTCTTGCTGCTGTTGTTCAGCCGTTAAGTAGCGTCTGACTCTGAGACCCCAGTGGACTAGAGCACAGCAGACTTCCCTGCCCTTCACTATCTCTCAGAGCTGGCTCAAACTCATGCCCATTAAGTCGGTGATGCCATTCAACCGTCTTATCCTCTGCTGCCCCCTTCTCCTACTGTCCTCAATCTTTCCCAGCATCAGGGTCTTTCCCAATGACTCAGTTCTTCACATCAGGTGGCCAAAGTATTAGAGCTTCGGCTTTAGCAACAGACCTTCCAATGAATATTCAGGGTTGATTTCCTTTAAGATTGACTGGATTGATCTTATAATCCAAGGGACTCTCAAGAGTCTTCTCCAGCACCACCATTTGAAAGCATCCATTCTTCAGTGCTCAGCCTTCTTTATGGTCCAACTCTCACATCCTCACAGGACTACTAGAAAAACCATAGCTTTGACTAAATGGACGTTTGTCATCAAAGCGATGTCTCTTCTTTTTAATATGCTGTCTAAGTTTGTCATAGCTTTTCTTCCAAGGAGCAAATGTCTTTTAATCTCATGACTGAAGTCACACTCCATGGTAGTTTTGGAGCCCACGATAATATAAAATCTATCACTGTTCCATTTTTCCTCCACTATTTGCCATGGAGTGATAGGACTGGATGCCATAATCTTCATTTTTTGAATGTTGACTTTTAGGCTGGCTTTTTCACTCTCTTCTTTTACCCTCATCAAGAGACTCTTTAGTTCCTCTTCACTTTCTGCCACTAGAGTGGCATCATCTGCATTTCTGAGGTTATTGATATTTTTCCCAGAAATCTTGATTCCAACTTGTGCTTCATCCATCCCTGCATTTCACATGATGTATTCTGCAATGGCAAGCCACTCCAGTACTCTTGCCTAGAAAATCCTATGGACGGAGGAGCCTGGTAGGCTGCAGTCCATGGGGTCGCTACAAGTCAGACACGACTGAGCGACTTCACTTTCCCTTTTCACTTTCACACATTGGAGAAGGAAATGGCAACCCACTCCAGTGTTCTTGCCTGGAGAATCCCAGGGACAGGCGAGCCTGGTGGGCTGCCATCTATGGGGTCGCACAGAGTCGGACACGACTGAAGTGACTTAGCAGCAGTAGCAGCATTCTGCATAGAAGTTAAATAAGCAGGGTGAGAATGTACAGCTTTGATGTATTCCTTTCCCAACTTTGAACTCCTCCATTATTCCATGTCCAGTTCTAACTGTTGCTTCTTGTCCTGCATACAGGTTTCTTGGTATTTCCATCTCTTTAAGAATTTTCCACACTTTGTTGTGATCTACACAGTCAAAAACTCTAGCATATTCAATAAGGCAGATGTTTTTCTGGAATTCTCTTGCGCTTTCTATGATCTGGCAGATGTTGGCAATTTGATCTATGGTTCCTCAGCTTTTTAAAATCCAGTTTGTACATCTGGAATTTCCCAGTTCATGGATTGCTGAAGCTTAGCTTGAAGGATTTTGATCATTACTTTGCTACCATATGAAATGAGCACAATTGTACAGTAGTTTGAACGTTATTAGGCAATGCTTTTCTTTGGGATTGGAATAAAATCTGACTTTTTCCAGTCCTGTGTGGAGATGACAAATAGATTCAAGGGATTAGATCTGGTAGACAGTGTGCCTGAAGAACTACGGATAGAGGTTCATAACTTTGTAGAGGACTTAGTGATCAAAATCTTCCCAAAGAAAAGAAATGTAAGATGGCAAAGTGGTTGTCTGACTCTGCCTTCAAGCGAAGTTTGGAGTCATGGTATCACATGCCTGTTGCTCTGACCAATCAGGAGGCAGGTGGAAGGATGCTCTAGCACAGTTGTTTATTATTTAGGAGGAAGTTCAGTGATTTTCGTAAATAGTTTTCTAATTTAAGCTTGAAAACTGGTCTGATTCAATTGTTTAAGTTTTTTCCTCTATTAAATCCTCATAAAGTTTTTACTGGTTTGTATCACTTATGGTTTGAGGTGGGTTTTTTTGTTTGTTTGTTTTAAGTGAGCTTTGGGAATGAATGTGGTCATCGTATTTTATGATGTGAGCTTTGGGAATGAATGTGGTCATCGTATTTTATGATACTCCAGTCATTAGTCATTTGGATCTCTTCCTCTTCCAAAACAAAATATCCTCTGCCTTTTAATTTCCCTCTTAAGAAAACATATTATTTTTTCAAAAAAACAAAGGAGGGTAGTTTATTTCTGTTTCCCAAATTTGTGTAACTGATGAGCTGAAGAGTTTGTCTCTGAGAACTCAAGTTGCCAGAGTACTGTGAGTAATACTTTCAATATTTAAAAGCATTACAAAAAATTAAACATTGAACCCAATATAAAATTGCCTAGAAAAAATTTTAACTTTTAACTAGATTATTGTCAAATAAAACCAGTTGCTATTTAATAAGCATTTTATATATGCTTTGACTAATATGTGGCTATACTAATACATGCCTACTGCTTTCCTAAATGCCTAAAGCTTTCCAAAACATCTGAATAAAATAAAAATAAAAATTACATCTTTGTCTCAAATACTATACCAAAATCAATTTAGATACTATAAAGGCTAGAAGAAGCTATATGTGAATCTTATATTATGATGAGATATAAAATGCTTCCAATGTGTGACATCAAAATAGATACAATACAAAAATCATCACTAGATTGACTATATTTAAAAATTATTTGACAAGATACTTCTGTGAATAAAGTTAAAAGGCAGTCACAGGTCAATAAAAATGAAAAAAGTTAAGATAATACAACATGAATTATTTTTATGGATCAAAAATGGTATCCAGGAAACTCACAAAAGAAGGTCACAATCTATTAGGCAATGTTTAAAAATGTAACAGTATCAGGAAGCACAAATTAAAAAAACATTCTTCTCCAGTTAGCAGATAAAATTCTGTTTAAAAGTGATTTTGCCTAGTGCTTTTTTGAGAGCAGGAGAAGGGGGAGCTTTCCATACTGGTGGTAGGATGTTATTTTAGTGGGAAATACAGCAAAAAGCATAACTATTTTTTTAAAAAATGACCAAAACTTTGTCACAGTAGCTTCACTTTGGAAAAAAATATTTAAGCATATAAACAAGGTGATGATTGAATACAGAGATTGCCTATCACAAATATGTATATAACAATATTCATAATAGCATTTTATGACAAAGAAAAATGAAAAAAATGTATAAATGTGAATGTCTAATAATAGGGCAAGATACAAACCATAATATATACTCAAAAAGCAGAGACATTTCTTTACCAACAAAGGTCTACATATTCAAAGCTATATTTTCTCCAGTAGTCATGTGTGGATGTAAGAGTTGTACCATAAAGAAGGCTGAGCACCTGAACATTCACTGGAACGACACATGCTTTTGACTGTGTAGATCACAACTGTGGAAAATTCTTGAAGAGATGGGAATACCAGACCACCTAACCTGTCTCCTCAGAAGCCTGTATGAAGAAGCTCCAATAGTTTGGCTACTGGAGGCAAAGAGCCAACTCACTGGAAAAGACCCTGAAGCTGGGAAGGATTGAAGGAAAAAGGTGGCAGAGGATGAGATGGTTAGATCGCATCACCGACTCAATGGGCATGAGTTTGAGCAAATTCCAGGAGATACTGAAGGACAGAGGAGCCTGGCAAGCTGCAGTCCATGCGGTCACAAAGAGTTAGACATGACTTAGCTACTGAACAGCAAGCTCTTCTATAGTATTGTGCAATGGACTTGGACAGCAGTGGTACCCATCTGTTTCTGACTAGAGGACCAGGGATGCAAATCTCTGCTTTTTCATTTTCTGTCCTTCTTTTCTCTTTCCTTTTCCTTTCTTCTTTCTCTTTCCTTTTCTCTCTGATTTTATTTTCTTATAATATTTTATGCTAAATCCACTTTCTCTTCTGATCCTATCCTAAGGGTATCCTCAGTTGCAGAACTGCATTTGCAGGACCAACAGCTGTGGTGTACACATAAAAAAGCCAGAAAACAAAACAGAACAAACGTTTTGCTGTACAGAGAATGTGAAGGAAAAAAAAGGTCCCCAGTAGACCAAAGAGTGTATGGATATCTCATTATTTTTTTCTTTCTCTTCCCACTGCATTGTCTAGATAACCTTTCCAGTCATAAGGATTTTGAAACATTGCTTAGGAATAAAATCTGAGAAAAATAAATAAAGCCTTGCCATTATAGGACTTGGAAGAGTTAAACCAGGAGGATAGAGACTACAGAACAAATCCTAAACAAACTCCTGGAAAAGGTGCTCCTTGATATTATATATGAAGCAACCTTAGCCTTGGGCCTATGCCTGAGATACACACACATGAGAAAGACCAAAAAAGGCAGGGCAATGGCTATTGAAATTGAAGTAACATTTAAATAATCACCTACCAAAAAAAACCAGAAATTTTGATCAAAATCCAACTTGGTTGATAGGCAACTAAAATAAAAATAAATAAACGCTCTACGAAAGATTGAGAAAAGACCTAGATGGAAAATTAAACATATCTAGGGTACTAAACTGTTAAATATATAAAGAGAAAGAAAAATGTGACAAATTCTGAAAGAGAGAAATAAACTGTGGAACATTCTGAAAGAGATGGGAATACCAGACCACCTGACCTGACTCTTGAGAAACCTGTGTGCAGGTCAGGAAGCAACAGTTAGAACTGGACATGGAACAACAGACTGCTTCCAAATAGGAAAAGGAGTAAGTCAAGGTTGCGCTGGGCTGGAAGAAGCACAAGCTGGAATCAAGATTGCTGGGAGAAATATCAATAATCTTAGATATGCAGATGACACCACCCTTATGGCAGAAAGTGAAGAGGAACTCAAAGGCCTCTTGATGAAAGTGAAAGAGGAGAGTGAAAAGTTTGGCTTGAAGCTCAACATTCAGAAAACAAAGATCATGGCATCTGGTCCCATCACTTCATGGGAAGTAGATGGGGAAACAGCGGAAACAGTGTCAGACTTTATATTTTGGGCTCCAAAATCACTGCAGATGCTGACTGCAGCCAGGAAATTAAAAGATGCTTACTCCTTGGAAGGAAAGTTATGACCAACCTAGATAGTATATTAAAAAGCAGAGACATTACTTTGCCAACCAAGGTCCGTCTAGTCAAGGCTATGGTTTTTCCCGTGGTCATGTATGGATGTGAGAGTTGGACTGTGAAGAAAGCTGATCGCCGAAGAATTGATGCTTTTGAACTGTGGTGTTGGAGAAGACTCTTGAGAGTCCCTTGAGCTGCAAGGAGATCCAACCAGTCCATTCTAAAGGAGCTCAATCCTGGGTGTTCATTGGAAGGACTGATGCTGAAGTTGAAACTCCAATACTTTGGCCCCCTCATGCGACGAGTTGACTCACTGGAAAAGAATCTGATGCTGGGAGGGATTGGGGTTGGGAGGAGACGGGGACGACAGAGAATGAGATGGCTGGATGGCATCACCGACTCAATGGACATGTTTTTGAGTGAATTCCGGGAGTTGGTGATGGACAGGGAGGCCTGGCGTGCTGTGATTCATGGGGTCGCAAAGAGTCGGACATGTGTGAGTGACTGAACTGAACTGAAGCCAACTCGGAGATTTCCCAGATACTGAAATTATTAGTCACAGGCTTAATCATGGCTGTAATAACCATGATCCACGTAGTCAAGATGAACATTTTTGAAATAAGTGAAAAAACAAATTTTTTTAGCAGAGAACTAAAATCATTAAAAAAAATATCAGTTAGATGTGTTACAAAGAATCAAATATTTGAACTGAAATACACAACTGCAATACCCTCACAAGAATGGTCTCGACAGCAGAATACAGAAGACAGAGAAAAAAGAAAAAAGTAAGATTTTTTAATAAGATGAATAGATTCTAAAAGACATGGGAAACTACCAAATGGTGTACTATTTATATCATGACATCTAAGAGAAAGAAAAAATAGTTCAGAAAGGAAATTGAACAGCATAATGTCCTTGTGGCAGGATGTGTGTGGGGGGGACATAAAGGCACATATTTAAGGAGTTCAAGAGAATTCATTCACTTATAGCATGATCTTTAAGCTAAAAATCAAAGATAAAAATATTTATAGAGCCATAAAAAGATAGTGTTGCATATACATATATATATATATATATATATATATATATGTATATGTGCTGCTGCTGCTGCTACTGAGTCGCCTCAGTCGTGTCCGACTCTGTGCGACCCCATAGACGGCAGCCCACCAGGCTCCCCCCCTCCCTGGGATTCTCCAGGCAAGAACACTGGAGAGGGTTGCCATTGCCTTCTCCCATATAACAACAATTTAAATGGCTGCAGATTTCTTATCAGAAGACCTGGAGGCCAGAAGACAGTGGAAGAACATCTTTTGAAGTGCTTAAAAAGATAAAAATAGAGTTCACTCCGAAGTGTACATTACGTGAAAATATCTGTCAGGAGGGACAACAGAAAACAGGCATTCTCAATTGAAGAAAATCTAAAAAAAGAAAAAAAAAAAAAAAACAAAGCAGTACCAGCAAACATTTTTAAAAGATATATTGAAAGTGGTTCCTCAGGTTGAAGAGAAATTTTACCAGAGAAAAACACAGAAATTAAGAAAAAAGGAATAGTAACACAAGTGGTAAATATCTAGGTAAATATGACAGATTATTTTTCTCCTCCCAAGATCTTTAAAGCACAACACTTTTTAGATGACTTTTCAGTGTATGAATGTGCACTATGCAACTATAGCATAAATGTTTTTTACTTGAAATGGTCAAAGCTTAACTCTAAATAAACTGTGAAAGATCAGATATGTACGCAGTAATTCTAGCTGCATAGTAATGTACATTGCAACATCCTAAAATAATACAAATAAATCAATGTAAAAATTCAGTTCAGTTCAGTTCAGTTCAGTCACTCAGTCGTGTCCGACTCTCCGCGACCCCATGAATCACAGCACGCCAGGCCTCCCTGTCCATCACCAACTCCCGGAGTTCACTCAAACTCATGTCCATCGAGTCGGTGATGCCATCCAGCCATCTCATTCTCTGTCGTCCCCTTATCCTCCCGCCCCCAACCTTTCCCAGCATCAGAGTCTTTTCCAGTGAGTCAACTCGTCGCATGAGGTGGCCAAAGTATTGCAGTTTCAGCTTTAGCATCAGTCCCTCCAATGAACATCCAGGATTGATCTCCTTTAGAATAGACTGGTTGGATCTCCTTGCAGTATAAGGGACTCTCAA
The DNA here is from genome assembly GCF_049115385.1 of Moschus berezovskii. Taxonomy (NCBI): domain Eukaryota; kingdom Metazoa; phylum Chordata; class Mammalia; order Artiodactyla; family Moschidae; genus Moschus; species Moschus berezovskii. The sequence goes on from NC_142468.1 coordinate 9,277,846, forward strand.
GCGTCTTCTCCAACACCACAGTTCAAAAGCACCGATTCTTCGGTGATCAGCTTTCTTCACAGTCCAACTCTCACATCCATACATGACCACGGGAAAAACCATTGCCTTGACTAGACGGACCTTGGTTGGCAAAGTAATGTCTCTGCTTTTTAATATACTATCAAGGTTGGTCATAACTTTCCTTCCAAGGAGCAAGCAGCTTTTAATTTCATGGCTGCAATCAGCATCTGCAGTGATTTTGGAGCCCAAAAAAACAAAGTCTGACACTGTTTCCACTGTTTTCCCATCTATTTCCCATGAAGTGATGGGACCAGATGCCATGATCTTTGTTTTCTGAATGTTGAGCTTCAAGCCAACCTTTTCACTCTCCTCTTTCACTTTCATCAAGAGGCTTTTGAGTTCCTCTTCACTTTCTGCCATAAGGGTAGTGTCATCTGCATATCTGAGTTTATTGATATTTCTCCCGGCAATCTTGATTCCAGCTTGTGCTTCTTCCAGCCCAGCGTTCCTCATGATGTACTCTGCATATAAGTTAAATAAGCAAGGTGACAATATACAACCTTGACGTACTCCTTTTCCTATTTGGAACCAGTCTGTTGTTCCATGTCCAGTTCTAACTGTTGATTCCTGACCTGCATACAGGTTTCTCAAGAGGCAGGTCAGGTGGTCTGGGATTCCCATCTCTTTCAGAATTTTCCACAGTTTATTGTGATCGACACAGTCAAAGGCTTTGGCATAGTCAATGAAGCAGAAATAGATGTTTTTCTGAAACTCTCTTGCTTTCTCCATGATCCAGCGGATGTTGGCAATTTGATCTCTGGTGCCTCTGCCTTTTCTAAAACCTGCTTGAACATCTGGGAGTTCACGGTTTACATACTGCTGAAGCCTGGCTTGGAGAATTTTGAGCATGACTTTACTAGCGTGTGAGATGAGTGCAATTGTCCGGTAGTTTGAGCATTCTTTGGCATTGCCTTTCTTTGGGATTGGAATGAAGACTGACCTCTTCCACGCCTGTGGCCACTGCTGAGTTTTCCAAATCTGCTGGCATATTGAGTGCAGCACTTTCACAGCATCATCTTTCAAGATTTGAAATAGCTCAACTGGAATTCCATCACCTCCACTAGCTTTGTTCATAGTGATGCTTTCTAAGGCCCACTTGACTTCACATTCCAAGAGGTCTGGCTCTAGGTCAGTGATCACATTATCGTGACTATCTTGGTCGTGAAGATCTTTTTTGTACAGTTCTTCTGTGTATTCCTGCCACCTCTTCTTAATATCTTCTGCTTCTGTTAGGTCCATACCATTTCTGTCCTTTATCGAGCCCATCTTTGCATGAAATGTTCCCTTGGAATCTCTAATTTTCTTGAAGAGGTCTCTTGTTTTTCCTATTCTGTTGTTTTCCTCTATTTCTTTGCATTGATCACTGAGGGAGTCTTTCTTATCTCTCCTTGCTATTCTTTGGAACTCTGCATTCAGATGCTTATATCTTTCCTTTTCTCCTTTGCTTTTCGCTTCTCTTCTTTTCACAGCTATTTGTAAGGCCTCCTCAGACAGCCATTTCGCTCTTTTGCATTTCTTTTCCATGGGGATGGTCTTGGTCCCTGTCTCCTGTACAATGTCACGAACCTCCGTCCAGAGTTCATCAGGCACTCTATCAATCAGATCTAGTCCCTTAAATCTATTTCTCACTTCCACTGTATAATCATAAGGGATTTGATTGAGGTCATATCTGAATGGTCTAGTGGTTTTCCCTACTTTTTTCAATTTAAGTCTGAACTTCGCAATAAGGAGTTCATGATCTGAGCCACAGTCAGCTCCTGGTCTTGTTTTTGCTAACTGTATACAGCTTCTCCATCTTTGGTTGCAAAGAATATAATCAATCTGATTTCAGTGTTGACCATCTGGTGATGTCCATGTGTAGAGTCTTCTCTTGTGTTGTTGGAAGAGGGTGTTTGCTATGACCAGTGCATTCTCTTGACAAAACTCTATTAGCCTTTGCCCTGCTTTATTCCGTGCTCCAAGGCCAAATTTGCCAGTTACTCCAGGTGTTTCTTGACTTCCTACTTTTGCATTCCAGTCCCCTATAATGAAAAGGACATCTTTTTTGGGTGTTAGTTCTAAAAGGTCTTTTAGGTCTTCATAGAACTGATTAACTTCGGCTTCTTCAGCATTACTGGTTGGGGCATAGGTCTGGATTACTGTAATATTGAATGGTTTGCCTTGGAAACGAACAGAAATCATCCTGTCATTTTTAAGATTGCATCCAAGTACTGCATTTCAGACTCTTTTGTTGACCATGATGGCTACTCCATTTCTTCTAAGGGATTCCTGCCCACAGTAGTAGATATAATGGTCATCTCAGTTAAATTCACCCATTCCAGTCCATTTTAATTCACTGATTCCTAGAATGTCGACGTTCACTCTTGCCATCTCCTGTTTGACCACTTCCAATTTGCCTTGATTCATGGACCTAACATTCCAGGTTCCTATGCAATATTGCTCTTTACAGCACCGGACCTTGCTTCTATCACTGGTCACATCCACAACCGGGTATTGGTTTTGCTTTTGCTCCAACCCTTTATTCCTTCTATAGTTATTTCTCCACTGAGCTCCAGTAGCATACTGGGCACCTATTGACCTGGGGAATTCCTCATTCAGTATCCTATCATTTTGCCCTTTGTTACTGTTCATGGGGTTCTCAAGGCAAGTATACTGAAGTGGTTTGCCATTCCCTTCTCCAGTGGACCACATTCGGCTGTGGTCCATGTGATCAGATCGGCTAGTTTCCTGTGGTTATGATTTCAGTTTGTCTGCCCTCTGGTGCCCCCTCGCAATACTTACCGTCTTATTTGGGTTTCTCTTACCTTGGTCGTGGAAAATCTCTTCACAGCCGCTCCAGCGAAGTGCAGCCGCTGTACCTTACCTTGGGGCCGGCGGCTCTCGCGTCGAAAATTAAGTGCAGTGGAAGAAAATTTTACATATTGAGATATAGGGAAATCATTCTGACTTACACATAATTTAACTTAAATGTGAAAGTGAACGTCATTCAGTTGTTCTGACTCTTTGCGACCCCATGGACTATACAGTCCATGGAATTTTCCAGGCCAGAGTACTGGAGTGGGTAGCCTTACCCTTATGCAGGGGCTCTTCCCAACCCAGGGACTGAACGCAGGTTTCCCGCATTGCAGGCAGATTTTTTATTAACTGAGCTATCAGGGAAGCCCAATGTTGTGCTAACTAAAACAGCCTGTCTGCAGCCAATCAGACATGGATTGCACATGTGCTTTAACCATTAAAGAAAAGAATGCATTTACAAATCCAGATGGTGTAGTTGTGGTACAGGTTTCCAAAATGGAGCCACATAGCCATTGTGAGTATGGTGTCAGACATGTTCCTGCATCACTGACAACTCGAATTTTCTGAACCATCTCAGATTGAAGGACAACATCAATTGCTCTCAAAACAGGATCGGCTGGCTACCAGATACAACTTTATGGTCTCAAGTTCTCCCCCTGTAACTAGTAACCATTTCAGACCTCAACAGACATTAGTTAATAAACACCATTATTTCTTGCCAACTTCAATTATAATTTTTGGCAGAAAACTTATGTAACTTTGCTGTTTTTGCCTTTAAGCTTCCCTCATTTTGTAGTCCAGTGGACCATAGTTCAATTGCTTCTTGAAACTGTGTTACCTGGGCTATAGTCCTCAGTTTAGCCCAATTAAACTCTTTTCTATTCCTATCATAGATTGCTCACTGATTGTCCATCGACAAATGTATTACTAAAAATACATTCAAATCAACTGAAAGAACTCTGGCTAAAGAAAAAGAAGAAAAAACAGAGTAAAGAAAACAATACACCAATTTATAAATTGGGTTTTTAACATATATCAACAAAATATTAAGATTACATGAAATGTAAATGTGATAAATATGCCAATTATTGGGATTGTCAGATTGGATTTTTAAAAAGAAGGTAGAACTATGTGCTGTCTAAAATAAACACGTTTACTCAAAACAAAATTACATAAATAACTTTAGGAAAAAGGGTAAAATATATATATATATATATATATATATATATATAAACACAAATGTTTAAAAACCTAGTATTGCTGTATTATTAATAATATCAGACAAAGTAGACTTTAGAAGAAAAAACACTCAGTTCAGTACAGTTCAGTCACTCAGTCGTATCCGACTCTTTGTGACCCCATGGATTGCACCAAGCCAGGCCTCCCTGTCTGTCACCAACTCCCAGAGTCCACCTGAACCCATGTCCGTTGAGTTGGTGATGCCATACAACCATCTCATCCTCTGCCGTCCCCTTCTCCTCCTGCCTTCAATCTTTCCCAACATCAGGGTCTTTTCAAATGAGTCAGCTCTTCACATCAGGTGGCCAAATTTGAAACTCCAAATCAGGTGGAGTTTCAGCATCAGTCCTTCCAATGAACACCCAGGTTCGATCTCCCTTAGAATGGACTGGTTGGATCTCCTTGCAGTCCAAGGGACTCTCAAGAGTCTTCTCCAACACCACAGTTCAAAAACATCAATTCTTCTGTGCTCAGCTTTCTTTATAGTCCAACTTTCACATTCATACATGACTACTGGAAAAACTGTAGTCTTACCCAAGATAAAAGAAGGGCGTTACATAATGATAGAAGATCAATTCACTAAGAAATCATAGCAAATTCATAAAATGCAAATGAATCTAACTATATATAAATACGTGTATATCTATAAGTTTTGGGAAAAAACATATAATTTGAAGGAGAAAAGGACAAATCCACAGTTATTTATGGATCCTTGAATATTCCTTTCTCAGTAACCAGTAGAAGAGAAATGATAAAATTTGCAAAATATAGATGATCTAAGCAACACTATTCTCCTACTTGACCTGACTTATTCATTGAACACTGCAATAAACAGTTGTAGAATACACACTCATGTAAAGTGTACATGTGTCCTTACTAAGACAGATCACAATCTTGCACATAAGTCTTTATAAATATAATGGAATATAAGCCATAAAAGTGTATTCTTTAACCATAACAAAATTACATGAGAAACTAATAACAGCAAGATCATAGAGAAATCCCCAACCACTTGGGAAGTAAAATAAATAAAGCACTTTCAAATAATACATCGATACAAAGAGAAACTCTCCAGATACTTTAGAAATATTTTGAACTGAATAAAAAGAATGACAACATGAATAACACAAATAACATGTCATAATTTGATGCAGTTAAAAAGGGCTTGAATAAAATTCATAGCATCAAAGGTTTACATTAGAAAAGAAGATAAATGTTTTTCAAGTCAATAATCTATGCTTATATCATAAGAAACTTGAAAGACAAAAACACATTATATCCAAAGTAATCAAAAATGAATTACTGAGATAAAAATGGAAATTTAGAAAAAAAGGTCTCTCAAGCAAAATCTCTGAGACCAATAGGTAATTTTCTGAAAGTTCAATAAATTGATTAACCTTTCCAGATACAATTTACCAATATCAGGGTTGAAACTGGAAAGTCACTGTAGAATCTAGAAATACTAAAAAGATAATGAAAAGACTAAGAGCACTTCTCTGCTCACAAATTATACAACATAGATAAAATGAATCAAATCATTGAAAGAAACAAACTATCAATATTTACTCAAGAAGAAAGATAAATGAGTTATTTTATTTATTAAATAAGATTAATTCATACTTCAAAGAAAACTCAAGGTCAGTATAATTTTATTGGTCAATTTTGAGTCATTTAAAAAATAATGCCATGTCTACTCAATCTGTTCCAGAAAAATAGAAGATCATGGTACTCTTCCCACATCTTTTTCTGAGGCCAGTATTACCTCAATATCAAAACCAAAGAAAGACATAATGTTAATTAAAGCATACCCTTTATTAAGAGAAAAGAAAATACCCTCATTAGACACAGCAATCTTTTTTAAAATACATCTTGACCAAACTGTGTTTACACTGGAAATACAGGGCTAATTTACCATTCAATATCAATCAGTGTAATTCACACCAAACTGAAGAAGAAAATAATATCAATTCAATAGAGAGGAAAAAAAATCATTTGCCAAAATCAATACATTCATTATAAAAAAAAAAAACACTTGGCAGTTAGGAATGGAAGGAAACATTCTTAAGCTTGTAAAGATGACAGAGGATGAGATGGTTGGATGGCATCACCGATTCGATGGACATGAGTTTGAGCAAGCTCTGGGAGTTGGTGATGGACAGGGAGGCCTGGTGTGCCACAGTCCGTGGGGTTTCAAAGAGTCAGACACGACTGAGCGATTGAGCTGAACTGAAGGACAACCTACAAAAAGCTTTAGATAACAGTAAATGAAATGGTGAAAGCGTATTTTTCCCTTTAGTTTGGTCACAAGGCCAAGTGAGTGAGTCTCCACACTCACCACTCTTCATCACGTTATGCAGGAAATCCTACCCAGTTCAACAAGGCAAGATAAATAGAAACATGCAGATATGAAGGGAAGAAATGAAATTGACTCTACTTGCAGACAGAGTAGCTGTTTACATACAGTAATCTGAAAGTAAAAAGGTACAATGAATTTCTAGAAGTTATAAGCAAGTTTAGCAAGAGCAAATGATATATGGTCAATATATAAAAATAAATTGCATATATAAAACACATTTCAAGGCATCTTGTAGACAGTAGGTGTTAAGTGTATGTCTGTGGCTTAAAGAAAGGTAAAATAGACATTTAATTTAACCTAAGTGAAGAAGAACTAAAGAGACTCCTGATGAAAGTGAAAGAGGAGAGTGAAAAAGTTGGCTTAAAACTCAACATTCAGAAAATAAAGATCATGGCATCCAGTCCTGTCACTTCATGGCAAATAGATGGGGAAACATTAGAAACAGTGGCTGACTTCATTTTTCAGTCAGTTCAGTTCAGTTCAGTCGCTCAGTCGTGTCCGACTCTCCGCGACCCCATGAATCACAGCACGCCAGGCCTCCCTGTCCATCACCAACTCCCGGAGTTCACTCAAACTCGTGTCCACAGAGTCGGTGATGCCATCCAGCCATCTCATTCTCCGTCGTCCCCTTCTCCTCCCACCCCCAACCTTTCCCAGCATCAGAGTCTTTTCCAGTGAGTCAACTCGTCGCATGAGGTGGCCAAAGTATTGGAGTTTCAGCTTTAGCATCAGTCCCTCCAATGAACATCCAGGATTGATCTCCTCTAGAATGGACTGGTTGGATCTCCTTGCAGTATAAGGGACTCTCAAGAGTCTTCATTTTTAGGGGCTCCAAAATCACTGCAGATGGTGATTGCAGCCATGAAATTAAAAGACAGTTACTCCTTGGAAGGAAAGTTATGACCAACCTAGATAGCATATTAAAAAGCAGAGACATTACTTTGCCAACCAAGGTCCGTCTAGTCAAGGCTATGGTTTTTCCAGTGGTCATGTATGGATATGAGAGTTGGACTATAAAGAAAGCTGAGCATCCAAGAATTGATGCTTTTGAACTGTGGTGCTGGAGAAGACTCTTGAGAGTCCCTTGGACTGCAAGGAGATCCAATCAGTCCATCCTAAAGGAGATCCGTTGTGGGTGTTCATTGGAAGGACTGATGCTGAAGCTGAAACTTCAATACTTTGGCCACCTGATGAGAAGGGCTGACTCATTTGAAACGACCCTGATTCTGGGAAAGATTGAGGGCAGGAGAAGAAGGGGATAACAGAGGCTGAGGTGATTGGATGGCATCACGGACTCAAAGGACATGGGTTTGGGTGGGCTCCGGGAGTTGGTGATGGACAGGGAGGCCTGGCCTGCTGCGGTTCATGGGGTCGCAAAGAGTCGGACATGACTGAGTGACTGAAGTGAACTGAACTGAACTAAAGTGTTAGTATCCAACATTGTTTGTTGCTGTTGTTTAGTCCCTAAGTTGTGTCTGACTTTTTTGCAACCCCACAGACTGTAACACATCAGCATCTCTGTTCATGGAATTTCTCTAGCAAGAATACTGGAATGGGATGCAATTTCCTTCTCCAGGGATCTTCTCAGCCCAAGTATTGAACCCATGTCTCCTGCATTGGCAAGGGGATTCTTTACCTCTGAGCCACCTGGGAAGCCCTAAGCATCCAGTATCTAACACCTAAAAAGATTTTGAGATATTATATTGTAAGGCATGATTGGCTCAGACGGAAAAGCATCTGCCTGCAATGCAGGAGATCCAGGTTCAATCCCTGGGTTGGGAAGATCCCCTGGAGAAGGAAATGGCAACCCACTCCAGTACTCTTACCTGGAAAATTCCACAGACAGAGGAGCCTGCTAGGCTACAGTCCATGTGGTTGCAAAGAGTCAGACATGACTGAGTGACTTCACTTTTCAGAGACAGATGTGTTGCAGAAAATTATATTTATCTCTGAAGTAAGGAATGGTTGGTTATTTTCTTTTACCTTATACCTCTTACCTTTTTTTTTTAATATAAACTGAAGAGATAAATACTATTGAAATCAATATATGAAGTCTGTTGTGTAGTAAAATATTTTGAAAACTATTTTTCTAACCCCGTATTCTTGGGGAATGCTTGAGAAAAATAATGTGCAAAATCTGTGATGATAGTAGATTTGTTCAATAAATTTTACTGACTGTCAAATCTGTTCCATGCAACATCTTGGGAAACTGTGTACTGGAAATTGTGATTCAAGGAAGGTTAGTTCAAGGAAGATCAGGGTGTAAATCTTATCCACAATGGTTTCAAATACTTGTGGGTAGAAGAACAAATGCAAACACTTATTTGTCAGTTTGTATTAAGAAAAAGTTGAAACCCTAGTTGCTGATTGATAGACTCAGCATACGACAAACTTGGTCAAAAGTTATAGTGGAAAATAAGTCTTTTCTTGAAACTGTAGTTTGATGCATGAATGCTCATCCCTGCTGGGAACCCAAGAGTGTGAAAATAGATCATTTTATAAATAGAAGATCTTTTTCCAGCTAATCTAAAGCTCTCACTTCAAGTTCAAGGCAAATGAAATTTGATTTAGATCTAAAGATACTTAGTTTTATAAGTTGATCCACTCATTCCTGATTGAATTAGTCATTAATAGGAAAAAGAAACTTGGCTAAAAGCAAATCTTGGTACAATAAAAATCTAAGAACAAAAGATAAACAGGGAAAAAATAAAAATAAAAAAGTACCTCCCTCTCTAATTCCTACCTTCCAAAATAGTCAAATAGAGAAAAGCAAGAGCATATTCCTTGGGACCAGCAAAAAAAATTAAAAATTATGTGTAATTTCAGAAAAGGAACTAAAATCATTTTGAAGATTCCAAGGGCAGATGTTTTATAATCTATAATTCTAAGGTTATCAACATCCATTAGACCAGCTATATTTTCATTCTGCGTCTTTTTGAATTGTTTTTATTTAAATGGCTTCTTCAGTTCTTTTTTTGTTTTTTCCTTTGTTTTTGCTTCCACTATGCTTACTTCCGGAGAAGGCAATGGCACCCCACTCCAGTACTCTTGCCTGGAAATTCCCATGGACGGAGGAGCCTGGTGGGTTGCAGTCCATGGGGTCACTAAGAGTCGGACACGACTGAGCGACTTCACTTTCACTTTTCCTTTCATGCGTTGGAGAAGGAAATGGCAACCCACTCCAGTGTTCTTGCCTGGAGAATCCCCTGGACGGAGGAGCCTGGTGGGCTACAGTCTATGGGGTCACACAGAGTCAGACATGACTGAAACGACCTAGCAGCAGCAGCAGCATACTTAATTTGTCTTTGTTATTATGTGAGGATTAGAAGAGTAAAGATATCTTTAATTGAAAAAAAAAACATTTCTTGTTATATCTGCTTATATTTTTAAATTTAATATCAAGTTAAAATATTAAACTTTATTTTAAATCCTAACAAATAACATCCTGTTACAATGCTAGGACAGCTAAAAATAACAGCAACAATAAAAACTTTGTACAATAAGTTTCTGAAGCCTCAGCAAATGGTTTTATTCTTTAAAGGAATGTGTCAGTTTAGCCAAATTCTATGCAAGAAGCAAACTTAGACTTAATATTTGTCAAACATCCATATGACTTGAAGTCCTCTCAGAATAGCATAATCAACAGATATTCATAAAGTTGTAATTTAATCAAATATTAGTTGATAGTGAAGCCCATGATAGTGAAGTCATGTCCCATTTTTGTGTTTCTCAAGGCTATGTATTAATACAACGCTGGACATTTAGTACAAATGTCTGAGTGGATTTATTTTATAATATTCCATATGGCAGCTTAAAATCATGACATGTCCTTGGAACTTGTGGTTTTAACACAAGATTTTGACTACCTGGGCATGTACACAAGTGTTCCTGGGCATGTACTTCTAAAAACAGTTTCATTTATTTGACTGTGTTGGATCTTTTCTGCTTTCCATGAGCTTTCTGTAGCTATGGTGAGCAAAGGGCTACTCTTCCTTGCTGTGTGGGGATTTCAATAGTTGTAGCATGTGGGCTCAGAAGTTGGAGCACACAAGTTCAACAGTTGTGGCCCTTGGGCTTAGTTGCTCTGAGGCATGTGGAATCTTCCCGGCTAGGGGTCAAACACACGTTTCCAACATTGACAGGTGGATTCTTATCCACTGCGCCACCAGGGAAGTTCTACTGGCATGCGCTTTTGTGCTTCAATTTCTGGACTCATCTGCTAATGGGTTGGAGGCCATCATCAAGGAACTAGGCGGTATCTCGGGATTAGTCACCTTAATATGCTTATCCATTTTAGGTGAAGACAACTTGGACCGATGTTTCATAGCTAATGCATGGCACTTCTGGGATTCCGCCCCAGGGAGCCCATCTCAAAGCCCTGCACAAGCAACCCCTCTGCTCCACTGTCTCTAAGGCTGTTGCCCTGGTCATGTTTCCTCTGTCCCCTTTGCCGAAGGTCACGTGTACCTTTTAGCGGTAGAAGTGGTGTGTGCGATGGAATCGTGGTCCACCTGGGCAGCAAGCCCTCAGCTTCACCTCTTACGAGTTGCATGCCTTGAATCAGTCATTTGACCTCTCTGAGCTCTGTGCGAGTTTCTTTACTTGCGAAGTTTCAGGGGATAGTAGTAATCCTCGCTCTCCTGCTTCAGCAGGCAGATGCACCCTTCATGAAATACTCCCACCTTGTCATTCATGGAGCTCACTCATAATACCAGTCCTGAAATATCATTATTTCTGTGACTTCACTATACCATACCCACATTTTGTAAGTAACTTTTCATTAAACTATCCTTAAATAATCCTATTTTGTGGATACCCTCCATTTCCTTTTGGACCCTGACTAATGCAACCACCCTGCGTTAGTAGCTGTGGTGAGCAAAGGGCTACTCTTCCTTGCTGGTCTCCTTCCCTTAGCAATCTTCTTAACCCTAAGGAACACCTAAGTTAGGTGTTCTATTTTTTTTTTTCTCCTGAAGCACAAATAACCTTATACAGAATATACTCCATTGTTCAGTTTTGGATATAGAGGCTTAACACGAGGCATGGCACATAGGGAGGCATCATGGCACCTGGAGTCTCAACCACTCAGATGCAAACCTCAAATCTGCCGTGTCATTGCCTTGTGAATGTGAAGTATACCATTTAATATGACTTAGCCTCAATATTAGCACGATTAACATGTTAATTATTTACTCCATAATGAAATATACAGGTATCACAAACCAATGTCTAGCAATTTTTAAATATATTGCCTGACAATTAATAACTGCTTATGAAATTTTGCTAGTGCTTTTATTATTATTGCTATCTAGTGCTTCATATTACTATCCAGGGCTTCCCTGGTGGCTCAGACAGCAAAGAATCTGCCTGCAATGTGGGAGACCTGGGTTTGATCCCTGGATTGGGAAGATCCCCTGGAGGAGAGCAAGGCAAGAGGAGACCGGTGGGCGACAGTCCATGGGTCGGAAAGAGTTGGATATGACTGAGTATTCACAGTGCTTCATAAATAATTGCAAAGTAAATATAAAAAGAAGGTGTTTATTTAACTTTATGATTATATGAAAAGGAATCCACTCTAAAAACGCATAAAGCAACAAGTTACTTTCTTATGATCTCCACTTGTTCAAGATAAGATACATTTTTATGTCACCTATGGTGTTTATTTTGCAAAGAGACCAATCTTGTGATTTATTGAACACAAAATTATAAAAATATAATCCTTTCTATGCTTTTTATTTCCCATGACTTCAGAAGGATGTGAAATAGTTTCCACATTCATTCTGAGAAGTAGTATTCAAACAAACTTAGATTCAAGCAGTTTGTTTTCCATAAGATTCGGAAAGTTGAGTAAATGTGTGTGTCTTTGAGTACTATATTATTTAAAAGGAACACTTTTTTTTTCCCCCACAGGGAAAACAAGACCCTAAAGACTAACAAATTCAATTAGTTGGCTTCTGGCATCAGAAAATTTAACCAAGTACACCTGAGCCTTCAAGGACCCCTATTAAGAGCAATAAATACCCTCTAGAAACAACCTGGAAATGCATTAGCCAATTTAGAGGCAAGAGCTAATGGAGAATAAATACTGGCTAGAGATTCTGCAGGGGAAGTGTAGGGAGGCTCAGTGCAATTGTCCTTCTCACATTTTCCTAGTGTAGTGACCCCAGGGTAAAAGTCTCCTAACCACATTCTGCCCCTTCTCTTAATCCAGCTGACTAGTTTATGTCTGACTTTTCAAGTCCATGTCAGTCTGAGCTGAATTTTCAAGTCCATTTTAAGAGAAAATAATCAAACGACTTCCCCATAGCTCAGATGGAGAACCGCTGGAGTAGAGAAGACAGCAAGATGCAGTTTCTGGGAGGGAAGGACAGTATTTGGAATGGAAAACGAAGCAAAAAGGAGCCAACTAATGCCCACATAGCATTTCCAGTAAAAGGAGTTTGACCCATAGCCAAAGGGTTTGGTCATGGTTTGAGCTTCATCTATTTATCACAACAGTTAGCTCAAGAGAAAGTTTTTTAAAACTCTGCAGCCTAATTATTAGGCTTAATCTTGACAGCTAAAAGCCTATTCGGTCCTCAGTAGAAAATGAACTTCATTATCAATCACTGTAACTATTAGCTGAAACCTAAGTCCTACTCTAATTAATTAGTCTTGAAATATTAAATACGATCAACTCTCTTTGGAGTTGTTTCCCACGGGAATAAAAGCCTGCAGATTTATCCACGTCAAGTGCAGACAGAGACATTTGGGATCTTCGCTATTTTGACGAAAATTGTCAAATGACAATAATCTTGAACAATATCACAGTCGTTCCTCAAAGTTACAGGCAAGCTATGAAAAGTTTAAAATTATCTTTAAGATTTTCTTCCAACAGCTCAAAGGCAAGTAATAAGATCAGTCTTGTTGACAAAACAAAAAACACAGTTTCATCCAACACTTGCTTCTGTCCTGTTTAACCCATGATATTAAATGTAAGATTGCTCCATACTTGAGTAGTGCAACATAACAACCCTTCATTAGAGCCTGGAAATACAGCTGGGGTTCCCATCAAAGTGGGTCAGCTGGATCATAAAAGACACTGGCAAATGTGTCAGTCAAGTGAAATTGCTAAGTTGAGTTCTAACTCTTTCTTCCACTCAAGCCCTCTTTTAGTATTAAGGTCACTGGGTAGTTCTATCTTTGGATAAGAATTACCAGATTTGTTTCATCTCCTCACTGCTCCCCACACCCTAAGAAAGATTTTGGCCTTACAATCTATGTTAACGTTGTCTGTAGTTTTTGGTTTACATTCTGTTGAAACTGGACTTAAATCTCAATTAATTTATGGGAGCACTATCTTTTTGATAAGTAAAATGAAACGAATACATCTAAGATAAGAAATCATCAGCAGGCTGGATTGGTAATTTTAAACTGATTTAAAGCAGTTTACAGACAAAATTCAAACATTTCACACACAGACTTCTGTGTGTTCACACACATGCACACAGAAACAGCCCATGTGCTTATTGATTACTCTATATGTGGTCTGATCGTTAATAAAATGAGAGACTAATCTTGCCTGGCATGCTGTGATTCATGGGGTCGCAAAGAGTCAGACACGACTGAGCGACTGAACTGAGCTAAACTGAAATCTTCTCTTCATACTTCACTGTCACAAGTTTTTGTTGTTATAGTGGAAAAGATCATAGCTTAAAGTGGTTACTTCCTCTCCAAATTCTAGCATGGAGAAATGTAACTTCAATAACTTAAGTACCTTTCAGTATGTTTTATTCGGTTGACTTCTGGGGTTATTCCTGGACAGTTTAAAGACATGAATCATTTGTGCTATCCTCTGGGAAGAGATATTAATTTTTTGTTCTGAACTTTAACATATGATCTTTACAGTGATTTTTGAGGGCAGACCTTTGGTTTCTTGGTACTCTTTAATAATTTGTATTTGATTTCAAGTAGTCAACTTAAATTCATTTATTTTTTCATAATTCTGATTTCGTTTATATTTTCATTATGATTGAATCCCTTTCATGATTTGTGAGTTAAGAAATAAAAAGATAGCTTAAGATATAAAAAGATAGCTTTATTCAGAAAGGAAAATATGAAAAAATCAATTACATTTTCATATCGTTTCCACTACTGTAATGCATAGTTACCAACTTCCCTTGAGAAAGCCTATGTATTGTTGAATGTGTTTGCATTAAAGTAACAGTATAGTACTTTAGCAATGTATGCATACTCTAAATTATTTATGGGCAGGATAGACAGGAAGGAAACATACAAGAGAGGGATATTCACTCAAGAGTAACACCACTGGACTCTGGCTAATTATATCCTTCATAGAAGCTCATGTAAATACATACATTATTTTTCCCTAAAGTCCAGAGGATAGATTAGAGAGTCACAATTTCATGGAGTTCAGGCACTTTATGACTACATTCTATTATATATAATGAATAAATATCTATAAATAAATAATTTTAATTGATGAAACAAGAAGGTAAATTTCTAGTTCAAAAATGTGTAGCCAGCTAGTAGCAGGTCGATATTAGGCTTCTTATAATTGAAACTAAATCTCTGACAAATATTGCTAAATTGTGTTTTTATGTATTGATTTCTTTTCTTTTTTTTTCTCTATGGAGGCAAGAATAAAAGAAAAATGTGTCTTCATACTTTCTAAATCCCCCCACAGAATCCACTTTTGTGTTTTTTCATATAGTTTTTCTATAGTCGTTAAACTCTTAGTAGGTATGAATGATGATTTAATAGGTTAAAGACTCTGCATTCTACCAATGTATTGAAATATTTCCACTCTTCCATTAATATGTCAAAAATAGCAACAAGTAGGAGTATTTTCATATTTACCCAAGTAAATATTTGAAAATCATTGTGGATTCTTAGTATTAAGGGAGTATGATCCTTTGGGTAAAGTGTTATATAGAACAGCATCAACAGCTGAAAAAAATCAGCTTCCTTTTCAAAAATTTTCTGTGCTAAAATAATTGAAATTAAAGAAAAAACTAAATTACCTGATATATTCAGTTCAGTTGCTCAGTCATGTCAGTCTCTTCCCGACCCCATGGACCACAGCACGCCAGGCCTCCCTGTCCATCACCACCTCCCAGAGTTTACTCAAACTCATCTCCATTGAGTCAGTAATGCCATCCAACCATCTCAACCTCTGTCATCCCCTTCTCCTCCTGCCCTCAATCTTTCCCAGCATCAGGGTCTTTTCAAATGAGTCAGCTCTTCACATCAGGCGGCCAAAGTATCAGAGTTTCAGCTTAAACATCAGTCCTTCCAATGAAAACTAGGACTGATCTCCTTTGGTTGGATCTCCTTACAGCCCAAAGGACTCTCAAGAGTCTTCTACAACACCATAGTTCAAAAGCAGCCATTCTTCCGCGCTCAGCTTTCTTTATAGTCCAACTCTTATATCCGCACCTGATATATTAGGTTCAGTTCAGTTCAGTTCAGTTCAGTTGCTCAGTCGTGTCCGACTCTCTGCGACCCCATGAATCACAGCACTCCAGGCCTCCCTGTCCATCACCAACTCCTGGAGTTCACTCAAACTCATGTCCATAGAGTCGGTGATGCCATCCAGCCATCTCATTCTCGGTTGTCCCCTTCTCCTCCCGCCCCCAACCTTTCCCAGCATGAGTCTTTTCCAGTGAGTCAACTCATCGCATGAGGTGGCCAAAGTATTGCAGTTTCAGCTTTAGCATCAGTAATTTGATAAATTTTGAAGAGCTAAAGATCGTCAACTTATGTGGAGTTGTGTTGTGTGTTAGTTGCTCAGTCGTGTTCGACTCTTTGTGACCCCACGGACTGTAGCCCACCAGGCTTCTCTGTCCATGGAATTCTCCAGGCAAGAGTACTGGAGTGGATTGCCATTCCCTTCTCCAAAGGATCTTCCCAACCCAGGAATCAAACCCTGGTCTCCTGCATGGCAGGCCGATTCTTTACCGTTTGAGCTACAAGGAAGTCAGATGTATTTTAATCATGCATCAAATTATGACTTTATTTTATTGTATTGAATGGCCTATAAACTACCTTTCTACAAAGTACTATCAGATTGTAGGTGAAAGATACCAGATTAAGGATGGTAACTCCTTTGAGCTGAAAGATTGATCTAATCTATTCTATACCTAACAACCAATTGCAGTACAAACAGGAATTGTATTAAATTTGGACATTGTGACCCAGGTCCATGAAATGAGTTTATAGAATGTTTACCATAATTATTTGTAGATTCGGCTCTAACTAGTTAATTGAATTACACAGATAAGAACACAATTTTTCAGCTAAGACATAGAATTCCACTTCTTTGGGGCTTCTTAAGTCTATATTAAGCTTTTTCAAGAATAAGAAGTAGATTCAAGAAAGCCAAGATACTACTTTTAAGTGAATTGCCTTCTCATTTTTTTGTAATTATGTACAATATAGCTGAAACATTTGAATAAATATTCCCAAAATACATGCTAAAGCACATGATAAATACATTATCCTCCCTCAAGTGACAGATCTTTAATTGGTAGAAGACATTTCACAAATGTTTACAAAAATGCAATAGAGATTTGAATATTACATTATACTCCCTTCTTCTCTTCTCTGCAGCCTCTAGACAAAGATATATATTTTATATGTATTATATATATGTGCAAATTTATGCATGATGGGTCTGACTTACTTCATTGATATGTTCAAATTCTATGAGACTTTCATTCAAACATTACAATAATATTCAACAGAGACCGATGGCATCCATCCACAGCATTTCTTTATAAGAAAGTGTTTCTCCGGTGTAAAAATAAGTGATTGAACTGGAATTTTAACACTGCTAAAAACTTTCCTCCTAGTTTTCTGCTGAAAATTAGTCATGTCTAGGTTTCTATTTTATGTCTCTTTCTTAATATAGATCGTCATGAATTAGACATTAGCAAAAACCTTAGCTTTTACACATTTTTCCTAATTCTCAGCGTAAATCACTTTGCTAAATTCTGCATTTGCCTTTTTGCTTTTTTGTTGGGTAGCTCTCAGAAACTATCTTCTGAACTTTATGTACCCTTCCTTATCAGTCTAAGTGTCTTTATTTCTTCTGGACTTACTTTTATCATTAGCTTTTCATCAGTCCATAACGTATAATACATTTTAAATTTTGTTAAGCATTGGATTTATCCTGTAAGTTTCTCAAATAATTTAAATTTCACACTCTTATTCAAATAGAATAACTTACCCCACAGTGACATTCTAAATTATCAATCCTATTTTTTGTTTGCTTTTTCTTGAATGTTTATAGAATGTTAAATAAGGTAGAGAAACAGTGTCAATAAAATACTGTGAAGAAAAATCATTTAATATACAAAGCTTTAAAAAGCAGTACTTTTTAAAGCATGATGCTGAGTATAATGGCTACAGTCCATGGGGTTGCAAGGAATCGAACATGACTGAGCACACACGCATATCGAATATAATTAGAAAGAAAGAAAAAAACAGTCAGTAGCCAGAAGGAAAAAACAAAAGGATAAGGACTGTATGGCAAGAAATAATCATGTAGCTTTTAGAGAAAAAATGAGAAATGATCAGATACTCTAAGTTGCAAATATCATCTCTTTTCTAAAGGGCAATAGCCTAAGAAATGTGTAATTAGGTTAATGCACGACTGAAGTGACTTAGCAGCAGCAGCAGCAGCCTTATCAATGGGCTTCTTCAGTGGCTCAGCAATAAAGAATCTGCCTGCAATGCAGGAGCCGCAGAGACATGGTTTGATCCCTGGGTCATGAAGATCCCCTGGTCCAGGAGGGCATGGACTTGCAGTACCCTTGCCTAGAGAATCCCATGGACAGAGGAGCTTGGCAGGCTACCATCCATGGCTTGGCAAAGAGTCGGACACGACTGAAGCAACTTAGCACACAAGCATGCACACACAGTCTCATAAATGCACCCTGGTATACTTTAACAAGAAGTATCTTGGATCAGGAAAAGGTTATGACACTTCATAAGTTGGAAAATTGGGCTGAGACCAACTTTTGAGGATCTTTCAAGTTTTCTTTATAGAAATGCTTCTAGTTGAGGGTTAATTTTGCCTGGCACTTCCGTGTTTAGTTTCTAAGATTAATTTGCACTGCTAGAGCCATATTCTGGACAACAATGAATTAAAAGTGCTAGAGATGTTTGAAAAACTAAGTTCATGGCATCTGGTCCCATCACTTTATGGCAAATGGAACAGAGTTGGACATGACAAGAGATGATAGTTCCACAGAAAGTCAAACCAATCAATAAAATGACTGGAGGATATATTTAGATTATTTTATTTTCAGAAAAATAAAATTGGAAGAAAGATGTTGAAATTTACAGGGATTTTGTAATAGAAGACCTTATTCTTGAAAACAATGAGTAGCAGTTTGAAAATATTCCCACAAATTTTAAGGACAATGGAAACAGAACTTTTGGAAGACCATGACTGAAAATGTGGTTTTGTTGTTATGGTTGGGCTCCATTTTCATTTCTTCAGCTCAGAAAGTTATTTTCATTATTTCTGTAGTTTGCACGTAGAAGTAAAGCAGAATGTTTTCAAGTTGTTCTACTAATAAAGCAAAGACAATATCCATGGTAAATATATCTATGGTAAAGAAGAAGCCCATCTTCCAAGGTTTATTCAAACTTTGGCCTCTGTAAAGCCACAGAAGTCAAGGTCACAAATGTGAGAAAGACATGTGGGCTTTTGGAATCTGACCAAGACAGTTTATCTGTCAAACTGCAATCACCAAACAGCAACTGACCTTTACATGTGTAGCTTTGATTTGAACTATGGACACTGGGTAGGGGTTTTCGATATCAATGTTAATCCTATTTTTTCAGAAGCCTGTATATTTCCTGCATTAATTTAAAAAAAAAAAAAACCTAGTATGATCCCGTGGTGTCTCTGTTAGCAATCTTGCACTGTCATGCATCTTCCTTTTGTATGTGAAAAGACCTTGCTAATAAATAATAATTATGAAATGCCCTTCTTCAAAGAAGATAAATTCTCTAGAGTAAATAATTTCACATGCTGGCCAGGAGGTTTCATTCCTAGCATTATGATTTTTCTTCAAAATATCTGGTGAGTTTTGTGCTCTTTTTGTTCGAGAAGGTGGATGGAAGGCATAATCCGTGGTTGAAAATCCTTTACAGTCAAGGAAAACAGAAAACAATTTAGCTGTTACAATTTTTGCATGAACCAAAATGTGCAAATGAATTGCTTTAAAATAAATACAACTGCAATGTGATTCTTTGAAGTAATTTTAGGTGAAGAGTAAAAAGGAAAGATAATTAGCCAAACATTGTACAATAGATGGCTAGAGAAAAAAAACAAACACAAAGCAGTACACCTGACTTAATGAAAGATAGTTCTATCTCTCTTGATTATCTTTTCATCTCATAATCTGAATGATACGTTCTGGTGGCTTCCCTTCATGTTTCATGTGTATACTGCTACAATGAACACTTAGTACTTTTGCTGTGCTCATATTTTAAACAAAAGAAGATATATGATAAAGCAAAGAGAAAAAATAATGAATTCTGTTTTTAGCTGAAACATTTTCCAGAATCTATATTTAATAAAAATATAATGGTGAACACACAATGGAAAGCAAATGATTGACTACTGGGTTTAAAAAAGAATTGATTATGGAAATTTTGATTTTGATTCATTAAGTGCTAATGATCACCCCCTCCCAACGTGTCTCTTCTACTGAAATAAAACATGGAAGCACAGCTATGTTGACCTAACAGGTACTCATCAAATACTCTTGTATGGTGTTTATGGTATTTCTTTACCCTATTGTATTAATATATTATGTATGGCTATTGACAAACCATTTTAAAAACGTGTGCTTAAAACAACTAACATTTGTTTTTGCTCACATGTCTTTGGATAAACAAGGCAGTTGTGCTGATTTGAGTCAGGCTTGGCTGTTTTCTTAACTGGATGTCTTCATACGTTTGAGGGTCAGTGTGGCTGGCACCAAGTGGACAAAAAGAGCCTTGCTAACATATCTGGGAATTTATTGTCAATAAAAATGATTTGGTGAATAGGCAGTATGTTTCTCATTGTACTGTATCTTAGCCCTAATTTGTTTAGGCTTGGTTCCAGTAGAGAAAAAGAGTAGAAACATATAACCATTTAAAACATAGGCTTGGAATGGCCAAAATGTCACATCTGCTTTAAGCTAGTGCCCAGAAGTGAAGAGTTAAGACTGGATTTTTATATAGGCAACATGAATTTGTAAATAAGTGCTTGGTGAATATAAGGAAGTATCGATATATTATTTAAAAGTAGGCTTATGTGCTCTTAGGGAGGCATTATGTAACCATAATTATTTGCCCTATATGGACTTGGCCAGATTACTAGAACCAGATGGGATTTGTGGTAACTGGCAAATGAAGCCATTTGAATCAGCACTGCTGGAATTACTGCTTCTGGTTAAAACCTACACAGAAATTCTGACCAATTATAAAATGGTCCTCTGACACTTTCATAAATGAGTGAGCATTATTTGAAATATTCTTGCAATATCTCTTTAGAAGGTTTTAATCTTTGCCAAATGTGCCCCAGCTGTTCCATTTGGATGCTGTATCTAACCTTCTTGTTCACATCCTTACTCAATTTAAAATTTTTTGTACACCATTATGATATGAGAATCTCAGTTCAGATATTTCTCAAGATAATTAATCACACAGAAAAATATCTGGAAATATCTACATAAAATCACCATATCAAAAATATAACTTAATATATATAGTTTCCATTAGAAGCTTAACAGGTTATATAGTACCCTGCCCCTAATTTCATGTTCACCTGGAATCTTATAATGTAACCTTTTTTGGAAATATATAAGCAGTTCTTTTGTCCCTTTCCTGCTTACCTAATCTGTACTTCTTAAATGTTAAGCATAAAAATGAGATCACTAGGTAATATTTAACCTAACTCTTGACTTCTGCTCTGCTGAATGTACACCATGCCTTGCCTTACCTATTGATTCCTTTCCTAGATTAAAAGGAGTATAAATGAAGATTTATATTTATTTCATTTTCTTGGGATCCAAAGTCAATGTGGATGATGACTGCAGCCATAAAATTAAACGTTGCTTGCTCCTTGGAAAGAAAGCTATGACAAACCTAGATAGCGTATTCAAAAGCAGAGACATCACTTTGTCGACAAAGGTCTGTGGAGTCAAAGCTATGACTTTTCCAGTAGTCATGTGCAATGTACAAATGTGAAAATTGGACCACAAACAAGGCTGAATAGCAAGAATTGATGCCTTCTAACTGTGGTGTTGGAGAAGATTTTTGAGAATCCCTTGGACATCAAGGAGGTCAAACCAGTGCATCCTAAAGGAGATCAGCTGTGGGTGTTCGTTGGAAGGGCTGATGCTAAAGCTGAAGCTCCAATATTTTGGCCACCTGATGTGAACACCTGACTCACTGGAAAAGACCCTGATGCTGGGACACATTGAGGGCATGAGGAGAAGGAGGCAACAGAGAATGACGTGGTTGGATGGCATCACTGACTCAAGGAACATGAGTTTGAGTAACCTTTGGGAGACAGTGAAGGACAGGGAAGCCTGGCATGCTGCAGTTCATGGAATCACAAAGAGTTGGACACGACTTAGTGACTGAACAGCAACAGCAAATGAAGAATTTAGCAGTTGAAGAATGAACTGACTCTCTACCCCCAACCTCCCCTTTAGCAAATCTGCCGGCAGACCATGTGGGCAAAATAGTATGCAAACGAAGATCAGGAGAAATCACCAGATCTGATGATGAATCTCACCTCCTATTTTAATGGTTAACTCAAGACTATTTCCCCTTTCTCCTTTTAAAACCTTTCACGGCTGAACAGAATCTTTAGACTTGATTTGGGAACATGAGTCCAACCTTTACCCCAGATTGCCAGATTTTCTGATCAAAACGACTTCCGTTTTTACCAACACTTGTCATGAGTATTGACGTTTGAATGGTGAGCAGCAGAACCTGAGTTCAATAACAAATAATCTTTATAGATATAATTAGTTCATTTAAGATGAGGTAATACCTAGTGTCTTCAGGCTCGCTAGAGCATTCAGAGAGAGATCACGACCCAGCTGACACCTCTCCTGATTCCAGATTTCTAGCCTCCAGAACTACAAATAAATTTATATTCCTTATGTTCCCCAGTTTGTGGTAATTTGTTATGGCAGTCCTAGTAAACTAATACAAGAAGAGATCGAGTAACATAAATATGCTGCCTTCTTTTCCTTTAGCTTTATATCAGGTCTTCAAGGAATACATGCATGTTTAATTGAGGTATAATTTACAAAGAGTAAGTTACGCTCTTAAGAATACAGTTCTATGAGTTATGCCCTACAGTTATGTAATCACCAGCACAATCAAGATACAGGGCAGTTTCCTCATCCAAGGGTATTTTATTACGCCCCTCTGTAGTCATTCTCTCCAGCTATCACCAAGTACTGTCAATTAGTGACCTATTTTCTGTCCTTAATTTTTGCCTATATCAGATAAACAGAATCCTACAGTGTGTGTAACTCTGGCTTCTTTTAATCATATCCTGTCTTTGAAATTCATCCATGTCATTGTATATATCAGTATGAGATAATTGGTTTCTGCCCTCAGTTCCTGGCATGGAGAGAACTCCTAAAACCCTTGTAATTTCCTAAAAAAGTAAGAGCACTAGGAAGCTGTCTTGTTCTAATGTTTGTCTTTGACTCCATCCCTGAAAAAGAATGAATATCTGATTATTAGGAAAGCTGCACAGTCTTCCCACTGCATGATTTCTTTTCTACTTGCATAGTACACTTCATTTCTAACACTTCTGGACACAGAACGTGGGCTTGGTGTGCCCCACACCAAGCAATCCTCTGTGACATCAGCTGATTTTCCTATGAAAGTCACTCAGTCGTGTCCGACTCTTTGCAGCCCCATGGACTATGCAGTCCATGGAATTCTCTAGGCCAGAATACTGGAGTGCATAGCCTTTCCCTTCTCCAGGGGATCTTCCCAACCCAGAGATCACACCAGGGCCTCCTGCATTGCAGGCAGATTCTTTACCAACTGAGCTACCAGGGAAGCCTGATTGTCCTATGCATTAATTCAATTCTAGTCCTATCCACCTGGAGATAGTGTAGATCCCACAGATTAAGGGCTCAGTCCCTCAAGACTGCTTCCTTCTATTTCAGTTGCCAGTTGAAAGTAGTAAGTCCCCAGATTACCCACAATTTCTGATTGATCTGGCTACAAATCAGAAGTTCCCAGAACACCAGCACCTTCCCAGATTTCACAAACTTGCTGAAGTGGCTCAAAGAAGTTAGGGAAATACCATACTCTTAACAGTTAATTAAATCATATGAGCAAAGATACATATGAAGAGCCAGATGAAGAAATATGGAGAGCAATGTCTGGGAGTGACTACTGGAGCAATGACTACTGGAAAAACCATAGAGTTGACTAGATGGACCTTTGTTGGCAAAGTAATGTGTAGGCATGATTTCACATGTATGTATGATTAATGATTGACTCCAGTCTCAGCCCCTCTCCTCTCTCTGGAGGAATGTTTATATCTCAGTTTTAAATAATCTTTCATATGTTAGTTCAAGTCAGATTTAGACCCATGTATCATTTCCAGTCTCTTGAACAGGAGTCAGTTAAGCATAGTGATTTCAGCATGGGATCATACAGAATTGATCAGTTTTGGGATCATACAGAATTGACGTGTTACTTTCTTCAAGTTGGTGCTATGTGACCTCAAGCAAGATACTTAATTTTACTAAGGCTTTGGTTCTTTTACATAGAAATTATACTTTCTTAATGGAAGTGTTGTAAAAGTTACATTGTTTGATAATCTGTTTAAGAAGTGGAACAAAGACTTTGACACCTCACCAAGGAATGTATATAGATGAAAAATAATATGAAAATATATTCCACATTATCAGAGAAATGCAAGTTAAGACAGTAATGGGATACCACTTCGGAAGATAATTTGGTGGTTTCTTACAAAAGTAAACATTCTCTTACAATACAACAGCCACACGCATGCATGCTAAGTTGCTCAGTTGTGTCCAACTCTTTGCAACCCCTTGGGCTGTAGCCTGTCCGGCTCCTCTGTCCATGGGATTCTCTAGGCAAGAATACGAGAGTGGGTTGCCATGCCCTCCTCCAGGGGATCTTCCTGAACCAGGGATCAAACCCACTCCTGCATTGCAGGGGGATTTTTTACTCACTGAGCCATCAGGGAAGCCCACAACAATCATACTCTTTAGTATTTACCCAAAAAAGCTGAAAACCAAAGTCCACAAAGAGAAAACCTTGTACATGTGTGTTTATATCATCTTTATTCATAATAGCAAAAACCCGAAAGAAACCAAGATGTTCTTCAGTAGGTGAATGTATCAATAAACTATACTACACCCAGACAAGGGAATATTACTCCGGACTAGAAAG
Source organism: Moschus berezovskii (assembly GCF_049115385.1). NCBI lineage: Eukaryota > Metazoa > Chordata > Mammalia > Artiodactyla > Moschidae > Moschus > Moschus berezovskii. Next base: position 9,302,768 of record NC_142468.1, read on the forward strand.
AAATGAGCTATCAAGCCACGAAAAGCCATGAAAGAACCTTACATGCATTTTACTAAGTGAAAGGAACCAATCTGAAGAAGGTACATACTGTACAATTCCAGCTGTCTGACATTTTTGGAAAAGCCAAAACTTTCAGCATTTGGTGGAAAGCTGAAGTCGATGGAGTCACTGATTTTTCTCATGAGGCTGTAAATGTGTTTTGGTTGTTTATTTCTGAGACAGGATGAAAATCAGTGGTTGTCAGGGGTTGGCAGGAGAAGGCTGAGGGATGAATTGGTGAAGCACAGAGGATTTTTTAGGGCAGTGACAATATTCTGTGTGATGTTATACTAATGGATATATCCCATCTTACCTTTGTCTTAACCCACAGAATGTACAACTCCAAGAGTGAACCCTAAGGTAAACCATGGACTTTGAGTGATTATCGTGTGTCAGTGCAGGTTTATTAATTGCAACACATGTACCACTGTGGTAGGAGATGCTGAAAATGGGAGAGGTTATATATGAGCAGGGACAGGGGGGCAATGGGGAATCACTGCACCTTCCCCTTTTTCTATGAAACTAACAATCTTAAAAAATAAAGTCAATTAAAAATTCATTATCTGCTTTATGTACTGAGCCTTTAAATTATGCAAAGCTAAATTGAACTTTTAAAAGCCATTTGCTGTGGTCCGCCTAGAAAATCCCATGGATGGAGGAGCCTGGTAGGCTGCAGTCCATGGGGTCGCTAAGGGTCGGACACGACTGAGCAACTTCTCTTTCATTTTCGCTTTCACAGATTGGAGAAGGAAATGGCAACCCACTCCAGTGTTCTTGCCTGGAGAATCCCAGGGACAGGGGGAGCCTGGTGGGCTTCCATCTATAGAGTCACACAGAGTCGGACACGACTGAAGTGACTTAGCAGCAGCAGCAGCAGCTTTAAGGAAGGTATCACTGACTAAAAGCATGGTAGTTCTGAAATGAAAACAATGCAAACTTTGCCTTAAAAAATCTAACAGTTGGATACAGAATTTTGGAATTAAGAGCAAATTTCAACCTGCCCTAAAGTTTCTATAACCACTGTGATAAAACCAGGCGTTCATGAAGGTTTAATGTGAGACTATGTGATGGACAGAGGTGTTAATTCTATTTAAGAGAAGTGCAATCTCCATTTTCTATGATCGAAAACATACAATTTAATGAAGTCACAAACTTTGAAATTCTGTATCCTTTGATTTCAAATTCTGGACACTGAACTCATGTCTTTGCATTGAATAATACTTTGACTCACTCCATCGTTTCCTTTCTCTTCCTTCATCTGTGAAGCAAATAGTTCATCATGCAACCTAAAAATTAATTTTATTTTCTGAATTTATCCAGTTACTCAAAGTCATGCACAGTGGAGAATAAGGCTGAAGCACCTAGTTTGGCAAACGTTTGATTTTAATCTGAATCTAAACATGCTGAGCAGTTAAGGGATTTCAGGTGATCTGGTCAAGTGGGACTGGTAAGTAGGAGCTCAGGGGATGTTCAAAGATTTATAAAGTGTTTTTGAAAAGAAAAAATTCTCTTAATCTTCTATTTTATTTCATTTACTCCTCAACTTTACCCTGCTGAGTTATTCACAGGCTTCTTGACAAAGCCTCATGATAGGAGTTTATTGTGTCAATTAATGAATAAACATTTTACAAAAAGCTGAATCTGTGGCATCATTGATTTTTCTCATAGGACTGTAAATGTGTTTCTGTTGTTTATTTCTGAGGATAGAGCGGGATGTTTAAAATATAGCCATTCTCATTTGTCATTTTTTAATCTCTTGGGGTATATTCTTTAAATTAGATCTAAATACACAAATTTAAGAGATATAAGTACTAAATGAGGAACATTGCCTTGGCCAATATGCACCTTGAAATTCTACATTTACTACTAGGCTTTGGGACCACCGTACAGAGCTAAAGTATTGGAAAAGACCCTCATGCTGGGAAGGATTGAAGGCAGGAGGAGAGATGGGTGACAGAGGATGACCTGATTGGGTGGCATCACCAACTCAATGGACATGAGTTTGACCAAACTTCTGGAGATAGTGAAGGATGGGAGAGTGTGGTATGCTGCAGTCCATGGGGGTCACAGAGTCAGACACGATTTAGTGACTGAACAGCAAAAAGAAGCTTATTCTGTCAACAGTTGTTAGTAAGGGGGTTTTAATGTAAGGTCGTTAAGATGTAAATTTGGGCGTTAAGAATGGCCATAGGAGTGAGGCTAGTCTTTACATAAATACATCCATTAATTCACTTATCTGTGGTACATAAAGAATAGCATAAAATTAAAAAAATAATGATAAAGGATAGTTTGGAGAACATTAAAGTAACTTTGCCATCAAAGCTCTACCTTTAACAATGAAAAAAAAGTAATTTAATGTCATACATGGTTTTTTAAAATAGGACAAAATTAAGTAAGATGAAATAGAAATTGTTTTTGGAGCCCCAGTTTTTAATAGGTGTTCCTATTCAAAAAGTCTGAGCATCTCCCGTGGGAAATGACAGGCATGTCATAAAAGAGATTTTAAAATCTTTCCACAGTGTTCATCTCTAGAATAATTGTTGTTTTGACAACCAAGTCATTTCAAGATAACACCCACTCTAAATAATTGTCATGAATTTTCTCTACCCTAATGAAAATTTATTCAAAACAACTATTTTAAGGTTTGTGAAATGCCTCTACTTCTTTCTTTTGTATATCCAAGAAGCACTTTGTCTCCAGATTCCATTTCTTAAGAATAATAAAAATGTCTAATACAAATATATACAAATCCAGGAAAATTTGCTTTTATGGAGTTTGTTTAGAAAGCATTTTTTTGAGTTATATTGTCCCTCTTTTCCCAGTTGTTCAGTGGCATTCCATTTCTTCCATTTTTCACCAGATAATATTGTTGCATCTTTTTATCTTAGATTCATAGTACTTCATGAAGTACTTGATAGTATATATACACACACACATACACACACACACACACACACATATGTGTGTGTGCTTTTTAAAAAAGTTCTATTTTAATAGCTATATCAAGTAAATAGTACAGAAAGTGTTTCTCAATATTTTCTAGATTGTTTTATATTAATAAAATACTCTTTAAGCAGTTTCCAGAAGATAAAAACTGTTTAATAGGCAAATGGTGCATTGAAACAATCTTTTCTTAGTAAGCAACATAATGATTTATAGGAGGCTAAGTCCCACAATTTCTTTTTACACATGATCTTCCTACAAGACATTTACCAATGTCTGGAAGTCCATGATAAGGAGTCTGCCTAGTTTTTTTTTTCTTCAATGTTCCTGTTAGGCCAGACCTTGAATAACATGTGAATATCACCATACTGTTAATAATAACACACAAAAATCCTTTGGAAGCCAAGGTGCTTAATAGATGTTAGCAAGAAATTATACTTTGCCAGGTACTCCACATGTATGGGTGCATTTTGCTTTTCTATTTTGGCTTAACCTACATAGAAAACATCAGATTATCAGTATCGTAAATGTGACACCATATTGATTAATTTTCCCTCAAATAGCAATACTTTTAAAAGTAACATCTCCCTTTTCTCATTGTCATCTTCTGAAATTTGATAAATGTATTTTAATTCTGTGAACCTTCAAAATTCCCTAACAGAATACGAGTGTTAACCCATGTATGGCTTACTAGCAAAAACAATGACAGTAATGACAAAAGCAGCAACAGGCTACCTACCATCAACTATGCTCCAAACACTTGGTGCTTTGCATATAATTATCTCTAACCCATAACTATTCTCATTTCAAGGATTAGGGATTTTAGCAATAATATTAGTTTATATTTATCTTAGCCAAGACAAAGGCAAACAAACAGAAAAATAAGTAGATGAAAGAGACAAGGGGGATTCTCTGGCTATGATGTCGAATTTTCTATGCAGGAAAGCTCTCAACTGATTGCAAAAGTGGGCAAAAGACATATTCACTCTTGTAAGAGCAACCTTTTCCAGGAGTCTGCTTGAGAATCTGTTCCACCAAAGAGAAAAACAGATTACACAGTGAGGACACTAGGACCTATCAAGAGAGAATCCAAAAAATGACAACACAATTCTGTAAAGCAATGATCCTTCAATTAAAAAGTAAGTGGATTTAAAAAAAAAGATGAGGAAGTGAAAAATAGTTTTGACTTAAATGTTTAAAAAAAAGCGTATAGAAGGAACTCCACGAGATGAGCTTGAAGGAAGAGTCCAGCTTGTGAGTTGCTCAAACAGCAACCAGTTCATCCCACAGCAGGTCAGAAAGATCTCAAAAAGAGATCCAATAAAGAATAAAACTGAGAGATTACTTGAGATGTTTTACTGCACTGAGAGAATTCTAAGAAAATTGGGAAATAGTATAGTAATAAATCCACGGTAAAAACAAAATCTAAGCAAAATAACCATTTGAGGAAAACACTAGTAATTAAAGGGTAATGTATGTTTTAATTATATATGCTGGTTACTTCACCATGGTAATATACTTAACATTGATATAAACCAAAATACATATTTTATATATTCATATGCATATGAACTACTGGGGACAAGAATGTTATGATGGAAGTGTTAAGATCTTCATTTGATGTAGTATTAATAGTTACCTGACTGATAATTTCTAAAGTTGAAAAAACTTTAAGAAGAATAATCATAAGCTATTTATTTAGATATATGATGTTGAAAATAGAAGGATGGAGGAACTAAGAGGAGTAAAGGAGACTGCTGTTTTTCTTCATACATCTTGTAGGACTGGTAGACCTTTGAAACTGTGTTCCTACTACCAATCATTGTTCTTGCATCTGAAATAGTGCCAAGGTTTAAAATTTGTTATCTCATTTTATGTTACATTTTTTCAGAATTTTAATATTACAGGACAGGTTTCTACATGTTCTTGTGGGGCCTTGTGAAATTTTCCATCTACTTGAAGAGTTATTTAATGAGGTTTGGATTTGTGGTCTTGGACTGAATTGTGAATCCCCTTGCATTGTTTCTGTGTTTTTACAATATTCACTCAGTCATGAAAGAATGAAAGAATCAGTGAAGAGAAACAAATAGCTTACATTTTTTGATAACCTCAGCTATTCCATTTGTTCTGAAATTCCATATTTCATATCAAATTCAAAAAACCAAAACCTGATGCTAGGGTGTTGATAGGGTTTTCAGTTGTTTTTGTTTGTTTTTGTCTAAAAGGAACTCAAACAGAAATGATGAGGTCATGAAGTATATAAGACAGTTTCAGCTCAATTCAGTCACTCAGTCACATCCGATTCCTTTCTATCCCATGGACTGCAGCATGCCAGGCTTCTCTGTCCATCACCAACTCCTGGAGCTTGCTCAAACTCATGTCTATAGAGCCATGAATAGGATAGTTTATTCATGGATAACCCCGACTTTTCAGAAAAAAGTCTATGTAGCTACCATATAAGGAGTAGAGAGATATAAGTTAAGAATGAACTAAGGAATTCTGATTGTAATAGTTAATAGCTGTAAGACTTGAATCAAGACATCTTTAATAAACTTCATGAACCTCAATTTTTCTATAAGATAGGGACAATAATTGCTACTTTAGAGAGATATTGTGAGGATTAAATAAATAGAGAGATGAAAAATATCTCAAAAATGTCTGGTACATTAAAAGTGTTGAAAGTGCTGAAATACTTTTGTTTCAAAACACTCCAATATGTAGTTTTATATATATGTATATATATATATAATTCTGCAGAAGTATGAAGTCCTGAAATATTGGTGACCTCCCTTCTTCCTTGTAGTCTTCTCAATGTTAAAAACTTTAATTAAGAGTAACTTTAATCATTAGATCGCTCCAAACCTAAAAAGAAGAAATGGATCACATTAGTAGTTAGAACACTGAAGAAACTTATGTGGATAGACCTGACCTGGCCAATTTAAAAGTCAACGCTTTTTTAGAACACTTACTCAGAATGTCACAAAACTCTGTGTCAACTTATCAAAAATACTGTAGACTTGCCTCTGTTGGGCTTCATGTTGACTCTTCCAGAACCGATGAGTTGTCTTTAGGAATTATGAGGTCTAGTTTGGGAAGCTGAAGTAACATACGTCTTTCATTGGATTATTGGTATTTGAGAAGAGATATGAAGATATGAATGGGTCAGCTCAATTTCATGTTGATCAATGTACACCACATCAGTGATGCCATCCAGCCATCTCATTCTCTGTTGTCCCCTTCTCCTCCTGCCTTCAAATTTTCCTATCATCTGGGTCTTTTCCAATGAGTCAGCTCTTCACATCAGGTGGCCAAAGTATTGGGACTTCAGCTTCAGCATCAGTCTTTCCAAAGAATATTCAGGACTGATCTCCTTTAGGATGGACAGGTTGGACCTCCCTGCAGTCCAAGGGACTCTCAAGAGTCTTATCCAATACCACAGATCAAAAGCATCAATTTTTCAGCATTCAGCTTTATAGTCCAACTCTCACATCCATACATGACTTCATCCTGTGTTTTAAAATCACCTTCTTCTAACCACCTTATAGATTAGGTAATGAAATAATTACCTACTAGGAATGAATAATAATCCAAATTTCTGATTAGCCTGGGACTTATAGTCTAGAAGTTGAGAAAACTTGGAAATAGGAACAATTCATATCAGGTTAATTTCACCTAATTTTTTTTTGTTGTTTCTGATAACTTGGTATACAATATCAATGTTAATGAATTAGATTTTATAATTATTTAAATATTCAATATAAAAATATATAATCTGTGGTTGATTTCTATGTGGGAAGTTTGTTTTATTCAGCAAAATGTAAGGCACCACAAAGAAGTCATGGAGAGCTGTGATGAGGGAAGAAGCTGTCTTTTCAGTAAACAATTTCACCAGGGCTGCACCAGTGATCAGTGACATGTTGCATTGCTGAGAGACCTCCTCAGAACTGTGTAACGTTTAAAAAAATTCTGTTATCAATGGAGAGAAGAGGGAAAACTAGTGCTAACTGGGTGGGTTCCCAACTGACTAAGGATTTTATCAAATGAATATAGATTTTTATATATATCAAATATATATAAGTAAGTAAATAAGTGTTAGTCGCTCAGTCGTGCCCGACTCTTTGTGACCCCATGGACTGCAGCCCACCAGGCTTCTCTGTCCATGAGATTTTCCAGGCAAGGATACTGGAGTGAGTTGCCATTTCCTTCTCCAGAGGATCTTCCCAACCCAGGGATCGAACCCAGGTCTCCTCCACTGCAGGCAGATTCTTTACCGACTGAACTACAAGGGAAGCCCTTCAAATATATATATATATAGATCAAAAGAATATAGATTAACTCTATAGGATTCTATTTAGAACTATATTCTTTTGAATTTTTAATTTTTTTTTAAATTTAAGACTTAGATAAGGGTATTGCTAAGATATTGATCAACTTTTTTAATACGACAAAACTGGAAGGACTTATAAGAATTCAAAAACATCTTAACAAAGAAAAAAATGCTTGAAATTAAAAGATAAATAATATTAAATATAATAGTTGCTTTTAGCCCATTTCGATCCATTTTTTATCACCCTTCACCAGTGCTGCCCTTGACATTCCACAAACTTCCCAACTTAAAATGATAGAAATATGGATTTACAAGAATATGTAAAATAGCCTTAGAATTGTTAATAATAAGTTTCATGTGAGTGAAAAATTATATATATATATATATATATTTGCTAAAAATGTTAAGGCAAATGTAGACTGCTTCTTCAAAGACTGTCTAATGTCGAGAAGGATGGCATTCTGGGACTTTTCTGGTGGCCTGGTGGTTAACACGCCACACCTCCATTGCCAACACTGCAGGAGGCATGGGTTCAATCCCTGGTTGGGGGACTAAGATCCCACAAGCCATGCAGCAGAACAACAGAGAGACTGGAGGTATTCCGTTCTCATGAATGGTTCAGAACTATACTGGCAATGTTGATCTTTGCCACAAACTGGAATGTGTAGAGCAAATAGGGATGGCAACTGGGAGGGGAATCAAAGCCCAGCATATGTGGAGCAGGTGAAGGAACTAGGAGTTTAATTAGGCAAGGGGAGTTGCAGGGAAGACTGGAGAGTGACCCTTAAATATTTCAGAGGTGTCACTGAAAGAAAGTTAAAATCTGTGCTGTTTGATCCTGAAGGGACAAGTAGGATCAGGACAACCATTGACTAAAGGCTTTACTTCAATGCAGAGAGAGTTGCTTACTTAACACAGAGAGCTTTTGCGGAGCACTCGGGAAGTGTTCAATTCTTAACTGAGATCAGACAGGACATTCAAGCAATGAGATGGTGCCTCAGTTTAGGCGACATCTAGAATTGTATTCTATCTTGAGAATCTATTATTCTACATTCCAAATCTCTGAAATAAGAGAGATTCTTTTGAGCATGGGTTGATAAATTATTGTCTGGGATAGTTTCAGGTTTATGTGCTTATGATTTAAAACTTCTTACTCTTGGCAGACTAGGACAGAGAACATCTTGAATTAATTTTGTAGACCAAAGATGATGGCAAGCAAAGATAATCTCAAACTCATGTAAAGAGTTTAGGTTAAATTATTTCTAGAATTATATAGTGGAAGAAGGAATATGTGTGCTTATAATTCATCCACATTTCCACATATATATATATATATGATGATTTGTAAACCATCCATAAACCAAGCTACAAAATATACACCAAGGGAAATATGAGTCGACATCTTATGATAGGTTTCAGAGAGCTGTAAAAATCTCGAGTGGCTTCAGAGATCATTTGACTATATTTTGTTTACAATACAGTATTAAAAAGTCAGTCACTAGCAAGATAACCTAGACTGATATGAAGTAAATATTACCTTTTGTGCTTAAAATCTGACATATTTCTATTCAAATATACTTGGTCTTATAAATGTTTCTGCTCGCCATTGTATGGGAAGTTAAATAGGTACAGGGTATAGTATGGAATATCTCTTTTCTCAACAACACACCAGTTCATCACTTTTCTCTGAGAAGTCCAACTTACTTTAATGGGAATTTAAATGAGTAAGCATAAGAAATGTTACTTTTCCCCTTAGTATTGAAAGAGAAAAGAACATCGACAGCTTCAGGCCATTTGAAAGAAATGTAGATCAGAAAATGTGTTAGAAAGAGGAAGGAAGTTTGCCAGGGTAACTAGCTTCTGCTGAAAATCTGATTTGCATATTACCCTAAGAGATGTGAACATCTTATAAGTGTTAAGTGGACTGAGTAGTGTGTGGCTCTATCATCTGTGGATATGGGTGGTGCTTGCATTATAGCATGATAGCCTCTTATAGAATTAGAGCCTCATGAAGAGGACTTGAAAACATCACCTCATGACAGGAAGACTTTAGCCTGTTGTCTGTTGACCCCCTGGGGAGGTTGACAATGTCCTTGCATAAGAATCCTTAGTGTGTCTGAATCAAAAATTAACTTAATATAGACTATTTTCTGTGTCCCTGAGAGTGAGGAGTATAGACAGGCATGGGAGTAAGTAGCGTGAAACTTTAAGATAGTTTTCCTGAATCATGTGACCTGTTTAAGGGACCACTTCCTCTTCCATTTCCTCTTGCATTGCTGCCACTCAGGAAATGTAAATTAAAGCCCCGAGTCCCACTGTAGGGACAACTAATAATAAGAATCCATTAAAGAGGTTCTACAGAAGAAGAAATCGTTAGTCAGAAATGGCAGAAGCTACATTGAATTAACCAGAACTTTAGAAAAAGACAGAAATTAAAATGAAATTACAAATAATAAGAATATTTAGCAGTTGTTACTTTTATATACTGCTGGTAAAAATGAAATTGGTAAATAGCTTTAGAAAACAGTTTAGAAATATCTTCTGAAGGTGAAGACATTCATCCTCAGTGATCCAGCAATTTCACTTCAGAACTTCAATGGTAATGAGTATACAAGTGTTCCATGAAACATGTAAAAAATGTTCATAACAGCTTTATAACAGCCCAAAGCTTGAAGCAATATAGACATCCATCAACATTAGAATAAATAGGTGTTTTACCAATGTATGGTTTACATATACAATGGAATGATAGCAGTGGGGATAAATAACTACATAGAACAATATGGATGAATGTTGCAAACAGAATGCTGTAAGCCTGACATATGCCTTCTATACAATTCCATTTACAGGAACTCAAAGATAAGCAAAACCATTCAGTTGTGGCTAATATCAGAATGGTAATTTTGGAGGGAGGGTGTTGACTGTGTGAGGGTATAAAGGAGGCTCCTGGGATGAGGATTTTGCATGTTAATTAATATTTTATATACTTAAAATTTTGATATAGGAAAAATTACCTTTGTGGTTCACATAAGATTATGAAATTTATATATGTTATACTCCAATGATAAGAAGGAAAACTAATAAGATGATTATAGATTTTATATTATAAATGCAAATATATCTCTCTCTTGTCCCTCCAAGATACGTCTTTCTAGAGATTAAAATATGATTTGCCATTAAAGTAGTTAAATCATGGAGAGAGGAAAATGTGGTTAATCTAAAGAGATAAAAATCATGAAAAAGGTGATTTATCTTGGATATATCTAGGAAACCTGATACCTTGAATAGGCATTCCAGAAGGAGAAAGGAAGCATAAGGAAGAGATAAATAAACAAACATAGAAAAACATGTTTCTGAAAAAGAAAAGTCCTGGGTCGCCAGATTAAAAAGACCATGAAGCGCAAGTCCTGGAAAATTTTTAATTCTAGATAAAGAGAAACACTTTCAAACACAAAGAGCAATTTGCCTACAGTGATGAAGTAAATTAGATGACTGTGTTAAAAACAAGAAGTCAGAATTTATATCTACACATTATTTATAGCAAAAGGATCTACTTCTAGGCTCTTTCCAACCAATATATTATTCATCTGTGGAGGTAAAAAGAAATGTTTGACGTCATTCTGGCTGTTTAACTGAGCAATAACCAGGTCCTTGGAAGTGCCTTGCAGGTACAATGTCTTGGGATGAGCTGAACCATCATATTCATTGAGCACACACCATCTTCCAGGACATGGTTACACTTTTCATTTGCAGTGTGGATTCATTACAGCAAGGCATACTGAGGCATCAGTTGAGATAATCTCCTCCATTACATGAATATCAAGTTCTGGGGCAGGAATCCAATCCAGATCTGTATAAACCAGCTTTCCTCTCAATTCTGACCCTCAAAGGATCTCAATTTGTGTGCTTCTCCACCAAATACCATAACCACTGCTGGAATGGCAACCCTCTCCAGTCAAGATACGTGTGAAAACAGGGCTATGTTCTTATTTCCATCATCGCTACCCTCCTTCTCCCCTGCCTCCCTCTCCCTTATCGTCATCATTATTGCCTGGAAACTCATAGAAAAAAATATCCAAAGAAAAGACATGTAGAATGATTTTAATAAGGAACTTCACAAGATTTCTCTAGTTCTCCATATTCAATCTGAAGTCAGTCCGGAACCTTGGGCTAGTTTTACAGACATTTGCCTTTAAAAATTTCATCTCCAAATCTGGTAGGTTTCATGTTTATTTGGTAAACAGTTGTTTTGTTATTTTGTGGTTGATGTTTTACCCCCTAAAATGCAATCTTCCATGAGCACTTAATACTTGTAGGAGGTAATATGTGATACTGTCTTGTTCCATGACCAGAAGGGTCTCTTCCCCTCACTTTTTCTTCAGCTGTCCCAGCTATTCATCTCCTTATCACCTCAGAGAACTACAGTCTTCACAGAACTGTGTCTAAAACTTTTGCGTCTTCAAATTTAACCCAGGTTTCATATAACCCTGGTACTTCTTCCACAGGTCAATTTCAATCATTAATTCCAGGAACCAATCCTAAAGAACACTAGTTAGAGACACATGTCAATAGTACTGGAGTTTGCCCCTGGAGAAGGTGTGTTGCTTTGTATTAGATTTGGTGCAAGACATTGGTTGAAAATACTTTGCATTAAATAGTTGCTTTCTCCAAACGCAATTTGTTCTAAGCATATTATCTTATTAATTTAAAAACTGAATATGTCTTTCAGGGGATTTTTCACCTCTGTGTATGATTAATTCATACTAAAGCCATCAAAATACAGCCAAGTGAGAGCCCTTTGATGTCCTAGTGCCCTTTAATGAAAGATTTCAATCTTTTTCCCTTTCCTTGAGAAATTTTTAAAAATCTATCCATAAGTAGAACTCCGCCTCTAAAAGGACCTTGGCTTTGCATTGAAATGTAAATGCTTATAAAATCAGGGAGATTTCAAGTATGTTCTTTTCTATCAGAAATTCTAATTATTCTCATAGATTTAATTCAATGTTGTTAAGATTATAAAATTAGTTCATTTATCTTGAAGGTAAGAGAATTAATGAGGTGATACCTGGTGAAGCAATTTCGATTCAGAGGTAGACTCTAAAAGTGTGATTCATATTTGTCATTATTGCTGGTTGCTATATTTACTTTTATAGGTACGATGAATCTGGTTTTAATTTATTATGGTTGCATTGACTGTATAGCCATACTGAATCACTAGGACAGATATTGCCATATGATCCACATATCTCCGAAACGCCGTCTTTTTATATACCAGAGCAGGGTTAAATCCCTGGATTAATTTTTAAAAATATGCATGAAGGATTACTCTACAATTAATTTTATTAGTTACAACTATTGAGAGCTATGTATCAGCTGCTATGTTAAGTGCTCTAAAAACACACTTTTCTTTTACTATTAAAACAGTCCTGTAAGCTAGGTATTATACCCAATGGACTGTTAGTGGCAACACTGATATTTAAACCTGGGACTTTTGATTTTCTTTGCCATGAGCTATACCAGGTAAGGGTTAAGGAGATTAAAATCATAACTCTTCCACTCTTGCAAGCTAAACAGTCAATTTCTTTTAAATTTGTTTAATTTCTACATAATTATCTTAGAGACCTACTTTGCTCTATCTCACACCTAATAGGATAATTCTATTGATAACAATACTTGAAAATTGGAAAGTTTTAAACAGATGTAAAAAATTTTCCTAAAATATTTTATCTTGTCTAAGTGAATTCTGCCAAGAGAATGCACTGGTCATAGCTAACACCCTTTTTCAACAACACAAGAGATGACTTTACACATAGATATCACCAAATGGTCAATGCCAAAATCAAATTGATTACATTTCTTTGTTGCTGAAGATGGAGAAGCTGTGTACAGTTAGCAAAAACAAGAACTGTGGTTCAGATCATCAGCTTTTCAGAGCAAAATTCAGGCTTAATCCAAAGAAAGTGGGGAAAACCACTAGGACAGCAAGGTATGACTTAAATCAAATCCTCTGTGAATACGCAGTGGAGGTAGTGAATAGATTCAAGGGATTAGATCTAGTAAATGGTGTGCCTGAGGAGCTATGGATAGAGGCCCATAATACTGTAAAAGAGGCAGCGAACTAAACTATCCTAAGGAAAAAGAAAAGCAAGACGGCAAAGTGGTTATCTGAGTAGTCTTTACAAATAGCTGAAGAAAGAATAGAAACAAAAAGCAAGGGAGAAAGGGATAAGTACATTCAACCAAAGGCAGAGCTTCTAAGAATAGCAAGAAGAAGCAAGAAGGCCTTCTTCAATGAAAAAATGCATAAGACTATAGAAGGGGAAGAACTAGAAATCTCCTTAGGAAAACTGGAAATATCAAGGGAACATTTTGCCCAAATATAGATACAATAAAGGACAGAAATGGTAGAGACCTTAGTAGATGCTTAAGAGATTTAGATGAAAAGAAAACACCAAAGAACTGCACCAAAAAAATGTTAATGAACCTGATTACTATGATTGCATGGTCAGTCACCCAGAGCCAGACATTCTGAAGTGTGAAGTCAAGTGGACCTTAGGAAAGCACTGTTCTTAGTGAAGCTAGTGGATGTGATGGGATTCCAGTAGAATTATTCAAAACCCTAAAGGATGATGCCATCAAGGTACTGCACTCAATATGTCTGCAAATCTGGAAGAGTCAGCAGTGGCCTGGGAAAGGTCAATCCTCATCCCAATTCCCAAGAAGGGCAGTGCCAAAGAATGTTCTAACAAACAGGCAATTGCACTCATCTCCAATGCTAGTAAGGTCATGCTTAAAATCTTGCATGCTAGGCTTCAGCATTATGTGAACCAAGAGCTTACAGACATCCAAGCTGGGTTTATAAAAGGCAAAGGAACCAGAGATCAAATTGTCAACATTTGCTGGATCACAGAGAAAACAAGGGAATTCCAGAAAAATACCTATCTTTGTTTCACCGACTATGCTAAAGCCTTTGACTGTATGGATCACAAAATACTGTGGAAAACTCTTTAAGAGATGGGAATATCAGACCATCTTACCTGTCTCCTGAGAAGCCTATATGTGGGTAAAGAAGCAACTGATTATTTCAAGATTGAAAAAGGAGGAAGACAGTGCTGTCTTCCGTCACCTTGTTTGTTTATACGCTGAGCACATCATGAGAAATACCAGGCTGGATGAGTTACATGGATGATACCGCTCTAATAGCAGAAAGCAGAAAGGAGCTAAAGAACTTCTTGACGAGGGTGAAGGAGGAGAGTGAAAAAGCCGGCTTAAAGGAAAATATTAAATTAAGATCATAGATCCGGCCCTATTACTTCATGGCAAAGAGAGGGGATAAATGTGGAAGTAGTGACAGATTCCTTCCTCTTCTTGGGTTCGCAGATCACTGTGGATGGTGACTGCAGCCATGAAATCAGAAGACGATTGCTTCTTGGCAGGAAAACTATGACAGACCTACACAGTGTGTTAAAAAGCAGAGGCATTCCTCTGCCAGCAAAGGTCAACGTAGTCAAGGCTGTGGTCTTCCCAGCAATCACGTACGGTTGTGAGAGCTGGACGGTGAAGAAGGCAGAGTGCCAAAGAATTGATGACTTTGAACTGAGGTGCCGGAGAAGATTCTTGAGAGTCCATCGGAGAGCAAGGAGATCAAGCCAGTCCATCTTAAGGGAGATCAACCCTGAATATTCACTGGAAGCACTGATGCTGAAGCTCCAATATTTTGGTCATCTGATGTGAAAAGACGACTCACTGGAAAAGTCCCTGATGCTGGGAAAGACTGAAGGCAGAAGGAGAAGAGGGCATCGGAGGAGACGGCTGGAAGGCATCACTGATGAAATGGACCTGAACTTGGGCAAACTTCAGGAGAGGGTACGGGACAGGGAGGCCTGGCCTGCTGCAGTCCATGAGGCCACAAAGAGTCAGACACCACTGGGTGACTGAACAACAACAAAATATTTTCCATCTGTCTTTTTTATTTGAATCTCTAAATAATTCTTTTTGAAAGACCAGAAAGAGTATCATTAATTCTTCTATCTTTTCCAGAGAAGAAACTCACACTTACCAAAACAAATTATATACCTACATTCAAAAATGAACAATAATGGAGAGGGAAATGGCAACCCACTCCAGTATTCTTGCCTGGAAAAGTTCATGGACAGAGGAGCCTGGCAGGCTACAGTCCATGGGGTTACATGACTGAGCATGCATGCATGAAGGTGGAGGGAGATGGGTTGGTAGCAATAAACTGGTAGAACTAAAAAAAAAAAAAAGGGGGGGGACAAATAGCTAAGATAAAGTAGAAAGCAAGATTTCATAAGAATGATTAATAACCCTGCCACCATATTCCACTTCCTAGAGAAACCATTGTTTTAACTATAATTAATAATAAATTAATTACTCTTTCTATCCATTTATCTATCATCTCTCTCTACATATGTGTATAAACAGAATCCTACAATGATGCAATCTCATCCTATATTTGAATTAACCATGTTATCTAAAAATTATTATAATAAGATGGTACAAAAATATCTTAGTGCTTTATTCTCTACCAGCTTCTTTGCTATATGACTTGTACAGGACATATAATAAATCTCATGAAGTATATTAAATATATAAGAATACTTAAGTCATTTGCCCAAAGTCACCAGGAAGGAAAAAAAGATCCAACATATGTATTTCTTAGTTCTAGATATATTTAATATTTCATAAAAGCATATTTATGTAACCATCTGTAATAATTGTACTTAACGTTCCATTTTGGTTTGAAGCTTTGCTAGAGATAGTAAAGGTGAGTTATTTTAGTTAACAGACACCCCCTTCTTCATTTTACAGCGGTTACGTATCTGTCTTTTCCTAACAACGGAAAAGCCAACATTGATTTTCTCGCCTGTTTTCAAAGGGATATGTGCTTTCATTATCTTTTATTTGTTAATCTTTCACTATCTTCTGCAGCAATTAGACTCAAAGAAGATAAGCCCAGTGTCTTCTGTCCAGTATTGAAATCCTTGGAAATCTAATAGGTGGTGGCCTAGACGTGATGCCTGCCTTTTTCTGCTGTGGACCCACCCCAACCCACCCCTGCCCTCGCCACCATACACATCACACATTCACTGCACTTTGAGCCTCTCTCAACAGAGGAGAGAATAATCATTACACTATTGATTCTGGCCAGGGCGGCACTATTGAGTGAGCTGGCCATTAGATAACCTTGATTTTCAGCCTTTGTAAACTAATTATATCTATTAATCATGCAAGTTCCCGGATTTGTCTTTTCTGGTAAAAATGCTCCCAAAGAGCAACATAGAACCCTAAAAAAAAAAAAAAAAAACCTCCACCTGCCTCCTCCTATTCGTGTTTATCCATCCAAAGTTTCACTTGCCTAGCCTTCACAGTTTAAATGTTTAAAAACAGTTATTCAGAAGAAATCAGAACGAATATTTAGTTTCATTCAGTTCAGTTCAGTTCATTTCAGTCGCTCAGTCGTGTCCGACTCTCCGCGACCCCATGAATCACAGCACGCCAGGCCTCCCTGTCCATCACCAACTCCCGGAGTTCACTCAAACTCATGTCCACAGAGTCGGTGATGCCATCCAGCCATCTCATTCTCCATCGTCCCCTTCTCCTCCCGCCCCCAACCTTTCCCAGCATCACAGTCTTTTCCAGTGAGTCAACTCGTCGCATGAGGTGGCCAAAGTATTGCAGTTTCAGCTTTAGCATCAGTCCCTCCAGTGAACATCCAGGATTGATCTCCTTTAGAACGGACTGGTTGGATATCCTTGCAGTATAAGGGACTCTCAAGAGTCTTCTCCAACACCACAGTTCAAAAGCATCGATTCTTCGGCGATCAGCCTTCTTCACAGTCCAACTCTCACATCCATACATGACCACGGGAAAAACCATTGCCTTGACTAGACGGACCTTGGTTGGCCAAGTAATGTCTCTGCTTTTTAATATACTATCAAGGTTGGTCATAACTTTCCTTCCAAGGAGCAAGCGGCTTTTAATTTCATGGCTGCAATCAGCATCTGCAGTGATTTTGGAGCCCCCAAAAATAAAGTCTGACACTGTTTCCACTGTTTTCCCATCTATTTCCCATGAAGTGATGGGACCAGATGCCATGATCTTTGTTTTCTGAATGTTGAGCTTCAAGCCAACCTTTTCACTCTCCTCTTTCACTTTCATCAAGAGGCTTTTGAGTTCCTCTTCACTTTCTGCCATAAGGGTGGTGTCATCTGCGTATCTGAGGTTATTGATATTTCTCCCAGCAATCTTGATTCCAGCTTGTGCTTCTTCCAGCCCAGCGTTCCTCATGATGTACTCTGCATATAAGTTAAATAAGCAAGGTGACAATATACAACCTTGACGTACACCTTTTCCTATTTGGAACCAGTCTGTTGTTCCATGTCCAGTTCTAACTGTTGCTTCCTGACCTGCATACAGGTTTCTCAAGAGGCAGGTCAGGTGGTCTGGGATTCCCATCTCTTTCAGAATGTTCCACAGTTATTGTGATCCACACAGTCAAAGGCTTTGGCATAGTCAATTAGGTACCTTAAAAAAGTGTTTGTTTAATAACAGAATCAGAAAAATATAAAGTTAACAGAAAAAGAAGAGTTATTCAAGCTAGATAGACTTGTGATGAAATTCCATGACTAGAGAGAAAGCTCTATGTGATACGTCACTTTTAATCTGACATTAAAATTTGTATTAAAATGATCTCATGGATATCACATATAGTACTGACAATAGAAATCCTGGTAACAATGTCTGTCCTTGATTGAGTGCTTGCCAGACAACAGATATGTGTAACCCCTGCCCCGTGATACGGAAAACTTCAGACTTAGAATCATACTAATGGCTGAAATTTCAATGGAGAAGTTTCCTCAACTTCATCACCTAAAAATCGTTAACATTAAATGATCTAAAGCCACATGGTCAGTATGTTAACCACTAGACATGTGTCTGCTGAGCACCAAAACTGTAAATTGTATAATCAAGGAACTAAATTTTTAGGTTCGATGCATGATACAGGATGCTCGGGGCTGGTGTACTGGGATGAACCAGAGGGATGGGATGGGGAGGGAGGAGGGAGGGGGGTTCAAGATGGGGACACATGTACACCCGGGGCAGATTCATGTCAATGTATGGCAAAACCAATACAACAATGTAAAGTAATTAGCCTCCAATTAAAATAAATAAATTAAAAATATATGTATATAAATAATTTCTTAATTTAATTTAAATTTTACTTAAAAAATGAAAACTGTAAAATATGTTATGGTCGATGCAGCTGTATTATTTGGTAAGTCTTCGTTTCACTTTAACCATTGTCTCACAAAGGGCATCGCTGTGGTTATGAGTAAGTTAGAGCACTTATGTTATATATAGTCTTGCACACAAACACTTCACTGATCTAGTCAGTGTTAATGGATTTATTTAATTAAATAAGTTCTCTTACACATTGATATAATGTTGGAAAATGTTTTATTTGTATCATTTATTCAGACAGCCTGAATTATAATTATATTTCAGTTCAGTTCAGTCGCTCAGTCATGTCCGACTCTCCGCGACCCCATGAATCACAGCACGCCAGGCCTCCCTGTCCATCACCAAATCCCGGAGTTCACTCAAACTCATGTCCACAGAATCGGTGATGCCATCCAGCCATCTCATTCTCGGTCGTCCCCTTCTCCTCCCGCCCCCAACCTTTCCCAGCATTAGAGTCTTTTCCAGTGAGTCAACTCGTCGCATGAGGTGGCCAAAGTATTGCAGTTTCAGCTTTATCATCAGTCCCTCCAATGAACATCCAGGATTGATCTCCTTTAGAATGGACTGGTTGGATCTCCTTGCAGTATAAGGGACTCTCAAGAGTCTTCTCCAACACCACAGTTCAAAAGCATCGATTCTTCGGCAATCAGCCTTCTTCACAGTCCAACTCTCACATCCATACATGACCACGGGAAAAACCATTGCCTTGACTAGACGGACCTTGGTTGGCCAAGTAATGTCTCTGCTTTTTAATATACTATCAAGGTTGGTCATAACTTTCCTTCCAAGGAGCAAGCGGCTTTTAATTTCATGGCTGCAATCAGCATCTGCAGTGATTTTGGAGCCCAAAAAAACAAAGTCTGACACTGTTTCCACTTTTTTTCCATCTATTTCCCATGAAATGATGGGACCAGATGCCATGATCTTTGTTTTCTGAATGTTGAGCTTCAAGCCAACCTTTTCACTCTGCTCTTTCACTTTCATCAAGAGGCTTTTGAGTTCCTCTTCACTTTCTGCCATAAGGGTAGTGTCATCTGCATATCTGAGGTTATTGATATTTCTCACAGCAATCTTGATTCCAGCTTGTGCTTCTTCCAGCCCAGCGTTCCTCATGATGTACTCTGCATATAAGTTAAATAAGCAAGGTGACAATATACAACCTTGACGTACACCTTTTCCTATTTGGAACCAGTCTGTTGTTCCATGTCCAGTTCTAACTGTTGCTTCCTGACCTGCATACAGGTTTCTCAAGAGGCAGGTCAGGTGGTCTGGGATTCCCATCTCTTTCAGAATGTTCCACAGTTTATTGTGATCCACATGTAGGTTGTAATTGGTGTTTAAATTAAAATACTATTTTTTAATCATAATTAAATAATTTTTCTAATTTAAATTATAATTACAGAGTGCTTCTAATAATAGACCATCAAAATGAACGAAGCAAAAATGGACAGAATTGAAGGGAGAAATAGACAACTCTACGAACATAATGGAGACTGTAACGCTCCATCGTCAATAATGAATAAACGAGCCAGATTCATGGTAAACAAGGAAACAGAAAACCTGAACAACACAGTAAACCGACTAGATCCAGCTGACAGAGGGAGAACACTCTGCCCAGTGACAGCAGGACATACATTCTTCTCAAGTGTGCACGGGGCATTTCCCAGGACAGGTTACGTGTTAGGCCACAGATTCAGTCCTGATAGATTGTTTTAAAAAATGGATATCATACAAATTATCTTATCTGATCACAATGAGATTAAGTAAGACATCAATGACAGAAGGAAAAGTAGAAAAATTATGAAATCATGGAAATTAAACAGCACACTCTTAACCAATGGATTAAAAAAGAAATCACAAGAGAAATTAGAAAATACTTAGAGTTGAATGAAAACAAAAACGTACAGAAACTTATGGAACACAGTAAGAACAGTGCTAAAGGGCAAAATTTAGCTATAAATGCTCACATTAAAAAATAGAAAAGATCCCCAGGTAACAACCTATTGCAATTTAAGGCACTGGAGAAAGAATAAATTTAAAGCTGGCAGTATTAAGGAAATCATAAATGTTAGAGAAGAGGTAAACGAAATAAAGAATAGAAAAAAAAACTATGGAAAAGATCAATGACATTAAAACTCATTTGAAACCAATGAATTGATAGAGTTTTAGCTAGGTAAACTTAGAGTAAAAGACATCCAGTTACTAAAATCAGAGGTGAAAGTGGGTATATCATTGCTAATTCTGTAGAATAAGAAAGATTAGAAGAGAGTACTGTGAATAATTATTTACCAACAAACTGGTTAACTGAGATGAAACTCTATATATAAATATTTGCCAGCAGGTGGCAAATTCAAATTTTGCTTTTTAGAAATATTTTTCTGAATATTTTTAATCCATGGTTAATTGAATCTATGGATGCAGTACTTGTGGATACAGAGGACTGACACACTTTTAGAACTGTATTAGAACACTTAAGTAAGTGAATCTTCAAACTATATATATAATTATATATATAATTTTCAAACTATAGTTCTAAAAATCTAAATACAGGTGAAGTGTTGTCAATAAAAATTCAGAATTGTGAGGTGCTTTAATTTTAAAGTATACATCAAATTCCAGAGTCTTAGAATGATAATATGTAAAATATCTCAATAATTTAATGTTGACTATATGTTAAAATAATATGTAGAAAATTTTGAATTTATTGAAATGCTATTGATATTAATTTTACTTTTTTTGTTTTACTTTATAATGTGGCTACTAGAAAATTTAAAGTAATTTATCTGGCTTATGTTGTATTTCTATTGGACAGTTCTGCTCAGGTAAATGAGCAGTTCATTTGCTTGTTTCTTTCTGTCTTTTGTTTATTCATAAACTGGTGTGGGGCTTCCCTTGTGACTCAGCTGGTAAAGAATCTGCCTACAATGCAGGAGACCCAGGTTTGAGTCCTGGGTTGGGACGATCCCCTGAAGAAGGGAGAGGCTCCCCATTCCAGTATCCTGGCCTGGAGAATTCCATGGACTGTCCATGGGGTCATAGTTTGTTTTCCTGCTTTCCTGATAAGTTAGAAGTTTTTACAAAATACATAATGCACTTATTTGCATGTCATTAACCTAGCATCAAGTTCAAGTAAGTTATCAAGTGATGGTGAACTTGTTAAAATACAAAGGTGTTAAAAATTTTGAGTCCTATTTGTATGATTCTACCATAATCTGCTGTATTGCAAATATTTTGTCTACTGTATGCCCAGACCATGGATTGATCCACATTTTGTCTCAATAATGCCCATTCTCTATTGAACTAGTTGTGAATACCAAACAATATCCCATAAATAAGAATTCCACCATGAGTGTAAACCTGGGCAAGATTTCATTTTATTGTGTCAATGACTTTCTGAAAGCGTTAGGGCTAATAGAAATGTCTTCTTCCTAATGGACGTCATACCATTAAAATAATCATAAAAATAAAGAGACTTCACAGCTTTCCCCAAGGTGAATGCATTTCAGCCATAAAATGATTCTTTGTTTTTCCATACGGTGTCGAGGAAAAAGTAAAGAAGAAGGAAATTTTAAAAGAAAAGAAAAGGAAAAAAAAAAGCACAAGATCAATCCATAAGTAAGCACTAAGAGAAAATAATGATATTAAGGGCACATTGACCAAATTTATAAAACAATACACAGCAAAATTTCTCTTATCAGAGAAACTAGCATATATAATCTACTTAGTACCTATTTGTGGAATGGACCAATGTTCTAGTCAAATATTCAAAACATAAATTCTGATAATGTCTTGCACCTTCTTGGCCCTATAGATTTAAAAGGCATTTCTAGCTGATTTATACAGAATTTTAAATATTCTGAAATCCAATGTTAAGGCAGTTATGGGCAATTAGAAATAAATTATGTAAACTGAGGATTAAGCCCAAGCTTTATGTTTTTGCTCGTGGGTAGTTTCTCAGGAGTAGAGTAACTTGTTTAACTGTGTCTAATTTCTTCAAGTGTAAAATGGAGAAAGCAGTAGTATTCATTATAGAGGGTTATTTTCATAGGGATTAAATTAGTAATAGATAAAACTGGTTGCACAAGCGCACATTACAGAGTAAGCATATGGGAGATGCTACCTGGGTCATTGATTTAGTCACTTAGTCGTGTCCAGCTCTTGCAATCCCATGCACTGTAGCCCGCCAGACTCCTCTGTCCTTTTCCAGGCAAGAATATTGGAGTGGGTTGCCATTTCCTTCTCCAGGGTATCTTCCCAACCTAGGGATTGAACCCAGGTTTTCCGCACTGCAGGCAGATTCTTTACCTACTGACCTACCAGACCTGGATCATTAAGCAAATTTAACCCATCCTTCAAGACCTGACCTCAGTTAACTTCTTCCATGAAATCACCCCACATTCACTCACTGCCTTCTTATACAAATGCTGACGTCTTCATTGCTTACCTTTTCATTCATAAGTGTGTTCTTGTACAAATACAGTATGCTTAGGAAGTTTCTCCAAAACAGTCAGATGTCTGCTACTCTTTAACATATACATCAACAACCTGGTAAAATGCTATTTGTCCTGAGCCTTCAGTTCATACTTGACTATTTGCTTTTTACTATCCTTGTTCTACAGAGGTTTTTTTCTTTTTAGGCCAGTTTCCCAAATTAGGTGAGATAATTTTCATTCATCCACTGGAATAAATAAAAGAATATTTGAGTAGAAATCCTGGGAATGGACTAAGGAATTGCCAAACTGATCAACATTTAGCATTTATGGCAGAGGAACAAAGATGACAAACAACTTTTTGAATCACTAAATAGTGAAAGAGCTTAGACATTTGATTAGGACAGAAGTCATTTACACTGAATAAATATCAATGCCACACATATTTTTCTGGGTGCACCAGAAGAAACCAAAGAGGAAAGGATACATTGTGTTAAAAAAGGAAAGAATAATTTTTCTAGCTTGTGGAAAATAGAAAATACTATGGAAATTCACAGGTACTATCAGAAGGCAATGATATTGCTCGTATTAGAAGAACTTGGTCAGTTCAGTTCAGTCGCTCAGTCGTGTCCGACTCTCCGCGACCCCATGAATCACAGCACGCCAGGCCTCCCTGTCCATCACCAACTCCCGGAGTTCACTCAAACTCATGTCCACAGAGTCGGTGATGCCATCCAGCCATCTCATTCTCCATCGTCCCCTTCTCCTCCCGCCCCCAACCTTTCCCAGCATCAGAGTTTTTTCCAGTGAGTCAACTCGTTGCATGAGGTGGCCAAAGTATTGCAGTTTCAGCTTTAGCATCAGTCCCTCCAATGAACATCCAGGATTGATCTCCTTTAGAATGGACTGGTTGGATCTCCTTGCAGTATAAGGGACTCTCAAGAGTCTTCTCCAACACCACAGTTCAAAAGCATCGATTCTTCGGCGATCAGCCTTCTTCACAGTCCAACTCTCACATCCATACATGACCACGGGAAAAACCATTGCCTTGACTAGACGGACCTTGGTTGGCAAAGTAATGTCTCTGCTCTTTAATATACTATCAAGGTTGGTCATAACTTTCCTTCCAAGGAGCAAGCGTCTTTTAATTTCATGGCTACAATCAGCATCTGCAGAAGGACTTGGTAGTATTTCAATAAAATGGAAATTTTATTTATATTGTCAAAATTTATTTGCCAGAGCATTTATCTCTCCCTAATTCACTGTTAACACTGCTCAAGAAATATAACTTAACTCTCACTCTGACGTGACCATTACCGATATCTTCCTTACAATAGCTACCATAAACATTAATATTTTTTGAATATATTGTTTCTTTGTCTGTGTGCTTTGGAGACAAAATATTGGCAAAATGGGCAGAAGAAAACACTGCATATTCCTAGGTATTGAGTGTGACTTGATTGATTGATAAATTCCTTATTCCGCTTGTGTGTATTAACTGATTATTACAGTAAGCATTTTTCTATAGCTTGTGATACAGGGGAAAATAATAATAAGCATTGGCTGTTGTCTAAGATAGAGAATTCATATGTAAACAAATGGATACATATTTTAATATCAAATTTCATATCAAAACATATATGATGTGATAAAATAATAGAGTTTTGTGACAAGTGCGGTTCTGTTTTTAAAAGTCGGAGTAGGTATTTGGGAGAAGCAAGTATGAAATGCCAAAATGAGCCTTGAAAATCTCTGGAAGGAAAACACTTCAGCAAAGGAAGAACACCTGGAGCAGTCCCAAGGTGGAGAGAAGCTTGGCTTGTTTGAAAATCAGCAAGGAGGTCGTGATGATTGCAGCAAATATGGGCGACGCTGGGAGATGAAGTGTAAGAGGTGAGCATGACCAGTCCAAGAAGAGGCGTTTAACGTCATTATACATGTGATGGGAAAACGTTGTGGTATATCCAGTGTGTGTGTGTCTCTGTGTGTGTATGTACACCCAGAGGCTTATTTTAAATCCTACTGTAGATGAGATCTATACTATTTTTAATCTGATGAAAAGTGAAAGTGTTAGTCACTCAGTCGTGTCTCTCTGCAACCCCATGGATTGTACTCCGCCAGACTCCTCTGTCCGTGGGATTTCCCAGGCAAGAATATTGGAGTGGGTAGACATTCCCTTCTCTCTAGGGGATCTTCCTGACCCAGGGACTGAACCGAACCTCCTGCATCAACAGGCAGATTCTTTACCATCTGAGTCACAAGGGAAGCTCAAAAGACGCATTATACTAGAAACACACTTGTGTTTATTATTCTAGAAACACTTTCACCCTTGAAACCAGCTTGTCAGTGGTTTCAAGTGGTTCCTGTTAGGTAGTTATTATTTCTGTTTTATCGTTGAAGAAACTAAGGTTCAAAGAGGTTGGTCAGATTTCAAAAGTCAGTGGTGGTGTCACCACTGCAACATGAGCTCCTACGACTCTGCCCTTTTTCTTGTTTTTTTTGGTCTACTGCACACTGTCTTCCTAATGTAACATACAAGTTTCATTATGTTCCCTGCATCTACCAGAACTTTTAAACACATGAAATCAGGTTAAAATGGAAAAGTACTTTGGTGAAGGATCTAGTATTATGATGCATATTTTGATGCATCTATATTTACCATTGCGTGTGTGTGTGTGTGTGTGTGTGTGTGTGTGCACGCACATTTGTGTTCAGTCGCTCAGCTGTGTCCTACTCTTTTTGATCCCATGGACTGTAGCCCACCAGTCTCCTCTGCCCATGGGATTTCCCAGGCAAGAACACTGGAGTGGGTTGCCGTTTCCCAGGGATCAAACACAGATCTCTTGCATCTCCTGCATTGGAAGGCAGATTCCTTACCATTAGTACCACCTGGGAAGCCTGCTATTACAATTCTGTAAGAAGAGGGCATAATTATTTCTGTTTCAAGGACAAGGGAAACCAAGGATCATAGAGTGTATTATCTAACCAAGGGTCACATACCGAGTAGTAGCTGTTAGGTCAGCTTAGGATTTTCTTAACTCCATTTTCTATACAACACAGATAAATGCCACCCAGTTTGAGGGATTTCCATTTATTTTGCTGAAATTATTTTTGCTGAGATAAATTATTTTGTGTTTTTAAATGATGATGTGATCCAATTAACTTGTTCTTTTGTCACCATCACAATTATCTGACTGAAGATCGTTTCTCCTACTCTAGGAAGTTTATGTGGAATTATTTTTAACATGTCCAAGATTTCAAGGTCAAATGGTGAAGACTTAAATATTGAAAAAAAAAGTCTGTCAGTCTGCTTAACTTCTATGTTAACATGGTCTTCACAAGAAGCAAGCAACCTGCAATGTATACGGGAAAGATGACACTACCTCTCTGTTATACCTCTAAGGTATCTGTGCTGTCTGAGATAAACTGCTGCTACGCAGAAAAGGTAAGTACTACCTTGTTAAAGTAGGAAGTTGTCAGATCTGTGTTAAACTCTAGGATACACTGAAATGAGAAACAGTCTGTGGTATCTGAGTTACCACGTATCTCAGAATTCCTTCTCAAAGATACCCTGTCGTTTCTTAGCGATGAATTTATAATGAGTTGGAAACAGAAAATGAAAAAAAAGAAGAAGAAGAAAGAAAGGACATATAGAAGCTATTCTGAGAAACTTAGCATCATAAATATAGTCCCTAACTACTGGTTTGACCCTTGTAGAAGTCAGAGTGGATAAAGTTCTTGCTAGACTGATAACCAGAATAGAATGATCTTATTTTGTCCCCAGGAAATCAGAGGGAGTGAATTATTTTTATGAGATAATCTCTACTTTTGTGTGAAAAGTTTCATTACATCTAAATAAAGCTAAAATTCTGAGTGATTTCTCATATCCCATATAGTTTGGTAAAGAGTCCATATTTTATGTGTAAGTGTGGGAGGGATTTTATTGCCACTATCAACAGTATCAAAGATTACTTTCCTACTTCAGATTTTGCTCTTGTTTATCATATGCTTCATTCTGTCTCTGATATTTATCACTTGCAATTCCCAGAAAGAACAAAGAAACACCATTATCTGGCATCGCAACACTAAAAGCCCAGTTTTTTCCTTTTATTTCAAATTCTGCTGAAGTATTCTTCAATTCTCATGTTTTTCTTTCAAAAGTGTTACAGCTAAAGTGAAACATGAGACTTCATTGCAGAAATCATTAAAGCAGTTTCTAACAGCAAATCGGGAAATCACAAAGACATAAATCCTGTTATTTTGAAACTATGAAGGAAGTGAAGGTCACTGAGAAGTCTGAATATTCTGCCTAGCCATTTGGAATTAGACTCAAAGGATTAATTTAGACAACCAAGAGATGTGTTTTGAGATGAAACTGCAAGTATTCTTTCTGGTGTCTCCCCCTCCCCAAGAATAAGCACAGAAAAAGAAATAACTGCTTCTAAAGACAATCATGCACACAGTAAGTATTGGGAGCATTTACCTATGAAAGAGCCAAGCTAAGTAATTTACAAAACTCAAGTAAGTTAATCCTTCTCCTCTTGCCCTCAATCGTTACCAGCATCAGGGTCTTTTCCAGTGAATCACCTCTTCGCATCAGGTGACCAAAGTATTGGCACTTCAGCTTCAACATCAATCCTTCCAATGAACACCCAGGATTGATCTCCTTTAGAATGGACTGCTTGGATCTCCTTGCAGTCCAAGGGACTCTCAGGAGTCTTCTCCAACACCACGGTTCAAAAGCATCAATTTTTCGGCAAACAGCTTTCTTCACAGTCCAACTCTCACATCCATACATGACCACTGGTAAAACCATAGCCTTGACTAGACGGACCTTGGTTGTCAAAGTAATGTCTCTGCTTTTTAATATGCTATCTAGGTTTGTCATAACTTTCCTTCCAAGGAGTAAGTGTCTTTGAATTTCATGGCTGCAATCACCATTCACAGTGATTTTGGAGCCCAGAAAAATAAAGTCTGACACTGTTTCCACTGTTTCCCCATCTATCTGTCATGAAGTGATGGGACCGGATGTCATGATCTTAGTTTTCTGAATGTTGAGCTTTAAGCCAACTTTTTCACTCTCCTCTTTCACTTTCATCAAGAGGTTCTTTAGTTCCCCTTCACTTTCTGCCATAAGGGTGGTGTCATCTGCATATCTGAGGTTATTGATATTTCTCCCGGCCATCTTGATTCCAGCTTGTGCTTCCTCTAGCCCAGCGTTTCTCATGATGTACTCTGCATATCAGTTAAATAAGCAGGGTGACAATATACAGCCTTGACGTACTCCTTTTCCTATCTGGAACCAGTCTGTTGTTCCATGTACAGTTCTGACTGTTGCTTCCTGACCTGCATATAGGTTCCTCAAGAGGCAGGTCAGGTGGTCTGGTATTCCCATCTCTTTCAGAATTTTCCACAGTTTATTGTGATCCACACAGTCAAAGGCTTTGGCATAGTCAATAAAGCAGAAGTAGTTTTTCTGGAACTCTCTTGCTTTGTCGATGATCTATCGGATGTTGACAATTTGATCTCTGGTTCCTCTGCCTTTTCTAAAACCAGTTTGAACATCTGGAAGTTTACAGTTCATGTATTGCTGAAGCCTGGCTTGGAGAGTGGATGTACACAAATATGAAACACTGAGAAACTGTAGATTTGAGCTCAGTTTTAATACTTTTTTGCATATATTTGTACTTCAAATTTTAAGTAGGAAAAATATCAGGAGGGGCATATTAAGAAGGAATGCCATGTAGGCCCATAACTTCCCAAGGCATTGCAGCCATTAGCAAAGGAAAGGAAACCGTGTGAAGAGGAGGGACACAGCTTTTAGATTCTATAGTTTCCCCTTTCAGTGATTCTCAGGGTCATTCGTTTTTAAAGCATAATAAAAACATTTGATTATTCTGCAGCCAACACATTCCAGTAACGCAACTTCCTCCTCTACTCCTAAGACATAGATTGGATCTTTGTCCTAGACACCAGATCAGAAAGGACTTCATGGTATAGCGGCTAGATTTGTACCATGACTCGTTGTGCAATAAAACATTTGCACGACTGAAGTGACTTAGCAGCAGCAGCAGCAGCAGCACTTTCTGCAACTTAGAAGGTGTAGGTATACTTGTTCATATGGCATTAGGTGGAAGGAGTAGCGATTTAAGTCTGTAGAGACTTATGTAAGCCAAAGCAATAGGGGGCTACTGAAGAGTTTTAAGTGAATTGATCAGATTTGTAGGTACTGACAAGACTGTGAAGCACGCAGGAAGAGCACATTACAGAAAACGAGAGAAATTCAACTAGTAAGTGACTAGGGTCTGGGTTGTACTACTGGCAGAGGAGATATAGGAGAGGAAATAGCTGTGAAATCCACAATGTGGAAAAATATCTTAAGATCTAGGAGCTTATGGTATGAGATGTGTGAAGTATAAAACTAGGTTACTCTTTGGACTCTGGTTAATCAACATCTGTCTCGGGACTTTCCAAATATTTAATCTTTTAACCTGCAAACAGCTCTATGAGGATGGTACTAGTACCAGTCTCACATTGTGAAAGAGGGCACTGAGGCACAGAACACTTACACATTTACCGAAGAGTTAGCTAGGAAGAGCAGAGAGGTCTTTTTACCTAGACCAGCGATTCCAGGTTCTGTGCTCATAATCACGGAAAGAAAACAGGAGCTGTCCAGGCAGAGCGGGGCGCAGTATTAGATCAGAGAAGGCTCTAAAAGACACAAGTAACAGCCTGACTGAGATAGGGTGTCTTTAACGGTGGCTGGTGAGCGCTGATGGAAAATAGAACGAGCAGAGAAGTACACTGTTGCTGCTAAGTCACTTCAGTCATGTCCGACTCTGTGCGACCCCATAGACGGCAGCCCACCAGGCTCCCCCGTCCCTGGGACTCTCCAGGCAAGAACACTGGAGTGGGTTGCCATTTCCTTCTCCAATGCATGAAAGTGAAAAGTGAAAGTGAAGTTGCTCAGTCGTGTCCGACCCTTAGCGACCCCACGGACTGCAGCCTACCAGGCTCCTCCGTCCATGGGATTTTCCAGGCAAGAGTACTGGAGCGCCTTGCCAATGCCTTCTCCGAGAGAAGTACACAGACGATGGGAAATCATTTCGGAAACGCCCGGCGTCGCTCCGAAAACTGCCGGGCGTTTCCACCACTCCTGAAAGAAGCTGAACTATTGAAATTACGAAAGTTCATCAAAGAGACTTCAATTTCTAGAAAACTTTAGTTTGGTTTCCCAACTGCCAAAGATGAGATAGGACAAGTTGTGTAATCTCTCTGAATTTCACGAAGTTTGCTTTTAAGTGGAGATCATTGGCAAGATTAAAAATAAAGGTCTTTGTAAATTCCAAAGCTGCCAAACTTACATATTTATCCTCTGCCTGATTCTAGAAAGGCTCGGTGGTGTGTGTGCATGCTTGTGTGCGCTTATGCATAGTCGTGCGCAACTCCTTGTGACCCCATGGACTGTAGCGCACAAGGTCCCCCTGTTCATGGAATTTTCCAGGCAAGAATACTGGAGTGGGGCGCCACTTCCTACTCCAGGGGGTCTTCCCTACCCAGGGATCAAACCTGCATTTCTTACATCTCCTGCCTTGTCAGGCGGATTCTTTACCACTGCACCACTTGGGAAGCCTTTGTGTTGATAAGATTGGTTATAAAACACTTTTAGTACCAGAAACAAGTAAGTGGAAGCAAAGCAGACTTGTCATCATTGCTTATGTTGTCAAGAAAAGACACAAGCATCCCTTGACACCAGTACAGTTGTAGCACTCCCATGCTGCCTATTATGTGTTCCTTAGCTCCAACTTCAGAGGAGTTTGATTTGATGCTCCCTCTAGATCTGCTATAGGGTGGTGATTCACAGAGGCAAGATTTTTCTTTGGATAAGAAGCTGGAATTCACAACTAGCTGGAGACGTAATAAAAGCAGATCCAGAAAGTATGAAGACAAGGAGCTTGCAGAACAAAAGATGAGAGGCAAGTAAACTGTATCCCCACCTCCTACAAAAACTGTGCTTTTGATGAAATTCCTCCAGGAGGTTGGAAATAACTTGAAATCTTGCGAAGCCCATGTAATCCCACAGGGAGAATATGTTAATCGTGTTATCTCTCTACCTTCCTATGCAGAATGTGCCGTAGGGTTTCAAGCAGCCTTGTGACGACGCTCCTCTAATACAAATCAAGTGGAGCAGGATTAAATAGGGAGATGAAGAGGAAACAAGGAGGGCTTCCCTGGTTGTTCGGGGGTAAAAAAAAAAAAAAAAACACCTGCTGATGCAGGAGACATGGGTTCCCTCCCTGTTCTGGGAAGATCCCATTGTAGCACCACAACCACTAAATCTGTGATCCAGAGCCCGGGAGCCACAGCTACTGAAGACTGAAGGCTGTGCAGCCTGTGCTCTGAAGCAAGAGAAGTCACCCCAGTGAGAAGCCCAAGCACCACAGCTGGAAAGGGGTCCCTGCTTGCCACAATGGGAATAAAAGCCCGTTCACTAACGAAGACCCCGCACAGCCAAAAGTAATAATAATTTAAAAATAAGTAAATAAAATTATAAAAAAGAAAAAAAGGAAGGCAGGCGATGACACGCACCGCTTCTGTGATGTTGGTGAGCAACCTGCACCACTCCATAGCATACACACCACGTGAGCATGATGATAATATAAATCCAGTACTAACTAGACTGTGAAATTGCATTAGCAACTTACTCATCATATAGAAGGCTTTTCATTTTCATTTTAATAGATTGAATCGTCTCCGTTTTAAACAGGCCTGCTTATACACAGTAGGTAAGCAAATAAATCGGACCCTGTACAGTCAATCTGTCTTTTTCCTGGTCGATACTGACTGCTACAACCAAATTGATTACACAGCAATTCTTTAAACAACCAAAATTAACAGACGACAAGGTACATTTTTTTCAAATGTATGCATAACTACCACTTATTGTGTTCAATCGATACACAGACAATGCCTCTTTGATTAATAGATCACTGGAAAGCTGATCGCTGAAGAATTGATGCTTTTGAACTGTGGTGCTGGAGAAGACTCTTGAGAGTCCCTTGGACTGCAAAGAGATCCAGCCAGTCCATTCTAGAGGAGATCAATCCTGGGTGTTCATTGGAGGGACTGATGCTAAAGCTGAAACTCCATTACTTTGGCCCCCTCATGCGACGAGTTGACTCACTGGAAAAGACTTTGATGCTGGGAAGGATTGGGGGCGGGAGGAGAAGGGGACGACAGAGAATGAGGTGGCTGGATGGCATCACCGACTCGATGGACATGAGTTTGAATGAACTCCAGGAGTTGGTGATGGACAGGGAGGCCTTTCGTGTTGTGGTTCATGGGATCGCTAAGAGTCGGACATGACTGAGCGACTGAACTGGACTGAACTGGGAACCTTTGGGTCGTGTCTTCCTCCTTCCTCCGCTCCTCTCTCTCACGCTTCCTCCTTTTTTTCAACTCATTATTCAATTCCTACGTTTTGTCCTACTCTTTGAGACTCCATGGACTGCAGCACTCCAGGCTCCCTGTCCTTCACTGTCTCCCAGAGTTTGCTCAAACTCATGTCCATTGAGTCAGTAATGCCATCCAACCATCTTATCCTCTGTCAACCCTTTCTCCTCCTGCCTTCAATCTTTCCAGCATCAGGGTCTTTTCCAATGAGTTGGCTCTTTGCATCAGGTAAGCAAAGTATTGGAGCTTCAGCTTTAGCATCAGTCTTTCCAATGAATATCCAGGGTTGACTTCCTTTAAGATCGACAGGTTTGATCTTCTTGTAGCCCAAGGGACTCTCAAGAGTCTTCTCCAGCCCCACAGTTTGAAAGAATCAATTCTTCAGTGCTCAGCCTTCTTTATGGCCCAACTGTCACATCCATATTTAACTCCTGGTAAAATGACAGCTTTCGCTCTATGGACCTTTGTCAGAGAAGTGATGTCTCTGTTTTTTAATATTGTCTAGGATGGTCATAGCTTTTCTTCCAAGGAGCAAATGCTTATTAATTTCATGGCTGCAGTCACCATCTTCAGTGATTTTGGAATCCACAAAAATAAAATCTGTCACTGTTTCCACTTTTCCCCATCTATTTGCCATGAAGTTATGGGACCGGATGCCGTGATCTTCATTTTCTGAATGCTGAGTTTTAAACCGGCTTCTTCAGTCTCCTCTTTCACCTTCATCAAGAGGCTCTTTAGTTTTTATTCCCTTTCTGCCATTAGAGTGGTACCATCTGCATATTTGAGGTTGTTGATATTTTTTGCAGCAATCTTGATTTCAGCTTATAAATCATCCTGCCTGACATTTTGCATGATGTAATCTGCATATAAGTTAAATAAACACGGTAACAATATACAGCCTTGAATACTCCTTTACCAATTTTAAACCAGTCTGTTGTTCCATGTCTGGTTCTAACTGTTGCTTCTTGACCAGCACACAGGTTTCTTAGGAGACAGTTAAGGTTGTCTGGTATTCCCGTCTCTCTCAGAATTTTCCACAGATTACCAATTTATTGTAAAGGATACTGAAGGATAAAAATCAACAACCAGATGAAGAGAGAAATACAAAGGATGAGATTTCAAAGGAAGGAGCTTCTGTCCACATGGAGTTTGGGACCTGGCTTGGTGGATCATGGGCTTCTCTGGTGGCTGAGTGGTGGTAAAGAATCTGCTTTCCGATGCAGGAGACTCTGATTTGATCCCTGAGTCAGGAAGATTCCCTGGAGAGGAAAATGGCAACTCTCTCCAGTATTCTTGTCTGGGAAATCCCATGGAGAGAGGAGCCTGGTGAGCTGTAGGCCACAGTGTTGCAAAGAGTCAGACACAACTTAATGACAAAACAACAACAAATAGTGGCCAGTGGAAGTGTTTGACTTGTCAGCTTGGAAGCTCACCAAAGCCTCTGTTTCTGGATTTTTATGTAGGTTTCATTACACAGGTATGATTCATAAATTACCTGGTCATTAGTAATTGATTCAACCTCTATCCCCTCTCCCCTCCCTGGAAATTGCGGGGTGGGACTGAATGTTCCACCCATCTACTCAAGGTTCATTCACCTTTCAACCAGTCCCCATCCTTAGATGCTTTCCAAAATTTACTTTATAATAGAAAACCAGTGGCTTGTTATGAATAGCAAGACACCCACTTCACACCCATGGCCCTGAAACATCTTCAAGAACTTTGAACAAGAGACAAAATATTATAACAAAAGTCATTCCCATGGCTCCCACCACTCAGGGCACTCCAAGGGTTCTAGTAGCTGCCAACCGGGAATTATTGAGGAAGACCAACTATATATTTCTCATCTGGGTCATCTGAATGATCAAATACATATTTTAAGTGACAATTTTGTACCAGCTGCTTCCGAGTGACTTTCTTGATGTCTAATATAAGCAGGATGTGCCTTGAGTCCTGCCACGTTTGGGAAGAAAGGATATGAGCGGAGTTTGGGAGTCGGTATGTCACCCTCCCTCCCTACTTGCGCAAGTCTCCTTGGTTTCTCCTTCTTTCTCCATCCCCTGCATTCACCTGTGCATACGTGATGTTCACATTCATTGCATCTAAGCACTGTATTTGTTAGCTCACCGATATCATCTGCAAGGAGCAGTTGGCAAACAACACTTAAACAAAACAAATTATTTGCTTCAAGTGCATGAAAAGAGAGATGAGTGTTCCTTGAGCTAGCCTCGAGAGGAGCAGCGTTTGTGTTGGGGGAGGGGGGGGATGGGGTGGGGACGTTGAGGTAGTGGTGTATAGTTTTAAGATGTAGTCTGTACCGTTTTCTTTGGCATTATCCTCAAGTTAGTCCTGGATTTTTTAAAATTTATGATACTTTGCCAAATATAGTTGTAGACAATTTGCAGTATTTCTCTCATGATCGATCAATTTATATGTTTAAGCAGAATATTGATAGTAAAGACATTTGGTAAAATAAAAATTTAACATGTATAACTATAAATTATATATTTCAAAGACTATAAAGAATAATTCTCCTTTGTGAAAATGAAACAAACAAAAAAATCAAGTTTCCATCATCTCATTTTGACCCAGAATTCAGCTGCTCTTTAACAGTGTAGAGTTGTAGAGGAAGAACACTCTCAGCTGTCTGAGTATTGAACACCAAATGAACCCTATATCTTATCTCTACAGCTGGAGTCCTGAATATTGGCAGGAGCGAACATGGGAGAAATTTTGTTTGCTGCAGCTAATCTTACACTTCATTAGCGCCTTAGTGACTAGTAATCTCACTTCATTAAATGTGTTTATTTGGTAGTGTCAGCTTTCCTTCTGAAATACCCTTAAATAATAGTGGTGGCTCCTTTAAGGCAGGTGCCTCACAAAAGCGAAAGATAAAATTATGCCAGAACAGGCAATACCATTAGAGCTTTAATTTAAAATGAACAGCCAGGGTCATTTGGGTATTTCAGATTGAAAGATTAAAACTCTTATGCTGGGAAATGTAATACAAAAATTGGAGTATAGTTTTGAAAGCCCATTTCTGATGAATTTTGGAGACTTGTTAAACCCGGGAAAAGAGTACCTTACTTCATTTTCTTCTAAATTTAGTAATAAAGCAATGATGTCAGTGATGACAGTAAGGTGAGAATAAACACAGGAGAGGAAAACAGAAGCAATGATTGAAGATATCTCCCTTGAAGTATATTAAAAATTATGTAAAAAAGTAGATATCACGCGTGTGCATGCAAATAAATACCTCCAAGCTCAGCATATGTGAAATGATCAAATCCTAATACTAAAGGATAAGTTTCAGACTCATTGTGATATGACTCCTGTGCCCACTAAGGTATTCTCTGATAGCAGAAATTCACTGTTTCATGATAATTATCAATTCTTTAGCTGTAATCCCAGTCCAATAAAAGGTAATATAACCAATTCTAAAGCACTTGCTTACCCCAGGGACCTAAAATGAAGTTCACATTCTTTGGATTTGTGTCAGAGACTGCTAATAAACATTGCATATGAAGATCTTTTTATTCTTTTAGTGAATAATATTCCTAGTCAGTCTCTACCCTTGATTTTAGTCACCTCCAGAGGACTCAATTTAACTGATACTGCTTCAAATAAAAGCATTTTAGGAGGCAAATTTCTCTTGTTTCCTGCTGCAGTAGTTTATAGAAAATCTATCAACTTATTTTAATAGAAATCAGAAGCACCTAACTCTTTGTATATTATCATATATTACCTGAGGGATAATAGTCACTGGTATTGAGATTTTAACTTCTCACCTATATTTACTGAAATATTTGTGAGAGATATCACCGATCATTCTGCATAAACTTCAGAAAATATCCAGAAAGTGCACCAATGTTGACATGACAGAAAGCTTTATTATTCTTTTGTATTCTCTCTTGCTAAATAACTTTTAATATCAATAATAAGGTAAGATAGGGTAGTGACAGAATGTCTCTTTACTATCATAACCAAAAGAAAAATAAAATGGTTAAGAAACTAAACCCGTAATTACAGGAAACAATGTTACAGCACAATAGTGACATAAAATACAGTTATCTGGAGTTAAATGAACCCACTTACATTAAGATGATATATCCTGATGGACTTGTATCCTTTGCTGGAAATATGTTGGTTATTCACAATGAGAGTCTACTATGTTTGAGGCACTGGTTTATGACCTAAGAATCAGAGAAAGTGTTAAAGCAACAGATAAAATCTCTGATCTCATGGTGAAAAAATTGTACTGAAATTGAGGGAAAACGTCTTGTGGATGATACACAGTGCCCAGTGACAGACCAATGCTGCTATTGAGAGCAACCACAATAAAGATACAGTAAAACAAAATAAAACAAACTCCTTCATAGAATACAAAAACATATGATGGGGGAGAGCAGAAATTTAGAAACAATGAGAACTGGATGGGCCAAGATTCCAAAAAAGGAAGAACTTCAAAAGAGTGACCTGATTATATGTAGTCACTTTTGCCTTTACAGCAATTTCTGGTTATGAATAGGGGTAGAAAGCGGAAAATTTATCCACTGAGTATTTCTGCTGGTGTTCAAAATAAAAGCCAAACTTTGGACAGACTTTGAAGGTGGACTCAAGAACATAGCTAGTTGCCTTATTGATACATTGGCCATATTTTAGAGCAGAATAGATTGAAAGGCATAGACTTAACATTTTAAAAGGGCTATAAAAGAAGTGTCAACAATTTCCTGAGACAAAGGTTAGTGTTCCATACTTATCCAGGGTTAGAGGCTTAAAGAAAATAAGTTCTTTATTGAAAACCTGAAGATTGAGCCTTACCAAGAGAACAAGTTAGCTACTATTCAAAACAGTGTTTTGTTAAAGTAAGCAGTCTCCAGTGTTTAGGTATGGCGAATTTGAAGCAAACACTTCTCTGGTAGCCTCACCAGGCACGTTTTACATATAATTTCAAATTTACTCAGAAATTACTCCACATGTCATAACAAAGACAACATGTCTAAAATACAAAAAAAAAAAAGAGACAACAAAGGTCAATCCACAAGTGTTCTATATGCAACATTTAATCATAAAGGACACTATGATTATTAAAAAAATGCTTAAAAATATGAAAAAGACGAAGACAAAGTTGAAATATGGATAATTTAACCAGAGGACTATAATCTTCAAAATAAAGGGAGATTCTAGAATGGAAGTATGTTTCAATATCTTAAAATTAATCACTGTAATTCAGCAAATCAACAGACTAAAAAGAATAAACAATGATAAGCTCAAAAGATGCATAAAAGCATTTGGCATTTTTCAGTATCTATTGTTGATCAAATTTTCAGCAAACTAAATCTGATCAGGAAAACCTATAAAAACTTATAACTAATGTAATTTGTAAGAGCACCAAAGTGATGATGGCTCTTTTTAACACTCCTGTGAAACATTATACCTCAGTCTTATGCAATGTAGTAAGCCATGAAAGAGAAATAAAATGCAGACAGATTAGGAAAACAACAAAAGTTTGTGCATTCTCATGATGCCATGCCTATATAAATTTTTGTAAAGAATATGCACAAAATGATGCTAGAACTAATAACTGATTATTCATGGTCACAGGATATAAATTATTTAAAAATCAATTGTATATCCATGTATTAGCAATGAACCATTAGATACTGAATTTTTTAAAGTATCATTTGCAATATTTCTAAAAAGATTATGAAATACTTAAATGAAATCTAACAATATGCATGCATGATTTGTGTGATAAAACTACAAAATGCTTATGAAAGTAATGAAAGAAGATTTAAGTAAATGGAGAGATACAACTTTTTGCTGCATTGAGACACTCAAGACTCATCATTAGGATATTCAGTTCAGTTCAGTGGCTCAGTCATGTCTGAATCTTTGCGACCCCGTGAACTGCAGTACGCCAGGCCTCCCTGTCCATCACCAACTCCCGGAGTCCACCCAAACCCACGTCCATTGAGTCAGTGATGCCATCCAACCATCTTATGCTCTGTTGTCCCCTTCTCCTCCTGCCCTCAATCTTTCGAAGCATCAGAGTCTTTTCAAATGAGTCAGTTCTTCGCATCAGGTGGCCACAGTTTTGGAGTTTCAGCTTCAACATCACTCCTTCCAGTGAACACCCAGGACTGATCTCCTTTAGGATGGACTGATTGAATCTTCTTGCTCCAAGGAACTCTCAGGAGTTTTGTTCGTACCACAGTTCAAAAGCATCAATTCTTCAGTGCTCAGCACTCTTTATAGTCCAACTCTCACATCCAGACATTCACAGTGGAAAAACCACAGTCTGAACTGACTAGACGGACCTTTGTTGACAAAGTAATATTTAGCATCAGTCCTTCCAATGCACACCCAGGACTGATCTCCTTTAGAATGGACTGGTTGGATCTCCTTGCATTTCAAGGGACTCTCAAGAGTCTTCTCCAACACCACAGTTCAAAAGCATCAATTCTTCAGTGCTCATATTTCTTCACCGTCCAACTCTCACATCCATACATGACCATGGGAAAAACCATAGCCTTGACTAGACGGACCTTGGTTGGCAAAGTAATGTCTCTGCTTTTTAATATGCTGTCTAGGTTGGTAATATCTTTCCTTCCAAGGAGTAAATATCTTTTAATTTCATGGCTGAAATCACCATCTGCAGTGATTTTGGAGCCCAGAAAAATAATGTCAACCACTGTTTCCATTGTTTCCCCATCTATCTGCCTTGAAGTGATGGGACTGGATGTCATGATCTTTGTTTTCTGAATGTTGAGCTTTAAGCCTACTTTTTCACTCTCCTCTTTCACTTTCATCAAGAGGCTATTTAGTTCTTCTTCACTTTCTGCCATAAGTGTGGTGTCATCTGCATATCTGAGGTTATTGATATTTCTCCCAGCAATCTTGATTACAGCTTGTGCTTCCTCCATTCCAGCACTTCTCATGATGTACTCTGCATATAAGTTAAATAAGCAGGGTGACAATATACAGCCTTGACATACTCCTTTTCCTATTTGGAAACAGTCTGTTGTTCCTTGTCCAGTTCTAACTTTTGCTTCCTAACCTGCATACAGGTTTCACAAGAGCCAGGTCAGGTGGTCTGGTATTGCCATCTCCTTCAGAATTTTCCATAGTTTATTGTGATCCACACAGTCAAAGGCTTTGGCATAGTCAATGAAGCAGAAATAGATGTTTTTCTGGAACTCTCTTGCTTTTCGATGATCCAGCAAATGTTGGCAATTTGATTTCTAGTTCCTCTGCCTCATCTAAAACCAGCTTGAACATCTTAAAGTTCATGGTTCACGTATTTCTGAAGCCTGGCTTGATGAATTTTGAGCATTACTTTACTAGAATGTGAGATGAGTGCAATTGTGAGGTAGTTTGAGCATTCTTTGGCATTGACTTCTTTGTGATTGGAATGAAAACTGACCTTTTCCAGTCTTGGGGCCACTGCTGAGTTTTCCAAATTTGCTGGCATATTGAGTGCAGCACTTTCACAGCATCATCTTTCAAGATTTAAAATAGCTCAACTGGAATTCCATCACCTCCACTAGCTTTGTTCTTAGTGATGCTTTCTAAGGCCCACTTGACTTCACATTCCAGGATGTCTGGCTCTAGGTGAGTAATCACACCATCGTGATTATCTTGGTCATGAAGATCTTTTTTGTACAGTTCTTCTGTATATTCTTGCCACCTTTCTTAATATCTTCTGTTTCTGTTATGTCCATACCATTTCTGTCCTTTATTGAGCCCATCTTTGCATGAAATGTTCCCTTGGTATCTCTACTTTTCTTGAAGAGACCTCTAGTCTTTCCCATTCTATTGTTTCCCTCTATTTCTTTGCATTGATCTCTGAGGGAGGCTTTCTTATCTCTCCTTGCTATTCTTTGGAACTCTGCATTCAGATGCTTATATCTTTCCTTTTCTCTTTGCTTTTCCCTTCTCTTCTTTCCACAGCTATTTGTAAGGCCTCCTCAGACAGCCATTTTGCTTTTTACTCCAGTGAAATGACATGTATGTTCACACAAAACCATGATGGAAATGTTCATAGAGAATTCAGTCACTATTAACAGAAATGGGTGACAACCCGGATATTCCTTAATTTTGGAATAAGCAACCTGAGATATAGCCACACTGTGAATTACTACTGGACTGCTAGTGCACCTGCAATGTCATTGATGGGTCTCACATGCATCATGCTAAGTGGAAGAGTTTAGATGCCAAAGTCTGTGTACTCTATGGCCCTGTACATGGCATCTGTAAAGGCAAAGTGATTCAGTGAAAAGATCATTGTTTGCCAGACAATATGGAAGAGTTGATTCCGATTAAGCATGAAGAATATTTTTGATATTATGTAAATGTACTGTATCTTGATTGTGTTGCTGTTTGTATAACTATTGGATTTGTCAAAATTTGAAAAAGTTTCCATGACTAGGAATAGGATCTATGGTATACAAATTATGTCTTAATTTATAAAACCAAAAAAAAATCAATGTATTTTATTACATTTGTAGAAAAAGGTGGCAATATTAACAAATGCAATAGATATTTCACAAAATTTAACATTTATGAAAGATTTTTAAAAATTCTTAACATACTGTAATTAGAAAAGAACTTCCTTAATCTAATAAAGACTACACAAAGTTTTAATAAGTATCTGACTTAATTGTGACCTATTATTAATATAATCAGTAAGAGAAAGGAAAAACTTAATTACTGGAAAAGTGGGAATAAATCTGTCACCATTTCTATTTAACATGATGTATACACAGAAAATCTAAAGAAACTATGGCATAATTCAATCTTATTTCTTTTTACCACTCACAAACAGAAAAGTAAATTTAAGGAGCACATAGTTTACAATATCACCCACATATCTCAAATATTTGCTAGTGAATCTAATATAAGATTATAAAACCTTTACTCTGAATAATCCATATCACTATTAAAACATTAAAATATCTAAATATTGGGAGAAATATAGCATGTTCAGGTAAAGTTTGGAAAGTGTTAGTCACTCAGTTGTGTCCAACTCTTTGCGACCCCATGGACTGTAGCCCTCCAGACTCTTCTGTCCAAGGGATTTTTCCAGGCAAAAATACTAGGGTGAGTTGTCATTTCCTTTTTCATGGGATCTTCCTGACCCAGGGCTCAAACCTGTGTCTCCTGCATTACAGGCAGATTCTTTACTGTTTGAGCCACCAGGTAAATCCTATGTTTATGTGATGGAACACTAAGTGTTGTGAAGAAGTCAAATCTCTTCTCATTGAACTAGAGTTAATTCACTTTCATTAAAAAATTACTGCCTTTTTAATCAAAATAAGCCAATTGTAAATTTATATGGAAATATGCTAGGTTCAGATACCCAAAACAATCTTGAAGAAGAATAAAGCTTGAAGATTTACATACAAGACACAATCTTTATTTTGTTGCTGCTGTTATTTAGTCGCTAAACCATGTCTGACTCTTTTGCGAACCCATGGACTGTAGCCCCCTAGGCTCCTCCGTCCATGGGATTTCCAAGGCAAGAATAGTGGAGTGGGTTGTCATTTCCTACTCCAAGTGAACTTCCTGACCCAGGGATCAAATCCAAGTCTCCTGCATTGGCAGGCAGGTTCTTTGCCACTGAGCCACCAGGGGAACCCTAATCTTTATTTTAAATGATGTCAACTAAAGCATCAGAGACACGCAAAATGAATAATGTAATGGAGCAGACACTATAGACACTGTTCTACACACATATGATAAACTGACGTGCTATGGAGGATAAATAGTCCTTTTTATGAAATGGTGCTGGGAAAATTGAATTTCTACCCTTCCTTTACATCTTACATAAAAGTCTACTTTAGGAGGATTAAAAACATAAATGTGCAAGGTAAAACAATAAAGCTTTTAGACTAAAATGTAAGAAAATATTTTTATGACCTCTGGTTGTCAAAGAGTATTTGCAAAGAACATGAAATGTTAACAGAGAAAAGAAAGTAAATGATCAATGAAAGCATAATAAAACTAAACACATTTTTTTTCATCAAACAGAAACATTAAAAAATTAGAAAGTAAGTCT
This sequence comes from Moschus berezovskii, assembly GCF_049115385.1. Classification (NCBI taxonomy): domain Eukaryota; kingdom Metazoa; phylum Chordata; class Mammalia; order Artiodactyla; family Moschidae; genus Moschus; species Moschus berezovskii. The sequence continues at coordinate 9,345,282 of NC_142468.1, forward strand.
CATATTGGGAGAATCTGTTTGTACAATGTATAGTTGAGAGAGAACTTGCATTTAGACTATAAAAATAAACGCTAAGCAATGATATTTAAAAGGAAGACTAACCGATAGATAAATGGGGGAAATTTTAACATGGAATTCATAAATAAGATACATAAATCTCCAACAGACACATTAAAAAATAGAGGTTTTCAGCATAATTAATCATTTTGAAAATGGAAAGTCAAACCAAAATAAAGTACTTCAAATTCCAGCCAGGATGAAGTCATTGAGATAGTCCATAGTCCCACTAAAACTAACTAGAAATCTGGAAAAATATTATATATGTAGTGACTTATTTTCAACAACTGACAACACATAGCCAAAGAATGTGATCTTTCAGAAGAGGGGAATATGAAAAGTGAACACTAAAATCTCCCCAGCTTTCGGCTGGAAGGCAATTTCCAGACTACAGCATAGGCCAGGTGGTGCCCAAACAAGATACATGTAAAGAAACCTAAGAGAGAATGTGGGATCTTAGGTTCGTGGGCAGACTATCAGAAAGGAAGAAAGTATGCTGCCAAAGAGCTTCACAGTGTCTGTAACGTTCTCTTTACTCGGGAGCTGAATGCTAAATACTTCGTGTTTAGGCTGACACTGCTTGAGACTGAACAGAAGGCTGACCAATTGCGAGACCTAAGCTTGGGAGAGGTACTAACTAGCCAAATGGGAGAGACCCCCTTCAAAATCAGGGGATTTCATTCAGATCCCAGAAATGTCAAGCTTAGTAATAGGCAAACCTAGCCCTGGAGCAGTTCTCAGGCTGGGCACTATTGCCATAGTGACCCAGCTAATTTCTTGTTATTGGGGCCCATCTAGTGTATTGTAGGGTGTTTCAGTTCAGTTCAGTTCAGTTCTGTCGTGTCCGACAATTTTTTGTGACCCCATGAGTTTAGCACAACCCTGTCCTCTACCACTAGACACCAGTAACATGCATCAGTTATGACAGTCAGCCATGTCTCCAGATACTGTCCAAGGCATCTTATAGGACAAAAATCACCCCTGGTTGAGAACCACTGTCCCTAAGCCCTAAAAAATAAAACTTTAAGCCACGTCTCAAAGAGATCAAGCTCATGCCTGAGAAACTGAACTGCCTGCCATTAAAACAAAATTAAAAGTGGAGAGAGTTAGTAACACACCTCAATCAACAATGTAACATTCATAGGGTCTAGCATTTCACCAAAATTGATTTTAAAAAGTGAAGAAACAGGACATTTCGACCAATCACTGGAGGACAAAGGAGTCAATAGAAACAGAGCAAGAAACCACAGCGATAAAAAGTCAAGTGTAAAGCCTTTAAAAATTGCAATAAGCTATATGTGATATACAGTTTAGCACAGTTCCAATACTTTGGCGACCTGATATGAAGAACCAGCTCAATGGAAAAACCACTGATGCTGGGAAAGCCTGAGGGCAGGTGGACAAAGTGGTACAGAGAATGACATGGTTAGATAGCATTACCAAATCTATGGACAGGAGTTTGAGCAAACTCTAGGAAACAATGAAGGACAGGGAAGCTTGGCGTGCTGAAGTCCATGGGGTCACAAAGAGTCACAAACTTAGCAACCGAATGATGGTTTTGAATGTCTGCTTCAGTACCATTAGCACATTTACCTTGTTGTCTAGTCATTACCATAATCTATCTCCAGGATCTGTCATCTTTCCAAACTGCAACTCTGTGCCCATAAACTATAACTTCCAGTTCCACTATGCTCTCAGCATGTGACAGCAACTATTATACTTTATGTCTGTGCATTTGAATACTACAGGCATCTCATGTAAGTGGAATCATATAGTATTTGTAATTTTGCATTTTGCTTATTAAAAGAGCTTATAATTGCATGAATCAAAAACTGACAAAACTGGAAGGAGAAATGGACAAATTCTCAGTTATAGTCAGAAATTTCAAACAACCTCAATAACTGACAGAGCAGAAATTAAAAAAAAAAAAATCACTGAGATATATAAGACCTGCAAAACCTGTCAAAAGTTGACTTAATTGGCATCTTAAAAATATTGAACTCCAAACTCCTCAGAAATATATTTCTCAACACTTAAAACACATAGCCAATTTATCAATGAACTTCATATGTTAGTACAGAGAAAATAACTATCAACAAAGTATCAAAAATATACAGAGTACACATTATGTCCTTTGATGTAATTATTTTGAAGCACAGTGGAATTATATTAAATCAGTAACTGCAATACAGGAGACCTGGGTTAGATCCCTGGGTCTGAAAGATCCCCTGGAGAAGGAAATGGCAACCCATTCCAGTATTCTTGCCTGGAAAATCCCATGGACAGAGGAGCCTGGCAGGGTTACAGTCCATGGGGTCCCAAAGAGTCAGACATGACTGAGTGACTTCACTTTCACTTTCACAGGGAAATTAAATAACACATTTCTAAAGGTCACATTATAAGGTATATGAGAAAAATTTTGAGGCAATTAAAATTAGACCAACTACTATTTATGGGGCTCAGCTAAGGCAGTGCTTAGAGATAAACTGATAGCTTCAAATGATCATATTACAAAAGAAAAAAGTTTTCACATCAAACCTAATTTTCCATCTAAAATAGGTAGGAAGGGAAAATTTGATCCAATGAAATAGAAAAAAGATTAAAAAATGGAATGAGTTAGTGAAACCAAACAGGATTTTTTGAACAGATGATAAGTTGATGAATTTCTACCTATGCCAATGAGAGAGAAAGGAAAAAAGAAAGACTAGTTAATTAACAATGTCAGGCATGAAAGAGGAACATCATTAAACATTAAACAGAACCTAAAGAGATAAAAGAGAAACAGAAATGATTTTAAAATAAATCTGACAACTAAGACAAATAGAAAAATTCTTGATGGATACAATATACCAAAACTGAATCAAGAAGAAATGAAAAATCTAAAAAGTAATACATCTATTAAATAAAAACTTATCACCAAGAAAAGACCAGCCCCAGATCACTCTTTTGGAGTGTTCTATTGAACATTCATAGAAAAAAATAAAAATCAACCACCACAAGTGCTTTCATAAAATAGTGGGGAGAAACATGTAACGGATTTGGCACAGTAGAAGAAGAGCACTAACTAAATTTCCTCATGTACATACAGGCAGAAATATTTTTAAATAAAATGACAAAGCAAATGCTTTAATCTGTAAAAAGGGAATACATAAGAGCCAAGTGAGATTTATCACAAGAAGGCAATTCTTGTGATAATCAAGATAATTCACCAAATCAAAAGAGGAGAAAAAATATGAGTATTCTAAAAAATACAGAGAGAGCATTTTACAAAATTCAATAGCCATTTATAATAAAGTATATGAATGGATAAAGAAATATGTAGAAGACCCTACAGCTAACTTAAGAGTTAAAAAAAAATTACTACACAATATTGGGAATATGGCAAGACTGTCCACTCTCACTATTCTATCCAATATTCTTCTGGTTCAGTGAAGCAAGGAAAAGTAGTTAAAGAAAAATGGGTTGGAAAGGAAGATATACAAACAACTTTATTTGTAAACAAAATGATCAAGTGGAACCTTCTAATATATCTAGATGAAACTTACTAGAATTAAGTATTTAATATAGTGTGGTCAGGGAGAAGGCAATGGCAAGCCACTCCAGTACTCTTGCCTAGAAAATCCCATGGATGGAGGAACATGGTAGGCTGCAGTCCATGGGGTCGCTAAGGGTCGGACATGACTGAGCTACTTCACTTTCACTTTCATGCATTGGAGAAGGAAATGGCAACCCACTCCAGTGTTCTTGCCTGGAGAATCCCAGGGATGGGGGAGCCTAGTGGGCTTCCGTCTATGGGGTCACACAGAGTTGGACATGACTGAAGTGACTTAGCAGCAGCAGCGTAGTGTTGTCATGGAATATAAATTCAGTATACAAATAGAGAATTTATTTCTATATGCCATCAACAAAGATCATTAATTTAAAATGTGTAAAAATTACATTTATGATAGTATTGGAAATATAAAACAGGGCAAAATTGAACATTTAGACAAGGTCTATCCCACAAAAGCACAAATTTAAAAATAAATTTTTAAAGAATAAATGGAATAATATAATAAATCTATATTATAAAGTTTATAAAGTAGAAAAACTCAATATTTTAAGATGCCAATTTTCCCCAAAATTCTTTGATTTATTCCACATAATGCCAATTCAAATAACCACAGTTTTTTTTGCTTTTGTTTCGTTTACTGTTAAGCTGAGTCTTAATTTTATATGGTATTGCAAAGGTACTACAAAATTTAAACCAAAATTGCTGGACTTCTAATATCTGATCATTGTAGTTACTAATGCAATATGGAGGGAATATAAAAATGCATGTATCAGTACAAAGGAAAAAGGAGCCTAGAAATAGATTCCCAAACAACCATATGTTCAATTGAGTTTTTATCAATGTACCCAAGCAGCTAATTAGGAAAAGAAATGACATTTCCACAAGTGGTGCTGAAAGAGTTGAGTATCTACATAAAAAAACAAAAACTCCTACCTTACATCATATATAATAGAAAATAAAATACATCATGGATTTAAAACTAAGTGCTAAAACTAAAATTTCTAGAAAAAAATATGGAAGAAACATCCTCAAAATTTGGATATAGGTGGCAATTTCTTAAATAAACACAAAATACATATTTAATCAGAGAAAAATTATAAAATTCACCAAAATTTTAAAGTTGCTTTGAAAAATACTGGTAGAGTAGTGAAAAGCCAAGGCATAGACTGGAAAAAAGTATTTTCAGTTTACTTATCTGACCTACGACATATGTCTAGAAAGTGTAAAGAACTCTTACAACTCGGTATTTAGAAACAAGTCCAATAAAAAAAATCAGCAAAACAACTGAAAAGCCACTTCATAAAATAAAGTACACAAATGGAAAAGACTCTGATGCTGGGAGGGATTGGGGGCAGGAGGAGAAGGGGACAACAGAGAATGAGATGGCTGGATGGCATCACCGACTCCGTGGACATGAGTTTGAGTGAACTCCGGGAGTTGGTGATGGACAGGGAGGCCTGGTGTGCTGTGATTCATGGGGTCGTGGAGAGTCGGACACGACTGAGTGACTGAACTGAACTGAACTGATATAATGAGATCGGAGAAGTCAATGGCAACCCACTCCAGTGCTCTTGCCTGGAAAATCCCATGGATGGAGGAGCCTGGTAGGCTGCAGTCCATGGGGTCACTAAGAGTCGGACATGACTGAGTGACTTCACTTTCAATTTTCACTTTCATGCATTGGAGAAGGAAATGGCAACCCACTCCTGTGTTCTTGCCTGGAAAATCCCAGGGAAGGGGGAGCCTGTTGGGCTAACGTCTATGGGGTCGCACAGAGTCAGACACGACTGAAGTGACTTAGCAGCAGCAGCAGCATATAATGAGATGCTCAATAATTATTAGTCACCAGTGACTATGATGAGGATATAAAGCATTAAACCAATTAAATCAAAATCAGATACCAAATCTATTTGATAGATAAATTTAAAATATCAGACCAAGTGTTGACAATGTATGAAACAACTATAATTCTAATATTTTTTTTTTTTGGTAATGTGAAATGGTACAACTACTTTGGAAAAGAGTTTGGCATTGTGTTATAAGGTTGCAAAAATATTCACCATATAACTCAAGTATTCCACCCTTGAAAAGTACAGATAGGTAACACAGAAATTTGTAAAAGAATGTTCATAGAAACTTTATTCACAATAGTCCCAAACTGTAAACAACTCAAATGTTCATCAACAACTGAAGAAATAAGCATATTGTAGTATATTCTTACAATGAATTCTTTACTACTCAGGAATGAAAATAAATGAACTGCTGATTCATCCAACAAGAAGGATGGATATCAGAAATTTGCTAAATGAAAGAAGAGAAATAAAAGATTATATATTACATAATTTTATTTTATATCAACTTTAATCAAGACAAGCTCATCTGTAGTAATGGAAATTGGGGTTACTGATTATTTAAGTTAAACTCAAAATAGGTTATTACACTATCGTGGGAAATGCTGGGCTGGGGGAAGCACAGGCTAGAATCAAGATTGCCAGGAGAAATATCAATAGCCTCAGATGTGCAGATGACACCACCCTTATGGCAGAAAGTGAAGAGGAACTAAGAAGCCTCTTGATGAAAGTGAAAGAGAGTGAAAAAGCTGGCTTCAAGCTCAACATTCAGAAAACTAAGATCATGGCATCTGGTCCCATCACTTCATGGGAAATAGATGGGGTAACAGTGGAAACAGTGTCAGAATTTATTTTGGGGGGCTCCAAAATCACTGCAGATGGTGATCGCAACCATGAAATTAAGAGATGCTTACTCCTTGGAAGGAAAGTTTTGACCAACCTAGACAACATATTAAAAAGCAGAGACATTATTTTGCCAGCAAAGATCTGTCTAGACAAGGCTATGGTATTTCCAGTGGTCATGTATGGATGTGAAATTAAAAGATGTTGTGATATTAAAAAGCCATGAAATTAAAAGACACTTACTCCTTGGAAGGAAAGTTATGACCAACCTCAGTTCAGTTCAGTTCAGTTCAGTCGCTCAGTCATGTCCAACTCTTTGTGACCCCATGAATCACAGCACGCCAGGCCTCCCTGTCCATCACCAACTCCCGGATTTCACTCAAACTCATGTCCATCGAGTCGGTGATGCCATCCAGCCATCTCATTCTCTGTTGTCCCCTTCTCCTCTTGCCCTCAATCCCTCCCAGCATCAGAGTCTTTTTCAGTGAGTCAATTCTTCTCGTGAGGTGGCCAAATTATTGGAGTTTCAGCTTTAGCATCAGTCCTTCCAATGAACACCCAAGACTTATCTCCTTTAGAACGGACTGGTTGGATCTCCTTGCAGTCCAAGGGGCTCTCAAGAGTCTTATCCAGCACCTAGATAACATATTAAAAAGCAGAGACATTACTTTGCCAGCAAGGTCAGTCTAGTCAAGGCTATGGTTTTTCCAGTGGTCGTGTATGGATGTGAGAGTTGGACTGTGAAGAAAGCTGATCGCCGAAGAATTGATGCTTTTGAACTGTGGTGTTGGAGAAGACTCTTGAGAGTCCCTTGGACAGCAAGGAGATCCAACAAGTCCATCCTAAAGGACATCAGTCTTGGGTGTTCATTGGAAGGACTGATGCTAAAGCTGAAACTGCAATACTTTGGCCACCTCATGCAACGAGCTGACTCACTGGAAAAGACTCTGATGCTGGGAGGGATTGGGGGCAGGAGGAGAAGGGGATGACAGAGAATGAGATTGGTGGATGGCATCACCGCCTTGATGGACATGAGTTTGAGTGAACTCCGGATGTTGGTGATGGACAGGGAGGCCTGGTGCTGTGATTCATGGGGTCGCAAAGAGTTGGACACAACCGAGCGACTAAACTGAACTGAACCAACCTTTTCGAAATGCTATGTTTGTAAAAACTAGGACTCTCAAGTACTGCAAGTACTGTCCATGGAATTCTCCAGGCAAGAATACTGGAGTAGGTTGCCATTACCTTCCCCAGGGGATCTTCCTCACTCAGAGATTGAACCCGGGTCTCTGGCACTGCAGGCAGATTCTTTACCGCGTGAGCCACTAGGGAAGCCCCAAAGAGCGGAAACTGCTTATTTAAGGAAACAGAACTAGCAAATGGCAGAGCCAAGCTTTCAAGTAAGTAAGCTTGGCTCATAACCATCATAGTATTGACAGCTGAGCATATCCCAAATCCCAAAAGATTGATTGGTCTGATATAATTGTCTGAGGTTGCATTTGATCAAGACTATATTTACTAAGCAATTTATGTTTAACTCTAAACTAAGAGTTCTATCATGTTGATTATATTTTCAAAATAAAATAAGACTACTACTTCTGGATATTCTGAGAATACAGTACCATTTCAACAGTTTCCAAGCATCTGTCTAAATTATTTGATTTGGTTCATCCTTAATTCTATTAAATATGACTTAAAGTAAGCCAAAATTTGGTTGGTGTATTGAGTTGCATTTCTCTTTTTGAAGACTGCATCTCCTCAGTGTTAGAGTATGGGTAAGGGATTTTACTGTAATGGTAGTTTATTATTACATTTATTTAAATTTCAGTTGAGCTTAAATAACAGGAAATTTAATTTTTGCTTTAAATAGTATAATTGGTGAATGATATTACTTTATTCTAAATTGGTGTGATGGTACAGGCAACCCCTTTGGTTTCAATTAGAACAAACCACTACGGGTATTTATAAAAAGGAATCTAATACTTAAAGCAAACGATAATTTCTAAGAAATTAAAAACCAAGCCCCACTGAAATTTATTTAGGACAATTCTCCTTCACCAAAGACAAAAAAATAATATAAATAAAATCACTATTGTTATTCAACGGGTATTCTAGAACAGACTACAAACAAGATAAAATTTTGGTAATATGAATAATATTGTAATGCATTTCAGGGTAGTATTTAAATAGCTGGGCTTCTCTGATGGCTCAGCAAGTAAAGAATCTGCCTGCAATGTAGAAGACACGAGAGATACAGTTTTGACCCGGAGTCAGGAATATCCACTGGAGAAAGGAATGGCAACCCACTGCAGTATTCTTGCCTGGAGAATCCCATGGATAGACGGACCTGGCAGGTTATATAACATAACGTCACATAGAATCAGACAAGACAGAAGCAACTTAGCACGCACACATTGGCGCAGGATAAAGGTTTTGGATATCAAGGTTAATCCTATTTTTTCAGAAAATGGCCACCCACTATGGTATTCTTGCCTATAATATCCCATGGGCATAGGAGCCTGGAGGGCTGCAGTCCAAAGGGTTACAAAGAGTCAGACAGGACTGAAGACTCAGCACACATTTAAATACCTAACTTTTTAGTATTCTTATTCACCCTTTACTTCTATATTAACAATTTCAAATATATCAGAATCAAACAGCTTCAAGATTTCCATTGTCGCTTTAATTCGGTTTTAAGTATAGTTATTTATTCTAATTTAATGCATAATTTTTGCAATTAGAGATTGAATAGAGTTAATTTTTATTCTTTGCAACTCTTTATTGTTTTGTTATGTCTAGACATAGCACACATCTTCTGCAATAAACGTTTGAGTTTGGCTTCTTAATGCTATTGAGATGTTGACATCATTTACAATGTCTTCGTAATCCATCCATCATAATAACATCAAGTAAAATTTGTAATCCTGGTGCTACTCCTGGTGAAAACATTATGAAAAGAAGATTAACCTCAAGAAATCCATTGATAGCAAAGTAAAACTGTTTTCTGTACAGAAACTAGTCTGGCACATTTGTGGTTGTACTGGGGTTTTTGTTCCAATTGGTCTCCTATAGCAATTTCTTGTCTTAAAGGTAGGCAAATACCAGAAAACAGTGATATATTGATCTAAACTTTTCTTATAGTTTTGTCTACTGTAAAGATAACCGAAGAACATGAAAGACAGTTTATAGTGAGTCACTGATTAAAATAACTCCTGAAGCTTCAGGGAAATTTGAATTAGTTCAAGTATTTGTTATTTTTAAAATTGTGATAAACTTATGGTATTTTAAAAATTAGCCATAACAAAAGATCTCAAATTACTTGGCAAATTTTAAGGATTATTTGAATTGTTTTCCATTCAGTTACACTCCCGTGACAATGTATTCTTAGATATAGTCTGTACCAGTCCACGCTAGGGCTAAATTTCATCTTTACAGATAACTGAGAAAAACTACCAACTGTGCTTATGTAACAATAGGACCATGTCCTTCATTCCTGCAACTCTGGTTTAAAAAAATGTCACAGAGAGTTATTGATGCAATTTCCAAACCCTAATTTTCATTTGCCTGTAAATTTCACAATTCTATTCATGAAAGATATTCCATTATTCTAAATATCAATATTTGCATTTTAAAAGGATTATTTATTGGTTTAGCAATGGGAGGGGGTGACAGCATGAAATGGATCAGAAAATCAACAGGAGACCAGTTACAATATAGCGTAGAAGGCCTCTGGGATGCTTAAATGTGAAATACAATTTCTGGTTTCGAAAGTTCCTCATTAAAAGAAAAACATAACAGCAAGAATAAAATGGCCCAGATTGATTATTTTTCAGACATAGTGCTTACTCATAAAAGATGGAAAGTTTTTGAAATAAAATGATACCAAGAAACTCTTTTCATGTGAGCCAGTTTGCTACTTGATCAATTTAATCCACGCCCAGGCATCGGGAAACATGGGCTGGAGCAGAAAAACATGTGGCTAAGAACGGTGTGATACTGAGTAGGCTTTGTAGCAAGAAAAAAATAAACATTGAAGCAAGGGTACGAGAAAATCTTAAGATTACATTCGTGTCTAGTATATCACACAAACAGCAGGTGTATTTTATTTTTGATATCTGTACATTGGTTTTCCATTAGAAACTTTTTGAAAGTTTAAAAAATAAAAGATTGAAAGGGTGGAACATATGAACTATTTAAACAATCTGTTTATTGAAAGCTTATAATTGGCCTCTAGGCTATGTGTAGAGTTATCAGTAAATAAGAATTCATCTTTCTCTATGCCAGGCACTTGACTTGTGCCAGGCACTGTGGGAGATTCAAAGAGAAATGACCTTTGTCCTCTCTTCTTGCTAAACTTGAACTCTTTTTTGGACCAGGAATCATACGATGTGAATAAAAATTACCCTATCTCCAATGGAATGTCAGAGAAAAGATTGATTGCTGTGACCTCAGTTGGTAAGGAAAGGCTTTGTGAAGGAGTTCAGAGTTGACCTAGATCGTGAAAGTGAAAGTCGCTCAGTCGAGTCCCACTCTTTGCAACCCCATGAACTTATACAGTCCATGGAATTCTCCAGGCCAGAATACTGGAGTGGGTAGCTGTTCCCTTCTCCAAGGAATCCTCCCAACCCAGGGATCGAACCCAGCTCTCCTGCACTGCAGGCCAATTCTTTACCAGCTGAGCCACCAGGGAAGCCCAAGAAAACTGGAGTGTGTAGCCTCTCCCTTCTCCAGCGGATCTTCCCCACCCAGAAAACTACTGATGAATAACCTGAATCTAAAGTGGGAGACATCAGAAAAACAAAATATTAAGTATTCTGTTCAGAAGGGGCATTGGGACCTGCATTATTTGAAAATACCAAAGGCTGAGCAAATATTTCAGATGAAAACAGATAAAAGACAACTGATAATTACATGCAATACATGATTTTAAACTATATGCTACACTGGACGACCAAAAAATGAGAGTGGGAAGGGCATAAAGAACATTAGGTCAGATGACAAAACTGAATACGAATGCTAGAGATCATAAAATATAGGCAAAAAATCGCTATCATAATCATCTTGTAAGCTATGTCATGTGTTATTGGTTTGAAAACACATTACAAGGCATTATCTTATTTGTCCCTCACAACTGAAGAGCAATAAGCAAGCAAATCTGGCCCTGTTGTTGTTTAGTCACTAAATCATGTCTGACTCTTTGTGATGCCATGGACTCTAGCCCACCAGGCGCCTCTCTCCATGGCATTTCCCAGCCAAGAATACTGGTCTGGGTTGCTATTTCCTCCTCCAAGGGATCTTCCCAACCCAGGGATTGAACCCACATCTCTTGCATCTTTGCATAGGCAGACAGATTCTTCAGCACTGCACCACTCGGGAAGCCCAATTTGGCCCCAGGCAGGATGCAATCACTGTTAGGAGAACAATGGAGTGCTATCACTAGAAGTTCCCTTCTAGCTCAGGTTACATGGAAAAAGGCCTTAAAACCCAGAGGCTGTAAATCTGTGTGTGTTCTAAGTTCCTGAAGTTCTAAGTTTTTTTTCCCCAGTGTGTGCATGTGCATAGAGATGTATATAATAGAGATAGATATAGATAAATAAACAAACAGATATATAGATAAAAAGTCACAGAGTCAGACATGACTTAGTGACTGAACAACAATGTAAATAAAATTTGAAAATGAGGTGTTTTTTTTTTTAATTTTAGGTTGATTGAATTATTCAGATCTCTCTTTAACGCTCAGGAAAATACAGGATATTCATAGTATGCTGCTGCTAAGTCACTTCAGTCGTGTCCGACTCTGTGCGACCCCATAGGCGGCAGCCCACGAGGCTCCCCCATCCCTGGGATTCTCCAGGCAAGAACACTGGAGTGGGTTGCCATTTCCTTCTCCAATGCTTGAAAGTGAAAAATGAAAGTGAAGTCGCTCAGTCGTATCCGACTCTTCACGACCCCATGGACTGCAGCCTACCAGGCTCCTCCATCCATGGGATTGTCCAGGCAAGAGTACTGGAATGGGTTGCCATTGCCTTCTCCGTATTCATAGTATATACTTGCCCAATTGCTTAATATGGAAAGGCATCTAGGATTCATTCCCACAATTGTCAGCTTAAAGCTGGAAGCACCACTTTGTATAGTTTTACCATTATTACAAATTCTCTCTCATGCAGTGAGCATGTATGTAAGATATGTTTAGTTGTGGAAAATGAGTTATCAAATATCTTTTGGGCAAATAAAGTGTGCATTATAAACAAATAAGTAGAAAAAGATCTAGAAGTTTGAAGTTCTATCAAATAAGAAAATTGGGCAGCCTTAATTCAATCACTTTCCTTCAGAAATTATTTTACTCCAAATATGCAATGAAAAATATGCCAGTGGAGCTAGCAGAGTCAATGAGAAATTAATGAAATTACCTCCACTTAGAATAAAATGGAGACAAATAAATGGCACCTGTTAAGAGCCACTGATAATTACCTGAACTTTTCAACAGTTGACAAGGATCAGTTCAGTTCAGTTCAGTTCAGTCCAGCTTCTCAGTCAGGTCCAGCTCTTTGCAACCCCATGGACAGTAGCATGCTGGGCTTCCCTGCCCATCACCAACTCCCGAAGTTTACTCAATTTCATATCCATTGAGTCGGTGATGACATCCAGCCATCTCATCCTGTGCCATTCTGTTCACCTCCTACCTTCAATCTTTCCCAGCATCAGGGCCTTTTCCAATGAGTTAGTTTTTTTCATCAGGTGGCCAAAGTATTGGAGTTTCAGCTTCAGCATCAGTCCTTCCAATGAATATTCATGACTGATTGCCTTTAGGATGGACTAGATGGATCTCTATGCAATCCAAGGGACTCTCAAGAGTCTTCTCCAACACCACAGTTCAAAAGCATCAATTCTTTGGTGCTCAGCTTTCTTTATGGTCCAACTCACATGTCTCTTATGACAAGTATATATGACCTATAATAGCAATATCTAGTAAAATGAGGGAAATCTTTTGTCTTCCATGAGACACAAGGAATCTGTATTTTTCTCATTCTAAAAATTAGTTTTTTTCCTATAGGATATCATTTTACATGTGAGAGATAATAAATTTATTTTGGACTTACATGATACAATTCCTTTCAGAATCCATAAAATGTCAACTCTAATCTTCAACCATGTTGCAAATGCTGTCTTCCAAATAACATCCATGTGGTGTCAAATAATTTATCACACACAGAGTAATAAAAGATTAAAGTATGAGAAACTTAGTTTAGGAAAATTCAGCTATGAAAATCATGGCAAAATAAGGTGACTTTCACATAATTAAAATATTTTGGATGAGCTCCAAGTAAAATCATCCACAGGAGTCAATTTTAAGTAAAGAAACCCATAATTTTTATTGGGGAAAAGGGAATCAAAACATGATATGCTGTGTCCCAGGTTATAGAAAATATTTTTACTTTTAATTAGCACTTTAGACCCTATATTTCAATTAATAGTCAAACTTTCTGGGGAAATATATGCTCATATCCATATTTAGAAGAGGAAAAATATAAAATTCAGAGATACCCAATGACTTGCTCAAGTTCAGACATCTACTCAGTGATATCAAATCAAGGTTCTTTTCAGATGTCATACACAGCATACTAAAAAGCAGAGATATCACTTTGCCAACAAAGGTCCATATGGTCAAAACTATGGGTTTTCTAGTAGTCGTGTAGGGTTGTGAGAGCTGGACCATAAAGAAGGCTGAGTGCCGAAGAATTGATGATTTCCAACAAAGGTCTGTCTCATCAAGGCTATGGTTTTTCCAGTAGTCATGTATGGATTTGAGAGTTGGAGTATAAGGAAAGCTGAGCACCAAAGAATTGGTGCTTTTGAACTGTGGTGTTGAAGAAGACACTTGAAAGTCCTTTGGACTGCAAGGAGATCCAACCAGTCCATCCTAAAGGAGATTAGTTCTGGGTGTTCATTGCAAGGACTGATGTTGATTCTGAAACTCCAATACTTTGGCCACCTGATGTGAAGAGTTGACTCATTGGAAAAGACCCTGATGCTGGGAAAGATTGAAGGCAGGAGAAGTGGATGACAGAGGATGAGATGGTTGGATGGCATCACCGACTCAATGGACATGAGTTTGAGTGAACTCCGGGAGTTGGTGATGGACAAGGAGGCCTGGCGTGCTGCAGTCCATGGGGTTGCAAAGAGTCAGACAAGACTGAGCAACTGAATTGAACTGAACTGAATTGTGCTGTAGAAGATTCTTGAGAGTCCCTTGTACTGCAAAGCATTCAAATCAGTCAGTCTAAAGGAAATCAACCCTGAATATTCATTGGAAGGACTGATGCTGAAGCTCCAAAACTTTGGCCACCTGACGTGAAGAGCCAACTCATTGGAAAAGACCGTGATGCTGGGAAAGACTGAAAGCAAAAGGAGAAGGGGATAAGATGATTAGACAGCATCACTGACTCAATGGACATGAATTGAAGAAACTCCAGGAGATAGTAGAGGACAGGGAAGCCTGGCTAGCTGCAGTCCATGGGGTAGAAAAGAGTCGCGTATAACTTAGCAACTGAATGACAACAACAGAACACCTCCAAAAAGATTATTCTGCTTGTGGGAAGGTATTGTTTATGACTCCTCAAATCATATTGAGTAAACAACTTCAGTTATTGAAGAAAAGCTATGTGATCTTTCCTACTGTATGTGACCATGAAATGTCAGGGCTCTTTTTCTGGAAGGAAAAAATACAGAGACAATGGTTTATTTGTTGTTGTTTAGTCATGTCTGACTCTTTTGTGATCCCATGCACTGTGTCTTGCCAGGATCCTCTGTTCGTGGCATTTTCCAGGCAAGAATACTGGAGTGAGTTGCCAACCCCTTCTCCAGGGGATCTTCCCAACCCGGAGTTCGAGCCCATGTCGCCTGTACTGCAGGTGGATTCTTTACTGCTGAGCCACCTGGGAAGCCTCAATGGTTTATTTGGTGTTATATAATTTATTGAAATCTTTCAGTTACATTTTTAGATTTGAAAGTCAGTAGAAACAGGTGGATATTTCTATTTTCTCTGTCTTAGAGAAAACAGCATAAACACCTGAAGCCCAGATGGTCAAGAAACTGGCCCAGGTGGAGTAAAGATTCTACCCAAGATGCAGAGACCACTGTATTATGTATTCAAGATTATCTTATCTGGGTTATGGAAAGCAATCGCTGTAATTGTCTTCTAAAAGCAGTTAATTATTTTGCCCACTGAATGACTGATGAGAAAAGGATTGAGTTTAAGTGAGATAATTTAACTTATTTATATATGAAAAACACCAAACTGAAAATCCTAGAAGATTCAACAGTTAGATTTTAAATAAAACTCTAATAATCTTTTCTACATTTCAGAACATGGTTATATAAAAAAATAAACAAACTTCCAGGGTCATTTCACCATCTTTGGTAATAGGATTGATGAGGGACTGATGCTAAAGCTGAAGTTGCAATACTTTGGCCACCTCATGCGACGAGTTGACTCACTGGAAAAGACTCTGATGCTGGGAAAGGTTGGGGGCGGGAGGAGAAGGGGACGACGGAGAATGAGATGGCTGAATGGCATCACCGACTCTGTGGATATGAGTTTGAGTGTACTCCGGGAGTTGGTGATGAACAGGGAGGCCTGGCGTGCTGTGATTCATGGGGTCGCGGAGAGTCGGACACGACTGAGCGACTGAACTGAACTGAACTGAACTGAATTTATAACATGGAAAATTTATAGTTTTTAGTCTTACTTTCTGTGTCCACCACTTGGATCAATGTTTTATTATCAATAGTTATATATTTCATTTTTAGAGGAAATTACTGGATATTATTTTATCTTCTTTGAATAGGTAGAATAGAAGCACTTATCTAACAGGGTATAATGAGGCTATTTTGTGTGCATGAAATGATGACAAGCCAATGGTTTTTCTCTTTACCAATTTTAAATCATTTTAATCACTGCCATGACTACAGAGTCATTAAAACAGTTAACTACATTGCCCAAAGTAAGGTTTCCACAATTCAGTAGCAGGATGTGTAGATTATATTTGTGAAAAAGTAAATGAATAGAGATTAAAATGAAAAGAATGTGAACTTTTGTATTAAAAGAACTAACTCTGAGAAAGGAAAAAGAAGCTAAGTGATATGAACTCCCAAATATAGATTGTTCTAAGACTGAGACTTTTTCATAATCTTTTTCTATGCAAACTTGTGGAGAAGTGACTGTAAGATTTATCCCTTAGAAGAGTTATATGTGTTGAACGTTAACTTCAATAAAGCAAAGCAGAGCTGTCAGTCATACATAGCTATAATTCTAGTAGATTCTTAGTTATTTTGAGATTAAACTAGTTCTACATCATGCCCTTAGTACTTTTGCTATTTTCTGATTAAAAAAACAATATATAATAATTTTAAGATTACAAAGAAAGATAAATATAAGGAAAATAAAACTAAGCTACTAGCCCACCATTAATACATAATTATTTGAAACATTTAGAAGTTATACATACATTTCTGTGTTATATGCTCTGCAAAGCTTATCATTAGGTGTTTCAACAAAACATTTTTCAAAGTTTGAATCTTGTTTTCCTTTGAAATGAAGTGAAATTCGCTCATTCATGTCTGACTCTTTGCAATCCCAGTAACTATACAGACCATGGAATTCTCCAGGCCAGAACACTGGAGTGGGTAGCTTTTAGCTTCTCTAGGGAATCTTCCCAAACCAGGGACTGAACCCAGGTCTCCCGCATTGCAGGTGGATTCTTTGCTACCTGAGCTACAAGAGAAGCCCTGTTTTCCTTTACTTCATCATAAAAGTAAGCATTACCATACTTTTAAATTATATTTACTTTATATTAAATTTA
This sequence comes from Moschus berezovskii, assembly GCF_049115385.1. Classification (NCBI taxonomy): domain Eukaryota; kingdom Metazoa; phylum Chordata; class Mammalia; order Artiodactyla; family Moschidae; genus Moschus; species Moschus berezovskii. The sequence continues at coordinate 9,362,447 of NC_142468.1, forward strand.
ACATAATAAAACAATATGCAATCACTGTGAAAACCATTCAAATATAGGATATAAAACAAGTCATATATGTTACTTTCATATTTGTAAGAAAAACTGTGAGCAGTGTGTTTGCATGTGTGTGTGTATGTTACAGGATGCAAAAACAAAAGTTTTGTCTGAGATTCTAAGACATAGGTCAACATTCCAAAGTGAGGTAAGACGCCATGACGCTGAATATACAAAGGAGATGTTTCATGCCCAGTTACGTGTCTCTTAACTTCTTAGTCTCATCAAAAGCACATAAAGGTCGGAAGCTGACGATCAGAGTAGGATTATTAGACTTTTAGGATTATTAAGTCTTTAAATTATTAGAATTATTAGAGACTTCATCCTGGCTGGAATTTGAAACCATCGAGATAGCATGTGGTCCCACTATAACTAACTAAAAATCTGGAAAAATATTATATATGTAGTGACTATTTTCAACAATGGACAACACAGAACCAAAGAATGTGATCTTTCAGAGGAGGGGAATATGAAAAGTGAACACTAAAGTCTCTGGAACGCTCTTGTTTTTTTGATGACCCAGCGCATGTTGGCAATTTGATCTCTGGTTCCTCTGCCTTTTCTAAAACCAGTTTGAACATCTGGAAGTTCAAGGTTCACGTATTGCTGAAGCCTGGCTTGGAGAATTTTGAGCATTACTTTACTAGCATGTGAGATGAGTGCAATTGTGCGGTAGTTTGAGAATTCTTTAGGATTGGAATGAAAACTGACCTTTTCCAGTCCTTTGGCCACTGCTGAGTTTTCCAAATTTGCTGACATATTTAGTGCAGCACTTTAACACAATCATCTTTTAGGATCTGAAATAGCTCAACTGGAATTCCATCAGCTGCACTAACTTTGTTCCTAGTGATGCTTCCTAAGGCCCATTTGACTTCACATTCCAGGATATCTGGCTCTAGGTGAGTGATCACACCTTCTATCATTATTAAACCCATTTCAACATGTATACATGATCAGTAGATGAATTTTTTCTAAGCTGGTATGTCTTAATACAATCAAGTTTCCTAGTTTCAGAAACAACTGATCTTCCATTGTATGTTATCTACTGTGATTTATGTTAGAGCAAGCACTATATTTTTATAGCAGGATTCTTTGAAACCATGTACAAAGGTCAGTAATTTACTTGAACTCTGTGAAAGGAAACAGGTAATGCTATTTTGTTCAACAAACTCATAGGAAAATAGAGGACCAAACAAGAATCATGTTGTTTTTCACATTTTTAGATATTTAAAATTTCATTTTCAATCCAACTTGCACATAGAAATTAAGCAAAAATACACATCAGTTCAGTTCAGTTCAGTCGCTCAGTCATGTCCAACTATTTGCGACAAAATATACATAGTGGTACTCAAAACCACAAAAAGCAATGTGGGTGAATAAATGAAGATTCTCGTTGCTCTAATGATTGATTACTGCCCTCTGGAAATTCCAAGGATCAAAAGCTTCCTTTTTTTTTTTTCAAATAGATAGTGAGATGACACATGAGATTGATTGGGAAACATAATTATTTATTCTTCAAACACTTATCTGGATAAAACTCCTCAGATAAAACTGCTTCAAACAACGCTCCCTCTTAAGGTGTATATTTGCTTCGCAATATTGTCTACACTGCTAGAAGTAAGACTCATCATGCTGGTTTAGCATTAATTGCACAGCGTTTTCTTATGACTTGGAAATGGTTATAAGTTTCTAGCTATGTGAAACTTGCATTGCAAAGTATGAATAGGCATTATCTGGGTGGAAATAAAGAAAGAATATTTTAGGTAGAAGGAACAGAAACTGGAGAGACACAGAACATCAAAAGAAAGAATTACTTCAGTTCAGTTCAGTCGCTCAGTCGTGTCCGACTCTTTGCGACCCCATGAATCACAGCACACCAAGCCTCCCTGTCCATCACCAACTCCTGGAGTTCACTCAAACTCATGTCCATCGAGTCGGTGATGCCATCCAGCCATCTCATTCTCTGTCGTCCCCGTCTCCTCCCACCCTCAATCACTCCTAGCATCAGACTCTTTTTCCAGTGAGTCAAGTCGTCGCATGAGGTGGCCAAAGTAGTCAGATGCTTATTGTGGTTGGACCATAGGCTGTCTGACCATGTAGATAGGAGATATGACATAATTTAAAATCACACTGCGAAGGGAATTTATACAAGGCAGTTGCCCAAATATTTAACCTTAAATATGATACAGAGCCTAGTGAAGATTTCAGAAGAACTACATGGCTAAATTGGTTTTTAATAATGCTACACTATTATTGTACAAAGGAAAAAGATCAGAATTTGATAACTAGTGGCTGTTCCCCCTTAAGGGGTTGTTTGACCAATGCTGTATTTCAAAGGATAATGTAACCAGCCAGTAACTATGGCACAGCACAGCACAGTTTAGAATATACTTTCATCACACATTTCTGTTTCCTGCTTGCCCCCATAGACTTCTGAGTTTGTGAGCCTTAGTGAAGATGAACTGGAGTGGAAAGAGACTAGGACATTTCTCAGCTCCACTACCTAATTGGCTGTGGGAACTTCACATTTCTTCATTTATAAATGAGGGTAAAAATATTACCTACCTCATGGTGTTGCTCTGAGGATTACAATGATGTAATGCATGTAAATGACTTAGCACAGAGTCTGGCAAATAATAGGTATCAGGGACCTGCCTCGATATGGCCCAGGGTATCCTCGGGATGAACGGCGTCAGCGTCAGAGAGAGAGAGAAAGAGAGAGAGAGACGGGGGCAGATGATTCCTTGGTTTACGCAGGAAACCAATAAAACCCCATCACGGGGTTTGCTCTGTTTACGTAGGCCGCAGGCGCCCTCTCAAATCACTAGAGGCACCCCACCAGGGCACCCCCTCGAGTGGGTCTTAGAAGCCCAGGCAGATAAGTAAACACAGAGGGCCCAGTGCTCCAAGGATCTCAACCAGAAAAAGGAGAATAGAGAAAAGGAGAAAAAACGACACTGGGAGACCAAGCTTCAGGGAGCAAGGCCCAAAACTTTATTTTCCAGTGCTGCTTTTATACCCTAAGTTGTGCACATAAAAATTAGGGAAAGGGAGGTATAGAGTCACGCCAAAATCACGCAGGGTCAGCAATCTTGACCCTTATCAGGATCAGGGCTTATCTTTGTATGTCTCGTGATATACAAAAGTTTTAGGTGGTTTACATCATCTTCTGGCCAGGAGGCCTGCTAACAGTTTATGGCTCTCTCTCCTAACAAAGGTTAGTCAGCTAGAAAAAGGCTTATATTCTTTCAAGGTGATTTTCCTAAAGTCAGGCGCTATTCTCCAAAGACATATGACAAAGTTACATTCCTATAAGGCAAGGGTGTAGTGAGCTACAAGAAAAGAATTTATTAACTTAAGATCTGATGTGGTTAAATCAAAGGCTACTACTTATTTTCTCTATATGTGATTAATATATTTCCAAGGATACAATAGATAGAAAATATGGAAACTTTGCAGCAAACATTGATTCAACAATGAAATCTTTTTTAGTACTATTCTAATGATTTTCTTCAACAAATTCCTGTATTTTAGAATATTAGGCTTTCTGTCCTTGCGTGGTTGGGAGGCTGTAAACAGTTACATTCGTAGTTCTAAGAACCCGGACAAACTTGTCAGGCAAGTTAGAAAGCTATCAGACGGGCTTGGATTGGAACACTCTTATTAAGCCAAGGAGAACTTTTTAACTACAGCTCTGAATTAATGTTTCCAGAGAAAGGTGGTTGGGGGGAAGCCCCCGTAAGTATTAGAGGACTTGGTAAGAGGCGTAAGATAGTAAGGCAGTCAGACTCCGGTTTTCTTTGGGGTAGATGCTCGAGTAAGTCCAGGGGGTTCCTCGAGTCCTGATTAGCCTTTGCCTGTCAGGCCTCTTCCCCAATTGACCTTTGCCACCAGTAGGATTTCCCTCGCTGGCTCCTGGCAAATAGGTACTTTATAAATGCTAACTACTATTAATAATGAGCTTCCCTGGTGGCTCAGATAGTAAAAAATCAGCCTACAATGCAGGAGACCTGGGTTTGATCCCTGGGTTGGGAAGATTCCCTGGAAAAGGGAATGGCAACCCACTCCAGTATTCTTTTTTTTTAATTTTTATTTTTATTGGAGGCTAATTATTTTACAATATTATATTGGTTGGTTTTGCCATACATTGACATGAATCTGCCCCGGGTGTACATGAGTTCCCTCTCCTGAACCCCTCTCCCACCTCCCTCCTCCCCTTATCGTCCCTCTGGGTCATCCCCACATACCAGCCCCGAGCATCCTGTAACATGCATCGACCCTGAAATGGCGATTCATTTCACATATGATTATATACATGTTTCAATGCCATTCTCCCAAATCATCCCACCCTCACCCTCTCCCACAGAGTCCCAAAGACTGTTGTATACATCTGTGTCTCTTTTGCTGTCTCGTATACAGGGCTATCATTTGCATCTTTCTAAATTCCATATATATGCGTTAGTATATTGTATTGGTGCTTTTCTTTCTGGCTTACTTCACTCTGTATAATAGGCTCTAGTTTCATCCACCTCATTAGAACTGGTTCAAATGCATTCTTTTTAATGGCTGAGTAACTGGAAAAGACTCTGATGCTGGGAAGGGTTGGGGGCAGGAGGAGAAGGGGACGACAGAGAATGAGATGGCTGGATGGCATCACTGACTCTGTGGACATGAGTTTGAGTGAACTCCGGGAGTTGGTGATGGACAGCGGGGCCTGGCATGCTGTGATTCGTGGGGTCACGGAGAGTCAGACATGACTGAGCGACTGAACTGAACTGAACTGAACTGAATACTCCATTGTGTATTGTACCAAAGCTTTCTTATCCATTCGTCTACAGATGGACATCTAGGTTGCTTCCGTGTCCTGGCTATAGAATGGGAGAAAATAATAGCAAATTAAGCAACTGATAAAGGATTAATCTCCAAAATATACAAGCAACTCCTGCAGCTCAATTCCAGAAAAATAAATGACCCAATCAAAAAATGGGCCAAAGAACTAAACAGACATTTCTCCAAAGAAGACAAAAAGATGGCTAACAAACACATGAAAAAAAATGCTCAACATCCCTCATAATCAGAGAGATGCAAATCAAAACCACAATGAGATACCATTTCACACCAGTCAGAATAGCTGCTATCCAAAAGTCTACATGCAATAAATGCTGGAGAGGGTGTGGAGAGAAGGGGACCCTCTTACACTGTTGGTAGGAATGCAAACTAGTACAGCCACTATGGAGAACAGTGTGGAGATTCCTCAAAAAACTGGAAATAGAACTGCCATATGATCCAGCAATCGCACTCCTAGCCATACACACCGAGGAAACCAGAATTGAAAGAGACACATGTACTCCAGTGTTCATTGCAGCACTGTTTATAATACCCACTCCAGTATTCTTGCCTCAAGAATCTCATGGACAGAGGAGCCTGGTCGGCTACAGTCCATGGGATGTGGAAAGAGTCAGACACAAGTGAGTGACAAACACAACCCATTGTTATTAATATGAACATATCAGGAAGTTTATAAAAATAAGCCATGCCAGAGATGCTGAGTGCTCAGGGAATGGCAGCAGATTAATTGTGGGGATATTTCTAAGACTATGATCAGTGAGAGTTCTATTTTGAAAGAAAATTAAGAAAAAAAAAATCTCAATGATGTTTAGATTGTGTTTATGACCTGATGACTGCAATGCTGGATTGATAATCAGTCAAGTTCATATCTTCAAGAAGGGGCTCTTCCTATGCTCTGTCAAATCGTGGTATATAAGTAGCTGTTCTTCTCTGTTTATACACAAGACTGTCTGTTTTCTGCATAATATGACCTTCTCTCTGCCTATGAGGACCATGGTGTATTGGGGCTAAAATCTTACAGTAGAACTTCACATAGCAGATGTAAACCACTGACAGCCTGGCTAATTTTCATAGGATTGTTCAGACATAATCAGTTGCATATTTTTTAGCCTTCTTAAGATGTCTTTAAGATCAGAAGAAGATGACGTAAGTTTTTGTAGTCTATGGGTTAGCAAAAGTTAGCATGTTCTCCTATGTAGACCCTCAATGAAGTCTATTGTTATTGTAGAAAGTTATCTTGGATAGAAGCAAAATCTCTAGTATAACCTGTATCTTCCCAGTGCTAATCTGGTGCCAATGATAATGAGAAATGGGGACTAAAAGGTAGTGAGAGATGGGCCTTTCATGCCAACAGGATGAACTGGTTTCACCAAATGCCTTTTGTGGATGGTAGCGTAATTCCCATTTTTTATTTTCTCTAGGAAACATAAGGATGCTTGAAGAATTTCCCAGCCCAGATATCTGTTAAATACATATCAAACTCCCACTCTCACTCTATGAATAGGAGGAAAATAAATAGCTTTGAAATTAGTCCCTTTCCATAGTGTAGGAAAGTAATGTACATGCTCTTATTTCAATGTTCCTACACAATTTCTAACTAGATTGGAAGTGGAGAAGAGAGTTGCACATGGATGGCAATTATATTTTGATTTCCCAGACACCAGCTTTCAGATGTAGACTTCTAGATATCACATATAAATAAAGTATTTAAAGATAAAGAGGATATTTTATGCAGTACCTGATTAATTCATTACATGATTTGAAGGGCTATCAAACTGGGAAAAATAAAATCAATTTGAAGATAGGAAGCAATCTGGGAATTTATGGTTTCCTTAAATGTCTGAATAAATCTTAGGATGAGATATAACAAGAAAATTGTATGGGTGTCTGTTTGCCTAAAGAAAGAACAAATATCCACTGACTCAGATAAATTTAGATAATAAAGAACATAAAACTGAAATATGATAATTTCTCCAATTACATGTTTTTATTCCTTGAAATCTTTCATATAAATGATACATATTTTTAATTCATTTTTATAAATAGTTATAGTTATTTCAGGGTTATCATTCATGTAATTCATGTGAGTATAAACATTTTCCTATGCCATGACCACTGCAGATATTACTAATCGATCACTGTAATCAACCAAGCTGCCATTTCATCTTACAGTTTATCAAGTCCAGAAGAAGACAGCCAAAGGTAGCATTGTTCTTAAGAGACAAAAGTACACAAAAGACTGCAGGGCTCCCTGTTCAGATCCTCAGAGGCCCAAGATATGTTTCTCATTGTTTCACCAGCCCACAAAACCTCAGTAGTGAAGTTCATTCATAGCATGACAAGCTTTGCTTGTGAAACTAGTGATCCCATGACTCCTTCCTCAGAGGTTCTATAGGCAAATGCCAGTTACCTTCCCATTTGTTTGCAAATTATGGAAACCCTGAATGGTTACTTCACCTATAAGAAAGAATCAAAGCAGCCTTTACACCTGGACCAACAAAGTATCATTCAATCAAACAAACAGTGAAAGTAAAGCTATCCAAGTAACCAGAATTTACCAAAGAGAAAAATATAGCAGGAATATCCAGAGAAAAGAATTAAGAGGAGGATAACACTGTAGGGAATCTGTAACAGGGAGAGTCGATGTTGCGCCATATCAGTGGGGAAATAATTGCTAGTACATGATACTTAGAAATTTTTGTATCTTTTTAGGAAATCTATCCTTCAAAAGGTGGCTGGTGACAGTAAAATGGGGGAAAACTCAAAATCTCCATCAACTGTCTAAAATTTTCTTAATTCTGTTTTTTTTTTATTTGCTCACTACTGAATATTATCTTTCCTTTTCTCCTTTGCCTTTAGCTTCTCTTCTTTTCTCAGCTATTTGTAAGACCTCCTCAGATAACCATTTTGCCTTTTCCCATTTTTTTTTCTTGGGGATGATCTTGATCACTGCCTCCTGCACAATGTCATGAACCTCCATTCATAGATCTTCAGGCACTCTATCAGATCTAATCCTTTGAATCTATTTGTCACTTCCACTGTATAATCGTAAGGGATTTGATTTAGGTCATACCTGAATGGTCTAGTGGTTTTCACTACTTTCCTCAATTTAAGTCTGAATTTGGCAATAAGGAGTTCATGATCTGAGCCACAGTCAGCTCCTGGTCTTGTTTTTGCTGACTGTATAGAGCTTCTCCATCTTTGCCTACAAAGAATATAATCAATCTGATTTTGGTATTGACCATCTGGTGATGTCCATATGTAGAGTCTTCTCTTTTGTTATTGGAAGAGGGTGCTGATCCAAGCTATTGATCCTAAAGGAAATCAGTCCTAAATATTCATTGGAAGGACTGATGCTAAAGCTGAAACTACAATACTTGGCCACCTGATGTGAAGAACTGACTCATTGGAACAGACCCTGATGCTGGGGAAAGATTGAAGGTGGGAGAAGAAGGGGACTACAGAGGATGAGATGGTTGGGTGGCATCACCGATGTGACAGACATGCGTTTGAGTAAGCTCCAGGAGTTGGTGATGGACAGGGAGGCCTGGGTGCTGCGGTTCATGGGGTCTCAAAGAGTCGGACACGACTGAGCGACTGAACTGAACTGAAAATATACCTGATTTGCTGTTTAGTTGCTAAGTCATACCCGACTCTTTTGCGACCCCATGGACTGTAGCCTGCCAAGCTCCTCTGCCCATGAGATTCTCCCAGGAGGAATACTGGAGTGGAGTGCCATTTCCTCCATCAGGGCAAGTTCCAGATGCAGGGATCAAACTCACATCTCAAGTCTCCTGCACTGGCAAGAGGATTCTTAACCATTAGTGCCACCTGGGAAGCCCCCATACCTGATTAGGTCTGGCTAAACTTCCTTCTGGCATATAACATGACATCATCATAAAAGAGAGACCTCCTCAGGCTCACAGAGTCTGCTCTTACTCAAGTTTATGCAGTCTGTCCATATCAGGGGTCATAAATGATGGGGGACGTGTAGGCACCTCACTACCACAGTGACTAGGATAATTTATTGGATGATTAAACGAGGACATCATGTTCTCAGATGAAAGTGGCAACCACTGAGAGAGTATTAATGTGTATTTAAGGAAAGGGTCAATAAAGTGAAGTAGTATTTTTGAATCTCTTGAAACACTGAGTTTGCTCTCTGAGAAACTGAGTTTCAGTTCCCTCTCTGTGAACTTAGAGCCTTTCATCTTCCTTAGTCTCAGCTCCCTCACTTAACAATTTGGGATTTAATAATGCCTATTTCAGAGAGTTGTTCCCAGCATCCAACGTCAGATTTGTTTTTTAAAGAATTTTGAAAATCATAAGGAACTAAACAAATAGTTTTTTTTTTTTCCAGGTTATTGCTCAAACACCCACCTGCCCTTAGTGATAGAAGCTCCCTCATCACCCAAGGCCTACCCAAACCACCCTCCTGGGGCAGGAACATGAGGGAGTTACTCCCACTGCAAAAAGCCAGGAAGCAAGAGAAAGCTGGGAAACATGGCCAGTCCACTAACACCAGGGCTTTGGTCTCAGCCATGTGAGATAACAGGCAGTGCTGCACATTCTGATGGCAGGAAACCTGTTCTCCTCCCACCACATACTGAGCAATTCAGCTCTTTCTTCCCATCATCCCAGCAGCTCCCCCTTAAGCTCTGAAGACGCCTCTTTTATATCACGCTCATGTGTTCAGACATTCCCCACTAAAGCTTAGCATGGTGCCAGGTGGGCCACATTGGAGAAGAACCTGGCACCAGCTCCTGAGGGACTGAAATAAGTCTTCCCCATGGAGCCTCATGTGCTGCTCCCCTCCCCACAATGGACCATCTCAGCACATTTCAACAAGGGATCCCTACATTGCACATAAAAGGGAAAGACAACAAGCATACAGTCCTTTTACACAACTATATATATACCTACACAGAAACTTTCACTGTCAAGGATTGCCTACTTGCCTTAAATTTTCATAATTTAGAAAATTTAAATCCTTCTTTACAGTGAAGCAATACCCTCCAAAGGACTGTTCCTGGCTATAGGGTAGAATTGGTACTTCATTCTGCGACCCCATGGACTGTAGCCTGCCAGGCTCCTCTGTCCATGGGATTCTCCAGGCAAGGACACTGGAGTGGGTTTCCATGTCCTGACCCAGGGATCAAACCCATGTCTCCTGTATTACAGGGAAATTCCTTACTGTCTGAGCCACCAGGGAAGCCATTAGCATTTTTTAAAAGTTTGTAATACATGTAACTGTAAAAGGTTAATATCCAAACCATATAAAGGGTGCCAACTGTTAGGACAGAAACACTGTAGTAGAAAAAAGGGCATTTCACACAAAGAAAATCTAAAATGGCTAATAAACCTTACTAGTAATGTTAGAAATCCATGTGAAAAATATGAGACCCATTTTAAGCCCATCACATGGGTAAAAACTAGAAACTGGACAAAACCAGGTGTTGATGCAATCTGGAGGAATGGTGATGCTGGTGGAAAAGCAAGTCACCTCGACCCCTTGGAAAGACAGTGGTACTCACTGGCCACCGTGCTATTCAAATAGCTCCACTGTCGGCGGTTCTGTGAGCAGTGCTGTGTCCCGCCATCAGGCATCTGGATTGGCCTGTGAGAGCCATCCACCGTCCTAGAGAAGGCCCCATGCCACCACCTCCACCGAACCTCAGAAACCTTCCCAGTCCCCATGCATCAGGGGCGTGAGCTGACAGAGAAGCTAGTGTTTCTCCACCCCTGACGTGTATGATTGGCAGCTCACATCGGCACCAGTGAGCCCGCTCCACGGCAATCATGGCCCAGCCATCCCTCCCAGCCTGAGTGGGGCCAACTTGTTTAATGACAGGCGACTTCAGAGGCACCAGGGCTTCCTCCTTGCTCTCCTGGACCACCTGCTGCGGCGCCCCAGCTGACTCCAGAACACTGGCATTGTCTCATGCCTCTGCAGGAGGGTCATCCAGCCAGGCGGGAGACCAGGCCAGGACGGGCCCGAGGACAGGCCAGGACAGCCCAGGACAGCCCCGCACAGCGACGTTGACCAGCCAGACGGCCAAGCCTGCCGGGGAAGGTTGCACAGTGGTTCTGTGAGCCCTGCACCTCCTGGTGAGCTCTGGTTGCCTTAATCAGTGTTTACTCAGTGGCCTTTGGAAGGTTCTGGTTCCGTTTAATTCAGAGTTTTCTCAGTGGACTCTGGAACGTTCTGGTTTCCTTTAATTTCGACTTCTCAGTGGACTCCAGAAGGTTCTGTGTGTCCTGGTCCCGTTCAATCTCGAATAATTATAATCATTATTATTTCTTGTTGAAGCCCCAAACAGCTGTATCTTTTGGCTTGTTTGCATCACCGACTCTGTGGACATGTGTTTGAGTGAACTCTGAGAGTTGGTGATGGATAGGGAGGCCTGGCGAGCTGTGATTCATGGGGTCGCAAAGAGTCCGACACGACCGAGCGACTGAACTGAACTGAATCACTATATTTATGGAAATGCATAGCTTTAATTTTTAACATAAGGAATTTTAGGATGTTTGATTTTGTGTAGGCTTTTCTGTTCCTTAAAAAAAAAAAAAAAAAAAAAAAACTTGTCAGTTACAAAGATGTTTCTGTGCTTCTGCTACCTGATTTAGCACACACAAATTTCCAGGAGCAACATCAGTACATCAAAGGATGTTCTAAATAATTCATATAATTAAATTAAAGCTGCTTCAGAGCACCTTTCAGAGTCTGGAACATTTTTGATTGCAAGTGAGTCTCCAAAAGGACTTCTCAAAAATAAATAGTGAGTGGGTAAAATATGGATTTAAGAGTTTGTTGTATATATTATTTTATAACATTAGGAAAATAAGGAAACTAGGCATAGGAATAGTGACTTTTTATAAACAGTACAGGAAAGTGCCTTCTTTATTATTAAAAAAAATTGGTTATGAACTTGCACAGCAAAACAAATGCCTGAAGCCTTTTTCAGCTGCTGTCCCTGTATTGGAGGGAGGGTTGATAGGCTTGCACTGTTTCTCCAAAATCAGAAGCAGGAAGGAGAAGTATGTCCAGAATATTCAGACTAAGTAATTATCAGTAAAATAGTCTCACTGCCCTGTGTTCCTGAGAACAAAGCATACCATCAGAAAGGTTCATAAATCTAATTCGAGAAAGAACGATTCATTAGAATTGCAAAACGACATAACTACTAGATTTACTAAATGGTGGTACTAGTAAATATATTTTCTGAAATTTTAGGTTTTTTTTTTTTTGATAACTTCCATTCAATTACAATAGCAATACCTGAATTTAGATGTCATGCCCCACAAACTTAGGAAATTCTTGTCCTGTTATTTTACATATGTTTCTTCTAACAACCTCATCTGAAAATCTCCCTGCAGTTAAATTATCTCACAGGCTTTCAAAATCTACAATTGCAATTGCTTCTCACAAAATTGTAGTTATTCATTATATTGTATTCCACATCCATTCAGAGCATTGGTTCCCCACCAGAGAAGATAATAAGGAAAGTGAGATGAATTTTTTGGCCTTTCTGACTTATTCTGTAAATTTTTTTCAACAAAGAACAGTAAATTTCATACCTGGAATAGGTGTAAATCTTGAAGTGTTTATAGTCTTTAGTCCCAACTGAATAATAACTTTGCTACTAAAATGATTTAAAGTTTATCAAAATAAAGGTCTGAATGGTACAAAAGGTGGAGTTTTCTATTAATTTATCTTGTCTATTGGCCTTGAGTCTTAATAAACAGAGAATGAGAGAAGAGTGGCTAAAATAAACACTGAATCTATGTTGTCTTAATTTTTAAAGTCCCGAACTTATGTAATATTTATAACTAAAAAATATGATAGGAGATGGTGTTTAGAAGTTGGGAAAAGATGAGGGCAAGGAAAAAGGTTAGCAAGACAGGCAAAGGCCTCAGAAAATGTGGTGTAACTTCTGCAAGAGGAATAACATTTTTAAATATGTTTTCCAGGTTCTCTTCCATTTTTCAAGTTCATTATTAATTCAGTATTTTCATAATAGTGTTTATAATTATGAGCAGAATCTTTCATGTCTCATCAAACATACCTCTATAAGTTTTTGTATACTAGTGGATATGCTTAATAAATGTTACAAGTTATATGAGTAGTTATTATTGAGATTTTTTCATTCTATAAAAATTCACAAGCTAGTCGAAAATCATTGGTCCAAGTATTTTTATTTTAAGGAATTTTCCATAATATGTCATAAAGTGCTTCTTTAAGAGGAATTTGTTTATTCTGTTCAACAGAGTAAATATGATTCAGTATTACTCTGTATGTAGACCATGATGAAATGCATAATCTGTTCATCTTTTAAAGCTGTCGCTGTGTGTCAATAAATGTGTACAGCATAGGAAACTGTTAGTATTTCCATATTTGACTTTCCTTTCATCACACAAGCCATACCTCCCTATTGTCTGTATATATGCCCATGATTTTCTCAAGAGAAAAATGAAGCTAGCTCATTAAGCCAAAGGAAGTAAAGGTGTCCTAATCATAATAACTAAGTTATGTCTATAAAATCTTCTATACAAACCAAACTATGGAAAATAGAAAATCTTAAATTATGTGCTCATATTTCATTCCTGTCCAAGAAATTTCCACACAGGTCTAGAGAACAAATTTAACAATGCCAAGTGGTGGTAGAGGCTTTTATTCAAGGATGTTTTTAAGTGAAATGGTTTCTAGGCTATCCTGCAGCTGAGACATTCTCTTGATACCCATGGGCCTGAGCTAGAAGTAGTGAGAAACTAAAAAGTAAGAAAAGATAGTTTCAGGGCATATTTCTTCAGCAATTTGTGCTCAAAACTTGCTGAGATGAGCTAGGTAAGGGGTTAGGTTTGAGTATACAGCAAAATAAACAATGCATTTTAACATATGGAAGCAACCGACCTGCAAAGTATCAGAAAATACGAATATTTCTTTATATTGGGGAAATAAACAACATTGTTTAGTAGGGTTTCACCACTGAACCAGAAGATAGAAAATTCCTTGGATCATTTCCTTCCCCTGATGCCTATTAAAAAGGGGGGCAATAAAAGCACCATCAGCAATCAATTTAGAAAATAGGCACAATCTCCTACAATACTCTTGAAGGTGATGGCCAGTAAGATCACCACACACACATATACAGTAAGGAGTGATTCTATAGAAGTCTTACTTAAGATTTGACAAAGCTCTGACAGTTCTCATAATATACCTTGTTAATAAGAGTAAGTGAAAATCAAACAGTAAATCACAAGGGTTGGAGAAATGACCATAGCCTTACCACTTCACCTAGAAAAATGATATATGTCATGTCAAGTGGAGAGAAAAAAAAAAATTCATTTAAAGGACAGAGTATTGTTTCAGCTGAATTTTCCTGCTCGCTCCTCCATTTACCTGGTCACACAGGAGTGCCTACAACACAAAATTGGCAGACTTTCATTCTGCAGCTTTGTTCAGACCTAGCTTTTATAAGGAATTTTGATTGACTGGTTAATTGATCGTGATTCTGTTTCCACTTGCCAGAGGCCAGTTTATTTTTTCTCTGCTACCTATTAATGAGAGATTGATGTATTGGACATGGAACAACAAACTGGTTCCAGATAGGAAAAGGAGTACATCAAGGCTGTATATTGTCACCCTGCTTATTTAACTTATACACAGAGTACATCATGAGAAACGCTGGACTGGAAGAAGCACAAGCTGGAATCAAGATTGCCAGGAGAAATATCAATAACCTCAGATATGCAGATGATACCACCGTTACGGCAGAAAGTGAAGAGGAAATAAAAAGCCTCTTATTGAAAGTGAAAGACGAGAGTGAAAAAGTTGGCTTAAAGCTCAACATTCAGAAAACAAAGATCATGGCATATAGTCCCATCACTTCATGGGAAGTAGATAGGGAAACATTGGAAACAGTGGCAGACTTTATTTTTCTGGGCTCCAAAATCACTACAGATGGTGATTGCAGCTATGAAATTAAAACACGCTTACTCCTCGGAAGGAAAGTTATGACCAACCTAGATAGTATATTAAAAAGCACGGGTATTACTTTGCCAGCAAAGATCCGTCTAGTCAAGGCTATGGTTTTTCCAGTGGTCATGTATGGATGTGAGAGTTGGACTGTGAAGAAAGCTGAGCGCTAAAGAATTGATGCTTTTGAACTGTGGTGCTGGAGAAGACTCTTGAGAGTCCCTTGGACTGCAAGGAGATCCAACCAGTCCATCCTCAAGGAGATCAGTCCTGGGTGTTCACTGGAAGGAGTGATGCTAAAGCTGAAACTCCAGTACTTTGGCCACCTCATGCAAAGAGTTGACTCATTGGAAAAGACCCTGATGCTGGGAGGGATTGGGGGCATAAGGAGAAGGGGATGACAGAGCATGAGATGACTGGATGGCATCATGGACTCGATGGACATGAGTTTGAGTGAACTCCGGGAGTTGGTGATGGACAGGGAGGCCTGGTGTGCTGCGACTCATGTGGTCGCAAAGAGTTGGACACGACTGAGCGACTGAACTGAACTGAACTGAACTGATGTATTGGAAGGAAGGCGGGAGGGATGGAAGAAAGAAGGAAACAAAAAGACAAAAAATCATCCTAGAAAAAATTATAGCACAAAGAATAGAACGTAAACTTCTTTATCATTTTATGCTTTCAGTTCAGTTCAGTTCAGTTGCTCAGTCATGTCCGACTCTTTGTAACTCCATGAACCGCAGCACGCCAGGTCTCCCTGTCCATCACCAACTCCCGGAGTTCACCCAAACCCATGTCCCTCGAGTTGGTGATGCCATCCAACCATCTCATCCTCTGTCATCCACTTCTCCTCCTGCTCTCAATCTTTCCCAGCATCAGTGCCTTTTCAAATAAGCCAACTCTTCGCATCAGATGGCCAAAGTATTGGAGTTTTAGCTTCAACATCAGTCCTTCCAAGAACACCCAGGACTGATCTCCTTTAGGATGTCCTGGTTGGATCTCCTTGCAGTCCAAGGGACTCTCAAGAGTCTTCTCCAGCACCACAGTTCAAAAGCATCAGTTCTTCTGTGCTCAGCTTTCTTTATTTTCCAACTCTCACATCCATACATGACCACTGGAAAAACCATTTTATGCTTTAAATTGTACAATAAAAATATAAACTTCATAAAGAGTTCAAACTATAGTTAATAATAAAATTAGATGACAAGGGAGATTTGAAAACACAGGAATTGAAGGCAAAGAGCATCATACAATGTTAAATTAGAAATATTAAGAAAAGGAGTGTAATGTTTCTAAAAATATACATACTAATAATTAACCCTTGAAAGTAGTGACAGCAGCTAAAAATTATTGGTAGATTAAACTACGCAAATGGCAACTATTAGAAATTGAAAAAATGTTGATACTCTAGTGTTTGGGAGCACCAGATGCAAAAATGTAGATAATAAAACCAGTTAGATTGCTGTGTAGGTAACAGAGGCCTATCATTTGGAAGATGGTAAGATTTACGATGTTTTTGGAGGTAGAGGCAACTGGGTGTGGTGTTATACGTAAAAATAAAGAATGAATAAGGAGTGAATTGTATAGTTTGGTCTGGTGCAGTGGATGGTGTCATTTATTTTGCAAGGAAAACTGTATTACATGGGAAAATATTTGGAACGTCTTTTGGATATATTCAATTTGAAAGCATTTTAGCTTCTAAGCAGAAATTCCAAGAAGATATCTGGGCATATGCCCAGATTGTAAGGAAGAGATAAAGGTTAGAGATCTAACCTGGAGATTCAGCAAGCTAGAGAGTGGCCTTTGAAACCGTAGAAGTGGATAAACTTTCCTAGACAGAGGGCATAAAGCGAGAAAATGATTCAGAAGAGGGATAAGAACCTCTGCAAAAAAATAGAGACCTATTAATATTATAGGAATTATCGGGCTTCTCTTGTGGCTCACTGGTAAAGAATATGCTTGCCATTGCAGGAGACATTGGTTTGACGCTGGGGTCAAAAAGATCCCCTGAAGATGTCAATGGCAATCCACTCACGTATTCTCGTCTGGGAAATCACATGGACAGAAGAGCCTGGAAGGCTACTGTCCATGGGGTTGCAAAAGAGTCAGATATGACTTTACTACTGAACAACAACAACATAGGAATAATTGCCTGAAAAAAGCCTTAGGAGTGTTCAAGGCAGGAGGAAAATATGATTGTGTAGAGGCATAGAAGACTAGAGGACAGCATGTTTATTGAGGTAGGGATGGGAAGTGTTTAACAGTGCAAAATTTTTCTGAGATTCAATAAAATGAAGGAAAATTTGGTTTTCACAAGCTTTTATTCCTAGTAACACTGGTCATTTCTTATGGTGTAGTGGGATAAAACCCCAGTTAAAGAGGATTGTGAGAGAATAGGAGGAGACAAAATAGAGACAGCCAGCATACACAACTCATAGAGAGCTTTTTACCATGAATGGAAGCAAACAAGTTTTGAGGATGGTTGAAGGAAAGTGTAGACAAGATATTCTGACAAGCATAAACCTGACAGAGTTTTGAAACAAATGTGAGTAACCCAGGAGAGAAGGATAAAATGTTGATGCAAGAAACATAGGAGCTAATTCCAGGAATACCATTCCTGAAAAATTGCAAGGAGCTATCTTCAGCTCAAAGTTATGACAGAGGAGTGGAAAAGAATGAGAGAGATTTGAGAGGCTGTGAAAGAGTCCTCTTTGAGAATAAGGGAATGAATTAACCAGGCAAGTATTGAAGGATTGTCTGGCAATGTTGAGTATCCATTTGAAATTTGTGGTTATAAATTTGAAATGAATCTAGTCATCAATTTTTTTTTTTTTTGCAAGCAATGTTCTGATGCTATATATGATCCATGTGTTGTTAATAGGTTTGTCAAGCAAGTGCTTTCTTGAGACAGGAAAGGGAAAATAAATAAATAACTTATTCTTTTTATTCAAATTAGATACATTTAAGCTTTTCTCTTGGGTTGGCAAAAAAGTCCACTCACGTTTTTCTATAAGATATTATGGAAAAACCCAAATAATATTAAAACATGGAATATTGTCCTAGTAGGAATATGAAGACCTGTGGAGAAAAGGCATTATAAAAAACAGGTCTTAGGGTTAATGGATTGAAACATCTCAAAGAGCGAGCTGGAGAAATAAGAGAAAAATATTTAGAGAGTGGAAGAGTTGAAACAGATTCTGTAGTTGTTGCCAATCTGGTGATGACTAAGGATAGAATTTCTGTGAGTAGGTGATTATAGTAGAGTGTAAAAAGAGATAATATTCAGTTCAGTTCAGTTCAGTTCCGTCGCTCAGTCGTGTCCGACTCTCCACGACCCCATGAACCACAGCACGCCAGGCCTCCCTGTCCATCACCATGTAAAAAATATTACTAATGTAAACTAGAAATCAATAAATGGAGAGGCATGTATAAGAAGCCACGGAATTGATAGTTGAGAAAACAAAGATCATGGCATCTGGTCCCATCACTTCATGGGAAATAGATGGGAAAACAGTGGAAACAGTGCCAGACTTTATTTTTGGGGGCTCCAAAATCACTGCGGATGCTGATTGCAGCCGTGAAATTAAAAGACGCTTACTCCTTGGAAGGAAAGTTATGACCAACCCAGACAGCATATTAAAAAGCAGAGACATTCTTTTGCCAACAAAGGTCCGTCTAGTCAAGGCTATGGTTTTTCCAGTGGTCATGTATGGATGTGAGAGTTGGAGTGTGAAGAAAGCTGAGCGCCGAAGAATTGATGCTTTTGAACTGTGGTGTTGGAAAAGACTCTTGAGAGTCCCTTGTACCGCAAGGAGATCCAACCAGTCCATTCTAAAGGAGATCAGTCCTGGGTGTTCATTGGAAGGACTGATGCTAAAGCTGAAACTGCAATACTTTGGCCACCTCATGCGATGAGTTGACTCACTGGAAAAGACTCTGATGCTGGGAAGGATTGGGGGTGGGAGGAGACGGGGACAACAGAGCATGAGATGGCTGGATGGCATGAGTTTGAGTGAACTCCGGGAGTTGGTGATGGACAGGGAGGCCTGGTGTGCTGTGATTCATGGGGTGGCAAAGAGTTGGACACAACTGAGCGACTGAACTGAACTGAACTTAAATGATAGTTATTTTATTAAAAAGAAACAAAAATTATGCTTTTAACATCAATGATTCCTTAACCACTTTCTACTCCAACACAAGCAAGTCCTATGACATACCATCATCAATCACACAATACTTATTCTAAAGGGAGGGATGCATTTGAGGCCATGCCCCCTTAGAAGGTTAATTTTATAGCATTATTGAAAGACATGTAAGACATTTCACATTTGGAAAAGTACTTTGCCTCAGTAGCCCTTCCTCTGAACCATACCCAAGTAAGCATGATTAACCATTTCTATTATTACTCTTTTTTTCTTTTTATCACTTCTCAGAGATTTGGTACTATTTTCTTTTAATTTATTTATTTTCAGTTGAAGGATAATTACTTTACAATACTGCATTGGTTTCTGCCATACATCAACATGAATCAGTCATAGGTATACACATGCTCCCTCACTCTTGAACTTCCATCCCACTTTCAACCCTTTCCCAGCCCTTTAGGTTGTTACAGAGCCCTTGTTTTATACTACATTTCTGAAAGTTAATAAAAGATGCGTGATATAATATTCCTCTATTACGGGAAACTTAAAATTATAAGTTCTGTGCACAGTTTAACACTAGATTTGCTGTCTTCAAAATAGGGAGTGATCAAGGGCAATATCACTTCAAGCATGGGCAATGATGGTGGTAAATTTGAACATGATTTCCAGACTATGCCCATGGCTGATTTCCCACTAAAAGTACCATACAGAAGATCTATGGAAGAATGAATCAGTTATTACTCACATAAGTATTTGGGCCTGAGCTCATTTGTCTGGAGTTTAGATTAGATTTGATGCAAGGAGAAAAATGATTTGCTTTGAATGAATGAATAGCTAGGTTCTGATGCCAAACTCTCCTGCCATTTGGTCCTCTGAGATACCATTTTCATTTATCATCCAGATATTAGAAATGGAGTATCTGACACTGAAAATAGCCATATTTGAGATGACACTGACTGAATGATGGGCCTGGAATTTGGACTCGTGTTTTCTCATCTCAGAGTCACTGTGCCCACCATTATGCAATAAACGCCTGCTGGTCACAAAGGCTTTCGCTTCACTGTCGGGGTTTGGTTTACAGAACTGAGTACTAACTGAGAACACGTTTTAGATGATAGAGTAGAAATTTTATTTTTTGTAATAGGGATTTTTTGACATCCTCATAGGGGTGACTGAGTTGGTGAATAGGAGAAACACTGCAGAATCATAAATTTGCTTTACTCTTAATCTAAAGACAATGTAAATGCATTCCTATTTAATTCATAAAGAACACATCAGTTTGGTTCTTTTTAATTTATATAATACTCTTTAGGACTTTTAGCACTCAGTGAGCTAAAATGGACTGGAATGGGTGAATTTAACTCAGATGACCAGTATATCTACTACTGTGGGCAAGAATCCTTTAGATGAATTGGAGTAGCCATCATAGTCAACAAAAGAGTCCAAAATGCAGTACTTGGATGCAATCTCAAAATTGACAGAATGATCTCCATTCATTTCTAAGGCAAACCATATGGCAAACCATATCACAGTGATCTAACTCTATGCCCTGACTAATAATGCTGAAGAAGCTGAAGTTGAACAGTTCAATGAAGACCTACAAGACCTTTTAGAACTAACACCCAAAAAAGATGTCCCTTTAATGACAGGGGACTGCGATGCAAAAGTAGGAAGTCTTGAAACACCTGGAGTAACAGGCAAATTTGGCTTGGAGTACAGCATGAAGCAGGACAAAGGCTAACAAGAGTTTTGCCGAGACAATGCACTGGTCACAGCAAACACGCTCTTCCAACAACACAAGAGAAGACTCCACACATGGGTATCACCTGATTATCAATCCTGAAATCAGATTGATTATATTCTTTGCAGACAAAGATGGAAAAGTTCTATATAGTCAGCAAAAACAAGACCAGTAGCTGACTGTGGCTCAGATCATGAATTCCTTAATGCTAAATTCAGACATAAATTGAAGAAAGTAGGGAAAACCACTAGACCATTCAGGTATGACCTAAATCAAATCCCTTATGATCATACAGTGGAAGGGAGAAATTGATTCAAGGGATTAGATCTGATAGAGTTCCTGAAGAACGATGGACAGAGGTTTGTGACATTGTACAGAAGGCAGGGATCAAGACCTTCCTCAAGAAAAAGAAATGCGAAAAGGCAAAATGGTTGTCTGAGGAGGCCTTGCAAAAAGCTGTGAAAAGAAGAGAAGTAAAAGGCAAAGGAGAAAAGGAAAAATATACCCATTTGAATGCAAAGCTCCAAAGAGTAGCAAGGAAAGATAAGAAAGCTTTCCTCGGTGATCAGTGCTAAGAAAAAAACAGAATGGGAAAAAAACAGAATGGGAAAGACAAGAGATCTCTTCAAGAAAATTAGAGATACCAAGGGAAGTTTTCATGCAAAGATGGGCAAAAGAAAGGACAGAAATGGTATGGACCTAACAGAAGCAGAAGATATTAAGAAGAGGTAGCAAGAATACACAGAAGATCTTTTCAAAAAAGATCTTCATGACCCAGATAACCACGATGGTGTGATCACTCACCTAGAGCCAGATATCCTGGAACGTGAAGTCAAATGGGCATTACTAGGAACAAAGCTAGTGGAGGTGATGGAATTCCAGATAAGCTATTTCAAATTCTTAAAAATGATGCTGTGAAAGTGTTGCACTCAATATGCCAGCAAATTTGGAAAACTCGGCAGGGGCCACAGGACTGGAAAATGTCAGTTTTCACTCCAATCCCAAAGAAGGCAATGCCACAGAATGTTCAGTCTTCCACATAATTGCACTCATCTCACACGCTAGCAAAGTAATGCTCAAAACTCTCCAAGCCAGGCTTCAACAATACATGAATCATGAAATTCCACATGTTCAAGCAGGTTTTAGGAAAGGCAGAGGAACCAGAGATCAAATTGCCAACATCTGCTGGATCATCAAAAAGCATCCAGAAAAACGTCTATTTCTGCTTTATTGATTATGCTAAAGTCTTTGACTGTGTGGATCACAACAGACTGTGGAAAATTCTGAAAGAGATGGGAATACCAGACCCTGTCCTGCCTCCTGAGAAATCTGTATGCAGGTCAGGAAGCAACAGTTAGTACTGGACATGAAATAGACTGGTTCCAAAGTGGGAAAGGAGTGTCAAGGTTGTATATTGTCACACTGCTTATTTAACTTATATGCAGAGTACATCATGAGAAACACTGGGCTGGAGTAAGCACTGCTCCTGCTAAGTCACTTCAGTTGTGTCCGACTCTGTGTGACCCCATAGACGGAAGCCCACCAGGCTCCCCCGTCCCTGGGATTCTCCAGGCAAGAACACTGGAGTGGGTTGCCATTTCCTTCTCCTGGATGAAGCACTAGCTGGAATCAAAATTGCTGGGAGAAATATCAATAACCTCAGATATGCAGATGACACGACCCTTATGGAAGACAGTGAAGAAGAACTAAAAAGTCTCTTGATGAAAGTGAAAGAAGAGCATGAAAAAATTGGCTTAAAACTCAGTATTCAGAATGCTAAGGTCATGGCATCTGGTCCCATCACTCCATGGCAAATAGATGGGAAACAGTGGAAACAGTGACAGGCTTTATTTTGGGGAGCTTCAAAATCACTGCAGATGGTGACTGCAGCCATGAAATTAAAAGATGCTTGCTCCTTGGAAGAAAAGTTATGATAAACCTAGATAGAATATTAAAAAGCAGAGACATTACTATGCTAACAAAGGTCTGTCTAGTCAAAGCTTTGGTTTTCTGATAGCGAAGTATGGATATGAGAGTTGGACTATAAAGAAAGCTGAGCACAGAAGAATTGATGCTTTTGAACTGTGGTGTTGTTGAAGACTCTTGAGATTCCCTTGGACTGAAAGGAGATCCAACCAGTGCCTCCTAAATGAAATCAGTCCTGAATGTTCATTGGAAGGACTGATGTTGAAGCTGAAACTCTAATACTTTAGCCACCTGATGTGAAGAACTGACTCATTGGAAAGGATCCTGATGCTGGGAAAGACTGAAGGTGGGAAGAGAAGGGGACGACAGAGGATGAGACGGTTGGATGGCATAACTGAGTTGACAGACATGAGTTTGAACAAGTTCCCAGTGTTGGTAACAGACGGGCAAGCCTAAAGTGCTGCAGTCCATGGGATCACAAAGAATTGGATAGGACTAAGTGACTGAAATGAGCTGAATAGTCTTTTTGTAACTCTCATTCCCTCCATACAATCTTTTGTCCTCATTCCCTGGGATATTTTATTCTTTAAGAAAAAGATGTTATGCAATAAAATGAATAACCTGGAAGAAATGGACAAATTCCTAGAAAAGTACAACTTTCCAAAACTGAACAAGGAAGAAATAGAAAATCTGAACAGACCCATCACAAGCACGGAACTAGAGGCTGTAATCAAGAATCTTCCAGCAAACAAAAGCCCAGGTCCAGATGGCTTCACAGCTGAATTCTACCAAAAATTTAGAGAAGAGCTAACACCTATTCTACTCAAACTCTTCCAGAAAATTGCTGAGGAAGGGAAACTTCCAAACTCATTCTATGAGGCCACCATCACCCTAATCCCAAAACCTGGTAAAGACCCCACAAAAAAAGAAAACTACAGGCCAATATCACTGAAGAACATAGATGCAAAAATCCTTAACAAAATTCCAGCAATCAGAATCCAACAACACATTAAGAAGATCATACATCATGACCAAGTGGGCTTTATCCCAGGAATGCAAGGATTCTTCAATATCCGCAAATCAATCAATGTAATACACCACATTAACAAACTGAAAAATAAAAATCATATGATTATCTCAATAGATGCCGAGAAAGCCTTCGACAAAATTCAACATCCATTTATGATAAAAACCCTCCAGAAAGTGGGAATAGAAGGGACATACCTCAACATAATAAAAGCTATATATGACAAACCCACAGCAAACATTATTCTCAATGGTGAAAAACTGAAAGCATTTCCCCTAAAGTCAGGAACAAGACAAGGGTGCCCACTCTCACCACTACTATTCAACATAGTTCTGGAAGATTTGGCCACAGCAATCAGAGCAGAAAAAGACATAAAAGGAATACAAATTGGAAAAGAAGAAGTAAAGCTTTCACTGTTCGCTGATGACATGATCCTCTACACAGAAAACCCTAGAGACTCTACCAGAAAACTACTAGAGCTGATCAATGATTACAGTAACGTTGCAGGATATAAAATCAACACACAGAAATCCCTTGCATTCCTATACACTAATAATGAGAAAATAGAAAGAGAAATTAAGGAAACTATTCCATTCACTGTTACAACGAAAAGAATTAAATACTTGGGAATATATCTACCTAAGGAAACAAAAGACTTATACATAGAAAACTATAAAACACTACTGAAAGCAATCAAAGAGGACACTAATAGATGGAGAAATATACCATGTTCATGGATTGGAAGAATAAATATTGTAAAAATGAGTATACTACCCAAAGTAATTTATACATTCAATGCAATCCCTATCAAGCTACCAATGATATTTTTCACAGAACTAGAACAAATAATCTCACAATTTATATGGAAATACAAAAAACCTCGAATAGCCAAAGCAATCTTGAGGAAGAAAAATGGAACTGGGGGAATTAACCTGCCGGACTTCAGGCTCTACTACAAAGCCACAGTCATCAAGACAGTATGGTACTGGCATAAAGACAGAAATATAGATCAATGGAACAAAATAGAAAGCCCAGAGATAAATCCACGCACCTATGGACACCTCATCTTCGACAAAGGAGGCAAGAATATAAAATGGAGAAAAGACAGTCTCTTTAACAAGTGGTGCTGGGAAAACTGGTCAGCCACCTGTAAAAGAATGAAACTAGAACACTTCCTAACACCATACACAAAAATAAATTCAAAATGGATTAGAGAGCTAAATGTAAGACCAGAAACTATAAAACTCCTAGAGGAGAACGTAGGCAAAACACTCTCCGACATAAATCACAGCAGGATCCTCCATGACCCACCTCCCAGAATATTGGAAATAAAAGCAAAAATAAACAAATGGGACCTAATTAAAATCAAAAGCTTCTGCACAGCAAAGGAAACTATAAGTAAGGTGAAAAGACAGCCTTCAGAATGGGAGAAAATAACAGCAAATGAAGCAATGGATAAAGGATTAATCTCCAAATTATACAAGCAGCTCCTGCAGCTCAATTCCAGAAAAATAAATGACCCAATCAAAAAATGGGCCAAAGAACTAAACAGACATTTCTCCAAAGAAGACATAAAGATGGCTAACAAACACATGAAAAAAATGCTCAACATCCCTCATAATCAGAGAGATGCAAATCAAAACCACAATGAGATACCATTTCACACCTGTCAGAATGGCTGCTATCCAAAAGTCTACATGCAATAAATGCTGGAGAGAATGTGGAGAGAAAGGAACCCTCTTACACTGTTGGTGGGAATGCAAACTAGTACAGCCACTATGGAGAACAGTGTGGAGATTCCTCAAAAAACTGGAAATAGAACTGCCATATGATCCAGCAATTGCACTCCTGGGCATACACACCGAGGAAACCAGAATTGAAAGAGACACATGTACTCCAATGTTCATTGCAGCACTGTTTATAATAGCCAGGACATGGAAGCAACCTAGATGTCCATCTGCAGACGAATGGATAAGAAAGCTTTGGTACATATACACAATGGAGTATTATTCAGCCATTAAAAAGAATACATTTGAATCAGTTCTAATGAGGTGGATGAAACTGGAGCCTATTAAACAGAGTGAAGTAAACCAGAAAGAAAAACACCAATACAGTATACTAACGCATATATATGGAATTTAGAAAGATGCAAATGATAACCCTGTATACGAGACAGCAAAAGAGACACAGATGTATAGAACAGTCTTTGGGACTCTATGGGAGAGGGTGAGGGTGGGAGGATTTGGGAGAATGGCATTGAAACATGTATGTTGTCATATGTGAAACGAATCACTAGTTCAGGGTCAATGCATGTTATAGGATGCTCGGGGCTGGCATGCGGGGATGACCCAGAGGAAGGATAAAGAGAGGAGGGAGGTGGGAGGGGGGTTCAGGAGGGGGAACTTATGTAAACCCGGGGCGAATTCATGTCAATGTATGGCAAAACGAACCAATATAATATTGTAAAATAATTTGCCTCCAATAAAAAATAAATTAATTACCAAAAAAAATAAAAGAAAAAGATGTTATGATGTGTCTCATGATACATGATCAGGATCAATGATCTTATTTTTTTCAGTATTAGGATGTAAGTTAGAAAGCTTAATTAATCTAAAATAAATACATAAAATATCATATAACCACAAAAAATACATATTTAATCACACATTGCCTGGCCATCAACATTGCTTATAAAAGTATAACAATAATACATTAGGTATATATTTTCATGATATCTGTATTTAATTTTATGGATATTATATGTAAAAAATCACTGGTTTAAATGTTTAATTAGCAAAAAAAATGGACCGTATAAGTAGGTGTTCATCTGCCCAGTTGTGTCCAACTCTTTGCAACACCATGAACTGCAGCACACCAGGCCTCCGTTTCTCTCACTATCTCCCTAATTTTGCCCAAGTTCATGTCCATTGCATTGGTAATGCCATCCAGTCATCTCATTTTCCTATGCCCTCTTATCCTTTTGCCCTCAGTCTTTCCCAGCATCAGGGGCTTTTCCAATGAGTGAGCATTTTGCATCAGGTGACCAAAATACTGGGGCTTCAACATCTGTTCTTCCAATGATTATTCAGGGTTGATTTCCCTTATGATTGACTGGTTTGATTCTTTGCTGTCCAAGGGAATTTCAAGAGGCTTCTCCAGCACCACAGTTCAAAGACATCAATTCTTTGGTGCTCTGCCTACTTTATGGTCCAACTCTCACAACCACACAAGACCACTGGAAAGACCATAGCCTTGACTATAAGGACCTTTGTCAGGAGACGAATGTCTCTGCTTTTCAACACACTGTCTAGGTTTGACATAGCTCCTGCCAAGAAGCAATCATCTTTTGATTTCATGGCTGCAGTCACCATCCATAGTAATCTTAGAGCCCAAGAAAATGAAATCTGTCACTGCTTCCACTTTTATCCCATCTATTTGCCAGAGAACGCACTGGTCATAGCAAACACCCTCTTCCAACAACACAAGAGAAGACTCTACACATGGACATCACCAGATGGTCAACACCAAAATCAGATTGATTATATTCTTTACAGCCAAAGATGGAGAAGCTCTATACAGTTAGCAAAAACAAGACCAGGAGCTGACTGTGGCTCAGATCATGAACTCCTTATTGCCAAATTCAGACTTAAATTGAAGAAAGTAGGGAAAACTACTAGACCATTCAGATATGAGCTAAATCAAATCCCTTATGATTCTACAGTGGAAGTGAGAAATAGATTTAAGGGACTAGATCTGATAGATAGAGTGCCTGATGAACTCTGGATGGAGGTTCGTGACATTGTACAGGAGACAGGGACCAAGACCATCCCCATGGGAAAGAAATGCAAAAAAACAAAATGGCTGTCTGAGGAGGGCTTACAGATAGCTGTGAAAAGAGGAGAAGCGAAAAGCAAAGGAGAAAAGGAAAGATATAAGCATCTGAATGCAGAGTTTCAAAGAATAGCTAGGAGAGATAAGAAAGCCTTCCTCAGCAATCAATGCAAAGAAATAGAGGAAAACAACAGAATAGGAAAAACAAGAGATCTCTTCAAGAAAATTAGAGATTCCAAGGGAACATTTCATGCAAAGATGGGCTCGATAAAGGACAGAAATGGTATGGACCTAACAGAAGCAGAAGATATTAAGAAGAGGTGGCAAGAATACACAGAAGAACTGTACAAAAAGATCTTCACGATGAAGATAATCACGATGGCATGATCACTCACCTGTAACCAGACATCTTGGAATGTGAAGTCAAGTGGGCCTTAGAGAGCATCACGACAAACAAAGCTAGTAGAGGTGATGGAATTCCAATTGAGCTATTTCAAATCCTGAAAGATGATGCTGTGAAAGTGCTGCACTCAATATGCCAGCAAATTTGGAAAACTCAGCAGTGGCCACAGGACTGGAAAAGGTCAGTCTTCATTCCAATCCCAAAGAAAGGCAGTGCCAAAGAATGCTCAAACTACCGCACAGTTGCACTCATCTCACAGGCTAGTAAAGTCATGCTCAAAATTCTCCAAGCCAGGCTTCAGCAATATGTGAACTATGAACTTCCAGATGTTCAAGCAGGTTTTAGAAAAGGCAGAGGAACCAGAGATCAAATTGCCAACATCTGCTGGATCATGGAGAAAGCAAGAGAGTTCCAGAAAAACATCTATTTCTGTTTCATTGACTATGCCAAACCTTTGACTGTGTGGATCACAATCAACTGTGGAACATTCCGAAAGAGATGGGGATACCAGACCACCTGACCTGCCTCTTGAGAAACCTGTATGCAGGTCAGGAAGCAACAGTTAGAACTGGACATGGAACAACAGACTGGTTCCAAATAGGAAAAGGAGTACATCAAGGTTGTATATTGTCACCCTGCTTATTTAATTTATATGCAGAGTACATCATGAGGAACTCTGCGCTGGAAGAAGCACAAGCTGGAATCAAGATTGCTGGGAGAAATATCAATAACCTCAGATATGCAGATGACACCACCCTTATGGCAGAAAGTGAAGAGGAAATCAAAGGCCTCTTGATGAAAGTGAAAGAGGAGAGTGAAAAGGTTGGCTTGAAGCTCAACATTCAGAAAACGAAGATCATGGCATCTGGTCCCATCACTTCATGGGAAATAGATGGGGAAACAGTGGAAACAGTGTCAGACTTTATTTTTTGGGGCTCCAAAATCACTGCAGATGCTGATTGCAGTCATGAAATTAAAAGACGCTTACTCCTTGGAAGGAAAGTTATGACCAACCTAGATATCATATTAAAAAGCAGAGATATTACTTTGCCAACCATGGTATGTCTAGTCAAGGCTATGGTTTTTGCCGTGGTCATGTGTGGAATTTGAGAGTTGGACTGTGAAGAAAGCTGATCACCGAAGAATTGATGCTTTTGAACTGTGGTGCTGGAGAAGACTCTTGAGAGTCCCTTGGACTGCAAGGAGATCCAACCAGTCCATTCTAAAGGAGATCAGTCCTGGGTGTTCATTGGAAGGACTGATGCTAAAGCTGAAACTGCAATACTTTGGCCACCTCATGCGACGAGTTGACTCACTGGAAAAGACTCTGATGCTGGGTGGGGTTGGAGGTGGGCGGAGACGGGGACGACAGAGAATGAAATTGCTGGATGGCATCACTGACTCAATGAACATGAATTTGAGGGAACTCCGGGAGTTGGTGATGGACAGGGAGGCCTGGCGTGCTGTGATTCATGGGGTCGCAAAGAGTCGGACACGACCGAGCAACTGAACTGAACTGAACTGAATAGGCTGGATGCCATGATCTTAGTTTTTATAATATTTAGTTTTAAGCCAGCTCTTTCACTCTCCTCCTTCACCCCCATCAAGAGGCTCTTTAGTTCCTCTTCACTTTCTGCCGTTAGAGAGTTATCCTCTGCATGTCTGATGTTGTTGGATGATTCTCCTGACTATCTTGATTCCAGCTTGTAATTCATCCAGTTTGGCATTTCTCATGATGTTGTCAGTGTATAGGTTAAGCAAACAAAGTGACAGCAGACAGCCCTCTCGTACTCCTTTCTCAATCTTGAACCAGTCGGTTGTTCTATACAGGGTTCTAACTGTTGCTTCTTGACCTGGATACAGGTTTCTCAGGAGACAGGTAAGATTGTCTGGTATTCCCATCTCTTTGAGAGCTTTCTACAGTTTGTTATGATCCTCACAGTCAAAGATTTTAGGGTAATCCATGAAACAGAAGTAGATGTTTTTTCTGGAACCCCTTGCTTTTTCTATGATCCAGAGAATGTTG
This sequence comes from Moschus berezovskii, assembly GCF_049115385.1. NCBI lineage: Eukaryota > Metazoa > Chordata > Mammalia > Artiodactyla > Moschidae > Moschus > Moschus berezovskii. The sequence goes on from NC_142468.1 coordinate 9,392,412, forward strand.
GGAGTTTGATCTCTGGTTCCTGTTCCTTTTCTAAAACCCGGTTGGGCATCTGAAAGTTTTTGGTTCCCGTAATGCTGAAGCCTAGCATGCCAAATTTTAAGCATGACCTTACTAGCATGGGAGATGAGTGCAGTTGTCTGATGGTGAGAGTATTCTTCAGTACCACCCTTCTTGGAATTGGGATGAAGATTGACCTTTTCTATTCCTTTGGCCATTGCTGGGTCTTCCATGTTTGCTGACATATTGAATGCAACACCTTAATGGCATCATCCTTTAGGGTTTTGAATAGTTCTACTGGGATTCCATCACATCCACTAACTTTATTAACAGCAGTGCTTCCTAAGGCCCACTTGACTTCAAAATGTCTGGCTCTGGGTGACTGACCACATCATCATAGTAAACCAGTTCATTAAGATCTCTTTTGTACAGATCTTCCATGTATTATTTCCATCTGTTCTAGATCTCTTCAGCATCAGCTAGGTCTCTACAATTTCTGTTTAAATGGTTCAGTTCAGTTCAGTTCAGTCGCTCAGTCGTGTCCGACTCTCCGCGACCCCATGAATCACAGCACGCCAGGCCTCCCTGTCCATCACCAACTCCCGGAGTTCACTCAAACTCATGTCCACAGAGTCGGTAATGCCATCCAGCCATCTCATTCTCGGTCGTCCCCTTCTCCTCCCGCCCCCAACCTTTCCCAGCATCAGAGTCTTTTCCAGTGAGTCAACTCGTCGCATGAGGTGGCCAAAGTATTGCAGTTTCACCTTTAGCATCAGTCCTTCCAATGAACACCCAGGATCGATCTCCCTTAGAATGGACTGGTTGGATCTCCTTGCGGTACAAGGGACTCTCAAGAGTCTTCTCCAACACCACAGTTCAAAAGCATCAATTCTTCGAGTAAAATTGAAATATTTATTTCTGAAGACATAAGATTATGTTTGAATATATTCACTTGGTTATGTTCACGTCATAAACTTTATATTAAAAATTAAGTAGTAAAATTTTGTATATATAGGTGCCTCCCTAGATTTTTTTGTTGGATGCTTCTGCTGCTGCTGCTCCTAAGTCACTTCAGTCGTGTCCGACTCTGTGTGACCCCATAGACGGAAGCCCACCAGGCTCCCTTGTCCCTGGGATTCTCCAGGCAAGAACACTGGAGTGGGTTGCCATTTCCTTCACCAATGTGAGAAGGTGGAAATTGAAAAGTGAAAGTGAAGTCGCTCAGTTGTGTCCGACCCTTAGCGACCCCACGGACTGCAGCCTACCAGGCTCCTCCATCCATGGGATTTTCTAAGCAAGAGTACTGGAGTGGCTTGCCATTGCCTTCTCCGACTTCTTCTTCTCTAGATTTTTTTGTCAGATGCTAGGGAAATGGCAACCCACTCCAGTGTTCTTGCCTGGAGAATCCCAGGGATGGGGGGAGCCTGGTGGACTTCTGTCTATGTGGTCACACAGAGTCGGACACAACTGAAGTGACTTAGCAGCAGCAGCAGCAGTCTTTATTATAATTATAGGTTCTATAGCCACATTGTCATTACCATCTTCAAGACAAAAATCTTGTGATGCTGAGTTTGTTATTGACACCAAGTCTACATCCTGGTTGAGGTGGAGATGGCAGAGAATTAACATATAAGCAAGAATTCTATATGCCAAGTATTTTTCATATACATATTCATTTCATATTCAGGATACTCCTGGGGAGGGAAGATACCAGAATTCCCATGTTGCTGCTAAGTCACTTCAGTCGTGTCCGACGCTCTGTGACCCCATAGACGGAAGCCCACCAGGCTCCCCCGTTCCTGGGATTCTCCAAGCAAGAACACTGGAGTGGGTTGCCATTTCCTTCTCCAGAATTCCCATGTTACAGATGAAAAATAGGAAACTCTGGAATATACAATTATGAGTATTGGATCCAAGTTTCAGCAACTCCCCTGTCTGCCTCTGATGACAACCCTGCCACACATCTGTGACATCTCAAAACTCTTCATATCCATCTGGAAGTAGATAATTCATGCACTACGACTCCAACAAATGCCAAAATTTCTCTAATTTTCTCTGTATGGTTTCTTATTTCTGGTCATGTGCATTCATTTATACTGTAAACTCCCAAATGTCAGAGGCTGTGTCTTCTGTTTCTGATAAAATTCTTGACACCTTACAGTGGGTTGATCAACACATACTGCTAATAGATAAGACTATGAGTATTAACAGAAGCATTCTTTTTCTTGGCACATGTGGATCAAACTTTCTGCAGGCTCGTTTTCACATTCCATCTGAGCCCACATGTCATTAGAAACAACCCACTGACATAATGTGAAATGTCTGTTCATTTGTGTGGAAAGATGAAGGGCCCCATCCAGACAACTGTGCAAACATTAAACAGTAACATAAAATAAACTCTTAACATTATATATGAACACTGAAGTCAGGATATTTTGTGAAGTGGTGAGTGAAAGGGAAGTTCAAAAACATGACTATTTAGGCAGAGCAATAAAGGAGTGGTAGAGATATGGGACATGGCTTTGTGATTTAATTAATCATTGCCTGGCTGGGGAGTGGGTGGGATTCTAGAATCCGCTCATGTGAGGGAGAGTGGGATTGTGTGGTGACCTGGTCGTGGAATGGTTGGTCTGGGAGAAGACTGACAAAGGAGGGAAGGGACTGAACAAAAATGAGTGGGGATTGGAGAAAGGGAGGGGTGCTTCAGTATGTTTTGGAGTCTACAACAAAGAATATAGAATGTCTAAAGTCCTGAAGTAAAAAGAACAGTAGCAAAGTTGGAAATGCTCATACAATTCCTTCACTCTGCTTATGCAACAAGGACCATTTATTCATCCTTTAATCAACGTCAGTTATCGCCTTAGCAAGATGAATGGATAAACTGAACTGTAGGACATGGAAGCAAAATGTAAATATTTCTTCTCTCCACGTTTCATTGGCATCCGTGGGAGGATGGATATTTCCTTAATAGTAAACAATTGTATTGAACAGTTGCCAAGTCATGTCTGACCTCTTCATGATCCCATGGACTGCAGCACGCCAGGCTTCCCCATCCTTCATCGTCTCCCGGAATTTTCCCCAGTTCGCATACTTTGCATCAGTGATACCATCCAACCATCTCCATACTTGTTCAGTATTGAAAGTTTAGTGTTGCACGTATACAGAACATGATGTTCTTGAACTTGGACCCTGATGCAAATAGAGACATGTATGTAGACACCCATAATTAAATATAGGTAAAAATGGAGATAGCTTTTACCAGTTGTAAGAGCTTCCCAGGTGCGTTGTGGTAAAGAATCTGCCTGCAGTGCAGGAGACGCAAGAGACCATGTTTGATCCCTGGGTTGGAAAGATCTCCTGGAGGAGGAAATGGCAGCCCACTCTAGTATTCTTGCCTGGAAAATTCCAGGGACAGGGGAGCCTGGTAGGCTGCAGTCCATGGGGTCCCAAAGAGTTGGACACAGCTACCTAGTGTCTGTGTGTTTGCGCACACACGCACACACACACACAGACACACACACACATATGCTACATTATACTTTGAATAAGATTCACACATTTTTTTATGGCCTCCAAGATGCTGCATTAACCAGCCTCTATTTACCTATAGAAACTCATCTGATGTCACTCACCTTTTATACTGTATCTTCTGTCAATCTCTAAACTACATTAAATGAGTTCATAAAAGAGGACACTTTATTTAAGATCAAGAAAGGAGGAAAGTAAAAAGATACATGCTTAATGATTTATATATTGTCAGTACTGTTCAGTGCAGAGGCAAGAGTGCTATTGACATGTCAGTTCTCAAGCAGATGGCACCTGTAGTAGGCTGAATGGTGACTTCAAAAAATAATGTTTTGTTTTTTTTTGTCCCTGAAATCTGTGAACATGACTCAGTTTGGGGGAGAAAATGGCTTTTGTATATGTAATTAAGAGTCTTAAGATCAGACTATCCTGAATTACTCAGGTAGGTCATTCCTAAGTTCAGTAATGAGTGCCCTTAGAGAGCAGAGGAGAAGTGTAGGTAAAAGTGATGGAATACAGAGGCAAAGATGGGAGGGATGTGGCCACAAGCCAAGGAATCCATGGAACACTGAGCCGTAAGAAGCTGAGAGAGACAAGGAAGGATTCTCCATAGAGCCTCCAGGGAAGTGTGGCCTTGCCAACATTTTTATTTCAGACCTCTGTTCTCCAGAGAGGTTAGAAAATAAACTCTTCGTGATTTAAGCCTACAAAAATATTAGTTTGTGGTAATTTTCTTATTTGAGTTTTAAGAAAAGAACACAGTGCCTCATGGTAAAGAGAGATACATCAGTGTTTTGATACAATTTCCATTTTCTTAAATTTACTGAGGTTTGATTTCTGACCCAAGATACGGTCTATCCTGGAAAATGTTCCATGTGGACTTGAGAAGAAGGTGTATTCTTCTGCATTTGGATGGAATGTTCTGAAGATATCAATGAGATCCATCTCATCTAATGTATCATTTAAGACTTGTGTTTCCTTATTAAGTTTCTGTTTTGATGATCTATCCATTTGCGTGAGTGGGGTGTTAAAGTTTCCAACTATTATTGTGTTACTGTCAATTTCTCCTTTCATGTCTGTTAGTGTCTGTCTTATGTATTGAGGTGCTCCTATGTTGCTGCTGCTGCTGCTGCTAAGTCACTTCAGTCGTGTCCGACTCTGCGACCCCATAGGTGGCAGCCCACCAGGCTCCCCCGTCCCTGGGATTCTCCAGGCAAGAACACTGGAGTGCGTTGCCATTTCCTTCTCCAATGCATGAAAGTGAAAAGTGAAAGTGAAGTTGTTCAGTTAGGACCTCATGGACTGCAGCCCACCAGGCTCCTCCATCCATGGGAATTTCCAGGCAAGAGTACTGGAGTGGGGTGCCATTGCCTTCTCCTGCTCCTATGTTAGGTACATATATATTTAAAATTGTTATGTCTTCCTCTTGGATCAACCATCTACATTTAATTTGTGAATTACCAAACAGATTGTTTTCTCCACATTTTAAGCTTCAATTTAGTAAGTAAGTGTTAGTTGCTTAGTCTTGCCCGCCTCTTTGCAATCCCATGGACTGCAGCCCACCAGGCTCCTCTGTCCATGAGATTTTCCAGGCAAAGATACTGGAGTGGGTTGCCATTTCCTTACCCCAAATAAGGGGGTAATAATATATACAGGACTGGAGAATTAGACATCATAAAAGTACCTAGCACCAAACATTATTTCAGTGCATTTCTTAGAAGTAATTTTTATTCCTTTTCTTTTTAATCCTCCTTTTCTTTCTACTCTGTTTCTCCCATGCTGCATTATTATTATATAATTTCTAAAAAAGAACAGTGTTTTGGCATTCTTATTTATGGGTATTTATTTATATATGCTTGATTTCTCTGAAACTTTCCTTTAAAACGATGTGCAATAAATAATCATTTCATTATGTACTAGTTAAGTAATATTTACAGAGGAAAGAAAGTGCATTGGTCAGCTAGTAAAATATTACTTTTGATGTATTTGTAAACATAATGGAATTCTGGTTTACCTAGAAATCTCTTATTAGTTTGTATACATTGACTCAATCCAAAGATACTGATGAAATTAAGGTTCTACAGCATAATTAAAATCCTATTCCTCAGTGTGATTATGGTGAGAGGGGCAAGATCCTGTATGTCTTTGACAGAGATGTTCTTAGGAGGACCAGAAGGCACCATAATATTATTACTTTTGATGGCCAAAGCTTAACATACGGAAGTTTGTGCATATATTCTTGTCTTCTTTCTACTAATTTTTGATTCAGTTCAGTTCAGTTCACTCACTCAGTCATGTCTGACTCTTTGCAACCCTATGAATTACGGCACGCCAGGCCTCCTTATCCATCACTAACTCCTGGTGTTCACCCAAACTCTTGTTCATTGAGTCAGTGATGCCCTCCAGCGATCTCATCCTCTGTTGTCCCCTTTCTTCCTGCCCCCAATCCCTCCCAGCATCAGGGTCTTTTCCAATGAGTCAACTCTTTGCATCAGGTGGCCAAAGTATTGGAGTTTCACCTTCAACATCAGTCCTTCCAATGAACACCCAGGACTGATCTCCTTGAGGATGGACTGGTTGCATATCCTTTCAGTCCAAGGGACTCTCAAGAGTCTTCTACAACACCACAGTTCATAAGCATCAATTCTTCAGCCCTCAGCTTTCTTCACAGTCCCAACACTCACATCCATGCATGACCACTGGAAAAACCATAGCCTTGACTAGATGGACCTTGGTTGGCAAAGTAATGTCTCTGCTTTTAATATGCTATCTAGGTTGGTCATAACTTTCCTTCTAAGAAGTAAGCATGTTTTAATTTCATGGCTGCAGTCAGCATCTGCAGTGATTTTGGAGCCCCAAAAAATAAAGTCTGACACTGTTTCCACTGTTTCCCCATCTATTTCCCATGAAGTGATGGGACCAGATGCCATGATCTTTGTTATCTGAATGTTGAGCTTCAAGCCAACCTTTTCACTCTCCTCTTTCACCTTCATCAAGAAGCTTTTTAGTTCCTATTTACTTTCTGCCGTAAATGTGGTGTCATGTTCATATCTGAGGTTATTGATATTTCTCCCGGCAATCTTGATTCCAGCTTGTGCTTCCTCCAGCCCAGAATTTCTCATGATGTACTCTGCATATAAGTTAAATAAGCAGGGTGACAATATACAGCCTTGATGTACTCCCTTTCCTATTTGGAACCAGTCCGTTGTCCCATATCCAGTTCTAAATATTGCTTCCTGACCTGCATATAGGTTTCTCAAGAGGCGGGAAGGTGGTTTGGTATTCCCATCTCTTTCAGAATTTTCCACAGTTTGTTGTGATTCACACAGTCAAAGGCTTTGGCATAGTCAAAGCAGAAATAGATGTTTTTCTGGAACTCTTTTGCTTTTTAGATGATCCAGTGGATGTTGGCAATTTGATCTCTGGTGGCTCTGCCTTTTCTAAAACCTGCTTGAACATCTGGAAGTTCACAGTTCACATACTGCTGAAACATGGCTTGGAGAATTTTGAGCACTATTTTACTAGTGTGTTTGATGAGTGCAATTGTGAGGTAGTTTGAGCATTCTTTGGCATTGTCTTTCTTTGGGATTGGAAGGAAAATTGACCTTTTCCAGTCCTGTGGCCACTGCTGAGTTTTCCAAATTTGCTGGCATATTAGGTGCAGCACTTTAACAGCATCATCTTTCAGGATTTGAAATAGCTCAACTGGAATTCCATCACCTCCACTAGCTTTGTTTGTCGTGATGCTTTCTAAGGCCCACTTGATCTCACATTCCAGGATGTCTGGCTCTAGGTGAGTGATCAATGTCTTTTTTGTACAGTTCTGTGTATTCTTGCCACCTCTTCTTAATATCTTCTGCTTCTGTTAGATTCATACCATTTCTGCCCTTTCTTTTGCCCATCTTTGCATGAAATACTCCCTTGGTATCTCTAATTTTCTTGAAGAGATCTCTCATCTTTCCCATTCTGTTTTCCTCTATTTCTTTGCACTGATTGCTGAGGAAGGCTTTCTTATCTCTCCTTATCTTTAAATTGGTAGAAATCATGTGGAGTGTCGATTTGAAGACAAATAAGTAAAAAATGGATCTGTTGATACATTAATTTTAGAATTTTCTAGGATGGGTATGATAATCAGTACAGTAGTATAGGGTTCACAAAAGTCAGATACAGCTGAGTGACTGAACAACAGCAGGAACACAGAAGGCGCTTACATCAGCTGCACCTACACGGTTCATGGAGATGTCAGAGCAAACATACTGTGTTCAGTTTACCAGTAAAACATATATGTTAAAGTAGATGGCAGAATTTTGAATTATATGTATTTCATTCTAAAGAAATTATAGATTATTTTATGCAATATAATATATATATGTATGTGTATGTATAATTTATGAACAAGTGTATATCTTTAAATTCATAGCTACTGCTTATAAAGGTTTAATAAGAATATGTTTCTGTTTCTGAGTCTCATAAGACAACCTCTATATTGGGTATCAATTCAGTTCAGTTCAGTCGCTCAGTCATGTCCGACTCTTTGTGACCCCATGGACCGCAGCATGCCAGGCCTCCCTCTCCATCACCAACACCCAGAGTTCACCCAAACTCATGTCCAGTTAAGCCAGTGATGATATTGGGTCTAGATAGTGTAAATGAAAGTAGAGTCCAGCTATTTACCACTCAAAAGTCAATAAAGATTCAAGTTAGATGGAAAGGAAATTTTGCTTTATTTTGGATGCCACCCACCAGGAGAAGGGGCGAGTGGAGAGGATGGATGCCTGTCCAAAGGCTAACTCCCCACCCTCTCCTGATAATCAGTGGTCAGGAGCTTTTACAGAGGGAGGAGGCTACATGCTGAAAAGACATGGCCAGCTCTGTAGGTCATTTTGAAATTAGTCATCTCAGTGGTCTGACCAGCATCATTTTCCTTGTTTTATGTACAGTTCATCTTCAGTTATAGAGTCAGTATTTTCCCATTTCTTTGAGGCCAGCTCTTGGAATTGTGGCAGCTTATGTCATGGCTACAGTCTGGTCATCGTGTATTAATAGTTAACTTCTCCCAGCTGGTGGGGGTTTTGGTATCTGCAGAGCAACTCATAGGATGTGGCTCAAAATATTATCTATAGCCCTTGAGAAGGAGCTAAAAGTTTTGATAAGGAACTAAAGGTCCTCGACTATGCTTAATGACTCCATTATTATTATTTGTTCTCCTTTGACTGTTTTCCTTTGTTTCTGCATTTTCTCACTTCTCTGATTAAACATTTTGTTTGGCTGAAGCTTTTCCACAGACAAAAGTCAGCAAAGGACATTGTTGGTGAGTACCACAGAATCCTGCTTTGTCTCCGTAATGTTATAGAATGGATGTGGAACTTTCCAATGCCAAGATTAAAGAACCTGCTTCCAATAACCATGACATGGGAAATTGTGTCCCTTATACTTTATACTGCACAAAAATAACATCTTTATTTTAGTTATGATTTGGTTTGGGTCACTGCCCTAAATAGGGGGATAATGTAGATCATTAGGTTTAGGTTGCAGAAAAATCAAGTATGTATAAATAAATACACATAAATAAGAATGCCAAAACATCGTTCTTTTATAGAAATTATACAATAATAACAGTATGGGAGAAACAGAGTAGAAAGAAAAGGAGGAGGAAAAAGAAAAGGAATAAAAGATTACTTCTAAGAAAGGCACTGAAATAATAAGAGTTGTGCCAGGTACTTTTATGATGCCTAATTCTCTAATCCTGTGTGTATTATTACCCCCTTATTTAGGGGTAGAGAAATTGAGGCTTAAAATGTGGAGAAAACACAATCATTTTGGTAATCCACAAATTCAAAGTAGATGGTTGATCCAAGAGGAAGACACAACAATTTTAAATATCTATGCACCCAACATAGAAGCACCTCGATACATAAGACAAACACTAACAGACATAAAAGGAGAAATTGACAGTAAAACAGTAATAGCTGGAGACTTTAATACCCCATTCACACCAATGGACAGATCATCAAAACAGAAAATTAATAAGGAAACACAAGTCTGAAATGATACATTAGATGAGATGGCTCTCGGTATTCAGGACATTCCATCCAGTGCAGAAGAATACACCTTCTTCTCAAGTGCACATGGACCATTCTCCAGCATAGACCACATCTTGGGTCACAAATGGAACCTCAGTGAATTTAAGAAAATTGAAATCATATCAAACATCTTCTCTTACCACAACACTATGAGAAGAGATATCAATTACAAGAAAAAAAAAACTGTAAGACACAAAAACACATGGAGATTAAACCATATGTTTCTAAATAACTAACAGGTTACTGAAGAAATCAAATGTGAAATCAAAAAATTTCTAGAAACAAATGACAATGAAAACATGACAACTCAAAACCTATGGGATGCAGCAAAAGCAGTTATAAGAGGAAGTTTACAGCAATACAATCCTACCTCAAGAAAAAGAAAAGCATTGAATAGACAACTTAACTTTACCCCTGAAACAACTGGAAAAAGAAGAAGAACAACAGCAACAACAAAAAAATTAGTAGAGGGAAAGAAATCATAAAGATCTGCATAGAAATACATGAAAAAGAAAGAATAGCAAAGATTAATAAAACTAAAAGCTGATTATTTGAGAAAATAAGAAAAATTGACAAACCTTTAGCCAGACTCACCAGAAAAAGAGAAGAATCAAATCAACAAAATTAGAAATGAAAAAGGAGAGGTTACAACAGACAATGTAGAAATACAAAAGATTATAAGAGACTATTATGAACAACTATATGGCAAGAAAATGGATAACCTGGAAGAAATGGACAGATTCTTAGAAAAGTTCAATCTTCCAAGACTGAACCAGGAAAAAATAGAAATTATTAACAACCCAATTACAAGCTCTGAAATTGAAGCTGTGATAAAAAAAATCTCCCAAAACACAAAAGCCCAGGACCAGATGGCTTCACAGGAGAATTCTATCAAACATTTGCTGCTGCTGCTGCTAAGTCACTTCAGTCGTGTCCGACTCTCTGTGACCCCATAGACGGCAGCCCACCAGGCTCCCCCCGTCCCTGGGATTCTCCAGGCAAGAACACTGGAGTGGGTTGCCATTTCCTTCTCCAATGTGTGAAAGTGAAAGTGAAGTCACTCAGTCGTGTCCGACCCTTAGCGACCCCACGGACTGCAGCCTACCAGGCTCCTCCATCCATGGGATTTTCTAGGCAATAGTACTGGAGTGGCTTGCCATTGCCTTCTCTGATCAAACATTTAGAGAACAGTTAATGCCTATCCTTCTAACACTCTTTCAAATAACTGCAGAGGAAGGGATGCTTCCAAACTCACTCCATGAGGTCACCATCACCCTGACACCAGAACCAGACAAAGACAACACAGAAAAAAAACTACAGGCCAATATCACTGATGGACACAGATGCAAACATCCTCAGCAAAACTTTAGCAAACAGAATTCAGCAGCACATCAAAAAGCTCATACACCATGATCAAGTTGGGTTTATTCCAGGGATGCAAGGATTCTTCAATATAGTCAATCAATGTAATACACCATATTAACAAATTGAAAGATTAAAACCATGTGATAATCTCAATAGATGCAAAAAAAAGCCTTTGACAAACTTCAGCAACCATTTATGATTAAAACTCTTTAAAAAATGGGCATGGAAAAAACCTACCTCAACATAGTAATGGTCATAGATGATAAGCCTACACCAAACATTATTCTCAATGCTGAAAAGCTGAAATCATTCCCCCAAGATCAGGAACAAGACAAGGGTGTCCACTTTGACCACTGTTATTCAACATAGTTCTGGAAGTCCTAGCTACAGCAATCAGAGAAGAAAAAGACATAAAAGGAATCCACATCAGAAAAGAAATAAAGCTCACATGTTTGTAGATGACATGATACTGTAAATCAGTTCAGTTCAGTTCAGTCGCTCAGTCGTGTCCGACTCTCCGCGACCCCTTGAATCACAGCACGCCAGGCCTCCCTGTCCATCACCAACTCCCGGAGTACACTCAAACTCATGTCCACAGAGTCGGTGATGCCATCCAGCCATCTCATTCTCCGTCGTCCCCTTCTCCTCCCGCCCCCAACCTTTCCCAGCATCAGAGTCTTTTCCAGTGAGTCAACTCGTCGCATGAGGTGGCCAAAGTATTGGAGTTTCAGCTTTAGCATCAGTCCCTCCAATGAACATCCAGGATTGATCTCCTTTAGAATGGACTGGTTGGATCTCCTTGCAGTATAAGGGACTCTCAAGAGTCTTCTCCAACACCACAGTTCAAAAGCATCGATTCTTCGGCGATCAGCTTTCTTCACAGTCCAACTCTCACATCCATACATGACCACGGGAAAAACCATTGCCTTGACTAGACGGACCTTGGTCGGCAAAGTAATGTCTCTGCTTTTTAATATACTATCAAGGTTGGTCATAACTTTCCTGCCAAGGAGCAAGCGTCTTTTAATTTCATGGCTGCAATCAGCATCTGCAGTGATTTTGGAGCCCAAAAAAACAAAGTCTGACACTGTTTCCATTGTTTTTCCATCTATTTCCCATGAAGTGATGGGACCAGATGCCATGATCTTTGTTTTCTGAATGTTGAGCTTCAAGCCAACCTTTTCACTCTCCTCTTTCACTTTCATCAAGAGGCTTTTGAGTTCCTCTTCACTTTCTGCCATAAGGGTAGTGTCATCTGCATATCTAAGGTTATTGATATTTCTCCCAGCAATCTTGATTCCAGCTTGTGCTTCTTCCAGCCCAGCGTTCCTCATGATGTACTCTGCATATAAGTTAAATAAGCAAGGTGACAATATACAACCTTGACGTACACCTTTTCCTATTTGGAACCAGTCTGTTGTTCCATGACCGGTTCTAACTGTTGCTTCCTGACCTGCATACAGGTTTCTCAAGAGGCAGGTCAGGTGGTCTGGGATTCCCATCTCTTTCAGAATGTTCCACAGTTTATTGTGATCCACACAGTCAAAGGCTTTGGCATAGTCAATGAAGCAGAAATAGATGTTTTTCTGGAACTCTCTTGCTTTCTCCATGATCCAGCGGATGTTGGCAATTTGATCTCTGGTGCCTCTGCCTTTTCTAAAACCTGCTTGAACATCTGGGAGTTCACGGTTTACATACTGCTGAAGCCTGGCTTGGAGAATTTTGAGCATGACTTTACTAGCGTGTGAGATGAGTGCAATTGTGCGGTAGTTTGAGCATTCTTTGGCATTGCCTTTCTTTGGGATTGGAATGAAGACTGACCTCTTCCAGTCCTGTGGCCACTGCTGAGTTTTCCAAATCTGCTGGCATATTGAGTGCAGCACTTTCACAGCATCATCTTTCAAGACTTGAAATAGCTCAACTGGAATTCCATCACCTCCACTAGCTTTGTTCGTAGTGATGCTTTCTAAGGCCCACTTGACTTCACGTTCCAAGATGTCTGGCTCTAGGTCAGTGATCACATTATCGTGACTATCTTGGTCGGGAAGATCTTTTTTGTACAGTTCTTCTGTGTATTCCTGCCACCTCTTCTTAATATCTTCTGCTTCTGTTAGGTCCATACCATTTCTATCCTTTATCGAGCCCATCTTTGCATGAAAAGTTCCCTTGGAATCTCTAATTTTCTTGAAGAGGTCTCTTGTTTTTCCTATTCTGTTGTTTTCCTCTATTTCTTTGCATTGATCACTGAGGAAGGCTTTCTTATCTCTCCTTGCTATTCTTTGGAACTCTGCATTCAGATGCTTATATCTTTCCTTTTCTCCTTTGCTTTTCGCCTCTCTTCTTTTTACAGCTATTTGTAAGGCCTCCTCAGACAGCCATTTCGCTCTTTTGCATTTCTTTTCCATGGGGATGGTCTTGGTCCCTGTCTCCTGTACAATGTCACGAACCTCCGTCCAGAGTTCATCAGGCACTCTATCAATCAGATCTAGTCCCTTAAATCTATTTCTCACTTCCACTGCATAATCATAAGAGATTTGATTGAGGTCATATCTGAATGGTCTAGTGGTTTTCCCTACTTTCTTCAATTTAAGTCTGAACTTCGCAATAAGGAGTTCATGATCTGAGCCACAGTCAGCTCCTGGTCTTGTTTTCGCTAACTGTATACAGCTTCTCCATCTTTGGTTGCAAAGAATATAATCAATCTGATTTCGGTGTTGACCATCTGGTGATGTCCATGTGTAGAGTCTTCTCTTGTGTTGTTGGAAGAGGGTGTTTGCTATGACCAGTGCATTCTCTTGACAAAACTCTATTAGCCTTTGCCCTGCTTCATTCCGTGCTCCAAGGCCAAATTTGCCAGTTACGCCAGGTGTTTCTTGACTTCCTACTTTTGCATTCCAGTCCCCTAGAATGAAAAGGACATCTTTTTTGGGTGTTAGTTCTAAAAGGTCTTGTAGGTCTTCATAGAACCGATTAACTTCGGCTTCTTCAGCATTACTGGTTGGGGCATAGGCCTGGATTACTGTAATATTGAATGGTTTGCCTTGGAAACGAACAGAAATCATCCTGTCATTTTTAAGATTGCATCCAAGTACTGCATTTCGGACTCTTTTGTTGACCATGATGGCTACTCCATTTCTTCTAAGGGATTCCTGCCCACAGTAGTAGATATAATGGTCATCCGAGTTAAATTCACCCATTCCAGTCCATTTTAATTCACTGATTCCTAGAATGTCGACGTTCACTCTTGCCATCTCCTGTTTGACCACATCCAATTTGCCTTGATTCATGGACCTAACATTCCAGGTTCCTATGCAATATTGCTCTTTACAGCACCGGACCTTGTTTCCATCATTGGTCACATCCACAACTGGGTATTGGTTTTGCTTTTGCTCCATCCCTTTATTCCTTCTAGAGTTATTTCTCCACTGAGCTCCAGTAGCATACTGGGCACCTACCGACCTGGGGAATTCCTCATTCAGTATCCTATCATTTTGCCCTTTGATACTGTAAATAGAAAACCTTAAAGATAGTATCAGTAAATTACCAGAGATAATCAATGAATTTAGCAAAGCAGCAGCAGGATACAAAATCAATACACAGAAATCATATGCGTTTCTATATACTAACAATGAAAATTCAGAAAGAGAAATAAAGGAATCAATCTCATTCACCATTGCAATGAAAATAATTAAATATCTAGGAATAAACTCACCTAATGAGACAAAAGAACTGTAAACAGAAATTTATAAGACATTAATGAAATAAATCAAAAATGACATAAACAGATGGAGAGATATTCCATGTTCCTGGGTAGGAAGAATCAATATTATGATAATGATTATATTACCAAATGCCATCTACGGATTCAATGTGATCCCTATCAAATTACCGATGACATTTTTCACAGAACTAGAACAAAAAGTTTCACAATTCATATGGAAACACAAAAGATCCCAAACAGCCAAAGCAGTCTTGAGAAAGAAGACTGGAGCTGGAGGAATCAACCTTCCTGACTTCAGATTATACTACAAAGCTACAGTCATCAAGCCAGTATGGTACTGGCACAGAAACAGAAATATAAAACAATGGACCAAGATAGAAAGCCCAGAAATAAACCCATGCACCCATGGATAACTTATTTTTGACAAAGGAAGCAAGAATATACAATGGGGCAAAGACAGCCTCTTCAATAAATGGTGCTGGGAAAACTGGACAGCTACATGTAGAAGAATTAAATTAGAATACTTCCTGATGCCATACACAAAGAAAAAATGGATTAAAGACCTAAATATAAGACTATAAACTATAAAACTCTTAGAGGAAAACATAGCCAGAACCCTCGATGACATAAAGCAAGATCCTCTATGATCCACCTCCTAAAGTAATGGAAATAAAAACAAATGTAAACAAGTGGGATCTGATTAGACTGAAAGCTTTTGCACAGCAAAGAAACTATAAGCACAGTGAAAAGACAACCCTCAGAATGTGAGAAAACAATAGCAAATGAAAAAACTGACAAAAGGTTAATCTCCAAAATATACAAGTAGCTCATACAATTCAATACCAGAAAAACAAACAACCCAATCTAAAAGTGGGGAAAAGACCTAAACAGACATTTCTCCAAAGAAGACATACAGATGGCTAGCAAATACATGAAAAGATGTTCAACACTGCTCATCATCAGAGAAATGCAAATCAAAACTACAATGAGATATCACCTCACACTCATCAGACTGGCCATCAAAAAGTCTACAAACAATAAATACTGGAGAGGGTGTGGAGAAAAGGGAATGCCCTTTCCCTGTTAGTGGGAACATAATTGATACAGCCACTATGGAAGACAGTATGGAGATTCCTTAAAAAAAAAACAAAAAAAAAAACTAGGAATGAAACCACCATGTGACGCAGCAATTCCACTCCTAGGCATATACCCTGAGGAAACCAAAATTGAAAAAGAACACGCATCCCATTGTTCATTGCAGCATTATTTACAATAGCTAGAACATGGAAGCCAGAGAAGGCGATGGCACCCCACTCCAGTACTCTTGCCTGGAAACTCCCATGGAAGGAGAAGCCTGGTAGGCTGCAGTCCATGGGGTCGCTACTAGTCAGACACGACTGATCGACTTCACTTTCACTTTTCACTTTCTTGCATTGGAGAAGGAAATGGCAACCCACTCCAGTGTTCTTGCCTGGAGAATTCCAGGAACGGGGGAGCCTGGTGGGCTGCAGTCTATGGGGTTGCACAGAGTCGGACATGACTGAAGCAACTTAGCAGCAGCAGTAGCAACAGAACATGGAAGCAACCTAGACGTCCATCAACAGATGAATGGATAAAGAAGCTGTAGTACATATGCACAATAGAATATTACTCAGCCATAAAAAGGAACACCTTTGAGTCAGTTCTAACCTCATGCAAAGAGTTGACTCACTGGAAAAGACTCTGATGCTGGGAGGAATTGGGGGCGGGAGGAGAAGGGGACGACCGAGAATGAGATGGCTGGATGGCATCACCGACTCTGTGGACATGAGTTTGAGTGAACTCTGGGAGTTGGTGATGGACAGGGAGGCCTGGCGTGCTGTGATTCATGGGGTCGCGAGGAGTCGGACATGACTGAGCGACTGAACTAAACTGAACTGAATGAGGTGGATGAACCTAGAGCCTATTATACAGAGTGAAGTCAGTCAGAAAGAGAAAGATAAATACCATATTCTAACACATAGATACGAAATCTAGAAAAATGGTACTGAAGAATTTATTTACATGGCAGCAGTGGAGAAACAGACATAGAGGATAGACTTATGGACGTGGGGAGAGGGGAGGAGAGGGTGAGATGTAGGAAAGAGTAAAATGGAAACTTACATTACCATGTGTAAAATAGATGGCCGATGGGAATTTGCTGTATGGCTCAGGAAACTCGAACAGGGGCTCTGTGTCAACCTGGAGGGGTGGGATGGGGGAGTGAGATGGGAGGAAGCTTCTGGAGAGACGGTATATATTTATGCCTATGCCTGATTCATGTTGAAGTTTGACAGAAACAAAAAAATTCTGTGAAGCAATTATCCTTCAATAAAAAATAAATTAATCTAAAAAATAGTAGATGGTTGCTTCTGTGATAGGATTTTTCTTTTGTTCCAAATTGCCTTTTTGCAGTCCCTCTAAAGACCCAAATAGTCATCCTAGGGTCTTGAAATCAAGCACTTTTTCATAATCTCCTACTAAAATATAAATAATCTACTCTCTAAATAGTTTTATTTTAACTCATGTGTTCCAATCATCATGTTTTATAAGGACAAAAATTCAGGGCTATTTAATTGATAATACAGAGAACAGAAGCCAGGAAAATACAAAAGTATTGGCAAATCTCTATGCTCTAGTAAGTGAGCTATTATATCACCCTTAAATATAAATGAAATCTCAGTGAAAGAAAACTGATTTTTTTTTCCTGACAGTTTATCATTGGAAATAGTTCAGTTTTCCTTAAGGTATTAAAAAAGACTGATGTAGTGGAAAAGAAGTGAAATACAATTATGCTCTTTGTAGGAAAAGACAACGGAAGGAATCTTACAATTTTTGTGAAAGACCTGCTCAGTGGTAAAGAATCTGCCTGTCAATGCAGGAGACTTGGGTTTGTTCCCTGGGTCAGGAAAAATCCCCTAGAGGAGGAAATGGCACCTAACTCTAGTATTCTTGCCTAGAAAATCCCATGGACAGAAGAGCCTGGTGGGCTGCAGTCATAAAGAGTCAGACACGAGTGAGCACACACACACACATACACACACACACATAAATAAATAATCACGAAATTAGGCACACAGATGTCTCATTAAATGATAGGCTCATTACCATCTTGATCATAATCACCATCATCCGTTTTTCCCTATAAGATTCATGTTTAGCAAATCAATATGCAATGATTTGAGGTTAACTATTAATCTGCCAGTGCAAGAGACACAGGAGATGTGGGTTCGGTTCCTGGGTCAGGAAGATCCCCTGGACAAGGAAATGCACCCCACTGTAGTACTCTTGCCTGGAAAATCCCATGAGCAAAGGAACCTGACAGGCTTCAGTCGAGGGGAAGTCACAAAAGAGTCACTTATGACTTAGTGACCAAACAACAAAATAAGACCACTTAACATAAGAGGCCCTCTTCTGAATACTGTTTCACTTTATTGTACTCTATTTTGCTTTAATAAATGAGAAAAGATTGATATATGGTAAATTTATATATAGCTTAAGTTAGTGGTCTTAAGGGTTTGAGAGTGGTTTTCAAATATATGAAGTATCTATTGTTTTTTAGATTAACTTCCAAAAGGCATAACTAGGATGTAGAAGTTTGGGGTAAGCAGGTTTTAGTAAGGGGTAAAGTATGAAAGACTTGCAAGGGGGCTGTCCCAGGAAGGGATAACTGAGTTGGCAATTCTTCACCTTCCACTTTGAATCACACTCAGGCAGACACTAAACAGTGATTTGCTAAGAATACACATGGAGACTGTTTGCATGGGAATGTTAGACCATGATGGAGTTTTAGCAGTGGGATAAGAAAATGCCTGTACATAGTGAGAATTTCTGCATTATTACGGAAAACAGCCTGATAAATAGAAAGTGTCTTGGACTGGGGAAAAAGAATCATCTTTGTCCCTTAATTGTGAGTCATTGATAATCTCATTGAACTTCTCCAGGCTGTAATTTTCTCCTTTGAAAATGAAAGCCTGAAGTGGGAGTGATGCTTATGATTGAAAGGTAAGGGAGAGAGTGAAGACCTGGAAATCAGTTAAAAGTATTTTAATAAGTCATATGATAAGAGGCTATTGATGTAGTAACTAGAAGATTATTGGTGGCCTTTTAGAAAACAGTTGCCAGGTGTCCTGAAGACAAGTAAAGTAGAATTAGAAATAAAATAATAATTAGAGAAATACTAATATTCGTATGAATTCTAATACTGGGGGTGCCACAGTATTCAAAACGTCAGCAATGTGTAAGTTGTTCGTGTGTGTGAGGAAGGAGAGAGTACTGGTAAGCATGATTCCAGTAATGAGGAAAAAGTGTGGTCAGCAGACAGGGAGGATGAAGAAAAGCCTATGGTTAATTGTACAGATTTGAAAGGAGTTACAGAGAAACGGCAAAACATAAAAAGTGTTTTAGAAGCATCAGGGAGAACAAAGGGTATTCCTGTTTTAAATATTTGCCTGTAAAGAATTGTATAGGAAATGACACGTATATGCAGACCTGGTAGAGATTAAAATAATTTGCAGAGAAACATTGTTAACAACTTTAATGAACCCAAATACTAAGAGCTATAAAATAAATGTTATTAATTATAGATTTTTGAAAAAATCACCTAATTGTTTCTTTTAAGAGAGAGAGATTGTGTCAAAGTATTAAAATGCAATTTGACCACAGTTGTGTGAAAATAGACATCAGATGGAGATTAAACAATATGCTACTGAACTTGAAAATACCTTGAGACAAATGAAAATGGAAATACGCCATACTAAACATGTGCAGCAAAAGCAGTTCTAGGAAGGAAGTACATAGAAATGCCTACATCAGGAAATAAGGAAAAATCTCAAACAATCTAACTTTACACCTAAAGGAACAGGAAGAAGCCTGAAGTTAATGGAAGGCAAGAGATAACAAAGATCAGAGAGGGAATAAACGGAGACTAAAAAGATAATAGAAAAAAGGATCAATGAAACTGATTATTTGAAGAGATAAACAAATTTGACAAACCTTTCAGTTCAGTTCAGTTCAGTTGCTCAGTCGTGTCTGACTCTCTGCGACCACATGAATCACAGCACGCCAGGCCTCCCTGTCCATCACCAACCCCCAGAGTTCACTCAAACTCATGTCCATAGAGTTAGCAATGCCATCCAGCCATCTCATTCTCCGTCGTCCCCTTCTCCTCTTGCCCCCAACCTTTCCCAGCATCAGAGTATTTTCCAGTGAGTCAACTCGTCACATGAGGTGGCAAAAGTATTGCAGTTTCAGCTTTAGCATCAGTCAGTCCAATGAACACCCAGGATTGGTCTCCTTTAAAATGGACTGGTTGGATCTCCTTGCAGTACAAGGCACTCTCAAGACTCTTCTCCAGCACCACAGTTCAAAAGCATCAATTCTTCGGCGATCAGCTTTCTTAAACTTTCAGTTCAGTTCCGTTCAGTCGCTCAGTCGTGTCCGACCCTTTGCAACCCCATGAACCACAGCACGCCAGGCCTCCCTGTCCATCACCAACTCCCGGAATACACTCAAACTCATGTCCATCGAGTTGGTGATGCCATCCAGTCATCTCATTCTCTGTCGTCCCCATCTCCTCCTACCCTCAATCCCTCCCAGCATCAGACTCTTTTCCAGTGAGTCAACGCGTCGCATGATGTGGCCAGAGTATTGGAGTTTCAGCTTTAGCACAAGTCTTTGCAATGAACACCCAGGATTGATCTCCTTTAGAATGGACTGGTTGGATCTCCTTGCAGTCCAAGGGATTCTCAAGAGTCTTCTCCAGCACCACAGTTCAAAAGCATCAATTCTTCAGAGATCAGCTTTCTTCACAGTCCAACTCTCACATCCATACATGACCACGGGAAAACCATAGCCTTGACTAGATGGACCTTGGTTGGCAAAGTAATGTCTCTGCTTCTTAATATGCTATCTAGGCTGGTCATAACTTTCCTTCCAAGGAGTAAGCGTCTTTTAATTTCCTGGCTGCAATCAGCATCTGCAGTGATTTTGGAGCCCAAAAAAATAAAGTCTGACACTGTTTCCACTGTTTCCCCATCTATTTCCCATGAAGTGATGGGACCAGATGCCATATTCTTCGTTTTCCCAATGTTGAGCTTCAAGCCAACATTTTCACTCTCCTCTTTCACTTTCATCAAGAGGCCTTTGAGTTCCTCTTCACTTTCTGCCATAAAGGTGGTGTCATCTGCATATCTGAGGTTATTGATATTTCTCCCAGCAATCTTGATTCCAGCTTGTGCTTCTTCCAGCCCAGCGTTCCTCATGATGTACTCTGCATATAAGTTAAATAAGCAGGGTGACAATATACAGCCTTGACATATTCCTTTTCCTATTTGGAACCAGTCGGTTTTTCCATGGCCAGTTCTAACTGTTGCTTCCTGACCTGCATACAGGTTTCTCAAGAGGCAGGTCAGGTGGTCTGGGATTCCCATCTCTTTCAGAATGTTCCACAGTTTATTGTGATCCACACAGTCAAAGGCTTTGGCATAGTCAATGAAGCAGAAATAGACGTTTTTCTGGAACTCTCTTGCTTTCTCCATGATCCAGCGGATGTTGGCAATTTGATCTCTGGTGCCTCTGCCTTTTCTAAAACCTGCTTAAACATCTGGAAGTTCACGATTCCCATATTGCTGAAGCCTGGCTTGGAGAATTTTGAGCATGACTTTACTAGCGTGTGAGATGAGTGCAATTGTGTGGTAGTTTGAGCATTCTTTGGCATTCCCTTTCTTTGGGATTGGAATGAAGACTGACCTTTTCCAGTCCTGTGGCCACTGCTGAGTTTTCCAAATTTGCTGGCATATTGAGTACAGCAGTTTCACAGCATCATCTTTTAGGATTTGAAATAGCTCAACTGGAATTCCATCACCACCACTAGCTTTGTTTGTCGTGATGCTCTCTAAGGCCCACTCGACTTCACATTCCAAGATGTCTGGCTCCAGGTGAGTGATCACGCCATCGTGATTATCTTCGTCGTGAAGATCTTTTTTGTACAGTTCTTCTGTGTATTCTTGCCACCTCTTCTTAATATCTTCTGCTTCTGTTAGGTCCATACCATTTCTGTCCTTTATCGCGCCCATCTTTGTATGAAATGTTCCCTTGATATCTCTACTTTTCTTGAAAAGATCTCTTGTTTTTCCAATTCTGTTGTTTTCCTCTATTTCTTTGCATTGATCGCTGAGGAAGGCTTTCTTATCTCTCTTTGCTATTCTTTGGAACTCTGCATTAAGATGCTTATATCTTTCCTTTCCTCCTTTGCTTTTCACTTCTCTTCTTTTCACAGCTATTTGTAAGGCCTCCTCAGACAGCCATTTTGCTTTTTTGCATTTCTTTTCCATGGGGATGGTCTTGGTCCCTGTCTCCTGTACAATGTCATGAACCTCCGTCCAGAGTTCATCAGGCACTCTATCGATCAGATCTAGACCCTTAAATCTATTTTTTACTTCCACTGTATAATCATAAGGGATTTGATTGAGGTCATATCTGAATTGTCTAGTAGTTTTCCCTACTTTCTTCAATTTCAGTCTGAATTTGGCAATAAGGAGTTCATGATCTGAGCCACAGTCAGCTCCTGGTCTGTTTTTTGCTAACTGTATAAAGCTTCTCCATCTTTGGCTGCAAAGAATATAATCAATCTGATTTCGGTGTTGACCATCTGGTGATGTCCATGTGTAGAGTCTTCTCTTGTGTTGTTGGAAGAGAGTGTTTTCTATGACCAGTGTGTTCTCTTGGAAAAACTCTATTAGCCTTTGCCCTGCATCATTTCATGCTCCAAGGCCAAATTTGCCTGTTACTCCAGGTGTTTATTGACTTCCAACTTTTGTATTCCAGTCCCCTATAATGAAAAGGACATCTTTTTTGGGTGTTAGTTCTAAAAGGTTTTGTAGGTCTTCATAAAACTGTTCAACTTCAGCTTCTTCAGCATTACTGGTTGGGGCATAGACTTGGATTACTGTAATATTTGAATGTTTTGCCTTGGAAACGAAGAGAAATCATTCTGTCGTTTTTAAGATTGCATCCAAGTACTGCATTTCGGACTCTTTTGTTGACCATGAGTGAGACTCAAAAAAAGAAAAGAGAGGATTCAAATAAAATCAAATGAAAGAGATGTTAACAACTGATAGTAGAAATACAAAGGATCGTGTGAGACTACTGTGAATAATTATACTTCAACAAATTGGACCATATAGAAAAAGTGGATAAATTCCTAAAAACATAAAACCTTCCAAGACTGAATCATGAAGAAATTTAAAATCTGAACATACTGATTACTAGTAAGGAGATTGAATCAATAATCAAAAACTTCCCAATAAACAAAAGTCTAGGACCAGATGGTTTCTCTGGTACATTCTACCGAACGTTTAAGAAGAATTAATACCAATCCTTCTCAAACGGCTTGAAAAAATAGAAGACGACGAAACGTTTTAAAACTCATTTTACAAGACCAACATTACCTTGATACCAAAACCAGACTAGGGTGCCACAAGAAAAGAAAATTATAGGCTGGTATCAACCTGCTGAGCATAGATGCAGAGGTGCTCAACAAAATATTAGCAAACTGAATTCAGCAATTTATTTAAAAAGATCATATACCATGATCAAGTGGGATTTATTACAGGGATGCAAGGAAGGATGCAAGGATACCATCTGCAAATCAGTGTGATATACCATTTTGACAACATGAAGGACGAAAATCATGGAATGGTATCAGTAGATGCCAAAAAAGCATTTAACAAAATGTAACATAAAAAATCTCGGAGGAGGCAATGGCAAGCCACTCCAGTACTCTTGCCTAGAAAATCCCATGGACGGAGGAGCCTGGTGGGCTGCAGTCCATGGGGTCACTAAGGGTCAGACACAACTGAGCGACTTCACTTTTACTTTTCACTTTCACACATTGGAGAAGGAAATGGCAACCCACTCCAGTGTTCTTGCCTGGAGAATCCCAGGGACGGGGGAGCCTGGTGGGCTTCCGTCTATGGGGTCACAGAGTCGGACACGACTGAAGTGACTTAGCAGCAGCAGCAGCAGCAGCAGCATTAATATCTTTAGTGAAAGACCCTAGGGATTAACAATGTGAAATACATACTTTGTGAAGTCATGGAAATTCACAGATTTCAGGAAAGGTTTCTTTCCCATTTTCTTGCAAATGTCAACTACACAGCAGTTGATCTTACATGACTGATTAACCTTAACGGCACATTGATATTGTACGTATTGTATTGGAATGCCAACTCAATAAAGCACTCCAACTAAGTATTTTTCTACCTATGAAAATTTATAAACTGCCTCAAGTTCAGAGTTCTGATCCTTGCTAACATGTTCACTTTTAGTATATTCTGTTCCATCACTTTGGATCCAGAATATAATAAATATTTTTTCAAGTGAACACATTCACCCCTTAGCTGAGAGGCCAAATAGCTTAAAATGTGTTATAATAAAAAAATTTACTGTTTCTGTCTTGATAAATTGGGAATGTGGCTTTTTCAAGCTAGTTTTGTACATAAGAATGGATAGCTTTTAGTAATTGTCAGTATTGACTACTATTAATATTATACTTTGCTTCCAGAGTAAAAATTTGTCAAGAGTAACATAAAACTGTGCATGTGTGTGCTCTATCTGACATTCTCTTCTTTAATGTCTAGCAATCAAACCCCAGGTCCTGGAAGTATGACAGCTGTACTGCTGCTATTCTGTGTTCCTGTGCTGTTAGTTAGGTTTTCCTTTTTTTTTTTTTCTTTTTAAATAAAAAATCATTTCTTTTTATCTGTTCTAGCTCTTTTTAAAATAAAAGATAACTTCTTTTTTATCTTTTTATCTGCTCTTTCTCTTCTAGAGAAACACCACTCTCTCACTTATGTCTATCATATTTTCTTCTATTTTCAATGAGATGTTGTCTACTTTTCCCAGTAACTCAGGGTCTGAGCTTTTGTATCAGTCAGACAGGGAAAGAGATACATAATGTTTCCAGTTTCCCTTTTCTCTAAGTCTTTCTCTGGAGTTACATCTGTGTCAGAGAGATTATACTTACAGGCAGTGGACATTCCTCAAATATTCTAGACTCCATTTACCTAGCAAATATTGTTTTCAATTTTATATAAATTTTTAATTGACATACTGAAGAAATTCCAGTAAAGGCTTTTTTAGGGCCTGTGCTCAGTCTTGTCCAACTTTTTGCAAACCTTTGGACTGTACTCACCAGACTTCTCTGTCCATGGATATTTGCAGGCAAGAATATTGGAGTGGGTTGCCATTTCCTCCTCCAGGGGACCTTCCTGACCCAGGCATCAAATCCACGTCTCCTGCATTGCAGGCAGATTCTTTACCACTGAGCCAATTAACCACACACTACTGAGAACCAGAAAACTGATAGTTTCAGTACAGGCTTTGAAATTAGATAAAAATAAATTTAATAATAACCATTATACTAAATATCTAACTATATATACTAACTCACTATATATTATACTATCTAACATGGTACTAACTATATATACCATCATAGCATCTGGTTCCATCCCTTCATGTCTAATAGATAGGAAAACAATGGGAACAGTGAGAGACTTTTTTGGGGGGGCTCCAAAATCACTGAAGATGGTGACTGCAGCCATGAAATTAAAAGATGCTTGCTCCTTAGAAGAAAAGATATGAGCAACCTATACAGCATATTAAAAAGTAGAGACATGACTTTGCCAACAAAGGTCCATCTATTCAAAGCTATGGTTTTTCCAGTAGTCATGTATGGATGTGAGAGTTGGACTATAAAGAAAGCTGAGCACCGAAGAATTGATGCTTTTGAACTGTGGTGTTGGAGAAGACTCCTGAGAGTCCCTTGGACAGAAAAGAGATGCAACCAGTCCATCCTAAAGAAAATCGGTCCTGAATATACATTGGAAGGACTGATATTGAAGCTGAAACTCCAATACTTTGGCCACCTGATGAGAAGAGCTCTTTTGAAAAGACCCTGATGCTGGGAAAGATGGAGGGCAGGTGGGCAGGTGGAGAAGGGGACAGAGAATGAGATGGTTGGATGGCATCACTGACTCAATGGTCATGAATTTGAGTAAACTCTGGGAGTTGGTGATGGACTGGGAGACCTGGCTTGCTGCAGTCCTTGGGGTCGCAAAGAGTTGGACATGACTGAGCAACTGAACTGAACTGACTATACTAACAGATGTAATTTCTGAAAGAGAAAGGAAGGCATTAGTTATATTTATCAAAATTAAGAGGATGGGAAGAGCAATGAGGTATCCAATATTAAGACAATAAAGATGGTCAATTAAACAGCAAATATATTAATTAAAGCAATAAATGTGAATGGATTAAATTTCACTATTAGAAGACAGATTGGACAAGAAACAAAGTCTAAATGTATGGTGCTTTCAGGAAGTTATTTAAAACAGAAAACATGGAGAAACTAAATGAGATGATGATTACAAATATGCCAGAAAAGCATGTAAATGAGAAAAAAACAAAGTTAATGTTAAGAAGTATGCTTAAGCACAAAGCATAAAAGAATTTCCACTCAAGATTTTCAAATATAAACCAAATAATGAGTGATATTTTGTAATAAGACAAGCATCATCATCTACGGAGTATTGAAACTATAAAAATAAATCTTCAAAAAGAAATAGGCAATTTTAAAAGTGAAATATAAAAATCAGTAAAACAAATGTTTAATTTTTCCACCAATAAAATGCATTCCATTTAATTATGGTGCCTCTTAATGCTCATCAAGCATTATCTTTCAAGCTGACAGATGGTAGATAAATTTTATAACTTTTCTAGAAGGCAATTTTGCATTGTGTATCAAAATCACAGATCATTTAGCCATGATATTCTTAGAAAGATTTATATTCAGATTTATTTATTGAGCATATCATTATTCAAAGGTCCATAAATTTGGAAACAATATAAATGTCTCACAATATGGAGTTTTAAAAATAAATGACAATAATGCAATCTAGTGTTTTAAATAATACGTATCATGTTCGAGGCATGATTAAATCAATCAACACATATATAAAACCATCTGATTAGAAGAACACGCCTATGAATTAGGATTGTTTTTACTCCTTATTTTCATTTATAGGAACTGAGAAAGTGAGAAATTAATGAATTTGCTCAAGGTCAAAAGTCAATAATGGTAAAGCAGTGATTAAAGCTCAGGCAATCTGGCCCTGAGGCCCAGTTTCATAATCTCTCTATGCTATAAAGTTTTTTAAATGAAAGCATCCATTATTAAAGAATAATTTGTATCCATGGAAGTATGATTTTAAGAGGGTTTTCAAGAAAATGAGAAAATATCCACGATATTGTTAAGTGAAATAAAATTTTACTATGCAAGATATATGAATATGTAAAACCATGACAGGGATGATTTATACAAAGAGTATTATTGGCAGAGAGGAAGGTATAGATTATTCATAATAGTTTTATATCTTGTGAATTTCCCAACATGTCTAAAATAAATTTACTTTAATAAAAACACATAATAATTGTGGCAGTAAATGATCAGTATTTTATACCATAATCTGTCTACTATATGGTATCTTTATCATTTAGTAATACTGATATATTGAACAGTCAAATAAACAGCACCGAGAAGTTCCCAGAACGGTGCCTATAAAGTATACATATATTTATTCTTATTGATGACATAATTATTCAAAACTATTTTAAGTTGTGTGGCAAGAAATCAGTCTAAATCTGAATAACAAGTTAGCAAGAGCTGAGTGTGGGGGTGGACACAGAAGTTAAAATGATATACATTCTTTCTAAAAAGAGAAACTAAAAACAACTTGCTGAACTTGAATGTTAAAAAAAAAATTCCAGGACTTTTAGGCATACCACAAAATTAACGTGCATAAAAAACAATACCTCAGTTTCTCTGCTTCAGCACACTTTGTCAGATTTCAAGCATTCAAGATATTCTTCCAAAATGTTGAGCCATTGATCTGTGTTTTTCCTCTTCCGCTTTCTCCCTCAGTTTATTTTTTAAGGCTAAAGACAGAAAATACACAAAGAGGAATAAAGCCATTTGCCATAGAGCCACAGGCCTTGAACTTTCTCCTTGCCACCCCCCAATGGTTTGGTGCAACAAACACAAGATCCTAATTCTTAATTGAACTTTTCAGAACCAAATATATATATGTATATATATATCTCAAATAAAAGAGTCAGAAGAACAACCCCTATAATATATATAATAGATGAACAGAGAAAAAATATTCAATGTTCATATTCAATATGGTGGTTTGGTGAATATTTAGAATTTAGAATGTGGCTGTGAAAGATGAATAGATTTCAGAATGCACAGTTTTAAAAGGAATGCGTTAATGAGTGTTTGGGGTAAGCAAAGGAATGACAGGAGTCTGTTCTTTCTCTCTAGAAATGTACTTATTATTTGGCCCTTTGCCTATACTTATACTCTACCCTAATTCTCAGCCTGTATGTTCATCACCAGAGTTATTGTTCAAAATGCAGAATAGGTCTTGACAGTCTGTATAGAACCTGAGACATTTCCTTCATTTTCTTCTGGTGGTGGTGGTTGTACAGTCGTGTCTGACTCTGTGACCCCATGGACTGCAGCATGCCAGGCCTCCCTGTCCATCACCAACTCCCAGAGCTTGCTCACACTCATGTCCATCGAGTCGGTGATGCCGTCCATCCAGCCATCTCATCCCCTGTCATCCCCTTCTCCTCCTACCTTCAACCCTACTTTCCTAGCATCAGGGTCTTTTCCAATGAGTCAGTTCTTTGCATCAGGTGGGCAAAGTATTAGAGCTTCAGCATTAGTCCTTTCAATGAATATTCAGGACTGATTTCCTTTAGGATGGACTGGTTGGATCTCCTTGCAGTCCAAGGAACTCTCAAGAGTCTTCTCCAACATCACAGGTCAAAAGCATCAATTCTTTGGTGTTCAACCTTCTTTATGGTCCAACTCTGACATCCATACATGACTACTGGGAAAACCTTAGCTTTGACTAGACGGACCTTGGTTGGCAAAGTAATGTCTCTGCTTTTTAATATGCCGTCTAGGTTTGTCGTAGCTTTTCTTTCAAGGAATGGTTAGATCCATGAGGATGACATCCAACCATTTATAACACCGTTACGCCTGTATTAACAACACCTCTTTCTGACTCCACCCTAACTAACCCTCTTGCTAGAAAAAAGTTCTCAACGTTCCAAACAAACCGAACTCTTTCAAACTCGTGTTTTTGCACATCTTATTCAGTGTACCTAGTCCCTTTACTTCACCTGGTACTGAGAGTTCTCATTTTTTCTCTATTTACAATTTCGGCTCTAATTGTGCATGAAAAATATTTACATCTGTGAGTTCCTAAAGGAAAAAAAAAAGCAAAATTTTCACAGTCATATTCTTAGTACCCAGCACAGTGTCCGGTCCCAACAATTAACAGATAGTGATGGGATTAGGGATGAAATGAGGCATGCATGTTGGCAGGCAGTGTTAAAATGAAGCATGTGCAGGTGTTGAAAATCTGCATTTCGTTTCTAAATAACTCAGTAATGAATACATCTTTTTCCCTAAATTTCTAGAAAAGGAAGGTTTTTTTTCCTTTTAAATTATTTGTTTTAATTGGAGGCTAATCACTTTACAATAGTGTAGTGATTTTTGCCATACATTGACATGAGTCAGCCATGGATATACATGTGTCCCCATCCTGAACCCCTCCTCCCACTTCCCTCCCCATCCCATCCCTCAGGGTCATCCCAGTGCACCAGCTTTTTATTTTATTTTTTATAAGAAAAAAGCTCCTCATAAAATCTGTCTCTTTCTGCAAAGATCTAAGGACTATTTGGATAATGTTGCTGAGAGTGAGCCACCAGCTTCACCACAATGATGGGCAACGTGAAAGGCTCTCAGAGGGAACATGCAAACAGCCTGGAACCCCTTTGCATGTCCATCTATCAGCTACCAGCTTCCTTCAGGGGCTCAGTCGTGTCCTACTCTTTGTGACCCCATGGGCTGCAGCACAACCAGGCTAACTTGTTTACTTAAGTCCTATTATGACTTTATATTAATATGAGTTTGAGTATGTATTTCACCATAAATCTGTCTTTACTCCATTTTCAAAGTTAAACAAGTTTTCTATGGTCCTTAATTCTTCAATACAAATTTTTCTAATGAATTCTTTAAGCTTTCCCCCTACATCCACCAGAATCTCTGATTATGATAGTGAAAGACTATACATAAAAATAATGTCCAGATCATTTATAAAAATAGAATTCTGACTCAAACTACCATAACCAGCCCAGGAAACAAAGCCATCATCTACAGTAACCAGCCCAGTAAGCCAGCCTGTTAATCTACAACATAGACTTATGGGAAGTCAGACCACTTTGTCTAGTCAAGAAAATCAAACAATAACTACTGAAATGGTAGGCTCTAAACAGCCAGGACCTGATTAATAACTGATAACTTTCCTAATTCTGTACCCACTTCTAACTTAGGACCAACCTGAGTAGGCCAAATGTGTACTCATAACCAGTCACGTAGAATCCACTTCTAATTAGCCTGCCTTTAGTTTCTCTTAGTAAAGCTTTCTCGCTCTTCTGCCTGCCTTCGTTTTGAGTCTGCTAAAGGCTAGTGATGGTGGTCGTGAACTCCCTTTGTATACGCAAGCTCTGCAAAAATAAATGTTGCCCACTTTAATTTGGCAGGCTCATTAATTTACACATTTCATCAAACATATGGATTAGTCTGGGAAAAAATGAAAGATTTATGAGTTGTTCCATTCAAGAACATGAGCTACATTTCCATTTTTCAGAATATATTTTATTTGCATTGTTTTGTAGTAATCTTTATAGAGGTATATCTTTATCAGGCTAATAATTTATATTATTCAAATTATATTTAATTCTGTTTTTCCTATTAAATCTATCACTTCATTAAAGAGGAGTTCTAGAATTTCTAGACCCAGCTATTTAGTATTTCTCTTCTGGCTGCTATTTATTTGATGCTATATTTTAGGTTTATATATGACCTGGAGGTTTGTATCAATTCAGTTCAGTCGCTCAGTCAAGTCCAAATCTTTGCAACCCCATGAACTGCAGCACGCCAGGCCTCCCTGTCCATCACCAACTCCCGGAGTTCACTCAAACTCATGTCCATTGAGTCGGTGATGCCATCCAACCATCTCATCCTCTGTCGTCCCCTTAAATCTTTCCCCCAATCCCTCCCAGCATCAGAGTCTTTTCCAGTGAGCCAACTCGTCGCATGAGGTGGCCAAAGTACTGGAGTTTCAGCTTTAGCATCAGTCCCTCCAAAGAATGCCCAGGACTGATCTCCTTTAGGATGGACTGGTTGGATCTCCTTGCAGTCCAAGGGACTCTCAAGAGTCTTCTCCAACACCACAGTTCAAAAGTATCAATTCTGGCTCAGCTTTCCTTATAGTCCAACTCTCACATCCATACATGACCACTGGAAAAACCATAGCCTTGTCTAGATGGACCTTGGTTGGCAAAGTAATGTCTCTGCTTTTTAATATGCATAAAGCCATATATTTATTGGTAGCATTCCCAGCTGGTGTTAATGGTAAAGAATACACCTGCCAATGCAGGAGATGCAAGAGACATGAGTTTGATCCCTGGGTCGGGAAGATCCCCTGGAGAAGGAAATGGCAAACCCACTCCAGTGTTCTTGCCTGGGAAATTCTAGGGATAGAGGAGCCTTGTGGGCTAAAGTCCATGGGGTCACAGAGAGTCAGACACCACTGAGCCACTAAGCACATGCTTCCTGTTATATAGAATTATGTATATGATATTTTTGTGTCTATTAACAATAATATATAATTGTATGCACTTTATACCTTACCAGGCTCTTTCTAATTACATTTCTTCTTTAATTCTCATTAGAATATGATGTGGATGTTTTCATTATGCTCACTTGAAAGACGAAAAACTTATTCAGAGATTAGTTAATGTCCCAAAGCTAATAAGAGGTACATGGGACTCCTATCATTCTTGGAATTCCAAAAGACAAACTCAGCTGTATTCAGTTCAGTTCAGTTCAGTCGCTCAGTCGTGCCCGACTCTCCGCGACCCCATGAATCACAGCACACCAGGCCTCCCTGTCCATCACCAACTCCCGGAGTTCACTCAACCTCCTGTCCACAGAATCGGTGATGCCATCCAGCCATCTCATTCTCTGTCGTCCCCGTCTCCTCCCATCCCCAATCCCTCCCAGCATCAGAGTCTTTTCCAGTGAGTCAACTTGTCGCATGAGGTGGCCAAAGTATTAGGGAAAGTCAAAATATTAATGACTAATATGCATGATAAATCTGAAACTTGTTCTTTTTAATGGATCTTCTTCTATCAGTAAATATATAATTATAAATATAATTTTGGTGGTATATGGTTTTATAATAAGTCCAGAACATATCAGTATTAAAATCCATGAAAAGTGTGTATTGACTATATTATGCAAGATGTTGGATTAGCCAGAGTGTGTTGTTCTTTATATCCATACCATTTTCTAGTGTGTAAACTTAGCAGTACTTCTTAGATTTTTCTAAATATCAATGTTGTCATCTGTGAAATGTGGCTATTCATAGTATTTACATTAGGGATATTAATAAGTATTTATGTAGAACTGAGTCAGGCATATAGTAAGCCCTCAATAATGGGTTAGTTGATGTTTTGCTAGTAATAGTCGCTTAATTTCTCATAGTCACCTCCACAACGTCATTCTGCCTGGCTGAGTAACAGAGGAGTTAGAGCTGGACTTTCATAATGCAGCTGGGGATCATTTACCAAGCATTAAATAAAAAATGCCTATGAAAGCAGTTTTATCAAAATAAGCTAGATAAAATAATATATTTATTAGAATCAAGTTTTTAATAATCTTACATTTTATTTCTGAATGTATTATTCAAAAGACATTTTCCAATAAGTATCCACTGTTTTCACATCTACTTTTTGATGGTAACAAGCTACAGTGTAAGCCAAATTTTTCAGAATTTTTTTCTAGAATTTTAAAATTTTAAGATAGTTTATGTTTAAAGTGTAAAGATGAACCACTTGTTTACCTGCATCATGGGTACTAATATGATAAGCAATATTCTATAAGGAAAACTTATGTATAATTCCCAGCATATGTAATAATAAGAGTTTTAACCGAAAATTGATGGTCACTTATTCAAAACCCATATCACAATTTGTCACAAAGCATAACACCTTTTGCCTGCAGCTCTTTTGGATGGATATAATATCTCACTTGTTTTAAAGTTTCTTTTTCCTAAAAATATCTAGAGGCATCAATTCACACTGAACTAATGGCGACAATTTTGTTCTAAATCCCTGAGGAAAGAAGATGTCAGAATGTTGGCCAGGATTGACTTCTTTTTTTAATCTTCTCCCTAGGAACCATTTGAAAAATGGTGTTTCTAGTGACATAGATGCAGGTCTTGTAACATGAAGTTAAATTTGTTGTCCTTTCAAAGGCAAAGCTTTATTTATGCCCTGAAAATTCAAAGGCATTTGGAAATCTCTTGATTGACTTGGGCATTTATTTGACTCTGCATCAAACAAATAACCAATTCAAAACAACCAAGCATTCTGCACTGCCAGTCTTCACCTCCGAGGTGAAATCTCAATCAATAAAAGGTTCATATTGGAAAATGTGAGTGACATTTAACTAAGGGGTGCAAAGTATATGGCTGTGTTTTTGACACTAGTCCTCCCACACAACTGTCAGCAAGTCTAAATTAACACTGGAAGTTCTATAGGTTTCAATGATGGATGAATATATTTAAGCCACATCACAGAACCACAGAAGTAATGAGCTTTTCAGTTTTTTCCAATGCCTATATATTTGTGTAATCTCTTTTGATTTTGCTTAACCATCTTCCTGCATCACTGCTGATACTGTTATAAAATTCATACATGTTTCTCAGATGAAATATGCTATGCATTCCCCTAAGAAGAGGTATCAAGTTGTTGCTGCCATAAAATGAACATCCTTTATACCAAATTTGTAATTTTTTGTAAACCAAAAGTAATTATAACCACCTGGGATGTGTTCACTTTCTTATTAGATAATATGTTTGTATTATTTCTAGACATCATTTCAGATGTAGTCTTTATGTGCTTTCATGTCCTCTCCTCCACACATTTCCTCAGGAATTTGCATCCAGAAGTTGAGTATACAAAGAATGAATTACCAGATTAATGCTTAGAGACTTAGCACAGAACAGTTCTGTAAGATACAAACTCATTCTTAATTATGGGCACACAGTACCATACCCATTCTGATTTTACAGCACATATTTCCATGTACTGCACTGAACCCCCTTTTTCTGAATGAAAAAAAAAAGACAAAAGGTGTTATGCTTTTTGACAAATTATTATGTAGGTTTTAAATGGTTTAAATTTGCTTAAGATGGCAAAAACGGGTAGATGGCTATATTTGGCCCATGGATCATAGTTCAGTGACATCTGTTTAGTTATAAAAATTAATGTCCTTTCAGAAACCAGTCAAGCCCCTTCTGTTATTGTTGGTCATTGCAAAAAGACAAACAAACAAACATGAGAGGATACTCTAATTTCTTTAACTTGAAGACTGAAGTTCATATGACAGATGAACTCATTAGCTCTCTGGCTTAATTTCGACACATATAGTAGGAAAAAATAATGCCTGGACATTTTCTGCACTTTTGTAAAGTCCTAGAAAATGAGAAAGGCAAAAATGACCTTCAGTTTTAGTCCATTTGAAAGTCACCATTCAATTGTCGATAACAATGTGCTCAGTCTGCTCTGAAAGGGCTTGTATCATAAGTGCGGAATGCTCTATTATGAAAGCAATTCTGTTCAGGATGAAGCCATTTCTGTTTCTCCAGGATGAAGTAAACCAAGTAAATTTTGCACATATATTCAACTCTGAGATAACTGATATTTGTGTAGCTATTGTAACTTGCCTGTTGTATTTTGTATTGTACAAAGCAGACTTTACAAGTTTGAGTACAAAGATTTGAACACTGTATTTTTATATTTCACTTTCATTGAAGCGGACTTTGAGGTAAGTATTTCTACCATGAGGACCACACCAAGCTGATGTAAAGCAAAAAATGTATTTAAGATCAGAAATTTGTAAAAAGAATTATATATTTTCTTCCTAAGAATTAGGAAATTAAATACAATAGGCAGTTTGTTTTTTATGGTTGATTCATTACTATCTTCTACTAGAAAATTGTGGCTCTAAAATGAAACCAATTCAATTCTGGTGTTAACCAAGCAGATGTTTGGCTAAAACATATTTACCCTGGTCAGTTAATACAAGGAAAAAAAGAAAATCAAAGCCCCAGATGTTGTAGAAGCTTACCTACCTCAGAAATTTTGAATCAAATTCCTTAAGACCTGGTTAATTCAGGATCCATTTTCAGATCTTAAGCCCAAATCATGAACCTGAATGCTAGAATATCTGTTGATTAATATTTTCTTTTCTAGCCATATTTGAAAATTCAATCTGTCAAAATGTTAAATCATTATTTATATTATATGGAAAATATCACAGTATATCTTTAAATTTTTATTAAATCTAGTAGGATCAAGAATTGCAGCAAATTTATTATTTTTATACATGATACTTTTCCCATGTGATAAAAATGGATGTTTGTAATACAAATGTGATGTGTATTTATTTAATGAGGCTAAGTTGGTGTTTTCATTGAAGGGGACTTTGCCAAGTTTTTTTTTTTTTTTTTTTTTAATGTGGTGATCCCATTTTCATGATAAACACTGAGGAGTATGAAAAAGACAGCAATTGAAATAATTTTTATCCAATGTATTCATACTAGGAAGCTGTTGAAACAGGTTAGGAGAATGATTCACTTTTTTAAATACTTAAGGCAAATTAAATTCTTAGGCTTGAGGGTTGGGGATAGAAATAGGTCAGAGTTTCCTAGATAGTGTTCACATGGAATTTATTGAAAAAGTACAAGTAATAGGTAAAGTTGGAAATGATGCTAGTCATTATCGCATCCTCAGAGGAAGTTAACGCAATGATAAATAGCAGATCTATATCATTAGTGAGACTCTTCCCCCAAAAATAAAGCAGTCAGTCATGGAAACTCTTAAAAACCCTAATTCTGGTACAGTCCTTTTGACTTAGCCTAGTACATGTTAATGTAATTGATGGTTTATTGGTAAAGTTAGTAACTTATGAGAGGATAAGAAGATACTATAGATGAATTTTAGTAAAGGAATATCATTTAGCCTTTCCTTCAAAAGAAGGAAATCCTGTCGTTTGTGACAGTATGGATGATCTCTTTGAGGGTTTTATGCTAGTGAAACAATCAGAGAAAGGCAAATACTGTATGATCTAATTTATATGTGGACTCTAAGGAAGCAAACTTATAGATACAGAAAGCAGATTGATGGTTGCCAGAGCTGAAAGGTAGGGTTGGGGAAATAGGTGAAGGCAGTCAAAAGATAAAAGCTTCTATTATAAGATAAATATGTTCTGGAGAATATAATATACAGCATGGTGACTACAGTTAACAGTAATGTATCATATATTTGAAAGTTGCTGATCGAGTTGAAGATAATCATCACAAAAAATAATTTACATCTGTGAAGGAATGGATGGTAACTAAACTTACTGTGGTGATCATTTTGTAATGGGTGCTTATATCAAATTACTTGTTGGGAAACTTGGACAGTACAATGTATTGTGCCAATTATATCTCAATAAAACTGAAAAAAAAATCCACAATAGGATAGGTCAAACCATAGTTTGACATAAGATGAAGCATGGGACCTTCTTAATATGTATAGAAGCAGTGTGTTCTTTAATTGTTTGGGATGAGAAATTGTAAAAGAAATGCATGCTTATTTTTTTTAAGAATCAGTATTAACCAGAATAAAGAACAATATTTTTAAAGTCATTTGAAACCTACTACATACGTGATCCATGATTGACAATAGATAAATATCATTTCAGTTTTCCATACATTCATTCTTACTTATATACAGGGCTACTTTAAATAGCTAGACAAGCTGATAAAGAGAAATAGCCAAGCATTTTTTTTTTAATAAAAGGGAAAATCAGGATCTGGGAGTTGTTATAGCAAATAGCTATGGTAACAAATACATGTAGGGTCTGAGATTTTAGTACTGACCTGCTAAATATGATTGTTGTCAAGATTCAAAATCTCTCTTAGCCATGATTCTTTCCATCAACAACAAAAGCAAAATAGTAATACTTTCTCAGATAATTGTTCTGCTGATTAAATGAAATGCTACATGAAAATACTAAACAATATTTAGTATAATGTGCTCAACTGATATTAATTTTCTTCCATTAAATAAGCAAATCTAATTCTCTTTATTGGATAGAATAGTTTCTCCCTTTTAGTCCTATTTTTGCTAAGTTAAACTGTTCATCATTTTAGCATAAGTTTTCCACATTTCAACATTTTTGAGTCAATAAACCACAAAATCAAACAGTTATTCTCACCTAGAACTAACAGGAACAATAAAACATCTTTGATTAAAATTTGTTTTGTAATTATAGCTTGACTGGTAATCAATGTAAATAAAAAATTTCCTTCTCCATTTCAATATCAATAATTCTTATCAAATATTAGCAGATCATTAACAGAAATGCTGAATTTGAATGAATTTCTTTTTAGAATTTTCTTGATACTGGATTTACACAAAGGAGACTCAATTCTGATAAAGGAACTTAGCCCTTATAGCCAATAATGTAAATTAGATCGGGAAATAGTTTTAAGTGAATAAATTGATGAATAACTAAGTCTGTGCTTATAAAGATACATAAAGATGTGGGTTTTGAGGATAAGAACAAAGGGCGGAGACTGTGAGAAGTGAGAGGAAAGAGGAGGCAATTCCTCCATAAGGTAAAACCTGTATGCCAGAATATCAGTGACAACTTTTTACAAAATTGTCCTTAGAAGTAAAAAAATTGACTTGTAAACTAATTCTTAAAAAATCTCCCATACAAAACAAAGTAACTGTGAGAACACTCACACATACTTTCTTTTTAATGAGAACATTTAGAGAAAATAGTAATTTAACACAGTTTAGATTATGTAAACTCATAATCACCAGCTAGGAGTGAGGCTGCATATCAGTCACAGCGCAGGCAGAAAATAGATGGCTCCATCAAAGTGGGCAATTTTAGGTGAGTTTAACAAAGACGCTATTAACAAAAATTGGGGAAGGCTTTCGGA
Organism: Moschus berezovskii; assembly: GCF_049115385.1. Classification (NCBI taxonomy): domain Eukaryota; kingdom Metazoa; phylum Chordata; class Mammalia; order Artiodactyla; family Moschidae; genus Moschus; species Moschus berezovskii. The sequence continues at coordinate 9,430,331 of NC_142468.1, forward strand.
AGGTCACAGAGATTTGCATATAGTAGACAATAAATGTTTAACTCCTTTCTGTAAATTATAACACATTCCATCAGTTGCAACTCTGCCTGCCTGATGTTCACCTACAGTAGTCTCCCTATTTGCTTTTAGCTCAACACTAGTCAACCCTCTAAATAGTCTGGTGAAGAACCAGACAAGCAGAGAGTTACCTCATTGTTTTGTACATATATTTATAGAAGCCCATTTGAGAATGTGAGAACAGCTAGTCTGATTAACGGCTTCTCAAAGGACACCTCTGCTGTACATTAAGGGTTGAGATAGTATTTTAAGGATAAAACAGGGAGTGGGTAATTTAGCCAGAGAGACGTGTGTCTACAGGCATACTCTCGTTGTTCACTCACTAAGTCATGTCCAGCTCTTTGCAGCCCCATAGACTGTAGCATGCCTGGCTTCCTTGTCCTTCACTGTCTTCCAGAGTTTGCTTAAACTCAAGTCCATTGAGTCAGTGATGTCATTCAACCATCTCATCCTCTTTCAACCCCTTCTCCTCCTGCCCTCAATCTTTCCCAGCATCAGTTGTTGCTTGTTGTTTAATGACTCAGCTGTGTCCGACACATTTGCAACCCCATGGACTGTAGCCCACCAGACTCCTCTGTCCATGGAATTTCCCAGGCAAGAATACTGGAGTGAGTTTCCATTTCCTTCCCCAGGGAATCTTCCTGACCCAGGGATCGAACCTACATCTCCTGTTTGCAGGCAAATTCTTTACCCCTGAGCCATCGGGGAAGCCAAGCATCAGGGTCTTTTCTGATGAGTCAGTTCTTCTTTGCATCAAGTGACCAAAGTATTAGAGCTTCAGCTTCAGCATCAGTCCTTCCAATGAATATTCAGGACTGATTTCCTTTAGGATGGACTGCTCTGAACTCCTTGCAGTCCAAGGGACTGTCAAGAATCCTCTCCAGTGCCACAGTTGGAAGCATCAATCTTCAGCATTCAACCTTCTTTATGGTTAAACTTTCACATCCGTACATGACTACTTGTAAAACCACAGGTTTGACTATACAGGCCTTTGTCGGCAAAATGATGTCTCTACATGCTGTTTACGTTTGTCATAGCTTCCTTTCCAAGGATCAAGCGTCTTTTAATTTCGTGGCTGCAGTCACTGTCTACAGTGATTTTGGAGCCCAAGAAAATCCATCACTGCTTCTATGTTTTCTCCATTTAATTGCCATGAAGTGATGGGATCAGATGTGATGATCTCAGTTTTTTGAAAGTTTAGTTTTATGCCAGCTTTTTCATTCCCGCTTTTCATCTTCATCAAGAGACTCTTCAGTTCCTCTTCACTTTCTGCCATTAGAGTTGTATCATCTCCATGTCTGAGGTTGTTGAGAGAGCATTCAGTTCAGTTCAGTCGCTCAGTCGTGTCCCACTTTTTGCGACCCCATGAATCACAGCACGCCAGGCCTCCCTGTCCATCACCAACTCCCAGAGTTCACTCAAACTCATGTCCATCGAGTCGGTGATGCCATCCAGCCATCTCATTCTCTGTGGTCCCCGTCTCCTCCCACCCCCAATCCCTCCCAGCATCAGACTCTTTTCCAGTGAGTCAACTCGTCGCATAAGGGGGCCAAAGTATTGCAGTTTCAGCATTAGCATCAGTCTTTTCAATGAACACCCAGGATTGATCTCCTTTAGAATGGACTGGTTGGATCTCCTTGCAGTCCAAGGGACTCTCAAGAGTCTTCTCCAGCACCACAGTTCAAAAGCATCGATTCTTCGGTGATCAGCTTTCTTCACAGTCCAACTCTCACATCCATACATGACCACGGGAAAAACCATAGCCTTGACTAGATGGACCTTTGTTGGCAAAGTAATGTCTCTGCTTTTTAATATACAATCTAGGTTGGTCATAACTTTCCTTCCAAGGAGTAAGTATCTTTTAATTTCCTGGTTACAATCAGCATCTGCATTGATTTTGGAGTCCAAACAAATAAAGTCTGACACTGTTTCCACTGTTTCTCCATCTATTTCCCATGAAGTGATGGGACCAGATGCCGTGATCTTAGTTTTCTGAATGTTGAGCTTCAAGCCAACATTTTCACTCTCCTCTTTCATTTTCATCAAGAGGCTTTTGAGTTCCTCTTCACTTTCTGCCATAAGGGTGGTGTCATCTGCATATCTGAGGTTGTTGATATTTCTCCCGGCAATCTTAATTCCAGCTTGTGCTTCTTCCAGCCCAGCGTTCCTCATGGTGTTCTGCATATAAGTTAAATAAGCAGGGTGACAATAGACAACCTTGACGTTCTCCTTTTCCTATTTGGAACCAGTCTGTTGCTTCCTGACCTGCATACAGGTTTCTCAAGAGGCAGGTCAGGTGGTCTGATATTCCCATCTCTTTCAGAATTTTCCACAGTTTATTGTAATCCACACAGTCAACAGCTTTGGCATAGTCAATGAAGCAGAAATAGATGTTTTTCTCGAACTCTCTTGCTTTCTCCATGAGAGAGCATTACAGGTATATAAGTGTGAAACAGCCTGTGACAAGAAGAATGCAAGTAGTCCAGTATCTGTAAGCGTGCCCATAGGTAAGGCTGCACAGTTGGGAAGGATCTCAAACATGAAGCACCACATAGGCCATAGGTAATAGTTGGGACTTTATCTTGGAGTTAGTGGGAGATCATGAAAGAGTTGTCAACTCAGGAATTGTATGATGATAATTATGCTTTAGCAATCTTCCTCTGGCTACATAAATCTATAATGCAAAAGAAGAGGGGAAAGATTCAGTTGCACTAGCTTTAGTGAACTAAGTCAATGTCAGTAACATTAGTGATAAAAGGGACTCAAAATCTTGGCTTCTGTTTTCAGTGGGTGGTCATACCGCTAAGTGAGATAGAGTTTAAAAGATCAGGAGATATTAGAGGAGAGGTGACTATGGACCCAGGGTCTTAAGTGTGCTGAAAATGTGGTAACTATGGCACATTTAGGTAGTGGTTCCAAAAACATAGTTGAAATGCTTTTTGAGAGCTCAAGAGAGGAATCTGGGCTGGAGGTATAAAGGGGGAATCCTAAATTTTCTAATATCTAATTTTCAAATGTGGATTAATGCAGTGATATTGAATGTTTACTATGTGCTGAGATTCAGGTAGTAAGCATATAGCACTAAATGAAATAGACTAGATAAGTGCTCTCTAAAATTTTCATTTTGAGTTGCTGTAATTATATAATTATGTAACTGGAAGTATATTACAGTCTTCCATATTTTGCTTTTATTTCTTATTTAATTTTAAATTCTTTCCATAGGAACATGTACAATAAGTTACATATTATTTTCAGAACATAAATTTATATATGTGTATATATATATAAATAAGTGTTGTGAGTATATACATGTATTGTTATTGAATAAATGCCTTCCTCAGATAAATACAGGTTTGTTTTCGTCTTTTCCTGCTGCAAATAATACTGCAACAAGTATTTATATAGGAATACATTTATCAGTAATACACATTCCTAGATATTAAATTTCTGAGTCAAAAAATATTTATCTTTATTTTAATACCTATTTCCAAATTATTCTCCAAAGAGATCACACTAATTTACACTTCTACCAGCCATGAACATGAATAGCTGGACCTTCAACAACACAGTGTATGCTGTCCCTTCTCTTTTTGACATTTTGCTTTTTGAAAAGTGAAAACTTGTATCGTTATTGCAAATTTTATCTTTAAATTAGACACTAGACTGAATCTTTGCCATATATTTATGTATCATTTATATTTTGTTTTCTTGGAACTACATCTCTATGTCCTTTACTCAACTGTTTTTTTTATTTTTTAATATATTTATTTTAATTGGAGACTAATTACTTTACATTATTGTATTGGTCTTGCCATACATTGACATGAATCTGCCCCTTGGGTTCTTGGCCTTATCCTTGGTATTCCATGAAATGCTGTGTGTGTGTGTGTGTGTGTGTGTGTGTGTGTGTATGCTCAGTCCTGTCCAATTCTTTCTGAAGTTATGGACTGTAGGCTCTTCTGTCTGTGGGATTCTCCAGACAAGAATGCTGGAGTGGGTTGCCATTTCCTCCTCCAGAGGATCTTCCCAACCTAGGCATCGAGCCTGGATATCCTGCATTGCAAGCGGATTCTTTACCACTGAGCCACTGGGAAAGCCCAGAATGCCTTGATGTATTTAAAATACCAGCCTTCTGTTAAATGTTACAAATATTTCTTGTTTTATAAATTGAATCTCTCAGCGAAGCTAAAAAGATACCACACACAAAGCTGTCCTTTGTGATTTCTAGGTTCTGTGCTTTGTGCAAGGAAATTTCCCACTTCAATAGAATTATTAACAAAATTTTCCAAGTATCCTTTTAGCTCTTCAAAAAAGCTTTAATTAAAAGTTCACAACAAGCCTTCGACTTTGTAGTAACATTCCACTTTGGAAATCTGGTAACTGAGACCGAGGCAGGTTGAGAAGCTAGCTTTTGGTCACAGAGCTCTCAAGTGACTAAGCCCAAGTTTGAAACCGAACTCTGCTCAGGCAGTGGGCAAGTTAACGTGAACCTGAAGAAAATCCACAACGATCCCTTTAGATGATTCTTTCCTTTCTTTTTTGAGAAGACTGCTGAGCCAGCTGTATTGGCTAGGGTTGCTTTTAACAGGAAAAAAAGTAGTTCATTACAGAAAGGAGTCTACAAGAGTGTCAACCAAGCAATCAAAGGAGATTTTTCTGCCTATTGTTTTCATGGAAAACTGTTTCTGTTGATTTTAAAACAGCGTAAGAATAATGAATGCATTGATTATGTGAAACAGTAAGTTTTGAACACGTGTATGTGCCAGAATATTTTCAAATGCTCTTAAGTGGTAAACTATCTAGGCAGGGCCCTTTATCTCAAGAATCTCACACTGAGTCGTCCTTTTCTCTGTGCTGTGCTTTCTCTTTCCTTTCTTTCTTTCTTCCTTTATTATATTTTTGTAATGGCAGCATGTTATTATTTTATCATGTGTTTTTGTGTGTACTAGAGCTTCCTGATGGAGAAGGAAATGGCAACCCACTCCAGTGTTCTTGCCTGGAGAATCCCAGGGATGGGGGAGCCCAGTGGGCTTCCGTCTATGGGGTCACACAGAGTCGGACACGACTCAAGTGACTTAGCAGCAGCAGTAGCAATAGCAGCAGAACTTCCTGAATAAATTCAAAAGAAGGTTTTTTTAAGTGCTATCATTTTCAATAACATAATATTCTCTGCCTGGATCCTGTGATATGTGACCCAGATTCTCTAACAAAACTGAGTTGTTTATTGCCTTAGCTGATGGTGCTGTGGCTGATGGCTCTTAGAGCTGAGTCCCTCTTCAGGTCTTATCTTCAGGCAGACCCACTGTGATGCCCCCTGAGAAGGTAGCCCTAATCTCATAGCTGCCTCATGCAGCCGAATAAGGGCCTGGGCTTTACCTCAAACGGGAACAATTCTTAAAGGGTTCTGCCAGGTCTGGAACTCCCCATAGGATTGTCTGAGGCCTTCTTTTCAATAGCTTTGCACTTCAACTTCCCCTGCCCAATCCTGCTTTTTCTAAACCTTTCTTTAGTTTCCTGAGACCCTCCCACTGCACACAAATCTTAGCTGCATGGACCATTACCCTGGGCCTGGTCACTTTCATTGCCAGTTCTACTCTCCTTCAGCCAATTTCCTTTATCTTATGTTTTCAGTCTTTGCCTGAAAAGGCCCTATATCTGCCATTTTTAATGTCTGTTTTTGAAGACAAAGTCATATGTACTGACTTTTATAAGTTTTATTGGTAGGAGAAAAGTCACTTTTTTCTTTAAAAAATTATTTGATTTTTTTTTTCACTGATGCTTTTCTAGCAAAACCTAATCTGAACTGTCCACAACTCTTAAATCTCACAAACCAAGCAATAAACCTTGTAATATTAGGCCTTCCTGAAAAATTTCAGTTGTAAATTTTGAGATTTTTATCCAGAGTCTAAAGTTGGCAATGAAAGTGAGAAAAATAAAAACAATCACCTAAAAAAATTAAGTCACCCGAAAGTTGGTTAAGCTAATTTTTTACCTGGAAATAATTTGTCTCAAAGTCACTGATTGAGTCGGGTCAAATCTAACTAATTAATCTTATTACCTCCATGAGTCCAGGATGTTCTCAAGGTCTACATTTAAAATGGTAATAATGCTGTTTAAAAACAACTAAATCACATAGTTTTTGCATATGGTGAATATTATATAATTAATTTATTAGGCTCTTTTCCCTTAGATTACTGGGAGGTTTTATGCCATAACTGCATTTACCAAAGTGTACAGTCTTAATATGGAGAAAGAAATGATAACACACTCCAGTATTCTTGCCTAGAGAATTCCGTGGACAGAAGAGCCTGGTGGGCTGCCATCTATGGGGTCGCACAGAGTCGGACACAACTGAAGTGCAGCAGCAGCACTGTTTGAATAACTAATGTTTTTATTATTATTAATTTGACCAAAATCAAGACCTTCAGAGTGTCAGATAATCTTTGGTGGTTTAGTTGCTCACTCGTGTCTGACTTTGCAACCCCACTTACTGTAGCCCACCACAGATAATCTTTACAGCACTTGTAAAACTTGGTGAATGAGATTGGTAAAGTCCCTTCATGTAAGTTTGTACCGCAGATAAGATAGTACAAGTTCTCTGTATTAGGGAAGATATTGCAATAAATCTTGAGGTACTGTATTCTAACATTTTAAGGATTTTTTTTAAAGGCAAAAAAGTCTAATATTACAACGGGCATTATAAGGCACTCTACAACTTTTGAAGTTAAACATGGTAAAGTCTTTCTGCATTTAAGGAGCCCTTACTTTGGGGCGGGATCGGCTATCAATTTCCCTTTTCTAATGCTGTTCAGTCCCTTCGTGTCTATTATTTCATCAATCATCTTCCTTATTTTTCCAAAATAGATTATGTCTTTATCCTCTATACTTATTTTTCTATCTTATTTTCATGGTAAAGAACCATCAAGAAGTTGTTACCTCTAATTCAGTTATTGTTCCACATTCTTTTTAAGGAAAAGATGAAGAAAAAGTATGTACTCTTTGTTGCTGTCAGTCTCGCAGTTGTGTTCGACTCTTTCTGACCCTTTGGACTGCAGCACGCCAGGCCTCGCTGTCTTTCACTGTCACCCGGAGTTTATTCAAACCCATGTCTATCGAGTGGGTGATGCCATACAACCAGCTCACCTTCTGTTGACCCTTTCCTTCCTGCCTTCAGTCTTTCCCAGCATCAGGGTCTTTTCCAATGAATCAGCTCTTCCCATCAGGATGCCAAAGTATGGGGCTTCAGCATCAGTCTTTCCAATGAATAATCAGGGCTGACTTCCCCTAGGATTGAATGGTTTGATGTCCTTGCAGTCCAAGGGACTCTCAAGAGTCTTCTCCAACACCACAGAAAAGCATCAGCTCTTTGGTGCTTAGCCTTCATTATGGTCCAACTCTCATTTCCATGCGTGACTACTGGAAAAACCATAGTTTTGACTAGATGGACCTTTGTTGGCAAAGTGATGTCTCTGTTTTTTAATATACTGTCTAGGTTGATAATAGCTTTTCTTCCAAGGAACAAGCCTCTTTTAATTTCATGGCTATAGTCACCATCTGCAGTGATTTTTGAGTCCAAGAAAATAAAGTCTCTCACTGTTTCCACTTTTTCCCCTAATATTTGCCATGAAGTGAGGGGACTCAATTCCATGAACTTCATTTTTGAATGTTGAGCTTTAAGCCAGCTTTTTCACTCTCTTCTTTCACCTTCATTAAGAGGCTTTTTAGTTCCTCTTCACTTTCTGTCCATAAGGGTGGTGTCATCTGCATACCTGAGGTTATTGATATTCTCCCAACAATCTTGATTCCAGCTTGAGCTTCATCCAGCCAAGAATTTTGCATGATATACTCTGCATGTATGTTAAATAAGCAAGGAACAATATATAACCTTGACATAATTATTTCTCTATATTAAACCAGTCCATTGTTCCATGTCTGGTTCTATTGCTTCTTGACCTGCATACAGGTTTCCCAGGAGGCAGGTCAGGTGACCTGCCTTGGTACTCTTGGTATTCCAGTATCTTGAATTTTCCACAGTTTGTTGTAATCCACACAGTCAAAGGTTTAAACGTAATCAATGAAGCAGAAGTAGATGGTATTTCCTGGAATTATCTCGCTGTTTCTATGATCCAAGGGATGTTGGCAATTTGATCTCTGGTTCCTCTGTCTTTTCTGAATCCACCTTGTACATCTGGAAGTTCTTGGTTCACACAGTGTTGAAACTTAGCTTGAAGGACTCTGAGCATTACCTTGCTAGCATGTGAAATGAGTGCAATTGGACAATAGTTTGAAAATTCTTTGGCACTGCCATTCCTTGGGATCAGGATGAAAACTGACCTTTTCTAATCCTGTGGCCACTGCTGAGTTTTCCAAATTTGTTGACATATTGAGTGCAGCACTTTCATAGCATCATCTTTTAGGATTTGAAATAGCTCAGCTGGAGTTCCATCATCTCCTCTAGCTCTGTTTGTAGTAATGCTTACTACAGTCCACTTGACTTCTCACTCCAGGATGTGTGGTTTCTAAGTGAGTGATCACACAGTCGTGGTTATCTAGGTCATTAAGACATTTTTTTTTTACAGTTCGTTTGTATATTCTTGCCACCTCCTCTTAATATCTTCTGCTGCTGTAGGTCTTTACTGTTTTTGTCCTTTATTGTGCCCATCTCTGAATGAAGTGTTCCCTTGGTATCCCTAATTTTCTTGAAGAGATCTCTAGTCTTTCCCATTCTGTTGTTTTCCTCTATTGCTTTGCACTATTAACTTAAGAAGATTTTCTTATCTCTCGTTGCTATTTTTGGAACTCTGCATTCAGATGGGTATCTTTCCTTTTCTCCTTAGCCCTTGGCTTCTCACCTTTTCTGAGCTACTTGCAATGCCTCCTCAGACAAGCATTTTGCTTTATTGCATTTATTTTTCTTGAATGGTTTTGATCACTGTACCTTGTACTATGTTGTAAACCTCCTTCCATAGTTCTTCAGGCACTCTTAGCAGATCTAATCCATGGAATCTTTTTGTTACCTCCACTGTATAATCATAAGGGACTTGATTTAGGTCATATCTAAATGCTCTAGTGGTTTTTCCTTCTTTGTTCAATTTAAGTCTGAATTTTGCAATAAGGAGTTCATGATCTGAACCACAGTCAGCTCCCGGTCTTTTTTTTTTTTTTTTTTTTTTTGCTGACTGTATAAAGCTTCTCCATCTTCAACTGCAAAGAATGTAATCAGCCTGATTTTAGTATTGACCTTCTGGTGATGTCCATGTATAAGGTCACCTCTTGTGTTGTTGGGAAAAAATGTTTGCTATGACCAGTGTGTTCTCTTGACAAAGCTCTGTTAGTCTTTGCCCTGCTTCACTTTGTACTCCAAGGCCAAACTTTTCTGTTACTCCAGGTGTCTCTTGACTTCCTACTTTTGCATTCCAGCCTCCTCTGATGAAAATGACATTTTTTTTTTTTTTTATGTTAGTTCTAGAAGATCTTGTGGGTCTTCATAGAACTGTTTGTCTTCATCTTCTTCAGCATTAGTGGTTGGGACATACACTTGAAATACTGTGATAATAAACAGTTTGCCTTGGAAATGAATTGAGATCATTCTGTTGTTTTTTGAGATTGCACCCAAGTATTGTATTTTGGACTCTTTTGTTGACTATGAGGGCTACTCCATTTCATCTAATTGATTTTTGCCCACAATAGTAGATAAGCAGTGGTCATCTGAATTAAGTTTACCCATTCCCATCCATTTTAGTTCACTGGTTCCTAAAATGTTGATGTTCACTATTGCCATCTCCTGCTTGACCACTTCCAATTTACCTTGATTCATGGACCTAAAATCCCAGGTTCCTACGCAATATTGCTCTTTACAGCATCAGACTTTACTTTCACCACCAGTCATATCCACAACTGGGCATTGTTTCCGCATTTGCTCAGACTCTTCATTCCTTCTGGAGCTATTTCTCAGCATTTTCTCTAGTAGCATATTGGGAATCTACCGACCTAGGGGGTTCCTCTTTCTGTGTCATATCTTTTTGTCTCTTCATACTGTTCATGGGGTTCTCAAGGCAAGGATTCCAAAGTGTTTTGCCATTCCCTTCTCCAGTGGATCACTTTTTGTCAGTATTCTCCACTATGACTCATCGTCTTGGGTGGCCCTACATGGCATGGCTCATAGTTTCATTGAAAGTTACACAGTTACACAAAGCTGTGATCCATGTGATCATTTTGGTTAGTTTTCTGTGATTGTGATTTTCATTTTGTCTGCCTTCTGATGGATGAGGATAAGAGGTTTATTCAGGTTTCCCAATGAGAAAGACTGGCTGAGGGGAAAACTGGGTCTTGCCCTGATGGGCAGAGCCATGCTCAGTAAATCTTTAATTCAGTTTTCTGTGGATGGGTGGGGCTGTGCTCCCTGCCTGTACTTTGGCCTCAGGCCAAGCTATGGCGGAGGTAATGGGGGCCTCCTTTACATATGCCACCAGTGCCCCTAACCCCACAACAGGCCATTGTTGACCCATGCCTCCACAGGAGACTCCCAGACACTCCCAGGCATGTCTGGCCAAGTTTCTTGTCGGGTCATGGCTCCTTTCCCTGGGTCCTGGGGCACACAAGATTTGTTTGTGCCCTCCAGGAGTCTCCTTTTCCCCAGGCCTGTGGAAGTTCTGTAATCAAATCCCGCTGACCTTCAAAAGCAGATCTCCTGGGGATTCTCAGGTTGGGAAGCCTATTTTGGGACCTAGAACTCTCACAAAAGTGTGAGAACCTCTTTGGTATAATTGTTCTCCTGTCGGAATCACCCTCCCTGTGGCTCTATGATGGTGAGGCTAATGGTGACCTCCTCTGAGAGGACTCAGGCCACGTGCCATGCCTCCCAGGACTCCTGCCAGGGGCCCTGTCTCTGCAGCATGCCACCGCTGACCCTCGCCTCCACAGGAAACCCTCAGACACTCACAGGCAGGTCTGACTCAGTCTCTTCTGACTCAACAAATATTTATTAACACCCACAATGTGCCTGACCTTATTCTAGGTATAGTAACCAAGGTAATCAAAGTCTCTGCTTTCATGGAGTTTTATTCTACTGTGAAAGAAAAGCAGTAAATGAAATCATTTCACAGTGATATTGTTATGAAGAAATACTTCAGGAAAAAATGCTAGAGAGGATGGTTTTGAATGGAGGGTGTCCTGATGGGTAGTTAAGGGTTAAGAGTTTATGTTGGGAATCAGAAAAAGCTTCCTAAAGGCCTAAAGAATGTGGAATAAGGGGAGGAGGACTCCTCCCTAGTTTTATCCTGTTAATAATCCCCAGTGTTAAACATAAAATGCATGCTTGCTCTTGTGTGTATTTTATAACAAACTCAGCATTTTGCATGTGCCTTATGAGAACTGGTTGTTTTCCTCTTGGTACACATTTATTTAGTCTTCTATTTGATTTGTGTATTTGTGTTTAATCTCTTGTATCAAATATCTGCAACTGTAATCCAGTTCCTTTTCAATTTCTTGAGCAGCCTCAATACAATGGCTTCTAATATTGCAAGAAGCCCCAGAAGAAAAATAAATAAATAAACCCAGAGCGAAGGGGAAGAGTTGTAGAATTTGCCGGAAGACCTACCAAGTCTTAAGAGACTTTGAGGCTCAGAGCAACAAATGTACCATATTCCAATGGGCTATTCATTATATCTTGAGCATAAAGTTTTGGGCCATTCCTGGTCCTGTTTCATCCATCAAATCATGAATATCCACCTATGTACAATTATTAACCAAGTGAACACATACCTAATGAATAAAATTGGACAATGTCTTTTACTAACTGTCTAAAGCCCAATTTTTCTTCCATACTTCAGGCAGGGCTTTAAGCATTAAATCCAGACTTGAGAAAGCAAGAACGGCTCTGCCCAGTTGTAACTGCTGTTAGATTCCTAGCTCTTTTTCACTTTTTCATTCCGTGTTCCTCTCTACCTCCCATTCAAGACATCCGAAACACAATCCCTGCCTATAAAACCCTGCCTGTGTTCCAAGGTCTGTTTAATTGGTACTTTTCCAAGGACGTGTCTCTGCCTGTTTTAGCCCATGTTGAACTTTCCCTTTTCAAAACCTCCTTTGCATGAAGAGTCACCATCTTATCTGCAGTACATCACCTTTTATTTACATTCTCTCAACTAAAGCATATTGTTGTAGATAAAGAAGGCCCCTTTCTTCAATAGTCTACCTTCCAATATAGAACTCAGTAAATACCTACTACTTGCAGAAATGTTCCATCAACAGAACTAGTCTAAACTAAACTGGAAAATAGATGATGCAGTACTTCAGGTGTCCTATGACATTACTCTTCCCACTTACTTACTTTTTCAAAATAATAAATTGCTCAAACCTAATTTAGTCCCCCGCAGTCAAGTGCTCTCCCAGTGTGTCCAAAGGTCAAAGTGTATAGCTTTCAATAAGATATTAAAGAGGGAATGATGCAAATATTCCCATTCACGTCTGTTTTCATTCACTCAGTCATGTCCAATTCTTTGAGACCTCATGGACTCCAGGCTTCCCTGTGCTTCACTAGCTCCCTGAGTTTGCTCAGACTCGTGTCCAGGGAGTTAGTGATGCCATCCAAACATCTCATCCTCTGTCACTCCCTTCTCCTCCTGCCCTCAATCTTTCCTAGCATCAAGGTCTTTCCAGTGAGTTAGTTCTTTACATCAGGTGGCCAAAGTATTGGAGCTTAAGCATCAGTCCTTCCAATGAATAGTCAAGACTGATTTCCTATAGGATTGACTGATTTGATGTCCTTGCAGTCCAAGGGACTCTTAAGATTTTTCTCCAGCATCACAGTTCAAAAACATCAGTTCTTCAGTGCTCAACTTTCTTTATAGTCCAATTCTCACATCCACACATGACTACTAGAAAAACCTTAGCTTTGACTATCGGAACATCTGTCATATAGTGTGCACGCATGCTAAGTCTCTTCAGTCATGTCTGACTCCTTGCGACTCTCTGGACTGTAGCCCACCAGGCTTCACTGTCCATGGGATTCTCCAGGCAGAAGTACTGGAGTGGGTTGCCCTGCCATCCTCCAGGGATCTTTCCATCACAGGGATGGAACCTGCGTCTCTTATCTCTCCTGCTTTGACAGGCAGGTTCTTTACCACTGGGAAGCCCTTATGGGGGTCTCAGGAGGCAAAAAGAAAAGGGTTTTGGGAAGAGCTTCCTTTTATTTATTCTCAGTTCAACACAGAGGCCACTGATCTCAGTGCCAGACCAGAATAACACTCTGCTGCGGTTGTTTACAGTTCTTTCTTTTGATGGAGGCTTGCGGGTGTTTCTGGCAAAGCAGTTAACTCTGTGTCATCTAAATATCAACATAACTTAATAAACAAAAGAAGAAACCAACAACTTGAAAGTTACATCAAAGACATGAATGTTCTTTGCCTAGATTCTGGTATAAGGGGCTGTCTGGTTGAGTTCGGTCTTTCAAGAGATTTTATTTATCCTTTTCAGCCATTGACCTTCTTAGAGGAGTTTTTGATATCTGTTTTGCTTGATGTCCTGATGCCAACCACAATGTGGACTGTTTATTTATTTATTTGCAATTTTGAGCTTGACTCTGCATTAAATGAACATTCCAGTTACTAAATGCATTGAATAATCAATGGAAAGGTGATTAAGTAAGCCATAATTAATCAGCAAGAGGTTGATTTCCAAGAAAAGTTTCTTTTGAAGGATTTAAGGAGTCTGATTCTAGTTGGTTTCCAATTTTCCCTTCTGCATAGTAAACCCCTTATGCTTCTTGAATAAGGGGAGGTTAGAGGAAAAAAAATATCCTCACAAGTAACAGTCTAGAGGCAGAACAACAGGAGATGCCATCATCCTTCCTGGTAATATTCTGGGTGGGAAACTTCATCACCTAATGAAAAAAGCACTCTGATGGATTAACATAGTGGGATTTAAGAGAAATATTCTGATCACTGCAAAATCAGTGAGGATGAAAAATGTGAGCAGGTAATTGAATAGGAAACATTTATATGGCATTGAAGCTGTGCTTGCAAAAATAAATTATTATTAAAGTAACCTTTTATTTAATATATCATCACCTATAAGACGGGCTTTGTAGAATTTCAGCTTGGAAGGACTTCCTTTTGAATAGTGTAAAGTTTTGGCAACTCTTTTTATTGAAGGATTCTATAACTGAACCTGAGCATAGTTTAGGGTATATAAATTAAAATGAACTTCAGAGACCACAAAGGCAAGCATTTTGTGGTATGAAGACTTTTCAATTAATCATGGAAATGGTTGGTACATAACCTTCCTTTTGACCAGGATTTACCTTAATAATTTTTGTATTTTGTATTTTATGAAGTTGCGATGCAACAACAACAAAAAAATTCTGAAAGCTAACCAGAACACCTTATATAAAATATATCACACATAGTTATAAACTAGGAATCATTTACCTCTTAAAATAGAACAGTTTTTTAATATCTATTTTTTAATATTTTATCCATATCAGAAAGTAAGGAGTATCACCTCATCACTGTGGCTTCTGGGGGCCAGCGTTAGGGGAAGGAGCTAAACTCCCGCAGCTTTCTACCCTGCCCCTGAACTTCCTGCACCCCAACTCCTGCCTGCCGCCATCATTAGCTGACTGCATCCTCATGCCCCTTTCCTGGCTTCCCTGCTCGTGGTGACTGACAGCAGCGCGATTCTGCACCATTGTCTCGGTTTGTCGCCTTCGTCCGACCTTGATTATCTTTTTGTCTTTCTGGTTGTGGAAAGAAAGCTCAGTTTACTGTCACAGCTCTCAGTAACTGCACTCCACCTCTGGCTGCTCTCCGTGCCCCAACAGAGACTAGTCCTCAGACCTGCGGCAGTATCTGGAGAGAGTTCGATCCCGTGATTTGTGTCTTTATTAAATTTCATTATATAATTACTCTTTTTTAAATATAAGGAATGTTTCTTTTCCATATAACAGATGGATATGAGGTTCGATTTTTAAACCAGTTTGAGTCTTTAAAAAGGAAAGAAAAAAAGATGAATTCTTTTAATTTAAAAAGAATATACCATTTAACAACAATATAAGTGGAGCTTGAATAGCAAAATATCATGAGAGTGGCAAAATAAAGTTTGAGAAACATTGCCTTGCCTCACCACATTTAAAAAGGGACTCAGATGCAGAGAAACTAGTAGAGAAACGGAAGCAACTGGACGGGACCCAGAATCAGAAGGACTAGAAAGGAGGTGGGACCAGGCAGGACCACACTAGCAGCGTAACTGAAGAGGTGCTAAGCCCGAGAGAGGTGGCTTCTGTCGCTCATCTCTCCAACTCAAGGTCAGGATGAGAAAGGGAGCTGAGTTAGTTAGTGAGGTCAAAAGAGGGCGGAACCACAGAAGCTGAGGACGAGCCCAGAAGATTCCAGGTCCTATAATTAACAGAGAACTGAAAGGGAATGAAGTCCAAAGGTCAAAACCAAGTACATGATAGAAAGCAGTAATAGAGTCAGCTGCCAAACCAAAAATAAATCAGGTCTCAGAGGAAAATATCACCCATTGTTTTATTGTTTTAAATCAAAGCTATGGGTACTTTTTTAAATAAATTTCAATTCTTTCTTTGCAATTCTCATGTGACACTGCCTCAGAGTAGTGTAGAAAGTGTTAGTTTTAAGGACACTTTTGAAATGCCAGTTTAGATATTGTTCGTACAGGCCAAAAATTATCTAAATTTAACATAAGTGATGTAATTATGTGGAATGTTTCTTAAGGAAAATGATATTTACATTAATATCTGTATGCAAAGAAGCCTTTCATTCGTCACTCATGGAACTTAGATTTCTCTGCAGCACTTCTTACCATAATCATTTCAAGCCTCTGAAGGGATGATTCAGATATCTTTATTTTGTCAAATGTTTAGTATTCTTTGTGAATGATGCTATAATATCTAGTAAGTGATCCTCAGTCACTGTCTCCAAACACAAAATAGCTACCTTAACGCATGCTTAATCATTCATAACTCGTTATTAACACTGTAAAAGTTATAAAAATATTTAAGTCACTTAAGAATCTTAGTTGCTTGTGAAGGCTACAAATGTGACTAGCAAACTAAAACTATACAGCATGCAACCTGGCATACATTTCCTCCTCTCTTTACATCCTCCGTGAAATGTACTAATAGTTGGGAAATGCAAAGTATCATTTCTTTGCAGGTAGGTGACTTCATGGCAGCATCCATGAAGAAAAGCATTTTCAAAACTGACCTTCTGTATCATTCACAATGTTCTCCTTGGCATGAGTTTCTGCCATATCCTTATAAGGCAAACACACAGAGGCTCTTTTCTGTGAGACCCTCACACATACACACACGTTATTACCACCCTTAGTCTTTACCAATACATTAATAATGCATGTGCATGTATCATTATAATATGGATTTTATTCTGAAGAGCTTATCTGTTGATTTATTCAATCTTGACATAACTCTATGATGTAAATACTATATTACCATTACTTTCCAAGGTCATTAATGAAAGATATTTTATTCATCCTTGTATAGTCTATTTATAGCACAGGTTTTGGCATAGTGTGTTACTATGAATAAATGTATAATTAATGAAGGAATGCTTTGTACTTTAAAGATAACTAAACTGAAGGGCAAGTACTCTGAGTAACTCGCTTAAGAACACAATGCCTGGTTAGGACTCAGGCATCAAGCCAGATCTTTGCTTTTTAAGTATCATCATTGGTTAAGAGTTTGGACTTTGACATCTCATGAACTTGTATTCAAATTCTGACATGTCAATATTCCCTTCTACTCACCAGAAACTTTGTTGAATGTTTTGGCTTACGTTTCTGTTTTAAAAGTCTTGGTATTATATCTCATAAAATGTGAATAAAAGCAAATCAAAACTTAGTGAATTATTGTGAGAATTAAATAAGATAATACGGATCTAGCACCTTTTCTAGTGACAATATAAGGTAAAAAAAAATCCTTGTGTATTAGCTATTAATATTCCAGCATATCAAGCTGTCTCTTCATATAATGCAAATGAAACACAAGCTGCTTTGGGGCTATAAGAAGGAAGACGAAAGAAGAAAAGTTTGGAATAACTTAGAAGCCAAGGTCAAAAACAATGTTAAAAGGGTGATGCATGTCAACATTCAAGCAGATCTCACATATTCCTACACAGGTTGTTTGGGGCATAAGGACAAGAAATGCAGAAATAAGCACAGTGTCAACCAATGGTACTCGTATAATAATGAGTATATACAGTCGGAACAAGAGTGGATCCTCGAAATGAAGGTGAGATCCCTCATGACACTGAACAAATGTCATTCATCTTTCTCACACCAACATTTTAGTTCCTACTAGAGTCAAGAATAACATTGCCTGAACAAACTGAGTGGTTCAGATACCAGACTCCCAAATCAAATTCCCCAGATTAGAATCTGTGCCTATCACTTCTGGCTGTTTGACTTTTGACAAGTTACTTAACCTTACTAAACTTTCTGTGTTTCAGTTTCCAATCTATAAAATAGAAGAATAATAATACCTATTAAATATGTTTGTTATGAAAACGCAATATATTTACATTTATAAAATAGCAGAGAATAAGTGGTGATGAGCATCTATCAAATAAATAAGAGCATTCATTCAACTTCCTTAAAAAAAAGTCCTACGTCAAGCCTTTCTGACAATTAAAACAGACAATGTACAATTCACAGCTGTAGTGGAAATTAGTGTTGTCATATTCAACTGGGGACAGCACTTTGGAAAAGGTTTGAGGCAGAACACAAGTGCCATGGGGACAGGCATTAGTGTCCCATGTCTACGGTTTTACCCTTGATGATTTGCTTGTTTGACTGCACATTAATAGTCATTCAACAATTCTATACTAGATAAATGACTAAAGCAAAAACAATTTGCTTAACTATGTACCAAATTATTTCAAGATATTGCTTTCCCTTGAAAAACATGTGTTCTTAGCTCTTTCTGCTATCAGAAATTATGATAAAAACTATGTTAGAGAATACATAACTGATACTAACTGAAGTTTTTTATCTGCAGTTGCGTCTACATTCTAATCAGAGATAATTTCGTCTAACCAAAGCAACTTTATTGTGTAAACAACTGCTCAATGAGAAAGATATGTTCATCCATGGCATGTAAATAACCTTACACAGGCTTAGGTAAAAAGATTTATTGTGATCTAATAATACTGGCTAAATTTACGTAGTACCTGACTTGCATTAGGTACCTGCTGTGTGTGGCTCCTTCATTACCACATCTTATCCTCCAAATATAGTACTCTAAAGACACTAATCGCGAGATTTAAGTTATTTGTTTAAGGCCAGAGAGCTTAGTAAACAGCAATAGAGAGGTCTCTATCCCAGATATCTGACTCCAGAGCTGTGAGTAACTTGTGATAGGACAACATAAAGCACTTGCCCAATTAAACATTGTATTAGAAAGGTCATTCTTTTTATGAGGATGGTGTTTTGAAACATTCTAAGAAGGAATTGCACTCATCTCACACGCTAGTAAAGTCACGCTCAAAAGTCTCCAAGTCAGGCTTCAGCAATATGTGAACCATGAACTTCCAGATGTTCAAGCAGGTTTTAGAAAAGGCAGAGGCACCAGAGATCAAATTGCCAACATCCACTGGATCATGGAGAAAGCAAGAAAGTTCCAGAAAAACATCTATTTCTGCTTCATTGACTATGCCAAAGCCTTTGACTGTGTGGATCACAATAAACTGTGGAACATTCTGAAAGAGATGGGAATACCAGACCACCTGAACTGCCTCTTGAGAAACCTGTATGCAGGTCAGGAAGCAACAGTCATAACTGTACATGGAACAACAGACTGGTTCCAAATAGGAAAAGGAGTATGTCAAGGTTGTATATTGTCACCCTGCTTATTTAACTTATATGCAGAGTACATCATGAGGAACGCTGGGCTGGAAGAAGCACAAGCTGGAATCAAGATTGCTGGGAGAAATATCAATGACCTCAGATATGCAGATGACACCACCCTTATGGCAGAAAGTGAAGAGGAACTCAAAAACATCTTGATGAAAGTGAAAGAGGAGAGTGAAAATGTTGGCTTGAAGCCCAACATTCAGAAAACAAAGTTCATGGAATCTGGTCCCATCACTTCATGGGAAATAGATGGGGAAACAGTGTCAGACTTTGTTTTTTGGGGCTCCAAAATCACTGTGGATGCTGATTGCAGCCATGAAATTAAAAGACGCTTACTCCTTGGAAGGAAAGTTATGACCAACCTAGATAGTATATTAAAAAGCAGAGACATTACTTTGCCAACAAAGGTCCGTCTAGTCAAGGCTATGGTTTTACCAGTGGTCAGGTATGGATGTGAGAGTTGGACTGTGAAGAAAAGAATTGATGCTTTTGAACTGTGGTGCTGGAGAAGACTCTTGAGAGTCCCTTGGACTGCAAGGAGATCCAACCAGTCCATTCTAGAGGAGATCAGTCCTGGGTGTTCATTGGAAGGACTGATGCTAAAGCTGAAGCTCCAATACTTTGGCCACCTCATGTGAAGAGTTGACTTACTAGAAAAGACTCTGATGCTGGGAGGGATTGGGGGCAAGATGAGAAGGGGATGACAGAGAATGAGATGGTTGGATAGCATCACGGACTCGATGGATATGAGTTTGAGTGCACTCCGGGAGTTGGTGATGGACAGGGAGGTCTGGTGTGCTGTGATTCATGGGGTCGCAAAGAGTTGGACAAAACTGAGTGACTGAACTGAGCCGAAGAAGGAATTGACTCAAATTTTAAGAAGGATATGATAGAAATAGAAGTTGGCCTAAACTCTCAGTATATTCAAATAATTGGCACCAAGTGTGTATAACAATTGTTATTGCTTTCCCTTTGAATTAAATATATTGGTATGGTTGCATGGTAGCAGGTGCAGTGTCTGCCTGAGAGCCTCTCCCAGCGAGACTTGTCCCAGCCCGACAATCTCAACACAGGTTTACCAGACCACGGAAGCTGGCACCCACAGTTTCCTGATTCAGCTGTTGTCCCTCAGGCCACTCACACTCAGACACTCTTCCAATGCCCCCAGGGAACCTGACAGAGGTTAATAACTGTCACTACTACTTTGACCTGTGTACATTCTTTAAAAGCAAAGCTATGATGATTTTCTATCTTGGTCATACCAGTGACCTGCAATAATTCTTAGGCCTGGAAACACAGGATGACTCTAACTTAGCCTCACTTTCAGGGCAAGTACCTAATGTGAATTTATTTTACAAAATTACAGAGCATGAAGATACAGAAACTAAAACTTACTTGATTAAAAGATCTGAATTAGAAACGTGTGATTTTCTTCTCTGAGGATTTTTGTCCACAAAATTTCACAGTTGCCAACATAGTTTACCTTTTCATGCTCTGGCCCTCCTAGAGTGTGGAGCATATGATTACATACGATATTATAAAGGGCACTTTATTTTTTTGGCAACATCATACCCAAAACAGGTGAGTTTTAACCAGAAAGTACAAAGATTTTTGATTCATTCATATAGGTAACTATCTCTTTATTTTCTGCAGGAGATTGGTATTGTTGAGTCGCTGAGTCATGTCCAACTCATTGTGACCCCATGGACTGCAGCGCACCAGGCTTTCCTGCCCTTCACTATCTCCCAGAGTTTGCTTAAACTCATGTTCATTGAGTCAGTGATGCCATCCAACCATTTCATCCTCTGTCGTCCCCTTCTCCTCTTTCCCTAAGATATGCCATAAGTAAAACAAATGATCATTTTTATATAATACCAAGTGCTTCAGAAGATAAAGATTGGACTAAAAATAAGCACGAATATCTGTTTTGTGTTATTAAGTGTTATGAGTCACTGTTAAAGTAGCTGGTGTTGATGACTGAAATGAGATACCCATTCCAACACCAAATCCTAATTTGGCAGAATAATGACAGAAAAATGCACTTTGATCCAGAGGACAGTAGGAATGACATTGTAGTCTTCTTAATGGGAAAGTGACATAAATAAATTTTAAAAGGTTTTGTGAGTATTCTTGTAATATAAAATGTCAGAGAAAGATCTGCTGAAAGGCATCTGCTCTTGGAAATGAATACTTTGAAGTCTTGATCAGTTCAGTTCAGTCGCTCAGTCATGCCTGACTCTTTGCGACCCCATGGACTGTAATACGCCAGGCCTCCCTGTCCATCACCAGCTCATGGAGCTTGCTCAAATTCATGTCCATCGAGTTGGTGATGCCATCCAACCATCTCATCCTCTGTCATCCCCTTCTCCTCCTGTCTTCAATCTTTCCCAGCATCAGGATCTTTTCTAATGAGTTGGCTCTTCACATCGGGTGACCAAAGTATTGGAGCTTCAGCATCAGTCCTTTCAATGAATGTCACTAAAATTTACCCTCCCACACTCTGAACTAAGCAGTTCTGTTCTTAAGCCAATGAAATGGCCAAAACACAGAAGTGAAAAGTGTTGCACTGTAGTTTCAGTGACCAGATGTTTCTCCCATTTTTTGATGTCTGGAATCCTCTCTTAAGCCATGAAGATTAATAGCCCTACTTGACAAGTGAATCATTTAAAGTGTTAAGCATCAGTGATAAGCTAACCGTCTGATGGTTGGAACAAGCTAGTAGGGAAAAAAGCAGTCTCTGTCACAGACCAGTGGCCCAGTAGATATGGAGATCATTTGATTCCGCATCATTAGTTCATCCACATGATCATTAAGGCTTCCTCAAGGAAGAAAAAAAGCAAAAGACAGCCATCAGACTGCATGTTCCAAGTATTTGCCAACTATTTAGAGATAAAAGACAAGTGAAATAGCTCAAATAATTATTGTTGCATGGAGAAAATGCTGACTCTATAAAGTTCCTATAAAAAACTACTCAGAGATAGACTTGGGAAGATTTTATTTTCTTTACTTCCCCCTCTGCCATTCTGAAAGAGCTAAGCTCTGGTTCTTCAAGAATAGAGGTTCTTAATATGCAATCTCAAGACCAGCAGCAACAGCATTATCTGAGAACCTGTTAAAAACACATGCTATCAGAACCCACCCCAAGTCTGCCGAATTGGAGACTCTGGGGGTATGCTTGGCAATCTGCTTTTGCAGCCCTCCAGGTGATTCTGAAACATACTGGAAGTTAAGAACAAATGTTCCAGTATCGCTGATGCCCCAAGGCAAACGGTCAGTCACATTTTCACTCCACAGATTTCCAAGTGGAAACCAGCCTCTGGTCTGTTGTCCATTTATTGGTAAACTCTAAACTTGAGACAACATGGGAGAAATGATTCTCGGAAGCACAGTTTACTACTTAGAAACAGTTATGAATCGAGATTGCAACAGATGAGCCAGCTGACACACATTTATTATGGGCTCTGTGACTATATTAGTTACTGCAAATGACTCAGCTTCTCTTACAAGAGACAACAATAATGTTGGTTCAAGAACAAAGAATTCCTGGGGAATTCCCAGGCAGTGCAGTGGTTGGGACTCTGCCCTTCCACTGTAGGGGGCACGGGTTACATTCCTTGTCAGTTAAGATCCCATGCAAATGATTAAGATCCATCTAAGTGATTAAAATGAGGGGATTATTTGGATAATATTCAATGTATCCATATGAAAGAATTATATGATAATATGAGTGAGTCACTGCAGAGGTAGGTGGTGTTGATGATTGGTAAGTACGACAGTAGAAAGAAACAAGGGAATGAACTCCATTATTTTCCATTCAAAATATATATTTGAGCTCCTACTACCCACCTGAAACTGTTAGTGCTGGAGACATGATGATAAGCGTGATGCAACTCCAGATGCACAAAGAATAAATAATGTTAGTTGATAAGAGTAGGTGAGAAACAAAAACTGTTTGAAGCTGTCATATCCAGCTGGACAGGTTAAATGTGAGTCTTTGTTTTTTATACAGTTTTGTATTTTGCCATGTTTTCTATTATAGTCATGCCTTAATTTTATAGCCAATAATATAGCATTTCTTAACAAAAAAAAAAATGTAAATAGAACCCCGTAAAATTAAACTACTGCACTAAAGAATGAGAGAAAGGAAAAAAAGATTATATGAGGAAATGTTTTAAATAAATACATGAATTTACTTCCAAGATGTGACCCCGAACCAGTATAGATTTACTAAAGGTTTTTTCAGCTTATATATCTGTAATTTTAAATAATTATAGCTGAGTCTTTTGTCAGGCAACTAGAAATTCATTCTGAAAATCAAATAAAGAACTGCTCATGTTGCTAACATTGTTATTTATTCAGGGAGAGACAAATAGATGACTTCATTAAGAGAAGTTTTTAAAAATAAGTGAGCTTAGCATAGCAAGACACTCAGGTAAAAATCACATTACCTGGACTGTAATTTTATTTCCTAGTTAGCTGTTTTCTCCATCATTATTGTTGCTAATTTGTGTGAGTCACAATTTTGACTTAAATCTTCCTACCCCCTAAAATTGGAGAAGGTAATGGCAACCCACTCCAGTATTCTCGCCTGGAGAATCCCACGGGCAGAGGAGCCTGGCAGGCTGCAGTCCATGGGGTCGCAAGAGTTGGACATGACATGACAGTCCCCCAAAATGAAAAGAATAGAAATTCTTATCTCTGTTAATGTTCTAAAATCAACCAAAATGGTATATAAAGATTTAGGTCTGGTGCCCAGAAAATGTTTCAATTACCTGTGCCCCCAAATTTGCTGTTGTTCAGTGACCCAGTTATGTCTGACTCCTTGCGACACTATGGACTGCAGCAGGCCAGGCCTCCCTGCCCCTCACCATCTCCCGAAGTCTGTTCAAATTCATGTCCATTGCATCGGTGATGCCATCCGGCCATCTCATCCTCTGATGCCCTCTTCTCCTTCCGCCCTCAATCTTTACCAGCATCAGGGACTTTTCCAATGAGTCAGCTATTCACTTCAGGTGGCCAAAATCCTCGAGCTTCAGTTTCTGTATCAGTCCTTCCAATGAGTACTCAGGATTGATCTCCTTTAAGATTGACTGGTTTGATCTCTTTGCAGTCCAAGGAATTCTCAAGAGTCTTCTCCAGGGACACAGTTTGAAGGCATCATTCTTTGGTGTTCTGCCTTCTTTATAGTCCAGCTCTCACATCCATTCTTGACTACTGGGAAGACCACAGTCTTGACTATAACAGACTTGTGTTGTCAGAGTAATGCCTCTGCTTTTCAACACACTGTCTATGTTTGTCATAACTTTCCTGCCAAGAATCAATCATCTTCTGATTTCATGGCTGCAGCAACCATGTGCAGTGATTTTAAAGCCCAAGAAGAGGAAATCTGTCACTACTTCCACATTTTACCCTTCTATGTGCTATGAAGTAATGAGACTGGATGCCGTGATCTTCAATTTTAATATTTAGCTTTAAGCTGGCTCTTTCACTCTCCTCCTTTACCCTCATCAAGAGGCTCTTTGGTTCCTCTTCACTTTCTGCCATTAGAGAGGTATCATCCACATATCTGAGGATTTTTGTTGTTTCTTCCACCTATCTTGATTCCAGCTTGTAACTCCTACAGCCCAGCATTTCTCATGATGTGCTCAGCGTATAAGTTAAATAAACAGGGTGACAGCAGACAGTCCTGTCATACTCCTTTCTCAGTCCTGAACCAATCAGTTGCTCCATACAGGATTCTAATCGTTGCTTCTTGACCCACATACAGGTTTCTCAGGAGACAGGTAAGGTAGTCTGGTATTCCCATCTCTTCAAGAGCTTTCCACACTTTGTTATGAGCCACACAGTCAAAGGCTTTAGCGGAGTTGATGAAAGCCTCCTCAGATAACCACTTTGCATTCTTGTTTTTTTCCCCCCTTTGGGATGGTTTTGTTTGCTGCCTCCTGTACAATATTACTGACCTCCATCCATAGTTCTTCAGGCACTCTGTTTACTAGATCTAATCCTTTGAATCTATTCATCACCTCCACTGCTTATTCATAGGGGATTTGATTTAAGTCATACCTGGCGGGCCTATTGGTTTTCCCCATTTTCTTTAGATGAAGCCTGAATTTTGCTGAGTAGCTGATGATCTGAGCCACAGTCAGCTCCCAGTCTTTTTTTTGCCGACTGTATATAGCTTCTCCATTTTGGCTACAAAGAATGTAATCAATTTGATTTCGGTATTGACCATTTGGTGATGTCTATGTTTAAAGTCATCTCTTGTGTCATTGAAAAGGGTGTTTTTTATGACCAGTGCGTTCTCTTGGCAGAATTCAGTTAACATTTTCTCAGCTTCATTTTGTACTCCAAGGCCAAACTTGCCCATTACTCCAGGTATCTCTTGACTTCCTACTTTTGCATTCCAGTCCCCCCAAATTTAGCAATGCTTAATTGTTTTACTGTTTACATTGATTAATAAAATTAATATTTAGAAGAGCCATCACATTGTACTAACTTAAATCCATGTTGTATTAGTTCTCTCATTTAATAAGTTTAAAGAGTCTCTTACCCTAACTTTTGAAAAAAGCTAAATTATTATTAATAAATATAATTCTGTTACTCAAATAAGAAACAAGAGACTGTATATATATTAAAACTCTACAAAGTCAAATCAGAAAATAGTAATAATGTTAAAGGAAATCATGTAACTATTTTGAGTAGCAATGAAAACATGATTGTCTCTATTGAAAAAAATTTAGCGGGTCCATTTTGCTAATGTGATTGAAGAGACGCTCTTGTATGGCCTTCAACTTTCTCTATCATGAGTGCTTCAACTTAATATTGAAATGATTCTTCCTACTCTTCTTTGAGGCATGGTAGCCGGCCCCGGCGGTGCAGACGCGAGAGACACCAGCCCCGGCGCAACCGACCACGCAAAGAAGCGTGGCCGTGAGGAGCTACCCCACGCCTGAGGCCAGGGCCAGCGGCCGAGAGGAGCTGCCCCATGTCCAATAGGTGGTGGCTGCGTGGGCGCAGGAGGGCCAGAGAGGAGCTACTCCACATTCAAGGTCAGGAGGGGCGGCCTTGAGGAGATACCCCTCCTCCAAGGTAAGGTGCAGCGGCTGCGCTTTCTTGGAGCAGCTGTGAAGAGATATCGCACACCCAAGGTAAGAGAAACCCAAATAAGATGGTAGGTATTGCAAGGGGGCATCAGAGGGCAGACACACTGAAATGATAATCACAGGAAACTAGTCGATCTGATCACATGGACCACAGCTGAATGTGGTCCACTGGAGAAGGGAATGGCAAACCACTTCAGTATACTTGCCTTGAGAACCCCATGAACAGTAACAAAGGGCAAAATGATAGGATACTGAATGAGGAATTCCCCAGGTCGGTAGGTGCCCAGTATGCTACTGGAGATCAGTGGGGAAGTAACTCTAGAAGGAATAAAGGGATGGAGCAAAAGCAAAACCAATACCCAGTTGTGGATGTGACCGGTGATAGAAGCAAGGCCTGGTGCTGTAAGAGCAATATTGCATAGGAACCTGGAATGTTAGGTCCATGAATCAAGGCAAATTGGAAGTGGTCAAACAGGAGATGGCAAGAGTGAACATAGGCATTCTAGGAATCAGTGAACTGAAATGGACTGGAATGGGTGAATTTAACTCAGATGACCATTATATCTACTACTGTGGTCAGGAATCCCTTAGAAGAAATGGAGTAGCCATCATGGTCAACAAAAGAGTCCAAAATGCAGTACTTGGATGCAATCGTAAAAACGACAGAATGATTTCTGTTCGTTTCCAAGGCAAACCATTCAATATTACAGTAATCCAGGCCTATGCCCCAACCAGTAACGCTGAAGAAGCCGAGTAGAACGGTTCTATGAAGACCTACAAGACCTTTTTAGAACTAACACCCAAAAAAGATGTCCTTTTCATATAGGGGACTGGAATGCAAAAGTAGGAAGTCAAGAAACACCTGGAGTAACAGGCAAATTTGGCCTTGGAGCACGGAATGAAGTAGGGCAGAGGCTAATAGAGTTTTGTCAAGAGAACGCACTGGTCATAGCAAACACGCTCTTCCAACAACACAAGAGAAGACTCTACACATGGACATCACCAGATGGTCAATACCGAAATCAGATTGATTATATTCTTTGCAGCCAAAGAAGGAGAAGCTCTATAGAGTTAGCAAACACAAGACCAGGAGCTGACTGTGGCTCAGATCATGAACTCCTTATTGCCAAATTCAGACTGAAATTGAAAAAGTAGGGAAAACCACTAGACCATTCAGATATGACCTAAATCAAATCCCTTATGATTATACAGTAGAAGTGAGAAATAGATTTGAGGGACTAGATCTGATTGATAGAGTGCCTGATGAACTCTGGACGGAGGTTCGTGACATTGTACAGGAGACAGGGACCAAGACCATTCCCATGGAAAAGAAATGCAAAAAAACAAAATGGCTGTCTGAGGAGGCCTACAAAGAGCTGTGAAAAAAAGAGACGTGAAAAGCAAAGGAGAAAAGGAAAGATATACCCATCTGAATGCAGAGTTCCAAAGAATAGCAAGGAGAGATAAGAAAGCTTTCCTCAGTGATCAATGCAAAGAAATAGAGGAAAACAACAGAATAGGAAAAACAAGAGATCTCTTCAAGAAAATTAGAGATTCGAAGGGAATATTTCATGCAAAGATGGGCTCCATAAAGGACAGAAATGGTATGGACCTAACAGAAGCAGAAGATATTAAGAAGAGGTGGCAAGAATACACAGAAGAACTGTACAAAACAGATCTTCATGACCAAGATAGTCACGATAACGTGATCACTGACCTAGAGCCAGACATCTTGGAATGTGAAGTCAAGTGGGCCTTAGAAAGGATCACTACGAACAAAGCTAGTGGAGGTGATGGAATTCCAGTTGAGCTATTTCAAATCTTGAAAGATGATGCTGTGAAAGTGCTGCACTCAATATGCCAGCAAATCTGGAAAACTCAGCAATGGCCACAGGACTGGAAAAGATCAGTCTTCATTCCAATCCCAAAGAAAGGCAATGCCAAAGAATGCTCAAACTACCACACAATTGCACTCATCTCACACGCTAGTAAAGTGATGCTGAAAATTCTCCAAGCCATGCTTCAGCAATATGTGAACCGTGAAATCCCAGATGTTCAAGCAGGTTTTAGAAAAGGCAGAGGCACCAGAGATCAAATTGCCAACATCCACTGGATCATGGAGAAAGCAAGAAAGTTCCAGAAAAACATCTATTTCTGCTTCATTGACTATGCCAAAGCCTTTGACTGTGTAGATCACAATCAACTGTGGAACATTCTGAAAGAGATGGGAATACCAGACCACCTGACCTGCCTCTTGAGAAATCTGTATGCAGGTCAGGAAGCAACAGTCAGAACTGTACATGGAACAACAGACTAGTTCCAAATAGGAAAAGGAGTACGTCAAGGCTGTATATTGTCACCTTGCTTATTTAACTTATATGCAGAGTACATCATGAGGAATGCTGGGCTGGAAGAAGCACAAGCTGGAATCAAGATTACTGGGAGAAATATCAATAACCTCAGATAGGCAGATGACACCACCTTTATGGCAGAAAGTGAAGAGGAACTCAAAGGCCTCTTGATGAAAGTGAAAGAGGAGAGTGAAAAGGTTGGCTTGAAGCCCAACATTGACCAGACCCATGGCATCTGGTCCCATCACTTCATGGGAAATAGATGGGGAAACAGTGGAAACAGTGTCAGACTTTATTTTTTGGGGCTTCAAAATCACTGCAGATGCTGATTGCAGCCAGGAAATTAAAAGACGCTTACACCTTGGAAGGAAAGTTATGACCAGCCTAGATAGCATATTAAAAAGCAGAGACATTACTTTGCCAACCAAGGTCCATCTAGTCAAGGCTATGGTTTTCCCGTGGTCATGTATGGATGTGAGAGTTGGACTGTGAAGAAAGCTGATCGCCGAAGAATTGATGCTTTTGAACTGTGGTGTTGGAGAAGACTCTTGAGAGTCCCTTGTACCGCAAGGAGATCCAACCAGTCCATCCTAAGGGAGATCGATCCTGGGTGTTCATTGGAAGGACTGATGCTAAAGCTGAAACTGCAATACTTTGGCCACCACATGCGACGAGTTGACTCACTGGAAAAGACTCTGATGCTCGGAAGAATTGGGGGCGGGAGGAGAAGGGGACGACCGAGAATGAGATAGGTGGATGGCATCACCAACTCGATAGACATGAGTTTGAGTGAACTCTGGGATTTGGTGATGGACAGGGAGGCCTGGCTTGCTGTGATTCATGGGGTCGCCGAGAGTCGGACACGACTGAGCGACTGAAGTGAACTTGAACTGAGCACCCTGGAAAGAATATAGGTTTCTAGGACTACATTTGAAGCCGGGTGTAATTTCTTTCTTGCTGGATTGTTTGGTAAAGATACAAAGCAACTTATATGGGGTTCACGGGTGTCTCAGTGGTAAAGAATCTGCCTGCGAATGCAGGAGACACAGTTTCAATCCCTGGATCGGGAAGACTCCCTGGCGAAGGAAATGGCAACCCACTCTAGTAGTCTTGTCTGGAAAATCCCATGGACCGAGAAGCCTGGAGGGCTAGAGTCCATCAGTATCTGCATCAATTCAGTAGCTCAGTCGTGTCTGACTCTTTGCGACCCCTTGAATTCTGATGCTAAAGCTGAAGCTGCAATACTTTGGCCACCTCATGCGACGAGTTGACTCACTGGAAAAGACTCTGATGCTGGGAAAGGTTGGGGGCGGGAGGAGAAGGGGACGACCGAGAATGAGATGGCTGGATAGCATCACCGACTCTGTGGACATGAGTTTGAGTGTACTCAGGGAGTTGGTGATGGACAGGGAGGCCTGGAGTACTGTGATTCATGGGGTCGCGGAGAGTCGGACACGACTGAGCGACTGAACTGAACTTAACTGAATCACAGCATGCCAAGCCTCCCTGTCCATCACCAACTCCCAGAGTTCACTCAAACTCATGTCCATCGAGTCGGTGGTGCCATCCAGCCATCTCATTCTCTGTCATCCCCTTCTCCTCCTGCGCCCAATCCTTCCCAGCATCAGAGTCTTTTCCAGTGAGTCAGCTCATTGCATGAGGTGGCCAAAGTATTGGAGTTTCAGCTTTAGCATCAGTCCTTCCATTGAACACCCAGGATTGATCTCCTTTAGAATGGACTGGATGGATCTCCTTGCAGTCCAAGGGACTCTCAAGAGTCTTCTCTAGCACCACAGTTCAAAAGCATCAATTCTTCGGCCATCAGCTTTCTTCACAGTCCAGGAGTTCACAAAAGTCAGACACAACTTAGCAACTAAACAACAGCAACTTATATGAAGTTCCCAACTCTTAGCAGCAATTTTATTAATATGAGCTAATATTATTCAGCTTTTTGCTACTACTATAGATTTCTTTTCTCAAGCTGTCCACTTTTGGTAGAATTCCTTAACAGTTTGTGCCTTATCAAATAGCAATTAGAAAATGTCTATACCCATTTAAAATTCTATGTCAAATGGCACTTTTCTAACCAAGTCTTTCCTGTTCTATTCACACGGAATCATACCTCTCATATTTTACTCACCATACCTTTGCTATATTAACATTTTAATTCATTCCTTATTGTTCAGCTGCTAAGTCATGTCTCACTGTTTGCAAACCTGTGTACTCCGGCACACAAGTCTTCCCTGTCCTTCACTATCTCCTGGAGTTTTCTCAAAACACATGTCCATTGAGTCAGTGATGCCATGTGCAGGGATGAGATGGATTCCTTAATGTCCTGCATTAGATTGTGGGTTCCCAATTGTAGAAAATATACCTAAATAATCTTTGTTGCTCAGGCCTAACCTTTAGGTTATATATTCCTGCACAACAAAACATCTAATATTCTAATGGCTAAATCAGCACACTCTTATTTTTCCTCATGATGCTGTGGGTTGACTGGGCTCCTCTGTGCATCGTCTCGTGTGGACTTTCCTTCTAGCCACTCAAATGCTATGGTTGGAATCATCTGAAAGGTGAACATTCAGGACAACTCATTCATCTGACTGACCACTGAACCTGGACATCAGCTGGAATCTCATTGGAGACTCTCTATCAAAGAGCCTCCATGTTTGCTTTGTTTGCCTTGAGCTTCTAACAGAGAGCTACAACCAGAATTTGCAAAGAATCAATGTTCTGTTGGTTAAAGAGCTGCTAGGAAGCACCAGTGGAGAAGGCAATGGCAACCCGCTCCAGTACTCGCCTGGAAAATCCCATGGACGGAGGAACCTGGTGGGTTGTGGTCCATGGGGTCGCTAAGAGTTGGACATGACTAAGTGACTTCACTCTTACTTTTCACTTTCATGCATTGAAGAAGGAAATGGCAACCCACTCCAGTGTTCTTGCCTGGAGAATCCCGGGGATGGGGGAGCCTGGTGGGCTGCCGACTATGGGGTTGCACAGAGTCGGACACGACTGAAGTGACTTAGCAGTAGCAGTAGCAGAAAGCACCAGATTTCAAGGGGATAGAGAAACAGACTCAACGTATGTGAAGACCATGTAGGAAGAGCAGATACTTTTAGCTGCATTTAGGAAACACAATCTGCAGTGATTTACACGGAACCAGTCTCACAAGAAGTACTTTCTCAGTTTTCGTAGGATGAATATATGTTTACTTTCTCCTTCAGGGCAGTTTTCTTGGGCTCGGTTGTTTCTATGACCTGAAGCATCTATGTCAGGGATGAGTATGTATGCATATTCATTTATGATATTGAGTTGAAGAATGCTGCCTCCCCATGAACTTGAATGATGTTCTCATTGAAGCAGCCAAATCATCTGGTATTGTGCCTGCAATGACTCTAAGAGATACCTGGAAACAAAAGGGAAGTCTCCCTTGTCTGAAAAATATTATTATAGTAATGTGAGGTATGCCATTTTTACCAAAGAAACATTGGTTGTCCTTTGGAAAATTAATGCTGCTGCTGCTGCTAAGTTGCTTCAGTCGTGTCCGACTCCGTGCGACCCCATAGACGGCAGCCCACCAGGCTCCCCCATG
Source organism: Moschus berezovskii (assembly GCF_049115385.1). Classification (NCBI taxonomy): domain Eukaryota; kingdom Metazoa; phylum Chordata; class Mammalia; order Artiodactyla; family Moschidae; genus Moschus; species Moschus berezovskii. Next base: position 9,462,322 of record NC_142468.1, read on the forward strand.
CCTGGATTCTCCAGGCCAGAACACTGGAGTGGGTTGCCATTGAGGTTTACCTAATATCAGAATACAAGTGAGTAAAATATATTTAGATTAATGTTGAGAAAATAATACTCAGATGCTGAATTAATTTAGAAAGTGAATAGATGTGTTCCTTACTCTGAACCATCTTAAACTTGTTTTGCTAGATGATGCATGTCTGATGTTACTAGAGACAGGCCAAGGACACTCTGATGGCATGGACATGAGCCAGATGTAGGTCACTGGTGACTTTGATGTCACTGTTTTACTGAAATAATTTGAATGAAATCCCTATTAAAGGGTTATCCAAATGGGAGGTACAAGTGTAGAAATAATTATGTATTCAAATGTTTTACCAAGATTCTGCTAAGGGTAGTAGAGAAATGATGCAATAAATGGGGTAAAGACTTTTTTTTTTTTTGCTTATTTGTATAAATCTAAGTGATGTTAGGTGATAGGCATGTTTGCCTACTATTGGTATTAGTCCAACAGAAGAAATTGATGATAGAGGTTAGAAAAAAGATAATTGCAGGGGTGAAATGCATGTGAAATATAGAGGAAATTGTGCCTAGGGAAGAAAAAGAGGTTTTTGTCTTTAGATCTCGTAGGGGTATTTATTCTGTTAGGAGGGATGGGAAAAAAGTACCTGAGCTCAAGGGCAGCTCAGAAGGTGGAAAGTAGATGACCGCTCACATCTGACTGTATACATCTCATCTGCTGCATCTCATCAGGTCCATCCCTCATCTGTCGTATCTGCCTTCTCAACGAAGCCAGTTCATTTTTGGGGGTTTGAGGTTTGAAGAGAGAGAAGTAGTAGTTTTCTTTGAGAGAACAAAAATACAGTCTCAGGAACTGAGAGTAAAACCTGTGGTGGAGACTGTCAGCTGTTCATCAAGATCCTGTTTCATCTGTCCTCTTCTTACTTGTCGGAGAATGAGACTGCAGTCTTCAGATGTGGCTATAACATGAGCTCTGTAAGCAGAAGGGTCATGTGCTGCCCTCACAAAAGGTTTCTCAGAAGCAGAGAAGCCCTCTCTATGCCCTCTCTTTTCTCTGTGCCAGCTGGACACCAGCAACAACTAAGTCTCTGGTGAGACAAATCCAGAAGATGGAAGAAGTCCCTGTCCTGTGATCACCAGTTAGGTCTCCTCTGAGTTGGAGGTTTTATGACCTATATGGAAAAAGACCTTGATGCTGGGAAAGACTGAGGGCAAGAGGAGATGGGGTCGACAGAGGATGAGATGGTTGGATGGCATTGCCAACTCGATGGACATGGGTTTGAGCAAGCTCTGGGAGATGGTGAAGGATGGGCAAGCCTGGCGTGCTGCAGTCCATGGGGTCACAAAGAGTCGGACATGATTTAGCAACTAAACAACATGATCTATTTAGGTCTTGTGAGCTAACCTTAAGATTCACCTAGGACTGTTATGTCAATGAGAAGTAAACCTGTTCAGCCATCGTGTATATTTTCCAATCAGCATATCCTAACACATTACATTGGTTGTCAATGTTGAGGGCACATTGGTATTTATGGTCATAACTTGAAGAGAGGCCAGTCCTGATTCTGGGGTGGTAAGGTCCTCCCAGGAATCTTAAAGCAGAGGATAATCAGATATTGTTTCAGTTCAGTTCAGTCACTCAGTCTTGTCCAAGTATTTGCGACCCCATGGACTGCAGCACGCCAGGCTTCCCTGTCCATCACCAACTCCCAGAGCTTGCTCAAACTCATGTCCATTGAGTTGGTGATGCCATCCAACCATCTCATTCTCTGGCGTCCCCTTCTCCTCCTGCCTTCAATCTTTCCCAGCTTCATGATCTTTTCAAATGAGTCAGTTCTTCGTATCAGGTAGCCAAAGTATTGGAATTTCAGCTTCAGCATCAGTCCTTCCAATGAATATTTAGTAAATTCCACATGATTGGAAACTTGCTAAAATGGAAGCACTGGAGAGAATAGAAAGGACAAGTGAGTTACAGGGGTAGGAGGTGATGATCAGGGAATGACATTTTACTGATTTTACTGGTCTAGAGTAAGATTATAGGAGTGTGTTGCTAGACAAGGGGGAGGAAATTAGTGTCAAAGTCCAAAAGGTGGTTGAACTGAAATGTCTCCAATAAAAGAAAGAACAGAGGGAAATGCTGCAAAGGTGGAGGAGGCACTCTTACTCTGCTGTGCCCAACTGGAATTAAAGTGAGATCAGGGACAAACATTTATCTTCATTCTGCTTGTCAGTCCACCACCCCGCAGCCTTTTCAGTCGCAGGACATTTTCAATTTGGCGATTCCAAAGGAAGAGTCATTGAATCACTCTTCGAAGCTGCTCATTTGCATTTTGCTCCCATTGTTTTTAACGATTTTGCTGAAAAGATCTAAACTGTCAGATCATAACCGAAATGCACAACAGTGTAGTCAAAGAATACTGTATTCCTTTGCTTGGGAAATATAAACCTTTATTTCACATTTGCATTTTCCCCGAGTCTGTCTGCTGTAAAAATCTGAAGCTAAAACACAAACCCAGCCTGTTGCTTCTCCCTGAGAACATTAATTGTCTCCAATCATTGTTAGAGCATCTGTTTCACATTTTGACAAGTGCACTTATCTTCTTTTTTCCCTTCATATTTCTCTGGTAAAAATAATGAATAAATTACAGGGGGATGACAAATATGTTGATAATCAAGATGAAACACAAATGAGGTGGAAGAGCCTGTATTTCTTTGCAGAGTTGTAAATTGCTTTTTTCCCCCTTGTACATCGACATGCCTGGCTTAGAATCTAAAAATACTACCACATGGGAAAATTAACAGAATTGCTCAAACAGAAATTATCTTTCACCAATGGAAGTATATAAACAGAATTTCTTTTTGACATTATGTATCATAATTTGTCTTACAATCTGGATACCCCAGGAAAGAATATCTCGTTTCCCATATTTCTAAGAGACTGAGACTGTAGTAACTTTAATATAATCTAATACATCACAGCTGCATTTGGAAATAATTGTTGAATCTTGAATGGAATTTGGAAATATCCAATTGAAGACAGAGCAAATGTTCAAACTCAAAGATACTAACCTCTGGGAGAAGCAACTCCAAATTGGGTGTCAGCAGACTTTAATTCCGTCTCTAGACCATTCCCTTAAAATTTCCTATGAAAAGATTTATTTTCAATTTACAGCCTCTGCTATCATTATACTCAGGAAACAGTTTAAAAAAAAAATCTCATCAGTTTAAAAAAGAAAATGAGTTTGGGTGGACTAGTATGGGTCATCAATGTTACCACACTGACAAAGACTTGTGGAAGTATTAGTCTATCTTTTTTAAATTGTATTTCATTGCTTTTAGATAGAATAGACTCCCTTCAGCTTGCTATGTGTCTGCGCAGACTTTATTTCCCAATACCTGGTTACTGTCATCTGTCGGGAGTTTGAGGTATTTGGCTTGTGCAACACCAGGCTAGGTGTGATCTTAGTGCCCTGAGAACTCAAATATTCTAAGTCTATTAATTCTATCTGCATTTAGATTATTGACATCTTGACCTTTTTTTTTTTTTTTAGCACCACCACTACTCCAAATATGAAACCAAAGAAATGAGTTCAGAACCCACTGAGTCTACATAATCCAGTGAAGCAAGTTCAGACTTGTTGAGAATAGAATGTCTTAGTTATGGTGAAAAATAAAAATCAAATGATACATATAGCAAGTCCTAAGAGAGTTTTATTCACACATTGAAGCATTACAATGCTGTGGTATATGCCTTATTTTGTTTCTATGGATTCTTTCTACACAGAAACCTTTGTCAAATACCTCATAAGTCACAACAAATATTTGGAGCAATGGACCAAAGGATGTGGAATAACAAGCTACAGATCAGCTCAGCTCAGCTTAAGCAGACTGATTTTTTATTTAAAAAAAAAATCAGACAGACAGTCCCAAGACATAGAAGTAGACTGACCCCCAAAGAGCCTACCTCATCCTTTGTTCCAATCCCTCTTGGCTTCCCATTTTCATAATTCCCCTTTCCTCATTTTGGTAATGGTGTGTGCAAAGTAGGGCTTGTACCCACCACCAGTCAATGAAATAGAATGGAAATGGGGCATTTGCACAAGGCTAACCGATAATTGATAATTATAAGTTGTATAACAGCAGGCTGTGTTGTTTATGTCCATAATCCAGTCTGTTATAATTAGATATAGAATATTCGCTCGCCTTCACTGGACTCCTAAGTGCCTAAGGTTACTTGGAGAAGCCCCTACACTGTGTACCTACAGGCATGTGCAGGAGTTGAAGTCTCTGTGGTTATCTTGTAGCATATTTGTGAGTTCTCCTGGGGATGCCTGGGATGGAGTTTAGAGAACAGTTTGCATCCCATTCAGCCAGACTACCCCTCAAACTTCTTAAGAGTAGTAATCAAGGAAGTTCTCTGTTCTTAGAAAATTGACACATCTCATATGTGAAAAACTGCCATGTCATAAATACATTTTGCAGTTACCAACCTATGGGCTGTTTTAATTTAATTATTAAGACACAATTAAGTAGGTTTGTACATTTCATATTAGAATGCTTAAAACTTCAAAGTTAAATTCTTTTGACAAAATGAACTTGTTTTTTAATAGTTTTCCACTTGAATGAATTTATATTTTTTATCTAATAGTCAGAAGCATCATCTTATCATTAGATGTAAATGATAACCTATCTAATATAATTATTCTGTTCAGTCGCTCAGTCGTGTACCACTCTTTGTGACCCCATGGACTGCAGCATGCCAGGCCTCCCTGTCCATCACCAGCTCCCGGAGCTTGCTCAAGCTCATGTCCATTGCGTCAGTGATGCCATCCAACCATCTCATTCTCTTGCATCCCCTTGTCCTCCTGCTTTCAGTCTTTCCCAGCATCATGGTTTATTTATTTATTTATTTTTTCCAGTAAGTCAGTTCTTTCCATCAGGTGGCCAAAGTATTGGAGTTTCAGCTTCAACATTGGTCCTTCCAATGAATATTCAGGACTGATTTCCTTTAGGATAGACTGGTTGGATCACCTCACAGTCCAAGGGACCTTCAAGTGTCTTCTCCAACAGCACAGTTCAAGCACATCAATTCTTCGGTATTCAGCTTTATAACCCAACTCTCACATCCATACATGACTACTGGAAAAACCATAGCTTTGACTAGACAGACCTTTGTCGTAAAGCAGTGTTTCTACTTTTTAACATGTTGTCTAGGTTGGGCATAACTTTCCTTCCAAGGAGTAAGTGTCTTAAATTTGTGGCTGCAGTCACCATCTGCAGTGATTTGGGAGCCCAAGAAAAAAAAGTCTGTCACTGTTTCTATTGTTTCCCCATCTATTTGCCATGAAGTGATGGGACCGGATGCCAGTCTTTGCTTTTTGAATGCTGAGTTTTAAGTCAGCTTTTTCACTCTCCTCTTTCACTTTCATCAAGAAGCTCTTTAGTTCCTCTTCACTTCTTCTATATATCTGTATAATTATGATAATCTAATATATTTATTAGATAAAATATTTATTCAGTTCAGTCGCTCAGTCGTGTCTGACTCTTTGTGACCCCATGAATCACAGCACACCAGGCCTCCCTGTCCATCACCAACTCCCGGAGTTCACTCAAACTCATGTCCATCGAGTCAGTGATACCATCCAGCCATCTCACTGTCATCCCCGTCTCCTCCTGCCCCCAATCCCTCCCAGCATCAGAGTCTTTTCCAGTGAGTCAGCTCTTCGCATGAGGTGGCCAAAGTCTTGGAGTTTCAGCTTTAGCATCAGTCCTTCCAATAAACACCCATTATAAATTCTAATACTAAACTTAAAAATATAAAAATGTCCTTATTCTGATTTTTACGAAAGATGTTTAATCTGGTTATTTTATATGAAACATTACTCATGGAATCTTAAACAATAATTTCAAAGTGTCTGGACAAAACGACAATTTATATCACTGATGTCATTCATAGCATGTCACGGTTTGGGTGTCTGGGAAGCAGCCTCTGAGACAGTTTATTGCTCAGAAAGCTTATTAGGAAGTGACCTTGAAATCGTCCCTATGGAGGGAGGAGGGGAAGCAGGACTGGCTAGAGAAGTGGAGGCTTGGCTGAGACCGAGTATCTCACCCAACCCTGTGGGAAGCTCAGGACCTGAACCGGCCCTTTCAGAGGCGTCCTGTGTTGAATCAGATTGGCCAGGTCTTCTCAGCTCTGCCTCCAACAGGTATGAAATATGGGCTTCTGCCCGAAGAGGGCAGCCTTGCCGTTGGTGGTTCTCTGCAGTTGGGGCCACTTCTAACAAACCGACAGCCGAAGCGGGTTGACAGAGCATACGCTTAACAGCTGGGGCCAGAAGATCTGAGCGGTGACTCTCCATGTTGGCTGCAGGCCACTGCATGTGCTGCTCAAACCCACTCCTCCATGTGTGCCCTCTGGTGCTCTGCTCTAACCGGAGGAAACTTAGAGGAGAAAGATGATCGAAACAAGCGACAGCGCCCGGAGTAACAGCTGATCTCATCAGGGAGCCAGATCAAGGGGGCCAGAGTTTCAACATATGGGAGAGATGCAGTTCAGCCCATAACAGGCTGCGATTACTACGACCACTCACCATGACAATTGGGTAAAGTAATAAAAAGCAGGAGGAGAAGGGGACGACAGAGGACGAGATGGTCGGATGACATCACCAGCACGATGGACATGAGTTTGAGAAGACTCCAGGACTTGGTGATGGACAGGGAAGCCTGGCGTGCTGCACTCCATGGAGTCACAGAGTCAGGCATGACTGAGCAGCTGAACTGAATTAAAACCCAAGTGGATGGCTCGGATACTCAGTATATCCCTATCTTTATTGTGCATCTTCCAACTTTCTGACGATCAGTGCTGAGTAATCCAAGATGACAATGCCCCTTCTTGCATGGAAGTCCTGGAACGCAAGGCACCCAAAGTGCCCTGCTGGAAGTCAGGGTTACAGTGCAGTGATACTCCTGACATGTCTTCTGGCATGTATTCCCCAATGGGGACCAGGACCTCTAAGCCTACTCCATCCAGAGTTGTGGGGACAAGAAGCACATATTCCCCAAGTGAGCCACTGGAAGGGATGGTGAGGGGGAACATTTGAGCGTCTTGAACCCAGGTAGTCTTCCTACTGGGGAAAAGGCAGCAGATAGAGCTCATTGATTCAGTGTACATATTGTGTCCTGGTGGATGCTGTCCTAACTCTGAAAAGCATTTCCTCCAGCTAGAGCCTTAATTCTGTCTTCATAAGGTTGTTCCAAAGCTCTGTTTCACAGACAGCTTCCGGCGAGTGTGGCATGCAATATGGCCGGCTGATACCACAGTTGTGGGTCCTTTTATGAACTTCATTTGCTGTGAAGTCAATTGTTTAGTGTGATGTGTTTTATGGGATTGCATGCCAGCAGATAAAACACATCATAAGCCCTTGGATATGGCGCTGCTTGAGACTGCCTGCTTCTGGAATATGCTTACATAATCAACTTGCCATTGGCTGCCCAGTTTATCTTCTCAAACAATGGTGCTATACTGGTAGCTCAGAATCAGTCTCTCTTGTTGGCAGGTTGAAAGCCAGCAGTGTCAGTATTCTCTGTATGTCATTTAAAATATGATATTTTCTTTGTAGTTAGTCACTAAGTCATGTCTGATTCACTGTGACCCCAGGGACTGCAGCACACCAGGCTCCTCTGTCCTTCACTATCTCTCAGAGTTGACTCAGACTCCTGTCCATTGAGTTGGTGATGCCATCCAACCATCTCATCCTCTGTCGTCCCCTTTTCCTCCTGCCCTCAGTCTTTCCCAACATCAGGGTCTTTTCCAGTGAGTTGGCTCTTCGCATCAGGTGGCCCACGTGTTGGAGTTTCAACATCAGTGATTCCAATGAATATTCAAAGTTGATTTCCTTTTGGATTGACTGGTTTGATCTCAGTGCTGCCCAAGGGACCTCAAGAGTCCTCTCCACCACCACAGCCTGAAAGAATCGATTCTTCAGTGCTCAGTCTTCTTTACGGTCCAGTTCTCACATTCACACACCCTGGTGGATACCCTGGAGCCACAGAATACCCTGGTAGCTCAGACAGTAAAGAATCGGCCTGCAATGCAGGAGACCTGAGTTCAATCCCTGGATTTGCAAGATCCCCTGGAGAAGAAAATGGCAACTCCTCCATTATTCTTGCTTAGAGAATTCCATGGACAGAAGACCTGGCAGCCTGCAGTCTATGGGGTTGCAAAGAGTCGGACATGACTGAGCGACTAACACATACTTTCACTTTCATTCATGACTACGAGAAAAACCATAGTTTTGACTAGACAGACCTTTGTTGACAAAGTGATGTCTCTGTTTTTTAATACACTGTCTAGGTTTGTCACAGATTTCCTTCCAAGGAGCACGCATCTTTTAATTTCATGGCTATAGTCATCATGCACAGTAATTTTGGAGCCAAAGAAAATAAACTCTGTCACTGCTTCCACGTTTTCACCTTCTGTTTGCCATGAAGTAATGGGACCAGATGTTATGATCTCTGATTTTTGAATGTTAGGTTTTAAGACATCTTTTTCACTCTCCTCTTTCACCCTCACCAAGAGGTTCTTGAGTTCCTCTTTATTTTCTGCCAGTAGAGTGGTATCATCTGCATATCTGAGGTTGTTGATATTTCTCCCAGAAATCACGATTCCAGCTCATGATTCATTCAACCTGGCATTTCACATGATGCACTCTGCATATAAGTTAAATAAGCAGGGTGGCAATATATAGCCTTGTTGTATTCCTTTCCCAGTTTGGAACCGGTCAGTTGTTCCATGTCCAGTTCTAAAGTTCCATGTCCAGTTCTAAATATAAAATGATAAAAGATCTAAATAATGAGAGTTTCAGTTCAAGTTTTCTTTCTTGTCTTTCCTTCTCTACATGCCCTCTGAATGCAAAAATCCTTGTATACCAGACCTAAGACATATTCACAGCAGATGGAATAACTGAATAAACCAACAAATTAATGATAAATTATAAGAGAGATTGAATGATAGTCAGTCAGTCAGTCGGTTCAGTCGTTCAGTTGTGTCCAACACTTTGTGACATCATGGACTGCAGCATGCCAGGCTTCCCTGTCCATCACCAACATGAATGATAGTATTTGGATCACATATTCAGCCAGTGTATTTTGAGCATGTTACACATCCACATGGAATATAAAAAATAAATACATCACTGCCCTAAGTATATGGGGCTTCCCTGGTAGCTCAGATGGTAAAGAATCTGCCTGCAATGCAAGAGATCTGAGTTCGATCCCTGGGTTGGGAAGATCCCCTGGAGAAGTGAATGGCTACCCACTTTAGTATTCTTGCCTGGAGAATTCCATGGACAGAGGAACCTGGAGGGCTACAGTCCATGGACTCACAAAGAGTTTGACACAACTGAGTTACTAACACTCAGTTCAGTTCAGTTGCTCAGTCGTGTCCAACTCTTTCCAAACCAATGGACTGCAGCAAACCAGGCCTCCCTGACCCTTACCAACTCCTGGAGTTTACTCAAACTCATGTCCATTGAGTCAGTAATGCCATCCAACTATCTCATCCTCTGCCGTCCCCATCTCCTCCCGCCTTCAATCTTTCCCAGCATCAGGGTCTTTTCAAACGAGTCAGTTCTTCGCATCAGGTGGCCACAAAGTATTGGAGTTTCAGCTTCAACATCAATCCTTCTGATGAATATTCAGGACTGTTTTCCTTTAGGATGGACTGGTTGGATCTCCTTGCAGTCCAAGGGACTCTCAAGAGTCTCCTCCAACACCACAGTTCAAAAGCATCAATTTTTCACACTCAGCTTTCTTCACAGTCCAACTCTCACGTCCATACATGACTACTGGAAAAATCATAGCCTTGACTAGATGGACCTTAGTTGGCAAAGAAATGTCTCTGCTTTTTAATGTGCTGTCTGGGTTGGTCATAATGTTACTAACACTAAGTTAATGAAAAATCTAGCAGTTTATACAGGTATGTGTGAAAAGACAGAATACAAGTATACTGTGAAAATTAATAGAAAAGCTGGGCTGTTAGTGGAAAGTATTAATAATTCTCAGAGGTTGGAGGGCTTAACTTGCTTAAAGGAATTCAAGAAAGGATTTTTCCACAGAGTAGATTTTACTTGATTAGTATCTATAAGAAATAGGAAAAGGCAGCTTGGACCTCTTTGTTTTCAGTAAGAAGCAGCATCCTACCAAAAGGAAAAATGCAAAACATTAAGAAGAGGCTAAAAGAGTAAACCTCAGAAAGAAAACCCTGCTTACAATGTGAGTTCAATGAGGGCTGAGGTTTTTCGTCTGTTTTGTTCACTGTTGTACCCCAGGGCTTGGACTCACGTCTCTTGTGTCTCCTGCATTGGCAGGCAGGTTCTTTACTACTAGTGCCACCTGGGAAGCCTTCCAGGTAAGGTCACCCCTAACACTAAGCCCTACAAGATACTGACACCAGCAACCTTATCTATTAAATTAGTGTATGGAAGAAGTGCTTTAACAGAGACATCTTTAACAACAGAGGCTTAAATGAGGCAGAAATTTATTTATTTTTCTTTTATATAACCATCCCTAAGTTGGCACTCCTCAACCAATTCAATGGTGCAGCCCTCCTCAACAGGACCTCAACATGTTTGGGTTCAATGCAGCCACACCTGCTATCTCCATTGTCCAGCAAGTGAGTGCAAAGAGCAAGCACTTCCAGAGGAATCTGACCCAGATATTGCACACAATACCACATCGTGCTGGTCACATTTCACTGACCAGGATTTGGTTCCATGGCTTCTTAGGTAGAAGGAAGACCAGGAAACTTGGCTTTGGATTAAGTGGTGATGCTCCCAGCAAAGACTGTGTGGGGATGGCCCTGTTGCTGAAATTGAGAAGGAGGAATTCTAGGGGGAAGTACCAAACTCTGAAGTTCAAGGTAATTCATACTTTAGATATCTGCTTCTGATTTTACTTTATTCAAAGACGCCGTGTGTCTGGCTGCGCTCCTGCCTCACTAGTGTCTCCTCTCAGCCCTCTTTGCTGGATTTTCCTTTACGTGCAAATGTTGGAATCTTGGCTCTCCTTCCTCCCTGTCGACTAGTGCTCTATCTGCGGTGAATAAGGAGAGAGAAATCTCAGCAGGTTCAAACACTGTTTTATTTGTTAATCTCATTCTCATAATCCTGATGTGTATATTCTTTATTGTCTAGTCACTCAGTCATATCTGGCTCTTTGCAACCCCATGGACTGTAGCCCACCAGGCTCCTCTATCCATGGTATTTTTCAGGTCAGAGTACTGGAGTTGGGTTGTCATTTCCTCTTCCAATATCCTCTATATACAGAAATTATTTTATTTCTCTGCTGCTGGACCCTACCCCTAAATACCCAATTGCCAACTCAACATTTCCAAGTGGATCTCTAATATATATTTCAAAGCTAACTTGGTGAAAGTGTAACTATAGATTCCTAACCCTCTAAAAATTTGTTCCTGGCTCCTCATGCTTTCTTCAACCTCAATCAAATGCATTACTACACATCCAGTTGTTCAGATTAATGAATTAAGAACCACTCTAGGTTCCTCTTTGGGTGTCCAATCCCATATCTCAAACATTAATTAAAAAAAAAAAAAGCTCTGTCTCTAAATTACATCCTGAATCTGATTGTTCAATTTCTCTATCGTTTCAATACTAATCTAAGCCATCATCACCTCTCACTTTTGCCTGGGCTCTGATTTCTAATTCCTCCTACTACTTGTATACCCTCAATCTAGTGGCCCAAGTAATCTTTCTAAAGTTTAAATCAGGTCATTGTTCTCTTTTATGTAAACACTTTCAATAGCTTCCCATTGCTCTTTGAATAAAATCTACTTATCTCCCCCACCATTGTCCCAAATCAGATGTGATGTTCAAAATAGGTATCACTGGGCACAGTGTGTACAGTAAGGGTCAGACTATGCACAGGTGATGCTGAAGCAGGGTCCTAGGCGCTGCTTCTTGTAGTTCTCAGCTACCCTTGAGTTGCCAAATCATGAAGAGAGCTATGAGGCCCCAGGTATAGACCAAAGTCATCAAAGTGGGCCTTTTCAGGGTTTTGGCCAGTGACTGTTAAGCCAGTAGTATAGAATTATTTCAACACCTTAACAATCAGTGCCCATAAGTATGTACCAGTAAATAGTAGTCTTGTGTGTCAGTTCAGTTCAGTTCAGTTCAGTCGCTCAGTCGTGTCCGACTCTCCGCGACCCCATGAATCACAGCACGCCAGGCCTCCCTGTCCATCACCAACTCCCGGAGTACACTCAAACTCATGTCCACAGAGTTGGTGATGCCATCCAGCCATCTCATTCTCCATCGTCCCCTTCTCCTCCCGCCCCCAACCTTTCCCAGCATCAGAGTCTTTTCCAGTGAGTCAACTCGCCGCATGAGGTGGCCAAAGTATTGCAGTTTCAGCTTTAGCATCAGTCCCTCCAATGAACATCCAGGATTGATCTCCCTTAGAATGGACTGGTTGGATCTCCTTGCAGTATAAGGGACTCTCAAGAGTCTTCTCCAACACCACAGTTCAAAAGCATCGATTCTTCGGCGATCAGCCTTCTTCACAGTCCAACTCTCACATCCATACATGACCACGGGAAAAACCATTGCCTTGACTAGACGGACCTTGGTTGGCAAAGTAATGTCTCTGCTTTTTAATATACTATCAAGGTTGGTCATAACTTTCCTTCCAAGGAGTAAGCGTCTCTTAATTTCATGGCTGCAATCAGCATCTGCAGTGATTTTGAAGCCCAAAAAAATAAAGTCTGACACTGTTTCCACTGTTTTTCCATCTATTTCCCATGAAGTGATGGGACCAGATGCCATGATCTTTGTTTTCTGAATGTTGAGCTTCAAGCCAACCTTTTCACTCTCCTCTTTCACTTTCATCAAGAGGCTTTTGAGTTCCTCTTCACTTTCTGCCATAAGGGTAGTGTCATGTGTGTGAAAACCTCTAAACCCTATTTTATATATATGTATATATCTCTGATTTGGTATCTACTCCCTCTGCCACTTGTTGGACAAACTCATCCACAGTGTATTTTTTCCTATATTTTTAACATGTGTAGCTCTTTCCATGGAGAAGGAAATGGCAACCCACTCCAGTGTTCTTGCCTGGAGAATCCCAGGGATGGGGGAGCCTTGTGGGCTGCCATCTGTGGGGTCGCACAGAGTCGTACACGACTGAAGCGACTTAGCAGCAGCAGCAGCAGCAGCAGCAGCTCTTTCCAACATCAGACCTTTCCACTTGCTCTTCTCCCTGTTTCAGAAACTCTTTGCCCCTGTCTTCTCATGACCATTTCCCCCTCCAATCAAAGGTCACCTCTTCAAAGAGCATCTCCCAGACCTCATTAAGCTCTGAGGCCTCCATGACCCTTTAGCCCCTTTCATCTTCTCTATAGCATTTATCAGCATCCGATTCCCCTGTCTGTTTATATACCTCCGAGAGCAGAAGGTTAATGTTTGATCTTCCTCCTCTTGAAGGTACGTTTTGTAATGAATGCCTTCCTCAACACTCTATCCCTGCTATGTAAATGTCTGTCACTACGTTAATTTGCAATTCTGAATATTCGGTAGTACATACAATCAGGAATAAATGTCTGAGTTAATGGATGCTGAACTCTAAACCTTTATTATGGGTGTTCATTGGAAGAGCTGATGCTAAAGCTGAAACTCCAATACTTTGGCCACCTCATGGGAAGAGTTGACTCACTGGAAAAGACCCTGATGCCGGAAAGGATTGGGGGCGGGAGGAGAAGGGGACGACAGAGAATGAGATGGCTGGATGGCATCACCGACTCGATGGACAAGAGTTTAAGTGAACTCCGGGAGTTGGTGATGGACAGGGAGGCCTGGCGTGTTGTGATTCATGGAGTAGCAAAGACTCGGTCACGACTGAGCGACTGAACTGAACTGAACTGAACAGTCTCTTATGTATCACTCCCTCTCTCATTCTTCTTGATCTTATCTTCCAAACAGTTTATGACCCTCTTTGTCAAAAACCAGTTATTGCTTCACAGATTAGAAGAGATGAGACAACATACCACATTCCACCTTCAACTTAAGTTTTCTTTTAATCATTTATTTATTTAGGAAACTTGGATTGATTTCCATTTGGAGCCAGTACTCTGCTAGGTGCTAAGATACAGAGCTGAGTGAAGAAGTAATCTTTGCCCTTAAGGAACTCAGCATGCAGTGAAAGTAAGCATTGTCAATTCCATGGTCCAAGCGTGCATAAGGTGCTCAGAAAGGCATTGGAAGGAGCAAGCTGTGAATGTATTTAATAAAGATTCATCGATTCTCACAGGTCATGAGTCACCCTAAGTACAGGGGAGGCCAAAGTCACCAGATAAACATGCCTCTCTAAACCTTTCCTTCAATTGGACTGAATTATAAGTAGAACTTGGTAAACTAATAAATGATTTCTGACAAGCTGTCAAAAATTGTTTCATGTTAGAATTTTTAAAAAGAGAGAGAAAACAAACTATGTGAACTGAAACTTTACACATTTCCAAATGTTGCTGATTTAAGCTCCTCTGAAGGTATTCCTTTTTATGTTCTGTGAGAGGAGTTTATTGCTGTGACTTGGGGTTTCCCCCTTAATATATTTCTATCCCTTCCTTCTATCATAAATATATTTACTGACCTCTTACTGCCTGAAATCAAATCCAACAGAATTATTTGAAAGACATATGTCCTTTAAAATTATTGCAAAGAAAGGGCATAAGAATGCTATCAATTCTCCTGCCTCCAATTTTCTCTTCAAGTTCAGAGTTTCACCGTAAGTCAATGAGAGCTCTGTGCTAGAGGGGACTCGGGTAACTCTAAGAATTGGGCCCCCTAGAACCATCCAGTCAGATAATTTATCATTCTATCCTCCTGGAACTGTGATGTTCCTTTGGCCTGTCACCGCTATCTTATTACTTTTGTTTTATTTGTCCTTACAGATTTTCACAGGGTCAGAACCCTACCACAACCTTCAACATGCCAGTTAGCAAGAATATCTAAATATGTATGGAAATTTGTATCTTAGGTTGGGGAACAAAACACCAGTTACCATAAAGTTGTTTGGATTCTAGTTAAACTCTCAGTTGTCACTTTTTTATGTAACTTTTTACTTGTTTATTCTTGTTCTTTCAAGTGAATGTAATGCGTTTGAAAGGTGCCAGATTATCAACACAGATTTAAAATCTTTATTTAGGTCATAGAACAGATACAGCATCAGTAGCAACAGGAAAATATGTTGCCTAATAAATGTTTATTGATGAGGGATCCCTGCTGTAAACAGAGCAGGATTTTTCATAAATATTCCAATTGTTGTATCAACAATCCACTCTAAGTTAGATAGCATATCTGTGAATAAGTTAAATCTTAAAGAGAAAAAGCATCGATGAGAGAAAGAGACAGAAAATTTCTATGTATGTATATACACAAAAGATAAATGAAAAACATATATGCATTATATATTCAGTTCAGTTCAGTTCAGTTCAGTCGCTCAGTTGTGTCCGACTCTCCGCGACCCCATGAATCACAGCACGCCAGGCCTCCCTGTCCATCACCAACTCCTGGAGTACACTCAAACTCATGTCCACAGAGTCGGTGATGCCATCCAGCCATCTCATTCTCCGTCGTCCCCTTCTCCTCCCGCCCCCAACCTTTCCCAGCATCAGAGTCTTTTCCAGTGAGTCAACTCGTCTCATGAGGTGGCCAAAGTATTGGAGTTTCAGCTTTAGCATCAGTCCCTCCAATGAACATCCAGGATTGATCTCCTTTAGAATGGACTGGTTGGATCTCCTTGCAGTATAAGGGACTCTCAAGAGTCTTCTCCAACACCACAGTTCAAAAGCATCGATTCTTCGGCGATCAGCTTTCTTCACAGTCCAACTCTCACATCCATACATGACCACGGGAAAAACCATTGCCTTGACTAGACGGACCTTGGTCGGCAAAGTAATGTCTCTGCTTTTTAATATACTATCAAGGTTGGTCATAACTTTCCTTCCAAGGAGCAAGCGTCTTTTAATTTCATGGCTGCAATCAGCATCTGCAGTGATTTTGGAGCCCAAAAAAACAAAGTCTGACACTGTTTCCACTGTTTTTCCATCTATTTCCCATGAAGTGATGGGACCAGATGCCATGATCTTTGTTTTCTGAATGTTGAGCTTCAAGCCAACCTTTTAACTCTCCTCTTTCACTTTCATCAAGAGGCTTTTGAGTAGATAGATATTATTCCAGTGTACTTCAAATCAGTTTCTTTCCACTCCATGGACAAGGCATGGATATTAGAAGACTAACTCCTTTTATCTGCATTACCAATCCCAACTTTTGTATTATCACTGTCATTAAGATGTGAGATGGTTGGATGGCATCACTGACTCTATGGACATGAGTCTGAGGAGCTTCTGGAGCTGGTGATGGACAGGGAAGCCCGGCATGCTGCAGTCCATGGGGTCACAAAGAGTCAGACACAATTGAGCGACTGAACTGAACTAAATTATATAAATTTATATGTGTATATATATGTATGTTTGTGTGTATATATATGTGTAGTAACTATGTGTTTATATTTAAGCCCTGCATTATCCTTACTATTACTTTATACCATGAATATTCATTTAACTATTTTATATCATCAATATTCACATATTAAGTTTTTTCTAGTGTTATTCATTTCCATTTTTTCCATCTGGTCCAATTTTCCTTCTGCCTAAAGAATGCCATTTACCTTTTTGGGGGAAATATGCCAATGAAGATTTCTCACTGTATTTGGAGATGTCATTTTACTTTCACTTGAATGTAGCATTTTAGGAAGTCTGGTTTTATTATTTAGCCACTTAAAGGTGTTAATTTATTATCCTCTATTCTTCATTTTTGTTGAGAAGTCACTATCAGTTTTACTGATTTAAGATGCTTTTGAGATTTTCTCCTTGTGTTTCAAGAGAGATACATCAGTGTGCGCAGGTTCTATTATATATATCCTGACTGTCTCGTAGAGTGTTTGGATCTGTGGTTTAATGTTCAGTTTTGGAAAATTCTTGTCATTATCCCTACCATTATCCCATTATCCACTGTCCATTATCGCTACCCGATCCATACCCCTTCTCTTTCTCCTCTATCAATAGAGCATCAATTACCAAAGTTATATAATTTTTTAAAACTTTTTTTCCTGTAGTTATATACTTTTATGGATTTTTCTATTCATTTGCTCTTTGTTCTTCAATTCAGATATTTTCTGCTGACTTGTCATTCTTTGACAACTCCTTTCTTTTTCTCTGTAAGATTTGTTCTTAACTTATTAATACATTAGAGCTAACAATTTCAATTACTCCATTTTTAAATGCATTTTCAATTTCAGAGTTTTAGATTTACAGAAAAGTTACAAAAATCGTACCCCACATCCCCTTTCCTTTATTGCTAATATCCTACCTTTGTATGGAACACTTACCACAACTGATGAACTATTCAGTTCAGTTCAGTTCAGTTCAGTCACTCAGTCGTGTCCAACTCTTTGCGACCCCGTGAATCACAGCACGCCAGGCCTCCCTGTCCATCACCAACTCCCAGAGTTCACTCAAACTCACATCCATCGAGTCGGTGATGCCATCTAGCCATCTCATTCTCTGTCGTCCCCTTCTCCTCCCGCCCCCAATCCCTCCCAGCATCAGACTCTTTTCCAGTGAGTCAACTCTTTGCATGAGGTGACCAAAGTATTGGAGTTTCAGCTTTAGCATCAGTCTTTCCAATGAACACCCAGGACTGATCTCCTTTAGGATGGACTGGTTGGATCTCCTTGCAGTCCAAGGGTCTCTCAAGAGTCTTTTCCAACACTGCAGTTCAAAAGCGTCAATTCTTCGGTGCTCAGCTTTCTTCCCAGTCCAACTCTCACATCCATACATGACCACTGGAAAAACCATAGCCTTGACTAGACGGACCTTTGTTGGCAAAGTAATGTCTCTGCTTTTTAATATGCTATCTAAGTTGGTCATAACTTTACTGACACATTAATTATTCTATTTTTCTTTTTAGAATTTTATTATATTTTCTGAGACTGTAATGCACCTTGTAAACTTTTATTCAACTTACTAATCAAAGTTTTTTTAGCATCTGGGTCCAGTAACTTCCATCATGGGTCTTCTGTGAGTCAGTTTCTCTAAATATTTTTTTCTTTTGGTTGTTCATCTTGATCTATTTGGTGTTTTTGTTTTTTTTTTAATGTCAACCATCGTTCTCTACTATTGTGAAGGTTCTGGATGATGTATTCTTTATCCTGAGAAGGTCCATTCTCTCCTCTGATGGATAGCTTGGAAGGGATGATACTAAACCAGTGACTGGGCTGATTTAGAGGCTCAGTTTTACTAGCATCTTGCATTCTTACACTACTAAGAAGGAGCTTTCCAAGGATCCCGCCTGAATGTCTCTGGTGATAACTAGGGTTTTTCCTATTTGATTGTATATTTGTTTTTGATTTTTCTTTTTGGGTTCTTTAGGAACCAAATAGACCTAGGGGTGCCTTCCCAGAGATGGACCCTCCCGTATCCCCTGCCTCTTATCTATAAGAAAACTCTAGCCTCCTCAGCCTTCTCTGAGTTACAAAGATCAAATTCAATCAGAGAAATTAGACAATTCAGAAACAAAAGAAAACCATCCAGTAGGACAAAATAATAATAGTTTTGTCATAAAACTAAGTCAGGGACCTTTAGTTCATCCTCTAGGGCTAACAATAATATACTGAGCCACATTCTTGAGTTGTTTTATACATGCTAACGCCCATCAGGTAGAAGTTAACTACATGCTGATCCCCAGCACATAGACCGTAGACCTGTTGGAGCCAAAAGGTTGTCAACTGAGATTCCTGAAATATCACCCTGTTGCTTCACCAGCAACCAATCAGAAAACTGAGCATGAACTGATCACAAACTCCACAGTCCTCTCCTTCACCCTGTCTTTAAAAACCCTTACCAAAAAGTCATCAGGGAGCTTGCATCTTTTAAGCATGAGCTGCCCATTCTCCTTGTTTGGCCACACAATAAATGCTGTTCTTTCCTTTACCACAACTGGGTATCAGCAGACCAGCTGTGCTGCAAGTGGAGTAAGAGAACCCAAGTTTGGTGGAGTAACAAGCTCTGTAAGATTACAGACAGCTTGTTATACCTTTGGTGGCTTTATTCCTAGCTCCTTAGTTCCCTGCCTTGCAAATGCCATAAAGAGCAAACTATGAACTGTTTAAGATTGACTCGTCATGTTCTTAGCCCTTTAAATTCTAGCTGCTTGATTGCTCTGAATTAATCTTTTGATTTACTCAGACTTATGTCATCCCTCCAAGTTCTGCTGATTTTTTTCCCTTTCAGCCATGGCCTTTTGCCTGGATTTCTCCACCTTTTGTGTTCCATAAATTGCAAATGCCACTAGCAGAAAGAGGCTGATAGAATGTACAGGTCTTAATCCCCACGTTCTAGTCTTGGAAGCTTCACTGATGCCCTCAAACTATTTGTTTTCCTAACTTTACATATGCCATCTAGTTTATATTTTTTTTTAAGTGAAATCACTTATCTCCCACAAGCCACTCCATCTTAGCTAAAAGAAAAAGTTTATCTGTATTGCTTTTCTGCTGTTGTCATTGTTTACTCATTTTTTGAGGAAAAATACATATAATAAAATGCGTAAGTTGTAATTACACAGCTAGATACATATTATATAATTATGCACTTGTGTAACTACCCCCCCAGATGAAAGTTTAAGCTGTTGAATATTTGTGGCATCACAGAAGACCCCAAGAGACCCCTTTTAGTCTCAAATAGTATCCTCCACCCTACCTGGAACCACTATTCTAATTTTTATCTCCAACAATTAATGTTATCTATTCTTAAATTTCATATAAATGTAATAATAAAATACCTGCCCTTTGTGTCTGTTTTCTTGATGTAATTATTTGATATTTATTTATGAAGGTTGCGTGTATTAGTAGTTTGTTTTTAATTTTACTGACGTGTAATTTTAAATTATATGAATATACCACAGTTTTAAAAATTGATTTTGTCTTTGGACATTTCATTTTCAACTTCAGGTTCTTATAAATAAGTGTGCCATATGTAGTCTCTTAAAAGTCTATCTGTGATCATCAAGCACTCTTTGATGATAAGTATATGTATACCAATGAGTATTTTAAATTGTGAAGCAGTATGTTCATTTACATTGCAATAAGGGAAGGACAAAAATGTATTTAGAAGCATCACTATTTACTATTTTTCTAGAAGTGTCAACCACATAGTAATGGAAGAAAATTAAATATAAAAATATTGGGAAAGTGAAGATGATCATTGTCAGGAACTAGATTCTCTAGCTGAAACAAAAAAAAAAACATATAAATGAACAAACAAACCATCAAAATAAACTTCTTGCTTAGAAAATACAATAACATAGATTTAAAAAATCACAATTGACCATAAAAAAGCAGAAAAAGTTGTCAAAGATGGACCAAAAGTAATGATCAGAGCAGATAAGATGGTTTAAATATGTGACTGTCTTCAAAATTAATCTCTAAAATATCAATATATTTAAATATATTAAAATAACTTGATAATATAGAACCCAGCTCTTCAGATAAATAAACTCTATTTATTGACACGTTGAACAACTGGCATCAGGTAATTTGAATTCTGCTCTTCCTGATGCCTACAAATATGGACGTTAGTTTTTAGGAAAAATCTATAGCAAGTACATGATATGTACATTGTCATCAAAAAGAAAACAACTTAGACATTTTAATGTTTCTATAAAGAAAGTTAATCGAACTAATAGGGTGAGTATAGTATCTATTTTCAGTTGGGGTAATGTTGCTTAAATTGACACACTTCTTCCATGCTAACTAAAGAAAGATCTGTTGTTTAGTTAGTAAGTCATGTCCAACTCTTTGTGATCCCAGGAGCCTGCAAGCCTCCTCTGTCCATGGGATTTCCCAGGCAAGAATAATAGAAGAGGTTCCCATTTCCTCCTCTAGGAGATCTTCCTGACCCAGGGATTGAACCCACATCTCTAGCATTTCCAAACAGTTATTTAGCACTGAGCCACCTGGGAAGCCCACAAATAAAAATCTAGCAGACTATGCTGCTGCTGCTAAGTCGCTTCAGTTGTGTCCAACTCTGTGCGACCCCATAGACAGCAGCCCACCAGGCTCCCCCATCACTGGGATTCTCCAGAACACTGGAGTGGGTTGCCATTTCCTTCTCCACTAGCAGACTATAAGACCCTTCAAAGAAGTGGACCTCTGAGAGACCATTCTTTCTTTATCTCTACGCTTCTAGCCAGAGGACAATCAGGTCCACAGTGAGCATCCAGAGAAACAATTGCATTTTACTAATGAACACAGTCTTTAAGTTTCAGTGTTATTTCAGTTCAGTTCAGTTCAGTCCAGTTCAGTTCAGTTCAGTCGCTCAGTCGTGTCCGACTCTGCAACCCCATGAATCACAGCACGCCAGGCCTCCCTGTCCATCACCAACTCCCGGAGTTCACTCAAACTCATGACTACAAGTCTGTATAAAAACATAACATCGGTTTGCAATATAAAGGAAAAAAAAAACTTTATAAGAGTCTAAGTGTTAATGTCTCAGTCATGTCTGATTCTGAGACCCCATGGGTGGTATCCCTCCAGGCTCCTCTGTCCCTGGAATTCTCCAGGCAAGAATTCTGGAGTGGGTAGCCATTCCCTTCTCCAGGAAGCAAACCTACATCTCCTGCATTGCAACTGGATTCTTTACAATCTGAGCCACCAGGGAAGCCCTCTAAGTGTCTAAATTGCATGTAAATAGACATAAGATGGCCAGTAAATCTCATTTTAGTGTCTGTCAAGATAAAGTAAAATTGTGCCTTTAACAGTTACAAGAAAAATTTATAATCGAACATGTGTCTGGAATATGATATATCCTCTATACATATTTGGTGATGGATGCTTGTCCTTTAATTCCTTTTTATGATATTCTCATTAACACTGATTCAGTCAATAATACAGTGCTAGGTACATGGTACACAATTCATAACTGCTGAACTTGAGTCTGAAGCAATATTTAGGTTTCTGGCCAGTAATTCTAATTTACGCCCTTGCCTGGCAACAAGGTTTTTGTTGTTGTTTTTCATTTCCACGACCCCTAAACTTTTCTGGATGGTTGGAGATGAGACAGGGAAAGCATAAACATTTTCTTTGGGCAAAGCTTTCTCAATTTTCCTATTTGGGGCTAATAAAGCATGAGTTTTAATTAAGTTTGTAGGCTTACCATCTGTGAGCATCTGGAGTTACTTTCTGTTGCAATATTGTAAGAGCCACCAATTCCAGCTCTCCTGAAAATATAGAATATGTAGACCAAAGAGCAGGGTAATGGCCAGAAGGTAATATTTCCCTTACAGTCACTTTCTATTCTATCTGTGAGTCCATAAAAGTGTTGGTATAAAACGTCAAAGCCATTTATACTCAATTATTACTTTCATGGAAAGCATATGATAAGTCTAGTTATCCTTTATTTTTCCCATTAATAACACGCTAAATTTGAGATTTTTCTATTCTTAACTACTCACTTTCAAAATACAATTTGTTCAGATCATTGTTTACCTAACTGATAAGACAGAAACATTCATTTTATCTACAAATAGGAAGAAAACTCTAATGTTATTGCTATATTAAAAAAAAAATTATAAGGTTTGCTATTTTTTCAAATGAAAATTTAAGAAACACAAAGGGCTGGTGCATCAATATTTTCAAACTGATAGAATAATTTTGACCAAATAGCCTGATGCGTAAATAATTTTGACCAAAAAGCCTGATGCCTAATCTTTATAAGGTAACAAAAGAATCACTATATCAAACTGGAAAATCAAATCAGCTGTGGTTTAATCATCCAAAGTCTGTGGTCTTGAAATGATGGCATAAAAACTCCATTGTTAAAATGCAACTTTTAATGATTAGTGGTGAAATTTGCCATAGGTGAACGGATATGTATTGAATTTTGGCTTCTGTATAATTATTGCAAAAAAAAATTGATTAAATAACTTCTATTTCTGTAACTGGCAGCAATGTGATGTTGTGGGGAAAAAAGGGCTCTAGACCTAAGCCCCAGTCTCAAAGTAATTTCAGTGAATTACACGCACTTTCAGTGGAAAGCTTTTTTAACAGCATGTAACTGGCAGAAATCAGTCAGTCAAGGGGGAATTTACATTTTCAAAAGATTGTAAATTATTTTCTTGATAAAAAGCCTTTACATTAAAAGGGCAATAATGTATATGTTTTGGGGGAAGGAAATGGTAGCTCCATTTCCAGTTTTCTTGCCTGGAAAATTCCATGGACAGAGGATCCTGGAAAGCTACCTTCCCTGAGGTCACAGAAGAGTCAGATACAACTTAGTGACTAAACAACAGTGCATGCTTCAGTTATCTACTTCTGTGTCCCAAACCATCTCCTACTTTAAAACTTGGCTTAAACTAACAGCTATTTTATCATGTATCATGATTTTGAGGGATAGGATATTGCTTAGGAATCAGCTGTTTTTTTTTTTTTAATGTATCATGTGATGTCAGCTCAGTCATTCAGCGATAATCAGCAGACAGATGGTCTCATCTAGAGGATCTCAAACAGCTTTGCTCCCATGTGTTTGCCTTACTGATGACGACTAGGAAACAGTCAACCACAAAGATGACTTGGATTCCCGTACAGCATGGCAGCCTTAGGGTAATCAGATACATTTGGGATGGCCCAGAATTCCAGAAAATTGTTTTCAACAGGCCTAGGTAATATCTGTAGGTTTTCTGTGACTCATCCTTTAAAAAATGTCTCAGAATATCACGTATTGTGCATTCTGCTGATTAAATACACCACTAAGACTAACCCACATTGAAGACGAGTGAAAATGTCTCCTCTGTGGGAGATGTAAGCCAAGCATTTGTGCCCATTTTAAATCTAATATATAGGAAAAAATGTAACACACAGATGTAAGTTAGCACACTTTCACACAGTGGATACATCTCAATAGCCACAACAATATTAGAAGCAGAACATTAACAAGCAACACTGCAATTCAGTTCAGTCACTCAGTCGTGTCTTTGCGACCCCATGGACTGCAGCATGCTGGGCTTCCCTGTCCATTAACAGCTACCGAAGCTTACTAAAATTCATGGCCATCTAGTCGGTGATGCCATCCAACCATCTCAACCTCTGTCATCCACTTCTCCTGCCTTCAACAGTTTGCAGCATCATAGTCATTTCCAATAAGCTCTTTGCATCAGGTGGCCAAAGTATTGGAGTTTCAGCTTCAGTATCAGTCCTTCCAATGAATATTCAGGACTGATTTCCTTTAGGATGGACTGGTTGGATCTCCTTGCAGTCCAAGGGGCTCTCAAGAGTCTTCTCCAACACCACAGTTCAAAGGCATCAATTCTTCGGCATTCAGCCTTCTTTACTGTCCAGATCTCACATCCATACATGACTACTGGAAGAACCATAGCTTTGATTAGACGGACATTTGTTGGCAAAGTAATGTCTCTGCTTTTTAATATACTGTCTAGGTTAGTCATAGCTTTTCTTCCAAGGAGCAAGTGTCTTTTAATTTCATGGCTGCAGTCACCATCTGCAGTGGTTTTGGAGCCCCCAAATACGAAGTCTGTCACTGTTTTCATTCTTCATGTATTTGCCATGAAAAGATGGGCCTAGATGACATGATCTTAGTTTTCTGAATGCTGAGATTTAAGCCAGCCTTTTCACTCTCCTCTTTCACTTTCATCAAGAGCCTCTTTAGTTCTTCTTTGCTTTCTGCCATCAGTGTGTTATCATCTGCATATCTGAGGTTATTGATATTTCTCCCAGCAATCTTAATTTCAGCTTGTGCTTCATCCAGCCCACATTTAGCCTGATGTACCCTGCATGTAAGTTAAATAAGCAGGTTGACAAAATACAGCCTTGACGTACTCCCTTCCTGATTTGGAACCAGTCTGTTATTTCACGTCCAGTTTTAACTGTTGCTTCTTGACCTGCATAAAGATTTCTCAGGAGGCAGGTCAGATGGTCTGGTATTCCCATCTCTTGAAGAATTTTCCATAGTTTTTTGTGATTCATACATTTAAAGGCTTTGTCATAGTCAATAAAGCAGAAATAGATGTTTTTCTGGAATTCTCATGCTTTTTCCATGATCCAGTGAATGTTGGCAATTTGATCTTGGTTCCTCTGCCTTTTCTCAATCCAGTTTGAATTCTGCAAGTTTATTGTGCCCATCTTTACTGAAATGTTCCTTCAGTATCTCTAATTCTTTTGAAAAGATCTCTAGTCTTTCCCATCCTGTTGTTTTCCTATATTTCTTTGCATTGATCCTGAGGAAGGCTTTCTTATCTCTCCTTGCTATTCTTTGGAACTCTGCAGTCAGATGGGTATATCTTTCCTTTTCTCCTGTGCCTTTTGCTTCTCTTCTCTTCATAGCTGTGTACAGCCTCCTCAGACAACTATTTTGCCTTTTTGCATTTCTCTATCTTGGGGATGGTTTGGATCACTGCCTCCTGCACAATGTCATGAACCTCCATCCATATTTCTTCAGGCACTCTATCAGATCTAATCTCTTGAATCTACTTGTCATTTCCACTGTATAATCATAAGGGATTTAATTTAGGCCATTCCTGAATGGTCTAGTGCTTTTCCCTACTTTCTTTATTCTTCCCCCTTTAAGTTATATAAGCCACTCGAGAGTAGCCACTATCCTAACCTGTAGCAGCATATTTGGTTATTGTGCTTTACAGTGGAATTAGACATATATCTTTTGGATCTATCTCCTTCCGTTCAACACTATGCTTGTGAGAATCCGTCTATAATATAGGATATAGTTTTAGCATTTATTTTCATCGCTGTATAGTATTTTATTTTTGAGAACATAACACAAAATTTATCCCTTCTGCTACTGAATAAATAGATATATGCGTGGTTCTCAGTTCAGGCTAATCTTTAAAACTACAGATATCTTCTCCTTTGCAGACTTTTTTTTTTTTTCTGGCTATACGGAAAGATTTTTTTCCACAACTTCACATGGAACAATAAAAGTGTTTAATATATAGAGATAAAGGGGACACGTCACTTTCATATTTTTTGCCTACATATTTCAAATGTGTACTAGAAGATGTAAAATATTGACAAGAGATCAAATAAGTATGTTTAAGGAAAAAGGCATTTCCTTTCCCTGCAAAACTTACTTTCAGGTATCACTATTTCCTAATACTGACCAAATGACTTATATGTTTACTCAGGCAAAGTGCTAGACACAAGGATGTCTCTGCATTGATATTACAGCCAAGGGTGCCACAAATAAGGAACTATTGTGTTGGTTAAAAGATTCGTTCAGATTTTTCTGTAACATCAGAGGAAAAACCCAAATGAACATTTTGGTCAACCCAGTGTTTATTGTGAAATGATCACTTCTGTGCTTTTCATATCCTTACACAGATTTTGTCTATTGAATCACTAGCTGCTCCCTACAGCTAGGATGGTTAAAAAAAAAAAAAGAAAGAAATTTTACCTTGAGTCTTAGAATAATGTATTGCCAGCCCAGTTTCAAACAAGTATAACTTCAAAAGTTTGGGGGGGGGGATTATAACCCTTGAAAAATAAATAAGAGCCACTGATCAGCTGTAGAGAAAAGAAACTTCCTCCAGCACAAAACATAGTATAGACAATTTGTTTCAAACTGAGATCAATGTAGCCTGAACACAAATGACAGTGGATTTTCTGTGCCTTTGCATGGAATCAGTTACTTGCTGTTGGGAATGATTCAAGAAGAAAATAAGGCAAAACATAAACTTTTTTTAAAATGAAAAGTTCAGATTAAGCATGAGAGAGGAATGATAGCTTGTTTCACCACTAGTTATCAATAAATAGCTCTAAATGGTGTGACATGTTCCTTAAAGGGATTTTATAGAAATATATGGTATATACCTAGACTTTTTGTTTGGACACTTGATAGTTGTTTCTCTGGATTCTGTACTTTCCCCTTTGATTATTTGTGCATTTTTCATGCAAAAGATTGATAATGACCATTTCATCAGTTTTGTACTTGTGATTGCTTATATTGCATTTGAGGTTAGTCATTTTATCCACATTTTGTTCACTGGCATGTTCTCTCACAAGTCAATAAAGCAAAGAATTGGTTTTAGGACTCTTCTAGAAGTTTCCATGCTTTTTAGATGAATAATGAAGGCCTAGATAGAAAAAAAAAATCCATGGAAGGATTGAGATCATAAAAAAAAAACCACAACTGTTGTTTATTACAGTACATTGACAAATATGTAAAAGTTAAATTGCTTAAAAAGGAGCTCAGTTCTTTTGTTTATTGTGTATTTTTATTAATTGTTTCTTGAAATTGCCATTCTTGACTTTAATAGTTTTGAAAGCTCTCTTTATCAAAATAATTGTGATTCACTCTCATAGATTGGATATCTGGGGTTTAAAAGTTCCTGCTTCATTATTCTTGGTTGGAAATTGGCCAGCTGTTCATGTGAGTGTGATCACCTATGTGAAAACAAGTGTTGTCAGTGCTTGTCAAATTCACCCAATTCTTTTCTGCAATCAGGAGACCTTTGCACATAGCTTATGGTGACTTCTGTAGTACATCTATATTTTAGCTAAATCTAAAGAATAAATTACAAAGATCATAAATGATGTAGAAAAAGACAAACCATGGGAAAGAGGTTTCATGGAGCAAAATGACTGGATTTTAGCCAAGCCAATCCTTTATGGTCTTCAGTAGACGTGACAGTGACTCATGTGGAGTATAAAAATTGTTAACTACGGTCCATTACCCTCATCTGGACATGCCACCCTTTAGGACAAGTTTCTATAACAAGACTAGAATTTCTAAAATGATGGCGACAAAGCTGTTGCCATAAAACTCATTAAAATATAAATCTTCAATATTAAATATTTTTATTTATAAATGCCATTCGTAAGCAAGCAGCAGTGGTTGGACTCCTGGTAAAGCTGTGATAAGGTATGAAATCTGACCCTCCACATGATGGACATTTAAAGGATTATGCACGTTTTGGAGAGCAGGATCACAGGAAGCATTAAGAGTAACGTGTGTGTGTGTGTGTGTGTATGTGTGTCAACCTTTATGGTATCTTCAGACATCTTGCAAGGTCTTATACAGGTTGGAGAGTTTTTTTTAAGTGTTTACCCTGTATGCTGCTGCTAAGTCGCTTCAGTCGTGTCCGACTCTGTGCGACCCCATAGACGGCAGCCCGCCAGGCTCCGCCATCCCTGGGATTTTCCAGGCAAGAACACTGGAGTGGGTTGCCATTTCCTTCTCCAATGCTTCACCTTTATTAAAGATAAGACATGTTGGGTGGACCAAAATTTTCTTTTAATACAGTAAATTGGATCCCCTTCCCATGTCCTCATAATGTTCTGTTCCGTTTATTAGTCTATTCCTGTAACTTTGCAAAGTTCGAATGCTAAAGCAAAGCAGCTTGCAATGACGGATTATGTTTACAAGATAAATTGCAAGACAGTATAAATCAATTCATGTAAAGTTACAACTGTTTTATTTCCTGTCATTTATTAAACAAATGAGCCTATATTCCACTGTTTTTATCCACATAATAAACTTGTATATCACTGGAGATGCCTCTGTGTATGGTAAAAAGGACAGAGTTTCTGGAAAGATATTTGATACAAAATTTATTTGCGATATTTAATAGCTACCTACCCTTGAGCAACTTTCTTAACCTCTTTGTGTCTTTATTTTCCTCACTGTAAAACAATATTACTAAATGCAGACAGTGCTCAGAAAGTTACCCCCCAAAAAAATGATGAGTAGAAAAATCTCCCAGAAGAAGGGATTACCTCTCTATAGAAGACACTTCATGCCAGGTAAAATTTTGTCCCCAGGGACTTTATTGGTAAGCCTAGAATATATCATATTCCTTAAAAACAAAAAAACTTCCAGCATCACTTCATCTAACAAGTTTCCTGACCTCAGTCCATTCCCATAGAACTGACAATCCTTATTTTCATTCAACATTTGTATCTATACGAGTGCCTTAAAATATTATTCTATGTTTTTCTCTTTACTCGTGGAGCCCATATGCCCTGCAACGTAAAAAAAAAAAAAAAAATGAAATCATCCCTGATCTCACAAGGCTCCTACCATAGTGCTCAACCGCAGACTCATTTTTTTATAAAGATTTTTTTAATTTATTTATTTTAATTGGAGGCTAATTACTTCACATTATTGTATTAGTTTTGCCATACATTGACATGAACCCGCCCTGGGTGTACATGTGTTCCCCATCTTGAACCCCCCTCTCACCTCCCTCCCCATCCCATCCCTCTGGGTCATCCCAGTGCACCAGCCCCGAGCATCCTGTATCATCCATCAAACCTGGACTGGCGATTCGATTCACATATCACAGACTCTTAACAAACATTTGAAAGAAAGAAGAATGGATCAAAGCCTGAGGTTATGATTCAAAAGAGATGTGAGGAAGAATACATGACTAAGAGAAGCACAGAAGAGTGAACTTATCAGCTGTTCTCCAGATCATCAGTCAAATATGGTGGCACTTACATGATTTCAGGGAAAAAAAAAAAGTGTAGTAATATCCCAAAATGTACTTTTGTTTTGTTGGCCAAGTTTGAGGATGTATGTGTATGCACAGGTGTCGATAAAGTGGTTCAATAATATTAACCTTTTTCAATAATGTGTTGATTCTTGGGAAATAAGCTCAGGATAGATCATTAATAAGAATTTTCAGGAAGATTATTTTAACGATTTCTCTACGATTTTACTTTAGATTTATGGCCAGTAAAGTAATATGGGCAGTTTAAATTTTTGTAACATATCTCCTGGGAGGAAATCATGGTACTACGTTGTTATATTAAAAAAGGGGGTAGATATGGGCAGTGATAGGTCTTAACGACAGCTTTCCCCTGAGATATAAGTTAACAACAAAGTTGAAACCCTGTGCAGTTGGGTGTGGTTGGTGATAGAGCTAAGTTATAGCTAACAGAATGTGGGATGAAGCGATGGGCCAGGCTATGGACAGCTTCCTGAGCAATGTTTGATTTCTCCTGTTCTGTCCCCTGCCACCAGCAGTAAGAGATCTTGGAGAATGGTGAGAATATAAGGTGGAAGTTGCCAAGGAACCCTGTGACATCACATTCAAGTAAGCTTCCCAGGAGATCTTTCAGACCAGAAGTCTACTTTGGACTTCTGCATGATTGAGAAATCTAATTTCATTTTGTTCAGCTATTGATACCCTAACTAAAACAATGACATTCTCTTTAATTAATATTTTAAACTGATTAATAAAACTTGACACAGTAAATTCTTAAAAATTTAAAGGTTTTTAAAATTAAGAATAAGCTTCAAACATACACTAAAAACAAAAGATGTTTAATGAATCCACATACCATCACTTGGTTTCAACTTGTCTTTTTTTTTTAAGTTTTCCCTCTTAGTTACATTTATGTGTGTGTGTGTGTGTGTGTATTTACATGCAAGATACAGAAATCATAAGGCTTTGTTCCAAAATATTTCAGAATGTATCTCTTAACATAGGGAAATAAGGGGATTAATGGCAAGGATTTTTATATAATTATCTAATATCTAGTCTACACACAAATATTTCAAAGTTGCATTTTATAGCTGCCTTTGATAAACTTGGATTCCAGTCAGGATTTGGGAACTGCTCATATCTCTTTAATCTTTTAAACCAGAAATGCACCACCTCCCCTGTGTCTTTATCTTTCTTCCCCTTCTGTGTGTTTTTCCAGTTGCCAGTGTACAAATTAACACAAACTCAGGGGCTTAAAATTTTATTCTCTTACATTTCTAGAGATCGGAAGTCCAAAATGAGTCCTAAGGACTAAAATGAGATAGTCCATCCCTTACGTCTTTCGCTCTGGAGGCTACCAGCTTTCCTTGGATCCCGGGACATCCCTCTGAGCGCTGCCTCTCTGGAGCACACCACCTTTTCCTTACTGTAAGAAAATCTCCCTCTGGATTCCTATTACAGGGCACTTGTGACCCTTTACAGCCCAGTCGGATAAGCCAGGATTGTCTTCCCATCTCAAATTCTTAATCACATATGCAAAGTGCTTTTTGCCGTATAAGGTAGCATTCACAGGTTCTGAGGACTCAGGTTTCTTAATCTTAATTTCTGGACATCTTGGTGCACCATTTCTAGCCTACTCCAGCGTGTGGTGATACTGATTCCTTGAAAAGATCAGGCTAATTTTCTTACAGACTGCCCCACCTTCTGGATTTGCCTGATTATTACTTCACTGTGTCATTTAACTTGTTCTTCTATGCCCCATATATCTTATACAGTAAATGTTAGGTCTTCAGGCTTGATGAGATTTAGGTTAAACATTTTTGGCAAAAAATAATTTATAGGAGATGCTGTGAACTTCAAGATTGTATCACTGTCAGGTTTTTCCTGTTTTCCAGTAATATTAACTTTGATGACATTAAGGTGGCCACTGCCATATATCGCTGGTATATTTTTCCTTTTGCAATTGTCAAGACATCTATGGGGTAATATTTTGACGCTCTGTGACCATCCTATTTTCTAATCTTTTATTTAGTAATTTTCTATCCTACTGTCTCACTTTGTTTTTTCTGCTGTCTTTTTTGGCCAACCTCTTAAAACTTAGCTAATCCGCTCTTTCTTCCCTTACAGATACAGTTGAATCAGGGTAATTTAATCTTTGATGCTAATAGATCTCATAAAGTCCAGGGTCATCTTTTAAACATTAATCCTCTTTGAACACTAATACAGTGACAAAGAAGAAAATTTAGAATTAAGAGATCATGTTACAAGGGTCCCATTTCAAGGAGCTTTGAAACAGTGACCCCTTCTTATATCCTACAATGGATTTCAAAAGAGAGTCTTGGATTTGACCCATATGTAGCTATGACATCATAGGCATATAAAAACAGAAATCAAACTATTGTCTTCTGTCCCTTGCATTATAGTAAGAGGTTATCACATTTTGAAAATTGGCACATTTTGATATCATGTTTTGTGTTAGTTGGAATGAAATTGCCTTGATGTGGAAGGTGCTCTCAATGGAGGTATCATACTTGTTTTTCTGAAAAGGGATCACTTATATCCAGATGGAACTCACTGTGAGAATATGGTCATGATCACCTTTCCATTTGATTCTCATCATCAAAAGATTATAATTATTTGCCAGCAGGGGACTGATTGAAATTTCCCAGAAAAATGATCTGGTGTCATTTTCTATATTGTCCATCCCTATAATCTCTCCCACAGCCAATGATTAAAAAAAAACTGTTGCCAAAAATAAGTCAGTGCCTTGGGAAATCGCATATAAGATGCTAGCCAGCTGTTTCCTTTCTCACTAAGTACTGACTGAAAATAGAGGGATAAATTGTTGGGATCAGGACTTTAGGTTAGAATGGATTAACTTAACGACTGAGATGTATGACCATAGCAAGCTCTAATATTTTATTTTCTGGATAGAGTCATGAGGAAGTGATAGCCAGATCTTCAAGCACCCCAAAACCAAAATAAGATGGATGAAGAGACTGATTCTTTTGAGTTCAACTATTTTAGTTTTTTTTTTTTTTTGGTTTTTCTCTTATAAGAAAATTACTCCACACACAAGAGTAAGCTAAAGACAAGTTTGTTTGGATTTCTTTTTTTCATCTTCTTCCAGTCCAGAAGGACTAGGTTATTAACTAGATAGGATTGACAGGGACAAAATGCCATTTTGAAATCTCTGAAAGTAGCTGAAGAGACAGAGGTGACAGTGTTGCAAGATATTTGGGTGGGTTAAGAGAGTTGAGAGAGTGAGAGTCGGACCATAAAGAAAGTTGAGTCCTAAAGAATTGATGCTCTTGAACTGTGGTGTTGGAGAAGACTCTTGAGAGTCCCTTGGACTGCAAGGAGATCCAACCAGTCCATCCTAAAGGAAATAAGTCCTTTGGAAGGACTGATGCTGAAGCTGAAACTCCAATACTTTGGCCACCTGATGCAAAGAACTGACTCACTGGAAAAGACCCTGATGCTGGGAAAGATTGGAGGCAGGAGGAGAAGGGGACGACAGAGGATGAGATGGTTGGATGGCATCAGCGACTCCATGGACATGAGTTTGAGTGAGTTATGGGAGTTGATGATGGACAGGTGATGGCATGCTGCAGCCCATGGGATCACAGAGTCGAACACGACTGAGCGCCTGAACTGAGAGACTAGAAACAGAGACGCTGTTCTGTCTCAGGAAGGAGAGGGTTATCGTGGAGACAGGAAAGGTCATGTACCTCAGTTCTGAATGTACCAGCTTCTGGATAAATCCTGACCCAATGCTCCTGGCACTGACTTGAGCCCTGGCAAACCGTGTGCCTGTCTCTGGGAAAACGTCATCACCTGAAGCACTTCCTCTCCAGGGTCAGTCTTGCAAAGATATGAGGATCTGGGCAGTCAGTTAATGCCAGGAAATGCGGTCTCATCAAGCATGCACTAAGCAGTGCGTCCTGCAGCAGGGGGCGAGAGCGAGAATAGCAGACCCAGCCTCCATCCCGTCCATGCCCCTGTGGGGGCAGAGCTGTGGTAGCATTTCACCATCCTCTGTCAAAGTGGTCCTCAAACTTCAGTGCCCCCCAGAGTCACCTGGGGACTTATTCAAACACACATCACTGGCGCACACCCCATGAGTCATGAGAACCTGCATTTCTAATGACTGAGTGACTGAATGGAACTGAACTGAAAGAATTCCAAGGAGATGCACCCTCGGCCAGCACAGGACCCATTTCCCCACTACTGCAGCTTATTTTTCTGTCAGGCTCTTTCACCCAATTCTTTCCTTTTGTTCAGCCTGCCAGGCAGCAACACTGACACCTTTCTTCAAAGCAGTGCTCCGGAAGCCAGTGTCAATGACCCTCCCCAGCCAGGGCCTCCATGCCTCCCGGCCTGTGAGCATACGTGATAGCATGTCGGAACTCAAAAGGACCCTGGCAAGTGTCCTGCAAACTCTGCTACTCAATGTGGGTTGGGACACAGCATTTTCCTGAAGAATTAGTCATTATGTGTGATGGCATTTCCCTGGCACCAGTGGTCCATGGACCAGGAAGCGTGCATCTTTGCCTCCAACTTGTCTCCCAAAGATAAGCATCTCCAAAATGTGTATTTTGCTTCCACTCAGTGGCTAGTCATCCTTCATGGTAGTTCAGGACGCCAGACCTGCCTCCTCTGCTGAGGAGCTCAGTGTATCATTCTTGCTCAACAGACAGGGTCAGAGCCCTGGCAGAGGGCTTACCTCTGTGTCCCACTGGTCCTCGATCTTGCTAGGTGTTTCTGTGACACATAATTAGCTGCACACAAAACTGTATGCCGCAATACCCGATTTTATAAGAATACACTATCCCTCTGATACAGCTTTTAAATGTATTCATTGAAACAACGCAGCCTTCAGCTCATAATATTAAGAGGTAGGAAAGAGTACAAGAAGGAGACAGACTTTGTCATCACAGTTTATGCAGTTATTCGGGGGAGGAGATATTACATACGAATAATGTACTTACTAATGACAGAAATATAGCACGCAAAAGGAGTATGTATGCTGCAGAGGTCTCGCACCAGACTTGTCTTTGAGGAGACGCTGTTTGAGCAGTATGCATTACGTTATTCAATACCCATTTAACAGGTCCACTAAGCTCCACTGTGAGGAAGACACATTCAACTCTCTTCCAGTCCTTTAGAGCAGGGCAGTCTGAAAGAGCTTTCTGTAATGATAGAAACTGCCTATAATTGCCTGGTCCACCATGCAGCTTCCAACTGCTTGTGGCAATTGAACAATGGAAATGTCATTAGTGTGACTAAGATACGCTCTTTTTATTTGTGTATAAACATTTTTTAAAAAGTCACATGTGGCTGGGAACAGGAACTTCTCAGGTGGCACTAGCGGTAAAGAACCTGCCTGCCAGTGTAGGAGACTTGTAAGAGATGCAGGTTCGATCCCTGGGTTGGGAAGATCCCCTGGATAAAGAAATGGCAACCCACACATATTCTTGTCTGAAAATCCCCATGGACAGAAGAGCCTGGTGGGCCATAGTCCATAGGGTCACAAAAAGTCAGACACAACCGAAGTGACAGCACTGAAGCACTGTGGCTGGGAGCTACCACTCTGGACAGCCCCTACAGACGCTATGGTGACCCAAGGGAAATACATAATTTTGTAGGAAAAAGCTGTCAAGATAACAGGGTTTATTGAGAATCTGCAAAGTTTGGACAACAGATGGAAATCTGATAAAGCAGAAAGCCAAGCGTTTAGTTCATACCCGACACATTCCCAGTTTTGCTTATCATAACCTTCTGTTTCCTAGCTGTGTTGTTCACTTTTTATTTGAATTTATCCAACAGATATGTGACGAGATCACTGCTCTTTCTTGCCAACGTGTCTGTCTCTGGTTTCCTGCCCTGGGACCTTATTTATGATTTCTTCCCTGAATGTTAAATAGTCTCTCTTTTTTTTTTGTTTGCCTTTGAAACTATTCCTAGTGTTGAAGTAGACATTTTTTGACTTTGAGGTATACCCCTAAATTCATATACCTTCTCAATATTTCTTCTCAGGTTCATGTCCTAAGAAGTACACTGATATCAAACTTTTGATTCAATATTGACCCAACTAACACTATTTTGTACCAATGTAAGTGCTTTATTTTTAAAGCAGTCCCATATCTAGTATGTAAATAAGCAACCCAATGAAGTCTATAACATGAGTAAGCCAACACACTACTTATTTTTATTCACTGGGTATGTTCTTCATGAGACTGCCAGTTTAATAAGAGCAGATTCTTTACTCACTAATATCTTTCCATTGTCTAACATAGTCTCTGGCCTAAAGGAGAAGTTCATTAAATATCTGTTGGGTAATAAACCACCGTAGGTCTGGCCTGTTGCTTTTTAGCACAGACTACAATCATATTTTCTAAATTTTTGCGAAAGGATTCTGGATTAACTTTCTGCTCTTTTTCACCAATTTTATGTAAATTTCTGCAGAAGGATCTCAGCATAGAACTTCTTTCTTAATAGAAAAGCAACTGTGGTGAATTAGGCACACAGTCAATTCCTCGTTCACATTTATATGATGCACTTGAGAATTTCTTCACATTGGAGCAATAATGAGGGAGATATAGAATTCAGGATTCGGATGCCACCTAATACGAGTACTGTGTATATTATGCCTTGGGAAACTGACTGAATCAAAATGCAATGAAAGTTTTTGTTTTCTGCTTTTGATTTTTTTTTTTTGGTCATTGTCAGAAAATTTGGAAGGAGCTGTCAGAATAATTTTATTTGCATATACTCCAAACTAAAAATTGCTATAATGGCAAAGAAAAAAAAAGTGAGAGAGAACTTTGTATTTTGCAGGCGTGGGTCATGAGCAGTTTTAGCAATGTTAGTGTTAGGACAAGCTTGAGTCTAAGTGTGTCTCTCCATAAATTAAATCCAGAAAATCAAACCAGATCCCTTTTTCCTCCATGTTAAAAACTGGTACAACTTTGTGATCATTCAAACATTTGAAAGACAGATCATCCAAAAACAATCATGTGCCTCAGAGAAGAGCCAAAGCAAAGCAGAGGAAAAGGTGGGAACTCTCTCTGTGGTCCATCACTGCCGCGGATGGAGGGGAAATGGCCCTTTAATAGAAACTGCCTAATTTCTTTAGAAATATCTCATTAGGCCCGCCCTTCCTGAGCTGCTTCTCCATTAAAATGTGATAAATGAATTCTGCCATTGCCAATTCCAGCCTGTCCTTCTTTCCCTTAATGAAATGAAGATGCGTCATGCTGGCAAGCACTCAGAACAGGGATAATTATTCATGGGATGCAAAAAGCGCTGCCAT
The DNA here is from genome assembly GCF_049115385.1 of Moschus berezovskii. Taxonomy (NCBI): domain Eukaryota; kingdom Metazoa; phylum Chordata; class Mammalia; order Artiodactyla; family Moschidae; genus Moschus; species Moschus berezovskii. Next base: position 9,499,233 of record NC_142468.1, read on the forward strand.
CACCCTGCTCATGACTGCCCCACAGATGCTGGAGATGGGACCTTCAGAGCCTGAAAGGTGTTCAAATAGAGATTTATTTTCACTTTACTCAGGGGGGAAAATTCTGTCGGTTTGCATACTCTAATGATTTTTTTCTCCATACATATATTTTTTCTATCTCAGATAATTATGTATGTGAGTGAGTATATGTATGTTTGACATTTTTACTTATGGATTTTAAATATAAATCAGTTTAATTAAACTTAATATATATATATATTTTTAAGTTGAGATATGCTTTTTAATTGTGTTTTGGAGGCACTATATTTCAAATGATGGTTTTCCCTCTCAAACGTTAGTTTGGAAACCTATATAGAACATATTTTGTGACTCTAAACAAGGTAATTCATTTCTAAATACCTGACTTGCCTTTGCTACCTTTTACTGGTATTTTCCTTTGATTCAGAATTACGTTTTCTATCACTTCAGTTCCGTTCAGTTCAGTTCAGTCACTCAGTCGTGTCCGACTCTTTGCGACCCCATGAATGATAGCACGCCAGGCTTCCCGGTCTATCACCAACTCCTGGAGTTCACTCAAACCCATGTGCATCAAGTTGGTGATGCCATCCAGCCATCTCATTCTCTGTCGACCCCTTCTCCTCCTGCCCCCAATCCTTTCCAGCATCAGACTCTTCCAATGAGTCGACTCATCGCATGAGGTGGCCAAAGTATTGGAGTGTCAGCTTTAGCATCAGGCCTTCCAATGAACACCCAGGATCGATCTCCTTTAGAATGGACTGGATCTCCTCGCACTTGGTGCAACTCTAATATTGGGCAGACTTAAGAGGGTTGTTCTCACTGTTTCAAAGACCAGTCTTTCATAATATTCCATTTTTTTTCTTCAAATCAATGCACAACTGAACTTATTATTGTAAAAGAATGAGACCCACACCCAAATGTAGATGGATATCATCTCAGAATCCCAGGTCTAGAAAAGGAATTTGCTATTTGTCAGAGAGCCAGCCTTTAAGTTTTTCTGAGGTGAAAGTGTTACTGCCAAAATCTTGACTCACTGTCCACTGATGCTGAATAGAAATACAGGGACAGAATTTGGAGGAAATAGAAAGATGACTTTAATCATCTGCCGGAAAAGGGGAGAACGCAGCAGGCTATTGTCTCAAGAGCTGTGCCCCCTTCCGTGGGGTATTTGAGAGGATCATATAGATGGGGCTCACAGCCTGGGATATGTGATAGGGAACAAAGTAGTAAGAATCTTGTATTCGTCTTCTTGCATTGTTTCAAAACAATCAGAGCTGGCCTTCCAGACATTGGGTCCTTTCCCTTGTGGGTTTGATCCCTGGGTGGGGAAGATCCCTTGGAGAAGGGCATAGCAACCCACTCCAGTATTCTTTCCTGGAAAATCCCCTGGACAGAGGAGCCTGGTGGGCTGTAATCCATGCAGTACCAAAGAGACAGACATGACAGAGCACAGCTGCACCTGCGCATCCCTGGTTTCTTGTCCTGTGACCTTCCTGAAATGCAGAAAGCTACAGGGGTGGTCTGTTACACCCGGAAGGTTAGCACCAGGTACAGGATGCAATTTGCATAGGGTCGAGGTGTGATAGGTAGCTCTGTGAAGTATAAACATAGGCATGACTGAGCGACTAGCACTCTCACTTTCATGGATACATTATATATATCCCACACACATGTATTTGGTTTCTTTGTAGGGCTTTCCAGCCTGCCATCTCTTCCACATGAACCATGTTGTTCAGTTACTCAGTCATGTCCGACTCTTTCGCAACCTCGTGGACTGTAGCCCCCAGGCTTCTCTGTCCATGGGATTTCCAGGCAAGAATTCTAGAGTGGGCTGCCATATCCTTCTCTAGGGGATCTTTGCGATCAGAGGGTCGAACTCAGATCTCCTGCATTGGCAGGCAGATTCTTTACGATTGAGCCACCAGGGAAGCCCCTCTCACAATTCTCACGTGCTTTTAGCCCTAAAATTTATAGACACCAGAATAGCAGTTTTAGGGAACTTACCACCATGTGAAAGCATCTATTTACAAACTAGTATCTTGTTGCCTTTTATATGCCAGTTATACACTAACAAGTTAACCATTTTTGCAGACATTTTGTTTTTATTCCTGAAGAAGGTAAGTTATCTTTTGGTAAAGAAACTGATCCCATTCTTAGGTTATTCAATTAAAAATATATTTGTCTGCAAAACTGCTATTTCATTGTCATCTTCAATCTTGTATTTAGAAGTGTCATTTTCAGTGTACCTCTAAATCCTGGAGGCAGGCAGAAATTGCTACTTCTGAAATAGAAACTGAGAAATCAAGAGGTCCAATTTCCACTCCGCTGAGGATAGGGGAAGTGAGGTGGGACCACAATCATTCTGTGTATGCAGGATTAGCAAGAAGTCTACTGTCAGCTCTTGACTTCTGTACTTTATTTACAAATCTAAAATCACTAATTGGGGCTAAAAACAAACTAAGTTTGGAAGGGAGACTAAGGGGTCGGATAAGAACTGACAGCACAGTAAACAGACCTTTCCCAGATCATTTCTGCTGCTCTATTTAGATAATTAAACACATCCTCAAAAATCTTCCCATATGGGTAATCCAAAAATGACATGATCTCAAGCCATTGTTTTACTGGTCACTTGACACTTTAATAACAGTAGTCATTATAATTAACATTAAGGACAGTGTGAACAAATTATTGAGTAATCACTACTGACTTGTCACTGTGCTAACAATTTTACATGCATTATTTTGCTTCACTCTCAAAAGAAGTAGGAAGAATGAAGTTACTTACTATGAGGTAATTTGGCCAGAGTCACAGCTCAACAGTGGGAGAACCAGGTCTCTCTGTGCCCTGAAATTAGTATCAAGTGGTTCAGAAATCTCGTGCGTGTGAAGTTTTTTTTCTGGCTAATCATACATTGTTTTATTTATATTTCTTCTTTTCTCAGCTATTTGTAAGGCCTCCTCAGACAACCATTTTGCCTTTTTGTGTTTCTTTGTCTTGGGGATGGTCTTGATCACTGCCTCCTGTTCAATGCAACAAACCTCCATCCATAGTTCCTCAGGCACTCTGTCCATCAGATCTAATCCCTTGAATCTATTTTTTACTTCTACTGTGTAATTGTAAGGGATTTGACTTAGGTCATGCCTGAATGGTTTAGAGATTTTCCTACTTTCTTCAATTTAAGTCTGAATCTTGCAATAAAGTGTTCATGATCTGAGCCACAGTTAGGTCCTGGTCTTGCTTTTGCAGACTGTATAGAGCTTCTCCATCTTTGGCTGCAAAGAATATAATCAATTTGATTTAGGTATTGACCATCTGGTGATGTCCATGTGTAGAGTCGTCTCTTGTGTTGTTTGAAGAGGGTGTTTGCTACCACCAGTGTGTTTGCATGGCAAAACACCATTAGCCTTTGCCCTGCTTCAATTTTTCCTCCAAGGCCAAACTTGCCTGTTACTCCAGATCTCTCTTCACCTTGTACTTTTGCATTCCAGTCCCCCATGATGAAAAGGGCATCTTTTTTCAATGTTAGTTCTAGAGGTCTTGTAGGTCATCATGGAACCTTATATCTTCAGGAACGTTATATCCATCTGAATGCAGAGTTCCAAAGAATATCAAGGAGAGATAAGAAAGACTTCCTCAGTGATCAAGGGAAAGAAATAGAGGAAATAACAGATTGGGAAATACCAGAGATCTATTCAAGAAAATTAGAGATACCAAGGGACCATCTCATGCAAAGATGGGCTCAATAAAGGACAGAAATTGTATGGACCTAACAGTAGCAGAAGATATTAAGAAGAGGTGGCAAGAATACACAGAATAACTATACAAAAAATCTCAGTGACCCTATAACTACAGTGGTGTGATCACTCATCTAGAGCCAGACATCCTGGAATGTGAAGTCAAGTGGGCCTTAGGAAGTATCACTACAAACAAAGTTAATGGAGATGATGGCATTCCAGTTGAGCTATTTCAAATCCTAAAAGATGATGCTATGAAAGTGCTGCACTCAATGCACCAGCAAATTTGGAAAACTCAGCAGTGGCCACGGGACTGGAAAAGGTCAGTTTTCATTCCAATCCCAAAGAAGGCAATGCCAAAGAATGTTCAAACTACTTCACAATTGTACTTATCTCACATGCCAGCAAAGTAATGCTCAAAATTCTCCAAGTCAGGCTTCAGCAATATGTGAACCATGAACTTTCAGATGTTCAAGCTGGGTTTAGACAAGGCAGAGGAACTAGAGATCAAATTGGCAACATCCACTGGATCATATAAAAAGCAAGAGAGTTCCAGAAAAATATCTACTTCTGCTTTATTGACCACACCAAAGCCTTTGATTGTGTGGATCACAACAAACTGTGGAAAATCCTTAAAGAGATGAGAATACCAAACCACCTGACCTGCCTCCTGAGAAATCTGTATGCAGGTCAGAAGCAGCAGTTACAACTGGACATGGAACAACAGACTGGTTCCAAATTGGGGAAGGAGTATGTCAAGGTTGTATTTTGTCACCCTGCTTATTTAACTTATATGTAGAGTACATCATGTGAAATGCTGGGCTGGATGAAACACAACTTGGAATCAAGATTTTCGGGAGAAATATCAATAAACTCCCTTATGGCCGAAAGCAAAGAGGAACTGAGGAGCCTCTTGATGAAAAGCGAAAGAAAGAGAAGAAGCTGGCTTAAAATTCAACATTCAAAAAATGAAGATCATGGCATCCAGTCCCATCACTTCATGGCAAATAGGTGGGGAAACAATGGAAACGGTGAGAGATTTTATTTTGGGGGGCTCCAAAATCAATGCAGATGGTGACTGCAGCCATGAAATTAAAAAACACTTTCTCCTTGGAAGAAAAGCTACGATCAAGCTAGTGTTAGTCATTCAGTCATTCTGACTCTTTGCAGTCCCACAGACTGTAGCCTGTGAGGTTCCTCTGTCCATGGAATTTTCCAGACAAAAATACTGGAGTGGGTTGCCATCTCCTTCTCCAGTGTCAACCTAGACAGCATATTAAAAAGCAGAGACATTACTTTGCCAACAAAGGTCCATCAAGTCAAAGCTATGGTTTTTCCAATAGTCACATGTAGATGTGAGAGTTGGACTATAAAGAAAGCTGAGCACAGAAGATGGATGCTTTTGAACTGAGGTGTTGGAGAAGACCCTTAAGAGTCCCTTGGACTGCAAGGAGATCCAACCAGTCCATTCTAAAGGAGATCAGTCCTGAATATTCATTGGAAGGACTTATGCTGAAGCTGAAACTCCAATACTTTGGCCACCTAATGCAAAGAGCTGATTTAGTGGAAAACATCCTAATGCTAGGAAGGATTGAAGGCAGGAAGAGAAGGGGATGACCAAGGATGAGATGGTTGGATGACATCACCGACTTGATGGACATGAGTTTGAGCAAGGTCCAGGTGTTGGTGATGGACATGGAAGCCTGGTGTGCTGCAGTCCATGGGGTCTCAAAGACTTGGACACAACTGAGTGACTGAACCGAACTGATTTATATTTCACCCCAAGTTCCTGTCTAAGAATCCAATGTTCCTCTGCCTATTATTCTCTAATAAATTAAGGAGATTCACTCTAAATATTTCCCAGCACAAGACTGCCATGTAAGCCCAAAATGTGTCTGAGAGTCTGAGAGGTGCTTCTGGCAGCACACTGCTCTGAAGCGCCCATGCAGTGTCTGTCCTTCTCCACCACTGGCTGAGCTGGGAGAGGGCGCTAGCTCTGGCTGCACAACAAACTGCTCCGTTTAGTGCAGGAGCATAGCATCTGCTGGCAGATCAGTTTGTCTGCTAAATGGAAAACGACTTTTTCTTAAGATCAGCAACACAGACGAAAGATAAACGACAAGGTCCAAGAACAGAGGACAGGTACTGAAATTAGAATGTGTAGAGCCAACTGGCAAACTCCTGTATATTTTGTGAAAAGTGCTTTGCATGGAAATAGACGTAATCCATGCTCTCTGGATGTGAGCACCATTGATTCTGAGTTGAATGTTGGAATTTAGTAGCACCAAAGGGGCAGTGAATCTATGACTGAGTGTCCCTGAGATGACTGCAGCTTTCCCATAATATAGAAAAGACATTTTGCCTATGCCTGAGATCCAACCAGTCCATCCTAAAGGAAATCAGTCCTGAATATTCATTGGAAGGACTGATGCTGAAGCTGAAACGCCAATACTTTGGTCACCTGACCTGAAGAACTGACTTATTTGAAAAGACCCTGATGCCGGCAAAGATTGAAGGCAAGAGGAGAAGGGGATGACCGAGGATGAGATGGTTGGATGGCATCACTGACTCAATGAACATGAGTTTGAGCAAACTCTGGGAGTTGATGATGGACAGGGAGGCCTGGCGTGCTGCAGTCCACAGGGTCGCAGAGTCAGACACGACTGAGTGACTGAACTGAACTGAACTGAAAAGGCTGGAGGCCCAGAGATCGAGGGTATCTGTCAATGAATGCCAGCCAGTTAGGGCCCAGTACGGGTCTGGAACCTCTTCTTCTTTCCCTCTTCAGCCAGGAGCCTTTGGGGCAGCCCTGGGTCACTCTGACCTCTGACTCGACACAGGTGCTGATTCCTTTGAATGCATTTCTAGCTGACTCTTTCCTTCTATGTTTGCATGAAGTTCAGGGACTTCAATATTCTCAGGGAGGCTCCTTTCCTTAGTGTCGGTTTTCATGAAGGGGAGTCTCTGCAGGTCTTTGCTGCCTGAACCTTTCCTTCATTAGCTCCTTCCTGGGGGAATGCACAGTGGGGAGAGTGCCTGGGCCCATTCCAGCTTCTGCCATTTTTCTCCTCCATGTTTGCACATCTGTGACCCACTTCCATAGCAGCCCGCTGTGTTTCTTCCACCAGCTTTATCACAATTTGTTCACTTTTGTATAGTCTCTGCCTCAGCAGGAACATCACTGCTCTGAGATCTGTTTTCTTCACCAGAGTGCTCAATGTTGAGCATATTACCTGACCCCAAAAATATCTGTAGAATAAGTTTGTAATTATTTAGTAATTGACACTGAGTCAAACTCTGGGACAAACTGAACCCACTCAGCCCTGCACCTTCTTTACTGTAAAATAGTGATACCATACGATAGGGTTTTGAAAGATATATATACATTAAAAATATTACTTATTGCACAGCATTAAATAGTTACTTGGAAAATAACAGTTATGGAAGTGTTATTTTTGAAATAACCCTTAAACTTCATACCAAACCTTGCCAAAGCAGAACCCGGCTTCTGCGAGAAACAAGCCTCAACCTGACCAGGATGTTGGAGGAACTAGTGTTGAATAACAACCAATATTTACAAACATTATTCATTTTTTTTCACAACTGTACTGTAAGCTAACTGATTTCATGCAACTTCTAAGATCTCAGATGAGAAAAACTGAAGTTCACAGAAGTTAACTGACTTGTGATAGATCACACGAAAATAGCAAACCTGGGTTTTAACCCCAATTTGGAATGAGAGATTCCGAAATGCCCATTCTTTCTCTTGTGCCTGACTGCCGGTACTGGATCAGAAAAGCAGACTTCTTTATGTATAAACCATCAGAGATATTTTGGGGTGAAACTCTGTCAGCTTGTAAGAAAGTGTTTCCGCCTACATTCAAGGCTAATTTATGCACTGGCATTTGTAGCCATGTTGTTCTTGAGTCAGAACAAAAGTTGGCTCAATACATCAGCCAGAAGCAGGTCTTCCTCTAATAGCTGATTCCGTGACTTGTTACATTTTCAAACCCCTTTGGGTGTTGTGATGAGGGTGGATGGGCATTTTATCTAAAAACATGAAGAAGATTGCTATTTCTATAACATTCCAAGATTATAGTTTACTGGCAGGTTATATTGACTTTCCCTACTTTTATACCAGATAGAATGACTACATCTACACATTCAGGAAATTGAAGTATCTAAGACTTACACTTAGGTGGAGTAATTTGGCATGTGGATAGGAATGGTAGTGAATCATTTTGAAGACACATCACAGCTATTAGACTCATGAGAAATGGCCATCACCACAATCACAAACACATTTATTCCATTAGTATGAAGGGGGGAAATGGAACATTTTTCTTCACTAATGCTTTTAACTCTGACTCACAATGCCCATCCTTTTTCTTCTCCCAAGTCACTCTCCAAAGAATGGCTAATTACACTCTATTCTCACTTCCAGCAAGTAGGAATTTATTTTTTTATGTCTTTCCTTAAGGAAATAAAATAAATAGCTCTTAATTGTGTTTATTTATTAGTAAAAATAGAGGAATTCTCTAAAAACAAAAGTTACATAATAAAACAATTGTAGGAATTGAGTGGGAAAAGGAAAATAGGAACCATGAATTAAATTCAAGTATTAACACTTAAAAAAAACAACAACTCTAAAACAGTTTAGGATTAGTAATAAATCCAGAAATGGAGATTTTGTTTCTTGTTGATATAATAGTACAATCTTTGACTTTCAATTCTAAGACCTAAGAGGATATCAGGCATAGCTAATACATTCCAATGTGAGAATCTATAGAAATTACATGTTAATAACTTGTTCCTGATTATTTAATAAAGTGCTGACTATCTACTTCAGGGGCTTAAGGTCACGTAGACTACCTGAACACTTCAATTCTAATCCTAGCTCAGGCTCAGACTTTGTGACAAATCATGTAATGTCTCCAGGCCTCAGCTCTCTCACCTACGTAATGAGAGGACAAAATTAAAAAAAATCCCCTACTTGTCATCAAATAACAAACTATCATCTGATAATTATTAACATGGGTTTACTTTTTAGTCATTGAAAATATGGAGAAATTATTTCAGTAAATACCTTGAACACGTACTTTGCCAAATACTGGGGAAAGAGCAGAGGCAAAATAATGAATATTTCTATTTCATTAGCAATTCTCCATCCCATCTCCAAGCTAGGACCTTTTCAGTGTCTCTTGGGCATTGGGTATCTAATGCCCAAGATGTGGAAATACATAGGAAAATTCTCTTTCTTCATAATATTAGTTTAACAGGAGGGAAAGGGGCAGGGCACAACTTTGAAAGAATGAAATGGCCCAAGGACACAACTGCATAAAGTGATTAGAATAAGATGGGACCAAGATGGCAGACAAGACTAGACCTTGATCATCAAACAGCAAGTAGAATGATGCACCCAGAGGTGCCATGACAGTTGAAAGGCACTGTCAAAAGACCAAGGAGTGGGCAGTGGCCCAAATCCTGGAAATCTCCGCCCCTTCCCAAAAATAGTTGGAATAATTCTCATGCTTATTAGCATATGAAATTACCCAGCCTATAAAAACTAACCATGCCATATTTTGCATGGCACTCACCTTCTGCAATGGTCCCCAGACACTGTGTCTGTGGATTCTCTCAGAATCTGAATAAATCCACTTCTTACCTAATGCTTTGTCTCTCACTGAATTATTTCTGCGATGAGGTATCAAGAAACTGAGCTTCATTAGGTCCTGAAACTAGGTACTGTGGGTTTTGCTGCTACTTCTAAGTCAATTCAGTTGTGTCCGACTCTGTGAGACCCCAGAGACGGCAGCCCACCAGGCTCCCCCATCACTGGGATTCTCCAGGCAAGAACACTGGAGTGGGTTGCCATTTCCTTCTCCAATGCATGAAAGTGAAGTCGCTCAATCGTGTCCGACTCTTTGCGACCCCATGGACTGCCACCTACCAGGCTCCTCCATCCATGGGATTTTCCAGGCAAGAGTACTGGAGTGGGGTGCCATTGCCTTCTCTGTGGGTTTTGGCTGGGTTCAATTCCCAAACTGGGTTTTGGCTGGTTTGAGTTCAAGCACATGAGTTCAAGTCCCTGTTCAGTTTGGTTGCTCAGTTGTGACTGACTCTTTGCCCCCATGAACTGCAGCATGCCAGGCTTCCCTGTCCATCGCCAACTCCCAGAGTTTACTCAAACTCATGCTCATTGAGTCAGTAATGCCATCCAACCATCTCATCCTCTGTCATCCCCATCTCCTCCTGCCTTCAATCTTTCCCAGCATCAGGGTCATTTCAGATGAGTCAGTTCTTCACATCAGTTGACCAAAGTATTGGAGTTTCAGCTTCAGCATCAGTCCTTCCAATGAATATTCAGGACCGATTTCCTTTCGGATGGACTGGTTGGATTTCCTTGCAGTCCAAGGGACTCTCAAGAGTCTTCTCCAACACCACAGTTCAAAAGCACCAATTTTTTGGCACTCAGATTTCTTTATAATCCAACTCTCACATCCATACATGACTCCTAGAAAAACAACAGCTTTGACTAGATGGACCTTTGTTGGCAAAGTAATGTCTCTGCTTTTTAATATATTGTCTACGTCAGTCATAACTTTTCTTCCAAGGAGTAAGCATCTTTTAATTTCATGGCTGCAGTCACCATCTGCAGTGATTTTGGAGCCCCCCAAAATAAAGTCTGACACTGTTTTCACTGTTTCCCCATCTATTTGCCATGAAGTGATGGGACCAGATGCCATGATTATAGTTTTCTGAATGTTGAGCTTTAAGCCAAATTTTTCAGTCTCCTCTTTCACCTTCATCAAGAGGTTCTTTAGTGCTTCTTAGCTTTGTGCTATAAGGATGATGTCATCTGCATATCTGAGGTTATTGATATTTCTCCCGGCAATCTTGATTCCAGCTTGTGCTTCATCCAGCCCAGTGTTTCTCATGATGTACTCTACACAAAAGTTAAATCAGCAGGGTGACAATATACAACCTTGACGTACTCCTTTTCCTATTTGGAACCAGTCTGTTGTTCCATGTCCAGTTCTAACTGTTGCTTCCTGACCTGCATACAGATTTCTCAAGAGGCCGGTCAGGTGGTCTGGTGTTCCCGTCTCTTGAGGAATTTTCCTCAGTTTGTTGTGGTTCACACAAAGGCTTTGGCATAGTCAATAAAGCAGAAATAGATGTTTTTCTGGAACTCTCTTGCTCTTTTGATGATCCGATGGATGTTCGCAATTTGATATCTGGTTCCTCTGCCTTTTCTAAATCCAGCTTGAATCTCTGGAATTTCGGAATTCACATATTGTTGAAGCCTGGCTTGGAGAATATTGAGCATTACTTTATTAGTGTGTGAGATGAGTGCAATTGTGCGGTAGTTTGACCATTCTTTGGCATTGCCTTTCTTTGTGATTGGAATGAAAACTGCCATTTTTCCAGTCTTGTGGCCACTGCTGAGTTTTCCAAATTTGCTGGCATTTTGAGTGCATCACTTTCCCAGCATCATCTTTTAGGATTTGAAATAGCCCAACTGGAATTCTATCACCTCCACTAGCTTTGTTCATAGTGATGCTTCCTAAGGCCCACTTGACTTCATATGCCAGGATGTAAGGCTCTAGGTGAGTGACCACACCATTGTGATTATCTGGCTCATGAAGATCTTTTTTGTATAGTTCTTCTGTGAATTCTTGCCACCTCTTAATAGCTTCTGCTTCTATTATTTCCATAAAATTTCCATCCTTTATTGTGCCCATCTTTGCCTGAAATGTATGTCTAATTTTCTTGAAGAACTCTCTAGTCTTTCCCCTTCTGTTGTTTTCCTCTATTTCTTTGCACTGGTCACTGATGAAGGCTTTCTTATCTCTCCTTCTATTCTTTGGAACTCTGCATTCAAATGGGTATATCTTTCCTTTACTCCTTTGCTTTTCACCTCTCTTCTTTTCACAGCTATTTGGAAGGCCTCCTCAAAAAGCCATTTTGCTTTTTTGCATTTTTTTTCCATGGATATGGTCTTCATCCCTGTCTCCTGTACAATGTCACAAACCTCCATCCATAGTTTTTCAGGCACTCTGTCTATCAGATCTAGTCCCTTAAATCTATTTCTCACTTCCACTGTATAATCATAAGGGATTTGAGTTAGGTCATACCTCTATGGTCTAGTGGTTTTCCCCACTTTCTTCAATTTAAGTCTGAATTTGGCAATAAAGAGTTCACGATCTGAGCCACAGTCAGCTCCTGGTCTTGCTTTTGCTGACTGTATAGAGCTTCTCTATCTTTGGCTGCAAAGAATATAATCAGTCTGATTTCAGTATTGACCATCTGCTGATGTCCTTGTGTAGAGTCTTGTCTTATGGTGTTGAAAGAGGGTATTTGCTATGACCAGTGCATTTTCTTGGGAAAACTCTATTATTTCCAATCTCAAGTCCCAATCTGAGGTAAACCGTTTCATTAGTACTAGTAGTTAAGTAACAGTGAAACCTACAACGATCACATGGTTATTTATTACTCTAAATAATAGCGCGTATGTTCAGTTCAGTTCAATTCATTTCAGTCGTGCCCGACTCTCCGCGACCCCATGAATCACAGCACGCCAGGCCTCCCTGTCCATCACCAACTCCTGGAGTTCACTCAAACTCATGTCCATCAAGTCGGTGATGCCATCCAGCCATCTCATCCTCTGTCATTCCCGTCTCCTCCCACCCCCAATCCCTCCCAGCATCAGACTCTTCCAGTGAGTCAACTCGTCGCATGAGGTGGCCAAAGTATTGGAGTTTCAGCTTTAGCATCAGTCCTTCCAATGAACACCCAGGACTGATCTCCTTTAGAATGGACTGGTTGGATCTCCTTGCAGTTCAAGGGACTCTCAAGAGTCTTCTCCAGCGCCACAGTTCAAAAGCATCAATTCTTCAGCAATCAACTTTCTTCACAGTCCAACTCTCACATCTATACATGACCACGGGAAAAACCATAGCCTTGACTAAACAGACCTTTGTTGGCAAAGTAATAAAGCGCATATGTAGTTTTCCTTATTCTAATGTATCTACTCATTGACTTGACGGTAGGGCCTGAATGTCATATAGATACACATGAGGTTCTGGAAGACTTTTAAATGACGGATAGAGACTAGTTCCTGGGATTCAGGTTTCAGACGGTTTCAAGGTTACTGTTCCTGTTAAAGGACTCAGGAATCTGACATTATTCACCTAAACTGAATTCCCTTTTAAAAATTCAAATCCTTTTAAAAGGGTGAAATTGTAGTAACTGCCAATCTTCTGCATTTGCATTTATCAGATCAAATTATCTCACTCGAGATAACATCATAAAAGAATATTGTCAGAGGCTTGATGTCTCCTGCCTGGAAGATAAATGGTTCCCCTGTTAGGTAACAAGGGGAAATAGCCCTTGGTAAGGCTCCAATCTACTGTCATTACGTCTAGGGGTGAAACTTCTGGGAACTGAAAGGCCTTCCTCATGCTGAAGTTTTCTCCAAGTGGCCACAGGGAGTAAAGGTGTGTAACTTACGTGTGCTCTGCTGAACCCCAAAGCCCAAGTAAATGACTTGCACAAGATGTAATGCATGGGACGGAATAAACATTGCCATAGAAACCCCATCCAAACCACAGAGACAGGCAGCCAAGGCAGCCAACAGATGATAAGGGAACAGTGGAAGTGCTGTGCAGTCATCCAAGCCCCCGAATCCAACTCCCATGGATGCTGCTGTCTCTCCTCTGCAAAAGGATCAAACTTAGCCCTATCACACAACACTTCCCAGGTTTGAAAAATGTAGTTTATGTCTCAGCTCTGGACTTATTAGCTGACTGACATTGGCAAAGCACCTTCACCACCTTAAGATTCAGACTCCTTGTCTATAAAAAGTGGGTATAATCAGATAATCATTGCCTTATCTATGTCACCCATCATTTCTTGGGGGAAAAAATGTGAAAAATCCTTGTGAGGTACAAAGAAATATGTAAATGTTAATTGGTAAAAGGAGTATATTTCTTTAAAAAGAATAGCAAAGTTGTTCTTTTTAAGTGTCTATGGGGTCGCACAGAGTCGGACACAAGTGAAGTGACTTAGCAGCAGCAGCAGCAGCATATCTGATATCAAATCAATGCTGTCAACTGAAAAAAAAAATATGTGCAATCTAAAAGTTGAGAGTTAGGCTTTATTTGACAGAAAAATTGAGGACTTCAAGCCAAGGAGGCAGCATCTCAAGTAATCCTGAGCAAGAAGGGGAGACAGTTTATATAGAAGTTTTGCAGCAAAGGGTAGGTAGTCTGAACATCAAAAGATTACTGTTAATTAAAAAACAACAGATATCTCAAGCTAAGGAATTTAACGCTTTTCTATGTGTCGGAAGATGCAAGAGTCTGGGCTCACTGAAATCACTTCTTTGATGGCAATGCCAAAGAATGCTCAAACTACCACACAATTACACTCATCTCACACGCTAGTAAAGTCATGCTCAAAATTCTACAAGCCAGGATTCAGCAATACGTGAACCATGAACTTCCAGATGTTCAAGCTGGTTTTAGAAAAGGCAGAGGCACCAGAGATCAAATTGCCAACATCCGCTGGATCATGGAGAAAGCAAGAGAGTTCCAGAAAAACATCTATTTCTGCTTCATTGACTATGCCAAAGCCTTTGACTGTGTGGATAACAATAAACTATGGAAAACTCTGAAAGAGATGGGAATACCAGACCACCTGACCTGCCTCTTGAGAAACCTGTATGCAGGTCAGGAAGCAACAGTCAGAACTGTACATGGAACAACAGATTGGTTCCAATAGGAAAAGGAGTATATCAAGGCTGTATATTGTCACCCTGCTTATTTAACTTATATGCAGAGTACATCATGAGGAATGCTGGGCTGGAAGAAGCACAAGCTGGAATCAAGATTGCCAGGAGAAATATCAATAACCTCAGATATGCAGATGACACCACCCTTATGGCAGAAAGTGAGGAACTAAAGAGCCTCTTGATGAAAGTGAAAGAGGGGAGTGCAAAGTTTGGCTTGAAGCTCAACATTCAGAAAACTAAGATCATGGCATCTGGTCCCATCACTTCATGGGAAATAGATGGGGAAACAGTGGAAACAGTGTCAGACTTTAATTTTGGGGGCTTCAAAATCACTGCAGATGTTGATTGCAGCTGTGAAATTAAAAGATGCTTACTCCTTTGAAGGAAAGTTATGAACAACCTAGATAGCATATTGAAAAGCAGAGATGTTACTTTACCAACAAAGGTCCATCTAGTCAAGGCTATGGTTTTTCCCGTGGTCTTGTATGAATGTGAGAGTTGGACTGTGAAGAAAGCTGAGCACCGAAGAATTGATGCTTTTGAACTGTGGTGCTGGAGAAGACTCTTGAGAGTCCCTTGGACTGCAAGGAGATCCATCCAGTCCATTCTAAAGGAGATCAGTCCTGGGTGTTCATTGGAAGGACTGATGCTAAAGCTGAAACTCCAATACTTTGGCCACGTCATGCAATGAGTTGACTCACTGGAAAAGAGTCTGATGCTGGGAGGGATTGGGGGTGGGAGGAGACGGGAATGACAGAGGATGAAATGGCTGGATGGCATCACCGACTCTGTGGACATGAGTTTGAGTGAACTCCAGGAGTTGGTGATGGACAGGGAGGCCTGGCGTGCTGTGATTCATGGGGTCGCAAAGAGTCAGACACAACTGAGCGACTGAACTGAACTGAACTGATGTGCACCTCAGCTCTCTGGGGCAGATATTTTCACATCTTGAGTTCCCTCAGGGCTCACTGAGTGGCTACTGTTTAATACCTGCTGGATGGCAGGTACTCTTTTCCTTCCTGAGCTTCCTCAGGGTTCATTGGCTAACTGTTGGGGGGCTGCAGTCACTGATGCCCGTGACATCCTTCATTTACGGATATGGCAGGAAATATTCCATTTCTCAGTTGTCTATCTTCATTTTTAGATCTCATCTAAGGAACAGAATCAGGGTGGGAAGGGATGGGGTGGTGCTTGGGAATAGCTGAGTATCTAGATGATGCTAAATAGGCAGGTGAAAAAATTACTCGGATATACTTCATTGTTTTCCAAGTATCTGAATAGTTGAGCTATAGCTGGGCAGGCTTAAGTGGAAATTTTTAGTTGAGGAGTTCAAAATTTCAAGGAGTGTGGAGATTCTGGAGAGTTTAGGGTGGTTGCAGGTAGCTAGAAGGTGAATAGAGATTTGAGAGGAGAGAAGGACATTCCCAGTTCCTTTCAGCCTCTAGGACAAAAACGGAAGGAAAAAAAGTTATATGTTAAAAGTTAGCTCAAGACTGGGGAGAATCGGGGCCTGCATACTATACCAGGTTGATGGTAGGACAGAGCTAAGCAGCGCTGATGGAAACTCATTGAAGTCAACAAAATGACTTGGAACAATACTGGGGCAAAAATGAGAGGATACTAGAGAATTCAAAGCATGCATATAAGTGTCATTTTACAAGAGGCCAGGAGAAGCCCTATCTAGCATGTGTCTATCCCAGCCTGACACCTGAGACTCAAGTTTAACCCAGTGAGTGACCAGAAGGGGGAAAACTCTTGTGTTGTAGCCCTGAGGCAACAAGGGTTTGTTCTGTAGGATGATGATAGCACAAGTTTCACTGTCTAAGGAAAGTTCTTGAAAAGTGTGTTGGCAGACAAAGTAAGGATGAGGACATTTTGGAATAACTAATTTTCTTATGATCAAGGTGATTACAACACAAGCAACAGCTATTTTGTTTCTGGAAGTGACTTGAGTCAGAGGAGTAGTTGTAGAAGTGATGAAGAGCAGATTCTAGTTGAACAGTTGAGCTGAAGATCAAAGAGATCAGATATCTTGAAGGAGCAGATACAGTCACGAGAGGAACGGGTCATCAAGGAGAGCAGGGTTTGGTTCTGAGCAGCTGTAACAAAAAGTTACAGTTAAATGAAATGGGGAATATTGTGAAAACAATACTTTTTTAATTTAATTTTTTTTAAACACCAAAAACATTTTGTATTGGGGTACCGCTGATTAACAGCACTGCAGGAGTTCCAGGTGAACAGTGAAGGAACTCTGACATTCATATACATATATCCATTCTCCCCCAAACCACCACCCTGATCCAGGCTGGTGCATAACATTGAGCAGAGTCCTGTGTGCTATTCAATAGATTTTTGCTGCTTATCCATTTCAAATGTAGCAGTGTATACATGACTCTCCCGAAGTCCTTAGCTATTGCTTCCCCCAGCATCAGGGAGTTCATTTTCTAAAGTGTGTGAGTCTCTTTCTGTTTTGTAATTAAGGTCGTTTGTATTGCTTCTTTATAGATTCCACATATAAAGGATGCCCTATGATATTTCTCCTTTTCTGTCTGACTTCATTCAGTATGACACTGTCTAGGTCTATCCATGTTGCTGCAAATGGCCCTGTTTCATTCTTTATAATGACTGAGCAATATTCCTTTGTATATATGTACCACATTTTCTTTGTCCAGTCATCTGTCAACGGAAATTTAGATTGTTTCCATGTCTTGACTACTGTAAACAGAGCTGCAATGAACATTGGGTGCATGGATCTTTTCAGGCCATTTCTCCTCTGGATAAATGCCCAGGACTGGAATTCCAGGGTCACATTATAGCTCTTTTCAGTTTTTTCAGGAACCTCCGTACTGTTCTCCATAGTGGCTGTACCAATTTGCATTCCCACCAACAGAGTTCAGGAAAGTTCCCTTCTCACCACACCCTCTCCAGCATTTTCTTGTTTGTGAATATTCTGATGATGGCCATACTGACTGATGTGAGGTGATATCTCATTGTAGTCTTGATTTGCATTTTCTAGTAACTAGCAATGTTGAACATCTTTACATGTGCCTTTTGATCATCCATATATCCTCTTCAGAGAAATGTCTACTCAGGTCTTCTGCCCATTTATTGAGTGCACTGTTTGTTTTGATGCTATTGTCTTAAGCTATTTGTAAATTTTGGAGACTAGGCATATCATTTGTAAATATTTTCTCCCAATCTTGAGTTGTCCTTTTGTTTTGCTTATTGTTTCCTTTGCTGTGCAAAAGCTTTTGAGTTTAAGTAGTTCCCCATTTGTTTATTTTCACTTTTTTTTCCCCATTATTTAGGGAGATGGTTTGAAAAAGATGTTGCTGTGATTTATGTCAGAGATTAAAACAATACTTTTAGGAGGAAACGTGGACTCCTATTAGAAATCAAAACTAATATGTCAAGTATTACCTTCAATTCATGAGTCTGAAATTCGTGGGAGAGCTTAGGGATATATATATAACTCGGGGGTCCTCAGCATATTTAAAGCCACGAGTCTGCATCAGACCAATAAGAAAATGTGTATAGATTGAAAAGCGAGAAGACCCAAAGTTTCATTCCTAGACCTTTCCAACATTTAGAAGTGAAAATAATATAATAGGTGAAAATATATTTATAAAGTAAAATTTATACAGGTAAAAATAAAATGTAGAATAACAATAGTGAAAGGGACAAAACTAGGGTTAAATGGAATTATACTGTTGTAAGGCTGCTTATTTAACTTATATGCAGAGTACATCATGAGGAACGCTGGGCTGGAAGAAGCACAAGCTGGAATCAAGATTGCTGGGAGAAATATCAATAACCTCAGATATGCAGATGACACTACCCTTATGGCAGAAAGTGAAGAGGAACTCAAAAGCCTCTTGATGAAAGTGAAAGAGGAGAGTGAAAAGTTTGGCTTGAAGCTCAACATTCAGAAAACAAAGATCATGGCATCTGGTCCCATCACTTCATGGGAAATAGATGGAAAAACAGTGGAAACAGTGTCAGACTTTATTTTTTGGGCTTCAAAATCACTGCAGATGCTGATTGCAGCCATGAAATTAAAAGACGCTTGCTCCTTGGAAGGAAAGTTATGACCAACCTTGATAGTATATTAAAAAGCAGAGACATTACTTTGCCAACCAAGGTCCGTCTAGTCAAGGCAATGGTTTTTCCCGTGGTCAGGTATGGATGTGAGAGTTGGACTGTGAAGAAAGCTGATCGCCGAAGAATCGATGCTTTTGAACTGTGGTGTTGGAGAAGACTCTTGAGAGTCCCTTATACTGCAAGGAGATCCAACCAGTCCATTCTAAAGGAGATCAATCCTGGGTGTTCATTGGAAGGACTGATGCTGAAGCTGAAACTGCAATACTTTGGCCACCTCATGCGACGAGTTGACTCACTGGAAAAGACTCTGATGCTGGGAAAGGTTGGGGGAGGGAGGAGAAGGGGACGACGGAGAATGAGATGGCTGGATGGCATCACCGACTCTGTGGACATGAGTTTGAGTGTACTCCGGGAGTTGGTGATGGACAGGGAGGCCTGGCGTGCTGTGATTCATGGGGTCGCGGAGAGTCGGACACGACTGAGCGACTGAACTGAACTGAACTGAACTGAAGGCTCTGTTCTCATTTCTAAAGTTTTATTGTTTAAAAGTAAACCAAGATGAGTCAAGGATGCCTATTTTATTCCCTAGAGCAATCACAAAGACGAAAATAAAACAAAGACGTAGCTAAAGAACAACAGAGAGACAAAGCTGAATACTAAAAACTACTCAATTAATTCAAACATATACAGAAAAGGAGAAACAAAGGAATAAACAGATGGGACATATAAACAAGTAGCAAGATGGTACCCTTAAAAAACTAACCAATTAGTAATTACATTAAATATAAATAGCTTGTGCTGTGCTGTGCTGGGCCTAGTCGCTCAGTTGTGTCCGACTCTTGGTGACCCCATGGACTGAGGCATGAAAGCTTTCCCTGTCCTTCACCATCTCCTGGAGTTTGCTCAAACTCTTGTGATTTGAGCTGGTGATGCCACCAACCATATTGTCCTCTCTTGACCATTTCTCCTCCTGCCACCTGATCTATGACAAAGAAGGCAAGACATTTCTCCAAAGACATAAAGTTGACCAAATATACGAAAAGATCCTCAGTGTCACGAATTAATAGAGAAATGCAAATCAAAACTACAATGAGATATCACCTCACACTGGTCATAATGGCCATCATCAAAAAATCTACAAATAAATGCTAGGAGGTTGTGGAGAAAAGGGAACTCTACTATACTGTTGGTGGGAATGTAAATTGGTACTCCACTATTCAGAAGAGTATGGAGCTTCCTTAAAAAACTAAAAATAAAGTTTCCAAATCATCTAGCAATCCTATTCCTGAGTATTAATCCTGAGAAACCCAAGTTTGAAAAATATATGTGCACTCCAATGTTCACTGCAAATATTTTCACTAATTAGGACATGGAAGCAAGGTAAATGTCCATCAACAGATGAATGGATAAAGAAGATGTGATACATATATACAGCAGACTATTACCCAGCCATTAAAAAGGGAACAAAATAGAACCATGTGCAGGGACATGGATGGACCTAGAGATTGTCATAAAGAGTGAAGTAAGTCAGAAAGAAATAATGTATAATACTGCTTGTATGTGGAATCTAGAAAAATGGTAAAGATGAACTTATTTGCAAAGCAGAAGCAGAGTCACAGATGTGGAGAACAAATTTACAGTTACCAAGGTGGGGAGGGGAAGGAGGGAGGAATTGGGAGATTGAGACTGATGTAGATACACTCAGTTCAGTTCAGTTCAGTTCAGTCGCTCAGTCGTGTCCGACTCTCCGCGACCCCACGAATCACAGCACGCCAGGCCTCCCTGTCCATCACCAACTCCCGGAGTACACTCAAACTCATGTCCACAGAGTCGGTGATGCCATCCAGCCATCTCATTCTCCGTCTATGTAATAATATAAAATAGATAACTAACAAGACCAACTCTTGAGAACAGGGAACTTTACTCATATGCTCTGTGGCGATGCAAATTGGAAGAAAATCTTAAAAAAAAAAAAAAAATGGATATATGTATACGTAAAGGAAACGGTAACCCACTCCAGTATTCTTGCCTGGAGAATCCCATGGACGGAGAAGCCTGGTAGGCTACAGTCTACGGGGTCGCGAAGAGTCGGACTCGACTGAGCGACGGAACGAATGAACGATCACTGATTCATTTTGCTACACAGCAGAAGACAACATTGTAAAATACCTGTGAGAGTGGAAGTGAAAGCCGCTCAGTCGTGTCCGACTCTTTGCGACCCCATGGGCTATAGAGCCCATGGAATTCTCCAGGCCAGAATACCGGAGTGGGTAGCCTTTCCCTTCTCTAAAGGATCTTCCAAAGCCAGGGATCAAACCCAGGTCTCCCGCATTGATGATGGATTCTTTACCAGCAGAGCCACAAGGGAAGACCACGAATACTGGAGTGGGTAGCCTCTCCCTTCTCCAGAGGATATTCCCCACCCAGGAATCGAACCGGGGTCTCCTGCACTGCAGGCAGATTCTTTACCAAAATACCTATACTTCAGTAAGTAAAAATTAATTCGAATAAGAAATGTTAACCTTTGTACTTGCACATGGGGATCTTGGGCTTTCCTCGTGACTTAACTGGTAGAGAATATTCCTGTGATATGGGAGACCTGGGTTCAATCCCTGGGTTGGGAAGATCCCCTGGAGAAGGGAACGGCTACCCTCTCCAGTATTTTGGCCTAGAGAATTCCATGACTGTATAGCCCATGGAGTCTCAAAGAGTCAGGCATAACTGAGCAACTTTTACTTCCTTTCACTTTCATAGGAGTCTAAATGTTACTTCAATTTTGGAAAACTGTCAACTTCATATAAATTTAAATATATAGTTACTCAACAATCCAACAAACCCATTCCTACATATTTAGCCAATGGAAATAAAAACAGATGCCCCTGCAAAGGTTTCCCCAAGAATGCTCAGAGTTGCTACATTCATCAGAGCCATATACCAGAAACAACTCAAATGTCCATCCACATACAAAGAAGAAATAGCATACAATGTAATGCTAAACAATGAGAATGAGCTACTCTTACACGCCCCAATATGGGTAAACCTAAAGATAGAGCTCAGAAGCATATGCCAAGCAAAAGTGGTCCAATTACAAACTATATTTTCTATTTATGAGAAGGTCAAAAACAGGCAAAACTATTTATAGAAGTCAGGAGAACAGTTACTTCAGTAGTGTACAGGACATTCCCAAAGTGAAGGACACACGGTATATACATTTGCAAAAATTCATGCAACTATAAACATAATTTATGTATGAAAATTTTCTAACTTTTCCCAAAATATATAGTTCATATTTTTAAAGGCATAAAGATGAAGTAGAATTAGTAAAGAAACTTAAGGGAAGTAATCAGTGAGGTATGAGATTATTGTAGTTAGGATATTATGATGGCCCAGGAGCCAAGGAAAGAAAGTGTTTCAAGGTAGATCTACATTCGGAGTAGATTACAGAAGAAAGTGATGTACTGTGACGAGTACTCGTGGCTATGAGCTGATATAATACGGTAGAAGTCATTGATAAGAACAATTTAGGTGGAGTGGTGGCTTTCAATCTAGCAAAAGTTCAAAAGGGAAGTTGGCAAATAGGTATAGATTTTTAAGAAGTTGCTGTAGCGCAGAAGAGAGACATGAGTCACCACTGCAGAGGAAAATTTAGCCAAAAGAAAGGATTCTTTTCTCAGATTGGAGGATTAGAGTATGCAGCTCCACTGTTGGAAGTAATCAAATACTTCGATTTTTTTTATAATAGAGAAAACTTGACAATGAAACAAGGACTAAAGGGACCTTTGAGCCATGTGCCTGAGTGAGTAAGCAGAGATAAAATCTAGAGTAATCAAAGGTTAGTCACATTTAACTTTAAGGTTGCGTGCACACATATGTGTATAAATGTCAGATAAAATAATGAATTTTGCTTAGCATACCATCTAAACGTATTTCTCTAGGCAGAGGCTGCTTTTTTGCCACTTAATCAACTCATGAGCCATTCTTTTCTGGATATTTTGGGTAGCAATATACAGTGTGTTCCACATCTATACTGAGAGTTGAAACATATTTTATCGTGTTCCTCTTTCTCTGATTGGGAAATGATTTATTTTTATCCATGATGGCAGAAAGAGCGGTTAGCCACATAAAATTCTCAGCAAATTTTTGGAAAATAAATAAACCATTGCCCTCTTCCTAGAGATGTTTTTATTTACAACCTTACTTCTCATGTTGCTCTGAAAGGCTCTAAATTTTACGGCAGTCACACTGGTGCTAAGGAAATAGCTGAGCAGTTTCAGCATCCCAGTATTTCTCAAAGTGTGATTCCCAGATCGCACAGCACCACCTCAGAGATGGTTACAACTACAAATGCTTGGCCTTGCCCCAAGTCTATTGAACCAGGAGCTCTGGGTGCGTGGCCTCATAAGCTGTAGTTTAACAAGCCCTCCAAGTGATCCTGGTTTACAGTGAGGTTCGAGTACTATAACACATATTCTTAACTTTTAATTCCTTGGCTAGGAAGATGCAAGGAAACACCTTATTATAATTTGATCATCAGTCAGTGATTTTATTAACTCTTATCTTAAACTTTTTCTACACATTTTTTTCCTATTATTAGAAACATAACATTACTGATTTATCCTGTGGTCTTTAACTGTGTTTTTCACCCAGACGCATGTGTGTTAGGAGTTTTTGGTGACTCTTCAAGGTGGGGGGTGAGTGGGTGATGGGTGTGATTTCTCTGCTTCCAAAGGCACAGACAGGATCTTTTCGAAATAATCCAGAACTCACTGACTTTGGAAAGATAACGAGTAAAGCTGACACCAACAGCTTTTATAAGCAATTCTTAGATGCATTCAATTCTGGGGAATCCTCTTTGCCCCAGAAGAATTGAGACTGTGATACACTGAGCTTATAATCTGGGAGACCTGAGAAAGACCGGAGATAGATAAGCATAATACCGAAGGAGCTCTGACCCTTAAAATCGATTCCACTGCATAACAATGGGACAGTTTTGTACAGGTTATTTTACCTTCCCAGATTCATTTTCATCTCTGAAAAATACAGTTCGATAACTTGCTGTTTACCAGAAGATGATATAGATGACAAAAATTAATTGAGGTTTAAAAGTCCCCTCCCACTTAATTCTTCACAAAAATATCAATATGCTATTGTGGAGTAGTTCTCTTTTTCACCCAGACTGAGCATCAAGAAAACCCCTCAATTCTTAAGATCCCATACCTACTTTATAGTTGAAAAAAAAACCTAGAACCTCCAAGTGATAATAATGGTTATAATGAAACACACATAATAATTTCAATATCACCATACTCTTCAATGCTTGCCATCTCTATTGGTACAAAGGTATATACGGCAGTGGTCTTTGAGGGGGAAAAAAAATTAAGTACAGAGAAGAAAAAAGAAAGTGAAGTCGCTCAGTCGTGTCCGACTCTTTGTGACCCCATGGACTGTAGTCTACCAGGCTCCTCCATCCATGGGATTTTCCAGTCTAGAATACCAGAGTGGGTTGCCATTTCCTTCTCCAGGGGATCTTCCCAACCTAAGGATTGAACCCGGGTCTCCCACATTGTAGGCAGGCGCTTGACCTGTACAGAGAATTTGTAATCAAAACTGAACAGAACACAGTAAAACTTCATTAACAACAAAATTATAGACAATAATGTCTTTTAACAGCTGAAAATTTGTATTTGTGAATTGCAGTGCAAATTGGAAAATATTTCCATAGATGAGGAAGAAATTGTCATTTATGTTAGTGTTCTCTTGTTGTGTAATCCACTACCACAGTCTTGGCAGCTTAAAATGATATCCATTTGTTACCTCAGAGTTCTGTGGGTCAGGAGTCCAGGTAACTTCAAATGGGTTCTCTGATTAGAGTCTCACAGGCTGAAATCAAAGTGTTGACTGGACTGGGCTCTTAGCTGTAGGATTGGGGAAGAATCCTCTGACAGGTTTGTTCAGCTGTCCAAAGAATCTAGTTGCTTGTGGTTACAGGAATGAGACTCCCATTTCCTTTCTGGCAGAACACCTTAAGCCACGCTCTGCTTCCAAAGGCCACCAGTATTCCTTATCATGTGCCCTCATCACCTTCAAAACCACAGCAATGCATTGTGTCTCTCTTACTTGAATCTCTGATTTCTCCCTCTGTCTGCCACAAGTTGGAGAAAAGTCTGCTTCGAAGCATCTGCACGATTAATTTAGGTTCAAGGATGTACTCTACGTGGTAATATATGTGTGTGAGTGCCCAGTCGTGCCCAACTCTGCAGCTCCCTCAGTTACAGCCCACCAGGGTCCTCTGTCCATGGAATTCTCCAGGCAAGAATACCGGAGTGGGTTGCCATTTCTCCCTTCAGGGATCTTCCTGACCCAGGGATCAAACCCAGGTCTCTTGCTTCTCTCCTGCATTGGCAGGTGGATTCTTTACCACTGCACCACCTGTGGCAATATAATCATAGAACAATCACAGATAATATGATAATATGTCATCATAGTCACAAGTTTCAACTATACTCAAAGGAAAAGGTCACTAGGGGTTATTAGAATTCTTCCAACCTTGCTGTACTGGGCTTAGTCACTCTGTTGTGTCCGACTCTTTTGTGACCCCATGGACTGTAGCCTGCGAGGCACCTCTGTCCATGGGGATTCTCCAGGCAGGAATACTGGGGTGGATTGGCATGCCCTCCTCCAGGGGATCTTCCCAACCCAGGGATCGAACTCAGGTCTCTCATTGCAGGCAGATTCTTTACCAGTTGAGCCACCAGGGAAGCCCAAGAATACTGGAGTGGGTAGCCCATCCGTCCTGCAGGGGATCTTCCCAATCCAGGAATCAAACCAGGGTCTCCTGCATTGCAGACGGATGCTTTACCACCTGAGCTGCCAGGGAAGCCCTCTTCCTACCTTATCAGCCCTTATAAATGAAGGACAAGCCCTAATATAAAAGCTGCAGAACGAGTCTGGGGAGAGGTGATTCCGTGATCAAAGGAAGGGAAGAAGAACAGAGATAAACGGGAGTAGACGGGGGAGCTCTCTGAAAAAGTATGAAATAGCCCTCCTATCCTCAGGGCACCGGCTCTCCCCTCTCTGCTTTCAGCTGGCCAGGGCTCTGAGGTTCCTTCACTCTCACCCTATCGAAGACCGAAGAGGAAGATCTAGTACATACATCGAATCCTAAACACAAGCCAAGGTGTGAGTATTTCTGTGCCTGTTTGCAGTCTCATCTCTAATCATAACATGGAACTTTCTTCCCATCTTTCAGTTCTGGGATTTGGAAATAAACTAGAGGAGCTACTGAGGGACAAGGTGACTTATGTATGCCCCTGAAATTTAACCAGTAAAGGAGGTCACCAAGCTGCTTATATAGAAGCCTGGCTCTAAGTATGAACTGGCATCAAAAACTTTCTTTCCAAACTTGGCAAACCACTTCAGCCTTCTGTTTCTGTTGAACTATATTAAATTAGAATATTTGGATGGGTATTCAAGTGTACTCAATTACTTCCAAGAGCTCTCAACCAATAGGACACAAATGTCAGGTTGTACTTGGAGACGAACAAAGCTAAAGCCATGAGGCTAAAGTTTAGGAAAAATGGACTTTTTTGCAACTCCCAGGCTCACTGTTCTGAGCGATGAGCTCATTCTAACATTAGTTAATCCTAGAATTCATCACCTTCCAAATGCTAAAATAAAATCAGGGAAATGTCATCAAGTTGTTAACCATTATTATCTATTAAAGTAGCACTGCCGAAGATGGGAAATCGCCTAATAAAACCAATCTTTCTTCTTTATATCACCTAGAACTGTCAGGACTCCAATAGATTATAACGGGCCCAACTGAAAACCAATGACCTGCATATTATACATGGAAAATCCCTCTTACCTCAGCAAGTTACCAGCACCAGACTTGTCAATTAGGATAGAAGAATGTCAAGGTTAAATGTTTCTCAAAGCTTCTGATGTCTACCTTTCCAGGTGGAGCCACTTGAGATACCTGTTTATTGACTCTTGGCAAAGGCACTTTTCTGTTTCCAGGGGAAAAAAAGATGGATTTGATAGAGCTCTAACAGAACACAGCAGTGCAGTGTTACTAGGTTAAATGATTTATAAACTGAAGCATATTAAGGAAAAATAAATCCTTTCTAGAGGCTCCAAAGTGACCCCATTTTAAGGAGTGAAATCTCTGGCAATTTCCCTCTCCAAGTCTGTTATTTGTCTCAAAAATATGGATAATAATAGCTCTCAGAAATTATTATATTGAAGTTAAATTGAGGTAATATATATTAAAGTATCTGGAAATAACAAATGATTAATAAATCAAAGATATTATTGGTAATATTATTTTGTTGTTATTGTTTATTCACTAGGTTGTATCTAACATTTTTTGTGACTCCATGGACTGTAGCCCTCCAGGCTCCTCTGTCCATGGGATTTCCCAGGAGAGAATGCTGGAGAAGAATTCCTTCTCGAGAGTATCTTCTCAACCCAGAGATCGCAACCCACCTCTCCTGCATCTCCTGCCCTGGCAGGCAGATTCTTTACCACTTAGCCACCAGGGAAGCCCAGTATTATTTTACACAATTCCATTAATTTATTTAACACATATTTAGTGGAGAGTGATTGTACATGGGCTTTAAGGTAGATGCTGGGGATTTAATGATAAAGAGGACAGTCTTGACTCTGAAGGAATGTGCCGTCAGGTGCCGAGTGGAGACAACTGAACAAGAAATTATAATGCAGAGTTATTTTATAGGAGAAATATGAGGTTTAACGGATGTACAAGCAGAGACACCTAATATGCAATGGTCTGCTAGGTTTGAAAATTCAGGGAAGGCTAACTAGAGGAATGAACTCCAAAATGACATTTTGAATTTCTGCTAATCAGCAGAAATAAACTAAGCTAAATGGTGATGGGAAAATGGTCACAGCAGGGGCAGAGAGAGTGCAAAATCTTGGGGAAAAGAAACATGGTGCCTATTGATGCCTTAGAATAATTCACAATGGGTGGAACCTCGGGCTGAAAGAAACTTAAGTGAGGGTAGCCTTTCTTGTCTCCATCTGGTTATATTCCTGGAAAGCTTCGGTTGGGGCAATACAGAGAAGCAGAGAGGACCCTGTTGCCTTTTACGCTCAAGCTGTCTCCAGAAAATGTTACGTCAGGGGCATCGAGCAGTGCACTTGCTGGCTTTGGCTAGTTGAAATGGGAAAATTTAACAACGGATTAAAGAGAAAAATACAGCAGTTTGGGCACTGTAGTAAAGACCTGAAATATGCACAAGGAACAGTAGAAGCTCGATCACACTTCAAACTGAAGCCCCATCTGCTGTCTTTGCTCACGCCCAGGATAGCCGGCCCCCTTCTTCCTTCCTTCACATTTATAGCTGGACGTGGCTCAAAAGAGGAGTCCTTACTGAAGCTTTCCTCACCTCCAGCAAGCAGATCTACTCTCCCTTCCAGCCCGTTTCCAGAGAAAACTATTATCTTGGTTGAAGTACTTTCCTTTTATTGTATTATTGTCTACTGATATGATTTCTCCCCCACAAAATGAGCTTTCTGAGGACAGAATAAAATCGTTATTCACTTATATGTCTCTGGCATGATTACAAACTTAGTCTTTGGTAATATTAACTTAATAACATGTTCTTTGTATTCCCACCTATGGTCAGCAGAACATTGTATTAACAGACTTCCCCTTTCATCCATATTGACCAGATTTCACATCTGGAATGAGCATGTTTCTTGACTCAAAAGGCAGGAAACATGGTGTTCTCCATGATATGACAAATGGATGGACTATTTAAAACTCAGGAATTTTCTGTTTGCAGTGAATCTTCAGAAAAGGTGCCAGGATAGGGAATGAGATGAAGAAAGATAATAGTAGCGGGAGGAAAAGTAGCAGGGACTACTGTCTATGGGATGAGAATGCCTGGTGAGTCAGAGCCCAGCCTAACAGGTGCTACTAGAGTTTGAGGAAGGTTTGTCCCTAGGATGGAAATGACAACTGTGCCTTCCAGCAGAGGGAGCAGCCTCCTAGGCATTGGTACCCAGACCTTACAGCTGCTGGCTTCCCTGGGCAGACAGCTCCCTTTGTCCCTTGGCAGCCATAGTGGGGGCTCCGATGAAGACACCTGGGAGCTTCCATGTGGGATGCAGAAATGGCACCAGTTATTTGTCTACATAAGTAGAAAACTTTGTGACATCACAGACTGGAGCCCTCCAGTCTCCGCTGTTCATGGAATTCTCCAGGCAACAATACTGGATTGGTTGCCATTTCCTTCTCCAGGGGATCGTCCCCATCCAGGGATTGAACTCAGGTCTCCCTAAGTTCAGTTTTGCATTGCAGGCAAAATCTTTATCATGGAAGCCATCATGGAAGCCCAGAAAACTCACAGAGAAAGTGTTATTGGGAGCATCTAACATTTCTTTAAATATCTTCCTAATTATTTTCTCTCTTGAATTTGCCCATTCCACTTTTTTCCTCAATAGCTTAGGAATTACTTTCTGTATGGTAGCCCAGGTTATGGGCTTTGTAACAAAAATTTACAGCAAGGAGATCAAACCAGTCTATCCTAAAGAAAATCAGTCCTAAATATTTATTTGAAGGACTGAGGCTAAGCTGAAGCTCCAATACTTTGGTCTCCTGATGTGAAGAACTGACTCACTGGAAAAGACCCTGATGCTGGGAAAAATTGAAGATGGGAGAAGAAGGGGACAACAGAGAACCAGATGGTTAGATGGCATCACTGACTCAATGGACTTGAGTTTGAACAACTCCGGGAATTGGTGATGGACAGGGAAACGTGGTATGCTGCAGTCCATGGGGTCACAAAGAGTTGGACATGACTGAGCCACTGAACAAAAATTTGTATAAAAAGGTTAGTCTGCATGTAAAAGAAGACCACAGCTGGCCAGTGCATGTTAGGTCAAATGGGACAAAAATCATCTGAGAAGAAATTCAAATGATGATCATTTAGTTTAGGGATCCATATCTAAATCTTAACACTTCAGCTTTGACAAAAGTTCAAGTCTAAGACAATGAACATTAAAGCAGTCAAACATTGCTTTCCTTAGCTCACACTGCGAAGATTCCAATGATGAGTACTTCATTAGCTAAGAAATTGCTGTAATTGAATGAAAAGGTGAATGCAAATGCTGTGTAAGCCTCCAGACTTCTCTAAAAACAGTATTTATAGTTAAATAAAACAGTCTGCCAATATATGCAGTGGTTACAAAGTACTCACCTCAGTAAGGCGGCTTCTCCTAGTCACAGCTTCCTAGGAGCTTAAGTGAATAAATCAAGAAATCCAGTTTTTCTTAATGTATTAAATGGGATTTATCTAAAGAAGCATTTAGTCTGTAGATTCCTTTAACCACTATATTTTTAAACTCACATATATCATCATTACCACCTACATTTTCTCCATAATCACTTACCCTTTAAGCAACAATGAGGTTTTATCACTGTGAGCATTTTTTATTTGAAATTAGTTTTTCAGAACTTTTAACAAAGAGGCAAGAATCATAAAAGTTTTTCAAGCATCACAAGACTTCCTGTTTGGCTTTACGTGTATGAGTGAAAATCGCTCAGTTATGTCCGACTCTTTGCGACCCCATGGACTGCAGCCCACCAGGCTCTCCTCTGTCCATGGGATTCTCCAGGCAAGAATACTAGAGTGGGTTGCTGTTCCCTTCTCCAGGGTTAAGAGTATAGTGTTGAAAAATGAGTTGACTGTCGAATAGGGTGTCGACTTTGGTCTAAAGCATCTTCTGCCTTCATCTCTGTTGTTCTTATTCTGCTTGAGATCAGTTCCACTCCGAGAGCTGTGTCCTCAGTGTAGAAGAAACCTCCTCAGTCCTAGGAGGAAACCCAGCAAATCAATCAAGAGAGACTAGACTATTCTAGCCTCTTCAGCCTTCCTTACGGCAGGCTTTCACTCATCCAAGCGTGGAAAGCCCATCTTTCAAAGCTCCTGTTCTACGACCAACATACCTCACTGCTTTCCTTCCCTCTCTTCCATAAGCACATGCCTCCAGTCTGCACATAGACTGTCTTTACTCCCCTCATATTTGGAGGCACTTTGTGGTGTGTGTGTGTGTGGGGGGGGGTACCTTCCCATCTGATTGTGTTTTGCACGTGTGCTAAGTCGCTTTAGTCAGGTTTGACTCTATGTTACCCTGTGAACTATATAGCCCACCTGGTTCCTCTATCCATAGAATTCTCCAGGCAAGAATACTGACTGCAGTGGGTTGCCATGCTCTTTTCCAGGAGATCTTCCCAACCCAGGGATTGAACCTGTGTCTTCCGCATTGGCAGGAAGGTTCTTTACCACCAGTACTATCATTACTACATTTTTCTGTTCTGTTATCTAGTGTTTCTGTTTTCATAAGGTATTTTGAAGAGACTGAGAAACCTCTTCTGACACGGTGGTCATTTTCCCAAATGGCTTCACCTCTTCCCATCCTTCATCTCCTATCAACCACTCTCAGAATAACCAGTGTAATGTGAGCAAAAGTAAAATTTGTTATTCTTCTATTTAGCATCCCCAGTAGTTTCTTCTCACTCTTAGATAAATACATACATACGTGTATACATACAAAAGGGTCTTTCTATGGATTGATAAAGTCATCATCTGGCCCATTCCTATATTTCAAACCCTTCCCCATTTAGTTCAGTTCAGTCACTCAGTCCTGTCTGAACCCACAGACTATAGCACATCCGGCTTCCCTGTCCATCACCAAATCCTGGAGCTTGCTCAATCTCATGTCCATCAAGTCGGTGATGCCATCCAACCATCTCATCCTCTGTGTCCCCTTCTCCTCCTGCCTTCGATCTGTCCCAGAACCAGGGTTTTTTCAGTGATTCACTTCTTCCCATCAGGTGGCCAAAGTATTGGAGTTTCAGCTTCAGCATCAGTCCTTCCAATGAATATTCAGGACTGATTTCCTTTAGGATGGACTGGTTGGATCTCCTTGTAGTCCAAGGGATACTCAAGAGTCTTCTCCTACACCACAGTTCAAAAGCATCAATTCTTTGGCACTCAGCTTTTTATATAGTTTAACTCTCACATCCATACATGATTACTGGAAAAGCCATAGCTTTGAATATATGGACCTTTATTGGACCTTTCCCTCCATTATTGCATTTTTTTTCCCTTTTAAACATATCAAGGTAGCTCTTGATTCAGATACTTTTTACTTACTATTTCTTGAAAATATTCACTGGCTGTATGAGAGGAAAACTGTTCCTCTACTGTCTTAAGTTATGTGTCTGAGAGTGTTAGTCAGGGCTTCCCTGGTGGCTCAGATGGTAAAGAGTCTGCCTGCTATGCAGGAGATCTGGGTTTGATCCCTGGGTTGAGAAGGTTTCCTAGAGAATGAAATGGCAACCTACACTGTTCTTGGAAGTGTTCCCTGGCTGTATAGGAGGGAAAAACTGTTCCTCTACCCTCTTAAGTTCTGTGTCTGGGAATTGTGCATTAAACTAACAAACAATAGATTAACAGAAGAAAAAGCACACAAATTTATGAATTTTTATGCATATAGGGTACACAGAAGAGAAGACTAAGTAGTTAGAATCAGAGACTTACACATTATTTCAACAAAGAGCAATAGACTGAAGAAGCAAAGACACAAAGGAATAGGAAAATTTGACCTTCTAGAAGAGACAAATTATGAAAAAAGTGACGAGGGAATATATGGTAGGTTCAGTTCAGTTCAGTTCAGTCGCTCAGTCATGTCCGACTCTCTGCGACCCCATGAATGACAGCACGCCAGGCCTCCCTGTCCATCACCAACTCCCGGAGTACACTCAAACTCATGTCCATCGAGTCGGTGATGCCATCCAGCCATCTCATTCTCTGTCGTCCCCTTCTCCCGCCCCCAACCTTTCCCAACATCAGAGTCTTTTCCAATGAGTCAACTCATCGCATGAGGTGGCCAAAGTATTGCAGTTTCAACTTCAGCATCAGTCCTTCCAATGAACACCCAGGATTGATCTCCTCTAGAATGGACTGGTTGGATATGGTAGGTTCAGTTCAGTTCAGTTCAGTTCAGTCGCTCAGTCGTGTCCGACTCTCCACGACCCCATGAATCACAGCACGCCAGGCCTCCCTGTCCATCACCAACTCCCGGAGTACACTCAAACTCATGTCCACAGAGTCGGTGATGCCATCCAGCCATCTCATTCTCCGTCGTCCCCTTCTCCTCCCGCCCCCAACCTTTCCCAGCATCAGAGTCTTTTCCAGTGAGTCAACTCGTCTCATGAGGTGGCCAAAGTATTGGAGTTTCAGCTTTAGCATCAGTCCCTCCAATGGTAGGTTAGGGTTATTTAATAAAGTATGTTACCCAGAGATTATTGGTGCTGACTCCATTGATAAGTCTTCAGCCTCTCCAATGATTAAGAATCTTTCTCCTCTTCCATGTGTAAGGGAAAATTTATAATCACCCCACCAAAAGGAAATTTATGTCACCTTTTAGGCAGAAAGGGGAAGGGCAGAGAGCTCTCTTGTCTACTCTTTCTCAGTTGTCTTTGGCTGTAAAATGATCTTTACGTCAAAGTGGCATATTTTAGAGTGCTGTACTCTAATCACTTTTATCTGCCTCTGGCATTTGAACGGTTTTTTTCTTTCAATTCAGAATTCAATGTAAATATTGTTTCATGATCCCCCTGGAGAAGTAGCACTTGCTTCCCTCTGTTTCATGGTAGTTTCCCCTACTCACTTCATAGCAATTTTTACTATTAGTAATTACCTTGCTTATAGAAGATGTGTTTGATCCCCAGTTAAAAAGATGCCCTGGAGGAGGACATGGCAACCCACTTCAGTATTCTTGCCTGGAGAATCCCATGGAAAGAGGAGCCTGGTGAGCTACAGTCCATAGGGTTGCAAAGTGTCAGACACACCTGAAGCTACCTATTTAGCCTGTATGCACATACTTTAATTAGTTATGTAATATCTACCTGCTCCCAATCTGCTGCTGCTAAGTCACTTCAGGCATGTCCAAATCTGTGTGACCCCATAGATGGTAGCCCACTAGGCTCCCCCGTCCCTGGGATTCTCCAGGCAAGAACCCTGGAGTGGGTTGCCATTTCCTTCTCCAACGTGTGAAAGTGAAGTCGCTTAGTTGTGTCCGACTATTAACGAGCCCAGGGACTGCAGCCTACCAGGCTCCTCTGTCCGTGGAATCTTCTAGGCAAGAGTACTGGAGTGGCTTGCCATTGCCTTCTCTTCCTGCTCCCATGAGAATACAGAAATTGTATTATTTGCATCCCTATCCTCCATACTTAGAAAAACACCTGGCACATTATAGGAGTTCAACAGTCAAATCATAAATGCTCATAGTTTATTTATGTTGCTTAGTTATCCTAATTTCTCAATTAAGTTCTTAGGACCAAACACTGCTCCTCCCACTGTATGATGAAAAGGCATTTTCATCTTATGCCCTGTTGTTCTTTCATTTTTAAAGTCAACCTTGCTTAGACTATCACAAGGCTTTAACAAGGGACCAAAGGAAGGCCAAAGGACAAAATCTGTGATGACTTTAGCTCCATAGGGGGAAAAATAAAAATGGTCTGTCCTCAGAATTCACTGAACAGATGTCAACTCCATTTGCTACTTCACAAATCATTGTAAAGGATAATTGGATTTCATTGCTCCTCAAACAAGGTGACACGAAGAAAGATGAAACTGCTTTCCAAAGACCGGGTGGGGGGATTCATAGCCAAACAGCTGAGGACTGCTGCTGGGGAAATCATGATCAGATTAAGGATCAGGATAGCAAGGCTGCATTCAGAAGGAAATCTGAGACATCACCCTGACCTGGCCAGCACAAAAAGGGATACTGGGGAAAAGAAAAGAAAAAAAAAATTATATTTGCTGAGTAATTTGTGTAATTAATATAAACAAAATAAAACCAATCCTATACTTTTGAAAAATGCATTTCAAAGTCACGTGTCTGAAAGCTATATATATATTTAAAAGGGAAATATACATTTAAAAGGGAATGGTTGGTACAAGTGGAGGCTCTTTTCCGAAATTGCCCATCAGTGTAAGAAAAGACATTTTATCCTCCTAGGGATCCCTCCCTACTTGTTTCTTAGCAACCTGGCATATAGAAAAGAACCATCTCAAAGACCAGGGACCTCACCCAGGTACAAATAAGAGTGTTACCCATGGGTGGCCATTCTAATAGCTGAGGGCACCAACCCAACCACAAGTTAGCCCCTACTTCAATGAAGTCTTACCCTGGGCAGTTGTGCAGTACTTTACAATCAGGCTTCTTCTGCTCATATTTAAAGAAATTATTTTTGCTATGTGAAAGGAATTTTAGTTGTAAAATAGTGGAAAAAATATGAACCATGAAAAAGTTGAATACTTATAGTAAAACAAGTTAAAAAGTTAATGAACTCTAATTACTGGCCCTTCAAATAGGAAACATGGTACATGTATATATCAAATAAACACTAAGTGTGATTGCTTGGAACAACTTGCTATGTGCAGTGGGTGTGGTGTTTCCAGTGGTCACATATGGATTGAGAATTGGACTGTGAGGAAGGCTGATCGCCAAAGAATTGATGCTTTTGAACTGTGGTGCTGGAGAAGACTCTTGAGAGTCCCTTGGACTGCAAGGAGATCCAACCAGTCCATTCTAAAGGAGATCAATCCTGGGTGTTCATTGGAAGGACTGATGCTAAAGCTGAAACTCCAATACTTTGGCCACCTCATGCGACGAGTTGACTCAATGGAAAAGACTCTGATGCTGGGAGGGATTGGGGGCGGGAGGAGATGGGGACGACAGAGAATGAGATGGCTGGATGGCATCACCGACTCGATGGACATGAGTTTGAGTGAACTCTGGGAGTTGGTGATGGACAGGGAGGCCTGGCATGCTGTGATTCATGGGGTCGTGGAGAGTCGGACACGACTGAGCGACTGAACTAACTAACTAACTAAGCATGAGGACTAACATTTTTTTTTCCTGTTAATTTTAGAAAGCCATTTTCCCAGCAGCATTAATCATGGGTTCTGTTATGCTCATGAAATTTCAGTTTACAGAATAAATGCTCTATATGTGTAGTGCTAGTGGTAAAGAAACCACCTGCCGATGCAGGAGACACAAGAGATGCAGGTTCGATCCCTGGGTTGGGAAGATCCCCTGGAGAAGGGAATGGCAACCCACTCCAGTATTCTTGCCTGGAGAATCCCATGGACAAAGGAGCCAGGTGGGCTATACTCCAGGGGGTCTGAAAGAGTCAGACAAGACTGAAGCAACTTAGCATGCATGCACACACCTGTGTTCTCATCTAGGAACACTGTCTAAGGATATTTTTGGTATCACGCCTATACAAGGAAAGGGTTCTAGAATCTAGTGTGTTCATTCAGTTCAG
The DNA here is from genome assembly GCF_049115385.1 of Moschus berezovskii. Lineage (NCBI taxonomy): Eukaryota > Metazoa > Chordata > Mammalia > Artiodactyla > Moschidae > Moschus > Moschus berezovskii. The sequence goes on from NC_142468.1 coordinate 9,535,249, forward strand.
TTCAGTCACTCAGTTGTTTCTGACTCTCTGCGACCCCATGAATCACAGCACGCCAGGCCTCCCTGCACATCACCAACTCCCAGAGTTCACTCAAACTCATGTCCATCGAGTCGGTGATGCCATCCAGCCATCTCATTCTCTGTCGTCCCCTTCTCCTCCCTGCCCCAAAACTTCCCAACATCAGAGTCTTTTCCAGTGAGTCAACTCGTCGCATGAGGTGGCCAAAGTATTGCAGTTTCAGCTTTAGCATCAGTCCTTCCAATGAACACCCAGGACTGATCTCCTTTAGAATGGACTGGTTGGATCTCCTTGCAGTCCAAGGGACTCTCAAGAGTCTTCTCCAGCACCACAGTTCAAAAGCATCAATTCTTCGGCGATCAGCCTTCTTCACAGTCCAACTCTCACATCCACACATGACCACTGGAAAAACCGTAGCCTTGACTAGACGGACCTTTGTTGGCAAAGTAATGTCTCTGCTTTTTAATATACTATCTAGGTTGTTCATAACTTTCCTTCCAAGGAGTAAGCGTCTTTTAATTTCATGGCTGCAATCAGCATCCACAGTGATTTTGGAGCCCAGAAAAAAAGAAAAGTCTGACACTGTTTCCACTGTTTTTCCATCTATTTCCCACAAGGTGATGGGACCAGATGCCATGATCTTCGTTTTCTGAATGTTGAGCTTCAAGCCAACCTTCTCACTCTCCTCTTTCACTTTCGTCAAGAGGCTTTTTAGTTCCTCTTCACTTTCTGCCATAAGGGTGGTGTCATCTGCATATCTGAGGTTATTGATATTTCTCCCGGCAATCTTGATTCCAAGCATGTGCTTCTTCCAGCCCAGCATTCCTCCTGATGTACTCTGTATATAAATTAAATAAGCAGGGTGACAATATACAACCTTGATGTACTCCATTTTCTATTAACCAGTCTGTTGTTCCATATCCAGTTCTAACTGTTGCTTCCTGACCTGCATACAGGTTTCTCAAGAGGCAGGTCAGGTGGTCTGGGATTCCCATCTCTTTCAGAATGTTCCATAGTTTATTGTGATCCACACAATCAAAGGCTTTGGCATAGTCAATGAAGCAGAAATAGATGTTTTTTTGGAACTCTCTTGCTTTCTCCATGATCCAGCGAATGTTGGCATTTTGATCTCTGGTGCCTCTGCCCCTTCTAAAACCTGCTTGAACATCTGGTGTGTAGAGATACTATTAAACATCCTTTGATGTGTGGAGCAGTCTCCCAAATGAAGAATTATCTTTTCACAATGTTAATCATGCCCACTTGAGAAATTCAGCTCTAGACTTGAGAAAATGGGGTAGGTAATGATGGTGACAATGAAAGAGATAATATCCTTTTGTTAAAAAATGAAAACAAAAAAATTCAGAGAGACTTGAAACAAAATGCCAAAGAGCAAAACACTATCCATTTGAAAGGAAAATAAGACTCAGAAATACTCATCTTGGCGTTATTTTACTCCAGAGAAGTTTTCCACATTCATATGCCAAAAGTAATTACCATATTTCTGATTGCTAATGAGACTGGCATAGGTTTTAGCTTATCTACAGATGGTACTTTAAATGATAGTTAATTTTTAAGTTAAATTTTAAATTTTGTAAGTTTAAATGTTTAAAGCTATGACATCATCTGTTAATGTATTCACCACAATAACAGGCCCAGCTCTGTCACATATCAGGGTTGGGCATATGCAAAAACAAAGTTTCCCAAGCCATATGCAAACATCAATCACATTTCTGGAAAGCGTATCCTATGTAGAGACTCATTAAGTTGCAGGAAGGTTGTGTCTGAGAACCCCATCCCCTCCCTCCTTCCCTGGCACATTTCCCTTTTGTGACAAGAACTGTGTGATGTCTTTCATTCTGGTCCTCACACAGGCTTTCTAATTAGTTAAGTGATCATGATCAACCCCATAACCGCTTGTGCCTCACTCTATCCATCTGTACAATGGATAGTTAGAATCATTTTAGGTTATTCTTCAGCAGCAAGGCTCCATGTGAGAATGCCAAAGCTTGAATGCTCTTCCCCTCAAATGTATATTCAGTGCATAGATTTTCAAAGCATTCCTTAAAGCCCATTTATGAGTTCACTAGAAATCATCTGACCACTGGTTAACAACCTCTGCATTAAACCAGGTCCTTATACCATTTCCAATTCTAAGAAAAGTTTCAGCTAGACAATATGAAGAATTAGTAAAGGAAATCTCTTTCACCCATGAGTAGCTTGGCTAATGACTATTGTCAAGAACAAGGCCACCTGGGTCAGCAAAGAACATTCTAAAGGGAATGGATATAAGCTATCTCTATTTCAAAGAGCAATAAGCAAAATCAGCCTTCAAACTTCTGTTCTTTAAGACCATTCACATTAGAATAGAAATGGTATTAGTCTCAAGATAAACTGTAAAAAAAAAATAGTAAACAGAAATGAGACCAGAAGGGGAAACTTTCCAATTCACGATAATAGGAGAGCATGACAGTAAGACTCCTCTATTTCCCCCACCCCCCAGCCACATTTCAGTCAATGAATAGCTATGGACATTGTTTAGTATAACTCTCACCAATTCCTTTTCCTATCTATTAATGTTAAAGAGTTTTCCTTCCCTTGCCATGTGGGGACTTGTATATCGCTCATTGTGGTTGTTGCTGAGTCCCTAAGTTCTGTGTGATTCTCTGAGACCCCACGGATCACAGCATGCCAGCTTCCTTGTCCTTCACTGTCTCCCGGAGTTTGCTCAAATGCATGTCCATTGAGTCAGTGATGCCATCCAACATCTCATCCTCTGTTGCCCCCTTCTCCTCCTGCCTTCAATCTTTTCCCAGCATTAGGGTCTTTTCTAGTGGGTCAGCTCTTCACATAAGGTGGTCAAAGTATTGATCTTCAGCTTTAGCATCAGTCCTTTCAGTGAATATTCGCGGTTGATTTCCTTTAGGATGGACTGATTTGATCTCCTTCTGTCCAAGGGACTCTCAAGAGTCTTCTCCAGCACCACAGTTCAAAACATCAATTCTTTGGCACTCAGACTTCTTTGTGGTCCAACTCTCACATCTGTACATGACTACTGGAAAAACCATAGCTTTTACAAGATGGACTTTTGCCAGCAAAGAGATGCCTCTGCTTTTTAATATGCTCTTTAGGATTGTCATGGCTTTTTTCCCAAGGAGCAAATATCTTAATTCCATGGCTGCAGTCAGCATCCACAGTGATTCTGGAGCCTAAGAATATAAAATCTGCCATTGTTGTATACCTTGAATTGTAATTCTCATGGTGGCTGAGACGGTAAAGAATCTACTTGCAATGCGCGTTTGACCTGGGTTTGATCCCTAGGTCAAGAAGGTCCCCTGGAGAATGGAATGGCAACCCACTTCAGTATTCTTGCCTGGAGAATACCCATGGACAGAGGAGCCTGGCAGGCTAGAGTCCACGGGGTCGCAAAGAATCGGACACAACTGAGCGACTAAGCACAGCACAGCTAATGTTAAATGAACACATTTTTGCTGGAGAAATTATCTGGCAATGTATTTATTTCAGGCCAATATTTTGGTGGCCTGAATGTGGGGACTGGAGGAGATCCTGAAGGCTTCAGGGCTAGTGAGCATGCAGGTACATGACCACAGTTGAGTCCACTGTCACTCACTGCCTTTTTGGAGTCTGAAGGTATGTCTTCTTCTTGGATTTAAGATCATGCCCTCTCTGCATCTGAAGCAAAGGCAACCCACTCCAGTATTCTTGCCTGGAGAACCCCACAGATGGAGGAACCTGGTAGGCTACAGTCCACAGGGTCGCAAAGAGTCGGACACGACTGAGCGACTTCACTCACTCACTCACTCAGCCTTTATTCAAGAACTGTTTTAAAGGTTTTGTCTCTCTGATAAAGGCCTGTTTCTCTAAGCTCTTGTTGGCACACCAGTCTGACTTTAAGATCAGACTATTTCAACCGAAGCCGGTCGAAAACACCTTCAGCCCATTCCATCCAGAGCAAAAACTGCCTAACTGAAACTGTGCCAGTTTTTCAGCTTTTGGCCTCTTCCTCTGAAATAGGTGTTATTCTCTGGAAATTGGCCAAAACTTCTTCGGCCAGGTTCCTCTGGACTAACTTATTTCCTTACAATTGGCTGAGATTAGCTTGCAAGCTGTTTGAACTGAGTTGTTTTGACTTGTAAGCTTTTTAAACTCTTTGAAAATTGTTCTTTTACTCTAGAAAAATATCTCAGAGAAATGGGATTCCAGTTATATAATTATTTTGAGAGCCCCCTTACAGAGACATCAACGGTTAATTTTTAAACTATAGCACTTCTTTATGTGTACCTCTAACTAAATGGACTGACCAGACCAGTGACAATTTAGAATATCAATGACCATTAGGGGAACTTTTGAAATTCCCACACTTAATTTCTTAAAACTGAATTGAACTACAGAAGCTCAAAAATTTCCATTTTGGTTGGTATTATGAGGCTTCCAAATGTTACCAGAAGTCCAAAATTGCTTCAGTATGACATAAGATTAGAATTGTGTGTGTGCTGTGCTATGCTTAGTCGCTCAGTCGTGTCTGACACTTTTGTGACCCCATGGACTGCAGCCTGCCAGGCTCCTCTGTTCGTGGGGATTCTCCAGGCAAGAATATGGGAGTGGTTGCCATGCCCTCCTCCAGGGGATCTTCCCAATCCAGGGGTCGAACCCAGGTCTCTCACTGCAGGGGGATTCTTTACCATCTGAGCCATTACTGATGCAAATAAGCAAACAGACACAAATGGCTCCTGAAGCCTCAGGCTCTTCTTTGGCTTGCCTCCGTGTCTGCAGTTTGCACCATTGCCCTCCTCCCTTCCACGCCATCCACACCTCCTTTATACCCTCACATCCCCCATGCTAATTCTCTCACTGATCTCATTTTCTCTGAAACCCATCCCACTCTCTTCTCCTCTGGACCTATCAGAACCTGCCCCTTTAAAATTATCTGATTGAGTATTTCTGGACTTTTGTATTCCCTGGACTAAAGCTGAATTTCAAGCCATACTCAAAAATTTTCCCAAAGTAATTGAATATCCTCAGATTTGCTCAGGAATTTAATATAATCATTCAAAGTAATGAACTTGGTTTCTCTTAACTTATACCAGCTAGTTCATATACCAGCTAGTTCAGTGAAGGCCAGGCCAAACAGTGATGAAGGCTACTAATTGGAAAAATCCTGAAAGGTCTCTAGAATTGCAACCACTGGACCAGAGCACTAACTTGTTATATAATCATATTTGGGTGATCTCTAGGTAACTTCATTAAACAATTCCTAGGGCTTTTTCAAGCCTATTGATTGACACAAAACTCAGGCTTGCACATGAATATATGATCAACCTGTTCATGACTATGATAATTGACTTCATATTTTTTTATCAAAATATAGTTGATTCATTATATTAGTTTCAGGTGTACAATGTAGTGTTGTGATTTGAAAGGAAGAAAGGAAAGAGGGTAGCCTGTGACATAAGTTGAAGGATTTTTCTCCAGTATATAAAACTTTGAAACTTGCACACAAGAAGACTCTTGAGAATCCTTTGGATAGCAAGGAGATCAAACCAGTTAATACTGGTTTAATACCAGTTAAAGGAAATCAACCCTGAATATTCATTGCAAAGACTGATGCTAAAGCTCCAATACTTTGGTCATCTGATGTGAATGGACAAGTCATTGGAAAAGACCCTGATGCTGGGAAAGATGGAGGGAAGGAGGAGAAGGGCGTGACAGAGAATGAGATAGTTGGACGACATCACCAACCTGATGGACATGAGTTTGAGCAAACCCCAGGAGATGGTGAAGAACAGGGAAGTCTTGCATGCTGCCGTCCATGGGGTTGCAGAGTCAGACACAACTGAGCAACTGAACAGTAAGAACAGCAGCCACATTACAGGTCCAAAACCTTTTTGTTCATATGGATGAAATATAAATCCTTTGCTTTGGTCTACTAGGCCAATTTAGGACACATGTTATCCCTGGATCAGGAAAGATTTGCTTATTGAAACTAATCATTTGTTGCAGATAGAGATGCAGGAACAATCTAGATATACTAGAAAATTATTAGCCACATAAACACTGTATTTTGTTCACTATCGTTAACTATAATTAATAGCAACTTTTTTTTCTTTTTAACAAAATTATTTGTCAATTATGCTCCATATACACTACTTTCCCTTTTGTACTGAATAATAAAATATTAACAATAATAGAATCATTTTTAGAACCTACTTTGATCAAAGATCGTTATAGTCTCCTTGTATCTCATTGGCAAAATGGACTCTGAGCATCTCAAACCCTGTTGTTATATAACAAAGGACTAAGACTTTAATCTGTGGCTCAACAAAGATTTTCTACAAAGGGCCAGAGAGTAAAATTTTTGGCTTTGTAGACACATATGGTCTCTGTCACACATTCGCTCTTATTTTAACAACTCTGTAATAATGTGAAAAATATTCTGAAATCATAGGCTGCACAAAAACAAACCCCTCACTGAATCTGGGTAATGGGGTATGGCTTTTCCACCTGAGAGGGACCCAGGATTGAGTTCACTTAAAAGACTGAACATGGCACTGCTGCTGCTGCTGCTGCTACTAAGTCACTTCAGTCGTGTCTGACTCTGTGCGACCCCATAGATGGCAGCCCACTAGGCTTCTCTGTCCCTGGGATTCTCCAGGCAAGAATACTGGAGTGGGTTACCATTTCCTTCTCCAATGCGTGAAAGTGAAAGTGAAGTTATTCAGTCGTGCCCGACTCTTAGCGACACCATGGACTGCAGCCTACCAGGTTCCTCTGTCCAGCACAGTGTCATGGAAAATGTATTTCATGTCCATCAGTTAATAAATCAGAAATAAGATGCACAAGCATCTCAGTGTACCCAGGATGGAGGGGTGTCACAGGCCGTGTGCAGAGCTAAATCCAGGGAAGCCTCTGTCCAACAAGGATGGTTGGTCACCCTAATAAATTCCTCAAATAGGGGAAGTGAAAACCTTACAGGAGGAGGACAAAAGTTTCATGGTTTGACCACCTAATTGAAAAGAAGGGAGAGGTTGCCAGGAGGGAGGTGGGCCATAGAAGGCTGGTGCAGCTGGATCCTTGTAACCAATTGAATCGGGATTGGATCCAGCTACTGCATCCCATGGCTGTTGAAGCCATTCATTTTTCTTTCTTTTTTTTTTTTCTTTCTTTGACCCTCCAGCTCAGGACAGTGGTCAAGGCTGTGCTGTTAGCTTTAACCAGGGTGAGAACTTGACCTCAATTGATACATTGCCTCTTAGATTGGTGATTCTAGAAGGTAATTATCAACTAAGGATCACTGATTATACTTAACTCTGCTAGAGTTGCCCAGGCTAAATAGCCAGAGTTTATACTTCATTTCTGCCCTATCTTCAGAAACACTTTGCACATGGAAATATATGTTGAAACTGTGTGGGTATATGTTGGGTGTCTGTACTTTGAAATTCTCCTAGGAATAGTAACTAAGAGAGCTATGCGGATCATTGCAGTGATTGAATCAAAAATATTAACACCTGATATAGAAGGGTTTTACCCTCTGTTTTCTTTATTGCGTCTCTTCACAATTCCAGACTTAGTGTATGCTCATCACATATATTAAATAATGGAATCCTGTAGTAACAACAAAAACAATAATAATAGCTGACCTTTATTTATATGTCAAGTACTCTCTAAATATTTTGTGTACATTAGCCTAAATAATTTTCACGGAAACTCAAGTTAGATACATGGTTGTTATTTCCAATTTTTAAATGAGAAAATGGAGAAACAGGTAGTCTGATCTATATTCTTTACCATAATGCTGTACTATTTTCCATCAACTTGCCACTGCCTTTTCTGCATTTGTTTTTTTATTTTTTCTAAATTTAATAAATGGTACAAAGCACAATGCCATGAACATTAACAGTTAAAATATCACCAAATGAAAAAAATACTATAGAATACACAGTTGCAAAAAGCTACATTAAGTTATTTTACAACTGCCTCAAGCTGCAAAAAGAAAAAAAAACCCCAATGGCTTACCTAAGTTATCCCTCTCTCAAAATAATGCCATTTAATCATCTTTCATGCTTAGGAAAACTTGGGGAAAGAAGATGCAGAGAAGTCACAAAGTAAGAAGTGTCAAGAGGAACCAAATAGGCCAGGTTAACTCTGGAATACAATGCACAGATATTTACTCAGAAAAGCAGCTTGAGATTTCCATTTAAACTTGTCAACAAACAAGAAAGGTTGTGTGTGCACACCTCTGTCCCCAGGGGCTGCTCATCTCAGTTTGTTCTTTGGTGTTTTATTTTGTTTTCCCTCCCTCTTTAATGTAATTGGCGCCATGTCAAAAAGAGTCCATTCCGTGTCCCTCTTGCTGAGGCGATGAAGCAGATGGCATCAGAAGCTAATGCAGCAGGGAAATACAGATCACACACAGCTTCATCTGTGTGAGCTTGAAAAAGATATGTTTAAAAGCAGGTTGGGTTCAGAGAGAAGAGGGGTGAGGGCAGGATGCCAAAGAGACACAAAGAGAGATGTTAGGAACATATTATGTCCCACTCTTAAGGAGATGACTCTTTCAAGGCTGAGTTATGTTTCAATAATATATAATAATTTCAGTGCAGTTCTGTAATAAGATCAATAGATTCAGAAAGATCACCATCCAAAGCAGCACTAAGTAGCAGAACAGAAATGTCAACTAATATAAGAGCAGCAAATGTCTTAATATAGGAACAATCAAGAGAGTTAGCAAGAAGGATTACTCATCTAAGTAAAATGGAGCTATGAGGGAAAAGGGGGCCCTGCGTGAATCTCAGAAGTGGCATTCCTGTATTTCCCTGCATTCTATTCCTTATTAAGTATTAAACATCTCACATGTTCTCACTTGTTTACACAATGCGCTCACGAGGTCTATGCGAGAGAAATGTTGACACCCATTTCACAGGCAGCAGGATTCAATTATTTCCCCAAAGTCATGTCTTAAAAAATTGCCGATACTGGGAACATCATCTGTTTCCCTGAACTCCAAAACAATCCAAATTTGAAGAGGAAAGAAAAGCAATAAAAACACAAGCCAGTTATTAGACTGGGAAATACTGGGTTGGCCAAAAATTTCATTTACAGAAAAACCCCAGTGAAATTTTTGGCCAACCCAATGTATTAATAGACCTTATAGTCAAATTAGAATTATTATTGGGAAATAGGATGAGGGATCATAGGATAAAAGATATCACTTAGGGCAGAACTCTGAGGGTGGGATTAAAATGTGACATTGGAGAAGGAAATGGCAACCCACTCCAGCGTTCTTGCCTGGAGAATCCCAGGGACGGGGAAGCCGGGTGGGCTGCCATCTATGGGGTTGCACAGAGTTGGACACGACTGAAGCGACTTAGCAGCAGCAGCATATCTAGGTAAAATTCCTTTAAAAATTAAGGTAGAGAAGCTACCAAGTTTTGTTTTGTTTTCTAACCCTCCCCAAGCTAGGGTGTGATGCACATGTTGTCCATTACGCCCGCAGCAGGAAAAGGAGGGCGGACAGCTCCGAGGAAAGCGCATCAGCAGGTAGTGCTGCAGCCCAGCGCCTCCTGCCCTCCGCTCAGCACCTGCCCTGCCAACGCTGCTCCCCCAGGCGCCAGACAGGGCGGAGCGAGAAGCCGCAGGCAGCAAGCAGCCCGGGAAGCGGCCAGAGGCCAGCCCTGAAGGGCCGGTTACTCTGGAAGAACCTTAGGGGCCTGCCTTAGCTTGGGAGCTCTTGAAGAAACCAGTAGCTTCCTGCAAAACAGGAAGTATCAGCCTGGTCCCCAGACTTCTCCGTGCAAGCTGAACTCTGACACCAGGAAGTAATCAGTCCTTCGTGATGGCTGGTCTGTGCTACTTCCTGCTATAGGAAGTACCCGTGGTGCTGACGGACGAAGAAGGAGAACTCCTTCCTGATGCTTAGAGTCCCGTGGTGTTCTGCTCAAAAGATGAACAGCCAGCTCTCTGTAGGGCAAGTGCGATTTGCACCCGCCGCAGGTTGCCATGGTATAAATAATCCCACTATGGCCAGTTTCAAGCTGTCAGAGTGACGTCAAACTCCTTAGAAAATTCCTGAAAATGTAGTAATTCGATGCTGGTAGGAGCCTTCTCCAGTGCATCACTGATGGTGCTAAGGAGCTGAAATTCAAGAGAAAGCAGCTGATTCTTGGAGGGGGGAGTGGCGTATCCAATCGCGAAGTACTAAATTGATTTCATAGTTTGTATTCTCACATGCACTTCTCATTTCCAAAGAGACAAGACTCCACGAGACTCATGGCTGCTTCTGTTGCAGGAAAGAAAGTATGGTGTGAGAGAATGGTCACGTCCCAGTTCTCAGGAGGGACCCAGGGATGGCCACCAGGTGTGTGTCTTGGCTTCACACCCGAAAGAATTCAAGAGCAAACCATAGTAAAGCGAAGGAAGGTTTACTTTCAGAAATACACACTCCCTAGACAGAGTGTGGGCCATCTCAGAAGGCAAGAGGCCCTAAAACATGTGATGGTTAGTTTTTGTAAACTGGGTAATTTCATAGGCTAGTGAGAAGGACGATTATTTTAACTCTTTAAGGGAAGGGGTAGAGATTTCCAGGAATTGGATCATTGCCCACTTTTGGCCTTTCACGGGTCGGACTCAGAACTGTCATGTGCCTATAGTTGTGTCATTTAGCATATGCTAATGATGCTAAAGCTGAAACTCCAATACTTTGGCCACCTTATGCGAGAGTTGACTCACTGGAAAAGACTCTGATGCTGGGAAGGATTGGGGACGGGAGGAGAAGGGGACGACAGAGAATGAGATGGCTGGATGGCATCACTGACTCTGTGGACATGAGTTTGAGTGAACTCCGGGAGTTGGTGATGGACAGGGAGGCCTGGCGTGCTGTGATTCATAGGGTTGCAAAGAGTCGGACAGGACTGAGCGACTGAACTGAACTTAACTGAATATATTGCAATGAAAATATAATAAGGCTCAAGGTTTACTGGAAGTCAATCATCTGGCATCTTGGACCTCGTTGGTTCTAACCAGTTTATGTTGTGTTCTCTGTGCAATGTCATTCTTTTCAAGGTTTCCCAGCCCTCTTCCTGTCCAGCCTCCAGGGATTGTCAATTCTGCTGGTCTAGAAGCCCCACAATATTTCCATTCTAAAGTTTAAATACTGTGTCTGGTACAAAGCAGGAATTTTATGTACACAATCGCCTATTGGTTGATGATTGGTCTGCCTTTCATCATTGGTTGATGACCGGTTTCATCATTGGGTGATGACTGGCTGATGATCTCTGCCTTTGTTTCTCCTTTTAGACCTCTCCCTAGGGCTCATGGGGGAAAAACAAAGTAACTTGATGAAAGAGAGTTTCGGTTAGGGTGTGGAACTTCTTGGGAAGAAAAAAATATTCCTTCACCTTTCAAGGTTCTTCTGACTGGTCTAAGAATTAAGTTGATGTGAGACAGATTAGGAAGAGAAAATCTAATTTAACTATGTATGTACAGGGAATCTGAACCCAATAGATCCCAAAGGCAGTCAGGCAAACTGAGGCATATTGTCATTCTTGACTAAGAAGAAAGGGCAGGGGTCTGAGACTTCAAAGAGAAGGCAGGCAATCTACAGGAAGATGAGAAAAGAGCAAATGTGTGGTAAACAAATGTTTGCTGGGCCATGGAGAAGCAATGGGACACAGGGAGGTATTTTAATGAATAGACTTTGCCATGTTCCTCCCTGTCTACCTTATCTCGTTCATAACATACTATGGATTCCTCTAGTGATACTTCCCTTTCCTGGAATGGGCCCTCTATCAAATTCTTTTAGGCACTTAAGGGGGTGGGGTGAAAAGAAAAGCTCGCTGAGTCTTCTGTATCTTCCTCATGCCAAAGACACATATTTTAAAGTGGCAAGTTTTGCTTCCTTATAGAACCATGGCAGAAAGTGGATTAAAGCAATTCATCCCATACCCTGTTTCTCTCACTGCAAACCCAGATGAAGATGACTGATGTGAACTCATTTTACTTTATGTAAACAGTATACAATGAAGTAGTGGCCTCACGTGCCTAACTTAAGGAAAGGTTCCCTGAAGTTAGATTATTGTGCTTATTTGAAATTCAAATAATTCCAGGAGAACACTGAGGTGACATACAGCTTTAGGGAAAGAGAGATTCCAAAGGTCTGTAGGTGCAAGGCAATTACTTAGTCAAGTTAGCAGAGCAATCAAGTCATTTGCTCAGCTCTCTGCATACATATCTCAGTCTCATCCTGAAAGTCTTAGTTATCACTTCCCCAAAGAAGCTTTCACACACACACATTCAGAGTCACCCCTAGCACATCATCCTGTTTATCTTCATGGAAATATCACTGTATAAAATCACCTTAGACATTTACTTACTTCCTCTTTCAATCTGTCAGAATACAGAGCCAGGAACATGGAAACTTTCTCTGTCTTGCTCATTTTGATTCCAAAACCTCAGTCTCTGTGCACCGGTGCTGAACTGAATCTCAAAGACAAAGTTTTGGGTAAAGTAGAAAAGAATACCTTTATAGTTTTGCCAGGCAAAGGGGATTGTGTTTCTCAGAATTGTGCACCATCCAGGGGAGTTTCGTTTCAGTTCAGTTGCTCAGTTGTGTCTGATTCTGTGACCCCATGGACTGCAGCACACCAGACCTCCCTATCCATCATCTACTCCTGGAGTTGATCCAAACTCATGTCCATTGAGTCGGTGATGCCATCCAACCATCTCATCCTCTATTGTCCCCTATTTCTCCTGCCTTCAATCTTTCCTGACATCAGAGTCTTTTCAAATGAGTCAGCTCTTCACATCAGGTGGCCAAGGTATTGGAGTTTCAGCTTCACCATCAGTCTTTCCAATGAACATTCAGGACTGTTTTCCTTTAGGATGGACTAGTTTGATCTCCGTGCTGTCAAAGGGACTCTCAAGAGTCTTCTCCAGCACCACAGTTCAAAAACATCAATTCTTCAGAGCTCAGCTTTCTTTATAGAAACAACTTTACAGTTTTATTTAAGCCTCACACTGTATCCCAATAGGACAACAGGTACCCTATGAGACGTATGGACAGTAAATGAAAGAGTTTGGCAGATGCTGGGACCGAGGTGTGGTGGAAGAAACCAGAGATCCACGGGGTGAAAGGCTCAGGATCTTGACAAGATCCTGAATATTCTGACTGTGGTTCTGACTGTGGTTCATGTGTGTAAAGTGTGATAACAACATTTGCCCAACAGAGTTACTGTGAAAGTTAAGTAAGATGCAAGGAAGCTTCTGACACAGAGTTAAAGACCAGTTAAAGCTAGTTCCCTCCCCATTCCTAGGCAGAAAATCAAATTTAGGAGAAAACAACAGTTAAAGGATTAAAGAGTCATTCTTAGCCCTGGGGCCTTCATAGGGGAGTGCTTCTCACAGCCCACCTTTATGGAATATCACGCTTAATTTCATCCTCTACCATCATGATTTTGAAATGGTTTGTAGTTGCGAATGAGGAATCCTTCCTTTTCATCTTTCACAGGTACCACATGTTATGTAGCCTGTCCTGCTTTCACAGAGCTGAGATATTTGTGGCTTCCACATCCTGTCCCAGTCATGCAGGTAGGGACCTGGCTAAATGCCGCTCTAAAGAAGGCACACAAACCGCACACTCTAAAATGAGGAGCATGAACTTGAATTCCCAGCCATTTTCTTATTTCCTCTCCTTCCACTGTTCTTACTTCTTGATTGCTTTCTACTGGTCTTAATTTAAGATTGGGGGAAGTTGAGTTTAAATATATGTTACCAACTTAATGTACATGAGTTTTAGCAAACTCGGGGAAATAGTGAAGGATAGGAAGGCCTGGTGTGCTGTCATTCATGGGGTCCCAAAGAGTCGGACACAACTGGGTGACTGAACAACATATATATATATACTGAAAGTGCTCACTATCTGACTTAAAAGTTTAAGGAGGCAGTAAGGCAGTCAATGAAGATTAATTCATTCCAGAAACACTTATAAATCTTTAGAACCCTGATTAATAAAATCTTATATTTAATTTCTTAAACTTGCTTTAAAGGGTTGATACAATTTAGAGACAAATGACTTCTAGGAGAACGCTGTGTTCCATGAGCTGAAAAATATAGTGGGCAAATAAAGTGAACAAATTCTAGGAGCATAATAGAAAAGAAAAGAAAGGAAGATAGTGAAGTCACTCAGTTGTGTCTGACTCTTTGCAACCACATGGACTTAGCCTACCAGGCTCCTCTGTCCATGGGATTTTCCATGCAACAGTACTGAAGTGGGTTGCCATTTCCTTCTCCAGGGGATCGTCCCAACCCAGGGATTGAACCCGGGTCTCCCGCATTGTAGGCAGATGATTTACCATCTGAGCCACCAGGGAAGTCTAGAAGCATAATATTTGGAGCTTAATATTACTTGGTTGGAACCTGGCTATTTCACCTCACTTATTCAAAATTATACCAGTAGTATAAGCTCATATGAGTGAAAGTGATCCCTAAAAACTAAAGTAAATGTGGGAAAACAAAAACATTAGTGTCTAATAACTGCTCAAAGCACTTTCAAAGCTTTGGTTTTTCCAGTGGTTATGTATGGATGTGAGAGTTGGACTCTAAAGAAAGCTGAGCACAGAAGAACTGATGCTTTTGAACTGTGGTATTGGAGAAGACTCTTGAGAATCCCTTGGACTGCAAGGAGATCCAACCAGTCCATCCTAAACTGATGCTAGGAATGATTGAAGGCAGGAGAAGGGGACAGCAGAGGATGAGGTGGTTGGATGGCATCACCGACTCAATGAACATGAGTTTGAGTAAATTCTGGGAGTTGGTGATGGACAGGGAGGCCTGGTGTGCTGCAGTCCACGGGATTGCAGAGAGTCAGAAACAACTGAGCAACCGAACTGACTGAACTGAACAGAGCACTTATCCTCATGCCATGATTTCAGTTCTTTTTTTTCCTTTTATAAATACAATACTGCTAAGGAGGCTCCGGTTTCTGAATTTTCATTTGATTAAATTTAATAAATTAGAGTAGAAGAGAAGACTACATCTTACTGGTGTCCAGGGAATAGTATTACCAAGAGCAAATGTGGAAAGGAAAGTAAATTCATGTCTGTGTATCTAGACCTATATTGTGGTTGCTTAGTCACCAAGTTGTGTACAATTCTTTTGTGACCCCAGGGACTGTAGCCCGCCAGGCTCTATCCAAGCCCATGGGATTCCCTGGGTAAAAATCCTGGAGTGGGTTGCCATTTCTTTCTCCAGGGGATCTTCCCAACCCAGGGATAGAACCCATGTCTTCTGCTTGGCAGGCAGATTGTTTACCACTGGAGACATCCCGGAAGCCCAAAACATGTGTATCCATAATTAAACACTCAAGGAAATGAACACTTAAAATTACTGCATTATATGCTGTTTCTTAATGTAAATTTTACCTTATTATAAGGAAAAAGGGAAGTAAAGATATAAATTATCTGACCATTTGCAGTTAGATTTTTTACACCATTTCTAATGTCGATTCTTTTACAGCTGGTTAGTTTGCTAACAGAACCTCTTCTGCTCCATCCTGTGTGGTTAAGTATCTGTGACCCTCCAAGTGCAGTAACATGAGCACAGATGTAACATTTGCATTGTCTACCAATTGCCTTGCCACCATTAGAGGTGGAAAATGCTACCAGGAGACAGTGTAGACTTTCATTTTCTTAATATTACTGTCTTTAAGGGTATATTATCATGATACAGCCACATGCTTGAATATAGTTCTACAGTAGAAAATCTTATACTGACTGTCTTCGTCCTTTTAAATTGGAGTCTTTTAGCATAATTTAAATGTGAGTGTGTGAGTGTATGTGCGCACTCGGTTGCTAAGTCATGTTTCATTCTTTGTGACCCCATGGACTGCATCCCAGTCCTCTATCCTGAGAATTTTTCAGGAAAAGAATACTGAAATGGGTTTCCTTGCCCTCCTCCAGGGGAATCTTCCCAACCCAGGGATCAAACACTCGTGTTTTTCAGCTCATGCATTAGCACGCAGATTTTTTTTTTTTTTTTACCACTGTTACACCTGGAAAGCCCTATAATTTAAATAAACATATGTAACAGTGTCTCCAAGCAAGGCTTCAACAATATGTGAACCGTGAACTCCCAATGTTCAAGCAGGTTTTAGAAAAGGCAGAGGCACCAGAGATCAAATTGCAAACATCCGCTGGATCATGGAGAAATCAAGTCCAGTTCAGTTCAGTCGCTCAGTCGTGTCCGACTCTCCACAACCCCATGAATCACAGCACGCCAGGCCTCCCTGTCCATCACCAACTCCCGGAGTTCACTCAAACTCATGTCCACAGAGTCGGTGATGCCATCCAGCCATCTCATTCTCGGTCGTCCCCAACTCCTCCCGCCCCCAACCTTTCCCAGCATCAGAATCTTTTCCAGTGAATCAATTCGTCGCATGAGGTGGCCAAAGTATTGCGGTTTCAGCTTTAGCATCTGTCCTTCCAATGAACACCTAGGATCGATCTCCCTTAGAATGGACTGGTTGGATCTGCTTGCGGTACAAGGAACTCTCAAGAGTCTTCTCCAACACCACAGTTCAAAAGCATCAATTCTTTGGTGATCAGCTTTCTTCAACAGTCCAACTCTCACATCCATACATGACCACGGGAAAAACCATAGCCTTGACTAGACGGACCTTTGTTGGCAAAGTAATGTCTCTGCTTTTTAATATATTATCAAGGTTGGTCATAACTTTCCTTCCAAGGAGTAAGCGTCTTTTAATTTCATGGCTGCAATCAGCATCTGCAGTGATTTTGGAGCCCCAAAAAATAAAGTCTGACACTGTTTCCACTGTTTTTCCATCTATTTCCCATGAAGTGATGCGACCAGATGCCATGATCTTTGTTTTCTGAATGTTGAGCTTCAAGCCAAACTTTTCACTCTCCTCTTTCACTTTCATCAAGAGGCTTTTGAGTTCCTCTTCACTTTCTGCCATAAGGGTAGTGTCATCAGCATATCTGAGATTATTGATATTTCTCCCAGAAATCTTGATTCCAGTGTGTGCTTCTTCCAGCCCAGGGAAAGCAAGAGAGTTCCAGAAAAACATCTATTTCTGCTTCATTGACTATGCCAAAGCCTTTGACTGTGTGGATCACAATAAACTGTGGAAAATTCTGAAAGAGATGGGAATACCAGACCACCTGACCTGCGTCTTGAGAAACCTGTATGCAGGTCAGGAAGCAACAGTTAGAACTGGATATGGAACAACAGACTGGTTAATAGAAAATGGAGTACATCAAGGTTGTATATTGTCACCCTGCTTATTTAATTTATATACAGAGTACATCAGGAGGAATGCTGGGCTGGAAGAAGCACATGCTGGAATCAAGAATGCCGGGAGAAATATCAATAACCTCAGATATGCAGATGACACCACCCTTATGGCAGAAAGTGAAGAGGAACTAAAAAGCCTCTTAATGAAAGTGAAAGAGGAGAGTGAAAAGGTTGGCTTGAAGCTCAACATTCAGAAAACAAAGATCATGGCATCTGGTCCTATCACTTCATGGGAAATAGATGGGGAAACAGTGGAAACAGTGTCAGACTTTATTTTTTGGGGCTTCAAAATCACTACTGATGCTGATAGCAGCCATGAAATTAAAAGACGCTTACTCCCTGGAAGGAAAGTTATGACCAACCTTGATAGTATATTAAAAAGCAAAGACATTACTTTGCCAACAAAGGTCCGTGTCAAGGCTATGGTTTTTCCCGTGGTCATGTATGGATGTGAGAGTTGGACTGTGAAGAAAGCTGAGCACCAAAGAATTGATGCTTTTGAACTGTGGTGCTGGAGAAGACTCTTGAGAGTCCCTTGGACTGCAAGGAGATCCAACCAGTCCATTCTAAAGAGATCAATCCTGGGTGTTCATTGGAAGGACTGATGCTAAAGCTGAAGCTCCAATACTTTGGCCACCTCATGTGACGAGTTGACTCACTGGAAAAGACCCTGATGCTGGGAAGGATTGGGGGTGGGAGAAGGAGATGACAGAGAATGAGATGGCTGGATGGCATCACCGACTCGATGGGCATGAGTTTGAGTGAACTCTGGGAGTTGGTGATGGACAGGGAGACCTGGCATGCTGTGATTCATGGGGTCGCAAAGAGACAGACACGACTGAGCAATTGAACTGAACTAAACTGAACAGTGTCTGTAGTAGGAAACCACTTATCAATTTCTATGTCTCATTTCTTACATGAAGTACTTTTGGGAAATTGTAGCTTTAATATCTTAAAGGTGAAAGGAGTTGTTCCTCTCAAAATAATTTTTATGTTATTTTGATGATTATAGAAAGAACTTTCATGTGTAAGTGTAAATTCTTACAGAAATACACAGTGCTTTCAGTTTAGTTTAGTTCAGTCACTCAGTCATGTCTAACTCCTTGCAACCCCATGAACTGCAGCATGCCAGGCCTCCCTGTCCATCACCAACCCCTGGAGTCTACCCAAACTCATGTCTGTTGAGTCGGTGATGACACGCAACCATCTCATCCTCTGCTGTCCCCTTCTCCCCCTGCCCTCAATCTTTCCCAGCATCAGGGTCTTTTCAAATGAGTCAGTTCTTCTCAACAGGTGGCCAAAGTATTGGAGTTTTGCTTCAGCATCAGTCCTTCCAATCAATATTCAGGACTGATCTCCTTTAGAATGGACTGTTTGGATCTCCTTGAAGTCCAAGGGACTCTCAAGAGTCTTCTCTAACACCACAGTTCAAAAGCATCAATTCTTCAGCACTCAGTTTTCTTTATGGTCCAACTCTCACATCCATACATGACCCCTGGAAAAACCATAGCCTTGGCTAGACAGACCTTTGTTGACAAAGTAATATCTCTGCTTTTTAATATGCTGTGCTTTAATGGTTTTGAAAATTAATGGATATGTGTTAAGTCCAAGTTTTCATCTTTAATCTATTTCCATTAATCAACAATTTCATTTTTCAGTCAAGGAGAATACAGAACAATAGGAGAGGCTACAATGTACCTTCACTGTCTTAGGGTCTGAGAATTTAATTGAGGTGAGAGATTAGGAGAACAGCATACAGATTTTTTCCATGTACCTGGGAGTGCACAGCGGTAGCTGGATAACCAAAAGAAAAGCCTAGTGCTTATCTAGCAGGATGAGCCAAGTGGCGATTGAGGAAAAGCAAAATGGGTGGGGAGGGGAAGCTAACAGAAGCTAAATTGTTCTAACAAGGTCTGTTTGTACAGATTTTTCTTAGCTTCGACTCTGTCTCTGGTGACTAGAAAGTTTCTTCTTTCCCTATACAGGCAAAACAGAGTGTTCTTTTCTTATCCACTCTTTTACAAGTAGCTTTTTACAAAATAATCCTTATGTTAAAGTGTCATATTTGGGGGTTGCATATTCTATTACCCATCAACATCATACAGATACTTGTTATATAGGTTTAGTGTGTGTGCGTGTGCGCGTGCCCGCGCGCGTGCGCGCACGTGCGCGCACGCGCGTGCACGTGCACTCAGTCATGTCCGGCTCTTTGCAGCTGCGTGGACTATAGCGTGCCAGGCTCTTTTGTTCATGGGATTCTCAAGGCAAAAATACTGGAGAGGGTTCCAGGGGATCTCCCAGACCCAGGGATCAAACTGGAGACTCTTGTATCTCCTGCATTAGCAGGTGGATTTTTTACTACTGTGCTACTTGGTAGGGCTTCCCTCCTGGCTCAAACAGTAAAGAATCCGCCTGCAGTGCAGGAGACCAAGTCTATGTGTAAGTATGACCGAATAAAAGAAACCAAGAGTTTGGAAAAGGAGTGTAGGTGTTTTTTTAGCTTAATTTTAAAAAATAAATAAACCTGGCAACTTTTAACTATGTGCTGTGGTGTTCGAAACTAAAATAAATTCACATACTACTATCTCAAGCTTATCTAAGTTTAAAGGAGTGACTATACAGAAATCAAGGCTTCCCTCGCAGTTCATTCAATAAAGAATCTGCCTACAATGCAGGAGACCCAGGTTTGATTCCTGGGTCAGGAAGATCCCCTGGAGAGAGAAATGGCAACCCACTCCAGTATTATTGCCTGGAGAATCCCATGGACAGAGGAGCCTGTGGGCTCCCATCCACAGGGTTGCAAGAGTTGGACAATCCTGAGTGACTAAGCACACACATACAAAAATCAAAAAGGTTTTCCTTTTTGATTGAAAGAGGTTTTCCATGTCTCCTATTAAAAAAAAAAGGCCGGGCAACATTATTTTACGGACAGAATCCAACAAGCTCTTTGAAAAATTTAGGCTTCATCGTTCCTGGCTGAGACAGAATTCATAATCAAGGTTTGAAATCAGGAAAATTCTAGGTTTTATTCCCTAACACTTGAAAAACTATCTTCAAACTCCCTGGGAAAGAGAAAGGAAGTAAATATATGATCAAGTGAGAGTAGAGTTTTTCTGACCCAACAATACTTAGGCCACCAACTTCATATAAGCTGTTACTTTCAGAAAAACAAAAAGACACCTGGTATAGAGGGTTCGAATTCAATATGATGTCTGGTAAAAATCGTGTACACATTTTCCTTAATATAGGCAACCTAATGTATAATTCCTGGAAAATCCCGTTGATGGAGGAGCCTGGTAGGCTGCAGTCCATGGGGTTGCTAAGGGTCGGACACGACTGAGCGACTTCACTTTCCCTTTTCCCTTTCATGCATTGGAGAAGGAAATGGCAACCCACTCCAGTGTTCTTGCCTGGAGAATCCCAGGGATGGGGGAGCCTGGTGGGCTGCCATCTCTGGGGTCGCACAGAGTTGGACACGACTGAAGCAACTTAGCAGCAGCAACAGCAGCAATGTATAATTCTGATGTATCTTTTCGAGTTTCATATTTCTATTTACATTGAAAGCATATATACTGGAGTGGGGAGTCATTCCTTTCTCCAGGGTACCTTCCCGACCAAGGGATCCAACCAGGCTCTCCTGAGTTGTAAGCAGATTCTTTACCCTCTGAGCCACCAGGAAAGTCCCATTATTAAACATAACAAAATAAAAATGTAGCTAAACTGAAACTAGATTGCCAGTTTCAAAACCCTTCATATGTTATTGTTGTATTATGATTTATAATAATATATATTTGGTCTTTCTTCTCATTTGTGGCACAGAGCTCCTAAAACCACATCAATATCCTAATATAGTGATGAGGACTGTAGAGATATCTTTTGTTATATTTTTTGTCCCTGCTTCCTGCTGCTGCTGCTAAGTCACTTCAGTCGTGTCCGACTCTGCGTGACCCCATAAACAGAAGCCCACCAGGCTCCCCCATCCCTGGGATTCTCCAGGCAAGAACACTGGAGTGGGTTGCGATTTACTTCTCCACCCTGCTTCCTGAGAGCTCCAGAAACAAAAACGAGAAAAGAATGTCTCAGTATTCATAACATCTTCTTTTCACCGTTCTCTGATTTTATATTAAGGTAATGCTTGGAAAGCTCCTAGATATTCCTGGCATGGGAGATGGGTGACAGGGGAACCAAGCATATGATTCAGTTCAGTTCAGTTCAGTCTTGTCCGACTCTTAGCAACCCCATGAATCACAGCAGGCCAGGCCTCCCTGTCCATCACCAACTCCCGGAGTTCACTCAAACTCATGTCCATCGAGTCGGTGATGCCATCCAGCCATCTCATTCTCTGTCGTCCCCGTCTCCTCCCACCCCCAATCCTTCCCAGCATCAGAGTCTTTTCCAGTGAGTCAACTCATCGCATGAGGTGGCCGAAGTATTGGAGTTTCAGCTTTAGCATCAGTCCTTCCAATGAACACCCAGGATTGATCTCCTTTAGAATGGAATGGTTGGATCTCCTTGCAGTCCAAAGGACTCTCAAGAGTCTTCTCCAACACCACAGTTCAAAAGCATCAATTCTTCAGCGCTCAGCTTTCTTCACAGTCCAAATCTCACATCCATACATGACCACGGGAAAAACCATAGCCTTGACTAGATGGACCTTTGTTGGTAAAGTAATGTCTCTGCTTTTTAATATACTATCTAGGTTGGTCATAACTTTCCTTCCGAGGAGTAAGTGTCTTTTAATTTCATGGCTGCAGTCAGCATCCGCAGTGATTTTGAAGCCCAAAAAAATAAAGTCTGACACTGTTTCCACTGTTTTCCCATCTATTTCCCATGAAGTGATGGGACCAGATGCCATGATCTTTGTTTTCTGAATGTTGAGCTTCAAGCCAACCTTTTCACTCTCCTCTTTCACTTTCATCAAGAGGCTTTTTAGTTCTTCTTCACTTTCAGCCATAAGGGTTCTGTCATCTGCATATCTGAGGTTAATGATATTTCTCCCAGCAATCTTGATTCTAGCGTGTGCTTCTTCCAGCCCAGCGTTCCTCATGATGTACTCTGCATATCAGTTAAATAAGCAGGGTGACAGTATACAACCTTGACTTACTTCTTTTCCTATTTGGAACCAGTCTGTTGTTCCATGTCCAGTTCTGACTGTTGCTTCCTGACCTGCATACAGGTTCCTCAAGAGGCAGTTCAGGTGGTCTGGTATTCCCATCTCTTTCAGAATTTTCCACAGTTTATTGTGATTAGATGGTTGGAATTTCTAGCCCCACTTTCAGACCTCTGGGCAGAGCATAGGTGCTGATCGTATATTTGCCCTAAAAGTTGAGGCCTTAACTGTGAAAACCAATGATGTGATCAACCATGCCTATGTAACGAAGCCTACATAGAAATCCCTGAACTGTGGGGCTCAGAGGTTGGTAGCCCTTCACTCCCCTACACTAGCATTCCAGGATGGTGAACAAGTAGGGGTGCTGTGAGGGAAGGACCAGGGAGCGAAGGTGGGGACTCTGCACCCCTCCACACACCTTTTCCTGCGTACCTATCCGACTGTGCCTGGGTTGTAACCTGGTCATTCAGTAAGTAAACCATTGTCCTGCGTTTTGTGTGTTCCACCAATTTATCAAACCCAAGGAGTCCTGTTCATGGGGTTCTCAAAGATTAGATCTCACAGACAGACTGCCTGATGAACCATGGACGGAGGTTCGTGACATTGTACACGAGGCAGTGTTCAAGACCATCCCCAAGAAAAAGACAATGCAAAAAGGTAAAACTGTTGTCTGAGGAGGCCTTACAAATACTTTAGATAAGGAGAGAAGCTAAAGGCAAAGGAGAAAAGGAAAGATATACCCACTTGAATGCAGAGTTCCAAAGAATAGCAAGGAGACATAAGAAAGCCTTCCCTAGTGATCAATGCAAAGAAATAGAGGAAAATAATAGTATGGGAAAGACTAGAGATCTCATCAAGAAAATTAGAGATACCAAGGGAAATTTTCATGCAAAGATGGGCTCAATAAAGGACAGAAGCGGTATGGACCTAACAATCAGAAGATACTAAGAAGTGGAAAAAATACACAGAACTATACAAAAAAGATCTTTATGACCCAGATAACCACAATGGTGTGATCATTCACCTAGAGCCAGACATCCTGGAATGCGAAGTCAAGTGGGCCCTAGCACTGTTGCAATGAAAAGAATTAAATACTTAGGAATATATCTACCTAAGGAAAAAAAGACTTGTACATAGAAAACTATAAAACACTAGTGAAAGTAATCAAAGAGGACACTAATAGATGGAAAAATATACCGTGTCCGTGGATTGGAAGAATAAATATTGTAAAAATGAGTATACTACCCAAAGTAATTTATACATTCAATGCAATCCCTATCAAGCTACCAACAATATTTTTCACAGAACTAGAACAAATAATCTCACAATTTGTATGGAAATACAAGAAACCTCGAATAGCCAAAGCAATCTTGAGGAAGAAGAATGGAACTGGGGGAATTAACCTGCCAGACTTCAGGCTCTACTAAAAAGCCACAGTCATCAAGACAGTATGGTACTGGCATAAAGACAGAAATATAAATCAATGGAACAAAATAGAAAGTCCAGAGATAAATCCACGCACCTATAGACACCTTATCTTTGACAAAGGAGGCAAGAATATAAAATGGAGAAAAGACAGTCTCTTTAACAAGTGGTGCTGGGAAAACTGGTCAGCCACTTGTAAAAGAATGAAACTAGAACACTTCCTAACACCATACACCAAAATAAATTCAAAATGGATTAGAGAGCTAAATGTAAGAACAGACACTATAAAACTCCTAAAGGAGAACGTAGGCAAAACACTCTCTGACATAAATCACAGCAGGATCCTCCAAGACCCACTTCTCAGAATATTGGAAATAAAAGCAAAAATAAACAAATGGGACCTAATTAAAATCAAAAGCTTCTGCACAGCAAAGGAAACTATAAGAAAGGTGAAAAGACAGCCTTCAGAATGGGAGAAATTAATAGCAAATGAAACAACTGACAAAGAATTAATCTCCAAAATATACAAGCAGCTCCTGCAGCTCAATTCCAGAAAAATAAACGACCCACTCAAAAAATGGGCCAAAGAACTAAACAGACATTTCTCCAAAGGAGACATAAAGATGGCTAACAAACACATGAAAAAATGCTCAACATCCCTCATAATCAGAGAAATGCAAATCAAAACCACAATGAGATACCATTTCACACCAGTCAGAATGGCTGCTATCCAAAAGTCTACATGCAATAAATGCTGGAGAGGGTGTGGAGAAAAGGGAACCCTCTTACACTGTTGGTGGGAATGCAAACTAGTACAGCCACTATGGAGAACAGGGTGGAGATTCCTCAAAAAACTGGAAATAGAACTGCCATATGATCCAGCAATCACACTCCTGGGCGTACACACCGAGGAAACCAGAATTGAAAGAGACACATGTACTCCAATGTTCATTGCAGCACTGTTTATAATAGCCAGGACATGGAAGCAACCTAGATGTCCATCTGCAGATGAATGGATAAGAAAGCTTTGGTACATATACACAATGGAGTATTTCTCAGCCATCAAAAAGAATGCATTTGAATCAGTTCTAATGAGGTGGATGAAATTGGAGCCTATTATACAGAGTGAAGTAAGCCAGAAAGAAAAACATCAATACAGTATACTAATGCACATATATGGAATTTAGAAAGATGGTAACCTGAACCCTGTATACGAGACAGCAAAAGAGACATAGGTGTATAGAACAGTCTTTGGGACTCTGTGGGAGAGGGTAAAGGTGGGATGATTTGGGAGAATGGCATTGTAGCATGTATATTATCATTTGTGAAATGAATCACCAGTTCAGGTTCGACACATGATACAGGATGCTTGGGGCTGGTGCACGGGGATGACCTGGAGGGAGAATATGGGGAATAGGGAGGTGGGAGAGGGGTTCAAGAATGGGAACACATGTACACCCAGGGAGGATTCGTGTCAATGTATGGCAAAACCAACCAATATATTAATGTAAAGTAATTTGCCTCCAATAAAATAAATAAATAAAGGAAAACAAAACAAAAAAAAAGCATCACTAAGAACAAAGCTAGTGGAGGTGATGGAATTCCAGTTGAGATATTTCAAATCCTGAAAGATGATGCTGTGAAAGTGCTACACTCAATATGCCAGCAAATTTGGAAAACTCAGCAGAGGCCACAGGACTGGAAAAGGTCAGTTTTCATTCCAATCCCAAAGAAAGGCAATGCCAAAGAATGCTTAAACTGCAGCACAATTACACTCATCTCAAACGCTAGCAAAGTAATTCTCAAAATTCTCCAAGCCAGGCTTCAACAGTACATGTATCATAAACTTCCAGAAGTTCAAGCTGGATTTAGAAAAGGCAGAGGCACCAGAGATCAAATTGCCAGCATCCACTGGATCATCAAAAAGCAAGAGAGTTCCAGAAAAACATCTACTTCTGCTTTAGTGACTATGTCAAAGCCTTTGACTGTGTGGATCACAACAAACTGTTTGAAAATTCTTCAAGAGATGGGAACACCAGACCACCTGACCTGCCTCATGAGAAATCTGTGTGAAGGTTAAGAAGCAACAGTTAGAACTGAACATGGGACAGCAGACTGGTTCCAAGTAAGAAAAGGAGTACAGCAAGGCTGTATATTGTCACCTTGCTTATTTAACACATATGCAGAGTACATCATGTGAAATGCTGGACTGGATGAAGCACAAGCTGGAATCAAGATTGCTGGGAGAAATATCAATAACTTCAGATATGTAGATGACAGCACCCTTATGACAGAAAGTGAAGAGGAACTAAAAAGCCTGTTGATGAAAGTGAAAGAGGAGAGTGAAAAAGTTGGCTTAAAACTCCACATTCAGAAAACTAAGATTATGGCATCTGGTTCCATCACTTCATGGCAAATAGATGGGGAAACAATGGAAACAGTGACAGACTTTATTTTTTGGGCTCCATAATCACTGCAGATGGTGACTACAGCCATGAAATTAAAAGATGCTTGCTCTTTGGAAGATAAGTTATGTCAACCTAGACAGCATATTAAAAAGCAAAGACATTACTTTGCCAACAAATGTCCATCTAGTCAAAGCTAGGATTTTTTCCAGTAGTTTTGTATGGATGTGAGAGTTGGACTACAAGAAACCTGAGCACCAAAAAAATGATGTTTTTGAACTGTGGTGTTGGAGAACACTCTTGAGAGTCCCTTGGACTGCAAGGGGATCCAACCTGTCCATCCTAAAGGAAGTCAGTCCTGAATATTCATTCGAAGGACTGATGCTGAAGCTGAAACTCCAATACTTTGGCCACCTGTTGGAAAGAAATGACTCACTTGAAAAGACCCTGATGCTGGGAAAGATTGAAGTCAGGAGGAGAAGGGGATGGCAGAGGATGAGATGGTTGGATGGCATCACTGACTCAATGGGCATGAGTTTGAGTAAACTCTGGGAGCTGGTGATGGACAGGGAGGCCTGGCATGCTGCATTCAATGGGGTCACAAAGAGTTGAACACGACTGAGCGACTGAACTAAACTTAAGGTGTCCTGGTAACTTCTTATTTATAGATGGTCAGAAACCGAGGTGACAATCTGTACTTTTGATTGTCATCAGAAGTAGTAGAAAAGAATTCTTATAGAACTTAGGCTTTAATCTGTGGGATCTGATGCTACTTTCAGGTGTGCTCAGTCGTGTCTAACTCTTGAGACCCTAAGGATGTAGCCAACTAGGTTCCTCTCTCCATGGGTTTTTCCCAGGCAAGAATATGGGAGTGAGTTGCCATTCTTCCTCCTCTAGGGGATCTTCCTGACCCAGGGACTGAACCTGCTCTCTTGTGTCTTTTGCATTACTGGCAGATTCTTTATCGCTAAGGCTTCCCTGGTGGCTCAGTTTGTAAAGAGACTGCCTGCAATGCAGATGACCTAGATCTGATCCCTGGGTTGGGAAGATCTGCTGGAGAAGGAAATGGCAACCCACTTCAGAATTCTTGCCTGGAGAATTCCATGGACAGAGGAGCCTGATGGGTTAAATTCCAAGGGGTCACAAAGAGTCTGACAGGACTGAGTGACTAACTTTCACTTTTTACTTTCACTTTCTTAATCGCTGAGCCACTGGGGAAACCCTATATCCAGATAGGTAGTGTCAGAATTGGGGGAGTCACAGGTGAATCTAGAGGTAAAGAAAGTGAAAGTGAAAGTTGCTCAGTGGTGTCCGACTCTTTGCAACCCCATGGACTATACAGTCTGTGGAATTCTCCAGGCCAGAATACTGGAGTGGGTAGCCTTCCCCTTCTCCAGGGGATCTTCCCAACCCAGGGATTGAACTGAGGTCTCCTGCATTGCAAGCGGATTCTTTACCAACTGAGCTATCAGGGAAGCCCCTAGAGGTAAAGAAATGGCCCGCCAATGCAGGAGACATAAGAGCCTAGGGTTCGATCCCTGGGTTGAGAAGATACCCTGGAGGAGGGCACGGCAACCTACTCCAGTACTCGTGCCTGGAGAATCCCATGGACGGAGGAGCCTGGCAAGTTGTAGTCCATAGAGTCAGACATGACTGAAGTGATTTAGCACGCACAGTATTAGAATTGAGTTAAATTGTAGGACATGAAGTTGTGTTGCAGAACTGCTGGGGGTGAGAGGGGGAAGTCCCACACATTTGAGGACCAGAAGTATTGAGAGTAGAGTGTTGAAAGGAGGGACATGAGGCTTTCTTTTATGGTCAGTATAGTATTTCCTAAAATATTCTTCCTCAGCAGAAGTTGGCAAAGGACCGTATAGTAATTATATTCATTTTTGCAAGCCACATCCAATCTCTATCACAACTATGTAATTGACATTGTAGCATCATCGACAATATATATTAAAAAAATGGGTTGAATGTGTTTCAGTAAGACTTTATCTGCACACACATAAAAGGTAATAGGACAGATTTAGTTCACAGGCCACTTCTTAACTATTCGTTGCTTTAAAATGAAAAGTCTAATGTAAAAATGTTAAAGTTATAGGGTCACTGCTTTTGGTTTGGTATAGTATTTACGTACGGTTTTCACACAATATAATCTGTTGAAATGTAGCTGCTGATTTCCTATTATAAAAAAATAAGGAAAATTAGCACATTTACATTTATTCCCAGTTCTTTGCTGAAACTCGGTGTTTGTCAATTAGATTGTATTAAATATAATATTCTACAAATTTAAGCATTAAAAGCAAGACATCCTTTCCTGTGGTCTATCTTCTAACCACCAATCAAGACACACTACAATACTATAAAAATACCTGCACTATATGTAAACAAGCAAATACAAAGGCTTCAATGAGCAACTCCCAAGAAAAGTACACCAGGTGTGTCTAATGATTTTATAAACTGATTAGGAAAGAAGTTGAATCCCATTGTTTTTGTGTTTTTCTGGAGGCATAGTTTGCTCATCACACTGGAATCCACTGCTTTAGCTCAGCACCCTGAAATGAGCTCCCTGAAATTTCTTTTTCTCACTTCTTCCCATGTGAGGGAAATAGACATGATTTTACTAGATACAAAGAACCAGATGCTTACAAACAGCATGTCCTCTAAAACTGGACAAGTGTGTGTAATGAGTCTGCAAACAGATGCGTAGATTGTGTGTAAGAGTCATCACCGCATGAGCCGTCGGCGGAGAGAGGCCTGGGTCCTCCCTGCGGCAAAAGCTGCCTGCCCACATTGCCCCTGCCAGCCGCAGTGCAGTGCTCGGCCCAGTCCTCACCGGCCTCTCATTGCCCGAGGGCTTTCTGAGGCCGCTGGATCCCACCTAGCTACCTACTTGATAGGCTGTAGCAAGAATTCTTAACAGTAACTCCACGAACAGCCCTCAAACAAAGGCTCACAGGAGTTTCTGTCCACATCTCCCAGCTCCCTCACCCATCTCTTGCGTCTGTTTTACACAGACCCCCACAACTCCCCTGGCAGGATGAAGCTTTAGCTGCCCCAAGAGGTCCCTGGTAGTTCAGCAGGTAAAGAATCCGCCTGCAATGCAGGAGACCCCGGTTCGATTCCCAGGTTGGGAAGATCCCCTGGGAAGGGATAGGCTACCCATGCCAGTGTTCTTGGGCTTCCCTTGTGGCTTAGCTGGTAACGAATCCACCTACAACACGGGAGAACTGGGTTCTATCCCTGGGTCGGGAAGATCCACTGCAGGAGGGCATGGCAACACACTCCAGTACTCTTGCCTGGAGAATCCCATGGACAGAGGAGCCTGGTCTGCTACAGTCCAAGGGGTCGCAAAGAGTCAGACATGACTGAGTGCCTGAGCACAGCATAGTGGTCTTTGTTGATAATCCTCCACTCCTTGGCTGCCTTCCCTTCCATTCCTGATCTCACTTGTTTGCTTCCTGACAGGATCTTTCACCTCCCATATCCCGAAGGTATTACACCCATCTTACAGATAAGGAAACTGAAAACTAGAGATTGTAAACACCCATCCATGAATACAGATCTTCCTGGTTATGTTGTCACTGGACACTTTATCTTTTAATTTTTTTTGCAGTTTACTCCTAACAAGCAATAGGACACAGGGAGAAGCGGTATTAATAATTGTGATTATTCTGTGCCAGGCACCAGTATCACTTCATTTAATCCTCACAATAATTCTATGAGGTCGGTACCATTAGTAAACATTTCTGTGTAAGAAAAAGCAAGGGCATAAAAAAGGTAGGTAATTTAGGGTGGTGGTATCAGGACTTGAACCAGCCCCTCCAACTCAAAGAGTCAAGGTTTTACAGCCTCCACTCTGCAACTTTCCAGGAGAGCAGGGCTTCAATGCTCATTTTTCAGACAAGATCATCAGTTAGTATCAGTTTGCTCTGCTTCTACCCGGTAGCACACAGCAAAAGCATTGCTGGAAGTTCAGGGACATTTTCTAATGAGTTTTGTCTGATGTTGATATCAAAATAATTATAGACTCATCTCTTCCTGTGCTAAGTCTTTCACGCAGTATCAAAACAAATCGTATGACCTAGATAGTGTTACCTCTATTTAACTTAAACCTCAGTTTCTTTATCTGTTCAAGGTCACACAAAAAATAAGTGGCAGCACCTAGATTTAACTTTCGGTTTGCCTGAGCCTAGCGCCAGCACAACTTTCGTGATTCCTCACCCTTTCAGCAGCCCACCCACTTGCTGATGTCAGAAAAGTCATCTCGCAGGACTGGCTTCAGGGGAGTTTCATTTTTAAGTGAGCCCGACAGAACTTCTTGGCATTTGTTGCTGTCTTGTTACCTCCACTTGTGAGGACCTCAACGACCTCATCTCACCCTCTTTGTAAACTCCCATTTACCATCAAGTCTACCCCCAAAAGTGAGGGTCCTGTCATCCCCCACCAGGTTGGTGAGACGGCAGTGCTGAAGAGGAGGGGTATTTGCACAGCCAACAGATTCATTTGCCCACAAAATCTTGCTTTTATTCCAAGAAACCCCAAGGGTAAGTGGGATATTTACACATTGGTTGGTTTGTTATGTTTTGAGTGTTATCTAATTTTTAAAAGCAGAATGACATGATAACACCTGTCTAACCAAAAACCTGGGAGGCTCCTGAGAGTCATAATTAGGTCTTGTTTTTTCCTCTCCCAGTAGAGCCTTCTTCACCATCCCACATTTCTACTGTGGCAACTGGTTTGTCTCTCTTGCTCAATCTCTCTAATTCCTCTCTTTCTCCTTTTTCTCTCTCATATGATAGACACACAAACACATAAGCACCCCAGTCCATATGCACATTTTAAAAATTTGATCTTAAAAGATTAAATTTCATTAAATTCACTCATAGCAAAGTATTAAAATCAAAAGCTTTATCTCCATTGAGCTATTTGCATTTTGAGCCTCAGCTGCAGCTTGCAGAATTAAAAGTTTATATCACTTAAAGGAATTTCATACATCAATAAGCAGCTATTACAGAGAACAAGGTATCTTTTTAAAAATCCTACACAAATACACCCCAGCTTGGCTAATGAAGGAAGCAGGTTTAAGGGGCACTGCTAGGCATATCTTAATAGGCACTGGCTGCAGTAATTATTACCTGATGGCTCGTGTTTTAAATATGCACCACTTGGGACCCACTCTGAAATTTAGAAGGGTACCACCCACACTGCCACAAGCAGAATCCCCACAATAACCATATCCCTTTCACTTTCTAAACACATTTATCAAAACCTGGCAAGACATCGCCCCCAATTGAATAAACAAAACTAAGATCAGTGTCTTTACCTCAGGGGTGTTCTGTCTCTGCCAGCAAGAAAATGTCATGGCTGACACCATTTATTCGCAGCACTGATAACCCAGCAACTTCACTCAGCATCTCTGTGGCTCCTGAGGAAATATTCTTTGATATGGGACCTTGCTGGCAGCTCTCTCTTTTTTTTGTGGGGATGTGGGGGGGGGGGGGGAGGTCAGGGAACAAACAGGCATCTTGAGACAGCCCAAGCCTATTTAACTCTCCTTCCCTGTCCTTGGAGAGCTCCTCTCTGTAGGTTTGACTGACAGTTTCTGAGGGTCCAGGAAAATTGCAAGCCAGCCCCTGTTGATGCTTTTTTTTTTTTAAATGCAGGAAAATTTGCTGCTATAATTGCCTCAGGGAGGAGAAAAGCTCCAAATGGAAAAGAGGCAGCACTTTCATTTGCGACAATTCTTCTGAGAAGCTTAAACATAATCTCCTCACTGAGACTTTCATTAGATTTTTACCTGGCTCATTCCCTCAGAAGCTTTAAGACTCCATTGAGATGTCACCTCTCCTGGGCAGACTCCCTGACCTCCCAGCCTTTGGTAGGATGCTCTCCTCAATGGTCCCGAACTCCTTTCATTGTTGTTCTTATCTCCCTGGGTTTGAATTTTCTGATTGTCTGCCCCACTGGATTGGGGTCTTAAGGGCAAGCCTGTGTCCGAGTACTATATACCTGTAGCTTTATTATCTAAGTCAGTTCATCTAAGCTAGACATTTAATTTAAAGCAAAAAAGAAAAAGGACATTTCTATCTTTCAATAGAATTCTGGGGTTAGAATTCTGGGAGGAGTCAGCTGTGGTTTAGTGAGGGGAGTTCATCCTCGTTTACTCCGAAAGGCTTTGAAGTCATGCTGTGGATCCATTTGGCAATCTCAACAATGCAGCATAAAATTCTAATTGCAACAGATTTATTAAACTTGATCTTGATTGGAGATGTCCTTATTCTACTGCAAAGTCCTAGTGCCTTGCAAGCAATACACTACTTCCAAGTATACCTGTGACCCAGAGACTCAGAAAAAAGAAATAATGTCTAGTGCCCATGCTGGCTCTACTTAATCATCACATCACTGGCTTTGTAAAATTCAGACATTTCTAGACGTGGGTTGACAATAAGAAGGGAAAAGAAAAACCCACAAAAAGTCCTGGAAGCCTTTTCTTTCTTACGGTGAGTATCAGGGAACAGGCGGTCTGATCATTCTCCCACGCTGAGGCAGGCTTGCTATCAGAAGAAGACAGAGATGTGAACGGACATGATAACACAAGTCACCCTTTCTCTTAAAGTCCGTGTGGACCGTTTCCAACTGCAGCACTCACTCAGCTGCACCCTGTGTGATGTCACCAGGGCCCTGAAGCAAGCAGCCAGCACTAGATGGATGCAAAGCTTAATGTCAGCACTGGATGAGATCTCCTTCCAGATGGTGGCCCTCGACGGGCATGCTGCTGAACTGGAGACCTGAGCTCTGACTGGGGGTTAGTAATCACTCAAGAGCAGTGAGGAAAGCTCTAAATGCAGGCAGAGAAAAGAGCCCTGAGGAAGAACTGGGAGTCAGCACCATTGGAAATGCAAGCTTCTCTTGAGGGTGTGAAGTCAAAGGAAGAACGAATAAAAGAATAAAAAAGTCTGTGCCTCCCTGCCTCTGGTCTGCTGAAGGTACCGGACGTTGACCTTCTTCTGGGCCTCCGATGAACAGAGCTGCTAGAACAGGAAAAGTCCGCACTCAGTAGCAAATGGAGCCTCCAAATACATGACTCAGACTACTCTTTTTTTGGTATCTAATATCCACCTTGGAAATGAAGTCTTTTAAATAAATGTATTGCGTATTAAATAATACATACTTATCATACCAATTATACAAACAATGCAAGATCTCTAAAGATGAAGGAGAAAACATGCCAATGAAAATAATTTATAAGCATTTTAAAACTTTTATAGCTGGAAATCATTCCAGATGCATTTCCATGTAAAAAATGCCAATAGAAATATTTAAAATTAGAAACACTGCATAACATTGTGATTATACTTCTCAAGCTATTATAAAATAATTAAATTTAATTTCATTTTTCAAAGAAAAAAGTTAAGAAAAACTGAAGGAACCATCGGACATCTTATAAATATTTCTGGGGAAAAACAGATATTTCTGACAGTATATAAAATTATATAAAACTGATTAAGAAAATTACAAGTTTTGATTGATAGATTAGAGATGTTTTAAAATCACATTTCATATTTAGTATTCAGATTTCTCTGCTATGACAAATTAAGGAAACTTCTTTCTACCTTTAATATCCCTGAATCTTTAATTTCATTAATTATATTTTATTATTATTATTTATTCAAGATTCATAAACACATAAAGTGATGCCAATATAAAGGTCTACACAAAGACTTAAATTCAATATCCCAAATAATGACTTTTAATACTTACATAATATTTTTAACAGAATTTTCACAAAATTTTATTTAAGAAATATGTAGCATAATTTTTTTGGTATTCGTTCTTGCTTCCCACAATTGTTATCTACATCTGCCATTGTTCATTTTACCCTGTTAGGGTTGCTAATTAGCAACATTAAAACTAGTTAATTTTTTATATTTAATTCTCGGTTCAAATGGGTGGCTCCCATTCCCTGATTGGAAATTCTGATACAGAAATGTATGCAACATATTCCATTTAAACTTCAGAGTAAGTTCTAAAGTTAGTAATAAGATGTCCAAAAAACTGAAAAGCCTGTTTAGTTGGAAAGAGTTAGGGAATCAGCACATCAGAACCCTCCTATGGTCTCGTGTCTGACTCTTTGTGACTCCATGGACTGTAGTACATCAGGCTCCATCTATCAGTGAGTAGCATAGACTTTTTACTCTAATAATCCTTGTTTCATGTCCCAACCAAGCTGTTTGGATTTAAAAAGGGGTCTATCCCTTCACAGTTGTGTGAATTTGAGCTCATCACTCAGTCTTAATCAGTAGCATTCCCTTCAGTAAGATGGAGATCAAACAGCTTTCCTATTGGGTTGTTGTTAGGATGGAATGAAAGATGTTTTGAATACATAGTACTTAAGTCACTATCATTAGGTACTAAGTTAAGATATGATAGCGTAAAGACTAACACTATGTCCTGCCTTGTGTAACATGATGGGGCGTTCCTGCAGGACCTTGCTTCAGGTGCCTAAGTTCCCCATCCATTAAACCACTGATGTCTCTGTTGCAGACCCAGGTTCTTTCTTTGGTCTTGATGCTAGGCAAACACTGACCTTTCAGGCCTGTGGGATGCAGCCCCAAAGATTAGCAGGACCAGCCAGGTGACCAAGCAAACGTGAAGGCACTGCCCACTGACCTGGGAGTCCCAAAAGTTGTAGGGGTGATCCTGAAAGTTGTGGGGGAAACCCCAAGGTGGCTGTCCACTAGTATGCATGGGGTTTTGTGGTGACTTTCCTTGATTAATGAGAGCCACCAAAAGATCTAGAGAACAATGGCCTCTAATGGCTGTGCTATTGTATCAAAATGAGCCTTTTATAACTGGTTAAGCTAGCTTTCTAGAAGGAATTGGTATTTCTCTTGTGTCTTATGTAAATGACATATTAGATATAGACTTAACTGATATTTATAAGACATTCCATCCGTAAGCAGCAGAATACACTTTCTTCTCTAGTGTACATGGAATATTCTCCAGGATAGATCAAATCTTGGGTCACAAATCAAGGCTCAGTAAATTGGAAGAAAACTGAAATCAAAACAAGCATCTTTTTCAAACCACAGTGCTATGAGATTAGAAATCAATTACAGGAAAAAATATTGCTAAAAAAAACCCACAAATATATGGAGACTACCTCATGCAACAAGTTGACTCACTGGAAAAGACTCTGATGCTAGGAAAGGTTGGGGGCAGGAGGAGAAGGGGACGACAGAGAATGAGATGGCTGGATGGCATCACTGACTCTGTGGATATGAGTTTGAGTGAAGTCCGGGAATTGGTGATGGACAGGGAGGCCTGGCGTGCTGTGATTCATGGGGTCGAGGAGAGTCGGACACGACTGAGCGACTGAACTGAACTGAACTGAAACAATATGTTACTAAACAATGAATGGATCATTGAAAAAATCAAAGAGGAAATTAAAATATTACCTAGACAAATGACAATGAAAACATCATTCCAAAGTCTATGGAATATAGCAAAAGCAGTTCTAAGAGGAAAGTTTATAGTAATACAATCCTACTTCAGCAAACAAGAGAAGTCTCAAACAACTAACCTTATACCCAAGGCAACTAGAGAAAGAAGCATAAGCAAAATCTAAAGTTAGTAGAAGAAAAGAAATCATAAAGATCAGAGCAGAAATTAACGAAACAGAGATGAAGAAACTAATAGCAAAGATCAATGAAACTAAAAGCTGGTACTTTGAGAAGATAGTTAAAATTGATAGACCTTTAACAGGATTCATCAAGAAAAAACGGGAGTGGACTCAAGTCAGTAAAATTAGAAATGAAAAAGGAGACGTTACAACAGACACTACAGAAATATGAAGGATCATAAGAGACTACTATAAGCAACTACAGTCCATGGAATTCTCCAGGCCAGAATACTGGAGTGTGTAGCCTATCCCTTCTCCAGTGAATCTTCCCAACCCAGGAATTGAACCAGGGTCTCCTGCATTGCTGGCAGATTCTTTATCAACTGAGCTGTCAGGGAAGCCCGACAAGCAACTACACACCAATAAAATGGACAGTCTAAAAGAAGTGGACAAATTCTTAAGTATACTCTTTCAATACTGAACCAAAAAGAGAGGGAAATATGAACAGACCAATCAAAAGTACTAAAATTGAAACTGTGAGGAATAATCTCCAGACAAACAAAAGTCCAGGCCAGATGGCTTAACAGGTGAATCCTATCAAATATTCAGAAAAGCGCTAACACCTATGCTTCTCAAACTACTTCTTAAAATTGCAGAGGAAAGAATACTCCCAAGTTCATTCTATGAGGTGGTGATTAGCCTGATACAAAAACCAGACAAAGATATCACAAAAAAGAAAATTATAGACCAGTATCACTGATGAACATAGAGGCAAAAATCCTCAACAAAATACTAGCAAACCAAATTCAACAACATGTTAAAAGGATCATAAACCACAGTCAGATGGAATTTATCTTGGGAATGCAAGTATTTTTCAATATGTGTAAAATCAATGTGATATGCCACATTAACAAACCGAAGAACAAAAGCAATATGATCATCTCAATAGATGCAGAAAAAACTTTTGATGAAATTCAACACCTATTTATCATTAAAAACAAAAACCCTACAAAATGAGGGCATAAAAGCTACTGACAAGGGATTAATATCCAAACTATACAAACAGCTCATGCAGCTCAATATCACAAAAAAGACAATCAAAATATGGACAGAAGATCTAACTAGACATTTTTCCAAAGAAGATATAAAGATAGCCAAAAAGAATATGAAAATATGTTCAACATCACAAATTATTCAGTTCAGTTCAGTAGCTCAGTCGTGTCCGACTCTTTGCGACCCCATGAATCATAGCACGCCAGGCCTCCCTGTCCATCACTAACTCCCAGAGTTCACTCAAACTCATGTCCATTGAGTCGGTGATGCCATCCAGCCATCTCATTCTCTGTCGTCCCCGTCTACTCCTGCCCCCAACCTCTCCCAGCATCAGAGTCTTTTCCAGTGAGTCAACTCGTCATATGAGGTGGCCGAAGTATTGGAGTTTCAGCTTTAGCATCAGTCCTTCCAATGAACACCCAGGACTGATCTCCTTTAGGGTGGACTGGTTTGACCTCCTTGCAGTCCAAGGGACTCTCAAGAGTCTCCTCCAACACCACAGTTCAAAAGCATCAATTCTTCAGCACTCAGCTTTCTTCACAGTCCAACTCTCACATCCATACATGACCACGGGAAAAACAATAGCCTTAACTAGACGAACCTTGGTTGGCAAAGTAATGTCTCTGCTTTTTAATATGATATCTAGGTTGGTCATAACTTTCCTTCCAAGGAGTAAGCGTCTTTTAATTTCCTGGCTGCAATCAGCATCCGCAGTGAATTTGGAGCCCAAAAAAATAAAGTCTGACACTGTTTCTACTCTTGCCCCATCTATTTCCCATGAAGTGATGGGACCAAATGCCATGATCTTAGTTTTCTGAATGCTGAGCTTTAAGCCAACCTTTTCACTCTCCTCTTTCACTTTCATCAGGAGGCCTTTGAGTTCCTCTTCACTTTCTGCCATAAGGGTGGTGTCATCTGCATATCTGAGGTTATTGATATTTCTCCCAGCAATCTTGATTCCAACTTGTGCTTCTTCCAGCCCAGCGTTCCTCATGATGTACTCTGCATAGAAGTTAAATAAACAGGGTGACGATATACAACCTTGACGTACTCCTTTTCCTATTTGGAACCAGTTTGTTGTTCCATGTCCAGTTCTAACTGTTGCTTCCTGACCTGCATACAGGTTTCTCAAGAGGCAGGTCAGGTGGTCTGGCATTCCCATCTCTTTCAGATATTTTCCACACTTTATTGTGATCCACACAGTCAAAGGCTTTGGCATAATCAATGAAGCAGAAATAGATGTTTTTCTGGAACTCTCTTGCTTTCTCCATGATCCAGCAGATGTTGGCTATTTGATCTCTGGTTCCTCTGCCTTTTCTAAAACCTGCTTGAACATCTGGAAGTTCACAGTTCACATATTGCTGAAGCCTGGCTTGGAGAATTTTGAGCATGACTTTACTAGCGTGTGAGATGAGTGCAATCGTGCGGTAGTTTGAGCATTCTTTGGCATTGCCTTTCTTTGGGATTGGAATGAAGACTGACCTTTTCCAGTCCTGTGGCCACTGCTGAGTTTTCCAAATTTGCTGACATATTGAGTGTAGCACTTTCACAGCATCATCTTTCAGGATTTGAAATAGCTCCACTGGAATTCCATCCCCTCCACTAGCTTTGTTCATCGTGCTGCTCTCTAAGGCCCACTTGACTTCACATTCCAAGATGTCTGGTTCCAGGTGAGTGATCACGCCATCGTGATTATCTTCATTGTGAAGATCTTTTTTGTACAGTTCTGTGTATTCTTGCCACCTCTTCTTAATATCTTCTGCTTCTGTTGGGTCCATACCATCTGTCCTTTATCGAGCCCATCTTTGCATGAAATGTTCCCTTGACAGCTCTAATTTTCTTGAAGAGATCTCTTGTTTTTCCTATTCTGTTGTTTTCCTCTATTTCTTTGCATTGATCACTGAGGAAGGCTTTCTTA
The DNA here is from genome assembly GCF_049115385.1 of Moschus berezovskii. Classification (NCBI taxonomy): domain Eukaryota; kingdom Metazoa; phylum Chordata; class Mammalia; order Artiodactyla; family Moschidae; genus Moschus; species Moschus berezovskii. The sequence continues at coordinate 9,574,128 of NC_142468.1, forward strand.
TCTCTCCTTGCTCTTCTTTGGAACTCTGCATTCAGATGCTTACATCTTTCCTTTTCTCCTTTGCTTTTCGCTTCTCTTCTTTTCACAGTTATTTGTAAGGCCTCCTCAGACAGCCATTTTGCTTTTTTTCATTTCTTTCCTATGGGGATGGTCTTGGTCCCTGTCTCCTGTACACTGTCACGAACCTCTGTCCAACACTCTATCTATCAGATCTAGTCCCTTAAATCTATTTCTCACTTCCCCTGTATAATCATAAGGGATTTGATTTAGGTCATATCTGAACGGTCTAGTGGTTTTCCCTACTTTCTTCAATTTAAGTCTGAATTTGGCAATAAGGAGTTCATGATCTGAGCCACAGTCAGCTCCTGGTCTTGTTTTTGCTACCTCTATACAGCTTCTCCATCTTTGGCTGCAAAGAACATAATCAATCTGATTTCGGTGTTGACCATCTGGTGATGTCCATGTGTAGAGTCTTCTCTTGTGTTGTTTGAAGAGGGTGTTTGCTATGACCAGTGCATTCTCTTTGCAAAATTCTATTAGCCTTTGCCCTGCTTCACTAATTATTAGAGAAATGTAAAATCAAAACTACAATGAGGTATCAGGTCACACCAGTCAGAACAGCTGCCATCAAAATATCTACAAACAATAAATGCTGCTTAGGGTGTAAAGAAAGGGGAACTCTCCTACACTGTTGTTAGGATTGTAAATAAGTACAACCACTGTGGAGAACAGTGTGGAGGTTCCTTAAAAAACAAAAATAGAGCTGTCATATGATTTGGCAATCCTATTCCTGGGCATATAACCAGAGAAAACTGTACTTTAAAAGATACATGGACCACCGTGTTCACTGCAGCAGTATTTACAGCAGCCAAGACATAGAAGCAACCTAAATGCTCATTGAAAAATTAATGGATAAAGAAGATGTGGTACATATATACAATGTAATATTACTCAGCCATGAAGAGAACAAAATAAGGCCACTTGCAGTGACATGGATGGAACTAGATATTGTCATACTGAATGATGTAAGTCAGACAGAGAACGACAAATATCATCTGATATCACTTACATGTGGAATCTAAAAAATAAAATAAAATACAAATGAGTCTACTTAGAAAACAGAAATAGAGTCACAGATGTAGAAAACCAAATTATGGTTACCAAAGGGGAAATGGGCAGGAGAGGATTGGGAGACTGAGATTGACATATACACACTACTATATATACAATTACACGCAGAGTACATCATGAGAAACGCTGGGCTGGAAGAAGCACGAGCTGGAATCAAGATTGCTGGTAGAAACATCAATAACATCAGATATGCAGATAACACCACCCTTATGGCAGAAAGTGAAGAGGAACAAAAAAGCCTCTTGATGAAAGTGAAAGAGGAGAGTGAAAAAGTTGACTTAAAGTTCAACATTCAGAAAACTAAGATCATGGCATCTGGTCCCATCACTTCAAGGGAAATAGATGGGGAAACAGTGGAAACAGTGTCAGACTTTATTTCTGGGCGGCTCCAAAATCCTGCAGATGGTGATTGTAGCCATGAAATTAAGATGCTTGCTCCTTGGAAGGAAAGTTATGACCAACCTAGATAGTATATTAAAAAGCAGAGACATTACTTTGCCAACCAAGGTCCGTCTAGTCAAGGCTATGGTTTTTCCAGTGGTCATGTATGGATGTGAGAGTTGGACTGTGAAGAAAGCTGAGCACTGAAGAACTGATGCTTTTGAACTGTGGTGTTGGAGGAGACTCTTGAGAGTCCCTTGGACTGCAAGGAGGTCAAACCAGTCCATCCTAAAGGAGATCAGTCCTGGGTGTTCATTGGAAGGACTGATGCTAAAGCTGAAACTCCAATACTTTGGCCACATCATGCAAAGAGTTGACTCATTGGAAAAGACCCTGATGCTGGGAGGGATTGGGGGCAGGAGGAGAAGGGGACAACAGAGGATGAGATGGTTGAATGGCATCACCAAGTTGGTGGACATGAGTTTGAGTGAACTCTGGGAGTTGGTGATGGACAGGGAGGCCTGGCGTGCTGTGATTCATGGGGTTGCAAAGAGTCGGACACGACTAAGCGACTAACATTCACTCTTCATGGGAAATTATATTCAATATTTTGCAATAACCTGTAAGGGAATATAGTCTGAAAAAATAATGACTTTGCTGTATACCTGAAACAAGCCATGAGGCTTCCCTCGTAGCTGTTGGTAAAGAATCCGCCTACAGTGCAGGAGATCGGGTTTGGTTCCTGGGTCAGGAGGATCCGCTGGAGAAATAAATGGACACCTACTCTGGTGTTTTGCCTGGAGAATCCCATGGACAGAAGAGCCTGGCAAGCTACAGCCCATGGGTCATAAGAGTTGTACAGGACTTAGAGACTAAACCACCAGCACCATACCTGAAACTAACACAATATTGTTACCAACTAAAAATCAACTATACTTCAATAAAAACACTGAAAAAAAATAAAGATAGCTATGCCTGTCATTACTGTTTGTGTTATTTTTACTAGAATCATCTTCTTGTCAGTTACTTACCTCAGTCTAATTTCATGAGACACCCTTTCTCAATGTTCCTGTGATATTGAATTTTTTAGATCTCAGAATATCCCATGATCTCCTGAATCTGAATACTTGGCACTGAGTGTTCTTTCTGATTGAATAATCTTACCTAACTGTACAAGGAGTAATAGTCTGTCCACCTGCCAAAGTGCTATTTTTTAGAAGGATCTCTTTAATATACTTTCACCTGTGAGGCATTTACTGATTTCCCTAAGTAACCATAAGGAAGCTTCTCCCAAGCTTCCACTTGATTCTGCAAAGTCTTGTACCTTAGCCTATGACACAGCATCATGATTTGTAGTGTCCATTTTGGTCTTACTTCTAGACAGTAAATTTCATTAAAGGAAAACTTCGTATATACTCAGTCCCTGACATCACCATCATCTTCTTCATCTCCATGGTTACCAAAGAGTAATGTTTATTTTATCATGTAAGACACATTCATTCTTCTGTGAACCTTATGTACATACTATATGAATCATGGAAACTTCCTTCATGTACACACTGCTATATTCGAAGTGGATAACCAACGAGGACCTACTGTATACCACATGGGACTCTACTCGAAACCATGTGCAAGCCTGGTGGGAGGGGAGTTTAGGGGAGAATGGACACGTGTATGAGTATAGCTGAGTCCCTTGGCTGTTTGCCTGAAACTTCCACAACGTTTTGAATTGTCTACACTCCAATGCAAAATAAAAAAAAGTTTAAAGCTTGAAAAAAAAATAATAATGGAAACTTCCTACTGGTAAACTATGCTCCTTTTAGAGCATGTGAAATGCAAACACAGAAACCTTCAGAAACTTGCCTGAGGTCATGCCACTAAGGATGGCAGAGTCATGACCTGTAAAACTGCGCCCAGTTTCTCAATGCCATGCTGAATAAACACTCAAGTGTATTATGAACAATGTGTATACAGTCCCTTAGGTAACATTTAGCCCAAACCCCAGTATATTTTCAGGGAGTTATTAAGCAATTAAGCATTTTATAGGTCATACACTAGGGTAAATGCTATGAAAGATGGAAAAGAATGACGATCCTACTTTCAAATATTTTACAGTTTGGTTGAGGGAAAAAGTGTAGCATATATGAAAACAAAAATTAGATGACAAAAATCACACTGAAATGGTCTGTAGTGAAATTAATAAACGCTAGATTGCAGTGAGGGCCAGAGAATTTGGAGAGGAATGCTATTATGAGATCATTTCAAAGAGCCACTAATGTATTATCCCGTACCTTAAAAATCTTTCCTGATTCTTTTAGTCTAAAAATGTGGTACTCCTTACTTTTGTGAGACTAATAGACAAGCAACTGATTGGAGCAGTTATAAAAATCACTGTTATTTCATAGAGAAGAATGACAGAGGCATTTTGCGTATTGTTGAGCTTTGAGCACATGGGAGAAACGTGAATTTGTTGTCACTATTTTTGAAATATCGCCTTTTATATAAAGTATATAAAGTATTTGAGTATATAAAGAAATTTGAACGCTTGCCTTTTGTGATCTGTTGTACAGTGTGTTACACACTGTTTCAGTGTCATACAGAGAAGTTTTAAATTCTAACCATAAGTGTTTCACTACGTAAGTATTTGTACTCCAGTTATCACAAAATCCCAGTTATGAAAACACCAAGAGTCACGACTGAGCAACTCAACTACCACAAAATTATCACAATGATTAACATAACGAAGGAAGTTAAAGATCTGAAAACTTCTATCCAAAAGAACAGAGGAGGTTTCTTTCAAAATGTCCCAGGCCAGGTGGTCCAAAATTACTCTGAGGTTAATGATTTAATAGATGTATATTATGCATATCCTTTATGAAAATCGCTATATCAAGGAGATTCTAATAAAGATGTGCTGTTTGAAATAGACTGGAAATACTGATAGAGAAGCCCCCACCTTTCAGAATATTTGCGCCATATGCTTTTATTAGAACTGAGGATGTAAATAGTGAATCATAAGTCCCCCAAACATCAAGCTTTTGTTAAATCTAAATCAGAAGTATGACTTTTTTTTTCTTAAACTAAAAACTGAATAATTTAAAAGCTCACAGTTCTATCTTGGTAAACTAATATTCATGCATAATTTTTTAATGTATTTCCTAAAACTACTGAACCAAGCTATTCTCTACATTAAACTGAAAGTAATTCTATATCTTATTCAGGTTAAGGTTTCTGATAATAAGATAGGCCTATGATTTAACATTACCATACTTAGTAAACTCACTATGTTGTATGTGTTTGAATTGTTTCTACTACACAGTTTATGTGATCTTCATTTGTTCAATTCTTTTAAAAATATATATTCAATTTTATTTGGTGGACTAGGTGCATAGCTTGGAATTCTCACTGATCATTTGAACACTTTCTTTAAATATGTATTCGAATATTGCCCTTTCAGCATTGCTCTTTCATGGATAGAAGTAGCAACAGTATGGATTTTTCCAAACTTAAGAAAATAATTGCATTTTGAGGCAAATCACAGATTTAATCATTCCTCCTATAAGTTGTTCAATGCATGGAGCAAGGCACTCAAAACTGGTGCTCTGAGGGATGGGGTGGGGAGGGAGGTGGGAGGTGGGGGTCAGGATGGGGGACACATGTACACCTGTGGCTGATTCATGTCGATGTATGGCAAAAACCACCACAATAATTGTAAAGTAATTAGTTTCCAATTACAATAAATATTTAAGAAAAGTCAATGGTGAATGAAAGATTGAACATGAAAATATAAAAATGTCTACATTTTCATCATCTCTCTATTCAACTTTCTATGAAAAGTTGTGACTGCCGTTGTGAAAGCAGTTATGACTGCACTTCCTATTTAAGATTAAATTTGATGTCATTCTTTCACAGAGATTGGTAGCTAGGAAAACAAAGATAAAAACTAAGCACTGCAGAAGAGCACTCCCAGTTAGGCCAGGATCCAGTACCGAAGCTATTTTAATCAACAAAGATTAATTTATGTAACAAAGATTTATAAGAAATGGATGCTCAGAAGCAGCTAGAGAAATAGTCTTCTCTTTGAAAATAGTTGAAGCAAGTCCCCAGGCTCCATTTAGACCCACTTGAGTGCTTTATTCATAAGTTGGCTTTAAAATTCCACAAAGACAGCTTTTTGTCTTCAGATCTTCAGGGGAGCCTTGCAATTCCCAGTGTCAAGGGCAAAACAGAATCTGATCTGCAAGCAACTCAGCTCATCAGCATGAATTATTGCTCTGCCAGGCTTGTAAACAAATATAATCAGAAGCCTCACTCAGAGGCCCTGGGGAGGGTGCCCCCTTACCCTCGTCTGCTCTTTCCCGGTCTCTTTCCACTCTCCCATGAGCTGTTGGCTCCCCACCCTGTTGTTTGCTCTTCTTCTTCACCATCTCCCTGGGTGGCCACATCTGCCTTCCTGGCTTGAGCTAAATTTTCTATTATGATAACTTCTAATTACACATTTTCAGCATCAGCCTTTTGCAGAAGCTCCACACCTGTATTTCCAACTGCCTACTAAATGCAACTCTAACCACCAAATCCAAAGCTGCTCATGCTTTCCTCCCCACCTCGAGCCCATGTTTGTTTTTCTGTGAGCGCTCCCATCGTTAGCTGATGTCTCTGCTCCATGTTGTCAACGCTGCCCAAAAAGAAAACCTCAGGTTCCTACCTGACTCCTTCCTCTCCTTTCCTCCCACACCCTCCCACGACGGCCAGCCAGTCCTCAGATCTATTCAGTCCATCCTAACTCAGGACCTCTCCAGAACTGTTCCTACTTGGGAACTATTACCTGCTATTAGTCTCTCCCCATTTCTTAACAGGATGATTTCCAGCCCCCCGTTTGTCTGACTCTTAGCATGCATATCTCTCTCCCACCCAAGCAGCATTCTTTCTCAAATGTCAAATATTTTGCTCTTCACTTTAAATTTGTAGTGATGAATATACTTAGTTTTCTCACGACAAAAGACACCTTGTAAATTTTAGGTTGGCCAAAAATTTCGTTTGTTTTTTTTCTGTACCATCGTATGAACAAACTTTTTGGCCAACCTCATAAACCTTGATGAAATTGATGAACGTTAGTACTAATTTATTTTACTCTTGACAAATTGCCTTCACGAGTTTGCTTCATGTTCTCAATAAACATCAAAACTCATTGGCCTGGTATCCAGACACATGGCCATCACCTACATCCTAGACATGATCTCCCACCATTTTCCCCATAAATATTTTACTTTGGACATTGAAATTTGTGCATTATTCACTACTGGTGCCTTTACCAGTTCCTGGAACACAGGAAGCACTGAACAAATGTTTGTTGAACAGATAAAGTGGCTCTCTGCAGTTCCTCTCTGCAAAGCCTTTATGATATTCCCTGTTGTTACATATTCTAACTCTCTCTGCTTGGAAATTTCTTTCTGCTCTTTTGAATCTGGCTAAGAATCGCTACCCTTTCTGCAAAAATCTAGCTGACATTTGACCTTTTGATTAACTATCATTAATTCAGCAACTGTTTATTGAGCACATACCAAGAACTTGATGCAAACGACACAAGAACCACAATTTCATGTGTGAAACACAAAGAATTATTAATACAAGACAACTGCATGCTTATTTATAGGCATTCCTGCATATGCCCACATATGTAGTTGCCTCCTCCTGTCCACTCCATTTTTTAATATCACTCAGAACTACTGTATTAATTTAGGAAAATCTCTAAGTTAATCTGATATAATTTTAGACTGCATTTTGTTACACTATATTTTTATTACAATATACTATATGTTTCCCCTAAAATGAGCACAATTTCTAGCAAATAGTAGGCCATCAATAAATGGGGCCTATTTATGTAATTATGCTGAGCGTACAATATCATAAAATGCGTTTATGCTTGTGATCAGATTGCCAAGTTGAAGTTCAGACTGACTTATGTAATTAGGATGTGGAGTGGATCAGTTAACTTTCCTGGCCTCATCAACACCTTGTAAATCAGGTGGGACAACATCTACTTCATGAAGTTCTCATAAGCATTAAGTAATGAAATAGGGTGGGCTATGGAATTGTCAGTTGTTTGCTTGATTTAGGAATACGAAATACAAGGTCATGAAAGTTCAATCGGTTGGAAGAATAGAAGAACATAGGCAAGTAAAGAACAAACAACTGAGTTAGTAGGTCAGTTCTTCCTAGATTAAGAAGCTCTCAGAAGACAGAACAGGAAAAAAAAAAAGGACTAGGTAAACTCAAGTTTCAATCAAACTGGAAAAGGAAAGTGAATAATTCCTTACTTAAAAGGAGCAGAAATGTGGGGCTTACTCTCTTGCCTCTTCTAGACTTTGCTCAAAATTTCCCTTCTCCAGGACTTTCCCTGACTCCTTGTTTAAAATTAAAACCTCCTAAAAAAAAAAAAAAAGAAATGTGATACAGTATACTGTACAGTATTTTGTTAAATATAACTTTTTATAGTAAATTGTGTGAGATTTTTATTTCTGAGCAAAAGTTTAGCTATTTTAAACAAATATATTTGTTGTTCTTTGATGTCTGGATTTTGAACACACTGAAAGATATAGATGCTTGACCTACAGGGAACACAAAGTCAAAATTTGGGGGGCTCTGAGAGGGCAAAACCAGGTAGAACCTCCCCCATCTGTCTCCTAAGGGTCTGTCTCAACATTCATATCTGTTTCTGTACTAACTTTGATGAGTTCTGTTTTTAGACTTACTCTGGATTCCTCTGGCAGATATTTAACTGATGACTGATGGAGTGGATGGGAAGGAAAGCCTTCATCAGGTCAAGACTTAACAACTTGACGAAGCCAAGACTGAAGGATACCTCACAACAGCATTTTTATAGACACACACAGACCACTCAGACCTGAGGATATTGTCCTCCAAAATAGTTTTTGCATCTGCTTTAAGACAAGGCGAACTTACATGGATTGTAAGAACATTGACTGACATCACATTGTTCACTATTTTCCAAAACATAGATTTTAACTACAGGGTATGTTTAGAGGGAAAAAGTTCAGCTTCATTTGATTACCTACAATTCTCATGGTTTTTATTTGCCATGTCTCCTTTTTCCTTTCATCATATTAAAGAAACTTGTCTTATTGACCTGACGAAACTAGGAATGATGAGCAAATCCAAAACCAAGCTATTTACTGAAGCAAAAGAGCAATTTTTACAAAAGTCTACATAATTTCAACATAAAAACTACCTTGAGAAACCAGAAGAAACAAAATTTTAAGAGAACTACCTCAGAATAAATAGGAAAGAAAGCTGGACCTTTTTGAAGAGCTATCAGTTACAAGGTACCATGTTCATTTTTAAGGTGTCCTTATCTAATTCTTCCACAGTTTCCTTGGGAAAATTATAAGGAATAAGACTAAGTTTAACTTGTTCATGATCAAATATGCTAAAATGAAGACACAGGATTTGAGCAAGTATCCAAATCTAGATGATTACTCCTCTACAATATTTTAGCATTCACAGAGCGTAGTACTGTTGAACTTTAGGGTCACCTTAAATTCATGACCAAAAAGATGGGAGTTTTATTTTTAAAGAGAGGGTTTAAAGTATATGAAGACCTTTTTTCTCTTTTAAAAATAAAATCAAGCACTACTGAGTCAATTTACACTTTTTCTTGGTTTATGATTTTGTAAATAAACATGGCAGTTTTTGGCACTGTGTCCAGCTGACTTGTTTTCACAGCCGAAACTGAAGTCATGGACTAGCATTTCTGGCCAGGTTATAACAATATAATTTACAGCATATTAGCCTTTTCATATCATATTGATTTTTCATACTGAAGGGCTTCCAAAGCCACAACAGAAGCTAGTTCTGTGCTAAGGAATAACAGTATCAAATTAAACATTAAGGCATGTGCCAGTTCAAATACTGAGTTGATATTTAAAAAAAATAAACATTTGTTTCTTCTTAAAAACATTGTACTCACCCATGACTACATTCATGTGATAAAAGAATCTTCAAACACAAAGATGAAAACCAAAAATAATTACTTGCCAGAGCCAAGAATAAGAGCCGTCACCACATATTGAACTCGAATGTCACCAGCCTGACAAAAAATAATCACTTGAAATAATTCAAAAAGAAACTGATTATATGAAATAAAACAAGGAAAAACGTAAACCAAGATTCAGGAAGTATTTACAAATCATTTGTTCCTTAGATTGTGAAATACTTTGTTCACAGGATGTTTTCAATGCTGAATCCCATATAAAGAGCCTTGTTTATCCCTTTAAACACTATTTGAGAAGTCCTCAATTCCCGAGTGGCTCAGCAGGTTCAAGAATCCACCGGCAGTGCAGCAGCTGCAGGAGGCATGGGTCAGGAGGATCCCCTGGAGGAGGAAATGGCAATCCAAAGGGTTGCAGAGAGTCTGACATGACTGAGCTCATGCGACAGTATTTATTATATTAGGTTTTGGAGTAGAAACTTCTTGGTATCAATCCCTGATTTCCTCAACTTTTTAAGCAAATAATGCTTTGAAGCCAAAACGAACTAAAAAGACTTCACTCTGCTTTATTCCTTTGCTTGTGTCTTAAACCAAATTTAAAGTGTTTATATTTGGGCCTGTATACAAGACAACAGCAGAGACTTGGATGTGTGGAGCAGTCTTTTGGACTCTGTGGGAGAGGGCGAGGGTGGGATGATTTGGGAGAATGGATTGAAACATGTATATTATCATATGTGAAACGAATCTGATGTGGTTGGGGGCTCCCCACCTCAACACTCTGTGGATTTAAGAGGCCATTTCTTCCGGAAGTATATAAATTAGCCTGGGATAGAACCTGCACGCTGAATTTACTAATTAAGAAATGAGAAACCAGAACTATAAAGGTGGCATAGAAATACAAGAAATTATTCTTAAGTAATTTTTTAGGGCTTTGAATGGAGTTGCAGATTTTGCCACTTGTTGTGGGCTGGTGTATGTAATTTGGCCAGAACCATGAGAGGGTTGGTGTTGTGTGGATTCTGGGGCGCTTTCGACATGTTGTGGAAGTGATGTGGACTTTTTTGAGTTTTACACATTCATAAATGAATGGTCTGTGTCTCGTGCCTTTGAAAAAAAAATAAATAAAGTGTTTATATTTGGGCTTCCCTGGTGGTTCAGTCTGTAAACAATCCACCTGTGATGTAGAAGACCCAGGGTTCCATCCCTTACTCAGGAAGACCCCCTGGAGAAGGGAATGGCAGTCCATTCCAGTATTTTTGCCTGGAGAATCCCGTGGACAGAGGAGCCTGGCGGGCTATAGTCCATGAGGTAGCAAAGAGTCAAGACACTATTGAATGACTAACACTTTCACTGTTTCATATTTGAGTCAAGAAACAAAAACTAAACCTTAGAAAAATTTTTCATTATTTACACAAATAATTGTATTTTGAAATATTTTCAAACATGAAACATTGTATTATATTTGCCTCTTCACACAAAATATTCCAGATTCCTTCAGAAAAAGAACATTATAAAGAGCTTTCACATAACCTCCAAGTGAAGTCAACATTGTTTCAGTTCTATTATCCAGTCCCCAACTCAGTTCACTTCAGTCGCTCAGTTGTGTCTGACTTTGCGACCCCATGGACTGAAGCATGCCGGGCCTCCCTGTCCACCACCAACTTCCAGAATTTACTCAAACTCATGTCCATTGAGTCGGTGATGCCATCCAACCATCTCATCCTCTGTCGTCTCCTTCTCCTCCCACCTTCAATCTTTCCCAGCATCAGGGTCTTTTCCAATGAATGAATCGGTTCTTCACATCAGGTGGCCAAAGTATTGGAGCTTCAGCATCAGTCCTTCCAATGGAATCCAGTCCACAGACTACTTTAAATTTGGCCAAATGCCCAATGGTCTGGATTCCTTCCCCACCACCACCTCCAACTTTGAGACAGTCATCTCCTTTCTTCAACAGAGAGCCCTTCCTCAGACTTTCCATCACGTTTGCGTCCTTGACAGATTCAGAGTCTGAAGAAGCTCCAGGGCAGGTCTGTCCATTTTTCCTTCTCCTTAGGCAGACTCAGTTGGGGCATCCTCAGCAGGAGCATCCCAGCCATGTTCAGTGCAGTTCTCAGTGCAGCTCATTAAAAGGGACCCAAGAGACAAGACATCTCACCACCACTGGTGATGTAACATGATACCTGTAAGCACGGTGTGTGACATTTCTGCCAGGTTTATCCACACACAGACACTTGTTTTTCCCAGGGACTTCCCTGGTGGTCCAGGGACCCCCAATGCAGGGGAACACTCGAGTTTGATTCCTGGTTGGGGAACTAAGATCCCACAAGCCATGCCCTGCAGCTTAAAACAAATGTTATTTATGTTTGTAACAAATGGAATTTTATAGGAAGATATCCTTAGATTATGTCAATACCCTGTTCCTATTTGATTCCACTAATCAGTCTCGGTATCCTTTGATTCTCACCTAAAACACCCAGTACCACGATTGCCAAACGGTGATTTTTTTCTGTTTCTATCACATTTAATACTTCGTATTTTAACATAAAGACTGGCTTAATATGTTCATGGGAAACTTTATATGAGCGTGGACGTATATTCCATTTTAGTCAATGACTTTTATCTATTAGTATTTTGATGTTGAAAATATTATAGATTTGTCCAGTGGGATCCCCTTCAAGTTGCCTCCTTTTGCTCTTTTAACAGATCCTTTTACCTCCTTTATGATATTGTTGAAAACTAGACATTTTAGACAATGTATCGTAGCAACTCCGAATGTGACGTCTCCCACCCTGGAGAGATGATGTGATCTGTTGCTGTGGCTGTTCCATCAGTGACTTAGCTGAACTCACTCTCAAGTCTATCTCCTGTAAAGTGCAGCTTCTGATGTCCTTACTAAGATCTCTTTCATTTACCTTTTAGCCTGCCACCTACGGTTCATCCTTGAATCACTATAACCGCTTCCTGGTTAGAGATGGTACTAACCCTCTTTTAGAATCCAGGTCCACTCATTACCACTGAGAAAGCTGTGTGGCTTGGAGGCTGCTCTCTCAGTTCCGGGAGTTCACATTTTTGACCCCCATGTGGACTAAGCAGTGTGTATCTTTTCTTATCACTCCTGAGAGGGCTTACTATCTGGCTTGCAGTCTTCCAAGCTTCTAGGGTTTCATCTGATCATAGTTTTAATCCTGGCTTAAAGAGGAGGTTCCCCTGGGTCACAGTAAATTATCGTTCACCTCATCGTCGGACAGATACTGTGTTTTAACTCCAGGGTCAATATGGCTTTCACATTGCTGACGGCTGTGGGACTTTGAGGACATTTACACATCTGCTCCATGTCCTACTCTGATTATTCCCGATTGAGTGCAGCCTAGTGCCTATGCATAGCAGTCCCAACCCCCAGGGTTCACAGTGATCTCAGAAGGACTCTTCTTGGTATCTCCTTCCACGATTTTCTTTGTTAAACTTCCAATTGCTCTGCTATTTTACTTTTTGCTATTGTGCATTGGGCTTCCCTGGTGGCTCAGATGGTAAAGAATCCACCAGCAATGCAGGAGACCTGGGTTCAATCCCTGGGTTGGAGAAATCCCCTGTAGGAAGAAATGGCAACCCACTCCAGTATTCTGGCCTGGAGAATCTCATGGACAGAGGATCCTGGTGGGCTACAGTCCATGGGGTCACAAAGAGTCGGACACGACCAAGTGACTAAGCACAGCACATTGCACCATGGAGCTATAAACATACTCTCTTAATTGCTTTCCACCAACAACTCCATTTTTAAAATTCTTTTCCATCATCTACTAGCATGGAATTTCACAACCCCTGTTCTAAATGAAGCCAATTTCCTTAGAGCTGAAGAACCCACTTCCATCATAAGCAGGACCTTGGCAGCCCCACACAAGACCTGAGGGCAGTGCCAGTACACACACCTCCCAGATGGCACTCCTACTTTACGAATGGGTGCTGGGAGAAGGCACGGCCTAGTCTTCTTGACTTGGCCCAGGCTTTTTTGGTTTACCCTTCTGGGATGGAACTTCTACCCACAAAGCCTTTATGACATAAAGATGATATAAGGTGATATCAACTATCAAGGTGATATCAGGGCTCAATGTTCTCAGCCTGCCAGCCTGGAATGAAGCATTTACCATACAAGTTAGTTCTTGGTGGAGGAAGGTCACTCCACACATCGGGGGACTGCCTACGTGGCACTCAGCTTCTGTGTACCATGAAGCCGGAGGCAAGAGAAATATTTGTGGTTTTCCCCTTCTGAGATAAAGTAGCCCTAGCCTGAAAGCTGGACATGAGGGAGAGGAAGATCACTGTCTTTTATTACGGCATCATCTAATTAGAACTCCGAGAGTAGTTTCTGCGGGACAGAGACAGGAGTAAGAGAACAGTCCTATCTGAAATACCGGAGACTCTCCCTGCTTTTTCCGAGATATAGTCAATTATAGTCACCGATGCAAAGGACATGAACTTGGGCAAACTTTGGGGGGTGGTGAGGGACAGGGAGGCCTGGCATGCTGCAGTCCATGGGGCTGCAAAGAGTTGGAAATGACTGGGCAACTGAACAACGACAAAAACACAACACAGTCAACTGAGGGCTTCCCAGGTGGCTCAGTGTTAAAGAAGCCTCCTGCCGATGCAGGAAGACATGAAGCATGTGGGTTCGATCCCTGAGTAGGGAAAATCCCCTGGAGGATGGCATGGCAGCCCACACCAGTATTCTTGCCTGGAGAATTACATGGACAGAGGAGCCTGGCGGGCTACAGTCCATTAGTTTGCAAAGAGTCAGACATGACTGGAGCGACTTAGCAAGCACGCGAGCATAGTCCATTTTGGAAATGAATGGAATGAATATTTTCCCACTTGCTATATATGATTTGAGAACAAATTCTAAAGAAGCTAAGTGATTTTTTAAAATAATTTTTCAAATAAAAGATTACAGGGGTAAGAATCTACCACATTCCTCCATAACAAAAAGATTAATTGTGATCCCACTTACTAGAATAACTTTTAATATGCAATGTACAAGGCCAACTTTTAAATATCTGTCTGTAAATTATACATATGATTAGATGTATAGTTTAGAACCAAAAATACTTGTCTATTCAATACTAAATATATTATTCAATACCAAACTGTACATCCAATCACATCTGCTAATGCCTGAAAATATTAAGTGCTAATTCCCATAATGGTGAAATATAGACCTTGACTTCAAGAGACCCATAGTCTAATATAAGATCTAAGAGAAAACTAAGAGTTTTATATATGAGCGACTGAACTGAACTGAACTGATATATGAATTTTACATATATATATATTTATATATATATATTATGTGTGTGCACGTGTGTGTGTGTGGTGTGTGTGTTTAGCTCAATCATGTCCGACTCTTTGCCACCCTTCGGGCTGTAGCCCACCAGGCTCCTCTGTCCATGGGTTTTCCCAGGCAAGAATACTGGAGTAGGATGCCATCTTCTCCTTTAGGGGATCTTCCTGACCCAGGGATTGAACCCCCGTCTCTGTATCCTGTATTGCAGATGATCCTTTACCCACTGAGCCACATATACATATAAAGTTCATGTATGAATGATAATATTAAACATTTGAGAGATCAGCAAACTCACACTTAAGCTAGTCAACTTTTCTTTTTTTTTTCCTATATAGATAATTTACCTGGACCATTTTTTCAACAAACACTTGCTATGCGTATCGGTGTTTAAACAAACCACTTCACTTTCCTTCCAAGCTGAGAGCAAAACACAGAATCCGACAAATGGATGGAAAGACCATTTTATTACTGATAAAGCTGGACTGGCTGATACAAGTTAAATATGTGGCCTCAGTCAGACTTTCTGATGCTTCCCCTGATTTACCCTAGGCCAAGCAGAACTGTAGGCCACTCCAAGCCCACTCCCCACTGGACTGGGGGCTGACTAGACACACCGATTGAAAGAGCAGAGACGAAGGAAATGCATGGCTTTCGTGGGCAGGCTGATCCAGGAGAGGAAGCCCCGGAGCTGAGGCACACGTTCGCTGTCCCTCCCAACCTCAGTAAACAAGTAACTGCTGGATGGGCCTTTTGCGTTTGAAATCTGTGTGTGTGTGTGTGTGTGTGTGGTGTGTGCTGGGGACCAAGAGTAAACAATGGCTGAAGGAGTAGAGTCCAGTGACATTTCCTTCCAATGCCCCATCTTCTCTAGCAACTCCATGAGTCACTCACTTTAGTGACTGCCACCCATTCCTCTGTCTTACTTGGCTTGAGTAGTCTTACTTTTAGCACATTAAGTAAAAAATGGGCAACTAATAGAACCTACGTTTAAAGTGCTTTTAAAATGGCCTTTCTTTGGTATAGAAATGAAATGGCCTCATTGACCAAAATGAAACACGGTCTCATTGACTGTGACTTTCTATTGCTGTCCTTTCAGGATTCTGTATTGTATAGAATGTGAGGTGGATGGTCATATCTCACATTTTTTTCCCCTTGCCTTCTAGGCCATTTCCCATCTTACTTCAAAAAAATCCACCCACTGCTGTTACTGTGGCTAGAACACGTTTTTGTTGATCTATCCAGCAGCTCAATGGATGTTTAGAGAGTAGCCATCAGATTCATGGCACTATGAGTGTGAGGTTATGAGTCGATCAACAAACTCTGGTATCTTATAGGAATGTGGTATTCTGTGTACATCTAAATTAGATCACAGGCTCTTTGGGGCAAGCACTTTGTCTGTTCTGCTTTATGCTTTGCTAAGCTCCATCCACACTTACCATTCTCAATAAATATTCTCCCAGAATATTTATGACAAGTCTAACAGGGCAAGCAATTTTATCAGGATCACTGCACCCTGGTAGATTTAAAGCTCCATAAATTATAGTACTGACCTACTCTGTAATATTTTATCTAGAAAAATCTAAGTTCCAAAGCAACTATAGATACTATCCATTTTTCTAGCTTCCTGGAAGAAAAAAAAATCCCAGAGCTGGCAGAGTGGCATTTCAAAATCTATGAATGTGAAAGAGCATTTTAAGAGTAAATCACTCTGAATTAGTATCCAGATTTGTGGCAGATGTATCTGAGTTCAAATCTCAGCTCAATCACTTTCTATTTGGCCTCAGATTTGCTAAACCTTAATTTTCTCATCTGTAAAATGGGTATGATAACAATTATACCTACCATCTAGGGATGTTCTGAAGATTAGATTAAGCCAGACACCTGGTTTACACTCAGTACTTGTTAGCTGGTAGAAATTGTGGTGGTAGAAATTGTAATGGGAGTAGTGGTCACAACAAAAACTATAGAAGTAAAATCCATGCAGATATATCTGGAAAAACTATAAAAAGCATTGTACATAATTTTGATTGGGGAAGTAGAGGAGATTTGGGAATGCCAAGCCCAGTTGACTTCATGAGAATTTGGACTCTGGAAGCAGGCTTGACATACGAGTATAGTATCACCAAAACCTGATCGATTCTATGATCTCAGTTTAAAGAAAGATTCTGCCGTTTCTAAGAGGTCTCAACAAATGAAAATCCATAAATGACAGATTATTAATGCATCTTTAGTGTGGATTAGAAGAGGATATTTTTATCTGATAGCAAAATTTGTATCAATTTGGCAAGTATACCCTTACAAAAAAGATGGATACATCAAGCTGTCTAACAACTGCTTCTCAGATTATCTCCCTTCTCTGCAATGAATCAAGCATACACCTGAAGAAATTTTGGCAACCAGCAACCATTTCCTTTTAGGAAAGGAATATTTGATTTATGTCTACAGTTCTAATTACCAAGGTGGCAATTTAGTTTATTCACATCAGCCTTTTGTGAATTTAGTTATCAATTCCACGGATATTAATAAACTCTAAGAGTTCTAAAACAGCATTTCAGAGATGGAGAAACTTCAATCCAGTCCCTGGAATGTCATAATGTTAAAAGATATGTCTAATCTATGATTTCTTGTCTAGCCAGACGTTGGCCTCACTAGATGGCGCCTTTCTAAACTCTTTCATTATAACAAACTCCAACTCCATGCTAAGTTCCTTCAAGAGAAAAATGTGTGTTGTAGAACCAGTTAAGCTCTAGTTAAGAACATGTATAATTATCAGGCATTTCTTATAGCAAAAATCTGTCACTGATACATTATATTCATGACACAAGGGAAAACATGAGAAAAGAGTCAAAAAATTACACATCAGGGGAGAAAATTAATTAAACATAGACTCATACATTGATGCCTGTACCTTTCTTTTTATTCTACATATTAGTTGGAAAAAGAGATAAGAGAGATAATTCCAGGGTTAAAATTAATAGACTAAATAAAAGCTTAGATACAGACTTTTGTTTTAGTTTCTGCTTCTGTGAAACAATATGTTCTGTTTTATCTTTAGACTCGGCCTTTTCTTTGTGAATTGCTTGAAGTGAACGGTGTTTCTAACATATTCAGAAGTTTGGCACTCTGTTCAACAGCAGTACTCTCATGAAGAGAAAATACCATGTGCTCTCATATACCATGCCAGTGGGATAATACAAGGACATCCGTCAATTTACATTATTTACAGAGTGGTGTCTTCATAATAGGATCATGATTTCATTTGCAAACTACGTGGAGAAACTCCATTTCCTACTTAAAAAAAGACACTTTATAGATACCTAAAAATTTGATTTCTTGTAAAATGCAGACTTTATAATGTACGTTTATAACCTGGTTCAGAATGAAATGTGGCATTTCTGAGAAATTAAATAAAAACATTTTTTATAGTTTCGCATCTCAGGGAATTTCTTCCTTAATGTTTAGTGACCGCTGAACAAAAGTTCTTAATTTTTTAAAAAACAGTTTGCACGGACTTAAAGGTAAATATTTACTAACGTTTTGTTCCTTCTCTTCTAAGAAGGGTAAACACCAAGTATAGGATTTTCAAAAAGGTTACGTTAACAACAAAGTTATTACCTCTCAAGAGTTTTCATAAGATACCTTTGTGATCAGTAGGTCCTATTTTGATTTTGAGTAAGACTGAATTGCATCACTTCAGGTAGAAAGGGGTAAGGTATAGGGTAGAACAGGTTTATGGTTTTGTTTTATACTTCTTTTGCCCAGAGAATGGCTCCATGCCATTGACTCAGAAACCAAACTTCGTTTCATTCTCTTCTTAGCGGGCTTCCTCGCAGACCTACTGTCAAGTATCGCTCAGAGACAGTGTGTGTGTGTGTGTGCACGTGTGCATGCGTACCCCACAGGGTAAGGTCATGCTCTTGACCTTGACAGGGACCTTAGGTCAATACTGATGAAATAATAAAAGAAAACAGAAGCCATTTAAGCACTTGTTTTGGTTATACAGATGCAATGCTACATTTTACGTGTACTGTTGCCATTTCTGTATAATCTCCATGCAGAAAAATAATTGGACATATAATTATACATGTGTCAGCTCAATTTATATAAATTTCATTTGATTATATCATCAAAAATCTGTTCATATGGTCATGCAGACAGCATTTTTTATAGGTTATTGCTCATGTAGCAAGGCCATCTGCTCTCAAATTTTAAAAATAGGAAGCAGATTCAGTTTATAGTCAAGGAAATTGGTATTCTCCAAAAAGAAAAAAAAAGAGAAAACAGGAAAATTATTTGAACACAAATGAGGAGTGTAATTTCATCCTAGAAAATATATTCTAATCAAGCAAAGACATTATTTATTCTTTGTAATTCAGATTTCAACAAGGATGATCGCAGCTAATCTGTGAGAAATTATACAATCATTATGAATAAATACTTCAGTGACTGCAAAGAAAATAATGCTTGACTCTTACTTTATCAAAATAGTGGATTTTTCTGATAGGAGAATTATACTGAGTAGATAAATGACTGAATTCATTTCAATCAGATTTTTAGGATGTACCCATGGTAATAAGTGGATTGTTACCATTATTAACACATGACATGGGGAAAATTTGTTCATTTTACTTTATTACTTATTTATTCAACATATGTCGGGTTTGTATTTTTTTTTTTCTTTTATGCCTGTTTAGTATTAAGTTCTATTCTAGTTGCTGAAGACACAATGGAGAATCAGACACAAAAGATTTTTGCTCTCAAGGACTTTCTATTTTAGTTGGAGGATGAGAGAATTTATAAATGCCTTTTGGGAGATGTAAAGAAGGTGCTTCAGGAATTCAGAAAGGGATGAGATAATTCCTGCTTGGCATATGGATGAACAAGAGAGCTTCATTAACAGGAGTTTCATGACTTCACCATATCATTTGCTACACTGATTCCTTTTTATCTAATCCTGTTGTACCCTTTTCTTTCCTTGTAAATATGTCAAATATTAGTTATCACCCATGAAATTCATTTAATGACCCTCTACAAGTTGCCTTTGAAAAGCGCTGCATGGTACGCTGTGGTAATAAGTGGCTAAGGTAGGTTGGAAGGCCATCACTGGGAGACTGGGTCCAGGAACTGGCAACAGAAACAGAAGGCTCCTCCAGGTGAAGAAGAATCACGGCAGGAGAAAGGAGAGAGTGCAGATCTTCTGGAAAAATGCTTCTATGTTCACACTGACCCCTCTTGTCCACCTGTAGCTCTGACTGTCCTCACTGGGCACAGTTGTGAATTCACCTCCTCGTTATCACAGTACTTTCGGTATCATTCGGGATTTGGCCTCGAGACCTTCTCACTGTACATGGTCCCCTGGAAAATCTTAAGCACGTTCATCCAGGACTCCAACTACCATTTGCAGAACAACTTTATTTTATGTGTCTGTGTATATATGTGTTTATATATAAATACACACAGATGCATACATTTGTGTGTGTGTATATATATATATGGATTAAGACCTGCAACCCCCATTCTGGTGTCCGTCTGAGCTGTGGTATCAGTCTTTTTCCATCACATTAATTTCCACATCTCCAAACTTGAGTAACCAGTAAAACTCATCTTTCCTCCTATAAGTGACTTTGTCAGAATGAAAACCCCCATTTTCTTTTACTTCTCTTTATTAAAGTCAGAAAACAAGTCTTCCTGGGTTTATCTCCAAAGCATCATCTAAGAGTGTCTATTCCCCCCTCAGATGCCACAGCCTCACTCAAGACTGTCTTTACACAGCTGGCTTATCTGTGGCAGAGACCCCGTGTGTCCCCCTCTCCTGGACTCTGTCATCCTCTCATTCATGCGCTGCCAGTCTAGTCTGATCCGCTAAGAACTGGGAGGTGCGTAACTGGGCAGTCTCCCATTCGCCCTCTGGCTGCCCATTCCCCACTCTCATATGTGCTCTATTTACAACCAAATCACCAACTTGTTCACAGTTTTGCAAACACACCATTTCATGCTTCAACACCTTTTTGGCTACAGTGGCTTCCTTCTGAAAAGACTTCACACTTCTGCTCTTCAAGCATTATTTTTTCTGTGAAGGTTGCCCCTAACTCCATACAGTACTACTCAGTCCTTCTTTCTGCTCCATCAATCCCTGGAACTGAGATTATCACATTATATTCCGTTTGTAAAGTATGTCTCATTCTTTCCCCATACTCTGACCCATTTGTGGGAAGGCACAACATTGTCTTTTCATTTTTGTGACCCCAGGGCCTAACACACATGATTACCCAATACATGCTTATTAAACCAAAGTAGAAAATGTTACAAGAGCAAAAACTAATCTAAGATCACAGTGAAAGGAGACATTTTTTTGTTCTGTGTATATTAGAGACATCTTCTGGAAGAAGAGAGCATTTACACTGAACCTGACTTGAGAATGGGGAAGATTTCAGAAGATGAGGATCAGTGGAAAAGTCATTTTCAGTATAGGAAAGGATGAGATGAAATTAGGATATAAGAGGGAAAAATAAAGAACCAAGACTTATTATAGAAGATTGGAATCTCATGCCTTCTATGGATTCCATAGAAATCTTTAAATTTATCTTATTTAAAAGATGAAATTTTTAAAACTAACATAAGCTGCATACCAGCTTATGTGCAGACTAAACTACACAGATAGAAAATAGATTATACTGTGTGTAAAGGGGAATATTGATTAAAGGAGTACCTTATTCTGTATATGACTGTGTTACAAACACTCTATAGGTAAGCACTAGTTTTTACGAAGAACTATTATTCATACATTTTTTTACCTCATCTGTTAGAGTGTACAACACATGGTTAAACTGATTATCTTGATACCTAATATCATCATATCATACTTCATGCAAATACCTTCAAACGATACTTCATGCAAGAGTAGAAAGTCAAGAAACACCGCAGTAACAGGCAAATTTGGCCTTGGAGTACAGAATGGAGCAGGACAAAGGCTAATAGAGTTTTGCCAAGAGAACGAACTGGTCATAGCAAATACCCTCTTCCAACAACACAAGAGAAGACTCTACACATGGACATCACCAGATGGTCAACACCGAAATCCGATTGATTATATTCTTTGCTGCCAAAGATGGAGAAGCTCTATATAGTCAGCAAAAACAAGACCGGGAGCTGACTGTGGCTCAGATCATGAACTCCTTATTGCCAAATTCAGACTTCAATTGAAGAAAGTAGGGAAAACCACTAGACCATTCAGGTATGACCTAAATCAAATCCCTTATGAGTATACAATGGAAGTGACAAATAGATTTAAGGGATGAGATCTGATAGAGTGCCTGATGAACTCTGGACGGAGGTTTGTGACATTGTACAGGAGACAGGGATCAAGACCATCCCCAAGAAAAAGAAAGGAAAAAGGAAAATGGCTGTCTGAGGAGGCCTTACAAATAGCTGTGAAAACAAGGGAAGCAAAAAGCAAAGGAGAAAAGGAAAGATATACCCATTTGAATGAAGAGTTCCAAAGAATAGCAAGGAGAGATAAGAATGCCTTCCTCAGCAATCATTGCAAAGAAATAGAGGAAAATAATAGAATGGGAAAGACTAGAGATCTCTTCAAGAAAATTAGAGATACTAAGGGAACATTTCATGCAAAGATGGGCTTGAAAAAGGACAGAAATGGTATGGACCTAACAGAAGCAGAAGATATTAAGAAGAGGTGGCAAGAATACACAGAAGAACTGTACAAAAAAGATCTTCATGACCCAGATAATCACGATAGTGTAATCACTCACCTAGAGCCAGACATCCTAGAATGTGAAGTCAAGTGGGCTTTAAGAAGCATCACTATGAACAAAGCTAGTGGAGGTGATGGAATTCCAGTTGAGCTATTTCAAATCCTGAAAGATGATGCTGTGAAAGTGCTGCACTCAATATGCCAGCAAATTTGGAAAACTCAGCAGTGGCCACAGGACTGGAAAAGGTCAGTCTTCATTCCAATCCCAAAGAAAGGCAATGCCAAAGAATGCTCAAACTACCGCACAATTGCACTCATCTCACACGCTAGTAAAGTCATGTTCAAAATTCTCCAAGCCAAGCTTCAGCAATACATGAACCATGAAATTCCAGATGTTCAAGCTGGTTTTAGAAAAGGCAGAGAAACCAGAGATCAAATTGCCAGCATCCGCTGGATCATGGAAAAAGCAAGAGAGTTCCAACAAAACATCTATTTCTGATTTATTGACTATGCCAAAGCCTTTGACTGTGTGGATCACAATAAACTGTGGAACATTCTGAAAGAGATGTGAATACCAGACCACCTGACCTGCCTCTTGAGAATTCTGTATGCAGGTCAGAAAGCAACAGTTAGAACTGGACATGGAACAACAGACTGGTTCCAAATCGGAAAAGGAGTATGTCAAGGCTATATATTGTCACCCTGCTTATTTAACTTATATGCAGAGTACATCATGAGAAACGCTGGGCTGGAGGCAGCAAAAGCTGGAATCAAGATTGCCAGGAGAAATACCAATAACCTCAGATATGCAGATGATGTCACCCTTATGGCAGAAAGTGAAGAATTAAAGAGCCTCTTGATGAAAGTGAAAGAGGAGAGTGAAAAGGTTGGCTTAAAGCTCAACATTTAGAAAACTAAGATCATGGCATCCGGTCCCATCACTTCATGGGAAATAGATGGGGAAACAGTGGAAACAGTGTCAGACTTTATTTTTCCGGGCTCCAAAATCACTGCAGATAGTGACTGCAGCCAAGAAATTAAAAGACGCTTACTCCTTGGAAGGAAAGTTATGACCAACCTAGACAGCATATTAAAAAGCAGAGACATCACTTTGCCAACCCAGGTCCATCTAGTCAAGGCTATGGTTTTTCCCGTGGTCATGTATGGATGTGAGAGTTGTACTGTGAAGAAAGCTGAGTGCCGAAGAATTGATGCTTTTGAACTGTGGTATTGGAGAAGACTCTTGAGAGTCCCTTGGACTGCAAGGAGATCCAACCAGTCCACCCTAAAGGAGATCAGTCTTGGGTTTTCATTGGAAGGACTGATGCTGAAGCTGAAATTCCAATACTTTGGCCATCTGATGCAAATAGTTGACTCATTTGAAAAGACCCTGATGCTGGGAAAGATTGAGGGCAGGAGGAGAAGGGGACGACAGAGGATGAGATGGTTGGATGGCATCACCGACTCGATGGACATGGGATGGGCAAACAACAAACATATTCATAGGTAGGCACAGAGAAGAAACTGGCAGTTGCCAGAACAGACGTTCTGAAGGGTAAGATGAGTAAATAGGTGAAGTGGAAAAGAGACATAAACTTTCAGCTATTAAATAAACCACAGGGATGTAGAGCATAGGAAATATTACCAATAATATTGTAATAACTTTGTGTGTTGAAAGATGCTAACAACTTATGGTGATCATTTTGTGTTGTTTAAAATACTGAATCACTATGTTGTATACCTGAAATTAATATAATATTGTAAGTTAATTACTTTAATAAATAATAGCTTAAGAATAGGGCAGATAAACCAGACCAAAACAATGGACTGATGAACACAAATGTTAACATATAAGCCCTGATATAATCTAATACATATAACAGATTGATAAGGGGTCTGGGACTTTTGAAGAGGCAATAGGGGTCTGGAATTCTCAAGGAGGAGAAAAAGACAAACTTCTTTTTCTACATTCCTTAGTTTTAGTCACATAAAACATTTTTTTCTTTAAGCCCAGGAGCTGAAGATTACACAAGACAACTAGCTTAAACTCTGTACCAATGATTATGAAACAGCAATGTATCCTGCTTGAGGACAGGTTTCTCCTTCTTGAGAACCTTCTGACTAATCCTGTCATTTTAAAATGTATATTGTGGGAGTGAGTCTGGTAAGACCTTTACAACCTTGATACATTCTTTGGATTTCCTGTGATAACCAACTAAAAAAAGTACATAAGTCCCTAGCTAAGACTAGCGAGTGGGGCACTCTCCATCCCCTTTCTGATGTCAGAAGCTTTCTCTGTCCTCTTTTACTTTAATAAAACTCTGCTGCACCAAAGCTCTTGAGTGATCAAGCCTGGTCCCTGGTCCCGAAGCTATATCTTCTTCAGAGATCATGAATCCAACATCATTCACCATAAGCTAACATTACCTTACTTTAACTGAAGTACCTCTTGGCATTTTTTATTTATGAAAATAAAAAGACTTTCATGTTTCATAGTATTTATCTACTTAAAGCATTTATGATAAAAATACATTCATTATTCTATCTGGCTAGTAATAAAAATAGGATTGGAAACATTAAGAAAACATAGATTATCAGACAAAATTACAATTATTGATTTAGGTGGATTATGTCATAGTCACGGGGGAAGGTGATATTTATTATTGATGTTGGAGGAGACAGGAGTGAATAGATTTTGGATATGTTAGACATTGAGTTGACCAATAGAACCAACAGATGGATTAGTTGTATGAGATAGAAGTGTCTTGAATTATACTTATTTTCCAGGAATTAAAATGAGGTGGTTGGAGATACTATACAGTAAGACTATAGGGACACTGAACAGGACTAATTTGATGAAAAAGACAGTCTACCATTTCTGTAACTGTTACATTTGAGATACCTCCTTTATTCATGCCAGGGGATGCATCAAAGGGGCAAAAACTCCAGCAGAGGGTCTGTTCAGGTGTTAAGAAAATAAGGAAGTCTGCATTTTGAAAGGCCCTTACCTATATAATCTACTGAGTACATCATAAACTGTCATCACTTGGGCCAAGAAATTTTATCTCTATTATCACTTCATTATTAGCTAGTGTCACTAGAAACAGCATTTCCTTTCTTGTACTGGAAATATGTGTGTGTGAGAGAGAGAGATTAGCCATCTAGAAATTTCATTAGCTTAACACTAAAAACCATCTGGTTATAAAAAATAATGTATAGTAATATTGTTTTAATCAAAGAATGGCAACAAGAATGTCCAAACACTTTAAAAAAAAAAGTTGAAATAAAAGCCAACAATTGTGATACATCCATTACTTATATATGTGAAGAGTTTATTCACTTTAACATTAGCTTTTGTTTATTTTCCACTTTCTGTATGACCATCCACAGCACTGGTTCCAGTGAAAGGTCTCCAGACCAGCAGCATTTATTCACCTGGGAATTTATTTGAAATGCAAATTTTAAATCTCATCCCTGACTCAGTGAATCAGAAATCTGGGAATGGGGCCCTGCAATGTTCTAACAAGCCCTCCACGTGAACCTGATGCACCTTCCCTTAAGTCTGAGAATTACTGGTTTAGACAAAATGCTCCCACATCTGTACTTTGTTTACATTGAGCACTGAGAGTTTTCGTCCACAGTTTGATGATAAAGTCACAGAAGCTAGATTATTTAGTGAGGGAATAAAAGCCAAGAAACTACTTCATTTAAGTTCAGGCAGAAGTTAACTTTCATTCTGGATGTGAATTTTGATTGGCACAGACTATGACCTTTTGGAAGTGTGAAAGTTCCTAGCACAAATACTTTAAATCTGGTACAGATTTTTGACCTCACCACTGACAGAAGGTTGGCATTTCTGATACGCAGAGACAAGACTGACCTTTTTGCATTACGATGATTGTCATGATTGGCAGACCTTGGGCTCTCTCTTTGAGGAGATGTGGCACCTGGCACCCTTGAAGCATATCAAGAACCTTTGTCCTGTCCTCTAAGCCTGAGTGTGACAGATTTCCCGATCTGGTGATACCCCGAGATTCTGTTGTTTCAGTGGCTCTGTGGACAACTACCAGCTTCCTGTGATGGCAGCGTATAGGTTGGCAGCTGCCAATCCAGTGCCCTTAGCTTGCACTGATACTGCTTTGACAGCCAAGACCTTTGCTTGAGCAGCAGTGTGAGTTGATTTCAACTCAGCAAGGAGATGACTTTGGAATCTGTCCTCTAGACTGCATGCCTCACGGCAGACTGCTGGGAGAATAAGATAGGCAGGAGGCAATGCAGCTGATACTACCTTTCTCATTTGTGAAATCCAAAGAGGCTAAAAGGTAATGTGTTTATCTAACCTATACCACTTTTTTCCATAAAAATTATATGTATTTCATCTTTTTTAATGAACTAAGTGGTATAAGTTAGATAAACATATAAATAAGCATCTCTACTTTAGCCAGGCACATTGCAAGGCATGAGAGGGAGTGATAGAAAAATAAGATTCATCTTTGGGTGCTTACAATCTATTTGACAAAAAAGATATACATAAATTTGGGTCTTCCCTAGTGGCTCAAATGGTAAAGAATCTGCCTGCAATCCAGGAGGCCCAGGTTCAATCACTGGATGGGGAAAATCCCCTGGAGAAGAGAATCACTATCCACTCCAGTATTCTTGCCTGGAGAATTCCATGGAGAGAGGAGCCTGGAGCACTACATCCCACAGGTCGCAAAGAGTTGGACACGACTGACCAACTAAGCCAAGCACAAGCATGCATAAATTCATATCTAAAGAGGCAGCAGGCCGTTTATATGTAGCTCCAGGTTATTATGATAATGACCAAATATTCCATTTCATAAAAATTTGAAATTTGATATAAAGGAGCAACTGACTCTAACTTTTAATCTTTTCAATTAATTCAAATCTAAAACCCTGTGCAGGCTTATGTTAGGTGGGGAAAATAGGACGTGTTTGGGTGTTGCTTGCAACCCTCCAGCCATTGGTTTTTGACCTTCTAGTAAAGGTTTTGTTCTTGTCCATGTTCCACTATGTCATGATGTCCACTTATAAAATCCTCCTTCTAATACCAATAATCCAAGCATTGATTTGAAATGGAGAAGATGGGAAAATGAAGCAAAAAAATAACTTTTGACTCTAGTGTGGAAGTATTTTTGTTTAAGAATCTGATCTGATTAATTTGTTGACACCTAAAACCCACTGAGCAATTGAAAATATCCCATATGTATCAGATATCCATACTGCTACTCTGTGAGCATGTGGGCCTATTAACTCACTCATGTCTGACTCTTTGTGACCCTTTGGACTGTAGCCACCAGACTCCTCTGTCCATCAGATTTTCCAGGCAAGAGTACTGGAGTGGGTTACCATTTCCTTCTCCATGAATACTGCTACTATGGATATGGTTTAACTCAAGCGCATCATCTCTAGAATCCAGGAACACACATCCCATGTAAGGCAAATATCAAACTTACATAAACCCTTGAAAACATACTTAATTGGTTGGAATGTAAATTGGTACAGTCACTATGGATAGTAGTATAGAGGTTTCTTAAATTTAAAAATAGAGTTACCACTTGATCCAGCAATCCCACTCCTGGGCATATACCGAGCAAAGGTGAAAACTCTAATTTGAAAAGATGCATTCAGCACAATGTTCATAGCAGTACTGTTTAACAACAGCCAAGACATGGAAGAAATCTAAGTGGATGTATGCTGACTGGTGAATAAAGAAGATGTGGTGCTGAGCAATATTCCATTAGGTGAAAAGAAAAACAACAACAAAAAAATGAAGTTATGTCATTTGCAACAATATGGAGGTCTTCTCTAGCGGCTCAGATGATAAAGAATCCTCCAGCAATGTGGGAGACCTGGGTTTGATCCCTGGGTTGGAAAGATCTCCTGGAGAAGGGAATGGCAACCCACTCCAGTATTCTTGCTTGGAGAATTCCATGGACAGAGGAGCCTGGCGGGCTATAGCCCACAGGGTTGCAAAGAGTCGGACACAACTAAGCAACTAACACAGCAGCACAGTAGAGGTTATCAAATTAAATGAAGTAAGACAGAAAAAGGCAAATATAGCATTCATATGTAGAATCTAAAAATGATACAAATTTATTTATTTACAAAGCAGACTCATAGATATAGAAAACATTCTTATGGCTACCAAAGAATAGGGGAAAAGGATAAATTAGGAGTTTGAGATTAATAGACACATATGGAAACAGTGTCAGACTTTATTTTGGGGGGCTCCAAAATCACTGCAGATGCTGATTGCAGCCAGGAAATTAAAAGACGCTTACTCCTTGGAAGGAAAATTATGACCAACCTAGATAGAATATTAAAAAGCAGAGACATTACTTTGCCAACCAAGGGCCGTCTAGTCAAGGCTATGGTTTTTCCAGTGGCCATGTATGGATGTGAGAGTTGGACTGTGAAGAAAGCTGATCGCCGAAGAATTGATGCTTTTGAACTGTGGTGCTGGAGAAGACTCTTGAGAGTCCCTTGGACTGCACGGAGATCCAACTAATCCATTCTAAGGGAGATCAGTCTTGGGTGTTCACTGGAAGGACTGATGCTAAAGCTGAAACTCCAATACTTTGGCCACCTCATGTGACGAGTTAACTCACTGGAAAAGACTCTGATGCTGGGAGGGATTGGGGGCGGGAGGAGGAGACGGGGACCACAGAGAATGAGATGGCTGGATGGCATCACCAACTCGATGGACATGAGTTTGAATGAACTCCAGGAGTTGGTGATGGACAGGGAGGCCTGGCTTGCTGTGATTCATGGGGTTACAAAGAGTCGGACACGACTGAGCGACTGAACTGAACTGTATACAAAACAAACAACAAGGACGTACTTGGAGCTATATTCAGTATCTTGTAAAAACAAAAAGCATAATGGAAAAGAATCTGAGAAAGAAATTCATATATATATACATATAACGTGAATATAAACAGAATCACTTTGCTGTATACCTGAAACTGACCATGTAAATCAACTATACTTCAATTATTAATTATATGAACTCTTCATAACAAAGGAAACAATTATCACAACTGTCAGCATTTCACTAATCCGTTCCGTTCTGTCGCTCAGTCGTGTCCGACTCTTTACGACCCCATGGACTGTAGCCTACCAGGCTTCTCCGTCCATGGGATTCTCCAGGCAAGAATACTGGAGTGGGTTACCATTTCCTTCTCCAGGGGATCTTCCCAACCCAGGGATTGAACCCGGGTTCCCCGCATTGGAGGCAGACGCTTTAACCTCTGAGCCACCAGGGAAAACAGTAGGATACATAGGGGCTTAGGACACCATGTGGTTTGATAAATTCACCAACACAAATACAGTGTTTGGGACATGTATGAACATGGTGGAGGAAAGCAAAGGGAAGGAATGGAAACCAAGTTACTCCATTACTTCTTGAACTCAATGCACGAGGATCACCCGGGAAGACTGTACAGCTCCCACCACCCAGGTCATACCCAACATGAATGAGATAGCATCTTTAGTGCCAGAAGTCAGGGATCAGTGGTCTCACCGGCAGCTACATTTGAGAACACTGCACACAGCTAAGTTAATCTTTTGCACTACCCAGAGATTCTGAAATGCATCATGCTGCGGAATTCAAAACATATTATTTAAAGCAACAAGTGGGAGGAGAGAAAGTGAAAACGGATGCAATATTCTAATGACTGTAGACTTTACCCCTTATGCAGGGTCATCTCTTTTCTTGTTTTATTCAAACATTCTCTCCTTCAAATTTTCAGCAGAATTGAAATTACCATTTCAACCATGACATTAAACTCCAAACACTTCATTCATTCCGAATTATTGGAAGTCTTCGCCAACCACCTTCCTGTTGTTAATTTCTGTCCATCAGTCATTCCCATATAGATTTTGCTGCCAACTGTGTCTTGCCGTAATCCCACCATCGCTTTTCATCTCTGCTCTACATTTTGAATGGCTTCATTATCTCACAGAGTACCTGAGGTCTCCACAATCGCCTCTTAATCATGTTAAATAAACATGAATATAGCCCTTAAAGTGAAGTGAAGTCACTCAGTTGTGTCTGACTCTTTGCGATCCCATGGACTGTAGCCTACCAGGCTCCTTCGTGCATGGGATTTTCTGGGCAAGAATACTGGAGTGGGTTGCCATTTCCTTCTCCAGGAGATTTTCCCCACCCTGGGATCGAACCCAGGTCTCCCGCATTGTAGACAGACGCTTTACCACCGGAGCCACCAGGGAAGTCATATTCATATAGCCCTTAATGTGTGGCAAATATTGTTCTTAGTGCTTCATGATATTAATTTAATCTTCTTGGCCACTCTGTAAGTCATTTTTATTATCTCCCATTAAATAATGAGGAAACATAGGCAAAGTGATCCAGAATACACTGCCCTGAGTTAAGATGGTTGGTGGTCAGTGATACTGACCAAGTTAAGTGCCGGAAGTCTGGCTCCAGAGATGACGTTCCATGCTCCAAGTGCGTCCCCACCCCTCCACTCCTCTCCTCCAGTGCAACTCAGGTCTTGTCACACTCGCCTCCACAAGTATGAGTTCTTTCTGAGTGTGGTTACATTCTTCCTCCTTCAGGTTTAACCTCCTTCTTTCTCCCTGTAACTTTTTCCTTCGATGTCTGTGATCACAGAGTGGGTCCAGCACGGGTGGGAGTTTGAACCACAAAGATAAAGAATAATCATGAAACGTTCTTCCTCTCCAAGAACCAACTGAAATCCTACTCTTTCCAGGAACCCAGGCCAGAAGACATGGCTCCTCTCCTCAAATGTAGATTTCATAGAGCTGGTGTGATGTACAATCTGGTAACTGTAAGACAGAGCTTGATTTATTATAGGAATTGGCT
This sequence comes from Moschus berezovskii, assembly GCF_049115385.1. Lineage (NCBI taxonomy): Eukaryota > Metazoa > Chordata > Mammalia > Artiodactyla > Moschidae > Moschus > Moschus berezovskii. The sequence goes on from NC_142468.1 coordinate 9,605,563, forward strand.
CAGATGGTTATCATAGTTGAGAACTCCTACAATCTGCTACCTGCAAAATGGAGAACCATAAAAGCTAGTGGTATAATTCAGTCCAAGTGTGAAGGCCAGAGAACCAGAGAAGCTGATGGTGCAACTCGCAGTCTAAGGTCAAAGGCCTGAGAACCAGGAGTCCCCTAGGTAAAAGTCTCAGATTGCAATGTCTGGAGAACCAGGAGCTTTGATGTCTGGGGGCAGGAAAAGATGTGCATCCCAGCAGAAAAAGACAGGAAATTTGCCCTTCCTTCTCCTTTTTGTTGTATTGGGGCCTCCAAAGGATTGGTAAGGGTGGTTCTCTTCATTGAGTCTACCACATCAAATGCTACTCTGCTCCAGAAATGCCCTCACAGATACACCCAGAAATAATGATTGAACATCTCTGTGAGCCTCTCTTAGGCCAGTCAAGTGGACATACAAAATTAACCATCACAGTAATCAACCCTACAAATTATTCTTGTAGTTGAACATTGCATCTCTCCACCAAAAATATTCCTTCAGGACAGGGACTATTGCATTTATAAATGGAGTCCTACCTATTTATCAAGCTCTTTTGAATGTGCTAAAAAAAAGTGTTGATTAAAGTACCTGTTATGTAGTCTACAGATCAATAGTTCATCTTTCCCCCAGTTCAGTTCACTTCAGTCGCTCAGTCATGTCCGATTCTTTGCAACCCCATGGACTGCAGCATGCCAGGCTTCCCTGTCCATAACCAACTCCTGGAGCCTGCTCAAACTCATGTCCATCGAGTCGGTGATACCATCCAGCCATCTCATCCTCTGTCATCCCCTTCTCCTGCCTTCAATCTTTCCCAGCATCAGGGTCTTTTCCAGTGAGTCAGTCTTCACTTTCCCTTTTCACTTTCACACACTGGAGAAGGAAATGGCAACCCACTCCAGTGTTCTTGCCTGGAGAATCCCAGGGACAGGGGAGCCTGGTGGGCTTCCGTCTATGGGGTCACACAGAGTCGGACACGACTTGAAGTGATGCAGCAGCAGCAGCAGCAGCAGCAGTTCTTCGCATCAGGTGGTCAAAGTATTGGAGCTTCAGCTTCAGAATCAGTCCTTCCAATGAATATTTAGTACCAGTACCCATTTCCCCCAGTACCTAGTATCACTCCTTGCAAATCAAAGTTCTATAAACATTTAAAAATAATAGTGAAAATGAAGAAAAATTTGAGCAAGACAATGAGAGAAACAGAAGAAAGCAATGATATTGCCAGCTATTTGAATATTGAAAGAATCACTACTCACACAGAAATAAAGCAATCCTTTGAAATGAATTTTCAAAAAACTTTCCACTCTCTTTTACAATGAGATTATCAAGGTCAGGGAAGTTTTCACATACAAAAATGGATGCATACTGATATTCACTTTTTAGAGACTTTTTAGAAAATAAGTGATTACAGCCTATATCTATGGATGTAGCCCACAATTTCACCTCCATTTAGGAGATATAAATTAGCTTTCTAAAATCCAAAAGTGACTTGTTCAGTATTGAGCCTAGTTAATGACAAAGATCTAAAAAGAATGTGGGCCTTTGGCCTGGATTTAAGTTCCTGATCTAAACACTTGGGCATTTTTCTAATTACAAAATGAAATTATAGCCATCTTCAATCCTAAATAATTTGGGCCAAATAGATTTTACATGTGATATTTATGACTCATGTACCCTATTCTGTAAAACTTCCCCGAAAGACTCATTAAATCTATTTTATGTGAATTTTTCCCAGCCTCGTGCTTTCATTAACTGGAAGAAAGAGAACAGAGCCTGCTCACAATGCAACCAGAGCCATGCCAAAGCCCTCACTTGATGGATGTCTTCCTAATGAATTAGATATATTGTAAACAAGTAGTATGTGCCAGCCCAAGGTTTTCATTAATTTTTCATTAATGAAATGCACCACTTAGCTTGTTTGACATTTAAGTGAGTCACAAATTTAAACTAGAGGTCACTATAAAGAAGGCATTTTGCAAGTGTCACTGAAGGAACAAGCCAGCAGCTGCTCCACCTCTTAACTCAAATCCTGCCCCAAACAATGCTCTGTTTACCACCAACATGTTAATAGAATATGTAACAAGTAAACGACACTATAATTACCTGCTAACGATGAAACCAGAGATCAAATTGCCAACATCCGTCAGATCATAGAAAAAACAAGAGAATTCCAGAAAACATCTACTTCTGCTTCACTGATTACGCACGCTAAAGCCTTTGACTGTCTGGATGTAGCTGCTTTCTCAATGGATCATGATTGGCTTGGGATTCAGGTAGAGCTGAGTTTACAAGAGAAGTTACACCTATTCCAAGTTCTCTGAAGCTAAAGAAGGTAGAAACAAACAGAAAATCTTTTCTTTTTTTTTTTTTCATTTTCTGCCCAGGATATACATTGTCCATGTAAAAGAAAAGCAAAACTATAATGAATATCACTGAGCATACCTTGTGTCAGGCAGGAGGTGGTACACATTTTAAATTGCACAAACGTTTATTATGCTGTGCCTGATATCATGTGAGGTACAGAGAATTCACAGGAGTATATGAATTGGTTCCTCATTCAAAGAGCTCATTTAGTGGCCGATATAGACATGTAATCAGACCAGGTAGGCAATAAGAATACAGTATTCTTAGACTGTTTTCTCCAACCACAAAGTCATCTTGGACACAAGATATTCCAAACTTTGCTCCCAAATGCAGCAGCACATTTCTGAATGAAAACCTGAGTAACAAATGAAAGGAAATAAGAATGAACAGTCCTTGTCTAAAAGGAGCATGCATCTCTTACAATTCTCTTGTAAGCGCTCCAGTAGAACCATGGAGCTTTCTCTTTGGTTACACTCTGATCATCATTTTTCTGTTGCCAAGCATGTTTCTCCCTTCTGGTGGTCCTCCTGGGGTTCATTTATCTCCTTCCCTCTTTCAATCTGTCACCATTCACTTTTTTACTTAGAGTTTATTACTTCACACTAGCCAACTCCACAGCAATACTGCTTCAGAGGGATCACCATCTCCCCATCCTCCAATTTCCTAGCTATTCCTCAGAAGAACAACACAAAAGATTTGTTTTCTTTTAGAGCACCTCTGCTAATCATTTAGTGAGGCAGACTAAGCGACAATAACGGTAAACTTGCCTCAGAATAACTAAGGAGAAAAGAAAACAACCCCAAACAAATCTGTACCGGTGATCCTCACTTTAAGAAAATGGGGAGGAGATAAAAATAGAGCTTAAACAAGGCCTATTAAAATCTCCTGTATCTTTGCATCATCTATTACTGTTCCCATTCCATACAGCTCATTATGATGCCTCTCTTTAAAATAAGAAAAAAGAAAAGAAAATCTCCAGTGGATTTTCCTGACCCAGGAATCAAACCAGGGCCTCCCACATTTCATCAGATTCTTTACCAGCTGAGCCACAGGGAAGCCCAAGAATACTGGAGTGGGTAGCCTAACCCTTCTGCAGGGGATCTTCCTGATGCAGGAATTGAACTGGCGTCTCCTGTTTGGCAGGCAGATTCTTTACTAGTTGAGCCACCAGGGAAGTCCCTTCAGATAAGGAAAAAAAAAAAAACTCATCTTCTAGCCTGTGAGGGTTTCCTTTCCAATCACCTCATCTCTTATCCTAATAATTAAAACCATATGAGTTTTTGTGTAATAAGACGTCCCCTTTTCTCTTGGTCAAGTCTTTAACACTGAATAACCCAATATCCTTTAGCTTCATGTGCCTCAAGGCCAGGTTCACCAAAGATGTACCTTGCTTCAAAACCTTCTCCATGTCGTAAAGACTCCTTCCTCCTAAAAAGTCATTTCTGCCTATTATGCAACAGACATGCAAGTCATTAGGACATGGGGAAGAAATAGAAAGTGGAAGAAAGTGAAATGCATCCAATATACATGTTATTTTCGTTTGCAGAACTAGAAGTCAGATGGAATCCCGCTTCCTTCCCCAAATCTCCCTTTATCCTCTAATTTATTATGCTCATGTACACTTGCTTAAGTTGTGCTGACTCTGCAACTTCATGGAAAAAGCCAGCCTCACTCCTCTGACCACGGGATTTTCTAGGCAAGAATATTGGGATGGGTTGCCCTTTCCTACTTCAGGGGATCTTCCTGACCCAGGGATCAAACCCGCATTCCTGTATCTCCTGCCTTGGCATGCAGATTCTTCACCACTGAGCCACCTGGGAAGCCCCCTAATTAATTCTAGGATTATTTAATTTGCATAATAGTTAAATAATGAACAAATGTGCTTGTTCCACATATTTATTTAAATTACCTGCTTCTGATGATAGACATCTGAGATACCAACGCAGTGGCTGAGGAGATGTCCTTTCTTAATGTTTTCAGCCATTCTGAATAAGAGTTTATAGCAGCATGAAGATATCCTCACTCGGTTATTTTAAAAATCCCTCCAGAATTTATCACTGAAATTTCAAACAAAGAGAAATTGAGGAAGGATTAACTAAAAGCCTATGACAATGATGGTTTATTGTTGACACAATAAATAGTAGTTTCACCATGTGGCTTCTAGACACAATTAGAAATAAAACAAAGCTGTGGAACGTGAGGTTCAAAATATTTATTGCTTATAAGTAGAAGTTTTTGGTTTAGTGTAACAGTTGCATTCTAAGTGGCTTGCTGCATGGATCTCCCACTCAGTGAAGAACATATTGCAACCACATGAGTTCAGTTCAGTTCAGTCGCTCAGTCGTGTCCGACTCTCCGCAACCCCATGAATCACAGCATGCCAGGCCTCCCTGTCCATCACCAACTCCCGGAGTTCACGCAACCACATAAAATACCTCAAAACTATGAGCAAAATAAAACGGCTGTTTAAGTTACTATGTTTGAAGTTAATGTATTGCACAGTAAAGATAACAGGTAGAAGTGCTAACCAATGACAGAAGACTTAAGAATGATATTAAGAGAGGAGAATGACAGAAATAAAGCAAGCTGAATAGAAGAGAGGAGAAAGACGATCCATTGGGTTTGATTTACAAAATTTCAGTTCCATACATCTAAATGCATTTCATTTCTGGTTCTCTTATTTCTCTGACAAACATATTTTTTCCAGTCATACATATTTATGCGCAAAGCGCTCGATTTCATAAAGATCAAGATACTTCTGCCCACATGCCAAAATCTCTTGCTATTCTTTATGCTTTGAAGAAGATTCCTGTCATTACAAAAACTAAGAGAACTAGGCGGAGATGATTAACAGAACAGTGCATTGTCTGGCATATTTGTACAGAGGAGAATCTCTAACGCCCAACACTTAACCGTTTCCCTCAGGTTAGATAATTCCCACGACTGTTGTCAAAAGACCTGTCGATTCACTACAGTTTGTTAACCAATCAAACTCAGAAATTCAACTTTTCTAAAAACACATGGAAAAAATAATCACACAACCGTCTGCTTTTTCTTCTCAACTCCTTATGTATCTACCTGGTTTCCCATCTTGATGGCCTGCCTAGACTTGCATCCTTGTACCCAGTGAAAGATGCCAGCCTAGCCTCTCTAGCTCCATATCAAATAAAAGGGAAGGGCAGTCTTATATCCTTGTTTTCCAATCATCCAATTAATTATTTTAAAAAAAACCTTAACTATTTCCTAACTATGTATTGAACCCATTCTCTCTATCCTTACCATTCAGATCTCCCTCTAGACCCTCAGCATCTTTCCACAGCTTTATCTAAGTGTCTTCTCAAAGCTTCTGTTCTCAAACTATGAATGGCCATCCTCTCTGCTACTGCCTTCTGAAATACAAATATGACCATTTCAGTACCCTACTTCAGTCCAGTTCAGTTCAGTCGCTCAGTCATGTGACTCTTTGCGACCCCATGAACTGCAGCATACCAGGCCTTCCTGTCCATCACCAACTTCCGGAGTTTACCCAAACTCATGTCCATTGAATTGGTGATGCCATCCAACCATCTCATCCTCTGTTGTCCCCTTCTCCTCCTGCCCTCAATCTTGCCCAGCATCAGGGTCTTTTCCATTGAGTCAGTTCTTCACATTAGGTGGCTAAAGTATTAGAGTTTCAGCTTCAACATCAGTCCTTCCAATGAACACCCAGGAATGATCTCCTTTAGGATGGACTGGTTGGATCACCTTGCCGTCCAAGGGACTCTCAAGAGTCTTCTCCAACACCACAGTTCAAAAGCACCAATTCTTCGGTGCTCAGCTTTCTTTATAGTCCAACTCTCACGTCCATATATGACTACTGGAAAAATCATTGTTTGACTAGTTGGACCTTTGTTTGCAAAGTAATGTCTCTGCTTTTTAATATACTATCTAGGTTGGTCATAGCTTTTCTTCCAAGGAGCAAGCATCTTTTAATCTCATGGCTGCAGTCACCACCTGCAGTGCTTTTGGAGCCCCCCAAAATATAAAGTCTGTCACTGTTTTCATTGTTTCTCTATCTATTTGCCATGAAGTGATGGGAACAGATGCCATGATCTTAGTTTTCTTAAAGTTGAGTTTTAAGCCAACTTTTGTAGATGGAAATTTTGCCCCTTCCTGGAATAAAGGCCCAAACAGAGAGGTGTCCACTTCTAATACAGACTAAAGGGAAGAGGGACCAAATTTTGCACTCCTGAGAATATAACTATCAGGATCAAGCTGCCCTGTGTGACTTATTGTTGAAGTTCCCTCTATCTCCAGTAGCTACATGATTGTTTTACATAATCATTTATGTATTCAGTTGCCTTAACTATAAGGTAGAGATGTTAATCTACTTCCTAAGACTGTTTTGAGGATTAAAGGAAATATGATAATGATTCTAAGAGACCTAGCACATATAAGAACACAATAATATGTAGTGTTAAAATTTGGTGATTTATTAGGTAGGGAGAAATTGTTAGGATTTCATTTGCAGAAAGATTTGACGATAAACTCTAAATTCTTTAAGGTTTAAGAACTAAGTCTATTCAGCACATTATTCTCAGAAACTGGCAGAATGTCAGCATACAGAAAGTTTAATAAGAGTTTTGGAATGAATGAAGAGATGACAATAATATAACAAAGCTGATTACTGCTCCTGAAAACTAAACCATTTGGAGGAAATAATAACCTTCCCCACAATACCAGCTCCTGCTTCCATCTGATTCCATCTCCTTATCGATACATAAAAATTAGATAATCCATTGTACAGAGTTAAGGCCAACAAGCTTGATTTCAATGGAGGAGAAAGTGGCGGTGAAGGGCAGAGGTGAATATAGCATAAAGTATATTTTCAGACTCAGTACTCATCTCTATTCTCCTCCCCATGTGTCCTGTCCCTAATCCTGTCATTTTGTTTTTCCCGGGTTTCTGGTCCAGGACTCTAAGGAATCAAAAGAGGAAATCAAACACAAATGCTACTACTGGAGACAATACAAGAAAATGAGAACATGTTACTCTGTTGTGTTGCTCAATATATAATGAAGTTCAACACAGTGGGAAGGCATAGTCACCTGTGACCCTCAACAAGGAATTGTGTCTCCAGGAGTATGAGAGAAATTGATGTGAACCTTCAGGCCAGTGTGAGAGATATCACAAGGTAACGAAAGGTCGGGTTTCCTTCTGAGATCTAATGCCAGAAAATGGTCTTATTTTTATTGGTATACTTCCTGTCACCCAGTTCTCTAAGTTAGTGTAGCCCGGAAAAAAAATATGGCATTGATATATGTATCTATTTGCATATACATTACACAGAAACATAAAATTAAAACATTCATATGTAGAGGTATAATAAATTTCAGTAAACAAAAATGTACAAAACAAAACGTCAGTAGTTACTCCCACACTTAGAACAAAAACAAGCTAGACACATAGTAAATTTAGCCCAGAAGAGACAGGATGAAACATTTGCTTATCTGAGACAAATATTTCCTGGCACTGGAAAGAATTCAGCTAGAATGACTAACAAATAGGTGGGAGCCCCACAGATACAGAGGGAATGTGCCTGCTCCTGAAGTTTTTTCTCTAGACAGCATTTTGTGGGCACTCATAAAGTCTTTGGCAAGAATACGGAGAAAGAATTTCCTATACGGAGAAAGGATTTCCTTACTAGAGTAAGGAAATACAGAGAAAGGATTTCCTTACTAGAGTAAGGAAAAGAATAGGTACTCTAGGAGATGCAAGAAACGCCAACCTGGACCCTTCTGCCCTGTTTTCATTGTGGAATAAAAGCCTTAATCTGAAGGGAAAGGCATTATCAATTTGGTCTATTGATATATTTGGACATATTGCAGGGAAGGAAAGGAAACTGACAATATAGAAAAAGGCCAGGAATATTGACTGCTTCAGGAATCTGGAAATGGGGCAGGAACTCTGAGAAACCTGCACTCCAGAGACCTAAGTAAGGTCAAGAGCTTACTTGAAATGGTTGTTTAATCTAAATAACAGAAAATACTTCACCTCAAACCCCAGTGACTCAGCAGTAAAGAATCTGCCAACAAAGCAGGAGATGTGTCAGGAGCCATGGGGTTCAGTCCCTGGGTCAGGAAGATCCCCAGGAGAAGGAAACCTCAACCACTTCTGTATCCGTGCCTGGGAAACCTTGCCAGAGGAGCATGGAGGGCTATAATCCATGGGATCGCAGAAGAGTCGGACATGACTTAGCAACTAAACAAGTCCCCAGTACCAGGTTAGTAAATATCAAGCAAAACTGAAATAATGCTGGAAGAATTGTAAGAATATAGGAACATAGACTCTCTCAGGTCAAGCACAGAGACGAGACCTAAAGCAGAGGATGAAGTAGCCACTGGGTAAAATCTTCTGACAAACCTGTTCCCATTATAAGCATAAATGATCCTAGAGGAATTTGAAGCCAAGGGTGTATTGAGCTTATTCATAACAATCAGTTCAGTTCAATTCAGTCACTCAGTTTTGTCCATCCGACTCTTTGTGACCCCATGGACTGCAGCATGCCAGGCTTTTCTATCCATCACCAGCTCCCGGAGCTAATTCAAACTCATGTTCATTGAGTCGGTAATGCCATCCCACCATCTCTTCCTCTGTTGTCCCCTTCTCCTGCCGCCTTCAATCTTTCCCAGCATCAGGGTCTTTTCCAATGAGTCAGCCCTTCGCATCAGGTGGCCAAAGTATTGCAGTTTCAGCTTCATCATCAGTCTTTCCAATGAACACCCAGGACTGATCTCCTTTAGGATGGACTGCTTGGATCTCCTTGCAGTCCAAGGGACTCTCAAGAGTCTTCTCCAACACCACAGTTCAAAAGCATCAATTCTTCTGCGCTCAGCTTTCCTTATAGTCCAACTCTCACATCCATAACTACTGGAAAAACCATAGCTTTGAATAGATGGATCTTTGTTGGCAAAAGTAATTAACCTTAAACCCAGCACAATTCTGGACTAGATAAATCCCATGGACGGAAGAGCCTGGAGGGCTACAGATGGTGGGGTCACAAGAGTCAGACACATTTTAGCAACTAAACTACCACCAGCCCAAATCTTGAAAGGGCAAGCTCATTTCTAAGAATAAGAAACTAGCTACTTCATTCTTTTTTTCCCCTAAATTTACTGAAGGGTATTATATATAATTATATATTTAAAATATATAACACAGTGATTTGATATACATTACAAAACGATTAACTTTACATGACTCTATCCGTCTACACAATATGACCCAATTTCAACACCAACAGTAAAATTAACCAGTTAGAAAGCATGAAAAAATGCACTGCCAATAGACAAATCAACATGGTTGGATTCAGATACAGCACAGATGTTGAAACAAATCACAGAGTATTGAAAATAACTGCAAAATAAATTCTCTAAACCAGAAAATGATAATATGTAAGCCACCTGAGAACTTTCAATAGACATATAGAAACTATAAGGAAGACTCAAATTAAACTCTGAGGGCCGGGCAGGAGCACAGTCGTGGATAAAGAATGCACTCAAAGATTTCATCAGTAATCTTGACACAGTGGAGAAAAGTATCGGCGGACTGAAAGACAGGTCAATATAAATTTCCCAAACTGAAACACAAGGAAAGGGGTTGCAGGGGAAGAACAGGGCATCCAAAAGATGTAGGACAACATCAAAGGTTCTAACATAACATGGATATAATTTGACTCCCAAAGCAAGAGAAAAAGAAGGCAGACTAAATATTTATGGACTTAATGGTTGAGAATTTTCCAAAACTAATGACAGATAAGTAACAGAGTCAAGCAACACCAGCAAGATAAGTACCAAGAAAAACAATCACCTAGTAATCCCATATTCAAAGTGCTGAAAACGCTTAAAGGCAGAAAGGAAAAAGAAAACACGTACGCATACAGAGTGGGTGAGGATTACAACAGACCCTTCAACAGAAACCATGCACGCCAAAAGGTAATAAAGCGACATTTCACAGCGAGGAAAGAAGAAGAAAAAGTAAAACTAAGTCCAGAAATTAATATATATATAATTTAAATGAAGAAACAACTTTTTCAGATAAAAAGCACATTTGTGGCCATCAGACCTAAACTATAAGAAACACTGAAGTGGTAAAAGGAATTCTTTAGGCAAAAGGAATATGGGACCAAGTATGAACTTGGATTTACACAAAGACCTGAAGAGCTCTGGCAGTGAGCTAACTAGAAGTATTAAGACTGTAGTTTTCTTTCATCAACATCTCCCTCAGGAACATCAGTGCAAAAATTCCTCAAAGTGTTAGCATATCAAATCCAACACTATCTAAAAAGGATAATATGTCACAACTGAGTAGGATTTATTCACAAGGTTGATACAGTATTCAAAAATTTGTTTCCCCACGTGTCTGATAAAACCCATAGACATTTACAGCAAAAATAATGAACCTCAAGCAATCTTTGATGTCCTTCGACTGAACAGGTAAATAGGAATCAGTCATAATATGGACGGCTATTCAGGAAATAAAGGAACAAATCATTGGTCTACATGATATGTATGGATCCCAAATGCATTTTGTTAAATGAAAGACTGAAAAATCTATATGATGTTATTGATATGACATTACAGAAGACAAAACTATAGGAACAGCGTACAGATTAGCAATGGTCAGGAGTTGGCCATGTGGGATTGGGTTGATGACAAAAGGGCAGAAGGAGATTTCTTTGGATGCCAAAGTTTTCTGTCTTTAGCTGGTGAATACACAAATCTATGAATCTGTCAAAATCCATGGAATTATATGCCTAAAAGTGAATTTTAATTGAATGCAAGCATTTTTAGTTTTTGCTAGCACATAGACCTATGATTGGAAAAATCCTTGAACTCCTTCGCAGATCTTAGAAACCACTACCAAAGAATCTTTTTTTTTTTTAATTGAAGAGCATATTTAAAGCAAACTCCATGTTCTCATTTGGTCAGTGTCCAGTTATGAACGGTAAAGGATGAGAGTACTTACAGAGAAATCATTATTTCAGAAAACAGAAGGAATTCAGGGACAAGATCTGCGACTCCTCTAAGCACAAATTTTAAATGGGCTTGCATTGTTGAGTCTTTCCATGCTGGTCATGACCACGTTTTGTGCTAGAACTGCACTCTGAGTAAATTCTGAGAATAAGTATGACTTCATTTTCTTTTAGTGCTATACATGATAGTTCAACTGCCAATTATTTTAGACAAATCTCAGGGTAGAGTATATGTGAGCTGATTATATATGGGAAAATATCGTTATCCTAAAAATAGCACTAGTGTTATTCCTGTTGCTTGTTCTTCTTTAATCTGTATTTATAATGATAAATATAATAGCAATGAAACTACAAAAATTTGTTTACTATATCCAAACTGCATTCAATTTTTGAAAACAATGAAATCAACTTTCTATACCATAAGACAGTTTAAAAATCGAAGAGTATTTACTAGTACTGTGTGGGAGGGGAGATAATTAGGTATTCCATTATAGCCAGTGGATTTTTGTTTGTTTTGGTAAACTTTTACCATTATGATGGTAAGATAATAATCTTTGATTCTTCATATCCAAATAAAAGCAAACATGAAGGTGTAGGGTTATAGTTTGCTTAATTTTAATAGACTCATTTATGAACTCTATGATTAGAATTAAAAAAACACGGAAATGAACAAGCATCTTTTGAGAATAAACCCCAGAAATTCAGAAATGCAATTACAAATAGTATAAATATTGATAAGGCTGAGGTTACTAAATCTAACTGTATGAAAATGGTGTCCATGTGAATGGGAATCTATAAAGTTCTACAATGAATACTTGTTAAAAAAAATCAAGAGGGCTTCCCTGGTGGCTCAGTGGCAGAGTCCACCTGCTAGTGCAGGAGACTTGGGTTCGAACCCTGGTCTGGGAGGTTCCCATGTGTTGCAGAGCAACAGAGCTCATGCACCACAACTATTGAGGCTGCGCTCTAGAGCCCGGGAACCACAACTATTGAGCCCACATGCCACAACTACCGAAGCCTGTGTGCCCTAGAGCGTCTGCTGGAACAAGAGAAGCCACTGCAGTGAGAAGCCTGCACAAGGTAACCGGAGAGTAAACCCCACTCTCCGCAACTAGAGAAAGGTCCACATAGCAACAAAGACCGAGCACAGCCAAAAATAAATACACAAATAAATTATTTTAAAAACTCAAGATGATGAGTGTTTGAACTTTTATACTATACACTTAGTCACATCCACTGATCCATGATCATCTGACTTAGTTCAGGCTACTGTAACAAAATATCATAGACGGGGTGGCTTGAACAATAGGAATTTATCATAGTTCTGGCAGGCTGGGAGAGCCAAAATCAAGGTTTAAGCTGGTTTATTTTCCCACTGAGGGCTCTTCCTGGCTTACAGAAAGTCAGTTTCATCCTATATCTTTACATGATGGTGAGAGACCCTGGTGTCTCTTCCTGTTCTTGTAAGGACACTAATATCATCATGGGAGACCTGCCCTCAGGACTTCATCTCAAACTATTTATAGTGCCAAAGATCCCACCTACAAATGCCACCACATTATGGGTTAGTGCTCCAGTATTTGAATTTTAGAGACACAGATATTCAGTCCATAAAGCACCATAAAGTCCTATAAGGGACCATTCATCAAACATACAGTAATTATGTAGAGGCTGGTGTGGTAGTCCAAGTGGAATACCATTACCTGTGATAGTAAGACATGCTACTAACAAGTAAAGGAAGACAATTTACAGACAAGGGTTGAGAGTCAAAACTTGCAATATATCTGCTTGTAGAAATAAACCCTTCAGTGAGACATGAAAGGCAGCCTGCTAGGAGTATTTTAATCGAATAAGGTCCTGGAACATAGATTTTAATAACATTCAACTCACTTCTTAATTAGGTCACATCAGTAAAAATATATGCAAATTTATGGGTTTTCAATGAATTTAGCAGTAAAAATCTAATCCATCATTTGTAGAAGGAACACATTTGTGCACAAATAATTGTGTATTTATCTCAATCCTATTATTATACAATATTCATATTACCGTAGAAAGATTTTAACTTCAGATAATAATGGTGATGATTTTTCTCTATAGAGGTAATTTAAAGGCAAGTGGGAAAGGAGAAATATAATGGGAACTTGGGTCATAAAACAGCATTGTTATTGCTATCAAGAGTTGAAGGGACTTGACCCGAGAGGTTCCTGTTTTAGCAATTCTTTTTTTTCTTAAACATGAAAGAGGCATCTTGCATGAATTTGTTGGATATTTTGGATGTCCTCATGTGAAAAAAAAATTGTTACAATCAAATGTGTATACTTGTCTTTTTTGACATTTATATGTGTATATCATGAAAGTGAAAGTGTTATTCGCTCATCAGTGTCCAACTCTTTGCAACCCCTTAGACTGTAACCTACCAGGCTCCTCTGTACACAGGATTTTCCAGGCAGGAATACTGTAGTGGGTTGCCATTTCCTTTCCCAGGAGATCTTCCCAACCCAGGGATTGAACCCAGGTCTCCCATATTGCAGGCAGATTCTTTACCATCTGAGCCAGCAGGGAAAATGTTTTTATGTGCATAATGATAGTCATAAATGTGGTCATATAATCCCTTCTTTACTTCAAATTCTACTCTCAGACTTTTCCTTCCCTCCTGCCTCCTACAGGCAGAGAAAACAATACAGAATCTCTCAGGCTGATGGAGAAACAGACTGTCTGCATGGCTAGATCAGAGAGAGCAGGGAAAGAGTTCTTAGAATTTGGGTAGACTATATCCACACACACACACACACACGGAAGGACTTTGGATTTTAAGTATAGCAAAAGTCAATGCATACCTTTCAAAGGAGAGAAATAAGACATTTTACATTTCAAACAGTAATTCTAGTTGCTGAGTGGTTTATGCTTAAGAGACAGGAACAAGGATAAGTAGGTAACCAAGTTAGAAAATTACCACATTAATCCAAACAGGGCTGGGGTCAGTGTGGAACCTGAACATGTGATGAGAGCAGTGAAATGTGAAGGTGGAGTATGTGGAACTTGTAAAAGAACTGAAAGTCCCACAATTCTGTCTTTGTTCACACTGATGATCTGACTCACACGCTGCTTCTACAAGCTTTGCCTACATACATCCAATATACTCATTAGTATCCAGCTCAAAGTCCCTTCCCATGATTCTTCAGACTACTCTCTTCTACAGTAATCCTATCTTCTCCATATCTCACACACTTTATTTTCTAGCATGTCCCAAACTGTTGCTAAATCCCAAGAGCCAAAGACCAACAAGAACCAATTGAGAGATGAAAAAAGTGAAGACTGCTAACTTACTGAACAAAACAGAGGATACCCCCAAAAAAGCATAAAATATCCCACCAGATAAAAAGAGGACCTAAGGATATAACAGGAAAAGGGGAGAGTTTCAGTAGAATTTAAATGATGCAGTGTTTTGTTTGGAACGAAAAAAGCAGCCCTTATGCGTAAAGATTTAGGCTTAGGCTGAGAAGCAGGACTCAGTGTCCCACTTCTTTGGAAACTACTAGTTATGGAAAAGTGGAATTTTGTGTCCAAAAGCCTTTTGTCTTAGACTTTGAAGCTGACTGAAAACCAAAGCTTCTTCTCCATATTAAAGTGACCCAAATAGCTAGGATCTTCCAGACAAAAATGAGATAGTTCCTTTCTCACCAATATGATATGAAACAGCAAAGTCGATAGCAGCTTATGATTTTAGATGTTTTTAAGACTGTATCTCAATAACAAGTAAGCACAGTTTCTAGGGATTTACACTGTGTATTACAGAATTCTGGTGTTTGGTGGGAGATTAATGGTCATCCTTTTCTGAGAGTGAGAGGGCTGATGATTACATTTCTCATAAAATTTTTCGCAAATTTTTTTTAAGTATGTGAAACTAGGGCTTCCCAGGGAAGAGGATATGGCAACCCACTCCAGTATTCTTGCCTGGAGACTCCCCATGGACAGAGAAGCCTGGTGGGCTATAGTCCATGGGGTCACAAAGAGCTGGATATGACTGAATGACAGAGCACAGCACAGCACAGAGCTTCTCAGGTGGTACTTGTGATAAAGAATCCTCTAGCCAGTGTGGGAGACACAGATTTGATCCCTGGGTTGGGAAGATCTCCTGGAGCACGAAATGGCAACCACTCCAGCATTCTTGCCTGGAAAATTCCATGGACAGTGGAGCCTGGCAGGCTACAGTTCATGGGGCCACAAAGATTCGGATGTGACTGAGCAACTGAGCACAAACACACACATGCGAATCTAAGAATAAACACACCTAAGGAGGCAAAAGACCCGTACTCCAAAAACTGTAGGACTCTGAGGAAATAAATTGAAAATGATGCAAAATAATGGAAATATATATCATGTTCTTGGGTTGGAAGAATCCATTTGTCTAAATAACTATAGTGGCTCAGCTGATAAAGAATCTGCTTGCAATGTGGGAGACCTGGGTTCGATCCCTGGGTTGGGAAGATTCCCTGGAGAAGAGAAAGGCTACCCACTCCAGTATTCTGGCCTGGAGAATTCCATGGACTGTATAGTCCATGGGGTCCCAAAGAGTCAGACATGACTGAGTGTGACTTTCACTTTCACCCAAAGCATTCTCAGATTCAATGCAATCGCTGTCAAATTGCCAATGGTCTTTTTTTTTTTTTTTTGGTAATTAATTTATTTTTTATTGGAGGCAAATTATTTTACAATATTATATTGGTTCGTTTTGCCATACATTGACATGAATTCGCCCCGGGTTTACATAAGTTCCCCCTCCTGAACCCCCCTCCCACCTCCATCCTCCCTTTATCCTACCTCTGGGTCATCCCCGCATGCCAGCCCCGAGCATCCTATAACATGCATCGACCCTGAACTAGTGATTCGTTTCACATATGACAACATACGTGTTTCAATGCCATTCTCCCAAATCATCCCACCCTCACCCTCTCCCACAGAGTCCCAAAGACTGTTCTATACATCTGTGTCTCTTTTTCACAGAACTAGAAGGAAAAAAAATTGCAGGAAACACAGAAGATCCTGAATAGCTAAAGCAATCTTGAGAAAGAAAAATGAAGGTGGAGGAATCAGGCTTCCCACCTTAAGACTATATTACAAAACTATAGTCATCAAAAATATCATACTGGCACAAAAGCAGGCATATACATCAATGGAATAAGATAGAAAAGCCAGAAATTAACCACACACCCATGGCCACCTAATCTGTGACAGAGGCAAGAATACACAATGAAGAAAAGTCAATCTTCAATAAGTTGTGCTGGGAAATTGGACAGTTCCATGTGAAAGAATGAAGTTAGAACCTCCTCTAACAACAGATAAAAAAAAATAAACTCAAAATGGATTAAACATCTAAACGTAATACCATTTATCACAAAATTTCTAAAGGAAAATCTGGGCAGAACACTCTGACATTAAATTGCAGCAATATGTTTCTGGATCTGTCTCCTAGAGTAATGAAAATAAAAACAAAAATAAACAAATGAGACATAGTTAAACTTAAAAGTTTTTGCACAGCAAGGAAACCATAAACAAAATGAAAAGATAACCTATAATATATAGAAAATATTTGCAGTGTTATCAACAAATGATTGATTTCTAAAATATGCAAACATCTCATACAGATAAATATTAAAAAATGAAACTAAAAAATGGGCAAAAGGTCTATAGAGACATTTCTCCAAAGAAGACATACAAGTGCCAATGGACATAGGAGAAAATGTTCAACATTTCTAATTATTAAAGAAATGCAAATCAAAACTATAATGGCCATCATTAAAAAGTCTACAAACAATAAATGCTGGAGAGGGTATGGAGAAAAAGGAACTCATCCACACCATTGGTGGGCATGTAAATTGGTGGAGCCACTATGGAGAACAGTATGGAGGTTCCTTAAAAAACTAAAAATAGAGTTAACACTTGATTCCAGAGATCCCACTCCTGGCATATATCTGAAGAAAACTATAAATTGAAAAGATACATGCACTCAAATATTTGTTTCAGCACTATTTAGAACAGACAGGATATGCAAGCAAATTAAATGTCCATCAACAGATAAAGGAGTTGTTTTACACACACACACACATACACACAGTGAAATATTAATCAACCATAGAAAAGAATGAAATATGACATTTTCAGCAACACGGATGGACTTACAGATTATCATACTAAGTGAAGTAAGCCAGACGATGAAAGAGAAATATCATGTGTTGCTTTATATGTGGAATCTTAAATGATACAAATTAACTTATTTATAAAACAGAAATATACTAACAGACATAGTAAACAAATTTAAGGTTTTCAAAGGGGAAAGAGGACAGGAAATAAATTAGGAGTTTGGGATTAAAATATATATATATTATAAAATAGATAACCAAGAAGGACCTACTATACAGCATGGGGAAATAGTCTCAATATATTGTAATAACCTATAAAGGAAAAGAATATGAAAAATAATAGATATGTATATGTGTAACTGAATCAGTTGCTATACATCTGACTCTAACAACATTGTAAACCAACTATACTTTCATGAAAACAATGTGAAAATATGAAATGAAGAAATAAGAGATACACTAGGAAACTGTGTGCTAAGTCACTGCAGACATGAGCTTGTGACATTTACCCACAAGCTACTAGTCAGAAGGTACTACTAAGCATCTTTAAGTGTATGTTATCTATTCCAGATATTCCCTCCCCCCAAATATCTTCATATTTATAGTATTTGCATCCATTAGAACAACTGCTAAATAGATATTCAAACACGAGTTGCACTGTGGATTTACTAGAACTAGATTCTCCAGATATGTATTCTTGAGTGCACATAAAGTTTAGTTTTCTGGAATTGCTGGTTTAGTGATTATTGATCTATTACATATATTAGTTTCATAGAGCTGCTGTCACAAGTTACCATAAACTCCATATCTTGAAACAATGGAAATTTATTGTCTTTCCGGTCAGGAGACCAGAAGTCCAAAACCAGGTTCTCAACAGGGTCATGCTCCCTTCAGAGATTCCACAGGGATTCTGCCTTTTGACTCCTCCAGCTTCTGGTGATGAGGCATTTCTTGGCTTGTGGCTGCCTCTGTCTGCCTTATCTTCACAATTATCTCTACATTTTGAACTGTGTGTTGGAGAAGGCTCTTCAGAGTCCCTTGGACAGCAAGGAGATCCAACCAGTCCATCCTAAAGGAAATTAGTCCTGAATTTTCAATGGAAGGACTGATGCAGAAGCTGAAACTCCAATACTCTGGCCACCTGATATGAACAACTGACCCATTGGAAGATACCCTGATGCTGGGAAAGATTGAAGGCAGGAGGAAAAGGGAATGACAGAGGATGAGATGGTTGGATGGCATCACCGACTCAATGGACATGAGTTTGGATAAGCTCCAGGAGTTGGTGATGGACAGGGAGTCCTGGCGTGGTGCAGTCCATGGGGTCCCAAAGAGTCAGACAAAACTGAGTGACTGAACTACACTGAACTGAACTGAATCTTATTTACTGTGTATCTGTTTTAAAACTCTAATATAAGGAAACATATTTTTGTTTTTGTGTTTAGTGTCCAAACTCGTAATCCAGGATAAACTCTTCCAAGGTCCTTTAATTAATCCCATTTTTTTGACATAAGATTTACTCTCTCTGCCTTCTCAGGCAGTAGTTCACAGTTTCCAGGGATTAGGATGTGGAAATATCTTCTTACCCCATGTAGCCCACCACACATAATTTTCTTGTAAATTAAAAATGCAGGAGAGGGAGGTGGGAGGATGGTATAGGAGTAGGGGGACAGATGAACGTCTCCCTATGGCCGATTCATGATGATGTATGGCTGCAATATCACAATATTGTAGAGTAATTATCCTCCAACTAAAATAAAATTTTTAAAAATGCAACCATGAACTACGCTTCTGGTCGTTTTACTATTTAAATAGTAATTTGATCACATTATCCTTATTCATTTTCCAAGAATATGCTTTGTGCTCACTGTTTCAATTAAAGCATATGATAGATCTTATAAACCACCACTATTGCTCTGTTAACACAGGTCCCAAATACTTATTTGGAAATGCTAATGCTAACACAACTCACAGTTGGCAATTATTTAACGTGTGGCAATGTACTTTTGTTCCAGTACACAGCTCTGAACACTGACAGCGAATTGCTTATACGTGATGAAGCATCTGTATTATACACAGTTTATAACAACAGTGATTTCACCCTTTCTTACATGTATACCTAACACAGAGTCAAAGCTTCCTTCCACATCTGCTTTATTCCGGGACCAGAGCTGAAGGAACCACCGCTAATAGGAACATACTGATCTTGCGGCAGAAGAAAGAGAAGCAGACTTAGGGAGAAAGGCTTGAAAGGTTGTTACTTGAGAGTGACACACATTACTTTTGCTCACATTCAATTTACAAAAACACGAAACATGGCCAGTTTGGAAGGCAACAGACACAGGGGCTATGAGAGAAGAGGAGAGAGTACGATCTTCCCATATGGAGATATTACACAGAATTTTTAATCAACAACTCAACCATGTCTGGCTCCTGCCTAAAAAACTCACGCATATATTTGTTCTTGAATACATCCTTTCTGATGAGGCCTTGGCCCAACTGTGTTGGTCATGGCAGACTTTCTACACTAAATAACAAGAGTAAAGGCAATGTTGAGCATCGTTTTTCAACTACTAAATTAAAGAAAAAATAAGTTTAGAATTTTTAGTAGTAAAATTTGACCTCATCAGAAACAGCACATGTACCCTTGTCTGCTATATTCCAAATCCAACTTATCTACCATTCAAAAATACTAGACTGTTGGGTATGATTTTCCATTGTTCCATCCATAGTCCTTTTATCTTTACCTCATTTAAATTTATGTGAGGAAACAAACAAACATATGGAGGGAAAAAAAAGAAAATTATTAAAAGGATTGCATAAAAATTAGGTCATTAACTAAGAAGCACCATTGCGGCAGGTTACAGTTCCAATGATGGGAGACATTATTTAAAAATTAATTCAAGTCTATAATACACTGGCAAAAATCTGTTTCTCTCTGTGACCACCTTACCACAGATCAATAAATGTTCATGAGACACCTGTGGATATGTGTTGCAGAAAGGTATTAAACCTCTAAACACTGGAAACATCACAGCCAGCCTGCTTCATATAGTAGCTTTTGCCAAGTCTCTAAAGTGTGGCACAGCAGGTGATGTTAGACCAGGTAAGAATTAAGCAGAATGAATTACAAGATGAACTATTAATCCCCACTGACCATGAATTCCTGGTTAACAAGAGACAGACAAATTAAACTAAATGTTCTTTAACTCAAGGGTATTATTTCTAGCTTAAATAGCCCCTTTGATCAGACATGACATTAATCCTCTCTGAAGAAAGGCACCACAGGCCTTTCAGTGACAATAAGTAAATAGGATATTTTCCAGGTTCTGTTTTTTGTAGGGTGCCTTCAGGGGAAGAGCAGTAATAGAATTCATCACTTAATGATTTTACAGTCAAAAGTGAATGTAGCTATAATGTTTTAATCAATTTCAGAATATTTCCCAAATATTAAATTGGAAAAAACTACTGTCTACAGTATTCTGATTACTCATGGATAAGGTCAGAGAGACGTGACTAAAGAGAAGATTGTAAAAGAAGGATATATGAGTTGTTGTGTTTAATTTTAATATGTAGAAACAGTATGTGTTAGTCAAACTTTATGAAATCTTAGGTCATAATAGAAAACAAATTCTGTAACAAGTAAATAGATACTTTTGTTCTAAAAGGTGTTCAGAAAATGTCTGGGCAGAATGTTTTACTCTGGGCATGGTATTTGGAGAAAAACATAAAAATAAAATATTGTCTGGAATCCAGAAGAAAAGAAAGGATGACAGAGAATCTAAATCATGCCATATTTATTCACTCAAAAAGCAAGCAATAAGAACATGTGTTGGAAGAAAGTTAGGAGGAATCACATATATTTATAGCTAGGACAAGGGCAGATTTAGAGATAGAATCAAGAGATGATTTCTTAAAATTACTAAAGCCTGCATAGGAAGGATGTTATACTTTTTCTGGGTATCTTCAGAAAACAGAATAAGGACAGAGAAATATATTTGGACTTTGTATTAAATCATACAGCCAACAATCAGATTTAATCAAAATAGAAGGGAATGAAATAGTCTTAAACCTCAGGCACGCAAGGATAAAATAAGTCCCTTTTCTTGTATCTTTCAGACACTGGGAACCTCTTCTTTGGCTGAAATATTGAACGAGATGCCTGAGAGTCTTTCCCAATGATTAGATTCACGGAATTTATGCCAAGTTTAGCAATCACTTTTACATCTCACAAAATAGGAGTCACAGCAACAAAAGATGAGGATTGGAGGGCATGCATGTGGGGACAGCAGTGAGGCCACACATAGGGACGGCGGCAGTTGGAGTTTCCTTCTGCTCAGCTCAGTAATTTGCACTTCACACATGCAAATGTAAGCATGAAATGCTCCCTGTGGGTACGCAGCCGGAGTCGAGAAAGGATTATAAGACTCTGCGAGAATTTTGAGTTCGTGCATATAATGATACATCATTGTTTTAATCCTTGTGTGGTTAATGCCTTAATTATTTCACGCTGTCACTCACACAAACAGGAGAAGTACAGCAGAGTAGGTAGGTAGACAGTATTTCTCCACTTGCAAGCTTACTTTCAAAAATATAATCTAATGAAATATAGAACAATGCAATGTTGAAAAGACAATTTGTTATGGAAACAGAATCACACAGAACACTCATCTGTATGTGTTCCTAACATTGCTGATAGTATTGCTATCCCAGAGTCACTGAGTTTCTAATATATGTCTTGCTTCAGCTATTCCAACACACTTTGGTTAATTCTGAGTTTGCTTGTTCTACTTCTAGCTCTTCCAGGCACAATGTCTGGCTCTCTTCTCTTGAATGTGTGCTCAATTTTGCATCCTCTGAATCATCTATATACTCCTGGAAAAGACAAAAAAAGAAAAAAACCAAAAAACTTCTCACCGTATCTTCCTGGTTTCTGCTTCTAACACTATTTCTGAGACATTTTCCCTGGATTTCAAAATTAGAAAGGCTATTTTCACTTACAGTCCTCCAGGACCTACTTCTGAAAACTTCCTCATCATGTTCATGTTGCATGCATATTCTCTCATTTAAGTCTCACAGCATCCCAAATTCATAAATGTGAAAACAGACAGGGAATTTCAGTATCTTACCTGAGATAGTACAAAGCTTTCTCTGTGAATCAAGCCCTTGTCTGATACATACACCATGAAGGTCAATATGTACACATATTCAAAGAAAACAAATTGCAAGCCGTCATCACAGATTTCATTATGAACTTAAAAGTTTTTCTTCTGAAAAGCTTTAATGAATTTTTTTTTTTCCAGAACAGCTTTTATTGTAGTCTTTTCCTATCTAGGTAGGTTATTTAAAAATATATACAGGAATGAGTTATTAACAGACCTTGATAATGTGTTACTGATAGAGATGTTGAAAGTTCCTTCCACAGCGCTGGCAACCTGCTTTAAAAAAACTTTTTTGGCAACTTTGGTTTCTGAAGCTGCATTATAAGAAACCATAAGGAAACAAAAGTGGGGGAAAAGTGGATTCACTGCGATATGTTTATTTTACTAATCCCTGGAACTCCACATGATCTAGGACCACAAGAGTTACTACTGCATAAATGAACACAGATGTTCAGTTATGGCTAAAACTGTTGCCTGTTACTGAAAATTATGGGATATTATGAGCAGTAAAGGAGATCCTTGGTCACAACCACATGCTAGTATTGTTTCTGGATAAAGAACGGCTTTTGTTTGAAAATTTAAAATTGCTTAACGGATTAAAGCACTGTTGAAATTCAGTGAGACTGTTGCTTCCAATTCCCATATCCCAGGTGTGGCCAGCGTCTGTTTAATACTTGGTGGCGTACTGCTCTAGGATGCTAAACATGAGTAATGCTGGTTGTTCCCATGGATGTGGTCAATCTAATTAGAGAGGCACTGGGATGTAGGTTTTATTAGTTTAAATTGAGTGAATCCAGTTCTTATGGCCAAGCACAGCTTCCTTGGTGAGTACTGAACCACAGCAATCATGGCAAAAAAAACCCAAAACCTTCCTTACTCCATGATATCTACCTAGATCATGTGTGTCTAGCATTCTTCATACCCATAACCAATCTCAAAAGCAGAAACAGGAGACACTCATCCCTCCAGTCCTATCTAATCGTCTCTCCTCAACTTTTACAATAACACATTTATAAAAACATTTACGGTTGTATTAAGTATTTTGCGACGAGTTGACTCACTGGAAAAGAGTCTGATGCTGGGAGGGATTGGGGGTGGGAGGAAACGGGGACGACAGAGAATGAGATGGCTGGATGGCATCACCGACTCGATGGACATGAGTTTGAGTGAACTCCTGGAGTTGGTGATGGACAGGGAGGCCTGGCGTGCTGTGATTCATGGGGTCGCAAAGAGTCGGACACGACTGAGCAACTGAACTGAACTGAACTGAACTAAGTATTTTGAAACATTTTTAACAGTCTGTAAGTGGTGCTCCCTCCAATCAAATAACAGCTCTATGCACATTTCTAATTCACAGGCTATAAACTCACTCAAGATACAGAACTGCCACTTAGCCCTACATTTAAGCTCAAATGAAAATTAGAAATTTCTCCAGATTATCACATAATATATAATTGTGAATTTTTCAACAAGAAGTTTCCTGTGGTTTAGCAAGGTTTTCCTTAACTTTGAGGTTGCCAGTAATAATCAGAGGTTTCTAATTAGATTTGAGGCATTTTTAGGAAACATTTTTGCCTTTAATCTTGCAATCACTTTCCAAAGTTAGTTCACATGGAGTAAACACTTATAATCATGTAACATTCACTTGGATTCCTTTATTCTCAAAATACTGTGTTTCATCCATCTACATTCTTCTTTCAAAAATGCCATTGTAAAATATTAAACATGAATAACTTTAGACTTTACATCTGATGTCCAAATAAGGGCCTATCAACTTCACTTTCATGAAAAGGTTTTTTAAACAGTTTTACCATAAACTGAAATCAATGTAGAATTACTTATCAGCATCCTTAGGTTAAACTCATGGTCCCAATCACATGAGGGAAGCTAATGCATGTTACTGACACGCTTACATCAGGCTCATTTTCAGACTTCCCATCCTGGGAGTCACATAAACATGGCCTCAAAGTGAAGAGCAGTCAGTGTTTGAAACAAGTTCCGGTTCTGACCTAGAGATTTTGATCAAAGAAACATTACAAACTGGGGAGACTTCAAAAAGATCTTCAAATGCTTTAAAAAGCAAGCAAACACACAAAAAAATCCCTTTTCTGCAAAAAAATATTAGTACCTTTCTAGAAGACTAGAGCTCAGACACCCCAAACTGAGCATGCCCCCTTTCACTGGAATAAGGAACTGTGTCATTTTTCCCTTTGTAAATAATCAATACAGAGCATGTCATTTACAAACAAGCAGTGGCAAGTCATATACAAACAGAATGAATGTTAAGGGCCCATCCTGGTTATCTGTAGTTTTCTTCTAGCAAATGAACTGATCTGTACATTAACCTTATGCCTCTATTCCTAGCCCCTAAGATTATGTACTTGTACTCAGGAACAAAGTACCTACAGACTCATTCAGGTCTTGTCATTTCAATAACTGAATTATGAAGACTAGATTAGATATAGCTAATAGCTACTAAGCCATGCATGAAAGCTACAGGATTCAACTTTGCTCATTGTCTTCAGTTTACATCTAATGTAAAGATCTATGTTTGATTTTTCTTTTCATCCCCCTGACAAGATAATTGTCAGTCTACTTTTATTTGCTCCGGTTTTTAAATAATCCCTTCCAGTATGGTGCTAAAAGCTCAGGGTAACCTCCTTCTAATTTCATCTCCATCCAATTATCTTCGCATTGGTTTATACTCACCTCTGAAACTTGACCTGTTTGCCATTATCCAGTGAAAAGGTTGTCAAACTGTAAACAGCCAGATAATATTTTTAGGCTCTGAGAGCCAAATGGTCTCTTTCACAACTACTCAGCCCCTGCAATTATATCACAAAAGCAGTTGTAGATCGTATGCAAACAAATGAATGTTGCTGTATTCCAATGAAACTTAATTTACGAAAACAGGCAGCAGGCCAAGTTTAACCCACTGCAGTTTGCTGACTGAAACTTGAAACACACTGGACCCCAACAAGTTCACCAAATTGTCTATGAGAACATCAAGCATTTGGACACTAATTTCTCCAGATAACCCCTGTAATGAAAGATTTCTTGGAATTGGTCTCTTTCTCATCACTCTCTCTCCAGCTTTTCTTGGAATATTTGAAATCAGGGTAATACTCTTACCATAAAATTAATATCTTTAAGTGACAGAAGAAAATACATAATATAGTGTTCATCTCATTAGTGAACAGAGTTGATGAAAATACACGGCACGATTTTAATGAACAGAAGCAAGTCACCTCACTTGTATCGTTGACCATTGCTTTCTTTTTCTAGGCAGGTGGAAAAGATAGGAGGTATATTACTTCAGTGATTAGCTTTCCATTTCCTTGCATCTTCTGAATAGTAGAAATAGCCAAGGTTAATTTCTATTAGCCTAATACCCAAGGCCCCTTTTTCTGCAGACACTGATCTCTATTCTCAGGTTACTTTGCTGCCCTGTTGCTATTTACTATCTTCTGTGAAGTCACAGGCTGAATATTAGTTAATGCTTACCTTGTCTACTCTGCACTAGAACCATAGGCATGGCCAAATTCATTCAGCTGCTAAAAAAGGGAGGACATTTTAGTTCTTTTGATTGGCCTGAGCCATTCTTTGTCTTTTTCAATCATATTTTCACTCTTAATCAGAAATGTTTCCCTTTCATAATGAATTCTCCAGTGGGCTCTGCAGACCTAGTGTTCCATACAGAGTACATTTCTGAGCTGCTGATGCTAAATTACATACCCATTCATACATATGTAGCATTACTCAATTAATTGGAAGTAAGACTAATTAAGGATTGTTCTGTTTGTTTTCAAATGAGGGCTTAGAAATACTTTTATCCATTTTTAATAAAGGAAAGTTAGGAGGACTTTTTTGAAAAAATACAGCACATAGTGCATGCATGCATGCTAAATCACTTCAGTCATGTCCAATTCTTTGCAACCCTATGGACTATAGCTCACCAGGCTCCTCTGTCCATGGGGTTCTCCAGGCTAGAATACTGCAGTGGGTTGCTGTGCCCTCCTCCAGGGGATCTTCACAACCTGGGACTGAATCCACCTCTCCCCCATCTCCTGCATTGGCAGATAGGTTCTTTACCACTAGTGCCACCTGGGAAGTCCAAAGGACATAGCAACTATACAAAAGCAAAAGAAGTATACGTGAGTTCAGTTCAGTTCAGTTCAGTTCAGTCGCTCAGTCGTGTCCGACTCTCCGCGACCCCATGAATCACAGCACGCCAGGCCTCCCTGTCCATCACCAACTCCCGGAGTACACTCAAACTCATGTCCACAGGAGAATGAAAAAAAAAAAAATCAGAATAAACTGGTAGTTTCCAAGGACGGGACGGGAGCTTAGAAGAGAACCAGTGAAGACTGCTAAAGGATACACACTGCCAGTTATTAAATGAGTACAGTCTGGGGCTGTAATGTACAACATGGCAACTATATTTAATAATACTGTAATGCATATTTGAGAGTTGCCAAGAGAATAAATTAAACCTTGATCATACACACAAGAAGTTATAATTATGTGAGGTGATGGATGTGTTAACTACTTTATTGTGGCAATCATTTTGCAATATATACGTATATAAAATCTCTACATCGTATATATTAAACTTATACAATGGTATATCAATTACATCTCAATAAATCTGGGAAATAGATTTAAAAAAAATTACTTTGGAACATTTCCAAAAAGTTGAAAGGGACATGAGTGACAAATGTGGAGAATCATTAAAACAAAAACACTTAAAAGGCACAGGTTCTTTGGGAGATCCATACTAGAACTCCAAAAACTGAAGAGTGTGATTAACTCAATCCCGGGCACCTGAGATTAAGAATCCATAAATAAGAACTAAAAATTTAGGAGAAAAACTTGACCAAGTAAAATGATATTTCATTACTGAAATGGTTTATTAATCAAGCGATGTGCTTTCATTTACTTGGAAGAAGCTAGAAAGACATTTACCATTAATAATTAAATCAACCAGTGTTTTTTTTATTTTTTCTGTTTGTTTGTTTTTGTTTTTGTGCATGATGGCACATCACTACTAGTTGTTAGTTGAAAGGAACCTACCATTGGGATTGCCTATGAGAAATGCAATTAAGAACCATCAAAGCCATCAAGAGACCACATGTGTACAGAATATAAATGGATTACAAAAATTTACAAGGAAACGGTTCCACAGAGGGAGTCTAGTGACACATAACCATCAGAGCTAAGTCTTTAAATGACTTCTAATTTCTACAAGAACTGTTCAGTTCAGTTCAGTTCAGTCGCTCAGTCATGTCCTACTCTCCGCGACCCCATGAATCACAGCATGCCAAGCCTCCCGGTCCATCACCAACTCCTGGAGTTCACTCAAACTCATGTCCACAGAGTCTGTGATGCCATCCAGCCACCTCATTCTCCGTCGTCCCCTTCTCCTCCCGCCCCCAACCTTTCCCAGCATCAGAGTCTTTTCCAGTGAGTCAACTCGCCGCTTGAGGTGGCCAAAGTATTGCAGTTTCAGCTTTTGCACCAGTCCTTCCAATGAACACCCAGGATTGATCTCCTTTAGAATGGACTGGTTGGATCGAATTAATTCCATGTCAGTTACTGCAAAACATCTATTTTGTGTTATAATTTGGAGATCTGACACCACATGTGAGCTTTTATGTATTAAGACATTTTCAGTTCAGTCCCTCAGTCATGTCCAACTCTTTGTGACCCCATGAATCACAACACACCAGGCCTCCCTGACCATCACCAGACATTTAAAACAACTGAATCATTAATTAGTGAAAGAGTTATGTTAGCAGTTATTAAAACCATCCCAGGGCACCAACTGCAGGGCTCTGGATAGTACAACTATTACTGTGTTAGTCTCTCAGTTGTGTATGACTCCTTGCAGACCCATGGACTATAGTCCATCAGGCTCCATCTGTCCATGAAATTCTCCAGGCAAGAATACTGGATCCTCTGGATCCTTCTCCAGAGGATCTTCCTAACCCAGGGATCAAACCCAGGTCTGCTTCATTGCAGGCAGATTCTTTACCATCTGAGCCACGAAGGAAGCCCTTCAGTTCAGTTAAGTTGCTCAGTCCTTTCCGACTCTTTGTGACCCCATGAATCACAGCACACCAGGCCTCCCTGTCCATCACCAACTCCCGGAGTTCACTCAAACCCACCTCCATCAAGTCGGTGATGCCATCCAGCCATCTCATTCTCTGTCGTCCCCTTCTCCTCCTGCCCCCAGTCCCTCCAAGCATAAGAATCTTTTCCAGTGAGTCAACTCTTCACACGAGGTGGCCAAAGTATTGGAGTTTCAGCTTCAGTATCAGTCCTTCCAATGAACACCCAGGATTGATCTCCTTAGAATGGACTGGTTGGATCTCCTTGCGGTCCAAGGGTTTAGTCAGGGCTTAAGTCTCGCAGCTCCCTTAGGAGAGCTTTGCTAGAATGAAGGCCACAAACATGATCTCACGATCAATGTTCCCCTAACTGAATTTAACTGTAATCAACAACTTCTAGGGAATGGCACGTTAGAGGGTCCTTTAAATAGCAACTCATCAACTCCTGATAGCAAATGCTTTGTCACGATATTTCCCAGTGGTAAGACTGTAGATTTAATTTTAAATAACGATAACCCTGCCTACGAGACAGCAAAAGAGACACAGGTATATAGAACAGTCTTTTGGACTCTGTGGAAGAGGGCAAGTGAGGGATGATTTGGGAGAATGGCGTTGAAACATGTATACTATCATATGTGAAATGAATTGCCAGTCCACGTTCGATACATGATACAGGATGCTCGGGGCTGGTGCACTGGGATGAACCAGAGGGATGGGATGGAGAGGGAGGTGGGAGGGGGGTTCAGGATGGGGAACATATGTACACCTGGGGCAGATTCATGTCAATGTATGGCAAAACCACTACAATATTGTAAAGTAATTAGCCTCCAGTTAAAATAAATAAATTTAAAAAATAAATAAAAGAGAAAAAAATAAAAGAACAAGAAAGGAGAGGGGAAAGTACTGATTGGCTAGGGCTGCCATATCAAACTATCACAGCCTGGGTGATTTAACAGAGCTTCGCTTTCTCATGCTTCTGGAGGCTAGGAGTCCAAGATCAAGTGTGGACAGGTCTGGTTCCCCTTGAGGCTTCCTTCCTTGGTTTGCCAGTGGCTGATCTCTTACCGTGTCCTCACATGCATTCCCTCTGTGCACTTGTATCCCTGTTGTTTCTTTGTATGTCCTGAGATCATCCTATGATAATAGATAATCATTAGTTAGTGTTAGTCGCTCAGTCGTGACCAACTCTTTGTCTCCATGGACTGTAGCCCGCCAGGCTCCTCTGTCCATGGAATTCTCCAGACAAGAATACAGGAGTCGGTTGCCATTTCCTTCTCCAGGGGATCTTCCTGACCCAGGGCTCAAACCCCGTCTCCTGCATTGAAGGCAGATTCTTTACTGTTTGAGCTAACTGGAAGCCCCAGATAATAATTAATGTGGGCCTTAATGATTAAGTTAAAATGATACCAACTATCTCTTAAGTCCTATCTTTAGATATAATCACATTCTAAGGCAGTGGGAGTTAGGGCTTCAACCAAAAAAATTTGGGGGGCTAGCAAAATTTAGTCTGTAAAAGGAATAAGAAACAAAAGGAAGAAACCTAAAGCCATTAAGGGAAAATGTGGTGATTTGTTTTGTGGGATTTGGCCAAACATGGCTGGGGAATAGTAACAGAAACTGCAGGACAGAATATCCATGGTGAATTGAGTTCCCTACCTGCTTCATGGACATACCGTGCCATAGGAAGAAAGACCACATTTATAACATAATCTACATGACCCTGCACAATCCAGATTAACTCTCAGGAACTATTTTTCACTATTTCTGCTTCTCTCTTAAATTCAACCCAGACTGGGCTTCTATTCATTCTCTGAAGAGAACGTGCCTAGGACCTTTGCTAATTCCCCTCCTTCCACTTGGATATATTGTTATCCACCCGTCTGTCATTCTTATTTTGAAAGTCACATCTTTGAACTCTCATTTGCCTCTCTGACCTCATTCAAATTTTTGTCTTATATGTTCTATAGCACAGTGATTTTTTTGTGGTAATTAGTTTATATATGTCTCTGCATAAATTTCAGTGAGAGCTAAGTTATTCTAACTCAAGAAAATGGTTGATTATTAATAATACAAGTTATCACTTATAAGTCACTTTAATTCTATAAAAGACAGCATTAGTTTTATACATGTTAATTTAATTAATTCCTAGGTTGGGAAGATCCCCTGGAGAAGGGATAAGCTACCCACTCCAGTATTCTTGGGCTTCTCTCATGGATCAGATAGTAAAGAATCTCCCTGCAATGTGGGAAACCTTGGTTCATCCCTAGGTTGGGAAGATCTCTTGGAAGAGGGCACGGCAACCCACTCCAGTATTCTTGCCTGAAAAATCCCCATGGACAGAGGAGCCTGGCAGGCTACAGTCCATGGGGTCACAAAGAGTCGGACACGACTGAGCGACTAAGCACACATAACAACTAAAATGTATTTAAAACTAGTAGTGCCACATTTTATCAATGGGAAAACAAAGGCACAGAAAATGTGTATACAAATTGTTTAAGGTCATGTACCCAAAAGAGAGTTCGAACTTGAATTCAGGTAGCTATCCCTTTGCAGTCTGCCCCTAATCAATATCCTATTCCATACAGTATACTCATTATGAATTAGGTGCCATATCATTCCTGTTACATTTCACATCTAAAAATGTATTTGGATATGATAATATCCAAGCCAAAAATATTGTAAAACTGCCTATGGTTAGACTAACCATAGTGGAGTAGAGAAAGTCATGATACGTTTATCTCAGTGGAACTGAGACAAGATTCACCTCTAATTCTATTTAAAAAAATGTTGGCAATCAGTAAACACACACAGTTTGAGACTTTGGTGAGAATATTTTATTTAAAAAAAAAACTAAGGCCAAATCCTACTCTAAATAACTGTAAGTGGTACATAAAGGAAAAGAACACACTAGTTGAGCGTCCTAATCGTTACAATGTCATATAAAGTACATATAGTACACACAGTACTTCATGGTAAATATTTGCTAATCTGTCTGTTCTTTAGAGAGCACCAGAAATGCTCTTCGGACAGGACAACAAAACTTTAACCGACTCTCTGGGACCTCCACTACTACTTGCTCTGAAGAAGTAGTACGTAACATTTAAGATACTAGCTCTGGAGCCAAATTAGATGGATTCAAATAGAATAAATAGTTGTGTAACCTCAAGAAAGCTAACCTCCTTCACAGTAAAGAATCCACACACAATGCAGGAGATTTGGGTTTGATCCCTGGGTCGGGAAGTTCCCCTAGAGAAGGAAATGGCAACCCACTCCAGTATCCTTGCCTGGAGAGTTTTATGGACAGAGGAGCCTGGCGGGCTACAGTGCATGGGGTCACATGAGTCGGACACGACTGAGCAGCTAACACACACACACATGCTCCTTTTGGTGTGGTACTGAAGTCTAAATAAATTACTATATACATTATACTGAGAACAGCACCGAGCACACAGTAAGTGCTCGAGGTATCCAGGATTATTGCATTCTCTGATCAAGAAATTGTAATGGATTGAGTTCATCTATTTTATAACTAAATTCAGCATCATTCTAGATGAGTTATCTTTTGAACTTCAGAATATATGAGGTGGTGCCCAACTCTGAAACAGAGGGCAAAGGTCTCAAAGTTTCATGATTTACAGAGATAAATGTGCAAACATCCCAAATGAACTTCAAGTTATAAATAATATTTTGTTCATCCATTATTTGTTAATTTGTTTGCCTATATCCCTAGTTCTCATTAACCAACCCACAAATGCTGATGCTAACTTGGAAGCAGATATTTCCATAGGGTATAACTGTTAGAATAGGTCTTACATTTATTTAGATGGCTCCTGACCTATGACAAACTTTATATATATATATAAATATATGCATACATATGGTTTTTCCCGTGGTCGTGTATGGATGTGAGAGTTGGACTGTGAAGAAAGCTGATCACCGAAGAATCGATGCTTTTGAACTGTGGTGCTGGAGAAGACTCTTGAGAGTCCCTTGGACTGCAAGGAGATCCAACCAGTCCATTCTAAGGGAGATCAATCCTGGGTGTTCATTGGAAGGACTGATGCTAAAGCTGAAGTGGCAATACTTTGGCCACCTCATGTGACGAGTTGACTCACTGGAAAAGACTCTGATGCTGGGAAAGGTTGGGGGCGGGAGGAGAAGGGGACGACCGAGAATGAGATGGCTGGATGGCATCACCGACTCTGTGGACATGAGTTTGAGTGAACTCCGGGATTTGGTGGTGGACAGGGAGGCCTGGCGTGCTGTGATTCATGGGGTTGCGGAGAGTCGGACACGACTGAGCGACTAAACTGAACTGAACGTATATATACATACATACGTAAATATATATATGCATGCATGTAAGTTGCTTCAGTTGTGTCTGACTCTTTGCCACCCCACTAACTGCAGCCTGCTAGGTTCCTCTGTCCTTGGGATTCTCCAGGCAAGAGTACTGGAGTGGGTTTCCATCCCCTTCTCCAGGGGATCTTCCCGACCATGGATCGAATTTGCATCTCTTACATCTACCTGCATTGGTAGGCAGGGTCTAAAGCCACTTGGGAAGTTTATTGATCAATCTATCTATCTATCTATGATAGATCCAAAAACATTTAAGCAATAATTCACCTTGCTCAATCAATAATTTGAGATCTTGATATGATTACTTTTATTTCAACTGTTTAAAGTATCTTTCATGTTTTCTATGTAAAGGACATACTTATTTTTAAAACAGAAATAGTTTTGAAAGTAATGATATAGAGGAAGAATAGATGAGAAAGGAAGGAATTAAATGATCCAAAGCAAAACCAAAGTCCTCAGGAGATAAACAAAAGCATTGTGAGATGAGCAAAGGCCCAACATCAGCAGGAATAGAGTGTGAAAACTGTAGATGGATGTTTCAGGCGATTGCTAGCAGCAACATGATTGAGATAGCTAAAACTATGCTGATTTCAACGAGTGAAGCAAGAAAAAGAACAAAAGTCTAGTTAGTCCTGAAAGAAATGAGGCTGTAAGAAGTAAGATTAAATGTTCAAATATATTTAAAGCTAATGAATATGTGTTAATGATAAACATATGCAAAATCCAGCACTAAAGGGCACAGTGGAAGAGAGGGTCAAGTACTAGGAAGGTGATTACAGTCTTCTGTCCATTCCTCAGCAACTTCCACTTAGCGGGTAAGATGACAAGATGTGCATGTGAGATCAGTCACGTCCAGCTCTTTGTGACCCATGGACTGTAGCCTGCTCAGCTAAATCTTTCCACAGGATTTCCCAGGCAAGAATACTGGAGCGGGTTGCCATTTCTCCTCCAGGGGATCTTCTTGACCCAGGGATTGAACCCGTGTCTCCTGTCTTGCCAGGCGGATTCTTTACCACTGAGCCACATACATAAACATAAAAGTGTCAGAGTGTGACCTAAGTTTATTTTCTCTTTTTTTTTTTTTGGCCTTTGAAGAATATAAATATAGCACATAAAAGAAAAACCAACTAAATTTGAAAGTTTATTATCAATAAATATAAATGGACAAGACTGGCCAATATATGATAGTAAATGTCAGACTGGATGGGAAAAAAATCAGTTTTATGGTATTTATAAAAAGGTATCTAGAATTCAACATTTGAAATATCATTTATGTGTGGAATACAAATGGACAAAACTAGTGAATATAAAAAATCTAAACAAATAAAACTAGTGAATATAACAGAACAGAAACAGACTAATGGATACAGAGAACAAATCAGTGGTTACCTGTGGAGAGGAGAGTGGGGAGGGGCAAGATGGGATAAGGCGTTAAGTGGCATAAACCACCATGTAAAATAAGCAAGCTACAGTAATATACTTTACAATATGCAGTCAATATATACGTATAGCCAATATTTCATGATAACTATAAATGGAATGTTATAGGTTTTCCCTTGTGGTTCAGCTGGTAAAGAAACCGCCTGCAGTGCGGGAGACATGGGTTTGATCCCTGGGTTGGGAAAATCCCCTGGAGAAGGGAAAGGCTACCCACTCCAGTGTTATGGCCTGGGAAATTCCATGGACTGTATAGTCCATGGGGGTCACAAAGAGTTGGACACGATTAAGCAACTTTCACTTTCACTTTCTTTCAGAAAGGAAAAAAGATTACTGTAGATGATAAAGATTCCCCCCAAAACTACAAATTAAGAAAGAGATTAACAAAATAACAATATCACATTAATAACCCCAAATCAGTTGCGCTTTTGTATGTTCCGTTCAGTTTAGTCGCTCAGTCGTGTCCGACTCTTTGTGTCCCCATGAATCGCAGCACACCAGGCTTCCCTGTCCATCACCAACTCCCGGAGTTCACTCAGACTCATGTCCATCGAGTCGGTGATGCCATCCAGCCATCTCATTCTCTGTTGTCCCTGTCTCCTCCCACCCTCAATCCTTCCCAGCATCAGAGTCTTTTCCAGTGAGTCAACTCGTCGCATGAGGTGGCCAAAGTATTGCAGTTTCAGCTTTAGCATCAGTCCTTCCAATGAACACCCTGGATTGATCTCCTTTAGAATGGACTGGTTGGATCTCCTTGCAGTCCAAGGGACTCTCAAGAGTCTTCTCCAACACCACAGTTCAAAAGCATCAATTCTTCGGCGATCAGCTTTCTTCACGGTCCTACTCTTTTGTATGTTAGCAACAAAGAAATAACATCAGCACTGCCACAAAGGTAAAACCAAAGAAATAAGATTTTACAAGATGCTTAGGAATACATCTAATAAAACGTATGATATTGATGAAGAAATTCTTTTTGAAAAAACATGACTAAATAAAGACAGTAATATACTCCAACATTGAAGGAATATAAAAGAACCCCTAAACAAATAAGTAGTATATCATGTTAAATAATATAAAACAATATTAGAAAGATGTCAAGCCTCTCCAAGTTACCTACAGAGTCAATGTTATTATAAAAAAAATTTTAACAAGATTTTCTTTTTAGGGGCTATACAGCAACTTATATGAAAATTTATCTGGACATAAAAAAACTAAGAACAAACTATTGAATTAGTATACAGAGTCTTGCTATATTAGACATCAAATCTATATTCTTATTAAACTGCAGTAATTTCCACAGTATGAACGATAAAAACACTGACCAATGAAGTGGAATATGGAATATACAAATAGATTCACATTATATATCACACTTGAATTACAAAACTGTTATTTCAGATTACTGTAGAAGTTTTAGACCATTCAACAAATAGTTAAAGCAGAGATGGTTAGCCACATGGAAAAAATGAAATTTCTATCTTGCATTTTAAACAAAAACCAACTATGGATGTATTACAAAGCATAGTAACAACATGATATTGGTGCAAGGCCAGAGAAATAGACCAATGGGATGAAAATTCAATGCAGACTAATAATGTGTATATGGATATTTGCTTTAAGAATAACATGGCATAATAATGGTTCTGGAATAAATGGATATCCATACAGGAAAAGATGAAAATTGATGTATTTCACATAATACAAAGAAGAAAGGTCATTTGAAAGTAGATGCAAACTTAAATGTAAAAATAAAAAAATTATATTTCCTAGAAGATGTTAAGTATACATATAATATTTAATATATAATATGCTTCATGATACATTATCTGTATAATAACCAACATCATGAATTCTCAATCAGCACAAAAAAGACATTAAGCACAGAAGAACAGATAAATACCTTTGACTATGTTGAAATTAAGTTTTATTCATCAAAAAGTACCATTAAGAACCTTAATGCAAAAGTGTATTACTTGCAACACATAGACTAATATAGCACTTGTATCCAAAATGCTTAAAAACACATCAGAGGCAACAGCTAATATAAAAATGGCCAAAGAATGTATGCAGTTAAGAGAATACAGAACACTAAGATTTCTTATGAAGTGCTGAATGGAAACTGGGATTAAACTTTGAGAAAGTTTTATTCGTACGTACTTTTCATGAAAAACAGGTAACTATGTTCATCAAAACACATGCACTAATACACATGTCAGCATTTTCCCTATAGTCTTGTGATGGTTAATTCTGCATGTCAGTTTGGTTAGGCCAAGTATATAATCTTTGGTCAAATACCCGTCTAGACATTACTGTGACAGTATTTCAGATGTGACTAACATTTAAATCAACAGACCGAGTAAAGCAGATTACCCTCCAAAACATGGGTGATCCTCTAGCCAACTAGAGGTTTTAAGAGAAAATAGCGAGAGCCTCAAAAAGGAAGCAGTTCTACCTCCAGACCACATTCAGACTCAAGTCTGCAAGGTCAAGTCTTCCCTGGTCTGGCCTGAAGTCTTTGGACTTATAAGGCAGTCACAGGGGATAAGTCCTTAAGATATCACACGCATACATGCACACATACATAGAAGTGCACCTGCATGTATATGCACGTACGCGTATGTACACACACATGACTGTGAACACATAAACACATCCTATCAGTCCTGTTTCTACAGAGAGCTCTCATCATATGAGCTCCAAGCTGGAGATGATCCTTTAGAGGTCTGTTAATAAAAGATACTTAGTTGTGAGAGAGACACTTAATGGAATGCCAGATCAATGAAAATGAGATTATCTAGTGAAACATGGATTAATTTCACAAACAAAATGAACAAAATGCGTCAACGAAAATACCACACATATAAAGTGGTTACATTTCAGCCAAGTTCAAAAACAAGTAATACCAAGTTTTAGTATCTAGGGATGTGTTTTTAGATGGTTAAATGATAAGCAAAGGAAGAAAGAAGTCACAGTTCATGACATGTAGTAGTTATTTTTGGAGTGGAAAGACAAGAGATTGCAAAGGGAAACACAAGAAAACAGCCTTATAGAGTACTAAATCATACTTTCTTGACTTGGGTGACTATTATATCCTGGTTTTATTCTGGGACCATTGAGCTACTCATTTTTATTTGGGTTTCTGATGTGTGTGCCATTTCATAGTAAGAGCGCATTAGCAAACAGAAATAAAAAAACACAGATTTGGAGGCAAGAGAATGAGAGCTCAAATACAGACTTGGTAACAGTCTAGTTTTTAGGTTCTGTTAGACATTAATGTGGGTGCTTAATTTACTCCTTACCAAGGTCTCATTCCATAGAACCAGAAAAGAGAGAAGAATGACTTTCGAATGGCCTGCTTTTCCTGAACTGGTGACTGAGGACCCCACAGAGGCAAACGTTCTTAAGAAATCAGTTCTGAATGTCATAGTACTTCCAGACTGCATGCAAGTCTGAGCATCTGGAATGATTGGTCTGTGTTACTTGTAGGCCATGTGGAAGCTGAGTTGAGCTAAATTAATGACCTAAGAACACAATGTCTGGAAACGGTAACATTCTGAATACCTTTTTCAGCTTTCTACAGCCAATTGATCACATAACACAGTTGCATCCATGTGGGTTTGCTAATACCTTCTTGAGAGTCCCTTCTACCTCAAGGAGATCCAACCAGTCCATTCTAAGGGAGATCGATCCTGGGTGTTCATTGGAAGGACTGATGCTAAAGCTGAAACTCCAATACTTTGGCCACCTCATGCGACGAGTTGACTCACTGAAAAAGACTCTGATGCTGGGAAAGGTTGGGGGTGGGAGGAGAAGGGGATGACCGAGAATGAGATGGCTGGATGGCATCACCGACTCTGTGGACATGAGTTTGAGTGAACTCCGGGAGTTGGTGATGGACAGGGAGGCCTGGCGTGCTGTGATTCATGGGGTCGCGGAGAGTCAGACACGACTGAGCGACTGAACTGAACTGAACTTGCTCTTAACTGTATATGATGTTGCTCTGTAAGACATTGATAATACTCAAGCCATTGGATAAGAAGCTTTACCTGATCTAAGGTGGTAGGTTTGAAACATATAGCCTGTGACTTCTGAAATAAACCAAGGATATGGCAAAGAATATACTCTGTCAATTTCCTTGTACCTTGGTGGCCAAACATTTATTCCAATCAGCTCAACCTTATTTTCCCTCACTTAGAAACATTACATTTATAACACTCTCAACTGTCAATCCAAATGAATAATTCTACTGGGACCAAATCAACTTCTTTCATAAATTAAGCCATGCTTATTCCACTCCTCAGTCATGCTTTATATTCACAGTCCATATGCTGCTCTTTGGAAATCAGGTAGTTGAATCCCCATGAACAAAAATCACACTATGTTTTTAAATAAACATGAAAATGGAATACAAGAGGACTCTGGTAAGTAAGGACTACAGTAGCCACTGAATGGTCTAAATTCTAAGAAGCCCATCTATTGATACTGTTTCCTTTGGTTTGGCTTATGAAATGATAGAAACCTAAACTTTTAGTTAATGTGCAAAACCCATACCAACTGTATGGGTATAACCTGTTTTCTCTGAGTGCTTTTATTGGATAACATATGATTGTTATTGTAAGTAAGGTTCTTTATACCTGCTGTTTAATGCCTTCAAAATATCACACAAGATTTTTGCTAATGGTGGGTCCTTCCTATGCTTAAGGATTCTAGAGTCTAGATTTATTTCCCCTCTTTATAATAAAAGTCTAAGTGATACCAGGCCTCTTTCACTAAAAACTAATCTCTGACAAAGAGGGACCATAGGGTCCATTGATATCTGCATTAATGACAGTAAAATGAATCATGATATCATTCTAATACAATTTTTAATCCATCTCAGTGTTTTACTTGGAACTCAACAAGATTGGGGCAAACTGAATTAAAAAAATTAAGAGCTATTCAATCCAGTTATAGCACAACCGTTTGAAGTATTAATTTGAATCTATTCCAGCTATAATTCTTCTATTCTCTCCAAACCCATCACTCGTGCATGCACACACACACTTATACATCTTTACACACTAGAACATCAATGTTCTAAGCAGGTAGCCAGGCCTATTGCAAAACTGTCTCAAATTTTAAAAGGCAGGAGGCAGAAGCTCCCACAATCTCCTGCTCTGATGGAAGTCTAAATTCAGTAAAGAGGTTACTTTAGGTGTCTTGAACAAGAAATGGATTTTGAAATATAGGAAAGAGAATGGGAAATTTCCCTGGAATCGGAAAAAGGAATGTACAGCCAGGGATATCTTACTAGCTATTAAGGAAGTGAAGGGCTGCATGGTACCCTATTAGAAGATAAAATTCCATGCATATTTATTACTCATATTGAAAAACTGAACACGCAATCTTTCATGTTACTCTTTCACTCAAGAAAACCATTCCTACTCTAAAATTCTAATGATCATCAATAGGGTTCCCAGCTCTTGAAAAGAATCTTCATGAGGTAAACCATGACACAGGAATCCAGGAAAATGAAGAATCCAGATATAGTTCTTTAATCTCTTGCATCTGTCAATGATCAGTTTATGTCAGGGACCATAACATATGGCCTCTTCCTACTCTTTAAAGAATACAGAAAGACCAAGCTCCCAGCATCAGTTCAATTCAGTCGCTCAGTCATGTCCAACTCTTTGTGACCCCATGGAGTGCAGCACGCCAGGCTTCCCTGTCCATCAACAACTCCCAGAGCTTGCTCAAACTCACGTCCATCGAGATGGTGATGCCATCCAACCATCTCATCTTCTGTCTTCCCCTTCTCCTCCTGACCTCAGTCTTTCCCAGTATCAGGGTATTTTCAAATGAGTCAGTTCT
Source organism: Moschus berezovskii (assembly GCF_049115385.1). Taxonomy (NCBI): domain Eukaryota; kingdom Metazoa; phylum Chordata; class Mammalia; order Artiodactyla; family Moschidae; genus Moschus; species Moschus berezovskii. Next base: position 9,646,022 of record NC_142468.1, read on the forward strand.
TTGCATCAGGTGGCTAAAGTATTGGAGCTTCACCTTCAGTATCAGTCCTTCCAATGAATATTCATGACTGATTTCCTTTAGGATGGACTGGTTGGATTTCCTTGCTGTCCAAGGGACTCTCAAGAGTCTTCTCCAAACCACAGTTCAAAAACATCAATTCTTCTGCACTCAGCTTTCTTTATAGTCCAGCTCTCACATCCATACATGACCACTGGAAAAACAATAGCTTTGACTAGATGGACCTCTGTGGGCGAAGTAATGTCTCTGCTTTTTAATATGCTGTCTAGGTTGGTCATAGCTCTTCTTCCAAGGAGCAAATGTATTTTCATTTCATGGCTGCATTCACCATCTGCAGTGATTTTTGAAGCCCCCTAAAATAAAGTCTCTCACTGTTTCCATTATTTCCCCATCTATTTGCCACAAAGTAGTGGGACCAGATACCATGATCTTAGTTTTTTGAATGTTGAGTTTTAAGCCAAGTGAATTCACTCTTTCATCAAGAGGCTCTTTAGTCCTTCTTTGCTTTCTACCATAAGGGTGGTGCCATCTGCATATCTGAGGTTATTGATACTTCTCCCGGCAATCTTGATTCCAGTTTATGCTTCATCCAGCCTGGCATTTCACATGATGGTACTCTACATAGAGGTTAAATAGGAAGGGTGACAATAAGCAGCCTTGACATACTCCTTTCCCAATTTGGAACCAATCAGTTGTTTCATGTCCCAGCATACTCAGAATCAGTGCATGAGCATTTCTCATAGTTGCTAAGAAAACATCATTGCTTCTCTTCCAGATGTTTAGCCTCTTACCTTTTCCCCAATCCCTGTAAACTTCTTTAAATTACAATCTGCCCTCAGTATCTGTGTATGTGGAACCTGCAGAGAGGGAGGGCCCACAGGACTGTGCCATTTTATATAACAGATTTTAGCATTCATGGATTTTGTGGTCTGTGGGTGCCTTGGAGTGAATCCTCCCAGATACCAAGGGGTGATTGTATCCCCAGTTATCATGATGTTGACTTTTGGGGATCCCAGAGTCATGAAACCATTTATTGTATTTTCCTGGTTTGATCCTAAGAGCTACTCTTAATGAGTTTGAACAGGACTGGAAGTACTTGAGGTTCTTTACATTTCACCACTTCTCAACATGAGCAACTCTCCAAGGGAGTTATTATTGCCAACTTTTCTCAGATGGGGAAACTGAGGTTCAGCACAGTTAACCAAGTCACCCAAGACATAAAACTGAAAAAATGGCACTAGGATTTGAAGGCTGTTCTGCCTGGCTTTTTCTATCCCATCCTCAGTCAGGAGACAAAGTTAAATTATACCTGGATGAGAAGATCCAACTTTTTGTTTAGAATTACATGTAGAAACTGCATATAAACTGTTACTCAAGAGGATATTTTAGCATTATTTTGATATTTGAGATTTTAATAAAATCATTCAGTTTGAGAGGAAACAATTGCTTTTCAGTCAGCATAAAATGATTATACAAAAGGATACTGCCCAAAGTGCTTTTTGATTGGGGCAATTATCCTAAAACACAAAAGACTTTTGAGAGTCCCTTGGACAGCAAGGAGATCAAACCAGCCAATCCTAAAGAAACTCGACCCTGAACATTCACTGGAAGGACTGACGCTGAAGCTCTGACACTTTGGCCACCTGATATGAAGATCTGACTCTTCATAACTTAGAAAGGACCCTTATGCTGGGAAAGATTGAGGGCAGGAGGAGAAGGGGACAACAGAGGATGAGATGGTTGGATGGCATCACTGACTCAATGGACATGAGTTTGAGCAAACTCCAGGAGATAGTGAAGGACACCAAAGTCTGATACGCTGCAGTCCGTGGGTCACAGAGAGTCAGCCACAGCTTAGTGGCTGAACAGCAACAGTGAAAAGGGGCAACTGTTATTGAAGGGTTTAGAAGAGGAAGATGTTGAGCTTCTGAGGCTTAATTCATCAGACAAAATATACGAGCTAATTTTCTAATTCACAGGGGTTCAGGGAAAGTTCCACAAATCCTAACTAGACTGAGAAAAGCTATTCATTCATTCTATTTAATCACACACACACACACACACACACACACACACACACACCCTAAGCTTTTAAGAAAGGGGAAAGACTTTTAGATGCATATAAAATTCTCATCCAGACCCACACTTTCTGATTTATACCTGGAGCCCCTTCCCCAGGTCCTCTTTTCAGATTCCTGGAAACTCTGTCATGTGAGTAGTACCAAAAGAGTATAGAACAAGCTAGGAAAACCTGCCTTGTGCAAGGAAACATCCCAAGAATATCAACATCAGACCCAAGTTAACAGGTGACACTTCTCAGCAGTATAAAACAGTAATTTCAGGTTCTCTACTGCCAATCAGTGATCACAATCACACAGTTTATAGCACTTTTCCCTTGACATAAAAGATGCCCCTGGAGAGCTGTTGTGATGCTGAATACATCAATGAGCTATAAACTAGACAAGAAAAAGTCAAAACTATGTGTAGATTATGTCTATATCCATTAAAACTATGGATACAAAATGAAAGTAGACTCAAATAGCAGTTTAAGGGAATTGAATATTCTTCACCTTTCCCAGAGAATTTTTCGATTTGTAGTGACATTTCTTTTCTTGTGTTTAAGTTTCTATAGCTCTTACGTTATATACACTCTATCCTAGACATTTATATCCTACTCTTAAGTATTTCTCTTTACACACGATTCAGGCTCTTGAACATGATAGACTGAGTTTCATTTACTGTCTCCCATTGATCCAGGTGTGTGTATCCTCAGTCTCTCAGTTGTGGCTAGCTCTGCAGGCTCCTCTGTGCATGGCGCTATCCCAGCAAGAATACTTGAGTGGCTTGCCATTTCCTCTTCCAGAGTTTCTTCCCAGACCAGGGATCGAACTCAAGTCTCCTGCAGCGCCTGTACTGATGGGTGGATTCTTTACTACTGAATCACCTGGGAAGCCCTGCTCCAAGTACAGCAATAGACAATTAGTCAATACTGCTCTATCGACTTATTTCTGGAAGGACAAACATGGAAAATGAGAACTATGATTAGGAATTAACTGTGCAAAGCATTGAGTTGGTCAAAAAAGCTTGCTCTGATCTTTCCAAACTATGTTACAGAAATAAAATCTGGTTCTTTCCCTCTAGGAATTCATAATCTTGCGATGCAGGAATTAGAAATAGAATGCAGGGGAGCTTAATTGAAACAACATCACTTCACAAAGAACCTAGGAAACATAGAAAGCATTTTTTTTTTTTTAATATACTCTGCAAAACTGACAGTTTTCCCAAAGCATAGTAGGTGAACATAGTAGGTGATCACCATCTCCAAATAGAAGATACATTCTTTGAAGGTTAAAAAATATATACACTCACCACAACAGAAAGGTCATGTGAAAATAATTCTACTCAGAAACTGAGTTGGTAAAATTGCTGCAAAATCCCCCTAATAATTCAATTTTGCTCTGGGTTACTGAGAAGCATCTTGTAACAAAAACAATAATTTTATTTACATGTACATTCTTATTGTTTAGAGGAGAAAGAACTATCATTCAAAGCCTACTGAAATGAATAATATTTTTTGGAAAATGGACCTAAAATCAAGAATCAAAATATATACATTCTTTTCTTCAAAGGCATTATGTAGCTTTCAAGCTTCATCTTTAACCCCAAGCATGTAGACAGTAATGAAAATGTCACACAGGTTGCTAGAGTGTATTATTAAAAAGCCAAAATATAAATCAAAGGAGGTAGGAATATTGCTCTAGAATTTACTGGCTGTAAGCTCTGTCTCATATTACTTATCAAAATTGAAAAAGTCATACTTATTCTCATAGGAAATTAAGGAGACTTGAAATAGCTTAATGCGAGTTATTTTAACTTACAGGGCAGTTGTGTAAAAGTGAACAGATTAAATTCCTACTTTCAGAGGAAGCCACAACAGAAATGCAGGTAGATAAAAGGCAAAAGTGGAGTAATGATACAGCTTGAGGGCTTGAAACATAATTCTTTTATAAGACTTTATTCACTAGGTTCTTCAGACTCACAGATGTTGGGGTCAGTACCACTAGGTCGGCAGCAATCAGAAGAGTAGCCTGGCAGGTCACTCTTCTTGAGCTCAAGAGTATAATAGAAACCAACTGGCAAGAGCAGGCAATATTCACCAGCCTATCACTGACACACAGCTTATGAGTATTCAAGAGAAGCCCTTGGACCTGGTTCACTGCTAAAGACCAGATAGAATAAAGTAAATGGCCTGGGCCAAGGGATCTCAAGGCATCACACCAAATTAGTAATAATCTTCCATTATCACCCATTCAAAATCCTGAAATACAATCCATACATAATGACTTACAAAGGTATTTTTATTGTAAATTATTCCTTATATGACTGTTAGGTCATGGAATTGATTTAAAAGTATCTTTCCAATATACTAATGATCCTGGCACAACTTCCTAAGAATAAATAATGAAGTAGATAGATCTATATACAAACCAAATTGAATATTAAAGCTATAAAAGCAGATCAATACAGATGTGTGTTTATGTAACCTACAGGGCAGAATAGTCATTAATGCTACTTTTCAAAGTAATGGAGAAGTGGTCAGACAGTCTTATCCTAAGAAATGAAAACTATGCATTATATACTTAAGTATGCACAAAGATATGCTTGAAAAATGCAGTTTAAAACCACACCGTGGCTTTGTTTGCATGCATGTTTGTATGTAGACTAGAATTAGGTAATAGTCTCTATAAATAAGTCTTGCAAAATGCTCATTTTCAGGTATTCAGATATATTTGTTGCCTAACTACTAAGGCCAATGCATGCGTACAAAGTAGTTTCAGTCATGTCTGGCACTTTGCGACCCTGTGCACTGCAGCCTGCATGGTTCCTCTGTCCATGGGATTCTGCAAACAAGAGTATTGGAGCGGGTTGCCATCCCCTCCTCTAGGGTCTTTCCAATCCAGGGATTGAACCCACAACTCTCATGTCTCTTGCATTGGCTGTTGGATTCTTTACCACTAGCGCCACCTGGGAAGCCCACTAAAGCCAGCAGTGTTCTCCAAACCTTATAACCAACCACAACACACCCACAGATACCCAAATTGGCCTTAGGAAATAGTACTTTCTCAGCTGAGAACTACCATCCCAGTCTTTCATACAAAACATTTTACTTCATTTTTCCAATAATCACACAAAACAGATAAGGTTATACCCACTAAAAGACGTAGAAATGAAGTCCCAGAAAGGGTAAATAACAGTCCTCCAATGCATGGGTTGCAAGGAACTGTAAGGTATTTGGAGCAAGTCTCTTAGAGTCCTGGAGAAGGGCATTGCAACCCAATCCAGTATTCTTGTCTGGAGAATCCCCATGGACAGAGGAACCTGGAAGGCAATAGTCCATAGGGTCACAAAGAGTCGGACATGACTGAGCGAATAAGCACACTCATACACACTCCTAGAGAGCTATACATTCCATTCTCCACGCTCTTAATGGTCGACAAGAAATGCAGCTTTAACAAGAGAACCTCACTTAAATGAGACTAACAGTGACATTTCTTTGCAGCTTTCATATAGAAAGCTGAGTGTTAAATAATTCATGCTTTTGAACTGTGGTGTCGGAGAGGAATCTTGAGAGTCCCTTGGACTGCAAGGAGATTCAACCAGTATATCCTAAAAGGAGATCAGTCCTGAATATTCATTGGAAGGACTGATACTGAAACTGAAACTCCAATACCTTGGCCACCTGATGTGAAGAACTGACTCACTGGAAAAGACCCTGATGCTGGGAAAGGTTGAAGGCAGGAGGAGAAGAGGATGACAGAGAATGAGATGACTGGACTGCATCACCAACTCGATGGACATGAGTTTGAGAAAGCTCCAGGAGTTGGTGATGGACAGGGAGTCCTGGCATGCTGCAGTTCATGGGGTCGCAGAGTCAAACACAACTGAGCAACTGAACTGAACAGTGACATTATTGTCAAAGGATGTACTAATATCTATATGAGAAAACCAAATTTATAAATGTCAAGATTTATGTTGCAATATGAGAAAATAAGACTGAGTTCCACAAATTCCAAATTCTGGAATGAATTAGTTATGCATAAGCATAAAACTGATCACAATTAGAAGCAGACAGCTAGGCTTAATTAAAAAAGTGATGGAAGAATTTCTGAAGTCACATTATGCTATAGGACTTTTTTTTCTTATTTTTCTTCTCACTGTAATTCAAAATCATCTAATAAAATCCCCAATCTACTCAAATTTCCTACACACAAACTCATGTGCAAACTTTTGGTGCATGAGTTTATGTGCAAAAGTTTGAAGTCGTATAGGTACAAAATACACTTTACAAAACACATTGCAATCATGGTTAAAAGTTATTTTTAAAATACAATTTAAGCATCAAGTCTGAGATTTGAATAGTTTCAGAAAGAGTTTGAGAATTACCTTTAAATTATTATAATATCCCTAAGAAGATAACTAAAATTTTGAAATAATGTCAGAGAAGGAAAAAAAATTCATATAAAAATTCTATTTCTGTCCCTGGAGCAAGCTATTGTTACCAATACCATTGTCATAAGGAATTTAAATCATTTTTCTAATTATAGTTTTGTAACATACAATTTAATTATCTAGTGGGAAAATTTATTCCACAGTATAGAACTTGCCAATCTCACTTTTAGATTTGCAAAAATCCTGAAGAATTCCTGTAGAGAAACAAAGGGCAGTTCAATCCACTTAAATTTCCAGTTTAAATTTTTCTCCCATAATAGGCAGAAAAAGCCAAGCGTCTCATCACGATGATTCTACCTACGTCTCTCATCTTTCCCTTGACCATACTCTTGGAAGCTGCTTCAGTGGAAGCCCTCATTTACCACCTCAATTACTGCAGAACTTCAGTCTCCCAAGTCCAGTTTTACCCTATTTTAATATGTCCTTCTTACCGTTACCACTGTCACCAGTGTTATTTCCAGAAATTAAATATGCTCACTCTCCTGCACACTATTGTCCAATTTTTCTCCATCGTTAAGATGAAGTCTAAATTCTCTCTTCATGGTCACTTCTGGCTCAGATCCTCTTTAGTTCTCAACTTTCACCATTCCTTCAAAATATGCCCCATCGTGGAACTGTACTAAAACATCTATAGTTTCCCAAATGAACCAAGTCTGCCCCACTCCTTGACAGTTTCCCCCATCTGCTGTTCTTCATTTCCAGGAATACATCCCCTCCAAGATTTGCTTGCAGAGTTTACACTCATCATTTAGGAGTTAGCAGATGCCTCATGTCCTTCAGGAAAATTGTGGCTAGATTTTTCTCCTTGGTACCTGGTCTCCTCCATATATATCCTATTATTTAATAGTATATGATTGTCAATTGGCTTGCTTATCAGACACTTACTAGCACTATATTGACCATCACAAAGACAATTATATGTGATCTGTGTCCCCAACATATAGCACATTGTGAACATGAATACATTTTCATTGAATAAGTATGAAAAATATTACCCTTCTTATTCCAGAATAAAGCCATGCATACTACTTTAATAGTGACTCACTTTGAAGTTTACAAATACCATTTGTATTTTTAAGACAGTCAGGAAGTCATAATTTTAAGAGGTTATTTAGGATGATACTACAAGTATGTAATAAGAAGTTATATACATTTTTGTTGATTTATGAGACGTGTCTAAACTGTCTAATAAATCCACAAAATAAAAATGGACATTTGGGAATAAGGCAAAGACATTCTTCTACTGTTAGGACAAAATACAGATTTCCTATTATAAAGGCAAATTCATTTCAAAAGCATGAATGAAACAGTGATTTAAAAATAATCCCAACTGGTTAAATTTAGTCAAAACAGAATACTTTGTCTATCACCTCTGCATTTGAATCTCATTTGATTAAGATTTTATTAACCCTAAAATCTGCTTCTTCTTATTTCTTTTAGAACACCTAAAAGAGATGTCCTTTTCATTATAGGGGACTGGAATGCAAAAGTAGGAAGTCAAGAAACACCTGGAGTAACAGGCAAATTTGGCCTTGGAGCACAGAATGAAGCAGGGCAAAGGCTAATAGAGTTTTGTCAAGAGAACGCACTGGTCATAGCAAACACCCTCTTCCAACAACACAAGAGAAGACTCTACACATGGACATCATCAGATAGTCAGATAGTCAACACCGAAATCAGATTGATTATATTCTTTGCAGCCAAAGAAGGAGAAGCTCTATAGAGTTAGCAAACACAAGACCAGGAGCTGACTGTGGCTCAGATCATGAACTCCTTATTGCCAAATTCAGACTTAAATTGAAGAAAGTAGGGAAAACCACTAGACCATTCAGATATGACCTAAATCAAATCCCTTATGATTATACAGTGGAAGTGAGGAATAGATTTAAGGGACTAGATCTGATAGATAGAGTGCCTGATGAACTCTGGATGGAGGTTCGTGACATTGTACAGGAGACAGGAACCAAGACCATCCCCATGGAAAAGAAATGCAAAAAAGCAAAATGGCTGTCTGAGGAGGCCTTACAAATAGCTGTGAAAAGAAGACAAGCGAAAAGCAAAGGAGAAAAGGAAAGATATAAGCATCTGAATGCAGAGTTCCAAAGAATAGCAAGGAGAGATAAGCAAGCCTTCCTCAGTGATCAATGCAAAGAAATAGAGGAAAACAACAGAATAGGAAAAACAAGAGATCTCTACAAGAAAATTAGAGATTCCAAGGGAAGATTTCATGCAAAGATGGGCTCGATAAAGGACAGAAATTGTATGGACCTAACAGAAGCAGAAGATATTAAGAAGAGGTGGCAAGAATACACAGAAGAACTGTACAAAAAAGATCTTCACCACCAAGATAATCACGATGGAGTGATCACTGACCTAGAGCCAGACATCTTGGAATGTGAAGTCAAGTGGGCCTTAGAAAGCATCACTACGAACAAAGCTAGTGGAGGGGATGGAATTCCAGTTGAGCTATTTCAAATCTTGAAAGATGATGCTGTGAAAGTGCTGCACTCAATATGCCAGCAAATTTGGAAAACTCAGCAGTGGCCACAGGACTGGAAAAGGTCAGTCTTCATTCCAATCCCAAAGAAAGGCAATGCCAAAGAATGCTCAAACTACTGCACAATTGCACTCATCTCACACGCTAGTAAAGTCATGCTCAAAATTCTCCAAGCCAGACTTCAGCAATATGTGAACCGTGAACTCCCAGATGTTCAAGCAGGTTTTAGAAAAGGCAGAGGCACCAGAGATCAAATTGCCAACATCCGCTGGATCATGGAGAAAGCAAGAGAGTTCCAGAAAAACATCTATTTCTGCTTCATTGACTACGCCAAAGCCTTTGACTGTGTGGATCACAATCAACTGTGGAAAGTTCTGAAAGAGATGGGAATCCCAGAGCACCTGACCTGCCTCTTGACAAACCTGTATGAAGGTCAGGAAGCAACAGTCAGAACTGGACATGGAAAAACAGACTGGTTCCAAATAGGAAAAAAGAGTGCGTCAAGGCTGTATATTGTCACCTCGCTTATTTAACTTATATGCAGAGTACATCATGAGGAACGCTGGGCTGGAAGAAGCACAAGCTGGAATCAAGATTGCCGGGAGAAATATCAATAACCTCAGATATGCAGATGACACCACCCTTATGGCAGAAAGTGAAGAGGAACTCAAAAGCCTCTTGATGAAAGTGAAAGAGGAGAGTGAAAAGGTTGGCTTGAAGCTCAACATTCAGAAAACTAAGATCATGGCATCTGGTCCCATCACTTCATGGGAAATAGATGGAAAACAGTGGAAACAGTGTCAGACTTTATTTTTGGGGGCTCCAAAATCACTGCAGATGCTGATTGCAGCCATGAAATTAAAAGATGCTTACTCCTTGGAAGGAAAATTATGACCAACCTTGATAATATATTAAAAAGCAGAGACATGACTTTGCCAACAAAGGTCCGTCTAGTCAAGGCTATGGTTTTTCCCATGGTCATGTATGGATGTGAGAGTTGGACTGTGAAGAAAGCTGATCGCCGAAGAATTGATGCTTTTGAACTGTGGTGTTGGAGAAGACTCTTGAGAGTCCCTTGGACTGCAAGGAGGTCCAACCAGTCCATTCTAAAGGAGATCAATCCTGGGTGTTCATTGGAAGGACTGATACTGAAGCTGAAACTGCAATACTTTGGCCACCTCATGCGACGAGTTGACTCACTGGAAAAGACTCTGATGCTGGGAAAGATTGGGGGTGGGAGGAGAAGGGGACGACAGAGAATGAGATGGCTGGATGGCATCATCGACTCTGTGGACATGAGTTCGAGTGAACTCAGGGAGTTGGTGATGGACAGGGAGCCCTGGTGTGCTGTGATTCATGGGGTCGCAAAGAGTCGGACACGACTGAGCGACTGAACTGAACTGAACTAAGAATCAACAGGAGTATTTAGTTTAGTAATGCCCCTCTTCCTATTTATAATTAATGATCTGTTTTTACTATATAATATAGTATATACATATATATTTTGTATACTAAATAATATATATATATATATATATATATATTTCCGATTCTAAGATCATATAGGTTTTACACAAAGAAAGCAGATGTACATGAATAACAGTGAAACTTGTTTAGAAGTCAACACCCATGCATAACAAAACCTCAGAAAATTAGGAATAGAATAAAATTTTTTCAACCTGACACAGATATCAGATTGAAGTGAAAACTTAGAGCTGGTCTCACAGCAATGGTGAAAAACTAAGAACTGTACTTGGAATGAGGCAAGAGTTCATATATACACCATATCTTTTCAATAGTGTTACTAGAGGTACTAGCAAGTACATTAAGGGAAGAAAAGTAAGTAAAAGGTGTATGCAAAAGTACATATATTGAAAAAATCTGTTTGTATATATGTATGTGTCTAAAAGTATATAAAAAGTTGTAAGGAGTCTACCAAAAAAAAGCATACTAAGATTGTCAGGTGAATTTATGTATCAAGGTCAGAAAGCACATGGCTAATGTAAAACAAAAGAATTGTATTTCTTTATGTAGTGGCAATCAGTACCTGGAGAAGGCAATAGAAACACTATTTAAAACAGTATTTTTAAAAATTAAAACAAGGGTAACAAAGTGTGTGCAAGACCTCTATACAAACACAGTTGAGAAAAGAATGAAATAAGACCTAAGTAAAGGAAGGGTTTTGTCATGTTTATTGACTGAAACACTCACTATTGCTAAGATATTCATTTTCCCCAAATTGATCCATAAAGCCAATTCCATTCCAATCATAATTTCAGGAGGACTTTATAAGAATTTACAAGGTAACTCTAAACTTTATATGGAAACGCAATGATCTAAAATAGACAAAAATTGTTATATTGCAGAAACTAACACATCACACAACATTTATATGTTGATCAAAAATAGCCATTTTTTTCAACCTTTAGAAAGCAAAACAAACAAAAAAAAAGAGCAAAGACTTGAATAACATTTGGATAACATTTTATAAACTTGGATAACATTTCATAAACGACATGAAAAACTGCTCAACAGCATTAGCCAACAGGAATTACTAAAAGGGAGGGGATACGTGTATACTGGAGGAGCCTGGTAGGCTGCAGTCCGTGGGGTTGCTAAGGGTCAGGCACAACTGAGCGACTTCACTTTCACTTTTCACTTTCACACATTGGAGAAGGAAATGGCAACCCACTCCAGTGTTCTTGCCTGGAGAATCCCAGGGACGGGGGAGCCTGGTGGGCACCTTTCTATGGGGTCACACAGCGTCGGACATGACTGAAGTGACTTAGAAATAGCTAATTCATGTTGCGGTTTGACAGAAAATAGCAAAATTCTGTAAAGCAATTATCCTTCAATAAAAAATAAATTAATGGGGGAGGAACAAGATGGCGGAGGAATAGGACAGCGAGACCACTCTCTCCTCCACAAATTCTTCAAAAGAACATTTGAACACGGAGTAAAGTCCACAAAACAACTTCTGAATGCTGGCAGAGGACGTCAGGCACCCAGAAAAGCAGCCCATTGTCTTCGAAAGGAGGTAGGAAAAAACATAAAAGATAAAAAGCGAGACAAAAGAAGTAAGGACGGAGCTCCGTCCCGGGAAGGGAGGCTTTAAAAAGAGAGAAGTTTCCAAACACCAGGAAACACTCTCACTGGCATATCTGCGGCGAGCCTTGGAAGATCAGAGGGCCACATAACCCTCTTTTATTTTTAAGATTTTTTTAAAACCCACAGACTACCCGCCAAACGGTAACTCCCAGCGGAGAAGCAGCTCAGACGCCTGCATACGCCATTAGCAAGCGGGGGCTGGGCAGGGAGGAGCCAGCTGAACTGCTTAGAGAGAGGACTGGGCTTGAATGCCGCGAGAACAATTCGAGAGAACTGGGGAGAGCAAAGCAGACTGTGGGATAGCTTCCCCACGAAAAGGTGGAAAGCTCTAACCTAAGACTCGGCCAGCTCCGCTCACAGAATAAAGGACTGAGCAGAGCGAGCTGGCTGTGGTCAGCCCATCTCCCATCCCCCGCCGAGACAGGCAGGGAGCACAGCCAGAGCCGGAGCGGGCAACCGCGGCCCCAGAAAGGCATCTGATACAAACTGCAGACAGGCTTGTTGCTAATCAGGACTTCTTGGGCTCGGGCCGGTCGATATCCCCCTGAGAAGGTGCGCCGGTTGTACACCCAGAAAACTGAGTGGCGGGGACTGGGGAGGCGATAAGTCGCAGAGACAGCGCTCGCCAAACACCTGGTCCCCTGAACTGCTCAGACCAGGGAAGGCACAAAACGCAGGCCCAACCAAGTCTGCGCCTTTGTGGAGTACCTGAGAACCTGAACTTGAGCCGCTCAGACCTGGGAAGTGCATACAACCCGGCGCCGGCCTCGGACAGTTCCCGGCAGAGCAACCTAAAGCCTGTGCAGTGTAGACTGGGACAGCATACGTGCTGTGAGCGGGGGCAAACCCAGTGTGGCCGAGACGCTGCAAGCACTCCCCACAGACGCCAGAGATATTCGTCTGCAGCGTTCCTTCCTTCCCAGAACAGGACTGAACAACTGAGCCTTAAAAAGTGTCCACCCACCCCCTAGTATCAGGGCGGAAATTAGACACTGAAGAGACCAGAAAACAGAAGCTAAAACAGAGGGAACCACCTTGGAAATGACAGATAGAGATGTCTAGAGGCTACTCCAAGAATAAGACCAAAAACCAGAGGCAAGAGGCTTAAGCCCGAATCCTGAGAACACCAGAGAACTCCTGACTCCAGGGAAAATTAATCGATAGGAGCTCATCATACGTCTCCATACCTACACTAAAACCAAGCACCACCCAAGGGTCAACAAGTTTCAGAGCAAGACATACCACGCAAATTCTCCAGGAACACAGGAAACTAGCCCTGAGCTTCAATATACAGGCTGCCCAAAGTCACTCCAAACCCACTGACATCTCATAACTCATTACTGGACACTTCACTGCACTCCAGAGAGAACAAATCCAGCTCCACCAAACAGAACACCGACACAAGCTTCTGTAACCAGGGAACCTTGACAAGTCACCTGTCCAACCCCACACACAACGAGGAAACTACATAATAAAGAGAACTCCACAAACGGCCAGAAGAGGGAAAGGCCACCCCAAGCAAAGCATTATAAGCAAGATGAAGAGGCAGAGAAATACCCAGCAAGTAAAGGAACAAGATAAATGCCCATCAACACAAACAAAAGAGGAAGATATAGGGAACCTACCTGATAAAGAATTTCGAATTTTGATGGTGAAAATGATTCAAAATCTTAAAAGCAAAATGGAGTTACAGATAAATAACCTGGAGAAAAAGATTGAGAAGATGGAAGAAAGGTTTAATAAGGACTTAGAGGAAGTAAAAAAGAGTCAATATACAATGAATAATGCAATAGATGAGATCAGAAACACTCTGGAAGGAACAAACAGTAGAATAACAGAGGCAGAAGACAGGATAAGCGAGCTAGAAGATAGAATTGTAGAAATAAATGAAACAGAGAGGAAAAAAGAAAAACAAATTAAAAGAAATGAGAACAATATTAGAGACCTCTGGGACAATGTTAAACGCTCCAACATTCGAATCATAGGAATCCCAGAAGAAGAAGACAAAAAGAAAGACCATGAAAGAATACTTGAGGAGATAATAGTTGAAAACTTCCCTAAAATAGGGAAAGAAATAATCACCCAAGTCCAAGAAACCCAGAGAGTCCCCAACAGGATAAACCCAAGGCGAAATACTCCAAGACACATATTAATCAAATTAACAAAGATCAAACACAAAGAACAAATCTTAAAAGCAGCAAGGGAAAAGCAGCAAATAACACACAAGGGGATTCCCATAAGGATAACAGCCGATCTTTCAACAGAAACTCTTCAGGCCAGGAGGGAATGGCAAGACATACTTAAAGTGATGAAAGAAAATAACCTACAGCCCAGACTACTGTACCCAGCAAGGATCTCATTCAAATATGAAGGAGAAATCAAAAGCTTTACAGACAAGCAAAAGCTGAGAGAATTCAGCATTACCAAACCAGCTCTCCAACAAATGCTAAAGGATCTTTTCTAGACAGGAAACACAGAAAGGGTGTATAAACTCGAACCCAAAGCAATAAAGAAAATGGCTACGGGATCGTACTTATCAATAATTACCTTAAACGTAAATGGGTTGAATGCCCCAACCAAAAGACAAAGGCTGGCTGAATGGATACAAAAACAAGACCCCCATATATGTTGTCTGCAAGAGACCCACCTCAAAACGAGGGACACACACAGGCTGAAAGTGAAGGGCTGGAAAAAGATATTCCATGCAAATAGAGACCAAAAGAAAGCAGGAGTAGCAATACTCATATCAGATAAAATAGACTTTAAAACAAAGGCTGTGAAAAGAGACAAAGAAGGAAACTACATAATGATCAAAGGATCAATCCAAGATGAAGATATAACAATTATAAATATTTATGCACTCAACATAGGAGCACCGCAATATGTAAGACAATTACTAACAAGTATGAAAGGGGAAATTAACAATAATGCAATAATAGTGGGAGATTTTAATACCCCACTTACATCTATGGATAGATCAACTAAACAGAAAATTAACAAGGAAACACAAACTTTAAATGATACAATAGACCAGTTAGACCTAATAGATATCTATAGGACATTTCACCCCAAAACAATGAATTTCACCTTTTTCTCAAGCGCACACGGAACCTTTTCCAGGATAGATCACATCCTGGGCCATAAATCTAGCCTTGGTAAATTCAAAAAAGTTGAAATCATTCCATGCATCTTTTCTGACCACAATGCAGTAAGATTAGATCTCAATTACAAGAGAAAAACTATTAAAAATGCCAACATATTGAGGCTGAACAACACGCTGCTGAATAATGAACAAATCACAGAAGAAATCAAAAGATAAATCAAAATATGCATAGAAATGAATGAAAATGAAAACCCAACAACCCAAAACCTCTGGGACACTGTAAAAGCAGTGCTAAGGGGGAAGTTCATAGCAATAGAGGCACACCTCAAGAAACAAGAAAAAAGTCAACTAAATAACCTAACTCTACATCTAAAGCAACTAGAAAAGGAAGAAATGAAGAACCCCAGGGTCAGTAGAAGGAAAGAAATTGTAAAAATTAGGGCAGAGATAAATGCAAAAGAAACAAAAGAGACCATAGCAAAAATCAGCAAAGCCAAAAGCTGGTTCTTTGAGAAGGTGAATAAAATTGACAAACCACTAGCCAGACTTATCAAGAAAGAAAGGGAGAAGAACCAAATCAATAAAATTAGAAATGAAAATGGAGAGATCACAACTGACAACACAGAAATACAAAGGATTATTAGAGAATACTATCAGCAATTATATGGCAATAAAATGAATAACCTGGAAGAAATGGACAAATTCCTAGAAAAGTACAACTTTCCAAAACTGAACCAGGAAGAAATAGAAATTCTGAACAGACCCATCACAAGCACGGAACTAGAGGCTGTAATCAGGAATCGTCCAGCAAACAAAAGCCCAGGTCCAGACGGCTTCACAGCTGAATTCTACCAAAAATTTAGAGAAGTGCTAACACCTATTCTACTCAAACTCTTCCAGAAAATTGCTGAGGAAGGGAAACTTCCAAATTCATTCTATGAGGCCACCATCACCCTAATCCCCAAACCTGGTAAAGACCCCACAAAAAAAGAAAACTACAGGCCAATATCACTGATGAACATAGTTGCAAAAATCCTTAACAAAATTCTAGCAATCAGAATCCAACAACATATTAAGAAGATCATACATCATGACCAAGTGGGCTTTATCCCAGGAATGCAAGGATTCTTCAATATCCGCAAATCAATCAACGTAATACACCACATTAACAAACTGAAAAATAAAAATCATATGATTATCTCAATAGATGCAGAGAAAGCCTTTGACAAAATTCAACATCCATTTATGATAAAAACCCTCCAGAAAGTGGGAATAGAAGGGACATACCTCAACATAATAAAAGCTATATATGACAAACCCACAGCAAACATTATCCTCAATGGTGAAAAACTGAAAGCATTTCCCCTAAAGTCAGGAACAAGACAAGGGTGTCCACTCTCACCACTACTATTCAACATAGTTCTGGAAGTTTTGGCCACAGCAATCAGAGCAGAAAAAGACATAAAAGGAATACAAATTGGAAAAGAAGAAGTAAAACTTTCACTGTTCGCTGATGACATGATCCTCTACACAGAAAACCCTAGAGACTCTACCAGAAAACTACTAGAGCTAATCAATGATTACAGTAACGTTGCAGGATATAAAATCAACACACAGAAATCCCTTGCATTCCTATACACTAATAATGAGAAAATAGAAAGAGAAATTAAGGAAACTATTCCATTCACTGTTGCAACGAAAAGAATTAAATACTTAGGAATATATCTACCTAAGGAAACAAAAGACTTGTACATAGAAAACTATAAAACACTACTGAAAGCAATCCAAGAGGACACTAATAGATGGAGAAATATACCATGTTCATGGATTGGAAGAATAAATATTGTAAAAATGAGTATACTACCCAAAGTAATTTATACATTCAATGCAATCCCTATCAAGCTACCAACGATATTTTTCACAGAACTAGAACAAATAATCTCACAATTTGTATGGAAATACAAGAAACCTCGAATAGCCAAAGCAATCTTGAGGAAGAAAAATGGAACTGGGGGAATTAACCTGCCGGATTTCAGGCTCTACTAAAAAGCCACAGTCATCAAGACAGTATGGTACTGGCATAAAGACAGAAATATAGATCAATGGAACAAAATAGAAAGCCTAGAGATAAATCCACGCACCTATGGACACCTCATCTTCGACAAAGGAGGCAAGAATATAAAATGGAGAAAAGACAGTCTCTTTAACAAGTGGTGCTGGGAAAACTGGTCAGCCACTTGTAAAAGAATGAAACTAGAACACTTCCTAACACCATACACAAAAGTAAACTCAAAATGGATTAGAGAGCTAAATGTAAGACCAGAAACTATAAAACTCCTAGAGGAGAACGTAGGCAAAACAGTCTCCGACATAAATCACAGCAGGATCCTCCATGACCCACCTCCCAGAATATTGGAAATAAAAGCAAAAATAAACAAATGGGACCTAATTAAAATCAAAAGCTTCTGCACAGCAAAGGAAACTATAAGAAAGGTGAAAAGACAGCCTTCAGAATGGGAGAAAATAATAGCAAATGAAGCAACGGATAAAGGATTAATCTCCAAAATATACAAGCAGCTCCTGCAGCTCAATTCCAGAAAAATAAATGACCCAATCAAAAAATGGGCCAAAGAACTAAACAGACATTTCTCCAAAGAAGACATAAAGATGGCTAACAAACACATGAAAAAATGCTCAACATCCCTCATAATCAGAGAAATGCAAATCAAAACCACAATGAGATACCATTTCACACCTGTCAGAATGGCTGCTATACAAAAGTCTACATGCAATAAATGCTGGAGAGGATGTGGAGAGAAAGGAACCCTCTTACACTGTTGGTGGGAATGCAAACTAGTACAGCTACTATGGAGAACAGTGTGGAGATTCCTCAAAAAACTGGAAATAGAACTGCCATATGATCCAGCGATCGCACTCCTGGGCATACACACCGAGGAAACCAGAATTGAAAGAGACACATGTATTCCAATGTTCACTGCAGCACTGTTTATAATAGCCAGGACATGGAAGCAACCTAGATGTCCATCTGCAGACGAATGGATAAGAAAGCTTTGGTACATATACACAATGGAGTATTATTCAGCCATTAAAAAGAATACATTTGAATCAGTTCTAATGAGGTGGATGAAACTGGAGCCTATTATACAGAGTGAAGTAAGCCAGAAAGAAAAACACCAATACAGCATACTAACGCATATATATGGAATTTAGAAAGATGCAAATGATAACCCTGTATACGAGACAGCAAAAGAGACACAGATGTATAGATCAGTCTTTGGGACTCTGTGGGAGAGGGTGAGGGTGGGATGATTTGGGAGAATGGCATTGAAACACGTATGTTGTCATATGTGAAATGAATCACTAGTTCAGGGTCAATGCATGTTATAGGATGCTCGGGGCTGGCATGCGGGATGACTCAGAGGGAGGATGAAGGGAGGAGGGAGGTGGGAGGGGGGTTCAGGAGGGGGAACTTATGTAAACCCGGGGCGAATTCATGTCAATGTATGGCAAAACCAACCAATATAATATTGTAAAATAATTTGCCTCCAATAAAAAATAAATTAATTACAAAAAAATAAAAATAAAAATAAATTAATTAATTTTTAAAAAAAGAAAAAACTTCTCAGAATTAAAAAAAAAGTAAGATACTACCTCATACTCATTAGAACAATTAGAATGGCTAAAATTTGAGACACCTATAGTATCAAAAGTAGGTGAGGATGTGGAGCAACTACAATACTGGAAGTATACGATGTCATGACAACTTTAGAAAACTTTTTGTCATATTAACCATGTATCTTCCATTTTACTGAGCAGTCTTACTCCTAAGTATTTATTCAAGGAAAAGAAAAGAGACGTCTACTTAAATTATTGTACCTGAAGGATTACAACAGCTTTATCCATTAATAACGAAGAACTCAAAGCAAACAAAACTGTTGTTTGTTGCCCATCAACAAGGGGATACAACAAAATATAGCTTATCCTTACACTAGAGTACTAGACAGCTAACAACTACAATAAAAGCAGAGCCATGTAAATAATATGAATCATTTTAAAAAATTACCTTGTGCAAAAGAAGTTGAACACAAAAAGTACAGACACTGTATGTTTTTATATAAAAGTGTGGAATTTACAGAAAGTGAAAGTCGTTCAGTCGTGTCCAACTCTTTCCGACCCCATGGACTACACAGTCCACTGAATTCTCCAGGCCAGAATACTGGAGTGGGTAGCCTTTCCCTTCTCCAGGGGATCTTCCCAACCTAGGGATTGAACCCAGGTCTCCCGCATTACAGGCGGATTCTTTACCAGTTGAGCCACAGGAAGATTAATTATCTGATTTTTATCTACAAAAATAAAAATCAGATAATTAATCTTCTGTCTGCCTGAGACAGAGGTATATGGAGTAACTACAAAGGTGCAGTAGAAAAATTTCCAAGACAATGTAAATGTTTACATTTATTTGTATCTTTATTGCTGCTTCGATTATATGGTATACACATTTACCAAAAAAAAAATTGTGCACTTAAAAGTGTTATTTGCAAATTGTTTCTATAGAGTATGAAAATTTTATAATTATTAAATGATTGTAAAAACAAGTTTGCACTGAGGTTGTTTAATCATCCTCTTCATCACTAGCTTCCCAGAGGAAAGCTGGAAGCAAATTGCCATCAGAGAGAAGTTACAAAGAAACAGAGAAAATGACTATGGATGGATAGAAGAAAATGTGAAAGCAAAAGGGAAAAGTGGGTGAAGAAATGAATTAAAGAATAGGAAAAACTTTGGGGAATTTATGGTACAAATTTTTAAAGCACGTAATCTTCTAGCCCTGGTGTTAATAATGGGAAGGGTCTAGAGGGGCTGG
Organism: Moschus berezovskii; assembly: GCF_049115385.1. Classification (NCBI taxonomy): domain Eukaryota; kingdom Metazoa; phylum Chordata; class Mammalia; order Artiodactyla; family Moschidae; genus Moschus; species Moschus berezovskii. Next base: position 9,666,140 of record NC_142468.1, read on the forward strand.
TGAATATGATTTTCAAGAAAATTTTAGGTAGTTAAATGTCAAATCCTTTTATCTGCTTATAGAATGACTTTTGATTTAGCTACTTCCCTTCCTTTTTATAATAGAATGTTAATTTAGCATCTGTTTATCCTGCGCATCCTGAAATAATGCAAAGACAACATTTCATCGCCTTATAGAAACCCATGTTCCAATGGAATAATTAAAACATGACACGAGCTGAGACAGACATGCACGTGGTGTTTATTATTGGAGCACAATGGAAAGGCATCTTGGAGAGGATAAAGGTTTCTGAAGGCTTCCCGGGTAAGTCAGTGAAAGGATGGTGGCAGAAAAAGGGAAAGAACATTTCAGCTGGAAAATTAGCATAAAGAAAAGCACAGAACCATTGGAATACAGAATAACAGATTTGGGATATACACAGATTATAACAGTAAGATTAGAGGGAGCCAGATTATGGAGGGCTTCCATTGCTACATTAAGCACTCTGAACCACTGTTTTGTTTCTTTGTTTTGACAGATCCTACAGAAGCAGGATGAACATACGTTTGCTTGGTACAATCATAACATAACACCCACCAACTAGTGCCCTGGGGAAACAGATCAGCAGAAATTTATAAGGTAGGCAGTAAAATGATCGCCTTAGTATTCTACTTACTCACAGTGCCTTGGAATAATGAGCAGGCCAGTATTTTACAGGGTACTGTACTCAAAATTCCAAAAAAACAGAAGGATGTTCTATTCATCACTGGGGGTTGGAATGCAAAGGTAGGAAGTCAAGAGATACCTGGAGTAACGGGCAAGTTTGGTCTTGGAGTACAGAATGAAGCAGGTGACCGAATTCTGCCAAGAGAACGCACTGGTCATATAAAACCCCCTTTTACAACAACACAAGAGACGACTTTTCACACGGACATCACTAAGTGGTAAATACCTAATCAGTTTGGTTATATTCTTTGTAGCCGAAGATGGAGACACTTTATATAGTCAGCAAAAACAATACCTGGAGCTGACTGTGGCTCAGATCATCAGATATTTTTGGCAAAATTCAGTCTTAAACTTAAGAAAGAGGGGGAAATGGCTAGGCTAGCCAAGTATGACTTAAAATCAAACCCCCTATGAATATCCAGTGGAGGTGATGAATAGATTCAAGGAATTAGATCTAGTAACAAGTGTGCCTGAAGATCTATGGACAGAAATCTATAATATCGTACAGGAAGCAGAGAACAAAACCGTCTCAAAGGAAAAGCAAAGCAAAGAGGAAAAGTGGTTATTTGAAGAGGCTTTACAAATAGCTGAAGAAAGAAGTGAAAAGCAAGGGAGAAAGGGAAAGGTTCAGTTCAGTTCAGTTCAGTCGCTCAGTCGTGTCCGACTCTCTGCGACCCCATGAATCACAGCACGCCAGGCCTCCCTGTCTATCACCAGCTCCCAGAGTTCATTCAAACTCATGTCCACAGAGTTGGTGATGTCATCCAGCCATCTCATTCTCTGTCATCCCCTTCTCCTCCTGCCCCCAACCTTTCCTAGCATCAGAGTCTTTTCCAGTAAATGCAGGATTCCAAAGAAGAGCAAGGAGACACAAGAAGGCCTTTTTCAATGAACAGTGTGTACAAACAGAGGAAAACAACAGACGGGGAAGGACTAGCAATCTCTTTAGGAAAACTGGAAATATCAAGGAACATTTTGCCCAAAGCTGGGCATAATAAAGGGCAGAAACAGTAGCTGCCTAGTAGGAGCAGAAGAGATCAAGAAGAGATGGAAAGAACACACAAAAAACGTGTACAAAAAAGATCTTAATGAACCAGATAACCACAATCACACTCCAGAACCAGACATTCTGGAGTGTGAAGCCAAGTGGACCTTAGGAAACACCGCTGTCAATAAAGTTAGTGGATGCGGTGGAATTCCAGTAGAGCTATTCAAAACCCTAAGAGATGATGCTATCAAAGTGTTGTACTCAATATGACAGCAAATCTGGAAGACAGAGCAGTAGCCACAAGACTGGAGAGGTCAATCCTCATCCCAATTCCTAAGAATGGCAGTACTAAAGAATGTTCAAAGTATCAGAAAATTGAGCTCATCTCCCATGCTAGGAAGGTCATGCTTAAAATATTGCATGCTAGGCTTCAGCATTACTTGAACCAAGAATTTCCAGACATCCAAGCTGGTTTTAAAAGAGGCAGAGGAACCAGAGATCAAATTGCCAACATTCACTGGATCATAGAGAAAGCAAGGGGATTCTGGAAAAACATCTACTTCTGCTTCATTGACTGCGGAAACAAACTGTGGAAAGCTGTTAGAGCTATATGATACCAGACCGCATTGCCTTCTCCTGAGAAACCTATATGTGGGTCAAGAGCAACAGTTTGGACCCTGCACAGGACAACTGATTGGTTCAGGATTGAGAACTGAGTAGGACAGGGCTGTCTGTTGTCATCCTGTTTGTTAACCTATATGCTGAGTACATCATGAGCAATGCTAGGCTGGATAAGTTACAAGCTGGAATCAAGACAGGCGTGTGAAACTTCAACAACCTCAGATATGCAATACCACTCTAACGGGAGGCCTGGCGTGCTGCAGTCCATGGAGTGGCAAAGAGTTGGACACAACTAGGCGACTGATAAACACTCAAAACAATCTTTGGCAGGGAAGCCTATGTCCCAGCACCACTACATCAATGATGCTTTTGATCTAAAGAAAATATCTGGTCTTTATATAATGTGACACATGTCATTTTATATATCATATATACATGGTCTAAACACCAAATCAAAACTGAAGATATTCAAATTCTAGAACCTTAAAAAGGCAAAAGTTGGGGTAATATCAAGAGTTTCAGGTTTTTAAAATAAGGGTAGCAAAGAGTTTGGAGAAATAGGTTCAAATATATGCTTACGTTGGGTCCTGACCAACTTGGGAACATGGGAGGATATGGAAGATCCTGCTACACAAAGAATTTGTCCCAAGTGAAAATGGACAGTTGTCTTTTTCAGAAAGTGTCAATATGGCCAAGTACAGAGGGTGGAAAGGAAGACATGCTACTGAAGCTTGGCAACAAGTGAAAAGATTGCAGAAAGACTCCGCCAGTTTATGGCTAACCTTCTTCCTCCTAAAAAAGATTGAGATAACCTAGATGAGTTAATAATTCCTAATCTAAAAATATCTACTTCTGCTTCATTGAATACACTAAAGCCTTTGCCTATATGGGTCACAACAAATTGTGAAAAATTCTTAGAGATGGGAATACCAGACCACCTCATCTGAGAAATCGGTATGCAGGTCAGAAAACAACAATTAGAACTGGACATGGAACAATGGACTGGTTCCAAATTGGGAAAGGAGTATGTCAAGGCTGTATATTGTCACCCTGCTTATTTAATTTATATGCAACAACATCATGCAAAATGCTGGGCTAGATGAAGCACAAGCTGGAATCAAGATTGCAGGGAGAAACATCAACAACCTCAGATATGCAGATGACACCACCCTTACGGCAGAAAGTGAAGAAGAACTAAAGAGCCTCTTGATGAAAGTGAAAGAGGAAAGTGAAAAGCTGGCTTAAAACTCAATGTTCAGAAAACTAAGAGCATGGCATCTGGTCCCATCACTTCATGGCAAATAGATGGGGAAACAGTGGAAACAGTGACAGACTATTTTCTTGGGCTCCAAAATCACTGAAGATGGTGACTGCAGCCATGAAATTAAAAGATGCTTACTCCTTGGAAGAAAAATTATGAGCAACTAGACAGAATATTGAAAAGCAGAGACATTACCTTGCCAACAAAGATCCATCTAGTCCAAGCTGTGTTTTTTCCAGTAGCCATGTATGAATGTGAAAGTTGGACTATAAAGAAAGCTGAGCACCGAAGAACTGATGCTTTTGAACTATGGTGCTGGAGAAGAGTCTTGAGAGTCCCTTGGACTGCAATGAAATCACACCAGTCAATCTGAAAGGAAATCAGTCCTGAATTTCACTGGAAGGACTGATGCTAAAGCTGAAGCTCTGATATTTTGGCTACCCGATTAGAAGAACTGACTCACTTGAAAAGACCCTGATGCTGGGAAAGATTGAAGGCGGGAGAAGAAGAGGACGACAGAGGATGCGATGGTGGGATGGCATCACCAACTCAATGGACATGAGTTTGAGTGTACTCCAGTAGTTGTTGATGGACAGGAAAGCTTGGCATGCTGCAGTCCATGAGGTCGCAAAGATTCAGACATGATGGAGCAACTGAACTGACTGAACCTAAAAACGTGATTTTACTTTACTGATTATATCAGAACTTACGTGTCAAAAGTACATGTCAATCCTTTATAGAGGTAGGTGGCCAAATCAGATAGGAAACTCCTATAATCAGCAAAGAGGATATATTTGTTGTTTTAGAAGAGCTTTCTCCCTTTGACTTTCTCATTACCTATCTACCCAGTTCAGCAGCCACTACAGACATTGCACACATATTGCTCATACAGTCAGGTGCACATTTGATTATACTTGAAAATTCAGAGAATAGAATGACATGGAAGGCACCAACAAGTTTGTTCTCCTCTGCCTTTAAAAGTTTGCATATTTCATCACCTAAAGCAAACTTTTTATTGCACCATTTATAGGGCAGTCTGAAAGGCATTGCGCATTCTACTATATAGAGTCGGGGGAAAAAATAACAACCAGAATTTAGCAATTTTCTTTCTTCTTAAAAAGAGAACACAGTTAACCTAAAAGCAACAATCAACTTAATATTTAGAGCCACTTTTACAGTTTGAGCAAATAGCATTGAAACATGTACATTACCACATGTAGAATGGATGACCAGTGAGAGTTTGATGCATGAAGCAGGGCACCTAGAGCCAGTGTTCTGTGACAGCCTGGAGGGGTGAGGTGCTGAGGGTCGTGGGAGAGGGGTTCAGGAGGGGGGAACACACGGATACCTGTGGCTGATCCATGCTAATGCATGGCAAAAGCCATCACAATATTGTAATTATCCTCTAATTAAAATAAATAAAATTTAAGAAAAGAGTGAACTCTGGGAGTTGGTGATGGACAGGGAGGCCTGGCGTGCTGTGATTCATGGGGTCGCAAAGAGTTGGACATGACTGAGCGACTGAATTGAACTGAACTGAAGAAAAGAGAATATGAAGTGTTGTTTTTTTTTTTCTTAATAAGAATACTAAGCTATTGAATTTACTGTGCAAGGCCTCACACCAGTCACTGACACAGAAGACAGCCAGATACACATTATTTTTGCCTTTCTGCATTCAATCCAATTTTAAGATGGACTGCGAGTGAGTCAAGTCACATTCAGCATCTCAAGGAATAAAGCTTTAATCATGTCACAGGAAAGGCAATTTCGACCTAATAGATTTCATTAGACTGTGAATTTTAGGTTAAAGGCATTTCTACAAGCATTGCTATGGAGTGAAATACAACATTGTTAAAAAATGTTCCTCAGTACCTGCCTTACTTAGTATAGTCTTGCTATTTCTAGTTATGCTCCTATGGACCCCACTAAGGATCGTGCTCTTACAATGTTTATATCCTTCCAGTGACTTGAATTTGTTTAGTAAAATCTACAGGAGAATAAGACCTTCCTTACTATGGTAGCATATTTAACCTCTGGGGAATGTCTGTTTTCACATAATTATGCACAGATTTCATATTTATACAAATATTTTGTGCCTGCAGGGGGTGTAAAATGGATCTCCCTCATGAATATTCAACACTGCCATTTCTTCTAGTAAGACACAAACATCTTTCTTTGTGGATACTAAACACTAGGCTGTCTATATATTTTCTCCTTCATTCTTTGCTTGCATAAACCTGATGAGATTCCGGGGCTGCCAAAGCAGACATTAATTTTCCCAGGAACAGCAATATTCTAATATCTCCACCCAAATGATTCAGTAGAAGTTTTCAGATTTTCAGTATCACATGGATTTCTCCATATATAGTTCTAGATGCACAAACTACAGTGATACATTTAAACAGCTTGGCTTTGAATTGTGATAGAAAGCAGCTAGGAGGCACAGGGCGCCTGTAATGGCAGTCTCTGTGTCTGCTCATGCTCAGATTTCAAATCCAACAGTAACGAGAGACAAGTGAGCAGCCTGTGGAAAGAAATTTGGAAATTCTTTAAAGTGAGCAGTTTCTCTTATATAATAACATTGTTCACATAAAGAATTGTCATTGGTTCCTTTACACATTCAATAGATGTTCTGAGCATCCAGTGTGCCAGGAAGTGTTCGAGGTTCTGAGAATACAGTAGAGAACAAAAGAGATAAAGTCCCTATTATGATGGAGTTTACAATCCTAGAGGATGGGAGACAAAACAGATAATAAACGAATGGATGAATCAAGAGTAAGTAGTGGTGAGCACTATAAAGGTGATAATATGACAATTTGATGCGTTACTTTTCACAGATATATGTGTATTATTTCACAGTTACAAGTGAATTGTTTCATTTACAATAATAGCATAAAACTTAGCATGGGTTGTGTCACTGTAAAGGTTAGAGACAAGAAAAGAGTAACTGAATAAACCACTTGCCTGTTATCAACACAGCTACTACAGAGCAGAAATGTGGATTCAATGCATCGCAACTAATTCCAGCTTCAAGGGTTTCCTTCCTCAGGGACCATGATCTTAAGGGGTTCAGCTGTTCACTCATTTTACCATGATTCTCAAAAACGACCTTCAGAAAGTCAAGATACAAAGGATACAAGTATGGTTGGGACTTTCTGGACTAAACATTAACACTCAAAAGGGATTGAACAGCAAGAAAATTGTAGCCAGCTAAATGAAGACTGTGGTAAAATAGGAACTGTATCTTAGAGGAGGGGAAATAGTATTTTCTAGGATAGATATAGGAAAGATGTTCCATTGCTTCTCAACCAATTTCAGAGGATTGCCTCATACAAGTGTGAAAGTGGGAGCTTTGGTGAGAGGCTGAAGGAACATGTAGCATTAAGAAATTAGAAAAGCCTGGATTTCAGGCCTCCAAATGGCAACCCATTCCAGTGTTCTTGCCTGTAGAATCCCAGGGACAGGGGAGCTTGGTGGGCTACCGTCTATGGGGTCGCGCAGAGTCGGACACGACTGAAGTGACTTAGCAGCTATCGATTAGTCCAACCCAGATGATGCAAACAGAATTGGAGGTCATGCCCAGAAATAAAGACTATACATTTTCCTTGCATTGTGTGTGTGTGTATGTATGTTTCCTTCTGAGGTGTGTGTTTCCTTCTGGGGTAAGGATAGGACTCCAAAGGGGGAAGTGAAATCTCATCAAGGTGCTCCAAGAAACTATCAAAAAGGGCTAGTACAAAAAGGGTCCTAGAAATGCTCTCCATACCACCTGGAGAAACTTGACTCCTTAGGCCCTGTGCTTTTGCAACAATTTCCCTGCCTTGGGAATGCCTCCACAGATTTCTTGGGTCCCTTTGCTACAGTAAGCCAATTAGAACGGGATTCACAGGCTTTGTGTAGGAATGAATGACTCGCTTTCCCTGAGGCCCCTACATCCATAAAACAGCAGAGAGAGGGTGATAATATGCAAATATTGACGTGTGCCCCTTCTCTATAAACCAACAGACTGTCACAATGGTGAAAACTGCCTGAAGATAATCTAGAGGAAGCTTTGAGACCAATGATTAATCCTAACCTGTTGATTGTGGTCCCAGCTGTGACAGTGAGCTCCCAACTTCCCCTATCCAGTTGGAAGCTCTTGGCTGAGGAGTTATGACTATAAAGACTGCATTATATTAATCTGTCCCTAATCATGACAGTGAGTTTTGCCTCCTGACTCAGAGCTCTTTCTCCCCCTCAGACAGCAAAGCCATTATTAAAGCAGCCACCTTGAAAAGTACAGCGCTTTCTCTAGTATTTCTGAAAGAGGGGAGTTCTTGAATTTCTTCATGTTAGCATATTCTTTATCCATTCTCATGAAAAACTCAAGGGATACAGACAGCTTTAAAATAATTCCCCACAAGGTCTTTGTAGGTATTCAAATCCTTTCAAATCTGAAACCACCCTGAAAAAGCATGTAGAGAAAAATGGACTAGATGGCTCACTGAAATAAGCCTTTTCCATCTCTACGAGCAAAGATTTTTATGAGAACAATGAAAATGCTGCAGAGCTGTGATTTTTTAAAAAAATAAAATAAAATGGGATGTTGAATCTGTCAGGCTAGCTTTAGTTAAGAAATTCAGAGAGGGCTAAAACAAGGACACAAACTATTAGATTGAAGGGCTCCCAAATAAAACATTAGTGCTCAATGATGGGGTCATGAGAGTTTTGGGGTTTTTTTTAGATTTAAATTTTTTGAGCACTCTGACACTTGGCAGAAATATACAATATACAAATATTGCATATTTCTGAGTGAAATCTTGGAATTCAAAGAAGAGTGAGTGAGCTAAAAATTGGCATTCTGGAAAATTAGACGAATGATCTAGATTGACAAACTTGATTTAGATGAAACTTTTAAAAATTAAATTTTAAATAGACATCATAAACTATTCAAGAGGTACAATGAAAGCCAACCATCTCAGTCACCCCGTCCTCAGTCCTGGCATTTGATCTCTCCTTTAAAATATAAAAGGCTAATTGGTTCTCTAGGCAAGGACGAACCCATTCTTTTTAATCAACTATATACTTATTCCAGATCAACAATGAAAGCACTTAGTAATCAAAAAGCCTTCTAGAAACACAAGTCCCACATCAGATTCATTCTGGAAGCTATAGGCAGCCAAGGAGTCCAGCCATGTGGACATTTTAAAGGATTGCAGCCATGACCTTGAAACCAACCCTAGGAATCTGGACTGCATGTGATCATGATAGAAAATAAAGCCCTTCATCTTAAAGACTGTAGAAAGCTGAACTAAGTAGAGGATGATGACCTAACGACCCCCGGTGCTGAAATGAAGTGGAAGTGGATCTACAGCCAACACCAGTTAAAGAGCCACAAAAAGAAATCACGTTTTCAGAAAAGAGAGAAGATAATTGCTTTGATGTTTCTAGTCACGCTACCGATCTATAACATTATCACAGAGATGTCTTAAGTCTGTTCAAGTTGCAATAACAAAATACTACAGAGCAGCTTATCAATATGCATTTCGTATGGTTCTGGGGAATGGGAAATCCAGGAAGATGGTTCCAGCATGGTCTGCTCTTCTATGTTGCAGAATTCTCATGATGCTCTCACATGACAGGAGGGGGCTAGGGACCTCTCCACATCCTCTTTAATAAGACTTTAATCCCTTATTTATGAGGGTTCCACCCTTAGACTTCAGTACCTCTCAAAGGCCCCAGCTACTCAGACCATCAGCTTTGGAGGTCAGGCTTTCAACATACAAACTTGGGGACAATGTAAACCTTCAGACCATAGCGGTAGAAACAGCTGTGAAAGGAAGAAAGTAGGAGAGGTTCCACGTCTGTCACACTCAGGGGTGTGTGTGCTCATTTTGACTCTTTACAACCCCACAGACTATAACCTGCCATGCTCCTCTGTCAATGGGATTCTCCAAGCAAGAATACTGAGAGAGTTGCCATGCCTTCCTCCACAGGATCTTCCCAACCCAGGGATTGAACCCACATCTCTTGCATCTCCTGCATTAACAGGCAGATTCTTTACCACTCCCCCACCACACTTTGGGGATATTTCAGTGTGCAAAAGGGGATCTCAAGTACTCAGCTTTTAGCGAGGGCTGAACTTGAATGCAATAGTGTTAAGTAGTTGGATGGACTGCATTGTGGTTCAGGAGGACTTGGGTTACATCCTTAATTTTCCAGTAGCCATGTAGCCATAAGTGAATTAATTGTATATATCTAAATTTTAGTCTCCTTATGTGTACAATCATGGTAAATATCATCTCAGAGCAATACTAAAGCATCTGTGGTACAAACTGCAATTTTCCTTAGTCATAGAAGACTTAATTAGTCATACAGGTGGTGCCAGTGGTAAAGAATCCATCTGCCAATACAGGAGACATAAAAGACACAGGTTTGAACCCTGGGTTGGGAAAATCCCCTGGAGGAGGGCCTGGCAACCCCATTCCAGTATTTTTGCATGGAGAATCCCATGGACAGAGGAGCCTGGAGGGCTATAGCCCACAAGGTGGCAAAGAGTCAGACATGACTTAAGCGACTTAGCACACATGCATGCACATGGCCAGGGGAAAGACTTTTGTTTTCCTTCCTGTGATAAAATTTTGTCCACCAGTGTATGAACAGAACGTCATGTGAGAGCTTGCTCACAGCACACCAGGATACACTGCTATTTTCTTACTTACTCCTCCCTCCATTCCACTGCTTTGGCCTAAAATCTGAGTTCACCGAGTTTGTTAATTTGGATTCTCGTGACCTTATAAAAGGTCAACTTCTTTGTTACCTGAAGCTGAAACAGTTTAAGCAGAATGCCTTAAAGAAATACTCTGAACAGAAGACAAAACTGTGGCCCTGAGATTTAAGAATTTTCCATTAAGACTGCAACAGAAGCCATCTAAATTATAAAGATCAGATTAAAGAAATTGCCTTACCAATAATGGAACCCATTATGGTATCAGATGTAACAGTTGTTAACACTGTTTGCCTTAGGTGTACATAGTTGGCTTATACCTCTCCATCCTTTGTGAAGATTGGGTGGTGGCCTGGTTACTTGGGCCAGTGAAATGTTGAGTGGAATGCACATTTTTCTGACATAATCATTAAAGTCAGTTCAGAATCATTAAAGTTCAGAATATTCCCTTCCTTCTTTAATGATCCTGGCAGCATGTGTCAAAAAGCAACTCTGCCAGCCTAGGTCCCTGAGTGACTACTGAGATGAGTTTCCTGCCAAACCTTCACTTTTCTAAGCTTCTGAGATTTTCGGATTGTCTTATGCTAATTGATACAGATATCTGCAGGAGCCATTCCATGAAGGTGCTGAGGAATGGGTGGAGCTCAAATACTAATAAATCTAAGATCAGAGTAATTTAGTTTAATAACTATGTACAGGGATGTTCTGGTTATGGTTAACATAAAACAAACTGGAAGCCTGCTAATTGCTTTTTTCAAGGAAACTGCAAGTGTGGCCTTATAAAAATCTATAATGTTCCATTCCCAGTGCCATCCCTGGGCCCTCTAACCTGCACTAGCAAGAACTGGGATTTGAATCTGTATAGATCTAGGAAACCAAATGTCTAATGCCCACCGTACTTAGAGTCAGGGAGGATGATGAATAATGAAGGATCCCAAAAATACAGGGCCTGCTAGAAAGTAGGAGGGGAGTCTTCTAGAGAGGCTTATAAATCAATTTCCAGAAAAGTGAACACTGTTACGTGGCCTAATGACCTGGTGACAGTTATGTATAACCTTTTATCCTCTTTTCTAAATGGAACTTGAGTTTGTAATTTTATCCCACTTCCACCATGGGAATGGTGAGTGTGGTATGCAAATCCACCTGTTAGTTTCCAGAGCAGTAAGAACCATATCTAAACAATCTCAAAGGGATTATTCATTAGAGACCTCAGACTTTGAGAGAGATGTGAGTGGTAAGATTAAGGTGTGGATTTTCCAAGTGGGCCAGGGGTAAATGATCCGCTGGCCAATGCAGGAGACTCAAGAATCTTGGGTTTCATCTCTGGGTTGAGAAGATCCCCTCGAGTAGGAAATGGCAACCCACTCCAGTGTTCTTGTCTGGAAAATTTGATGGCAGGCCACAGTCCATGGGGTCACAAAGAGTCAGACCCAACTGAGGGCACATGCACACAGGATAAAGGTGTAGGTTTCTTTCGGGAAGGCGTTGAGCAGCTGCTTGCATCACTATTTAGGTGGCCAATGTGATGGACTGTGTAAAAGACTCCAACTTGTCCCACAATATCTGTTTTTTTCTGTTGTATTACAAACTTTTCGCTAAGATTATTTATATTAATATATGTGTGAGTGTGTGTGTGTGTATGTATGGAACAGAGATTCAGAATGGAGACTTAGAACAGAGAACCTAGAATGGGGACTTAAAGAGTGGAGACTTAAAGACTACAGCATATACTTTAGCTTCCCTTGTAGCTATGTTTAGATTCCAGAAAATGGAATATAAGTGAAATTTTCATGCGTTAAGATCAGAGAACATTCATTAAAAAGCAGATATCACTATGCATTCCCAATTTATTTGTTCCTTTCTTTTACCAGTGGGCTTGAATATGGATAAGATGATCTTGAACAATGAACTAAATCCTAGTGATAACTTTGGGAGACTGGTTTCTAAATAGTATGGAACAGAGTCATCATACCAGCCATGGACTATTTACTTCCAGGTTTTGTAAATGTGAGCAAAAAAGTCAGCTTCTCTTATTTAAGCTAATATTCTTTAGAATTTTTGTCAATTAAACCTACCATTTGATGACATTATGATTATAGAAGACACTGCTATAGAAGTTGTTCAATGTATGTGTTGATTATATAAAGAAGGATAAAATGTGTTGTGACTTGTAGGTCTCATACTCACTTTCTCTATAAGTGAAAATCTCTAACATGATTATTCAAATTTCTACCAAATTCTGAATCCTCATCTGCTTGAATAACACTTTTCTACTCCCCCTTACACACAAATGCCTCAATGTCTCTCCAACAAGAATTCAATAAGTTCTAGTGTTTGGCTGCTGCTGCTAAGTCACTTCAGTCATGTCCAACTCTGTGAGACCCCATAGATGGCAGCCCACCAGGCTTCCCTGTCCCTGGGATTCTCCAGGAAGGAATGCTGGAGTGGGTTGCCATTTCCTTCTCCAATGCATGAAAGGGAAAAGAGAAAGTGAAGTCACTCAGTCGTGTCCAACTCTTAGTGACCCCATGGATTGCAGCCTACCAGACTCCTCCGTCCATGGGATTTTCTAGGCAAGAGTACTAGGGTTTGGAAAACATACTATTATCTCAGGACCAGGTCTGCTATTGTTCTTTCCATCTAATCTCATCCATTAAGAGGTCTAGTAACTATCTATTCTCTGAGTCCTACTGAATATACCTAATACACAGAAGAACTATACGAAAAAAGGTCTAAATGACCCAGGTGACCATGATGGTGTGATCACTCACCTAGAGCCAGACATCCTGAAGTGTGAAGTCAAGTGGGCCTTAGGAAGCATCACTATGAACAAAGCTTATGGAGGGGATGGAATTCCAGATAAGCTGAGCTGTTTCAAATCCTGAAAGATGATGCTGTGAAAGTGCTGCACTCAATATGCCAGCAAATCTGGAAAACTCCGCAGTGGTCACAGGAAAGATCGGTTTTCATCCAATCCCAAAGAAAGGCAATGCCAAAGAATGCTCAAACTACCACACAATTGCACTCATTTCACATGCTAGCAAGAGAATACTCAAAATCCTTCAAGCTAGGCCTCAACAGTATGCTGTAAGTATGAAAACCGAGAACTTCCAGATGTACAAGCTGGATTTAGATAAAGCAGAGGAACCAGAGATCAAATCATCAACATCTGCTGCATCATAGAAAAAACAAGGGAATTCTAGAAAAACATCTAATTCTGCTTCATTGACTATGCTAAAGGCTTTGACTGTGTGGACCACACAAACTATGGAAAATTCTTAGAGATGGGAATATTAGACCGCCTTACCTGCTTCCTGAGAAGCCTCTTTGCAGGTCAAGAAGCGACAGTTGGAACAGGACATGGAACAATGAATTGGTTCAAAATTGAGAAAGGAGTATATCAAGGCTGTATATTGTCAGCCTCTTTATTTAACTTCTATGCAGAGTATATCATGTGAAATGCCAGGCTGCATGAAGCTCATGCCGGAATCAAGATTGCAGGAGAAATATCAATAACCACAGATATATAGATGACACCACTCTAATGGCAGAAAGCAAAGAGGAACTAAAGAGCCTCTTGATGAAGGTAAAAGAGGAGAGTGAAAAAGCTGACTTAAAGCTTAACATTCAAAAAAATGAAGATCATGGCATCCGGTCCCATAACTTCATGGCAAATAGATGGGGAAACAGTGGAAACAGTGAGAGACTTTATTTTCTTGGGCTGCAAAATCAGTGTGGACAGTGACTGTGACCATGAAATTAAAAGACACTTGCTCCTTGGAAGAAAAGCTATGACCAACTTAGACAGCATATTAAGAAGCAGAGACATCACTTTGCCAACCAAAGTTCATATAATTAAGGCTATGGTTTTCCCAGTAGTCATGTATAGATGTAAGAGTTGGACCATAAAGAAGGCTGAGCACTGAAGAATCAATTCTTTCAAACTGTGGTGTTGGAGAAGACTCTTGATGTCCCTTGGACAACAAGGAGATCAAACTAATCAATCCTAAAAGAAATCAGTACTGAATATTCATTGGAAGGACTGATGCTGAAGCTGAAGCTCCAAAACTTTGGCCACCTAATGCAAAGAGCTGCTTCATTGTAAAAGGCCCTGATGCTGGGAAATATTGAGGTCAGGAGGAAAAAGGGCTAACAGAGGATGAGATAGTTGGATGGCATCATCAACTCAATGGACACGAGTTTGAGCAAGCTCCAATAGACAACAAAGAACAGGAACACGCTGCAGTCCATGGGGCTGCAAAGCTTAGAACATGACTGAGCAACTAAACAGCAACAACAACTAGCTCCCTACTTCTCATTTACCCTCTGTCTCATAGTAGCTCGGAAATAGTCTGTGGTATGCCGCAGTATTTAAGACTAACTGCTATCAAAGAGAAATTTTGCTGGGCTGGCTGCTGCTGCTAAGTCACTTTAGTCATGTCCGACTCTGTGTGACCCCATAGACTGTAGCCCACCAGGCTCTTCTGTCCCTGGGATTTTCCAGGCAAGAATACTGGAGTGGGTTGCCATCTCCTTCTCCAGCTGGGCTGGCTACAGAAGCCAAAAAGACTTTACTCAAGACTATTGCAGTAAGTGTAAAGGCTATCACAGTAGGGACTCCCTATGGGCTCAGGGGTAAAGAATCCACCTGCCAGTGCAGGAGACATGGGTTCAATCCCAGGTCCAGCAAGATCCCACATACCACAGAGCACCTAAACCCCTGTGCCACAACTATTGAACCTGTGCTCTACAGCCTGGCAGCCACAACTACTGAGTCCTCGGACCTCAGGTACTGAAGCCTTCATGCCCTAGAGTTTGTGCTCCACAACGAGAGAAGCCACCCAATGAGAAGCCCACGCACCACAATTAGAGAGTAGCCCGCACAGCAGCAAAGACCCAGCACAGCCAAAAAGAGACATTGCAATCAGGGGTTACCATCAAACTTCAACTTGGCTGAACCAAAAGACACGAGAGTTTTAAGTGCTGAGATGAGTTAGCGGAAAAGCACTGAGGGACAATGGTGGCAAGTTATCAATATGATTAGGCATCTTCCTGTCAGCTAGTTGGCACCTAAGTTAGACTGCTACCCTCCAGCAGAGACTGGGAGGTAGAACACCATCCTTAATCATTTCAAAGGGATGGCCAAGTCTTTGAGAAAGACACTCCATAGTTGTTAATACTAGCGAGAGACTGAGGGAAGAATTCTCACTCAAAGGGGCATTAAAATAAAATGACATGTTTTCTAAAAGTAAATGCTCTAAGGAATGTTTGGTCAGGGACCCAGAGTCAGGAAGAAATTGGTCTGAGCTAAGTGGAATGTATTCTTGCCTGGAGAATCCCATGGACAGAAGAGCCTGGTAGGCTACAGTCCATGGGGTCACAAAGAGTCGGCTGAGCAACTTCACTTTCACTTTTCACTTAAGTGGAAGGCAAAGTCCCTTCAGTCACTAGATTGGTTAGAAGAGCCCATATAATTATTTCCATTAAAACTGGTGATGTAATTAGCCAAGGGTACGTACGTATTTTGGGCTCCAAAATCACTGCAGGTGATGACTGCAGCCATGAAATTAAAAGACACTTGTTCCTTGGAAGGAAAGTTATGACCAACTAGACAGCATATTAAAAAGTAGAGACATTGCTTTGCCAACAAAGGTCCATCTAGTCAAAACTATGATTTTTCCAGTAGTCATGTATGGATGTGAGAGTTGTACTATAAAGAAAGCTGAGCGCAGAAGAATTGATGCTTTTAAATTGTGGTGTTGGAGGAGACTCTTGAGAGTCCCTTGGACTGCATGGAGATTGAACCAGTCAATCCTAAAGGAAATCAGTCCTGCATATTCCTTGGAAGGACTGATGCTGAAGCTGAAATTCCAATACCTTGGCCACCTGATGCAAAGTACTGACTCATTTGAAAAGGCCCTGATGCTGGGAAAGATTGAAGGCAGAAGAAGGGGATGACAGAGGATGAGATGGTTGGATGGCATCACTGACTCAATGGACATGAGTTTGAGTGAACTCCAGGAGTTGGTGATAGACAGGGAGGCCTGGTGTGCTGCAGTCCATGGGGTCACAAAAAGTCGGACGTTACTGAGCCACTGAACTGAACATAAGTTCAGCAAACGTAAGTGATCACACAGAGTAGGAACAAGAGCTGCACGTTGCATAGGAGTTACTTCTGACTCCTCAGATCCTTTTGGGGAAGGGGGAAAGGAAGTGGCACAGTTAATGGTGACACTGTTTCTAAACATTACGATTTTAATCAAATCTAAGAAGAGGAACTTTGTACTAGAGGATACAGACCTTTTGGAAAGTAGCAGCTACATTATTATTCAGGAAGAGTTTATGCAGGCACCTCGTGTTTCAGTGTGTGTGTGCATGCTCAGTGGCTTCAGTCGTGTCTGGCTCTTTGTGACCCGATGGACTGTAGCCCACCAGCCTCCTCTATTCGTGGGATTTTCCAGGCAAGAATACTGAAGTGGCTTGCTGTGCCTTCCTCCAGGGGATCTTCCTGACCCAGGAATCAAACCCGCATCTCTTGCATTAAAGGCAGAATCTTAACTGTGGAGCTACTGGGGAAGCCCCCTGTGCTTCAGAAAGAGATAGTTGTAGACATTTAGAGACATCAGGCTGTTAAGCCTAATCCAGCATCCGTAATACTAACACTCTCACCCCTGGGAGGAATGAGCACTGCCGGGGCCCAGCCATCTCAGAATCTCACTACAGACTCTAGTTTTCAACCCCACTGTAAAGTCTTTTCCAAACATGCCCTCACATCTTACCTGCCTTGTTCTTTTAACACCTCACCTAAATAAATAATTCTTTTAGCTCTTGCGTACATGCGTGCTAAGTCGTTTCAGTCATGTCCAACTCTTTGCGACCTCATGAACTGTAGCCCGCCAGGCTCCTCTGTCCATGGAATTCTCCAGGCAAGCATGCTGGAGAGGATTGCCATGAACTTCTGCAGGGGATCTTCCCAACCCAGGGATCAAAGCCGAGTCTGTTACATCTCATGCCTTAGGAGGAAGGTTCTTTACCACTAGCACTGTCAAGAACAATGCACTCAACACTGTGTCAGCCATGTAAAAGAAATACTTGGAGAGGGAAGGAGAACTCTCTACTTGTCTCCAGGACTGTAAATACAATTCAGCTAAACTGGTTGCTAAAATATGCTAAAGAATGTCAGAGTAGCTGTGGATTATTTACCAGCATTCATGGACTTTGCCTTTGTGGGTTGGATAGTTTTTTGCTGGTTTAGTTTGAACTCGATTCCAGGACCTGAGTTCAGTTCAGGTCAGGTCCATAAAACCTCTTGTCAGCTCCCTGGACGAAAGGCCAGCCAAGACATTTTTCGTGGAAAGAGGCAGGGACACAGGAGTCAGCCCAAGCTTACGGCCATATTCCAAGTCTCAATTCAACTCCTATTTTCTAAGATCCCATCAAAATAAGTTATGCAGCCAAGGCCAGCATCCAGCGAGGAGGAAAACGTACCCTTTCCACAGAGGTCAGAGAAAAAGAAAGGATATTTCTCAACAATAATCCAATTTACAATAGAAACCAAGGACCCCATCCTATCTGAATTTTCTTCAGAGAGATAAATTGAGGTCCAGTTAAAGCTTTTCTGTGGCCCCTCAAGCTGTAGATACTGAGTTCCTACATTATCCTCCTTCACCCTACCCGACATGAAGAAGTCACCTGATCGAAGGGAAAATGAGACTCCTAAGTGTTTAGGGATTTTCTTATTATGAGTGTGAAAGACTCAGACATCAATTCCTTCTTTCCAGGAACCAAAGGGCAGGCCAGGGGGCACTGTTTCGGCCTTGCATGACTGAGGGCTGGCTGATAGGGAGAAATAACTCTGCCAATCACACAGGAAGAATTAACCACCCACCACTCTTGAGCACAGGCCAATAGTCTGGATTAGATTAACATTCTCTATTGCTACTGCTTAGGCTTTTCTCACAAATGCTAATGAAGCAATTTCAGAAGGCTGGAAGGTGATTGTTGGCACAGTGTAGGCAAACCTTATTTAGGGACCTGGTAAACAGAAACTAGATTCAGATTTACAGATTCAATACTTGATAAATTGAAAGCAAAGTGCTTGGCTGCTGGTTCTCTTCGGCCCACTGTAAGCAACCCTCTCCTGTCACCTCATTTATCTACTGTGAGAATTCCAGCAAATGTGATTTCTCTTCTGTTCATTTACTCATGCTCTTTGAATTGATGTCTCAGCTGTGTTTCTGTGTCTACTCGCTCCTTTAGCTCAAATCAAACTGTTTATTCCCTAAAAGCCAGAAGCTTCCACAGAGAACTAAGCAACCATTTCTAAGCATCTAGAGAATTGTGTTTTTGTGCTATAAAATTTGAGGAAGGGAGTTTAACAGGAACTGAAAATTTTTTAACTAAAAGAAATCCCTTTCAGTTAGAACTTATGTTTACTTTTGGACCAGAAGCAATAACACTGAGCCAAACTCACTCTAATTGCAGTGATGTCTTTAGTTATGAGAACCCAAATTACCCCAAACTTAGTTAATTGGAATTTAAGCAAAACTTATATCATGCAATATCTGTAAGTGGCAAGGTCGGAAGTTTGTACTTTTCTTCAATCCAGTGGGAGCCTTAAGGTTAGTTCAGTTCAGTAACTCAGTCATGTCCGACTCTGCAACCCCGTGAACTGCAGCACACCAGGCCTCCCTGTCCATCACCAACTCCCGGAGTTTACCCAAACTCATGTCCATTGAGTCGGTGATGCCATCCAGCCATCTAATCCTCTGTCATCCCCTTCTCCTCCTGCCCTCAATCTTTCCCAGCATCAGGGTCTTTTCAAATGAGTCAGCTCTTCACATAACGTGGCCAAAGTGTTGGAGTTTCAGCTTCAACATCAGTCCTTCCAATAAACACTCAGGACTGATCTCCTTTATTTTTTTTTTTGTAATTTATTTTTTATTGTAGGCAAATTATTTTACAATATTATATTGGTTGGTTTTGCCATACATTGATATGAATTTGCCCCGGGTTTACATAAGTTCCCCCTCCTGAACCCCCCTCCCACCTCCCTCCTCCCTTTATCCTCCCTCTGGGTCATCCCCGCATGCCAGCCCCGAGCATCCTATAACATGCATTGACCCTGAACTAGTGATTCGTTTCACATATGACAACATACGTGTTTCAATGCCATTCTCCCAAATCATCCCACCCTCACCCTCTCCCATAGAGTCCCAAAGACTGGTCTATACATCTGTGTCTCTTTTGCTGTCTCGTATACAGGGTTATCATTTGCATCTTTCTAAATTCCATATATATGTGTTAGTATACTGTATTGGTGTTTTTCTTTCTGGCTTACTTCACTCTGTATAATAGGCTCCAGTTTCATCCACCTCATTAGAACTGATTCAAATGTATTCTTTTTAATGGCTGAATAATACTCCATTATGTATATGTACCAAAGCTTTCTTATCCATTCGTCTGCAGATGGACATCTAGGTTGCTTCCATGTCCTGGCTATTATAAACAGTGCTGCAATGAACATTGGAGTACACGTGTCTCTTTCAATTCTGGTTTCCTCGGTGTGTATGCCCAGGAGTGCGATTGCTGGATCATATGGCAGTTCTATTTTCAATTTTTTGAGGAATCTCCACACTGTTCTCCATAGTGGCTGTACTAGTTTGCATTCCCACCAACAGTGTAAGAGGGTTCCTTTCTCTCCACATCCTCTCCAGCATTTATTGCATGTAGACTTTTGGATAGCAGCCATTCTGACTGGTGTGAAATGGTATCTCATTGTGGTTTTGATTTGCATCTCTCTGATTATGAGGGATGATCTCCTTTAGGATGGACTGGTTGGATCTCCTTGCAGTCCAAGGGACTCTCAAGAATCTTCTCCAAAACCACAGTTCAAAAGCATCAATTCTTCTGTGCTCAGCTTTCTGTATAGTCCAACTCTTACATTCACACATGAATACTGGAAAATCCATGACCTTGACTAGACAGAACTTTGTTGACAAAGTAACATCTCTGCTTTTTAATATTCTGTCTAGGTTGGTCATAACTTTCCTTCCAAGGAGTAAGTGTCTTCAATTTCATGGCTGCAATCACCATCTGCAGTGATTTTGGAGCCCAGAAAAATAAAGTCTGACACTGTTTCCACTGTTTCCCCATGTATTTGCCATGAAGTGATAGGACTGGATGCCATGCTCTTAGTTTTCTGAATGTTGAGCTTTAAGCCAACTTTTTCACTCTCCTCTTTCACTTTCATCAAGAGGCTCTTTAGTTCTTCTCCACTTTCTGCCATAAGGTTAAGGCAGATTAAAATCTTATCTTCCTGCCTACAAAGAAGAACTTAAATGATTCTGCTCTATACCAATGTTATTAACAGTTTATACATAAATGCATTTCCAATCATATGCATTGGCAACATTTTCTTAGATTTTCTGAAGTTGGATATGTTTCCAGTAATAATTTCTTCTAGTTACTGTGTATCCTGCAAGTAACTTTCTTCAAAGAGTCACTGATGAGAAGTATGCCTTTCATAATGTTAAAAGATATTTACTTCCTAACTGACTGATGGTCTTCACCATTTATTCCTACTACCGGTTCATTCAAGGTTCTGTCAGCTTCCCAACCAACATACACATTTCAACATCAAATATGGCAGTCTTTCTTGAAAATTTTTATGCCACTTCGATACAATATAGTCTACAACCCTTCCCCAGTCATCGTGAGTCAGATTCATCAATAGATCCCTATTCATGAGATAATCATGTAACTGTCAAATGAATACTAAGTAGAGCAAAGTAGTGTAATACATCAGCAGTGAAATCAAATGAGGAAATATACAACATGGTACAGAATTAAAAACAATGGCTCCTATTCTCCTGGCTTATAGACTTGGAAAAATACATTATTATAGCTAGACTGTTTAATACTAAAATGGGAAATTACATATGCATATATATGCAGGACACCTGGGTTTGATCCCTGGGTTGGGAAGATCCCCTGGAGAAGGGAAAGGCTAGAAAAACTCCAGTTTTCTGGCCTAGAGAATTCCATGGTGCCACAGAGTCTGACATGACTGAGTGACTTTCACATTGCATATGTGCATACATGTATATCTGTCATATTTACTATTTCCAAATTAATAATTTATAGTGCCGAAGAATTGACGCTTTTGAACTCTGGTGTTGGAGAACATACTTGAGAGTCCCTTGGATAGCAAGATCAATCCAGTCAATCCTAAAGGAAATCAACCCTGACTATTCATTGGGATGACTGATGCTGCAGCTCCAATACTTTGGTCACATGACACGAAAACCAACGCATTGGTAAAGACCCTGATGCTGGGAAACATTGAAAGTGGGAGGAGAAGGGGACAACTGAGGATGAGATGGTTGGATGGCATCACTGACTCAACTGATATGTTTGAGCAAACTCTGGGAGTTGGTGGTGGACAGGGAAGCCTGGTGTGCTGTGGTCCATGGGGTCGCTAAGAGTCAGACAAGACTGAGTGACGGACCAAAACAGAACTTCATAACTTATCTCCAGGGCAGTGGTAATCAACATAGTGTGCTTTTATGAATTCCTTCTGTTCTCCTGAACTGCGAAGGTAGAAATGTTAAATGCCTCCTACTCCCTTGTGTCCAGCCATTGCCCACAGACCAGTTTTATAAAGCTCTCAATCAGCTTCATATAGGCATTTTAGATATCTAGATTCTACAACCACAAGATATAACTCCTACTCTGACTTCAAGAGTTGGGAAACTTTGCCAAGTACCTGTTCCACATACGTGCGTGTAAGTGAGTCAGTTCCTTTGGAGCCACTGTTGACCCAGTGAAGATGGAAACATAGGATAAATGCTTGTTTTCCGGGTGGGCAGTTTTGAAGTGCCTTTCTTCAGATTCTGCTAGTGTCAAATTCTGCAGAATCTCCTATCACCCATGGCAACAATCAAATCAATCAAAATCATCCTTGCATTGTCTTCCCTTTCTTCCCTGTTTCACTTTCTCACTGCTCTTCCCCCAAGATAACTTCTTAAATGAACTCCCAGCACAGAAGCCTGTGTTTTGGGCTCTGCTCTCAGAAAAATAGCAGAGGCTAGAGGTAAACCTTTTGTAAGGAAGCCAAATGTTGAAGACAAATATAATTATATCCACACAGCACTTGTCCAGGCAGTGCAACCATCCTTTAGGGTGGTTTTTCAAATATTGAAATAAAACAAAAGTAGCATTTCTGGAGTCTCTTAGTTCAATTAGATTTTCATTATTTAAGACAATTTTGTAACAGATATTCTGTATCAATTTGGTAATATTTTATTTGGAATCAAAGCTTTCTCTCAGAGGATAGACTTGTATAATATACAGAATGCTAAGAGAATGTAACCCTGACATCCATTTACGCTTTTTCTAACTGAACCCTATCCAGAAATCTGGAGATGTGCTTAGGCCCCAGACTACATTGATGTCTTCTATGCAGCCAAGTAGAGCTGTGTGGCTAGTTCTGGGCATTTCTGGTTAATGAGATGAAAGTGAAAGAGTGTAGGACTTCCATGAGGTCTCTTGAAAGAGAAGGGAAGACAGCTTCTCAGACTTCTTTGGCTTTCCCCTTGATATTTGCCTGGAAAATTACTCTGGACATCTGGTCAACACAAGAAATTCAAATTATGAGGTAACTTTAAGAAAGGAAGGAAAGGTAAGAAATGTGAGAGGTAAGTTTAAAGAACTCTGGGTTCCTGATAATCATGGAATGGCCATGCTAACACTGAACTGTCCACCTTCAGATTCCTACTTATATAAGGAAGGAGAAATTGTCTACCTTCTTAAGTAATCAATATCTGGGACTTAATCTTTCATATGCAGCCAAAAATAATCCTGCATGTATAGAAATTACAGGCAAGTGTTCATTAAGGTTTTGGTTTTCACTAAGGGTATATTAAAAAGCAGAGACATTATTTTGCCAACCAAGGTCCATAAAATCAAGGCTATGGTTTTTCCCGTGGTCATGTATGGATGTGAGAGTTGGACTGTGAAGAAAGCTGATCGCCGAAGAATTGATGCTTTTGAACTGTGGTGCTGGAGAAGACTCTTGAGAGTCCCTTGGACTGCAAGGAGATCCAACCAGTCCATTCTAGAGGAGATCAATCCTGGGTGTTCATTGGAAGGACTGATGCTAAAGCTGAAACTGCAATACTTTGGCCACCTCATGCGACGAGTTGACTCACTGGAAAAGAGTCTGATTCTAGGAGGAATTGGGGGTGGGAGGAGATGGGGACGACAGAGAATGAGATGGCTGGATGGCATCACCGACTAGATGGACATGAGTTTGAGTGAACTCCAGGAGTTGGTGATGGATAGGAAGTCCTGGCGTGCTGTGATTCATGGGGTCTCAAAGAGTCTGACATGACTGAGCAACTGAACTGAACTGAACTGAAGGGTAATATAGTCCTAAGGAATACTTGGAAGTCTCTGGACACTTTGGTTGGTACAACTTGAGTATTACTCCTGCACTGGCAGTCAGAGGCTGTTGACGCACATAACCCTCCTCACAACAGAATTATCTGGCCTAAAATGTCATTAGTTCCAAAGCTGAGAAATTCTGCATAAATTAATCTACCTCCCCCTCTCAGTACAGACTGATAAATCCATAGAGGAAGTTGCTCCAGTAGTCCTGGATTACATCCCTTTTGTTCTTCTTTTGAGCCTGATTTGGAGTGAAAAAAGTAATACCATGGAGCAGGGTTTAAGGCTTCCAATACTGTATTTCCTGTCTTTTTATTTTTAACTATAGAAAGATCTCAGTGACAGGGCAAAGTGAGAATTTGATTTTAGGGCAACTGGATGAAATACCAAATATAAACCCAATTCCACCCACCTCATTGTTTTCTTCCTATAGCTGAAGACATTTGCCACCGTGGGAGGTGATATAACACATATTCAATTATTCTCCCTGCACCTCATTTAAACTCAGTTATTTTCTGTTCACTTTCTTATTAAAAAGAAATAAGAAAATAAAAAAAGAAATAAGATATGTTCATCATAGAACATTTAGAAATCTTTATTATTGAGCAAAAGGAAGAAAATTACAGCCATTCATTATCACAACAGACACAGAAAAACTATTAACTCTGCAATGTATAGGCTTCTGGATCTTTTCTATGCACATATATTAGTACATTAATGAGACCATATCAAACTATTCTTTATAACTAACCCCTTTCCCCCTACTCAAATGTATCATGCTTTTATATCTATAATTATCCATCTATCTTTCAAAAGCCCAGAGCCCACCCTCCATCTTTTCAAAGGACAAAATTACTTGTCACATTTTTAAACGTGAAAGCTACATACAGATTCACTGTGTTTCAAGGATATCTCCCTAAAATTATGAGTTTTCCTTGCACATTAGTAAGTGAGGCCATTGTTCCTATAATGTTCATAGCATCTCCTATGGCCTTGGAAATTACACAATCTATCCATTTATCTTCCTCAAACACACACTCATAAGCACCATGAGCAGACTATCTTTTTAAATAAACATGATTTTTTTTTCCAATACCTTTCTCAATGAAGCCTATGAGAGGACATAACTTAAAATATACAAGCAAAGCACCAGCTAGCAAAATAACCTCTTAATTTACTACTAATTTAAAGAGTGCATTGAAAGCTGTTATCAGAGATAGTTTAGGAGAAGAGCTGCCAAGCCTGGAGAAACAGGAAGCTAGGGATATAATTGGCACTCAACACTCTGAAATGCTTCTCAAAGAAGAGAAAATCATATGGTTGGAAATCTGTAATTTTGTGAACATTAAGTTCCAAAATATTTTGCATGAACTCACCAAGGGATGATCATTACAGTAAGGAACATTCAACTAGTGTGAACAATGCCCAGTGAGAGCTCAGGTTTGCCTTCACTGGACTGCAGTAACAAGCTACACCTATGTGTTCAGACACTAAGCAGAGAGGATTTGGGTAGAATCCCTGAGGTTATCTGAATGTGTTTAGTGAAGAAAGAATTGAGCTTACTCAAGCTGTAGTCTAGCCTACTAGCAAAGACTTAAAAATCAATATTGAATCTTTTTTTTTTTTTCCTATTTTGAGATATTAGCATCTATTTCCCTAAATGTCTTTGACTGGTCCAGAGTTTATTCATATGGAACAAGCACTGACTTTTAAATTATGGTTTCACTTTCTTATTTGAACAAGAACACAGACTTCTCTGAAATATGGTCTCTTCATCATCAGAACAGTGCTCTAGTCCACTAACCCTGAATGCAAAGGTATGAGTTACTACATAAAAGAAACAGCATGAGACATACTAAGAGTGGTTCATTGAGCAAAACCAATTTGCATTCAGATACTGGGGAAAAGTTGTGCTTCCTGAGAAAGCTGTGCATCACTTCTAACATACTTTGTCTCTAACGCATTTTTTCAATGTCATCTGATTCTGTGGGAGCGATTTTACATCTCTCAGCTGTAGATAACTGGTATCACTGGAAAGTTACTGAGTATGAATCCAGCGTGGTGGAAGAACAACTTTTCCCTGCTCCCATTGAAAAGATGGTTTTGACACTTGAAACCGGTTAACTCAGCAGGCCTGAGGTGCCCAAACCCTTCATGTTCCAAAAAAAGGCTGGCTCTTGGTCGGTTCCAGGGAGATAACCTCTGGGCCCTTAGAATATTCTTCCTGGTAAAAATGTTTTGTGTACTTTTTTTAAATGCTTTGGGCCACTCTGTACTAGGTAACTTCATCTTAATGATGCGATTTATGGTGAAAGCCTTTTCATGTTGTTGTTCTGGGTGGTGGGCTAGAGTCTGAGTCACTGAGATCAGTTACATGGACAGTACACGTTTACATGACTGACCTTCCATAAAAAAATCCATGGATACCAACAGTCAGGTATGTTTCCCCTCACCCCTGTTACTGGAAGAATTAAACACATCCCTGTGGGACTTCACTGGGAAGAGCCACCTGGAAGTTGACGCCTGGTTTCTCCAGGACTTTTTCCTTTCATCTTTGCCAATTTTAAAACATGCTCTTTCACTGTAATAATCCAAAAGTCTGGAGTAGAGTCCTGTGTGTCTTCTACCAAGTCACTGAGTCTGAGGGAAACTTTGGGAGCTCCCAGCCTACCTCTATTTGCATATTCTTTTCAATATTTCATATTTATGTCTGTTCTTAGAATTTTCCTTTGAACTAGTTTTAACATCATCTTGATCCCCTCATTAAATAAAATTTTTAACGTGTTCATTTTAAATCTAAAAATCATGATTTTACCTTTTTAAAAGATTAAGTAGAGCAAAATTTCTTTAAACATCTACTCTAGAAGAGCCTTCTAATGAGTACAAAAAGAGCCCACCCTCTCACAACTTAAGCAACTAGTATGTTAAATCAAAGCATGTCTAAGACTAAATTCCTCTGTGTCCCACATAAGCACATATTAGCAAGTAAAAATAAATGGGAGTTAAGACCATATTTTCAGTAACTGAACTCTCCAATTAACCTCACAAAAGACTCTCAGAAAGCAGACTCAGTAAGACTCTGGTGGAAGACTCAGTCCTTAGTAAGCCACGAAAGTCCTAAGTTCTCCACGAAAAAATGGTCATAGGACACAAAATTCACACTGATACTCCACTGTCAAGTTTGCTAAATTCTCACACCTCATTCATGCAATTACCATGGGGAATATACACTCTTCCTAAGCAGCTCCCCATGTTTAACACCTTTATTTCACTGACAAAAGTTATTTCTAACACTCCTGATGCTAATAATAAACAACCTCTCTCATGTACATTCTCATACCAGGGCTAAGTTGCCACCTTCTAAGGTGTTGATTTCTGCTTGAGGTGCTTCATATAATACGCTGTTTAACCACCTCTGAAGTGTGGATTCCTGAATAAGATACTGTGAACATCAAGTCCCCAAGGGTGTAAATTAGAGTTAACTTGCATAAACAAACATGTGTCACACTGTTAATACTAAAATAGTCTTAAAATAAATTTCACACAAATAAAATAGCAGTGTTAAGAACGCAAACTCAGAACAATCATTATCATCTTCCTTTTCATCTTCCTTTAGGCATGTTTTATTTCTTAAACAATCACTAAGCAAAAATCTTTTATAGAATATCCTATTTATATAATATTTATTATATAAATAATATTTATATGTCCTATTTATATAATAGGAATTTTTAGGTAATTGAGTTGTTTGAAGCAGAAGTAGAAGGCATTAAGAAGAGGTCGCAAGAATACACAGAAGAACTACAAAA
Source organism: Moschus berezovskii (assembly GCF_049115385.1). NCBI lineage: Eukaryota > Metazoa > Chordata > Mammalia > Artiodactyla > Moschidae > Moschus > Moschus berezovskii. The sequence continues at coordinate 9,693,679 of NC_142468.1, forward strand.
AAGATCTTCATGACCCAGATAATCATGATGGTGTGATCACTCATCTAGAGCTAGACATCCTGGAATGTGAAGTCAAGTGGGCTTTAGGAAGCATCACTACGAACAAAGTTAGTGGAGGTGATGGAATTCCAGTTGAGCTATTTCAAATCCCAAAAGATGATGTCGTGAAAGTGCTGCACTCAATATGCCAGCAAATTTGGAAAACTCAGCAGTGGCCACATGGCTGGAAAAGGTCAGTTTTCATTCCAATCCCAAGAAAACACAATGCCAAAGAATGCTCAAACTACCACATAATTACACTCATCTCACATGCTACTAAAGTAATGTTCAAAATTCTCCAAGCCAGGTTTCAACAATACGTGAACCTCCAGATGTTCAAGCTGGATTTAGGGGGAAAAAAAGGCAGAGGAATCTGAGATCAAATTGCCAGGATCATCAAAAAATCAAGAGAGTTTCAGAAAAACATCTGCTTTATTGACTATGCCAAAGCCTTTGTGTGAACCACAACAAACTGTGGAAAATTCTTGAAGAGACGGGAACACCAGATCACCTGACCTGCCTCTTGAGAAATCTGTATGCAGGTCAGGAAGCAACAGTTAGAACTGGACATGGAACAACAGACTGGTTCCAAATCAGGAAACAGTATGTCAAGGCTGTATATTGCCATCCTGCTTATTTAACTTATATGCAGAGTACATCGTGAGAAATGCTGGGCTGGATGAAGCACAAGCTGGAATCAAGATTGCTGGGAGAAATATAAATAACCTCAGATATGCAGATGACACCATCCTTATGGCAGAAAGCAAAAAAGGAACTAAAGAGCCTCTTGATGAAAGTGAAAGAGGAGAGTGAAAAAGTTGGCTTAAAACTCAACATTCAGAAAATTAAGATCATAGCATCTGGTCCCATCACTTCATGGGAAATAGATGGGAAAACAATGGAAACAGTGAGAGACTTTATTTTTGGGTCTCCAAAATCACTGCAGATGGTGACTGCAGCCATGAAATTAAAAGACAGTTGCTCCTTGGAAGAAAAGTTATGACTGACTAAGACAACATATTAAAAAGCAGAGACGTTACTTTGCCAACAAAGGCCCATTTAGTCAAAGCTATGGTTTTTCCAGTAGTCATGTATGGATGTGAAAGTTGGACTATAAAGAAAGCTGAGCATCAGAGAATTGATGTTTTTGGACTGTAGTGTTGGAGAAGGCTCTTGAGAGTCCCTTGGACTGCAAGGAGATCCAACCAGTCCATCCTAAAGGAAATCAGTCCTGAATATTCATTGGAAAGACTGAAGCTGAAGCTGAAACTCCAATACTTTGGCCCACCTGATGTAAAGAACTGACTCACTGGGAAAGACCCTGATGCTGGGAAAGTTTGAAGGTGGGAGCAGAAGGGGACAATAGAGGGTGAGATGACTGGATCACCAACTCAATGGACATGAGTTTGAGTAAACTCTGGGAGTTGGTGGTGGACAGGGAGGCCTAGCATGCTGCTGTCCATGGTTTTGCAAAGAGCTGGACAAGACTGAGTGACTGCACTGAACTGATTAATCTACTTCAGTATTTCTGCTGGGAAAATCCCATGGAGAGTGGACCCTAGAAGCTACAGTCTATGGAGTTGCAGAGTCGGACACAGCTGAGTGAGCAATTGATACATTTGCTGTGTCTCAAATACCTGGAACTTAATGCTACTTAATACAGAGTTGACTTAAATTTAGAATATTAAATTGATAAACCAAGTATACTTTCAGGAGAATTTTAGGTGCACCATATTACCTGCTATATACATATTACCTGCTATATACATTGGAGGATTTTTAAAGAAGTTTTAGATCTACAAAATGTTATGTAGCACAGAGAATTCCCAAGTGGCCCACATCATTTCCCATATTATTAACCTCTTACATTAATTTTGTACATTTGTCATAACCAATGACCCAATACTAATACATTAATAAAGCTCATAATTTATTCATGGTTCACTAGTTTGAACCCAACATCATTTATGTTCCAGGATTCCACTCATGGATTACATGTAGTCATGTCTCATTAAGCAACTCTAGACTGTGGGCATTTCTCAGGTTTTTCTTATTTTGAATGACAGTTTTGAGTAGTCCTGATCAGGTATTTGATAAAGTGTCTCTCAATTGGGATTTATCTGATGTTTTTTTCTCATGATTAGACCAAGAGTGTGGGTTTGGGGAAGAAGACCACAAAGTCTACTGTCATTCTCATCACATCACACTATCAAAATAATTTGTCACTGCTGATGCTAACCTTGGTCCTTTGTCTGAGAGTGTTGGTAAGTTTCTGCAATGCAAAGCCAGTGTCTTCACAGGCACTTTCTCTCCACCACTCTGCCCACCCAGGCCCCTTTTCCAAATGGTTCTCTTTGAAAGGAGGTTACTATGTGCAGCCCACATTTTAAAAAATGAGGAATTATGCTCCACCTCCGTGATGGGGAAATAGCTATATAAATCATGGGAATTTTTCTGCATGGTAGGGTCTGTTCCCCCAACTTCCATTTGTATTTGATCGTGTAGTTCAGTATGGAATCATGGATATTTATTTTATACCTTGGGTTATAATCCCATGTTTCTTTATTTTGTTGCACAAATTGTTCCAGCTTTAAGAATTATAAGCTCCTTCAGTCAGATCCTGTGATCTGGCCATTGGCTGTGCACACATATGCACGTTTTAATAATCATGGCCTTACTTTGTGGCACTAACAGTCTCCAGGTTCATTTTGTATACGTCATGTCTGGACCTAGAATCAGTCATTACTTTAAGAACCCATGGTTTCTTTTATCAGATATTGGTATTAGAAATGAAGATGAAGGCACTGACTATGTTTATTTCTATTGGGGCATAAAGAGTTATTTTAGCACTTAGAAATGTTTTGTTTCTTAATTTGAACAGCTGCTTAATACTTAAAATTATATTAAATATGTTTACTTTACAAATGCACTTCCAAATGTTTGAAGGAGCTTAACTAAGTTGTAAATAGGACTATGCATTATTCAAACCTCTATAAGTGATTGTTAACAGTGACTAGACTTAAAAGTATTGATGAAATTTTTACACTAACATTAAAGCCCAAAAAGGAACACAGCTCTTTAGCTTTTAGTTTTATAAAATTATCAACTTACAATTCCAAAATACTTCAAAGCAGTCTTTTTGTGCAGGAAAAAAGCAAACTGAAAAGCACTTTAAAACACAGTTCACATAACTGAAACATTCAGAAAACTAAGATCATGGCATCCAATCCCATCACTTCACGGCAAATAGATGGGGAAACAGTAGAAACAATAACTGACTTTATTTTTTGGGCTCCAAAATCACTGCAGATGGTGATTGCAGCCATGAAATTAAAAGATGCCTACTCCTTGGAAGGAAAGTTATGACCAAACTAGATAGCATATTAAAAAGCAGAGACATTACTTTGCCAACCAAGGTCCGTCTAGTCAAGGCTATGGTTTTTTCCAGTGGTCATGTATGGATGTGAGAGTTGGACTGTGAAGAAAGCTGAGTGCCGAAGAATTGATGCTTTTGAACTGTGGTATTGGAGAAGACTCTTGAGAGTCCCTTGGACTGCAAGGAGATCCAACCAGTCCATCCGAAAGGGGATCAGTCCTGAGTGTTCATTGGAAGGACTGATGCTGAAGCTAAAACTCCAATACTTTGGCCACCTGATGTGAAGAGATGACTCATTGGAAAAGACCCTGATGCTGGGAAAGATTGAGGGCAGGAGGAAAAGGGGACATCAGAGAATGAGATGGTTGGATGGTATCACTGACTTGATGGATGTGGGTTTGGGTGGATTCCAGGAGTTGGTGATGGACAGGGAGGCCTGGAGTGTTGCGGTTCATGGGGTCGCAAAGAGTTGGACATGACTGAGCAACTGAACTAACTGAAAAACAGTTTATCTTAAATGTTTCTAAATGCGCTGCATATTAATTTTAAAGAGACAAATACATTGACAGAGAAATGAAGATTGAAGAACAGCACACTCACACAATGAGAAACCTGAATGAATAACAAATATGTGGAAAGATGTTGACATTTATTAGCACGCTAGTTTTCTATGACTTTAAAAAGTTACTAGGAACGTAGTGGCTTAAAATAACACAAGTTTATTACTTTAAAGTCCAGGAGAAGGAAATCCAACAAAGACCTCACTGGGTCAAAGTGGCTACAGGGTCCCTCCCCTCTCAGAAACACTCCTTGCCTTTTCCAGCTTTTACAGGCTGTTTGCTCCCTTGGCAGGGCTCCTCTCATCTTCAAAGCCAAGAGTGCAGGAACTGGACTTCTTGACACAGCCATCTCTCTGCGTCTCTTCTGCCTCCTCCTACTTTTAAGAAAGCTTGTGATTAAATTGGATCCCCCTGGGTAATCCCAGCTAATCTCCTATTCTCTGTGTCAGCTGATAACTACAGTAATTTTATCTGCCACCCTGATTCCCCTTCGCTACACAACATATTCACAGGTTCTGGTGATTAGGGCATGGACATCTGGGGAGGGGGTTCATTTTCTGCTCACCACAAATAGCAATCAAAGGAATTACATTAAAACAAGAAATGTCCTCAACCTGCCAAATGGAGTGTAAATCAGTTCAGGCACATTGAGTGGTCTTGTATTTGAAAATTCAATGATATTGCTGGATAAACTCAAGCAAAGGGTACAAGGTGTCTATTACCATATCCATTTTGTTGAAGAGCAAAAAGTTTTAAAACAAGCTAATTTCCAAAAAGAAAAGAATGGATTAACTGTGGTGTTTATGATTGAAATGCATAGAAAGATATCTATCTATCTATATATCTATATATATCTATATATATATCAATAAGGGCATGTCACATTTGTAGATTGCTGGGAAAAATATCAATAACCTCAGATATGCAGATGACACCACCCTTATGGCAGAAAATGAAGAGGAACTAAAAAGCCTCTTGATGAAAGTGAAAGAGGAGAGTGAAAAGGTTGGCTTGAAGCTCAACATTCAGAAAACTAAGATCATGACATCTGGTCCCATCACTTCATGGGAAATAGATGGGGAAACAGTGAAAACAGTGTCAGACTTTGTTTTTTGGGGCTCCAAAATCACTGCAGATGCTGATTGCAGCCATGAAATTAAAAGACACTTACTCCTTGGAAGGAAAGTTATGATCAACCTAGATAGTATATTAAAAAGCAGAGACATTACTTTGCCAACCAAGGTCCGTCTAGTCAAGGCTATGGTTTTTCCCGTGGTCATGTATGGATGTGAGAGTTGGACTGTGAAGAAAGCTGATCACCGAAGAATTGATGCTTTTGAACTGTGGTGTTGGAGAAGACTCTTGAGAGTCCCTTATACTGCAAGGAGATCCAACCAGTCTATTCTAAAGGAGATCAATCCTGGGTGTTCATTGGAAGGACTGATGCTAAAGCTGAAACTCCAATACTTTGGCCACCTCATGTGACGAGTTGACTCACTGGAAAAGACTCTGATGCTGGGAGGGATTGGGGGCAGGAGGAGATGGACAACAGAAAATGAGATGGCTGGATGGCATCACCGACTTGATGGACATGAGTTTGAGTGAACTCCGGGAGTTGGTGATGGATAGGGAGGCCTGGTGTGCTGTGACTCATGGGGTCGCAAAGAGTCGGACACGACTGAGCGACTAAACTGAACTGATAAACGGTACACATACAGAAAATTACATGATTTATGCTTAAATACACCACACATTTATCTGTATAATTTACTATATAATATGTGGAGCCTTTTAAGGGAAAGAATACAAGTGAAAATTGATAACTTAGAGGCACAAATATTTATTTAGACAGAAAAAAGAAATGACAATTAATTGCTAAAGCCACTTTCTTTCTGAGATCCATGTAGGCAATAAATCAGAAATGCTTTCAAATTACTGCTTGACTTTCCCTTCTTCTCCAAAGCATTTACAGAGCCAAGTTTGAGGAGAGGAGGACTCTGGTACTTCGTCTCATTGCTTTCAAAAGTCCATCTCAGTACTCATATGGAATGTGAAAGTACAAATGTGTGGTTATCTACTGAAGCTATAACATTATTTTTCTTTTTAAAATAAGTATTTTTTCACTGATTAATGGCTGAATGAATAGGTAAACAAATACTAAAAACATTCAAACAGCCAAATCACACATCTTGCTCATTGCAGAATGGCATCTTAACCTCAACAGTTTTACCCCCTTTTCATTATCTCTCCAAAACATGCCAGCTCTCTTTACTGAAGCCTGAATCCTTGAATCCCACTTTACTGACGCTGCTTCCTTCAGAGCACCTGGATTATTGTCCAGCTTCCCAACGGATCTCTCCGCTTCCATTCCTGCTCCCAATTTATAATCTGGACAAAGCAGCCCAGACTTTAGATCATCCGGTATCGCTTCTGCTGGCCCAGCTCTCCAATGCCATCACCTTTCAGTTAGAACAAACTCCATGCTTTTACAGTGACCGTGTTGCTCTTCCAGTGTTCGCACTCAAGCTTTGTGGTACCTGCAGCCTCCCCCAGTCAGTTGTGTGGCTCATTGCTTCATTGACTGGGGCCTCACAGAAAATGTCAGTTATGAGAAAAGCATCTCCAGCCCAAATTACTTTATTCAAAACAGCTCAGCACTGCCTCCACCCTTCAGCCACCTTCTTTTCCTTTGTTTTTCTTATTATTACCTATCACCACCTAATATATAGTTTGTTGTTGATTATCTGTCTCTTCCACAAGAATATAAGCTACAGGAGAGCAGGAATTCCTTGTTTGCTGAAGTAGCCCCATACACATAAAGAGTTCTTTTATAAATATTGATTATATGTGAACATATTAAGTGAATAAATGAATAAAATCCAAGTTGATGTAAGTGTGTTAAGATTGTTAAAAGAGAAGGGCTCTGAGGAAAGAGAGACTTCCAAATATTTCATTAAAGGGCAAACGGAAAGGAAAACCAGCAAATATTGTGATTTACTGGTAAGGGAGAGAGGAAAAAAAAAATGACCATTGAGTAAAGGCAGCAAGAGACACATGGTACTTGGAAGACAAGCAAACAAAGGGAATGTGTGTAGCTTCGTTTCCCTGGGGTGTCAAGTTTGCATAAAGAACCAAACCTCAAAATCCTTTCAGAGTTGACTAAAAATAGGTTGTGCAGCATCTTAAATTCTAAGACAAGAAATACATATTTATTTGATTGTCAAAGGTTGATGTTGAGTCTCCTGAAAGGACAACCACAGAGTCACACTTCATAAGCAATGACATACAGTTGTATGAGAGGGACAGCGAAGCCATGAAAATCAGACTGACTTGGGAAATTATTGGGGGCAAGAAGTCATAAGGGTTTCAATTATCTGTAACTTGAAGAAAGACTCAGCTCTAAAGTATATACAATGTCACCTTAACCTTGGTTAAATGGGAAGGAAAAGGCATCAAAACCTGAACTTTGGGGAACATATTATCTATTTTAATGAGAAGAAAGATTAGCAGGCCAGTGAGATGAGGAAAACATGTCATTGTTAATGTATTTACCATAAATTTTTTTTTCAGTTTTTGGTTTTTGCTTTGTTTATTTTGGCTGCATGTCTTGTGGGATCTTAGTTACCTGACCAGGGATTGAACCCAGGCCCTTGGCAGTAAGAGCAGAGTCCTCACCACTGGACCAGCAGGGAATTACTGCCATGAATATTGTGTGTGTGACCATTATACTGTAGAATATTAGTTAACTATTTCATACATGTAAAAGGTGCAAGTAAGTACTTTGAAGGCAGGACCCGTAGACATTACACTTTCTTTGAAGTTGCAATCACTGTTAATCCTAGCATGTGAATATACACCCGAGGTTTAGCCAATTAATTTCCAATTAACCTTTTTCAAGTGAATGACTGAATTAATAGTTTTGAATAAAATGAGGAAGAGAGCTATTTCTTTCATTAAGATCTAGTTTGGAATGAAATACACCTATCCCAGTAGCATACAATAAATAATATAGGCTAAAATACAGAAAATCACAGCAGCAAACAGTTTTGTTTCATTGTTTAAAAAAATAGTAATGGGTAGAGGGAAAGTTAATAGCATAAGTTTTACTTAGTATGCCATGAAGCAACTAAAATAGCTTAACAAATAATGATACAGGATATTGGAATACAGGCTCAGTCCAAAAGGACTTGCGAACACTATAAAACTGCTAAGCTAGAAAAACAAAATTCTATAAGGAGTGTTTAATGCTTTATTTCCTGAATATCCTTGTGTTTTAATGGAAATATTTCTTTCCACAGAAATCAATGTATTTGGTGGAATGGGTTTTACTTGAAATTGCAGACATTGTACTTCTGGCAACTCAGGCCTCAACTGGCCTTGTGGTAGGTTTTGCTATCATTAAAAAAGGAACTGGTTATAAAAACAAGTTTTCATCTCAATGCAAGAATTTATTGCTCCAATAAAGGGAAAGGCCCCCAAGGTTCAGACTACACTTGACTGAAAAAGGAGAAAGTGAAGCTTAGGGATTTTTCTGTATCATAAGACTGAGGTCATTGTCACAACTGTGGGCAGAGGTGGTGAATTGCTGAAGATATTAAAGGAAGTTCAGCCTAAGGGGAAAAATGGAGGCTGGACATTTAGGTTGTAGAAATAAAAATGAACCTCATTTGGGAAGGGGCAAGCAAGAAGTAATTTGAGTCTATTTTAATCTATAGGATCTTGGCTGGATGTTTCTACTACTCTGGTAAATCACTTCTTGAAACTGCCTCTTTGGGCAGTATGCTAGTTTCCTGTTGCTGCTGAAACAAATGACCACATATTAGTAGCTTACAACAACACAGATTTATTATCTTCCAGTCCTGGATGTCAGAAGTCAAATCTGGGCTTCAATCAGTGTTGGCCATGGTGTGGTTCTTCTGAGGCTCTGGGAGAGAATTCATTCCCTTGCCTTTTCTAGTTTCTAGAGGCTTGCAATCCTTGGCTCATGCTCCTTCCTCTGTCTTCAAAATACAACAATGGCAGTATTCTCCTCCCCTATCAAAGGACTAAGAAACTGATTCCCTTGTCTCCTTATTCCACATGTAGATTCTTGGGATTCAGTTCAGTTCAGTCGCTCAGTCATGTCCGACTCTTTGCGACCCCATGAATCACAGCACACCAGGCCTCCCTGTCCATCACCAACTCCTGGAGTTCACTCAAACTCATGTCCATCGAGTCGGTGATGCCATCCAGCCATCTCATTCTCTGTCGTCCCCGTCTCCTCCCACCCCCAATCCCTCCCAGCATCAGACTCTTTTCCTGTGAGTCAGCTCTTCACATGAGGTGGCCAAAGTATTGCAGTTTCAGCTTTAGCATCAGTCCTTCCAATGAACACCCAGGATTGATCGCCTTTAGAATGGACTGGTTGGATCTCCTTGCAGTCCAAAGGACTCTCAAGAGTCTTCTCCAGCACCACAGTTCAAAAGCATCAATTCTTCGGCAATCAGCTTTCTTCACAGTCCAACTCACATCCATACATGACCACGGGAAAAACCATAGCCTTGACTAGAAGGACCTTTGTTGGCAAAATAATGTCTCTGCTTTTTAATATGCTATCTAGGTTGATCATAACTTTCCTTCCAAGGAGTAAGTGTCTTTTAATTTCCTGGCTGCAGTCAGCATCTGCAGTGATTTTGGAGCCCAAAAAGATAAAGTCTGACACTGTTTCCACTGTTTCCCCGTCTATTTCCCATGAAGTGATGCGACCAGATGCCATGATCTTCGTTTTCTGAATGCTGAGCTTCAAGCCAACCTTTTCACTCTCCTCTTTCACTTTCATCAAGAGGCTTTTTAGTTCCTCTTTACTTTCTGTCATAAGGGTGGTGCAGTGTCATCTGCATATCTGAGGTTATTGATATTTCTCCCGGCAATCTTGATTCCAGCTTGTGCTTCTTCCAGCCCAGCATTCTTCATGATGTACTCTGCATATAAGTTAAATAAGCAGGGTAACAATATACAACCTTGACGTACTCCTTTTCCTATTTGGAACCAGTCTGTTGAGATTCTTGGGATTACACTGACCTAAACTAAATAATATTAAATAGTCTCCCCACCTTAAGATCCTGAACTTTAATCACACCTGCAAGGTCTCTTTTGTCATGTAAGGTACAATATTTACAGGTCCCTTATTTAGAGTGAGGACAAAGGGCCTCCCTGAAAGCTCAGTTGGTAAAGAATCCACCTGCAATGCAGGAGACTCTGGTTCGACTTCTGAGTCAGGAAGATTCCCTGTAGAAGGGATAAGCTACCCACTCCAGTGTTATTGGGCTTCCCTTGTGGCTCAGCTGGTAAAGAATCCACCTGCAATGTGGGAGACCTGGGTTCAATCCCTGGGTTGGGAAGATCCCCTGGAGGAGGGAAAGGCTACCCACTCCAGTAATCTGGCCTAGAGAATTCCATGGACTATACAGTCCATGGAGTCACAGAGTCAGACATGACTGAGTCACTTTCACTTTCACTTTCCTTTAGGGGAGGGGCATCCTTATGCCAATCACAGAGAGGTGACCTTTTAAAAAAATTTATTTGAATGTGTATGTTCCACAGGAAACATAAGGAGTTGAGCATTGTGAAAATTTCCAGCATGAAAAATCATTTTAAAGTGTGTGACAGTGTGCTCAGGGCCGGTGCACTGGGATGACCCTGAGGGATAGGATGGGGAGGGAGGTGGGAGGGAGGGTCAGGATGGGGAACACATGTACACCCACGGCTGATTCATGTGAATGTATGGCAAAAACCACCACAATATTGTAAAGTAATCAGCCTTCAATTAAAATAAATTTAAATAAAATAAAGTGTGTCTGTGTTCTTTCTACCTTGTGTGTCATCAGCAGTAATAAAGATGACCATTAGTATTTAGGCAGTGATAATTTCACTTAGTCAAAGGGCAAGACAGAAACCATTTTAACTCGTTTTTGGATTCCAAGGCTACTGAAAAGTCATCAAGTCCGAGACCTTATTATGTCTATAAATCCGAAGATGCACAAGAAGAGATGTGTAGTGGAAAGGGTAACATTTTCCCTGATCTCATTTCTTACTATCATCACTCGTCATGAAAAAAGTGTGGGGAAGATCTCAGAGAAGCAGAACTGCAGGAAGAAAGAGGAGACCACTCACATTGTTGAAAGGAGACGGAATACTGGTAAAATCACTGAAGCATCATTAACAAGAAGAGAAGCTTTGAGCACAATAATTAAACTTGGCAGGGTGCATAGTCTAGAGCAGCATGTGTCCAATAGGAAACAGGGTAATAAGACTACAGATGGATGCTTAGTTGGGAGGGAGGAAGTAAGTAGGTGGTGTTGAAATAATGGAGGGGAATTTGTGAATGGATCACTTAAAATAGAATACCAAGTGTGGTTCCAGGCCTTAGCAGGTGTTGAATTGATAGATGAGATACCCAATGATGAATGTCTTCTGATGAGTGAAATATCCAGACTCTTGACTTGCAGAGTGTATCTGAGCTCACAGGTGAGAAACCGGATGTGTTAATAAAAGGAATACACATGATGAGGGAAGATGGGGGTGGGAGGAAAAACACACCAAAGGGAGGAGAGCATCCACTTTCTTAATTGGGACCTATGAGGACAGAATCAGCAAAACAGAAACACAGTTTCAACATGAAAATCAGATTTTTTAATAATATCATAAAAAGAAATTAAAGCAGGCAAATTAATGCTTTGGAAGGCAACCTGAGTGTGATGGTTTAGACCTTCACACAGAGGGCTGTTCTTGAAGTGGTCTCAGTTAAAACACTCTTTGTCAATTATTTGTCAGGGTCAGAGGGAGATGAGAAAGTAGACCAAAAGCAGAATAAAAAATGAGACACAAAAGAACACTATCCAGCATAAAACCAGGACAAACAAAAAAAGGCCCATGAGCAGCAAGTGGGATAACAGGGGAAAAAAAAAAATGTTCTTGTCCTCTATAAACTTGAAAGGGTTTGACCATGTTTTCGTCTGAAAAGCTATGTTGGTGTCATAATATCAGTGTGCTCCATCTTCATTCCACAAAAGGCAAATGAGGAGAAAACACTTTTATGCCAATTAGAATCCAGGAGCAGTAAGCAGCTGGAAGGGAAAAAGCCAGAGGCCTGGGTTCTGGACTGTCACTGTAGCTAACAATCTAGGTGTTCACATCGCAAAGTTATGGGGTTTTGTTTTGTGTGCGTGTTTGGTTTGTTGGTTTGCTAAATTTTTAAGTATGAAATAAGAATTTCTATGTATGTACATTAAACAGAAATTCAAATAAAAGTCTTTAAAACATTTCTTTCCACATATTTCCAAAACTTCAATCTACCATCCTCCCCAAAAGTAAACACGGATAAGACTCTAGATTATTTTGACATATACACACTAAAATAGATAATTAAAAAGGCCCTACTGTATAGCACAGGGAACTCTACTCAATACTCCACAATGGCCTATATGGGGAAAAAATTTTAAAAAAATAAAAGAGGGGATGGGTATATGTATAACTGATTCACTTTGCTGTACAGTAGAAACTAACACAATATTGTAAATCAGCTATATTCCAATAAAAATGAAAAGAAAAAGAAGAATTTGGATGTTTCTTTTCAGAAATTGCCTGCATAATTATGACTATGGAATATATGCAAATGCAGGCATACCTGGCCTTATTAACTTTGCTTTATTCACTGTGCTGACACTGTGTTTTTTACAAATTGAAAGTGTGTGGCAGCCCTGCATTGAGTTAAGTCTTTTGGCACAATTTTTCCAACAGCATTTGGTTGCTTCATGTCTCTGTGTCACATTTTGGTATTTCATTATTATTATATTTGTTATGGTAATCCGTGATCAGTGATCTTTGATGTTACTAGTATGATTCACTAAAGATTGAGATGATAATTGGCATTTTTTAGCGATAAAGTATTTTTTAATTAAGATATATACATGAATTTCTTTGGACATAATACTATCGCACACTCAATAGGCTGTAATATAGTACAAACATAATTGTATATACCCTGGGAAAACAGAAAATTCGTGTGACTCACTTTATTGTGACATGTCAGTGGTCTGGAACCAACTTGCAATGTCTCCAAAGTGTGTCCATATTTGGGATGATTTTTAATGAATTTATGCATAGTTCTACTTTCATTTTATTTGACACTATGTATTAAATACGCTTGCATATCTCTTTCTGACTTAAAACTTTATATAGAATTCTTCAGTAACTTAAATCATTTAGCTATTTCTCTCTTGACAAACACAATTATTAAGATTTTTGTAGTATTTTGCCATTATACAAAATGTGCTTGCTATTAATGTTCCTTTATATGTATACACACACAAACATACACACTTTTTTTTTTTCCTTTCAGGGCAAATTGCTAGAAATAGAGCTGCTACGTTAAACGCTATTTTCATTTTCTTCTTAAAAAATGTTTCTCAAATCACTTTCTGATATAACAGTAGCTGTTTGCATTTCCGCCAGATGAGAATAAGAGTATCTGTCCACCCAAGTTCTTATGAGCACTGATTATCATCAATAATTTAAAATGTTCAAGTTTGATGGGTAAAACACTGGTATATCATTTGAGTTGTAGTTACATAATAAGTAATGAGGTTTAGTAGCTTTTCAAATGTTCATTGATAATTTGCATTTGGTTTTCTGAAAATGATTTGCTTTATCTTCTACTGATTCAACTGTTTATTTGTATTTTTTAAATCATTATTAATTGAGAGCTTCTATCTGCTCATGCTGCCATAGCAAAATACCATAGACTGGGTGGCTTATAAACATCAGATATTTATTTCTCACAGTTCTAGAGGCTGGAAGTCCAGATCAGGGTGCCAGTGTAGTCTAATGAGGACCCTGTTCAGGCCTCAGACATCTCACTGTATCTTTCCACAGTGGAAGGGATGAACTAGTGCTCTGGAGCTTCTTTTAAAAGGGCACTAACTCCATTCATGAGGACTCCATCCTCATGACCTAATCACCCCCGAAGACTCCATATTCTAGTATCATCTCCTTGGGCCTCAAACATTCAGATCATGGTAAGGAAGAATCCTAGTTATATCATAAATATGAAATACTGACATTTGTTATGATTATATTATTCATTCTGTCACATTTTAAAGATCCCTTCTGTTCTTAGCCTACTTGCATTTATTTTTAATTGGTACTACTTATTGTATTTCATCAAATACTTTCTCAGCATCCACCAATGAATGATATAGATTTTCTCATTTAATCTGTTACCATTACACTAATCTTTCTTTCCTGAGATAAACCCATGTACTCCTGTTATGACTGCTGAACAAGAAACAATAGTGGAAAAAAACCAACAAGCATAGTGGGAAAAAAAACCAAACAAGCATTTTATTATGATCACAAATTCTGTGGCTGAAAATCTGGGCAAGAAGTGGCTGGGCACTTCCTGTACTCCTTGTGGCATCAGCTGAGTGGCACTGAGCTGATAGATGCGCTGGTCAGGAGGCTCCAAAATGGTGTCACTCCACGTTTAGTAGGATGACAGAAAGGCTGCACTTAGTTGGGACATTCTCTACATGTGGTCTCTCCACCACAACAGTCTCAGAGTTGTTGGGATTTCTTCCATAGCAACTGGTTTTCCACAGAAAAAACATCCCAAGAGAAGTAGGGGCTGTGTGCCTTTTATTACTTAGCCCTGAAAGTAATACAACTTTACTTTTGCCAATCTGTATTTATCAAAACAATCACAAACTCCTCCCACCTCTATTCTTTAATTTCAGGAAGGATACATAAAGCCCAATTCCTCTGTGGAAGAAGTATCAAAGAATATGGAGACATTTAAACCTTCATATGACCTAATCATGATATAATTTACTCTGCTACTGGAGTCATTTTGCTTATACTTCATAAAACATTTTTACATCAATGTTCCTTTGTAAAAACAGCACTTCAACTGCTTGTCCCATGGTTTTATGACCATAAATGCCAAAATAGTCCAACATTATAAAACCCTGTCTTCCATGGCAGTTTTCTCATCCCCTAGCACATCAGCTGCCTCCTTTCTTCTCAGAGCAAATACTGTGTTTGGATATGCCTTCATCTCCCCTACCTTGGTAGAAGCTGAAGCAGCTCTAGCACTCAAATCTGACCTGGCCACAATCTCAGAAGCTCTGAGAAGCCCAATAACTCCCCCGAAATGGCACATGTATGGAGGACTTAGAGCTACAACAGAAAGGACTTTAACTAATGAGAGACAGGAGATGGGGAAGACTGGGAAGATACATGAGTTGCCCTTCCTCCCCCTGAAGGACTACTCCCATACACAGTAGTTTCACTCAGCCAGTCTAGGAACATTCAGTGTAATTAAGCACACAGTAGCATTGTTTTTGGATTTTACTAATGTGTGGCAAGCTTAGTAGCATGCCACCTTGAATTTATGTCTCGCCCACTTCTTCCTTTATTCTTTGTTTGCCTGGTATTATAGTCTCAAAAAAGTACCATCACATAAGTTTTGGCTTAGGCTCTTACTTTTGGAGAATTCAAACTGAGATACAGAATTATACTACCAATATAAAAGTATGTGAGTAGTTTTGCATTTTTTATTTGCTCCAGAACGCTTTACATAAAATAGAAATAGCTTATCTACAATTTAAATTTTTTGAGGGAGTTCAAAACTTGGTCTTCTTGGGCTTTAAACTTCTTACTGATTCAATTTTTTTGCAATTTATATTTTTCAAGAAAATTGTCCTGTGTATTTCTATTAGCAACTTGTTACCTGTTAAATATATTCTCTTTGATAAACCTCTGGGGGAAAATAACTAATATTTATCTAAACTTCATCATGAGTATGTCAGGTAAAACAAGTCAAATAGTCAACATGGATCTTAGTTTAGTCACTGTAAGGTGAGAAATTTGGACTACTGTATTGTCCTTTTCCTCCTGGCTCCAAGGTCATTAACGCTGTACAGTGCTGGTTCCACCTTGTGAGAGAAGTAACACTAGAGAGTTGGATGATTTATACCAAAATGTAATCACTTCTATGACCTAGAGAAGCTGTTTCATTTGCCAAATGTTTAATGGTCTCAGTAGGAAAGACGGATTATAAACTGGAGGAAACAGTGGACTTCTAAGATGTGGAACACTTCCCTATTAGAGTCACTAGCATGAGGGAGCATTAGGACCATTAGAATCACTCTGGAGACGTGTTTTTCCACAGAGAAGTATTTGAAAACCATGATTTATTAACGATAATAATGAAGAAATAGAGGAAGAAGCGGAGAAGGCAACAGCACCCCACTCCAGTGCTCTTGCCTGGAGAATCCCAGGGACGGAGGAGCCTGGTGGGCTGCCATCCATGAGGTGGCAAAGAGTCGGACACGACTGAGCGACTTCACTTTCACTTTTCACTTTCATGCATTGGAGAAGGAAATGGCAACCCACTCCAGTGTTCTTGCCTGGAGAATCCCAGGGACGGGGGAGCCTGTTGGCTGCTGTCTATGGGGTCGCACAGAGTCAGACACGACTCAAGTGACTTGGCAGCAGCAGCATATATATATATATAAATATATATATGTATATTATATATTCTTAATATTAAAGAATGAAATAGTGTTAATCATATAGGAAAACTTTCAATCAAATATGGTGCCGACTGTATTTAGTGAAAAAAACTTTAAAAAATAATTAAGATCAGAAATTGGAGTTCCATCAGAAAGATTTTTTAAAATAAAGGCATGTGTAAATCAGTGAGGGAACCCTGATGGTACAGTGGTAAATAATTGGCTTGCAATGCAGGAGATACATGAGACATGGGTTCAGTCCCTGGGTTGAGATGATCCCCTGGAGTAGGAAGTGGCAACCCACTCCCATATACTTACCTGCAAAATTCCATGGACAGAGGAGCCTGGCATGTGACAGTCCATGGGGTTGAAAAGTATAGAATATGACTGAGAACACACACACACACACACACAAATTTATGAAATTTAAATGCAAACAAAAACAATTTTAATTTTAAAATTATATTAATATCAAAGTAGAATGAAAATAAAAGCATTTAAAGAAGACAAAGAAGAAACATTCCATTGTAAAAGCTTGGTGCAGAAAAAAAAATATCTGTGTAACTTTTGTGTACAGCATTAAAAAAAAAAAAAACAGAAAGAAAAGCAACTAAGCTGTTTAAAATACAAAGGGAATTTGACAAAACTGTAACAAAGAGAGGAGCTTGCCTAATAAGTCTTCATCCAGTAACTGTTAGAAGACAAGTACATAGATATGAATACTCCAAACAAACTCTATCAAACTGCTAAAAATAACAAATTTAAACGCAGTCAGACAAAGAGACACATTATATAGGAAATGTAAAGGGCTAGGTATGAAGTTTGAAGTGTAAAGTAGTACAATATTGACTCTAAATTGACATTAATACTTTTAGAATGTGTATCGTTAGCAGGGTTTCTCAGCTTTGATCCAATTGGCACTTGCTCATTGGAAGGAAAGTTACGACAAACCTGGACAGCATATTGAAAAACAGGGACATCACTTTGCTGACAAAGGTCTGTCTACTGAAAACTATGTTTTTTTCAGTAGCCATGTATGGATGTTAGAGTTGGACCATAAAGAAGGCTGAGCACTGAATAATTGATGTTTTCAAATTATAGTGCAGAAGAAAACTCTTGAGAGTCCCTTGGACAGCAAGGAGATCCAACCAGTCAATCCTGAAGGAAATCAACTCTGAATTTTCATTGGAAGGACCCAATATTTGACCACCTGATACAAAAAGCCAACTCACTGTAAAAGACCCTGAGGCTGGGAAAAATTGAAGGCAAAAGAAGAGGTGGCAGAGGATGAGATGGTTAGATAGCATTACTGGCTCAATGGACATGAATTTGAGCAAACTCTGGGAGATAGCGGACCACAGGCGAGCCTGCCTTACTGCATTCCATGAAATCACAGATAGTCAGACCTGACTTAGCAACTGAAC
Source organism: Moschus berezovskii (assembly GCF_049115385.1). Lineage (NCBI taxonomy): Eukaryota > Metazoa > Chordata > Mammalia > Artiodactyla > Moschidae > Moschus > Moschus berezovskii. The sequence goes on from NC_142468.1 coordinate 9,711,629, forward strand.
AACAACTTCTTTGTTTCAGAGATCTCTCCAATGCATTGTTGGTTTCTTAGCATCAGCCCTGTCTTCTACCAACCAGATGCCAAAATCAACCCCTCCCCATACACACTAATTTATAACAACCAGAAATGTCATCAAACATTGACAAATATCCCATCTGGGGGCAGAATCATTCCTGACTGAGAAGCTCTGCCCTAGAGCTATCATTAAGAAAGTAATAGGTCATGCTGTGTAGAACCCCACAGACAATAACACAATTAAAAAATACCTAACAACTCCAGCAAAGTCTGGAAAGAAGCAACAGGTGGTCAAACTATATTTAAAAAAATATATTTGAGAACAAATAGAAAGATATTATGGACTTCCCCAGTGGCTCAGTGGTAAAGAGTTCACCTGCAATGCAGGAAACACGGGTTCAGTCCCTGGGTGGGGAAGATCCCCTGGAAGAGGGCGTGGCAACCCACTCCAATATTCTTGCCTGGAGAATCCCCAGGGACAGAGAAGCCCTCGGGCTACAGTCCATTGAGTTGCAAAGAGTCGGACATGACTGTAGTGACTGAGCAAGTGAGTGAGAAAGCTACTATGTTTAAAACATCAGTAATTACATTAATTTTAAGAATAATAACATGCCAATTAAAAGTCAGAACTCATTTACATTATATTATAATAATTTTATAATTATATTGGTAAAAATCAAGACCAGCTGTATGAAATCTCTCTATGAAATGTACTTTAAGTATAAAAAAGTAAACAATTTGAAAATAAAAGAGATACCTCATGAGAGCAGCAAGCATAAGAAAGCTGGAGTGGCTATATTAACACTGAGCAAAGCAGACTTCAGTGTAGAGAAAAATGGATGAAGAAGAATATTTAAAATGATAAAAGGATAATAGATGATAATAACCCAAATTATATATGCACTGAATAAGATAAAACTCTATGATGACAGATATCATAGACCTAATAATGCAAAATTCATCAACTGTAAATTTCATAATGACCGTTTCTACCTTAATTAGTACCGTATCCTCTCATTCTGCCTTGCACATAGTAAATGGCCATCAATGTGTCATTAAACTTTAATGTTTTATAATTGATTTAAAATTTCCTTTGGATTTAAGTTGTTTCCAATTTTAAATGAGTTTGCTCTGAATGAGTACAGAGTTTCTGGGGTGTAATTCCTCAAACCTTTGTTCTTGATAAATAGGCCTTTTTTTCTATCTTACTTGTTTTTCAGTGGCTCACTCGTGTCCAACTCTGCGACCCCATGGACTGCAGCACGCCAGGCTTCCCTGTCCACCACCATCTCCCACAGCTTGCTCAAACTCATGTCCACTGAGTCATTGATACCATCCAACCATCTCATCCTCTGTCACTCCCTTCTCTTCTTGCCCTCAATCTTTCCCAGCATCTGGGTCTTTTCCAATGAGTCAGATCTTCCCATCAGGGACCAAAGTATTGGAGCTTCAGCACCAGTTTTTCCAATGAATATTTAGGGTTGATTTCCTTTAGGATTGACTGGTTGATCTCCTTGCTGTCCACAGGACTTGCAAGAGTCTTCTCCAGTACCACAGTTTGAAAGCTTATAAATATGTTATTTTGGTCACGGGTCCTGTACTTCTTACTTTGGTGCACATTTTTGAAGAAAAAAAGCCCCAAGTTTCCCAATTTTGGGGGGATTTCTCAGCTGCATTTTATTTTTTTTTTTCCTTATATTCCTTGAACTTATAATGTGCAAGACAGAAATATTCCTAAGAACATTACTTTTAAGCTAACAAAATGGAATACTATTTTCTTTAATATATTACATAGAAAGGCATTCATAAAGCTGGATAGAGCCTTTCATTCCCCATATATTTAAAGAAAAATATAAATGTATGGATAACAAGCAGGAGAGAGTTAGATGTAAGATTGTTTTCTCTACGTCACCATGACATCCTAGTAATGGTAAGAGCGTATTATGGCACTCAATAAAGCATTAAAGAAAGAGCACTGGTCTTGGCATAAAAAAATCCAGATTTCTGTTAGTTTGCAAGCTGAGAAATTCCCCAGCTGAAATTCAAAACTGGCCACCCATACACAGAGGACAAGAGGAGATTGAAGGAAGAGGAAAACCATGCCACATTGGTAGGTGGCAGGTCTAACAAGCAAAGGAATTTACATGAAGCTTGTCAAGGTAGTCCCAAGAGGAGCAGATATTCATATGCACCTGCCAGAATCTTGAGGCCTCATAGAGAGGACTTAACAGGATTCAGTCACCTATCTGGTCCAGATAGTTTCAGCAATACAGTGCTCTGTCAAGGATGCAACCTTGGAAGCATCTCCCACTGTGGGAACAGTGGACAGAGTACACATTTCAAGACAGGGAGGGGTGCGAAGCCTCTGAGTGCCTGGATCTACTTCTTAGTGGGCAGTCACATCCTCTCTGTGACCCCCTCCAACAGCTTCAATCCACCTCTGCAGTCATTAGCTTCAGAATTTTGAGAAATGTCCTAAATATTACTAATTGTACATTTCCTATTGTAAAAATTGACAGAATAACCTACTTCTGAGGTCTACTGTGAGGACCTACAATGAGGTTCTGGATATAAATACACTTTGTGAATTTTTATCAAATTACAAGGTATCTTTATGGGATTTATTTTGACTTAAAAATCAGAAAAGCATTAGAGTCTATGTTATGTGCACGGAACGGAAAACTCAATTAACAAAGGCTTTTAAAAAAATCAGTTTTCTGGTCCTCATATATCACCCACCACTGAGTAGGCAGTTGTTGGTATTGTTTCAGGAGCTTTGTGATGTCCTGTTCATCCCCTATGCTCCTTTACCCTCCATCAGTGATCAGTGAGAGTCACTCAGTCTTGTCTGGCTCTTTGAGACCCTATATAGTCCATGGAATTCTCCAGGCCAGAATACTGGAGTGGGTTGCCTTTCCCTTCTCCAGGGGATCTTCCCAACCCAGGTCTCCTGCATTGCAGGCGGGTCCTTTACCAGCTGAGTCACAAGAGAATCCTCCATAGGCTGTACTTATAGGGGAAGGCTGAAACTCTGCTGCCTCGGCTCCAAAATGTCATATAACTGTTCAGGGAAAAAGGGGCAAGGGTGGTGGCAGCCATCTCTAACCCTTCTATCAGGAAAGTGAAAGCTTTCCCTATAACCCAGCCAGCAGAGACTGAATTACATCTCAGAGAAAATAGCAGTGTCATACATCCATCTCCAGACACATCTCCTGGGAAAGTGGGGAAGACCAAGCATCAGCTAATGACTGCACCTGGGCCCATTTCCAGCTCATCCAAAACAGAGATGCTGCTAGCAATGATGAAGGGGGAGTGGCTACTGAAGAGGCAACAGTGTCTGAACAGACCTCCAAGATAAGAAAACGTCTCTCTTCAGACTCTTCCCCATGCTTAAACCAAATATCTCCAGCCATTAAAAATTTATTTTTAACTTGGATTAATTTTGAGCTTCAGCTCAGACAACTCTTTCCAGCTCACCTCTTTATATCATCAGAATCACTGGAAAAATAAACCTGGATATCATTTAGAATTTTTGTATTTTCAGTCAGTTGGTCTCTGAGCAACAACTGGATTCACTATTTTTGGCGTGAATGTGCTCACTGGATTTTTTAATGAAGAGATTCTAATGTAAAATTTAGGTAAGAAGCAGAATAAAATTCAAAAACTAAAAATGATGAAAACCATACATGGTAATGCCATCCTGTAACATTTCTGCAAAAACAATAAAATAGGCTAAATTTGATTGCATTAGAAACTTGGAGAGCTTCACACTGGCACGTCAGGAGGCCTTGAGACCATCCCAGCCACTGCCGCACCACTTCCACATCTTCATGTGGCCCAGACTGACAAGTGTCTTTTATTGAGTATAAATGCTATCTTAGGTGGGCTTCCCAGATGGCACTAGTGATAAGGAATCTGCCTGTCAATACAGGAGACATAAGAGACACAGGTTCAATACCTGAGTCAGGAAGATCCCCTTCCCAGAGAAGGAAATGATAACCCACTCCAGTATTCTTGCCTGGAGAGTCCCATGGACAGAGGAGTCTGGTGGGCTACAGTCCATAACGTAGCAAAGAGTTGGACACAACTGAAGCAACTTAGCACACACAGTACTATCAGGTTTTGATCTAACAGTTTACCTCTCACAACCCCAAGAACATGGAAAACTACATGATGCTTCTCATTTTAGGCAGAAGGAAACATTTTAAAAAAGAAGTCATATGAAAAAGTCAATTGCTACACATCTAAGGCTAAACTAAGTTCAAGTCATTTTAATCAATAGAAGTCATAAAGCCAAGAATTCTTCCTCATGTCTTCCGGAATCCAAATGGTATTGCCTTGCTGCCAGGCATTCGTAGGAGGGAGATATATAATGCCTACAGTTCCATCTCCCACGCTCTTTACAGTAATACGTTCTTAAATAATTCAGTAAGGTTACTACTTACAAAAACGGCATTGGATCTAAAGCTGATTGCATGAAAAGAAGTTAAGATGTCTTTTAAGTAAAAAACACAAAAGCCTTAAATTGTAAAGGCAATACATGTAAGCCTATGAACACTTACTTACCAAGACTGGCATTATTATCCAAAGAATTTGTTACTGCACAAACCAAGATAATAAGAACCTTGAAGAATATTTGACATTATTAGAGATTTTATGAAGACTTAACAAATATTTTCAAGCATCAATAGTTATGGTTGTATTGTGAGAACCGTGTTTTGTGAGTTTAGGTGAATAGTTTATCCAGGAAGGCTAGTCAATAGCCAGATTTCTAAAAAGCCAGTATGAAATCCCAAAGATTGAATACCTCCAAAACAGGTACAGCTTCATTTTACGCTCCTTTTTTGCTCATAGTCTAAAAGCTCTGAACAATAAAAATACATTTTCAAATGTGACAAGTACCAAAAAAAAAAAAAAATCCACTTTAAAAAAGGCAGAAGTAAGCAAAGCTGATTTCAGATGTGACGCAAAGGTGACTTGCCTAGCCAGCGAAAGGTTAAAATATATATATGTACACCTTATTTAATACAAAAATCCAAGACAAGATATACTGCCAACAGCTTCTATTGGAGACAGCCCAACTGAGCCGACTTGGCATTGCAATACCTCTTAGTGGCCAAGCCCAGAATTTTCCACTCTCAGAGTCTTTCCTCAGTTTACCCCACTCTCTGACTGTGGCAGGGCAAATGCAGACTGTAGAGGTGGAGCGGGGCGGATGAGGTACATCGATGAGATGTTTATATGCTGAGGGAGACTCTAAAATGGGAGTTAGTGAAGACAAGAAGCAATCTGGAAATGGAAGCAATTAAAAAATAATGCCGTTTTCACTGAAAACCATTCATAGAAATAAAATGGTATAAAAGCGTCCACTTTTTAACTAAGGTGATGTTTGCAAATAGAGAACTGCTAAAATATTTACATCTTTTAAGTGCATGTGAACAGATTTTTTTTTTTTTTTTTTTTTACCACGCTCCCCAGAGAAGAAGAGACTGTTCTGGAAGCACATGAAAACAGATGATTTCAATTTCTAGAGGCTCCCCTGAAGATAACTCCAGAGGAGGACTGAGGTGGATTAATATGATCAAAAGTCATCCCTCTTCTGTTAGAGGAAACACACTGACTGAAACCGCCCACCCTGGCCAGGCACCCATAGTGGCCATTTGTGTGAGCTGCTTTATGACAGAAGGTCCTGGTAAGGAACACAGAACGCCACCAACCAGAAGAATTCTGGAAAGGTCAGAAGGAGACCCCACGTGTCCTACCACCTCCCAGAATCCTTCCTGCTGGCATGCAGCTTGGCTCAGCAATGTGCGCACCACCAGGGAAGATCCTGAGTCGGAACGCTAGGCCAAAAACAACTCGGAAACAAATCCCAATTATCGTGAGACCTGAGACCGTGAACCAAGTGGCAGAGCAGTTCTGGGTTCCCTTTCCCTACTGCTCTCCACCTGGGTGCCCCTTCCCAATAAAATCTCTTGCTGTGTCAGCACATGTTCTCTCTTTGGTGATGGTTTAGTCGCTAAAACGTGTCCAACTCTTACTGAGATCCCATGGACTGTAACCTGCCAGGCTGTCTGTCCATGGGATTTTCCAGGCAAGAATACTGGAGTGGTTTGCCATTTCTTTCTCCAGGGGATCTTCCTGACCGAGGGATCAAACCCAGGTTTCCTGCACTACAGGCGGATTCTTTACCAACTAAGCTGCCAAGGAATTCCATTTGTCTTCTTGGACAGTTCATTTCCAACTGTTACACAAGAGCCCACTTTCAGGCCCTGGAAGGGGTCTCCCTTCCTGCAACACTTCTTGCCTGAATCATGTGAAAAAAAAGAGACTTGGTATGCCCTTGAAACAAAAAGATTTTTTTGCTACTGTTTATCACATCAGTGTAATCAGAAACTAATAGCTCATAAATAAAGCCAATTTGCCATGCTTTGGCACTAAAAAATTACTTGGTCCTATAAGCCCCAAATTAAATAGAAAATATATATTGCTTCTTAGAATGAGCTTAAGATGATCAGATTGTTTATCAAGCCTTTTAACAAACAAATTTATTAGCAATTTCTTTAAGTAGAATTACTAACAGATTTTTTTTTAGCAATAGAGCATGTGATAATTCCATGTATCTACTTCTTACTTTTACATTTATACCCTTAAAAGAAAGATGTTCATTTCCTCCCAAATAAGAGGAGCACTAAGCCCAGAATTCTGCCTTGCTTCTCTAGAAAACTGATTCTGAGTCCATAAGTGAAAGCCTGAACGACCCTGGATGAGAAGTGACAAGTTCAAAGTATCCAATTTGATCCATGGGGGATTGTCAGAGCCGTCCTCATTCTGACCCTCTTTGAAACTGCATCTTCCCATCAAAGCTGCCTGTAGACAAGTACAAAGATATCAAGCTTTGCCTTTTTCTGCCTCATGTGAGATATTCAGAAAAGATAGCACAGAAGCCCCTGTTTTGTATCCCCTACCAACATGTGGTAAGTACTATTAGGATGTCATCTACTGATGTCCTATTTCAAAGGAAAGACATCAGTAGTAACATATGACCCTACACTCTGCCTCATAAATGACCCCCTTCTTTCTATTTGCCAGACTTTCTCTAATGATCTTTCTTTTTTTTTTTTTTTCCAATTTTATTTATTTATTTTTTTCAAGTTGAACAGACTAAATTTCTTTAAACAAACTTATTTATACTCCAGAGTCCTTTAAAAACTTAATAGCATTTATACATTGAAGGTATTTGATTTTCTTGTAATAGCACTTCAAATGCAACAAGCATTTGAAGCAACAAGCATTTGACCCAACAAGTAAAACTTTCTACAGTTCATAATTTTTATTCTAATGATCTTTCCACCTAATGATCTTCCAACAAGCGACAGTATACCGAAACATTTCAGAGGTCAAGTTTGCAATTGTAAATGATTTTCTTCACTCTTGAATGGACATCCTCAAAAGTCAATGGTTAACTCAGGTATCATGCAGGCTTTGATGATATTTATCATGCAAACAGCATTTTGATGTTTATCTCTCTCTTACAGTGTTTCTCAGTTCAGTTCAGTTCAGTTCAGTCGCTCAGTCGTGTCCGACTATCCGCGACCCCATGAATCACAGCATGCCAGGCCTCCCTGTCCATCACCAACTCCCGGAGTTCACTCAAACTCATGTCCACAGAGTCGGTGATGCCATCCAGCCATCTCACTCTCCGTCATCCCCTTCTCCTCCCGCCCCCAACCTTTCCCAGCATCAGAGTCTTTTCCAGTGAGTCAACTCGTCGCATGAGGTGGCCAAAGTATTGGAGTTTAGCTTTAGCATCAGTTCTTCCAATGAACACCCAGGATTGAGCTCCTTTAGAATGGACTGGTTGGATCTCCTTGCAGTACAAGGGACTCTCAAGAGGATTCGCCAACACCACAGTTCAAAAGCATCAATTCTTCGGCGATCAGCTTTCTTCACAGTCCAACTCTCACATCCATACATGACCACGGGTAAAACCTTAGCCTTGACTAGACGGACCTTGGTTGGCAAAGTAATGTCTCTGCTTTTGAATATGCTATCTAGGTTGGTCATAACTTTCCTTCCAAGGAGTAAGCGTCTTTTAATTTCATGGCTGCAATCAGCATCTGCAGTGATTTTGGAGCCCCAAAAAATAAAGTCTGACACTGTTTCCACTGTTTCCCCATCTATTTCCCATGAAGTGATGGGACCAGATGCCATGATCTTTGTTTTCTGAATGTTGAGCTTCAAGCCAACCTTTTCACTCTCCTCTTTCACTTTCATCCAGAGGCTTTTGAGTTCCTCCTCACTTTCTGTCATAAGGGTGGTGTCATCTGAATATCTGAGGTTATTGATATTTCTCCCGGCAATCTTGATTCCAGCTTGTGCTTCTTCCAGCCCAGCGTTCCTCATGATGTACTCTGCATAGAAGTTAAATAAGCAGGGTAACAATATATAACCTTGACGTACTCCTTTTCCTATTTGGAACCAGTCTGTTGTTCCATGTCCAGTTCTAACTGTTGCTTCCTGACCTGCATACAGGTTTCTCAAGAGGCAGGTCAGGTGGTCTGGTATTCCCATCTCTTTCAGAATGTTCCACAGTTTATTGTGATCCACACAGTCAAAGGCTTTGGCATAGTCAATGAAGCAGAAATAGATGTTTTTCTGGAACTCTCTTGCTTTCTCCATGATCCAGCGGATGTTGGCAATTTGATCTCTGGTGGCTCTGCCTTTTCTAAAACCTGCTTGAACATCTGGAGTTTCACTGTTCACATATTGCTGAAGCCTGGCTTGGAGAATTTTGAGCATGCCTTTCTAGCGTATGAGATGAGTGCAATTGTGTGGTAGTTTGAACATTCTTTGGCATTCCCTTTCTTTGGGATTGGAATGAAGACTGACCTTTTCCAGTCCTGTGGCCACTGCTGAGTTTTCCAAATTTGCTGGCATATTGAGTGCAGCACTTTCACAGCATCATCTTTCAGGATTTGAAATAACTCAACTGGAATTCCATCACCTCCACTAGCTTTGTTGGAAGTGATGCTCTCTAAGGCCCACTTGACTTCATATTCCAAGATGTCTGGCTCCAGGTGAGTGATCATGCTTCGTGATTATCTTTGTCGTGAAGATCTTTTTTGTAGTTCTTCTGTGTATTCTTGCCACCTCTTCTTAATGTCTTCTGCTTCTGTTAGGTCCATACCATTTCTGTCCTTTATCAAGCCCATCTTTGCATGAAATGTTCCCTTTATATATCTAATTTTCTTGAAAAGATCTCTTGTTTTTCATCCTTGGCTATCTGATTGTAGCTTTTCAATGCCTTTGAGCTGTTTTACAACTCTATAAAGTGTAGACAAGGATTAACAATGCAAAGCAATCTTGTCTATAGAGATGCAAATAAATTCTGCCCGTGAGAAGTTCAATTGAAGTCCTTTTTTCAAATTGTGAAAAAAGCTGGTTTTCTTCTGTTTATAAATTTAGTTTACCTTTGCTTTATTTCATGTAAATGTGTACATTGTTGACTTTTTGAACATCTGCCTGATCCCTTCATTAAAACAGTTAAATCAAATCTTCAACTTGTATTCATTTTACATTGTATGAGACTCAAGATTTTACCTTAAAAAAAAATTCTGAAAAACTAAGATGCACAGTCCAACCAACACTGTGCAACTTGAAGCTGCTGTAGGAAAGAAAGTGGAGCCCAAGACAAAGCTCATGTCCCAGGTCTCAGGCAAGCTCCTGGGATGGCAGCTGAGTGTGGGTCTTGGCTTCACGCAGGAAGGAATTAAAGAGAGGCAGTAAAGGGAAAGATTTATTCGGGGAGAATCACATTTCACAGACACAAGGGAAGACCTCATTGACAGAATGTGGGCCATCTCGGAAAGCAAGAAGCCCCAGGGTATGGGGTCGTAAGGTCCTATGTTGTTGTTCAGTCACTCAGTCATGTCCGACTCTTTGCAACCCCCTGGCTGCAGCACGAAAGGCCTCCCTGTCCATGGCCATCTCCCGGAGCTTGCTCAGACTCATGTCCATCAAGTCAGTGATGTCATACAACCAAATCGTCTTCTGTCGTTCCCCTTCTCCTCCTCCAGTTTTTATCAGTTAAGTCAGTTCACTTCAGTCGCTCAATCGTGTCCGACTCTTTGCGACCCCATGAATCACAGTACGCCAGACCTCCCTGTCCATCACCAACTCCTGGAGCTCACTCAAACTCATGTCCATTGAGTCGGTGATGCCATCCAGCCATCTCATTCTCTGTCGTCCCCATCTCCTCCCACCCCCAATGCTTCCCAGCATCAGAGTCTTTTCCAGTGAGTCAACTCGTCGCATGAGGTGGCCAAAGTATTGGAGTTTCAGCTTTAGCATCAGTCCTTCCAATGAACACCCAGGATTGATCTCCTTTAGAATGGACTGGTTGGATCTCCTTGCGGTACAAGGGACTCTCAACAGTCTTCTCCAGCACCACAGTTCAAAAGCATCAATTCTTCGGCGATCAGCTTTCTTCACAGTCCAACTCTCACATCCATACATGACCACAGGAAAAACCATAGCCTTGACTAGACAGACCTTGGTTGGCAAAGTAATGTCTCTGCTTTTTAATATGCTATCTAGGTTGGTCATAACTTTCCTTCCAAGGAGTAAGCGTCTTTTAATTTCATGGCTTCAATCAACATCCGCAGTGATTTTGGAGCCCAAAAAAATAGCGGTGGGTAATTTCATAGGCTAATGAGTGAGAGGATTATTCCAACTATTTTGAGTAAAAGGCTGGAATTTCCAGAAATTGAACCACTGAGTTCACTTTTTGAACTTTATAGTTGTGAGAGAGTCATTTCCTAGGCAGGTTGATAAGTCTAGGGGTCCCCAAGGATAGAGGTGTCTGGAATTCTTGACGAGAAAACGACAAACTTACTTTTCCTCTACATTCCTTAGGGACTGAGGACAGTCTCTAGATTAAACCTGGCTAATCATGTTATCTTGGAAGATCCCCTGGAGAAGGAAATGGTAACCCACTCCAGTATTCTTGCCTGGAGAATCCCATGGACGGAGAAGCCTGGTAGGCTACAGTCCACTGGGTCGCAAAGAGTCAGAGAGGACTGAGCGACTGAACAGAACAGAATCATGTTATCTTAAAATGTAAATTATGGGAGTAGGTCTGGTCTTTACAAGGATTATATAACAATAATGTATCCTGACTAAAGGCAGTCTCTGGATTAAACCTTCTGGCTAATCCTGTTATCTTAAAATGTAAATTATGGGAGTACATTCTTTGGATTCATTGGAGAGTATATAACTCCATTGCTAACACTAGCAAAGGGGGTACTCTTTCTACCCCCTTCTGATGTCTATGTCAGAGCTTTCTCTATCTCCTTTATACTTTAATAAAACTTTATTACGGAAAAGCTCTGAGTGATCAAGCCTCATCTCTGGCCCCGGATTGAATTCTTCTCCTCCGGAGGCCAAGAATCCTGGTGTCTGTGTGATTCAGCAACAACCTTTCAGTTGGCCACAGAATTGTCATGCTGCCTACGGGTATGTCACTTAGCTTGCTGATGTGTTAAGATGAGCTTGTATGAGGATCAAAGTCTACTGGAAGTCAACCTGTTGACCATTTTGAACCTCGTTTGTTCTATCCAGTTTATGTCATGCCCTCAATAGCCATGTCATTCTTTCATAGGTTATGCCCTGACCTCTTCCATCTCAAAGCCATAGACTATGAAGAGACAAAGAGTCAGTCAGTCAGTTCAGTCACTCAGTCATGTATAAATATGTGTGACCCCACGGACTGCAGCACATCAGGCTTCCCTGCCCTTCACCATTTCCTGGAGCTTGCTGAAACTCATGTCCATTGAGTTAGTGATGCCATCCAACCATCTCATCCTCTGTCATCCCCTTGTCCTTCAATCTTTTCCTGCATCAGGGTCTTTTCTAAGGAGTCGGCTCTTCAAATCAGTGGCCAAAGTATTGGAGCTTCAGCTTCAGCATCAGTCCTTCCAATGAATATGCAGGACTGATTTCCTTTAGGATTGACTAGTTGGATCTCCTTGCGGTCTAAGGGACTCTCAAGAGTCTTCTCCAAAACCACAGTTCAAAAGCATCAATTCTTCAGCATGCAGCTTTCTCTGTAGTCCAACTCTCACATCCATACATGACCGCTGGAAAAACCACAGCTTTGACTAGATTGACCTGTCACGCGAGTGTATGTTTGTCAGTTCTTTGTCTCGTCACAACAAACATTTGGAGTGACGGACATTAAAGCCCCCTCGGCGTGTCACAGATCTCAGGTCTTGGACAGACCATGTTACAGCTTTCGGGTCTCGAATGGACCATGTTATAGCTCTTAGACAAATCAGTGTTACAGCTCAGTGTTACAGCTCTATTTTATTTAGAAGATAGCAGGAAAATCCATCTTCAAGACATGAGGGTACGTCGATCCAAAGACACGAAGAGAAGAGCAGCCCAGCGCACGGGAGAGAGAGAGAGCTAGCTTTGGCTCCTCTTTTTATATGCTTTTTTTTCTCCTGGTCTTGCCCTATGTAAATTGGACCAGCCAGGAGTGTTGTTTGATTTACCTGAGGTCCTCCCTCCGGTCCTCGGACCTTCCTTTGTTCTATTTTTGCAAGCTTTTCCCTTCCTTGTCTTTTGGCCACCGCCATTTTGGACTCCTTTTCCCTATTCTACCTACCTAACAGACCTTTGTTTTCAAAATAATGTCTCTGCTTCTTAATATGCTGTCTAGGTTGGTCATAACTTTTCTTCCAAGGAGTAAGCATCTTTTAATTTCATGGCTCCAGTCACCATCTGCAGTGGTTTTTGAGCCCCCCAAAATAAAGAATCTCACTGTTTCCATTGTTTCCCCATCTATTTTCCATCAAGTGATGGGACCAGATGCCACGATCTTAGTTTTCTGAATATTGAGCTTTAAGCCAACTTTTTCACTCTCTTTCACTTTTATCAAGAGGCTCTTTAGTTCCTCTTTGCTTTCAGCCATAAGGGTGGTGTCATCTGCATATCTGAGGTTATCGATATTTCTCCCAGCAATCTTGATTCCAGCTTGCAATTCATCCAGCCCAGTGTTTCTCATGATGTACTCTGGATATAAGTTAAATAAGCAGGGTGACAATATACAGCCTTGATGTACTCCTTTCCAGATTTGGAACCAATCTCTGTTCCATGTCAGTGTTGTCAAATCACTTAACTCCTCTGAACTTTAAGTGTGTGTGTGCTAAGTCGCTTCAGTATTTGTGACCCCATGGACTGTATTTTACAAATACAGTATCATAAAATAAGCCACTACGACCAAAAACTCATTAAAATATTCTCATAAACTGAATGTCAGGTGAACATGTAAATTTATCATTATGGTAGACTGCTGTAGCAACTATTCTTATAAGTAAAGAGATTTCACCTAAACAGCAGACTTGTGTCCTTTCAGGAAATCAGTCTAAATATAACTTCCTTTTCCTAAATCTCTTTTTTATTCAAAAATAGTGTGTACCCTCCACTGAATTTAATCTTCATTGCATTTATATAGGAAAAAAATCTCTTTCTCCTCTCGTCTGTGTGTGTGTGTATATGTGTGTGTGTGTGTATATATATATATATATATATATATCTTCACTACTGGAAGCAGAACATCTGCCTCTTAGATTATGAAAAAAATTCAAGGAATAGTTTGGTTTTTCAGATAGGACACAAAATCTAATTAACAGCATAAGTTGGGATCAGCAATGCATTCACTCTATTTTAGTTGCCCAGTGGTAATAAAAATTCTAAGATGGTCAATTCCTTTTATAAACCATGAAGTCAAGGTAAATGAGACAGAGTATGAAAAAGAAGAAGAAAAAAAATAAACACAATCAATCTGGAAGATAGTGTGCTATATAAATCCAAGCAAGCAGTGCTCTGAAGAACACAATCTTAAGCACTTCAAATGCAGTAACTAGACTGTTCATACAAAGGAAACTCTCTTTTCCCACCTGCTCTTTCTTCCTATGCTCTTTCCAGGTGTTGCTGTATAATTTTTCTCATAACCAGGAATTACACCCAGTGAATTGTGTGGTTAGTCAGCTAACCATCTGCTTTCCAAGAGCAATCATGTGCTGTGTTCACAATTTTCTTGATTCCAAGCATAAAGAGGATGTAGAAATCTTATGTGCAACATTTGAGGCTTCTTTATTTTTGAATAATGAACTATAAGAACAAAGAATTTTGGGCCAGCTTTCCTTGACTTGCCTGAAATGTATTTAGGACATTACAGACCATAGTTCAAGAAGCAAGGAGAAGAGCAATAATGGTCACTTAATATATAAACATAAATAATTATATATGACTATTTTAATTTTTTCTTGATTGCATTTCCTCTAAACAACCCAAACTCTGAATAGGCTGTAAATGTATGCTTCCAAACACCCAGACAAAAGCAGCAATCTTAATTAGCCAAATTAAAACAGTAAGACACATCCGATTATCCCTTTTTAGTCTGAACCAGCTTCTAAAGTGACAACTGATGTGAAAATAATTAAAACAAGACAGTCTGGAAAAAGAGGAGAAATAATGTATTTAGATTTTGAAGAGAAGTAATTAGTTTTGGCAGGTTATTGATTTATGTAAATTGAAAAATTAGCTCTACTAGTCAGAGGCGATACATTCAAGTGTCTGCATTTCTGGTGCAACATGGGAAAATAAAAGTTATAATGAAAAGCAACAAGATGAATTTCAAGCAAGGAAAGACTCTTTAAATTGTTACTTTTTTTTTTTTTTCAAGGGAAGACAGATTCTCAAAGAAAACAGAATTCATGAAATATATCTCAATAGTTCAGTGTAACTGTGGAGGGAAAAACAATCTGACTAATTTCTAAGATTGCTTTTCCTAGATGCAGATATAGATTTTTTCTTTTATTTAAACAGCTGTCTCACTTTTGTCATTCTGTGTTACATTCATATGTTATTCTTCCTTCAAACTGTCATTTTTATACAGCTCTACTTCTTCATTTCAACTGCTTCCTTTCCAGTGAAAATCAAGGCCAGTCTTCCCTTCATCCTGAACTTGTTGTATTCCACGCATGTGCTTCTCCTGAGCTCACTCGTAATGTTAACTATCAAAGATAAATTGAAGAACCATAAAGCCATGAATCAAGCACTGTCATCCATACTTAAATATACATCTCTTGTTATGTGCTTCAGTGTATCCATCATTCCTACAGAAACCATGCAGCTCTGAGAGAACAAACAGGATACACTGGCGATACAGGAAGAAAATTAATGCTAAATTCTACCTCATTTTAGAGTGCAGGTGGGAATGAGCCATGGTTACAGAGAAAGTTTCTTCTAAGCAGCTCTGTTCCTCTGCACTCTAATTAACCTCAGCTACCTTAATAAAAGAGAAACTGTTTTGGATAAATGAAAATAAAGTAGACTTGCCAGCTTCAATTAACTGTACCAGTGCAATGAGGTCACACACATATACACACATTCATGTACACACATTTAGGTAACTAAGAAGAAATTAGTACAGTTGACCATTGAAAAATGTGGGGTCTGGGGCTCTCATACACTGTGAGTGAAAAATTCAAGTATAGCTTCGTAGTCGGCCTTCCGTCCATGGAATCAAACAATCAGTGGATTGTGTATTATGACAATACCCTTCTTTGCTTTTATTTTTTAATCCACATGTAAGGGGACTCATATAGTTCACACCTATGTTATTCAGAAGTCAACTTTAATTAGAGCCAATCCACTCCTTTCGTAACCAAGGTTGTAATTAATTACATGATTTCTCATCTTGGTATCTAATATCTAGTCAGAAGTTTTTAATATAAATGGTATTACTGAGAATCTTTGACATTCTACTATTTATGGGTGCAAATTGGCATATTCATGTACAGTCTCAGCATAATTCAATAAAAGTATTTGTTTCAAAAACTTCATTAAATAGTACCTTCGGAAATCTCACATTTTCTAAGGTTTTCTTCTGTGCGTTAGGGCGGGCTTGAAGAAGATGAACTAAAGCAGTAAGAAAGAGCTGTGGTCTGGGGCTTATGGAGAAACATTCAATGTGTTGACCATAATGTCTCCTCTTTCTCTTCACAAAGGAAAGCTTTATTTCCCAGTCTTCTTGGAGTTAGATTGATACTGTGGTTCTGTTTAATTATGGGAATAGGAGCATAAAGGGCACCTAGGAGTTGGTATGAGTCTTTCTACTTGGTACAGTTGTAGGAGATAAACAACTCAGACCCTGAGCCACAATTTGAGGAGAACACCTGACCTTTAATGTAGGTGAGAAATAAACCATTTTTCCCATGAGACACTGAGATTTAGAAATGTATTTGTTACCACTGCACAACTTAGCCCGTCCTGACAAACATAACGTTATAAGAAACTGTTTGACCAACCTTTCATCCTAACTGAGACAAAGATGGAACATCAAAAACTATTCACGTCTTATCAACTGTGTCCGTTGCTCAGCCATGTCCAACTCTGTGATGCATGGACCATAGCCTACCAGGCTCCTCTAACCATGGAATTCTCCAGGCGGCAAGAATACTGGAGTGGATTGCCACACCTACTCCAGGGGATCTACCTACTTCAGGGGATTTTCTCCCAGGGATCGAACCTGTGTCTCTTGTATTGTAGGCAGATTCTTTACTATATGAGAAACAGGGAAGCTTCCATGGTGCCTAAATGGTAAAGAATCCTCTTGCAATGCAGGAGACTCAGGAGACGCAGGTTCAATCCCTGGGTGGGGAAGATCACCTGGAGAAGGGCATGTCAACACACTCTAGTATTTTTTTTTTTAATTGAAGGATAATTGCTTTACCGAATTCTGTTGGTTTCTGCCAAAGATCAACATGAATCTGCCACAGGTATACTTATGTCTCCTCCCTCTTGAACCTCCCTCCCACCTTCCTCCCCATTCCACCCCTCTAGGCTGTTACAGAGCCCTAGCTTGAGTACCCTGAGCTATGCAGCAAATTCTCACTGGCTATCTATTTTACATATGGTAATGTAAGTCTCTACTTCATATTCTTGCCAGAAGAATCCCATGGACAGAGGAATCTGGCAGGCTGTAGTCCACATGGTTACAAAGAGTCTTATCAATTGCACACAGTTAATATGAACAAAAATGCTGTATTGAGTTAATATTTAAGAAAGAGGGCTGGAGGACAAATGGCTTGAGTTCAAATTCTGACACTGTCTTCCATTAGGCAAATGATCTTGGGCAAAATGATTAATCTTCCTGTGCTTTAATATCCTTCCTTGTAAAATGCGGATATTATCACTGTCTAGTTCAGTTCAGTTCAGTTCAGTTCAGTCACTCAGTCGTGTCCGACTCTCCGCGACCCCATGAATCACAGCATGTCAAGCCTCCCTGTCTATCACCATCTCCCGGAGTTCACTCAAACTCATGTCCACAGAGTCGGTGATGCCATCCAGCCATCTCATTCTCTGTCGTCCCCTTCTCCTCCCGCTCCCAACCTTTCTAGTTCATACATTGCCAAAAAACTAACTGAAGTAATCCCTGTAAAGAATCTACTATAGTCCTCAGCACATAGTAAGTCCTATTGATAAATATTTACCATTGTTATAGCTACATTTAGGTGGATTATGTACATAGTTCTGAAAGATACTAGTCAGACAATTGGCTAAAATGTTTTGAGGTCTTTTCAGTTCAGTTCAGTTCAGTCACTCAGTCGTGTCCAACTCTCCGCGACCCCATGAATCACAGCACGCCAGGCCTCCCTGTCCATCACCAACTCCCGGAGTCCACTCAAACTCATGTCCACAGAGTTGGTGATGCCATCCAGCCATCTCATTCTCGGTCATCCCCTTCTCCTCCCGCCCCCAACCTTTCCCAGCATCAGAGTCTTTTCCAGTGAGTCAACTCGTCGCATGAGGTTGCCAAAGTATTGCAGCTTAGTAAAACTTAATCTAAAATATTTCTATATTAGTGACAGTGATGAGGATGAAAAGATTGATAATAAGTAAAATTTACTGAATGCTTACTATTGCCAGATGATGTTAACCTTTTACATGTGACCTTCATTTAATATAGCTTCCCTGATAGCTCATTTGGTAAAGAATCCACCTGCAATGTGGGAGACCCCAGTTTGATTCCTGGGTCTGGAAGATCTGCTGGAGAAGGGATAGAATGCCTACCCACTCCAGTATTCTCGGGCTTTCCTGGTGGCTCAGCTGGTAAAGAATCCACCTGCAATGAGGGATACCTGGCTTCGATCCCTGGGTTGGGAAGATCCCCTGGAGAAGGGAAAGAACCCCCACTCCAGTATTCTGGCCTGGAGAATTCCATGGACTGTATAGTCTATGGGGTCGCAAAGAGTCGGACATGAATGAGTGACTTTCACTTTCATTTAATACTGACAATAACCCTAAAGTAAAATATTACCATCATCTTATGGAGAAGAAAAATACGGTTTAGAGAGATTCTTAAACATACCGAGGTCAGGCATGACAGACGTTAGATCTGAACCCAGAGCTCTAGCTCTAATCTCTGCTTACTTAACTATTGCAATACACAATCTCCCACTTCCTCGACCTTCCATTTTCCTTCTGTTATACCTCTGATATGGCTTTGAAAATCATATCAAATTAAAAGATAAACCATCATTAATTTAACAAGTATTTGTCCAGTAACAACATTTGTCCAGTAGCAGAGACATAGAGGTGAGAAAATTTGAGATTACGGTAGTACTAAAGGAAAAGGACAGTAGCAAATAACGACTGGAGATTTTTTAAGTGAAGGTTGTCTTCATCAATAATATTAAGTTAGAACAGTCTTCTCTGAACTGGTCTGATCAGAATACCAATATCTAAGAAATTAAATTCTTGGGTAGTGAGGTCCTAGGCTTCTGTATTTGTATTGATTCCAATGATTCGTAGTTGATTCCAGGGGCATGCACTAATGTTTGTGATTCACCAGGTTGTAGGAGTCTATAGGCCCCTTCCAAAATCAACAGTCAATGCATTTTTGATTCATCATCGATTTTGATTCTCTTGCAGATGAAGGGTAACCATGGCCTGCCTAGTGACAGGCCATTTTTCAGTTTTCTCTGAAATGTAATCATGGAGATAGGATCCTGGCATATTTTAATCCAATTTTCCATTTCTGATATTTTATATTTATCTTTTAAAATCCAGCACCTTTACTTTTAATTTCTAAGGTACATCCACAATCTTACCCTATTCTGATGCAGTTTTAATAATGTTGATTAAGAACCGAGACAGAAAGTCAACAGTGCAGGTATACGGATAATTTATAGCATTTCTTTTACAATGACCTGTTGAGGAACACTAACAAACACACACAATTTATTACAACTCCCACAACCTCCATTGTCAGAAACACACTTTATATATATATATATATATATATAGATATAGATATAGATATATATATAGACATAATAATTATAGACCCCCTTCCTACCAACATGGATCATTACCTACAAACCTGGAATAACTTCAGCTTCATTATCATTGACCTTATCCATGATTGAGCACAATAATGCATAGGAAAGTATTTGGTAAACTGAAAGGCATCACATGATATGCATTACTGTTATCTTTAATTAGTGTGCATTATAACTTTCTTGCTTGAGCCAGGCTTTACAATTTTAAACTTTGGAAAAGCAATTTTGAAGACCCCTGTAGCGGTAAGGACTCTCTTTTAAACGATGTGTATACAGTGAACAGTTTTTGAGTGTCTCCCTCCAGGGTAGGGGACAGGTTTATTTGCCATCCAGGATAGTAAAGATGTTTCCTTCCAGTGCAAAAATTGGGCAGATTTGCTCTCAGTCCCTTATCAAATTGACGGCTCACAAAGCTTAGGGTTCCTCATCTGATATGAACCCACTGTGTGTGTGCCATCCATCTTGGACCACCTCTTCATTGCCTCTATGGAACCTGGAGCTGGTAGGAAGCAAAATTGCCATCAACACGCAGCCCACGCTCCCTGATGTGCTCTGAGTAATTAAGCCCTCTGTCTCCGACCCAGGAATCTTGTGCCTTCTGCCAGCTTCCATGAGACTGCGACAGGCTAAACTGTTCATCTGTAAGCAGGGTAAAATCTCAGACATTTCGGAGTTCTTGAGTGTGGATGTGTAATCTTTTCATGGAACAGAAATGGATATCTGGTGAAAATAAAAAATAATGCAACCTGCCATAAGGATTGACTTCCTAAACACTATTTTTAAAAAATCAGAATAGCACTCTCTGCCTTCCCCACTCCCTCCCTCATGCTCCCTCTCTTTCTCTCTCTCTTCCCCTCTTTCTCTGATCCTCTGTCCTCCCCTGCTTTGCACTCGATTTCCTGTGCTGGTTAAAGTTTGTTCTACATTTCAATATCTGTCTGCATTAGCATGTTCACTGTTCCAGGAACAGCATGTCCCTGAAAATCTCTGCTGGATAGAAAACTTTCAAGCATAACTAATATAACAGCAAAATGAATTTTATTTAAATGAACAATACATTTCTTGGCCTTCACGGGTCAAGTGGACAGCAGTGGGAACTGCCTCTGTTTACAATCATTTGTCATCTATCCACAAAAACCTAGTTAGCCTAGAATGCCTGTGTCTACACAGGAATGCATTTCTTTTTAATAGAATATTGTCTTTGGAAAACAAACCAGAAAATCACAAAGAGATGATAATGTATAGTTCAGATAAACTGCTTTAGTTTGTTATTATAAATAGAAAGCATAGGAAAGTGATTACTAGATTAATAGTTTTTAACTTTTTAACTAAATCAGAAACATAATGAAGATGAAGAGCAGTCCACCAGTCAAAGGGAATTGAGAATCTCAGTGGGAACTGACCCCAAGTTCTGGGGTTATTGACTAAACCATCGTTGACGGCCTAATTGGGCACTCTTTTCCCCTGATATATAAATTCACGACACCAAGCTGCCTCCCTGATAAATGCTATTATGTTCTCTATCTCTTGCTCCTGCAAAGGAAAGTGTTGTTTGCTTATAAAACTTCCCCCACACCCACATTTTCTATCAGGGGAAACCAACGCCTCTGGGTATCACATACCAAGTCCATCACCCCACAAAACTCGCAGAGGAGCAGCAAATTACTACCAATCCCTTCATCCCATTCATTCAGCCCTCAACCCCGTCTCGAGCCTCTAGCGCACCAGGCACTGTGCTGGCTCAAACAAGTGATCCAAATATGAAAAACCAAGAAATTACACTCTGAGGAATTTCAAAATAATGTTATAAAGAAACGCATAGAAGAATAGAAAAGAGATAAAACAATCATTTCTGAGGCAGTTTAGCAAGTTTTCATCAATATTTGTCAATTAGTCAGTCTTTTGGAGAGCAATTGGGCATTTCTCTAGATGAATAAAAGCATTTTAGAGAGAACAGCATGCCAAGGTCCTTATATCCCCATGTAAGACATTGGAATGTAATTCTGCAGGCAACTGGGGATGAAGAGTCAAGAGTGGCTTTCGAACTGGAAAATTACATAATCCTATTAACTTAATCGGGTTCGATTCCTGGGTCAGGAAGATCCCCTGGAGAAGGAAATGCAACCCACTCCAGTACTCTTACCTGGAGAATCCCATGGACAGAGGAGTCTGGCAGCCTACAGTCTCTGGGTTAGCAAGAGTCGGAGACGACTCAGTGACTAAACCACCACCATTAACTTAGAAGATAATTCGAGTGACAGTATGGTGACTGTTGGAGGAGCCAAATAGAAGCCTGTGCAAATTTTCACAAAAAGGCTGCCATACTTGAAAGGTACTGTGAATAGAGTTACTCTGATTGCAACTTACTGTAGAGCATAAGAATAAAGACTCAAAAGCATCTTTGTGTGTGAAGGAGAGTGGAAATACAAGGAGGTCAGAGAATTTTATGCCTATATTAGTTGAGCATGTTATACTCCAGTAAAAAACATTTAATTGGCAAAGACAGTTGGATATGTGAGTATGGGGCTCAAGAGTAAATCTGGGTTGGAGACGTAATGTGGAATTGTGAGTCATATGCAAAGAAGCTGGATACACTCATCTGTGGATGGACACAGATGGTTTCCATGCCTTGTCTATTGTGAATAATGCTGCAATCTACAGAGGAATGCAGATATCTCTTTGAGATGCTGTTTTTATTTCCTTTGGATATACACTCAGAAGTGGGATTTCTGGGTCGTATGATAGTTATTTTAAAAAAAATTTTGAGGTACCTTTATGCTATTTGTAACCATCTTGCTAGATTCCATATATATGTGTTGATACATTATATTTGTTTTCCTCTTTCTGACTTACTTCACTCAGTATGACAGACTCTGGGTCCATCCACATCCCTACAAATGACCCAATTTTGTTCCTTTTTATGGCTGAGCGATATTCCATTGTATATATGGACCACATCTTCTTTAGTCATTCATTTGTCAAAGGACATTCAGGTTACTTCTACGTCTTGGCTATTGTAAGTAGTGCTGCAATGAACACTGGGGTACATATGCTTTTTGAGTTATGGTTTTCTCAGAGTATATGCCCAGCTGTGGAACTGCTGGAGGGTGAGATGAACTAGGAGAGTAGGGCTGATATATATACACCACCATGAATAAAATAAATAGCTAGTAGGAAACTGCTGTCTAGCACACGGAGCTCAGCTCGGTGCTCTGTGATGACCTAGAGGGGTGGGGTAGGGGGTGGGAGGGCCGCCCAAGAGGGAGGGGGGATATGTACACACGTAGCTGACCCACTTTGTTTTACAGCAGAAACTAACAGATAACATATAACCCAATTATGCTCCAGTAAAAAACAAATTAAATAAAGATTTCATGGTGTGTCTTTTTTCTTGGTATAAACCCTCTTCCAAATGGCTTCTTAAACCCTTGGAATCATGCACCTCTGAGGCCAGTGCTACTCTACCAGCATCATGAATACCCTTTAGTCACCCCGTGCAGTTCACTGTAATAATAATCAGAGCAGTTAACGATTTATTGACCTCTCATTATGTGCCCAGCACCCCAGAATTAACTGACTTATTTAATTTTCACCAAAAGTCATCAAATATTAATGTCTCTATTTTCACAGAGAAAAATATTGAGGTTTAGAAAGTTACATAAGTTTGCCAGCGTCACACGCAATCAGGTCTTGCATCAAGGCCCACACCTGCTGGGCTCTGAAGCCCGTGCTCCCATAACCGTGTCATTTTCTAAGTGCCTTCACGGCAAGTGCTCTGTCGGCATCCTTCTCTATTCCATCTGCAGTTCCTATAGCTGGAAATAAATGGCACAGACTGGGTGGGACTGCCAATTAATATTTGTTGAATGAGTGAATAACAGTGGAAAATAAATCTCTCCCTGCAGCGCCATTTATAATTGACCTTGAAATTTGCTTTGGGATGCAAGCTCAGATGTATTTATGAACCTCCAGCCAATCAATTATTTAGCACGTTTTCACTGTTTTATATGTGTGTGTATATATACATATATCACTGGGCTTTGTGAAAGATAAAAAGGAGAAACACAATCTCTAATCTCTTAAATTCTGTTAGTTTGTAGGAACAAACAACAAACAGACTATATGCACAGCCAGAGTTTTGCAAACCTCAACCGGAAGCTAGCAGGCAGGGAATCCCGAGATGCAATCAGTAGAGAGAGCCTTCCAGGACACAGACGGAGCAGGTCAGAACTTTGTCGAGAGTAGGTCCGGGAAGGGAAGGATCTTTAAGAATTCGCCAGGACACACGTATAAAATATTCACTGCACAGTGACTAAAGCGTTCTAGTTCAACACCCCTCTCCCTTTTTATTTTACTCTCAAGAATAGCTTACTCGGGCCAAACATCAACGTTTGAAGTTCTGGTGGGTGTGTAATGAGTTCATAATTAGAGACCTCCTCAGTCTAGTAATCAAGACACTGCCAGTGCTCCTAGCTACGTCAGCATTGGTTACAGAGATGAAAACACACTCACCCAATGCAGTGAGTAGCTTCCATTTGCCCCTTCATCCCCACTCTCTGCTTCCCTCCATCCTGCTCTGTCCTGGGAGGTGGGAGGCTGATTTCTGGGAGCAGCACAGCAGCCTCACTTGTCACTGACTTCTGGTTGCTCCTACAGGGGTAGCAGCTGTAGTAATCGAAGGGCAAAGCGTTAGGAGAGCAGATTCAGGGCATCCGTCACCCTGGCTCGCTCTCTCCTGCGTCTACTTCAGCTGGACTTCTCTGCTTTGCGTAGAGTGATACCTTCTCTCTCTCTCTCAAACACTCTTTCAATATCTTTCTCCCTCAGCTTGCAATGACACCTTCAGCGAGACTGTGTGCATGGCCTGGTACTCTCTGAGTACTTCCCCATCCTGTATTTTCTTCCTTATACTCTGTCCATATCTTTGTAAATAGCCCCTTTAGTAAATATTTACCAAAATACCAATTTTGAGGTATATCCATCTGTTCCCTACTAAGATCCTGCCTGGCTGACAAACCAAAATGATGAAGGTATGCTTCACTGAGGGAACATAAAAGAAATTGTCTGCCCACAAGAAATGAAAACAAACTTGTAGAAGTTTGAGAAGCTGCATAATTTGCATAATTAAGGTCTAAAGCCATAGAAGCTATTCGATTCTAGATACAGGTTTATGAGTAGAGTCGTACCATGTGTAAACTATAAAAGAAATTCATCATCATTTTCTTTCCCTGGTCCTGACATTTTGTGCTTTATCCCATCTTATTTTCTGAGACATGGAGGAAACATCTTCACTTTTCTCAGTTGCCACTAAAATCATGCACTGATAAGACTGATGAAAATTTACACACATCATGGTCTGCAACCTCTTAAAACTGTTCAATAGAAATCACACGCCATTTGTTACACACAGGCACGCTCCTAAGAGCACTCTGGGGAATTACTCACAGGAATGTTGTGGCCAGGTGAAGGCTTACAACAGCCAGTTGAGGTCAAGAATGTGTGAGATGTGCAGCCTGGGGGAGAGGAAAACATGAAGACTAGGAGATTGTCCTAGTAAATCTCCAGGAGTGGAAGAAATGCTATAAAAATGACGGCCGAGTCAAGGGATACCCACCGTCCTCCAGGGTGCAGATTTTAAATTTTGCTCTGCAAACTCAGCAATTCTTAATATATTTTGATATGTTATTACATAATCCATATACTTTACATTTAACCAGCTATTTTCTCCATCCAAAGTGACAACTGTGTTCTACCCTTTCCCATTCATGGTGCAGTGGAATTCAGCCAAGTGAGCAAGATAAGGTTTGTACTTTCATCCTTACGCAACTGTGTCCCCCCACACCATGGACAAGATTTGCACATTTACTATTTCTACATCTTAACTAACACAACTTCTGTCTGGAGAAGTTTTAAGAAAAGTACATTTCGGTGATACTGTACAAATAATGAGACTGCTTCAAACCAGCAATGGTTTTCATGGCATGGGTGATGAGGTCAGGAGATGTTTTGTTCCAATCACAGCAAAGACAATTTAAGGATCATAATCTGTACAGATCACTAGTCATGGACTAGATAACTGAAGAATTTTCTAAAGCATTTTAATAGTTCAAAGCTCTGTTAAAATATCAATAACAAGTCACCATTTAGGAAAGAAGAGGCAATAAAGCCTCAGACTGGTTGAAGATGGAAAAATCAGAATTTATTGAGTTTGATTTATTAAGATCAAATGTGTTTCTTTATGACATTACAACCATGCTGCTGCTGCTGCTGCTGCTGCTGCTAAGTCACTTCAGTCGTGTCCGACTCTGTGTGACCCCATAGACAGAAGCCCACCAGGCTCCCCCATCCCTGGGATTCTCCAGGCAAGAACACTGGAGTGGGTTGCCATTTCCTTCTCCAATGTGTGAAAGTGAAAAGTGAAAGTGAAATCGCTCAGTCGTGTCCGACCCTCAGCGACCCCACAGACTGCAGCCCACCAGGCTCCTCCATCCATGGGACCCTCCAGTGATGACAAAATTCATGATGATTAAAGTCATTTAAATATATCACATCTTAAGTCCTAAGGGTTGAAATTTTATTTTCAGTTTAAACATATTTTAAACACTTTATTTAAACCTCATGAAGACATTGTCCCTATTTTATCTCTGTGTCACTCAGTCTAAGTGACTTGGCTAGGAGCACACAGGCAGAAAGTGCCAGGGACAAAATTCATAGCCAAGGTTTCCAAACCTAAATTGTGTTTCATTTCCCCACATAGGCAATTTCTCATTGATGCTGAAGTGCTTATCTTCTTGATCTACACTACACTTGATCTACACTGCCATCAATCTGAATATTAGTCCAGCCCAACTCTAGGCAAATAGAACCTCATGAATCTCTCCGATGTGACTGGAGTGTACTGTTTTTGTGTGATGCAGAGAGCTACCATCTCACTGTCCATCGCTCTGCTCACTTGCTCACACAAGTCAAAACGATTCTTTTGGCCTAAGTCTTTTGAAATAAAATTTGTGTCCTGTGCTTTGATCTTGGGGTGGGGAGCGGAATAATAAAATAAGAACATGGACTATAAAGCCCAGATGCATACTATTCACTGTTTCAAAAGTTCAGTTGCTCTCTTAGCTGCTGTCCTCATCCTATTGAAATGCCTTCTTCAGAGATGGATGGTTCATCCCAAAGTCGTCTATTGCCAGCTATGACTTGTCATTACAATCCCCCTGGGTGTAAAACGCATTCTCAAAGTGCATCTTTCCTTTTAATCCTTCCTAGCAAATGTGTAAGAAGGTAGTTTCATCTGCCTACCTGCCACTAGAATATGATCTTATTCTATACTCTCTGAGCCCTGGGAGAACTCTGGAATCCCAACATTACAACAGGCATTGAGCCAAGGCGAAAAAGCAGCCAAGGCATGAGGGAAAGGAGGAGAAAGGAAGGGCCAGTTTATAATGGACAGCTCGAATCTGAAACCTTTAGCATTCTAATGAGAACTGAAGTCCAACACTGCTTCTGCTGCTTTCCTTCCAGGAGTGGAAAAGAACAGGGAGGCTCGGGCTTCTCATAGCCAAAGGAAACTGGCATCACAACTGAAAAAGATGGACGTATCCAGAGGGAACACAATTATGTGATCCGGTCAAGTGTTCAGTCCTACTTCAAGGTTTTAGTAACTCAGATTTGAAGCAGTCTCTAGAGAATGAGTTACTTTATTTATGGATGAAAGCCATACTAAGGATAAAGGATAAATAAAAAAACATAAGGTAAATTTTTAATCAAAAGCCAAGACTCTCACATGAGGATATAGGTTCACAAACAAGTAGTGGAAAAGAAAAGTCAATGGCCTTTTTGAAATGAGAACAGATTAAGGTCAGTTCCTGAGTTTTTTTCCCTTCCTTCTTGTAGGTACCTTCCGGCAGCAAGAAATTGTTCTTTAACCTCCAGTGTTAAATTCTCAGGACTTTGGAAGATAAAAATTCAACTCAAATCCTAAAGAAAATGGACAAATGTTCTGACATTTAAGAGAATTTAGGGGCATCCACTGACAAATCACACTTAAAATATTCATAAATAACTGTCACTCTACAGAATATTGGAGGACATCAGAGCTGGCAAATGGCAGTCAGGCTGTGTGTATAAATATATACAACACAAACATTAAAAATTGACAGATACAGATATTATCCAACAAACCATGTGAACATAGTCTTTTAGCAGTATCCCTTATTCCTAAGGACTTCCCCGGTGGCTCAGAAAGTAAAGCGTCTGCTGAAAATGTGGAAGACCCGGGTTCAATCCCTGGGTTGGGAAACTCTCCTGGAGAAGGAAATGGCAACCCAGTATTCTTGCCTGGAAAATCCCATGGACAGACGAGCCTGGTAGGCTACAGTCCATGGGGTCACAAAGAGTCATACACGACTTCACTTTCTTTTCTTTCTTTCTTATTCCTAAAGCATTTCTGAAATCCTCAGTAGAGGATGATTCAAGAAGCTCTAAAGAAATGTCGGTTCCAAGCCACACATGCAGCTGCTGCTGCTGCTGCTAAGTCGCTTCAGTCGTGTCCGACTCTGTGCGACCCCATAAACGGCTGCCGACCAGGCTCCGCCGTCCCTGGGATTCTCCAGGCAAGAACACTGGAGTGGGTTGCCATTTCCTTCTCCAGGCATGAATAAACCGTAAAAATAGCTGGATTCTCTCTCTGCTTCAGTGTGTTTCTTTTCTAATCATGTGCTTCTTCAATATACAACCTTCAGTTTGAGAAGTATAATAGAAATAAGAAAGGAACCATGGAAGTATCTAAACTGGAATATTCCAAGAGATTAGTAGAGTTCCACATATTCCAAGAGATTAATAGAGTTGCTTTCTAGAAAACTATGTTATCAAAGTCAAGCTCAAAGGAAAATTATTTTATAAGCATTTCTTTTTTTATCCCACTTATTAAAGCACTTTTTGTTCCTGTTCTAAAAATAATTCATGTTCACTTCTCTAAATTTGGCAAATATTATATAATCTAATGAAACATATAATATGATCCACAATCATATCAGTTATTGGTTGTCATTGTTGATATCTGTAGTACTTCCTCCCACTGTATTTTTTTTTTTGCATATATATTGAATTAGTATGCAGTACTGTCTTTACCAGTTTGGAAGTTTACAATCCTTTTAACATGACAAAATTACCCAGCTACACAGCCTAGAGACTTAAAACTCACTTTAGACCCCCTATACAACTTAAACTCAATACTACACAACTCAAATTCAATATATCATCAAATGCTATAGGTTCTATTGCCTTTCAATTTATTACATTTCCCTCTGTCTAGCCACAATGCTACCACTTTAACTCAGTCTATATCATCTCTTACCTGGGATATAGTAAAGTAAAGTGAAGACTCTTAGCGACCCCGTGGACTTGTAGCCTGCCAGGCTCCTCTATCCATGGGGTTTTCCAGGCGAGAACACTGGAATGGGTTGCCATTTCTTCCTCCAACCTTGGATATAGAACTGGACCTAATTTTTGTATCTCTCCTTATTCTCACACTTCAACTTATCATTTACATTACTTCCAAAATGATTATTTTCAATGTATCAAAGTTTGTATGTTTACTTCTTTGAAATATTTCAATAGTGCTTCATTTTCCAGAAAATGTAAAATTCCTTAAAATGTAAAATACAGTAATCTAGCCTCTGGCCCCCTCCTAGCCATCGTTACTCCTTTCTTATATATTCTAATCATTTGGAGCTGCTTCCATTTATCCAAACCACCAGGGTAATCAATGTCTGGCCCAATGCTTTTGTTGACTCTTTTTCTCTACTGGCGATACCCGCATCATCATTTCCTTTCTGAAAACTGCTCTTGTTCTTCCCTTCACTTTCAAGTAGAATAATCACACATCCTTTATGCCCTACACTCTTTGATAGCTCAGATGGTAAAGAATCCTCCTGCAATTCAGGAGACCCCTGTTCGATTCTTGGGTTGGGAAGATCCGCTGGAGAAGGGATGGGCTACCCACTCCAGTATTCTTGGGCTTCCCTTGTGGCTCAGTTGGTAAAGAATCCGCCTGCAATGCAGGAAACCTGGGTTTGATCCCTGGGTTGGGAAGATCCCCTAGGGGATCCCCACTCCAGTATTCTGGCCTGGAGAATTCCTTAGAGTGTATAGTCCATGGGGTCACAAGAGTCGGACACGACCGAGCAACTTTCACATTATTTGATACTTCTATCCCTATAGGTCCACCCTCACCTTTTATATGTTCTTCTCCTCCTCTTAAAACTCTACTTCTTGGTGCTCCCAGGACCTAGAGTTCAAATCCCAGTACAAAAAAAACTTGCCAAAAAATGGATAATGATGAATAATGAATAAAAATTAATCGTAGGGAAGAGCAGTACTCTGACTTGTTGGTAAATACCAACCAGAAACTTAAGCCAAATATCATTTGAATAACTTTGTTCTTCCCATCCCATGTCATCTTCACTCCACATTTATCCAGTTTTGACTTTGCTGAACAACCATAAATGAAGGGCAAAGTCAGCCTATTTAAACTCCCCTTGGAATGACAATTCATAAACTGCTATGAAGAGATGAAGCTCAGCAAACACCACAAAGCCATTATGAGAAAATTGTCATGCACTAAATCTGCTCAGGACTGCGGGGTGCTTAACTGATAGTCACATTTGTTTTGGGATGTTTGCCTAGAAATGTTCTTTTAATAAATGTACTAAATAAGATGCATAATTTAGCTCCTTCTCTGTAGCCTGCTGGCCAGCTGCCAGCTCCAAGCTCCTTCTCTGCCTCTCTCTTTTCCTCCTCCCTTGATCTCTCACTATCCCTCCCTTGGGTTTGACTCAGCACAGAAATTACCTGCTGGCCTGGTAAAAAAAATCTCATTAAATAGCCATCACAGTTGTGCCTGATGGCTTCATTTGTCCCCCAGTGGCTCAATTTATACCTTCCTTTGGAACAAGCAGAGAGTAAGTACTCTCCAGGATGGCTCTGTCCAGCTGTATTATATGCATCCCAACAGACCACAGGGTAAAAGATTGACGATTCTTGCTTTATTGGGTTGATGAGAAAAGGGACTTGCCCTGGTGTTCCTCTACTTATTCTACAGGATTTGTGAAAGTTCTGCTTTCCTTTGGAAGCTATGATGGTCAGTGTTCAAACTTGCTTTTCTCACTCCTCTGCAGCCTCAAGTAAAAGTCAACAAGCTGAGAATCCGAAGACCTTGCTTTAAGATAGACTGTTGGAAAACTGTTTGCTATCTGGTGAGTAGCATAACCTAAATAATGTTACTTTCCTCATAGTAATAGCTCATTATGTTTTATATAATTGAATGTGTACATCAGCTCTATGAAGAAAACTATTGTTTTTAGCATCCTGTAATCAATGAGGGTCTTCCCTGGTGGCTCAGTGGTAAAGAATCTGCCAGCAATGCAGGAGCCACAGGAGATGTGGGTTTGATCCCTGGGTCGGGCAAATCCCTTGGAAGAAGGCATGGCAACCCACTCCAGTATTCTTGCCTGGAGAATCCCATGGACAGAGGAGCCTGATGGGCTACCATCATAGGGTTGCAAAGAGTCAGACACTGATGTGACTTAGCACTCATGTAATGGATGAAACTGAATCATAATAGGTGTTAGATTTTAGCTATGCTACCTGGGGTCTGCAAGTTCCAGAGCCAGAAACCCAAGCCTGGGCTGTCTTCCTCAACGCCCACTCTCCTAACCACAGAAGCTTCTCTTATCCATATCTAAGCCAGATCTGGCTTTAACAACAAACAGGAAAGGGATAAAAGTAGATGCTTCCATGAGAAACTGGCCTGTGATGAACCGTAACAACTCAGTGCCTATTAGAGTGCTTGCTTCCTAATGTTTCTCCATAACTGTGGGTCTTCACCTCTGTCTCTCCTTGCTGGATTTTGGCGCAACCTTGGCTTGCCAGGATTTCTTTTCCAACTGCCAACCCCGTACACAGTGGCATTGCACGCCACTTGCTGTACCACAGAGCGAAGACTGTGCAGAGCATGGCATCTGACAAAGTGCAAGTCGTTTCTCTGAATAAGCATTATTCATTTCCGTTGGTTAAATTCAGAGGCAGCAGCCTGTGTTTCTCCCACTGGGCTGCTAAGAGGAACTGCAGAGCATGAGCAGACATTTTAAAAATCAAAATACTATGCTCAGTTCTCCCATGTTGAGAAGGGGATGTCAATTCATCTTAGGAAGACCTCATGGGGCAGAAGTTTTGAAAACAGACTCCAGCAGTCTCTGTGTCCTAATTTAAAATATTTCTGTTCTGTTTTATACCAGGTACTTCATTTCCCCCTCCCCAAGCCAAATTCATGGTTTGTATTCAGTAGAGAAGGGAGGGAAAGCATGCCTATTTTATACTTATTCTTTCTTGAGCAATAATCTCAACCATAAAGGCTCCTCAAGTTGGAGAAGGGCCAGGGTAAAGAAAACTTTTCCAAGATATATTTGACTATATTTATAAAATATTGTTCTTTTACCCACTAAACTTATTTGTGACCCTTGCATTTCCATATGAAATCTAAGATCAGCTTCCCAGTTTCTGGGGGGAAAAAAAGAGGATGCGTTGACTCTGAAGATCATTTTGAGGAATAACATCCTAAAGATACTATCTGCTAATCTAGGTACATGGGATGATTTTTCCATTTGTTTACTTCTTTTTAAATTTAATTCAGCAATGTTTTGCATACTTTTATGTAAAAACTTTGAAGTCTATTATTTAATGTGTTAACACTGTGTTCTATTGCATGCTACCGTAAAAAAAAATTGTTTTCTTAATTTTATTTTCAGAATGTTCATGGCTAGTATATAGAAATGCAATAGACTTTTGTATATTGAATTATATCCTGGAGCTTTGTTGAAATTGTTTATTAATTCTAGTCACTTTTCATGGACTCTTTAGAACTTTCTGCAAACAAAATTATCATCTAAAAATAGAGGTAGCTTTACTTCATTGCCAGTCTAGAAGCCTTTTCTTTCTTTGTCTCACCTAATTGTTTATCTGAGATTGGGGAAAGTTTTAACTCTTCATTTCTAATCTGTATGACTTTTTCTTGTCTAGATGCCCCCACTAGAATATCCAGTGGAATGTTAAATAGAAGTGATGAAAATAGGCATTATTTTCTTAAAGGAAAAACATTTAGTCTTTCACCATTAAGTATTATGTTATTTTCCAGGCAAGAATACTGGATTCTCCATTAAGTATTCTCCAGGCAAGATTACTGGAGTGGGTTGCCATTTCCTTCTCCAAGTATTATGTTAGCTGTGGGTTTTCCCAGAAGTTATTTTCTATTCCAAAATCACTGAGTGCTTTTTGTTTTCATTTGTATGTGTGCGTTTTTCATGAAACAGGGCTTGATTTTATCAGATTATTTTTCTACATGCATTGAGATTATTATATGGTTTATGTCCTTCTTCCATTAATATAGTATATTACATTGATTTTCATATTAAAGGAACTGCATTATTAGAAAACTTTCACTTGCCCATTTTATATAATCTTTCATTATGTTGCTGCATTCAGTTTCAATTCAGTTCAGTCGCTCAGTCGTGTCAGACTCTCCACGACCCCATGAAACACAGCACGCCAGGCCTCCCTGTCCATCACTAACTCCCAGAGTTCACTCAAACTCATGTCCACAGAGTTGGTGATGCCATCCAGCCATCTCATTCTCCGTCGTCCCCTTCTCCTCCCGCCCCCAACCTTTCCTAGCATCAGACTCTTTTCCAGTGAGTCAACTCGTCGCATGAGGTGGCCAAAGTATTGCAGTTTCAGCTTTAGCATCAGTCCTTCCAATGAACACCCAGGATTGATCTCCTTTAGAATGGACTGGTTGGATCTCCTTGCAGTACAAGGGACTCTCAAGAGTCTTCTCCAGCACCACAGTTCAAAAGCATCAATTCTTCGGCGATCAGCTTTCTTCACAGTCCAACTCTCACATCCATACATGACCACGGGAAAAACCATAGCCTTGACTAGACGGACCTTTGTTGGCAAAGTAATGTCTCTGCTTTTTAACATGCTGTCTAGGTTGGTCATAACTTTCCTTCCAAGGAGTAAGCATCTTCTAATTTCATGGCTGCAATCACCATCTGTAGTGATTTGGGAGCCCCCAAAAATAAAGTCTGACACTGTTACCCATCTATTTCCCATGAAGTGATGGGACCAGATGCCATGATCTTAGTTTTCTGAATGTTGAGCTTTAAGCCAACTTTTTCACTCTCCTCTTTCACTTTCATCAAAAGGCTTTTTAGTTCCTCTTCACTTTCTGCCATAAGGGTTGTATCGTCTGCATATCTGGGGCATTCAGTTTACTACCATTTTACTAAGGATTTTGTGTTGATGTTTATAAAGGATATTTCCTTTAGCTTTCTCTTTTCTATAATTTAGTTGGTTTTGATATCAGAGTAATTATTCACTTTGCTATTTTCCCAAAGAGCCTGTGAAGGATTGGCATCGCTTATTATTTAAATATTTGGTAGAAATCATCTGTTAATTCAAGACTTTTCTTTCTAGAACAGTTTCAGTGTACTAATTTTTTAACATTTGTTTTGAGCCTCTTCAGACTTTGTATTTCTTCCTGAATTTTAGTAGTCTATATTTGGTTAGAATTGGCCCATTCCTCTAAACTACCTGACACACTGGCATTCAGTTGACTGTAGCTTCTTCTTACAATCGTGCTTACACAATTCAGTAGGGATGAATTACTAATTCCTCTTTTTAATTCACAATTTTAGTAACTTGAGTTTTCTGTAAATTTCCCTCGGTCAGTCAACTAAAAGATTATCAGTTTTGTTGATCTCTTCAAAGAACCAAACTTGGGTTTAGCTGACTTTTTTCTATTGTTCTTCTATTCTCTTTCATTTATTTACCACCGTTTCTACAGTTCAGTCCCTGAGTCGTGTCTGATCGTTTGTGACCCCATGAACTGCAGCACACCAGATTCCTCTGTCCTTCACCATCTCCCGGAGTTTGCTGAAGTTCACGTCCACTGTCTTTGTGATGCGATCTAACCATCTCATCTCCTGCTGCCTCTTTCTCTTTCACCTTCAATCTTTCTCAACATCAGGGCCTTTTCCAATGAGTTGGCTATTATTTCCTTCGTTCTATCTACTTTGGCTTTAATTTTCTCTTTCTTATATTTATTAACGTTATCATGTTGATTTGAGGACTTTCTTTTTAATACAATCATTTATTGCTGTAAATTTTCCTCTGAGCACTCCTGCAGCTGCGTTGCATGAGTTCTAGTGCCTTGTATTACCATTTTCCTGGGTCTCAGAGCATTTTTCATTTACCGTTTCCACTTCTACTGTAACCCATTTAACATTTACGATATTTATGAAAGTGTTGCTTAATTTCCACATATTTGTGAATGTTCCCAATTTATTTCTGACTTTAACTTCTAAATTTAATTTGTTATATGTAAAGAACATATTTTATATGATTTTCAATAAATTTTTAAATTTATTTTGACTGTTTTATGGCATAATATATGGCCTACCCTAGTGAACATCACATGTGTACTTGAAGAGAATTGTGTTTTCAGCTATTGTTGTTGGGTGACATAGTCTTCACACATCTGTTAGGTCTAGAAAGGCCTATATTGTTTCACAACTTTTATCTCCTTGTTGGTCTTCTGTCTGGCTGTTCCATTTATTGTTGGGAAAAAAGTATTGAAGTCTACGATTATTATCACTGAGCTGCCTATTTCCCCTTCAGTTTTATCTGTTTTTGCTTCATGTATTCTGAGGCTTCATTGCCGTATGTTTCTAATACCTCATATTCCCCTCTGAACATTTTTGGCCAGTTTCTTATTTGCCTCGATTGCTATAGCCATTCCTGTCATCTACAGTGTTTAACAATTGCCAGTAACATATTTCTTAACAAATGTCCTGGGGATAGGGCTTTCTTCATTCAGTAAACTCTGAGTAGAGTCAAAGACAGACAGACTCTACAAAAAAAAAAAAGGTGAAGCCAAATAGATTAACTAGTAACAATTCTCTGAGGATGGAATGTTTTGAAAAGCTCCAAGTCCAGGGGATCACGAAGATTGGACACGACTGAGCAACTTCATTTTCACTTTCATGCGTGGGAGAAGGTAATGGCAATCCACTCCAGTGTTCTTGCCTGGAGAATCCCAGGGATGGCGGAGCCTGGTGGACTGCCGTCTATGGGGTCGCACAGAGTCGGACACGACTGAAGCGACTTAGCAGCAGCAGCAGCAGCAAACCTATTCTGGTCTCTTCAGAGACAATCTGACGGTTTTCACATCTCTTATGGTTCTGAGGTGGTTCTTTTTCAAGATTATTATGGGGTAACATTTTACTTCCAACTTCCCCCCACCCTTTTTTTTTTTCTGAGGAAGACTTGACCAATAATCATCCAGGTCTCAATTTAATGACACACAATCTACACTCATTAAGCTCTAATTAAGGAATAGTTACCTGAAAAAAAGAAAGTTCCTGCTTATAAATTATGCTCACTCAAGCTCCCTTGAAATTGTCCTTGTTATCTCCAGTTAAATAAGACTTGCTAAATTCAATTTTATTTGTAAGCTGTGTAAATTTCTAAAATGTGTGTCCATAGTCTTCCTAGTAACATGCACTCTAATCATTATGTGAGTAATGCACTTTAAGACTATAAACTTCCTTCCTGACTTTTCAGTTCTTAAAGTTTAAGGAATAACATTATATCATTGAAAAAAGTATATATTATGTTCTCTCTTTAAAAATGAATGACTATGATTTAGTCTATGTATGAATGTGGTTCTTCATACATTTCTTCAAATTTCATTGAAGAAATGACCTATTATCATCTAAAGTTAAGAAGTTGGGAAATGGTGTTATAATGACCTCTTAAAACACCACCAGTATTTTAAAATTGGCTCAGCCTTTCTTAAAGCATACTTAAATCTAAAACTTAAAATAAATAGACGCATATTCTTCAGTTCAGTTCAGTTCAGTCGCTCAGTTGTGTCCGACTCTTTGCAACCCCATGAATCACAGTACGCCAGGCCTACCTGTCCATCACCAACTCCCGGAGTTCACTCAAACTCATGTCTATCAAGTCGGTGATGCCATCCAGCCATCTCATTCTCTGTTGTCCCCGTCTACTCCCACTCCCAATCCTTCCCAGCATCAGACTCTTCTCCAGTGAGTCAACTCATTGCATGAGGTGGCCAAAGTATTGGAGTTTTAGCTTTAGCATCAGTCCTTCCAATGAACACCCAGGATTGATCTCCTTTAGAATGGACTGGTTGGATCTCCTTGCAGTCCAAGGGATTCTCAAGAGTCTTCTCCAGCACCACAGTTCAAAAGCATCAATTCTTAGGTGATCAGCTTTCTTCACGATCCAACTCTCACATCCATACATGACCACGGGAAAAACCATAGCCTTGACTAGACGGACCTTGGTTGGCAAAGTCATGTCTCTGCTTTTTAATATGCTATTGAGGTTCACCATAACTTTCCTTCCAAGGAGTAAGCATCTTTTAATTTCCTGGCTGCAATCAGCATCCGCAGTGATTTTGGAGCCCAAAAAAATAAAGTCTGACACTGTTTCCACTGTTTTCCCATCTATTTCCCATGAAGTGATGGGACCAGATGTCATGATCTTCATTTTCTGAATGTTGAGCTTCAAGCCAACCTTTTCACTCTGGTGCATATTCTTAGTTGATACTTATACGAGGTGCAACATAACTTCTATAATGAACAGTAATAGAATCTATAACTTCTGGTAGTGCATTTAGCCATCTGAAATAGAACTACATTGTCTATGTAGCTTTCCTTGCTATTAGCAATTACATGAATAAGACCTAATCATTAATTTAGAAGTGGAAGTGATATGTTGCAACTTCTGGGTAATATCATTGCTGGGATGTGAAAGCATAATCATCCTTACTCCTTCCCACTGAATGGAATATAGTATATATCATGGAGTTCTGACAGACAAATAGGTTATGAGATTATCTGGGGAATACAAGTCACAGATGTATTCAGTCACAGAACTCAGGACAGAATTCCTGACACCATGAAGTCACCATAGCCACTCCCACCCAACTGCCAACCTAAAGACTTTTACACAACAGAAATTATTGTGGATCTTATTAAGGCCACTGTTATTTGGGGTTTGAGTCCCTCTCAGCTAAATCTAATGTTATGTGATAGTGTGGCTTGCAAGTTTTAAAACTTACTTTCCTGCGCATAGTGAAGCTATTACATACATCATAGAAACTCAATTAAGTTACTCACTGATGGCTGGTATTGCTTAGCCAGAACATGCTTGCAGGAAAATCTCTGTACTGTGATAAAATGAATATTCTGAGACAGAATTATTTCTTAAACTAAGGTACACTTACACTTATACCAGTTACTTTCTTATAAAATTGAAACTGACCTTCTCTGTGCCTTCAATCAGTTTTGTGAGGCTGTGAATGTTCATGCATTAAGAATCTCTGTCTCTTGTGTGGCAATATTATGTGTCCCTGTTACATATTGCTTTTTTCATTGTAGTTGCCAACAATCACAGTCTCTGAAAGGTTTCTCCTAATTTCCCTAGGCAGAATTTCCCACCATATATCTGTATTCCCATAGTGTTTTATAAACAGCTTCTATCATTTCAAGTAATATATTATAATTATCTTTGGTGTTTATGCATCTGTCTTTTTTACTATGCTCTGCTGCTGCTGCTAAGTCGCTTCAGCCATGTCTGACTCTGCACAACCCCATAGACGGCAGCCCACCAGGCTCCTCCGTCCCTGGGATTCTCCAGGCAAGAACACTGGAGTGGGTCGCCATTTCCTTCTCCAATGCATGAAAGTGAAAAATGAAAGTGAAGTTGCTCAGTCATGTCTGACTCTTAGTGACCCCATGGACTGCAGCCTACCAGGCTCCTCCGTCCATGGGATTTTCCAGGCAACAGTACTGGAGTGGGGTGCCATTGCCTTCTCCAATACTATGCTCTAAACATCTCAAAAGATGTGACAGTGTTCTATCCATCTTGTGTTTTCCACACTTCACAAAAAGCATATAGTAGGCTCTATTAGTTCTCTATTTTTATGCAACTATTCGTTAAAAAGTTAATGGTTTAAAACAAAGCCCATTTGTTGTCCTACACATTTTATGGATCAGAAATATAAAGAGGTCTGACCAAATTCTTTGCCTATGGTCTCACAATCCACAATCAAGTTTTCAATCAGGCTGAGCTCCTACTCTCAGGATCTGGGTATGCTTCTGCTTCCAAGTTCATTTAGGTTGCTGTCAGAATTCAGTTCCTTACGTTTGTAAAAATGATAGGTGTCATTGCTTTGCTGGTTGTAAGCAGGGGGCCCTGAATTTCTAGAGACCCCTGAATTTCTTGTCACATAGCCCCTTGTATCCACAAGCAGGCTATGGTGTAGCTTTCCTTTTCTATAACCAACTGGAAACAAACCTTTTCTATTTTAAAAAGCTTATATAAATAGATTAGGTCCATCCAGATACCTTGCTTCTGCTGTACACTGTAAAATAATATCCCATCATTTTCACAGGTTTCACTCCTACTCAAAAGGGAAGAGGTTATACAGATGGAAGAGCATTGGGGGTCATTCTTAGAACTAGGTTGACATAAAAATGTATCCAATAAGATATGACTCTTAATAGGCTGAATTTGCTTAGGAAAGAGAAATTTTAAATGTAAATGTTTTAAACTTTGTGCTAACATTTTATTCTCAAAGATCCATAAACATAGGGTCACAATTTCCTTTTATAGTATATTCGGTATTCAATAATCAAATATTTAGGGGTTTGAGTGACATGCTGCCATTAATAATCTGATCAATAAATAAAGGGAAAAAACAATAAAACATATTATAAATTTAAAAAACAAAACAAAGCTAAGAAGGAGCAAAGCTACAAATAAAGCATATGGGGTTCTAACAAAACATTCCTAGGGGATTAGATGTTTACTCACTCTACATACAAATAATCAAAGTGCTTCTTGACCTTTCTAGGACAAATAAGAGCTTCTCCAAGGAGATCTTCTCTCTCTACCTCTACAGAAAGCAGCTGGCATCTTTAATTCACAGACCACACAACTGCAATGGTAAAACTGTATGTAGAGAAAAAATAAAAATCAGTAAACAGTGGTAGTGAATTATGTAA
Organism: Moschus berezovskii; assembly: GCF_049115385.1. Taxonomy (NCBI): domain Eukaryota; kingdom Metazoa; phylum Chordata; class Mammalia; order Artiodactyla; family Moschidae; genus Moschus; species Moschus berezovskii. The sequence continues at coordinate 9,751,214 of NC_142468.1, forward strand.
ATGAATTATGATTCAGTTCAGTTCAGTTCAGTCTCTCAGTCATGTCCAACTCATTGCGACCCCATGAATCACAGCACGCCAGGCCTCCCTGTCCATCACCAACTCCCAGAGTTCACCCAAACTCATGTCCTTAGAGTCGGTGATCCCATCCAGCCATCTCATTCTCTGTCATCCCCTTGATTAGGGAAAGGTAATTTGGGTGTATCAAGATTATATTTGCATCAGAGATCAATGGTATTTTGCAATGCAAGACCACAACTGCTTTGACATGTACATGTGTAAGCAGAGAAAAGAGAACTCAGACTTCTTTCTGTCAAGGTCTATATTCTCCTGTCACCCACTTTCATTTTTGTCTAAAGTTCTGCACAGCTGAATCTTTGACTTTGTTCCATTTTCCTGTCATTCTCACATGACATTTTCATTGGTGTTATTTAACCCACAAGCATATTCCAATCCCAGGCACTGTAACTCCTAGTCTTTTGTTTTGCCTCTAAATCAAAGTTCTTCTAGAGAGTTGGAGATAACATAATTGTTCATATCCTGGTCAAGATTCCTAAGGACCAATCATATGTGGAAAGAACTCACTCACGTAGTTACCTTCAGCCCTGATTTGATAGGTTCTGCTTCCCATACCTATATGCTGCCCACCTTCCAGCATTCCACTAAGACGACTCAGAACGCTGGTACCCATTTAAAACCACCATCATGCCTGTCTTGCTCTCTGAATATTGTGCCCTGCTATGGGTTGGCTCATCTCAACCATAATCTGCTAATTCCAAACTCATTCCCCCCTTCCTTCCAATCTATTTTTTAACTGCACTCAAGTCTCAGAATATCACACTTGCCTTTCCAGTCCAAATAGGAATGCAGATAGTGTTGCAATTCACACAGTCCTCCAAGAATCTCTCCAAGTCAACTCATTTATGGGCTATTTGTGTGTAGTCTGTTCCCTTTTCCAGAAACATAGAACTCTTAAAGTATGGGGGGTGGGTGGGAAACTATCTCCAGTAATATTATGAATTTTACCTAAAAATATACTTACACACATGTTGCTGCTCAGTTGCTAAGTCATCCCAGCTCCTGCAGTCCCATGACTGCAGCATGGCAGGCTTCCTTATCTTTCACTATCTCCTGGAGTTTAATCAAACTTATGTCCATTGAGTTGGTGATGCCATCCAACCATCTCATCCTCTGCTGCCCCCTTCTCCTTTTGTCTCCAGTCTTTCCCAGAATCAGGGTCTTTCCCAATGAGTTAACTCTCTGCATCGGGTGGCAAAAGTATTGGCGCTATATACATGTCGTTATAATAAAACACTAAAATGCATATTTTGCACATTCATAAAATCACTTTACCTTACCCATAAGAGAAACCTGAGTGTGTACAGTTTCCTAAAAGAATTCCATGGAATGTGTCTAAATCGGTCTTAAACATTGAATATATCCTCTTCAGAGTAAGTGATTCCCTCCTTTCCCTCACACAAAGGCTACTCAGAATCCTGAAAGCAGTTAAAACACCTCTCTGAAGAATTCCCCCCTCTGCTTATTTTCTGCCAACAACTCTTTGGCTGTGTGAGCTGCAATCAGCTGAGATTGTTACCTCCCAAGGTTCTAGGAGTCTTGCCACCGTAAGTTGCAGTTCAATCAGCCTTTTTACTCTCTGCCAATTCCACACAGAAAAGACTAATTTGTGGTTTTGTAGGGGCCAACATTTCCCCAATTTTCCTGGATTGAACAGAAAGTCATTGCATTGTCCCATTCTGATGGCTAGGTACCAGTCAACCCTCCAAATGATTTTATATTCGCTCTACCCTTCAGTTCCTTTCCTTTTTCTATTGTCTCATACAGCTGTCAAGTTCTCTATCTAAAGTATATTTTGATTTTGCTTAATGACTGACGAGCACAACCACACACTGCCCCCCCCCACCAAAAAAATAGTGGATGACTGAGACATCTTCATTTGGCCAGCAGGTATTGTTTCAATGTAAGTCACAAGCTTTATTTTTAGCATTAGTTGCTAGTAACTATAATTTACAGTCATTTAACAATTTTGCCAAAACTCAAATAGGTTGAAACCATGAACCAGTGCCCTAGTTAAAGGTAAACACACTGTTCCTTGCATGCCTGTCTGCAATTGTCACTGTAGCATATTCTAATTATTGTAATGACTCAGGACACAGAAATACGACGTAAAATGATCAGATCTCTTAGAATATTTTGTCTGGTACTTGGATGACAACATGCTTCTTGAAATCTTTTCCCTTAAAGTTCCTATTATTTCCCATTGGAGACTGTTGTTTGTAGACTTCTTGATATTCTACCTTTTCTTTAAATTAACATTAGTTACTCCTATTACTTAGATCCTTTCAGATAACCCTCAAGCAATTTTTCTACCATATTTCTAATCCATTTGAAAGTTAATGGATAGTTTTCACTTACTTCAGCCACAAGTAATTTCTCCTTGCTCCATTAGTTATTTCTTTGATAATAATGTTTACATTTTAATGTGTAAAAAGTGTTCTCTCTAAGCTAATAAAAAATTGCTTGCACTTATTTTCCTATTCCAAATATGTTTCCTCTGCTTGGTCTTTAAGGGCCAGCAAAGAAAATCTTATTTGAATCACATCCTAATAACTAATAGGAATCCAAAGGGAGAAATGAAGATTCTGCTTCTTTACTTTTCCAATTTAGCCTGATCAGGCAAAATAGAAAATAACTCGCCTGAAAAATATAAAGATATGGTTGGTTGAATGGAGATATCAACCTCATCCATTCATATAGATTAGTTTTTTAGATAAAACTGAAGTAAAAGCACTTTCCAAATAATGTATTTTTATGCATGAGAGCAAAAGGAACATGTATTTCTTAGGATCAGATGGCAAGGTTCAAAAGTGCATAGCATATTGGTCAATCTATAAGCTTCAAGTTTAGCTCAATGTGGAAAAAGTAGAGAATGCTCTGGAATCAAATATCAATAAAAAAAACTGGGAAATGGAGCAAAGTTTCAATAAGCTATGTGAGCTTGTACTGATTCAAAGAATAGACTCTGCACTTCTACAATATATCATGTACTCAAGTATTAGTGAAAATAATTCACAGCATAAAACCTATTAAGCCTTTCACTTACAAGGGCATCCTAGGGAGAGCTTTTAAAAAGAAAATAGCAAATGCTTTATTTTATTAAAAATAATGTTGCAAGATCAGCAACATACTCTAAATCAAAAACTCACCCTTGCTTATCAATAGTTAGGGATGAAGTTTAGTTTCCATCCTACATAATGAGCCTAACCAATATGCTTAAATCATCGTTGTTTTATAATTAATAATGATAAACCTATGAGGGGTTCATATATTTCTCTCAAGCAGTTGAAAGTTAAAAATTGGTTCAGATTTTACAAAGGATGTTTGTAAGTATCCATGAGAGTCAGAACATGCATAAGAAAAACGTTTGGCTTTGTCAAATTTCATAAATGAGAGCTTAGGAGTTCCTAATTTGAAAAGATACAGCAAAAATAAAAACCTGGAAGTGATTAAACAAAATTGAAAGCAGCCAAACTTTGTTAAACAAAACTTACATAATTAATGTCATAGTCTTTATAGATAAAGGAATATCTCTGAGATCACCTACTCTTCATTCGGACCAAATTCTGCCATGTCAGGAGATTTCGTTTCTAAGTTCACATTGGATTAGAGGTAATAGACTGAAGTGGCAATGAGGCTGTTAGACACAGGTACACTAAATAAATTAATCGCTAAACATCAGAGTTCAAAATTGAGGGAAATATCAGAGAATATATAAAAAGCAAGCACAAAAGACTTCTCTGCATCCAGTAGTGGCTGAATGAAATTCCACTATAGAACAACTTGAAGATGACATCTATAAATTCTGGATTTTATACAAACTGGAGATTAAAGAGAAGACATGTTCTGGTAGAGAGTCTAAAACTAGAGTAGGGGATTCTAAGAAATGAATTTCTATTTTCACAGCCTTTATCATTAGTCTTAGTCACTAAATATACAGTCACTAAAACACATAGTAATTGGAACAGTGGAAAACTGTAATCTTTCTGGCATGGGGAAAATAGAAAACTGAATATGGGAATCCATGGCCACTAATCACAGAGAGGGTATCCCAGAAAAGAAAGACAAAGAGACAGGAATCCCAATTCTATCTACCCATTTTGTTGGCTGGAACCTAAATCACACATTTATGGAATAGACTGAAAGACAAAGATTGAATCAGTAAGAAACAGGCAATATGAACAGACCAATTACTAGCAGGGAAATTTAATTTGTAATTAAAACAAAAACTCCCAGGGGAAAAAAAAAAAGGCCAGGACCAAACAGCTTCACAGGGAAATTCTACCAAACATGTAAAGAAGTGATATTGTCTATCCTTCTGAAGCTATTCCAAAGAATTGAAGAGGATGAAACACTCCCAAATTCATCTTACAAGGTCACTTATTACCCTGATGTCAAAACCAGACAAAGACACAACAAAAAAGAGAAAAAACAGCTAAAATCTTTGATAAATATAGATGCAAAAATTCTTAACAAAATATTAGCAAACCATGATCAGATTGGATCTAGTCCATTGATAAAATGATGGCTCAAAATTTCAATGTGACATACTATATTAACATAAGGAAGGATACAAATTGTATGATCATTGCAATAGATGCAGGAAAAGCATTTCCTAAAATTAAACATTCATTCATGGTAAAACTCATCGAAGTGGGTAAGAGGTGAGCATATCTCAACATAATAAAGACCCTTCATGAAAAACCCACAGCTAATGTCGTACTCAGTGGTGAAACCTGAAACATTTCCTCTAAATTTAGGAACAAGACAAAGATGTTATATAGAAGTGCTCTCAGCATTGGAATACAGTATTGGAAGTTTTAGTTACAGAAATCAGATAAATATAAGAAATAAAAGGTATCAAATTAGAAAGAAAGATATAAAACTGTCATTATTTGAAGATGACATGATATTTTATATTCTTTCCACCCCAAAACTATTAGAACTAATAAATGAATTCAATAAAGTATCAGGATATGCAATTAACATACAGAAATCTGTTTCTTTTCTGGTAGGTGGTGATTTAGTCGCTAAATCATGTCTGACTCTTGCTACTCCATGGACTATAGCCCACCAGGCTCCTCTATCCATAGGATTTTCCAGGCAAGAATATTGGAGTGGGTTGCCATTTCTTTCCCCAGGGGATCTTTCTGAACCAGGGATCAAACCTGGGTCTCCTGCACTGCAGGCAGATTTTTTGCCAACTGAGATATCAGGGAAACCCCTATATACTAATAATTAACTATCAGTTGGTAAAGAATCCACCTGCAATGCAGGAGACTTGGGCTTGATCCCTGGGTTGGGAAGATCCCCTGGAGAAGGGAAAGGCTACTCACTCCAGTTTTCTGGCCTGGAGAATTGCATGGACTGTATAGTCCACGGGGTCGCAAAAAGTCGGATACGACTTGCAACTAAATCACCACCTACCTACCAGAAAAGAAATAGATTTCTGTAACTAATGTAATTCATTTATTAGTTTTAGTAGCTTTGGGGTTGAAACAATATGATGGAGAAAACAAAGTCTCTTCAACACTTCAACAAGTGGTACTAGGTAAACTGGACAGCTACATATAAAAAGTGGAATTAGAAAATTTTCTCACACTATATAGAAAAATAAACTCAAAGTGTATTAAAGACCCAATTGTAAGAGCTGAAACCATAAAACCCTAAGAAGAAAACAGGCAGAAAATTCTTTGACACAAACCAAAACAACATATTTTGGATTTGTCTTTTAAGACTAAAGAAATAAAAGCAAAAATTAAAATATGGGACCTAATTAAACTTAAAAGCTTTTATACAGCAAAGGAAACCATTTAAAAAAATGAAAAGTCAACCTTTGAAATTATAGAAAATGTTTGCAAATGATATGATAAGCAAGGAGTTAATATCCAAAATACATAAACAACTTATATAACTCAATATCCGAAAAAGCAGCCCAATAAATACATGGGCAGAAGACCCGAATGAAGATTTTTCCAAAGAATACATGCACATGGTTAACAGACACAAGAAAAGATGCTTAGCATAGGTAATTATTAGAGAAATGCAAATCAAAACAACAATGAAATATCACCTCATAACTGTCAGAATGGTTGTCATCAAAATGTCTGCAAATAACAAATGCTGACAGCTATATGGAGAAAAGAAAATCTTTGCAAACTGTTGGTGGGAATATAAATTAGTACAACCGTTAAAAAAACACTATTGAGTTTCCTCATAAAACTAAAAATAGAACTACCATGGGATCCAGTAGTTCTATTCCTGGGTATATATCTGGAAAAAACAAAAACACTAACTTGAAAAGATATGTGAACCCCAAAGTTCATAGCAGTCCTACTTACAATAGACTGGATATGATGGCAATCCACATGTCCATCAATAAATGAATGGATATGGAAGATGTGGTATATATATTACTCAGTCGTAAAAAAAGAACGAAATTTACCATTTGCAGCATTGTGGATAGACCTATAGATTATTATGCTTAGTGAAATGTCAGAGAAAGACAAATACTATAGGATATCACTTACATGTGGAATCTAAAAAATAAAATAAATCAATGTATATAGTAAACTGGAAACAGATTCACAGATACAGAAAACAAACTAGCCGTTATCAGTGGGAAAAGAAAAGTGGAAGGGGCAAGATGGGGAATGGGATTATGAGACACAAACTACTATGGATAAAGCAGATAAGCAGCAAGGATATATTGTACAGCACACACAATTGTAGCTGTTATCTTGTAATAATTTCAATGCAGTATAAGTTTCAAAAATACTGAATCATTACACTGTACACCTGCAACAAATACAATATTGTAAACTATAATTCAATTTAAAATATATTAAATCAATAAAAATCAATAATTTTGAGATAATAAAAAATAAATCTGAATTTACTTGCAGATTACTGTCTATATAGAATGACTTTAAAAAATCTACAAAGATAGAAGTTCCCTGCCAGTCCAGTTGTTAGGACTTGGCACTTTCACTGCCTGGGTTCATTCTCTGGTCAGGGAACTAAGATTCCACACTTCCTGTGGCATAGCCAAAAACAAAAAGCTACAAAGAAGCTACTGGAAATAATACATGAAATTACCAAGAATATAATTTAGCATGTATACTATTCTCCACTACTTGACAAAAATTATGTAATATATGCATGTGATTTAAAATTATTTTGTAAAAACATGCTTGTAAACAATGCTATTAAAATAAAAGATTGATATGGGTTTCCTCCTAAAGGTTTCATTGAATGTTAAGTTATAGAGCTGTTAATAATTTTGGAGACCTCTGTTTTTTCCTCAAGAACATTTAATAGAATGTTGAGTTGTTGAAAAATACGTGAATTAGAGTACAGTGTTAGCTTACAAGAAGTTGGGAGAGTTAGTACTATGGTAAAGTGAGATATTTGTTTATTAGATTGAGATGCATAACAGAAAAGGTATGGGGGAATATATATATATATTAGATTAAGATTTTTAAAAACACAATATTTCAAGAGGAAAATAAACATTAAGGGCTCTTTTTGTTGTATGTAGTTTTCTTTCCGTTACGCCCTTTTAAAATCCTCTTTATAGATTTTGTAATTTTTCAAGAGTTAAGGCTTTACAGCTTAATTTATGTCATTATCCAGAGAAACTAATACAAAAAGTGGATAACTGTGGAAGTGACTTTATCAGGCTTAGGAAGGCAAAATTTAAAATGAAAGCTAATTTCATCACAAACATCCTTCAGTCAGCAAAACCCTTTATTTAAAGTAGTCAGACTTCCTGAAACACTTAGGCAGTTAAAATCACTGATTTATTTTCCATAATGGGGAGGATCTCAAACAGTATGATTCCTTTCAACTCATCTAGAATACCAACTCCTTTTCAATCTTACTAGCTGCTAGCTGGAGTGTAGAACCATAAAACTGTAATTGGTGAGTGAGAAAGCTGAAACATCTGAATTTAAGTTCTAGATAAAGCCCTTTCTCATTTTTCAGTTAAGGCACTTGGGGCTTACACATTCTGGTGGGCTCGTGAAAGCCTCTTTTCTGAGGGTTTTCCACCACCAACATCCATTGCCTAAAAGTGTATTCAAATGGTGATTATGTATATGTAATACATATAACAAGTTCCTGAGAGAAACTCTATTGTGAGTTTGTCAGAAATGCATCTGCCCACTCATCTGTTTTCTTTCTCCACTAATCTCTTCTTTCCTCTACCAGCCCATTTTCTGAGGATATTAAGATTAAGATTGAAGAACTCACTCAAAATCATCAGCCAGTAGCTGTAACAGTAGCCAAGAGAAAGAAGCTTCTTTCCACTCACATAAAACTGACAGGGTAGTTAGATCTTAATGTCTACAATGGGAAACCAAGACCTACTTTGTAGGCAAGGTCTACAAGGCCCCATCTATGATTAAAGTGGGGCCATAAGGAAAAGAATCAGAAATGTGATCTTTAAGGAAACTCTTACAAGCTAAACAATACACAAAGCATGATCACTTCTTAGGCAAACCATATACTTGTATGTGACTACGTATTTGTATGTTTTGATGCTTGTGGAAATAACATGGAAGGATCACACCTCTGAATCACTTGAACTGCTAAAACAATCATAATATAAAAGGAAATTAAGTACTAAAAATAATGTACATCAAAAAAGCCATATCAAATCGTTTCAGCATTTATTTTTTTAAAGTAAATGTTTCTTTTTTTTTTCTTTAAAAAATTATTTTATTGACACATAACATCCATAGAGAAACGCGCACATATCATAAAAGAATAGCTGGATGAATTTTCATAAACCGAAACTACAGTATAACCAGCCCCTGGATCAAGAATATCAACCACATTCCAGAAGATTCTTCATACTTCTATTTTATTTTAATTTATTTATTTTAATTGGAGACTAATTACTTTACAATATTGTATTGGTTTTGCCATACATTGACATGAATCTGCCCTGGGTGTACCTGTGTCCCCATCTTGAACCCCCCTCCCACCTCCTTCCCCATATCATCCCTCTGGGTCATCCCAGTGCATCAGCCCCGAGCATCCTGTATCATGCTTCGAACCTGGACTGGGTATTTGTTTCACATATGATAATATACATGTTTCAATGCCATTCTCCCAAATCATCCCACCCTCACCCTCTCCCACAGAGTCCAAACGACTGTTCTATACATCTGTGTCTCTTTTGCTGTCTCGTAAAATGTTTCTAAAGTGAGCATCGTAGAGTGAAAGTAGAAAGCTGTGTAAGTAGACTGCATACTTGCATTTGGACGTTGATAATTACCAGCTGAGTGGACCTGAGTAACTGCTCTCTGAACTTTGCTCATTTGTAAATGGTTGAATTGAACCAGGTAACCAATAGACCATTCATGTGTGACCTAAATCAAATCCCTTAAGATTGTACAGTGGAAGTGACAAATAGGTTCAAGGGATTAGATCTGATAGACAGAGTCCCTGAAGAACTATGGATGGAGGTTCATGACACTGTACAGGAGGCAAGGATCAAGACCATTCCCAAGAAAAAGAAAGGCAAAATGGTTGTCTGAGGAGGCCTTACAAATAGCTGTGAAAAGAAGAGAAGCGAAAGGCAAAGGAGAAAAGGAAAGATATACCGATTTGAATGCAGAGTTCCAAAGAGTAGCAAGGAGAGATAAGAAAGCCTTGCTCAGTGATCAATGCAAAGAAATAGAGGAAAACAATAGAATGGGAAACACTAGAGATCTCTTCAAAGAACATTATAGATACCAAGGGAATACTTCATGCAAAGATGGGCAAAAAAAGGACAGAAATGGTATGGACCTAACAGAAGCAGAAGATATTAAGAAAAGGTGGCAAGAAAACACAGAGGAACTGTACAAAAAAAAAAAATTTTCATGACCCAGATAATCACAATGGTGTGATCACTCACCTAGAGCCAGACATCCTGGAATGTGAAATCAAGTGGGCCTTAGGAACCATCACTATATAAAAATTGATGCTGTGAAAGTGCCACACTCAATATGCCAGCAAATTTGGAAAACTCAGCCGTGGCTACAGGACTGGAAAATGTCAGTTTTCATTCTAATCCCTAAGAAAGGAAATGCCAAAGAATGTTCAAACTACCGCACAAGTGCACTCATCTCACAGGCTAGTAAAGTAACCCTCAAAATTTTCCAAGCCAGGCTTCAGCAATATGTGAACCATGAACATCCAGATGTTCAGTCTGGACTTAGAAAAAGCAGAGGAACCAGAGATCAAATTGCCAATATCCACTGGATCATCGAAAAAGCAAGAGAGTTCCAGAAAAATATCTACTTCTGCTTTACTGAGTATGCCAAAGTCTTTGACTGTGTGGATCACAACAAACTGTGGAAAATTCTGAAAGAGATGGGAATACCAGACCACCTGACTTGCCTCTTGAGAAACCTGTACACAGGTCAGGAAGCAACAGTTAGAACTGGACATGGAACAATGGAAAGGTTCCTAATAGGAAAAGGAGTATGTCGAGGCTGTATATTGTCACCCTATTTAATTAACTTATATGCAGAGTACATCATGAGAAACGCTGGGCTGAATGAAGCACAAGCTGGAATCAAGATTGCCAGGAAAAATATCAATAACTTCAGATATGTAGATGACACCACCCTTATGGCAGAAAGTGAAGAAGAACTAAAGAGCCTCTTGATGAAAGTGAAAGAGGAAAGTAAAAAGTTGGCTTAAAATTCAGCATTCAGCAAACTAAGATTATGGCATTTGGTCCCATCACTTCATGGCAAATAGTTAGGGAAACAGTGGAAACAGTGCCTGACTATTTTTTGGGCTCCAAAATCACTATAGATGGTGACTGAAGCTTTGAAATTAAAAGATGCTTGCTCCTTGGAAAAAAAGTGATGACCGACCTAGTGAGCATATTTAAAAGCAGAGACATTACTTTGCCAACAAAAGTCCATCTAGTCAAAGCTATGTTTTTTTCAGTAGTCATTAATGGATGTGAGAGTTGGACTGTGAAGAAAGCTGAGCACTGAAGAATTTGATGCTTTTGAGCTGTGGTTTTGGAGAAGACTCTTGAGAGTCCCTTGGACTGCAAGGAGATGCAACCAGTCCATCCTAAAGGAAATGAGTTTGAATATTCATTGGAAGGACTGATGCTAAAGCTGAAACTCCAATACTTTGGCCACCTGATGCGAAGAGCTGACTCATTTGAAAAGACCCTGATGCTGGGAAAGATTGAAAGTGAGAGAAGAAGGGGATGACAGAGGATGAGATGGTTGGATGGCATCACCAACTTGATGGACATGAGTTTAAGTAAACTCCAGGAGTCGGTGATGGACAGAGAAGCCTGGCATGCTGCAGTCCATGGGGTCGCAAAGAGTCAGACATGACTGAGTGACTGAACTGACTGACTGACAGCTAAGTTCTCTTCTGCTATCAAAACACATCTTGGGTGTACATAAGTAAGACTGGCATTTTACAGAAATATTTAAAGTTCTTTCAGATAGCTGAAATGCTTATCATTTTTAAAACATTGTATTAACTAACTCTATAAAAATGATCTGCTTTCTTGTGAAACAGTAGACCTAAGATTTGTACTGATGAAGTCCTAGGTGATAGCAGTAACTTTTTAAATATTGTTGGCCTTTGAACCACACACAAGTGCTTTTTGTGAGAAAGGAACTTTTCAGGTGATTGCTATGTCTTTAGCATATGTTGTTGTTTAATCATTAAGTTGAATCTAACACTTCTGGGATCCCATGGACAGTAGCCCGCCAGGCTTCTCTGTCCATGGGATTTCCCAGCTAAGAATACTGGAGTGGGTTGTCATTTTCTTCTCTAGGGTCTTTCCAACCCAGAGATTGATCCCATGTTTCCTGCACTGCAGGCAGATTCTTTACCACTGAAATACCATGGAAGCCCCTAGAGCATGTTGCTGCTGCTGCTGCTGCTAAGTCACTTCAGTCGTGTCCGATCCTGTGTGACCCCATAGGCAGCAGCCCACAAGGCCCCTCTGTCCCTGGAATTCTCCAGGCAAGAACACTGGAGTGGGTTACCATTTCCTTCTCCAAGGCTTGAAAGTGAAAAGTGAAAGTGAAGTCGCTCAGTCGTGTCCAACTCTTAGCAACCCCATGGACTGCAGCCTACCAGGCTCCTCCGTCCATGGGATTTTCCAGGCAAGAGTACTGGAGTGGGTTGCCATTGTCTTCTCCGGCTAGAGCATGTTGCTGCTGCTGCTGCTAAGTCACTTCAGTCGTGTCCGACTCTGTGTGACCCCATAGACGGAAGCCCACCAGGCTCCCCTCTCCCTGGGATTCTCCAGGCAAGAACACTGGAGTGGATTGTCATTTCCTTCTCCAATGTGTGAAAGTGGAAAGTGAAAAGTGAAAGTGAAGTCGCTCAGTCGTGTCCGAACCTTAGCGACCCCATGGACTGCAGCCTACCAGGCTCCTCCATCCATGGGATTTTCTAGGCAATAGTACTGGAGTGGCTTGCCATTAGGTGGCCAATAAAGTACTTATTGAATGACTAAATGAATAAACACTTAAATTTAAATCTTTTTAAACTCAGAGATCTATTTCATAAGTAGAGAATTTCCTGGGGGAAATTTAAAATAAAAAAAAAAAAAAGAAATCTATTTTTCTGAATCTTTGTTTTTTTTGTTCAGCAGTCTTTGAAGATCTCTATATTTTCTTGCTTCCAGGTAGGGAAAAAAAAAAATCCTTGTTCCACTCTCTTATAAACAATATCTACCAATATTAATACCAATATAATATCTAACAATATTATAATTTCAATAGGCCACACCAGTTCCTGTGGCAGCACTGATGGATGTATTTCTCATATGAACTTGAAGCCTGAGATGTATTTACCTGAACTACAGATTAATCAGCACATAGACACGGGCTGTGGTGTCTTCCTGATTAATTATGCTGAATGACGGATGCAGGTTTAATCACTTTACCTGATAGATGTTAGGAGCTTGCGAATGACAGTCACCATATCATTTCTCAATAAATTGCTTTTTAACCAGCTTACTGTTGAAACTTCAGGTAGCTGATGTTCCAGCTTGGGGGGGTGGCGGAATAAAGCACAGGATTTTCCATGCATCCCTTTATATTTCTACTAATTTATCTTAAAGTTTGTTCTCTGATTGAAAAGCCCATATTCATATTAAATAAAAGTTATTCATATATTCAACTGTGGGGAAATCTGTTTTATCAAGTAGGAAACATAATTTAAAAGGTCAATAAGATTCATAATTATGTTCATAATGTTAAGGAAATGACTACTTTCTTAAGCTAGAAAACCATCAACTCATGGTTAAAATGACCTGTCTAAAGATGAAGAGGAAGAAAATTAACTAATATTAGTTCTTCTGCTTTTAAGAGAGAAGTGCTAGATCGTTTCTTATAGGAAAAAATGGAGGAGCTTATTGATCATTCCTCCAATTGGGAAAAAAAAACAGCATGTATTGTGTAATTAATATTTTCCTACTAAACAATTTAATAGACAGTCCCAACGGAGAAAAAAAGAGGAACTAAAAAGCCTCTTGATGAAAGTTAAAGAGGAGAGTGAAAAAGTTGTCTTAAACCTCAACATTCAGAAAATGAAGATCATGGCATCTGGTCCCATCATTTCATGGCAAATAGATGGGGAAACAGTGGAAACATTGTCAGACTTTATTTTTTGGGGCTCCAAAATCACTGCAGATGCTGATTGCAGCCAGGAAATTAAGAGACACTTACTCCTTGGAAGGAAAGTTATGACCAACCTAGATAGCATATTAAAGAGCAGAGACATTACTTTACCAACCAAGGTCCGTCTAGTAAAGGCTATGGTTTTTCCCGTGGTCATGTATGGATGTGAGAGTTGGACTGTGAAGAAAGCTGATCGCCGAAGAACTGATGCTTTTGAACTGTGGTGCTGGAGACGACTCTTGAGAGTCCCTTGGACTGCAAGGAGATCCAACCAGTCCATTGTAAGGGAGATCGATCCTGGGTGTTCATTGGAAGGACTGATGCTAAAGCTGAAACTCCAATACTTTGGCCACCTCATGCAAAGAGTTAACTCACTAGAAAAGACTCTGATGCTGGGAGGGATTGGGGGCAGGAGGAGAAGGGGACGACAGAGAATGAGATGGCTGGATGGCATCACCGACTCGATGGACATGAGTTTAAGTGAACTCTGGGAGTTGATGATGGACAGGGAGGCCTGGCGTGCTGTGGTTCATGGTGTTGCAAAGAGTCGGACAGGACTAAGCGACTGAACTGAACTGAAGGAACTTATATTGAAGTCATGGTAGAGACCCTTACTAGTTGTGCCATGACATGAAATTTTCCCGAATCAAGCAAATATTATAAAGCTCTGTGACCAAAGATAGAAATGGGTAAGATGGTCCTTGTGAAGCTGAAAACTCAGCATCTGTTCACTGGTGCAGAATCAGATCTCTGAGACAGAATTTTGGGTGAAGAAGAAAAGAATTACTTTGTGAACAAAGATCCATATAGTCAAAGCTATGTTTTCCAGTAGTCACGTAAGGATGTGAGAGTTGGACCATGAAGAAGGCTGAGCACCAAAGGATTGATGCTTTTGAACTGTAGTGTTGGAGAAGGCTCTTGAGAGTCCCTTGGACTGCACAGAGATCCAACCAGTCCATCCTAAAGGAGATCAGTCCTGGGTGTTCTTTGGAAGGACTGATGTTGAAGCTGAAACTCCAACACGTTGGCCACCTGATGCAAACAGTTGACTCATTGGAAAAGACCCTGATGCTGGAAAAGATTGAGGGCAGGAGGAGAAGGGGATGACAGAGGATGAGATGGCTGGATGGCATCACCGACTCGATTGACATGAGTTTGAGTGAACTCTGGGAGTTGGTGATGGACAGGGAGGCTTGGCGTGCTGCAGTCCATGGGGTTGCAAAGAGTCGGACATGACTGAGCAACTGAACTGACTGAACTGCCTGAATCCTAACATTTGTGGAGCTCAGGACAAGAGTACAAATGGAGGTTCATGCATTTGATATCTAAATATTTAAATGTTATAAATAAAGATATTAAACCATTCAATATGTTCTATCCTCTGACCTTAAAAATATATCATTATACAGCCAGAAAAGTCAGGTTTGAATTTACTATTTTTGGACACATTAGGGAGGCATGGCATGCTGCAGTCCATGGGGTCGCAAAGATTCAAACACAACTGAGTGACTAAACAGAACTGAACTGAGGTGAACTGAAGGACTGCCCTGGTGGTTCAGTGGTTAGGACTCAGTGTTCTCACTGCAGGAGGCACAGGTTCAATCCTTGGTTGGGAAACTAAGACTACACATGTAGCACAGCACAGTCAAAATGATAATAATAATAATAAAGTTTCCTACTAAAATGTAGTGGTGCAGGGAGAGCTGTCTCCAGACTTCTGTCTGTCCCAGCTTAGATTTTCACCTGGAGAGTCTTGCTGCTTACCTCCTTTTTCAAAACGATTTTCTTCAAAATCCTTTGGGTAAGTAAATTAGTGGCTTGTTCCACTTTCAAGTGGAAAGACTCAAGGAGAAGGCTTGCACAGATTCTGGAAACTGACTCATCACCACTTGGATGCAGGTGGAATACTGCATATTCAGAGTCTGGTCTAGAAGAGGGAGGTACCATTATTAGTGAGGACATCCTCTTGGTCATATGCTCCTCCAGTCTCAGCCACAGAGGTGCTAGAAGGGCACTCTAAAGCCCAAGGTCTGGGAAAGGAATCCATCTTGCCCAAGTCTAAGGGCAAGATGCTTAAGTGATGGGCCTGGAAACAAAAGGGATAATCATACAGTGAATGCAGGAGCAGCAGAAGTAGGTTACAAACCAGCATGAGTTAGTTCGGCCCAAGGATTCAAATCTCACCATCAGTTGCACATATGCTGTGACAGTGGCTCAAGGGAATTTAGCAATTGGGAATTTTTTTAATCTCTTTTTTCTCTTTCACTTTCCCCATTTTCTTCTCTCTCCCATCTCCACCTCCAGCTTCTAAGTATGTGCACTGTTGTTTTATTGTATGAAACTCGTTGTTTTTTGTCATCAGAACAGGTATGTCATCCTTGAGTCTTTTTTAATAGAAAAAATTTATATACAGCTTTTATTTGGGTAATCGATCAGTATCTTTATGTGAATGATTCTTGAATTGTTCTTGCAAATGATACAACCCACCTAAGACCTTCTGATCAAAGATCCATCTACAGAAGACAATAAAAGATTATATAGCTTTAAAATTAAGGTTTGAAACTTCTAAAAGCATATTCTACTCTTTCTATTTTCTACACAGGGGAGCTCTCCAAAGCAAAGCTGAAAAATTAGCTATACATCCAGAAATGCTACATGTGGGAAAGAATCCTGAATGATAGGCAGTTACTTAGAAAAGAAGGTTTTCATCTTTGAGATTATTGTGTCACTAAAATTAAGATGATAGTTCTTTATAATGAGTACAATCACAGCAATTTAAAGTTGATAAAGACTTTAAAATCATCAAAATCACTGTACTGAAAAGTGTATTTGAAAGAGACTAAAAGCTAAAGTAGTTTAGTAAGTTGTTCAAGGTCACAGGGAGCAGAGACTGGACCGGGATCCAGGTGCTATTTCTGGCTAAGTGAATGCCTTAGCTTGGGCTGCTACAACAAATTACCATGGAGTGAGTGACTTCAACAGCAAACATTCATTTCTCACTGATCTGAAGTCTGGGAAGTCTAAGACCAAGGTTCTGGAAGGTCCTATGCTGGTGAACGTCCCCTTCCTATTTTGAAGATGGCTGATTTCTTACTGTATTTTCACATGGTGAAGAGTAGAGATCATTTCTCTCATGTCTCTTCCTATATGAACATCAATTCCATTCAAAAGGGCTCCACCCATATGACCTAGTCACCTCCCAAAGGCCTCACTTCTAATACCATCACATCAGGGACTAGGGTTTCAATATATGAGTTCAGGGAAGATACAAAGATTCAGAACAACAAGATTTCCTCTGCAATGAGGTACTGATTATAAGACTGTGAACTCTAAGTGTGTTTCCAGATTTTCTTTGAAGATTTAAGGTAACGGTAAGAAACAGTGGTAATGAATGAAGGAAAAAAGTAAAAGAAGCGGAACCTCCAGGTGCCTCAGGGTATCTAGAAAGAGTCTCTGAGTCACACACAAACAGGGAGTCTACCATCTCCTCCAGAACACAATGTCTAATCTGAAACTATTAGTACAATTGTCCCCACTTATCTGCGGTTTTGCTTTCACGGGTTTCAGTTACCTGCGGCCAACCATGGTCCAAAAATATCAGACAGAAAGTTTCACAGAAATAAACAATTCCTAAGTTTTAAATTGTTTGCCATTCTGAGTATCAGTGAAGAAATCTCCTTCCATCCCACTCTGTCCTGCTGAGGACATGAATCACCCCTTCATCCAGAACATCCTGCTTGCTGCTGCTGCTGCTGCTAAGTCACTTCAGTCATGGCTGACTCTGTGTGACCCCATAGACGGCAGCCCACCAGGCTCCCAAATCCCTGGGATTCTCCAGGAAAGAATACTGGAGTGGGTTGCCATTTCCTTCTCCAATGCATGAAAGTGAAAAGTGAAAGTGAAGTCGCTCAATCGTGTCCGACTCTTTGCGACCCCATGAACTGCAGCCTACCAGGCTCCTCCTTCTATGGGATTTTCCAGGCAAGAGTACTGGAAAGGGGTGCCATCGCCTTCTCCAGAACATCCTACTTGCTAGTCATTTATTAGCATCTTGGTTGACTATCAACAGTATTGCAGCACTTGTGTTGAAAGAAACCTTATTTTACCTAATAATGGCTCCAAAATAAAAGTACCAATGCTGGCCATTCAGGTATTCTCTTCTTGTGCCTAATTTATAAATTTAAACTTTACCACAGGCATGTATGTATAGGCAAAAATGCAGTGTACATAGAGTTCAGTACTGTTTATGGTTTCTAGCATCCACTCTGGAGGTCTTGGTAGATAAACTGGGCCTACTGAGTATCACTTTTCTAAAGAGGCGTTCTCCTCTAAAGATAGAAAGAAAAGAGACAGACTATCACAGCAAAGAGAAGACCATCCAGGAATTTAAAATATTACACATCGAGCCTAGATTTGGTTGGGATCATCATCCAGCCCACTGACAAGTTTTCACCAAGTACAGAACTCAAAAGGCACAAGAAGATGAATCAAAGCCTTTTCCTGCACAGAAATCACTTTCTGAGTTGCTCTGTGGGGAAAAGAGCGAGGTGAAATGAGCCCAAGTGCTTTGCATGCTTGATTTGAAATGGATCTGACAGTAACATGCCAAGGAGGCGTCGGCGCTGGTAGCCAGAGCAGTGCTGCTGCACAGCAAGTTGGAGGCACAGAATCTATAACGACAGAGAATCAGTTCAAATAGGATTAGTTTAGGACTGCCTGTCACTTGTGACTCTTTGAGCTAGCTGTATTTGTAGGACTGCCTGGGACTGCAAAATGGCCTTGAACTTGTTTTTACTTATAACTAGCAGCTGTATGATGCATAGCAGTTGGTGATAGGGAGGCCTGGTGTGCTGCAATTCATGGGGTCGCAAAGAGTCAGACACGACTGAGCAACTGAACTGAACTGGACTGAGCAGCTGTATGAATTCACCATCCCCCGCCCCCCCCTAATTTAGCACATGTGCACTACCTCACTTCAGCCGTGTCCGACTCTGAGACCTCAGGGGCTATAGCCTGTCAGGCTGCTCTGTCCATAGGATTCTCCAGGCAAGAATATTGGAGTGGCTTGCTGTGTCCACCTTCAGGGGATGTTTCTGAACCAGGGATCAAACCCGCATCCTTCACATCCCCTGCCTTGGCAGCTGGTTTCTTTACCACTAGCACCACCTGGGATTTGCAATATTTAGCACATAGGAGCTGAAAAATTGAAGGAAAACTAATAGAAGGTAAGTAGGTTGTCCATGGAGGTAGACTCCCTCTTACTCAAGGAGGTCCCAAGGGCATGTATTTCAAGGAATATGCTTACAATATTAGTTCACTTAGGAAGGAAGTTTCCATTTTTAGAGTTCATATTGATGTGGTAGCTTCTCAACAGCAGCTCAGCTGTAATCCCTTGAGAAATAAGAAAGCGTCATTCCACGAGTGATGTTTGAAGTGGATTTCTGGCTACTCTTCATGAAAAAAGAAACATATATGTGTTCTGTAAGGAATACATAAAAAAATGAAAACCTCTCCCAGAATCACAAAATACTAGAAACAAAAATGATCCTTCAGATAATCTATTTCTGTCTCCTTATTTAATAAATGAGGAGCAAAGCTATAGAGACATTAGAGGACAGACCAAGATTACAAAACTAGTAGAGAAACGTATTAGAGAGTGGTGGTTTTAGAAGTGTGCTCCAGTGTCAGACACCCTTGGTGTAAGTCCTAGCTCCATTCATCACTGGCTGTGTAACTTTGATTGTGCTACTCCAACTTTCTGCGTGTCAGATTTCCTATATATAAATGAGAGTCATCATCTCTACTGAACAGAGTAAAACTATGTATGAAGGGCTTTCTACTATGAAGCCCCACTGAGGTTACTATGAAGATTAAATAAAGTACTTAGTATAGATTGTACAGTTGCAAGACAGATGGCAATCAGTTCAGTTCAGTTCAGTTGCTCATTCGTGTCCGACTCTCCGCGACCCCATGAATCACAGCACGCCAGGCCTCCCTGTCCATCACCAACTCCCGGAGTTCACTCAAACTCATGTCCACAGAGTCGGTGATGCCATCCAGCCATCTCATTCTCTGTCGTCCCCTTCTCCTCCCGCCCCCAACCTTTCCTAGCATCAGACTCTTTTCCAGTGAGTCAACTCGTCGCATGAGGTAGCGAAAGTATTGCAGTTTCAGCTTTAGCATCAGTCCTTCCAGTGACACCCAGGATTGATCTCCTTTAGAATGGACTGGTTGGATCTCTTTGCAGTCCAAGGGACTCCCAAGAGTCTTCTCCAACACCACAGTTCAAAAGCATCAATTCTTCGGCGATCAGCTTTCTTCACAGTCCAACTCTCACATCCATACATGACCACGGGAAAAACCATAGCCTTGACTAGACGGACGTTGGTTGGCAAAGTAATGTCTCTGCTTTTTAATATACTATCAAGGTCGGTCATAACTTTCCTTCCAAGAAGTAAGCGTCTTTTAATTTCATGGCTGCAATCAGCATCCGCTGTGATTTTGGAGCCCAAGAAAATAAAGTCTGACACTGTTTCCACTGTTTCCCCATCTATTTCCCATGAAGTGATGGGACCAGATGCCATGATCTTTCTTTTCTGAATGTTGAGCTTCAAGCCAACCTTTTCACTCTCCTCTTTCACTTTCATCAAGAGGCTTTTGAGTTCCTCTTCACTTTCTGCCATAAGGGTAGTGTCATCTGCATATCTGAGGTTATTGATATTTCTCCCAAAATCTTGATTCCAGCTTGTGCTTCTTCCAGCCCAGCGTTCCTCATGATGTACTCTGCATATAAGTTAAATAAGCAAGGTGACAATATACAGCCTTGACGTACTCCTTTTCCTATTTGGAATCAGTCTGTTGTTCCATGTCCAGTTCTAACTGTTGCTTCCTGACCTGCATACAGGTTTCTCAAGAGGGAGGTCAGGTGGTCTGGTATTCCCATCTCTTTCAGAATTTTCCATAGTTTATTGTGATCCACACAGTCAAAGGCTTTGACATAGTCAATGAAGCAGAAATAGATGTTTTTCTGGAACTCTCTCGCTTTTTCCATGATCCAGCGGACGTTGGCAATTTGATCTCTGGTGCCTCTGCCTTTTCTAAAACCTACTTGAACATCTGGGAGTTCACAGTTCACATATTGCTGAAGCCTGGCTTGGAGAATTTTGAGCATGACTTTACTAGCGTGGGAGATGAGTGCAATTGTGCGGTAGTTTGAGCATTCTTTGGCATTCCCTTTCTTTGGGATTGGAATGAAGACTGACCTCTTCCATTCCTGTGGCCACTGCTGAGTTTTCCAAATCTGCTGGCATATTGAGTGCAGTACTTTCACAGCATCATCTTTCAGGATTTGAAATAGCTCAACTGGAATTCCATCACCTCCACTAGCTTTGTTCGTAGTGGTGCTCTCTAAAGCCCACTTGACTTCACATTCCAAGATGTCTGGTTCCAGGTGAGTGATCACGCCATCGTGATTATCTTCATCATGAAGATCTTTTTTGTACAGTTCTTCTGTGTATTCTTGCCACCTCTTCTTAATATCTTCTGCTTCTGTTAGGTCCATACCATTTCAGTATTCATAATATTAGTAATAATATCACAATGACGATGCTAGCTTCATCATTTTTTGTTATGTGACAAAAATAAGAGTTAGTTCAGAGATACACATCTGTGGCCTCTAAAACTCACCAGAAAACTTAGAGCCAAGGTTGACTGTAGTCAACTATAACCTAATGAAAGGCTTTTCTACTGAAAAAGCTAAGTGCATTACTGGCAAAATAAACTGACAAAATAAAGACTGAAGTACTTTCAGAAGAATGAAGAGACTGAGGAGAATAAAATGCTTAGTAACATGTGGAACAATTAAAAGTAAGTGGACATGGAGTTTTTGATAGATGACAGCCTAACAGAGGGCTCTAGTGAATTGTCACAGAACCCTTTTTTAGTTTTATTCTAGATAATATATTCATAAATACCTTCAATACAGAGGACAGTGCTTATTAATTAAGACAAGGAAGTTAAATTGATGAGTTCAATTGTTAGCAGGCTACTGTCAAAAGGTAAGTCTAGAAAGAAAACCAACCCTAAAAAATCAACTGCATTAACAAAAGGAAAAGATGTTTTAGCAGTAGCACATGTCAAAAACATTTATGGCAGTTTCAGCTACCATTAAACCTAAAATAATGCAAAACCCAAAAAGCAGCAAATGTATAGACAACAAATCCATGTGTCTGTTGAAAAGTATGAGTAAATATTTTATGAATTTGAAAAGCTGGATGACTATTGCCTCTCTAGAATAATATCATAAAGCAGAAATCAGAGTCCCCAGGAAATAAATGTTTAAAAAAGTAGAAGGGATGAAATCAAAGCTGACAGGTCTCAAAATAAAAAAGTAAGACAAAAAGTAAAGCCAAAACATTCATAACAATGAATATAAAAGTCACACAAGAGTGAAAAAAAAAAACATTGAAGAAAATATAATGGCAGAGAGGATAAAAATAAATCAAATTTACAAAAATAAATGGAAGAAAGAATAAAAACAAATGAGCAAGCAAATGATAGAGAATCAGACAAGGGAAATTCACAAGACTAGGGTCTCTAAGAAAGGAGACTTACTAGGAAGAACTTACTCAACAACTTACTAGGAAGAAATAGAGAGTCATAAATCAATAAATTTTTCCTGAAATAAAAGTGAGTTTGAATTTCCATGGTGAAAATGCATACTGTTGCTGGAGAAACTGACCCATAATAGTGGGTCAGAATCCCTTCAGCAGCCTGAGAAACAGACTAAAACATGCATGTTAGGGAAATATACAAGATCATTCAAATCTATAAGATTGCTGATCACCATATAAAATTAAATTAGAAAACATAAGCTAAGGAAATTATATTAAGTCAAATGATTATTTAGCTATAACAGCTATGGGCAAATAGTGTTAAATAAATGAGAGCTGAGTAAAAGTTGTTCCCATGAGTCTTTCTGGGGAAATTATTAGAGGACAAAGTTCAGCCTCCAAAACTGACTAGGGGAAAGCCATAGCAACTGGACAAGGGATAGCACTAAATAGTTAATAGCTGGGAGTCAAAGGATATCATTGAAAGCTGACAGATTAAATTATAGAATATAAGAGTATTTAACTCAGCAATGATAATAATCAAAAAAGACTTTTAAATTAACTAAAATTGAAGGATATAAGGGACAGAGAAGAGAGGAAAGGAAGTGGAAATATGTTAATTAATCACTCTTTTATAACAGAGATCGAGTTTCTTTTTAAGAAGTGTTTGTTATGAAGCTTTATTTTCAAGGAGAGCAATGCTTTCTACATATCACAGCTACACATATAAACATACAGAAAAATGAAGAAAATGGAACACAGAGTAAAACAAACAGAGAAAGCTATGAATACAATGAAAAATCACAAATGATTTTAATAGAACTAATGAAAAAAACATACCATTATTTTATTAGAAGTTTTAAAAGTAGATTACAGAACAAAGTCCAATGCTTTGTCACACACACATTAATATTTCTATTAATGAAAACAGAAACCTATTAATAATCTGATCTTGCTTTTCTTACCCTTCCTTTGCTGACTCCACTAGTGGCCTCCCTGCATTCTGGAAGATGCCAGTTCTCCTTCTACCGCATCAAGGTCTTCAAACTTGCTGTTTGGGTTGCTTTCTCTGCAATCTTCTCATAATCAGCCACCTCTTATTCATAATCTCTACATTCTTATGTTCCCTATCCAGAGAAAAAATGTCTCAGCCACTGTTCAGAAATAAATGAATAAAGAGAAGAAATATATTTATTTTTTTGTCTGTGTTGTATTGGCTTGTATATAGACATAAAATTTTTCTAGGTAAAATAAGAACATAATAATTGTTATGTTCAAGGCAAAACAAAACTGAGCAATTGAGAGGGATTTATGGGGGAAATTCATGTTTTTAAAATCTTTTTATACTTTGGAGATCTGACCCATTTGCCTATATTATCTATTTTTTAAAAAGCATTTTGACATAATAATGCATTGTAATGAGAACCAAAAGAAGGGAATGGAACCCAAAACAACGTTGTTAAGGTTTTCCTGGTGAAAATGTATTCTCATACAAGTTTTAGACTAGAAAAAGGGATTAGCCAGGAGAGATGGAAGTGGTGGATCACCAGGTGGAAGATAGAAATGAAGACAATTTTAAAGTCAAAAGTCAACACTGTATGTTCAAAGGTAAAAGTCATTTACCATAACTGGAACCGGAAAAAAAACAGTGTGGGGAGATGTGAACCTGGAGAAACAGGCAGACCAAGGACTCACATTATGTTAGCAATACCATATCTCATTCTGGCAGCAATAAGAAGCCACTGTTAGAGTTCTAGGAGAAGGCAATGGCACCCCACTCCAGTACCCTTGCCTGGAAAATCCCATGGGTGGAGGAGCCTGGTAGGCTGCAGTCCATGGGGTCGCTAGGAGTTGGACACGACTAAGCGACTTCACTTTCACTTTTAACTTTCATGCATTAGAGAAGGAAATGGCAACCCACTCCAGTGTTCTTGCCTGGAGAATCCCAGGGACAGGGGAGCCTGGTGGGCTGCCGTCTATAGGGTCGCACAGAGTTGGATACGACTGCAGTGACTTAGCAGTTAGAGTTCTAAGTGAAGCCTTTAAAAATATCACCACCTATCAGAAGTTAGCTGATTTTTAATATAATTAATATCAACTGTTATAACTTTGTTTTAATTCTAATTAATCTTTTTGGAGAATACTTGGTTTACAGTACTGTGTTGCTTTCTGCTTACAGCAAAGTGAATCAGTTATACATACCCACTCTTTTAGAGTCTTTTCTGATATAGGTCATTACAGAGAACTGATGAGAGTTCCCTGTGCTGTACAGCAGGTTCTTACTACTTACCTATTTTATATGTAGTACTGTGCATATTAAAAGATGCTTACTCCTTGGAAGGAAAGTTATGACCAACCTAGATAGTATATTAAAAAGCAGAGACATTACTTTGCCAACCAAGGTCCGTCTAGTCAAGGCTATGGTTTTTCCCGTGGTCATGTATGGATGCGAGAGTTGGACTGTGAAGAAAGCTGATCACTGAAGAGTTGATGCTTTTGAATTGTGGAGCTGGAGAAGACTCTTGAGAGTCCCTTGGACTGCAAGGAGATCCAACCAGTCCACTCTAGAGGAGATCAATCCTGGGTGTTCATTGGAAGGACTGGTGTTAAAGCTGAAACTGCAATATTTTGGCCACCTCATGCGACGAGTTGACTCACTGGAAAAGACTCTGATGCTGGGAAAGGTTGGGGGTGGGAGGAGAAGGGGACGACAGAAAATGAGATGGCTGGATGGCATCACCAACTCTATGGACATGAGGTTGAGTGAACTCTGGGAGTTGGTGATGGACAGGGAGGCCTGGCGTGCTGTGATTCATGGGGTCGCGGAGAGTCGGACACGACTGAGCGACTGAACTGAACTGAACTGTGCATATATCAGTCCTAATGTCCCAGTTCATTCCTCCCCCACTTTCCCCCTTGGTAACTGTAAGTTTGTTTTCTACATCTATGACTCTGTTTCTGTTTTGTAAATAAGTTCATTTGTGCTTAGTCACTCAGTCATGTCTGACTCTTTGTGACCCCATGAACTGTAGCCTGCCAGGCTCCTCTGTCCATGGGGATTCTCCAGGCAAGAATACTGGAGTGGGTTGCCATGCCCTGTTCCAGGGGATCCTCCCAACCCAGGGATCGATCCCAGTTCTCCCACATTGCAGGTGGATTCTTTACCGTCTGAGCCACCAGGGAAGGCCAAGTTCATTTGCACACAACTGTTATAATTGATAATACCCATAAGGTCAATTCATCGATTCAGTTAAAACTCTATGACTACTTTGGAGAAATGTATAAATTTAGACCTTCCACCCATTTTTTGATTGGGTTGTTTGCTTGTTTACAGTTTCTTCTGCCATGTAAAAGCTTTTTAGTTTAACTTGGCCCCTTGCTTATTTTTGTTTTTAATTTCCATTTCTCTAGGAGATGGATAAAAAAGATCCTGCTAAAATTTATGTAAGAGACTGTTCTGCCTATATTTTCCTGTAAGAGTTTTATAGTATCTGGCCTTATATTTAGATGTTTAGTCTATTTTGAGTTTATTTTTGTGTATGGTGTTAGGGAGTATTCTACTTTCAGTCTTTTACATGTAACTGTTCAGTTTTCCCAGCACCACTTATTGAAGAGACTGTCTTTACTCTATTGAATATGCCTGCTTTGTCTTGGGGTTTCCCAGGTGGCTCAGTGGTAAAGAATCTTCCTGTCCATGCAGGAGATGTGAATTCAATCCCTGCATCAGGAAGATCCCCTGAAGAAAGAAATGACAACCCACTCCAGTTTTCTTGCCTGGGAAATCCCAGGAACAGAGGAGCCTGGCAGGCTACAGTCCATGGGGTTGCATAAGAGTGGGATAAGACTTAGTGACAAAAAAAACAACAACAAAAAGTGATCATAGGTGCTTGGATTTGTCTCTGGACTTTCTCCAAAGAAGACATACATATTTGCCAAGAGGCACATGAAAAGATATTCAGCATCACAAATTATTACAGAAATGTAAATCAAAACTACAATGAGGTAGCATCTCACAATGGTTATAACATAACTAAAAGAATATTGTAAATCAAAGGTACCCCCAATAAAAATTTAAAAACAAACAAAAAACCCAGGACTACTTGTGGCAAGAATGTGGATAAATTCAAACTTTTATACTATGGTGGTTGTTTAAACTGGTCTGGCCACTTTGAATAGCAATTTAACATTATGTATTTGATTTTATTTGAAAATGGAAATTTCAAACATCTGCATAATTTTATGTCTAAGTTTATGCCCAAGGAAAATAATCACATAAAAATAAAAGCAAAATACATATAAAAAGGCAAGTAAAATACATGTAAAAAAAGCAAGTAAAGGAGGTTATTATAGGATGATTGTAATAGCAGGCTATGGAAAACATCTGTCTCCATGAACAGAGGGATAGATAAATACACTACAATGAAATATAAGAATTGATGCTTTTGAACTGTGGTGTTGGAGAAGACTCGAGAGTCCCTTGGACTGCAAGGAGATCCAACCAGTCCATTCTAAAGGACATCAATCCTGGGTGTTCATTGGAAGGACTGATGCTAAAGCTGAAACTCCAATACTTTGGCCACCTCATGCAACAAGTTGACTCACTGGAAAATACTCTGGGAGGAGAAGGGGACGACAGAAAATGAGATGGCTGGATGGCATCACCGACTCGATGGACATGAGTCTGAGTGAACTCTGGGAGTTGGTGATGGACAGGGAGGCCTGGCGTGCTGTGATTCATGGGGTCGCAAAGAGTCGGACACAACTGAGCGACTGAAATGAACTGAACTGAACTGAACGCATATATGTGGAATTTAGAAAGATGGTAACCTTAACCCTGTATAGGAGACAGCAAAAGAGACACAGGTGTATAGAACAGTCTTTGGAACTCTGTGGGAGAGGGTGAGGTTGGGATGATTTGGGAGAATGGCATTGAAACATGTATATTATCATATGTGAAACGAATCACCAGTCCAGATTCGACGCATGATACAGGATGCTCGGGGCTGATACACGGGAATGACCCAGAGGGAGGATAGGGGAGGAGGGAGGTGGGAGGGGGGTTCAAGAAGGGGAACACATGTACACCTGGGGCAGATTCATGTCAATGTATGACAAAACCAACCAATATAATATTGTAAAGTAATTAGCCTCCAATAAAATAAAAATAAATTAAAATAAAAGATCCATGTGATTACCTAGATAATTCATCATAATCCCCATACTTTAAGGTTATCTGATTATTAACTTTAGTTCCATCTGCAATGTTAGTTCTACTTTCCATTTATTAATAATATAACATACTCACAGTTCTGGGGGAATAGAATGTAGATATCTTTAGGGGGTCATATTTGCACCTACCAAATGCCTCTGAGAATGAATACTTTATTGCACTATGATTCATCATCATGAGATGAGATATGTTCATTACATCAGTAGGTAATTGGGAAATGTTCATTTATTTAGATATTACACAAAGTAACTCTGGAATTCAGACAACACAGAGTCAATAGCAATCTCATCATCACTATCCGTTACCTACTTGACATTCAGGATTATGAATCCAAGGTTTATAGCACTTAAGTAGGCTCAGCAAAGACCCAAGATAACCTTTTCAGGGACTTGCAACTGAATTGTAGATGTGGTCAACTAAAGCCTGAATAACACCCACAGACATGAGCAAATTGCATTGATCTGTGCAGATGAGACTGAAAACAGCACAAAACACCTTTCTTTCCTGACTTTTCAGGCAATTGAAATGCAATTGCTCAAATCAAGTAGGCAGAGAAATCAATGCTTGCTGTTGACTTTTCAGGTTCCTAATACTCTGGGAAGATTGGGAGAGTTGCTGTTCTATCAAACCATTCTTAAATTAATGACTGGACACTCATTTCCATTTAGAATGTCTGTTTAAATACTAATTTGACCTCTAAGTGTTGGGGGTTGGTTGAGTAATGTACGTAAAATTGTCATTAAAATTGCATATGAAGCCAAGTTAAAATGAAGTTCTTATATCTTGTTGGCTGATTTCCTTCCCTGAAATCATGAGAGGAAAAAAAGGAACGGCAGTCAATCATGAATAAGAAGAGACAGAACAAGGAAATTTTAATGTTTGTTATAAAAATATCTGAGCCTTTCAATTCAGCTGAGACAATTACTCTCCTCCTGCTAAAAACCCTTTATGATATTTTTTTTTCATATCATAGAAAATAACCCTCTTAAAAAAAATGAGGCTTCTGACTGACTTTCTGGTTTTGCACAGGAAATTAAGGGTGCTGAGTGTGTAACATAAATGTCTTCAGAGTTTCACAAGAAACACTCAGTGGAGATCCTTTTAAATGTATTTGATGGTTTACTTCCCACCCTGAGGGGCTGAAAGTCTCAAGCCCAGGAAGCAGTTACTGATTTACTGGTTGAGCCACAGCCTTTAGTTTCAGTGACAGCTCATTTCATTTCTCAAAATTGTCTTTTAATTTTCTGAGGACAGAGGTATTGTTGTAGTGTGTTGAGAGCATCATATGTTTCAAAATGTTGAACCCTCTCATTTTATTCAGTAATTCATCTCTGTTGGAAAGACAGATCTCCTTTAGACGGGCATGAGTGGAGGTTTGAAGGGTCAAAAGTCCCAAGTTGAGCCCCTGTTCTGTTGTTTACCAGTCATGTGACCCTGGAGACTTCAATCCCCATCTCTGGGCCTCAGCTACTAGTACCTATTTAAATAAGAGATTGAACTCTATTTCCAAAGATCCTGTCTGTTACAAACTGCTATATCATTTTTAACTTATCACTGTGGGAGGTTAACACCAGTAAAAATATGCATTATCATTTTTTATATGGCTTTGCTAATTAGAGGAACATTAGTTCGTTCATTCATGAAAATTTTGAACAAAACAACGTTTGGTCCTTAAACAGCAAATACTCAAGAGGGTTTTATAATGACACATGGCTTGTCTTTTAACCTGCTTATTGTATAGGCCTCTATTCTCAAGAGAAGATTCACTCATACTAAGATTCTGGGAGGAAGTCTACCCAGATACATGTTATAAAATGCAAAAGCTGAGACCATTGATTTTTCTTTTCCAAACTCCAAAACTTTTTTCAGGCTGTCACACTTCATAAATTTTTCTCCTCTTCCTAGTTATCTTTTCAAACCTTATTCATCCTTGTAGGCTTAGATGGAGTCCAATCTAATCAATAAGACTCTGGATGAATAGCAATGTTTCCTGCATTACTATAGAATTTGATCATAGCAATACCAATCAAAACCACAGCTGGTTATCACTTGTATGGGTACAAATTAGAAGGTGTTGCCACTCCAGTATTCTTGCCTGGAGAATCCCAGGGACGGTAGAACCTGTTGGGCTGCTGTCTATAGGGTCACACAGAGTCAGACACGACTAAAGTGACTTAGCAGCAGCAGCAGCAGCAGCAGGGGAAACATAAAAGAATAAAACATATACACTGCTTTCAAAGAATCTATAATATAATTAACATAAGACATAGGCACATATGACTTAAGTGAATGTGTGAGAGCTAAAAATTACTGAATCATTTTATGGTTACTTATTGTTGATAACCCTGTATACAAGACAACAAAAGAGACACAGGTGTATAGAACAGTCTTTGGGACTCTGTGGGAGAGGGTGAAGGTGGGATGATTTAGGAGAATGGCAATGTAGCATGTATATTATCATATGTGAAACGAATCACCAGTCCAGGTTTGACGCATGATACAGGATGCTCGGGGCTGGTGCACAGGGATGACCCAGAAGGAGGATAAGGGGAGGAGGGAGGTGGGAGGGAGGTTCAGGAAGGGGAACTCATGTACACCCGGGGCGGATTCATGTCAATATATGGCAAAACCAATCAATATAATATTGTAAAGTAATTAGCCTCCAATAAAAAATTTTTAAAAAAATAATGACAAATGGTTCAGAAATTTTAAAATATTTTTTATTCTTGAACTAGTTTATTTTTACAAATAAAATAGCTTTACCAATATATATCAAATAAAGTTAGAGACGTTGAAATGAAAAGGAAAAACCTCAGTTTTCTCTCTCAGTTTGCCAAGCACATCCTTATAAACTGAGCACTCTAAAAAAAATGATTTTAAAACCAAAAGGCAACAGGGGTTTGACACTTTAGGAATAAAACAGGAATGCAGCTTACATGGTAAACAGAAGAAAAGTCTTCTAAGAAGCAATGATATTGAATCCAGATTTTAAAACATACATGGATGATGGGTAGATTAAAAGAACTGTGTGGAAGCTTCACTGGTGAATAAAAAGAGCATGACGAAAGCATTGAGGTAGGCAACGCAAGGAGATTTGGAAATAAACAATTATACTGAAAGGAATATTTTGTGAAATACATTATCTTTCTCTTGGCATTTTCATGCACAAGACTTTGTCTTTAGTCATTTGGGGCTACTTTGCTACCCTGAGGGATAGAATCAATGATAGATGAACATAGAATTAAAACTGTTCACAGATAAATACAAAGAAGAAGAGTCTTTCATGTTTTTAAAACCAAAATGTTAGTTGTGAATCAAGATAATAGTCTTTAAAGCTAAACTCTGAGGGGAAAAAGTATTTACATTCCCTTGTTCTTGCCTGGAGAGTCCCCGGGACGGGGGAGCTGGTGGGCTGCCGTCTATGGGGTCGCACAGAGTCAGACACAACTGAAGTGACTTAGCAGCAGCAGCCACAGCAGCAGTAACAACCATTAGCAGATAAAAGTAATATTTCGATCATAGACTTGGGTCTGTGTGTGTGTGTGTGTGTGTGTGTGTGTGTATTTCTCTTATCTACAGCAGGCTATTCCTTTCCCCCTTGTTATTAATAGATTAGGTCATGGGATATGCTGTGGTGGGGAGGGGGGGTGGTTTGCCTGTTGGGTAAAAGCAGTAAATAAGCTATCTGTGTGAGTTTTGATAGATCAAAATCGATCAGAGGTCGTGGCTGAGTATAACATGAGAGGTTGAGCACCTAACATCAGTTCACAAAATCAAATAAGAGAAACTGAACAAAAGAATCCAATTAGATGAGCCTGAAGGTGTTTCTGATACCCCAGGGGTCTACATATAGATGCTCAGAGAACCCAGAAAATGCTGGAGACAAGGATCGGACACAGTGTGTTCAGCAAAGGTCCTTCACTGTGCAGGACTGACTGATAATGGCCAAGATACAGACTTAAGAGCTGTTTCTCCAAAAGAGACATACAGATGGCCAAATAAACACCAAAATGCTCAGTATTGCTCTTTATTAGAGAAATGTCCATCAAATCTACAGTGAGATATCACTTCACACAGGTCAGAATGGCCATCATCAAAAAATCTGTGAACGACAAATGCTGGAGAGGCTGTGGAGAAAAGGGAGCCCTCTTGCACTGT
This sequence comes from Moschus berezovskii, assembly GCF_049115385.1. Classification (NCBI taxonomy): domain Eukaryota; kingdom Metazoa; phylum Chordata; class Mammalia; order Artiodactyla; family Moschidae; genus Moschus; species Moschus berezovskii. The sequence goes on from NC_142468.1 coordinate 9,782,962, forward strand.
TGGTGGGAATGCAAATTGATACAGCCACTATGATGAACAGTATGGAGATTCCTTAAAAACCTAGGAATAAAACTACCATATTACCCAGCAATCCCACTAGTGGGCATATACCCTGCTGCTGCTGCTAAGTCACTTCAGTCATGTCCGACTCTGTTCGACCCCACAGACAGAAGCCCACCAGGCTCCCCCATCCCTGGGATTCCCCAGGCAAGAACACTGGAGTGGGTTGCCATTTCCTTCTCCAATGTGTGAAAGTGAAAAGTGAAAGTGAAGTTGCTCAGTCGTGTCCGACCCTTAGCGACCCCACGGACTGCAGCCCACCAGGCTCCTCCATCCATGGGATTTTCCAGGCAAGAGTACTGGAGTGGGGTGCCATTGCCTTCTCCGCATATACCCTGAGAAAACCATAATTCAGAAAGATACATGTACCTCAGTGACTTTTTTATTTTGTGGCACTATTTACAATAGCCAGGACAAGGAAGCAACCTAGATGTCCATTGACAGATGAATGGATAAAGAAGCAGTGGCACATATACACAATGGAATATTACTCAGCCATAAAAAGAAATGAATTTGAGTCAATTCTAGTGAGGTTGATGAACCTAGAGCCTGTTATACTGAGTAAAGTAAGTCAGAAAAAGAAAAGTAAATATCAGAGATTAATGCATATATGTGGAATCTAGAAAAATGGTACTGATGAACCTATTTGCAGGGCAGGAATAGAGATGCAGACAGAGAGAATGGACTTGTGAAAACATCAGGGAAAGGAGAGTGGGACAAATTGAGAGAATAGCATTGAAACATATACTTTACTATATATAAAATAGATAGCTAGTGGAAAGTTACCGTATAACACAGGTAGCTCAGCCCAGTGCTTTGTCATAAACTAGAGGGATGGGTTTGGAGGTGGGTGGGAGGGACGCTTAAGAGGCAGGGGACATGTTATACTCATGGCTGATTCACTCTTGTGCGGCAGAAACCAACACAGCATTGTAAAGCAATCTGCTGCTGTTCAGTCCCTCAGACGTGTACGACTCTGCGACCCCATGGACTGCAGCACGCCAGGCTCCCCTGTTCTTCACCATCCCCCAGAGACTGTTCAGACTCATGTGCATTGAGTCAATGATGCCATCCAACCATCTCACCCTCTGTCACCCTTTTCTTCTCCTGTCCTCAATCTTTCCCAGAATTAGAGTCTTTTCCACTGAGTTGGCTCTTTGTGAAGCAATTATCTTCCAATTAAAAATAAATGTTAAGAAAAAGAGCTGTGTGCCAGTATAACACACACAAAAAGCCAGATAGGACCAGTTTAACTTAGGAGGAACAACTCAGCCTTTGGACAGCAGAGAACAACAAGATCAGGAGACACTATGTAGACATCAATAATTTGTGAATTCACACCTCCTTCACCAGAACAATAATGCACTTTATGAACCTAGCTGTCACCAAAAGAATGCAGGGAGGAAGGAGCAAGCACTTTACTGAAGCTTCTGAGTCATAAAAAGAAGTACTTGGATTTACTGAATCAAATAAAATCAAACTTAGTCTTCACTAGCAGAAGACTTCCATGTGATTACATGCTCTGATGCCCCCAGAGATGGTACAGGGGCTGGGCCAGGGGCTGGGCCAAGGCCTGGGGCAAGTATGGGAAAAGGAAGATGAATTATGAAATAATGAAGAATCTTTAATTAAAAAAAAAAAGCAGTCGCTCAGTTGTGACCAACTCTTTGACGGCCATGGACTGTAGCCCGCCAGGCTCCTCTGTCCATGGGATTCTCCAGGCAAGAATACTGGAGTGGGTTGCCATGCCCTCCTCCAGGGGATCTTCCCCATCCAGGGATCAAACCCAGGTCTCCCTCATTGCAGGTGGATTCTTTACCGTCTGAGCCACCAGGAAAGCTAATGACAGTGAAGACAGGAAAGATGGGCTGAGTTGTGGAAAATCCAAAAGTAGGTGTTACCCATTAAAAATGGTGTCCCTTTTCTGCAACCCTCTGGTTCTTCCATCTTCTTTGGCCTCCTTGTCACAACCTGTCACTTAGAAAGGGTCATTTTTCTAGTACTCTGATTGTCTTTCCAAGAATCCACCAAGTAATTTTTTGTCCTTTCCTTCATCAGGTAAATAAACAATCAAATGAAGGTTAAAAAAAAAATGTGAGAAGGGAAAGATGTAAAAAGCTGTGAAGGGTCTGAGTGAACAAGTTGCCTGTCCCAGTTTCTTGGGTACAGGTCTAAGACTAGGGACCTCTGGGCCGGTGAACAAGGACTTTATCAATCACAGCCAGAGGATCAGCATTTTTACTGCTCCTCCTCACCCAAGTTCCAGAAGAGCGAAGAAGAGGGCCAGGTTGACACCTGCTCTCATAGACTTCATCACAGGAGAGGAAGCTCCCAAGCTCATGGAACTCAGACCTTTTGCTGCTGCTGCTGCTGCTGAGTCACTTCAGTCGTGTCCGACTCTGTGTGACCCCTTAGACGGAAGCCCACCAGGCTCCCCTGTCCCTGGGATTCTCCAGGCAAGAACACTGGAGTGGGTTGCCATTTCCTTCTCCAATGTGTGAAAGTGAAAAGTGAAAGTGAAGTTGCTCAGGAGTGTCCGACCCTTAGCGATCCCACGGACTGCAGTCTACCAGGCTCCTCCATCCATGGGATTTTCTAGGCAAGAGTGCTGGAGTGGCTTGCCATTGCCTTCTCCGACTCAGACCTTTTAGAGAGGACAATATCATTCCTGCCTTTTGTCCCAAAGGAAGTTAACATGCTTATTATATTACAGAGAAAGCAAACTTTCATTGGCTCTGAAAGGAGACCCTATCTCTACTGTTCATTGTTCACTACATAAATATTCTAGGAAAGATAGTCTGGAACAAAGATAGTCCGCTCTAAATATCTGTGGGAAAATAAGAGATCTACAGAAAATTGTTTACTGATGTAAGGTTGTGACCTTCTCTCCCCTAATTATTCATGTTATCACATATGATTAAGGTTATCCTTTTCCTGGGCTTTCCTGGTGGCTCGGTGGTGAAGAATCCACGTGCCAATGCAGGAGATGTTGGTTCAATCCCTGGGTCAGACAGATCCCCTGAAGAGGGAAATGGCACCCCCCTGCAGTATTCTTGCCTGGGAAATCCCACAGGCTTTGTATAGCCCACAGAGGAACCTGGTGGGCTACAGCCCATGGGGTCATGAAAGAGTCGAACACAACCTACAGATCAAACAACAACATCCTTTACCTATCAGAGGTAGGAGTCCTTAAAAAACACTTGAGGAGAAGTTATTTTTTAAAGCCAATAAGAGTAACATCACTGGTCTGAGTCAGTTTGGGCAGTTACATCAAGATAACGTAGTCTGGGTGACTTCACAACACACATTATTTCTCATGGTTCTGGACACTGAGGAGTCAGAAATCAAGACCCTAGTAGGTCCAGCATCTGGTAAACGTGCTTCTCCTGGTTGCAGACTCGATTGCTCGACCATTACCTGGCAAAGAGCAGAGAGACAGGAAGCAGGAAAGCCTGCTGGCGCCGGCTCCCTCTCACTCAGAGCGGGCACAGCCGTGCTCAGCCACTCTCCACGCTCACTCTCCACGCTCACTCTCACACCCCCTCACTGTCTGCCTCTCTCACACTCTCTCACTCCCCCTCATTACTTCTTGCAAGGGAGGGCATTAATCCCGTCGTGGGGGCTCCAGTCTCATGAGTCAATGACTCAATTACTTCCCAAAGGCTTCATCTGTCGGTATTATCCTATTGGGGTTTAGGGTCCCAGCATATTAATTTTAGGGGGACACAAACATACGATCCATAATATCTCTGAAATTTGACAATTGGTTGAAAAGGAGACTAGAGGAAAAGCGATATTTCATCCACATGAGAAAAGTGAAAGAACGTGAAAGTGAAGTCGCTCAGGCGTGTCTGACTCTTTGCGGCCCCGTGGACTGTAGCCCACCAGGCTCCTCCATCCATGAGATTTTCCAGGCAAGAGTACGGGAGTGGGCTGCCATTTCCTTCTCCAGGGGATCTTCCCAACCGAGTGATCGAACCTGGGTCTCCCGCATTGTAGGCAGACGTTTTACCATCTGAGCCACCAGCGAAATGGAGATAATATTTAAAATTTGTTATATGACATATTTATCTTAACTGCCTAACAGGATTTTTTTGGTTCTCTTTAGAATCCAGAATACATATTCAAGTAGCAATTTCCCACATCCCTCTCCCAGGGCTGAGTGCATCAGTTCAGTTCAGTTCAGTCGCTCAGTCGTGTCCAACTCTCCGCGACCCCATGAATCACAGCACACCAGGCCTCCCTGTCCATCACCAACTCCCAGAGTTCACTCAAACTCATGTCCATTGAGTTGGTGATGCCATCCAGCCATCTCATTCCCAGCATCAGAGTCTTTTCCAGTGAGTCAACTCGTCGCATGAGGTGGCCAAAGTATTGCAGTTTCAGCTTTAGCATCAGTCCTTCCAATGAACACCTAGGATCGATCTCCCTTAGAATGGACTGGTTGGATCTCCTGGCGGTACAAGGGACTCTCAAGAGTCTTCTCCAACACCACAGTTCAGAAGGTAATAAATACCCTTGCTGGTACAATGACTTAATTTGAATCTAGTGGGGGCACAGCGTTGCTGGAACAATGGATAGTGCTTTTAATGTCTGGCTGCAGGAGTACAGAGTAGAAGACCTGAATTTGCACACACTTCTTCATCACTTATTTCATTCCCCAAGAAAAGTAATCATCTCTCTAACTGCTCCGTCCTTTTGGGCAATTTTCTTCATATGCAAGTTACATTACATTTATAAAGATCAACATCTAAACTGTTTGGGCACATAATGCTTAAAAGTCAACATATAAAGGTATTAAGCTTTAAGTGTGTGGCAGTACTCTCTGTTTCTCAGGAACTTGGAAGCTGTACTTTATTTTTATAACTTGTATTTTTATATCAATGGTAGCTAAACTGTGCAGCTGCTTTATAACTGTACACAATAATCGTTAGAAATTGAATTCCAATACTGATGTTTCCCATTCTTAATGTTAGTCATGTTTTCTTTTAATTAATTAGATAAATAATGTTTGTAACAGGAAAAAGCCTAAAGCAAAATCTGATTTCAGGTACCAGTCAAAGGGAGGAACAAAACATTCAATGCTCATTGTGTGAACAATCTTTCTTTTTAAGATCAAGGCAACAGATGAAACTACAGTGTTTTTTTGTTGTTGCTTTGCTTACTAGAGTCAGCGTTTTTACTTCCAAGCAAATAACAGCATCCCTTATTTAACATAAAAGTTAACCTTTGCCAAATGATGGTAGAAATAACAATATAATCTTAGTTAATTTAACTAATTCTGCTTCTTTATGATCTCCTTTGATTCCTTCAAGGGTTTTGAACTTAAGAAAAAAAGGAATATCATGGACTGACATTGCACAGCAAAGTTAAGGTGAAAGACAGAATAACTCCAGTAGAGTAAGTGCGGAGAAGGCACTGGCACCCCACTCCAGTACTCTCACCTGGAAAATCCCATGGACGGAGGGGCCTGGTGGGCTGCAGTCCATGGGGTCGCGAAGAGACGGACACGACTGAGCGCCTTCACTTTCACTTTTCACTTTCATGAATTGGAGAAGGAAATGAATGGCAACCCACTCGTTTTCTGGCCTGGAGAATCCCAGGGACACGGGAGGCTGGTGGGCTTCCATCTATGGGGTCGCACAGAGTCAGACACGATTGAAGTGACTTAGCAGCAGCAGCAACAGCAGAGTAAGTTCTGTGTATTTCATGGTGACTTATTACCATATGTGTTATGATACCCAGTACTTTAAGAATATAATCAACTCTTCAACATTGAACTGATGCTGTGGCAAGTGGGATTCGGTTTTGTTTTTCTCTGACATTCCCCCTTCTGGAATTAGCTATTCATATTCTAGTTCTCATTCAGCTTTATCTCATTAAATTATTTAGCAATTCATTACTGTTAAGGTTTCACTCCCTCCTTACATAACAAGCCATTATGATTTCTCTAAGCCCTGTTTTTACTAAAACACACTGTGCCCTTTTGTGGTAAATGCAGCAGAGTAAAGACTGAATTATTACAACTCAGACATTTATTTAAAACTCCATCTCCTTGACAATGTATCATTCTTTACCAATAAAGACAATGAAAATAAATTCTAAAAGGTTTTAAAATCCCAGTCTTGGAAAGCCATTCTGCTAGAAATGGATAAGCCTTTCCCACGTCATCAGGATACTGTGTAAATATATGTGTATGTGTGTGTGTAATTTCTATAACTTGGCACATAAGAAACAATAAAACTTTGTGCAAATGAATTTATTCATAATGAGATCTAAAATAAGGTGCTTTCTGTAGGACTGTTTTTTCTCCATATCAATGTCGCTATTAATTCTTGAAGCTCTGCTCTATTCTGAATGTTATTATGTTCTAAATATCACTGTTTGCTCCATTTTTCCCGGTGAGAGAGGCAAGAGGTATGAGCAGGAGCGTTCTCTTCCTTCTCTTGCTCTCAGCGCATGAAATGCTTGCCACTGTCAACTCAATCCGGTGCCACAGCCAATGTCATATTCACAGGCATCACAGTGCGCGATTTACGGGGTTTACATAAAGGTTATGTGGAATAAATCACTGGCCTTTATCTTTGCCTGGTATCCTCTTTGCATTATTTATGAGCAAAGAACAATGCATCACGTTGGACTCCATGTTAGGCTGCTATAATTCACCTGGTAAAACATCCTTTTCCTGGCGATCCTGACATTAGAGTGAAGAGGCAACTCCCTCTTTTTGAGAAGAGCCACGCGGCATGTTTCAGATAATACATCAGAAAGACACTGACGGTACCTATTAATAATCATCAATCTTGAGAAGCAGTACAACCCACAGAGAAATAAATGCTCTTAAGCCCGCATTCTACAAGGATTGGCAAATATCCTGTCCATCCTCTAGACGTCATTCAGTCATTCACTCAATAGCCTCTTGTTGAATGCTTACTACATTCCAGGCTGCACAGTTTTAAATGTTTGAACTCTTCAGTGAGCAGAGAGACAAAAAGTATGGTTTGGGCCTCAGTTCCTACACAAAACGTCCCAAGGTAAGGGCTTAAAGGTATGAAGTTTAATTTTCAAATGAACCTACAATAACTGGCATAGGGAACTGGAGGAGAAACACAGATCAGGAGGAAAGTTAATTTTAAACTGCTTCATTGAACTGATTTCCCCCATCATTGAACTGTACCCAGTGAACAACTGGAGCACAATTCCGCCAGGCATCTTCTGAGGAACCGTGTGTGGGCACCTCAGAACTGTTCACCTGAGACCGAGAAGAGCACGTCTCATCCCTAATCTCTGAGGGTTATGAGTGCCATGGAAATTTAATTCTCTTCTGCAGGTGTCACATGGCTGAGCAGATTCCCATAGGAAGCCCATTTGGAAGTAGCAGAGAAAATCCAGAGCCAAAAGCAAGATATTGAGAGTGTTGGTAAGCCAAGGTGCCGTCATGTTATACCTGCAAGCACCCGTGTGCTGCAGTACTGGTTGCAGCGAAAATATGAGTCAGAAAGAGGTGGGATGCAACAGGTGGCTGATGCAATCCATGCCCTTGAGGAGCTTGTATTCAAGTCAGTTGCATTTTATCCAATCCAGGTGCTTTATTTGGGGCTTTCTAAAGCAAATAATGGGAATAAAAAAAAACATGGCTGCACTCATACAATAGATCTAGACCAATATATATTAAGTCTTGTTAATTTAACTTAAATTGTGTTCATTTAGGAATTGCCATGTGGGAAAAGCTACAAATGTAAAAAGGTTTATGCTATTTATTACAAAGTTTTATCATAGAGAAAGACTGAAGATTTTAGAATAGATATATGTCTAAGAAAACCAGCTATGGTCCATTCATGTCTGAATAGCTCTTGTTTTATTTTTTAGGTTCTACAGGATCTGAGAACAGGCTTACTTAAAAACAATCTCAACTGAGATCCTAGGTACTAATTGCTATCAAATTCTAAAATGCAAACCTTCAACTAACAGATACAGTAAAAAGCGAATTTTAACACTTTCCTGAACATTTACATTCACCCTTTAGAGTCTGAAAAAGCAAGAGATAAACTTAAGGAAAGTATTTTTGGAGAGAGTTGTCAGAGTGTTAGGACTCTTTCCCTGTGGTAGGGAAATCAGAAAGGACTTTAATTTTTCAAAACCAAGGAAAGAAGCTTCATCGGTATGCATTAGAGAACTTCAACTGTTCTCTGTGGATCTTGGAGACACAGTAGAGTCTAACATGCCTGAGAAACCTGAGAGAGAGACCATGGTTGCCTGTCTTCTTTGATAATGAAGATAAAGACAGTGGGGAAAAGAGTTGGAGATTTGGGTACAGGCTTTAGTCCCATAATTTTCAGGGTATACTCAGAGACCTGGCAAAGGTTTTATTTTGATTCTACCCAAGAGGGTTGCCCCAATTGGGAAGGTGTCCTCAATCAAAATAATGTCTTGAGTCTCAGGAGAAGTAAAATTTTAGACAAAAAAATGCATTTACCACACCAAGGAAAATACATTTAAAACATCCCCATCAATGGGAACAGAAAGAAGGGTCTTTAGAAGCTCTACAAAATCAGTTTGAGGAAGAACAAGTGTTTTAAATATTTACCAAATGTATAGGTTCTCCATGTTGAAGAATATAAAAGACCTAAAATCTAAAAAGGATTCAGTATGCGGCCACTGTAATCACTTACAAATGGAACGAAGATGGGTTATCTTCCATAGTTGGATCATGTGGTACTAGCAGGATGAATCATGGACCCTACAGACAAGGAAGAGGAGAAGGAAGAGAAGGAAAGAAAGAAAGATGTAAAAGAAAAACTAAAAGTTGGAAGTATATTCATGGGTTGACAGTACCTGGAATGGAAGGCAAGTACTAATCAGAAAAATTCTCTTCTGTTCCTGACATTAATATCATGAACTTTTCATAATAAATGTCTCATAATAAACTATACTTGCAAACCTTCCAGATATCATAGAACATGACATCAAGATCACACATACTGAAAACCAAAGATTGGAAGATGAAGATAAACAAGTACAATGATGCATGAAGCTGGAGGAGTCCAACAGGCTACCTGACTATATCATCCTAGGACCAGCCACCAAAGGGAGACCGCAGATTATGGACCTAGGTACATGTTCTCCAGTAAACAGTCAACTTACCTTTGTACTCAAGGATGAGTAAAGTGATCAAATATAAGTCTTTATTTTTTTTCAATTTTTACTTTATTTTTAATTTTAATTGGAGGCTAATTACTTTACAATATTGCATTGGTTTTGCCATACATTGACATGAATCCGCCCCCAAATATAAGTCTTTAAACACTCTATTTTATATCAGTCTTTCTGCAGAGTTTCTAAATTCTTAATGGATGAAATGTAGTAAGATTGAACTATCTTCCTAAACATGAAAATTGTGGGAGGAAGCAGCAAGTTCAACTGATTTCAATTGTTTCAAATGAGTTTATATCACCTCCCTCATTTGCTATCTGGTCATAACTCTTTAACACCATGAAAAACTGGTGACCCAAGTGGATGACACACCATATTATCAATAAATGAAACCAAAGCAACCAGCTGAAAAATGAGAACTGAGGCAACCAAAAATTTGCTTTTGCTTTGTGACATCAGGTGACTAATTTGAATGATTTTCTCTTGAATAGCAGAGTAGAAACTGTGAGGGCAAGAGTGAACACACAAGGCCAAGAGTCAATTGCAACCTGTTGTACAAAGATAATCAAATGACCAGATAGTCTGTCTTTGGAGAGAGAATTACCTTCTGTTTTATCATTGAAAATTTACTCAGACTTTACAGATATATCAGATGCTCCCAAGTGCCAGATTAATCATGCCAAGAGATTTTGCTAAAATAATCTCTGTAAAGAAAACATTAGCAAAGTTTAGGAAGGAGAGAATTTCCATTTGCTCTGAGAAGTCTCTGTTCTGGTGTTCAGACTATGATGGATGATGACCAGCCCCTTAAGTGAGCAGAGCCCAACCAACTTTGTGATTTTTCTTCCTTTTTCTAGAAAGGACTTAGAAAAGAGAAACTGATGAAAGTTGTGCTTTTACCTGGATTTAGAGTCGGAACTAGACTGGATTTTTCTTTTAGGATAAAAGAAAAAACAAATTCCAGAAACCACAAATTAGGTCTTTGTTTATATTTATTTGAATTTTAACCTACTACCATACTCAGTAAATAGCTTTCCTTTAAATTTATGGAGTCCCACGGCAGTTTGACATTCTAGGTAAATATGATGTATAACAGAGCCAATTGATTACTGCAGTTTCATTTTACCTTAATATACCAAATCTCTGGTGTGAAATATCAACAATTTATGATCAGCATAGACTAAACAGAGGTCATTGTAACTATTACCAACCCCTAAAGTTAATTTTACAGATGAGAAAGAGATCATTAAAGTCTGTGCCTTAATTTTAATATCATATTATGTGATGTTTATAGTCTTTTATCATTTTGCTTTCTTCTCAGTTAATGTTTTCCCTGATATGATTAACTCATTTTATAGACTTTTAGAATTAAAAGCTATGTAGCCAACATCATGAGCCATTGTTCACAGCATCTGGGCTTCTGGCCCTTGTTTTCTATTATATTTCAGTAAAGATGAAGTTAGTCCTGAAGATCTACAATGTTTTAAGGCATAGACATTTGGGCTTTCATCCTCCTACCATACTTTCAAAAGTATAAGTTTACAGCTTCAGAAGTCACATCCTTTAAAAAAGCAATTCCTGATAGAAAGGGAGAAGAAAAAATCATTTGCAGTATTTTTCCAAGGTTCTAAACAGGGATGGGGGGAGCATCCTAATGATGGTAAGTCTCAATCAAAGAGCAGTAAACAAGATCCACATCTAATGTGTATTTTTTTTTATCTCCAGCACTGACATGATTGAAACAGGCCAGACCACAAAGGCTGGCAAAGGTGATGACTTCGATTCAAAGAGATTATTTTCACGTTCAGTTCAGTTCAGTTCAGTTGCTCAGTCGTGTCCGACTCTTTGCAACCCCATGAACCACAGTACGCCAGGCCTCCCTGTCCATCACCAACTCCCGGAGTTCACCCAAACTCATGTCCATCGAGTCAGTGATGCCATTCAGCCATCTCATTCTCTGTCGTCCCTGTCTCCTCCCACCCCCAATCCCTCCTAGCATCAGACTCTTTTCCAGTGAGTCAACTCTTCGCGTGAGGTGGCCAAAGTATTATAAATCAGAAAGCAAGCAGTGTGAGGAGTATAACTAGATAAAGACACAGATGAGTAGAGAGAGCTCTTTTGGTCTTCCCAAAATCTTCAACTGCTTAGAACAGCAGTGTCCAATGCAGTCCTGATAGAGGGGAAAAAAAAAAAAACCTCTGTTCAAAGTCATGGGCTTGCTGCCTTTTATGTGGTGGAGATGAGCAAAGGGCAGCTCCAACTTCTCATTCAGTGGTCTCTGCAGCAGGAAATTCTTGCTGTGACCCAAGTACATACTCCAAGACCTGCAGCAGGCCTAATCACGGTGCACTACACCAGCAGTTTATAACTCGCCATTCTCAACAGTGTTCTTATGTCTCCACCTTTGCTCACACTGCTCTAATGCTGTTATAAAACTCCTGCTCATTTTAATGTACATTGCTCATCGCTCAACACACAGTTTATTCACCCCTATTTCTAATCGAAACAATTGTTCCTTCCTCTCTCTTGCAACTTCAAATGAAGCTTGCATTTCCTTGGCATCAATTTAATCCACCTTATAAAACATATATTTAATTAACATTAAAATGCATTCCAGTATACATCAAATAAAGACAAATACTGTTTGATTCTAATTATACGAGGTACCTAGAATAGTCAAATTCACAGAGGCAGAAAATACATCGGTGGATGCCAGGGTCTGGGGTGATGGGGGAGGGGAAATGGGGAGTTGATATTTAATGAGAACAAAGTTTCAGTCTGTTCCATGCTCAGACACATCTGACTCTGTGACCCCATGAACTGCAGCACACCAGGTTCCTCTGTTCATGGAATTCTCCAGGCAAGAATGCTGGAGTGGGTTGCCATGCCCTCCTCCAGGGGATCTTCCCAACCCAGGGATCAAACCCTGGTCTCCTGTACTGTAGGCAAATTCTTTACTGTTAGAGCCACCAGGGAGGCCTCAGAGTTTCAGTTTAGGAAGGTGAAAAATTCAGGAGATGGATTATGGTGAGAGTTTCACAACAATGGGAATGTACCTAGTGTCATTTAATTGTCATATACAGTTAAATATGACTAAAATATAATATTTTATATTATGGGACTTTTATCCCAATAAAAGGCATTTAAAAATAAATAAAATAAAGCACTTATATGATTATATCCTTTCTTCTACATACACAATAGAAGATCCCTAACAGCGCTAACCTCTGTAAACAAGACTGTGCCTACATAAAAGAGATGTTCTTAAAGAAATTAATGAGTTCATTCACCCCTTACCATCAGAAATTTTGGAATATGGTCTGACGGAAGTGGCAGGAGCAATAAAAGAACTTAATAGCATCTTAACCTTTCTCCATGGTGAATCTAGGTTCCAATCCTGGGAACCAGGCCTCAGACACTGCTATTAAAGCTCCATGCTTCTTTGAGCACTTGTTCCTTCACATATCTGTCAATGACACACTGAAAATGTAAGTATTGGGTAGTAATGCTTAACAAAGACCTCAAATTGATGTGGATGTGTTCTATTTTCCCCACTTTTAAACAATTTTTTTATTGAAATATAGTTGATTTACAGTATTGTTAGTTTCCAAAGTATAGGAAAGAGGTTCAGTTATATACATACATATTTACATTCTTTCCCATTACTCGTTATGACAAGATATGAAGTACAGCTCCCTGTGCTTATGCAGTAGGTCCTGGTTGGTTATCTATTTTTTTATATTGTAGTGCATATATTTTCGGAGAAGGCAATGGCAAGCCACTCCAGTGTTCTTGCCTAGAAAATCCCATGGATGGAGGAGCCTGGTAGGCTGCAGTCCATGGGGTTGCTATGGGTCGGACACGACTGAGTGACTTCACTTTCACTTTTCACTTTCACACATTGGAGAAGGAAATGGCAACCCACTCCAGTGTTCTTGCCTGGAGAATCCCAGGGACGGGGGAGCCTGGTGGGCTTCCGTCTGTGGGGTCACACAGAGTCGGACACGACTGAAGTGACTTAGCAGCAGCAGCAGCAGCATATATTTTAATTCTAAACTCCTAGGTTATTGCTCCCCTCTTTCCCTTTTGGTAAACCATAAGTTTGTTTTCCAAGTCTGTGGGTCTGTCTGATTTGTAAATAAGTTCATCTACATCAATTTTTTTAGATTCCACATATAAACAATATCATACGATATTTGTCCTTGTCTGACTTATTTCACTAAGTGCGATAATCTCCAAGTCCATCCATGCTGCTGCAAATGGCATTATTTCATTCTTTGTTTTGATAAATTTCCAACATATAGAAAAGTTAAAAGAAAACCACAATGATTGTGTTATATTTTCAGAGACCAGATTTACCAAATATCAGCATTGTGCTATACTTTTCCTTCTGGAGAAGGAAATGGCAACCCACTCCAGTATTCTTGCCTGGAAAATCCTATGGATGGAGGAGCCTGGTGGGCTGCAGTCCATGGGGCCACAAAAAGTCAGACACGACTGAGCAACTTCACTTTCACTTTTCATACTTTTCCTGTCTTCCCTCCTTTCCTTCCTTTCCCAATTCTCCCTTTCCTTCATTACTTCAATTTATCTCTCTACCTTTTTTTGTGAAAACATTTTAAAATAAATTGCATATATCATACTTCACTCCTAAACGATTCAATATGTCCTAAAAAACAGGTTCATTATTCTCAATAACCGCAATAATTTGTCATATGCATTGAACAAAATGTGTTTATAAAACAATGTATAACATACTGACAATGTGTACATTTTCCTCATTGTATTTTCCCCAAAATAAAAAACATTTCCCCAAAATGTATTTTACAGCTTCTAACTTTCTTTTATTATTATTTTTAATCCAGGATTCAAACATGACTTGTGCATAGCATTAAATTGCCATGTTTCTCTAGCCTTCTTTAATCTAGAACACTCCCTAATCTTTTTTCCTAATTTAACATTAATATTGAGGAGCTCAGGTCCATTTTCCTATAGAATTCTACAATCTAGATTTATCCAATTTTTCCACATGAGGAAACTGAAGTTAAAGAGTTTGCATAAGAATAGTTCAAAAGTATTTGCATCATTGTCATGAGATATTTGATGTTAGACTGAACAGTCATTTGATTGACTCTGAGTTTGATCACTGGAATGATGTTTATCAGAATTCTGTATTGTAAAGTTACTTACCTCTGTCTTGGATGAATTACAAATTTATCGTTTGGGACATTGAGACCATGTGAATATTCTGACCCACAATTACTTTTACACAGTAGTTTTATATCTGTTTAGGATCTTTGCCTGAAACAATTATTAGAGTGTCGTTTTCAAAATGGTGGTTTTTAAATTCTATCATTTCTTCTACCTTCATTAGCTGTCATTCTTCTTTGAAGAAGATATTGTCCCCTTCTCTTTTTTAGCATCACTATGACTCCTGGATTCTTTTACTCTGATTGTTTTTATTGTTGTTGCTGTTTAGTTTATTTTACTAAGTTGATTTACAATGTTGTGTTAATTTTTGCTGTATAGCAAAATGACTCAGTTATACATATATATACATTCTTTTCAATATGCTTTTTCATTATGGTTTATCATAGGATATTGAATATCATTCCCTATGCTATACAGTAGGACTATATTGTTTATCCATCTGGATTCTTTTTTAATTTAATAAGTTATAATCTATTTACAATCTATTGCCATCATTATACCTCTCAATGCTCAAATTATTCTAAATTTGATCAATGATTTCCCCTTCAAGCTGGATGTTGTGTCTTTATTTTTCTTTCACTAGTCCTTGAGCATTTCCTTGATATCCATGTTTATTATATAATGAGCTTATACTAATTTTACCAATTCAAATTCAAGACCACACAGTTCTTTCACTCTTTCTCCTATTTTATATTTGTAACTTTCTTTACCAAATGGGACAGCTAATTCCAAAGAATATCAACATATTTCCTTATTTGTTCTATCCAATACAAACAAAATGTTTTCATAATTAAACATCAATCTCATCACAAAAACCAAGCCAAATAAAGAGCTTTCAAGAGTTGTTTGTAATTCTTTATATCTTCAGGCACTAATTATCACAGGTAAAAATACTATGATCAAGAGTTACTTGAATTATTTTTGCTAAGAAGTTATATATCAATCAGATATAGTTAGATTTATTTCTGTGTTTTTTTAATATTCAATTTCAGATAATTTTTTCACTTTTTAGTTTAATTATTAAGGGTCTATTTGCATGGTTCAAGTGTCAAAGCTATCTAAAAACATATGATCAAGGATATTTCACCACCATCCTTATCCCTTTTATCCTAGTTCTACCCACTCCCCATAGATGCCATTTTCAACAGTTTCCCTTTCCTAAGTTTTTCTTTTCTAAATAAGCAATATGTTGTTTCACCTTTCACATGCCAAAAGTAACATGGACTCTTGAATTCTGATTTTTTTTAACTTAACAATGGATTTGAGAAATCAAAATCACTCCATATTAATTTACACAGACTTTCTAATATTTTTCAGCAGTGAAGTTCTCCATTGTATGGCTCTACCTTAGATTATTATTCAGTAAATAATCTATGTTTCCTTTGCTTGAACAGTTGTTTTCAATATTTCGCTATCACAAATAATACAAATACTGCCAAATGAACAGTACTGTGTATAATTATGGGATAGCATCTTCAAGGGACATTCCTAGATCTGGGATTCAGAGTCACGAAATAAATTCATTTATAATTTCTTGTAGATGTTTCCAAATTCTCTTCTATAGATGCTGTACCATTTTACATTCTTGTCAGCAATATACGAGTATCATTTCTCCAAAGACTCACAAGCACACTATGTTATTGAATGTTTGAATTTTTGCCATGAGAAATGAGAAATAATTGTTTCAGTATAGCTTTGTGTTTCACTTATTATGAGTGAAGTTGAGCATCTTCTCAAATTTTTCAAAGACCATTTTTATTGACTTTTTGTGTAACCTAAACTAGTTCTATTTTTCATAGTTCCTGAAATTAACAAAAATATGTTTTTTTTTCACTACATCTACTCTGGATTTCTTAACATGGCTTCAGAGAAGTTCCAGTTTCCCTAGTAATATCGTATGTGTTGAAGCATTGTTTCAGAAACTCTCATGATGTCCCAGAGAATTATATTCACTGGAACCATATGGAGAAGTTTCCACTAGTCCTTATGGCACACATAGTCCTTTGTTCACATAGAAATAATTCTTCTAAGTACACTGATAAAGGTGCTGCGAGAAGCATTTGGAGAACTGGGTAGATGCAGAGAGGATGCTGGTGCCCCCTTTATCAGCTGATTCTTTGAAGCCAGCTTCATATCACCACTGCCAGTTTGATAATAATGAACTCTCTCCCTCCCTGCATGATCTGACGGAAAATCACATATACATTAACCTCAGCCCATTTCCTTATTTACTCAAATAGGTGTTGAATCTTTATAGAGTGTGTGCCACTAGCTCTTAAAATATCATTATTCTCTATTGTATATTGTGATCACCTGCATTTGAGATTGCCTATCCAGTATGCCAAGGGTGAGTACAGATGTCAGTCTTGTGAAAGGTCCACAGTATGTCAATTTCCCCTCCACTTCCTCCACTAATAAAACCTCATTCGTTTGAATCATTTAAAGGTCGTTGACTTGTCACTGAAGGTCACATAAAAGCACACCATTAGTTAGACTCTAGAATAATTATTCTGCTTTTATCACAACCCATCAAGGGACAAGAAGTCTGAAGATTTTATCTTTATGAAAACCATCCTGCTAGGCAACAAGAACCAGACAAGCTTATGAGGTCACTTAGAATGGCCTGGAGACCAGTGAAGAGTAATGATATTAAGATATAACACTTGAATTATTTATTGAAGCAAATTTTATGTGCAAAGTATTCTTCTTCTTAACCCAAATGCTCTGACTACTGAAGAATCTTCTTAAACCAAATGTCCTAACAACTGAAATGCCATTTTCTCAGGTTACAAAAAAAGCAAGAAATGTTACTGTGTTAAGCTGAACTCTACCAAAAATTTAGAGAAGAGCTAACACCTATCCTACTCAAACTCTTCCAGAAAATTGCAGAGGAAGGTAAACTTCCAAACTCATTCTATGAGGCCACCATCACCCTTATATCAAAACCTGACAAAGATGCCACAAAAAAAGAGAACTACAGGCCAATATCACTGATGAACATAGATGCAAAAATCCTTAACAAAATTCTAGCAATCAGAATCCAACAACATATTAAAAAGATCATACATCATGACCAAGTGGGCTTTATCCCAGGGATGCAAGGATTCTTCAATATCCGCAAATAAATCAATGTAATACACCACATTATCAAAATGAAAAATAAAAACCATATGATTATCTCAATAGATGCAGAGAAAGCCTTTGACAAAATTCAACATTCATTTATGATAAAAACCCTCCAGAATGTGGGACTAGAAGGAACATTCCTCAACATAATAAAAACTATATATAACAAACCCACAGCAAACATTATCCTCAATGGTGAAAAATTGAAAGCATTTCCCCTAAAGTCAGGAACAAGACAAGGGTGCCCACTCTCACCACTACTATTCAACATAGTTTTGGAAGTTTTGGCCACAGCAATCAGAGCAGAAAAAGACATAAAAGGAATACAAATTGGAAAAGAAGAAGTAAAACTCTCATTGTTTGCAAATGAAATGATCCTCTACACAGAAAACCCTAAAGACTCTACCAGAAAATTACTAGAGCTGATTAACGAATATAGTAAAGTTGCAGGATATAAAATCAACACACAGAAATCCCTTGCATTCCTATACACTAATAATAAGAAAATAGAAAGAGAAATTAAGGAAACAATTCCCTTCACCGTTGCAACAAAAAGAATAAATAATTTATGAATATATCTACCTAAAGAAACAAAAGACCTATATATAGAAAACTATAAAACACTGGTGAAAGAAATCAGAGAGGACACTAATAGATGGAGAAATATACCGTGTTCATGGATTGGAAGAATAAATATTGTGAAAATGAGTATACTACCCAAAGTAATTTATAGATTCAATTCTATCCCTATCAAGCTACCAATGGTAGTTTTCACAGAGCTAGAACAAATAATTTCACAATTTGTATGGAAATACAAAAAACCTCGAATAGCCAGAGCAATCTTGAGAAAGAAGAATGGAATTGGGGGAAATCAACCTGCCGGACTTCAGGCTCTACTACAAGGCCACAGTCATCAAGACAGTATGGTACTGGCACAAAGACAGAAATACACATCAATGGAACAAAATAGAAAGCCCAGAGATAAATCCACGCACCTATGGACACCTTATCTTTGACAAAGGAGGCAAGAATATACAGTGAAAAGACAATCTCTTTAAAAAGTGGTGCTTGGAAAACTGGTCAACCACTTGTAAAAGAATGAAACTAGAACACTCCCTAACACCAAACACAAAAATAAACTCAAAATGGATTAAAGATCTAAATGTAAGACCAGAAACTATAAAACTCCTAGAGGAAAACATAGGTTAAAACACTCTCTGACACAAATCACATCAGGATCCTCCATGACCCACCTCCCAGAATATTGGAAATAAAAGCAAGAATAAACAAATGAGACCTAATTAAATTTAAAAGCTTTTGCATAGCAAAGGAAACTAAAAGAAAGGTGAAAAGACAGCCTTCAGAATGGGAGAAAATAATAGCAAATGAAACAACTGACAAAGAATTAATCTCCAAAATATACAAGCAGTTCCTGTAGCTCAATTCCAGAAAAATAAATGACCCAATCAAAAAATGGGCCAAAGAACTAAACAGACATTTCTCCAAAGAAGACATACAGATGACTAACAAATACATGAAAAGATGCTCAATATCCCTCATAATCAGAGAAATGCAAATCAAAACCACAATGAGGTATCATTTCACACCAGTCAGAATGGCTGCTATCCAAAAGTCTACAAGCAATAAATGATGGAGAGGGTGTGGAGAAAACGGAACCCTCTTACACTGTTGGTGGGAATGCAAACTAGTACAGCCATTATGGAGAACAGTGTGGAGATTCCTTAAAAAACTGGAAATAGAACTGCCATACGAACCAGTAATCCCACTCCTGGGCATGCACCCTGAGGAAACCAGAATTGAAACAGACACATGTACTCCAATGTTCATCACAGCACTGTTTATAATAGCCAGGACATGGAAGCAACCTAGACGTCCATCTGCAGATGAATGGATAAGAAAGCTGTGGTACATATACACAATGGAGTATTCAGTTCAGTTCAGTTCAGTTCAGTCGCTCAGTCGTGTCAGACTCTCCGCGACCCCATGAATCACAGCACACCAGGCCCCCCTGTCCCTCACCAACTCCCGGAGTACACTCAAACTCATGTCCACAGAGTCGGTGATGCCATCCAGCCATCTCATTCTCCGTCGTCCCCTTCTCCTCCCGCCCCCAACCTTTCCCAGCATCAGAGTCTTTTCCAGTGAGTCAACTCGTCGCATGAGGTGGCCAAAGTATTGCAGTTTCAGCTTTAGCATCAGTCCCTCCAATGAACATCCAGGATTGATCTCCTTTAGAATGGACTGGTTGGATCTCCTTGCAGTCCAAGGGACTCTCAAGAGTCTTCTCCAACACCACAGTTCAAAAGCATCGATTCTTCGGCGATCAGCTTTCCTCACAGTCCAACTCTCACATCCATACATGACCACGGGAAAAACCATTGCCTTGACTAGACGGACCTTGGTTGGCAAAGTAATGTCTCTGCTTTTTAATATACTATCAAGGTTGGTCATAACTTTCCTTCCAAGGAGTAAGCGTCTTTTAATTTCATGGCTGCAGTCAGCATCTGCAGTGATTTTGGAGCCCCAAAAAATAGAGTCTGACACTGTTTCCACTGTTTTTCCATCTATTTCCCATGAAGTGATGGGACCAGATGCAATGGAGTATTACTCAGCAATTAAAAAGAATGCATTTGAACCAGTTCTAATGAGGTGGATGAAATTGGAGCCTATTATACAGAGTGAAGTAAGCCAGAAAGAAAAGCACCAATACAGTATACTAACGCATATATATGGAATTTAGAATGATGATAATGATAACTCTGTATACGAGATAGCAAAAGAGACACAGATGTATAGAACAGTATTTTGGACTCTGTGGGAGAGGGTGAGGGTGGGATGATTGGGGAGAATGGCATTGAAACATGTATATTATCATATGTGAAATGAATCACCAGCAGTTTGATGCATGATACAGGATGCTTGGGGCTGGTGCACAGGGATGACCCAGAGGGATGGGATGGGGAGGGAGGTTGGAGGGGGGTTCAAGATGGGGAACACATGTACACCCAGGGCAGATTCATGTCAATGTATGGCAAAACCAATACAATAATGTAATTAGCCTCCAATTAAAATAAATATAGAAAAAACAAAACTGATTCTAAAAATTAAAAAAAAAAAAAAGAATTAAGAAATGTTACTGTTAGATAACTATTGTTTTGGCTGTCAATTCATTCTCCACTTTCTTCTACCTGCTGTGTCCAGCATGCTTGTGTTTATGCCCTCCCTCTTCCCCTCAGGATCTTGGTTGGAATCAGTAAAAGTAGATGACTGGCAGGAGCTCTGTGTGGGAGCTAGAGAATGTGATAGGGATGTTGATTCCCCTGAACCCCACCCTAGAAGCTCAGAAGGGGCCCGGTGGGGCCCTGGAACAAGGTCATAGCCCTATCTGTGGGCCCTCTTTGCCCAGTAACTGCTTTTCCACCTGGGTTTCAGACGTAGAAATGTCAATAATTCCTGCTGTCATCAGCTCCAGGGTGAGTTCACCATTTCTGTAGGTTTCCTAAAGGTTGACCCTCGTTTGGTGAAAACTCCCTGCATGTAACTCCCTGCAAATTAATCAACTGGAGGGTACCATCTGTTTCCTAGAAGGACCCTGACTATCACTGTTACCTGTGTCATTCAGCTATTCTTTTCATACCAACAGAATGTTAACCGAAAGCCACATCAACCCTGACCTTGTATTACTTGAAGCCGAACAATTTGTGATTAATGTTTTCTCTTAAAAAGAGTTAAGTTTTCCAGTGAAAACATATCAGGGCTTTCGTGTCATTAAGATGGATGCTTTTCAGTGACAGGAGACCTACATGGACGTACAGAAACATGATGCATTGTGATTGCAGCATCCCAGTCTGCTTTCTCAATAAGAATTCTCTGAATATAAGTCCATACACTGACTTTCTGAGAACTAAGTATCTCTCTCCATAGGGTGACTTTCAGGATTTTAGTTCCCCAACCAGGGATTGAACCATGGCCCTTGGCGATGAAAGCATGGAGTCATGCCCTCTGGACTGCCAGGGAATTCCCTCTCCATGGATCTTCAAGGACTCCTCTCAAAACCTGTTTGTGTTCTCTCTACCATACAAATAAAGTCAAATGTGTAGTTGAAAACGGATTTTTTAAAAGTCAGTTAATCATTCCTATATCTTGTTAAACTTATCAGGACATGAGAGAACAGTCTCTGAAAAGAGTATACAGAATAAAATTTCACATTACACTGCTGCTTCAGGTCATCATTATAAGTGCTAATTATTATATGCTGTTGTATGGAATAAAAACTACTGCAATGAACAGATTTTTTTCTACATTAAATGACCCAGCATTCATGAACCATATTCCATCATTTCTCATGTCTTTTTTTTTAACTTGCATACTGTCCTTTCATTGTCAATATATGGTTTTCTCCCAACACTGAACTAATGTCTCTTTTGAAAGGCAGTCACGTGGTTTAGAAGGGGCTGACTTTGATTTTTCCTGCAGTTTCAGGAGGATGTCTAGTCAGGGTAATTCCACAGCCCTTGTTTCGGCATGACAGAGTCAGGACTCGCCAGTACATGTGCTCAGTCAGTCGTGTCCAACTCTTTGTGACCCCATGAATGTAGCCTGCCAAGCTCCTCTGTCCATGGGGTTTTCCAGGCAAGAATACTGGAGTGAGTTGCCATTTCTTTGCAACTCACTTGCCAATACCCTGACCAAAACCACCGGCTGATTCAGATGGAGCAAAACCGGAAACAAGCTCCCCATGTGCACTGAATGTGAATGAGAAACACACCATCGACGCCAAATTTCTGGACTCTGAAGAGCAAAGCGGAGGATGGAGCCAAACACAGCATCATGGCTCCAGTAGGGCTAGAGAATGGCATCTGACTGAAGGCCACCCTACCAGTGATCTCTCCAATTACACAATTCAGTAAATTGTTTTATCTGGTTTGAGTTGGCTTTTGGTGTTCACTTTCAAAATCACTGAAAGACCTTTCTCTCAATTAACTGCAGCTCCTTCCACTGTCCTGCTGTCATTGTGTTCAGTTCAGCTCAGTCACTCAGTCGTGTCCGACTCTCTGCGACCCCATGAATCACAGCACGCCAGGCCTCCCTGTCCATCACCAACTCCCGAAGCTCACTCAAACTCACGTCCATCGAGTTGGTGATGCCATCCAGCCATCTCATTCTCTGCCGTCCCCGTCTCCTCTTGCCCCCAATCCTTCCCAGCATTGTGTTAGACTCTAGCATCATTTTCTCACTGCATTTCATTCTTCAATTGGCCTTCTTTTTGCTTTGGACTATAGCATTGGACCACAAAGAAAGCAGAACACCAAAGAATTGATGCTTTTGCACTGTGGTGTTGGAGAAGACTCTTGAGAGTCCCTTAGACTGCAAGGAGATCCAACCAATCCATCCTAAAGGAAATTAATCCTGAATATTCATTGGAAGGACTGATGCTGAAGCTGAAATTCCAATATTTTGTCCAGCTAATGCGAAGAACTGACTCACTGGAAAAGACCCTGATGCTGGGAAAGATTGAAGGCAGGAGGAGAAGGGGATGACAGAGGATGAGATGGTTGGATGGCATCATTGACTCAATGGACACGAGTTTGAGTAAACTCTGGGAGTTGGTGATGGACAGGGAAGCCTGGCATGCTGCAGTCCTTGGGGTCACAAAGAGTCAGACAAGACTTAGTGAGTGAACTGAACTGAATTGTAGAAAGGGCTAGTTAAACTTGAAAATGAAAGTTTATATGTAGCTGCCAAGATTATAGGAGAAACTCCAAGACTTACTCTGCAGAGCACCATGGAATAGTATGTGAGCTTGTGATAACTAATCTCACCACTTGAAGGCCATTTCTACACACTTCATACATATGCTCAAGACTGCTGAACCACTGGACACCTAATTCCTAGATACATGGGGAGTAACTGTACTTATTGACTCTTTCAAGAGCACATGTATGTGTGTGGTCTGTGGAGAGGTTTCTCCCTGCCACATTCAGAAAACTGGAATAAATATAATGGCTTATTCCTTAAAGGGTAGGCACTTTTCTATCTTAGCATTTATTTGTTATTCCTTGGATTCATTAAGAAGTCTAATGCTAAAACATGTGTAATAGCAAAAATTGCAAATTCACAGCATACTGCTGAATTTTCATGCAGTGATACATCTTTCAGGGTTCCAGCATTTTGTCAGAACATTGTCTTAATAAATTAACACCACCAGAAAAAATAATGAGAAAAAAATCTTGTCATCTTGGGCATTGTAATTCTTGAATCCCTCAAAGCCTGATATCTTAAACATAACAATAGGAAAAGCTTGAATTTTAATGTCACCAATTCAGAGATGACCCAAGAAAAGAATTTCTCTTTCTCCTGAGTTGAGAGGTCAGAGTTCACCAGTATCAGCTTTGCTCATGAACCAAAAGTGCCAACCTCATTGATACAGTTCAGTTTTCCCAAATAACATTCTATTCCATTTCTTCTGTGATTCCCCCCATAATGTATATTCACTCTGTACTCTGTTCTTTTTCTTGTTTTTGTAATCCTCAACTGCTAACCCTGGTAGTATCCTTTTCAGTGTGCTTATTCTCTTAGGTAGATACCTTCAGAGTGGGAACAACCCTTTCCGTTTCTGGCAACACTGTTCGGGACTTCTAACATATAATTATATCAGCTATTCTCTTTTCTGGGAACACTGAAGGGTTACACTTCCATAAACCTTTGCAGTTGTGGCTGCTCATGTGAATATTTATAACCAATAAAATGTGATTGGAAGTGATATCGTTACTTCTTGGCTGAGACAATGAAGAAGATCTATGTGCAATTCTCCAGTTTCTCTTTCCTCGCTGCCCTGAGCCAGGAAGCTATGTGTCCAGCTGATGTTGTAACTATAAGACAACAGAGTTGTCATACCCTGGGATCTCTGAATAAGCCTCTTTATCTGGTATAGTATGAATTATGAATGTGAAGCAAATCTCTCCCATCAAACCACTACGTTCAGAGTTACTTTCACAGCATAAGAATAGATTATCCTTATAAATACAACCGTGTATATGAGAAATCACTACCAATTTATAGTTGAATTGACTTTTAATTAAGTCAGCCCTAACTACTATCTTTCATTTTGAGCAAAGTAATCAGGCCAGCATATTTGACTTCCCCCTTTTCTTTAGTACAAGCATAACTGTTTGTCCTGGGGAAAAGAATTCTTTGAAAAGTTCTATTAGAAGCTCTCAACCTGGAGTCAAATAACATTTCAGAAACCTTGAGACCTAAGCCTGTTGTTGTCTATGGGCTTCTACATCTATTCTTCCTAACGCAGCAGCAGATCATGTTTTTATCATGTTTTTAAGTGTCCAGAACCATATATAGATAAGAACTTCTAGGTCAGGTGAAACCTAAAATTTCTGCAGAACAGCCCCTTAAAATCTTAACTTATGCAGAACAATAGAAAATTTGAAACTGTTTTTAATCTAACACTCTACCATAAACATATTAAATAGTTAATTAAACTAATCAGACATTTGCTTACATCTCAAAATTATGTTTAAAGTAGGTATATACGAATGATTACTTCTAAAACGTTTCAAAAGCATGTTTTGACCTCAATGATAAAAGAAAAAATATCAATATATCAATATATTGATAAAAGAAAAAATACAGATCCTAAGAAAAATCTTTAAATCATTCATTTTGAAATTTAAAAAAACCCTCACTCTACCTTGTCAGATAGGTGTATCACTGAACCTGTTTTTGCATTAGTTCATACTATCTTGATGGAGTAGCTTATCATGTTAATGCATAATCATTAGGAGATTGATACCCACCTTCAACCTTCTAAGTTTTTACACCAATAGGAGTCCCATAATAATCCATTTCAACTCTTTCTAATAAGCATTCAATTACAGATAAGTTGTTGATTCACATAACCCAATGAATTTAGTCCTTAGCACAACTTCCAAAGATATTTGAAAATAATAATTCTGCTACAAGACACTCAAAGGCAGTGGTACTGAAGCTACTCTCTTTCACCTGAAAATTTCAATGAATAACTATATCAGACTAACTCATTTTCTCTTTATGTTTCCTATTTTTAATCTCTGCTAAGGGCATGTTTTATAAACAAAAACAACAACAAAAATCTGTTTCCTGGTTATCTGGCTCCATTATATACGCCTTTGCCTGATTTCATAATGAATTTTTTAAATAGTGCTGTGACCTCAACTTTGCCATTTCCACCCACTCCTGTAGATTCAAACTGGTCTCAAGTTCATGATGGTCAGCCTAGAATAATACCCTTTTCCAAATGAGCTCTGAGACCAGCAACACTTTTGAAGTCCTCTACTGTGTACTTCCTATCCAGTTTTTCCTTTCTTTAGACTTTATAGACCAGATGAGCAATTACTTAGTCAAAAAAGTTGTGCTATGCAAAGTATGTACTTTATTTTCTTTTCACATCAGTGAATTCATTTATTGACCCACACAGTGAATTAATATATCAAGATTTGCGATGTTACTCATATGTGTCCGCTTTTGATTAGATGCAGTTGCAAAGTCATTAAGAATAAACATCTTGTTATACTTATATCTGTCCCTTACAAGCTCTAGTACATTACCTTGCATTCAGCATATCTTTGATAAACATGCCCTGAATTTTAGTTACAGATTGGATGGCTAGATACATAAATGTCACCAAATCAATGGAAGTAAGAATGCAGTGTGTGATTACTGAAAGGATGTTTGAATTTAGGAAGTTTGGTTCAGATTTGCCACTAACTAGTGTTAACTAGCCCAGAAATCTTATATAAGCTTGTTTCTCCCTCTGGACTTCAGATTCATCATTTATAAAACAAGGTGCTAAAGTTACGTGATCTTTTGTCACCTTTCTGGTATTAAAATCAGTAATGTATAATTACTCATTAAATTTAATACTGTAATATTTCAATTACCTCTCTTTCTTTTCATCAGTTGCCTTAAATGTCTTTAAGTAACTGATCATTTTTCTTTCACCAGTAACCTTACTCAGGCTGAAACAGAAAACCTACAGAGGAAGATCAAGGAACAGTCCATAACTTTGATCTTTAGTCTCTAGGTATAAAACAGCCCAAGGATAAGAAGCAAAGAAAGCCAATGTCAGACTAGGCAGCCTTGAGAAAATGGATGATCTGCAGGGGGTAGAATGTGGAATTAGCTACTTTGCAGAGAGTTTCTGAACAAAAAGTTGGGGCTTTGAAGTGAAGAAAGTTGTAAGGAAGAGGAAGTAGATGATTCTCCAAATGACAGACAGAAATGTGGTGATGAAATGAATTAGATGGGTCTGTATTTTGGAGAATCTATCACTGGAGTGAGACGTTCTGAAAAGGCATGAGTAGAATATATTAAATTGTCTTCATTTTTATTTAGAATGGAGGAGCTTTATTTTCTGATACTATGGTCATGATGGAGGCAGTAATGAGTGGCAGTTAGCAGCACATGTTTGGGATTCAG
Organism: Moschus berezovskii; assembly: GCF_049115385.1. Lineage (NCBI taxonomy): Eukaryota > Metazoa > Chordata > Mammalia > Artiodactyla > Moschidae > Moschus > Moschus berezovskii. The sequence goes on from NC_142468.1 coordinate 9,810,004, forward strand.
TTCAGTTCAGTTCAGTCACTCAGTCGTGTCTGACTCTCCACAACCCCATGAATCACAGCACGCCAGGCCTCCCTGTCCATCACCAACTCCCGGAGTTCACCCAAACTCATGTCCACAGAGTCGGTGATGCCATCCAGCCATCTCATTCTCTGTTGTCCCCTTCTCCTCCCGCCCCCAATCTTTCCTAGCATCAGACTCTTTTCCAGTGAATCAACTCGTCGCATGAGGTGGCCAAAGTATTGCAGTTTCAGCTTTAGCATCAGTCCTTCCAATGAACACCCAGGAGATTCTCCAAATGAGACAGAAATGTGGTGATGAAATGGATTAGATGGGTCTGTATTTTAGAGAATCTATCAGTGGAGTGAGACATTCTGAAAAGGCATGAGTAGAATATATTAAATTGTCTTCAATTTTATTTAGAATGGAGGAGCTTTATTTTCTGATACTATGGTCATGATGGAGGCAGTAATGAGTGGCAGTTAGCAGCACATGTTTGGGATTCGGTTCAGTTCAATTCAGTTCAGTTTAATCTAAATCTGAATCTTGGCTCCAACACATGCCACTTAGATGAATTTCTAGCAAGTATCCCAGGCACCATTTTCCTCATCAATAGTGAGCACACACACCTCATGGGGCAGTGACAAGGATTAAATGAGGTAAAACTAGCATAGTTCTTAGCTCTGTGTCCGGCACATTAAGTGCTCAATCATTGTTAACTACTACTAGACATGACGAAGAAATTAAAGGATTCCTGTAGCTTGAGGGCCTTTGTCCCTAGGTGAGTGTAGCCAAGTCAGATTGAGCTTGGATAGAAATGTACCAAAACCAGCCCAGGAGAGCTAGCTTCAAGGTCAAAGAAGCAAGACTGCAGAGGAAGTTCCTTGGGCTGATTTTGCATTAAAACTAGGAATGAAGTCCTCATGGCTCAGTGGAAAACAATCTGCCTACAATGCAGGAGACGTGGGTTCAATCCTTGGGTCGCTTGGGAAGATCCCCTGGGATAAGGGAATGACAACTAACACGTTCACACTTAGGAATTAAAAGCAGTTTAACTAGTGAATGACAGCTGGGTCTAAACTGGGGAATTTGCTACAAGAAACCTACCTTTTGTGTCCGGTCATTATTCTTCCATCAAGCCTAAGTAATACATTGCTCTATTCAACCCAGTTTTAGATACGATAGACAAAGTCATCAATAGCTTGTGTTAGATTTTATAGATTAAGCATGGAGAACAGTTGAGCCTATCTCTCAGTTCTCTTTTTTAGCTGTCAGAGGATTAAGAGAGAAAGGGTGTGTGTGTGAGACAGACAGACAGAGAGAAAGGGTTGGGGAGAGGCAACGTGGCAGATTTTAAAGTCACCAGAAACTGAAACACAAGTCTAGTTGATGATTTTATTATCCTCCCCCCTCCCCCCACCAAAAAAACTTTTAAAAGTGTATTGAAAAATGTTTCATTATATTCTATTCTAATTAAGACAGTGATTTACATGTTAATGACCAGGTGGATAACCAGAAATATAAAAACTCTTGTGGTACATTTTAAATGCTTTAAAGCTATATATATTTAAATTTGCAACATTAGGTAGTGTAATTTAATTCCACTTAGATTGTGGTGAGGAAAGAGAAAAAGTAAATATATAAGCAATAACACATCTAATTAAAATATCTTTTATCCACAAATGGCACATTTTAGGACATAGATGTTATATTAGATTTGAAGATGTTCCTTTATGTGTCTATAGGAGGAAAATTATACATTTTTAAGATATGTGAAGTCCCTAGAGAGTGAGTTGGTTTCTAAAGAACATTTATATCTCATTTACTTTTTTTCTACTATAGCCTTATGCTTTGAAATGCGCGTCTGACTCCAAATCATGTCACTCAAGTGCCAGATTCAAAAAGGAACAATGAATCATTCAACATACAAGAAAACCTGAAGAATGATGTTCTACTTTCAGGATGCTAAATCCTGGTCTCACTACAGAAAATGCAGAAAAACTGAGAAATGAAATGTCTTCATTTTAATTTTTTAAATCTTTGTTCAGTTCTGTTCAGTCACAGTCGTGTCTGAACCTTTGTGACCCCATGGACTGCAGCAGGCCAGGCCTCCCTGTCATCACAAACTCCCAGAGTCCACCCAAACCCACGTCCATCGACTCAGTGATGCCATCTACCCATCTCATCCTCTGTCGTCCCCTTCTCCTCCTGCCCTCAATCTTTCCCAGCATCAGGGTCTTTTCAAATGAGTCAGCTCTTCGCACCAGATGGCCAAAGTATTGGAGTTTCAACTTAAACGTAAATCCTTCCAAAGAATTTTCAGGACTGATCTCTTTAGGATGGACTGGTTGGATCTCCTTGCAGTCCAAGAGACACTCAAGAGTCTTCTCCAACAACACAGTTCAAAAGCATCAATTCTTTGGTGATCAGCTATCTTCATTGTCCAACTCTCACATCCACACATGACCACGGGAAAAACCACAGCCTTGAACAGACAGACCTTTGTTGGCAAAGTAATGTCTCTGCTTTTTAATATGCTGTCTAGGTTGGTATTAACATTCCTTCCAAGGAGTAAGCATCTTTTAATTTCATGGCTGCAATCAGCATCTGCAGGGATTTTGGAGCCCCCCAAAATAAAGTCTGTCACTATTTCCACTGTTTTCCCATCTATTTGCCATCAAGTGATGGACCGGGTGTGATGATCTTAGTTTTCTGAATGTTGAGCTTTAAGCCAACTTTTTAAATTCTCCTCTTTCACTTTCATCAAGAGGCTCTTTAGTTCTTCTTTACTTTCTGCCATAAGGGTGGTGTCATCTGCATATCTGAGGTTATTGATATTTCTCCCGGCAATCTTGATTCCAGCCTGTGCTTCCTCCAGCCCAGCGTTCCTCATGATGTACTCTGCATATAAGTTAAATAAGCAAGGTGACAATATACAGCCGTGACATACTCCTTTTCCTATTTGGAACCAGTCTGTTGTTCCATGTCAAGTTCTAACTGTTGCTTCCTGACCTGCATGCAGGTTTCTCAAGAGGCAGGTCAGGTGGTCTGGTATGCCCATCTTTTTCAGAATTTTCCAGAGTTTATTGTGACCCACACAGTCAAAGGCTTTGGCATAGTCAATAAAGCAGAAATAGATGTTTTTCTGGAACTCTCATGCTTTTTCAATGATCCAGCAGATGTTGGCAATTTGATCACTGGTCCCTCCGCCTTTTCTAAATCCAGCTTGAACATCTGGAAGTTCACAGTTCATGTACTTTTGAAGCCTGACTAGGAGAAGTTTAAGCATTACATTACTAGTGTGTGAGATGAGAGCAATTGTGTGATAGTTTGAGCATTCTTTGGCATTGCCTTTCTTAGGGATTTGAATGAAAACTGACCTTTTCCAGTTCTGTGGCCACTGCTGAGTTTTCCAGATTTGCTGACATTTTGAGTGCAGCACTTTCACAGCATCATCTTTTAGGATTTGAAATCCCTCAGCTGGAATTCCATCACCTCCACTAGCTTTGTTTGTAGTGGTGCTTCCTAAGGCCCACTTGACTTCACATTCCAAGATGTCTGTCTCTAGGTGAGTGATCACACCATCGTGATTATCTGGGTCGTGAAGATCTTTTTTGTACAGTTCTTCTGTGTATTCTTGCTGTCTCTTCTTAATATCTTCTGCTGCTATTAGGTCCATACCATTTCTGTCCTTTATTGAGCCCATCTTTGCATGAAATGTTCCCTTGGTATCTTTAATTTTCTTGAAGAGATCTCTAGTCTTTCCCATTCTATTGTTTCCCTCTATTTCTTTGCACTGATCGCTAAGGAAGGCTTTCTTATCTCTCCTTGCTATTCTTTGGAACTCTGCATTTAGATGCTTATATCTTTCCTTTTCTCCTTTGCTTTTCGCTTCTATTCTTTTCACAGCTATTTGTATGGCCTCCTCAGACAGCCATTTTACTTTTTTACATTTCTTTTTCTTGGGGATGGTCTTGATCCCTGTCTCCTGTACAATGTCACGAACCTGCGTCCATAGTTCATCAGGCACTCTATCAGATCTAGCCCCTTAAATCTATTTCTCACTTCCACTGTATAATCATAAGGGATTTGATTTAGGACATATCTGAATGGTCTGGTGGTTTTCCCTACTTTCTTCAATTTAAGTCTGAATTTGGCAATAAGGAGCTCATAATCTGAGCCACAGTCAGCTCCTGGTCTTGTTTTGCTGACTGTATTGAGCTTCTCCATTTTTGATTACAAAGAATAGAATCAATCTGATTTCAGTATTGACTATCTGGTGACGTCCATGTGTAGAGCTGTCTTTGTGTTGTTGGACGAGGGTGTTTGCTGTGACCAGTGCGTTCTCTTGGCAAAACTCTATTAGCCTTTGCTCTTCTTCATTCTGTACTGTTGCTGCTACTGCTGCTAAGTCACTTCAGTCGTGTCCGACTCTGTGTGACCCCACAGACGGAAGCCCACCAGGCTCCCCCGTCCCTGGGATTCTCCAGGCAAGAACACTGGAGTGGGTTACCATTTCCTTCTCCAATGTGTGAAAGTGAAAAGTGAAAGTGAAGTCGCTCAGTCATGTCTGACTCGTAGTGACCCCATGTACTGCAGCCTACCAGGCTCCTCCGTCTATGGGATTTTCTAGGCAAGAGTACTACCAAAGCCAAATTTTCCTGTTACTCCAGGTGTTTCTTGACTTCCTACTTTTGCATTCCTGTCCCCTATAATGAAAAAGACATATTTTGGGGGTGTTAGTTCTGGAAGGTCTTATAGGTCTTCATAGAACTGTTCAACTTCAGCACCTTCAGCATTACTGGTTGGGGCACAGACTTGGATTACCATGATATTGAATGTTTTGCCTTGGAAAGGAACAGAGATCATTCTGTCATTTTTGAGATTTCATCCAAGTACTGCATTTTGGACTCTTTTGTTGACTATGATGGCTACTCCATTTCTTCTAAGAGATTCTTGCCCACAGTAGTAGATATACTGGTCATCTCAGTTAAATTCACCCATGCCAGTCCATTTTAGTTTGTTTAATGTGTTGATGGAGAATTCTGTTTTCCTAAAACTACTTTTATGACTTTTTTTTTAAATTAAGCCCTGAGCAAATATGCTAAATGACAATGTAAATTGATTCTTTTGTTTTCAGAATTTTTGTTTCTTGAGTGTAACAAAAAGTTTAACCAAATTGATCTTATTTGTATTAATACCTGTAGATTAATTAGATGAATTGTCTTTCTCAAATTTCCAGATTTAGGAACAGTTGGAGCAATGTATTTATAATGTTAGAAGAAATCATTGTCTTTGGCTTTAGAAAAACAAGGAAAGATGAAATACTGAAACAATACACTCAAGTTTCACAGAATTATAAAAATTTTCATCAATAACTTTGCCACCCAGGAAGCACTAATCAAAGATCATTATAAGGACAGACAGCGAATGCACAAAATTATGCTAAAAAAGATGAGGTAGGAACACTACTGAGAAAGCAATCTCAGAAACAAATTAATTAGAACTATGGAAAGTGATAGGGATTTTATTAATTATAGCATTATTGTCAGACAAATGAGACAAAGTCATTGATTACATTTTTTTCATGATACATTCTGCACTTCAACTTACCTTATCTGTTTGTGCTAATACAAAAGTAAAATGTTGCAGAAAAATAAATAACAGATTGGAAGGTATAATTTTTAAAAGAATTTTCTTAAGAGTAGATTGTCTCTCTTAGTTTATGCTGAATTTTCTATTACATTACAATTTTTGCCAGGTAAATAACAATTTAAACACTGTTTTCATATCCCTTAGTCTCTTTCTATTTCCATTGACCATTCTCTTTCTCTTCTCCTTCTCTGTCTCTCTCCAGGCACTTTCTGCTTCATTTCAGAATTGTTTTAATAAATTGAACTAGTCACTGACATGACCAAATATACAAAAATAAATTTTTAATGGTTAACAGTCTTATCATCAACAGTAATGTCCAACTGGAAAATAAATGGTAAAGTTGCAATGTTTGATCACTCTACATGACTTTTTAGCCAGCATTTGCATTATTCTGAAATTTAACCATTATAGAAGTCATCTTGCATATTAATTTTTCTCTCTACTACTAAGAAGATGGTAAGAACAGATGATTCTGAAGGATGATACTTTTACACTGTGCAAGTTACTTAATTTTATAAATAGAATTGTCTCAGTGGCCACTTAAGGCAGTAACAAGAGCCATTTCTGTTGTTTTCTTCTTCATCTTCTTTTTTAATCTTTAAAGACTTTTGTTAATTCATATATTTCTTTGGCTGAAGTTTCTGCCTTAAGTATCTTAATGCCTTTTGTGTAAGTAATTTGTTCCTAAGGACACCTCGGTTTTAATTTGCTTTGTGTCTTACTGAATAATAAGTATTTTGTAATACTGAACAGAAAATGTTTCAGAGACTCAGAATCTTCAGAATCAAAATCTTAAAGCTTGACTACACAAGTGACAATGCCTTAAAATTCACCACAACTTCATTCTCAGGAATAGGACATCATATTCAAAAGAGGTTAATTAAGTTCCACTTCATAAATTATATGGAGTTGGCCAAAGAGCAGGAGTATTAAATAATGGAAAATTTCACTAGAATTTTTGTCACTGATGTCTCAACAAATAACTTTCGTCAATGTCCACTTTAGTAAACATTTTGAGGATATTTGATCAGTTGTTTTTAATCTCCTTATTCAAAAATCCAAGGCTTTTTTGATGGCAGCATTCTATTACTTATCTCCAAACTAGCAGTGTTATACCTTTGTTCCTTATCTGAAAGTTGTCTTTCTTTGACCATATAGCCATATTCAGTGCTTCGTGTTAAAATTAAAGGAGTTAACATTAATTAAATCCCTGCTGCCTGGGAGGCTACAGTTGGTGAGGTCAAAAAGAGTTGGACATGACTGAGCAACTAAGCATACATATGCTCAGCACTAACTAGCTACTTTTAAAATGGTATAATATTAAACAGAAAAATCAGAACTCTCCTTCTAGCAATGAAATCATGAAAGAATCAGCTCATTCCCTTAAGCAGAAAACAAGTATAAAATGGGTTGAAATTATTCAAAATAATCACTTCAAGAACTAAAAATGACCAAAGGCAGGCCACAAATGGAGAGGTGTTTATTCATGAAAAATGACTATTTCATTGGTTAAGAAAGGTGAATTTATGATCTTTTCATGCTAGATTGTCCCCATCTCCAACTCAGAGGATGAAAGCTATAGCCTCACTTGCCCAGAGGCAGAAATTTGCTTTAAGGCTAAAGCACAGCAACTAGAAACCAAAGAGGAGTTTGGGATCAAGATAATCATAGGAAAGCTGAGATAAGCTCTACACATATCCCTGGGTGACTTCTAAACTATGCATTCAAGCCTTGGAGAAATGTGAAAATTTGTTGTGTCTTAAATGTATTGCTTACTCCACAGCTCATGAGGGCACAGGATAAAAGATGTATTGGCTTTTGGTGTCTGATAATAGTCTCTGTCTAAATCACACGCTGACTGTTGAAGTACAGAGACACAGAGTAGACCTCTATGGACAAAAGCTGAAGAAAAGTGAGCAAAGACCACAGTGTAAACCCATCACAGAGGTAAAGGATTTTACATTTGGAGACCAGAGAAGTTAACTGGCTACTAAAACAAGCATTCATTGAAAGGACCCATGCTGAAGCTGAAGCTCCAATAATTTGGACACCAGATGGGAAGAACTGACTCATTGGAAAAGACCCTGATGCTGGGAAAGACAGTAAGTTGCAGGAGAAGGGGATGACAGAGAATGAGACGGTTGGATGTCATCATCGACTCAATGGACATTAGTCTGAGCAAACTCCAAGAGACAGTGAAGGACAGGGAAGCCTGGTGCACTGTAATCACGGGGTTGCAAAGAGTTGGATACGACTGAGTGACTAAACAACAACAACAAAACAAGCATAAAAACAGCAACTCTCAGAAGAACAAGACAGAATTAAGAGTCAGCACAACGTATCATCTAATCAGCTTTCAACCAAAAATTACTCGATGTGTGGATAAATTAATAAATGTGATTGATAATCAGAAAAAAAGAGTCACATATGCTAGCTAAAGCAAATATTTCAAAGCAGTCACTATAAATATGTTCCGAAATTTTCTTAAAATGTTCAAGGAATTAAAGGAAATGAGCTAATAATAAGAAGCAAATAGGGATCTCAAGAGAAAATTTAAAAAGAGCCACGTAGGAATTCTAAAGCTGAAAAATACAATAACAAAAGGTAAAAATTCACTAGATAAATTTAAAAGCATTCAGACGACAAAACAAAAAATATGAACTTGAAGTATGGAAAAGAAAGGATTAAAGAAAAGAGAAGTCATTTAAAGTAGAAGCTAAATCTTTCAGAAGATCACTAAAACTGAGAACTCTTTAGCTAGAATAAATATTTATCTAGCTAAAGCTTTAGCTAGAAGAAGAAATGAAGGAAATACACATTACCAATATTAGGAATGAAAAATAGGATATCAATATAGAGACTCCAGATATTAAAAAGAAAGGGAATATTATAAACACTTCATGCCCCTAAAAAAGTTTTACTTTAACGGAAAATAAGTTATTTTCAATAAAAATTACAAATATTAACTCAAGAAAAATAAAAAAGTTGAATCCTACTCTATCAATCAAATAAATAGCATTGGCTATTTAAAGTCTTCTCCCCCCAAAATAAAGGTTCAGAGAACTTCACTGGTGAAGTCTATTACTTAAAGAAGAAACTGCCAATCCTGACAAAGCTTCTACAGAAAGTAATTTGTGATACTTATGTTATGAGGCCAATATTACACTGATAACCAAGCCAGGCAAAGATGACATATGAAAACTACAGACTGATATCCTTAATAAACATAGGCGCAAAAATTCTTAACATATAATGGCAAATAAAATCCAGCGATATATAAAAAGAATAATGCATTATGATCTAAAATGTTTATCCTAGGAACACAAGTTCACTTCAAATTAAAAATCAATCAATGTCATCTATCACATCAAAAGATATAAATCTATGAATTACTTTTTCCCCTGGCACATACTTTAGTTTGTTTTCAATCACCTATGTAATTCTGTTTATTCTTATTTTATATTTCAGGAATCAGAGATCAAGAAGAGTTCTAGTAACTGGCCAAAATTCACATATCATATAAAAGGCATCAAGAATTGTAGCATGGGGCTGCCTCATCTTATTCTTTCTACTGTGAATCTTCCACTGAAGACCTTCAATAGTATGAAAAAGGAATGAATCTTTTTAATTAATTGCTTGTGTTCCCTCAGGTAGTAACTTTGCCAACATCCTTTATATTCTGGATAATAAACACTTTATACAAAGCAGTACGTTCCATGCTGTTGGACACATAATAACTGTTCTACTTACCTTCAGTTCAGTTCAGTTCAGTTCAGTTCAGTCGCTCAGTAATGTCTGACTCTGCGACCCCGTGAATCACAGCACGCCAGGCCTCCCTGTCCATCACCAACTCCCAGAGTTCACTCAAACTCATGTCCATCAAGTCGGTGATGCCATCCAGCCATCTCATTCTCTGTCGTCCCCTTCTCCTCCTGTCCCCAATCCCTCCCAGCATAAAGGTCTTTTCCAATGAGTCAGCTCTTCGCATAAGGTGGCCAAAGTATTGGAGTTTCAGCCTCAGCATCAGTCCTCCAAGTGAACACCCAGGACTGGTCTCCTTTAGGATGGACTGGTTGGATCTCCTTACAATCAAAGGGACTCTCAAGAGTCTTCTCCAGCACCACAGTTCAAAAGCATCAATTCTTCGGCACTCAGCTTTCTTTACAGTCCAACTCTCACATCCATACATGACCACGGGAAAAACCATTGCCTTGACTAGACGGACCTTGGTTGGCAAAGTAATGTCTCTGCTTTTTAATATGCTATCTAGGTTGGTCATAACTTTCCTTCCAAGGAGTAAGCGTCTTTTAATTTCATGGCTGCAGTCAGCATCTGCAGTGATTTTGGAGCCCAAAAAAATAAAGTCTGACACTGTTTCCACTGTTTCCCCATCTATTTCCATGAAGTGATGGGACCAGATGCCATGATCTTCGTTTTCTGAATGTTGAGCTTTAAGCCAACTTTTTCACTCTCCTCTTTCACTTTCATCAAGAGGCTTTTTAAGTTCCTCTTCACTTTCTGCCATAAGGGCAGTGTCATCTGCGTATCTGAGGTTATTGATATTTCTCCCGGCAATCCTGATTCCTGCTTGTGCTTCTTCCAGCCCAGCGTTTCTCATGATGTACTCTGCATATCCCTTGCATAGCACCAAATGCCCAGAATCCAGTCTCAAAATTAGTCCTGAAACCTATGAATTTGAAACATTAGATGCACAAAAGTTTCCCATGTTCCATTTGGTTAAAAAAACATTACCCTATGTGAGGTCCAAAGGAAAAATGAAAATGCAAAGGGCTTGAGTCCTGCTTCAGAGGATGCCTTCTTTATCCCCCAAATAATTATGGCAGTTCATGTGAGTGTGTACATGAAATTAAAATCCATCACATGAGAAAATCATATTTTATATATAAATACCCATGAATGCTCTTGCATTAGATCTATTGTACAAGATCTTTTGAAGGATTAAATAAAAGCATCATGAAGCAAAAAAAGTTCTCAAAATGAGCACATTTGGGACATGCGAGTAAACCTTGCAGAAAATTCAGATTAAGTATATTCTTTAGAAATGTTTTCAAAAGCCCTTTTTAAAAATACCAATATGCAAATGCATGAAACTATTCTTTAATATTAAAAAAAATTATTAACACCGAGCCTTCAGATTTAGACATTCATACCCTAAATCATCCCCTAGAGGAGGAAATGGCAACTGACTCCAGTATTCTTGCCTGGATAATCTCATGAACAGAGGAGCCTGGCAGACTGCAGTCCACGGGGTCGCAGAAGAGTCTACCATGACTGAGCAACTGAGCACGAGCACACTAAATCATATGGCTCCTTTCTCTAGCACCCATTTCTAGTCTTGTTCTCAGTTCCCCAGATTCCACGTGGACTTTCAAACTCTGTAAATCTGGTTATGGTTAATCTCTGGAAATGCAGAAGAATACAACTACCATGGTTGTCTGTTCAGAAGATCAAACCCATCTATTTATACTCTATTAATGTTAACACACACCCATATATGTATATGTGTGTATATATATATGCAATTTCATTATTTCCTTTATGGGTATTTTCTATTGTTGAATATTTCTGTTCCTGGGTTTCTGCACAGACTTTCTGCGACTTCTTTATTCTTCCTTAGCAAATACCACCTTATTATACCTTGGAAGGATGCCCATATAGTGATGAAAGCTGTGTAAAGGAAGACTTTCTATAGGTAATGATGTCTCAGACCTAAGAATTAATCTCTAAATTGTGGTTGGAAATACAGTTGGATTCTTAAGAACCATAGACTTCTTGGTAAAAATATGAGTTATCTGTCTCTATCAATGAATTCATTCCTAGAGGAACCTACATTTTTAACAAGAATACCTGGTGATTTGAATACATATATTATGATATTCTTTGGCACTGAACTATAATTTGGAGAAGGATTCAGACTTTTATAGAGGTTAGACTTTTCTTAGGTGTTTTTAGAGGGACTATAATTGCTGGTCATGAAGCAATGACTCTATAAAAGATATGGTCTTGTGGAAGGCAACTGTCAGGATATAGGAACTTCCAGAAATAAATCTCAGAAGGATAGTTTATAATTATAGTTAATATTAGTTAACTATAATAATAATTATATTAGTTAATAATAGTTAATATTTATATTTTAGTTAATATTAGTTAACTATAATAATAATAGTTAATATTTATATTTATAGTTAATATTAGTTAACTATAATAATAATTATACAATATTAGTTAATAACAGTTAATATTGTATTTATATTACACATTACCAAAATACAACTATTGGAACTCTGCTTTCCAGGCAGGGCTTCCCTGGAGGAAAAAAACACCTTCCTTGCTTATACACGTTTCCTTCAACTAACAATGATACTCAGCAGCAACTCCACCCTCAGAAAACTTCTCAAAAAGTTAAATACATTTGTATAATTATTTTAAATCCCAGCTCAAGAGTTACCTATCATAAAAAGTCTTCTTTAAACTCTCTAGAGTAGAGTTTAAAATGTATTAAAATGCCTTAAAATGAAAGTTACAGAAGTCCAAACTCGAATGGTTCAAACAATGAAAAGAAAAAAGGGACCAAGCAAATCAAAATAAAAGGCAAGGAGTAAAAGAAAAAGGTATTAATCTGGCTTCTTTGACTTTGTATTTTCTATGGCCAAACAGAGGAAGGGAGGAAAACTGGTTATTCTTTGTATTTATAACACATTCACAGAAACATGGACTTGAATGTCCGCACTTAACCACCCCAGCTTCTGTCATTTCTTCCGTTAGTTGTCATGTTCTCTCTAGTGTTGCTCTCATCGCACAGCAGTGACTCCCCTGCATTCATTTTTGTGGGCTAATGTTAATGTGTGGCTTGAGATGATACTGAGCAAGTTCCCTGTATACCGCGTGGCTTCACATCTGTTGTGAATAGAGGATGGAAGTACATGGGCCAAGTCTGTGAGTCAGATGGGCTCATCTCAAGAGTGAGATGGTTTCCCATTCAGTTAATGGTCATATTGAGTCCAGCAGTTACCAGATCCTCAGGTGCCATATCACATCAATGCAGAAAACCTCCGTCTGGTCTGAACTGTGTTGTCATATTTCATGTAAGTCATTCCTTTCTAGTTTGCTAATATTCCAATATAGGTGTCAGACTCAGTTAGGGAAATCAAGTATAAGCATATATCATCAATGCAAATATAAAACCAAATCAGTGTTAGGTCTTCAATACATTAAACCCCTGTCGAGTCTAATTACAGCTCCCTCAAACATCCTTTCATTGGAGAACACTTTGGGTTGTTGGAAAGGTAACAGGGATCTTGCGCTAGACAACGTAATTCCCGAGGGCAAAGAGCAGGTATTTTTGACAATGGTATATGTAATGGTAGCATCTGCTTCTTAAGCAAGTCCATTCAGTCAATTAAGACCTTTCTTAATATTTTAGACCCATTTAATCCCTCAAAACTATTAGTGCTAAGCATTTTAATATGAATTAAACAGAACAATAGAAATGACTGTCCAAGTAACTGTACTGTGCTTCTACTGATCTGCCCTTCAAATATGTCAAACCCAAGGACTAAAATTTAGTTTAATTACTTTTGAAAGACTTCCTGGTGCTAATATCCCACCCTTAATCATTTGGAGTCCTAAACTTCTCATACTCAGTTTGACTAATTCCAATCTTGGCATAGTGTGTCCATCGCTCAGGTGTAGCCAGCTCTTTGTGATCCCATGGACTGTCACCCACCAGGCTCCTCTGTCCATGGGATTATCCAGGCAAGAATATTAAGAGTGGGTTGCCATTTCCTGCTCCACAGAATCTTCCCAACCTAAGGATTGAACTTGTGTCTCTTACATCTCCTGCATTGGCAGCTGTGTTCTTTACCACTAGTGCCACCTAGGAAGTCTTATCTTGGCATAAGTGGTATTTAATTTTCCTTCTCATTCTATTTTCCTTTTTTTTTTTTTAACAAATCTACTGAGTTATCACAGATTCTTATATTGCTGACAAGTTGATGCTGGAAACTTCTGGCTTACAAGAGCCAATTGTTAAAATTTTAGGATTTTTTAAGCCAGTTTGGGGCTTCCCTGATAGCTCGGTTGTTAAAGAATCTGCCTGCAATGCAGGAGACCCCAGTTCAATTCCTGGGTCAGGAAGATCCACTAAAGAAGGGATAAGGCTACCCACTCCAGTATTCTTGAGCTTCCCTTGTGGTTCAGCTGGTAAAGAATCCATCGGCAATGCTGGAGACCTAGGTTCAATCCCTGGGTTGGGAAGATCGCCTGGAGAAGGGAAAGGCTACTCACTCCAGTATTCTGGCCTGGATAATTCCATGGATGGTATAGTCCATGGAGTTGCAAATAGTCAGACACGACTGAGCGACTTTCACTTTCAAGCCAGTTTTAAAACTAGAGGAAGTTGAAATTGGCTAAGGTGAGAATATTTACACAGGAAAATTGGTAAGTACTACAAATCAGAACTCTTTCTTTTCCCAGAGAGTGGGTTTACCAGCACATTCATAACTGTAATAGAGAAATGTCATGCTAGCCACAACCATGTTACCTTCTAATCTTTAGGAAGCTTCTCATTCATAGTTACTACTGTCAGAACTCTTGTAGGTTCTTCTTTAAAACCTGGAGGACAAATTCTGTTTTACATGATGTTATCGCCTTCTCTCCAAAGTTTCAGATATTTGTACTACCACAGTACCACCTATTAAACTACAATTGAAATTTAAACAGCACAACAACCTATGTGATGGTTTAGTATGAAAACATGTCCAGAGTGTATGATTATAAATAACTAGATGGACCAAATGCTCTTTTGCCTTATCATAAGCAGAACTATTGCATTAATAGAAGGAAGAGAATTTGACTGAAACTGAGCCAACAGACAAACAGAGAATAAAGGAGTGACATCATGATGTACTACAACTTGAGAGAGAGAGAGAAAAAATTATATTTCTAAACAGAGGCACTATAATTTGCATTTCAGCTGCCTTGAATTCAGAACAAATTTCTAACACATGACATCACAAGATCTGCTGTCATCTCTGAGATTTCAACCTCCATTAAGGCCATCTATATCCTTACTGTCAACCCTCAGAACCTTCATTCCCTTTCATGAGTATTTCTTCAACTCTCAGAACTTTCATTCACATTTATGAGTATTTCTTCCTTGAAAGTAAAAGGCCTAATTAACAATAACAACAACAAAACTCTATTCATAATCTATAATCCATGCTGGGTAATAAATTACTCAATAAGGGTAATAGATTACAGACTTTTTTTTTTTAAATATATAATTCCAGAATCTGCATGGGCTTCCCTAGTGGCTCAGTTGGTAAAGAATCTGCCTGCAATGATGAGACGGGTTTGATCTCTGGGTGGGGAAGATCTCCTGGAGAAGGAAATGGCAACCCACTCCAGTATTCTTGCCTGGAGAATTCTGTGGACAGAGGAGCCTGGTGGACCACAGTCCATGGGGTGGCAAACAGTTGGACATGACTGTGCGACTAACTTTCACTTTCAGAATCTGAGCACTGATCCTGTAGGTCTCCCAACTCTACCACCAGTGGTTGGGCATTTTGCCTGATAACTAAATTCCATGGAAGCTGGTTACCCCAGAACTTCATCTCTCAATGGTAAGAATCTCTAATACATAGTCTGAAACATCCTATGCTAGTTGGCTTTTCCCTGTGACCCCTACTGATCATTTGCTCCATGGCTGAACTTTAAGATTCAGTTAGTTCAGTTCAGTCGCTCAGTCGTGTCCGACTCTTTGCGACCCCATGAATCACAGCATGCCAGGCCTCCCTGTCCATCACCAACTCCCAGAGTTCACTCAAACTCATGTCCATCGAGTCAGTGATGCCATCCAGTCATCTCATTCTCTGTCGTCCCAATCTCCTCCAGCCCCCAATCCCTCCCAGCATCAGAGTCTTTTCCAGTGAGTCAACTCGTCGCATGAGGTGGCCAAAGTATTGGAGTTTCAGCTTTAGCATCAGTCCTTCCAATGAACACCCAGGATTGATCCCCTTTAGAATGGACTGGTTGGATCTCCTTGCAATCCAAGGGACTCTCAAGAGTCTTCAGCACCACAGTTCAAAAGCATCAATTCTTCAGCGATCAGCTTTCTTCACGGTCCAACTTTCACATCCATACATGACCACGGGAAAAACCATAGCCTTGACTAGACGGACCTTGGTTGGCAAAGTAATGTCTCTGCTTTTTAATATTCTGTCTAGGTTGGTCATAACTTTCCTTCCAAGGAGTAAGTGTCTTTTAATTTCATGGCTGCAATCATCATCTGCAGCATCTAAGATTCTTTAGAAACCTTAAATATCTTTAACATCCAGGCATGTACTTTATAAGTTTCAGGAAATTATTTGCAAAAATGCTACATGAATATTGAATGGAAGCACTTTAAAGAAAAAGTTTTCATAACTTTCAAAATGTTCTTAGGATTCATGACTCTATAAAGTTTACGAATGACTTCATTTCTATTCTATATTGTTTCTAGGCTTTGTTTTCATCAAGGTAAAGCTAACATCTTTAACAAATAGTGTCAGCCAATAGGATATTATTTATTGTTCATGTAAAAATATGGGGCAAGTAAATAGGTTGTCAGAAAATTTTTTTTATTAACGACATCATCCAAAGATACAAGTTGATGGAAGCTTTGCCATCTTCAACATATGTCTTCCAAAGTTTTCCTATAGTTTTTCTCTATTCCAGTCAGTCATAATGAAAATAAGTAAGGAGTAGTTCATATGGATGATTATAAATCAAGACTGTTAATGGTGCATGGTATTTACATACCACAGTCTAGAACTCAGTCATACACCATCTGGATTTTGATGGACACTTAATTCCTAACTCAGCTTGAGTAATTCTATTTGTGCTTTCTCTTAACTTTTACATTTTGATGGTTTAACTAGTTTCATATCTTCTTTAAGGGATCAATTCACTGTATCCCCTACAATAAAAGATCTCTTGATCTTGGATGATGTTTCTTTCTTCAGACTTTGTCAAATTATGTTGCCATGCTTCAATTCCTAATCTTGAAATTCCTCAAATCCCTTACCATTGCATGGATTCTTCTAAGAGATAACTTAGCACCTCTTTTGGGCAACTAGTTCTACTTGACTCAAAATTTAGTTAATGTTGATTTTAGACCCATAAAGCAATATTTACAGCCCTCCTATATTTGAATTCTATACATTCCTAAATAAGATGATTAGATAATTATGAAGCCCAAATCAGTGAACTCTGGACAAGACAAGCTTCAACCCCACACGATTCACTGGTATTTCATATAGACAGCAATAGTACATTCTCTTTACACTACTCAAGAGAGCATGCAACAATCCTTTTATCTCCATTGAGACCCATTAGATGACTTATAACTCTTGGCCTGTCAGTCAAGTACAAGAGCTCAGAAAAAGAGCAGAATTACGAAAGTCTTAGACACAGGCAACTGAACTATGCCTTACATAGAATAGAGCAATGTTGTGAATGAATATCTGGGACATAATTATTCTGAGGACTAGAACACACAAAATAGTGTTGTGGAAAGCTGTAAAATAACTCGTATTTAAGTCTCCTAATTTTCATACAATTTATTAATGTATATGTTACATATTACCTGGGTGTATTGAAATGAAGAGTAGATCAATAATAATATATTTGGAAAAATACTCTGGCAATATTTTTAAACCTAATGTATGTTGCTGTAAGAAAGATGCAGTAGTAACATGATAATTCTTTTAAAATACCTCCTATCTCAGATTTTTCACAAATTCAGATTATCTCCTTTCAGCACAATTACAAACAATAGATTGATTTGAGGCATTTCTCTATGAAGTGGCTGACATCTGACTTGAACAATATTCTGTGATTCATCAATAAATTTCATCACTAAGCATGCTCAGTTAGTGACTGAAGCCTGCATCCATTAAATTAAAAGACACATGTTCCTTGGAAGAAAGACGATGACAAACAGAGACAGTGTATTCAAAAACAGAGACATTGCTTTGCTGACAAAAGTCCACATAGTCAAACTATGGTTTTTCCAGTTGTCAAGTATAGATATGAGAGTTGGACCGTAAGGAAGGCTGAGTGCTGAAGAAATGATGCCTTTGAATTGTGGTGCTGGAGAATACTCTTCAAAGTCCCTTGGACAGCAAAGAGATCAAACCAGTCAATCCTAAAGGAAATCAGTCCTGAATATTCACTGGAAGGACTGACGCTGAAGCTGAAGCCCCTATACTTTGGCCACCTGATGAGAAGAGCTGACTCACTGGAAAAGACCCTGATGCTGGGAAAGACTGATGATAGGAAGAGAAGGGGGCAACAGAGGATGAGATGGTTAGGCTGTATCACAGACTCCCTATATATGACTTTGAGCAAACTCTGGGAGATAGTGAAGGACCGGGAAGCCTAGCATGCTACAGTCCGTGGGGTCACAAAGAGTCAGACATGACTGAGCAACTGACCAACAACAACAGCAATGTTCATTTGCTATCAACTGAGATTGGTCCCACCTTTTCATGGCTAATGACAGCATCAGACTCAGAACATTAAAACTGAAAAATTGTATAAATTCATCTCTTGAAGTGAGGTTAAGAGAATGGTCCAAGTTCAAGGAGCAAATTTACCAGTGGCATCAGGATGGTAACCCAGTGGTCTTTCCACCTTGTCACTTTGAACTCTCATTTGGAACACTACACTGTCCATGGAATTCTTCAGGCCAGAGTACTGGAGTGGGTATCCTTTCCCTTCTCCAGGGGGTCTTCCTAACCCAGAGATCGAACCCAGGTCTCCCACATTGCAGGCGGATTCTTTACCAACTGAGGTATCAGGGAAGCCCTATACTTAATTTCAGGCTCTATGCAATTGTGTGGACCACAGATTGGAGTGTACTGTAAAGTGTGCCTTATTCTTTGCACACTAAGATGATGCCAGCATCAGGAAGGTTTGCCAGAAAAGAACCAATGTTTGACTAAGAATAAAAATGCACTTCATAAACCATAAGGACAGTTGTTTTAGCCTGCAAGCATGGTTTTAATTTTTTATCATATTTTTAAGTCTCCTGAAAGGAAAAGAAAAGGAATCCTGTACTAACATTTTCATTTCCTTCTCCTTTCAGGAGAACAAGGGGAGCAAAGGGCACAACGGGGCTCCGTGTTTGGAACCCGAAAGTCCCCTTTGAAGTCAACAGAGGACGAGTGGCAATGTTTACTGGAATCTCTTTGAGGCTAAAAGTTGGTATTTCTTCCAAATATAGCTTCATATGGCTATAAAAATTAGCACAAACAGCATCCATATTCATTAGCTGCCCAGAGTATGATCACCTATGATGGTTTAAGGCCATCTCGCCACAGAAGTCAGAAAATGGAATTAAAGAGAAAAAAAAAAAAATAACGAGTGTGGGGTTCAAAAGGTTCTCTCTAATGTGCATCAAGCAGTTTTGCGTAATGCAAGTAACGGCAGGAATTTGCTATTTAGCGGTGATGGGTCATGCGCAAACTGGGTTTCTCCCGATCCCCTGTTGGGCTGGCAGCATGTGCTCTGCACCAGTCATCTGCCAACATGTAAAGGATGCTAACAGATTTCCCTGTAATGAGCTCGGTGGACTGGAGCACTAGTTAAAGGAGAAGGTCAAAGATTCATGTTTGTTGAGTTTCATCAGCAGGTCCGTGTCTTCCTTAGATGTGCACAAGTTAGCTTTATCTTGCTTGCTACTGTTACATGCTAAATTAGCCAACCTGCCAGATGAGATCAAGGTTGGAGCAGCTAAAAAATTACAAAAAATTAGAACAACATACAGAAAAGTCTATCACCTACATACATTAGCACACATCCTCATTTTTCAGTCTTTAATGAAGCTTGGGTGAGCCTTAAAGATACAGAACTCTGAGAAAGTGAACGTTATGTTAAAAACAAAATATTCCCCAAAGGCATAATGCTAGTGTTCAGCCTAAAATCACATCAAGCTCTTAAGCACATCATTATTTTTCTCCAGTAAATAAAAGCTCACGAACATGTCCAAAGTGGCAACATTTTTGTTGAACTGAAAGATTTGAAAAGGAAAAGACGCAAAAGTAAAAGTCCAAATGAATATGTCATGTCAGGTTGAATTCTGTTAAGTCTTCATCTAACATACTCTTATTCCAGTTATTAATGACCTATCTCAAATAATTTTTCTTGGCAGTCCTAACCCCATCACTGCACATACAAAAAAAAAAAAATCTTTCTAAAGATGTCAGTGCAGAATTCCACTTTCCTGATAGTCCTCCATTTTTCTCCTATATCACATAAGGTTCTCCTATAATAGTCAGAGTCTCAGCAGACATAGCTGCTGCTGCTAAGTCACTTCAGTCATGTCCAATTCTGTGTGACCCCATAGACGGAAGCCCACCAGGCTCCCCCATCCCTGGGATTCTCCAGGCAAGAACACTGGAGCGGGTTGCCATTTCCTTCTCCAATGCATGAAAGTGAAAGTGAAGTAGCTCAGTCGTGTCCGACCCTTAGCGACCTCATGGACTGCAGCCTACCAGGCTCCTCCATCCATGGGATTTTCTAGGCAAGAGTAATGGAGTGGCTTGCCATTGCCTTCTCCGCAGCAGACATAGATTAGTACTCAAATGGCTCAAGAGAACTAACAATATATTTGCAAAGATGTGGGAAGGGTGAATGAAACCAGAAATAGATAATGAGGACACAGAGATTAGTCACAGTGAAACATCACCAGAACCCAAAGACACCAAAGAGCAAGGAAGGCAGAGACCTTTACTGTAGGATGGAGAGCTTGGCAATGGAAAGGGGTTGTCCTAGAAGAGCTGTAGTTATGGAGGAAACGCACATTGCCAGAAAGCATAGGCCAGATCTGGAGGGAGAAGGAAAGAAAAGGCCTGACCTCCCTCTTCCCACCTTCCAGTCTTCTACACTGTCTCACTTTGGCCAAGCCCAACCAGGAGACAAAAGGCCAGATGACTCAGGGAACCCAGGGAGAACCTTTGAGTGAGGAAGTAGGGCAGACACATCAAGGTAAATAACCACATGGTGTACCTCCTTTGTGGCTCCCTGAGATCAAACTGTGTTTTCTTTTCTTTGATGCTCAGCATTTAGCAGAATCTAAGGTCCGTCTGGTCAAGGCTATGGTTTTTCCCGTGGTCATGTATGGATGTGAGAGTTGGACAGTGAAGAAAGCTGATCGCCGAAGAACTGATGCTTTTGAACTGTGGTGTTGGAGAAGACTCTTGAGAGTCCCTTGTACTGCAAGGAGATCCAACCAGTCCATTCTAGAGGAGATCAATCCTGGGTGTTCATTGGAAGGACTGATGCTAAAACTGAAACTCCAATACTTTGGCCACCTCATGCGATGAGTTGACTCACTGGAAAAGACTCTGATGCTAGGAGTGATTGGGGGCGGGAGGAGACGGGGACGACAAAGAATGAGATGGATAGATGGCATCACTGACTCGATGGACATGAGTTTGAGTGAACTCCGGGAGTTGGTGATAGACAGGGAGGCCTGGCGTGCTGTGATTCATGGGGTCCCAAAGAGTCGGACACGACTGAGCAACTGAACTGAATGCACAGTATTTGCTCAACAGCCATTGAACAAACAGCCAGCTGAGCCTGAAAGGGTACAGATTTTGATTCCAATGACAATTATGTTATTCCACTATATCATTGTGATCCAGGCTTATTTGTTCAACTTCTCAGTACATCTGTTAGAAAAGATGGACGACTTATGAAACCTTGAGCCTTAGGTTCATGTCATCTTTCAAACTAGCCCAGAGCTGATCTACTTTCTCTTCAAGGCATCTTTCTGATTTTTAGTGTTCAAGTATCCAATAGCTCTTACAAGCAAGACCAGGCTACCTTCATGTAATTCTCAGTATTCTGTATGATGCCTGGAATAGAAAGAACAGAATATCAGTGATACATCATCATTCACTGAAAACTGTTCTCTAAACCAGGGGTCCCCAACCTCCAGGATCTAATGCATGATGATCTGAGGTAGAGCTCTGTAATACTAGTAGAAATAAAGATCACAACAAATACAATGTGCTTGAATTACCCAAAACCACCCCCCTCTCTCGCTCTATGGAAAAATTTTCTTCCACAAAACCAGTCCTTAGTGCCACAAAGGTTGGGGACCTCTGCTCTATAAAATATCTGATGTTGTTTATACCATATAGAATCAGTCATCACTTCTCTTGCCCTAAAAAAGAGGTCCCTACTATATCAGTCAGTCAGTCAGTTCAGTTGCTCAGTCCTGTCCAACTGTTTGCAACCCCATGGACAGCAGCACTCACCTCCCTGTCCATCACCAACTCCTGGAGTTTACTCAAACTCATGTCCATTGAGTCAGTGATGCCATCCAACCATCTCATCCTCTGTCTCTCCTTCTCCTCTCGCCTTCAATCTTTCCTAGCATCAGGATCTTTTCAAATAAGTCAATTCTTCGCATCAGGTGGCCAAAGTATTGGAGTTTCAGCTTCAACATCAGTCTACTGTATAGTTACTCTATGTGACAGGTAAGGTATCACAAAACTCTTTTTTCATCTCTTCCCTTTCTTCAACGGTGTCATGATTCTTGTAATTTAATCAATTGTCTTTTAGAGGCTGAACTACAGACTGGTTCAAGTTTTCAAATTGTAAGCCATTAGCAGATAGTGAAATCAATTAAGTTGACAATGACTAGAATTCTTTAATGAGAAAGTATAGAATAGGACAGGACAGAAACAAACAGAATAAAACAAAAGAGACAAAACAGAATGTACTACAGATAATAAAGTAGCTATGGTTGTTATGAACTGTATGTTTGTGTTTGTGTATGTACATATGTATTGTGTTATGGTATAAAATATATTTATTATTATATGCAATCATAAAAAGATGATTTTGAAAGTCACTGTACTACATAGACGTTCTTTGAAAAGTATCTTTACTACAAAGGGGTTATTTCTGACCCATCCTTCTGAAATGGAAGTATCAATAGCATATCTTGCTGGTATCTTCTTTCTCATTTTACATATTTACATTCAGTATATACAGAATTCATTTGATTAATAAGCATGAAAAGGAGCTCTTCCTTATAATTAACCTAAGCCTTTCTGCTGAAAATAAACCCTGTTCTTATGGTACCATCATCAGTATACAACTTTCCATATAATTCCCTTTTATGTTGAAGAAACTTTTTAAGTCTTTGGTTTTGTCACCTTATTTTCCTTAAACGTTGAGTTTTGTTTCCTACCTCGTTTTATGTACTGCCTTCTTCTCCCTCAAGTACACTTCTGGAAAGCAAGATGGAAAGAAATAGAAATAATTTCTCATAGACCAGGGAAGAGGACTTTGTCACAAAGAGACTAACCTTTCTCTCAAATTCCATATTTTCTTCTCCAAAAGCATTGTGGGGCTTCCTGGGTGGTGCCAGTGGTAAAGAACCTGCTTGTCAATGCAATAAGAGGGCCGAGTTTAACACCGGAGTCGGGAAGATCCCTAGAAGAGGAAATGGCAACCCATTCCAATATTAGAGAAACCCATGGACAGAGCAGCTCAGCGGGCTACAGTCCATGGCACCCCAGAGTTGGACCCAACTGAAGTGACTCAACAGGCATGTAGAGGTATTGTGACTCAAAGTCATTGATTGAGACACTAGTAATGTCAAGATTCATATGAAGAAACTCATGCTAAAAAAAAAAAAGCATTAAAAGTTATATTCGTTTCTAGATAAAAGGGAAGTTACTCAGTTTTCTAAACTAGGAAGTTGAATATCATAATACCTCGCTGTGAATTAATTAATGTGAATTGCTCAGTGCCATATCTAGCTTCCAGTAGGTACTAACAAAAAGATGTTATCCAAACATTGTCAGAGTCCTCAGGACATCGAGATTTGGACTCCTTTCAGTACTTATACCTGGGCTCTAGCTCATTATAAGTCATTATCTTCAGATTAAATCAGAGGCATCGATTTGATAATCACCTTGTAAGAATCAGGTGTCTGATCATAACTGCCACTTTTCCTTAAGCCAAAGTTTCATCCTGGGGTCCACAACTGCAGGGGCTACGAGAATGTATCTCTCTAATCTGCAGCTGCAGGGAATATAACAGACCTATAGCACCAGTTGCTACCCTGTGACATCCATTCTCTTCTTACTGAGGATAAAGAGTGATTGATCAAGATGGCAAAATAGGACTTGGAACTCCTTTACCCCCACAAATGCATCAGAAAAATATATCTACAGGTGGAACAATTTTCACTAAAAACTAACTGGGGACTGGCTGAAGGACTCCCATACAATGAAGACCTTATGAAATATGCAGACAGAATCAGGTAGGAAGGGAAGAGGTGTGATCAGGTCAGAGCCTGTGTCCCTCGGAGCCGACTCGGGAAAAGGGAGCGTGCCCAGATGATGACCTGCTCTGGGGAGTGAGCGGCTTGAACCACACATTGGATGCCCTCATCCTGGGTTCTGACAAAGGGGAAAGGGGCCCCCCTGGCTGCTTGGAGGGCCAGTGGGACCCACAGGAGAACTGTGGAAAGCCTGGACTTCGCCTGTGAGGAGCACACATGTGCTCCGCTCCGGACGCAGGGCAGAGAGGGCGGATGGAAAACTGTTGGAGCGGCCGCCTGGTTTCCTGTCCCTAGCCCAGCGCACGGCCCAGGCAGAGCCAGCCAACACTCCAGCCCTGCTCACCTCCCATCACAGCTCCACGCTGGAGTTAGGGCTGCCACAAACAAGGCAAGAGCCGTGCTGTGGAACAGAGAGGAGACCTAGTGCCAGAGCGGTGTCCGAGAGGGAAGGGGACAGCCACGGCTGGCACTCACACAGGCAGCGCGTCTGGAAAGGGCCCCCATCCCCGACACTGACACAGCCACACCCCAGTGCACAGTGAGAGCCCGCCCAGGCCCCTGGAGCTCGACTCAGCGTCCCGGCGCAGGCGGTAGAAGCTGAGGGGAGAAACGGCTGAGAGAGACGAAGGATGTTCTGCCCCAAAGCTGAGTTAAGCCGGACAGGGGCAGCCATTACTGTTGCTTACTCAGGCAGCCAACCGGAAGCAGCCCGGACCTCTGTGCGGGGCGGACCTGCTGCCCCACCACAAGCAGAGCGCCTGCACGGAGCCTTTTTGCTGCAGCACCGCTCCCCGCTGGGGCAAGGGTGCTGATGCAGGGAGAAGGGGGAGCACACACTGAAAGGGAACAGAACCAGTCCAGACCCAGCCCTCTGGACTTAGGTTCCGGGAACTGGCGGTATTGCACCATGTCCAGTAGTGTGTCGAGAGCCACTGAGCAGAGGAGAAAGCCTGCCTGATACTCGGCTCCTGTCCTAGTCCCTTCCTTTCCAGACCCACCTTCTATCAAGTTGGTGGCTGAAGGCAGACCCAGAGGAAAGAAGGGACATGTGTTCCCATCAAATCCAGCTCTCTTGCCAAAGTATCTGAGCACACACAAACTGTCCAGGGATGCTCCAACGTAAAATCACACCTTCAAGATGACAACAGGTGAATTGTTTCACCGAGATGTTTAGAGAGAGAAATTAAGTAAAAGGAGAAGCCAGAGGAACCAGACTCAAAAAAGTAAGAGCAAACCATTGGGGGGGGGGGATTTTTTTAATGAGAATCTTAATAAGAAACTAGTAATTTTTTTAAGTCAGAACTGAAGAATACAATAATTGAAATGAAAAACACACTAGAATGAATGAATAGCAAACTACGTGATTAAGAAGAACATCTAAGTGATATGGAGGATAGAATAATGGAAACCACAGAAAGAGAACAGCAAAAAGGAAAATAAATTTTAAAATATGAGAATAGTTTAAGAGCTCTATCAGATACCATTGAGCATTCCAATGTTTGCATTACAGGTGTCCCAGAAGGAGATCTGAAGGAGAAAATGATGAAAAACACAATTGATAAAATTATACCTGAAAATGTCCCAAACGTAAAAAAAGAATGAAATACCTAAGTACAGGAAGCACAGAAGGGAGTGGAATAATATATTCAAAGAGCTGGAAGAGGAAATATGCAAACAACGATACTGTACTCAATATGGTTTTAGAATTGAGGGAGAGATAAATAACTTCTCCAACAAGCAAAAATTAAATAAGAGTTCATGAAGACTAAATCTCCCCTAAAAGAAATGTTGCATAGCTTTCTCTAACTGGTAAATAAAAGGCTATAATGAAGAGTAAGAATCGATAGGAAAGAGAAGGTAAATATATACTAAAGGCTGAGGATTAAGCACTTAAGCCAGTGTGAACATTGAAGAAGAGGCTTCCCTGGTAGCTCAAGGGGGAAGAATCTGCCTGCCAATGCAGGAGACGCAGATTTAGTCCCTGGTCCGGAAAAGTCCCAAATACCATGGAGCAGCTAAGCCAGTACACCACAGTTATTGAGCCTGTGCTCTAGAGCCTGGGAACTACGCTACTGAGCCCATGCACCTCAACTACTGAAGCCCGCACACCCTAGAGCCTGTGCTCTGCAACAAGGGAAGCCACAGCAATTAAAGCCTGCACGCTGCAACAAAGAGTAGCCCCTGTTTCTCTCGTTTCTACAGAAACCAGAGAAAAGTGCATGCAGCAATGAGGACTCAGCTCAGCCCAAAGTGAATAACTATTTTTAAAAATTATGAAATCAACCATAAGTACAATAAACAATGAAAGTAAGTAAGTAACTGTTAGTCGCTCAGTCATGCCCGACTCCTTGCAACCCCATGGACTGCAGCCCACCAGGCTTCTCTGTCCATGAGATCTTCCAGGCAAGGATGCTGGAGTGGGTTGCCATTTCCTTCTCCAGGGGATCTTCCCAACCCTTGGATCGAACCCAGGTTTCCTGCAAGAAGGCAAATTCTTTACCGACTGAATTATAAGGGAAGCCCTTAAAGATGTAAGATATGAAATCAAAAACACAAAATGTGAGGGAGAAGAGTCAAAATATAAAGTACAGGATTGTATAAAACAAAGTAGAAACAGATTCACAGATATAGGAAATAAACTAGTGAACATTAGTTGGTAGAGGGAAGTGGGAAGGGGCAAGACAGAAATATGGAGTTAAAAGATACAATTGACTATGTTTACAATAGATAAGCAATAAGGATATATTGCACAGCATAGGGAAAGATGGCCATTGTTTTGTAATAACTTTAAATGGAGCATGATCTAGTAATATACAATATTAAATCTTTATGGTGTGCACATGGAACTAATACTGTAAATGTAAATCAACTATACTTCAGTAATTTTTTAAAAAATAGATTTTCTCACATAATGAGCAGGGCACAGATACTGAGACACGCCTATTCCTGGGAGATGAAGGATTCCTCTGATGGGTTAACTCTGGGATTAGAACTACCCAACAACCCTGATGAACCCTTTTAGAGCTACACCACTGTCCGAGATGGTCTCACCCTACCTTGCATTCTTCCCTGTCTCCTTCATCTAAGACAGACCTGCACTGTGGGCCTTGAACTCCCGAGTCTCCTCCCACTTTTCTTCCCATTATTGTTCACAGATCTCATCCCGAATAAAACTCTCACATTTCAGCAGTAGCTGCTTTCGGAAAGTCCAGATTGCTAACATAATAATTCATAAAATGTGTGCAAATTTGAGTAGGAACATATATCCCATTTTCATAGTAAGAATATCTACCGGTTTCATCATTTTTTTTAAAGTGGTCTGTGACTGAAAAATATTTTTAAAAAAACAAAAAAAATATTGCCTCTTCCAGTTCTATTCAAATTTTAGATAATGCCACTGCCACTGCTCCAAAGCCATAAAGGTCTTAGAGACAGATCAGCATAAATTATACTATACGTCTAAGTGCTCATTTGCCATCATTTTTCTGTTTTAGGGTTCTGTTTTTATTGGCAACACGAAATTAAGTTGAACTAAAATATTTATACTATTGATATCTGCTTTTGCTTTGGTTTCCTATGACCAAAACATCCTAAGATTTTTATGTCTTGTTAATCTAGAGTCATTTTATTATCTTGTTACTCTGAACTTAGCTTTGCTTCTCCCAGTTGACTGCTTTACATCCTCTGAAATCCACTACTTTGGTACGTGCACAGTTAACCTTCTGAATCTCTCAAGGTGGCATTTAGAAAACATTTACTTTCCTTAAGAAAAACAAAAACATATATATATGTGTGTGTGTGTGTGTGTGTGTGTGTGTTATCTATATAGTTATATATATAATATATATATATTACTCTAGGGTTCCCTCCTTTGATTCATTGGATTACATTGGAAAAATCATTAAAATTTGAAGGCAAATAAAATTAAATTTTTTACAAGTTAAAGCATATACAAAAGTATTCAAAACTTAAAATTGTAAAAACTTTTAAGTGCACATTTTGCATTTTTAATGCTACTAGAATCTCAAAGATTTGGAACTTACAAAATCAGGACTTGCATTCAATTATACTGTATCTTCTATTTCAAATCATAAATAGAATATTTACCAGAATGAAGGGCTGCCTTCAAAACTATCCCTCTCTCTTCATTTCTTACACTTGCAACTTATTTTTCCAGCTTTATTGAAATGTAATTGGCACACAACAGTTATAAATTTAAGGTTTACAACCTATCGATTTGAATCACTTTAGTACTGCAAGAGCACCGCAGTTTTTGTTTTCGCTAACACCACCATCATGACACATAATTACCATTTCTTCCATGTGGTGAGAACATTCAGATCTAGAGGGTAGGATGGAGGGGTGGGAGGGAGACCCAAGAGGAAGGTCATATATGTATATATATAGCTGATTCGCTTCACTATGCAGAAGAAACTAACACAACATTGTAAGGTAATTACACTGTAATAATAATAATAATAAAAAGTCTACTCTGTTAGCAGCATTCAAGTATATAGCACAGAATCTTTTTTAACTTATTTAAACTGAAAGTATAATGCCCTTGATTCCATCCATGTTGTCACATGGATGTGTTAAATGGCTACACCGTGTCCCACTCTTCTGCAAATCCAGGAACAGTAGCCTGCCAGGCTCTTCTTTCCATGGGATTTCCCAGGCAAGAATATTGGATTGGGTTGCCATTTACTTCTCCAGGGATCATCCCTATTCAGGGATCAAAGTTGCATCTGCTGTATTGGCAGGCAGACACTTTACCACTGAGTGACCTGGGAAGCCCATCACACACGCATCCATACACACACATAGATCACATTTTCCCATCCATTCAGCTATCAGTGAGTGTTTAGGTTGCTTCCATGTCTTGGTAATTGTAAATAATGCAGTGCTAAACATGAGGGTGCATATATCTTTTTGAGTTAGTGGTTTAATAAATACCTAGAAGTGGGATTGCTGGATCATATGTAATTCTGTTTTTAATTTTGAAGGGAAAATTTGGTTTTTTTGCCATTGTGCTTGCACCAATTTACATTCCCACCAACAAAGCACAAGCTTTCCCTTTCCTCCATATCCTGCTAATGCGTGCTATTTCTCATTTTTTAATACTAGCCATGTTAACAAGTGTGTGGGTGACATGTCACAGTGGTTTTGATTCCCATTTTCCTATTGATTAGTGATGCTGAACATATTTTCATGTACCATTTAGTCATCTGTATGTCTTTTTAGGGAAAAAAATCTCTATTCAGAACTTCTGTCCATTTTTTAAAATCAGACTGGTTTCTTTGCTATTGGATTGTATGAGTTATTCATATATTTTGGATATTAGTCCTCTATCAGATATATGATTTGCAAATGTATTAGGATGCCTTTTCATTTGGTTGATAGTTTCCTTTGCTGTGTAGAAGTTTCTCAGTTTTCTGTAATCCTATAATATAGCATCATTGGCAATAATCATCACACTTACATTAGGTCCCCAAATCTTGTTAATCTGGAAGTTTGCAACCTTTGACCAATATTGATGATTTATATTGTAATGCATTTTCTTAAACAGGGGGTCTTTGATCCTCCCTTTTGATCTCTTCCTGTTCACACTACTTAAGCACAGTTTGGGCTCTTCTGATTGTAAACCCAATCAATATCTGGCTCCTTAAGATTCTGTGATCAAAGCCCTGAGATTCCACATTAATCTCTTTCACCTACAAACAGACCCTGGTAATTCTGCCTCTCTAATTGCTATGAGAACTTTACTTGTATGGTATTACACTTTCTATCAGGCCTGGTTTGGAGCTCCCATCTCCCAAATTAATCACACAACTAACATTCGTTTAACCTGACACATATGTTTTTTTCTTTAAGTTCTGTCTCATTTTCTAGGGAAACTCCCTTTTAGCTTCCCACTATGCTTCTAGCCTTGATATAAGGTCTTGACTCTAGGTAAATGGTAAAAAGCTATTTCAATCCCTTAGGTCAAATGAATATTTGCATAGAGGTGTTCTTCCTGCAAGTCTGTCTCCACCAGCCTTTATTTCTAACATACAGAATGTGCAGACAATTTAGATAATAGAAATGAACTTTCAGTTCAAGAAAGTAGTCTAAACAAGTACTAAACTCTCATCTTGATTGCTATGTTCGGTTCAGTTCAGTCGCTCAGTTGTGTTCAACCCTTTGCGACCCCGTGAGCCTCCCTGTTCAACACCAACTCCCGGAGCCCAGGCAAACTCATGTCCATTGAGTCGGTGATGCCATCCAGCCATCTCATCCTCTGTCGTCACTTTCTCCTCCTGCCCTCAATCTTTCCCAGCATCAGGGTCTTCTCCAATGAGTCAGCTCTTTGCATCAGGTGGCCAAAATATTGGAGTTTCAGCTTCAACATCAGTCCTTCCAAATAACACCCAGGGCTGATTTCCTTTAGGATGGGGTGGTTGGATCTCCTTACAGTACAAGGGACTCTCAAGAGTCTTCTCCAGCACCACAGTTCAAAAGCATCAATTCTTCATTGCTCAGCTGTCTTTATAGTCCAACTCTCCCATTCATACATGACTACTAGAAAAACCATAGCCTTGACTAGACGGATCTTTGTTGGCAAAGTAATGTCTCTGGTTTTTAATATGCTGTCTAGGTTGGTCATAACTTTCCTTCCAAGGAGTAAGCATATTTTAATTTCATGACTGCAGTCACCATCTGCAGTGATTTTGGAGCCCCAAAAAATAAAGTCTGACACTGTTTCCACTGTTTCCCCATCTATTTCCCATGAAGTGATGGGACCAGATGCCATGATCTTAGTTTTCTGAATGTTGAGCTTTCAGCCAAAATTTTCCCTCTCCTGTTTCACTTTCATCAAGAGGCTCTTTAGTACCTCTTCACTTTCTGCCATAAGGGTGGTGTCATCTGCATATCTGAGGTTATTGATATTTCTCCCAGCAATCTTGATTCCAGCTTGTGCTTCATCCAGCCCACCATTTCTCATGATATACTCTGCATATAAGTTAAATAAGCAGGGTGATAATATACAGCCTTGACGTACACCTTTTCCTATTTGGAACCAGTCTGTTGTTCCATGTCCAGTTCTGACTGTTGCTTCCTGACCTGCATACAGGTTTCTCAAGAGGCAGGTCAGGTGGTCTGGGATTCCCCTCTCTTTCTATTGCTATGTTATGCCTACTTATTTCACCCATCTGGTCTCTACATTGTGTTATGAAGGGGGAACAAAGCAGTCTTATAATCCATGGTTATAAGTTTATTTTCTTAAAATTAAATACAAAAGAGTAGTGAGTTATTACCAGCAAATGCCCAAAGGTTGAGAAGATCAGTCAAGAAAAAAGTGATACTTACTATAGGCAACAGTGAACTCAATGTGACAGCAACAGTAAACCCAGCTTCTACTTTTGCTGAAAGAAAAAGATTCCCAGAAGTAACAACTACCAAATGATCATGCTCCAGAAATGTTGATGACTTAGGTTTATTTCCATGTTAGGGGATAGCACAAATGTTTAGGAAAACTTAACTTACTTCCTCTGTGACAGGCTGTGCCTAAAATGTGAAATGAGGTGGCAAACATCAGAGAGCTAACATTGCTTCACACATCGCAGTTTTTCATATAATATCAGATTATCTTTCCTTATTTTTTCCCTTTCTTCTGTCTTCATGCTAAGTTGCTTCAGTCGTGTCTGACTCTTTGCAATCCTATGGACTGTTGCACACCAGGCCCCTCTGTCCATGGGATTCTCCAGGCAAGAATACTGGAGTGGGTTGCCATTTTCTCCTGTCCTTTCTGAAATAACTTCAAGGTTACAAACCCCGTAAGGGAAGGGATTTTCTCTGATTTACTTCATCAATGTGTCTCCAAAGCAAAGGTTAATTCATCACATCTATTATGAATAGTTAAAGAAAAGTTTCTGACTGATCATCTTTATAGAGTGTCTGCTCTGGTGGTGAGCCTGAATGAGGTGACAGCTATGATAAATTAGATAGAGTTCTGGACTATGAAGAGTATATAACAGAGTGATTGAAATAGATACCACTTCATTGCAAATAGATGGGTAAAAAATGAAAACAGTGAGACTTTATTTTGGGGGCCTCCAAAATCACTGAAAATGGTGACTGCAGCCATGAAATTAAAAGATGCCTGCTCCTTGGAAAAAAAGCTATGACAAACCTAGACAGTGTATGAAAAAGCAGAGACATCGTTTTGCCGACAAATGTCTGTATAGTCAAAGCTATGGTTTTTCAATAGTCATGTATGGATGTCAGAACTGGACCATGAAGAAGGCTGAGAGCCAAAGAATTGATGCTTTTGAACTGTGGTTTTGGAGAAGACTCTTGAGAGTCCCTTGGACTGCAAGGAGATCAAACCAGTCAATCCCAAAGGAAATTAACCCTGAATATTCACTGGAAGGACTGATTCTAAAGCTGAAGCTCCAATACTTCAGCCACCTGATGTGAAGAGCTAACTCACTGGAAAAGACTCTGATGCTGTGAAAGACTGAGGCCAGGAGGAGAAGGAGGTTACAGAGGACTAGATGGTTGAATGGCATCAGCAACTCAATGCACATGAGTTTGAACAAACTCTGGGAGATAGTGAAGGAAAGGGAAGCCTGGCATGCTGCAGTTCATAGGGTCACGGACAGTTGGACATGACTGAACGACTGAACAGTAGCAACAGAACTGGATATACAAACAATATAACTATCGTAATAGAGGGAAGGTGTGTAGCACCGTAAAAACTGAGATCATGCTGTTGACATAAGAAGACATTGAATCCAGAAAAACCTTCTGAAATATGAGGAGATTGTATGTGAACTTAAAGAGCAGGTGTCAAACACTAACTGCTTTGTTTTTCTTGTCGCCCATCTGTGTATGATGGACGAAAAAGAGTGGTACATTCTGATGGTTGTGTTTTCTTATCTGAGAGTAGAAGAATGTATTTGAACATCAACCCAAAGACTATCAAGGCCGAAACACTAAAGCGTGAGGAGTAAGAGAAGAGAGCAGGCCAGGGGCAGACGTGGGTGCAGAAGGCTGCGTAGCCCAGTGTGGCGTGCTGGCCTAGGTGGACAAAAGCAGGGGCCTTTGTGCTTCGAAGGCTCGTTACCAGATGACAAGGGACATCGGCTTGGCTGACATCAATATATGAAATAAAACATAGTTGAGTAAGTGATGCTAAAAATGGCCATAATGATATTTCACACCAAATTTCAGTTTGTGGGAAAAAAAGAAACCTGCACTTTCTTTTTTCAAGAGAACACTGTGTCTTGTATGAGTCTCCAATAACCTGCATATAACGGTCCCTCAGTAAATGGTCGTTAAGTACAATGGACACAAGACAATGAAACATGATAAAAGAGAGGATGGTAATACAGATTCATCGGGTAAGCATGGGATTGTGAAACAACGCGTGTCTGGGTTTGACACTTGATTTCACCTTTTGCTACAAGTATAACCTTGGAAAATGTCTTTCAAGCTTCTGAGACTTTGTTTTCTCATCTGTGAAATATGGATGGTAGGGTAATTAGCTCATAGGATTGTTACAAGGATTAAGTGTTTTACACATATTCATTTCACTGGATATTGAATATTTTTGCATGCTATAATTTTCCAGTTTATTTTAGCGGTCTCAAAACTTCCAGTAAGGAAACAAAAGTTTTAAGGAACAAATAATAAAGTGGGAGCACCTGGAAAATTATTTGGAAATAGCTTAGAATGAGATTATTATTAAACAAATAGAAAGTTTTTCATATGGTAATTAAGAGTAAGGGGCAAGATGTCAATGTAACATGCTTCCCTGCAATTTGATGGAATTCATTTTACATTATGTAGATGCAAACTGAAGCATCTTAATTAAATCATCCCAAACAGAGTAGCTATGGGTTGACTTTCCTGTCATCCAAACTGGTCTTCTGAGGCCTTTCTAACCAAATTAACTGACTCAAACGCTATTTCTGCCTTTTTTTTTTTTTCCAGGACTCACAAAGAAAAGAGTGAACACACAGTCAGCAATAGAGTGTGGCCTTTGGGAGGTCACATGGCTCCACGTTCAGAATCCCCAGTTGCTTATCAAGGTCAAGCACTCCTTACTTGAATGAGATTTTTATTCCTGAGAACAGTCCTCCTGAAATTTTCTTGAAGACCTAAGGAGAGCATTTCCCTTGAGGACATTTTCACTGGGAGGACTTTATGGTTGCCTGTGTAGGCTGTCAAAAAAAATCACCTGAAGATGGGTTTAATTTACCTTATTACCGAAAGGAAAATGTGCAGGGACAAAATTACTGCAGAATAAGTAGGCTTTTAGGTACTTTCATGTATATAATATTGAAACACTGTAGCATGTTTTTCTGAAGGGATTAGTAAGAAGATGTGGAGAAGACATTTTAATTAAGAAATGCACATTTTAAAAAGCAAAGTTTTCTCTGATTCTGAAAAGAGTCCCTTGATAAATATTATACTTCAATAGTAGCATTTTTCCACTGAGTTTCTATAAATGTTATTACATCTATATGTTTGCATCTATCATTTTAATAATGTTCACATTGCTTTTATTTGTATCTTATTTCACTTTACTTCTCTTAATGAAATTTCAAATCTATGGATGGTTTGATTCTTCATAGTTCGCACAACAAACATTTATTAAGTACCTATTGTTAATATGTGCAGGAAGTACCTATACTATTTTGTAAGACAGCTTGATATAATAATAGAAAGTATATACTTTAAAGGTCGTTGATATTGAATTTAAACTCAGTTTTCACAATTACGGTTTTATGACCTATGACTATTTTACTCAGTTCTCTGAACCTCAGGTTACTCACATATGCAAAAGAACCAATGACACCTTATGGACAAAAGCACTTTGAGAGTTCAATAAAATAATTTTCAGAAACCAAAAATCTCCTAATATATAACATGTGTGTCATAAAGATAAGCCCCTCCTCAAGGCCCTAATGCCAGGTTCTCAAGAGCTACGTGATATATGTGTCATACCCCTCAAGGCAGGGATAACTGTTATATATGATATCTATAACCCGAATCCATGTTAACATATTAATCATTCTACGGGCAATCCTGCTTTACACAGACTCCTTGGTTATACAAAGCAGCAAGCATTTAATGAGTCCTGATATTTCCAGAGTTGCATTATACCTCATTTGGGATATTTCCTAAAGAAGGGTAAGAAATCTTGGCACTCGCAAAACTAAGTATATTCATAGATTTGTCTTCAGCTTGTCATATGCATTCTCTTAAATATAAGGCATTTTATAAATGAGCACAGTTAATTCACATACCCTGGGGTGGTTGTGCTTTGCTTGCATTTATAAAGGAGCACTCCATCAAATGGTGGCGTTTATCCTTTTAATCATTAGGAGGAGTTCTATTAAATTCCACCAAGGCCATTCTTTCAACTTTCAGGCTGCACTCTCTATTCAGAAGAAAGAATGTAATTACCTCCTTAACCCCTCTCAATTCCACTCTGATTTATAACTGATTGTAATTTGCCTCCTTCTGCGCCATTCTTGGCCAGGCATCCACAGCTCTGCGTGCTTTCTCTCTCCTGTCTGAACTGCCTTCGCAAAACCGAAACTTCGTTACCACCTTACTCACAACTTACCTCTCAGAGTCCTCCTGGAGAAAGGAACAGCCATTGGACACCCTGAACGATGCAGGAGGAACAGTGCCAATTCGCATGGCAGCTTGCACAGCTTTTGTTGCATTAGTCTAAGGATGAGCATTAAGGAGCAACGTGTGTTGAACCTCCCTGGCGGTCCAGCGGTTAAGACTCAGTGCTTCCAGTGCAGGGGGCATGAGTTCAGTCACTGGTCTGGGAACTAAGATCCCATATGCTTTGTGGTATAGCCAAAAACTTTTTAAAGAATCACTAGAAGAAGTGACATGTCTTCCCTTATCATACAGTTCACAAGCGTGAACACAGCTCTTAGAATACTCAGGATAGAGCTTGACCAAGAATTAAATGGAGAAAAGAGGAGACAGAAGAGAGAAAGTATCAAGGCTGAAGCTGTGGTTTCATATCTAGAAAATGACTCCTGGGAAGTCGCTGAAGCCCAGTGTCTCGGTGCTACGTGGCCCATCTGGCTCCACGTTCACTCCTGGTGTCACTCATCCCTAGATTCGGAAATGCCTTCATCAATTCCTTTACTGATTTTCTCATATCTAACTATTGTCCTTGTCTCTGGCTGTTAATTCTTTAGGAAATTTAGCTTAGTGCCGGGAGCCAGCGAGGGAATCCTACCCGTGGCAAAGGTCAATTGGGGAAGAGGCCTGACAGGCAAAGGCTAATCAGGACTCGAGGAACCCCCTGGACTTACCTGAGCATCTACCCCAAAGAAAACCGGAGTCTGACTGCCTTACTATCTTACACCTCTTACCAAGTCCTCTAATACTTATGGGAGCTTCCCCCCAACCACCTTTCTCTGAAAACATTAATTCAGAGCTGTAGTTTAAAAGTTCTCCTCAGCTTAATAGGAGTGTTCCAATCCAAGCCCCTCTGATAGCTTTCTAACTTGCATGACAAGTTTGTCCGGGCTCTTACAACTACGAATGTGACTGTTTATAGCCTCCCAGCCATGCAAGGACAGAAAGCCTAATATTCTAAAATACAGAAATCTGTTGAAGAAGTTAAAATCATTAGACTAGTACTAAAAAAGATTTCATTGTTGAATCAATGCTTGCTGGAAAGTTTCCTATATCTATTGTATCCTTGGAAATATATTAATCACATATAGAGAATATAAGTAGTAGCCTTTGATTTAACCACATTAGATCTTAAGTTAATAAATTCCTTTCTTGTAGCTCACTACACTGGTGCCTTATAGGAATGTAACTTCGTTATGTGTCTAGCACCTGACTTTAGGAAAGTCGCCTTAAAAGAATATAAGCCTTTTACTTGCTAACTAACCTACTGTTAGGAGAGAGGGCCATAAACTGTTAGCAGGCCCCCTGGCCAGAAGATGATGTAAACCGCCTAAAACTTTTATCACAAGACACACAAAAATAAGCCCTGATCCTGATAAGGGTCAAGACTGCTGACCCCACGTGATTTTGGCGTGACTCTATACCTCCCTTTCTCTGTTTCTTATGCGCATAACTTAGGGTATAAAAGCAGCACTGGAAAATAAAGTTTTGGGCCTTGCTCACTGAAGCTTGGTCTCCCCGTGTCGTTCTTTCTCTTTTTCCATCCTTTTCTCTATTCTCCTTTTTCTGGTTGAGATCCTTGGAGCGCTGGGCCCTCTGCGTTTACTTATCTGCCTGGGCTTCTAAGACCCACTCGAGGGGGTGCCCTGGTGGGGTGCCTCCAGTGATTCGAGAGGGTGCCTGCGGCCTACGTAAACAGAGCAAACCCCGTGCTGGGGTTTTATTGGTTTCCAGCGTAAACCAAGGAATCATCAGCCCCTGTCTCTCTCTTTCTCTCTCTCTCTCTCTGACACCAACGCCGTTCATCCCGAGGATACCCTGGGCCATATCGAGGCTGGTCCCCGATAGCTTAGCTCTTCTGATTTTTTTTCCTGAGATAGATGAAACCACAGTATCCTTTTTTTCTAGTTTTCAAAACAATAATGAACTTGTAAGCCCCCAGGAGGATACTATTCTTCTACAGGGCAGTAACAATGACTAAAATAAATAATAATAAATATAAATAATAATATTAATAAATGATAAAACATTGCACACAGGACTCCCAATGAGTAGTGCAACAGAGAAACTGGGAATCGGATTCTGAAGTCAGACTCCCTGAGAATGAATCCCAGGTTCACTACTTTTTAGCTGTGTAACCATGAGAGAGCTACTTAAAAACCTCTGAGCTTATTTCTCACATGCAACAAATGGATAATGACAGTATGACCTCACAAGGGTTATCTGATGATTGAAATAACCTTCTTGTAACCCAATGGTAAGCATAGTGGCCAATAGACATTAACAAGTTATTATTATATAAAGATACCTTGGTTTCATTTTGACTGGATTATAACAGAAACCAGATCACCCATGGAATAGAACCCACAGTGAAAAATCTAATGAGAAATGGATCTGTGAAAAACCAAAGGTCATCAATGATTTTTTAACATGTCTCATAAAAAAAAATAAAATAAAAGCATTTTCTCTTTATTTCAAGAAATGCACTTAGGTCTCTTAGGATTAAAGGAAAAGAAAGAAGGGAGAACAAAACAGCACAGCTCCAACAGGATCCCTCATGGCAGAGGTAGCCTTGGATGCAGCCATCAAGCTGCAATCAAAAGGCTAAATGAGCAGTATTGTTGGGAGGAATGAGAAAAGATGAGAACTCACTAAGGACTACTCCCGCTACGGGCTCTTGAAAATTCATCTCTCAAAATATGAAGCAAAAAAAAAAAGATTGTGCCAAGTCTTTTTAATTGATGAATAATTTATGGATGATCAGCAGGAGCATCCATCCAGACAGCTGATTAAATGCAAAGTATTTTGATAAGCACAGAGTTACCACCTCAGTCCTCATAGGGGAAGGAAAGCATCTGTAGCAATCAATGCCAGTCTATATATATTGATATGTGTTACCGTCTCTTCTTTCCCCATCCCACCCTGCTTTATCATGGGCAGAAAAAGTTACCTCCTCTGTGAGTTTCTTTCTCCTGTCAAAATGACAGAGGTTAAATGTGGATATAAGAAAGGCAATTAAAATAGATCTGTCACAAGTGTGCTATCCCAGCGTGCCTTCCCTGATTTCCTTCTCTAGTGTGAACTGCTACTGAAGGATGGTAATTGAAATTTGTCAGTGTTGACAGCTGATGACTAATATGGAGATTTTCATTACATATCCCTCCTGGAATGGAAAAGAGATGAGTGCATATTAAACTCCAGATGGAAGCAGGTGTAGGACAGGGAAATGCAGGCACTACTCAAGCCAGCCAAGCAAGAACTGTTGGGGAGAAGTGTAAGAGCCTCTGGAATTAATCTGTATGGAAATAGAGATGGCATTGGTTTTCTTCAGTTTTCACTATGTAGACTCAGAGTGTGCAATGTTATCATTTATCCTCGCAGCCATTTACGTTAATATCAGCTGGAAGCCCTTCCCCATTAACCTCCCTAACTTTTGGCAGAATCAGTTTGAAAAAGATAGGAAATAACTACTTCCTTAAGCTTGAAAATGTTGTAACTTTATAACCTAGAAACCTGGAAGTCGTTTCTAGTATTCTGTGTTATTTTATATTGTGTGTGTGGTGTTTCTGTCCATCCGAATAGCTAAAAGAAATTTGATTCATCATATTATCCAAGCGGAATTCTGCCGAAAGATAAAAGGAAATCGACTTTACTCAAAATTTTTCTGACTTTTGGCATTGGTCAAGAATGAATACTC
This sequence comes from Moschus berezovskii, assembly GCF_049115385.1. Taxonomy (NCBI): domain Eukaryota; kingdom Metazoa; phylum Chordata; class Mammalia; order Artiodactyla; family Moschidae; genus Moschus; species Moschus berezovskii. The sequence continues at coordinate 9,849,381 of NC_142468.1, forward strand.
ATTCTAACGGATTCCTGATGATTGGGAAGAAGTGAAGTGCTCTAAAGCTGTGGTGCAGGGATCTCCCTGGTGGTCCAGTGGCTAAGATTTTGCGCTCCCAATGCAGGGGACCTGGGTTCAATCCCTGGTCCGGGTACTAGACCCACATGCCACGACTAACACTACATGCAGCCAAATAAAATAAAAATTTTAAAAATAAAAAAGTTGTGGCGCAATATCCCAGTTAGCTAACGTAGCAAAGTACCCCAGACTCAGCAGATGACAAGAGCAGGGTATTTTTACAATACCCTGTAAGTGTGTAGGTCAGGAATGGACACATGGCTCAGCTGGGTGTTTCCTGAGGTGTATACGGCACTGATGGAGTTCTCTCAACAGTATTCAGATGGCAGATAGCCGTGTCTGGAGGGTCTAAGATGGCTTCACTCACATTTCTGGTTGGATTAATACAAGTTCTTATTTTCTATATTCTTGATGCTTTGGCATCTGGGGTTTTGCTGACTGGGGAGAGACTGCCCCTCAGGGCTAACCAAATTCCTAGAGATAGCACGAGTACCTTTCATGTACTAACCAGTCAATCCAAAATCTCCAGCCCCTAGTGGTGGCTCAGACGTAAAGTGTTTGCCCGCAATGCGGGAGACCTGGGTTCGATCCCTGGGTCGGGAAGATCCCACGGAGAAAGAAATGGCAGCCCAGTCCAGTACTCTTGCCTGGAGAATTCCATGGACGGAGGAGCCTGGTGGGCTACAGTCCACAGGGTCGCGGAGAGTCAGACACGACTGAGCGACTTCCCTCACTCTCTCTCTCTGGGGCTCTCATGGAGCATGTACACTCAGGGTTACTAGTGCTCTGTTTTAATCACACCACACTCAGCTACCAGACCAGGAGGGTCCGACCCCCCGCGGAAGGCTGCTGAAATTATTCAGATTAGTCAGTTTCCCTGTCCCCAGCCCATGCTTGCACCGTACTCCTTCGCCTTCTTACTGACTCCAGTGCTTCCTCGGGTGGCCCTGTACGGCCAGGCGTGCCCTTTCTTTTCAGAAATTATGAGTCAAATTATGATTCGTCAGAAATTATGAACAAACTATCTTAATTTTTTTTTATTTATTTATCTTTGGCTGTACTGGGCCTTTGGTGCCGCATGCCGGCTTTCCCCAGCTGCAGCGAGCAGAGGCTACTCCTTGCCATGTTGGCTTCTCCTGCTTCAGAGCACGGGGCCAGGGCGCAAGGCCTTCAGTAGCTGCGGCGCAGGAACTCAGCAGTTACGGCTCATGGGCTGGAAACTGCGGACTCGGGTAGTAGTGGCGTTCCGGCTTCGGTGGCCCGCGACGTGTGCAATCTTCTCAGATCAGGGATGGAACCTACACCCCCTGAATTGACAGGTGGATTCTTAACCGCTGGACCACCAGAGAAGTCCCAAACTATACCTGAACAACAATAAAACCTACATTGAAATGAAAAGAAAAACAAAATAACTCGTGCAGTGACAGGAATGGCTGGAAGGTTGGGGTCTGCTGGAAGTCTCATGGGGAGACCAACACTTGATCTCAGAGTAGCCAGACTTCTTTTCTTTTAAATTTATTTATTTATTTTAATTGGAGGCTAATTACTTTACAATATTGTAGTGGTTTTTGCCATACATTGACATGAATCAGCCATGGGTGTACATGTGTCCCCCATCCTGGACCCTCCTCCCACATCCCTCCCCATCCCATCCCTCAGGGTTGCCCCAGTGCGCCAGCCCTGAGCACCCTGTCTCATGCAGACTTCTTACATCACAATTCAAGGCACTTAGAAAGAGTGTCCTGAGAGATGAGAGCAGAAGCTGCAAGCCTTCTTATGATATTGCCTTGAGAATTTCAGAGTGTCACTTTCTCTGAATTGTTCAGGTAAATCACCAGGTAAGCAGAGATTCCAGGGAGATAATGTAGCTTCCACCTCTCAATGGTCAGGGTAATAGAGAATTTGCAACCATTTTTAATCTACTGTAAACAAGTTCACTTTAGTCATGCCTTTAAGGATCCCTCATTGAAGATCAGTGCGGGTGTAATTCTAAAGGAATCCTAAGGGAGGTTGTTTGCTAATTTTGAGATCTCCTGGTTCCCTCCGGGAGTGTTACCTAGGATTTCTGCATGATTTCAGGCAAAATTGTATCTGATTATATAGTCACTGGCGCAGGAAGCAAGAAGTCAAAAAATAGGAATGAGAAAGCTCCACCTCTTGCCTGTGGGAAGAACAACAAAAATAAATATATCTCCTGATTTCATGGAGGGAGGCATGACATTATGATGATTATAAAGAGCTAAAAGATAGAAACAGAGGTGTGTGCAAATGCCCCTAATGAGGCATTAGTGTTGGGATTGTATCACATTTGTCTTCCAAACCACATGCTTTCTAAACATGTATTTGCATTTTGATATAATGAGTGTAATTTTCTCTTACTGACCAAAATTACTTTAAATGTGAAAATGATGAAGCTTAAAAGTGAGTAACTCAGTTGATCAAACACCAGCATGCTAATGGCTCCAGATTTAACCAGGAGTACCTTCCCCGTTCCTCACCCTGGGACCAACTAACTAAGAGCTAAATTCCATGCCAAGAGTGTATTTAGTGTTCTTGGGTTCCCTCAACCTCTGATGAAGATGTCATGCAAGAAAAGGGCTGAAAAAGACAAAAAGCATGTTTTACTCTTCTTTACCTCAATGACAAAGGACATTTAGATGTGCAATTAAGCATTTTTCAAAATACTGTGCCTATTTATTTTTCTATCAACATGTGGTAAAATACGAATACCCCCTGAATCTATCTAATTACATAAAGAATATTGAGGAAGCAAGTTCCTTACATTTCACTGGAAAGGAGCAGTCACATTGCTGGACTGCATTCAAGAAGTCACTGCTTTCCTATCACCAGACAATTGTGCTACTTTACATAATCAGTATTCAGGGGATGCCATTTTGCTAATAGGCAAAATCCTACAATGACAATTTAAATGGCTTGAAACATGCACAAGATAATTTGGAGTCACAGCTCTGCCAATTGCTAAACAAGTGCAGCAGAAATGGAGACTCTCTGAGCATCAAGAGTGCTGCTGGAAGAACAGCCTGTCCTGTTTGATCAAGGAAACTTTGCTCACATCAAGTCAGGAGCTCAAGTCAGCTAATATCATCATCTCAGACTCTTACTAGGGGAGATTAACTGTCTTCACTGGACAACTCCATCGCTCACCATGGTGGAAACAAAGAATAGGCAGATGGTTTTCAGTGGCTAGGAGTGCAAACTCAGGCTAAAATACAGAAAGAGCTTGGTTTGAGCCCTTTCTATGCTACTAATTAGCTCTGTGAGCTTGGGTAAGTCAGTCGGTCTCTCTTAAATTGATTCTTCATCTGTTTGAAAAGTAAAAACAGGACTTACCTCCAAGAGCTATGAGGATTAATTACAATACTTCATGCTCAACAGCTCAAAGTCTGTCAAATAGTAAGTACTCCATAAAAGCTAACATCTGCTGTTTAAAATGTGGCATTAACATAATTTTGAAATGATGAACCCCACATGAATGGGCTTTAGGGAGTCAATGAATCTCCAGAAAATGTGACAAAATTCTGAATTTTCCTGGGACGAAGTTTCATTGTTGCTGTTGTTGTTTAGTCTCTAAGTCATGTCTGATTCTTGTAGCCCCATGGACTGTAGCCTGCCAGGCTCCTCTGTCCATAGGATTTCCCAGGTTGTCATTTCCTTCTCCAGGGGTTCTTCCATGTCTCCTGCATTGGCAGGTGGATTCTTTACCACTGAGCCACCAGAAGCCCAGAAGTTTCATAGCTTTCATTCAAGTCTCAACAACAAAAATGTAAGTATCACTACCTTATGCATTTTCCAATATAGAAAAGATATGTTTATGAACCTTCAACAAATATTCTTCAAGTTTCACTAAGTACAGGCACCGCACTAAATTCTTAAGATGCAATAGTGAGTTTAAGTACCTTCTCTCAGAGAGATCTGTATAGAAGAATGGAGAACAGACATCAATGGTTAATCCATAAATAAATGTAATAAACATTATGAAAATCAAGAGCAGGATACATATAGTAGGAGAAAGAAATCTAGATAATTTTTTAGACACTTGCACCTTACCCTAAGCCAAGTCTGGATTTGAGTAGATTTGGCTTCCTGGGTTCAGGTGGATGGGGGCTCAGTCTCCTTGAACCTGGATGGTGGATCAGAGCTGATGGCTGCAGCTAGAGGCGATGTGGTTGGGACTGTGTGTACAGGAGTCCTACTCAGTGCCCACTTCCTCACCAAAACAATCCAGCGCTCCTACTAATCTGGCTGAAGTCTAGATGTACCACACAGCTGGCCATTTCTTCTGCTTAGAACTGATTTATTGCAAAATCTCAAAATACTAGGACCATAATACATTCACTTTTTCCCAATGACAGCTTTCTACAATATTATTTCAAGCCTTCTTTCCTGCTTGAAAGCCATTACCTAAACAACAACATGAACAAATTTGTGTCTGCTTATGGTAACAGACATTTGGTAGAATTATTGGGGTAATCATTTCACAATATATACAAATATCAAATCATTATGTTGTACACCTAAAGCTAATATAATGTAATATGTCAATTATACCTTGATAGAAAAAAGCATTTTGTATGTATACTTTTAAATGTCTGTATACAAATATAAATTTATATGAATTCATTAACTGATGATAGCATATTTGCCTTTGTGGTCTTTTACTTTCTTTTGATTTATTTCACTTCCTCCTCTACCTCCCAGCTACATCACTGCTCCTATAACACTGTCATTAATAATTCAGGTTATATTATATATGTATCTATATAAGGTTTTATTATTATCCATACTCAGAGTCATCCATGTGGGCATATAGATAGATAGATAAGAATCTTATAACAAACACTCTTCCTCATCTTGCTCACCTTGCTCACCTAGTTAACAATATCTCACAACTAGTCTTCCAAGTCAACTATTATATCTCTATTTAAATTTTTAATGGCTGCATATTATCCCATAGTATGGATATGCCATGATGGCTTCAGTCATTTCTCTAATATTATATATTTACTTATTTCATGGTTTTATACCATGAACAATCTTGCAATAAGAGCCCTGTTCATATATTCTTATAACCTGTTAATTCCCAAGAAGGGGTCTGCTCAATCAAAAGTTACGTATGTTTGTAATTTTAATAGCTATAAGCAATTCATTTGCCCAAATGATTAAGCAGTTCACATTTTGCTCCCACCTGTCTTCACAGGCACATGTAGGATACAAGGTGTTAACTGATTGTGCCCCATTCCCACCCCCCCACCCTGCCCAAAAGAACTTTACCCTACCAGATGCATGAGTTACAACCCAACTTTCACCACCCTAATGATCCTATTCGGCCACTTAACAAATATTTACTGAGCCCTACTATGTGCCAGTTATTTTGCTGGGCACCTCAGGATACACAGGTAACAAGACATTTGAAAGAGACAATGGATGAACATTACCAAATAAATCTGAGGTGCTGGGGAGTATGTGTCAGGGAAAAGTCACGTAGTCTGGGGAGACTTTACTGAAGGAAGAAATGTTCAACATTTTTCCTCTTTTAAACTTACAGTTTCTTGTGGCTGCTCTAACACATTACTACAAATGTAGAGCCTTAAAAAAATTTGTTCCCCTTTTAACTGAGTGTGACAGTTTTCTGATGTGGTGCTGATAAATTGTCACAAACATACTGCTTTAAAACATTGACATTCAATCAAAACTACAATGAAGTACCACCTCACAGCAGTCAGAGTGGCCATCATTAAAAAGTCTACAAATAACAAGTGCTGGAGAAGGCGATGGCACCCCACTCCAGTACTCTTGCCTGGAAAATCCCATGGACAGAGGAGTCTGGTAGGCTGCAGTCCATGGGGTCGCTAGGAGTCGGACACGACTGAGCGACTTCACTTTCACTTTTCAGTTTCATGCACGGGAGAAGGAAATAGCAACCCACTCCAGTGTTCTTGCCTAGAGAATCCCAGGGATGGGGGAGCCTGGTGGGCTGCCATCTCTGGGGTCACACAGAGTCGGACATGACTTAGCAGCAGCAGGAGAGGATGTAGGGAGAAGGGAACCCTCCTATACTATTGCTGGGGGTGTAAGTTGGTACACCACTATAGGAAACAGTATGGAGGTTCCTCAGAAAACTAAAAACAGAATTACCATATGATCCTCAATCCCACTCCTGGGCATATACCCAGACAAAGCTACAATTCAAAAAGATGCAAGTACCCCTATGTTCACAGCAGCACTATTCTTAATAGCCAAGACATGGAAACAACCTAAATGTCCATTGACAGATGGATGGATAAAGGAGAGGTGGTACATATACACAATGGAATACTACTCAGCCATAATTCTGGCATTGAATTCATACAGAGAAATTTTTTTGGATGTTAAAAATGAAGCATACACCTTACTCATGATTTTGGAAATATAATATGAATGATGACATACATTTATATAAACTACATTTATATTATTACAATATATATAAATATAAGACAAATATATACAAAGAATTAGCATCTACCACAATTAAATTTTCCCAGAAAATGTAACAAATTAAGAAGCAGTTCTATCTAGCAATCTTATATTCCCAGTTTGTCCTTTCCCATATTCCATCTCCCCTTCAGAAGCTTTCACCATATTGTAAATTAACTAAAACTTAATAAAAAAATAAATTTAAAAAGATGCAGTTATTGATCTGTATCTCTCATCCACTCTGAGCAGTGAATGACTGGGTGCTCCTAATTAAGTCATTTTGTCCTGCAATAGTTTGAGCTCTAAATTTCAGCATACACTACTCTCCTCCTCACAGTCTGAAAAACAAATTTCTATTGTTTGTACCCCTTTTTGGGTTCCAACCTTTTCCGTCTTTCTTTTTCTCCAATTGATCCATTGCTGTGTTCCCAGCTTTGCCACAAGAATTGCATAAACAAGTCTCCAGTTTGCTTTGCACCCAAGCTCTGTTGAATGAGGTTGCTAATTGTTTCTTAGTTTATTTGTTTATAAATTTGCTTCTCTATCAACTGCTATAAAATTTTAATAAGTTAAACCAATTATTTAGAACCCAAGAGTGACCAGAATTTATTTTTCTACATTTAATACTAAGGAGAAAGACAAGTTTTTTGCCAACTTATTCTTTAAAAAGTATTTGGTAAAAAAAAAAAAAAGTTTGAAATAATTTATTAAACACTGCCTGTGCATTTGCCTTTAAGCTGGCAGTGTTAGTTGCTCAGTCATATCTGACTCTTTGCGATCCCATGGAACTGTAACCCACCAGTCTCCTCTGTCATGGCATTGTCCAGGCAGGGATACTGGAGTGGGTAGCCATTCCCTTCTCCAGGGGATCTTCCCTACCCAGGGATCAAACCAGGGTCTCCTGCATTGCAGGCAGATTCTTTACTGTCTGAGCCACCAGAAACCTATCCAGTCTCTTATAATACCCAGTTTATAGTTGACATTCACATGTGACATGGAACATTCCATCATTTAGCCATGACTAATATTGCTGGCCAATCCTGATGCATTCTTTTTAGCTGAGACTTGGTTTCAGAATCCTTCTGAATGGGACACGTGGCCAATCACCCGTTTGTCAGAGAGAACACCAGAAGGGAAACATTGTAACCATTCCTGATAGACTCTCTTTTTTAGACTTTACTCTGCATTTAAACTATGGTCATAAATTCACTCCAGTAAAGTCTGTGGTCATCATATTCGCACCCACAGTAATCTTGGGAACCCACGATTCAAAGCAAGTGTTTATTAGAAATATTATCCTGTGTGCTACTTCACTCAGCCAGTTACTTGTCTTGACTAACTTTTAAGGATAATCATTGAAAGGGAAAAAAATTCTGTTTTTCCTATTTTCTCCTTAATATACATATTCCTTGCTCTTTCACTCTGGCATTTTCTGTTTTTCTCTTTCTTCCTGAACATAATAATAATGGTAATAGATATCCACTGTTTTGAAATAATATGTAGCATTTAAAATTCTTTGCTCAACACTTTGAAATGTTCTAAGTCTAACAAAAACTGAAAATGCTTTTTGAACTGCTGTACAGTCATGAATTAATGATATTGTTTATCCCATCACTACAAGAAATCCAATAGATCTGGAGGTGAAAGACAAAACTCTCCTGCGGGAAGGCAGATGACTGACACCTCAGAGGAGTATAGGAAATTAAAAACTTCACAGCAAAACTGACAACTTGTTTCAAAACTTAAATGTTAATTCTCTCACAAGTGAGTCGGAAGAAATTGACTGGGGCCTGCCTGTGACAAAGACTAAAATATTATCTGTAAGCCCAAGCCAAAAACCACTTTTGGTGACTCACCCTCCTAAATAGCAGTAATTCATTTCTGTCCTCACTCAAACAGGGACGCAGGCCTTGGCTGGAGGAGAGCATGGAAAGCACCTGACTGACGGTTGATCTCATGTCAGACCCAGGGGATCAAAGGCTCTTAGCCCCCTCCTTTGTGTTTGGAATGTACATTCTGCTCACTGTTCTCGCAGCAGGAGCAGATTTCAAGGACAAAGGCTTGAGAGAGTAATACGTTGCTGAAACCATGTGGATGTTGTACGTGACGGAGCCCTGCTAAGGCCTCTATATAAACTTTGTTTTAAGATTCTGGCAGATGAGTGTGGACTTTCCAGGTGGCTCAGTGGTAAAGAATCCACCCACTAATGCAGGAGACCCAAGAGATGCAGGTTCAATCCGTGGGTCAGGAAGATCCCCTGCAGAATGAAATGACAAACCCACTCCAGTATTCTTGCCTGGGAAATTCCATGGACAGAGGAGCCTGGCAGACTACAGTCCATGAGGTCACAGAGTGGACACGACTGAGCGATTGAGTGTACACACTCAGGTGGGGGTAGAGATCTACTTGTCTCACAGCCAACCAAGACAAGCCTCACTGTGTAGGAGTTCCCTTGCTTGTTACATTTGCCACCTCCCAGTGTGAAGTGGCTGCCTCTCTCTCCTCCCCTTGCCCTCCATGTATGGGGGGCCAGTTTCTGAACCAATAGCTTTGCAGTCAAACAAGCCTGAACTCAAATTCTGTCCCCAGGCCCAATCCAATGGCAACCTTAAAGGAGTCGCTTCACCACTCTGCGCCTCCAGTTTTCATCTGTAAGAGGGAGAATGTGACATTATGTAAAGCACCCCACCTGTGCCTGGTGTCATACTACTCAATCCAAGCTCAAGAAGCCAAGGCTTCCTTCCTCCTTAGGGGTGACTTGCCTTGAGCTGCGGACGGTCAATGAGACTCTCTTTGGAATTCAAATACTCTTAATTCTTGTAGTGGCAAGGACTGATTTCCTAACCAAGATTACTGGGAGGTGCTCATTTTAAAAATGTAAAACTGATTTGAATTTACTCTGATCAATGCAAACACAAAGTGCTAAGTTGATTTTCTGCAGTTCAAATTATTTTAATTGTAGAGATGAATTTTAGAAGCCTCCCATGCCTAGCCAGTGAAATTTTTAGAATTGAGGCTTTGAAAATGAACACTAAACCATAATAAATTATTTCTCCTCCCCAGGTATCAATTTCCAGGGAACATTCTGGTCTAACACCTCACAGCATTTAGTTCCATTGAGGTGGCTACAAAAGGGGGTGAAAACTATCGAGCAGGTGGAGAGGTCTGGACCTTCAACAGACCCCACATCCCCCCGTCAAGCAGAGAAGCTTCAATCTTACATGTTATATGCTGTAAGTTTCTGTGTAAGATGGTTTGAAAATTATTTTATAGGTGAAAATTTTAAATCACTGCTTGGAGTGAGCATGCTGTCTGGTCTCCCCCTGCCTACCTCTGGGATCCCGATCCAGGCCATTCTCTTCTTTACTCACTGTAGCCACACTAAGATTATTCCCACGCCTTATACGTGCCAAGCTCTTTCCTACCTTAGGGATTTTTCACATACTATTTCTATCGCTTAGAAATCTCTTTCCACCATTTTTCAACTGGTCAATATACGGATCCTTTATTCTTTGAGTCTCTGTTTATTTATCACATCTCCAATGAGGCCTTTCTTGTATCACCAGCCCCATGTACATCAGTGCTTTCCCTGGAACTGTCAGATAAAATACAGGACAGCTAGTTAAATTTGAATTCTAGATGAAGATCAAATAGTTTTTAATGCTTCATACTTATGCTAAAAGATTTCTTAGTGTTTATCTGAAATTCATGTTTACCTGGGCATCCTGTATTTTCATTTGTTAAATCTAGTAACACTATTTTTCCTTATTATTGTCCTTCTCAGCAACCCACAGTTTTCCTTCACAGCAACTACATCTCAATTTTGAGTACTTATTTAATGTTTTATTTTACTGTTCCACTGGACTATAAAGCTCCAATGGGCAGAATTTAGTCTGTTTATTCTCTGCTACATACCTACCAATAAGTACAATTCTTAGCCATACACCTCCCGGAGAGCTGAAAGGTCTCTGCTTTAACCTATGTCTGTTCTTGTTCCAAAATACCTGATGCTTGTCAAAGTTGTTTTTCAGTTACACCTCAAAGGAAACATGGCAGTCAACCACCCTGAACCAGTTTCAATCTAACAGCAGGAGCAGTGCCTATGTTGAGGAAATCAAAAAGGGCCCGAAAGTTGCCTTAGCTTCATTACCACGCTAAGATCTCGGTCCAAAGAGGGGATGTGTATCTTGTTAGGCGCAATCAGTGCTGCGTCCAAGGGAACCAAGGGGGCGGCACATGTGTTAGCTATTCCTGGAAATCACCACCCTTTTCCCCAGAGACACGTCTGCCCCTTACCTCTCAAGCCCCCACTTTCCTCCCTGTAGGGAGAAAGTGTCTCTCATTCCCGTTCTTCAGTCAGCAAATACACTCTGCTCCTCTCTGCCCACTCATTCAACTGGCACTTGCAGCTCCAGGCAAGGTTGGAGTCCACCCAACTGGAGAGGATCAGTAACACAATATCTGGCACAATAAGCGGTAAAAACAATCTGAAGTTGTAGACTTGATGATGTGGAAATACACAACTGCAGGGAGGGGAACTTCCATGATGGTCCAGTGGTTAAGACTTTGCCTTCCAATGCAGGGGGTGTGGGTTCAATCCCTGGTCAGGGAGCTAAAATCTCACGTGCCTTGTGGTCAAAAACCAAAACATAAAAACAGAAGCAATACTGTAACAAATTCAATAAAGACTTTAAAAATGGTCCACATAAAGAAAAAATCTTTTAATAACTAAATGGAGGGGAGGCATGAGGTGGAATCCCAATGTTTATAAATTGAAATGTTTATAAGTGAAAATTGTTGGATTACAAGCTTTAAGATAAAGCAACTGCTTATTAAGACTTTCAGTGTAATGATTCCCAAAGTTCTGAAATAGTTAGTCATAGCCATAATAATAGATATGGTTATTTGGCCAATTGTACTATACTAGGTATTTTAATTACATGATTTCTATCTTTTGGAAACCCTTCAATTTAAGTATGAGGTCCATTTTGTAGAAGAGAAAAGTAAAATTCAAACACTTCTTCTCCCAGGTCACACAGAGAGAGGGAAATGGCTAGACTGTTTCAGTTAACTCCCACTTGACCAGGCCAAACACTTCAAGCTAGGACTTAGATGTGAATTAGCTTCTATAGGTTACAAATATTCATGCAAGATTGGGAGCGATGGAAGAGAGGCAGAAGCTGACTTCTTGTGACTCTCGGCTTGTGCTTCTGACAAGCAAGACCGTGTGAGGTTTCAGGGCAGTAGCAGTCCAGTGTCATCGCCCAGCCTCTTGGATGATGGAGACAGTCGCAAAGGCAGTGCTCAGAGAGGCTGCTTATTTCCAGGATAGTACTGTAGCAGCATCGAGAATAGTACTTTCAAAGGGAGCAGTTCTGTATATCTCGTGGAGTCACTCCAGGGATCCAGCGTAAAACCTGTTTCTCCAGCTTCTCCAACAATTTTATGCATATTGAACCCCTGACATTAAACTCCCTCATGCTTTAAATACCTACAGTGGATTCTATTTACTGCATGGAATCCTGATAGGCATAGCAAGCAATCAGCAATTACTTTTTCCACCAGACCATGCTGTGTGTAATTTTTATTTTTAAAAGAAGTTAAGTGAATCCCCTGGTGATCCAGTGCTTAGGACTTGGTGCTTTTACCACCAGGGTTCAATCTCCAGTCAGGGGACTAGGATTGCACATATCACATGGCACAGACAAAACATATGTATGTATGTATGTATATATATATATACACCTCCCAGAAGAAAATAAATACATAAAAGAAGTTAAAAATTGCTCTGTATAGCTAGGTTCTCCAAGGATTGTAGGAAAGAGTCTGACTTTATACGTTGATGTTTGACTGCTGTTAGTTTTCTTTTTGGGGGGGAGGGGGCAGGTATAGTTGCTTTACAATGTTGCATTTGTCTCTGCTGTACAACGAAGTTAATTAACTCTATGTATACATATATTCCCTCCCCCTGAACTTCCCTCACACCCCAACCTCATCCCACCCACCCAGGTTATCTGAGAGCCCTGAGCTGAGCTCTCTACTCTATACAGCAGCTTCCCCCAGCTACCTTTTGTACACATGGCAGTGCGCATCCATCAGTCCCAACCTCCCCACTCACCTCCCCTGCCTCGCCCTGCCTCGCCCTGCCTCGCCCTGCCCAGGTTGCAGGGCAGGAATAGAGGTGCAGACATAGGAACTGCTATCGGCTTTTAAGCTTCACCCCTCTTCTCATTCTTCCCCCAGCTGGTGAAGCCGACACTAAAGCCCCCAGTGCCCCCTCCTTTGACTCTAGTGGGAAGTTCACCCTCTAGCAGGAGCCGTCACTCAAGTTCTATACCTCTAATTACCGCAGAAACCCAAGCCAGTCTCCTTTCCTTGTTCGCCTAAGCCATTTTTGGACCAGCTTGGGGTCCGGCCCTGAACGCCCCAGAAACTCCCTTCATGCCAGTAATAAACCTTTCCATACCCTCCTGCTGCACATGTGGCATCCTCATCTTGACATCCAAACAAAATTTTGGCTAGAGGCTCAGACTGCTTTTACAGAGTGGCCACAGCAATGACTGTAGGTACTTATCTTGGTCCAGACTGCTATAACAAAATACCGTCGCCTGTGGGGCTCAAACAACAGAAATCTATTTCTCACTGTTCTGGAGGCTGAGAAGTCCAAGACCTTTCACCTTATGAAGGCCCTCTTCCCGGTTTTTTCAGATGGACACCTACTTTCTGTGTCGTCACGTGACAGAGAGAGATCGCATCTCTCTTGTCTCTCCTTTTAATGGAAAATTCCGTTCACAAGAGCTCTACCATCATGACCTAATCACCAAAGTCCCCAGCTCACCAGGCGCCCATGAGCTGGGGATTCCAGGGTCTATGAGGAGGTGCTGGTCAGTGGCTGAGGAAACAGACTAAGAGAAGATCCGCCGGGCTGCCCCACAGCCCAGGGGGAAGTCCCAGGATTCAAGTTCAGATCTGCCTCCGTCTAGCGCCCTGCCTTCCACCTCACCACACTGGAGAGTAAGTCTTCAACATGTGAACTTGAAGTGGGCAGGGGGATACAAACATTGTCCATAGCACTATTATAACCCACCTGGAAATAAGTAGCAAATTAAAAGGAAAAAAAAAAAGGAAGAAAAAGCATGAGTATCTGATCTAACTAGAGTAAAGCTGACTCACAGATAAAATTTCTTGAGGGCAAAAGAGGTTTATTTGAAGAACCCTTGCCTAGGAACATATTATGTGAAATATCTATGCATTAAAAACATTTCTGTAAAATCCAATTGTGATTCATTCTAATAGTTTCAATAGAAATACAGCTATTTACCACATCCAAGCATTTTCAAAAACAACCATTGTGTTAAAGAGCAGTTTTAATGCACCACCAGTATGAGGTTGTTAAATATTTTAACTACTGAGTGACTAACAATTAATATTTCAGGATTAAAATTCACTGATTATTGGATTCCTCCCATCTAGTCATTACAAATGAATGATTAACGTGATTTCCATGGAACATCTTTTAGTTAAGAAACTGATAAACCGAACAGCCTAAGCTGGTACACAAGTAACACAGAGTTGCCAGGGCGTTTCAACGTGGCTTTGAGAGAAAACAGCATCTTTCATTGTAGGATCAGGTATGTTTCAATAAAATGAGTCAAGTCACAAAATTTTAGACCTAGGTAAACCAAGTCTGACACTGTTTCCACTGTTTTTCCATCTATTTCCCATGAAGTGATGGGATCAGATGCCATGATCTTTGTTTTCTGAATGTTGAGCTTCAAGCCAACCTTTTCACTCTCCTCTTTCACTTTCATCAAGAGGCCTTTGAGTTCCTCTTCACTTTCTGCCATAAGGGTGGTATCATCTGCATATCTGTGGTTATTGATATTTCTCCCGGCAATCTTGATTCCAGCTTGTGCTTCTTCCAGCCCAGCGTTCCTCATGATGTACTCTGCATATAAGTTAAATAAGCAAGGTGACAATATACAACCTTGACGTACACCTTTTCCTATTTGGAACCAGTCTGTTGTTCCATGTCCAGTTCTGACTGTTGCTTCCTGACCTGCATATTTGGGCTCCAAAATCACTGCAGATGCTGATTGCAGCCATGAAATTAAAAGATGCTTGCTCCTTGGAAGGAAAGTTATGACCAACCTTGATAGTAAATTAAAAAGCAGAGACATTACTTTGCCAACCAAGGTCCGTCTAGTCAAGGCAATGGTTTTTCCCGTGGTCATGTATGGATGTGAGAGTTGGACTGTGAAGAAAGCTGATCGCCGAAGAATCGATGCTTTTGAAATGTGGTGTTGGAGAAGACTCTTGAGAGTCCCTTATACTGCAAGGAGATCCAACCAGTCCATTCTAAAGGAGATCAATCCTGGATGTTCATTGGAGGGACTGATGCTAAAGCTGAAACTGCAATACTTTGGCCACCTCATGCGACGAGTTGACTCACTGGAAAAGACTCTGATGCTGGGAAAGGTTGGGGGCGAGAGGAGAAGGGGACGACAGAGAATGAGATGGCTGGATGGCATCACTGACTCTGTGGACATGAGTTTGAGTGAACTCCGGGAGTTGGTGATGGACAGGGAGGCCTGGCGTGCTGTGATTCATGGGGTCGCGGAGAGTCGGACACGACTGAGCGACTGAACTGAACTTAAACCACTTGAAACTTTGATTTGTAAGCACTTGGTGACAGAAGAGGAAATAACTCACAGAAGTTAGGAGTTCAGCACCCACAGGTGAATGGGCGGGTGCTATTTGGGCACCATTAAGGTAAAGGTATGAGTCGCTCGGTCGTGTCTGCCTCTTTGAGACCCCATGAACTGTAGCCCACCGGGCTCCTGTGTCCATGGAATTCTCCAGGCAAGAATACTGGAGTGGGTTGGCATTTCCTTCTCCAGGGGATCTTCCAAGCCCAGGGACTGAACCTAGGTCTCCTGCATTGCAGGTGGATTCTTTACCATCTGAGCCACCAGGGAATCCCCTTCTTATAACAATTAGTCAATGCTTGTATCCCTTAAGTACTTCCTTCAGAATTCTGATGGGAAGCAAACAGTCCCAATGCTATAAAATATATTTTCTGGAAGCTTTTAATATACTACCTATTCAGCTGAGTTGAGTTCAGTTCAGTCGCTCAGTCGTGTATAATTCTTTGTGACCCCATGAATCACGGCACACCAGGCCTCTCTGTCCATCACCAACTCCCAGAGTTCACTCAAACTCATGTCCATCGAGTCAGTGATGCCATCCAGCCATCTCATTCTCTGTCGTCCCCTTCTCCTCCTGCCCCCAATCCCTCCCAGCATCAGAGTCTTTTCCAGTGAGTCAACTCGTCCCATGAGGTGGCCACAGTACTGCAGTTTCAGCTTTAGCATCAGTCCTTCCAATGAACACCCAGGATTGATCTCCTTTAGAATGGACTGGTTGGATCTCCTTGCAGTCCAAGGGACTCTCAAGAGTCTTCTCCAGCACCACAGTTCAAAAGCATCAATTCTCCGGCAATCAGCTTTCTTCACAGTCCAACTCTCACAACCATACATGACCACGGGAAAAACCATAGCCTTGACTAGACGGACCTTGGTTGGCAAAGTGACGTCTCTGCTTTTTAATATGCTGTCTAGGTTGGTCATAACTTTCCTTCCAAGGAGTAAACGTCTTTTCATGGCTGCAGTCAGCATCTGCAGTGATTTTGGAGCCCCAAAAAATAAAGTCTGACACTGTTTCCACTGTTTCCTCATCTACTGCCCATGAAGTGATGGGACCAGATGCCATGATCTTAGTTTTCTGAATGTTGAGCTTCAAGCCAACCTTTTCACTGTCTTCTTTCACTTTCATCAAGAGGCTTTTTTGTTCCTCTTCACTTTCTGCCATAAGGGTGGTGTCATCTGCATATCTGAGATTATTGATATTTCTCCCATCAATCTTGATTCCAGCTTGTGCTTCTTCCAGCCCAGCATTCCTCATGATGTACTCTGCATATAAGTTAAATAAGCAAGGTGACAATATACAGCCTTGACGTACTCCTTTTCCTATTTGGAACCAGTCTGTTGTTCCATGTACAGTTCTGACTGTTGCTTCCTGACCTGCATACAGGTTTCTCAAGAGGCAGGTCAGGTGGTCTGGGATTCCCATCTCTTTCAGAATTTTCCACAGTTTGTTGTGATCCACACAGTCAAAGGCTTTGGCATATTTCTCTAGTCAAAAAAATGTGCTCATATATACTCAACAGCTTGCAAACACTGTTGTTGTTGGCCTATATGGCACGTTTGTGCAAGTGGGAAAAGATACCCCTCTGGGCTGATGAAGCAGGATGCAAATAAGCTCTATTTTTAGCCCCCAGGGACCCCTGAATGGGTGCCTTTGTGCAATATACAAAGTGCCTCTTACCCAGTGTCCCAGATTATGAAGCCGCCTCCTCTCTCTCCTCCCTGCTCCCTCCCTCCTGTGCGTGCTCACTCTCCCCTCAAATACTCCCCCAACTCCCCCTCCTGCTCTCCATCTCTCGGCGTCAGCAGCAGCACCTTCCGGTTAGTACAGTGGTATCTGTGTTTTTACCTTAAGCTTTAGCTGCATGAACTGTGAAGGGCGCTGTGCTGTGTAGGAATGTACAGCGTGTGCTCCGGAGCCCGGCGGACGGGTCTGACTCTCTACTCTGCTGCTCACTCGGCAGACCTTGTCCGTTTCCTTAATCTCTTTCACCCGCAATTTTCTTATACGCACAATGGCAACAATAATAGTACTCTCCTCATGGAAGTGTTGTGAAGATTAAATGAGTTAATACGCCTTAAACATTTTAAACAATCCCTCATATACAGGGCTTCTCAGGTGGCTCAAGTGGTAAAGAACCTGCTGGGCAATGCAGAAGAAACGGGAGACATGGGTTCAATCCTTAGCTAGGGAAGATCCCCTGGAGGAGGAAATGGCAGCCCACTCCAGTATTCTTGCCTGGAAAATTCCATGGACAGAGGGGCCTGGTGGGCTACAGTCCATGGGGTCACATAGAGTTGGACTTGACTGAGCACACACACACAATATGCAGTACTCTTTATGAAAATCTTTACTCATTATTTTTCTCATGCTTCCTAAACCTGAAAGTCACCATAAGAATCAAGCAAGATATCTAATCTATAGGGTGTCAATGTGGCAAACACAGTGGCCCCTGGGGACTCAGTGACCAAAAACCTGTTCCTGCACTGGACAGAATGAAGGGAATTGTTTCCTTTAGAACACGAACCCTAATGCGGAAAGGACCCCAGAAGGCTAGAGGCAGGAGGGCGCTCTAGAGAGTGGGAAGAAGGAAGGCTAATGTCCTGTCCAGGTTTTAAAGTTAGTGACCTTGTTAGGGACCCTCAGGGTCTTCCTGGGGAAGAACCACCCCCTCGCAGCCTCCTACATCTTCCACAAGTTCCAAAGAGCAAGTTTAACGAGAGAAGTAAGAAAATGCACAGACAAAGGAAAACATTCAAGCAAGGCAAAATAATAACAGCCATAAAACAAAGTCAAGAAACCTTAGTTCCTCCTCAAGGGCTACAGATAATATTCGGAGCCATATCCTTGAGTGATTTTGCAGATACTAAAACCCCCAGCAGACGGAAGCCGTTAGCTGCATGCTGACCCCCAGCACACAGATCCCAGAGAGGCTGGAACAGAAAGGCTGATGACTGAAGATTCCTAAACATCACCGCCAACCAACCAGAAAACTCTCCGTGGGCTCATCAGGCACTCTGCAACCCCATCACTAACGGTGCCGGGCATCAGTAGACTGGCTTTGCAGTACACTGGGCAAGCGGACCCAAGTTCAGTTTGGTAACAAGCGTACTATTCCAGGGTCGGATGGACAGTCAGTTGCTGTGGCCAGCTGAATAGCACCCCCCTCAAATATCCTACTTCCATACCTATAAATTACTTTACAAGCAAAAAGTAGGTTACTTGAACCAAAAAAAAAGTTACTTTACATGGCAAAAAGGATGTTGAAGATTGAGTTAAAGATTTTGAGATGGGTCAATTACCCTGGATTATTTGATTGGCTTAAATGTAATCACAAGGATCCTTATAAGCAAAAGAAGGAAAAAGAAAGATTTAAAGATGCTATGCTTCTGGCTTTGAAGATGGAGCCAACGAGCCACATGCCAAGGAAAGTGGGTGATCTCTAGAAACTGGAAAAGGTAAGAAAACCATTCACCTCTGGAGCATGCACAGAGAGAATGCAGTCCCTGGCAGCACCTTGATTTTTAGCCCATGAGGCATGCATTGGACTTTTGACCTACTGATTTGTAAAATAATAAATTTTTATTGTTTTAAGTTAGAAATTTATTACAGCATTAGTAAGAAATTAATACAGTTACCCAGTGCTTCCATGTCCTGAGAATTTTTACTAGTATGAAGATGCTGAGACACTAGGGGAGCCGGCCATGTCAACATTTGCTTAGCCAGAACCTCTGCAACATAATATATATAATACTTTTGGTCTCCTCTCCTAAATAATCCAAGAAAAGATTGGATCTCATTTTCAAGATTTGCTTGAAACATGCTCAATGTTTTCTGTGAGGTATGTGAATTCTTACTTTTCTCAGATTATAGAAAGATCTGCCCTCCTGCTAAGTAGAAGAAGAGGAAATATTTAAAATCAAGGGAATTCTTCTCTCAGGTCTAGTGTCTTTCAAGGGCAAGTCTACCCAGAAAATCAGTTGCTTTATCCCACACTAGGTATCAATGATGCCTGGCTCAGATGGTATAAAGGGTTCTAAATCACCAGATATCTTCCCATGCCTATTTTGATGCTGACTCAACAGTTTGGAGAGCCAAATTAATCTCTTAGCTCACCTCTCATCCCAACATAGCAAGATGCTTAGCACTGAGGATTCATTTACATTGTTCCCCTTTCCTTCATGTTCAGCTCTATCTTTTACCCAATTTCTTGATCTCTGAGCTATACAACAGGTGAGAAATCAGTAGCCACCACCTTTGCTCCAGCTAAGCATTTCCTAAGCAGCATTTCATTAAGTCCTGAAATTTGAGGTTCTTTCAAGAGACTAACCGTATGAAGTCCAGGATAGCTTTCAGCCTTAAGAAATGCACAGACGCCCTCACCACTGAAGATCAAATCCAAGTTGTCTGCCTTATAACACAGCAAATGTTAGCTGCTGTGTGATGATTTTATTCAATTCAATCCAACAACATTGACTGAGACCTCACTCTGGGCAAAGAATAATGATAATTAAGTTATACATGGCATTAGGGAAGCTGCTGACATTTGTGTTGATGATAGATACTAAAGAATTAACAAAATTAGAAGGCAAAACCTAAAAAGAATGACTGTGATGGTATAAAAGTAATACTAATTACAGTAATTTATGGGAACTGCTTATCACTAATGCCTAATTATTATGCAGCACAATCATGATTATGCATGCCATTAAATGTGTGTATGCGGTACTTTGGTATGTGTTGTATTAGATTAGATTAAAACAGTGAAATATACACATGCATGCTCAGTTCTCATAATGTGTTACCCATGCATTAATGTGTCATCTGCTCACAATTTTTAAAAATTAGTGAAAAATACTTAACCCATGAATTAGATAGTTTGGTTCTTGTATACCAGGGAAGCTATAAACTGATTAGGCACTTCATTTTTTTAAATGAATTCCTTATCATTGCCATCAAGAACTGTCCGTGTACTTTTCTCCCATTCTCCCAGCCTTCCTTATAAATAATTTTAATTTCCCCTCTCCAGCATTGTATTCTCAAATAAATACAACTCTGAGAGGCTCATTATCTTGATAGTCTACAGAGGGAATGAGATAGATAGAATGCCTGTGACCAACTCAGTGCAGTCATACCAATCCACTCTGCTGTTTGCAGATTACTTATCAATCAGACAAGAACACCGGGTCCCAATTACTTCAGGTTCAGATAAAATAACAGAGTAAGACAGTCTTAGTGTTGATGTGATTGAAGCATGCACATGGTGACTTTTATGTTCCATCCCAAAAATTCAATGAGAAATTCAGACACAAAGGGATTTAATGGTAAAGAGCAGCTTCAAATTCTACAAGACTGCATTCAGACTCAATTTATTACTTTTTCAACCAAGAAGTATTAGAGATCTATTGCGTGTCAGGCTCTGCACTACACCCTGGGAATGCAGAGGTTCATAAGACTTAATCCCCTGACAGGAAATTCATGGTCTAGTAGTAGGAGTTTCTGTGGGGCTCTATAGACATGCAGTGACAAAGCCACCGGTACTTCTTTTGCATACATGACCCTACTAGTATAAACAAGAAAAGAAGTATGAATCACTAACTTCTCAAGGCTGAAAAAGAAAATGGAACTGTATACCTTAAACACACACACACGCGCGCACACATGCATGTACCCACACACAGCACATATGTGTGCCTTTGTGTGCATAAGTGCTCAGTCATATCTGACTCTTTCTACCCTACGGACCATAGCCTGCCAGGCTCCTCTGTTTTGGGGGTTCTCCAGTCAAGAATACTGGAGGGGTTGCCATTTCCTCCTCCAGGGGCTCTTCAGTGGGTTGATGCAGGGATCCAACCCTTATATCCCCCCTCTCCTGCACTGGAGGTGGATTCCTCACCACTGAGCCACCTGGTAACCCATACGTGCATGCATATGTATATGTATATATGTGTAAGATGGCTTGCATCTGCTAATCCCAAACTCCCAATCCATCCTCCTCAGCTCTCTCTCCCCCTTGGCAACCGCAAGTCTGTTTTCCATGGCGGTGAGTCTGTTTCTGCCTTTGTTCATTTGTGTCATATTTTCTGAGTCCACACTCCTATTCTACTGATATTTCTCACTGGAACCTCAGTTCCGGAAACTCCAGCCTATTCCTCCTCATCCTACCCAGGTCCTTCCATCAGCCGGCCCTGAATTTAGTACTTCAGTACACTTTATCCTTTCCTTTAAACTCAGCTCCAGTTTCCCTTCTAAGTGAAACCTGCCTTTCACTTTAAGGGAGAGTATATACCATTTCTTGCAAACCACTGCAGTAAAAGCTATTTATCCCACTGTACCTGGCACTCAGGTAATCAGTCTATTAAATTCCCACCACTGTTTTGGCTGGCAGGCATGGCCCAGGATGATTAGATTGTCCCTAAGGGTGGGAAAATGTATACACATGATCTGATATAGTGTAAGCATCTGTGGGATGTGATTTTGCATCTGAAAAGATTTGGCTGACCATTAATATTCTACAGCCTCTCAATACTTTTTCTCATTTAGAGTTCATATCATCTATCAATGTGGCTATAATTGTGTAGCTTGTGCCATGTTCAAATGATGCCCATAGGGAGGAGCTGAAATCTAGTAAAAGTACCACTATCTAAAATCTGAGCTCTAGCCCAGGGCAGCATCAAGATTTTCCAATCTAGGAAGGTGACATATGAGTGGTTGTCATCCTGTTTTTTAAATCACCCGCTTCTCAATCTTATCACAATCCTGTGAACTCCTATGACTTACCCACATATGAATAAGCTTCCAGTCCATCACTTCTTATGACCACTAGTGGTAACTTTACCTCCATGTCAGTGGCCCCTAAAATGCCAGCTTCACTGGTCCCTAACTTCCTGGACTCCAGCACCCACCAGGTTCATTTCTTTTGGTCTGCCGCACCTTGAGGCTGTCTTTATTCGAAATCTCTGCACCTCCAAGTTCTAAAGCTCCGCATTTCCCCACCTTGACCGCGCCTTTCATCTCTCCAGGTCCTCTCCTCATCTGCTGTGCTGTACGCATTCTTTATACCTTCTGTTACGTAGTCCTTCAGTCTCTAATTCTACAATGCAGGTCCCTCTTTTCCAAGTTCACTGGCCTCTCTGCCTGGTCTTGCTCAGCTACTCTGCTCATTGTCACAATGCTCACTTGAATGATCGCATCATTTCCTCATATTGGTTCATTATATCCCAATCCTGAACAGGCTGCACTGACTCACACTTTTCACTCATGCTCACAAGCTGTTCACGTATTAGTGGGAAAATGTCACAGTCATTCGTACTGAAACTTCCTCCAAAAATTATCAATCAGGCCTTTAGTTCTGCTGCTCAGCAAAACATCATTCACTGCATTTCACCAAGAAGACATCTTTAAAATGTGTATCTCTATTTTCTTAACCGTAAACTGAGGGTAATGATATGTACACATGAAATACATAATCAAATAATATAAATTAACCCAGTCAGTATTTTACGCCTGTTTGAGTGTTCTATTCTGTTCTGTTCAGTCGCTCAGTCGTGTCCGACTCTTTGCGACCCCGTGGATTGTAGCCTACCAGGCTTATCCATCCATGGGATTTTCCAGGCAAGAATACTGGAGTGGGTTACCATTTCCTTCTCCAGGGGACCCAGGGATTGAACCCAGGTCTCCCGCATTGGAGGCAGACGCATTAACCCCTGAGCCACCAGGGAAGCTTAGAATGTTAAGTATCTATTCCTTTCTTAGGCTGTAAGAATGAGACCGAGACAAACCTAAAATTTAGACCTACTGGAAGCTGCTCCAAATATCGTGGTCCACTCATCAAATATCATTGAAATAATCAGAAAAATGTCTGTGTTTTTCACCAGTAAGCAGACAAGCAGGCATGTGGACTCAGACTTGAAGAGTGTGGAGAATCTACAGGAGTATAAAAATAGGCAATTTTTACAGCTGTGCATTTGTGCAAATGTTCATATTGTGAATATCTGTATTCTTTTCCATTAAGCGATGCTTTACAAACTTGATACCTATTTGAATCTTTTCATCATCACATTACACTACTATGATAAATAGTACTCTACCATCTCTCCCTCAAAATGGCATTCCATCTGCAAATATATACTTTTCTGACTCTCAACTCTTGAAGAAAATTTTTTTGAACTCTGAATTGTGACTTATTTTTATCCCAGCTTACTTTCCAGAATTTATTAAAAAGTGCCTTGTGTCTTCATTCTTTTCTTCACTGCTGGATCTCTTCCATGAGGCAATAGATTTTTCATCACCATTTAATGTTCTAAAAACTATACATTTATGATTCAGTCCCCAGTTGGAGATTTCCAGACTACAAATGAAAGCCACTTCCTCTGTAAAGCTATTTTTCTTATTCCCAAATTGACAGTAATTATTCCATCCCTTGAAATATTAATAGTGATTAACTCTCTCAAAATTCTGAACAGCTCTTCAACCACAGATAACTATAAAATGGAATATAACGTGAAACGTCCACAGTAGCTATCATTCCTTTAAAAAAAGTTATCTATGGTTATTGACTTTGATAATGGCAAACAGTGTACATTCAATAAAATTGCTGTGTGGATCAAATTCCAATTGAGTTCACTAAAAACAGAAAGAGTAGGTTGTTTTGGTTAGGTAATAACAACGCTCCAAAGGTTTTCTCCTCCCTATCTACTGAACTGATCCACTGTTTTGGTTCCAGAGAAAAGACAAAGACAAATCTTAATATTTATTTCCATTTGAAGGAAGAAATTATCTTTTTGTACTATAAATATTTAAATTCTGACACATAATATGTGGATATTTTTCTCCACATTGACCAATTCTCGAACTCTAGCTGTTAGTTAGTTCAGTTGCTCAGTCGTGGACATCACCAGATGGTCAACACCGAAATCAGATTGATTATATTCTTTGTAGCCAAAGATGGAGAAGCTCTATACAGTTAGCGAAAACAAGACCAGGAGCTGACTGGCTCAGATCATGAACTCTTTATTGCGAAGTTCAGACTTAAATTGAAGAAAGTAGGGAAAACTACTAGACCATTCAGATATGACCTCAATCAAATCCCTTATGATTATACAGTGGAAGTGAGAAATAGATTTAAGGGACTAGATCTGATTGATAGAGTGCCTGATGAACTCTGGACGGAGGTTCGTGACATTGTACAGGAGACAGGGATCAAGACCATCCCCATGGAAAAGAAATGCAAAGAGCGAAATGGCTGTCTGAGGAGGCCTTACAAATAGCTGTGAAAAGAAGAGAAGTGAAAAGGAAAGATATAAGCATCTGAATGCAGAGTTCCAAAGAATAGCAAGGAGAGATAAGAAACACTTCCTCAGTGATCAATGCAAAGAAATAGAGGAAAACAACAGAATAGGAAAAACAAGAGACCTCTTCAAGAAAATCAGAGATTCCAAGGGAACATTTCATGCAAAGATGGGCTCGAAAAAGGACAGAAATGGTATGGACCTAACAGAAGCAGAAGATATTAAGAAGAGGTGGCAAGAATACACAGAAGAACTGTACAAAAAAGATCTTCACGACCAAGATAGTCACGATAACGTGATCACTGACCTAGAGCCAGACATCTTGGAATGTGAAGTCAAGTGGGCCTTAGAAAGCATCACTACTAACAAAGCTAGTGGAGGTGATGGAATTCCAGTTGAGCTATTTCAAGTCTTGAAAGATGATGCTGTGAAAGTGCTGCACTCAATATGCCAGCAGATTTGGAAAACTCAACAGTGGCCACAGGACTGGAAGAGGTCAGTCTTCATTCCAATCCCAAAGAAAGGCAATGCCAAAGAATGCTCAAACTACCGCACAATTGCACTCATCTCACACGCTAGTAAAGTCATGCTCAAAATTCTCAAAGTCAGGCTTCAGCAGTATGTAAACCGTGAACTCCCAGATGTTAAAGCAGGTTTTAGAAAAGGCAGAGGCACCAGAGATCAAATTGCCAACATCCGCTGGATCATGGAGAAAGCAAGGGAGTTTCAGAAAAACATCTATTTCTGCTTCATTGACTATGCCAAAGCCTTTGACTGTGTGGATCACAATACACTGTGGAACATTCTGAAAGAGATGGGAATCCCAGACCACCTGACCTGCCTCTTGAGAAACCTGTATGCAGGTCAGGAAGCAACAGTTAGAACTGGACATGGAACAACAGACTGGTTCCAAATAGGAAAAGGTGTACGTCAAGGTTGTATATTGTCACCTTGCTTATTTAACTTATATGCAGAGTATATCATGAAGAACGCTGGGCTGGAAGAAGCACAAGCTGAAATCAAGATTGCTGGGAGAAATATCAATAATCTCAGATATGCTGATGACACTACCCTTATGGCAGAAAGTGAAGAGGAACTCAAAAGCCTCTTGATGAAAGTGAAAGAGGAGAGTGAAAAGGTTGGTTTGAAGCTCAACATTCAGAAAACAAAGATCATGGCATCTGGTCCCATCACTTCATGGGAAATAGATGGAAAAACAGTGGAAACAGTGTCAGACTTTATTTTTTTGGGCTCCAAAATCACTGCAGATGCTGACTGCAGCCATGAAATTAAAAGACGCTTGCTCCTTGGAAGGAAAGTTATGACCAACCTTGATAGTATATTAAAAAGCAGAGACATTACTTTGCCAACCAAGGTCCGTCTAGTCAAGGCAATGGTTTTTCCCGTGGTCAAGTATGGATGTGAGAGTTGGACTGTGAAGAAGGATGATCACCGAAGAATCGATGCTTCTGAACTGTGGTGCTGGAGAAGACTCTTGAGAGTCCCTTATACTGCAAGGAGATCCAACCAGTCCGTTCTAAAGGAGATCAATCCTGGATGTTCATTGGAGGGACTGATGCTAAAGCTGAAACTGCAATACTTTGGCCACCTCATGCGACGAGTTGACTCACTGGAAAAGACTCTGATGCTGGGAAAGGTTGGGGGTGGGAGGAGAAGGGGACGACGGAGGATGAGATGGCTGGATGGCATCACCGACTCTGTGGACATGAGTTTGAGTGAACTCCGGGAGTTGGTGATGGACAGGGAGGCCTGGCGTGCTGTGATTCATGGGGTCGTGGAGAGTCGGACACGACTGAGTGACTGAACTGCACTGAACTGAACTGAATTAAGTTGGTCATAACTTTTCTTCCAAGAAGTAAGCGTCTTTTAATTTCATGGCTGCAATCAGCATCCGCAGTTTTGGGAGCCCAAAAAAATAAAGTCTGACACTATTTCCACTGTTTCCCCATCTATTTCCCATGAACCTGCAATTCAATTTTGATACTGTCTACAAATAGACATCACCAGATGGTCAACACTGAAATCAGATTGATTATATTCTTTGCAGCCAAAGATGCAGAAGCTCTATACAGTTAGCGAAAACAAGACCAGGAGCTGACTGTGGCTCAGATCATGAACTCCTTATTGCCAAATTCAGACTTAAATTGAAGAAAGTAGGGAAAACCACTAGACGATTCAGATAGGACCTAAATCAAATCCCTTATGATTATACAGGGGAAGTGAGGAATAGATTTAAGGGACTAGATCTAATAGATAGAGTGCCTGATGAACTCTGGACGGAGGTTCATGACATTGTACAGGAGACAGGGACCAAGACCATTCCCATGGAAAAGAAATGCAAAAAAGCAAAATGGCTGTCTGAGGAGGCCTTACAAATAGTTGTGAAAAGAAGAGAAGTGAAAAGCAAAGGAGAAAAGGAAAGATATAAGCATCTGAATGCAGAGTTCCAAAGAACAGCAAGGAGAGATAAGAAAGCCTTCCTCAGTGATCAATGCAAAGAAATAGAGGAAAACAACAGAATAGGAAAAACAAGAGAGCTCTTCAAGAAAATTAGAGATTCCAAGGGAAGATTTCATGCAAAGATGGGCTCAATAAAGGACAGAAATGGTATGGACCTAACAGAAGCAGAAGATATTAAGAAGAGGTGGCAAGAATACACAGAAGAACTGTACAAAAAAGATCTTCACGACCAAGATAGTCACGATAACATGATCATTGACCTAGAGCCAGACATCTTGGAATGTGAAGTCAAGGGGGCCTTAGAGAGCATCACTACTAACAAAGCTAGTGGAGGTGATGGAATTCCAGTTGAGCTATTTCAAATCCTGAAAGAGGATGCTGTGAAAGTGCTGCACTCAATATGCCAGCAGATTTGGAAAACTCAGCAGTGGCCACAGGACTTTATTCCAATCCCAAAGAAAGGCAATGCCATAGAATGCTCAAACTACCATACAATTGCACTCATCTCACACGCTAATAAGGTCATGCTCAAAATTCTCCAAGCCAGGCTTCAGCAATATGTGAACCGTGAACTCCCAGATGTTCAAGCAGGTTTTAGAAAAGGCAGAGGCACCAGAGATCAAATTGCCAACATCTGCTGGATCATGGAGAAAGCAAGAGTTCCAGAAAAACATCTATTTATGATTTATTGACTATGCCAAAGACTTTGACTGTGTGGATCACAATAAACTGTGGAAAATTCTGAAAGAGATGGGAATCCCAGACCACCTGACCTGCCTCTTGAGAAACCTGTATGCAGGGCAGGAAGCAACAGTCAGAACTGGACATGGAACAACCGACTGGTTCCAAATAGGAAAAGGAGTGCGTCAAGGCTGTATATTGTCACCTTGCTTATTTAACTTATATGCAGAGTACATTATGAGGAACTCTGGGCTGGAAGAAGCACAAGCTGGAATCAAGATTGCCAGGAGAAATATCAATAACCTCAGATATGCTGATGACACTACCCTATGGCATAAAGTGAAGAGGCACTCAAAAGCGTCTTGATGAAAGTGAAAGAGGAGAGTGAAAAGGTTGGCTTGAAGCTCAACATTCAGAAAACAAAGATCATGGCATCTGGTCCCATCACTTCATGGGAAATAGATGGAAAAACAGTGGAACAGTGTCAGACTTTATTTTTGGGGGCTCCAAAATCACTGCAAATGCTGATTGCAGCCATGAAATTAAAAGACGCTTACTCCTTGGAAGGAAAGTTATGACCAACCTTGATAGTATATTAAAAAGCTGAGACATTACTTTGCCAACCAAGGTCTGTCTAGTCAGTTCAGTTCAGTTCAGTTCAGTCGCTCAGTCGTGTCCGACTCTCCGCGACCCCATGAATCACAGCACGCCAGGCCTCCCTGTCCATCACCAACTCCCGGAGTACACTCAAACTCATGTCCACAGAGTCGGTGATGCCATCCAGCCATCTCATTCTCCGTCGTCCCCTTCTCCTCCCGCCCCCAACCTTTCCCAGCATCAGAGTCTTTTCCAGTGAGTCAACTCGTCTCATGAGGTGGCCAAAGTATTGGAGTTTCAGCTTTAGCATCAGTCCCTCCAATGAACATCCAGGATTGATCTCCTTTAGAATGGACTGGTTGGATCTCCTTGCAGTATAAGGGACTCTCAAGAGTCTTCTCCAGCACCACAGTTCAGAAGCATCGATTCTTCGGCGATCAGCTTTCTTCACAGTCCAACTCTCACATCCATACATGACCACGGGAAAAACCATTGCCTTGACTAGACGGACCTTGGTCGGCAAAGTAATGTCTCTGCTTTTTAATATACTATCAAGGTTGGTCATAACTTTCCTTCCAAGGAGCAAGCGTCTTTTAATTTCATGGCTGCAATCAGCATCTGCAGTGATTTTGGAGCCCAAAAAAACAAAGTCTGACACTGTTTCCACTGTTTTTCCATCTATTTCCCATGAAGTGATGGGACCAGATGCCATGATCTTTGTTTTCTGAATGTTGAGCTTCAAGCCAACCTTTTCACTCTCCTCTTTCACTTTCATCAAGAGGCTTTTGAGTTCCTCTTCACTTTCTGCCATAAGGGTAGTGTCATCTGCATATCTGAGGTTATTGATATTTCTCCCAGCAATCTTGATTCCAGCTTGTGCTTCTTCCAGCCCAGCGTTCCTCATGATGTACTCTGCATATAAGTTAAATAAGCAAGGTGACAGTATACAACCTTGACGCACTCCTTTTCCTATTTGGAACCAGTCTGTTGTTCCATGACCGGTTCTAACTGTTGCTTCCTGCCCTGCATACAGGTTTCTCAAGAGGCAGGTCAGGTGGTCTGGGATTCCCATCTCTTTCAGAATGTTCCACAGTTTATTGTGATCCACACAGTCAAAGGCTTTGGCATAGTCAATGAAGCAGAAATAGATGTTTTTCTGAAACTCTCTTGCTTTCTCCATGATCCAGCGGATGTTGGCAATTTGATCTCTGGTGCCTCTGCCTTTTCTAAAACCTGCTTGAACATCTGGGAGTTCACGGTTTACATAATGCTGAAGCCTGGCTTGGAGAATTTTGAGCATGACTTTACTAGCGTGTGAGATGAGTGCAATTGTGCGGTAGTTTGAGCATTCTTTGGCATTGCCTTTCTTTGGGATTGGAATGAAGACTGACCTCTTCCAGTCCTGTGGCCACTGCTGAGTTTTCCAAATCTGCTGGCATATTGAGTGCAGCACTTTCACAGCATCATCTTTCAAGACTTGAAATAGCTCAACTGGAATTCCATCACCACCACTAGCTTTGTTCGTAGTGATGCTTTCTAAGGCCCACTTGACTTCACATTCCAAGATGTCTGGCTCTAGGTCAGTGATCACATTATCGTGACTATCTTGGTCGTGAAGATCTTTTTTGTACAGTTCTTCTGTGTATTCCTGCCACCTCTTCTTAATATCTTCTGCTTCTGTTAGGTCCATACCATTTCTGTCCTTTATCGAGCCCATCTTTGCATGAAAAGTTCCCTTGGAATCTCTAATTTTCTTGAAGAGGTCTCTTGTTTTTCCTATTCTGTTGTTTTCCTCTATTTCTTTGCATTGATCACTGAGGAACTGTCTAGTCAAGGCTATGGTTTTTCCTGTGGTCATGTATGGATGTGAGAGTTGGACTGTGAAGAAAGCTGATCACCGAGGAATTGATGCTTTTGAACTGTGGTTTTGGAGAAGACTCTTGAGAGTCCCTTGGACTGCAAGGAGATCCAACCAGTCCATTCTAAAGGAGATCAAACCTGGATGTTCATTGGAAGTACTGATGCTAAAGCTGAAACTGCAATATTTTGGCCAGCTCATGCGACGAGTTGACTCACTGGAAAAGACTCTGATGCTGGGAAAGTTTGGCGGCGGGAGGAGAAGGGGACAACAGAGAATGAGATGGCTGGATGGCATCACCGACTCGATTGACATGAGTTTGAGTGAACTCCGGGAGTTGGTGATGGACAGGGAGGCCTGGCGTGCTGTGATTCATGAGGTCACGAAGAGTCGGACATGACTGAGCGACTGAACTGAACTGATCCTGCAGGCTAAGGACTAACTCCCAAGGACAGGTTTCCCCCACTTCAGATGCCCATTGCAAGCCCAGACCAGCCAACTTCTAACTGAGTGTATACAAATCAGAGGTTCCTACAACCCTCTCCTTGGGTTGGATAATTTACTGGAACATCTCAGAGACCTTAGGGAAACAAGCATACCAGTTTATTAAATAATAAGGGATATAGATGAACATTCAGATGAAGAGGTATATAGAGAAAATTCTGGAAGGGTCCTCAGTACAGGAGCTTCTTTTCCTGTGAAGTTTGGGTCCACCACTCTCCCAGGACATGGATGTATTCAGCATCTGGAAGCTCTCTCAACCCATGCTTAGGGGACATTTATGGAGGCTTCATCAAACAGGCATGCTGTCGTTCAGTCGTTCAGTCATGTCTGACTATTTGCGATCCCAAGGACTGCAGCACACCAGGCTTGCCTGTCCTTCACCATCTCCCAGAGTTAGCTAAAACTCAAGTCCATTGAGTAGGTGATACTATCCAACCATCTCACCCAAATAGACATGATCACTTTTTAACTCAATGTCCAGCCCATTTCCCCTCCCCTGTGGATAGACTATGGGACTGAAAATTAGAAGTTTCTAGTCATGGTTTGCCTTGGAAAAGAATTGAAATCATTTTCTGTTTTTGAGATTGTACCCCAAAATGGCATTTTGGACTCTTGTTGACTATGAGGGCCACTCCATTTCTTCCAAGGGATTCTTGTCCACAGTAGTAGATAATAATTGTCATCTGAATTAAATCCACTCTTTCTGGTCCACTTTAGTTCACTGTTTCCTAAAATGTTGATGTTCACTCTTGCCGTCTCCTGTTTGACCACTTCCAATTTACCTTGATCCATGGATCTAACTTTCCAGATTCCTATGGATCATTGTTCTTTACAGCCTCGGACTTTACTTTCACAGATAGACACGCCCACAACTGGGTGCTGAATCCGCTTTGGCTCAGACTTTTCATTCTTCTAGAGCTCTCTCTCTCTCTCTGCTCTTCTTCAGTAGCATATTGAGCACCTATTAACCTGCAGAGTTCATCTTTCCGTTCCGTTCCAGTTCCGTTCCATCGCTCAGTCGTGTCCGACTCTTTGCGACCCCGTGAACTGTAGCCTACCAGGCTTCTCCATCCATGGGATTCTCCAGGCAAGCATATTGGAGTGGGTTACCATTTCCTTCTCCAGGGGATCTTCCCAACCCAGGGATCGAACCCGGGTCTCCAGCATTGGAGGCAGACACTTTAACCTCTGAGCCACCAGGGAATCAGTGTCCTATATTTTTGCCTTTTCATTCTGTTCATAGGGTTCTCAAGGCAAGGATACTGAAGTGATCTGCAATTTCCTTCTCCAGTGGACCACGTTTTGTCAGAACTGTCCACCACGGCCCATCAGTCTTGGGTGACCCTACACAGCATGGCTCATAGCTTCATTAAGCGAGACAAGGTTATGATCCATGTGGTCAGTTTGGTTAGTTTCCTGTGATTGTGGTTTTCATTCTGTCTGCCCTTCGATGGATGAAGATATGAGACTTGTGGATGCTTCCTGATGGGAGGGACTTACTGTGGGCAAAACTGAGTCTTGCTCTGGTGGGCAAGGCCATGCTCAGTAAATCTTTAATCCAATTTTCTGCTGACGGGTGGGGCCGTGTTCCCTCCCTGTAGTTTTGCCTGAGGCCAAACTATGGTAGGAATAATAGACCTTCTTCAAAAGGACTGATGTCAGCGCGCCCATCACCCAGGACTGTTGTAATGAGTGCTCCTGACCCCCCAGCCTGCACACTCCCAGGCAAGTCTGGCTCAGCCTCTTGTGGGGTCACTGTTCCTTTCTCCTGGGTCCTGGTGTGCACAAGATTTTGTTTCAGCCCTCCCAGAGTCTCCATTTCCCCAGTCCTGTGGAAGTTCCGTAATCAAACCCCACTGGTCTTCAAAGTCAAATTCCCTGGAGGTGCTCAGTCCCTTTGACTCATCTCATCCCCAGGTTGAGAAGTTTCAAAAATGACAGAATGATCTCTGTTCCTTTCCAAGGCAAATCATACAATATCACAGTAATCCAAGTCTATGCCCCAACCACTAATGCTGAAGAAGCTAAAGTTGTAGAACTAACAATAATAAAAAGAGAAAAAGATGTCCTTTTCATCACAGGGGACTGGAATGCAGAGTAGGAAGTCAAGAGATACCAGGAATAACAGGCAAGTTTCCTTGGAGTACAAAATCAAGAAGGGCAAACGTAAATAGAGTTTTGCTAAGAGAACTCAATGGTCATAGCAAACACCCTCTCCCAACAACACAAGAGATGAATCTACACATGGACATCACCAGATGGTCAATACTGAAATCAGATTGATTACATTTTTGCTGCCAAAGATGGAGAAGCGCTATGCAATCCACAAAAACAAGACCAGGAGCTGACTGTGGCTCAGACCATGAACTCCTTATTGCAAAATTCAGACTTAAACTGAAGAAAATAGGGAAAACCACTAGGACATTCAGGTATGGATTAAGTCAAATTCCTTACAATTATGCAGTGGAAGTGACAAATAGGTTCAAGGGATTAGATCTGATAGGCAGAGTGCCTGAAGAACTATGGACAGAGGTTTGTAACATGGTACACAAGGCAATGATCAAAACCATCCCTATGAAAAAGAAATGCAAAAAGGCAAAATGGTTGTCTGAGGAGGCCTCACAAATAGCTGAGAAAAGAAGAGAAGCTAAAGGCAACAGAGAGAAGAAAAGATATACCCATGTAAATGGAGAATTTCAAAGAATAGGAAGGAGAGACAAGAAAGCCTTTGTAAGTGAACCATGCACAGAAACAGAGGAAAACAGTAGAATGGAAAAGACTATAGATCTCCGGAAGAAAGTTAGAGATACCAAGGGAACATTTCATGCCAAGATGGGCACAGTAAAGGATAGAAACGGTAAGGACATAACAGAAGCAGAAAATATTAAAACAGATGGCAAGAATATACAGAAGAACCGTACAAAAAAGATTTTAATGAAAGATCTTAATAACCCAGATAATCACAATGGTGTGATCACTCACCTAGAGCCAGATATCTTGGACTGCAAAGTCAAATGAGCCTTAGGAAGTATTACTACGAACAAAGCAGGTGGAGGTATTGAATTCCAGCTAAGCTATTTCAAACCCTAAAAGATGATGCTGTTAAAGTTCTGCACTCAATGTGTGAGCAAATTTGGAAAACTCAGCAGTGGCCACAAGACTGGAAAAGGTGAGTATTCCAATCCGAAAGAAGGGCAAGACCAAAGAATATTCAAACTACCGCACAATTGCACTCATCTCACTCGCTATCAAAGTAATGCTCAAAATCCTCCAGGCTAGGCATCAACAGTACATGAATTGAGAACTTCCAGATATACAACTTGAATTTAGAAAAGTCAGAGAAACCAGAGATCAAATTGCCAACATCCATTGGTTCATAGGAAAATCAAGAGATTTCAAAAAAACATGTATTTCTGCTTCACTGACTATGCCAAAGCCTTTGACTGTGTGGATCACAACAAACTGTGGAAAAATCCTAAAGAGATGGGAATACCATACCACCTTGCCTGCCTCCTGAGAAACCTGTAAGCAGGTCAAGAAGCAACTGTTAGAACCAGATATGGAACAACAGACTGGTTCCAAATAGGAAAAGGAAGGCTGTTTATTGTCACTCTGCTTATTTAACTTTTATGCAGAGTACATCATGCAAAATGCTGAGCTGGATAAAGCAGAAGCTGGAATCAAGATTGCCAGGAAAAATATCAATAACCTCACATATGCAGATGATACCACTCATCGCAGAAAGAGAAGAGAAATTAAAGAGCCTCTTGATGAAGGTGAAAGAGTAGAGTGAAAAAGCTGGCTTAAAACTTAACATTTGAAAAATGAAGATCATGGCATCTGGTTCCATCACTTCATGGCAAATAGATGGGGAAACAATGTAAACAACGACAGACTTTATTTTCTTGGTCCCAAATCACCGCAGGTGATGACTGCAGTCATGAAATTTAAAAGACGCTTGCTCCTTGGAAGAAAAGTTATGACCAACCTAGACAGCATATTAAAAAGCAGAGACATTACTTTGCCGACAACGGTTCGTACTGTTAAAGCTATGCTTTTCTCCAGTAGTCATGTATGGATGTGAGAGCTGAACCATAAAAAGGCTGAGCACTAAAGAATTTATGCTTTTAAACTGTGCTGTTGGAGAGGACTCTTAGCAGTTCCTTGGACAGCAAAGTGATAAAAACAGTCAATCTTAAAGGAAATCAATCCTGAATATTCATTGAAAAGACTGATGCTGAAGCTGAAGTTCCAATATTTTGGCCACCTGATACAAAGACCCGATTCATTAGAAAAGATCCTGATTCTGGGAAAGATTGAAGGCAGGAAGAGAAGGGGATGACAGAGGATGAGATGTTTGGATGGCATCACTGACTCAATGGACATGATTTTGAACAAGCTCCAGGAGATGGTGAAGGACAGGGAAGGTTGGCGTGCTGTAGCCCAAGGGGTCACAAAGAGTCCGACATGACTGAACATCTGAACAATAGCAAAGTCATAGTTTTGTCTTTCTGGTGAGGAGCCCTCTTCCAGGAATTATCCATGCAGCCACCAAAATTCACCTCATTAGAACCAAAGCTGCTGCTATCACCCAGGAAATTTGCCGAGATTTAGGATGTCTGTGTAAATTACTCACATCATTCCCATCCCTCTCAAATTACAAGGAATTTAGGAGCTCTGTGTCAAAAAAAGAAAAAAGATGATGAGACCAAGCACACATTTCTCAGTATGTCACAGTCCATCCTTTGGTTTCTGACCCTGGAAAGTTTGAGCAGAACAATATACAATTCAAAAGCCACTGGCACATTACTAGAATCCTAGCCAGTCTTTATAATCTAGTTCATCGTCATAAGAAAATGTCTTCTAGGGTGATGTCACTCAGGTTCGTAAACTTGCGTTTCATTTGTCAGCTTCCAAATGTTAAAGTGGTCTCAGCAATAGATGAATGTCCTCCTCTCAGGCAATAGGTGCAACTGAGGTGAAAAACGAGATCATCTCTTGCTCTTAGCCTCGTCCAAGGTGTCAGTGTGATATTGGATTGCCCACATTCACCTAACCCATTTAGTCATTGCTTCATCCTCTGCTACTCATTCTCTCCATGTTTATCATACGTTTCTATCTCTGGAAGGAGTGTTAAGGACAGCCGTTGTACTGGTCTAGATTGCAGGCAGCAAGACTCTTTGAGCATACTATTCTCTTAATTTTAAACATAAACAGGTTAAGAGGTAAAGCATCAAAAATGAAGCCAAAATAGGGCAAATTTGATAAATGCTTAAATTCATGCCAAATTATTAAGCAAAGCAGAATTTGAGTAGGAGGGATATTTTCCAAGGCCATGATGTATATCTTTGAAGTGTTGTACCTTTCAAAATCTGAACTATACTGGCTTTATGGAATTAACTATAACAGTAATAACTGTCTTCAAAATAGTTCATTAAAGAATTACTAACCAAGACTCTTGACAGTCCCTTGGACTGCAAGGAAATCCAACCAGTCCATTCTAAAGGAGATCAATCCTGGGTGTTCACTGGAAGGACTGATGCTAAAGCTGAAACTGCAATACTTTGGCCACCTCATGCGATGAGCTGACTCACTGGAAAAGAGTCTGATGCTGGGAAGGACTGGGGGCAGGAGGAGAAGGGGACAACAGAGAATGAGATGGCTGGATGGTAGCACCGACTTGATGGACATGAGTTTGAGGGAACTCCGGGATTTGGTGATGGACAGGGAGGCCTGGCGTGCTGTGATTCATGGGGTCGCAAAGAGTCGGACACGACTGAGCGACTGAACTGAACTGAACTGAACCTATATGTGGAGCCACATTCTGAAGTCTAAGCACTGAAGTTGTATGCCACCAAGCCACAAAAGGAAACTAGAGACTGACCTCAATCCTATGTAACTGATGACATTTCTCTATCAATTATCCATGCTTAAAAACTGAAAGTTCATGCTTTTCTTCAAATTCCTTTAACTTTTAATCTAAATATAGCGGAAGGCTAAGCCCGACAAAATTTAGCTGACAAGATTAATATTTTTATTTTAATATTAAGTTGACAAGATTAATATTTTTAATTTGCTTTGATTTCTTCTAAAGAAGGAAATGTTTAAGCATGACAGTCTAATAGCGTCCTGAGGAAGGGAAATAGATGCTAGCCAGGAAAATATGGGCTCTTCAGTAATACTTCTGATAAGCTTCCATGCCTATGAATCTCCTGGGCCTGTTAAATGACTTTAGGATTTATGGAAAAGCAAAGTATCTAAATGATAATATGGTGTTACCATTCACTTTGAGATACAAAAGTCCAAGAAAAATGTAAATGACCTAGAATATGTCGGGGGAAATTTATAAGTGAAACTTTTGAATAAATTATAATAAAAACTATATATAAGAATTAGAATATTGATATAAAACCATGCACTTTTTTAAGATATGACTCTCCAAGTTATCCAGAGGGGGAAAAATATTTAAATCTGAGAACTCAGGTCATTATAAGCACATTTATACTTATAATTTCAGAATGTATCAGTTCATAGTTTCAGAGCTTATCTTTGAAAAGAGAAAGGTAATTTTCAGGTCAAACAGTATTTTAATGCAAATATTTATTCACTCAATCAGAACCCACCCAAAATAAACAGAAGAATATAAAGTGCTGAAAATTTAAGAAGGAGTGTGATCCTTTTGCCATAAAATTTGAATTTGGGGGCCAGATATTAGTACCAAAGGGACTTCCTATTGTCTGAATGAGTGTCCCCCTCAGAATTCATGTGAAACCCTCATGCCGAATGTGACAGTATTGGGAGTTACAGCCCTAGGGAGATGCTTAGGTCATGTGGGTGGGGCCCTCAAGAATGGGGTTAGAGCCCTTATAAGAGACTCCACACCCAAGAGAGCTCTCTAGACCTTTCCTCTGTCTGTGATCACAGCAAGAAGACATTTATGAACTAGGAAACACGCCCTCACTAAACACAGAATCTGACCAAGCAGGTACACTCTATGTAAGGCCCAGATTACCCTGCTCTTGCCCAGAGACTCCTGAATTAATAAAGCAGCACCACAAAGTTAGGGCTTCCCCAGTGGCTCAGCAGTAAAGAATCTTCCTGGAGACATGAGTTCGATCCCTGGGTCAGGAAGATCCCCCAAAGGAGGGCATAACAATCCATTCCAGTATTCTTGCCTGGAGAATCCCATGGACAGAGAAGTCTGGTGGGCTACAACCAATAGGGTTACAAAGAGTCAGACATGACTGAAGTCACT
The DNA here is from genome assembly GCF_049115385.1 of Moschus berezovskii. Lineage (NCBI taxonomy): Eukaryota > Metazoa > Chordata > Mammalia > Artiodactyla > Moschidae > Moschus > Moschus berezovskii. The sequence goes on from NC_142468.1 coordinate 9,887,290, forward strand.
GAGCATGGCCATAAACTCGACTTATTTAGTTATCAGATTCTAAATTAAAGATAAATGGATAAAATAAATATATGAAAACTGACAAGCATTGTAACAGGCAAGCATCCTTTGTTCCTTTCCGCAAAGTCACTACTCCATAGCCCTTTCTGACTCCACCTTCCCAAGGCAAACCATGTGACTTGACTGACAGGTGAGTCTTTGAAGAATAAACTGAGTGAATGAAACACAGATTTCTCTTTTTTGCTCTTGAAAGTGAGAGTGAGCTGACCGCAAGAATAAGTTTCCCTCTTCTCCTTCACACAGCAATGTGCAAATTGTATTCTCTCACTGCTGCTGCTGCTAAGTCACTTCAGTCGTGTCCGACTCTGTGTGACCCCATAGACGGAAGCCCATCAGGCTCCCCCGTCCCTGGGATTCTCCAGGCAAGAACACTGCAATGGGTTGCCATTTCCTTCTCCAATGTGTGAAAGGGAAAGTGAAGTCACTCAGTCGTGTCTGACCCTTAGCGACCCCACGGACTGCAGCCTACCAGGATCCTCCATCCATGGGATTTTCTAGGCAAGAGTACTGGAGTGGTGTATTCTCTCACTGCTGCTGCTACTGCTGCTAAGTCACTTCAGTCGTGTCCGACTCTGTGTGACCCCATAGACGGAAGCCCACCAGGCTGCCCCGTCCCTGGGATTCTCCAGGCAAGAACACTGGAGTGGGTTGCCATTTCCTTCTCCAACATTCTCTCACTACAAAGCAATAAATCTAGAAAATAACATTTAGGGGGGAAATGGGAAGAGTATACATTGAGGGTGTTCATTTTGGGAAAATTCTTCCACCTGAGCAATCATGATTTGTGTACTTTTCAAATAAACTTTCATCAAAGTATTTAAGTACCAAAGTATCAAATTATGCATCATAATCCAAAATTTAGGACATGAATTATCAAAACAACAAATGTGACCTTGACTGTATTTAGTGGCAAAAGCACAACTGTAAATGCTTTTAAGGAAGAAAGAATATACTAGACACTTAATGTAAGAGCTTATAAAAAGAATGCCAAACATACAATTTAGCAAAAATAGAAGGTAGGAATTGATAAAATATTGGCATATAAATAAACGAGTTAGGAAGTTACAAACAGAATAGCCAAAGCATTTATTTCAAAGTCAGTTCCTTGGAAAAAATAAAGCCCCCAGATCAGATAAGCCACAAGCTGGCCTAATCAAGAAAACAGGGTGGAAACACAAAAACAGTAATAAAAAGAAATTAGAAATCAGGAAGGGTTTTAAAAGATATGGTTACAGTTTTAGATCACAGAAAATACACATGTGTGTTTATTAGACAACCATTTACAGTGGTGGAAACATGGAAACAACCCAAATTTCCAATAGGAGGGAATTAACTATTTAATACTGGTACTTTTAATTAACTATTTAATACTGGTACTTTTCTGTAATAGAATACAACTATTGAACTGATGTAAGTCATAGTTTTATCTGTCCACAAGAATTTTATATGTGTCATGAAACAAAATGCTAGCTTTAGGACTCCCCTGGTCGTCCAGCGATTAAGATTCCACACTTCCAGTGCAAGGGGAATGGGTTCAATCCCTGATTGGGGAACTAAGATCCCAAACACTGCCCAGCATGGCCAAAAAACAAAAATCAATGAAAATGACAAAATGTTAGCTCTATCTCCGGTTATTGGTATTTTCTGTGAATACCCACTACCTCTTGATTGGATTACTGAGGTTATCAAAGGAAATAACATATGTTCATCTTTTACACTCAAAAATTTTATTCCAACACTTTCTGCATATTAGTCACAGTGCCAGGTAATAAGGGCTCAGAGGTTAAAAGAATCTGCCTGCAATTCAGGAGATGAGGGTTCGATCCCTGGGTCAGGAAGATACCCTGGAGAAGGAATTGGCAACTCACTCCACTGTTCTTGCCTGGAAAATCCCATGGACATAGGAGCCTGTTGGTCTACAGTCCATAAGGTCAAAGAGAGTCAGATATGCCTGAGCACATACACATACATCCCCCCAGGGTAGTAAGTTAAAGGAAAAAAAAAAAAACCTCTGCTTTCATTTTACTATCTACTTGTTGAATTAGACATTAATCATATTATCACATAAACTAACTTCAGTGAGTGTAAGAAACATCTACAGTGTAGTTTGGAAGCACCTAGCAAGCCAGCACACAGTAGATGTTCAATCCATATCTGTGATGGCTTTTCTTCCCTTCTTTCCAACACTTAACTTACTTCTCTTTCCTGGAACTGTAATACTTCTCAAAGGAATCCAGAATTGATTCTACAATTTCTAAAGTGATTACCAAAAGATGAAGTAAAACAGAGGAATAATAAGAAGAGTTTCAAGCCAAGATACTGGAGCAATGTTGTCTATGGTGTGCTAATTACACCCAGTTTCTAAATCTCAACCATTTAGTCTTACAATTAGTGCATAGCTCAGGTGAAGGACTAATAAAGTATCTGTTGCTGGCACCTTATTATCAGTAAGGAATAGGTCAAAGTGCCAAGTTAATGAATATGCAAATACAGCTGAGAAAACTGTGTGAAAGCCTCTTTAGACTGTTCCCGACTACTCAAAGGCCAGTAATCCATTTGAATCAGTATCGTCGCAAAGGTGTGAGTAGCCCCATTGGTCACAGGTGAGGAGAATGTGTGTACACCGTGGCGTTCTTCATCATGCTTCATAATTCCCTTCATAACACTTGCCATCATTTATATTTACATATTCCTTGGATTTGCTCCTGTTATTATTTGATCATATTCCTTGGTGCCTCAGATGGGAAAGAATCTGCCTGCAGTGTGGGAGACCCAGGTTTGATCCTTGAGTTGGGAAGAGTCCCTGGAGAAGGAAATGGCAACCCACTCCAGTATTCTTGACTCAAGAATTCCAAGGGCAGAGGAGCCTGGTGGGCTACAGTCTATGGGATCACAAAGAGTTGGACACAACTGAGCAACTAACTCTTTTACTCTCCTTGTTTTGATTTTTTCATAGCACTTTTCAGAAGTTGATTTTATTTTATTTTTTTTTTCTTTTTTCCTTCAAAGCTGAAGGGACGAAAGAGGAGGTAAGACAAGAAGTGGATGGGGTTCCATCAAGGAACTTTTTTCCTTTCCCATGAAGTCCTGGAAAAATGGAAAAACCCCAAGAGTGAGAAGGCTGCCAGTCCACTTTTGATTGTGAGTTCAGCAAGCCTAACAAATGCCATTTAAGCTAAATAATCATTAGAAGGCATCTATACAAAGATTAAGAAAGCCAATTCCTGGCAGTAGAAATAGATTACAGAGAGACCCTATGGCAATGGCTAGGGAAAGGGGGAAATTATTAAGGGAGTTAAAATAGGTAGTCATTTTTCCTGTTGTGTAGAGAGCAATTTATAGAAGGTTTCAAGTATAAGCGGGATGCCAATCAGAATATTCTTAACATTTGTCAAGACCAGACTAGACAAGATGTGGACGAAAGCAGATGGCTTGGAACATGTTTTGGAGGAAGGGTGAGCAGGATGTACTGAGGCCTTTGAGATGAAAGATGTGAACAGGAATACATTAAAAAAAAATCACACCTAGATTTTTGTATCTGAGCATGGATACTGCTGGAGCTTTTTACAGAAAGGCAGAAAACAACAGAAGGAGGAGCTGGTTTGGATGGGCAAACTATGAGTTCACTCTCACTTTGAAATGTCTGGCAGACATCCAAGTGAAGATTTTACGACACCAGTTGAGTTGAAATATATGGAAATAAGACTATAGTTGGCACTTAGAGGCCTAAGAAATGTTTTCCCTCTGAAAAAATTTCACCTATCTTTGCCCTGATTAATTATACTTGTGTTTTAATGTTTAACCTCAGAAAACAGATATATCTCATTTCATGGTTTTGGGAGATCCATCCTTCTAGCCTCATAGACACATGGCAATCATGGCACATGATGAACTTTAAACACCTAGTCTTGACTGATGAGTTTCTCAAAGGCAAAATACCTCAACAGTGACCACCAGTGGGACAGTGGATGGATATACACACTTCCTTTTCTGAATGGCATATTTAAAGGACTCATTCATGGTGACAATGTCTTTTACTCACTGAGAATTTTATTCTCTCACCAACAACTGCTTAAAATATAGGAAAATGGCTCTTTTAGTCCAGCTTAAAATAAAAATATGCTGGGAACTTGTATTCATGGTTGGCCTCCATCTGTAGTTATCTGCATGATCACAGTCACGTTATAACAATACAGTTTTGTCTACCATAAAATGAAAGTTCCCAACAAGATAATCTCTGGGTTGCTTCCATTTGCAAAATTAAATGTAAAAGAAATCCACAATTCTCCCAGCACCAGGCACCCTTAACAGTGCCTCATAAATAATAATAACAATGTTTCACAGAGTGTATGGTACAAAGTCAGGATTGTTTGCAAAATGCAATTTAAACAGATCGCTCTTTATGGCTTGCCATTTACCGTAGTAGTAAATAGCAAATAGGCAGTTGTGCCTATGTGTATTTGCTGATCTGTCATACACTGGAAATAAGGCCAGTGCATTATCCCTTTATAAATCAGGGCACGCGTTCATTCTCTGGGAGAGGCATTAAGTTTTTATTGAAAATGAGAAGCCACTGCAGCTGGGGTGAACCACAGAGAGGGCTCCTTCCATTACCATTTAACATATGCATACACAATTTTCAGAGTGAGTGCCAGGGTTTGCTTCGCCTTGTTCTGCCATGTGTTACAGTCAGCATTCCCATCTATTTCAATGGTCTTAGAGACTACCATTTTCTCATCAACTTTTATCTACCCATGTCGGGCTCGGCTTCATTCACCAGCTCTAATTATGTGACTTCCTTCCTCCTGATTCTTTACCTCAATGTCTCCAACATGATTTGCTTCTACAGCATTCTCAACATTCTTTTCAGGCCCCGGTGGCTATTTCTGCACAGTTGAAATCTGCTAATGCTCTTAAGATAATGTCCTTCACCCTTGGAAACAGAAAGAGAATAGCAATAATCACTGATTCTCAGTATGAGACCTCTAAACATTGTATGCCTTCCTTCTTTTAAATGCCTTATATCTTTTTTTTTTTTTTAATGAAGTAAAAAGAACCCGGGTCTCATAGCATTAGCTCTCTCATATATGTATGAAATAATCAACGTGTATGTGATTTATGTAGTTAAAGATTTATGGTTTGGGAATGCATCTACTGTATCCTCATTTCTTTTATTCCTATGAAGAATTAACAATTGCTACACTACACTGTAACCCAACTGCTGGGTTACACACTGCCTGCAATTTGGAAACACTGCTCTGAACTACATTATAAAAATCAGAGAAAATTTCATTCAGGTCTTCATACAGGTCAAAAATAAATGGGATTTATGGAGTAAGTCTGATTTGGTACAGGGTCTTCACAATTTATGGGAAACTAAGCTGATAACTGAATTTTGTGTTGAAATTTTAATCTGCACCTTAAAAGCACCATTTAGAGTTAAAAGGATACAACTGGTTAATTCTGCTCAATCAATCTCCAGAACAGTGTAGAACTTAATGCAGAATCCAGCTGAATTTTCATATATCCTGTAGGATGGAGCATGTGATATTTAGGTCCAGGGGAACTGATAGAGAATTCTGATTGGTAGATGGTCTGTTTTTGTTTAAGTAAAAATGATAAGGCACCTTCTCTTCATATATGCATATACTTGTAGATTAGTACAGGTTCAAAACTCTCCCAAGGTCACCTTGAAGTTTAATATGCAGTCTAATACATTTAACAAGATTATGTTACATAACTTACTGTCTTACTATAAAATGACAGTAGTTTTTTGAAGGGGAAAAAAGTCTAACTTAACAGAAATTAAATCCTGAAGTCAGTTCTACAAACAGTATATAATCTCATAAACTCAGTTTTGGATTTTTCAGAGTAACATCTAAATAGAATCAACTGTTCATTCCCTGAATGGAGAGGTTTCAGTTCAGTTCAGTTCAGTACCTAGTATTATTAACACATGACAGTAAATATGGCTAACATACAACTCAAAGCAAACGTTAAACCATGATTACAATTTATGGAAACAACATGAACAAGAGTAGATAGGTCACTTCCTCCTTTCCTCTATTTACAATCCCACCCACTTCAGTTCACTTGAAGTCCACTTCAGAGCCTGTGGACTCTACCATTCTAGTTCTAAGAGTTATCCTTCTCCTTTTTTATCACAAGTTAAGCACAAGGTTACACTTCTTCCACTGTGACTTTTCCAAATAATAGGAAGTGAGGTATTAATTGTTGTCTTCATGAGTAGCCCCAACATCAATGCTCACATGGAGGAAGTCCTATATTTTAATATACAGTGCATTCTTGAGATGATACTTAATAACTAAATGTTTACAATCACTAAGTTCGCAGATTTTAAATTAAGGCTTCAATTAAAAAAAAAAACTCGAACTTTTTATAAATTCCTTATTGAAAATATACAAGCATAAATATATACAATGGGATATTACTCAGCTATAAAAAGGAATGAAATAATGCCATTTGTAGCAATATGGATGGAGCAAGAGAGTATCAAACCTTGTGAAGTAAATCAGAAAGAAAAAGAAAAATACATATGGTATCACTTATATGTGCAACCTAAAATATGACACAGATGAATTTAAGGACAAAATAGTAATGGACTCACAGTCATAGAGAACAAACTTAGGTTCCCTATGTAACCAAAGGGGAGTGGGAAGGGATGGATTAGGTGTTTGGGATTAGCAGATGCAAACTATTATATATTATTACATATAGAATGAATAAAAAATGAGGTCCTAATGTAGGGATAGGGAACTATGTAGCATAGGGAACTATATTCAATATCCTATAAAAAACCATAGTAGAAAAGAATATGAAAAATAATATGTATATAGACAGATACACATCTACATATATGTGTGTGTGTGTGTGTGTGTATACATATACAAAACTGCATCACTTTTCTGTACAGCAGAAATTGGCACAACATTGTAAATCAACTATACTTCAATAAAGTAGTAAGTAAAAACTATCTTTGGTTATTAAAAAAGAAAATATATATAGGCTTATAGATGGTACTGCTATTGATTTTCTTTAGGTTACCCAATATCTAGAATTATTTCAAATGTTAATAGTATGGATTTCCATTTGCTACAGACCATGCAATTTAATTTTACATATTTTAGAAAGTTAGTTTTTTAAAAGATAATCTTAAGTGACTTTGAATACAAAGAAGGAACTTGTTCTAATATTGAAAAAAAAAGATTACAATTGAAAAAATTGCAAGAGATTGAACTTGGATTAAGTCTGGAGTTGTGAAGACGGGGGTTTTTCTGCTGTTGTTTTTGCATAGTCCACAGATAATAAAATGTTATCAAAGAAATATGAATGGCAGTCTTCTCTAAACAAAGGATTCTCTGGTGAATTCTCATCCTGTCATTAGCTACATAGAATTATGAGCTTCCTTTTGCATTTAGACCACTAGAATGATGTTCTGATACAAATTTGTGTGACTTTAATAAGTCACCTGAAGTCTCAAAACTTCACTTTCTTAAACTGGGAATAACAAAATTTATAATGTTGAAAGACAAATTCCCATGTTGTTGTTGTTGTTTAATTGTTAAGTCATGTCCGACTCTTTTGTGACCCTATGGACTGTAGCCCACCAGGCTCCTCTGTAAATGGAATTCTCTAGGCCACTCCAGTACCCTTGCCTAGAAAATCCCATGGATGGGGGTACCTGCTAGGCTGCAGTCCGTGGGGTTACTAGGGGTCGGATACGACTGAGCGAATTCACTTTCACTTTTCACTTTCACACATTGGAGAAGGAAATGGCAACCCATTCCAGTGTTCTTGCCTGGAGAATCCCAGGGACAGGGGAGCCTGGTGGGCTTCCATCTATGGGGTCGCACAGAGTCGGATACGACTGAAGTGACTTAGCAGCAGCAGCAGCAGCAGGCAAGAATACTAGAGTGGGATGCCATGTCCTACTCCAGGGGATCTTTCCAACCCAGGGATCTAACCTGCATCTCCAGCATTGGCAGGCAAGTTCTTTACCACTGAGCCACCAGGAAAGCCCAATTTCCTGTGGATCTTCCTTATTTCTGTTTGTCTTGTGAATCAAGATCCTCCTAACACTTTGTTCCAGACGACCTTTTCAAAAATATTTGCACAGCAAACAACCTTGAAAGATATATGCCAGGCTAGAAGCACTACCATCTGCTGTCCAGAATAATAATAATCATAATGACTCCTTCCTGAGCAAAAATTGGGCCAGTTTGCTTATAGTCCTTCTAAAAGATTGAAGTTCCCTAAAATTTGGGCTTCCTCTCCTATAATACAACCCAGGAGTCGCCTAGCTCTCACTGCGCTGCCCTGTGGGAATTTGGATGTGGAGACTGGGACAAACGCTGATAGTCTGGTTTCTGCAGTTTCTGGAACACACAGTTCTTCATCTCTGTTCCACTAGCCTGTATCTTCTACCTGCATCTGTGAATTGATGTCAACTTGCAGGCATGTAGAATAAAACCTCAGCCACTTCACAGTTCCTGACATACATTTCATATTGCTGTTGTAGAAATCAAATTATACAATGCTTTTATAAACCTCAGCTCTGTGCTAAGGCAAAGAAGCATTCAAAACTTTTAGCTGTAACATTATTATCACTCAATCCAATGTTTAATAACCTCCATAAATTTATCATTAAGCCTCACCTTTCAAAAGTTGTACTTAATTACAGATTTTTAGGATTTTATACCATTTTGCTTTTCTATTTTCTTTCATAATTGAATTAAACTTCGTGAACATTCAAATGAATTAAAAGTTGTACTTTTAATATGCTTAATATTTCCACCATTTTAGCATTTTCAATTTTATACTCATTTCAAAACCCATTATGACACAAAATAGTCTAATAATTGAACAAACACTGTTATACAAAAAATTAATATTTCTAAAATCAAACAGTTGGCAAACAGAATATTCCAAGTATGAGATAGTGGCAAATATTTTTCAACTGATATATGAAAGCAGATTCAGTATGTATAAGGAGGAAAGTTGAGGGGTAGGATTAATTATTTTAAGGGTATGTACCACCTGTGGACATTCACGGACATTTCATAAATTTTTACTTACTTTAGAACTATGACTCTATGTCTCTCATTTTATAAGCTTTTCCACTACTATGCCTACCTGTAGTCAAACTACCAAGAAGGAAAGTGAAAGAACTTAGTCAAGTTTTCAATAATAAAAAACAATCAATCAAACAATTAGCATTAAATATAAAGTTATTAATGACATCAATTTTCTGTTTTTTTTTTTTAATATACACAAAATGTCTTTTTCTTTTAAGTTTATACCATAATAAATGCCTCATAGATAAGTAAAACAAAATTACTTTCCTGAGTAACTATTCAATCTAATTACTGAGCTCAATTTAGAGACTGTAAATTTTCTTAACAAAAGGAAAGGTCATGAATTAAGAAATAAACTTTTGTAATCTGGTACTTTTATTCCAATTAATAAAAGCAGGTAATAAGTAAATATTGAAAGAATAAATTAAAAATTATGAAGAACTAAAGAGCCTCTTGATGAAAGTGAAAAAGGAGAGTAAAAAAGTTGGCTTAAAACTCAACATTGAGAAAACTAAGATCATGGTGCATCTGGTTCCATCTCTTTGTGGCAAATAGATGGGGAAACAATGGAAACAGTGACAAACTTTATTTTTTGGGACTCCAAAATCACTGCAGATGGTGATTGCAGCCATTAAATTAAAAGACACTTACTCCTTGGAAGAAAAGTTATGACCAACCTAGACAGCATATTAAAAAACAGTGACATTACTGTGTCAACAAAAGTCCATCTAGTTAAGGCTATGGTTTTTCCAGTGGTCATGTGTGGATGTGAGTGTTGGACTATAAAGAAAGCTGAGTGCTTAAGAATTTAAACTTTTGAACTGTGGTGTTGGAGAAGACTCTTGAGAGTCCCTTGGACAGCAAGGAGATCCAACCAGTCCATCCTAAAGGAAATGAGTCCTGAATATTCATTGGAAGGACTGATCCTGACGCTGAAACTCCAATACTTTGGCCACCTAATGCAAAGAAGTGACTCATTTGAAAAGACCCTGATACTGGGAATGATTGAAGGCAAGAGGAGAAGGGGATGACAAAGGATAAGATGGTTGGATAGCATCACCAACTCAATGGACATGAGTTTGAGTCAATTCCTGAGTGGCGATGGACAGAGAGGCCTGGTTTGCTGCAGTCCATGGAGTAAAAAAGAGTTGGACATGACTGAGCGATTTAACTGAACTGAACTGAACTGAACTGGTGGCTTAGATGGTAAAGAATTTGCCTGCAATGCAAGAGACTTTGGTTCAGTCCCTGGGTTGGGAAGATCCTCTGGAGAAGGGAATGGCTACCCACTCCAGTATTCTTGCCTGAAGAATTCCATAGACAGAGGAAACTAGCATGCTACAGTCCATAGTGTTGTAAGGGACTGGACTGAGTGACTACATTTTCACTTTTTCTTTTATCTTTCTTTTCTTTTTTTGACCCTCGATGTTTACGGAGTTTGTCTTTCAATGAAAGAAATCATTTTGTTAATTACAAAGAAATGTATTATTACACTTAAATGCAATTAATATAGGTATTCTTCAGTATAATATAAAAGCAAAAGCATCATAAAACAAATAAAATGAATAATGAATCCAAAGACTTATTGGAGATGCTGTTGTTGTTAAGTGACTAAGTTATGCCTGTCTGTGACCCCATGGACCGCAGCATGCCAGGGTTCCCTGTCCTTCATTATCTCCCTGAGTTTTCTCAAACTCAGTTGGTGATGCCATCCAACTATCTCATCCTCTGTTGTCACCTTCTCCTCCAGCCTTCAATCTTTTCCAGTATCAGGGTCTTTCCAATGAGTCAGCTCTTCACATCAGATAGCCAAAGAATTAGAGCTTCAACTTCAGCATCAGTCCTTCCAATGAATATTTAAGGGTGCTTCCCTTTAGGACTGACTAGTGTGTTCTCCTTGCTGTCCAAGGGACTCTCAAGAGTGTTCTCCAGTACCACAACTTGAAAGCATCAATTCTTTGGCACTAAGCCTTCTTTATGGTCCAACTGTCACATCTGTATATCCTGGAAAAACCACAGTTTTGACTATATGGACTTTTGGCAGCAAGGTGATATCTCTGCTTCTCTTTTTTTTAACATTGCCAAAGTAGTCGAATTTATTATTTCACATCAACAGTATGGAATTTAAAGAGAACAATCAAGATGTCTCATAGACTCGAAATTGACTTATTAATTCCCTTTCATTTCCAAACTTCATCAAGCATTCACTACATTTATGAGGTAAATCAGCCAAATGTTTATGATCTAGATGAATTTTAAAATCTTCAGTCTCTCCTGTTGAATATTCAGAGTATTGACATAAGCAAATCCCTGCAGATAAATGTGATTTAAATGTTTGCAATATTCTAGCATACTTGAGAAGCCTTTCCCACAGTCATCACAAACATGAGGAAAAAAATGTAATATGTTCAATAGCAACATATCTGTTAGCATTTGTATGAAGTCTACTCCGAAACCCACATACTTGACTAACAAAGAAGTTTTTACATTTGTCAAGTGTGATTTTGCTTAAAAGGCTCTATTGTCCATGTTCTCCATTGTTATACTTATTTTATTAATTAACTGCATGCTCATTTACCACATGGCTATGCAAGTCTTCTGGATCATTCGCTTCATGTTCACAGAACAGAAACAAGTACTGTTCATCACAGCTGTGCTCCTCGAAATGCAGGTAGAGTTCCCTGCTCTAGGAGAACTGTAGGTCACAGTTCTCACACACATAAAGGTGATCACTAAAATGGGTGTCTGCAATGTGACAGCTGAGGGTCTCAGAAATTACTCTTTGTGTTTTATTTATTTTAATTAGAAGCTAATTACTTTACAATATTGTAGTGGTTATTGCCATACATTGACATGCATCAGCCATGGGCGTACATGTGTCCCCCATCCTGAACCCCCTTCCCACCTCCCTCCCCATCCTATCCCTCAGGGTCATCCCAGTGCACCAGCCCTGAGCACCCTGTCTCATGCATCCAACCTGGACTGGCGATCTATTTCACATATGGTAATATACATGTTTCAATGCTTTTCTCTCAAATCATCCCACCCTCGCCTTCTCCCACAGAGTCTAAAAGTCTGTTCTTTACATCTGTGTCTCTTTTGCTCTCTTACATATAGGGTCATCACTACCATCTTTCTAAATTCCATATATATGCATTAATATACTGTATTGATATTTTTCTTTCTGATTTACTTCACTCTGTATAATAGGCTCCAGTTTCATCCACCTCATTAGAACTGATTCAAATGCATTCTTTTTAATAGCTGACTAATATTCCATTGTGTATATGTACTACGGCTTTCTGTCTTATAAACATAGTATTTACAAATGTAGGGATCTTCTTCATGCAGTTTGGATGTTTAAACAGAAGCTGGTAGAGAAACTTTCTCTGCATATTCAGCACACTATTGAATCAGTACACTTTATGCTTCAAGATCATATGCTGCTTTAAATCAGAAAAATATTTCCTGTTGGACTCATAAAGTTCACATTTATAGGGGCCACTGCTATTAGCTCTCAAGAGTTGACTCACTGGAAAAGACTCTGATGCTGGGAGGGATTGGGGGCAGGAGGAGAAGGGGACGACACCGACTCGATGGACATGAGTTTGAGTGAACTCCAGCAGTTGGTGATGGACAGGGAGGCCTGGCGTGCTGTGACTCATGGAATTGCGGAGAATCGGACACGGTTGAGTGACTGAACGGAAATGAACTGAACTGAACTGATCTGATAGACAGAGTGCCTGATGAGCTATGACCGAGCGACTGAACTGAACTGAGCCCACTCCTGCTGGGTAGTCACATTCAAATCTTGGCTCTTGCCAACAATTTTGCAAGGTTTAGCTGGTGACTCTTCATCAGTTTGGTCTCAGAGAATGTCAGAGGATTTGTTTTCTGTCTCTACATCATAATCGTCAGAAATTTCATGCACTTCTGTGGCAACTGGAACATCTTCAGTAGTGTGAACTTCTGTGGGGCTCTCTTCTTGAGTTTGCTGGTGGGCTGATTCAGGAGAGCCAAACTCTTCATCACGGATTTCAATATCAGCAGATTTTTCTGTAGGAAAGGCAGTGTTGTCTATAATTCTAAGTACGGACCAGGAAACAGGTCCTGATTGATTGATTGATTGATTGTATTGATTTCTGTTTCTGGCCTTGATTCCATCTGTAAATTTTGGCAAGTCATCATTTGATATCTCTATATCTGAATCATCATCTTTGTTGTCAAAATATTTTGTCTGGCTGTCTCATAGAACAAACACGGTAACAATGATCAAAGAAAATTCCACTGAACCCATCTGCAATTCTGCTTATTCCAGAGGAATCTGAATAAGGAGAAAGATGTAAAGTCTTCCTTTTTATTTTTGTAGGATATTCATTCGTATCTTTTTAATTTGCTGTAATGTTTAATACTAAAGTGAGGAAAAAATAAATTACAAAGAAGTTTCCACAGACGGTAAAATATGTACTCCACATCGGTGCCACAAGCCTTAGGGACCTGCCAAGAGGGCAGGAGGATGAGGAGGTGAGAATTGGGGCCTAGGAGGGACCATAGGCCTCCGGCCCTGGGGGTAGTCTGGTGGCCCATGACCCCTACAGGCACCTTCGTACCAATACGGGTCCCTTCAGGGCATGTCTCTGCTTTTTAATACTCTATCTACGTTAGTTGTCATATCTTTCTTTCAAGGAGCGAGTATCTTTTAATATCATGGCTGCAATCACCATCATAGTGATTTTGGAGCCCAAGAAAATAAGTCTGACACTGTTTCCATTTTTCCCCATCTATTCGCCATGAAGTGATGGGACCCAAAGCCATGATCTTAGTTTTTGGAGGGATGAGTTTTAAGCCAGCTTTTTCACCCTCCTCTTTCACGTTCATCAAGAGGCTCTTTAGTTTCTCTTGCTTTCTGCCACGAGAGTGGTGTCATCTGCATATCTGAGGTTGTTGAAATTTCTTCTGGCAATCTTGATTTCAGCTTGTGATTTATCCAGCCCGGCATTTCATATGATGTATTCTGCATATAAGTTATATAAGCAGGGTGACAATATACAGCCTTGACATACTCCTTTCCCAATTTGAAACCAGTCCATTTTTCCATGTCCAGTTCTAACTGTTGACTCTTGACCTGCACATAGGTTTCTCAGGAGACAGGAAAGGTGGTCTGCTTTTCCCATCCATTTAAGGAATCTCCACAGTTTGTTGTGCTCCACACAGTCAAAGGCTTACCGGAAGTAGATGCTTTTTCTGGAATCCCCTTGCTTTTTCTATGATCCAGGATTCTTTATCTCTATTGAAGATAAAACTCATTATCAAATTGAAAGTTTGTTTCATATCAACCAAATATTTCCTAATAACTGATACAAACATATTCAATGATTTTAGAATGAAAGAAATAAGGAATTTCACATTCCTAACTTTAATAATCTCCTTGAGGCTACTTTTGCTTTCAAAATAAAGGACTGTATAGACTAAGAAGAGGAAGGATAATAAAAATATATAATAAAAGGCAATAATAGTAAAGATAATTTTTAAACTTCAAATAAAGTTTACCAAAATGTTACATTAAATTTTACTTCAAATAATTATGTACATCCTTCTAGGTTAGATTATAACAATGGTCCAACAGTACAATTACAATGTATCCACATTTATGTGGTTCTTTAAAAAAAAAAATCACAAATCAAAAGTCAGTAGCAGTTTTAAGACCAGAAGGGAAATATACAGTTGGAAATTTCAGTCTGTTAGGGTTAAGGAAGACTGACCAGTTCTATAAGTATACATGGACTCATGCTTAATGACCCCAATAATGACACTAGTCTTTATAGAACACTTCATCTTTAGAGTGTTTTCCCAACCTTCTCTAGTTAATCAGTCAGTCAGTTCAGTTGCTCAGCTGTGTCCTACTCTTTGCGACCCCATGGACTGCAGCATGCCAGGCCTCCCTGTCCATCACCAACTCCCAGAGTTTACTCAAACTCATGTCCATTGAGACGGTGATGCCATCCAACCATCTCATCCTCTGTTGTCCCCTTCTCTACCTTCAATCTTTCCCAGCATCAGGGTCTTTTCAAATGAGTCAGTTTTTCGCATCAGGTGGCCAAAGTATTGGAGTTTCAACTTCAGCATCAGTCCTTCCAATGAATATTCAGAACTGATTTCCTTTAGAATGGACTGGTTGAATCTCCTTTCAGTCCAAGGGACTCTCAACAGTCTCCTTCAACACCACAGTTCAAAAGCATCAATTCTGCACTCACCTTTTTTTATACTCCAACTCTCACATCCATACATGACCACCATCTAGCCTTGACTATATGGACCTTTGTTGGCAGAGTAATGTCTCTGCTTTTTTAATATGCTGTCTAGGTTGGTCATAACTTTTCTTCTAAGGTCATAACTTTTCTTCCAAGGTCATAAATTTTCTTCTTTAGATAATGAGGATAGAAAAATCCTGCTGAGCCCTTCAATGATTTCCAATAACATTTCTGTCATACGGAGCCTCCCTAAAATCCAAAATGCATTTGCTTTTTTAAGAACTTAGCAACAATTAATTAAACCATGTAAAACTTTAAGGGGCATATCATCTGAACAACTTTCATTGCCATGAAATTCTCTGTATTTAAGATTTATTTCCTAAGACTACCCTTGTTCCTTCTCATAAGTTTTAGTAATCAACTGGTTTTGCTTTGATAGTTTATAGTCCAAACTTATTTGACCTGTGTAAAAGGAAGGATACAGAGTTTATAGCTATAACTCACACACAGATTTCAATCTATAAAAAATAAAAAATGTAACAAGATTTTTTAAAATTTTAGTACAAGATATTCAATGGCTATTATATCTCCCAAATAATGATCTGGCTCAATGACATTCTTGAGGGGAAAAAAAAAGTTTATTTAGTTTATGTGCATTCTTTTTTTTCTTTAGGGAGAGTACTCATGTTTTCCTAGGCTTCTTTATTTGTTTGCTTGTTATGAATGTTATTCAGTCTCTCTCTAAGCTCTTGTTTTCTCAGTCAACAATCTGATTAGAGCCAGACAATGTCTGTCCCAGAAAGATAAGAAATCTGCCTAGCAGAAAATTAAGGAATCTTAGTTCCAAGTGAGGCTGTCTTACTCACTGAAGTAATGAATTAGAAGAAACAAATTGGAAGTGAGAGGACAAATGGAGATTTCTAAATGAGTTTTCCCATCACTATGGCTACTAATAGAACCCTTGCTTTTTCAAAAAAATTATCGGGTAATATATGTGCTGTGATACATATCCACAATGACCAAAGGCACTGTAGAAGTAGAAAAACAGAAGCTTAAAATAATCAGAAAAATAATAAAAAACATTTATCAAAGAAGTCACTCAAAGACGTCTTTCTTCAATGTTCTAAACAAAGAAAAACATTTCGCAGATAAAGGAAATTACAAAAGGCTTACCCTTTCCTTAGAAAAGTTTACCAATGATTAGGTAGTACAACTTGGAATGTGAAGCCAAGTAGTACATCTTGGAATGTGAAGTCAAGTGGGCCTTAGAAAGCATCACTACGAACAAAGCTAGTGGTGGTGATGGAATTCCAGTTGAGCTATTTCAAATCTTGAAAGATGATGCTGTGAAAGTGCTGCACTCAATATGCCAGCAAATTTGGAAAACTCAGCAATGGCCACAGGACTGGAAAAGGTCAGTCTTCATTCCAATTCCAAAGAAAGGCAATGCCAAAGAATGCTCAAACTACTGCACAATTGCACTCATCTCACACGCTAGTAAACTCATGCTCAAAATTCTCCAAGCCAGGCTTCAGCAATATGTGAACCGTGAACTCCCAGATGTTCAAGCAGGTTTTAGAAAAGGCAGAGGCACCAGAGATCATTGCCAACATCCGCTGGATCATGGAGAAAGCAAGAGAGTTCCAGAAAACCATCTATTCTTGCTTCATTGACTATGCCAAAGCCTTTGACTGTGTGGATCACAATAAACTGTGGAAAATTCTGAAAGAGATGGGAATCCCAGACCACCTGACCTGCCTCTTGAGAAACCTGTATGCAGGTCAGGAAGCAACAGTCAGAACTGTACATGGAACAACAGACTGGTTCCAAATAGGAAAAGGAGTACGTCAAGGCTGTATATTGTCACCTTGCTTATTTAACTTATATGCAGAGCACATCATGAGGAATGCTGGGCTGGAAGAAGCACAAGCTGGAATCAGGAATCAGTTCTAATGAGGTGGATGAAACTGAAGCCTATTATACAGAGTGAAGTAAGCCAGAAAGAAAAACACCAATACAGCATACTAACGCATATATATGGAATTTAGAAAGATGCAAATGATAACCCTGTATACGAGACAGCAAAAGAGACACAGATGTATAGATCAGTCTTTGGGACTCTGTGGGAGAGGGTGAGGGTGGGATGATTTGGGAGAATGTCATTGAAACACGTATGTTGTCATATGTGAAATGAATCACTAGTTCAGGGTCAATTCATGTTATAGGATGCTCGGGGCAGGCATGCGGGGATGACCCAGAGGGAGGATAAAGGGAGGAGGGAGGTGGGAGGGGGGTTCAGGAGGGGGAACTTATGTAAACCCGGGGTGAATTCATGTCAATATATGGCAAAACCAACCAATATAATATTGTAAAATAATTTGCCTCCAATAAAAAATAAATTAATTACAAAAAAAAAGATTGCTGGGAGAAATATCAATAATCTCAGATATGCAGATGACACTACCCTTATGGCAGAAAGTGATGAGGAACTCAAAAGCCTCTTGATGAAAGTGAAAGAGGAGAGTGAAAAGGTTGGCTTGAAGTTCAACATTCAGAAAACAAAGATCATGGCATCTGGTCCCATCACTTCATGGGAAATAGATGGAAAAACAGTGGAAACAGTGTCAGACTTTATTTTTTCGGGCTCCAAAGTCACTGCGGATGCTGATTGCAGCCATGAAATTAAAAGACGCTTACTTCTTGGAAGGAAAGTTATGACCAACCTTGATACTATATTAAAAAGCAGAGACATTACTTTGCCAACAAAGGTCCATCTAGTCAAGGCAGTGGTTTTTCCCGTGGTCATGTATGGATGTGAGAGTTGGACTGTGAAGAAAGCTGATCGCCGAAGAATTGATGCTTTTGAACTGTGGTGTTGGAGAAGACTCTTGAGAGTCCCTTGTACCACAAGGAGATCCAACCAGTCCATTCTAAGGGAGATTGATCCTGGGTGTTCATTGGAAGGACTGTTGCTAAAGCTGAAACTGCAATACTTTGGCCACCTCATGCGATAAGTTGACTCACTGGAAAAGACTCTGATGCTTGGAAAGGTTGGGGGCAGGAGGAGAAGGGGACGACCGAGATTGAGATGGCTGGATGGCATCACCGACTCTGTGGACATGAGTTTGAGTGAACTCCGGGAGTTGGTGATGGACAGGGAGGCCTGGCGTGCTGTGATTCATGGGGTCACGGAGAGTCAGACACGACTGAGCGACTGAACTGAACTGAACTGAGGTAATACAAGATCTGTTCTCTCCATAGGGTTTCATTCCCCAAAAAATTAGGGAGAGATTATAGAACAATTCTGCGATTTATTCCACCAAAATAGTGTAACTTATGGTCTCACTAGTATTTTAGCTAGGAGAAGCAATAGAGGATATTTCAGTTCAGTTCAGTTGCTCAGTCGTGTCTGACTCTTTGCGACCCCATGAATCACAGCACGCCAGGCCTCCCTGTCCATCACCAACTCCCGGAGTTCACTCAAACTCATGTCCATCGAGTCAGTGACGCCATCCAGCCATCTCATTCTCTGTCGTCCCCATCTCTTCCTGCCCCCAATCTTTCCCAGCATCAGAGTCTTTTCCAGCGAGTCAACTTGTCGCATGAGGTGGCCAAAGTATTGGAGTTTCAGCTTTAGCATCAGTCCTACCAATGAACACCGAGGACTGATCTCCCTGACAGGAATTAACTTACTTGCTTTTGTTTTTTTGGTGTGTGTGCATTTTTGCCCTTTTTTTTTTTTTTTGAGATAGGAATTTAGTTATTCTAAGGAAGCTTTGGAAATATTTTAATCTGTTTCCTTATCCAGACTACTATGTCCTTCTGGAAGGATGGATTTCAAAAACTCATTTCAAATTTTCCTTTTTGGTAGAGCTGTATTGTCTGCTGAAATAGATACCAAAGCAAATATTGTACAATATATAAACTGAAAAGGGTTTTTTGTTTGTTAGTTTTCCAACAGAATTATGTTTTAAGTCCAACTCTACCAAATATTATTTTTGTTATCTTAGTAAAGCTATTTAACACCTATCTATAAGCCTTTATTTTCTCATGTATGAAATGAAATAATAAAGACTAGTTTGCAGTGACTTTGAAGATTAGAAAATAAAAGACATGGTGCTTATCACATACCTGGTCATACTAAGTACTCGTAAGAAATCACAGTGGCTTTTCCTGCTGTCTGTGGTTGTGGTTCTGTGGAACAACCTGGTTCTTTTCTTCCAATAGATAGCAGTCTACTTATAAACACAACAGAAATAATTAAAAGGTAGTATTAATTTAATCAAAATAAATTTCTCAGAATATATATATTTAGAGCAATTTAAATATAGTGATCCAAAGATGGTTATAGTTGGAGTGATGGACCAGACTGAACTTTAAAAGAACAGTCCATTTATTTTGACAACCAGATGAGCTTGTAGAAATAAAACATGAGCAAAGCCTTAAAAAATAAGATTGGGAAATACTAAAAGAATTTGAATCTTTTTAAAGATAAATTAAACTTATGGAAAGCTTGAATGTCGTGGTGTTTAGTAAGAACTTGATCCTGACATAAGGAATATTCATTTGATTTTTTTTTTTTCTTAGCCATAAAGCAATAGTATAGGATTAGGATTTTTAAAAGTTAATTTTCAAGGCCATGTGTAGAATGAATTAAAAGTGAGAGGGAATGAACACGGGGAGAATTACGTGAATTGAAAAACATTTGGAGAGGAGGGAAGTTGTGGTACTAGAAACAGAGGACCAGATACAGAAGATATTTCTAAGGGTGGATCAGTAGAAATGAATGGACTAAACATCTAAAATGAATGGGTTTAATGTTTCCATTGAGGCGTCCTTTTTATTTCCATTCATACAATTCTTGCTTCTAACTCTTGCTTGATCTGTCTCTTTGGAGAAGGAAGAGAATAATAAACAACCTCATCATTTATATCTCAGGTCTTACATCCACATTCTTGGCTCTCAAAATATAAAGGCCAGGTTTATAAATCAAGTGAGAGAGAAAACATATTAGAGTGTGGGAATAAGTGCTTTTCAACTTGAGTTGAACTAGTGACAAGATATAGTGGCTCTGTCATAGGCGGCTATAAAAACAGAAGACTTTAAGGTAAGAATAGTTCACTGTTCAAACACCATATCTTGGATAACATACCCAATGGCATTCTAGTCATATAAAACAACTAATGCATTTAATATAATTCTTCCAATAAACAGAATTGATATATATTCTCTAGTTTGTAAGACATAATACCAGTGAACTCATTAGAATCTTGAACTTCAGTTTACAATTCTGATTTATAGAAAAAAAAATTTTGTTAGCAGGAAAAAACATTTCTTCAAGCATGATTTTACATGAAAACTTAATTAAAACAATCAAAACTGTTCTCATGAAGTCAGGAGGATGGTCTCAGTGTCCTGACAGTACTGCTCCCCTCCCCGAACAACTGCAGGATACACATATTATCAGACCTCAACATCTCCACAGAACACAGTTTGAAAACCATGGCCTCAATGGATCTGAGGTGTTGTTGAGCCAATATTTATGACAAGGTTGGGTATGAGGGCCCACAATGGAATTGTTCTCTCTGTCAAATTAATTTTACGGTTAAAATATGACCTTGGATTAATTTTAATTTTAAAATGCGATCTTGGACTACTCTGAGTTCTAGGCCTAGAGTACCAAAAAACCTGGTACAAGATGAAAAAGCACACACACACACAAATCACTCACCCTCTCATTTCAACTGACATATTTTTTTGGGCTCCAAAATCACTGCAGATGCTGATTGTAGCCATGAAATTAAAAGACGCTTACCCCTTGGAAGGAAAGTTATGACCAACCTAGACAGCACATTAAAAAGTAGAGACATTACTTTGCCAACAAAGGTTCGTCTAGTCAAGGCTATGGTTTTTCCAGTGGTCATGTATGGATGTGAGAGTTGGACTGTGAAGAAAGCTGATCACCGAGGAATTGATGCTTTTGAACTGTGGTGTTGGAGAAGACTCTTGAGAGTCCCTTGGACTGCAAGGAGATCCAATCAGTCCATTCTAAGGGAGATCAGTCCTCGGTGTTCATTGGAAGGACTGATGTTGAAGCTGAAACTCCAATACTTTGGCCACCTCATTCGAAGAGTTGACTCACTTGAAAAGACTCTGATGGTGAGAGGGATTGGGGGCAGGAGGAAAAGAGGGCGACAGAGAATAAGATGGCTGGATGGCATCATCGACTTGATGGACATGAGTCTGAGTGAACTCCAGGAGTTGGTGATGGACAGGGAGGCCTGGCGTGCTGTGATTCATGGGGTCGCGGAGAGTCGGACACGACTGAGCAACTGAAGTGAACTGAGCTGAAGGTGCTAACAATCAGTTTATATCATTTTTAAAACTTCTTTTGGTTGGGTTCATATACATGCAACTTGCTATTAACTACCAGTTCAGCGAAAGAATTTTTTATTCATGTGAGTGGCAAATATGTCTCCTATATTCAAGGCTAGGTAACAGAAAATGGTAAGAAAGACAAATGAGGAAGATAAGAAAAAATAAAATAACACAAAAAATTACAGTTTAAATGATAATTTTCAATGCATAGTCTTACATAACCCTTTCAAAACACTCAAAAATAACACAACATTATTATTTCCATGTTATAGACAAGAACTTGGAAACTGAAATTTAGAGAGGAAATGAAATTTGTTCAAGATCATGTGACTAGAAAATGGCAAAGCCACAGGTCACACAGAATTGCATTTTGAGTTCTCAGAAATGGAGAAAAAGACAAAATAAGATGCAAACAGACACCTAAAGCATAATTTTTGAAATGAAAAATAATTCTAAATATTTGCAAAATATATCCAAAATATTTAAACAGCTTTTTAAAAGTCAACAGTAGAAAAGAAAACAACCCAATTTAAAAATGAGCAAAATATCTGAACAGATATCTCACCAAAGAAGATGCTGCTGCTGCTGCTAAGTCACTCCAGTCATGTCCGACTCTGTGCGACCCCATGGACAGCAGCCCACCAGGCTCCCCGATCCCTGGGATTCTCCAAGCAAGAACACCGGAGTGGGTTGCCATTTCCTTCTCCAATGTGTGAAAGTGAAAAGTGAAAGTGATGGTAAATAAGCATACGACAAGATCCTCAACAACATCTTACATTGTTAGAGAATTGCAAATTAAAACAAGGAAACACCACTACACAGCTGTTCAGTTCAGTTCAGTTCAGTCGCTCAGTCGTGTCCGACTCTCCGCGACCCCATGAATCACAGCACGCCAGGCCTCCCTGTCCATCACCAACTCCCGGAGTTCACTCAAACTCGTGTCCACAGAGTCAGTGATGCCATCCAGCCATCTCATTCTCTGTCGTCCCCTTCTCCTCCCGCCCCCAACCTTTCCCAGCATCAGAGTCTTTTCCAGTGAGTCAACTCATCGCATGAGATGGCCAAAGTACTGCAGTCTCAGCTTTAGTATCAGTCCTTCCAATGAACACCCAGGATTGATCTCCTTTAGAATGGACTGGTTGGATCTCCTTGCAGTACAAGGGACTCTCAAGAGTCTTCTCCAACACCACAGTTCAAAACCACCAATTCTTTGGCGATCAACTTTCTTCATGGTCCAACTCTCACATCCATACATGACCATGGGAAAAACCATAGCCTTGACTAGATGGACCTTTTTTGGCAAAGTAATGTCTCTGCTTTTTAATATACTATCAAGGTTGGTCATAACTTTCCTTCCAAGGAGTAAGTGTCTTTTAATTTCCTGGCTGCAATCAGCATCCGCAGTGATTTTGGAGCCTGAAAAAATAAAGTCTGACACTGTTTCCACTGTTTTTCCATCTATTTCCCATGAAGTGATGGGACCAGATGCCATGATCTTTGTTTTCTGAATGTTGAGCTTCAAGCCAACCTTTTCACTCTCCTCTTTCACTTTCATCAAGAGGCTTTTGAGTTCCTCTTCACTTTCTGCCATAAGGGTAGTGTCATCTGCATATCTGAGGTTATTGATATTTCTCCCAGCAATCTTGATTCCAGCTTGTGCTTCTTCCAGCCCAGCGTTCCTCATGATGTACTCTGCATATAAGTTAAATAAGCAAGGTGACAATATACAGCCTTGACGTACTCCTTTTCCTATTTGGAACCAGTCTGTTGTTCCATGTACAGTTCTGACTGTTCCTTCCTGACCTGCATACAGGTTTCTCAAGAGGCAGGTATATAGGTTAAAACCCAGAACACTGACAACACCAAATACTGGTGAGGATATGGAGCAACAAGAACTCTGATTCTTTGCTGGCAGGAATACAAAATGGTAGTTTCACTTTGAAAGACAGTTTGACAGGTTCTTGCAAAGTTAAACATTGTGTTACCATAAAATCCAGCGATCACACTCCTTGGTACATACCCACTTTATTTTGAAAACATAAAATTCTAAACTTGGATAATTATAAAAGATTTATTCAAATTTGCCAAATCAACCAAGATGTTCTTCACTAGGTAACAGATAAACAAATTGTATACATCCATACAGAGTGACAGTATCCAGCAATAGAAAGAAATGAGCTATCAAACCACAAAAAGATATAAGGGAGCAACAAATGCGTATTACTCAGTGAAAAAAGCCAGTCTGAAAAGGCTTTACACTGTATTCTTCCAGCTACATGACATTCTGGAAAAGGCAAAATTATAGGGACTGTAAAATAATCAGTGGTAGCCAGAAGTTCTGGGCGCAGGGGTCTGGGAGGAAAAACAGGTGGAGCAACAGCGGATTTTTAGGGCCATGAAATTATGCTATATGACACTGTGATGATGAGTTTATGGGTATATTATACACTGAAAGGGCAACCCACTCCAGTATTCTTGCCTAGGAAATCCCATGGACAGAGAAGCCTGGTGATCTACCAGTCCACGGCATTGCAAAAGTCAGACATGACTGAGCACACACACACGCTCACGCACACACACACATACATTTGCCATAACCCACCGCACATACATCAAGGGTGAACACTCCGTTCCGTTCCGTTCCGTTCCGTCGCTCAGTCATGTCCGACTCTTTGCGACCCCGTGGACTGTATGTAGCCTACCAGGCTTCTCCGTCCATGGGATTCTCCAGGCAAGAATACTGGAGTGGGTTACCGTTTCCTTCTCCAGGGGATCTTCCCGACCCAGGGAGAACACTAGTATAAACTATATACTTTATTTAATAAAAGTAAAAAGAAAGGAAAAATGAGAGAAAGAAGAATGCAGAGAGAACAAGTAGAAAAAAGCAAGTCGGAACAAAGTCAAGAAGGCAATGGCTAGAAGCATCAACACTAATCACATAACTTTCTTGGCATTAACATGTGACTGTCATTACATTTGTTCAGTTAATTATTGTCACGTCATACTTTTCTTTACATTTTCCCTTTCCTGTTTATGAACCTTCATATCGAGTCTTCTTCAAACTAATCATAACCCACCTCCGAATCAATCCTTGTCTTCACATATCAGATAATGCGGCAGACTATTCTTTGTTACAAGGACTTAATGACCTCCCACTTCATTAACTTATACTTTTCATAAGTAATGATTTATCCATTGGCTCCCTTAGAAAGAAAAATGCACAGACAGACTTAAGAGGCACATGCACACACACACAGGTAAGCTCAAATGCTCCCACACATACACTTGACAAGAACAAGTCTTCTGCTTTTTACTATAACACCCTGACTAAACCTGACAGCAACATCCATAGAGAAGTCTCCCTAAGGAACAGGAAAAGTACAAAACTCCAAAAATTTTTAAATATAAAAATAAAAAAAGGGACAGGTGACAATTCGCTCATCATGACATAATCAGCACAACCATGCTAAAAAAAAAAAAAAAAAATGAATTGAAAGTCTGAGTAGGGAAATACTGCATTCTGCGGAGTTTTCAAGTAGGCAACTAGCCCTTGAACTTAATTCTCAGTTTAATGAACCTCCAAATAATTGAATAAACGATAAACAGCCCAGGAGTATCGGGGATGGGAGAATTAAGGGAGAGCCACGATTTCCCACAATCCATCTAGAGAACAGAGGAGGGGGAAGAGGAGTTAAGAATGAAGGTGAAAGGATTAATATTCAGTGTTATTTTTATTGCAAACATCAACACAAAGATAATGAATTCTGGGCCCGACTCCTGAGATGCAGGTTACCTCCGTCCAGGCGAAGGAGGCATGAATAATTAATAATCCACTTCAAAGTTCACAACCCCCATCTCCTCCCCAAGGTAGTCATCAAGAGAGGCAACAGCCAGCTAATGGGAGGTGTGCTTCGTACATCTCATGTAAATTGAATTACCTCTGCCTCAAGGATTTCTCTTCTTTGCCAGCTTAGGAAGCAGCGGGTTCCCTGAACTCCTGGAGAGAATGTTTAGCCCCCTTCAACCACAAATCAGCCACCCAGTCTTAGCCTCTTTAAAAGTTCAGAACATCATAGGGGTCTGGCTGTCAATCAGTGGTTGCATTTTTCATTCAGCTCCACAGAAGCTGGAAAGTTACTTCTGCTAGAGATCCAAGTTTGTTATCAAAAATCCAGTGCACAATATATACACAGATCTAACTTACCTGTTCACCTAAATCCAAGAAAGACAGTCACTGCATTTGGGGAAAACATTTAAAAAGCCAGCTTTCATCAGTAATGACCAAACAAATATCAGGCTGAATGCACTTAGCAATTTTGATGTATATTCCTCTTCCTAGTATCACAGTTTCAGACATGTGTGTACATAAGTGTTGTTTCAGAAAATGTATTAAAAATAAGGATCCTGGACCCCACTCCGAGAAGCTCTGATTAAGTAGGTCTTAGGTGAGGCTGAAGAATCTGTGTTATACTAAAAAGAATCCAAGTGATTGTGATACAGGAATTCCTTGAACTAGATTTTAAGGAACAAATATCGGGTACTGACACACTTAGCATCCATGGACTAAATATTCTCAGTTTTTACTCTTTTATCAAACCTCAATTTCAGTGTCATATGGAACATATCTGAGGCACCAAATTGAAACCCATGCACACTATAAACAGCAGCAAGTCAGTAAGCTAATATGTTGCACATCTCAAGATAGCTTTGTTTTTATCTGTTGATTTTTTGCAACGATCCTCACAAGATGGCTTCCCCTTCCTTCCCCACCGAAAGGGAAAAAAAAAAACCTTCCCTGGAAAACAGTCATCAAATAAGTCAGAAAGCTTTCCAAGACATTGAAAAAGAGAGATACATAACAATTTGCTGGGAAAACAATACAGAGTAATTGAGATGAACTCATGAAATCACTTCTATAAGATTCTCAGCTACTGATCAGAGACAAATAAGAGAATAAGAGAATTTGCATGTATACACACACACACACATATATACATACACATTCATACACACTCATTCATATTCTGCCACTAAAAAACAGGGTTAGTGAGAAAATCAGTTTCTTCCTGGAAGGTCTAAGCTTTTCATCTAGAAAATAAGGTTATCAGACTAATTCTCTGTGACACAAACATCTATGATTTTATTTCAAAACTTTGCCTAACTCATTTGTAGTGCCTATAGTAGTGTTATTCACTTTACCGTCATTCAGTTCAGATCAGTTCAGTCACTCAGTCGTGTCCGACTCTTTGCGACCCCATGAATCACAGCACGCCAGGCCTCCCTGTCCATCACCAACTCCCTGAGTTCACTCAAACTCATGTCCATCAAGTCAGTGATGCCATCCAGCCATCTCATTCTCTCTCGTCACCGTCTCCTCCCACCCCCAATCCTTCCCAGCATCAGAGTCAACTCTGATGACTCTGATGACTCCAGTGAGTCAACTTGTCGCATGAGGTGGCCAAAGTATTGAAGTTTCAGCTTTAGCATCAGTCCTTCCAATGAACACCCAGGACTGATCTCCTTTAGAATAGACTGGTTGGATCTAGTACCAATATTTTTTTGTTGTTGTTATTTTTGAGCTATTTATCTTTCATACATTTCTATTTGTGTTTCCAAACTACCCATCAGTATATACTTAAAGTATACACAAGGATACTTACATATGTAAGGTCTTTTATACTAGACTTCCAAAAGCAAACAGTTGGTACACTCAAAGTAGGTATCTTGAGGAGAGTTTAATAAGCTACTTTATAAGTGAGGGCGTTTGTAAGGAGATCTCGATGAGCTGTGCAGTAACCCGGGGTTAGCAACTGCAGGAGAGCTGTCATCACCATTAGGAATGAAGGGACCACGGGACAGTGGACAGCACCTCCTGCCAGGACCTGTGCTCTCTGGTGGAGGGAGGCAAACAACCCGTGGAACTGCAGAAAGGAGATAAGGAACTGAACCCAACTCCTTCTCCCTCCTGCTACCTGCCTACTAGTGCTTCCCACTGTTCAAACCAAATCAGAGGTCAGAGGACGAGAGAGCCCTTGGATCGAATCCAGAAAGGTTGGCATCTTGGGGCACAGAGCATGGTGAAAACGTGTGAAGAGTGATGCTTGAGAGAAGAAAAGTGGAAAATTATTATTTCTTCTGTAGAAGCCAACCTGAAGTTTCCGCAAATTCCTACCTGCTTAATGGTTCTCTGAGTCACCACTGGGTTCAGTATCCTGTTAAGTGGATGGTTCATGTTGCCTTATAAAGGTTATTCTATCTCTATTTCACATCACCTCAGACTTGGAACTTGGCTGCTTTCCCTTGATTCCTGCAAAGCAACCACTCGCATGAGGCCTGTGTGCACAGGACAGACTTTACCTGGTTAGGGAAGCAGGGAGATTTAGACACAACCATGCAGTGAAAGTTTGATGTTCCTATTCTCCAAAGACTCCATCATTCCCTCCAGTTCCAGTCTGGGTTCCAGTTTCTGGCCAAGTTTTGGACCACTGTCCTACCCACCATCAAATCCTAAAGAAGGATTCATCTTAAAAAGCGGTTGAGGGAAACTTAGAAACCTTGTAGTCCTCAAGCTCTCCTCACAGAATTCAGAACATTTCACCTGCTTCTGTACCCTCCCCTTATCATAGCTACCATCCTGCTGCACCACTAGACTTCAGATGCATTTTTTAAAGGTTTTTAATTTTATTTTTTCTGCTTGTGTCAGGACTTGCCAGCCCAATGCATGTGGGATTTTAGTTCCCCAACCAGGGGTCAAACCCACACTCCTTGCACAGGAAGACGAATTCTTAGCCACTGGACCACGAGGCAAGTCCCAGGGCTGTCATCACATCCACATATCCAGGGTCTATTGTCATACTTTAATTAAGTAGACACCCGACTAATGCCTTTTTAATAAATGTGTGCTCTTCCAGGACAGGACAACCCCTCTGTGTATGCACACACATACATACACCCCTTGTACCATCCACAGCTTTATAAAAACTGAGGCTGTGAGAAGAGAAATAACACAGCTAAGAACCCAGGTATCCTACCTCTTGAAATTTATATTCTCCATAATACTCTGCTACTCCAGTTATTTACATATAAGTATATTCAATGAATTTTCTTATCTTAATTCTGCTATAAAACATCTTTACAGGTTTTTCTCAACAAGTTATATTTAAGAGGAACAAGTTATGAAATTTTCTTCTGATGAAAAAATTTCCTGCATCAATTTTTGTTGGTCCGACTTTCATACAGCTCATGACTACTGGAAAAACCATAGCTTGGACCATATGGACCTTTGTGCAAAGCATTATTTCTGCTTTTTAATGTACTGTCTAGGTTTGCCATAGCAAACTTGCAACAATGTCCTAGCATTTTAATTAACATGTATACATTTGTTGTGTTTACAATATTAATATTGAAATTGTCATTAAAATGATAAAAAAAGAGGGCATGAATTAACACTTGGGGATGGAGAAAAAACATTTTTATTTTTAGCATTCAGCCTAACACTCTGTACCCAAAGCTTTTCTCTGGGTGAGAGAGCAAAGAAACAGTTCTTGCGAATGGTATATTTTGTTTTCCTAATGAAAATCCATGAAGGAAATGTTAAAAATATTTCAAAACATCTCACTGCAAATCTGCTCACTTCCTTTAAAGAGATTTTTTGTTGTTCCATCAGAGAATGTTGCTTATAATTTATTATCACTCATCATCCATTCATGACTCATTGATTAGTTCTACATCCAAAATGAACTGAATAATTTTATTCAATTGTCCGTACTGTCTAAAATCTGACAAAGAGAAAACACAGTATCATCTTCTAGAAGTCTCTGTGCCTCCAGAGTGATCGATTTCCCAGGTTATTTCCTAGATGCCATCAACAGAGGAAACAACAGCTTCTGCTCCGTGCTACATTCTGCAAATCTTCCCTCCCTGTACCATATTCTACAAATCCTCCCTCTGCCTGTAGCTTTCCGTTATATATTTTCATGAATACTATAAACAAAATGAAAGTAATGTTTTTGTTAATATGATAAAGCCACTCCAGATATGTGTTTTTCAGATACTCACTTAATTTATTTGTATTACAAGTTCTCCAGTGATTTATGTTCAACAGTGTAAAATAGCCTTTAATTTCTTCTCTTGTCATTGTCTGTTGACTTTTTCTCTCTTTGATGTCATCTCATATGTAAGGAAATGATTCAAGTATATGAGGCTTCTTCCCAAACTTACTAATCAGAATCTGCTAGAGTAGAGGCAGGCAATCCATCCATTTTAAAGGACCTCCAATAACTGTGATGAATAAGCTAGAGCTGAGAAAACTGCACCAAATTCAAGAAAGGATCCAACACTGAAATTAATTGTGGAATACTTAGGTACATATGTCAGTATATTTTTTTCTGGGAAGAGGATGCCTTTTCTTTTTGAAATTTTCAAAGGTATCTTTAAGAATGGGACAGACACACGATGAAAATAACATATAATGAAAGAATAGTAGTATTTTTAAGATCTCAAGTCTTTTGACTTGAGGTCAAAATAGAATCATCTTTCCCAAATTCTGTTCTCTGCTTAATAAGAAGACTTAAAGTCCCAGGGTACATGGGTCTAAAGAGCCATAACAGGATTATTCGTACTTCTATGCCAAAAAAGAGTCCTTCTAAATATTCCTGTTGGCTTATATACCTTCCTCTACTGAGCCTCCCAACAAACGTCTCCAGAATCACCGACTGATTCTCTATCACTGTCCGCTTTGGGCCCTTGCACAGCAACCCTGCTTTCATCATTTATCCTGGGTTACGATGCACAAACAGGCTGCTCGTGTGCAAGGGCAATGAGCAAACGGAGCAAATGGCTTCATGCAGCAAACCAGTGCTGTGTCTATCTGTGGGGCAGAAAGGCAGGGGAGGGAGGAGGGCTTTTTTCTGTCTCATTTATATGCTAGCAGTGACGCTTCTTTTTGCTGCACTCTTTTTTTCTTTCTATTGGAAGGAGTCACACATGCATATCCAAAGGCAAGAATTTATGCATAATCTGCCCCTTTCATCCCATAGTTTTGATCCCTCTTGGGCCTTCTATAGAATAGAAATGTTTATGTATTAACCACAATAAAGGAAAGTTAGAGTTAACGACAACAGAAGAAAACAATAACAATAAACAATAACAACACTCTATGATCGTACATTCTACGGTATGTCAAGACTTATAATAAGCAACTTAAATTTTCATTTCATTACATTTCCTTATCTATAAAATTAAATACTTCACTCACTGGGCAGTTGAAATTTCAGTTCAGTCACTCAGTCGTGTCCGACTCTTTGCGACCCCATGAATCACAGCACGCCAGGCCTCCCTGTCCATCACCAACTCCCGGAGTTCACTCAAACTCACCTCCATCAAGTCGGTGATGCCATCTAGCCATCTCATTCTCTGTCGTCCCCTTCTCCTCCGGCGCCCAATCCCTCCCAGCATCAGAGTCTTTTCCAGTGAGTCAACTCTTCGCATGAGGTGGCCAAAGTATTGGAGTTTCAGCTTCAACATCAGTCCTTCCAAAGAACACCCAGGACTGATCTCCTCCAGAATGGACTGGTTGGATCTCCTTGCAGTACAAGGGACTCTCAAGAGTCTTCTCCAACACCACAGTTCAAAAGCATCAATCCTCGGCAATCAGCTTTCTTCACAGTCCAACTCTGACATCCATACATGACCACGGGAAAAACCATAGCCTTGACTAGACAGACCTTGGTTGGCAAAGTAATGTCTCTGCTTTTTAATATTCTATTCTAGGTTGGTCATAACTTTCCTTCTAAGGAGTAAGCGTCTTTTAATTTCATGGCTGCAATCAGCATCCGCAGTGATTTTGGAGCCCAAACAAATAAAGCCTGATACTGTTTCCACTGTTTCCCCATCTATTCCCCATGAAGTGATGGGACTGGATGCCATGATCTTAGTTTTCTCAATGTTGAGCTTCAAGCCAATTTTTCACTCTCCTCTTTCACTTTCATCAAGAGGCTTTTGAGTTCCTCTTCACTTTCTGCCATAAGGGTAGTGTCATCTGCATATCTGAGGTTATTGATATTTCTCCTGGAAATCTTGATTCCAGCTTGTGCTTCTTTTAGGAGGGTCTAACTGCTGAACTGAACTGAAAATGATAATGCTCATGGAAATATTTTGTAAAATCCTACAAATAACAGAAGTATAAAATGGCATTAATATTATCAATATAGTTACAATTTATTGTTGACAAAGAGAAAAATGTTTATCACTATGAGAATACCAGAGAATAACTCTTGTCTCTGATTTCAAAGAGCTAACAACTCCGTAAAGGACCTTAGACAATTTATACAAATAATCTGCCATAGATTAGAGTGGAATACTAAATTCTAATTGAGTCAAGTGATCAATATGAGCAAAACTATAATCATTAAACAGGTATAGTGCAACAAAACTTGTGGAGGGTACAGAACTTAATTTATACTTTAAAAGATAATTAGGATTTTAATAGAAGCAATGGTTAGTTAGGAAAGTCTGAGAAATGGTACCTTTAATTAATACTTTTTTTTCCAACTTCTTCCTCTAAGGAGTATTCCAAATATTAAATAAATTTTGATCCTCCCAGGCAAAGTCATTAGAAGCACAGCATAATGGTACAATCAATAATAGGCAGATCAGGATTAATAAGAGAAAAGCAATTAAGAGAGACGAAAGGTCACGTTGCTTGGTGCTCAGCCATGTAAAAGTGTTGGTTGCTTTGTCATTTCCACCTTGCTCATGGTAAAGGATTCATTCAGAAGTCTGGCATAAAAATAATCAAGTTGATAAAGTAGGTATTTTCTAAGTACAACATGTTCCTTTGGGCATGAAGTAAAAAGATCTGTCTCCAAATAGTAATTCATCTTTTAGGGGTCTCAGAACAACTTAGAGGGACTCTCCTTAGGGAACTACTCAGTGGAGAACAGGCTCCTCTCCCTGTTTTACACCCCATTCCCTGATAGCTCAGTTGGTAAAAATCTGCCTGCAATGCAGGAGACCCCGGTTCAACTCCTGGGTTGGGAAGGTCCCCTGGAGAAGGGAAAGGCTACCCACTACAGTATTCTGGCCTAGAGAATTCCAAGGGTCCCAAAGAGTTGGACATGACTGAACAACTTTCAATTTGGGACATGCTTTTGTGGTCCAACTCTAAAGCTGGCTCTTTAAAAACAAACTTAGGCTTTCATTAAAATGATTTGGGCCAAAATAAAATGAAACAGCTTTCTACTCATGTAGACACAGAAAATTATGAAGAATTATAAAAATTCTTAATAATCCCCCCAAATTCAGATAACACAAGTTATACTGTTAACGTTTCCATCTGCCTTATATCTTTGGGGGCATGTAATGGATCAACCTAGATAGTATATTAAAAAGCAGAGACATTACTTTGCCAACAAAGGTCCATCTAGTCAAGGCTATGGTTTTTCCCGTGGTCATGTATAGATGTGAGAGTTGGACTGTGAAGAAAGCTGATCGCCGAAGAATCGATGCTTTTGAACTGTGGTGCTGGAGAAGACTCTTGAGAGTCCCTTGGACTGCAAGGAGATCCAACCAGTCCATTCTAAGGGAGATCAATCCTGGGTGTTCATTGGAAGGACTGATGCTAAAGCTGAAACTGCAATACTTTGGCCACCTCATGTGACGGGTTGACTCACTGGAAAAGACTCTGATGCTGGGAAAGGTTGGGGGTGGGAGGAGAAGGGGACGACCGAGAATGAGATGGCTGGATGGCATCACCGACTCTGTGGATATGAGTTTGAGTGAACTCCGGGAGTTGGTGATGGACAGGGAGGCCTGGCGTGCTGTAATTCATGGGGTCGCGGAGAGTCGGACACGACTGAGCGACTGAACTGAACTGAATGGATTGTGGCAGGTGAATTTTTGACCCAACAGTGATTACTCATCAAAGAAAAGCAGGAAGGGAGCGCAAGGACACCCTTAATCCTTTTCACCTTAGCCTTTCTTGTTCCCTTTCTGATGATTCGTTTGCAATTGGCCACATGGGACTTCATGAAAGAGTAGCTACTAAAAATACTTGTTGAATGAATGAATGGATGAGCTGATCAAGCAGAGGCAAAAATGAAAAACCTCATTAGCTTTAAAAACAATGGCAGTGGACTCATCTTTTATTAAGTGCTTACTGTATGCCAGGCATGGTGCTTAGATTTTTATACTCAGTGATGAATATTCATCAGAACAGCCGCTTAAGGTGGGCTCTATAATTAGGTCAGTTTTATAGATGAGAAATTGAAGCTCAAAGTTCAGCTCGGAAATAGTCAGAGTAGAATTCAGAAATAGACTAGAATTCAGAACCAAACCTATTGAATTGCAAAGCTAAGCTCTTAACCTCTGTAGGGTTTCTATCCCTATTATATTCTATTCAGGTTTGATAATTAGAAGAGACCTAGAGATGGAGAAAAAAAGGACAGTAGAGAACTTGGACTGTGTGGCGGATGGGATGGAGGTTATAAAAAATCTTTATGTAGGGATTTACCTGAAATGTGAACTTAGACAAGCAGATTCTATTTGGAGACACATTTTCTCTTTTTGTGCTGCACATTTTCTGTGCAAGATGCTACCCGATTCATCTCAATCCAATTTTGGATGATGTTTCTGTGCTACATAGGTTTTCCTTAGTTACGGCTGCCCTCAGTAACAGCCACAAATTTTAATAAATACACAGACTCCACAGGGGGTCTTTAATATTGTAAATTAAGGGGGACTGTAATAATACAGTTGATACACACTTCAATACTGTTCAATGAGAAGGATCGGTATCTGGAATTCATGACACACTATCCCCAGATCACATGGTAATGTTACTTAGAAACCTCGGTTAACCCTACTCTGCACAATGGTGACATTTTTTGTGACATAAACTATTTCTGGCACTAACTTAATCATGCATCTTGGCACTGTCCTGTAGGTCTGTGTCCCAGAAGTTAGTTAAGTCGCTCAGTCATGTCTGACTTTTTGCAACCCCATGGACTGTAGCCTACCAGGATCCTCCATCCATGGGATTTTCCAGGCAAAAATACTGGAGTGGGTTGCCATTTCCTTCTCCAGGGTATCCTCCCGACCCAGGAATAGAACCTGGGTTTCCCACATTGTAGGCAGACACTTTACCGTCTGAGCCACCAGGGAAATGTCCTAGGAGCTTCAGTCTAATTCTTTCATCCATTGCCTACTTTCTTGATCCACTTACTTTATCTACAAATAATTGAACCAGGTATTTTTCCAGTAAAAGGAAACTGCTATCTAAAGTTCAATTAAGTTGACTTGGAAAGTGAAAGTGAAGCTGCTCAGTCGTGTCCGACTCTGCAACCCCATGGACTGTAGCCTACAAGGCTCCTCTGTCCATGGGATTTTCCGGGCAAGAGTACTGGAGCGGGTTGCCATTGCCTTCTCCAGGGGATCTTCCCAACCCAGGGATCGAACCTGAGTCTCCCGCATTGCAGCAAGACACTTTACCTTCTGAACCACCAGGGAAGCCTTGTGGACTTGGAAACAATCTAACAGAATGAGCTTCTGTTGCCTCAGCTATAAATCAAAACAAACTATAACAACTTAGAAAGGGAAAGGGATATAATAATAATAATATCTGTACATTTGTCTTTACTCTGTATTGAAGCAATTTCAACAAATACTATAGTAAGACAATATGAAAATGTTAGCTATTGTGATTAGAAGACAGATACTCAGGTGAAGGAAGACTTCCATTAATTAAATCTTTTCTAGGAATTCTAGATGATTAGGTAACAAAACTCTCCTGCTTTTTTCCCAAATCATTGTTCTTCATTCCCTATAGCCAAGCAACATCAAATAGTGACTTAGCTCACTACCAGGTGATTTAATATAAGCCCTTGGAATAATGCCTGCAATTTTCCATTATACTAAAATCCATCTTCTCCCCTGATTCTTAAATTGTAAAAAAAAAAAAAAAAAAAAAAGCTTCTTTATTATAGGCATCAGGTACAATACAGTATATCTATTATCACTGAATTCACGACCTTTAATAAACATGTCTACAGAGACCAGGTTAGAGAATAAGATAGGCATAGGGGAAAAGACTATTTAAAGCTGATAAACTTCAAAACTGGGCGGGGGGGAATTGTTATGTATTTTTCTACAAAAGGGTTTTTTCTCTTCCCATAAATCATGGTCAATTTTCTAGTCCCAGGCTTCCCTGGGGGCTCGGTGGTAAAGAATGCGCCTGCCAATGCATGAGATGCAGGTTCGATGAAATAAGAGAAACCACTGCAGAGAGGAACCCACACACAGCAACTAGAGCGTAGCCCCTGCGCCACAGCTGGAGAAGGCCTGCACACAGCAGCAAAGACCCAGCGCAGCCATAAATAAATCTATCTTAAAAATTTCTTTTCATCCTATACCTTACATTCTGTATCATCATCGAGAAAATGCAGTTGTTATTATCATATTTATTCAGTTCAGTTCAGTTCAGTCGCTCAGTCGTGTCCGACTCTCCGTGACCCCATGAATCACAACACGCCAGGCCTCCCTGTCCATCACCAACTCCCGGAGTTCACTCAAACTCATGTCCACAGAGCCGGTGATGCCATCCAGCCATCTCATTCTCTGTCGTCCCCTTCTCCTCCCGCCCCCAACCTTCCCCAGCATCAGAGTCTTTTCCAGTGAGTCAACTCGTCGCAGGAAGTGGCCAAAGTATTGCAGTTTCAGCTTTAGCATCAGTCCTTCCAATGAACACCCAGGATCGATCTCCCTTAGAATGGACTGGTTGGATCTCCTTGCAGTACAAGGGACTCTCAAGAGTCTTCTCCAACACCACAGTTCAAAAGCATCAATTCTTCAGCGATCAGCTTTCTTCACAGTCCAACTCTCACATCCATACATGACCACTGGAAAAACCATAGCCTTGACTAGACGGACATTGGTTGGCAAAGTCATGTCTCTGCTTTTTAATATATTATCAAGGTTGGTCATAACTTTCCTCCCAAGGAGTAAGCGTCTTTTAATTTCATGGCTGCAATCAGCATCTGCAGTGATTTTGGAGACCAAAAAAATAAAGTCTGACACTGTTTCCACCTGTTTTTCCATCTATTTCCCATGAAGTGATGGGACCAGATGCCATGATCTTTGTTTTCTGAATGTTGAGCTTCAAGCCAACCTTTTCACTCTCCTCTTTCACTTTCATCAAGAGGCTTTTGAGTTCCTCTTCACTTTCTGCCATCAGGGTAGTGTCATCTGCATATCTGAGGTTATTGATATTTCTCCCAGCAATCTTGAATCCAGCTTGTGCTTCTTCCAGCCCAGCGTTCCTCATGATGTAGTCTGCATATAAGTTAAATAAGCAAGGTGACAATATACAGCCTTGACACGCTCCTTTTCCTATTTGGAACCAGTCGGTTGTCCCATGTACAGTTCTGACTGTTGCTTCCTGACCTGCATACAGGTTTCTCAAGAGGCAGGTCAGGTGGTCTGGTATTCCCATCTCTTTCAGAGTGTTCCACAGTTTATTGTGATCCACACAGTCAAAGGCTTTGGCATAGTCAATGAAGCAGAAATAGATGCTTTTCTGGAACTCTCTTGCTTTCTCCATGATCCAGCGGATGTTGGCAATTTGATCTCTGGTGCCTCTGCCTTTTCTAAAACCTGCTTGAACATCTGGGAGTTCACGGTTCACATATTGCTGAAGCCTGGCTTGGAGAATTTTGAGCATGACTTTACTAGCGTGTGAGATGAGTGCAATTGTGCGGTAGTTTGAGCATTCTTTGGCATTGCCTTTCTTTGGGATTGGAATGAAGACTGACCTCTTCCAGTCCTGTGGCCACTGCTGAGTTTTCCAAATTTGCTGGCATATTGAGTGCAGCACTTTCACAGCATCATCTTTCAAGATTTGAAATAGCTCAACTGGAATTCCATCACCACCACTAGCTTTGTTCATAGTGATGCTTTCTAAGGCCCACTTGACCTCACATTCCAAGATGTCTGGCTCTAGGTCAGTGATCACGTTATCATGACTATCTTGCTCATGAAGATCATTTTTGTACAGTTCTTCTGTGTATTCTTGCCACCTCTTCTTAATATCTTCTGCTTCTGTTAGGTCCCTACAATTTCTGTCCTTTATCGAGCCCATCTTTGCATGAAATGTTCCCTTGGAATCTCTAATTTTCTTGAAGAGATCTCTTGTTTTTCCTATTCTGTTGTTTTCCTCTATTTCTTTGCATTGATCACTGAGGAAGGCTTTCTTATCTCTCCTTGCTATTCTTTGGAACTCTGCATTCAGATGCTTATATCTTTCCTTTTCTCCTTTGCTTTTCGCTTCTCTTCTTTTCACAGCTATTTGTAAGGCCTCCTCAGACAACCATTTTGCTTTTTTGCATTTCTTTTCCATGGGGATGGTCTTGGTCCCTGTCTCCTGTACAATGTCACGAACCTCTGTCCAGAGTTCATCAGACACTCTATCTATCAGATCTAGTCCCTTAAATCTATTCCTCACTTCCACTGTATAATCATAAGGGATTTGATTGAGGTCATATCTGAATGGTCTAGTGGTTTTCCCTACTTTCTTCAATTTAAGTCTGAATTTGGCAATAAGGAGTTCATGATCTGAGCCACAGTCAGCTCCTGGTCTTGTTTTTGCTAACTGTATAGAGCTTCTCCATCTTTGGCTGCAAAGAATATAATCAATCTGATTTCGGTGTTGACCATCTGGTGATGTCCACGTGTAGAGTCTTCTCTTGTGTTGTTGGAAGAGGGTGTTTTCTATGACCAGTGCGTTCTCTTGACAAAATTCTATTAGCCTTTGCCCTGCTTCATTCCGTGCTCCAAGGCCAAATTTGCCTGTTACTCCAGGTGTTTCTTGACTTCCTACTTTTGCATTCCAGTCCCCTATAATGAAAAGAACATCTTTTTTGGGTGTTAGTTCTAAAAGGTCTTGTAGGTCTTCATAGAACCGTTCAACTTCAGCTTCTTCAGCATTACTGGTTGGGGCATAGGCCTGGATTACTGTAATATTGAATGGTTTGCCTTGGAAACGAAGAGAAATCATTCTTTCGTTTTTAAGATTGCATCCAAGTACTGCCTTTCGGACTTTTTTGTTGACCATGATGGCTACTCCATTTCTTCTAAGGGATTCCTGCCCACAGTAGTATACATAATGGTCATCTGAGTTAAATTCACCCATTCCAGTCCATTTTAATTCACTGATTCCTAGAATGTCTACATTCACTCTTGCCATCTCCTCTTTGACCACTTCCAATTTGCCTTGATTCATGGACCTAACATTCCAGGTTCCTATGCAATACTGCTCTTTACAGCACTGGACCTTGCTTCTATCATCGGTCACATCCACAACTGGGTATTGGTATTATTAACCAACACTTATTTATGAACCAGATTATCTACCTACATGATTTTATTTATCAACTTCATTTTAGTGATAAACATTTTGTGCCAACCCAATACTTAAAACCATCTGTTTGGTTGAAATCTGAGATCATTTCTTTCTGCTACATTGTATTCTAAGCATAGTACTGTATGTGACAATTTATCAGACTTTTTTACTAAGAAATTATTAGTATCTGGTTAATTATATAGTGCTAAGCTTGCTACATTCTTGAGGATGAATATTTTCACTCTCTAGCACTGAATTTTGATGGGAATATATTTTAGGAATTACAATATATATAGGGAAAATTTGGCTATTATATAAACTCTGATGTATAAGCCTTTGAATGAAATACATGTATCATTTAATTTTATTTTTCTATACTACATCAATATGCAAAATGAAAACATTGTCTTTTCAAGATGTGTTTGCCTACTGTGAATTTCATAAGTCTCTGTAATAATGAAATCTTGTCCCAACCTGAAAGTATTTCTATAGTTAGATCAGAGTGAAATAGAAAAAAAAAAAGATTTCTTTCATGAACAATATATGTTTCATGAAAAGAACAAAGAAACAGAGCTCTAAATAGTGGGTTTTCTGCTTCCCTGGGATGTTTAAGACTGTCAGAGGATGACAGGTTCTGATGTTCTCATTCTGAATTTTAACCTCCCGACATATCCTTACACCATACTACACCCCAGACATTCAGGGAATACGACATGAGGAATGACGTTTATTGATTGCCTTCTCTATAGAGCAGAGCTGAGCACTCCTTATATATTACCTTGTACAATCCCCACAAGATCTGTTATCAGTTTACGGGAGAATGCTGAAGCAAATCTCTCCACCACAACTTGAAAGAAAATAAGATTGTCCATTTTATTATCATACCAACACATAATGAGATACGCAACTCTACTTTAAAGAAACCATATGGGTTCTATGCCAGCAAAACTGAACACTGGCTAGAATGAAGCTCCACACATCCCCCAAAATAGGTGGAAGGATGGATACCCTGGTGAGAAAAAATCACAGGGGCTATTAATTTTTTATTGACCATCCAGATATGGCCTAGGAGAGAGGGAATCTTATAAAACAAGCACACTATCCTGGTTCTGCAGCAAGGTGTGCCCTACAAGGGAGATGGATAGTAAGATTCTAGCCAAAAGAGTCCAAGTGCTTCATTCTCCAAGTCTGTTGCCATTCAGCAAGTAATTAATCTAACTGCCCTTGTTCAGAGTTAATGTTCCACAAACAACCTTCAGCTATGATCTGTCTTTCCAGATTTGTCTGCTGGAGAGTGGAAAATGGATGAAATGCTTGTGAAAATGTTGTGAAACACTGTGAAAATGTTGAAGATTCCCATCTAGGTGGCAATTTTTTTTTTCAATTATAAATCACTATCCTGGAATCCTGACTGCAGACTGATTTCCCAAGCCTAACTGTTTACAGTGAGAAAATAGACTGATCAATTTGACATGTCTTCCAGTCAACAGGAGAGTGAGATCTCTCATGGGAAAGGGATGAGTTATCACTGTGATTTTACGCATCAGTCTCATATCTTGGTTCACATGAGTGCATCGTGAAAAAGGATACGGTAGCTGAGGATTGCATTCTGAGATTGCAATCTATAAGCTAAGTCCTGTACCTTGGGATATCCATTGAGGGCTTCCTATGGCTGCAGTAACAATTTACCACAAACTCGGTGGATTAAAAAGACACAGATTTATTCTAGAGATCAGAAGTCCAAAAATCAGTTTCACTGGGCCAACTTCAAGGTGCTGTCAGAGTCATGCTCTCGCCAGAGGCTTGAGGGAAGACCATTTCGTCACCCTTCCCAGCTCCTAGAGCTGCATTCTAGGCATGTGTTGATTCTTGGTCCCTTCCTCCATTTTCAAAGCTAGCAGTGAGCATCCTGATTCAGTGATCACCTTGTCTTATTTTTCTGGGTCAAATTTCTCTCTGCCTCTCTCTTATAAGGACACTTGTGATGTCATTTAGATCCTAACCAGATGATCTAAAATTAATCTCTTCATCTGAAGATCTTTAATTCAATAACATCTGTCCATCTCTTTTGTCATATAGAGTAAGACACACAGGTTCCAGGTATTAGGACCTGGACATCTTTGGGAGCCGTTATTCAACCTACCACACCACCTTTGTCAAGAAGTGAATACATACCCATTTCTGTATGTGTTGGGAGGATACTTTAACATTTTCTTTGAAATTCGAAAACCATTATGTATCAGTGAGGAATGCATCAGAACACAGGACTCGCGACAGGTGGTTCAAGTCAGTGGGGGTGGACGCGAGTAAGGGAAAGAACAATGAATGCGATACGCTGAGAGATTAGCAATGATGGGAGACTTTCACCTGATTTCTCCAGATCGCTGGGCCCGATGAGAAAACATTATTGGAGCCCAGTGAGAATGGGAACCATGAGAGGGTCCACCTGGTAAGAGACCTGGTCATGACAAGACAAAAGACGAAACTGCTCACAGAGAGCTGGTCAAAGGCAGGGACAAAGTGAGAGACACCTGGATGCAGCTTTCAATCTGCTAGGCTCTCCCATTGGTCAATCCCAACCCAAACTCACCTGACCGGGAAGCCCAGTGGGGAAGCAACCACAGAGGTAAGTGTCTGCAGCACAGAGTATGTCAGAAAGGGGTAGAAAATCAGTAAATACCTGGAAGGTAGGGAGGGAGCATACCAGCACACATATTATCCCCACACTACCTATAAAACAATGAGTTTCAGAAAAACATAGAATCCAACTAAAGTAACATGACAAGTGGTTGACCTAAAATTTGAACGTATCTCTCTGAGACTTGAAAATCCTTTTTTTATTTCTCTCACAGCTTGCTGCTTTATAGCCTTTGGAGTTTAAGTTTGCTTCATTTTATATTTCTGCCTCTGAATTGCTTAACAGCAGTCAAGCACTAAAGAATATTTTTGATTTTCATAACCATTCAATATACAAAATTATATTATCTTCTCATTTATAATCTCAAATTGGTTTGAATCTCACTCCTACTGTGTCTTGCCCCCAGCATTATTTCTCTAGCTCAGAGGGAAAATTATTTTTTTCTTTGATTGTGTTCAACTATTCATCCTTATAGCAAACTCTGAATCAAGAATAATTAAATTCTGCATTTCCCACCCCCAATCCTATGTTCAAAATAATTTTCTTCCATGATAGATCTCAGTTTCTAAGGGTATTTCTGCTTACTCACTAATGTCTACACAGAGATAATTAATTTAGAAGAAGAGTTTACTAATAGGCCAGTTATACTCTTAGCCCCTGCCAGATTTCCAGATTTTACGTTTCTCCAGACAGATGATTTTAACCAGCAACTCTCTCCTATTTCTTCCAGGCAGAGCTAATGCACTCAGCGTGACCTCCTCCCCAGACCGACCACCTTCATGTCTAAACTGAATCCACTTCTTATCCACTCACTGAATCACTCTCCCTGCCCTTCCATGGGCATCCCTGGCTCTCCACTCCTTTCCCTTATACCCCGACTCATCACCATTCTAAAAAATCTGCATCGAGTGGCACTGTGTCCTCTGCTTTGGAAACTAGAGCTGGGCTCCAAATCCTATGTGCTGCTCACAAACCACCTTTCCCCTTGCTCCTCTCTGGACACCTCCATGAGGCCGGAAACTCTCCCGGAAGAGAAGAAGAGAGGTGCAATCAATAGTGTCCCCAAACAGAAGGTGCCATTGGCAGCCCACCGCAGGGTGCCGAAGGCCTCTGATTAAGAAGCTGCCCTGAGCGTGACTGATATGCCTGTCTGTACTGCATGCAAACCAGCCGCCTACTCTCCTTCTC
The DNA here is from genome assembly GCF_049115385.1 of Moschus berezovskii. Classification (NCBI taxonomy): domain Eukaryota; kingdom Metazoa; phylum Chordata; class Mammalia; order Artiodactyla; family Moschidae; genus Moschus; species Moschus berezovskii. Next base: position 9,930,292 of record NC_142468.1, read on the forward strand.
CCTGCTGTTTCACTCCCCTCACAGAACCAGGAGCACCGTGGTGCTGGGGTCTGCAGAAGGCTTAAAGGGAATGACTGACAGGTGACTGTTCTTTCTCCTTGAATTGTGCTGTACTTAGTCGCTCAGTTCAGTTGCTCAGTCATGTCCAACTCTTTGCGACCCCGTGAATCACAGCATGCCAGACCTCCCTGTCCATCACCAACTCCCGGAATTTACGCAAACTCATGTCCACTGAGTCAGTGATGCCATCCAACCATCTCATCCTCCACCATCCCCTTCTCCTCCTGCTTTCAATCTTTCCCAGCATCAGTCGTGTGACCCCATGGACTATAGCCTGCCAGGCTCCTCTGTCCATGGGATTATCCAGACAAGAATACTGGACTGGGTTGCCATGCCCTCCTCCAGGGGATCTACCCAACCCAGGAATCAATCGAACCCAGGTTTCACACATTGCAGGCGGATTCTTTACTGTCTGAGCCACCAGGGAAGCCCTCTCCTTGAATTAGGATTCTGTCATCAATTAGGAGAGATTTCATAGAAATGGCAATTGAAAATGAAAGATCCCTGTTAGGTCACACCAACCGAGTTCCACTGTGACTTTCCCCATTAAAAAGAGCTAGCTCCCAATGGCCTGTTTTTGCAACTTGACCCAGTTCAGCTTCCAACTGTACTGATGCTCTCTTGACACCTTGGACTTGTAAGTGGAGTGAAAGTATTACTGACTCAGCTGCGTCCGACTCTTAATGACCCCATGGACTATAACCCACCAGGCTCCTTTGTCCATGGGATTCTCCAGGCAAGAATACTGGAGTGGGTTGCAATTTCCTTCTCCAGGGTATCTTCCCGACACAGGGATCGAATCCGGGTCTCCTGTATTTCAGGCAGATTCTTTACTGCCTAAGCCACCAGGAACACCCCCTTGGACTTTTGGGTCACAGTTAAATGAGGCTCACAGTACTTTTATACAACCAAATCCTGGAAACAAGGCTGATTGTAGGTCTGCTGAATTTAGTCAAGACCTCTCTAAAATTGGAAACTTTCAAAATAATCCCATTTTCTGAGGCTCTTGGTGTATATTAAATACATACATAGGCATGTAATACCTAATACATACACAATGGGTACATGCATAAATAGCAAAACAAAATTTACAAAGTTGTACCAAGTTGTAAAAGCTTACAATATGCATAGGCTGTATTGTTTACTTTAGCTATATACTGATTGCAGCCATGAAATTAAAAGACGCTTACTCCTTGGAAGGAAAGTTATGACCAGCCTAGATAGCATATTAAAAAGCAGAGACATTACTTTGACTACCAAGGTCCGTCTAGTCAAGGCTATAGTTTTTCCCATGGTCATGTATGGATGTGAGAGTTGGACTGTAAAGAAAGCTGATCGCTGAAGAATTGATGCTTTTGAACTGTGGTGTTGGAGAAGACTCTTGAGAGTCCCTTGGACTGCAAGGAGATCCAATCAGTCCATTCTAAAGGAGATCAATCCTGGGTGTTCATTGGAAGGACTGATGCTAAAGCTGAAACTCCAATAAGCCACCTCATGCGACGAGTTGACTCACTGGAAAAGACTCTGATGCTAGGAAAGGTTGGGGGTGGGAGGAGATGGGGACGACAGAGAATGAGATGGCTGGATGGCATCACCGACTCTGTGGACATGAGTTTGAGTGAACTCCGGGAGTTGGTGATGGACAGGGAGGCCTGGTGTGCTGTGGTTCATGGGGTCGCAAAGAGTCGGACACGACTAAGCGACTGAACTGAACTGAACTGATACACTTTAAACCCATGTATATAGAATACTTATACTATAATTTATATACAATACTATATATTGTACCAATCTGTACTATAAAAGGGCAATATTATACTTATTATATGTCAGGCAATGAGATCAGCCACTGTAAAAGGGAAAGCTAATAGTTGTCATTTGCATCTTACATAGCATACCCAAGAATTTTATAAACCATTAAACTTCCCTAAAATTCTAATGAATATCATTAGCCTCAGTTTGCATGAGCTAAATTCAAGCTTAGTCAAGGAACTTGCCCTCCTTCGCACCATTAGTGAATAGCAGAGCTGGGATTGGAACCATTTGCTTTGTTCATTGACAGAAACACAAAGAGGATAGCTGTGGTCCCTGCTATCCAGTAATTTATGATTATATTGTGGAAATAAGACATCCACAGGTACGAGGTCAGGGGAGAATACAAAACCACATAGGAAATATCCTGGGTGACAAAAATGACTAATTCCAAAAATAATTGCATAAATAATAAGTACTTGGAATTCAGCAGAGAGAGAGCTTGCTTGTGTTCTATTGCTTGTAGCCATGCCGCCTGCAATCTTCCTGCATATTCCCTCTTCTTCCTAGGTATTCATGGCCATCACAAACCTTTGGGCAATTAGTCTCCTTCACCATCTTGTCAGTTATTGAAGTTTATCACACACTTGGCCTCTGACTGTTCCTAAAAGCTCAATACTTCCAAGCTGCCACGGCCACATTTTCTTTCGATTCACAGAAGTCTTTCCAGTAGTATTTTATCTTTCTGGAACCGTGCCACTTTACCAAGCAAAGGAAGTATACCCGTTCAAATGAAGCCAGGAGTCATCTGAGACAACCGCACCCCCACTCGTTAAGTTCTACTTCTCCTTTTTCTACATCATGAGTGGGATATCTCATCACAGATATTTAGACATTTATCAGGGACAGCAGAGCTCAGAGAGTGCAAGCTACTTGCAAATCAGTGCCAGAGATTCATGTCACGGTGGGAAGGTGATAGCTTTAGGGTAGCAATCACTGAAATTTGGCGAGAAATGACATTTAAAAATTTAGGGAACTCTTCAGTTATTTAAATCATGGGTATTTTCAAAAATATTTCAGTTAGCAACTTGCATCCTTCTAGAAGAATGTCTAGCTCCTACACAGGTTAGCCCTGCAACACAGGAGTTACAGAGTAGCAGTCCTGTGTGCTGTGTGCTCAGGACTGCCTGACTCTTTGTAATCCCATGGATTGTAGCCCCGCCAGGCTCCTCTATCCAAGGAATTTTCCAGGCAAGAATACTGGAACAGACTGCCATTCTCCAGGAATTAAACCAGTGTCTCCTGCACTGCAGGTGGATTCTTTACCACTAGTGCCACCTGGGAAGGCCTGGTAGCAGAAGCAGTCCTATCAGTCTTATAAAGAAAGAAAGGAAGGAAGGAGGCATGGAAGGAAGGGAGAAAAAAATGTATAATAACAAAAATTGACCTATTTTAACCTACTATTAAAAATTAGTTTTACCCTTCAATCTTTCAAAAGAGGGTTTCGGCATTTTATATTACATATATATGTAAACTATAAATTTACATTGCATTTACATTGCTCTTCAATGTAATGGCTCAGTGGTAAAGATTCTGTCTGCAATGAAGGAGCCCCAGGAGACGTAGGTTCAATCGCTGGGTCAGGAAGATCCCCTGGAGGAGGCAATGGTAACCCACTCTAGTATTCTTGCCTGGAGAATCCCATGCAATCCCATTGGGTCACAAAGAGTAGGACACGACTGAAGCGATTGAGTATGCATGCAGCTCTGAGTTTCCTAAAGAGCACAAAGTTTGTACAGTTCCATTATTTCAGGATACAAGAGTCAATATCTTCATGAATGGCTAACATTTTGCTGCTTCTATATTATAAGGCACTTACCAGGTAAAAGATTCTCTACAAACATCATCTAATTTCACCATAATAGGCATCACTAACTAATTTAGTATTTAGTCTGTGCCAGGCACTGTTTTAGAGGCCTCACATATATTAACCAATTTAATTTTCACAGTAACTTTGGATATAGATACTATGATTATCCCTCTTTTGCTGCTGCTGCTAAGTCACTTCAGTCATGTCCGACTCTGTGTGACCCCATAGACAGAAGCCCACCAGGCTCCCCCGTCCCTGGGATTCTCCAGGCAAGAACACTGGAGTGGGTTGCCATTTCCTTCTCCAATGTGTGAAAGTGAAAAGTGAAAGTAAAGTCGCTCAGTCGTGTCCGACCCTTCGCGACCCCATGGACTGCAGCCCACCAGGCTCCTCCATCCATGGGATTTTCTAGGCAAGAGAACTGGAGTGGCTTGCCATCGCCTTCTCTGTATCCCTCTTTTAGAGATGAGGAAATCAAAGTACAGAGAGTTAAGGGATTTGCCCAAGGCCACATGACTAGTAAGTACTAGTGCTTGTGTGCATGCTAAGTCACTCTGGTCCTGTCCAATTCTTTGCAACTCCATGGACTCTAACCTGCCAGGCTCCTCTGTCTATGGGATTTTCCAGGCAAGAATACTAGAGTGGATTTCCATACCCTCCTCCAGGGGATCTTCCTGACCCAGGGATCCAACCTGCGGCTCTTACATGTCCTGCATTGCAAGTGGGTTCTTTACCATGACTACCACCTGGGAAGCCCAGTAAGTACTAGTTCAGTTCAGTTCAGTTCAGTCGCTCAGTCATGTTCAACTCTTTGCGACCTCATGAATCACAGCACGGCAGGCCTCCCTGTCCATCACCAACTCCCGGAGTACACTCAAACTCATGTCCACAGAGTCGGTGATGCCATCCAGCCATCTCATTCTCCGTCGTCCCCTTCTCTTCCCGCCCCCAACCTTTCCCAGCACCAGAGTCTTTTCCAGTGAGTCAACTCATCGCATGAGGTGGCCAAAGTATTGCAGTTTCAGCTTTAGCATCAGTCCTTCCAATGAACACCCAGGATTGATCTCTGGAACTCAAACTTCAGCCTGGTTTCATGATTCAAACTCTTAGCCATGAGACTCTACTGGACCTCAATTAATCCTCTATAGTGGCATACTAAGAAAGAATGGGTTAAAGTTATTGAGCCACAGTCACTAAGATAAGAATTGCTAGACTCAGGGGTTCAGATCAAATACTAAGTAGTTCCAAAGCCTATATCTATTCCATGTGTGTGAGTGAAAGTCGTTCAGTCGTGTCCGACTCTTGTGACCACATGGACTATGGAATTCTCAAGGCCAGAATACTGGAGTGGGTAGTCTATTTCCTTTCCCCAGGGGATCTTTACAACCCAGAGATTGAACTCAGGTCTCCTGCATTGCAGGCGGATTCTTTACCAGCTGGGCCACAAGAGAAACCCACATCTATTCCATAGTGATCCATATAAAATGGTATCCCATGGGTCTTTATACACAGGATATTCGAGAATTTAGAGCTGTGATATACAGGAGTTCTTGTATTGACTTGTGATAAACACTTAATCTAGGTCTGAGCTTCCTAGTAGCCAAAGCAATAGGGAAAGTGTACAAAGGTTTATACTGTCATTATTTTAAGATAAAAGAGCCAAAACTTTCATGAATGACTAACTTTTTTCCTGCTTCTATATTATATTAAAATTTAACTCACTAAATATATTTCTATACAAGGTAAAACTAAAGGGGCCCAGGAATGGTACTAATACTTTCTGGTGGTCTAACTCAATTCTAATAATTTACTTAGTCTTGAAGAAATAATTGAAAAGAAAATCTCTCACAAGCACTTGAAGCAACATTTTTTCTCTTAACATTTTGGTAAAAGCTGGGTGTCAGTTGTAGAGTGAAGACTCACGTGCTGAAGCTATCCAAGAAGACAGAGAAGATATTCTATTCTGAGAGAGTCTGCCGGGAAAGCTGAGGGTTCCCAACCAAAGTCCCAACGGGCTATCAGAATACAGATCTGAGCTGATGCAGAAGGACATCAAATTAACTAGAACAAATAGGTGCTTTGGACATAGATATTTGCTGCTGCTACTGCTGCTGCTAAGTCGCTTCAGTCGTGTCCAACTCTGTGCGACCCCATAGATGGCAGCCCACCAGGCTCCCCCGTCCCTGGGATTCTCCAGGCAAGAACACTGGAGTGGGTTGCCATTTCCTTCCCCAATGCATGAAAGTGAAAAGTGAAAGTGAAGTCACTCAGTCGTTTCCGACTCAGCGACCCCATGAACTGCAGCCCACCAGGCTCCTCCATCCATGGGATTTTCCAGTCAAGAAATCCATGTATTACCCTCATAGATCCAAGTTTCTCACAGTTAAGCGAGGCCATATGAAAAGTCCTGGCCAACAGGCCATGATGGGTGACGTGTATCACTTCTAGGCCAGAACACAGAGCAACCAATGTACGTTTTCTTCCCTGACTTTGGTAATGCTGAGTTCTCATGTTCAGATGATAAAACTACAAACTGTCAGAACATCTCTTCAGCCTGAGGTTTGAGCAGCTAAAAACCTATGGCTAATAGCATACTTAGTGATGAGAGACTGAATGCTTTCCCCCTAAGACTGGGGTCGGAAAGATCCCATGGAGAAGGGAATGGCAACCCACTCCAGTATCCTTACCTAGAGAATTCCATGGAGAGAGGAGCCTGTCTGGCTGTAGTCCTTGGGGTTGCAAACAGCTGGACATGACTGAGCGCCTAACGCAACAACCCCAGACTGCACTGGACATGAAGAACAAGACAGAAATGAACCCTGTCAAAAAGTATTTACTTATTTTTTGCTTGTGCTTGCTCTTAGTTGTGGCATGTGGGATTGAGTCCCCTGACTAGGGATCAAACTCAGGCCCCTGCATTGGGATCCCAGTGTCTCAGTCCCTGAACCACCAAGTCCCCAAAATTAACCTTTGTGGTCCTCACTGCTAGGTCATTGACGTTTCAAGGTTAATTTGTTTTTGCAGCAAAGCCTAACACAGCACTTCAGTACTTCCCAGTAGAGACTGCATCTCCTGGAATCTCCAACAAATATATACCTTACAAAGTCTAGTGTGAAGAGATATTTAACTTTCTCTCAATATTATGTTATTTCTACATATGATATTACATCCATAAAACGGAACATTGTTTTCAAAATGAATCAGTGTACCAATTTTTTTTAACTCTGGGCTTTTATTTACTGCTCCTTGCTACTTGTCCTTCAGTCATGTTTTATTCTGAGTATTGAACACCTGCATCTGTGATAAATTTTTCTTTATAATCAAGTGGCTGGGCTTTTCTCCCCCTGAATCTAGTCATTTGTTTTTCTGCCATTTGAAAAGTGTTAAAAATCTCAGTTCCAATCTACAGCTTGTCATAACATTAACTAACTCCACAGGCATGCCTTTGGAGTACATACAGTTAAAATATTCAATAATAGCCTGCATAATTATACCCTTGGGAACTGTCCCATATCTCAACCACCAGGTGGCAATTTCATCACATTATATGTCCCATTAGGTAAGCAATGGCCTAAATGGTGTGAAAGATGATTTTTTCCTCTGCAAGCTTGTGCTGTAAGGAAAGGCAGAGAGACGCCGGGAACAGAGCTCAGGAGTGTAGGTGAAGAGAGATTGAAGCCCTCCATTGTCTGGAAGGTGAGAAGTCCTTGCTTTCTACATGTTTGTGGTTGTAACTAGCATACTGCAATGGGTTCCAAACTCTATGCACCAAAGAAATACCTCAGCAGTCAGTTGAGATGACATAAAGGAGAAAAATAAGTTTAGGGTACCTATAGGTATTCTCAGTCACTCTAATATTAGAAGTCAGATCATTTCTTGGGAAACCATAGACCTAGACTAAACCTTCTCCCTTAACTAAAGCTTCCAATTTGAAGTTCGGTATTGTCACTGTTTTTCTGCACTTAATGAGTGCCCACTCAATGACCCTCAAATTTCAGTGGAACCTGAATCACCTGGAGAGCTGGATTCTACCCAAGAGTTTCCATTCCATATGTACAGTCAGGCCTGATAATTTACATTGCTAATGAGACCCCAGGTTATGCTAATGCTGCTTATTCAGGAAACATACTTTAAGAACCATGGCTCTACTATGTGCCAAGTCCTGGGATAAGTCCTGAAGACACCACAGTGAAGACATCAGAGTTGTTGCCTGACAGAATCCTTTCTTAATTGTGAGAATATTTCAGTTTTCCAAGGTTCACTTTTCTTATCTGTAATGAGGATAATACTGTCTATACCATAGGTTTTCTATAAGATTAGATAAAATATACGCAAAGGTTTGGTCCAGGAGTTAAAAAGAGAAAGCTCTCCTTATATGGTAGCTCATAAGAACTGAGCATCCTTATGAGGAAGCAGGCAACTATAATCCACTATGAGAAGGGCTAGGGTCTACTCCAACTTGAGCTGAAGTAATCACTCATCAGGAAGCCCTTTCTAACAATCCTTTTACCCCTTCCTACCAAAGGCAGATAAAGGAAAGGAATTAGCATATGTTAGTTGTATTATTCAGGATTCTTTTAGATACAAATGATAAAACAAATCAACTTACACAAGCTTACACAAAAATAAAACAAACAAACAAACAAAACACATTAGCTCATGGAACAGAGAAGTCCAGAGATGAAAATGATTTAAGGCTTACTGGATCCGCGTGCTCCCTCGAGACACTGAGATCCGTCTATTTCTCGCTGTTTCTTCTCTCTTTCCCTTTTTTCTCCCCATTGCTGCATCATTTGGTCCTGCTTTTCTCCACATTGTCTTAATTTTTATAGAGATTCTTTCTGCAAAAAGAGCTTGATGACCATGAATGAAGCCTGCCTGGATCAGGTGGTCATCTATAACGGGTTGAATGGTGACCCCTAGAAGTATACTCAGAACCTGGGAACTTATTCGGAAAATAAGTGTGAACTTACTCAGAAAAGAATATTTGCAGATGTAATTAAGTTATCGATCTCTACCTGAGATCACCTTGGATCAACTGGGTGGGTCTCTATTCCCATGGCATGTCTTCTTATGAGATACAAAAGGGAAGAAGACATGGAGGAGAAGTTGATGTGGAGATGGAAGCAGAATTTAGAGTGATATGTTTACAAGCGAAGGAGCACCAGATTGTCAGAACCACCAGAAGTTAGGAGAAAGGCATAGAACAGATTCTCCTTCAGATCCTCCAGAAAGAACTAACCTTGCTAACACCTTGATTTTGGATTTCCGGCCTTCAAAAACCTAGGTGTATCTGCCTGTCTTGACTCTTTGGTAAGGCAATGGAATAGCTCCTGTGGTCTTCCAAGTCTGGCAGGGAGCAGTGTTCAGAATAATAAACCCACTTTTAATATAATTATTTGAATCCAATTTAGCATTATCTCTCTTAGTGATATCTCAAGCCCCAGGAAGGATGTTTAAATAACTGGCTTTTCTCAAGGACGTTTATTTTTTATCAGGTGCTGGGTAAGTTGCCTGGGGTCCAGGACCCTTCCTAGAGCAGACTTGGATTCTAAGTGCATGTTCTTTTTACAACATCATAACACCACAAGTGAAACATAGGATCCTACTTTATTTCTTTTTCTTAAATTAATTTTTTTTTCTTTTTATTTAACATTCAGCTGCACTGCGTGGCACGTGGGCTCTGAGTTCCCCAGTCAGGGATTGAACTCACACCCCCAGTTCTAGTTTCTCTTTCCTTCAAGCCATTCTGACACTGATACTTGCATTTATACATCGTTGATATAGTTCCATGATTTTTTACATAAACAATAACATTTTATTTAAATTCTGAAGAAGTTTTAATCAGCAAAATGTTAATATATCACTAATGTCCGTAACTAAATAAAGGATCAACACTGCAGGTAGCTATGACAAATTTGATGCATACAAAAGCAACGATGATTATGTTCACTTCTGCCACCAGACTGGATAACAATTACAAGAATTCAGACGTTAAAATGTGAAAAACTGTGCATCTGAGTCAACAAAACATAATATATATAAGTACATTAATAGTAGCACTATCTATAATGACAAAAACTTGACAGGGAAAAAGAATCCTAAATGTCCTTCCGCAATGGGCAAGTTAGTAAATCAGTGAACCTTCACACAATCCTTCAGAGGATAAGATGACATTATGTGAACTGATATGGAAGTGTGTCCACAGAATACTGTATAAAGCAAAAATTTAAAGAATAAAAAAGCCAGAAGAAAACTGGTAAAAAGAAAGAAAGAAAGGTGATAGCACTGAGCAACCTGCCTCAGTGCAGATGCAGACCACATCTTAAACTTGCGATGCTGGACAAGTTATTTAACCTCCTATGTTCAGTTTTTCATTTGCAAAATGAGGAAAGCAACAGTAACAATGGGAAAGCTGTTATGAGAATTAAAGGATTAGCCTATTTAAAGTGCTTAGAACTGGTCCTGGTACATGATAGTTATTATTACACATGGTTGTAAAATAAAATTAAATAGATGATACATACTCATTTCAAACTAGGGATGTGTCTTCCTATCACAATGGGAAACAATAAAGGCAGCTTAAAAATGACTGAAGAGATTTAAGCCAAGGTAATGTTTCAATGCTTCCAGTGAACTGGATTGAACAGGTTCAGCTATGATCTTTCCTTTCTCATGAAATTTAGCAAAAAATTTGGCAGCTGTGCAAGATATTTTCCATTCTTCCATCAGATAGACTCTCTACCCTAATAGGGATCTGAGTTGAGTTAACAGGCTCCCTTGAACCTCTGGCTTCAGATTTGGTTGAACCATCTTAAGGAGATTATAAAGCAGGAGGAAAGTATGACCAGGTTTTCATCTCCTGGCTTGCACTTTCCCTTGCTGGACTGAATCCCAAAGGAACAGATCTCAGATGCCCTCACCACAGCTACTCTTTTCAAATGTGATACTCTTTTCTTTTCAGACATGAACACTAGTCCTGGGATGCTTTACTACTTTTTATTGGCTTCCCTGCCCACACCTTATAAGTGGTCTATTTATAAATCCTTCTTCACGCATCCAGTTTGAGTGTGCCATCTATTTTCTTCCAGGACCCGAAGCAAGACAGCACTCCAAGGGAAGTGCCCTCTTATTATTCACTCTTCCTAATTAAATTCTACAATGAAAAGATTACTCTTAAGTAGAGTTACTTAAATTCCAGCTCAACCAGCTCAAATGAAGCAACTAAAGTCAAAATGGACTTTCTTAGCTTCATCAATTAGAAAACAGGCAATGAAATGGCTATTCTCCTTTTCAGGGTGGGGTATCCATGGTTTTATAATATTGCCAGAAATACAGGATTTTTGAAGCTCTGTTTGCCAATCACGTGTCCCTTGGTCCTGCTCAATTCTAAAGAGTAACCAATACACATAAACAATAACAGCATGAAAATACAAGTGTCACATTATTTCCAGCTATCAATCCAGCATGCACTCCCAGTGTAGATCTTATTGGTAAAAGGCCATATTACCCTTCAATTAAAAAATAAAGAAAAAAATTTAAAAAGCTATACTGAAGTTTAATACTATAAAGGAGAAATATCAATAACCTCAGATATGCAGATGACACTACCCTTATGGCAGAAAGTGAAGAGGAACTCAAAAGCCTCTTGATGAAAGTGAAAGAGGAGAGTGAAAAGGTTGGCTTGAAGCTCAACATTCAGAAAACAAAGATCATGGCATCTGGTCCCATCACTTCATGGGAAATAGATGGAAAAACAGTGGAAACAGTGTCAGACTTTATTTTTTTGGGCTCCAAAATCCCTGCAGATGCTGATTGCAGCCATGAAATTAAAAGACGCTTACTCCTTGGAAGAAAAGTTATGACCAACCTTGATAGTATATTAAAAAGCAGAGACATTACTTTGCCAACCAAGGTCCGTCTAGTCAAGGCAATGGTTTTTCCCGTGGTCATGTATGGATGTGAGAGTTGGACTGTGAAGAAGGCTGATCGCCGAAGAATCGATGCTTTTGAACTGTGGTGTTGGAGAAGACTCTTGAGAGTCCCTTATACTGCAAGGAGATCCAACCAGTCCATTCTAAGGGAGATCAGTCCTGGATGTTCATTGGAGGGACTGATGCTAAAGCTGAAACTGCAATACTTTGGCCACCTCATGCGACGAGTTGACTCACTGGAAAAGACTCTGATGCTGGGAAAGGTTGGGGGCAGGAGGAGAAGGGGACGTTGGAGAATGAGATGGCTAGATGGCATCACCGACTCTGTGGACATGAGTTTGAGTGTACTCCGGGAGTTGGTGATGGACAGGGAGGCCTGGCGTGCTGTGATTCATGGGGTTGCAGAGAGTCGGACACGACTGAGCGCCTGAACTGAACTGAACTAAAGAAAAAATGTTTATTCCAAGGACACAGAGAGCATTATAATATGTAATGCTCCCCACTAGTAAATGGTGGACCCATGCAAATCATATGATCAAATTAACTCCCTTTCCCTTGAATAAAACAGAGAGACGAGAGCTTAAAACACTGATATTTGAAGTACAGGGAAGAATAGCATAGTTTGTTGTTGTTTAGTCACTAAGTCATGTCTGACTCTTTGCAGCCCCAGGGACAGTAGCCTTCCAGACACCTTTGTCTTTGGAATTTGCCAGGCAAGAATACTGTTACCATTTCATTCTCCAGGGGAATCTTCCTGACCCAAGGACTGAACACACATCTCCTGCACTGGTCGTATGATTATTTACCACTTAGCCACCTGGGAAGCTCCAGAACACAATACTAGGGACACCAGTATATCATACTATGGAATAATTATCACTCATTGAACTCTAGTGTGAAGAGGGAATTGGATATCTTCTACTCCAGAATCCAACTCACTCTTTAATGTGCAGAAAACCAACGTTTGGCAATATTTCAGTTCATTATTTTCAGAAAAGAGTTGGAGCCAAACAAATCTGAGAAATAATGGACCTAGCAGAGGAACATCAGGTTATCTTTCCTATATATTTCCAGTTCTTACAGACTCCAGAAAAGGCATTTCCTTTCTCTTGGCTCCTCCATAACTAAGGGATTGCAATGGCTTTCTCAATTACAAATTGGCACTTACCACAACTGACTATGGCTCAGATCATGAACTCCTTATTGCAAAATTCAGACTTAAACTGAAGAAAGTAAGGAAAACCACTACCATTCAGGTATGACCTAAAACAAATCCTTTACAATTATACAGTGGAAGGGAAAAATAGATTCAAGGGATTAGATCTGATAGAGTGCCTGAAGAACTAAGGATGGAGGTTCATAACACTGTATAGAAGGCAGTGATCAAGACCATCCCCAACAAGAAGAAATGCAAAAAGGCAAAATGGTTATCTGAGGCTGGCTTAAAAATAGCTGAGAAAAGAAGAGAAGTGAAAAGCAAAGGAGAAAAGGAATGATAAACCCATTTTAATGCAGAGTTCCAAAGAACAGCAAGGAGAGATAAGAAAGCCTTCCTCAGTGATCAATGCAAAGAAACAGAGGAAAACAATAGAATGGGAAAGACTAGAGATCTCATCAAGAAAATTAGAGATACCAAGGGAATATTTCATGAAAAGATGGGCACAATAAAGGATAGAAATGGTATGAACCTAACAGAAGCAGAAGATATTAAGAAGAGGTGGCAAGAATACACAGAAGATATAAAAAAGATCTTCATGACCCCGATAACCATGATGGTGTGATCACTCACCCAGAGCCAGAAATCCTGAAATGTGAAGTCAAGTGGACCTTAAGAAGCATCACTACAACAAAGCTAGTGGAGGTGATGAAATTCCAGTTGAGCTATTTCAAACCCTAAAAGATGATGCTTTGAAAGTGCTGCACTCAATATGCCAGTAAATTTGGAAAACTCAGCAGTGGCCACAGGACTGGAAAAGGTTAGTTTTCACTCCAATCCCAAAGAAAGGCAATGACAAAGAATGTTCAAACTCCCACAAAATTTGCACTCATCTCACACTCTAGCAAAGTAATGCTCAAAATTCTTCAAGCTAGGCTTCAACAGTCGGAGAAGGCAATGGCACTCCACTCCAGTACTCTTGCCTGGAAAATCCCATGGATGGAGGAGCCTGGTAGGCTGCAGTCCATGGGGTCGCTAAGAGTTGGACATAACTGAGCAACTTCACTTTCACTTTCATGCATTGGAGAAGGAAATGGCAACCCACTCCAGTGTTCTTGCCTGGAGAATCCCAGGGACGGGGGAGCCTGGTGGGTTGCCGTCTATGGGTCGCACAGAGTCGGACACGACTGAAGCGACTTAGCAGCAGCAGCAGCACGTTTCAACAGTACATGAATGGAAAACTTCCAGATGTTCAAGCTGGATATAGAAAAGGCAGAGGAACCAGAGATCAAATTGCCAACATCCATTGGATCACATGAAAACCAAGATAATTCCAGAAAAATATCTATTTCTGCTTCATTGACTATGTTAAAGATTTTGACTACGTGGATCAAAACAAATTGTGAAAAATTCTTAAAGAAATGGGAATACGGACCACCTTACTTGCCTCCTGAGAAATCTGTGTGCAAGTCAAGAAGCAAAAGTTAGAACCAGACATGGAACAATGGACTGGTTCCAAATTGGGAAAGGAGTAAGTCAAGGCTGCATATTGTCACCCTGCTTATTTAACTTATATGCAGAGTACATCATGCAAAATATTGGGCTGGATTAAGCACAAGCTGGAACCAAGAATGTTGGGAGAAATATCAATAAACTCAGATATCCAGATGACACCACCCTTATCACAGGAACCAAAGAACTAAAGAGCCTCTTGATGAAAGTGAAAGAGGAGAGAGAAAAAGTTGGCTTAAAATTTAACATTCAAAAAACTAAGATCATGCAACCAATCCTATCAGTTCATGGCAAATAGATGGGGAAACAATGGAAATAGTGACAGACTTTATTTTCTTTTGCTCCAAAATCACTGCAGATGGTGACTGCAGCCATGAAATTAAAAGACACTTCCTTCTTGGAAGAAAAGCTATGACCAACCTAGACAGCATGTTAAAAAGCAGAGACATTACTTTACCAAGAAAGGTCCACCTAGTCAGAGCTATGGTTCTTCCAGTTGTCATATGGATATAAGTGTTAGACCATAAAGAAAGCTGAGCTCAGAAGAATTGAAGCTTTTGAACTGTGGTGTTGGAGAAGACTCAAGAGTCCCTTGGACTGCAAGGAGATCCAACCAGTCCATCCTAAAGGAAATCAGTTCTGAATATTCATTGGAAGTAGTGATGCTGAAACTGAAAGTCCAATACTTTAGCCATGTGATGGGAAGAACTGACTCATTGGAAAAGACCCTGATGCTGGGAAAGAAAATTGAAGGCAGGAGAAGTTGGTGACAGAGGATGAGATGGCTGGATGACATCACTGACTCGATAGACATGAAATGAGCAAGCTCCCAGAGTTGGTGTTGGATAGTGAAGCCTGGCATGCTGTGTTCCATGGGGTCACAAAGAGTCAGACACAACTGAGCAACTGAACTGAACTGATCTAGCACTTAGCATCTACAAGGATTAAGCCATTCATGCTGCAGCTGCTGAATTTCAACACCCCCAGCAAGGAGTTCAGAGAGGAAAGCAAAAATGAGGCACTCTGTGCCCAGGGAAAAAACTGGCAGAACTGGTCTTCAGATGGTTAGATATTTTCAGGAGCTGATTTTATGAGCCCAAGTCTTGTATCTTCTCATATCTATAAAAGCACTAAAATTCTTCATGGTGATGACTGCTCCTCATGACTAGCAGAATCATTCTCCAAAAAAAAAAAAAAAAAAATATGTGCTTGATTGCATGTAATCCCTCCTCACCAAAATCACATGTATACTGACCTTCCTCTCTACTTCTTTGGAGCAGTTTCTTGGAGCTATTTGAGGCACTGTCTACCAGACTATAGTCCACATTTTGCCCCAAATAAAACTTAACTCACAACTCTCACATTGTGCATTTTTTTAAGGCAACAGCTTCCTTCAACTGCTCTATCTGAGTACCTTACTATTCCCGTTTCATGCCCTGTACCATACCCACACCTCTATATACAGGTTGTCATTAAATTCTGTTCATCTAATCATCTGGGAAGAAACATTGGAAACCTGTAGAGGAGTTACAGTAGGAATTGCTCTTTTGAATTCCATCCCAGAACAAAGAAGATCACGTTTTGAGATTTAATTAATATTTAATAAGACCCCATTATACATTCTAGACACTCCATTCTGCTGGCAAATACACACATGGAGAAGACACAATGTCACCTTTATTTTACAGATGTGGAAACTGAGACATGGAAAAGGCATATGACTTACCCACAGTCACTTACTGATAAATGGTTTTATCAGAATTTGAACCTCAAGTCTCTTACTAAAAAGAGCAGAGAAGACTAAAGATTAGGGGTCAACTTTAAGAGGAAGATGCTGAAATGTAAAGGTTTTGATCAATAAATCCCTTGTGATATAAACACCGACCCCTGCTTCCTTTTAAGCACATGTAAGTAAAATATGGGTCACAGTCTATTTGCAGGGTTTCATTCCAGAATGAACCCATGAATATATGGCTTATTTCCCAGGGCAATGCCACATAGGGACTCATATTCAGGATACCTTAAAGTTACCAAAATTACAAATACCAGTGTGAAAGTGTCTCTGCCCGTACAACAAAAGAGTTTTACAGAAAATGAAAAAACAATAGGGAGAGAAATCTCAGAAATTCTTGACAGCCTAAAAAAGAGGACTAGATTAAAAAGAGGGCAAAGGTCATTGCTCAGCACAAAGTAAAATAATAACAATGATGATGACAGCTAACGTTTATTGAATGCTTATTATTTTCCAAGCATTGTCATATGTGCTTTGTGTTTGCTACCTCATTAAATTTCACAACCATCATATGAGGTATACATTATTATTATCCCCATTTTGGATATAAGAAGCTGAGGCTCAGTGAGATTAATTAACTAGTTTAATTAACACTTAGAAAAGGATATTTCATTTGATCTGCATTTTCAGCCACATTTCATGAGAAGGAGTCTGTGTTTCATGCTGCCAAGACAATTGGATAGGGATGGCAGTTCTAAAAGACATTTTCTAAAAGACCTGCTGGGCTGGAAATAATTGAAGCCAGACCCTGCACCCTAGTTCTTTTTCTTAGCTGCATTTCATTTAGCTAGCTGGAGAACAATTATCTTAATCCCTGTCTTTTCTGCTCTAAAATGTCACATTAAAGAGTAACCATCCATCAGTTAGCCTTATGGCATTTAATTAGTAACTCGGTTTCATTCATGTGAAAGTCCTGAGAAAATCTACTAACCTGGGGACAATTCTATGCTGAACTTGAAAGATGGTTGGGCTGTCTGTGCTAATGATCAAAGAACGAAGCCAGGTTAATAGGAGTTCATTCCCATTCTCCAATTCACATCTAAACTCAGCAACTCCGTGATCACCTTCTGACTGCTGAAAGCGGAAGTGAGAGGGTGTCGTTCAGCAGCTGTGTAGCCATGATAATAAAATCCATGGTTGCTAGTAAAATTCTTGGGTCTAAAATGAAAGCCAACATGATATGTAAGAAAGAACAAGGGCCTAGAAGACACAAGAATGTGGGCTCCAACCTGGATATGGCTACAAGTACTAGTTAATTTCCAGTTACTCTGAACCCATTCTAGTCTCCATTTTCCTGGACCTGTGCTGCGTCCTGGAGGCCGGCACTGGCAGATCCCTTGACCGCCAGCATCCAGTTGGGTTCAGCCAATGGGAGGCCCCTGCAGGAAATACGATGGCAGGAAGTGGTAGGGATTGAGCATCTTGTCCTTCTTTTATATCACAGCTCTGATAATAGCTGCAAGACTCGACAACATTAGAGTTCCCACCAGATCATGCCTCCTCTATAATTCCAGTTCTCACTGGGCTCTAAAGATACAATTCCTCCCTTGCTCCATCTAGAACTAAGGGGGGTTGTAATGGCTTCCTTAAGTGTCTCATCAACCCTATTTTACTCCACTTACCCATACCTCTGTGTGTAGGTTGTCATTAAATCCTCTTTATTTAGCCATCTGGAAATAACTGTTTCCTGCTAAAATCCTAACCGACAGCCACGTAATCCCAATCCTTTACATTTCTTTAGTCTCTATTTGCTCAACTGCAAAAAAGGAGATAGTAATATTTACTTTGCAGTGCTCCTGTAGATAATGTGTATGTTCTCTGAGGTCATGTATGTTGAGTTCCTGACTTACATTAGGCACTTAGTATAGGACAATGGAAGATCTAAAACTGCAAACTCTAACATGTAACTACGGCACACATTACATTTAAATTCCCAATAGCGCATCATGCTAATAATTATAGATTTATTTTGTCTTCCTGCTTATTTTCTAGAACTTTGATCATGATCTACTCATCTGTATTAGATCAGCACAAATGAAAAAGGAATACACGGAATTAAATTTAATTCAACAAAAATTTTTTGAGCATGTATCCTATGTCATGCATTGTATTCAGCACAAGGGACACATGATGGGAAATGAGCTGAGTCCTTTTCCTCAGAGTATTTAATGTTTGTGAGAATAAACTGCAATTTTTAGCTTAGCTATTTTTTCTTTTAATATAGAACTTATGTTTACACATAATGAGATTAGATACACTAATCTTAAAGCCGATATTTGCTGTTATAATAAAAGTACACACCTATGTGACCCAAATCTCTATCATGATATTAACCCTCAAAAGTTTCTCATGTCTATTTCCAGGTAGTTCCTGTCCCTTCCCCCACTGTTCTTATTTCTTTCATCATAGGTTCATTTTCCTTGTACTTCTCACATAAAATACCATTATTCTCTAGTTGCTTCAAAATTTCCTCTTTATCCTTGGCGTTCAGCAGTCTGATTATGCTATCCTTTTGTTTTTGCTATTTTGTTATTGCCCACAAGTCCCCAAGGTTCTGCTCAGTTTTTGCAATCTTATTTTCTCTGTCTTCAGATTAGTCTTCTATTGAGTCATCCTTAAATTCACTGATGACTTCCCCTCTCATTTCTATTTTGCTGATAAGCCTATCTGGGGAATTTTAATTTTGGCTATTTTTTCAGCTCTAGAATTTCCATTTAGTTCTATTTCTCTACTGAGATTTCATATGTTTCTGTGTATTATTAGCTTTAAAAAAAAAAAACTTCTCTGAGAATCAATATATAACTGCTTTAAAATCTGAGCTCTTTCCAACATCTGAATCATCTCATGATTGATCTCAGTTGAATTCCTTTTCTTCTGAGACTGGTTCACCATATGCTGAGTAATCTTGCACCCCAGACACTGTAAATACTTTGCCATAGAGATGTTGCAACTTGTCACGCTCCTCAAAAGAGTATCGATGCTTTTGTCTTTACACGCAATTAACATGGCTGCACCTGGCAGGCAAACTCTCCTTTGAGCAGCAGCTTAATTTCAGGTCAGTCTTTCAACATTAGCTGTGAAGACTTGAGACTTCTTCTCCCTTGTATGGATCAAGAAGTCAGTCAGAGACTCAACCAGTATTTCATTTTTTTTTTTTTAAATAGAATCTGGAGCTCCCTCTCTGGCTTTCTCCATTCCAGGAATTGCCCTGCTCTTCTTCATGGCTGCTGCTGCTGCTGCTGCTAAGTCACTTCAGTCGTGTCCGACTCTGTGTGACCCCATAGATGTAAGCCCACTAGGCTCCCCCTTCCCTGGGATTCTCCAGGCAAGAACACTGGAGTGCGTTGCCGTTTCCTTCTCCAATGTGTGAAAGTGAAAAGTGAAAGTGAAGTCACTCAGTCGTGTCCGACCCCTAGCGACCCCATGGACTGCAGCCCACCAGGCTCCTCCATCCATGGGATTTTCCGGGCAAGAGTACTGGAGTGGCTTGCCATTGCCTTCTCCGTCTTCATGGCTAGTGTCTTACAAATACATACTCTGTTCTTCAGACCACAAAGATTTTCGATTTCTATTGGAGTTTTGACTACCCTGTACTGTGGTACCACTGGTCTATCCTCAGGATTAAAACCATAAAGACAAGAAACTCAACTGGCTCTAGTCCATTCTTACAAGTTTCAATTCTCCCACCAGATTATGCCTGTTTTTTTTAACTCTCCAGTGCTTTCAGGTCATTGTTTTCTTGTATCTTGTCTAAAGCTTAGGTTTTTAACTATAGGAGAGTTGCAATCAGAAGAAATCCTAGAGATAAAATGTAAACCTGAAAAACACGTGTACAATTGATATATGTTTTGTTGTGAAAAGGGAATGTGAAAGAAATAAAAGGAATACAAATGAGGTTAGCAGACATAACACAGATTAAAAGGTGTGAAAGGGCCTCCTGTAAGAAGCATTAGTTAAGGAGAATTGGAAAGAGATGTAGGATTTAGCTAAGCCAACAAAAGCTTGGAGTCAGAAAGAATATTTCAAAATTTCAAAATAATAATAAAATATCTCTGTGTTGGTCTCACTCGTGTGGGAGATAGTACTCAATCTTTGTAACAGAAGATTCATAGGTTACTGAAATATAAAGTTTGAGGTTTAGAGTATAAATTCAACTACCTTGGGTTTAAGAGACATATCTATGAAATTTTCAAACCTCATCTTATTTAGGAAAAATTGCAAAACAACAGGAACTTTATATATTGCTCATTTTCAGAGATATGCTACTTAAAAGACAGTTTGATAGGAAGATTAGGCTGACTTTTTGTGTGTTGTTAAAAATAGACTCATTCCTTTTTATCACTTGCTGCATCAACACTTTAAAAAACAAAAAGTTATAAAAATCCAAGATCCTACCACCTGCTTATTTATATCTTTATAATTCATGTAAGGTAAACACAGACATCAAAGTTAATATTATAAAAGCTATTGACACTATAGAAGATACTCAGGGTTAGGACAAGAAGCAGAGCTCTCATTTTCTGACTAGACAAGAATGAAAGTTTCTCAGCTCTGTTGTGCTATCAACAACAATAGCACAAAATCAGCCACAAGTGAATATTTATTACCTGCTGATTTATTACTGGCTTAGTGCTTTCAGATTTTCTCTGCTCTGCATGACTTATTAATAACAAAATTCTTAACAAACTAAATCTAATTCTAGCTGCAACAGGTTTGACCAAGCACAGAATACATCAGGGTTCACTTCTTACTCTCCTTCAAATATTGAGCCTCCCAAAAGTTCATCAGTCAAAACTGTTTTTACAATAGATGCCAAAGAATTTACTAAAAAATTTTCTATGCAAGCACTAATAGCTCTCAACTATTTGAGCCCTGAAAAGAGAATAAGGAGCTCAACTATGACTCAAAGGGGAGTGAGTAGCATGATGTACTATTGTGCTGCTTAATAGTAAACTTAGAGAAAAAATGACCTTTGATCAATTATTACTGAAAAAAATTATACTTAAAAATGTCATCCTAAGTCATAGAAACTAACATCTACCAGAACTGAAGGAGAGTCAAGTGATTATGCATACTAATAACAGTGTCTTCTGACAAACTTTATACTTTTTTTCTATTTGCCAGTATAAATGTATCATATGTTATGTCCAGTACAGGTACGGGTCCAGTCAGATACTAAACACTGTGCAGCAGGTGTCTGTATTTTTGCAGGAGAAAAGGACAGGCTATCCAGGAAAACATTCATTTTAAGAAAAGACAAAACTGGCAGGTAAGCTGAAGCAAAACTGACGACAGAATGTTACCCTTCACTCAAATTTGTCTTATACAGCAGTCCCCACAGACAGATTCTTCCAGTTCTAAAGAGATCAAGCTATGATCACTATAATCTGAAAGCTCTATGTCTACTGGTGTGTGTCTGTGCATTTGTGTGTGTGGTGTAGAGAATAGACAGAGATTAGAAACAAATTAAGATTTCCCTGGTGGATCAGAGAGTAAAAAATCCGCCTGCAATACAGAAGACTTGGGCTCGATCCCTGGGTCAGGAAGATCCCCTGGAGAAGCAAATGACAACCCACTCTAATACTCTTGTCTGGAGAATTCCATGGACACAGGAATCTGGCCAGTTACAGTCCATGGGGTCACAAAGAGTCAGACACAACTAAGCGACTAACACTTCACAAAACGGATTTACATAAATGTTATGTTGGACTTTGACATTCAGTAATTCCTTAGGACAAAGTATGGCACTAAGGAGCATCCCTTTGTTACTATATATGAAAGTGAAAGTGAAGTTGCTCAGCTGTGTGTGGCTTTTTGTGACCCTATGGACTACAGCCCGCCAGGCTCCTCCATCCATGGGATTTTCCAGGCAAGAATACTGGAGTGTGAGTATACAATATTTATCCTTCTCTTTCTGACTTACTTCACTCCGTACAATAGGCTCTAGGTTCATCCACCTCATTAGAACTGACTCAGATGTGTTCCTTTTTATGGCTGAGTAATACTCCGTTATGTATCTGTACCACAGCTTCCCAGTTCCGCACACTGAGGGGGAGAGGATGAGATGTATGGAGAGAGTAACATGGAAACTTACATCACAATACGGAAAATAGTTATCCAATGGGAATGTGCTGTATGTTTCAGGGAACTCAAACAGGGGCTCTGTAGCAACCTAGAGGGGTGGGATGGGGAGGGAGATGGGAGGGAGTTTCAAGAGGGAGGGGACATGTGTACCTATGGCTGTTGAGGTTAAACAGAAAACAGCAAAATTCTGTAAAGCAAGTATCCTTCAACTAAAAAATAAATAAATTTCAAAAATAAAATAAATAATCATTATTCTTATCCAAAAAAAAGAATACTGGAGTGGGTTGCCATTTCCTTCTCCAGGGGATTACTATATATACTGTTACACAACTAATACTGGTAGTTAGGTACTCCTTAAGTTAACTTAGCAGAAATTTTGATAAAGGGTTTCCTCAAATGAATTTTTATTTCTTTTACATTTAAAAACTTTGTGCAACTTATAGTACAATAAGAGGAGTTTAAAAAATATAAAACATTAAAATACATTTCTTCCAACAACCAAAAAGAGAGCAGAAAGGGTGGGAATGTTCAGAGAATGAGATACTAATGTTAAATTAGTGCATTTCAAAGGTGCTTTTGAATTGTTAAAACAGACATACTCATATTCACCCATAAAAAGAGACACAGGATCCAAAGATGAACCTGAAATATATTTGTATTAGCTACCATTGGAAGGACTGATGTTAAAGCTGAAACTCCAATACTTTGGCCACCTCATGCGAAGAGTTGACTCACTGGAAAAGACTCTGATGCTGGGAAGGATTGGGGGTGGGAGGAAAAGGGGATGACAGAGAATGAGATGGCTGGATGGCATCACTGACTCGATGGATATGAGTTTGAGTGAACTCCAGGAGTTGGTGATGGACAGGGAGGCCTGGCGTGCTGTGATTCATGGGGTCGCAAAGAGTCGGACACGACTGAGTGACTGAACTGAACTGAACCATTTGAAGAATACCAAGCCTTCCTCCCTTGGTGTGAGTGACTGAGAGAGGAGTTGACACAGAACTCAGAGTGTGAATGAGAAATCACGATCCTGAATGCTAAACAGTTCATCTAAACAATCAGTAATTTATGGCAGTTGCACAAAACACTGATTTTATATTTGGTGCTTGAAACCTTGACATTGCTAGCAATTGATAATGATTACCATAATTAGAAAGTAATAGATTAATTATATTGTAACAGCTAGTATAAAATAGAGCTACAAAAGACTTCAATAAATCAAAGAGAAATGAGAAAAGTCTAAAAAGTATTGTGAAATAATGTTTCCATTAAGTTACCTGAGGATCCAGCCTGCCCATAAGAGATTGCCACAGGACTATTATCTGAGGTCATTCCTATGCTGAGGAGACAATAGGAAGTTTCTGTGACATACAGCCTTCCAATAACAGTAGTTTATTCTCAGGAACAGCATCCTGTATTGAAGAGTATTGACTGACACCACACTAGTCACTTCTGACAAGACCCCAAGCTAAACAGCTAAGAGGTTCACAGGTACTCAAAACTACCAAAGTGTTGCCAGATTTATTTTTCTAATGGAAAGTCTACTATATGAAAAGCACTATGCTAATTCTGGGGCTCAATGGTTGAGCAATTAGACACTATCCCAGATTTCTTGGACATAAGGTATTGGACAAGAAATCACTATAAATTGTGATGTGTTGGTTATGATGGAGAAAGTCCAATCAGCTGTGAAAATACAAAGAAGAGGCAGTTAATCCATTGTACAGTGTTCAGGAGATGGAAGGGACAGGTGAGAACTGAAAGGAAGGCGGTGGAAGCAGAGAGAGTGTCCCCAGGGAGAGGGAATGTGCTTGTAAGCATGTATAGGATTCGAGAGGACATAATGATTTCAGAAACATGAAAGAAGTCAGGAGTTGCTGGAGGGGAGAGGTGGGGAGAGGCAGATGACTACTGTGAGATTGGAAAAGTACACAGGGTCACATGTAGTTTACCTCCTAAGCCACCACTGTGTTGGATTGTGTCCCCTCCCCCCAAAAAAGACTTGTTGACATCCTAATCAACAATACCTGTGAACAGGACCACATTTGAAAATGGGATCTTGCAGTTGTAATCCATTGAGACAAGTCCTTGTCTTAAATGCGCTAGTGGTAAAGAACCCACCCACCAGTGAAGGAGACATAAGAGACTCAGCTTCAGTTCCTAGGTGGGGAAGATCCTCTGTAGGAGGGCACGGCAACCCACTCCAGTATTCCTGCCTGGAGAGTCCCATGGACAGAGGAGCCTGGCTGGCTACAGTTCATAGCATCTCAAAGAGTCAGACATGACTGAAGCATACACCCAAGCATAATGGGGCTTCCTTCGTAGCTCAGTCAGTAAAGAATCTGCCTGCAAGGCAGAAGACCCAGGTTCAATCCCTGGGTCTGGAATATCCCCTGGAGAAAGAAATGGCAACCCACTCCAGTATTCTTGCCTGGAGAATCCCATGGACAGAGGAGCTGGGCAGGCTACAGTCCATGGGGTCACAAGAGTCGGACATGACTTAGTGACTAAACTATCAACCATGCATAATGAATTGGGAAGGTCCTAATCTGATGTGATTGATTTTCTTATAAAGAGAGGAGAGGGACTTCCATGGCAGTCTAACGGTTATGACTCACCTTCCTGGGCTTCTCTGGTGGCTCAGTGGTAAAGAATCCACCTGCCAACACAGGAGACAGGAAGATCCCTGATCTAGGAAGATCCCATGTACTACAGAGCAGACTAAGCCCATGAACCACAACTCTGAAAGCCCAAACACTCTAGAGCCTATACTCTGCAACAAGAGAGCAGCCCCTACTCACAATTGGAGAAAAGCCCACGCAGCAACAAAGACCCAGCATAGCCAAAAATAAATTTAAAAATTTAATTTCAAAGAAAAAAGACTTTGCCTTCCAATGCAGAAGATGTGAGTTCAACCCCTGGTCAGTGAGTTCAGTTCAGTTCAGTTCAGTCGCTTAGTCGTGTCCGACTCTCCGCGACCCCATGAATCACAGCACGCCAGGCCTCCCTGTCCATCGCCAACTCCCGGAGTTCACTCAAACTCATGTCCACAGAGTCGGTGATGCCATCCAGCCATCTCATTCTCTGTCGTCCCCTTCTCCTCCCGCCCCCAACCTTTCCCAGCATCAGAGTCTTTTCCAGTGAGTCAACTCATCGCATGAGGTGGCCAAAGTATTGCAGTTTCAACTTTAGCATCAGTCAGTGAGTTAAGATCCCACATACCTTGAGGCCAAAGAATCAAAATGTAAAACAGAAGCAATGTTGTAACAAATTCAATAAAGACTTTAAAAACATAAAAAATATCTTAAAGAAGAGAAGAAAGCCATGCAAAGACAGAGGTACAGACAGGGCCGTCATGCCGCCACAAACCAGGCAAAGCCTGGGGCTGTCATAGTCTAGCAGAAGCAAGGAGGGACCCTCCCCTAGATACTTTGGAGAAAGCACTGGCCTAGCTTCCTTGACAACTTGACTTTAGATCTTTAGTGTCCGGAACCTTATGAGAATACTTTTAATTTGTTTTAAGCCACCCACGTTTGTGGGAATTTGCTATGGCATCACTAAAAAACTAATACCTTAGGAGTTTTGACATTATTCCTCAGGTCAAGAAAATGCCCACTGGTGAGATTTGATTAGGGGAGTGCCATTACCAGTTTTCAGTTTAAAAGGATGAATGGCTACACTGGAAAATATAGACTGGCAAGAGAGGAAGACTAGTTGATGAGAAGCTGGAGGGGTAGCAGAAAACCTGGAAGTTTTGCAGCCAGGATTCAGACTCAAGTTGTATCCCGTTAGAGCTCTTCCAGCAAAACAACATTATGGCTTCCACTTCTGAGAAGCAATGCTGTAGCTCAAAGGAAGATGCTCCAAAGCAGAAGGCAAAATCTCTAGGACCTTCCACAATTTATACATGCTCTTTCCTTATGCTGCTCCTTTTGGGGAAAAACAAGTATCTCCTATTAGTGTTCCTATTAATGCAGAGTAGCAATCAAAGGAGCTGTGAAAATAAATTCCAGCTTCCAATTTGGTGTGACAATATTGTCACATAAAAATTTTTCAGGCCCAAGAAGGGAATTTATGGCCAAACATGACAAATGCTCACAATTTACAATAAATGAAATTATCAAATCACTAGCTTTTAAATCATAAATATGAGGTTCATATTTACTGTCTTCCTTCTCTTATCTCCATATACAATCAATCTTCAAATTATGCTGATTTTACAAAATATCTAAGAATTTTTTCTCCTCCATCTCCCTTTTTTAAGATATCTGGGTATTGCTCTTTGCTGCATAACTTATGAAACTGGATACCTCGCAATTCTCACAGTCTGTAAGCTAACTAAATCCCTTTAACTAATATCCTCTTAAACCAATCTGAGAAGGTTCTGTTGTTTACAACCAGGAATCATGACTCCCCTATACCAAGATAAAAAACTGAAAGAAAACCAGGTTTAGTATAAAGTGAAATCGCTCAGTCGAGTCCGACTCTTCACGACCCCATGGACTGTAGCCTACCAGGCTACTCCGTCCATGGGATTCTCCAGGCAAGAGTACTGGAGTGGGTTGCAGTTTCCTTCTCCAGGAGATCTTCCCAACCCAGGGATCAAACCCGGGTCTCCCTCATTGCAGGCAGACTCTTTACCATCTGAGCCACCAGGGAAGCTCGGTTTAGGATAAACAGTTAAAAGTAGTCACAATAGGTCATGTCCATAGACAAAGAGAACTCCCATTTCCCTATGTTACTTGTAATGGACCCAGGAAAGTAGAATATCCTGATAGCATTTTAATATACCAAACTAAAACTATCTAGCTCAAATTTTCTTATGCAAATCAGCCTTTGGTGGTAAGTTTATCACCAAAAAATGAATGAAATATATACTACTTTGTATGCTTATTTGTATGGATGAACTAGTAAGAGTGAAAGTTGGCCATTTATAGGTACAAGTTTAAAAAAATACTACTACCTTAACATATGCCATCAGAATTCCTCATGGGAAAGGACCTATCATTGTTTTATGAAGTTATTTTTCTAGCTAAGTCATTTGAGGTGGAAGATGAAACCCTGCATATGTTAGTTAACAGAAAGAACTGATTATTCAACTGCTCTGCATTCAAAATGAGCAGGAACTAGGTGTGCCCTAGTTAGCATAAGAGATAATGAATAATAAGAGAAGGGAGGAGAAGACTAAGGGAGGAGAGGAAAAAAAGAGAGAAGCAAACTTTTGGGAGGCTGGAGTCCACAACGGCAGATATGACCACAAGGTATTTTTAAAATATTGATGCTGAATATTTAATTTGTTTACATAGATGCCCTATAACTCTGTTAACAGCTTCAGTAACAAAGTCTACTGTACACACAAAGCCTTGGGTGAGTTTTGTTTTCAAAGAAGCAGCCGAATGTCCTATCTGACTTGTTATGGTAGAAAACACAGGTAGTATCCATTCAATGATCAATATAAATAATCAACTCTTAGAACCAGGTCAGAGATAAAAAGGCCTTTTCATGATTTGACCCCTGCCTACGTATCTGTCATCACTTTCCTTGTCCTTGGCAAGCCCTCAGTTACACTAACCCAGTCATTCCTTTTCAAGTAGCTTGAACCATTTGCTACCTCTGGGTTTTTGGTATAATCTCAACCTCTAACCTCATATATGCAGATGACACCACCCTTATGGCAGAAAGTGAAGAAGAATTAAAGAGCCTCTTGATGAAAGTGAAAGAGGAGAGTGAAAAAGTTGGCTTAAAGCTCAATATTCAGAAAAGTAAGATCATGGCATCCAGTCCCATCACTTCATGGGAAATACATGGGGAAACAATGGAAACAGTGGCTGACTTTATTTTTCTGGGCTCCAAAATCACTGCAGATGCTGATTGCAGCCATGAAATTAAAAGACAGTTACTCCTTGGAAAGAAAGTTATGACCAACCTAGATAGCATATTAAAAAGCAGAGACATTACTTTCCCAACAAAGGTCCGTCTAGTCAAGGCTATAGTTTTTCTAGTGGTCATGTATGGATGTGAGAGTTGGACTATAAAGAAAAGCTGAGTGCCAAAGAATTGATGCTTTTGAACTGTGGTGTTGGAGAAGACTCTTGAGAGTCCCTTGGACTGCAAGGAAATCCAACCAGTCCATTTTAAGGGAGATCAGTCCTGGGTGTTCATTGGAAGGATTGATGCTAAAGCTGAAACTGCAATACTTTGGCCACCTGATGCGAAGAGCTGACTCATTCGAAAAGACCCTGCTGCTGGGAAAGATTGAAGGCAGGAAGAGAAGGGGACGACAGAGGATGAGATGGTTGGATGGCATCATTGACTCAGTCGACATGGGAGTTGGTGATGGACAGGGAGGCCTGGTGTGCTGAGGTTCATGGGGTCACAAAGAGTCGGACACGACTGAGCGACTGAACTGAACTGATCATCTACCAGGAGCATGCTTTCCTCTGTTCTTGTAGTAGATACTCGTCAGATTTTTGCTTCGAGGCTTATTCCTTAATAAAACATTCAGAATAGTTCCTCCCCATTATGGTCACAAAAGTAAAAGTGTTAGTCGCTCAGTCGTGTCCGACTCTTTGTGCCTCCATGGACTGTAGCCCACCGTGCTTCTGTGTCCATGGGATTCTCCAGGCAAGAATACTAGAGTGGGGTTGTCATTTCCTCCTCCAGGGGATCTTGAACCTGAGTCTCTTGCATGTCATGTGTTACAGGCAAATTATTTACTGTCTGAGCCACCAGAGAAGCCATAATCACGAAGACAATGTATATTTTCCTTCATGTTACTTTCCTGGTAGGGTCATTTTGAAGGTTTAAGGGAGACAGCTCTAGAAGGTTTCTACTACAGAACAGACCCTCATAATTTGGTAACCATTATTATTAACATCATAACCAAAACTGATCTCACTTTTTGCTGTCGGTTTCAACCCTTCTAAGGAGAAGCGATCCAGATGGCATGCAGATGTAGTTCAGAATGCCACCTCTTTAAATCCCCAAACTGTTCCTCCTCTCACAAGCTGTGAGGGTCAACAACCGGGATGAGAGAGATGCAGTGTTGAAAGGATTTGGGATTGAAAGGCTGTTTTATTTCAGACAAAGAATCAAACGTATCCAAGATTGGTGAGTCTAACCGGGGTGTTTCTACAAAATTCTTTGATAATGGAAATTTGGAAACATACATCCTGTCTTTTAGAAATGGGGCCCAGCAGTCCTTGGGGATTTAAAAGAGTCTAATCCTTAATGATATATGCTAAACTTAGCAAAGTGAAAAGAAAGGGTACATTCACACTGATAGGGGCATTGCTTAGCAAAAACTGAATGCTAACTATAAATTTTCAGATTTAGTAAATTCTTCTCCAAATATTTATGCTAACACTGCCTTAAAGAGGGAGTCCCACTGCCAGTTATTTTCTCCATTGCCAGTTATTTAGCATAAAGAAGACACATTTTAATATAGTGGTATATTCCTATTATTTCACAAGACAGTAGGAAAGAAAAAAGAAGAGTCACTCCATTTTGCTATGAGCAGTTTCGTTTCCAGCAAAAGGTAAAATGTGAATATGCAACTGTTGTTCCCAATTAATATAGGAACATAAAGCTCTCTGAAACCCATTTGGGAGTTCTTCAAATGTACCTCTAAATGTTTCTCTTCTCTAAGAGAAAAAACAATGAAGAGAAGCTTAGCTGATGGTTGGGGTCTCTCATATGGGAAAGCTCAGAGAACAATAAAAGGTTTTTCTGACTGTTCGCTCATCCACTCAGTCTCAGAACAGAAACATTCCTCATCGACTTGTCAACTGGACAGACTCTGAACATAAGGCCCAGAGAAAGGGTGTGGAGGGGAAAACATGTTCCAGATTGCCCACTTAGAATCTCAAGCAACCATCACATCTGCTGTTCATACACTGAGGAAAAGATGAAAGAACATGTACTTCTTTGAAGATTATATATCATAATCACTACTGTTGGACACAATCAGAGGTAAGAACAATTTTTTAAGGAAAATATTTATCAGCATCAATCACTGTATGAAGCATTCCGAAATGTTCCCCCGTCTTCACAACCTTTGGGAAAAGTGCCTTTACATAAAGGGGAAGAAAGAAAGCCTTGAAATGTCTTCTGGCCTCATTCCAACCCACCATCTTTTCCTACACTGATCTTTCAGTATTCAGGGACACCACGGTGACAGCCTACATTCCTGAATCTAGAGACATATGTGCTGCAGAAAGTGTCACTGACCTGAGGAATGGAGTTGCTTACTCTGGGCACGTTGTTAGAGCTTCCCGTGCAACCACTGTTTGCCACAAACTGTCATCATTAGACAGGCATCCCAGGTGGCTCCGCGGTAAAGAATCCGTCTGCCAGTGCAGGAGATGCAGGTTCCATCCATGGGTCAGGAAGATCCCCTGGAGGAGGAAATGGCAACCGTCTCCAGGTATTCTTGCCTGGAAATCCCCATGGACAGCGGAGCCTGGTGGGCTACAGTCCGTGGAGTCGAAAAGAGTGAGAAGCAATTGAGTATGCATGCATGTCATCATTACATAGCTTGCTTCTGAGATTCAGGACTGATGGTGATTTGATAGGATTACCTATTTGTTTATTTCTGGAAGAGTTGGGCAATCCTATAAAAAGATTCAATTCTGCAAGGAAAATATCATATTGGTTGCTATACCCTTTGTACAGTTTTAATCACCGGTCCTTGCTGGTTCCAGCCTACCCACTAGATCACCGTGTCCAGCTCTCCTGTGCATCCTGCATCTCTCCTTTTCCCTGCTGGTCAATGGTGCTCAGGCCTCCTCCCCAAAATGACATCAGCTGGAAGCAGCAATAAAATGTAGTATAAATTTCCCAGGCCAGGAGTCAGGCAATCTGAAATGCAGTTTTGGTTTTGCCCCACACTGTCTGTGTGACCATGGGTGAATCACTTAACCTCTCTGGGTCCCAGCTTTGTCATCTGTAAAATGAAGGGATGGAACTAAATGAAACTCTGAGATCTCTCCCTGCTCTAAAACTTCAAAATGAAAAGCAAAGCTTTACGCAGGTTTGACCACAGTCATTTATTTTCACAGTGGGAGTCTTTAAAAAGTTTGCCTTTGGCTGGAAGTTTCTTCCATTTCTCTGATTATCTTTTCCTTCTGGGTAACTCTGATTCTCCTCCTAAAGGTTATTCTCTATTTCTATGATAATGATTGAAAATGTTGTCCTTTATGAAACATCTAGGCTTCTTATCAATACAAGCTGCAACAGCCCATCCTTAGACAGTGTTCTCAATTTTTTTTCCTCTTTTGAAATAACATGATGAAAAAATTGAATGTTAGTTAAAAGTAAGCCTTCATCTCAGTTTAAGAGCGACTCAGCAGAAAACCAAAGAAATATCATCCCCGGACCCTGACTAAAGAGAGTGTCCTCACAGATTAATTGCCTCTGAGAAGACTTTCCTGATCAGTCCATCCTACCATGATTTTTCAA
This sequence comes from Moschus berezovskii, assembly GCF_049115385.1. NCBI lineage: Eukaryota > Metazoa > Chordata > Mammalia > Artiodactyla > Moschidae > Moschus > Moschus berezovskii. The sequence continues at coordinate 9,961,914 of NC_142468.1, forward strand.
TTCTCTGTTCATTTATTACATTCTAATCTGTATCAAACAATCTAGCCATGGTATTTTTCTTCTAGCCTTTTCTATGCTTAATACAGTGGCATATATTGCTGCTTCAAAACCTTTGTGGAATTGAGATGATAGACAGGAAAATTAAAGTCAACCAGCCAATAGGATAATGACTTTAGTGTTGACAACATAAAAAAAGTATATACCCTCAAAATAATCTAGATCTAAATGTTCTCTTTAAAGATGCTGGGTGGGAAGAAGTGGGTGGAGGGGAGGAGGTGGTGTAATTCTAAGGTTTTCCAGCACTAATGACTCAGCTCTGGCACTCAAATGAAAAAGGCCACCCCTGCAGCTGCCTCTGAAATGCACCCACAGAACTCTTCCTGAGAATATACATACAAAAGAGGAAGGTGGGTGTTCAGTTTCAACAGCTCTGAGGTCCAATGTGCAGTCAACTCCTACGATTTGAGTTTGTGATAAGGATCAGGTAAGAGAAAGTAGGAAACACAGCTTTTATTAATAATTCATTTTACTCCATAACTTGGTTCTTCTCTCTCTAATCAAACACTGACCAACAACAAATTATTTAATAAATATACATTTAATATTTAATCTATATAAGGCAATGCTTTATGTCCTTTGAGGAATATATCGTGCTCAGAGATACAGTTCTTGACTTTATGAAATGGTTTATTTATTTATTTATTTTTGGTGTTTGTATGTTTATTGATCTCTACCCTTACACTCATCCTGGGGTTCATCCCCCAGGACCTTTCCAGCTAATTCATTTTAAGAGAAATAGAATATATACCCTGGCATTTCTCAATAGTGTAGATTTTGTTTCCACACAGAAACACAAATTAATTAATATACTGATATAACTAGATGCAGCTGTAAAATGGAAGCTAATCTTAACTCTGGGTGTTAAAAGAAATACTACACTATTCTGTTACTGCCACATTTGCAAATCTTCACAAAGGAACCTATTCAGGTGTTGTTTTGCAATGGTTCTTACTGTATTCAGTAACATGAACACCTTGAGAAGTAGATTTACTAGATCGTTAGGATGTTAGACCTCTTTTTAATAAATTATTTAACAAATTATTTAATAAATATATATTTAGCATTTAACCTATATAAGGCAATGCTTTATGTCCTTTGACGAATATATCATGCTCAGAGATACAGTTCTTGACTTTATGAAGTGGTTTAAAATATCACACATCCTTTAAAAAGACACGTAGTCACATGTGCAGCTTGTGCGAAGGGTTGAATAAGGGATGGGAGTGTTGATGATTGCTTGTTCATCTGTGTGTGCATTTCTTTGTTTTCCTTGTTTAATTCCTACGTTCTCACCCATGGCCTCACTCACCCACCTATCTGGGGACAGGATTCATTCTCATGCCCCTTTGGGGGCCATGACAAGGACAAAAAAATGTAGGCTATGAAAACCTGGCCAAAGCGGTAGAGTATACATAAAGATGAAACTACACAGGAGTTAAGTTAAAGGCAGGAATAATTGTAGCAGAAGGAAATCTGTATTTGGCTTAGAGATCATTCATGCTAGGACTGAACGAGAGGCAGAGAAGACCTTCTCTCACCTCCTTTGCCTCAAGGACTTAAGGGACGTGAAGTGTTTCTTTCAATTTTCAGTCAGTTCAGTCACTCAGTTGTGTCCAACTCTTTGTGACCCCATGGACTGCCGCACGCCAGGCCTCCCTGTCCATCACCAACTCCCAGAGTTTACTCAAATTCATGTCCATCAAGTCAGTGATGCCATCCAACCATCTCATCCTCTGTCATCCCCTTTTCCTCCTGCCCACAATCTTTCCTAGCATCAGGGTCTTTTCCAATGAGTCACTTCTTCGCATCACGTGGCCAAAGTACTGGAATTTCAGCTTCAGCATCAGTCCTTCCAATGAATATTCAGGACTGATTTACTTTAAGATGGACTGGTTGGATCTCCTTGCTGTCCAAGGGATTCTGAATCATCTTCTCCAACACCACAGTTCAAAAGCATCAATTCTTCAGCGTTTTTAATTTTACTCAGGAGAAAATTTAGTGAAACCTAATGATCAATGGGGAGCTTCCCTGCTGGCTCAGACAGTAAAGAATCCCCCTGCAACGCGGAAGACCTGAGTTCAATCCCTGGATGGGAAAGATCCTTTAGAGAAGGGCACGGCAACCCACTCCACTATTCTTGCCTGGAGAATACTCATGGACAGAGGATCCTGGTGGGCTGCAGTCCATGGGGTTGCAAAGAGTCGGACACGAGTGAGCGACTAAGCTTGGAAAGCCCAGAATGACCAATGGAGTGAGTCAGAGGGCCTTGTGATGGGCAGAGCACTTTAAAGTCGGCTCGAGGACATCCCTGGTAGCCCAGTGGCTAAGACTCCACACTCCCAGTGCAGGGGACCTGGGTTCCATCTCTGGTCAGGGGACTAGATCCCACATGCCACAGCTAAGACCTGGGACAGCCAAATAAAGCAACAAATGTTAAAAGTCAGCTCCATTCCCTCATCTTCTCTAGCTGTTGCTGTTCGGTCACTAAGTCGTGTCTGCCTCTGTGTGTGTTGCTGGGTGAACCTAAACCTCAACAAGAGAAAAATGAATGATAGTTTTGTGCCAACCTTGAAACTTCTAGTCAGTGCCTGATGATTCTTATTTTATTTTCTTAATTTCATTTGCTTACTTGTGTTTAGCTATTCTAGGTTTTTTGTTTTTTTTTTTTCTATGCTGGCTTTCCTCTTGTTACGACAAGTGCGAGCTCCTCTTCATTGCGGTGTGCAGGCTTCTCATCACGGTGGATCCTCTCATTTGAGAACACAGGCTCAATAGTTGCAGGGCTCAGATTTAGTTGCTCCATGGCATGAGGGATCTTTTCAGATCAGGGACCAAACCCATGTCTCTGGCACTAGCAGGTAGATTCTTTACCACTGACCCTTCAGGGAAGCCTCTGACAATTTAATAGTAAGAACTTATATTTATTTATTTTATTTTATTTTTTAATTTATTTATTTTAGTTGGAGGCTAATTACTTTATAATATTGTAGTGGTTTTTGCCATACATTGATATGAATCAGCCTTGGGTTTACATGTGCTCTCCATCCTGAGCCCCCCTCCCACCTCCCTCCCCATCCCATCCCTTTGGGTCATCCCAGTGCATGCCCTGAGCACCCTGTATCACGCATCAAACCTGGACTGGCAATCTGTTTCATATACGATAATATACATGTTTCAATGCCATTCTCCCAAATCATCCCACCCTCACCCTCTCCCAGAGTTCTCTCCCAACTGTTCCTTACATCTGTATCTTTTTTGCTGTGTCATATACAAGGTTATCATTACCATCTTTCTAAATTCCATATATATATGCCTTAATATACTGTATTGGTGTTTTTCTTTCTGGCTTACTTCACTCTGTATAATAGGCTCCAGTTTCATCCACCTCATTAGAACTGATTTAAATGTATTCTTTTTAATGGCTGAATAATACTCCATTGTGTATATGTACCAAAGCTTTCTTATCCATTCGTCTGCAGATGGACATCTAGGTTGCTTCCATGTCCTGGCTATTATAAACAATGCTGCGATGAACATTGGAGTACATGTGTCTCTTTCAGTTCTGGTTTCCTCGGTGTGTATGCCCAGGAGTGCGATTGCTGGATCATATGGCAGTTCTATTTCCAGTTTTTTAAGGAATCTCCACACTGTTCTCCATAGTGGCTGTACTAGTTTGCATTCCCACCAACAGTGTAAGAGGGTTCCCTTCTCTCCACACCCTCTCCAGCATTTATTGCATGTAGACTTTTGGATAGCAGCCATTCTGACTGGTGTGAAATGGTATCTCATTGTGGTTTTGATTTGCATTTCTCTGATTATGAGTGACATTGAGCATGTTTTCATGTGTTTGTTAGCCATCTGTATGTCTTCTTTGGAGAAATGTCTGTTTAGTTCTTTGGCCCATTTTTTGATTGGGTCATTTATTTTTCTGGAATTGAGCTGCAGGAGTTGCTTGTATATTATTGAGATTAATTCTTTGTCAGTTGTTTCGTTTGCTATTATTTTCGCCTACTCTGAAGGCTGTCTTTTTATGTTGCTTATGGTTTCCTTTGTTGTGTAAAAGCTTTTAAGTTTAATTAGGTCCCATTTGTTTATTTTTGCTTTTATTTCCAATATTCTGGGAGGTGGGTCATGGAGGATCCTGCTGTGATTTATGTTAGAGAGGGTTTTGCCTATGTTTTCCTCTAGGAGTTTTATAGATTCTGGTCTTACATTTAGATCTTTAATCTATTTTGAGTTTATTTTTGTGTATGGTGTTAGGGAATGTTCTAGTTTCATTCTTTTACAAGTGGTTGACCAGTTTTCCCACACCACTTGTCAGAGAGATTGTCTTTTGTCCATTGTATATCCAAAATGGATCCCACTTTTTCTTACCCATCTAAGCATTACTCCAAGTCATTAAGTGTTCATCTTAAATGTCATTTTAATGACTGCACAATATTCCATTCTATAGATACACCAGAATTTACTCATCATTTCCCCTTTTGATGGATATTTAGATTATCTTCAATGCCATATTATGAACAGTGCTTCAAAGAAAATCATTGTGTATAAATCTTTGTCAGCATTGCTGACTATTTCATTAGAGTAGATTCCCAGAAGAGGAATTACTATGTAAAATCATATGTACAATATTGAAGCTTTTGAAACAGATTAATACCTTGCTTTTACAAGAGTTATACTTATTTTCCTCTCTTGCCAGTGGTAAGAGAGAGTGCAATTGCCATATCTTTACCAATCTTGAGCATTTTATATCTTAATTTATTAATTCGATACTCAAAAGCATTACTATTGTTATTTTTCTATTACAAATGAAGATAAACATGTGCCATGCTTAGTCGCCCAGTCTGACTCTTCACACCCCGTGACTGCCCCCACCAGGCTCCTCTGTTCATGGAATTCTCCAGGCAAGAATACTGGAGGGTTTCCATGCCCTCCTTCAGGGCATCTTCCCAACCCGGGGATCAAACCCAGGTCTCCCACATTGCAGATGGATTGTTCACAGTCTGAGCCACCAGGGAAGCACAAGAATACTGGAGTAGGTAGCCTATCACTTCTCCAGGGGATCTTCCTGTCTCAGGAATCAAACTGGGGTCTCCTGCATTTCAGGTGGATTGTTTAGCAGCTGAGCACATTTACCAGTCATTTGTATTTTCTTTGTTATGATTTCCTCCATGTTCCCCCTCCATTTGTTTATCGAATATCTACTGCTTTCCTTATCAATCTTTCTGAGCTTTATATATATTCACGATGTTAACATTTTGTTAATCACTGTTATTGAAATCACATTTCAATATTTCTAAATAATTTTAATTTTTATGATCAGAATTTTTTCAGTTTTTAAAATCTAGTTTTTTAATTAAGTTTTTTTCATTGCCTTATATTTAAAACATCATTCACTATGCAAGACAGAAAAATATTCATCAATATTTTGCCTGATTTTTCTTAATGATTTAATTATTTCTTTATTTACTTTCATGTATAATTCTTTAACCACACATGGCAAACAAACTTCGGGATGGTCCCATGACCTTTGTCTCCAGATAAGAATCCTGCCCTAGCAGACAATTGGTTGCAACCTCGTAGGAAACCCAGCTGAGCCATGCTCATAATTCCAACCTATAGAAAAACTGAGAGAGCAAAGGTTTATATAACATATTTAAGGGCACATGGCATAAAGATATCATTCAAGAGATGCCAAATCTTCTCTGACTCTAAGGAAAAAAGTGTTCTCTTTTATCTGTCTGGTAAAGGAAGGCTTCGTGGAGGAGGTGAGATGTTCTGTAAGGTAGATGCAGGAAAGTGGGTTAAATATCAATGTAGAGCCCAGAGGAAACAGGAAACATTTGGACCACATGGATGCATGCTAAGTAGCTTCAGTCCTGTTCGACTCTTTGCGATGCTATGGACTATAGTCCGCCAGGCTCCTCTGCTCATGGGATTCTCCAGGTAAGAATACTGGAGTATTCTTCTGGATACTACTTCTACTGGAGCCATGCCCTCCTCCAGAGGATCGTCTCAACCCAGGGATTGTACCCACATCTCTTATATCTCTTGCACTGGCATGCAGGTTCTTTACCACCAGCGCCTCCTGGGAAGCCCAAGGACCACTGTACAAGGTAAAGTTTAACTGAGATAAAGTATTTTTGTAAATAAGTACTACAGAATAGAGTGGGAAAGGGTAGACTGGACTCAGATAGTTGTTAAATGCCAATTTAACAACTTTGAATTTTATCCTGAAGACAGGCAATGAAATGTTCTTGAAACCTGATTAACAGAGGGGTTAAGAGTTTAAAATCCCATATCAGATTCTGTACTTAGTCACAACCAGTTAACCCCCTCTCAAGTCAGTTAAAATTTGAAACTGAGAGCATAATGTAACTTGTAGTAGAAAAAATGGTAACCATCATTTGCAGCATCATGGATGGACTTAGAGATTCTTATACTGAGGGACTCTTTTGTTGACCATGATGGCTACTCCATTTCTTCTAAGGGATTCCTGCCCACAGTAGTAGATATAATGGTCATCTGAGTTAAATTCACCCATTCCAGTCCATTTTAATTCACTGATTCCTAGAATGTCGACGTTCACTCTTGCCATCTCCTGTTTGACCACTTCCAATTTGCCTTGGTTCATGGACCTAACATTCCAGGTTCCTATGCAATATTGCTCTTTACAGCACCGGACCTTGCTTCTATCACTGGTCTCGTCCACAGCTGGGTATTGGTCTTGCTTTTGCTCCATCCCTTTATTCCTTCTAGAGTTACTCCTCCACTGATCTCCAGTAGCATACTGGGCACCTACCAACCTGGGGAATTCCTCGTTCAGTATCCTATCATTTTGCCCTTTGAAACTGTTCATGGGGTTCTCAAGGCAAGTATACTGAAGTGGTTTGCCATTCCCTTCTCCAGTGAACCACATTCGGCTGTGGTCCATGTGATCAGATCGGCTAGTTTCCTGTGATCATGATTTCAGTGTGTCCGCCCTCTGATGCCCCCTAGCAATACCTACCGTCTTATTTGGGTTTCTCTTACCTTGGTCGTGGAAAATCTCTTCACAGCCGCTCTAGCAAAGTGCAGCCGCTGTACCTTACCTTGGAGGAGGGGTATCTCCTCAAGGCCGTCCCTCCTGACCTTGAACGTGGAGTAGCTCCTCTCGGCCCTCCTGCGCCCGCGCAGCCACCGCCTGTTGGACGTGGGGTAGCTCCTCTCGGCCGCCGGCCCTGGCCTCAGGCGTGGGGTAGCTCCTCACGGCTGCACCTCTTTGCGTGGTTCCTTGCGCCGGGGCCGGCGTCTCTCGCATCGCGTCTGCACCGCCGGGGCCGGCATCAACAAAAGAGTCCGAAATGCAGTACTTGGATTCAATCTTAAAAATGACAGGATGATTCCTGTTCGTTTCCAAGGCAAACCATTCAATATTACAGTAATCCAGGCCTATGCCCCAACCAGTAATGCTGAAGAAGCCGAAGTTAATCGGTTCTATGAAGACCCACAAGACGTTTTAGAACTAACACCCAAAAAAGATGTCCTTTTCATTATAGGGGACTGGAATGCAAAAGTAGGAAGTCAAGAAACACCTGGAGTAACAGGCAAATTTGGCCTTGGAGCACGGAATGAAGCAGGGTAAAGGCTAATAGAGTTTTGTCAAGAGAATGCACTGGTCATAGCAAACACCCTCTTCCAACAACACAAGAGAAGACTCTACACATGGACATCACCAGATGGTCAACACCGAAATCAGATTGATTATATTCTTTGCAACCAAAGATGGAGAAGCTGTATACAGTTAGCCAAAACAAGACCAGGAGCTGACTGTGGCTCAGATCATGAACTCCTTATTGCGAAGTTCAGACTTAAATTGAAGAAAGTAGGGAAAACCACTAGACCATTCAGATATGACCTCAATCAAATCCCTTATGGTTATACAGTGGAAGTGAGAAATAGATTTAAGGGACTAGATCTGATAGATAGAGTGCCTGATGAACTCTGGACGGAGGTTCGTGACATTGTACAGGAGACAGGGACCAAGACCATCCCCATGGAAAAGAAATGCAGAAGAGCGAAATGGCTGTCTGAGGAGGCCTTACAAATAGCTGTGAAAAGAAGAGAGGCAAAAAGCAAAGGAGAAAAGGAAAGATATACCCATCTGAATGCAGAGTTCCGAAGAATAGCAAGGAGAGATAAGAAAGCCTTCCTGAGTGATCAATGAAAAGAAATAGAGGAAAACAACAGAATAGGAAAAACAAGAGACCTCTTCAAGAAAATCAGAGATTCCAAGGGAATATTTCATGCAAAGATGGGCTCGATAAAGGACAGAAATGGTATGGACCTAACAGAAGCAGAAGATATTAAGAAGAGGTGGCAAGAATACACAGAAGAACTGTACAAAAAAGATCTTCACGACCAAGATAGTCACGATAACGTGATCACTGACCTAGAGCCAGATATCTTGGAATGTGAAGTCAAGTGGGCCTTAGAAAGCATCACTACTAACAAAGCTAGTGGTGGTGATGGAATTCCAGTTGAGCTATTTCAAGTCTTGAAAGATGATGCTGTGAAAGTGCTGCACTCAATATGCCAGCAGATTTGGAAAACTCAGCAGTGGCCACAGGACTGGAAGAGGTCAGTCTTCATTCCAATCCCAAAGAAAGGCAATGCCAAAGAATGCTCAAACTACCGGACAATTGCCCTCATCTCACACGCTAGTAAAGTCATGCTCAAAATTCTCCAAGCCAGGCTTCAGCAATATGTAAACCATGAACTCCCAGATGTTCAAGCAGGTTTTAGAAAAGGCAGAGGCACCAGAGATCAAATTGCCAACATCCGCTGGATCATGGAGAAAGCAAGAGAGTTCCAGAAAAACATCTATTTCTGCTTCATTGACTATGCCAAAGCCTTTGACTGTGTCGATCACAATAAACTGTGGAACATTCTGAAAGAGATGGGAATCCCAGACCACCTGACCTGCTTCTTGAGAAACCTGTATGCAGGTCAGGAAGCAACAGTCAGAACTGGACATGGAACAACAGACTGGTTCCAAATAGGAAAAGGTGTACGTCAAGGCTGTATATTGTCACCTTGCTTATTTAACTTATATGCAGAGCACATCATGAGGAACGCTGGGCTGGAAGAAGCACAAGCTGGAATCAGGATTGCCAGGAGAAATATCAATAACCTCAGATATGCAGATGACACTACCCTTATGGCAGAAAGTGAAGAGGAACTCAAAAGCCTCTTGATGAAAGTGAAAGAGGAGAGTGAAAAGGTTGGCTTGAAGCTCAACATTCAGAAAACAAAGATCATGGCATCTGGTCCCATCACTTCATGGGAAATAGATCGAAAAACAGTGGAAACAGTGTCAGACTTTGTTTTTTTGGGCTCCAAAATCACTGCAAATGCTGATTGCAGCCATGAAATTAAAAGACGCTTGCTCCTTGGAAGGAATTTATGATCAACCTTGATAATATATTAAAAAGCAGAGACATTACTTTGCCAACCAAGGTCCGTCTAGTCAAGGCAATGGTTTTTCCCATGGTCATGTATGGATGTGAGAGTTGGACTGTGAAGAAGGCTGATCGCCGAAGAATCGATGCTTTTGAACTGTGGTGTTGGAGAAGACTCTTGAGAGTCCCTTATACTGCAAGGAGATCCAACCAGTCCATTCTAAAGGAGATCAACCCTGGATGTTCATTGGAGGGACTGATGCTAAAGCTGAAACTGCAATACTTTGGCCACCTCATGCGACGAGCTGACTCACTGGAAAAGACTCTGATGCTGGGAAAGGTTGGGGGCGGGAGGAGAAGGGGACGACGGAGAATGAGATGGCTGGATGGCATCACCAACTCGATGGACATGAGTTTGAGTGTACTCCGGGAGTTGGTGATGGACATGGAGGCCTGGCGTGCTGTGATTCATGCGGTCGCGGAGAGTCGGACACGACTGAGTGACTGAACTGAACTGATACTGAGGGAAGTCAGTCAGACAGAGAAGGAGAAATATCATATGACATCCCTTATGTGTGGAATCTAAAAAGAGAAGATATAAATGAATTTAAACCAAGACTCACAGACTCAGAGAACAAACTTAGGGTTGGCAAAAGGGAAGGATGGGGGAAGGGATAGTTAGGGAGTTGGGGATCAACATGTACACACCGCTGTATTTAAAAATGAATAACCAACTAGAACCTACTGTATAGCACAGGGAACTCTGCTCAATGTTATGTGGCAGCCTGGATGGGAGGGGAGTTTGGGGGAGAATGGATAGATGTGTGTGTATATATATATATGGCTGGGTCCCCTTGTTGCCCACCTGAAACTATTACAACATTCCTAACTGGTTCTACTCTACAAGAAAAGGTTTTAAAAAACGATAGCCATGTTTTCTTCTCCCATTCCTTAAATTTGTAATAACATTTCTGACCAGTAAAGTTAGTGTGACTAAAGGTAGACATTCACATTCAGGTAGGAGACCTGGGTCAGGTACTGAAACTAACACTTGCTACCTGGTGGCACTGGTTAAAATCGCTTAATCTTCCTGAGGCTGCATATTCTTACCCGTCAATGAGTGGTGGCAGCAGTATTTCCCACAGACCTCAGAGTGTTGTAAACAATAATCTGCCAACATCCTAACTTTTCAGGGACTCAGTTCATCAAAAGGAGAATTTATTTGATGGAATAAAGAATGAGTGGAGTTTAACTGACAAAAAATGATAAAACGGGTTAAGCCATGAAGTCAAAGAAATATGTGCACCTCAGCAAGTACCTTATGCAGAAGCAAAGAAAGAAAATCTTGGAATGTTGGCTCTCTGGCTCCCAAGGAAGACTGAGAGGCAGAAACCCGGGTGGAGTTTGACCTCATCAAGCAGAGTCTGACAGACTAAACTGTGGTCTGAGTAACTACAGACCACTGTATTAATAATAAAACAATGAGAAAGGGAACATGCAAATGAGCCAAAGAGTAATTAGAGGTGTGACAACAAGTGGTCCAGTTTCTGCCTCCTGGAGACAGAACAGGCCAGTAATGCAAGGAAGCAAAACCCCCAGGGATCAGAGAGGGGGAATCAACACGAAAGTGACAAAACAATTATTGGCACAGCCCCCAAACCAAATACCATAAAACATCATGGTAGATATGAAGTTAGTGGCATTTATTGATGTATTATTAAAGGAACATTGTAAACAGTATCATCACATAAATATACAGGGGGAGGGGAGAAAATATACAACAAAATAGTGATGGGAATCACTGATGAAAGTTATCTCTGGGTGATGAAATTTGGAGGTTGTTTCCATTAGTTTATATGCAATTCACTTGTGATTCTTTTAAATTGAAAAAGTATAACAAAGTTATAATTTTTAATCAGACGCTACAATGCATAGCAATATTCTATGTAAATGGCAAAGTGCTATTCAGATTGGAGTTACAATTTGTCGCAACTCTAATTTTTTCTATCCAACTGCTTCTATGATTTCAACATAACTCATATCAGTGGGAGGCAGATTATATGGCCTTCGGAATAACACAGACCTGGGAGGGGGGTCAAATCTTAGCTTGCTCTCTTGGTAGCTGGATGACCTTGGGCAAATTAATCAACCGTGGTGTAACTGATAAAGCTAAAAATGGGTATGATGACAACTACATCAAAGGATTGCTGTGAACGCTAAATAAACTGATGAAAGCAAGGAGTTTACTCTCAATGAAAACAGTAATTCAATACAGGCTAGCCACGCTTATTACCACTGCTCTGCATTCACTGAACAATTGCTGAGTTACTGCTCAGGGCCAGGGAAGATCTCCCCGCCTTGAGGCGTTCAAAGACCTGTGGAGAAAATTACGGAGTAAGTTCTGTAGTATCTCTATGCCTAACTCAGTAAATACAGCACAGTAACTACTGAATGAGTAGTTTTGATAAGTGTGATGATAAAGTCTATGTGTAATCCTCTGAGAATAGGAGAGGGTGCACACACCTATGACAAGGGGCGTGTAGTGAGGTTTCAGAGGGGAGAAGACGCTCAGTCCTAAAGGATGAGTGGCTGCTTAACAAGCAAGGGAAGGCGTGCTACAGGGAAAGCAAACGGCAGACTCAAAACCAGAGACATGAGACGTCTTGTCATGTTGGGGGGACTGAAAGTGGTATCATAGGGCTAGAGAATGCAAAGAATACATCAATATTCAAATACATCCCCGAGCTGCACATCAAACACGTGTGAAATTCTGAAAGGCAACTGGAAGCTTCAAATGAGACTCAGTGGAATTAGTACACAATGGTACATAAAGTATCATTTCACAATTAAATTCACAAATTAAGCAGCAAGATTGTAGAAGGGAATCAGAGGTTTTAAAATGCACTTTACATATAAAAGTAAGGAAAATAATTTGACCTTGGGATCAGACCAAAGGTTATTTCCTCTGCTTTCATTATCATTATATATTTTTTTATAATTACACTGTCAAACAATATTAGCATTGATGACATATACAACCACTCAGACCACCCTTTTGGCCCCCAAAAGAATACACAAAGTAGACATGAAAATGTTCAGAATCAGTATTTACTTTGCCTTTACAAAGAAAAAAAATCAACACCTTGGGTGGGCACTGGAATATTTCCACTAGCTTTTTGTTTTTATAACAAAGGGGACGTTTTGGACACAAAGGGTACATTAAATGATACATAAAGAGCTTCTGTAAGTAAAGCATAACTATTCTACCAGAGAAACTAAACCAGTAGGCTGAAGGTAGACCACCATCTCAGCTGCCGTCACTTAATCAAGTGTGATACACAAGCTTCCCACAAAGGGAGTAAGGGGAAAAGCGGACTTCGTTTGCTTTGGATAATGAATATTCTGCATTTAAAGTAATCCACCCAATTAGGATTCACCAGTGTTAAGCAGACAGTAGAAATTAACATGGCCTTTGGAAACTGTATTCACTGTCTCCTTGTACATAAGTACAAAGCAAAGCAAGAGAAAAACCTTGACAACAACAGCAGCAAATAGCTAATTTCTCTTTTAAGTCACTGGAGATCCTTCTTTGAACAAATCATTGGAATTAAAGATTTAGCATATAACCCAGATGCATTCAACAGCTCCCTAAAACAAATATATCAACAATTGCAGCATGACGACAGGTAGGTAGGAGTATGCTGATTGAACTGATATGTATAACACAGAGAATGACAAAGAGATGAATAAAAACTCAGAAACTAGCTGGCCCAAATCTTACAATCTTTCAATAAGACACCAGAACACTGTCTGTACTAGTCCAACTCCCCAGTCTTAACTCTCATACTTGTTCTAATCTCTCCTGCCGCCTTGGCATTTGCACATGTGTTTTTCTTTCTGCAGTATTCTTTATTTCAATGGGCCTGGTGATCAGAAGTTTATTTCAATATTCACCTTCAAACTTAATTAAGTTTTCTTACCAAAACCTTTCGTTTCCCAACATCTGTGTCACACCACCTGCCATATTATAGGATCTCATTTGTACCTTCTACTTCTCCTCTTTAACACATGTCACAGTGCCATATTTGTGTTTGCAAAGTGCCTGTCTTCCCCTAGAGATGGTGATCTTCATGTGTGGAGCAGCCTTATCTGTTTTGTTTAGCTTGTGTCTTCCAGTGTGTAGAGGCACACAATATGCCTTTTAAAATTAATGGATGCAACCTTTACTTCCAACACAACAGAATATTTAAACGTCCCAGGTGTTTTCACTGTTTTACACAACTGTATATATTATTCCTTCTGCCTCAAATATCTTCCCTGTTTTCTCTGGCTAATTTCTCCCGATCCTGCAAGATAAATCAGAATGCTTCTTTGGAAGTACTTTCTCATCTCTAGACTAACAGGGATTAGTAACTGAAATCCTTCGTGCCCAGATCCTCTGCGCATTTCTGTCTCATAGCACAGATACTTTCTTTCTGTAACAGTGTGGTTTCTTTAAAACAACATCCAATAAAGCAATCAACCAGATTAACTAACCCTTTCAGTTCTTCTAAGAGGGAGGATAAAGGGAGGAGGGAGGTGAGAGGGGGGTTCAGGAGGGGGAACTCATGTACACCTGGGGTGAATTCATGTCAATGTATGGCAAAACCAACCAATATAATATTGTAAAATTAAAAAAAAAAAAAAATAAAGATCAAAAAAAAAAGAAAATAACATAAAAAAATAAAAACTCACTCTTGCCTAATTGGTTGCTTTCCAACAGTCCTGCAGACTTGCAGTCATCATCATCAATGTTCACCCAAAGCTGGGAATTCTATATTGGTCCAGTGCTTAGGACTCTACACCTCCACTGCAGGATGCACTGGTTTGACCCCTGGTCAGAAAACTGAGATCCTATAAACCATGTTGTTCAGTCAAAAATAAATAAATAAACTAAAATAGATCTCTAAAAATGCTCACTGAGAGCCAACTGCTTGTTCCCATATCTTTTTAGGTCAGGTGCACTTGTTATTCTAATTACACAATTAATTAAACTGTATGCTTATGCAACAGTATTTTGAGAAGAATAGAAAAGCTGCTAAAAAAAATGAGCCTGTCAAATTCAGTATGGTCAACACTAATCTAAAAGACTGGAAAAAAAATCTAGAATTTTTTGGAAGCAATCCAAATAAATGTCCATCAGTGGGTGAATGGAGAAACGTGATATATACATACAACTGACTGTTACTGAGTCTTAACAAGAAAGGAAATTCTGACAGAGGCTACAGCCTGGGTGAACCTTGAAGACACTGTAAGTAAAATAAGCCAGTCACAAAAGAACCAATACTATCATCAGTTCAGTTGCTCAGTTGTGTCCGACTCTTTGCAACTACATGGACTGCAGCACAGCAGGCTTCCCTGTCTATCACCAACTCCTGGAGCTTGCTCAAACTCATGTCCATTGACTCAATGATGCCATCCAACCATCTCATCCTCTGCCGTCCCGTTCTCCTCCCATCTTCAATCTCTCCCAGCATCAGGGTCTTTTCCAATGAGTCAGTTCTTCCCATCAGGTGGCCAAAGTATTGGAGTTTCCTTCCAATGAATATTCAGGACTTATTTCCTTTAGGATTGACCGGTTTGATCTCCTTGTGATCCAAGGGACTATCAAGAGTCTTCTCCAGCACCACAGTTCAAAGCATCAATTCTTCAGCGATCAGCTTTCTTTATAGTCTGACTCTCATAACCATACATGCCTACTAGAAAACCATAGATTTGACTAGATGGACCTTTGTCGGCAAAGTAATGTCTCTGCTTTTTAATATGCTGTCTAGCTTGGTCATAGCTTTTCTTCCAAGGAGTAAGTGTCTTTTAATTTCATGGCTGCAGTCACCATTTGCAGTGATTTTGGAGCCCAAGAATGTAAAGTCTGCCACTGTTTCCATTGTTTCCCCATGTATTTGCCATGAAATGATGGGACCGGATGCCATGATCTTTGTTTTCTAAATGTTGAGTTTTAAGCCAACTTTTCCACTCTACTCTTTCACTTTCATCAAGAGGTTCTTTAGTTCCTCTTTGCTTTCTGCCATAAGGGTGGTGTAATCTGCATATCTGAGGTTATTGATATTTCTCCTGGCAATCTTGATGCCAGATTGTGCTTCATATAGCCCGGCATTTTGCATGATATACTCTGTATATGAGTTAAATAAGCAGGGTGACAATATACAGCCTTGACGCACTCCTTTCCTAATTTGGAACCAGTCCATTGTTCCATGTCCAGTTCTAACTGTTGCTTCTTGACCTGCATACTGATTTCTCAAGAGGCAGGTAAGGTGGAATGTTAGGTCCATGAATCAAGTCAAATAGGAAATGGTCAAACAGGAGATGGCAAGAATGAACATCAACATTTTAGGAATCAGTGAACTAAAATGGACTGGACTTTAATTCAGACAACCATTATATCTACTACTGTAGGCAAGAATCCCTTAGAAGAAATGGAGAAGCCATCACAGTCAACAGAAGAGTCTGAAATTCAGTACCTGGATGCAATCTCGAAAATGACAGAATGATTTCTTTTTGTTTCCAAGACAAACCATTCAGTATTACAGTAATCCAAGCCTATGCCCCAACCAGTAAGATGAAGAAGCTGAAGTTGAATGGTTCTATGAAGACCTACAAGACCTTTGAGAACTAACACCCAAAAAAGATGTCCCTTTCATCATAGGGGACTGGAATGCAAAAGAAGGAAGTCAAGAGATACCTGGAGTAACAGGCAAGTTTGGCCTTGCAGCTCAAAATGAAGCAGGTCAAAGGCTAACAGAGCTTTGTCAAGAGAACACACTGGTCATAGCAAACACCCTCTTCCAACAACACAAGAGAAGACTCTACACATGGACATCACCAGATGGTTAACACTATATGATTCCACTTACATCACACACCTGGAGAAGTTAACCACACAGGGACATAAAGTAAAAGGGTGGTTGCGAGGGGCTGAGTCAAGAGTGGGGTGGGGAGTTACAGTTAATAGATGAAGTTTCAGACTGAAAAGATGAAAAATT
This sequence comes from Moschus berezovskii, assembly GCF_049115385.1. Lineage (NCBI taxonomy): Eukaryota > Metazoa > Chordata > Mammalia > Artiodactyla > Moschidae > Moschus > Moschus berezovskii. Next base: position 9,978,457 of record NC_142468.1, read on the forward strand.
CCAGAGAAGGATGATGGTGATACGCAACAATGTGAATATACCTAATGCTACTGAACTGAATGGGGCTTCCCTGGTGGCTCAGACAGTAAAGAATCCACTTGCAATTCAGGAGAACTATGTTCAATCCCTGGCTTGGGAAGATGCCCTAGAGAAGATAATGGCTACCCACCCAGTATTCTTGCCTAGAAAATTCCATGAACAGAGGAATCGGGGGGTGAGGGGGACTACAGTCCATGGGGTTGCAAAGAGTCAGCCATGATTGAGCAACTAACACTTTCACTTAACTGTATGGTTTAAAATGGTCAAAATGGTGAGCTTTATGTTATGAATATTTTACAGTTTTAAAAATAAGTATGTTTAATTCATGGAGGAGGTTTTTATAATTCCTCACTTTAACTGACTTAAAAATTAATCAAATAATTATTGATCTCCATCATGATTGATGAATAGGCTTCTAATACCTCAGTTTTTTAACTATCTTTCATCTCCAGCAGACAAGCAGCCACAATGAGTGGGGACTATTTCTTTCATCACCTCTCACAGACTCTCCAGAACATATCACATTTCCTGGAATACAGTGAGTGATCAATAAATGTTTGTTGAATGAATGAATGCCACCATTTTACTGCCAAAGAAGCAGAAGTTTAGAAAAGCCCATATTAGACAAGCTAGATAGTGGCAATGATGGGAAAAGATTTCAAACTAACCAAAATTATATCCAATTTTTTTCAATTCAAGAAATAAATTAATATGTATTCTCTATTACATTCCAAGACTGTGGTTGAAGTTGACAATACAAAGATGAGATATATCCAGTTCCTGCTATCAATGTTATTTTGTACTTCAAGACAAGGATATTAAACACCCACAGCCAGGAATGTCTCATGTAAACCTCCAGGACCAAGGCTGGCAGGTGGGCTGCTTAAGAAACGACTGCAAACTTAAATATAGTCTCTGCAAAGGAAAGAGTCCAGCCTGGGTGCAAAACGCAGTAACTGTGGGTCCAGGCAGTTCAGTCAGTGACTCATGATCTCACCTTGGTAGCTTCTAATTTCACTTCTCTGGGTGCAAAACGCAGTAACTGTGGGTCCAGGCAGCTCAGTCAGTGACTCATGATCTCGCCTTGGTAGCTTCTAATTTCACTTCTCTGCATTTCGGTTCTGCATCTGTAAACAATCTCCTGAGTCAAATTTCTCTATTTAACATCTACAGACTCTCAGAAAGCTTAACAGTCCTTGAAAGCCTGACTTGGATTCTCAAAGTCTCAGAGAGGAGCATTTTGGGAAAGGGAACAAAAACAAACCATCTGAGGTCTCCATTATCCCAATGGAAACAGCCCCAAACCATAAGCCCCATAGTCCAGTGACATCCAGCACCGTTTCCTGCTTAAGTCAGTACCTGCTAATCTTATGGCTAAGCTGTCACAGCAAGTGGTGCATGCGTAAAATAGCCTTCTGGGGAAAGGGCCAAAAATCCTCTCTTCTCAGCCAAAGAAATCAAAAGAAGTGACTGCCTCATTCAACTCTCAGGGTCCTAGTGAGAAGGAACTGTTTCAAGCTGGGGAAATAAGTCTATCTTCATCTTTGCGTGTTCTCAGGGACGTTCCGTGACTTATGAAAATGGTCCAAGAAAATCAAGGGACGCCATGAGCACTTGCTTAATTCATCACTGCTCTTCATGATGAATTCAAATCAAACATTCTCCTGATCCTGCTCCATCCTCATTTGTATCAAATGCCCTTAATCTGTGCTCTCAGAATCCAGATATAAAGCTTTATCACAATACTAACTATTCACAAATTTCTTTAGTGTCATATCCCAGCTACCCAGTGAGCACCTTGAGTGCAGGCAAAATGCTGGCATGTTTTTATTGTATTCTCCACGTTAACTAGGGCTTCTCAGGTGGCTCAGTGGTAAAGGATCCACCTACCAATGCAGGAGATGCAGGTTCGATCCCTGAGTCTGGAAGATGCCCTGGAGTAGGAAATGACAATCTGTTTCAGTATTCTTGCCAGAAAAATCCCATGGACAGAGGAGCCTGGTGAGCTACAGTCCACAGGGTCCCAAAGAGTCGGACACAGCTTAGCAACTGAGAAGGCACACGCACATACCATGATAACAAGTGTGGCACGAAATTAAAAAAAAAAAATACGTTGAATAAAGGAATTGCCTATTTACCTATCTGTCTACTCCACTATAAACTTTTTGAAGACAGAGTATTATCTTGCTCAGTTTTTACATTTTTTCAAAAGCATATATGTATTCCATTTTAAATAAAGTTCAATAATAGACAAAAACAATGTATGGTGATAGAAGTCAAAATAGTGGGGCTATGGGAGCAGAATCTAAAAAGAGCATAGCAGAACTTTCTGGGATGATGGGTATATACTTCATCTTGATCCAGATTGATGATACACAGGTGTACTTATACACGTGTATACATTCATCAAACTGTACACTGAACACATTACATTTGACCATAGGTAATTTATGCTTCTAAAAGTTAAAGGAAGAAAAGAAAAACACCGCAGCATTTTAGCAAAAATGTCTAGAACCAGGTACTGTGGAGAAAGTAGTAAATAAAACAATGTGTGATAAAGAGTAAAATCAATAATAACATACTGCAATTGCAAGCTTCTTTTGATCAACGTAAAATAGTGACACAATTTGAATGGCAACCTTGCAGAAACACTCCTTTTTGACTTCCAGTTTTTATCACAGCTTAATGTCTTTATTAATACATGTGCAGTAAAGATTCATTGTAAAAAATACAAAAACTCAAAATATCATTTTTATATTTTTATATTACTGCTACTTAACTCAGACACTGGCTTACAGTCAAGATGGGCTTGTGGAATAAATTCACAGTAAAGTAAACAAATTCCCACACTTTACCTCCCATCTCCCTTGTGCAAATTCGCTTTGAAGATGTCCATTAATATTCCTTTGAATAGAAGCCTTTTACACACACATATACCAGGCTGGAGAAACTCAGGACCTGCATGGCATGGCACTGATTGCTAATCAAATGGGCATTTGCAATTTGGATAACTGGACACAAGTTCTTATAATTTGGGGGTCTGTTTTAAATTCCATGGGTTAACTTTCTCCTGTATTCTATAACATTCTTTCTTCTCATGTAGCAGAAAGTTCAATGCCCTGTAATTTGAGACTACTGAGTTCTAGTCCTAATTCTGCTACGAACTTGGTGAACTGGGCATGTCATTCAGACAATCTATAAAATAAAAGGATTAACTAGCATACCTCTGTTGGAGAAGGAAATGGCAACCCACTCCAGTGTTCTTGCCTGGAGAATCCCAGGGACGGGGAAGCCTGGTGGGCTTCCGTCTATGGGGTCACATAGAGTCGGACACGACTGAAGTGACTTAGCAGCAGCAGCAGCAGCAGCATACCTCTGAGGCTTCTTCCAGGAAATTTAACATGTTCTGAAGTTGTAATACAGGTCAAGCCCATGAACATGTGAATAACATTAAACAACTCTTCTGGATTATTCCTCCCTTCTCACTTCTTCTCCACAGGCTCAACTACTCAGAGGCAAAGAGCTGCATATTCAGAGTTATTACTGGAGATGTGTACTCAGAAAATGTATTGAGGTACTTTCCTATTTCTTGAAGAACCCCCTTCCTGTATTATAGACTGATCAGAACAGCTGGTGGTATTATAAATGAGGTCCTCAAACTCGCAGGGTATACAGTCGCAGCTAAGACATTCCTAGCTCTAAAAAGCAGAAAACCTGAGGTCCACTGACTTCCGCTGTTATCTTAATTCAAATATTTCCCTGATGACTTCAGAACATTTCCTGCTTCTTGCCAATAATATTCCCTTTTGCACTGTGTGGTTTCGGGTCTGCTCCCATTGAAGTCAAAGGTATGGCTTGCATGCATTCTTTTGAGATTCTCTAGTTATTTTTCTCTAAGAAAAGCATCCAAGTGATACATTGAAAGTACAACTAATCTCCCAGAGCCACATAACAGATCTCAGGTGAAATGAGAAACTCAATAGCTCATTCAAGGTAGCTCGTTTTTACCTTCTATGGTAAAATCACCTATTCAGTTCCAAGCCCGAATAACTGGACAAGAAATATCCATCCAAGACAATCACTTTTGAGTCCACTGTACTATGGCCCTATGCATAGACCAATAATAAGTATATTTTAAGTTAACAGAGGCCAATATCCATCTGCCACCTTTCCTGTACACACACACAGACATACATGCACACACCTTTTGTAGTCAGTGTATGCACAAGAGGAATAAATTTGTTCTGAATATTACTTTAAATACATGTGGATTGACAACCTGTTTATCCAGTCTACAGCCTTCAGATGAGAAATTGAGGTGACTGTTTTTTTCAGCCTGGGCATTTCTTCAAAACAGGCTCATCTCAGCAAGCAGAAATGTGTATTGCACTTTTAAATATTGAACAGTAACTACCAACCATGAAATGGGTCACTGGTTCCACTCTCAATTTCCAGGAGGAACTCCATGTCTTACATTTACAGTATTTTGTAAGTGATTCTAAAGACGAACCTCAAGGTATAGGGCAAGAGCAAGCAGTGTGCTGCACGTGAGTCTCTTGCAAACACTGTGTTCCCTCTCTTTGAGGCTGGAATGGGCAGTCTGCTGAACAACACCCTTCACTGGCCACTCATCTGAAATAGAGTGTCTTAAATTTGACCTTGATTCACCTAGCACTCTGGTTACAATGAAGATCCTGACTCAAGGTCTGGGGTACGGCCTTCCCACAAGCTCCCAAGTGTTGCTGCTGTTTCTCAGACCACACTCGAGTAGGAAGGACCTCAAAGAGACCCATCAACCCTCTCGTTCCAACAATGACTTTGTTTCCTTTATTACAATGACAAGAAGTAGGAAGGATTTGGTAGATATATAAAGGCTTTTTGCTTTCTCAAAGTAGACTTCAAATAAATTCTCTCCTATCATCATGTTCTAGTCTCTTCTGTTATAAATATCAGAACACTATTGAGAGATAAATCATAAGTCCCTGCGGTGATACAGTCAAAATACATGGAGGAAATATAAAGGATTGATATGTGTTTAGAATCACAGACCTGAGAACAGGGAAAGACTTCAGGGTAAACCTGGTCAAATCCAAGTATCCCAGGCAGGGTTCTCAGAGCAGAGGAGGGTGAATTGAGTCCTCACTTGAGTTGGAGGCAAAGCTAAAAGTAAAGCCCAATCATCCTCACACCTACAAAGAAGTACTTGGCTTATTTTGAGTTCACAGTATTATTATTATTATTATCATATTGTTAAAAAGAGAAGGTCCAATAACAATTCAATTATTTGTTATTTTATCACTTTTCACTGCATTCCTTGAGATAGGGCTACAATAAGCAAATATACCCCCATTTTAAAAACTGAGGAATTGAGATTGTAACAAAGGGACTCCCTGCTGGTCCAGTGGCTTAGACTCCCTGACCCCAGTGCAGGGGGCCTGGGTTTGATCCCTGGGATCCCACAGACTGCACGTGCAACGTAGACTGAAGATCCTACATGTAGCAACTAAGGCCTGGTACAGCCAAATAAATAGTTAAAAAAAAAACTATAACGGGAGTATATAATTTATATATTCACTTGAGAACACACACACACATACTTGCCTGGACAAAGCTACAATTAGTTTCTTCCAAACAGCACGCTGATCTGTCATTAAGCCAAAATCACTCCTAGTTTTATGTTTTATATAAACAAAATGTGACAGAGAAAGCAATGTGCTGCGGTTTTGTTATTCTTCTCTTTCTTTCCTGTCCTTCCAAGTTCGCCCAGCGTGCAAGCATTGATCTTCTTCTCATACAGTGTTATAGTGAGCTTTTTTTTTCTCTTCATCAAAACAATTAGTTGCAGCTCAGAAGATATAATTCTAGCAGCGCATCACAGAGAATCCTGTTTCCTGCCTGCTTTAATGAAGTCAGGCGTCGTGGGAAGCTGAGACACTAGGAAAAAGCACACGCTGTAAAGTATAATTGCTTTCGAGAAGAAAGACCTTCCCTTGTGAATCCATTTTGGATTAAACAGCGTAAATTTTTTTTTTCTTTCTCTTTTTATTTTCTGGCTCTTCTTTAAGGATATTTTGTGCAATGCCCTACACTTGGGTACAAGATTTGTCCAGCTTTCAGGGGTGTTAACGCAGAAATCAAAGATTAATTTTCAGCTGCTTGCCCTCCATCCCAAAACTGCTGTTCAAATACCATTTTTTGCTAATGTTTTCACGTTGAATCATCACTATTATCTTTAGGCTGTCCCCTTCTCATTTTGACCACACCTACCGCCTCCAATGCCTACTCAAAGCTTCAGCTTTTGTTCCATACACTCCAGCACCATTGGCCTTCTCTGAATGTGTCAATCATGTTCCTCCCAGGAGGTGTCTGCCTTCACTGCTCCTTCTGCCTATGATTCTCTTCCCTTCCACACCCCTGCATCACTAGGTGATGCTACCTCCTTAGAGAAGCCTTCTTGAAACTAAAGTCATTCCCTGCCACTTTCACTCATAGTGCTCTGCTTTCATCCTTACACAGCATGGATCACTATCTAGTATTTCTGTGATTCACTTAATTTTCTGTCTGTCACAAAATGTAACCTCCAGGAGATCAGGGACCTGTGATCATCTCTGTATTCTGAACATCACTTGGCACACAGAAGGTGCATAATAAATGCCTGCCAAATGATTGATATGCAAATAAATCAATCATAGGGTACATATCTAGAATCACAGAATCTTAGAAAAAGAATTAAAAATTAATATAATCTATTCATTTAATCTATAGAAGTATAAAATAAACTCCAGAAGTTGAGAAGGTCTCAGAACCCACTGCAGAGGAGAAATTATTCATTAATTTTTTCAGCAAACTGTTGTCAGGTGCCAGGTACTGTACAAGACTCTTATGAGTCAAATCGTGGGAAAGGCAGGTGTGGTCTTTGCCATGATGGCACTCAGGCCAAGAGGCACAGAAAAGGGAGAGCAGGGACCAATACTGCGACAGCTAGGGGAAGCATCACTCTCCCCACCCAGAAAACAGTATAAAATTTTAGAGTCTCAGAGGTAAAGAAAAGTATACAGCTATCTAAAACAAGAAAGAATATAAAAATGAAGGCAATAGGTGCTGTCAATCACAGAACATCTATCAGCCTTCCATTGTTCTGTAACTTAGACAAAGCCATCAGAACAGATACTAAAATAAAAATGAACTCTCAGTGCCATCTCTTGGAGAAGTGACCCACCAGCACGATTGAGTAGGACCCTTCCTGCTTAGGGACTCACAATAATCATGATTGCCCCAGAATTCACAAGGGCCAGATGAGAAAAGCTATATGCAAGATAAACAACCCAGACTATGGTTTTATTCTTCCTAAAATGATTATTAAGGAGTTCCTAGGGAGAAGAAGATAAACCGAACCGTGTGAAAGAAAGTTTTATCATTAAGAAGGTGCTGCAAACCCTCAGTCAGCACTATTGAAGTGGCAAATTTCTAGGGACCCATGTATAAAAAGGATTATGCAACAGATAATTACACTCCAGTGGGTATAACTTAATCATAACATAATTAGTGGCAGGAAAATAAAAAATATTTCACATAAGCATTAAAATCTGCCAACTTAAACAAATCTTGCACATTGGCACATATCATAAGCAGAGGCTTAATCATAATAAGTCTTGATTTTGGTCCCCCTTAGAAGCCATAAGCACAGCCTCTTAATTATTATCAATGACCTGGGGGGATCAAATGGGTAGACTTGGCTGAAAACCTACTGAATATCATATATTTATAATAAATTTAGAGCCTGATGGTTAATCTAGGTTATTCTGGACAAATGGGCTTGACTTTTCTGAGACTATAAAGGGAGAAAAAGAAGACCATTACTATGTTTCAGTTACTCAAGTCTCAAGAGAATTTATTTTCCTTATTGAAGTGTTGAAAATGTTTCATCCACCCTATAAATCCAAAAGGCATGGGCCTTGATTTAGGGAGCTACCAATCCAAAAGAAACAAATAAACAAAAAAAAAGTAGTTTCTCCTCTCGAGCTGTGTCTGTACAATAACAAACTGACTACCAACCTCAAAAATAATCAATTATATGAACAAGGAAAGCTTGTTCTCCCGGCACAAGAAGTTAAGCTGAGCAAATCTTTGTAGTTTTCCATTAGGGTTGGGACAAGTGTACACTTTCCATAGAATTCCTATCGATTTCAAAGGCCGAAATCATAATGCCACAGATCAACCCAGGACAGATTATTCAATTCCTTACATGCAGAGTGGTTTTCCTTACATAATACAGTGTAAGTTCATTGGTTTCCCCACTATGTAGACTCAGTTCAGTTCAGTCGCTCAGTCGTGTCCGACTCTTTGCAACCCCATGAATCACAGCACGCCAGGCCTCCCTGTCTGTCACCAACTCCCGGAGTTCACTCAAACTCATGTCCATAGAGTCAGTGATGCCATCCAGCCATCTCATTCTCTGTTGTCCCTGTCTCCTCCTACCCCCAATCCCTCCCAGCATCAGAGTCTTTTCTAGTGAGTCAACTCGTCGCATGAGGTGGCCAAAGTATTGGAGTTTCAGCTTTAACATCAGTCCTTCCAATGAACACCCAGGGCTTATCTCCTTTAGAATGGACTGGTTGGATCTCCTTGCAGTCCAAGGAACTCTCAAGAGTCTTCTCCAGCACCACAGTTCAAAAGCATCAATTCTTCAGCGATCAGCTTTCTTCACAGTCCAACTCTCACATCCATACATGACCACGAGAAAAACCATAGCCTTGACTAGACGGACCTTGGTTGGCAAAGTAATGTCTCTGCTTTTTAATATGCTGGGAGATGCCAAATTTTCTATCAAGGCCCAGAAAGTAAATATTTAAGACTTGAGGATCACATATGATCTCTGTCACACCTTCTTCTTTTTTGTTTGTTTGGTTTGGTTTTTACAACTGTCTAAAAAATTAAAAATGATCAGTCTGTCCACTGTACAAAAACACTAACTACCAGAGTTTTTGAAACCCCAGACCTACCCCAACACCCAAGTATAGCAGGAATGTACAGTCCAAACGAAGCATGTAAGAAATGACTTTTCTTTCATTTTGAAGATGCTTTGTTCCCTCTAAGGAAATTTTATTTTGTCATTGTAGCAAGAATAACTTTTAGAAATATATTATGTCTTTTCACTCCTGCTGGATTGGTTGAAGTAGCACTAGTTGATAAAAGGAATAAACCAAAAAATATCAAGTAGTTACTCCAAAGACAAGTTTATTTTTGAACCAACAAGAGGATTGTCAAGGATCATCTGCTCCATCTGGTCATGCAGGAACCCAAGCTGATGGGAGATTAACCAGTATTGACACAACACTCTCAAGGTCACCACTGATGTTGACTTCCAGCTGGGGGGCAGGAGACAGGAGACAGCACGAGAAAGAACATCCATAATAAACAATGTCAACCTAGAAATGACATACAAAGCTCCTTTCACATTTCATTGGTTAGAACCAGTCACATGGCCACACACAGATGCAAGGATAACCAAGAAATATGGATGTGAATCCAACATGAACTCTCCAGTAAAAACTCAGCACTACACAAGGCAAGTGCAAATGTTGGTGGAGATAGTTCTCTGCCCCACTTGAGACTCCTAACTGCTTCCAACTCCCCCAAGGAGCTCTCCCCTTCAACAAATTATAGCCAAAGCATTTGCAAGTGCTTCTAGGAGTAGGCAGACAGGCCAAGAATAAGGAACCCATTGCTTAATTTTTGTTCAATCAAAGTAGACATCAATGGATGATCCATAATTAAACAATATTCCTGAAAGCAAGGCTTTAAAGAAAAGAATTTCTAAGAACTCTGAAAGCTGGGTTTTTCCATAATACAAAGCAAAGCATCAAGATGTGACTGAAGAGTAAATAAAGAGCAGGAAGGTGAGAGGCTTTGACATAAAGAATGTTTTCTGTCATAGGTAAAGCAAAAGTCTTTCCCAGCCTGGGAGATGGGGGTGGGAATGGGATGGAAGAACCAGGAGAACTTTAGAGAGAATAAGAGAAGGATTAAAATGCTGCTTCTGTAATCAACCAGGCTTTGAACCTCTTGGTTGTTGGCCCAGAGCAGGGAGGCAAGCCAATCTGAGGCACTCATAGAGGAGCTGATCTAAAAAATAAACAAACAAACAAAAAAAACATGGAATGACCAGACAGAGGGACTGTCTTCCATTTCTTTGGCAGCCAACTGCTTGTGACTTAGGAGGAGATTTAGTAGCTCCCACATATTTCAGTGAGGGAAAAATAAGGATTAAATATCTATCAGATGTCAGAACAAAGAAGATGCAGAATTCATGAAATCTGATCGTCTGTAGCAGGTATCAGAATGTGACAGAAAACAAGAAGGAGCAGATGCATTACCATCGGCGGTCAGCAAGAATCCAGAAGCAGCTGTACTAACTAGAGGTACCTCTCCCCACCAGGACACTGGGCCACAGCTTTTGCTAGCACCCAATGGCACCAAGAGGATAAAAGTCAAGTAGAGAGGAAGAATAGAAGCTTGAAGTTCTGAGTCAAGAGGCAAGAAGCTTCAAACTGGGCAGTGGCTGAAATAACAATGCTGACATCAGACTACAAGTTCGTCTAGATTGGACTGAATATACCAGAACACCATAAAGTAAGTCGGCAGCTTGAAGGAATGTTGAGAGAGAAACGGAGTTGAGTTATAGAAAACTACAAAGTTATAGTTCTGTGCCCCGAGCAGTAATGTATAGATTTATACCTGATCTACCATGTTTATTTTCATTCAACTGTCTTATTCCCCCGAGAGCTGAAGGTAATATGTCAAAACACTTTTACCTACTCCAGGAAAGAGTACTTGAAGTGCAATCTCAGGATATTAGATGTGGAAGAGATCTTCATAATAATGTTAAGATTTTATGTGGCTGTTATAAAGACGCGCTTCACCATCAGACAGACCAGGGTGCAAATCCTGTCTGTGCTGTGTGCTGGCCGCAGGACCCTGGACTGCTTGCCGAGGTCCTGATCAGTTCTCTCCTTTATAAAACAGAACTAACATGCACTCCACAAGATTGCTGTTAGTTGAGTGAGGATGTGTATGTAATACACGTTCCTCAGGACCTGGCATGGGACGAAGGCTCAAAACATGATAGCCGGAGGCTGTCCAGCCCCACACTGTCAGATAAGGAAACATGGAGTCAACAGTGTCAGCGGGCCATCAGAAAATAGAAACCAATATTAAAAGCTTTAAGTGTATTTTTTCAGGTTGAAACAGAGTATTCCTTTTCAGTAAACAGGTCAGAGGGCCGTCTTATAATCATTTTATTTTCCCCATCAGGATCATCTCCAGGGGCAGAAAATCCAATTCATAACCAATAACTGGCAAAAAGAAGCAATTATATTATACATAGACCATGAGTGTGTTTCAAGTTTAATGCCAAGATAAAGCTATAACATTGTACTTGCTATTCACGGATTTTTTCTTTTTTTTTAGTACTTTGGTTGAAACTTTTCAAGGCTTACTATTAAGTATGCCAAGCATGAACAAGCTGAACATTCAAGACAGAGCTAGCCTTCAGCCCTTGACAAATCCTGCACCTTCTCACCGGCACACTTAAAAGAGCAGCAATGGTATATAGCAGTAGGTGGTGGCAATGCTAACAGCTGACGTGCTTTATCAAGCACCTGCTAGGTGGCAGCACCGCGGTAAGCATTTCAGCATGCGTAAGCTCTTTTTATACTTAATATAACTCTATGAAGGATGCCGTGGTATCGTTTCCATTTTAAGACGAGGAATCTCTGAGAAGTGGCCAGCTTACATGGCTCATTAAAAGCCAGGGTTTTAACTAGGAACTGACTCAGAGCTGGTCTTAATTTCCTTCTTCCTCAGATCCTGGGTAATTTTCTCTGTATTCTCAAGTGTAGAGAATGTTGAGAGTGCCTTTCCCGTTTTCCTCCAAATCTTTGCTTATTAAAAGCATTTTTCCCCTCTCCTTTGAGGTATCATTTACTCCATTTTTTATTAATGTTCATTGTTGGATGAGCAAAAAGGAACTATCACCATCTCTGAGGAGTGAAAACACAACTTTCCTTTTCCACCGTGGCTACAAAGCCAGACTTCTGCAACAAGCAGTTTGGCCACGGTCCGACAGCCTGGAAATAGCAATGGAGATTAGAACCCATGCCTTTAAAGACCTCATTGCTGTGGTTGTTCAGTCGCTCAGTCATGTACAACTCTTTGCGACCCCATGGACTACAGCACGCTAGGCTTCCCTGTCCTTCACCATCTCCTGGAGGTTGCTCAAACTCTTGTCCGTTGAGTCGGTGATGCCATCCAACCATCTCATCCTCTGTCATCCCCTTCTCCTCCCTCCTTCAATCTTTCCCAGCAGCAGGGTCTTTTCCAATGAGTCAGTTATTCGCATCAGTTGGCCAGCATATTGGAACTTCAGCTCCAGCATCAGTCCTTGCAATGAATATTCACGTCTGATTTCCTTTAGGACTGACTGGTTGGGACTCTCAAGAATCTTCTCCAGCACCACAAAGTGAAAGCATCAATTCTTTGGTGTTCGGTCCAATTTTCACATTCATACATGACTACTGAGAAAACCATAGCTTTGACTATACAGACCTCTGTCAGCAAAGCGATGTCTCTGATTTTTAATACACTGTCTAGGTTTGGATTGGATGTCCAAGGATGGACTGTCCCAAAATGCCATAAAAATACAAACCTGTTAAGATGGGTTACCAATTGGGTGTAGGTCAGGGATGACGTTATTTCCTGATGCAGGATTGAATGCCAAAATCCATGGCAAAATTAAAATAACAGATTCTTGGATGAGAGTATCTGTTCTAGTAATTGACCTAGTTCTTAAAGTGCTCTTAAAGCATCATTTCCTTTGTTTCCACATCCCGGAAAACATTCTCCATGGTGATCATGTGCAGGTAATATGACAGTACCCTTTTTATTCCATCAGTGCCTTTGCTTTTCATTTTGCCCTCTTCCTAATGACATCATTTTTCTTCCTTTTTTCCCATTAGTTCTCAATGTTGGTTGATGACCTTTTGTCCAAGATAAACTATAGCCATCTCTCAAAAGTAAAAGTACGACCACTTTTCTCCATAGTAAATCAACCTCTCAGCCTCTAGAACACTTTCATCTCAGCATCTTTCAAGTGCCTCTTCCCTTCTTAGGATAGATACCTATAACACTCAGGTTGAGGGTGAATGAAAAGAAACTAATCAGAGTTACAGGCACTGAAAACTAGAAGGAGTCTTAACTATCAATAGCTTTTATCCCCTCAAACCACATTCAGCTGACAGTGAATTTTTAACATGTACTGAGCTAGTGTGTTCATGACATTACCTCATTTAATTTCATATAATTCTAACCAAAATCCTGCGAGATACCTTCATTCCCATTATAGAGAAAGGAAACAAAACTTGGAGATGCTAATTGCTTGCCAAGTAGCTAAGCAGTAACAACACCATGTCAGTACTGAAGGCCATTCTCTCCCAGGTCAGGGAATCAATTTGTCTCAAGTGCAGATCAATCATAATACATTGTCCATAAAAATCCACAGCACATTACCCAGCAAAATGAATCAACAACAGGCTGAAAACTGAATGCATACTAAGACAGAATGCTACATGCTCAGGGTAACACGCTTCGAAAAGTCTCACCGAAAGAAAAGCAACCGAACACAAAACCCTTTTGGTGTGTATGGCTTCCATAATGGTTGTGCTTCATTTCTGACAGCAAAGGGTGGTGAGAAACGCTTCTCCCCGGATATTCCTAAAACAGAAAACCCCAGAGTTGGATTTTGCTTGTTACAATGGTGCAAATGATGTGACAGAGAAAAGACACTCATAAATAATTTACGAACAAGAATGCTTCACTGATCAGATTGGGTGATGAAAATGTATTTGAAAACCCATAAGGAACACTCTTAACGGAAATTATCTGCACTTCTTCTGGGTCATTGTCGTCTTTTTTTCTGCCTGCTATTAGTTTGATTTTGGCTTGACAGTCACCACGGCGCAGAAATGTAGCAGCAAACACAATGAAAAGCCTTTCCACGTGATTATTTTCGAAAGTAATAAGACATGTGCGACCTGGAAAACTAGCCCTTCCAACATGTCAGGAAAGAAGTGTGGATGACTGCATTTTTAAAAGCAGCCTCCAGCTTCACACAGCGTGGAAGCCCAGAGGTAACATTCCAGGCATCTATGGTGGACGTTTGCTGCCATCTACTGCTGTGTGATGGGAGAGGAGCATATGTTTCTGGATAGCCTCAAATAAAGGTAAGAAAATTGAGAGTTGTGGGGGTGGGGGGAAACATTCTTTTTATTAAGTGAGAAAATCTCTCTTGTATTGTTGTTCAGTCACTCAGTCGTGTCCAACTCTTTGCGGCCCCATGGACCACATACAGCACGCCAGGCCTCCCTGTCCATCACCAACTCCTGGAGTTCACCCAAACTCACGTCCATTGAGTCGGTGATCCCATCCAACCATCTCATCTTCTGTCATCCCCTTCTCCTCCTGCCTTCAATCTTTCCCAGCATCAGGAGCTTTTGCAATGAGTTGACTCTTTGCATCAGGTGGTCAAAGTATTGGAGCTTCAGCATTAGTCCTTACAATGAATATTCAGAGTTGATTTCATTTAGGACTGACTGGTTTGATCTTATAGTCCAACGGATTCTCAATATTTAATAATATTAATTTTTTAAAAGAATGTTTAATAGCAATCCTTGTCGATAAGCTAGGAATTCCATCCATAAAAAGAGATGCCACTCTCCTGTCACTTCTTCAACCATAATATGTCTGAATACAACCAAATTCACACTGTCCTTTTGAAGCTTAAAACTGAGGAGGAATAGCATAATACTTTGGTTACTCGTATGAGCTTCTGCTGTCAGAACCAGCTTCGAACATTAGCTGCCTGGAAATTTAGGCAAGTTATGAAATCCTTCAAACATTATTTTTCTTATGTGGAAAATGAGAAGCAATCATATGCCCTTCATAGTGTCACTATGCATCTTTCATTTAATGTTCATTTACTGAGATGCTGGCATGAGGATTCAATATGATAATATACATAAAGAAAGTTCCTTGGAAAATACAGCATAGGCCAAAAAGTTCATTCAGGTTTTTCCATATGATCTTACTGACCCAGATAAGCTCTCAATAAAGGCCAAGTGTCATCCCTTCTTAAGGCTTTCCTGGTGGCTCAGTGGTAAAGAATACACCTGCCAAAGCAGGAGACATGGGTTCAATCCCTGGGTCAGAAAGATCCCCTGGAGAAGGAAATGGCAACCCACTCCAGTATCGTTGCCTGGAAAATTCTATGGAGAGAGGAACCTGGTGGGCTACAGTCCATGGGGTCACAAAGAGCTGAACACGACCTAGGGACTAAACGACAACAACACCCCTTCTTAATATTATCATTGCTTACTTGCCTTCACGTGGCAGTAGTGAGTGACTCCAAATTGTGGTAATGGTGGGGGGAGTGGGGAGCCACCTAGAACAATCGTGCAGGTCATAAGTTTCTCTAAGAAATCCAGAATTAAAAATCAGCTTTGTTGTGCCTCAAGGAAGACCATAACAAGAAGGAAGGATGGCGAGGCCAAAAGAGAAAGACAGCTACATGAATCAGAAAACCTCTGCACCGCTCTGCTCGAGATGAATAGTAGAAAATATTCCAATTCCCACCCAGTAATCACGGCAGTCTGAAAGATGGTGAAATGATTCTCTAAGACTGAGAAGTCCAAAGGAATAAATGTATGTGGGGATTTTGAATGATTATGTTCAGATCATTTCATTTGGTCACATAGTTGTTTTATGAGCAATGTTTGTGATTTTGACAGATACACAGATCCAGGGAAAATTGGAAGTTATGTTCTTGGAAAGGAGAGAGGAAATAGAAAAAGGACCACTTCCTGCTGAATGTCAACAGATGATCTATGTAAGTGTGTGATATTTTTAAGTGCTTACCTTCTT
Organism: Moschus berezovskii; assembly: GCF_049115385.1. Lineage (NCBI taxonomy): Eukaryota > Metazoa > Chordata > Mammalia > Artiodactyla > Moschidae > Moschus > Moschus berezovskii. The sequence goes on from NC_142468.1 coordinate 9,994,471, forward strand.
AGACTTATAATCATCACTATTAAGAGGATTTGGGGAAATTATCATGCTACATTCGTAAGTCTTCCAACATGTTCAGGATAAATGTGTTTTAATAAGCTTCAGGAATCTCTTGAAAAAAGTAATAATTGTGCAGGATGCTATGTTGAATGGTCACAAAATTTAATCCTAAATCCTTAGCAAGCCCTTACCTCTCTTAAGCACCTCATCTAAACCAAAGACCACATCATTGCTTTAAAAATACATGCTAAGGGAAAGATAAAGAAACAGTATAACATAGAATGGTATTTAGCAGAGGACCATATAACAAAGTAGATTAAAGGATGAATTCGAAAACCATTCCAGCTCTGCCATGAACTGGATATGCCACCTTGTCAAGCTATATAACCCCTCGGTCCCCCTATTTTCTTCCCCTGCAAAGTGGGGGTAAAACAGTACTTTGCTTTCAGAGTTGGTTTAATGATGAAATGAATTTAATGTATGCAAATCACTTAGAACAGAGCCTGATACGCAGTAAGCACCGTGTGTTAGTTATTATTATAGAAGAAAGAACACTTGGAAGGAAAAGTTTTACTAAAAAACAAAGCTGGTCCTTTAGAATTTTTCTTTATGCTGATGACTTCCAAAGTTGTTTGTTTTTGTTTTCTGTTTTTAGCAATGGATTTTAAAATAAAATAAAATTATACCCGATTCTAGTGGTAGAGAACCTGCCTCCCAATGCAGGAGACATAAGAGATGCAGGTTTGATCCCTGGGTCAGGAAGATCCCCTGGAGAAGGAAATGGCAACCTACTCCAGTATTCTTGCCTGGGAAATCCCATGAAGAGAGGAGTCTGGCAGGCTACAGTCTATGGGGTTTCAAAATTGGACACGACTGAACATGCATAAACAAGTCCCAATATATAAAGGGTAAAAGCAGTAGAGAATTCACTGACAGCTGAGTGGCAGCCAGACCACCCCAAGATCGCTGAGAAGCTCCTGCTTCACCACAGATGAACCCAGGGGACCCCCAGAAAACAAGAACAGCAAGAAAACCGTTGATTTTTGTCATCTGCATTTCCCAGCTCAAACTCTTGATCTGAGCAAATGGAACCAGAAATGCCCATGGAGAAAGACCTGTGACTGCTTCTCATGCCCAGGCAAGCATCTCACAGTGTCAGGAATCTCTTCCTAGATCCCAGATGATGAACAGAGTCAACACAGACAGACTGTGCTTGTGAGTGCCTGAGCAAGTAGCAACACTGCCTTCACTAACTCTAGTGCTTGGTTAAGTAGTCTGCTGCTCATCTCGTGGATCCACACACCACCAGAGGGAGATGAGACATATCGATGAGGTTATCGAATGGTGGAAAATGGGAAAGTGGGCAAAACTATCCAACTCAGCACGGGTGTCGTGGGGGCACTTTCCACAAGTCTTGGTGTGCGATGGTACAGCCCCAGGTGAGTCAGGTCTGATAGCCTATCAATATTGTGTCTCAGGACGACAGACTCAGTCCCTCTTCAGTAGCCTGTTCTTACACCGACTACAGGCTTTCACTTTTCATGGTTAAGAAACGGATGCTGCTACTCTCTGTAAGTTTGCTGGTGGTCGTGGTGCCCTCTAAAATGTATGGCTTTGAATTTAAGTAGAAGCATCGATATTGCCTCCTGAACATGTTTATCCAAACAGATATTTCTTCTAAATGAAACTATTTCAGCATTTGCAAAGAATCACTCTAGCATCAGTGTGGAGGGAGTAGCTCCCTTTAAATGTTACAGTGATATATTAAATGGTTTGTCATGTAAGCTTTGTTCCTTACGTTTAATGATCAAACATCAATTTCAGAGAACCTGTAGAAGATCAATCCCCACCTCAGGTGTTCATTTTCATGGTTTGTTCAATATAGGGACTGCATTGAAGTTTTAGAATATATCCCAAAGTATCTGTTTTCATCGGGACATCAATAAGTTTTTCCAATTCTATACATTCCATTATACTACTTGACATTGGTGATGCTTCACTAGAAATTTTACAATTTTCTTCTTTTAAATATGATCCTGAAGGTTGAATGTTAATGTTATTTTCGTTAGAATATATTGAGCTTTTAGGACAAGAGACTTTGCTCTCCTCAGCCAGACTATTTTCAATTAATGATTATGCAACTCCTCAAAAACTATTATTTTTCCAGTGACAACATACCGATCTACTACCTAAAAAGGGAAAATGGCATAGGAGACAATCTGAGAGCCTCTCACAAAAGAAAATGAGGTAGAAAGATAAAACTTGGATGGCTGACTGGATAAGTTTAACCTTATTTAAAAATAGACCAAGTAATATGAAGTATAAAATCTCTCCATCTTATCCAACACATGTAGATATGGATCAATAAGCCTAGAAGCTAAATATTTAGATTCTTATAAGAGCAATCCATCATTTATTTTGGCTACTCAGCATGTGAACCCCTTTCTTTGTTTTGAGAATTCCAAATTGATTCATTTTGGTGGACAACAAAGACCATGCTGGAAAGATTGAAGGCAGGAGAAGGGGACAACGGAACATGAGATGGTTGGATGGCATCACCGACTCAGTGGACATGAGTCTGAGTAAACTCCAGGAGTTGGTGATGAACAGGGAAGCCTCGCATGCTGCAGTCCATGGGGTTGCAGAGTCAGACACGACTGAGCGACTAAACTGAACTGAACTGAAATGAAAGACCATGTTTAGAAACAGAGGTGCCAGCTTATTGTTTCTCTAGCATCCCTTCTCCTAAGACTCAGACATGAAACAGGACTCTTCCACTTAAACACACTCAAGCTTGACTTTGACCCAATAACTAGAGACACAAAAGAGGGGGTGACAGCTCTCTGCTCTTGGCAGCATGCTTGTGATGGGTGCAGGGCTAAGAGGCTGGCTCATACGTACGAGCAGTCACCTGGACTCCAGTATCTGGTATTTGGCAGAGAGGACAGAGTTTGTTCAGCAGATGTATTCTAAGTCATGCCTTGATCAGAAAGCTTGTCCTAGCTTTCTAAGTCCGTTCTTCTGCTCTCCCGGTAGTTCTGTGAGCCACATGATATACTTCAGTTCCATTTTGCTCTGTCTACCAGACTCAGCTTTCCTTGCTTACAGTGAAGAACTATGAATTAATTCCTCAAGTCCTTTGAACCACAGGTTAGCATTCACTTATAAACTCACCAGAATGTTTCCAACTGATCTCAGTTTACTGAGTCAATCACACCTAGCTCCTTAGCTATTAGAACTTAGTCTCCCCTTTTTAAGTACCCAACAGCAATCAACACCATGTCACCGATGTATGATGTGCACTAAATCAAAACTGGCCACTCTGTCAAAGGCAATGAGAGAACAATTCCCTGCTCTCTCTCTCTCATGTCATGCCTGGGAATATCTCAAGTTCTCTGTTCTGAGGCTCCAAATGTGAGAATAAAAGCATTTGTGTTTAGTTGTGTCTGACTCTTTGTGACCCCATAGACTGTAGCCCGCCAGGCTCCTCTGACCATGGAATTTTCCAGGCAAGAACACTAGAGTGGGTTTCCATTTCCCTCTCCAGGGACTCTTCCCAAACGAGGGATTGAGCCTGTGTCTCCTGCATTTCCTGCATGGGCAGGCGGATTCTTTAAGACCACAAGAACCACCTGGAAAGTTCTGAAAGCAGGAGATAATCAGTGATCACAGCATCCTGCAAAACAAGAAAAGGAGAAGCCACAGAAGCTAAAAACTTAATAAAATTTAACTTAGCAAAATAATTGTTCTAAAAATTTTTCAAATTATTTGTTCACATTAAACCATCAAATCTTGAATCAAGAATTGGGGAGTGTGAAAGGATCCAGTGGAAGGTCTTCAACAAATATTTGTTAAACAAATAACTTTTCAAAGCACTTCCATAAAAAATAGCCGAACATAGATCAACAACGTCTGCACCCTCCCTTTGAAACTCCATCAGCCATCGTGTTCCTTTCCTGTAGATATTCGCATGCTTTCTCCCCTCTTTCCATCCTGAATTATTTAGTATAGTATGACGATGCAGTCCACATGCAAATCCCAAACTGCAGTGGTCATTATCCACTGACTTTGGTACAGGTTGCAGCTTATAAAGGGTAGATTCTCCATGATATTTGTATTTGTATTTTTAGAAGTTTCTCCAAGCATTGCTGTGCCTTTTGAAACTGTGCAAATATCTCTCCTGGGCTGGGGTCATCACACCCTAGGCTCAGACAGCTGTGAAGGCTCGGCTCTGGGAACTCACTGGGTCACAGTGAAGAGAGCAAACTCCACCTCCCATCGTGAACCACACAGTGACAAATGCTGTGTCTTATTTTCCAAAGCATCCTCTTTCAAGAAAGCTGTCAAACAAGTAAAAATTGGATCTCTCCGCATAAATAATACTTTACGTCCATTTGTCACTGATACTTGCCACTGACAAATTGGTATAAATATTTGAGATGCTAAAAAAAACTGGAGTCATTATGATGAAACCAGTGAATACATTTTTGAAGAGATGAAATGGGGTTGGTTTAACATGAAGAAAGGCATTCTCAATACAGAGATGGGGGTTTCCATGTCATTATGGTTCCAAATTTTTTTGGAGGTGGATGTGGAGGAAAAACAGGTAAAAACAGAACTAAGGTTAGAATTCAAAAGAGACATAAGGCATGGATGTCTTCACCCTCTCCCTGGGGCAAATTTCTTCTATATTACTCATTTGGACACTGCTATAATTTAAGCAACTTAAAAACAGATTTAATTGATTCAGTGCATTAAATTTTGATTTGTTGTTGTCCAGTCATTAAGTCATGTCCAACTCTGCAATCCCATAAACTCCGGCACACCAGGTTTCCCTGTCCATCACTATCTGCCTGAGTTTGCTCAAACTCATGTCCATTGAGGCTGTGATGCCATCCAACCATCTCATCCTCTGCCATCCCCTTCTCCTCCTGCCTTCAATCTTTCCCAGCAACAGGGTCTTTTCAAATGAGTCAGCTCTTTGCATCAAGTGGCCAAAGTATTGGAGCTTTAGCATCAGTCATTCCAATGAATATTAAGGAGTGATTTTCTTTAGGATTGACTGGTTTTATCTCCTTGCTGCCCAAGGGATTTAGTCTAGCAATAAAAGGTGTCACATTAAATGTTTATTAAGGAATAAATCCACATTGCTTTTTAAATAATGCTTTAAAGAATACTATTTTAAATTTAAATTGCTTTAAATAATGCTTTAAAGAATACCTTTTGGTCTTTCTAAGTTGGTAAATATGAATAACAAGTCCAAGAATGGTAAGAACAAAAATTAAGATTATACAGAGGCAAGTGACCATAGAGCTTTCTTGTTCTTTTGAATCCAAGATCTTTGATTTGACTCCTTGGGGAATTTATCTTATTTGCAAAATTATAATAAAATTATCTGAGAAGGAGCTCTTAGTAAATTAAAGATGCTCTGTGGTTAGAAAGACCTGGAGTCCCAGCCCTTCCTCTTGTACAATGTAACTGTTCCATACCTCAGTTTTCTTATCTGACAAATGGGGGAGAAAATGATCATTCTAATCTTAAAGGCTAGTTTTAAAGAATAAATGGGATGAAGTCATTAAAGAGTACATAGTAAAGCCCTCAATAAATATTGTCTATTACTAATATTACTGTAAAACTGGCAAAATATTACTAGTATTTTATCCCTACAAAATCTATGCCAGGGTTTGCAGTTGTTCTGCTGCTTTGCGATCTGAGTCATATAAGATTTGATTCTAATTCAGCTATACTTCCTAAATTAACCAACTTATGTGATTAGCATCTCCTAGTTTGAGTGTCTGGGGGTTTTTTGTGGGGTTTTTTTTTCCCCACAATTATCTTTTCTTTTCCCTCTTGAACAATATTACCACCCACATAGTTTTTCAAATTACAGCTTTCATAGCCTTAGCTTATGAAACTGCTCAAATGACCATCTTTTTTTTTTTGTTTAATCACAGAACATGAAAAGAATCCTTGGGAGGGCAGCTCTTTTCCTCCAGCAGGTATGAAGAGCCATCCCAGAACAAAAAGGGAGAGCAACCAGTTAGACACATGCTTTGCCCCATCCTCTCCCTCTCATTCCCAGCTACTTCCACAATTACTCTCGATCAGGGCTGTGTGGCTGAAGAAATGACTAATTTCAAAAGTCATGCTGATCTTTGAATTCAATGGAAGTGGATCCGATATGCTTCCAACCCACTCACTCTCCAACCACGAACACTGAGGTCAAGCAGGTACCCTGGTAGATGTAGAGACCAATCTGGGTTGTAGAATATGAGATGCTGGAAACTCAGAAATGAATACAGCTCATTCTCCCATAACCACATGGGTTCCTGCCAGGTTCATCCTGGCAGGTGGAGCGTAAAAGAACAAGGCGAAAGGAAACTTTCTTCATGTCAAAATTTACAATTATAACTAGTCACAGAGAGCAGAGCACAGCGCACCCAAAATAGCACTATTTGTTTATTCTCCATCCCTCCCATCACCCTTTCCCTTCTCTGCTTCAATTCAACTTTTTAAAGAAAATACAATCTTAATGCTGGAATTTACCAAGAAAATATATTTCACTTCAAATGAAAATCAGCGAGATTGCTGGTTCTTTCATCAATCGTATAGATATCCCACTGAGTAACAAGTTTAATGGATGACACAAAAACGGTTTAGGAGATAGATTATTCTAAAACATCACCATCATCTAGTGCACATTAACATAACTTTCTCAAGCTGTGGGATTAATGAAGAGCTGGAGTTTGCTGACTTGTTTTTTTAAGATGGCCTTAAAAGAAGATTCCACACACAGCTAGTTCTTTTCTCTTGTGTTGGAGTAAGGCCTTACGCTTTAGAAGCTGTTGTTTTTCCCTAGCAAAAAATAGATAAAATTAAAAACTGCGGCCTCAATTTCCTGGACTCTGAGCGACCATCCACTTTGATGAAATCAGTCTTCAGGAATGTCACACTCTCTTTCTACATACATCTATTATAAATTAGAAGACACAATTCTTCCTGAAACTGGAAATTTTTAAGCATTTCTGTTATAAAAAATTGAAATGTCTTCATAAAACGTTTCCTGAGCTTCTACCATATTATCTGGGACTGAGTAATTATGTTACAGTAATTATCTCATTTAATGAACCCATGATCCTTTGGGAGGGGCCCTGTGATTTTCTCCATTTTCTCAACTGAAGCATTTGAGCCTTCGGAGGTATATCCCAATGTTAACTAGCATGTCCCAAAAATGAAAAAGGAAAACTGTAATCAGGTCTGATTCTAAAGCACATGTACCTAACCACTAAGCTAAATTTGTTGAAAGGAGAAAAATAAAAATAATTACAGGCATATCTGGGAGACATTGCAGATTTTGCTTCGGACTACCACAAAAACGTAAATGTAGCAAAAAAGAGTGTCAGGCAAAACGTTTGGTTTCCTGGTCCATCCATATAACAGTTATGTTTGGGACTTTCCCTGGTAGTTCAGTGGTTAAGAAGCCATCTGCCAATGCAGGGTACATGGATTCAAACCCTGGTCTGGGAAGATCCCACATGCCGCGGAGCAGCTGAGCTCTGGAGCCTGGGAACCACAACTACTGAGCCTGCCTTCCTACACCTGGAGACCCACAGCAAGAGAAGCCGCTGCGATGAGAAGTCCACGCACTGTGTCAAAGAGTAGCCCCCACTCTCTGCAGCTAGAAAGATAAAGACTGAACAAAAAAACAAAGACCCAGAGCAGTCAAAAATAAAATAAATAAAATATATTTTTAAAGTTATCTTTACACGATACCCTAGTCCATTGTGGGTGGTAGAATAGTATGTCTAAATAAACAATATACAAAGCTTAATTTAAAAATACTGTATTGCTAAAAAATGCTAACCTTCATTTGCACCTTTAGTGAGTCATAGCAATAAATCAAAGATCACTGATCACAGGTCACCATTACAAATATAAGAATAATGAAAAAGCTTGAAATAGTTCGAGAATTATCAAAATGTGACAAAGATATAAGAACTAAGCAAATGACGTTGGAAAAATGGCACCTAAAGACTTGCCCATTGCAGGGTTGCCGCAAACTTCAACTTGTTTAATTTAAAAAAAAAACAGACAATATTTGCCAATCACAATAAAGCAAAGTGCAATAAAACAAAGTGTGTCTGTTGATAGAAATGCAGAGTTTGGCTCACTATCAGTTCAAAGACTATATTAATAAAAATCACCTACAAATATTTTCTAAGGCATGAACACTAAGGGGAGAGTTAACGTGAAAGAAAAGGAATAAGGGAGACATGATGAAATGAAATCAGACAAGGATGAAGTCTATCTGTATCAAGTGCCCCATCCCTTCCTGCGTGAAAAATAGCCGTGCTGTGAAGAGAATAAAGGACTCTGTCTCCCAATGCAAAAGACAAAGGATCAAGCATCTGAAGCTGGGTGTTGTAGCTGCCACTTTTCTTCCTGTTTCCCTGCTTGAGGGTCCAATTAAAATAGAAAAAGGCTGGAGTTTCTGTTTTTCCATTACAAATAGCTATCTATTATTCACGTCGAATTCTCTAGGCATACAGACAGTTGGGCCTGTGGGAGGGAAGAGGCAAGGAGACCAGTGACTGCCATCTGCTCAGATCATAAGAGCAGCTTGTCAACAGAGCTTAATAAAATTGCTTCTTCCCATCAATACTTATCAACTGTTGGAACTGCAGGCCACCAAACCCAGTGCAGAGTCAGGTTGGCCAGAGCTTTACAATCCCTCCTTTCTGCAAGTATCAGTGTCACAGCTTTTAGTGTGGTCCATTAGACACCGAACACCCCTGTTACTGTGTTGGAATTATATGGAAAGCTGGAGACATTGAAGTGTCCAAGTGCTAACTAAGTAGCCAAGTAAGTCAGTATTTGTGTGTTTTGCCTGACTGTAAAGTGCTAATCAAATGTAAGGTAGCATTCGGATACAGACTGTATTCCTATCGTAACATCTTCTCAACAACTGGATGACAGTTATTAACATAGTGACAGTTTTGTATTGACAACTGCATTGATAGCATGTCAGCAGGACAGCTTTCGGGTAACAATATGGTGCCCCAAATATTTTCTCAAAGATCTCAAGGTTAGGAAGTGCCATAGCCTGGAATCAGCAGTCCTTCCCCACCCCAGCAGCTTTTCCACCATATCATGGCTCTCTCATCTTGGTTGTTTTTTGTTGTTCTATAGATATCCTTAAACAAAATTTTGTTTGATAAAGGGTGGCAGAATGTGCTACCCCCAAATTTGCCACTTTATTATAAGAATTATTTTGAGCGAAAGGCAGTTGACAAGCAGCAGATATTAATACAAGTTCTTGGTTCTCCCGTTTGCCTAAAAATAGAACATAACTTTCTAAAGGGTCTAACTCTCTCTTCTCTACCAAAAAGGGCAGGAGTTAATCACTGGAGAAAACTCTAGACACACCTCATCTGAGAGACAGAACCAGAGGTATCTATATAGCAATTTTACCACGTAGTCCTTAATGTCCACGAGTTTCCCCATACACTTATCTTTCGATCATTCACTGCCCTTGGAAGCCTCAAATCCTGCCCTTTGTCTTAATTCTCTATGAATTTACAATTCTTTGTTAAGATGCTATATAAGCCCAGATTCCAACCACCTCTTTAAACTACTTGCCACTGAAGTTTTCCTGTGAGGATGTACACTGCGTACATCAATAAACTGTTTGATGTTCTTTGGTATCCTATCTTTGTCAGTCTGTCTTGTATGACCCCAGCCAAGGAACCTAATATGGGAAGAGGAACAAAACATCCTCCCCAATATTTACATAGTCTGTATCAGTAATATTAAACAATCTCCTGAATATATTGCCTGATGCTGGTTTATTAATTAAACAATAACAACAAAAGCTTCAAGTATTCCAGGTTTTTTACCAGCCTGCTATTTTGGAATTGGCCCATGCATGCTTATAAATGTCATACTCACTTGTTTTCATGTCATATTTTTCAGCCAAGAATTTTTTCACATTTACCTAAAATCAATTAGCTCAATTCCCCCATTCTCTCAAAACCTGCAGAAGGCCTAATGAAAAAATAATATCTCAAAGTGGAAGAATATATTCACTTTCTCTGAAAGCCACTGCCTAACTTTCTTTTGCTATGTTCCAGTATTTCTGAATATGTTGGTTTATGGGCCTATTTTAACCTCATCATATTGAAAACTATCTGCAGTCTGTGTACTTTATTAAAGTCAAGGCCCTCTTGTCTAACTTTTCTGTCCAGGTGAGAACTGACAGTCTTAACGCTGGAATGACCCAAATATCTGAGCCAAAATTCCTTTTCTTTAAAAACTATTCACATGGGTCCCAAACTGTTGGTGAGCTAGTGTTGAGTGGCTCTTGGATTTCTTCATGGAGTTAGTCCCTACACTCCAAGCAACTGACTTATAGGTAATGTGGTGTAAAGCTTGCTTTCCAATCAGAGTGCTCGTTTCAATTCCAACCTTAGTCAGTGGTGATTGAATGTCATCACCTATAGATTGATTTTTGATCCTACAATGCCACAAGCCATTCATTTCAGAATGGTTCCAAGGAGGTGACCATCAGCATCTCAAAAACCACGACCAGCAGCATATTTCATCAATCAATACATGCAATATTTTCTTTAAAAACCTGAAATGAATCCAAGTCCTCCCAAACCTCAAGCCAAGTCCAGATGCATGGAAAATGTTAGTGATTTTTCCTCATAATTGGCTCTGTTTCATGCATACTTTGCAAAGATTTAGGTTTTCAGGTAAATAATGTATGTGGTGGTTCCATCTGGTGGCAACCAAAAAGCCAGGTGAAAACAAGAAAGCTGTGGATGAATTTTCTTTTCTATTCACAAATCTGTTCAAATCCAGATGATTCTGGGTGTGATTTCGGGGGAACAAAAGAAAATGTTCAGATAACCAGAAGCACTCAGCATTCCTGAAGCTGTCAACAGCTGTGAAGAAAGAAAAGATGAAAACTGTGATCTGCACTAAGGAACGTCTTCCTGTTGTTAGTGGCTCGGTCGTGCCTGACTCTATGCGACCCCATGAACTGTGTAGCCTGTCAGGCTTCTCTGTCCATGGAATTTTCCAGGCAAGAATACCAGAGTGGGTAGCCATTTCTTTCTCCAGGGGATCTTCTGACCCAGGGATTGAACGCAGGTCTGCACTGCAAGCAGATTCTTTAGCACTCAGCCACTAGGGAAGCCCTTTGAGGTTATTAACCAAACTGAAAGTCTATAAGCCAGAACAGGATGGCAATCTGAAAAGAGGAACAGCAGCTGTAAAGGAAAGTTTATCTTTCACATATTCATCATAAGACAGGTTATTCTAATATTGCTACTTGCAGTTTATGCTAAAACTTTATAATATTTACAAAGGAGGGAAGGAAAATAATTTTTAGTGCACTCTGCCATTTATGGCATTCTTAATAAAAAGATATTGAGATGATTTTTGCTCAGGCAATCAAAAAAAGTGGTTTAAAAGATCATAAAAATTTATACAAACACAGATTGAGCATTTTGTTTTACCTTAAATACATAAATAAACATTCATTCAGCTATCTTTTGTTAAAGTTCAAGACTTTGTGTTTGAGACTGTCTCCAGTAGTTAAAATTTTAGCTCATTCTCATATAAAACCACATGTATTACATCAACCAAAATTCAGTTCTAATTTCACTACAGAGAAAATGAGAACTTAAGCAATTCAAGAGAAATCTGAATTTGACATCCTCCTAGATATTTATTTTTCTCCAGTCTTTTAAAAGTTCTTACCAACACCTAATTTGACTTCAATTATTTTAAACAATTTGCCTTTATGAAGTCTTTTTTTTTCTTTTATTTATAAAATTTAATAAATGGTACAAAACACAATGCCATAAACTTAACAGTTAAAATATCACCAAATGAAAAAAATACTATAGAATACACAGTTGCAAAAAGCAACATTAAGTTATTTTACAACTGCCTCAAGCTGCAAAAAGAAAAAAAAACCCAATGCCTTACCTAAGTTATCCCTGTCTCAAAATAATGCCATTTATACTATAAACCACTAACTCCCCAACAAAAGATGGGAACTGCTTTTGTTAATTCATATATATATATGACTGTATCACTTTGCTATACACCTGAAACAAACACAACACTATAAATAAAATATAGTACAATATAAAATAAAAATAAGTAACAGATCTTTGGGGCTTTACACTGAGTTAGAGTTCCTATCAGAGGGATAACAGCACCACAGTCGCACTGGATCCTCATGAAGGAGGCACACGAATGACTGGTTACAAGTTACAGATATGAGAGCTGCTCACTTCCCAGAAACTACAGCTCACAGAAAACCAACAAAGGCACGAGATACAGACCATTCACTTATGAATGTGTAAAACGTCCACATCACTCCTACATGTCGAAAGTGCCTCAGAGTTCACGCAATACCAACTTTCTCATGGTTCTGGTTAAATTACATATACCAGTTTATAACAAATGGCAAAATCTGTAACTCTGTTCAAAGTTTTAAAAAATTACTTAAGAATAATTTCTTATATTTCTATTTCCCCCTTTATAGTTCTGGTTTCTCATTTCTTAATTAGTAAATTCAGCATGCAGGTTCTATCCCAGGCTAGTTTATACACTTCTGGAAGAAACGGCCTCTTAAATACACAGAGTGTTGAGGTGGGGAGCCCCCAACCACGTCAGATTCATTTCACATATGATAATATACATGTTTCAATCCATTCTCCCAAATTGTCCCACCCTTGCCCTCTCCCACGGAGTCCAAAAAACTGCTCCACACATCCAAGTCTCTGCTGTTGTCTCGTATACAGGGTTATCGTTATCCTCTTGCTATATTCCATATATATGTGTTAATATACTGTGTTGGTGTTTTTGTTTCTGGCTTACTTCGCTTTGTATAATAGGCTCCAGACTATTATGACTAATAGACTTTGTATGAAGTCTTTAAAAAGCTTTTACCTTAGCTTTATGGAAATAAGTTCTCTAATGTTTATTGGCTACTATCATGTAAGGTAAATTGCATAATCGAAATAATGGACAAAACTGACACACAAATATGGAAACAAAGACACCCGACTCTTTGCATATATATGACCCAGCTGGTGGGAGCCACCGGCGAGCTCAGCTTTCAGAAATAGTCAGTATACTGAGGCATCGATCATGTGTTCTTCAGTTCAGTTCAGTTCTGTCGCTCAGTCTTGTCCAACTCTTTGCGACCCCAAGAATGGCAGCACGCCAGGCCTCCCTGTCCATCACCAACTCCCGGAGTTCACTCAGACTCTTGTCTATCGAGTCAGTGATGACATCCAGCCATCTCATCCTCTGTCATCCCCTTCTCCTCCTGCCCCTAATCCCGCCCAGCATCAGCGTCTTTTCCAATGAGTCAACTCGTCGCATGAGGTGGCCAAAGTATTGCAGTTTCAGCTTTAGCATCAGTCCTTCCAATGAACACCCAGAATTGATCTCCTTTAGAATGGCCTGGTTGGATCTCCTTGCAGTCCAAGGGACTCTCAAGAGTCTTCTCCAGCACCACAGTTCAAAAGCATCAATTCTTCGGCGATCAGCTTTCTTCATAGTCCAACACTCACATCCATACATGACCACTGGAAAAACCATAGCCTTGACTAGACGGATCTTTGTTGGCAAAGTAATGTCTCTGCTTTTTAATATGCTATCTAGTTTGGTCATAACTTTCCTTCCAAGGAGTAAGCGTCTTTTAATTTCATGGCTGCAATCAGCATCTGCAGTGATTTTGGAGCCCAAAAAAATAAAGTCTGACACTGTTTCCACTGTTTCCCCATCTATTTCCCATGAAGTGATGGGACCAGATGCCATGATCTTAGTTTTCTGAATGTTGAGCTTCAAGCCAACTTTTTCACTCCCCTCTTGCACTTTGATCAAAAGGTTTTTTTAGTTCCTCTTCACTTTCTGCCATAAGGGTAGTGTCATCTGCATATCTGAGGTTATTGATATTTCTCCCAGCAATCTTGATTCCAGCTTGTGCTTTTCCAGCCCAGCATTTCTCATGATGTACTCCGCATATAAGTTAAATAAGCAGAGTGACAATATACAGCCTTGACGTACTCCTTTTCCTATTTGGAACCAGTCTGTTGTTCCATGTCCAGTTCTAACTGTTGCTTCCTGATCTGCATACAGGTTTCTCAAGAGGCAGGTCAGGTGGTCTGGTATCCCATCTCTTTCAGAATTTTCCACAGTTTATTGTGCTTATCTATCACCTATTGCCATAATACTGCTTCAATAACAAACACATCGCTATTTGTTTCACATGAGTATTTATACTTCTCACTCACAAGTTTCTGGGTCCTTTTGGGTTCAGCTGAACTGGACTCCAGGCTGCAAGACAGGATCAAGGCGTGCTCTGTGTACTTCACTCTGTGTCCCAAACAGAAAGGGTGGGAACTACCTGGGTCTGTCCTTTTTGTGGTGATAGGAGAAGGACAAAAGGGTCAAGCTACTCGATACAAATGCCTTTCAAGCCTAATGCTATCTTAAATCTACTAATATCACATTGAACAAAATAAGTCATATGTTTAAATTCAAAGTCATGAGGCAGGCAAGTATATGCCATCCACCATGAGGCCATGTCAAGAGAATGGCTACATAACTCTACAACACGGAAAGACTTAGAACCAATAACTGCAATGTTTTACAAAAGAAAGAAGAATGCTTAATCCAAGGACTCTGTTAAGTAGAAGACAAGAGAGACTGTATTATACTTAGCTCCAAGTGAAGTAATGAATATAATAAACTCTACATGTGTTTCTCGATTCATTCATTCACCAACCCATACAGTCAATACAAATACATTTTTTCATCTATATGCTAGGTACTCTTGAGAGATAGGAAACAAATAAGTAAAGAAGTACTTTTGCCCTTAAGGACCTGATGGATTTTCTAGGCTGAGAGATATAGTTCAGACTAGACCGTGAAAGAGAAAAATCTGGTTCTTTGACATTTAATGCCTTTAAAAAAAACAATGGACTTTCCTTCCTAAGTACGGTTCTGTAAGAACTAGTAATAAGATCACCTAACAGGTTCTGATTACTGTTCAGTTCAGTTCAGTCGCTCAGTCGTGTCCGACTCTCCACGACCCCATGAATCACAGCACGCCAGGCCTCCCTGTCCATCACCAACTCCCGGAGTACACTCAAACCCATGTCCACAGAATCGGTGATGCCATCCAGCCATCTCATTCTCCGTCGTCCCCTTCTCCTCCCGCCCCCAACCTTTCCCAGCATCAGAGTCTTTTCCAGTGAGTCAACTCGTCTCATGAGGTGGCCAAAGTATTGGAGTTTCAGCTTTAGCATCAGTCCCTCCAATGAACATCCAGATTACTGTTAGCAGCAAATAATTATACATTGCTTTTATCAGTATCCTTTCAGACTGTCCCATCTGATATGTGAAGTGTGAGAAAGCAAAGAAATATAATACCTTCCCTAAGACCAGGACACTCTGGTGCTCATCAGAGGAAGATATGTGAATAACACCAAATCAATAAACATCATTTAGCAAAAGACAGAAAAGTTCTGACAATAAAATAACAGGCCAATTACTATCCTAGAGATATTTATATTTCCCTATGTGCAGATAAATGTTAAGTATATTTAGGAACATTCAGGGTAACTATACAAGCATATGGTGGAAAGAATACCATATCATCTAAGAGTTTTCCATTTCAACTTCCTTAAAATGGATTAAGAATATAGACATTCAGGAAAGATACTGACTGTAGAATTCTTGGGCTTCTTCTGCTACTAATTAGCAGTATGACCTTCGGCAAAGCAGCTAGTAATTCTAGATGTTGTTTTCCCTAGAAAGTTTCTCTGACTGCTCTTCCCCTCCCAAGGCTGGGACAGATAGGACCCCTTGATTCCTTTATATGTTAATCCTATCTCTATTGCCTTGCCTTCTATTACACATTGTTCTGTAATTATCACAGATATATTTGCCTCTAGCACTACTGAACTCCTTGAGATCAGAATCAATGTATTATGCATTTTTGCAGAATAAATCTAGGAAATAAGACTTTCTGATGATTCGTCTAAAATACTTCACAACTCTACTACAGACTCCTCTGACGTTGGGGAAAATCGGTTAAATTTATTTTGACTGAGGAAATTCCAACATTTGCCTGAGAACAAACCTCCCTTTCTGCCCAATGAAGGATAATAATTTCTACCATAGGACCCAGATTCAATAGTGTAAGCTGATATTTTATTCTTCAGCACTACATTTAAATCTTGGCCTGGTTATACAACTCTGAAAATAAAACTCAGTTTGCTATCTTTGGATTGTTGAAAATTAACAAAAATGAACAAAGATAAAAATCTTGACGTTTCCTTGATTTGCAATAACTCTCTCAAATACAAGAGTGTTTTCAACAGACCATTGTTATGACCTAGAGAAAATGCTTTAGTGTAGAAAATGAAGGTTTCATTCGATCTGAGATTTTTTTGTTTTAATTTTATAGTTTGAGAAAACAGAGATCCTGAGAGGTAAAGTGGCTTTCACATGTTACCATGAGTCTCATAAACAACAGGCTCAGGACATATATATGTCTAAAGAGTATTTAATTTTTTTATAGATAAATTACTCAGTATTTTCCTTCTTTGCATGCCACATTTGTGTGTGCGCTCAGTTGTGTCGAACTCTTTATGACCCCTTGGACTGTACCCCACCAGGCTCCTCTGTCCATGGGGGACTCTCCAGGCAAGAATATTGGAGTGGGTATCCTTTCCCTTCTCAGGGGATCCTCCCTACCCAGGGATCAAACCTGAGTCTCTGGCATCTCCTGCACTGGCAGGTGGATTCTTTACCACTAGCACCAGCTGGGAAGCCCCCACACTTCCATTTATTTGCCACCCTAAAAACATCCCACGCACATCCCTCAATCGAGAACTCTCTACTCTCATTAATTAAGAAATAATAATGGGAAAGCTATTTAACTTCTTTTGTTCCAATTCTAATAGTGAACATGGCTTATATGATTTTCAAAAAAAAATTATATATAGTTCAGGCAGTAGAGTGTTTAGACTAGGATCTGCAAATATGTTATAGAAATAGGCCTTAAGGTATATATATACATATGCATATATAAAATGCTTCTCTGGTGGCTCAGTGGTAAAGAATCAGCCAGCAATGCTGCAGACCTGGATTCGATCCCTGGGTCAGGAATATACTCTGGAGAAGGAAATGGCAACCCATGCCAGTATTCTTGCCTGGGAAATCCGAAGGACAAATGAGCCTGGTGGGCAAAGTCCATGGGGTCACAAAACAGTTGGACATGACTTAGTGACTAAACAACAACAACAAAAGCTCTGGGTGTTTGTATGTGTGTGTGTAGACAGAAAGACATATATGTAAATATATATACAAATATGTATCTTTGGTATAAAAATTACTCAGAAGGCTTAGATTTTGCTGGAGAGACTTTTTCCCTCTAAATTAGGAGTGACTGAGATGCCGGAGTTTGGGGAACAGGATAGACATTCCTGTTGCATTCAAAAATGATCAAAGTCTGTCACTGATGTATTACAAAGGGGCTACCAGAAGCTAAACGCTCTTATAAATAAGGTGAGATAATTCAAATTATTCAAGGGAATAGACTGTCAGAAAGAGAGAAAAGGAAGAAATTTTACATATATATATATATATACATGTATACTCATTTCTTTTGTTATTTTCAAAATTCATATACTAATTAATTTTTAATAAAATAGCCATTTTGAGGGGAATTGGTAATGAAACAGAAATGCTGATCTTTTAAGAATTTATTTTTGTGGTTTGTTGTGATAAGATAATAAAAGTCTTATAAGTGAGTACTTTTGACACAGACTTGAGAATTTATTCCAAATAATATGATTCATGTGCAAGAACTACTTAGTATAACAGTGTTAAAGAAACAAAACTGGAAATCCTTTAAATGTCCAAAAGCAGTAGCAATGATTTAGCAGCAGAGCAACCGCCATCATCAGTCTCCTGAAACCCTGAGTAGAGATCCCTTCCTTATTCTATGCTGCATCCTCTCATCTGAACCATAAAGATATCCCAAAGGGAAGGGCTCGTTGTCACTTCCCAGCTCCTCATTTGATAAACAGGAAACTGATGGCAAAGATGTTCAGTGAATCATCCACATGTGCAGCCATTTGCAGTCGCCATAGTTTCTCTTTACAAAGTATGGGTGTGACAGTCCTCAATCTTAATGTCTAGCCAAACAGCAACAAATTTCCTACTTTTTCTATTGCAGCCTTATGATGCTGGAAAGATACCTGGTTTCTACTGGCAGCATTTCTCTTATTAGGTTAGTTCCCAGAAGGAAAATTAACATCACGCATGTATTTGAAAAATTAACCTACTTTTTTGGCTGTTGATAGGTACAAAGACATGATCACATCGCACTGATCCACTCAGACTGTTCCCCAAAGGCTTTTATAATGCCTGGTAAATCTGGACTCAGTCTGTGGTTTATAAAAAGCAAAATCCCTGGCTTTTCTCATAAAACAAAGTAGGAAGCTTTTCTTAGCTCTGTCTTAAAGAGTCTTCTTGGTACAAAAGCAAGCCTGCCTTTGAGTAGACAACATAAAACGTCCACCTCGCAAACTCCTATTCCATACTACAACTCCTGGGCAATCATATTTTCCAGGACACTGTTCCATAGAGGGTTAAAATAAATATTTTGCATGGCGCCTGAAGTCATTTGGAAAGCCCAGTAATCATTTCAGGTAATGGGAAAATAATGGAGGAAACTCTGGAACTAAGCCACTCAATTCATCTTTTGAGGCTAACATGTGCAAATGGGTTAGCTGAGTTCTGCTGCTTTTAAGGCACAGTAATTTAGATGATTGTTTAAATCTTTCTAACTACGTAAGTATTTAAAAGGCATTTGTATATCTGAAGACCAGAAGACCTGTAACAAATCACACAGAAAACTGCTGCTAATTTATTGAGTAAAGATGGGCTCAATAAAGGACAGAAATGGTATGGACCTAACAGAAGCAGAAGATATTAAGAAGAGGTGGCAGGAATACACAGAAGAACTGTACAAAAAAGATCTTCACGACCAAGATAATTACGATAACGTGATCACTGACCTAGAGCCAGACATCTTGGAATGTGAAGTCAAGTGGGCCTTAGAAAGCATCACTACTAACAAAGCTAGTGGAGGTGATGGAATTCCAGTTGAGCTATTTCAAGTCTTGAAAGATGATGCTGTGAAAGTGCTGCACTCAATATGCCAGCAGATTTGGAAAACTCAACAGTGGCCACAGGACTGGAAGAGGTCAGTCTTCATTCCAATCCCAAAGAAAGGCAATGCCAAAGAATGCTCAAACTACCGCATAATTGCACTCATCTCACACGCTAGTAAAGTCATGCTCAAAATTCTCCAAGCCAGGCTTCAGCAGTATATAAACCGTGAACTCCCAGATGTTCAAGCAGGTTTTAGAAAAGGCAGAGGCACCAGAGATCAAATTGCCAACATCTGCTGGATCATGGAGAAAGCAAGAGAGTTCCAGAAAAACATCTATTTCTGCTTCATTGACTATGCCAAAGCCTTTGACTGCGTGGATCACAATAAACTGTGGAACATTCTGAAAGAGATGGGAATACCAGACCACCTGACCTGCCTCTTGAGAAACCTGTATGCAGGTCAGGAAGCAACAGTTAGAACTGGACATGGAACAACAGACTGGTTCCAAATAGGAAAAGGAGTACGTCAAGGCTGTGTATTGTCACCTTGCTTATTTAACTTCTATGCAGAGTACATCATGAGGAACGCTGGGCTGGAAGAAGCACAAGCTGGAATCAAGATTGCTGGGAGAAACATCAATAACCTCAGATATGCTGATGACACTACCCTTACGGCAGAAAGTGAAGAGGAACTCAAAAGCCTCTTGATGAAAGTGAAAGAGGAGAGTGAAAAGGTTGGCTTGAAGCTCAACATTCAGAAAACAAAGATCATGGCATCTGGTCCCATCACTTCATGGGAAATAGATGGAAAAACAGTGGAAACAGTGTCAGGCTTTATTTTTTGGGGCTCCAAAATCACTGCAGATGCTGATTGCAGCCATGAAATTAAAAGATGCTTGCTCCTTGGAAGGAAAGTTATGACCAACCTTGATAGTATATTAAAAAGCAGAGACATTTTTTGCCAACCAAGGTCCGTCTAGTCAAAGCAATGGTTTTTCCTGTGGTCATGTATGAATGTGAGAGTTGGACTGTGAAGAAAGCTGATCGCCGAAGAATCAATGCTTTTGAACTGTGGTGTTGGAGAAGACTCTTGAGAGTCCCTTGGACTGCAAGGAGATCCAACCAGTCCATTCTAAAGGAGATCAATCCTGGATGTTCATTGGAGGGACTGATGCTAAAGCTGAAACTCCAATACTTTGGCCACCTCGTGCATCGAGTTGACACCCTGGAAAAGACTCTGATGCTGGGAAAGGTTGGGGGCGGGAGGAGACGGGGATGACAGAGAATGAGATGGCTGGATAGCATCACCGACTCTGTGGACATGAGTTTGAGTGAACTCCGGGAGTTGGTGATGGACAGGGAGGCCTGGTGTGCTGTGATCCATGGGGTCGCAAAGAGTCAGACACGACTGAGCGACTGAACTGAACTGAAAGCGTCCAACCACCTAACCCACGCCTCTGCCTGAAGGCCTCCTTGCCTACAGCTGTTCTTCTTCCATCTGCTCTGAAAGCAGGTTAAGCCCTCTGGGTTATGGAGCACCCGCAGTGTAAATTGATCACAATTTGATTTAAGCTTGTTACCAAAAAGGCTTCATGACGACCCTGTCTGGTCCCCTTCAGAACCCACTGTCCACATGGAGATGTGTTTCATCTAAAACCCTTCCTTGTTTATCACTACTTCCCAGCATTAAAGCCTGTAAGCACCCAAAAGGGATGATTTCTTGGCTGTGATAGCTCATTTCAAATGCACTCTGTAATTAACAACTTTGAAAGCAAAGAGGTAAATTTTGTCACATGCATTATTAAAACAGAGTGAGATCTCCCAGGACCAAATTAGGCGTCTGATTAAAAATGTCCGTCTTAAAAGGAACGAGAAGATAAGGGAGTTGTGCTCTCAGCAATCCCAAATTAACGCGCTTTCTGAAGCCCCCGGTCAAGCCATATGGAAAGACACATATCAGGGGACTGCCCTGTGAATGAGACTCAAGTGTCCCCACTTGAGTGCAGGTCACCCAGAATCGACTTCCAGAGGGTAATCTGAAAGGGAGGCGATGAGCGCTTGGGATGAAAGACCTGATAGGTAAGAAAACATGGTGGAATGTAAAAAAGAAAGTAATAACTGAAAATTCATTCATTCCTCAACAAAGCACTGTGTTAACTGCTGCCTTTTAGGTTTCTAGCTTTCTCTCTGCCTTCCTTGACCTTGGCTAAGACTCCTACCATTGAGGGGGATGGGAAGAAATGAATACAAAGGAAACTTACATGATTTTGAAAAAAGTATGGAAGTTTAAAATCTATCTACACTTCTCTGTTGCTGTGGGATGCAGTATATTTTAATTTAACTATACTCAAATTGATTTCATAACAGCTTTTTAAGCTCTTAACTCCATCTCAAACTTATAGAATTATATAACGTCTGAGAATTGCTACACAGTCATCAAAAGAAAGCCAAACTAAGCATGGCAAACATGACTGTCATTTTAGGGGAGGAACATTCTAAAATTCTGATGCCCAAGAGAGATGAGGACAACAAAACAGCCTCTTAACTTGCTGGTGACTGTGGCAGGCAGGAGAGAATTTAACGAGTTTGGCAAAGCAGCTTCGTGGCACTCCACCAAGACTCGGCTCTGTGCATCCCACATCCAGAGATGGTCCTTTGTTTAAACAGGCCCATCTCTCTGGAGTTTTTTTGCACTTTCTCTTTTTCTCCTAACGCAGGGTGTTTGGTTGGCAGAAAAATTTTTCTGTATTGAAGGCAGCTACCAAGCATACACATATCCTAAAATTCAATTTAAGTTAAAAAATACAAGAAAACACAATGATATAAGTACTCCCAGAAATATTCTACCTTAATGAGCAGGCTGACTGTGGCCAAGTTAAAACTGCTGGGAATCATAATTCAGAATTCTCTACTCCATTGAAATTCTCCAGGGCCAAATTGCCATTAAGTTCTTTCTTATATTGAAATTCCATCTTTCCAGAAGGTAAAGAAGAATGTCTTTATACCAAAAGTAAATCGATTTGAAGAGAAGAATTTCAAGGTGACCTTGGATATGTCATTTCACATGAATGCATCTCAGCAACGCAATGAAGTTTTTGGAACTCAGTACTTTGCCAGCACTAACACTGTATGATTCTGCTGTACAGGTGCTAACTGGTAATTGAGGGCTATATAAATCACACAGGAGGAAGAAGGAACCACTATGGAAAGACAGTTCAAAGCATACATCTCAGATCTCCTTCAACATACTGGCCAACAGATTCATTTTCTTGGATTTTTGCCATCTTAGCTATCAACATATACTGCTACTTCTTCCATGGGATTTTAAAAATAAAAATATTTTTCAACAATCCAAACTCTAAAGGAAGTCTTGAAGCTAAAAGGGTTAAAAAAAAAAAAAACAGTGTTGGTGAATAAAATATGAGAATGACCATTCAATAAAGAAAATTATCTACATGATTACTTTATATTATACTCTGAAACAATTTTTCTTTAAGTTCCTGTTTCAAGATATAGTCCATTCTAGTCTTTATATTCATATGAAAACCTACATTTTACAGAATCCATAATTAGTGAAGCAAAGCCCTGTGACATAAGGTAAAATTCAGATAACACAGAATGTGCAAGTAAAACCATCAATGACAAGAAATAGAGTCTAGTCTGTTTTTCTTCTAGTTATTTCAGCTCATTTCAGTCGCTCAGTCGTGTCTGATTCTTTGCGACCCCATGGACTGCTAGTATATTTAGTATATATATTATGCAGTATACATATTTTCCTCATTTTTAAAAATAACTCTTGCCCATGTGATAAGGATTTTGCTACAGCATTATAGGGAGGAGGAAGAGGTGGAAGAGGAGAAAAAGGAGAAGGAATTGGTACAAGATTAGGAGAATAAAGAGAAGTGAAAAGTCCAGTGACTCAGCGCTGCATTAATTAGCTTTGTGAAAGTGAAAGTCGCTCAGTCATGTCCGACTCTTTGTGACCCCAAGAACAATACAGCCCATGGAATTCTCTAGGCCAGAATACTGGCGTGGGTAGCCTTTTCCTTCTCCACAAGATCTTCCCAACACAGGGATCGAGCTCAAGTCTCATGCACTGCAGCAGATTCTTTACCAGTTGAGCCACAAGGGAAGCCAAATTAGCTTTGTGCTTGACCTTAAATGAGACAATAGATCTCTCTGAACCTCAGTGCTTCATCCATGGAATTATTTGGCTAGATTATTAGTGATTATGGAGTTTACCATTCCTTCCAACTCAAACATAAATGACTAGAAAATAGTTACGATGTGAATACTCAATGGGAATGTGGAATAACTTACAGTTCCAAGTTGTGATCTTTTTAAGATCAAGAAACATTTTGGTGGTCTTGGGGCAGAAGATAATTGGTTGCTTTCATGTTCTGAACCTGCTATTAACATTACTTTTTTTCCTCACTCTATAAGCTCCAGGGGAAAACATTTTGTCTTAGCCCTCTTCCTAAATTCTGAATTCACAATATTTTGCTAGAAGATCATCAAAGTTGCCTTATTCCTTTATGAAGGTAGCCAGAAACAATTATTCAAATGTTTGCCACTTGAAATGAACTGGAAAGCAACTCTGAAAGAGTTGAGGGAGTTAATACAAAGCTTCTGTCAGTGATCCTAGATGGAGGGGTGATAGGAGTCATTGAAATGTAGATAGCAGAGAAAGAACATTTACAAAGCACTCAAAAAGGCTAAGAGGAAGAGAATTATATTAGTGCCAACGAGCATTATTCCATAAAAATTCCCATTGTGGCTGATGAGAAGGAGCTCAAACCTTCAAATAAAACATTTAATTCACACCTGACAGCGATTTTCAGAGTATGGAACAAGCAATGTTAGTAATTCCATTCGTAGCCCAGGGAAAAACTGTGCAGCAGAATGGAGTGGCAATAAAATAAATGTCTGTGGTTCTCAGAAAAAGAAAAACCGAAGAGAGGCCCTCTGGTAAAAACAGAGCAAACCCCATGCTCTGGCCCGAATCCCTCCAGGGTAAGGGATAACCTCCGGGGTAAGGGGATCACATGTCATCTCTGCACTGGTCTAACATTCCCACCAGCACACACATAGCTGACTCCCGGCACTGTGGATTCAACATCTGTGTTGTTGATGACACACCAGCAACTTCCAAAGGTCTTTGACTTGTGGTTGTCATTTTGGTGAAACCCCAGTATGAATAAGGCTACAGGAGATGAGGGCAGTTACAAAAATGAGTCAGTTAATGACAGGACTTAGTAACTGCTTCTAAATGTGACTTTATTATTCTCTAGTCCTCTTTTTGTTTGCATTAATCTCCATGAAGCAATATACAAAATGGCCCCCAAATGGAGAACCATAAGCAAACGATGGATTCACAAACCTGGGCTTTCATGAACCTATATGTTAGGACTGGGGGTGAACAACCACACCCCTTATACCACCACATGTAACCAATTAAAAACCAGAAGATATACACAGATGAAGTATGAAAATGTCTTTGGGCGTCAACATATTGGATTAGAGAATTTTATCTGTTGCCACATTTAGGCTTCCCACTGTTTTCTTCCTAGGATTAAGCATGCCTACCTGTTGTATCTGGAGGAGGAAATGGCAACCCACTCTGGTAATCTTCCCTGGAATATGCCATGCACAGAGGAACTTAGCGGGCTACAGTCCACAGGGTCACAAAAGAGTCGGACATGACTTAGTGACTAAACAACAACAACCTGTTATATCAGAGCACTAGACAGCAACAGACTGACACTCTTAGGAAGCAAGGCCGTAAGAGAAGGAAAACACACTTGTCCTGAGATCAGGATGCTTTGCAAAAAGAGAAGGAGGCTAGGAAGAAAGTTTATCTGATGTCAGCAATCAAAAATATGTCTCTACTCCTGGAGAAGGAGTAAGTAAAAGGTGGAAAGTAGGACTAGAAGTATTATTTATTGAAGCATGTGGAAACTTTTCTATTTGAATCAAAAAGTATTCTACATTTATGTTTTGTTTCTGGAAGAACTCACTGAGAGTGTGTTAATAATAGTAGCAGGAATAGTAATGAAAATAATATTCTGAATCATCCAGAATAGGTCAGGCTATGCTGTAATAATAAACCATCCTAAAAATCAGTGACATAAAACATCAAAAATTTTACTTCTTGATCACATTCTACGACCAAAGAAAACTGGTAATGGACAAAAACCCAAGGGCATAAAAAATACAATAAAAAGATGGGCATGAAAGATGCAGATACTCAAAATATTTTTAAATAAGTGATTTAGTATAGAAAATATTAGAATGAAGTTCTATATGGGTCTCTTGAATTTCCACCATCTTGCAAGGAAAGTACTGAAAGCTTGGTTCTGATCTTATAAAAGATATTTACGTAGCAAACAGCCTTGGAAGATAGTAAAAGTTTCTTTCTGTGAAGCAGCAGGAAGGTTTGCTTACAATACAGTATATGAAAAATAATATCTCCCTCCAGAGAGAATGGGAAGATTTGTTTGCAGTCCATTACAAAAGGCTTGAATTTCCGAAGTTGGAGATCCCTGGTTATGACATAAACTCACTGCATATCAATATCCAGCTAAATTGCTCCTCAATGCCTCTGTGGGACATGAAGAGCAAGAGGAACAATGCAACCATGAAATACATGCATCTTGTTACACTGTATTTAACAGTGACTTACTTCTATGGCCCAAGAATCTTGTGTATTCTTGGATCCATACAACTATGGGCATGCTACTTATTAGCTTGCAAATGGGGTAAAACCTTAGATCTTTCTAAGTTCATGGCAGAAATTAGACAATTAGATGAAGAATTTCAGCAGAAAGCTGCAAACTATCATAAAATGGAAATCTTGGAACTAGAAATAAAGTAATGGAAACATAACTCAATAAACAAGTGCAAGAGAAAATTAGACACAGCTGAAGAGAGAATTAGTAACCAAGAAGATACGTAAGAACATGGCTGGACTAAAGTTTGACAGAAAGAGACAGAAAATACAAAACAACCGAAGACTTCTGTGTATCCACTTATAATTCTATTCCTCGTTCTAGCCTAAAAGTAAGTCTTTTTTTAGATTCAGTGCTTCTCATACCCAAGTATGCACTTATACAATTACTACAACTATATATATAATATATATATTTTTTCAGTTCAGTTCAGTCACTCAGTCGTGTCCGACTCTCCGCGACCCCATGAATCACAGCACGCCAGGCCTCCCTGTCCATCACCAACTCCTGGAGTTCACTCAAACTCATGTCCACAGAGTCAGTGATGCCATCCAGCTATCTCATTCTCTGTCGTACCCTTCTCCTCCTGCCCTCAACCTTTCCTAGCATCAGAGTCTTTTCCATGTATATAGGTACATACATATATATATGTTTAAGGTACATATATATATATATATGTGTGTGTGTTTGTATGTATACCAAAAAGCATACAGCATTGCTTATAATTTTTAAAACTGTACATAAATAGCATTATAATGTGCTTGCTTTTTAACTTAATATTTGAATCCTTTAAAACCTCTTTTTACTAAATCATTTTCTTTGACTTCTCTTACTTCATGTAATAAAGCAAAATGTTCTCTAACACAATAATGTGTCTTTTGCACCAAAATATTGTTTTATATTATTAGTGAGTTTTCCAGCTTTCAAATCACTTCTGTATTTACCAACTTTAGGCATAAAGCAAAAATTCAAACTAGAAAAAATATTTGAAAGTCAAAGAATGAATGCATTTAAAGAAAGTAAAGCACACTATGAAAGCAATTTAGATTCATTATCAGTACATTGAGAGGACCTGGAGAAACATGTCGCATTAAAGCATTCAAAGTTCTTTTTAAAATAATCAGTTAGAAACTCAAATTTTCTTGGGGAGTTGAACAAGGTATCAGTATGGCTGAAAACTAGTGTCAGAGTAGATACAAAACAGTCACCATTAGCTTATAGATCCCATGACACAAGATGATGATGTTCACTGCAGATTGTAAGTGATGACAAGAAGTGTTCAGTGACCAGACGGAACCACGATCAGATTGGTTTTTCTCTGAATAACTCACATGAAGCATTACAGAATGGGTAGGGAATCATTTCAGTCCACTTCAATCTTGAAAATACACAAATGTGTTCACTAGAATTTCTCAACAAGATAAACATTGAAACACTGACATATTTCTTACAATTCAAGGAAACTAAAGAAGTCATGTCTGTAGTATATGGAACTTGAAAAATATTACTGACTGAGGTAGAGAAAGAAGATAATTCTATCTCACTAAAGATTCATTTTATTATAGCCATCCAAACAGGGAAAGAGTTGCTCCAGAACAAATGGTCAAAATAAAGATTTAATACCATACTCCTAAAACAAGTTTTTCTGTAATGAAAAGTGGTGAAGGTTAAGACAAATATTTAACAAGCACACTTTGTAATAGATATATGAAAAGAAGGATTTTGAGCTATTTAATTTTATTCAATTTAAACCTACCCCAGGAAGAATTACTTGACCTCAGGCAAGACAGCTCTTGGCAGCTGAGACAAACCGTGTTATAGCTGATGCCTTGAGGCTATCTGATGACTGAACTCCCTCAAGCTGGGCAGGCAGTCCTTTCTCGAAAAAAGAGAAATTCAGAACATTAGGCAGAAATACAAACCTAACTCTAATGGCAAGAATATGCAGATCTTTTCCTCTTGGGCCTATCGCATAGAGGAAGACTCCAATTTAAATTGTCTTCTATGCTGAATATTTTTCTCTTTGCCCCTCCAAATCCACTGTCTACCCTCAGCACCTTCACCTGTGCCCCAGAAAGCTGACCTTTATTGACCTATCAATCAATGGACTTTCTCACCCTTTGGTTTGCTATCAAGTTCATTTAAATTAAGAATCACCTGCAGAAGTAAAAGGGCAAAATAAGAGGAAAGTCAGAATGTTTGTTCACCTGACTCAGTGCTGCCAGGCAGTAGGCCGGCAATATTCCCCGGGAAGTCACCACTTCTACCGGCTGACCCTTCTTCACAGCTTCACTTTCCTCCAGGTATCAGTAATGGCTATTTGTACCTGACCATTCAGTTTACAGATGTGATAGCTTGTTATTGCAACACTAGGGAGAGATACATCACCATTCTGTATTGCTTTCCTTTGGCTTGACCTGTGCCTAGCCAATAAGTCCCTTACTAAGCTGCCCTCAATTACACCATCTCTTCCTATTAAGACCTTGGCTACTAATAAAATCTATTTTGAAATCTCTCCACATATACCCTTCAAAGGCAATAAAGAGATCAACTATACCAAGTGATTATGGGAGGATGGAAATAGGAGGGAGCATTCTAAAGCACAATTAATAAGGTTGACATTGATGAGAGCAGTGAGTCTTCATATTGCCAGAGAAGCTCCTTTCAATCTGGTGCCTCAGTTAACAGCCTCTTTTGATTTTTCAGAGCACTTAAACACAGTAGTTGACTTGCCCAGAAAGCACTTAGCCAGGAAACTTTCCAAAGAGGCCAGGGCCTCTTGTACATGAGCCTGAGGAATTAGTAAACACAGTTTATGGCCAATAAAACCCCACACACAGCTTGGGCAAATAATAAGGTGAAGGAGTTTCTTATTAAAGTTATGATTAGGTTTATCACATCTAATCATAACATCTCACCAGGAAGAAAAGTAAGCAAGTCATCATTATGCAGCACTACCTGCCAAAGGCAGAATTTTCTCAGAGAGAAAAAAGCCCAAATAAGCAATAGCATGTTTTGAGAATACACACTTCTGCCCAAAGAATTTGGCCCAAAGTGGAACTTGCCTGGAAAGCAATCATTCATTTCAGTTCAGTTCAGTTCAGTTCAGTCGCTCAGTCGTGTCCGACTCTCCGCGACCCCATGAATCACAGCACACCAGGCCTCCCTGTCCATCACCAACTCCCGGAGTTCACTCAAACTCATGTCCACAGAGTCGGTGATGCCATCCAGCCATCTCATTCTCCGTCGTCCCCTTCTCCTCCCACCCCCAACCTTTCCTAGCATCAGAGTCTTTTCCAGTGAGTCAACTCGTCGCATGAGGTGGCTTATTGGAGTTTCAGCTTTAGCATCAGTCCTTCCAATGAACACCCAGGATTGATCTCCTTTAGAATGGACTGGCTGGATCTCCTTGCAGTCCAAGGGACTCTCAAGAGTCTTCTCCAGCACCACAGTTCAAAAGCATCAATTCTTCGGTGATCAGCTTTCTTCACAGTCCAACTCTCACATCCATACATGACCACGGGAAAAACCATAGCCTTGACTAGACGGACCTTTGTTGGCAAAGTCATGTCTCTGCTTTTTAATATATTATCAAGTTATATATTTAATATATAACTTTCCTTCCAAGGAGTAACCGTCTTTTAATTTCATGGCTGCAATCAGCATCTGCAGTGATTTTGGAGCCCAAAAAAATAAAGTCTGACACTGTTTCCACTGTTTTTCCATCTATTTCCCATGAAGTGATGGGACCAGATTCCATGATCTTTAGCTGAGCTGAATTTACCATGGAGCCAAAGCTTCAGGGTCCCTCACTTACACAAAATCCTTCCAAGGCTCAGGGAGAAAACCCTAACCATTTATCCACATCATCTGTGTGTGTTCATAAAATCTGCCAAAATAGGAACTTTAATTATAATTGGTTCAGTTCAGTTCAGTTCAGTCGCTCAGTCGTGTCCGACTCTTTGCGACCCCATGAATCACAGCACGCCAGGCCTCCCTGTCCATCACCAACTCCTGGAGTTCACTCAAACTCATGTCCATCGAGTTGGTGATACCATCCAGCCATCTCATTCTCTGTCGTCCCCTTCTCCTCCCGCCCCCAATCCCTCCCAGCATCAGAGTCTTTTCCAGTGAGTCAACTCGTCGCATGAGGTGGCCAAAGTACTGGAGTTTCAGTTTTAGCATCAGTCCTTCCAATGAACTCCCAGGATTGAGCTCCTCTAGAATGGACTGGTTGGATCTCCTTGCAGTCCAAGGGACTCTCAAGAGTCTTCTCCAGCACCACAGTTCAAAAGCATCAATTCTTCCGCGATCAGCTTTCTTCACAATCCAACTCTCACATCCATACATGACCACGGGAAAAACCATAGCCTTGATTAGACGGACCTTTGTTGGCAAAGTAATGTTAAGACTGCTATTTTTTCTAGCTACTGTCCCCAGCAATGGACTTTCAATTGTGTTGGGTGACATTTGGGTAGCTAGGGCCGAAGCGGCAGTTCAGCTGGGTGTACTTTAGTTTTGGTTTATGTGATATACGGTTCTGAGTCACTTCTGCAGTTAAGTTACTGCAAGTCCTCTCCTAATGAGAATGGCCTCCAGAAATATTACCACTGCGCACTGTGTCAATACATGCTGCACTGGACACAAAGGTGTCAGGCCAAACTGTTACCATGATGTAAACATGGTGCCAAGATTGGTGGCATGAGGGGATTAGAGGAAAAACAAAAGCTGCGAAAGTCAAGAACTGGAAGCTCGGTTCAATTCAGTTCAGTCACTCAGTCATGTCTGACTCTTTGCAGCCCCATGGACTGCAGCACACCAGGCCTCCCTGTCCATCACCAACTCTTGGAGCTTACTCAGACTCATGTCCATTGAGTTGGTGATGTCATCCAACCATCTCAGCCAACCATCTTTCCCAGCATCAGGGTCTTTTCAAATGAGTCAGCTCTTCGCATCAAGTGGCCAAAGTATTGGAGTTTTAGCTTCAGCATCAGTCCTTCCAATGAACATTCAGGACCAATTTCCTTTAGGATGGACTGGTTGGATCTCCTTGCAGTCCAAGGGACTCTCAAGATTCTTCTCTGGAAACTAGTATGTGCAAAAACATGAATAATTTTATACATCAGTAATGTAAAATTATAAGTAGATTCAGTTCTCAAAGATGCATAAATAAAACAGAACTTCTCTCCCATCAGGAAAAGATTCAGTAAGACCCAAGACACAATTATGAACACCATACATGTCTCTTTTTGGTTAGAATCACATAAAATAAAAATTGAACAGAATTTCTGTGGTTGAAAGGGTACAAATCTGTAGCCATTTTACATGGAAGTATGTCTGTATTTTTATTATTATAAAAAATATAAAAAAGTGTCAATCAACCTCTCTAGAGAAGAGCCTGAATTATCTTTCTATTCTCTCAATAGAAAATGATATTATAAAACATTATTATATAAGAAGACATCAAGATAGCATGCAGGAAAAAAGTTATGAAAGGCAGTGGCAGGCTGCGAAATAATGTAAAAATCATTGTTTTTCTGTATTTTTCGTATTTGTGATATTCATCACCTTTTTTAAAACATATACGCAGTTGTGATCTCTTTGTGCAGATAAATATTCTATTCTGTATCTAATTGTAGAGTCATGAATTTTGATTATTTTTATTAAAGAGGCACCTGTATAAACTGCAGATATTTCAGGACCACCAAACCTGGATTTCCCTGTTGGCTTCAAGAGCAGTAATGTATATCCCATGTTCCAGTGCTGTCAATCCCATATCCAGTCGTTCCTTGGTATCCTCAGGGGTTTGGTCTCAGGATCCCCAACTGATAGCAAAACCCTCAGATGCTCAAACCCCTTATATACAATAAAATAGTGTAGTATTTGAATATAACCTATGCATACCCTCCTGTATACTTTAAATAATGTTATATTATTTATGATACCTAATACTATGTAAATATTATACAGTCTTC
Source organism: Moschus berezovskii (assembly GCF_049115385.1). NCBI lineage: Eukaryota > Metazoa > Chordata > Mammalia > Artiodactyla > Moschidae > Moschus > Moschus berezovskii. The sequence goes on from NC_142468.1 coordinate 10,026,389, forward strand.
CCTGGTGGCTCAGTGATAAAGCATCTGCCTGCCAATGCAGGAGACACAGGTTCAATCCCTGGTTGAGAATGTCCCTTGGAGAAGGAAATGGCAATCCATTCCAGCATTCTTGCCTGGAAAACCCCATGGACAAAAGTGCCTGGTGGGCTATAATCCATGGGAGTCTCAAAAGAGTCGGACACAACTTAGCAACTAAACAACAATAATTATATATACAACTTAAATGCCACATAAATAATTTCTGGGACATGGCAAATTTACATTTTAGAACTTTCTGGAATTTATTTTTTCTTGACTATTTTCAGTCCAAACTTGGTTGAATCCATGAATGCAGAACCCATGGCCAACTGTACAGAGAAGCAGACTCTACTTAGGAGGAAACATAAGGGGAAGTCTTGATGTTAGAAAGAAAACATATCACAGGTAGTGTGATGATTTCCATCTGCCCAGAAATGCAACTTAATCAACTGCCTTGAGAAGGTCTTGTAGTGAGTTCCCAAGATAGTGGAGTAGAAAGACTCTGAGCTCACCTTCTCTCACAGGCACACCAAACTTACAAATATTTACAGAATGACTATTGATGAAAAAGACGAATACCTACCAGAATAGATCCTTCTAATACTAAAGATATAAAAAAGGAGCCACAAGAAGGGTAGGAGGGGCAGAGTCATGGTATAGTCAAAACCCACACCCCCCAGGTGGGTAACTCACAAATGGAGAATAATTGTAATTGTAGAGGTTCTCCTCAAAGAGTGGGAGGTCAGAGGCCTACATCAGACTCCTCAGGCTGGGAGATTCTGCACCAGGAAGACAAGCCTTCAGAACATTTGGCTTGGGAGGCCAGCAGGGCTTAATCTGGGGAGGTTTCAGAAAACCTGAATAGATTTTTCCAAAGAAGACATACAGATGGCCAACAAGCAAATGAAAAGATACTCAACATCACTAATCGTCAAAAAAATGCAAATCAAAACACTTGTCAGAATGACAATCCTCAATAAGACCACAAATAACAAATATTGTCAAAAATGTGGAAAAGGGGGAACCCCCTTACACTCTTAGTGGAAATGTAAACTGAGTAGCCACTGTGGAAAACAGCATGGTGGTTTCTCAAAAAACTATAAATAGAGCTACCATATGATTCACCAATTTCACTCCTGTTTATACAACAGAAAAAACAAAAATACCAATTTGAAAATATACACGCAGTGTTCATAGCAGCATTCTTTATAATTGCCAATATATGGAAGCAACCTAAGTGTCCATCAGTAGATGAATGGATACAGAAGAAGTGATATATGTACACAATGGAATACTACTCAGCCACAAAAAGAATGCAGTTTTGCCATTTGTAAAATGTGGATGGACCCGGGAAGTATGAGGCTTAGTGAAATAATTCAGAGAACAGCAAATGCTGTTATGTTATCTCTTATAGGTGGAATCTAAAAAAGTAACACAAACTACTGAATATAACAAAAAAGAAACAGATTCATGCACACAGAGAATAAACTAATATTTACCAATGGGGTAGGAAAGGGAAAAGGAGCAAGAGAGGGGCAGCAGATTAAGAGGCACAAACTACTATGTATAAAAGAAATACGCTACAAGTATATATCAGGAAGCACAGGGAATATAGCCAATGTGTTATAATAACTATAAGTGGGGAATAATCTATAAAAATATCAAATCCCTATATTATGCACCTTAACTAATATCAACTACACTTCAATTTAAGACAAATTGTAAAAATCTTCGCGTTAAAAAAAGTAGATCATCTAGCAAGGCGATGCTGAAGCAGGACTTCAGGAAATTGCTCTCCAGTTCTTTCTTCATAACATCTTCTAACTAGAAAGAAGTCAGATTATTTCTCTGTTGCCTTATTTTCTTCATGCTGAAAAGCCTGCCCTCTGGGCCAGCTCTTCCTAATGACCCACACAAAGTGGCTCAGTCTCGCTCTCTCCCTCACCCCGGTTACTGAGCCTTCTAGAGAGCCCTCCGCCTCGTGGCCCTTTGTCCCTCAAGATTTCTGCTGCACTGAGTTCCTGACTGTTCCACATGCACCTCACTCCCTGCTCCTGGAGTCACCTTTCCTCCTCACTTAGCTGGGACATAGCTCCCCTTACGTCATTATTTAAAACAGCATCTAGACAAGGATATTTGATGCAGACTTTTACAAAATATTTTGATAATGGAGGGAGATTACAGCCTAGATCTCAATAAAATATCATTTAGAATAAACATCACACATCATACTCCGCCTCCCAATTCATCAAACATGTCTACCGGAAAATATTTCACACAAGGCCATAAGCCCCAAGCTTCCTTGTTGCTGAGGTTGTTCTCTCAAGAAACTCTCTCCCATTTTCTCTCCAAGTTTGTTAAATCCTTTCTTAAACCAATTTAAAGTGCAAAATTCTTTTCCCCTTATTGTATAGATCATTTTAATCATTTTTTACTATATGTATTCCAAACAGAAAATGTCCTGGGGTGGGAATATGGCTATATTTCATACCATAATAGGTCTATTCAGGCATTATTTTTAAAAAAAGGAGGTCAATTTTCTCTCAAAGGACTCACTTTGATTTCTTCCTTGGCTAGCCAATTCAAACCATTCAATACATACAGCTTTTGAGAGTAGAAATTTAGTTCCAAGTCTTGAAGAATTAGAACTCTTAAGAATAAATGGAAAGCTATCTTGAAAACTTCTTAAAAGTTAAAGTTGTGTACTAAGTAAGATGTTAAAAAGTTTACATACAAAGAATAACACTTTCATTTATAACATTATTTCTAGTGGAAGTGTTATTGCCACTTCAGAGCTATCATTTTGAATTTCTCTTTTGCTGATGTTAAATTAAGTCCTGTTCCAGAAATATGCAGCAGATTAAATAGTAACACAAGGAATAAAAGAGATACAATAAAGGCATACAGCTATTCAGACCACCTATGAGGTCACTGTTGGAAAATTTCAGTTGTATTACCATCCCAAGAAGGGTTGCATCCATTCTTCCAATGAAGGTAAAAAGTCCCATTCACATATATCAATTTGCTTACCCAGGCTTCCAGTTCCTATATATGAAATAAGGCCAAGAGATGAGAGAAAAAATAATGTCCTTACACAGAATCCTTCTTCAGATAAAAGAAGTACAGGAGACCTTGTATGCTAAGTTGCTTCAGTCATGTCCGACTCTGTGCAGCTTTATGGATTGTAGCCCAACAGGCTCCTCTGTCCATGGGATTCTCCAGGCAAGAATACTGGAGTGGGTTGCCATGCCCTGTGATCCTTTATTCTATTAGCCCTATTTTAAAGGTAAGGAAAACTGAGATTCAAAGAACCTAACTAGTAGATGCAGAATAATATTAATATATGAGGTCAAGATGGGCACCAATCCAGCTCTCCTAAAACGTGATTATTTAAGTTTGGGATGCTTTAGGTTTTACCTATTCAGAGTATAGAATCTATGGAGCATGTACCAATGACACAGCAATTCAAAATATCAGTTCTATGTTTAGTCACAACAATCTATTGGTATATTTTTAATAAATTTAAATTCACTCAGTATGCTTGGCTTGTTACTATCCCTCTTTCATTTTCCCTTCAGAAATAAAATGTTGATTTATCACTGAATACTCAATGCTATCAGCATTCAATTACACAAGGGTTAATTGTGAAGCTAGGTGGGAGTTTTAGCAAAGGGATCAATCCCTTATTACAGGAGTAATGAGTTTCCCATGGTTCATTGGTACACCATATCTCCTTGCCTTCCCAGTGCTGGGTGAAACTCTCTGCTGCCTATCTACGTGTTAATCACTTGCCCTTGACAGCTGATCAAGAGTATTATAAAAAAAAAAAATAGTACAAAATAGAAAAAGAGTGATGACCCAATTGTTAGTAACACCACTACCACTCCAATCATACATCTCAAAGTTTGCATTTCAGAGGAGCTACATTAGCCAAGGTCTCTTCACTGAAAATGACAGAAACTCACTCACAGTTTGGGCAAAATAGGAAAATTATTGGAAGGAGACTAAAAGTCAGACAAGAGCCACAAAAAGGGGAGGAGAGTGCAGTTGAACCTCAAGGACAACAGGGATTACCATCAATCCTCTCATCTCTGCTTCTCTGTGCATTCTTGTTTCATTCTCAGAAACTAACTCAAACCACAGTGGGAAACATAACCGACAGCAACTCCCCTGCCTTAACCCCAGCACTCAGAGGATGTCCAAACTCTGAAATTCTCCAAGAAACCCAAACTGAGCAGGTGTTCATTTCTAGACAAACCTGCTTATGGTCAGGCAGACGGGACCTCATCAGGCAAAAATTTCACAAATGAATAAAGGAAGCACTGCTTCCAAAGGAAAACTGTAGTGCTTGGCAGATTAAAATTTTTAAATAATTTAACATACACTAAAAGTATTTTCAGCTAGGAAAGCTACGAGCATTTCACTAGGGAACTGCAGCATATAAGTTGTGCTGGTCTCTGGTTCCAAATTTAATAGCTCTGACCTTGTCTCAGTACTATAATCCACTAAGCTACCTTGACCTCAGTACCTAATTCATAAAATGGCAGTAAATATTTAAAATTCCTGAAGGCAGAGTCTAGAGCGACTGTGCAGCAGTCATTAGCACGTGCTTCACAGACCTCGTGCCTGGGAAGTGAACTTGATCTAGGGTCTCAGTTGCTGTGTTTCAAAGTTCATTGCCTGGTTTCTGCCAAGGCTGCTAAAAGGACAGTGATTAAGAGCAGGTGGGATGGAGGCTTGCACAAGGAAGACCCATTGCTGAGAGACGCAGTACTCTACTATCAACCACCTTTGGCTCGGTCTCCTAAGTAGCCTTGTTGCATGGCCGTCTACAATGCGTCAGTCCAAACTTCTCTCCCTCACCTGGAATCAGAATTACAGTATGGCGGAGTGATCTCCCAGTTTAGTTTTTCAAATCCTTCCCTATTTCCTTTTACCCATGCTTTTTGCCTAATAAAAATCCTTTCATATTTCGTTCTGTCTTCACACCTGCTTCTCACAGGACCTGTACTAATACAAGATGGTATCAAGTTCCCTTAATGATCTATGAAATAATTTTATGCTTTTCATCTAGGATGATAGTTTCCATGAAGGACTGAATCAACTGGGAATGTTTTTAAGTACTGATTCCAATTATTCCTCCTACACCTGCTGAATCAAAGTCTCCTAAGTTTATACCTAGAATTCTGTATTTTATAAAAATATAGGGTCTTGTTCTCAGTGTGTTAGAGCTTTTCAGTTTTTCCTCTTGTCCCTCCCCCCATGAAGGACACTCAACAGGATTGAACTCTTTGTCTCACTGTTGAGGAAGGGAATTTGTGAGTAGTCTTGGCCAATGAGTTTTGAGAGGAAATTACATATTATTTCCAGGCCAAAGTATTTAATTACTAGTGAGAACCTCCAGATTAGTACTACTCCAAGTGTGGAGTGCAGACTGGTCCTTTTTCTCAGTCTATGACAAACTGGAAATAAGCATTTAGAAACTTTAATCGAATTTGATATTGCTACAATAATCAAACTTGTGATCAATAACTTATCTTTATTATATTTTATAAAATTAGTCCATGACAGATTAGAAATAAAATAGATAAATAAAAATTGGTCTTCTACTACAGATAATTAGAGAGGTACTCTTTAGAACTTTCATTTTTCTGCAGCACCATGAATGACAATGTTCAAGACATTGGCCATTCTACTAACTTGGATCCAAGAGCAACTAATGAGTCCCACCCATCTTGGCTTTTAGCTCTTGGTGAAATGTAGCTTGAATGAGAAATTTTTGTTTTATAGCCATTAAACTTCCTTGATGGCTCAGCAGTAAAGAATTCACCTGCAACTCAGGAGACGCAGGAAACTCAGGCTATGGGTTCGATCCCAGGTCTGGAAGATCCCATGGAGCAGGAAATGGCAACCCACTCCAGTATTGTTGCCTGGGAAATCCCATGGACAGAGGAGCTTGGTGGACTATAGTTTATGGTGTCACAAGAGTCAGACACAACTTAGTGACTAAACCACCACAAACCACTAAGATTTCAGAGTTGTTTTTTGATGTAGCAAAATTTAGCTCATCCCAACTGATATAATCTCATAGATTTAGGACCAACTCTACAAGATGTAAAAATAAAATCTAGTTGATATAGTTACTGGTCAAAGAAATCTAAGGTCTCATGAGAGGGAAAGAGAAAGAATTTAGAACTGGAATTGATCAATGAAGAAATTTCCTCTTTAGAGAGACATGTAAGATTTGCCTTAACATTTCCAATGAGAGAAGTTAATCTTCTTATGGCATTCCTTGTTCTAAATGTTGATAAATATTGAATGTCTAACACCAGACTAAGCACTTTATCTGGATTACCATATTTAAGTCTAATGCCAACTCCTAATGTGGGTCCTTTAATTAACATCATTTTTACTAATAAGGAAAATGAGCTTTACAAGGTTTGGGTAACCTGTCCAAGGTCACAAAGCTAGTAAATACAAAATCTGACTCAGTTTCAGGTAACTGTACCAAATAATCATTATGTTACTGACCCTTATACAGAACTAAAATGTGCCTCTTTGCCTCTTCCATCTACTGGACCTAATTATTCTAAAGGGAAAGATATCTATATATTAAACCAATTTCTCTCAGTGTGATAGGCATCCAAACATATGATAAAGGGAAAGTGAGAGAGAAGAAAACTAATAAACATTAGGTACCTCCTCCAAGTATTGTAATGTTTAATCCTCATAGCATAACTGTATCTTACAAATAAGAAAATAATGTCAAAAAACTTCATTCTTATATGGCTAAAATCATAAATGGTAGTATTAGGATTCAGCTACATGCTTTGCTTTTTTTTTTTTTCACTTCACTATGTAGCCTGATTATAGACACAGTAATATTTCTCTTTTAAGAGTTCATCTTTCCCAACAATTCAGTAATTATTCACTCATTCATTCATTTTTTTTTCACTTACAGTAAAAGCCAGTGTTCACTTTAGCACATAATACCCCGCATCTTCTGGACTTCTTGCCAATGCCATTCTGAACTCACTTCCACCTATTCTCTCTCTCTTACTCGTTTCAGCCATTCCAGATAGCTCAGTATTATTATTGCATAACAAACCATCCCAAGTCTTAGTGGTGTAAAAACAGTATCCACGAAATATGCTCATGAAGTCTGGTTGGAAACATGGAAAGATCACAGCAAAAATGGCTTGTCTTTGCTACACAAGGTCTGAGGTCTAAGTTGGGAAGACTGGAAAGGTCAGATAAGGGCTGGAGAGGGGATGACTTGATGGCCAGGGGCTGGAATCACCTGAAGGCTCACTCACTTACATATCTAGTGATTGATGCAGACTGCTTGGTTGGACCCAACTGGGGCTACTGGCAGACTATCAAATGTGGCCTTTCCATGTGGCCTGGACTGTCTCACAACGTGGTAGCTGGACTTTAAGGGTGAGTGTCCCAAGAGAACACAGCTCAAGTGCATGACATATTTATGATCTAGTCTTAGAAACTAGACAGCCTCACTTCATCTCTATTCTCTTGTAAGACATACATTCAATAGGAACAAAGTGGACTCACCACTCAATGGAACGAATTTCAGTATCACATCTTAAGAAATGTACATAAGATGGATACCCTGTGGTGGCCATCAGACTAGCCTTCTGGGATTTTCTTCACCCTGCCAGGCAAACTTCTGCCATAGAACCTTGGCTGATGCCTCCACCTGGAATGTACTTCCCCTAGGAAACTGCTAGACTAAACTCTCTTGTTGTCTTCAAGGCTTTGCTCAAATCTTACCTTTCCAAGGAGATTTGCTCAGTGACAAAGATGTTCTCCTTGGCCAAACTTTACCCAAGCTCTCTGAATCCTCTTCTCAACTAGGTCTCAATTTGCATTTCTATTTGCAGTTTTCTACAACTTATAATGTTCTCAAACAGCAAAATCAAAAACAGAGACAGAGAGGAAAGACTCAGTCATGACACTCACAAAAATTCAAATATCATTCACAGTTTTTCATACACCAACCATAACTAACAATTGACCTCCCATTTGCTAGTTTAACCCACAAAACCTGAGAGAACTATTTGTCTATCTTCCAACCTTTAGGCCCAAGTCTGAACTTCTTCAGGCTAACAAAAGTCGACCACTGAGTTCCTAAAAGAAACATGCTTTGTCCATCTCCAGCTTATTTTGTCTGCATAATCACTCAACCACTATTTCAGGCAGGTGTATCTGGCCCCTGATGATAGGAATGCCCAGGCAACCCTTGAGTACCGTGGCTGAAACCAGACATAGCTTCTGTGTGTCTGTCACCAGCAAAGCTCATTAACAATCCCTGGGAAAGAAAAACAGAATCTGAGTAATGAAGTCTAACCTTTTATTTGTTCCTTGGTGCTTAGTCTGGTTTCACTTGCTCATGTATGTTGTGTGCAGAGGCGCTTCAGACCAGAGTTTCCAGTGCCAAACAGCTACACCCAACACTTACACGCAGGCACCCTGTTCAGAAGCACTGTGCCTCGGACTGTAGATCAAGATGGTGGAGGCAGGCGGGCTGTGCATGGATACACCTAGTGAGAGACCATGATTCCAAGAGCAAGCAGCACAACTGCACCCGCCCCCAAGCACTCCACCCACTCCTCCGACTGAGGTCCCTATAAATCTACTGCCTACTGCAAGCCAGGATGGCCTGTGCTCCAGAGTGGAGTTTGAACCTCTCCACTCTCTCGCCAAAACATAAAATTGTATGGACACATGTATATTGTGGCTGAGTTGCTCTGCCGTGTACCTGAAGCTATCACAACATTGTTAATCAGCTATGCTCCAATATAAAATAAAAAGCTAAAAAAAATAGTTTAAAAAAGAGTGGGGTGTTTTTTTGCTTTTTTTAAAATTTTGACCTTTGTTTCTGAGCCAAACTTGGTTGTCCTATTGGTTCAAATACATCTGACAGAAGGACCCTTGCTCAGAACCTACTGGAAAGGGTCAGTAACATATTCTGTGGTTTCCCTATTAAGGAGAAGAAATGCTATTTCACATTTTAAAAGTATATCTAATCTGAATAGAAAGAAAGTAAAAGAGAGAGACAGAGAAGGGGAAAGACGGGGGTTGGCGGGGGGAATATGACAGGGTAAGAAATATGGAAAGCCAAAAACCAGCCAGCAGAAATACCTGCTTATCCAGAACAGTCTCATTTGTACCCCTGACTTGTCTCCTACTCATGATAATAATAATAGTAATAATCTAGAAAGAACTGTTTAAAAGCACAAGCAATCACAGTAGTTTCTGCTCAGTGTGGGAGCTATGAATTACTGTGCTGTGTGCACTCGGCCTTTCCTTTAACTCAATAACTTCTTAGGCTACTTTGGCATTAGGCTACCAAACCACAGTTTCTAAAGAGCCTATAAAACAAAGACATGCTTAAACTGTCTTGCATAAGAAATGAACAAGTATCTAAGATTGTTTAAGAAAGGAAGGTGGATGAGGGGGAATTTTGTAGAAGAAGAGCTGAGAAAACAGGGTGGCTGGAATCTACAGAGAAATGTCAGCCCACAAGAGATCTCTAATGACGAGAAAGTCAACTGGAGCTGTCATCATTTAAAGTGATTTGCATTGTTGGAATGTATATCTTCTTATTGCTTCTTGCATTCATAGACCCCCCTTCATGGATCACAGCCTTGCCATGGCAACGAAGACTGCATAACTTAATGAAGTTATGATCCATGCTGTGCAGGGCCACCCAAGACAGACAGGTCATAGTGAAATAGGGCTCTGAAAAAACAAGGTCCACTGGAGGAGGGTATGGCAAACCACTCCAGTATTCTTGCCAGGAGAATCCCATGAACTATATGACACTGGAAGATGAGCCCCCAGGTCAGAAGGTGTCCAGTATGCTACTGGTGAGGAGCACAGGGCAATTACTAATGGCTCTAGAATGAAGGAAGCAGCTGGGAGAAAGCAGAAATGATGTTCAGTTGTGGGTATGCCTCGTGGTGAAAGTAAAGTCCAATACTGTAAAGAACAATATTGCAGAGGAACCTAGAATGTTAGGTCCATTAATCAGGTTAATTGGAGGTGCTCAAGCAGGAGATGATAAGACTGAACATCAGCATCGTCGGAATCAGTGAACTAAAATGGATGCAAACGGCTGAATTTAATTCAGAAGAATCCCTTAGAGGAAATGAAGTAACTGTCATAGTCAACAAAAGAATCCAAAATGCAGTATTTGGGTGCAACCACAAAAATGACAGAAGGGTATTGGCTCATTTCCAAGACAAACCATTCAACATCACAGTAATCCAAGACTATGCCCAACCACTGATGCTGAAGATGACGTTAACCAGTTCTATGAAGAGTTAAAAGACCTTCTAGTACTAACACCAAAAAATGATATCTTTTTCTTCATACAGGAATGGAATGCAAAAGTAGGAAGGCAAGACATACACAGAAAAGCCGACAAGTTTAGACTCGGAATACAAAATAACAGAGGGCAAAGGCTAGCAGAGCTTTGTCAAGAGAACGCACTGGTCATAGCAAACACCCTCTTCCAACAACACAAGAGACAACTCTACACATGGACATCACCAGGTAGTCAACACTGAAATCAGATTGATTATATTCTTTGCAGCCAAAGATAGAGATGCTCTATACAGTCAGCAAAACAAGACCAGGAGCTGACTGTGGCTCAGATCATGAGCTCCTTATTGCCAAATTCAGACTGAAATTGAAGAAAGTAGGGAAAACCACTAGATGATTCAGATATGACCTAAATTAAATCCCTTATGATTATACAGTAGAGGTGACTAATAGAGTCAAGGGATTAGATCTGGTAGACAGAGCACCTGAAGAACTATAGAAAGAGGTTCGTAACACCGTACAGGAGGCAGTGACCAAAAACCACCTCAAAGAAAAAGAAATGCAAGAAGGCGAAGTGGATGTCTAAGGAGGCCTTACAAATTGCTGAGGAAAGAAGAGAAGTGAAAAGCAAGAGAGAAAGGGAAAGAGATGCCCAACTGAATGCAGATTTTCAGAGAACAGCAAGGAACAGTAAGAAGGCTTTCTTAAATGAACAATGCAAAGAAGTAGAGGAAAACAATGGAATAGGAAAGACTAGAGATCTCTTCAAGAAAATTAGAGATATCCAGGGAACATTTTGTGCAAGGATGGGAACATTTCATGCAAAGATGAGCACAATCAAGGGCAGAAATGGTAAGGACCTAACAGAAGAAGAAAAGATTAAGAAGAGGTGTCAAGAATACACAGAAGAACTATATAGCAGTCTTAATGACCAAGATAACCACAATGGTGTGATCATTCACCTAGAGCCAGACATCCTGGAGTATGAAGTCAAGTGGACCTTAGGAAGCATCACTATGAACAAAGCTGCTGGAGATGATGGAATTCCAGCTGAGCTATTCAAAATCCTAAAAGATGATTATGATAAAGTGCTATACTCAATATATCAGCAAATTTGGAAAACTCAGCAGTGGCCAAAGGACTGGAAAAGGTGAGTTTTTGTTCCAGTCCCAAAGAAGGACAGTGCCAAAGAATGTTCAAACTTACAGCACAATTGGGGTCATTTCATATGATGGAAGGGTTATGCTCAAAATCCTACAAGCTGGGCTTCAGCAATATGTGAACCTCCAGAAGTACAAGCTGGGTTTAGAAAATGCAGAGGAACTAGAGATCAACGTTTGTTGGATCATAGAGAAAGCAAGGGAATTCCAAAAAAACAAATCTACTTCTGTTGCACTGATTATGCTAAAACCTTTGACTGTGTGGATCACAACAAACTGAAAAATTCTTAAAGAGATGGGAATACCAACCACATTACCTGTCTTCTGAGAAAAATGTATGCAGGTCAAGAAGCAACATGTAGAACCTTACATGGAACAACTGACTATTTCAAAATCGGGAAAGGAGTATGACAAAATTGTAAACTGTCACCCTGCTTATTTAACTTATATGCAGAGTACATCATGTGAAATACCAACCTGGATGAATCACAAGCTAGAATCAAGATTGCTGGGAGAAATATCAACAACCTCAGATAAGGAAGTGATACCACTCTAATGGCAGAAAGTGAAGAGGAACCAAAGAGCCTCTTGATGAGGGTGAACAGAAGAGAGAAAAAGCTGACTTAAAACTCAACATTCAGGAAGCTAAGATCATGGCATCTGGTCTCATCACTTCATGGCAAATAGAAAGGGAAAAAGTAGAAACAGTAATAAACTGTATTTTCTTGGGCTCCAAAATCACTGTGAACTTTGACTGTAGCCATGCAATTAGAAGACAATTGATCCTTAGGAGGAAAGCTATGACAAACCTAGACTGAGATACCACTTTGTCAACAAAGGTCTGCATAGTCAAAGCTATGGTTTTTCCAGTTGTCATGTATAGACGTCAACCCTGAATATTCACTGGAAGGACTGATGCTGAAGCTGAAGCTCCAATTCTTTAGCCACCTGATGCAAAGAGCCGACTCAATGGAAAAGGCTCTGATGCTGGGAAAGATTGAAGGCCAAAGGAGAGGATGGCAGCAGAGGATGAGATGGTTAGATAGCATCACCGACTCTATGAACATGAACCTGAATAAACTTGGGGAGTAGTGAAAGACAGAGGAGCCTGGCATGCTGCAGTCCATGTAGTTGCAAAAGTCAACAGGACTTAGCAACTGAACAATACATAGAGCCTTGGGTTCATGATAGCTCTGGGGCATGGAGTCACAGAGAACACATTTCACACAGAGTGACATCATGCCAAAAGTAAATACCACACTTTTCATTGCAACAATCAACCCACTGAACTCACACAACAGAATTGGGAACTTCACATCAGCCTCAGTTTGCAGGAAACCCTAGAGCACACCCAAATGGAATCTGAGCCAATTCCATTTTAGTCTCAAAGGACCAAGTAGCCCTAGATGACATCTATGCAATAACAGTTATAGATAAGATTTGAGTCTCTAAAGAAACTTGGAATTAGCAAATAAGATTGCTATATTTTTCCAGTGACAAACAATGTGTAGTTTAGAGCATACCTTTCTGTATCATGTGATTCCTGGATTTTCATCACCTTTGAGATTTTTGTCAACTCTGTAAGCTGTGGAACACTATAAGGCAATAAAAATGGCTCTTGACTCTGATCATGAAAATGAATTGACTGGTGAAAGGACAACTATCTTCCTCCAAGCCAATTTTTGACAATATGCAAATCAGTCTTATCTATTTCTGATATATAAATTACTGTTTTTTCATCTCTTTTGAAGTAGATACAGTATCTGCCTGAACTCTGCATTAATAATAAGTTAATAAAATCTTTAACATATGCCCAATTTATATCTTCTGAAAATCATAATTTTCTCTTTTCTTAACTATTTTTAACAAAGGTACTTATTATAAGCCAGACATTATACTACATCTCCTACATTCAGAACACACATATCATCCTCCCAACAACTGGATTTGGATACTATTGTTATCCCCACTTTATAGATCAAGGTCAACAAATGATAGCCCAGGGAACCAAATCTGGCCTGATAAATTCATCCCGCAGCCTGTTTTTGTCAGTGAGATTTTGTTAGAACACAGCACACCCATTAGTTTATGCATTGTCTTTAATTGTTTATACCCCACAACAGCAAAGCTAAATAGTTGCACCAAAGACTACACAGCCCACAAAACCTACAATATTTGTTATCTGTCCCTTTACAGAACTCGGCAACAGATGAGAAAACAGGCTTTAAAATGTTGTGAAAATTACTCAGATTTAGTAAGTGAATGGCGTCACCCTGTCTCTTACGCCTTCTTCCCTGTATACTCCCTCAGTGGCCAATGCTCCTTGGCTATTAGTTGTTCAAAATCAGACCCTTTATGACATAACCATGGTATCTTTAGGGGCTCTGCTGGTACCTCAGATGGTAAAGAGTCTGCCTGCAGTGTGGGAGACTGGGGTTCGATCCTTGGGTTGGAAAGATTCCCCCCTGGAGAAGGAAATGGCAACCCACTCCAGTATTCTTGCCTGGAAAATCTCATGGATGGAAGAGCCTGGTAGGCTACAGTCCATGGGGTCCCAAAGAGTTGGACACGACTGAGCAACTTCACTTTCTTTTTCTTTCTATGGTATCTTTAAAAAAAGGTCTTTCCTGCCTCCATTTACGTACTCACACTTGGAATTTCTTTGTGAGTGAGTGAGTGAAAGTCGCTCAGTCGTGTCTGACTCTTTGCGACTCCATGGTCTATACAGTCCATGGAATTCTCCAGGTCATAATACTGGAGTGGGTAGCTTTTCCCTTCTCCAGGGGATCTTCCCAACCCAGGGATCAAACCTAGATCTCCCGCATTGCAGGCAGATTCATTACCATAGGAAGGGATCATTCTTTTGTGGTGCTATAATAGGCAAAAATGCAAAATGATTGAGAAAAGAATAAATTTAAGTGAGGTTTGTGTGAAGGTGGTAGTGCCTGGGAACAGACCCCATTCTCTGAGTTGAAAAAGAATCCAAGTCATTTGCTTGCACGTGGAGAGGAAGAAAAAGGAGTGATGGGCCAAAGGGAGGTGGCACAGGACAAAAACTGAGGCTGCCTAAGGCAAGCTGGGCACCTGAACCAAACACACCACCACGGTTTACTCTCCCTTACCACCTTCAACCTGTCTTGCATTTTGTTTCCAAAGTGGGGATAAAATATTGTTGCAACAGCAACTTCCTATTAGCCTGGTTGAAAATGGTGGTAGCAATGGTTATCCCTAAAGCTGGTCTATAAATTGTTATCTAAAGCTGTTCTGTGAAGTGGCATTTAGCGAGCTTCCTTTTGGGATATTGTCATCCCTCCCTCCCTCCCCCATCTCTCACTCCTTCTCCCTTATGGCCCCAATTAGTCAGTGCATGTCTGGTTGGGGGGAGGCACACGGTTTCCCTTCAAAGGAACGAGTGAACAGAACTGTAAAATCAATGAGGTCTGCCCAGCACTTGTGGTTAATTGTAATTTTTCAAGAACCCACAGAGAAGTGAAAGGGCCTAGGTGTCAATGGAAAGGCTAATCAGAATTTAGAAGGGCAATGAAAACCATATAAATAGGATTCACCACCAAGAGTAAAGTGTTTGAGCAATTAATTCACTAGTTATTCAGCACAAGCTGGAATGAGAGGGCTATGGTTTTTAGATTTTATTTTCATTCCTTCCAAACACAGAAAAAAAAAAAAAAAAACTATCAAAGACCACTGCCCACTTGCCTGAACCAAGTCTTGAGGATACAGGCAACAAAATCTCCAACAAAAATGTGGAAAAGCTAGCACTATAAAGCCAAAGGACACTTGTTTACAGTCTGAGAGCTGACACAGGAAGGCAGGGCACTGCCTTGTTCCACCTTGGCTGGGAACATGTGTGCCAGGTAACTCAAACTGTTTGCCCCCAGCCCATCGTATTCACCTTTGAATGGCTACCTTGCGTGTTGATTTTGGAGTTACAAATAACTTAGCAAGTAGACAAATGAGCAAATACAGAATCCATGACTAATGAGGATTGACTGTGTCTATTTCCCTCCACAAACTACATGAGAAGCAAGTAACACACCTTGGGGACAGCACAGATCAGCCTTGCCAAAATACACAATATAAACACTTCTCAATTTTAAAGACCTCAGGCACAAGCGTCAAATACTGTGCATTCTTTAGGGGAATGTCAAGTGGACTAGTTGGTATGAAAGATGTGTGAAGGGGGAAAATGTTGATTGCTTCATTTCTAGCAGGTACTGTGTGAAACAGTGGTCATTCTTGACACCCTTAAAGCTGCCACAATGACTGATCTCCCAGTTTTCTAAAACCCTAAGCACCTAAAATCCAATCTCAAGCAACCCTAAGGGCTTCTCACAGTGTCCTTCCAAAAATCCTCAAAGCTTCAACACATTAACTATGAGAATATTAAAAGTCTCTAGGGGAAAAAAAATCCTGATGTATAATAAGTCTGTTAAAGAAAGCCTTGAGTCAAGAAAATACTAACAACTGAAAAGTCAACAAGTAGTACTAGCTGTTTGTATATTGTATTTAAAAAATTAGTTTCAGTGCAAAAGCCCACATTGTCTGCATACAGCACATCCTTTCAGGTTATCAGATTCTAGCCTTTTATTATTTTTTAGCTTCACTGTAACCCTTTTGAATTATAGTGAAGTGAACGTCACTCAGCCGTGTCTGACTCTTTGCGACTCCATGGACTGTCCATGGAATTCTCTAGGCCAGAATACTGGAGTGGATAGTCTTGCCCTTCTCCAGGGGATCTTCCCAACCCCGGGATCAAACCCAGGTCCCCTGCATTGCAGGTGGATTCTTTACCAGCTGAGCCACAAGGGGAGCCATTATAGGTAACAGTTAAACATGTAAGTTCTGACCAGTCCAATAGAGATTTAATTGACTTTTCTAATATCAAGGGGGAAATACAGTTTTACTATTGGCAATTCTTTTTCATTTTATTTTTAATTGCAAGATAATCACTTCACAATATTGTGTGATGGGTGGGTCCTGCCACGCATCAACACAAATCAGCCACAGTGCCATTGGCAATTCAACATTCTTTTGCTTGCTAGATGAGTTTGTGCTGTTTGACTTTTCCTTTGAACTCATTATAACATCTATTCCCTGTCTTTCCTTCTACTGTATTAGGCTCAGTGAATGGAAGAAGTCTGTGAATTAAAATAACAAAAGTCAAGTTAGCAAGAAAAACAAAAACACAATTTTAATATTTATGTGCATTGCAGTTCACAGAGAAAAAGTGAAACTCAAAGAAGTGATTCGAATTGAGAGCTTATGTACCATTTTAACAAAGAAAAGGAGGTATAAGCTTCAAGGGATAATGAATCACAGGGAAGTTACTAGGAACTGAGGTCTTATTTAGTTAGGTCTGCACAAACTCATTTTGGTGTCAGTTCTCAGTCTCCAGTGAGACTCCGGAAGGAGTCTCACCTCCTTCTCTTCTTGGAGGTGGGGGTCTGGAAGGAGGGTGCAGGAGGATGGACATCTTAAAAGGGAAACTTATGCCCTGTTTTCAGGTACATAAAGGCAGGCCAAAAGCTCTTCCTGACTCTGTGGATTCTTAATTGCTTTCAGCTCAAAATAATCCCTAATGCCAAAGTGGCATATTTGGGGATGACATATTCTGATCCTCATCACCTCACAGATAAGTAAAATTAAGTCCTTAAAGCATGTTCATTCTTTAAAAATTGTATGTATTATAGCTTTTTCTAAAGAGCTGTTCCCAGGGTCTTAATTCCATTGTGCCTTGCGTAAGGAACATAGGAAGACCAAAGTCAGGTGTTCGCTGGGTCTTATACATCATAGTTCAGACACCATGTACAGAGCAGGTGCAGGATCAGCTCTACTTACAGAGGACAGTTCTATCATTTGCGCTTGGGTCATGAAGGGTAGGGTGAGGGGCAGGGACAATTTGAAGAGTGTTTCTGTGCCCTGACTGGGGTTTAAGTGGAAGACATCCTAATTAACAAGAGTAGTAAAGGGCTGTGAACAACTTCCTCAAACATTTGCCAAATTTTGGGTTGCACCCAAGTTTGGTATAGTGCTCTAAACAACTTCCCAAGATGACTATTGAGCACAACTCTGAGAAATTAGTTGGCTGAGGGGCCCAAGAGTTTCTCTAGACTATTGAAGTAGACTATTTAAGTTGTCTGGAACCTCAGGCATCACGTAAAGACAGATTCTGGCCAGCAAATCACCTTACTATTGAAATATAGTTCTAGTATAGTCTTTTTTTTTTTTTTTTTTAAGAATGAGTGTGTGTGTGTGTGTGTGTTCTTGCCTATAAAAAGAAGGAGATGGAGAGAGGGAGGGAGGCAGACAGAGAGTGATCGTCTATTATCTAAGTAATAGTCCAGAGGAATGATGGCTGGAAACTGTTGTACTTTTCACTAAGGAGTTTCTATAACAATTACCAGTGGAAACGCAGAAATTCCTACCTGGCAAGGACTTTAGAAAATCTGAGAGACATTCTCAGAACCAGACTAATCATAGCTACTGCATTTCTTCAACTCTCCTTACTTGGAGATAATTAATCACTATCTGGAAGCTCAGCCCAAACTTCAAAGTAGCTGTCACATAGCTCTTCTGACCTAAGGAAAGAGTTTCTTAAATATACGAGCCATTATGCCTGGATTCAGACAAAATCCAGTCCTGCAACTTAACCAACACAGATGTCATGTCTCGATTCCAACAACTAAGCTTTTTAAACTTTACTCCCAATTCCTACTTCCTTACTAATATCCCTTTTATATATAAAATTCAAAAAGTGAAAGTGTTAGACATATCCAACTCTTTGTGACCCCATGAACTGTATAGCCCACCAGGCTTCTCTGTATATGGAATTCTCCAGGCAAGAATACTGGAGTGGGTAGCAGATTACTGGAGAAGAGTATAAGATTCCCTTCTCCAGGGGATCTTCCCCACCCAGGGATTGAATCTGGGTCTCCTGAATTGCAGGCAGGTTCCTTACCATCTGCTGCTGCTGCTGAGTTGCTTCAGTCATGTCCGACTCTGTGCGACCCCATAGACGGAAGCCCACCAGGCTCCCCCGTCCCTGGGTTCTCCAGGCAAGAACACTGGAGTGGGTTGCCATTTCCTTCTCCGATGTGTGAAAGTGAAAAGTGAAAGTGAAGTCGCTCAGTCATGTCTGACTTGTAGCGACCCCATGGACTGCAGCCTAGCAGGCTCCTTCGTCCATGGGATTTTCTAGGCAAGAGTACTGGAGTGGCTTGCCATTGCCTTCTCCTCCTTACCATCTGAGCCACCCTTTTATATATAAGTGATGGGCATTTGTTTATTAGGACCATCTACTTTCCAGTCTCCTCCTTCCTACTCATATCCTGATCTCTTTTATGAGAAAATCCTTCTTTGTAAGTATCCTCTATGGGAAGTGGCATTTCCCTCCAACCTTAGAACCAAAAGAGGCCATATTATTTTATCCATGTTCCGGAATAATCAGTGACATGGCTGCATGACTTAGCCTCAGCCAACCATGTATGTAACATGCATCAGCTTTTGAAAACGTTCAATGCTACCAGAGAAAAAGGTATGTAATTTATAAAACACAGGCAAACTCTTTCAAGGTGTTTTCAGTATAGGTAACAACTAGGAAGCAAAAAAGTTTCTCAGACATCGGTAGAGCTGATGAGGTATTATAAGCGGAAGATGAGAAACTAGCCAGAACAGCATGTGTGTGTGAAACAGGAGTGAAAAGACCAACAGGTGTCGAATATCCATGAAGCACCTGGTTATTAAACACACGCGCGACTAAATATACTGGAGGCACAAAATATTCAGGATGCCTTAACTATATACGAGGATTTCACTCATCACCCACTGGTGGCATTCATTCTTCCCTCTCATCTTCTCTGTCCACAAAGTACAAACAAACCCAGGGCTGCCCTTCAGGTTACTCAGCAAGCTCTAGCTGCAGCCAGTTGTACTGGTCCCTGCGTGTCTGCAGTACAGCCAGTGTCATGATCCACAGCATCACCCATTTGGGGGCTTATTTGCTCAAACCTCAGTTGTGGTCTCGTAACCACACCTCTGGTGCAGAGACTGGTGTGGCACAGAGAGATGGGGACGATGAACGCTGCGTTTCCTGAGACTTCAGCTGCATGGCCTTTCCATTCTGTGCGCACTAGAGAGCTTATGCCTAACTTACTCCAGCTCATACCTCTTGTTTCTCAGGATGCCTTCATTTTTCTTAGTAAATCATGGTATTTGAATGTCTTTATTTGGTCTCTGAACCTCTCTGTTCTATGATCTCTGGCATAGCCTGCCTGCTAGTGCGTTTGGTGGCTATCACTCCCTCAAGGTAATAATGCTAGTATGTCCTGGGATCGGGGTTGAGAATGAATGATACCAGGGTGTATTGTAGCAGCCTGAGACCTGGGCTGTGCTTGCCTTGGAGTCCTGCCTATGGTCCTTGCCCCAGTCTCCAGACTCTTCCTGATTTCAGTATTTTTTTCTTTCTCTTCGTTTATGATGAAAGATGACATACATAAGGGAAAGTATATAGCATATGAATCAGATTTGACAAATAATTATAACACAGACAAGCATGCAACCTCACCAACAGGTGGGGAAACTAATGACAGATGTAGGAATTAATCTTGAGTTGAGTTGAGTGAAGTCGCTCAGTCGTGTCCGACTCTTTGCGACCCCGTGGACTGTAGTCTACCAGGCTCCTCCATCCGTGGAATTCTCCAGGCAAGAAGAGTGGAGTGGGTTGCCATATCCTTCTCCAGGGATCTTCCCAACCCAGGGATCGAACCCGGGTCTCCCGCATTAGAGGCAGATGCTTTAACCTCTGAACCACCAGGGAAGTAATTAAGGGAAGGAATTAATCTTGCCCAAGACTAATTCTCCTGTAAGTGGGTCTCAGAAAACAGTTTGTTTCCCACATAGATAGCACCACAGCAATGGGCTACAGACTGGTGTAAAGGCAATCAATCTGGGTCAACAGAAGACTTGGATCACGGTCTTGTGAATATCTCAGGAGAGAATAATTTCTGATGTTGCAAGTCTTATAATTTGCTTGTTATGTCACAGAGCTACACTCCCAGACTCAGACAGCAGTCCCTGGATATGAAGGCATGGTGCTCTTTCCAACATGGAGACTAAGCTGGCAGAGAAGGGCTGGAGCCAAGGTTCTGTCATTAGAATTAAAAAGCCCCCAAACCCAAGGGTTACACTCTTCCTCCTAGAGTCTTACCTCTGTCGATATGTGTGTGCATCCCAGGGTCCTGCCCAGGTGTCACTGATACTGTCAGCACTGTCTCTGAACCCAACTCCAAGAGCAATGGTCTGTGTCATGCCTGGTGACATGTCCTCATTTGCATGCTGCAAACCCTGCCAGCATCTGGACCCCTATCTTCACAAACCTTTCCCCACTCGTAAACTTCTCCCTCTCTCCTGGGAATTACTACACTCTTGTTTTTATGAGCACTAGTTTCTTGTTTGTTTTTTAATAATTCTACCACCTGAAATTCTAAACAACTCAGTTTCGTCTCTGTGCCTGTTTTGGAACTTTGTACAGTATATGAGATATTTTATGCTGCTGTGTGTATATATAATTTATTCATTTTTGTTGCTGTGAAGTTATTTATAAGTTAATTATAAATCCATTCTATTGCTGATGATCATCTCAAAGTGGAATTGCTGGGTAGTTATTGGATGTCTGTGTGTGTGTTTGCATGCTGTGTATGCTAAGTCGCTTCAGTCGTGTCTGACTCTTTGTGAACCCATAGACTGTAGCCCACCAGGCTCCTCTGTCCCTGGGATTCTTGAGGCAGGACACTGGAGTGGGTTGCCATTTCCTCCTCCAGGGGATCTTCTTGACCTTGGGATCAAACCCGCGTCTCTTATGTCTTCCTGCACTGGCAAGTGGGTTCTTTATCTTGCCACCTGGGAAGCCCAGTTGTTGGTGTGAAGTGAAAGTGAAGTCACTCACTCATGTCCGGCTCTTTGCAACCTCAAGGACAGTAGCCTACCAGGTTCCTTTGCCCACGGGATTTTCCAGGCAAGAGTACTGGAGTGGGTTGCCATTTCCTTCTCCAGGGGATCTTCCCGACCCAGGGATTGAACCCAGGTCTCCCACATTATAGGCAGATGCTTTACCGTCTAGCCACCAGGGAAGTCTGTTGGTGTACTTGCACTCAATTTTGAGGAGATGATGACAGAGAGTTTACCATAGTGCCTGCACCAATTTATGCTTCTGCAGTGGCAGAAAAGGCTTCCCTGGGGGCTCAGCAGTAAAGAATCTGCCTGTCAATGCAGGAGATGTGGGTTCAATCCCTGGGTCACAAAGATCCCCTGGAGAAGGAAATGGCAACCCACTCCAGTCTTCTTGCCTGGGAAATTCCATGGGCAGAGGAGCCTGAGGGGCTACAGTTCATGGGGCTGTAGAGAGTTGGATACAACAAAGTCAAAGAAAGCTTTCTTATTCTACATCCTCACCCCCACTGTTATTGTCTGATTTTTCAATGTTTGGCAATCTGGTGAGTCTGTAATGATTCCTCCCTGTGGTTTCACTTTGCATTCTCCTTATTTCCAGTGCGGCTGAGCTCCTTTTCATTCACTTATCAATTATTTTAACTTTATCTTTTGTTAAATGCTCATTCAAGTTCCACGTGCAAATCTGTATTGAGATGTCCTTCTCCCGTATTTCACATTTGTGGATGCTCTTTACATATTTTAGCTCTAGACACACGTAGTCCTACTCTGTAGTCTGCCTTTACACACTTTTTAAGGTGTCTTTTGGTGGACAGAGTTCTTAATTTTAATGCGGTGGGGGGAAAAAAGCAATCTTTTCCTTTATGGATAGAGTTTTCTCAACAGTGACTTCATGAAGATATATTCCTGCACTGTCTTCTAAAATGCTTTATAGTTTTACCTTTCACATTTTGATCTTTAAGCCACTGGGAATTGACTCTTTGGTGAATAATCCTGCTTTTATGCAAAGTCAGGTTCTCCAACCTCCAATCAATTTTCCAAATCCCCAGTCACCTTATAATAAATCCTCTTTTTCCTTTAGATAGCCAGCATAAGTTTCTGCTGCTTTCAATCAAGAGATCCGGCTGGTAAAATGGACTACTGCCTTGGCTCCCATTCCTGGAATCCTGCCTCTCAACCCCAGACCAGCTCTGTGCCCTGTAACTTGATACAGACTGTTTTTTGTCTGTGGTTTGGACCATGCCCAAAGATAGGCATACTCCATGATCTTCTGTCTTACCCAGCTGACTACTTCATATTTCAGAACCTGCCGTGGGATTGCTTCCACCAGCTCCTGACCCACTGCTCAGCTTCCCCACAAGCTAAAAACCATATTCTACTTATTCTCAAGATATGAGATGAAACTGTAAGCCAGCCCTTAGACGCCCAGCTGGAAGAGCCCGAGGCCCACAGAAGAGGGTTACAGAGATAACATTCATAAGTCGTAGCCAATTGACGTCATCTGCTAAGCCAGACGAGTGAAAGCAGGCTTAACTCCCAGTTGGGGATTTCAGATCTTATTGCCATTCTTTGTCTCTCCTATCAGGAAACCCTGCAGGAAGATTCACACTTTACTCCTTTCCAAGTGGTTTATTGATTTGTGGATTCAGTGAAATGTGCATCAATTGAACTAACTATTCCCTTTAAGTAAGGGGCAATTCACACTGTGCTGAAATTAACAGACACAACAGAACTGCCTGTTAGAGTTCAACCACAACACAATAGATGCACACAGTGTGAGGGCAATCGGGAGATTAAATAGCTCTACTTCATCCTTAGCCATCAAAAGCCAGCATGCTCTTATTTCTGTTTCCTTTGGCTTCCTCCTTCCTCCTCCCAAACACAAACACTTCAAAGAGATTGTGTGCACTATTTAAAGGAAAATAGATTTCTTTCCCATCCTTCCACTTTCTCTTTATATCTCTAGGTTTTATTTTCCTCACTATTTCTTAAATGTATAGCAAACTTTGGATCGTTTCTTCCTAGTTCAGTTCAGTTCAGTCGCTCAGTTGTGTCCGACTCTTTGAGACCCCATGAATCACAGCACGCCAGGCCTCCCTGTCCATCACCAACTCCCGGAGTTCACTCAAACTCATGTCCATCGAGTCGGTGATGCCATCCAGCCATCTCATTGTCGTCCCCGTCTCCTCCCACCCCCAATCCCTCCCAGAATCAGACTCTTTTCCAGTGAGTCAACTCGTCACATAAGGTGGCCAAAGTATTGCAGTTTCAGCTTTAGCACCAGTCCTTCCAATGAACACCCAGGATTGACCTCCTTTTGAATGGACTGGTTGGATCTCCTTGCAGTCCAAGGGACTCTCAAGAATCTTCTCTAGCACCACAGTTCAAAAGCATCAATTCTTCGGTGATCAGCTTTCTTCACAGTCCAACTCTCACATCCATACATGACCACGAGAAAAACCATAGCCTTGACTAGATGAACCTTTGTTGGCAAGTTATGTCTCTGCTTTTTAATATGCTATCTAGGTTGGTCATAACTTTCCTTCCAAGGAGTAAGCGTCTTTTAAATTCCTGGCTGCAATCAGCATCCGCAATGATTTTGGAGCCTCCAAAAATAAAGTCTGACACTGTTTCCACTGTTTCTCCATCTAGTTGACTGCTTAATTTCACATCTCCTCTGATCAAGTCACAAAGGAAATATCAGTTGAGATGGCAAATGCACTGCATTTAATCAATGATTCTTCCTTATGAAAAAAAAGGTAAGCACCGTCTTCATGCATCAATATGATTTCATTGACCTATCAGGGATATTTTTAACCTCCTGAAAGTAAATACTCTTTCTGTAGCTCCTGTAACCAACAATTATAATCCTTAGAAATTTTATAAAGACTTTGAAATCCTTTGAAGTCCTCAACATCAGAACCACAAATGAAATAGGTAAGACCCATAGCATTATCTTTAGCTTCATGAGAAGAAAACTGATGCTCAGAAAGAATGAGTGAATGAGCTGAGGTAAAGCCAGGACTCAATATTAATTTTTACGACTCCTTGGTTAGTGCCTTCTCCAAGATGACGGTTCTGTATTGAAAGGTTCTCTTATGTAGCAATAACAATATTTATTTTATGAAAAATTTACCAAGAATAAAAGCCACGACACTGGCTACACTCATACCTTTTTTTAGCCATCCAATTCCATTCTTGGCATCTTGAAGTGAAGTGACAGTCGCTCAGACATGTTTGAGTCTTTGTGACCCATGCAGTCCATGGAATGCTCCAGGTCAGAATACTGGAGTGGGTAGCATTTCCCTCCTCCAGGGGATCTTCCCAAACCAGGGATCAAACCCAGGTCTCTCGCATTGCAGGCGGATTCTTTACCAGCTGAGCCACAAGGGAAGCCCAAGAATACTCGAGTGGGTAACCTATCCCTTCTGCAGCAGCTATTCCCAACCCAGGAATTGAACTGAGGTCTCCTACATTGCAGGCAGATTCTTTACCAACTGAGCTATGAGGAAAGCCCCATTCTTGGCATAAATATATATTCTTGGCGCAAATATGCTATTATATGGACTGTAAAGCTGTGATTCATGGGGTCGCGGAGAGTCGGACACAACTGAGCGACTGAACTGAACTGAACTGAACTGAAAGACATAAACTGTAATAGCAGTATTAAAAGTTAGCTAGGATTCTGGTAGCGTCTAATAGATCAAACACAATCTGATTTGAGGTTTGGGGGAATTTTTTGTTAGCGATTCAAATTCAAAAACTATCTTACTCATTATTGAGATTATTGGATTTTTCCAAACATATTTCAATAAAATGCGCTTAAACAAGAAAGGTCAAATTCCAGACTTCTATCTTTATTAGCATACAGATTGAGTAAACAATCTCTGTGCAAAAGTATTTAGGTCTTTATAACTACACGGAAGAGGCAGGGGATAGCTGGTTTCAGGGCACAAATCTGATAACACAATCTGTCCCTTTAATTTTTTTTGAATATTTAGCTGTTAATTTCAAGACTGGGTGAAGTTTCCACTGCAATAGAAACAAAGGATTTATTTAAATATGTTTACAAGAAATGAAAGAAGAATGTTGAAGAAAATTGATCGCATATGTTTATTTTTAAAATCTACTCTGATCATTCGAATGACTCTTCTGAAAGAACAAAGGGGATTATTTTTCATGTTGTTGTTTATTTAATTCATTCTTTCCTTAATTTAATTTCATTCACTTGTTAATTCAATCTCCATTATTCCTATAGTAACCATCATGTGTTCCTTGCATAAGACTGCGGGCTATTAATAACATGAATGATAAGAATAACCTCAGTGGTGAGCACGAGGAGGAAAGAGGCTCCACAGAAAAGGAACTAATCTCCAAACTGAAAATCAGGGCAAGCTTGCAAGAGAGGATATGTACTCTCAAAGAACAAATGGAAGCATCTCGCTATAGTAAACCCAATTTCATCAGCTGTCATGTGAGCGTGAAAGCCTTTTTAGTTATTCAGCGGGGTGTGAAGCAAGAGAACTAGAAGTCTATGATTTTCATGACTGAGGTTTCAAACTCCTAGGATTCCATAAACTAGTTCCAATATTTCAAACAACCTGATAAAACTGAACTGCTCTTCCTCACTCTTATTTGTTGTTTACTGGCTGTCCTGACTCTGAACTTTTATATCATTCTAATGTAACAGCATACTTCAGAAGATAGCCCTTTTGATAAGTCATAGAGTTCCCAATGTGTTTCCCTGGTGGCTCAGCTGGTAAAGAATCTGCCTGCAATGCAGGAGACCTGGGTTCGATCCCTGGGTCGGGAAGATTCCATGGAGAAGGGAAAGGCTACCCACTCCAGTATTCTTGCCTGGAGAATTCCATGGACTATACAGTTCATGAGGTCACAAAGAGTCAGACATGACTGAGCAACTTTCATTTTTTACTTTTCAGAGTTCCCAATACTGCTCACAGCAATAACCCCAAGCCTCTTTATTTTGCTCCAGTCTACTCCTCTCCTGTGTCAAACTACTTTTGAGTGCTGAGTGTGCTTCCTCATCTTTCCATGGAGGAGCTATGGAATGGCTGTGAAAGAACTTGTGTGTGCATGTGCTCAGTTGCTTCAGTCATGTCTGACTCTTTGTGACCCAGTGGACTGCAGCCCACCAGGCTCCTCTGTCCATGGGATTCTCCAGGCAAGAATACTGGGCTGGGTTGCCATGCCCTCCTCCAGAGGATCTCCCCAACCCAGGGATCGAACCTGTGCCTCCTGTGTTGCAGGTAGATTCTTTACCACTGAGCCACCAGGGAAGCCCCTTGAAAGAACTCTGCTGCTGCTAAGGTGCTTCAGTCGTCTCTGACTCTGTGTGACCCCATAGACGCCAGCCCACCAGGCTCCCCCGTCCCTGGGATCCTCCAGGCAAGAACACTGGAGTGGGTTGCCATTGCCTTCTCCAATGCATGAAAGTGAAAGGTGAAAGTGAAGTCGCTCAGTCGTGTCTGACTCTTAGTGACCCCATGGACTGCAGCCTACCAGGCTCCTCCATCCATGGGATTTTCCAGGCAAGAGTACTGGAGTGGGGTGCCATTGCCTTCTCCATGAAAGAACTCTAGCTTCTTGCAATTTTAATCACCTTCCCCCATTTATACATACAAGTTACCTCAAGAAAGAATAAATTCAAAATTTAAGAAAGAAATATGTTTATTTTTATATAAAACAAAATAAATAAATCTCCTCCATCACCCAAGATGCTGGCTGCAGTAGATGCTGTTTGAGATATCCCTAACAAATCCACCCTTCTATCTTTGCTAAAAGAACCCTACTTTTGTGTGGGTAATGGGCAATAAAGTGTTCGGAAAAGATGGGCTGTTTCTCCTTCCCTGGAGACTGAACTCCAATTGGCCTCAGTCTATCATGCCAGTAATTGGTTCAAGATCCAGTTCTATTCCTTGGCATCTAAGGGCAAATCAGATAGGAGCATCTAGAAAATATCTTCCCTGGTGGCTCAGAGGTTAAAGCGTCTGCCTCCAACGCAGGAGACCCAGGTACGATCCCTGGGTCGGGAAGATCCCCTGGAGAAGGAAACAGTAACTCACTCCAGTATTCTTGCCTAGAGAATCCCATGGACGGAGAAGGCTGGTAGGCTACAGTCCACAGGGTCGCAAAGTCGGACACGACTGAGCAACGGAACGGAACGGACGGATGATTAAAAAAAGACTATTTTTTTCTTTTTTTCCTGCTTGTGGATGTCCTTGGAAGCTTTGGGACTCCTTTGGATGAGTATGTGATCCCATCTTGTGACCCTGAGTAGACAAGCATAAAGACAAAGTCAGCATGCTTGTTTCGGTAGAGCAATAAGGTAGACGAGCCTGCATCCTCAGTGACACCAGTGACCCACTGCATAATCCTATGACTGCCCTGTCTCTGAACTTCTTCTTAATTGAAATACAAAATGTCCTTCTGGTTTACTCATCTTCTAGGAGAAATTTTGGAGCTACCTCTGATCTCCTGCCCTTTTGGCATGACAATATACCTAATTTCCCTACCTTAAAATTTCCTTCCCCTATAGGAATTTAGCTCCAACTCCCCACCCCAACTTACGACCCTGTCTGGATCTCCTGGCAATCTAATAACACCAAGAAACATATAATTCAAGCTGATGGACCCAAACTCTGATTCCGAGGTGTCTAGACCATCTTAGTCATTTTAGGGAAGACAGGGAATGAAGACTATACTTCATTATATAAGCCTTTACTGGCACATAAGTAGAAATCACTCATTACATAATAATCTTAATTTTGGGCAGAAAAAAAGTAGTTTAAAAGATGAAGTACATGGGTATTTTTAAATTTTCTAATGATAAATGGCTTGAGAATCACTATCATAACTCAGGTATTGATTTTGGCCCCATGAGGAAAATTTGGAAGAGATGAGTCTTTAAGATCTAGCCAATGGAAACCTTTCTAAAAGTCATAGCCAATTATAATTCTGTGTAACTACCAATAAAATATTCCAAATCCAGAAAATATTTAAGGCAAAAAGCTATTTATATAGCCAAATATTAGAAACCATCTAAATAATATCCAGTGGTAGAAAATCAATTACATAGATTACAGAGCAGCTATAAAATACAGTAATTAAAATAGTATTTTATTAATATAAAAGTGCTGATTTGTTATATGAGGAAACAAAACATAGATAAGAAAGCTATATTTCTTATTTTAAGAATCGTATCTTAAGATCACATATAGGGAAAAGATGATAAGATGAAAATATTACTCAAATGAACAGTGACTGTAACTGATAATAGATAAATGGGCAATTTTCATCACCTTTTTAGTTTTCAATTCTTTACAAATACTCTTTGTATGAGCTGCTAGACCCAAGGTCAATGCCACATTTGGTTGATTGGCAGCTTCCTTTCAGCCACAGCCTGACACTGAGCCAGGATTTGGCAAATACTCTCAAGTAAATAAAGCATAATTAGCATACATAACACCGAACCAGATGATAGCTGAACGTCTCAAACCAAATAACCCAGATGTTCCCTATTCCCATATGTTTGTTGGAAAATAAATCACCAATCTTTAACTGCTTGGTTTTGTTTTCCATTTGGAGTTTGGGCTTTAAGAAGCTGGGTGTTGAAACAATAGCAGCTCAGATTTCTGAGAAAATAGAGCAGGGAGCTCTGACAGAGGAGCACACAGATAAAATGTTTACCAAGCACCTGTCTAAACTACATCTGTGCTAGAGGTCCTAAGTGCTGCCAAAGGAGAGTCCAGATTTTTAACAGAAGTATGTCTAGTACAGTAGTCCAGAGGACACTTCTACTGGTCTAAAGAGAAGAAAAGAAATATTGCCATTGACACAAGATGAAAGAATGGTTGGGTTCTGTTAGGAATCTCTTTTTTAAGCCTCTAATCCTGTCTTCAAGGACTGTAAAGAGTAACTTAACCAAACACAGGGGCTAGGGTTTCCTAGAAGAGGCACAGCCCCTTAGCTGCCTCCTCATCTCTCACTTGCCTGGAGAAGTGCCAAGGTATTAACATTTAAATCACCAAAAAAAGAATTTGGCTTCTCTGAGTTGTTTCTATCCCATTGAGGCTATTTCTCGTTATAGCCTTGAACTTCCCAAGGGGATGGAAAAACCTCACTCTATTAGTATCAGAATCAGCTTGCACGGAAACAGCTGCAGCATCCTGGAATACGAATTAGATGGGGAATCAGGAAGCCTCACTTCTAATTCTAGCTCTGCTGGGAACAACTCTGACCTTAGGCAATCCACAAAAACTCTAAGGTTCACAGATTCTTCATCTTTAGGAACCTGATGAGTTGATCTCGAAGGCCTCAATGATTCTATTTCTTATCCTTAAATGTAACCACCTGGTGGACATCTCCCAGAATCCTCCCAGAATCACCTTTTACCTTAAAGTGTGGAAATTCTGATGCGCTCTCCACACTGTCTGCAAGTTCTCTGGAAACATGTATTCTCACAGTCACCTTTTGCTCTAATTTCCGCCACTGCTGCATGTTCAGTCACCCCACTTCTCCTAAATCTGGCATGTCCCTCTCTCTCCACACCTTTTCACCCCATGGTGCAGCACCCTGCTTTCTGTTTTATCCACCTCTCTGCCCCCTTACTCTTGCCCCCTAAAACAAGCACGGTAAGATCTGGAGAAAACTCAGAACTGAAGACGGAGTCAGTATACAAAGAAGAGCAGGCTTGAGAATGGAGATGCAAGCTAAACAAAACATCCAGCCTAACAGGCAGGAGGATGAAATCAAGTCCAGTTATAGAAATAAAGAACAGAATAAATAAATGTGGGAGAAGGGACAACCCTTTCTTACGGAAGAATTCCAAATAATTTATGTAGAAACTATAAGGGAGGAAAAACATTTTTTCTCTCTAGCCTCCTAAGTTTTTGGACTGGGACCCTACAAACTAGACTGAAAAAAAGACAAATTACCAAAAGAAAAGAGAAGTATATTAACAGATGGATAAAGTGTGCATGGGAGGAACTCAGTGATGAGCAACTCAAAAGGATGGTTAGAATTGGGACTTACACAGCGTCAGGGCAAAGAAAAGTACGCTTATAGAGAAGTAACAAGACAGAGGAAACAAGCAGAGGCTTCCACGCGTGACAAACACGGTAACTTAAATATGTGCACACTGCTTTTCCAGGTCTACGTTGGCGCCCGTTTCCAGTCTTCTGAGCCATAAAATTTCCCCAGGAGAGAGAATATATAGCAGTCCTAATTTCTCTGAAGTTTCTTGTTTTAGATATAAGGGAAGCTCTGGGAAGGCTTTTTTCTGCATCTGTTGAATTACAAATGCCTTCAGCTCAAAATCACTCATAGGCCAAAGTGCCATGCTCGGGGTGGTATATTTTGATCCCATACAATACCTTCCCCTCGAAGATCTGCAGCCTAATCTCTTCCTCCCTTCTTTGAGAGCAGGTGAACCTAATCACTCCCATCCAAAGAGAAGAGTATGAATAGTAACTTTACAGTGCTTAAACCAGACAACCATCTCAGGGGATCGAGGTCAACACCAACAGTGATAAATCATGTTGATGGTATATGCACTTGATACTATGAGACCAAAAAAAGCCCTTTACCTCTGTAAACCTCCCTCCAAAGACCTATTACCCTAGACTAATAATAAGGAAAACATTTAGAAAATTTCAAATTGAAGAACACATTATGAAATGCCTGACTAATGCTCCTCTAAACTGTCAAGGTCATCAAAAACAAGGAGAGCTGAAAAACTGCCAGAGCCAAGCGGAGCCAAGGAGGCATGGTGATTAAATATAGTATCCTTAATGGACAAAGGACATTATTGGAAAAACCAGTAAAATCCCAAATAGTGTGGAGTTTAGTTCATAGTCGTGAACCAATATTCATTTCCTAACCGTGACAAGTGAGCTACAGTGACGCATGGTGTAAAATTAGGGGAACTGCATGGAGGGATGTAGAAGCTCTCCACACTCTGTTTGCAACTTTTCTGTGACTCGAACACCACTATAAAATTTAAAGGTTTATTTTTAAAACATTCAGGTTCAAAGTCAACGTGCTGAATTTGAAGATAATCCAAGTAATCCTAGAAGGAAAATAGGAGGTGGGCATCGAGACATTACAAATGTAACTACCAGACCTTTCAAGGGGGCAGGCAATCTACTTAAGGATGAGGTAGAAGCTGGGAAGGCACTGTCACTAGAAATTTAAAAAAAAAAAGTGCAGGATTTTGCAAAATCATTGGCTTTTTCTTCATTCGAAGCGTAACATAAGGAACAATCCAAATGTCCAGAGAACCGTGGTTCCCGTTTAGAATGCCCAAGTCAAGCTGTGACCTCAGAAGCAAGCTTTCCCTTCCTTCCACCATGCTTAGAACAGCACGTTGTCCTTGAAAAGATTTTGAGGAAAACCAGAAAGCCCTGAAAAAAAATATCTCGCTGAAACGAGGGGAAGTGACAGTGACTGTCTGGCTTGAACAAGGCAAGATTAAGATGGTGCCTGAGGATAAAGTGACAGAAAAAGCCAGGTGGGAGCCTGACAAGAATTGCCCGCAGTCTCAGGGAACAGCCTGGGTAGAAATGTCACCTTTTCACTCAAGGCATTGGCTTCAGGCTCTCGTCAAGTCACATTGACTGGAAGGGAAAAAAAGCAAACTACTTTTCCAGCTATAAAGCCCACAGCTCTGCTCTGCTCACCGCCTTTCACACTGACTGACTGGAATGGGAACTCTGTGGGCAGAACCGGGCCAGCTGGGCCTGAGGAACGACAGTGGGAAAACCAGCTGCCTCTTCTCGCTTCTCTATTCCCAGGGCCAGGGCCACGTCCCGAAAAGGAGCAAAGCCCCTCTGACCCTCCTCAGTTGATACACCACCATCACCAGCCCACTGGCAGCAGCCAGCATGCCCTAAACCGAACCCGGGAGCAAAGGACACCAACTTAAACCCTTGAACATGGCCTGACTCTGACCACATGGTTCCTTCCGCTGTTACCTCCATACTCCACCTCACCCAGACTTCTACAATAACCTTTTTTGCCCTTCGGGTTCTCCAGTTTCCCTATGGGTCTACAGTGGAGATTTCTTTTCCCTTATTATGCTTGGGACCCCTCGGTATTCTAGAATCAGAAGATCGGAGGCATTCATCATTTTTGGAAAATTACAACCATATCTTTAACCAAATCCCAATGAAATTTTTCAAGTTATGCTTCATCCTATTTTCTTTATGATCTCCTGGAACTCTGACTGGATTCCTGCTGGGTGCTGTCATTCTCAAGTTTCTTAAAATCTCCTTTATGGTTTCCAACTCTTTGCTGCTCTCCAGGCAATTTCTTTAGCTCCATCTTTCCGTTCACTAATCTGTCCTTTAGTTACATCTAATCCCTTTAGTTTATACCAAGCTTTGATTTGAATTTCCATTCCTATCTTCTTCAATGTATAGTAGCCAACACCACCCCCCATATCCAAGGTTTTGCCTTCGCAGAATCAATCAACCGTATACTGAAAATACTCAGAAAAAGAAATTCCAGAAAGCTCCAAAAAGCAAAACTTAAATTTGCTGCATGCCAGCAACTATTTACATAGTATTTACATTGCATTAGGTGTTGTAAGTAATCTAGACATTATTTACAGCATACAGGAAGATGTATATATGTTATACACAAATACTACCCCATTTAATATGAGACTTGAGCTTCCATGGATTTTAGTATCTTCAGGGAATGCTGGAACCAGTCTCTTGCAGACATCTAGGGATGACGATCCAAGTTGTTCACTCTTTTTCAAACCTACCAAATTAAAGTTCCTATTTTCTGCCTACCCTCTATTACTTTAAAAAGGAACTCATGTACACCTGGGGCAGAATGCATCAATGTATGGCAAAACCAACCAATATAATATTGTAAAATAATTAGCCTCCAATAATAAATAAATAAATAAAAATTAAACATACTTATTGTATAATCTGTATTTGATCGTATCTAAGATCTGTATTTTTTACAATACAACTCTGTAGTTTGCTATTCCTTTTGACTCATAGAAGCTTTTTTTCCTGTCTTTAGGACTTTGAGCTTGTAATAATATTGTACAGTTTTTGAGGTTGGATTTTAAGTTGCACTCTTCCTGGGAGACTTTGTATATATGCTTTTCTGGATGTTGTTTTTCAGTCATTAAGTCGTGTCTGACTCTTTATAACCTCATGGGCTGTAGCACCCCACACCCCACTATCCTTCACTCTCTCCTGGAGTGTGCTGATACTCATGTCCATTTAGTCAGCAATCCTATCTAGCCATCTCATCCTGGGACACCCCCTTCTTCTTTTGCCTTCAATCTTTCCCAGCATTAGGGTCTTTTCTAATGAGTCAGTTCTTCACCTGAGGTGGCCAAAGTATTGGAGCTTCAGCATCCAGTGAATATTCAGGCTTGATTTCCTTTAAAGTGAAAGTGTTAGTCGCTCAGCTGTGTCCAACTCTTTGTGACCCCATGGACTGTAGCCCGCCAGGCTCCTCTGTCCATGGATTTTCCAGGCAAGAATAGTGGAGTGGGTTGCCATTTCCTTCTCCAGGGGATCTTCCTGACTCAGGGATCAAACCTGGGTCTCCCTCATTGCAGGCAGATTCTTTACCATCTGAGCCATCAGGGAAACCTTAGGATTGATTTGATCTCTTTGCAGTTCTGAGGGACTCTCAAGAGTCTTCTCCAGCACCGCAATTCGAACACATCAATTCTTTGGTGTTCAGCCTTATTCCAGGATATTGGGAGTCTAACTAATTCTAAATTTTCAGTTTCAGAGTTTCAGGTCATCCACACTATTATGAATTCAGAGGCTAAACCTGCACAGTGTAGGCTATGATCAGCAATTCTCAGGGTGAGGGAGACTTTTTTATTTTCAGCTATACCTGGAGCCAAAGTCAATACAGATAAGTGTCTTAGCACCTCTTCCTGTGTGTGGGGGGAGGTTTCCCTAGTTCACTCAGTGAGGTCATCATCCTGTGAGGCTCCTAGCTTTG
Organism: Moschus berezovskii; assembly: GCF_049115385.1. Classification (NCBI taxonomy): domain Eukaryota; kingdom Metazoa; phylum Chordata; class Mammalia; order Artiodactyla; family Moschidae; genus Moschus; species Moschus berezovskii. The sequence continues at coordinate 10,060,879 of NC_142468.1, forward strand.
CGCACAATTTGCATATATGACCCCCTACCATGCTTTTGCTTGACTAAACTCCAAACCATTGGCTGTCAAAATGGCAGATAACACAGTACACCAGGGCCAACTCTTGCCCCAGAGCCTGTTTATGCTGTGGATTCATACCTACTTTCTGACTTGGGAATAATTTCATTATTTTCCCTCAAGCTCAGCCATAGATTAAAGACAATGAGACTTATTTTTTAATATGCACTATTTTCAGGCAGGCTATGCAAAGAAGGCTTTCAGCGAACTTCTCATCTTTCACATAGTTCCAATACAGAACTTGCAATTGCTTCCTAATGGGTCCCTGATTCCACTCTCATCTCATAAAATCTATCCTCCACCTGGCAGCTAGAGCTATCTTCTTAAACACCCCAACAAAGAGAGGTAATTAATAAAGCTCTCAAAGGCTATTTTCAGAATCTTATTTGCTAGCATCACTCTTCCCTTCTAGGTACGCTTGAGGAAAGAGTCAAGACTATGCACTGCACTTTAGTGTCATACACAACCCAGCTGTCAGCCTTGGACTCTCCCAAATCTCTCAGCTTGCTGACTTTCCTTGTCCTTTAAGATGGGAGTTAAAATTTAGCTTATAGTGCTATCCTCGCACTAGCTTTTGAGAATCTCAGGGCAGGGGTCCCCAAACTCTGGGATCTAATGCCTAATGATCTGTTGCGGAGCCAATTTAATAATGACAAATAAGTTCAGTTCAGTCACTCCGTCGTGTCCGACTCTTTGTGACCCCATTGACTGCAGCATGCCAGGCTTCCCTGTCCATCACCAGCTCCCAGAGCTTGCTCAATCCCATGTCCATAGAGTTGGCACAGAAATAAAGTGCACAATAAATGTAATGAGTTTGAATCATTCCAAAATCACCCATCTCACCTTGGTCCATTGAAAATGATCTTCCATGAAACTGGTTCCTGGTGCCAGAAAGGTTGGGGACCACTGTCTTAGAGAACTTATTTTCCTCATCAGCATCTCAGGGTCCACATTCCTGCACCTGCTGAGTTCACAAGCTCTGTCTCTCATCTTACCTCCTGAGTGTATTCTCCCTCCTCTCTCCTCAGGACCTGGTAGGATCCCACCCCAAACCTGTAATCCTCTAGCATATCACTGGTAAGTCATTTAAAGGACACAGCACTGAAAAGATGAGAGTACCCCTAACCTGCCTATGCTGCTGCTGCTAAGTCCCTTCAGTCGTGTCCAACTTTGTGCACTCCACCAGGCTGCTCTGTCCCTGGGATTCTCCAGGCAAGAATACTGGAGTGGGTTGCCATTTCCTTCTCTAATGCATGCATGCATGCTAAGTTGCTTCAGTCGTGTCCAACTCTGTGAGATCCTACGGACAGCAGCCCACCAGGCTCCTCCATCCACAGGATTCTCTAGGCAAGAATACTGGAGTGGGTTACCATTTCCTTCTCCAACCTCCTTATATTATAGATTAAAAAAATATATATATTTCTGAAATGTCACAAGTTACTGAAATAAAAAGGTTTATCAAATTCTCATCTTAGCAAACTCAGAATGTGTTAGTGAGAATTAAACCTCTCTGTCTCTCAAAATCTCAGAATGTTCATACTGAGTAATGCACCAAGTCAATGCTACATGTAGAGGATAATCCTGAAAGCTTACGCCAGTTGGAAAGCTGAGCTGGGAAATTCATGTCCCTTCTTCACAAGGATAGCCTGGCCAATAATTTTAATCTAAATAATCAACATTAATACCAGATATCTCTGTTCTCAGGGTCCCTCGGCTACCATCCCTCACAGAATGACTGTCCTGGTCACCTCACCCTCCACTTAGTGCATCTTAGTTCTGCCCCATGGTCAGGCCTCCAGCTCCTCCCTTGAACCCCTCACACTCCTGGGGCCACTGCTCATTCCAAACACTCAAAATTATCATTAACTCTAGTGAAGAACCTTTTATCTGACTCACAGCAAGCCTAGATTATGCTCAGAGGGACAAGATTTCAATATCAAAGACTCCCATTACTTTGCATCCCAAAATAAAGCCAGGCTCTCCCTGCGAAGAATCCTACCCTCAACCACCAACAAACAATAGCAACAACAAAAGAAAACCTTTTCTTTCCTATGACAGCGACTCAGTTGGAACCCCACAGTTATCATAAAGATCATTTTAAGCTGAAGACATTTGAGATTTAACAGGTACAGAAAAAAGTCTTCTCTGAACTTCCCTTATCTGACTAAAGGCAGCAGCTTCTGAGAAATGAGGCTGCCATAAGTTATCTTTTTAGGGTGGCTTTCTTCCTAAGAGGAAGGAGAACCTACCATGAAACCCATGCTCTGGGGAGTTTTATAACCTGAAGAAGATGGAGAGACCACTCATATCTGCATAGACAAACATCAGTGCAAACCTTCTCATCTCTCAGTTCTTCTTCAAAGAACTCACTTCTCTTTCCCAAAGATATATGTTCTTCCCATAAAAGCCTTTCTGCCCCCCTCCCTTTCCCCTATGAAATTTCTTCTGCTAACTTTAACTAGTTAAAGAGCTAGTTATTTTGCAAGCTCCTTTTTTCTCCTGTTTACCTGCTGTTAATCAGTTTAATTTGAATACTTCAGTCTCTAAATTTACGATGGTAGAGGATAAGTTTTATCACATACAGCTAACACCAACTTCTATATTTGGAAGCCATAGCTTTCTTTCTGGTTTTTTTTTTTTTTGCAAGATATATTGTTTTTATTTGCTTTGTTTTAACCAGCCTTATTGAAGTATAATTTACATAAAATAAACTGCACATATTTAAGTTATACAATTTGATGAGTTTTGATAGATGCATGTGCTCATTAATCTACCAATATATTCAAAGTATAGAGCATTTCATAAGCCCCCAAATATTCTTCAACCATTTAGCAATCAATCCCTTCCTCAAATCCTAGTCCCCTGGCAAACACTGACTTTTCTGTCAGTATAATTTTCTATTCTCCTAATTTCTTTGAATCCGCCTGTCAATGCAGGAGATATAAGAGACGTGGGTTCAATCCCTGGGTCAGGAAGATCCCTGAAGGAGGAAATGGCAACCCACTCCAGTATTCTTGTCTGGAGAATCCCATGGACAGGGGAGCCTGACAGGTTACAGTCCATGGGATCACTAAGAGCTGAAAATGACTGAAGCAACTTAGCACACATGCATGAATATCTTTGTTTGCTTTAAGTATCAAGTTAGTGATAACCTCAAGTGAGTCTGGAAATACTCTACTCTCTGCAAATCACAGTTTTCTTTTAAACCTAATATTAACTTGTAAATGGGACTTACCTGGAGGTCCAGTGGCTAAGATTCCACTCTCCCAATGCAGGGGTCTCGGGTTAGATCCCTGGCCAGGCAACTACCCCACATGCCGCAACTAAGACATGGTGTAGCCAAATGAATAAATATTTTTAAAATATATTTAACTTTTAGCTAGCACTTAGCACATGCCACCTAATAGATTTGGCCCCAGAAAACATTAATTACCAACCTCAGAATAAAACCAAAAATGCCTCCAGGGCCTCCATTCCCCCAAACACCTATACAGTTAGCAGCATTTAATTTGGCTCTTTTGGACAATTCTTCCTTGATCTTATCACACTGTGACCTCCTTGTAGGTGGGGCCTTTTTCTTATTCACTGGTCTAAATCCAGCACGAGTAAAGAAGAGACACTTAGAGCTTACTGAATTGAACTGATCAGGATGTTGGCTGTAAATTTAATCTTGGCAGTAGAATGAGTCCTTTGATAGTCATTTTTAGACATTTTATGAATGCACTAAAAGATGCAATCACCTTAAAAGTAATATTTACTGATCATATAATGCCATTTAACTACAACTTGGGCTTCCCTTGTGGCTCAGCTGGTAAAGAATCTGCCTGCAATGTGAGAGACTTGGGTTTGATACCAGGGTTGGGAAGATCCCCTGGAGAAGGGAACAACTACCCACTCCAGTATTCTGACCTAGAGAATTCCATGGACCGTATAGTCCGTGGGGTCACAAAGAGTCAGACACGACTGAGTGACTTTCACATCACTTAAGCTCTATTAACCAGGAACTGCAGGAAACAAAATAACATAAATAGTATACTTCCCCTCACAGGCTATGGAAAATGAAGAGACCATTCCCAGGGCCAAGCTTTTGCCCATTCCACAGCTTCTCCACATTACTCAGCATATGGAGAAGGAAGGAATGTTCCTGTAGCTTCTTCAGAACAGACTTTAACAAAGAAAAAGCTTAAATCCCCCTTCCCTATTCCTAGCCCTTCAGTTCAGTTCAGTTCAGTCGCTCAGTCATGTCCGACTCTGCGACCCCATGAATCACAGCACGCCAGGCCTCCCTGTCCATCACCAACTCCCGGAGTTCACTCAAACTCTTGTCCATCGAGTCAGTGATGCCATCCAGCCATCTCATTCTCTGCCGTCCCCTTCTCCTCCTGCCCCCAATCCTTCCCAGCATCAGAGTCTTTTCCAGTGAGTCAACTCGTCGCATGAGGTGGCCTAAGTATTGGAGTTTCAGCTTTAGCATCAGTCCTTCCAATGAACCCTTACCAAGGTTTAAAAAAAATAGAGAGAGAGAAATTTTCAAATTACTTTCCTTGTACCCTCCCTGCAAATTTATGGTGTCATTTTATGAAGGCATCTTCCCTCATCAATTTTGCACTTGGTGAGCTTTTTTACTAGGCTTCCCTGGTGGCTCAGATGGTAAAGAATCTGGCTGCAATGCAAGAGACTCAGATTCGATCCCTGGGTCGGGAAGATCCCATGGAGAAAGAAATGGCAACCCACCCCAGTATTCTTTCCTGGAAAACCCTTTGGACAGAAGAGCCTGATGGGCTACACTCCATGGTATCACAAAGAGCCAGACACGACTGAGCTTTTTAAAAATTTTATTAGCTGTCATATTCAAAAATACAGAAATATCATCATAGCTGTTTTTCTAACCTAACTTCATCTCTGCACCAGTTGAGTAAGGGACAGGCCAAAAAGAATCTCAAAACGTGTTTTCTCATCTCCTTTGGGACGGAAAGGAGTTCCAAAGGGAAAGGCCTGGTAGAATCTGTGTTTCAAACTCAGTTCTGTTTTTCAAATCTGTACCTACATCTATGATGCCTCGAGTGATGCTGAAATGGAAAAATTAGGAGAGACAACTTCTAAGCCTGCCAAGAATCCCTCCTGTTCTTTCTGCTAAAATCTTGAGATTAATAGTCCATATAATAAGCAATAGATCACACACACACACAAAGATCCATAAAGAAAGACAAAGAAGGAGGCGGGGAAATTATTGCAATACTTGTCCATTTAGCCAAAGGGCTGGAGGGAAAACAGACACTGAATAAAGGATTCTTTGAGAAGTTACTGACCTCCCACTGGAGGCTGCAGTTGCTAACTGAGCTGCTCATTCCAGCACATCCATTCATTGTGGTAAGAGATGTGGCCCGTTTCCACAGTAAGAGGAGAAATGAAGAGCTCCACGCAGTTTTTTCTTTTTTACATCTGAGGTATATTTGGTCATTCTAGTCAGCCTCTAAAGGCAGTCACTCTTCTTCCATTTAAGGCTTGCCACTGTAAAGACCCAAAAGGCTTAAACATGGGAAAACTTCAGGGAATCTTCATGACCTTTTAGAGTCCTTAGTTTTACTCTGTAAAAGTTCCCAAAGTCCACAACGACTAGTGATAAGCAATTGCTGCTGCTGCTGCTGCTAAGTCACTTCAGTCGTGTCCGACTCTGTGTGACCCCATAGACGGAAGCCCACCAGGCTCCCCCGTCCCTGGGATTCTCCAGGCAAGAACACTGGAGTGGGTTGCCATTTCCTTCTCCAATGTGTGAAAGTGAAAAGTGAAAGTGAAGTCGCTCAGTCGTGTCCAACCCTTAGCGACCCCACGGACTGCAGCCTACCAGGCTCCTCCATCCATGGGATTTTCCAGGCAAGAGTACTGGAGTGGCTTGCCATTGCCTTCTCCAGATAAGCAATTACTCAGTTTTAAATAATTTATCACTAACTGACTCTCTCATGTTAATTGCAGAAGTCATTTTTCCCTGGAGAAAGTGGAAGAGGATGCCAGACCCTCTCAGGGACAGGATTTGAATGTTTTCGCTCTTAGTTCTGCTGGTTATCTAGTTGATGGTGACTGTAGCCTTAACACATTGACACTGCCTTTTGATTTAGACTGTTGTTTTCATGCTTGTGAAGTCAGTCCCAGATGAATAAAATAATGAAAATTCCTCATAATGCATGGTGGCATAGAGTTAGATTACTCCTGTGATGATGTGCAGACTTGTCATGGCATAACGTTACCCTCCACCCACCACGTCCCACCTAACATGCCCAGTTTCACTTCTCTGGAAATAATACCAATACTCTGGCCACCTGACGCCACCAGCGAACTCATTGGAAAATACCCTCATGATGGGAAAGACTGAAAGGAAAAAGAGAGAGGGGAAGCAGAGAATAAAATGATTAGATAGCATCGCTGACTCAGTGAACACAAATCTGAGCAAACTCCGGGAGTGAGTGGGGAACAGAGGAACCTAGCATGCTACAGTCCACGGGGTCGCAGAGTCAGACACAGCGTAGCCACGGAATGACAGCAGTAACACTGCATCTAAGTGCATTGTATCCTTAAATGTTCCCAAACACTCACGTGCCCTTTGGCAACTCCACATCTGTGCAAAAGCTATACCTTCTTCTTGAAATGCTCTGCGCCACTTTTGGCCAGCCTAATTTATTCTTCAAAATAAAACTCATATACCACCTCTTAGAGAAAGCCTTTTCAGATTTCTTTACAGGGAGTTATTGTCCCTCTCGTCTGTGTTACTGGAGTTGTATACACACCCCTTGATCTTTTATTGTCTCTCTCCCAAAACAGATCTCAACCTTTTTCAGGACAAGGTCTCCTCAAGCTCAGGACAGTGGCAGGAACAAAGCAAGCATGCTCATATTGAATGCATGGTGGGTGATGGTCCCACTGGTGAGATTCTGTTAACAGCTCTCAACACTCATGGCTAAAAGAGGTGCTGTAACATTTATTGCTCTTTTAATGCTCGTAATTAATACATGCTACCTGCCCTGTTTCAAAATGACATTTTTAAAGATTCAATTAACAACTTAAAAAAAAAAAAACTGTCCTCCTAACTTACTCCTGCCCCTTTTACTGTTTTAAACTTTGCCTCTCACTTTAAGCCAATCCTCTGTGGACAAGTATATCAAGCTCTGAACACAGATCCAATTATCTAGGAGCATAATGGTGTTCACACTGGGGCCCTGCATGTGATTGCATGAGGGACTCAAATACTAGGAGGTATCAGGAGACCTCAAAAATGCTTGCCTCGTCCAAGAAATTACTTGGATATAATTAAATCTCACTCACAAAGATAAAGCTTCCAAAAGTTTATTGTCAGAAAACAAACGGAGAAGGGATTTTATTTCCAAGTATCTTGGAGGTAGAGGAAAGCCACACTACATGGATTTTCTTCTACAAAATTCTTCCGTTCGTGCCTAAGTGAAAAAAGTCAGGTCTCTCTTCCTATTCAGTTAAGCCACTGTTTACCTTTGTGTTGCTGTCTCATTTAAAACTAGTAGAAATGTGTGGGAAGCCCCCAATTAGATGAGACAATTGACTGACCTTCAAGGAGTTTGCAGTCAATGAGGAAAGTCAGCATATAATGTAACTAACTCAAGTGTGGGAGGGTGTCATATGGTACATTTAACTGAAGGTAGACTCCAAAGAAGAGCATATCTAATTTTAACTATTAAGGAAGGCTTCTCATAAACAGAAGTAGTGCTTCAAAACTTAAGGAGGAGAGGAACTTAACACCATGAACATAGACCCAAGGCATGACGTGACATTTTCAATAACAGTAAGTATTCCACTGCAATTTCAGCTAAAGTGGGAATATACATGAGAACACTTTTTAAAAAGTTAATTCTGGAAGGATCTTTGGAAGTTAAATACTTGAGAACTTAGAATTTATAAAGTGAAGTTTCCCCATTTTTTTTTTACTGTAATTGCTAATTGATTTTGAATAAACCTAATAGCTACTAATAACTTGTCAAGTCAATGGTGGTACACAGACTACATTTAATTGTCCCTTTTTAAATATTTCTTATTAAAGTATCTCGATGACTTTCTAGCATGCTAGAAGGAATATTAAAGTATAAATATGATCCAGTGGGGCTCAGTTAAAATTAGAAGAGAAATACAACAATAGCATTCTGAAATCTCAAATGGAGTTCATAGTGTATTTTTCCTTCCCAAATGGAATTTTCATTATAGTTAAGATGCAAATGCCCTTTGAGGATAAGGTGAGGGACAAAATTCGGTTTGGTTACATATATTTTGAAAGTGTTAGTTACTCAGTCGCATCCGACTCTGAGACTCCGTCAACTGTAGTCCACCACACTCCTCTATCTGTGGAATTCTCCAGTCAAGAATATTGGAGTGGGTAGCCATTCCCTTTTCTAGGGGATCTTCCTGACCCAGGGATCGAACCTAGGTTTCCTGCATTGCAGAGTTTCAAAGTTCCAGTCCTTGCAGAAAGGTAACTTTCAAAATCAGAACCTGGAAAACTTTACTCTTCAATGTATTTTTCCACCCCAGTCCTAAGTTTCCATTCTCCTGTTCCTTGTCTGCTTGAAAGTTGCATGAGGCCACAGTGAAAGATTGGGGCAATTTGCTGTATTGACTGGCAAACATGCAGATTCACACAAAACAATATCGGTCTCTCTCACCATTTAAAGAAGGCTCATTACAAACCAAATAATTCATGAACTCAGTCCCATCCATAAGGAATAATTTGCATTAACTGCACTAAATTAAGCTAATAAATTATATAGATTCAGAGACAAAATCCTTGTTATGTTAATACGGAGGTATTTTCTAATGTTTTGAAAAGTAAAACTTTACTAGCAGGTACTGACAACTCCACTTTGTGATGTTCTTTCCAAGAGATTAAATGTTAGTCCTCAAAAGTAGTTGGGTGGCTTGGAGGTAACCAGGGCCTTCTACAAGCAAACTGGAAGCATTGCTGTCCCTTGACTCAAAGAAAATGTTACTTCCTAAATTTTGGGAGCTCTCCTGGAATTGAACAGACTCTAGCAAAGCATGTCAAGCAAATTCTTCCATTAGCACTTCAGGAATGGAGTAGTTCCTGGGCTTTTTTTTTCCAACCATCACTAGAAAGCATTCAGATTAGATTACTCTGTAGGCTCCTAACCAACATAGGATTAATCCCCTGAGATACTCTGAACTTGGGTGGATTTCTGACTCAACAGAGCAGCTGTACAGTCCCTCCTGAGTTTTGCCCTCCAGCAGCATAGCCACTATTTGAATAACATTTACACCTGCTCAGTTACGAGTTTCTGTTTGATCACAAAGGCATGGAAATAGTAGCATGACCAGGTAGCACAGTGGAAATAATTTGGACTTTGGAACCAAGCAGAACTAACTCTGACATTGTTGGTCTTCTGCTTTGGGGCAAGAGAATGATCACGGATCCTCTGTTTACTCATCCGCAAAATGGGGACAAATGACAGGATTTACTACAAGTATTCTGAGAGTTAGATTGAATGAATAAATTCCTTTTATGGTTGATTATATACATATATATATGTACGTATGTGTATATGCATAAAACAATCATTTAACAGTCTCCATTGGGTAGGAGATATGTTTCAACACCTAGTATCAACACAATTAATATAAGTATTTGCTAATCAATACATGTAGATCAGTTTTATATTATTTCCTACTTCAATTCTACTTGGAAAAAAAAAGATATGAATTTATAAACCAGGATTTTAAAAACTTAACATGTAGACTGGTTTTACTTTGGGAAAAAGCAGGAAGCTGATCACACTCTGGAGAATTAAACATTACTTGACAAAGCAACTTAAGTTTTGGCAGGTACTGAGATTTCAGTTTCACCTACTCTCATGCTCTCAGAAGAACTCTGAGCTAACCCATGCTGAAAATAAAATTCCAATTCCAATCTGTCATTTTTTATTATAGTTCAACTTAATGGGCATCATGGAGCTTTAGGGAAGATAGCTGATGAGAATCCTTGAAGATATATACTTTAGAGATGACATTTAGAAGTAAATAAAGACCTTTGAGAAGCTGATTTAATGAAATGTTGTAGTTGCAGGACTGTCATTTAGCTGAAATGTTTTAAAAGACCTGGTTCCCTCCACCCCGAACAAAAAGTCCTTACTCAGCCTCGATTTTAAAAGGTAATGGTAAAAAGCTTTTCAAAATTCCACGGTAAAAGTCATGCAAAATTGTACTTTTTCAAGAAAGTCTGTGTGCAGCAACAAAGAGCCAGTGCGGTCAAAAATAAATAAAAATCTTTCAAGTACTTAGATATCCTTTATTTCAAAACACTGTTTTCAGTGGCATCTCATTTCCATGCATTAGCATCAGAGAATGGGAAATGTCCACACAAATTTCCAGAGATTTGAGTCTTACACTTTTAGGATCAGGATATTTTCACTGTAATTTACCCTAGAAGATAAGATCTCCTTTCTCACTGTAAAAAGTGTGACAAACACAATTTATTGATTTTTTATTATCATAATACTTGTAGTCTTAACAGTAGTATATAGTAGTACCGGGATACCTCCAAGAAAATCTGACGTGGAAAAGACTATTTCCCTCTTCAGTAAAGGATCTCTGGGTTTTAAAATAACTGAGATTTTATTCCTTTTTTTCCTCAATATGTCTAATGGTCCTGGCTAGGTCAGACCTGTGACTCATATATGGCAGCAAATGGAATTAGATGACACTCCTCAATAGTATCTATTTACTTTATGGTTCGCCTGTCTTCATGAGGATAATCAATATTTTCTTTGGAAAAGTCTGGGGACTAATCTGAGGCATGCCTGCCCCCAGGAATTACATTTTGTAGCTCCTTTTCCTTAGCCTGGGTAATTCTCACTACACTGGGTTTGTCACATCTCTTGACTCACAACATGCCTTGACTTGACTCTTGAGTATAGAATACTGTGGGTTACACCATGATCAGCAGCCCATGGATAGAGAAACTTGTCGTCTAACTGCAGCAGGTCGCTCAGAGGTGAGAGCAGGCAGTTTCAGTAATGGCCAACAGAGCAACAGTAAGCGTAGCAGCAATTAATGAGTCCAAAGAAGCACTCAAAGCAGAGAAGCCAAGAGGTCCAGGGAGCTGATTTCCAGCATGGCTCACTCCCTCCCTCCCAGCCACCTACCTCCAGGGTATTCTAGACGAAAGCAGAAAAGGATGCTGCTGAGGTGCTGCCGTTTGACACAGGAGAATATCAGTGGGGCTGACATGGAGAAAACTGTGTAAAATATCATGCCTAAGATCCACCAACAGATAGGCTTGAGACTCCAGTAGTACATGCAACTCTCTTGTTATTTTTCCGCCCACCCTTCTAAAAGTTTTATGACCATTCTGTCTTTGTCAAAATAATTTCTCCTAGTGTTCTAGGGCTGTTTTTCTCGCCTCTGATTTTCAGTGAACTCTATGTATGTGTGCTCAGTCGCTCGGTCGTGTGCCATTCTTTGTGACCCCATGGACTGTGGCCCATCCTCTGTCCATAAGATTTTTCAGGCAAGAATACTAGAGTCTGTTGCCATTTCCTTCTCCAGGGGATCAGTGAAGTCTAAAAATAGGTAAGTAAGCTTTATAACATTATTTAGAATGAGTCTGTTGACACTGTATGAGGAGCAGGGGATACTTTGAATGTAGCCTAGCATCTTAATTCACAGACCACATGGCATCTGTTTTCAACTACTAAAGACAAATTAGGATTTGGAAGAGAAGGGCAAACAGAGTCAAGACCAAACTAAACCAACTTGTCTTCTCCTATAAAGATACCAGTACTAAAATTTCACCAGGATTCTGAGTCGTGAATAACATCTATTATTTCAGAAATTATAACAGGCTGTGTTTTATAAAAATACCTAGGACTTTGAAAACATTTAGCTTTGAAAATCAGAGAAAAATCAGTTAGGGGACTGACAGCTCTCTAGGCATTTCTTGGCCTCTTGAAGTATTATAGATTCAATTTTCAGGCCAATAAGCCATCACTGCAGCTTGATGATTTCTCAAGGGTCCTATCTTCGATAATAGGGATGCTTACATTTGCTATATAGCTGTGCAACTATGATAAGATTAATTAAAAATGGGTGTAATTTTTAAAATACATTTGAACTAAATTGTATAAGCTTCTGACACAGAATATTTAAATATAACCTGATTTCATTAAAACAGCTGGTGGGTATAGTATAAAAAGAGACTTCAAAATATGGCATTTAAGTTCTGTGTGCATTTGAGAATGGATAATTGTTTCAGGAAACATTTGTCCTTAATTACTGACCCAGTGATAAAGTCATCACAGGAGGCATCAATAAAAACTTAAGTGAACATCTATTATGCTCAAAGCTATGTTGCTCAGCATTGGGCAAATGAAGAGTTATGGAGGCAATCTCTAAATTAAACCTTATAAAGTAAGTTGTAATTCAAATATAAGTTACCATCAATGCTAAATAATGATTCTCAGCTATGAGATAATCTTGAAGACCTTTGAATTTTGAAGTCACAAATTTAGAAGAGAATTTAGACTCCAACATTTCCTTTAAAAGTAAAGAAACTAATTTGCATTACTAGAGAAATGCAAATCAAACTACAGTGAGCTACTACCTCACACCAGTCAGAATGGCCATCATCAAAACATCTACAAACAATAAATGCTGGAAAGGATGTGGAGAAAAGGGCATGCTCTTGCACTGTTGGAATATGAATGAATACAGCCACTATGAAGAACACTGTGGAGATTCATCAAAAAAACTAGGAATAAAACTATCATATGACCCAACATTCCAATACTGGGCATATACCCTAAGAAAACCACAATTCGAAAAGATGCATGTACCCCAATGTTTATTGCAACACTATTTAAAATAGCCAGGACTTGGGAGAAACCTAGATGTCCATAGACATGAATGGATAAAGAAGTTTTAATACATATATACAATGGAATATTAGCCATAAAACACGGAATTCCAGCTGAGTTATTTCAAATCTGAAAAGATGATGCTGTTAAAGTGCTGCACTCAGTACCCCAGCAAATTTGGAAAACTTAGGACTGGAAATAGGACTGGAAAGGTCAGTTTTCATTCCAATCCCAAAGAAGGGCAATGCCAAAGAAAATTCAAAGTACCGCACAATTGCATTCATTTCACATGCTTCCAGGGTAATACTCAAAATCCTTTAAGTAAGGCTTCAACAGTATATGAACCAAGAAGCTTCAGATGTACAAGCTGGATTTAGAAAAGGCAGAGAAACAAGACATCAAATTGCCAACATCCATACTATCACAGAAAAAACCAAGGGAACTCCAGAAAAACAACTACTTCTGCGTCATTGACTACACTAATGCCTGTGACTGTGCAGATCATAACGAACTGTGGGAAAAGAACAAGATGGGAGTACTAGGCCACCTTACCTATCTCCTGAGAAACCTGTATGCAGTTTAAGAAGCAACAATTGGAACCTAACATGGAAAAACAGACTGGTTCAAAATTGGGACAGGAGTATGTCAAGGCTGTATACTGTCACCCTGCTTATTCAATTCATATGTAGAGTACATTATTTGAAATGCCAGGCTGGAAGAAGCTCAAACTGGAATCCAGACTGCCAGGAGAAATATCAATAACCTCAGATATGCAGGTGACACCACCCTAACGGCAGAACACAAAAAGATCCTAAAGAGCCTCTTGATAAAGGTGAAAGAGGAGAGTGAAAAAGCTGGTCTAAAATTCAACATTCAAAGAACTAAGATCATGGCATCCAGTCCCATCACTTCATGGCAAAGTTATGGGGAAACAATGGAAACAGTGACAGACTTTATTTTCCTGGGCCCCAAAATCACTGTGGATGGTGACCGCACTCATGAAATTGAAAGATGCTTGCTCCTTGGAAGAAAAGCTATGACCAACCTAGACAGCATATTAAAAAGTAGAGACATACTTTGCTAACAAAGCTATGGTTTTTCCAGTAGTCATACACCAATGTGAGAGTTAGACCATAAAGAAGGCTGAGCATCAAAGAACTGATGCTTTTGAATTGTGATGCTGGAGAAGACTCTTGAGAGTCCCTTGGACAGCAAGGAGATCCAACCAGTCAATCCTAAAGGAAATCAACCCTGAATATTCATTGGCAGGACTGATCTTGAAGCTGAAACTCCAATACTTTGTCCACCTGATGCGAAGAGCTGACTCACTGGAAAAGACCCTGATGCTGGGAAAGATTGAGGGCAGGAGGAGAGGGCTAAAGAGAATGAGATGACTGGATGGCATCATAGACTTAATGGAAATGAGTTTGAGCAAACTCCAGGAGGTACGGAAGGACAGGGAAGCCTGATAGGCTACAGTCCATGGGCTCACAAAGAGTCGGACATGACTGAGCGACTGAACAACGAAACATAAAAAGGAATGAATTTGAATCGGTTCTAGTGAGGTGGATGATCCCAGAGCCTGTTTTTTTAGGGTGGAGTAAGTCAAAAAGAGAAAAACAAAAAACAGTATATTAAAGCCTATATCTTTTCACCCTAGAAACTGGAAACCAGTTAAGGCAAGAAGTGACAGCCATTTCCCGATTTACTCCTCCCAACCCGCTCTCTTAGTCTTACTCCCAACCAAAACTCCTTCCTCTCCTAAACAGAAAACTGTCTCATTTATATCCACAGGCACAAACTGCCAAAATGGGTGATTTTATTCCTTCTATTATCTCTACTCACTCTGGTCCTAAGCCAGACCAAATACTGCCAATCACATTGCTAGCATATTCAATACAGTGGGGCTTTTAAAAGATATATGATAATATTTATGACATCAGAGCTAATAATCTAGTTTGGACGACAAAATCCTTACTTTCAAAGAAGGTTTAGAAAAAATAATTGAACTAGTTAGTATTAATATGTCAGATTTGGGGATCTAAAAAAAAAATCCTTGGTTTTTTTTCTCTTAATTTTCAAAGGAAAAAATCTGAAAAATATGAGAAACAACCCTGGAAAATTTAAGTGGACTGTCCAATGTTAATTAACTGGTAAATAATGATTCTGGGACTAAAACCTGGGTGTCTCTTCTCTGAGTATAAGACCACGTTAAGATACTTTTAATGACATCAGTGTTTTAACTTATACAAATAAAAATCATCTGAAGATTAAACTAGAAACCAGTTAACAGGAAGAAAAGTTAGCAAAGAGACTTGCAACAAATTTAACTACAAAAACAGTCTCCAGAAACCTCCACAGATAAGATTGGAGCAGTTCATTTTATAGTGGCATATATTTTTTTAAAAGAAAAGAAAAAAAAATGATCTATTTCTTCTAACAATCTAAAAAGATAAAATTCCGTTTATTCTTGCTATAATGCCTAAAGCTTTTACTGTCTGGTAGTTCCTGATTCAATAATTAGTAAGAGGTAAACAAGAAAGATTTAAAGTTGCCTAATAAAAGTTTCCTTATAGCAGGCACTAAAAGTATCAAGAAGCCGTAATAAGGGAAAATGGCTTTTAAATAGTAGTCTATAAGCAAAAGCATTTGATGAGATGAAAAAACGACATGAAAAGCATTTTAAGGCAAGGATTTTTATAAATTTAATTACTATATTTCCTTTGCTTAGAACAATGTATTGCGCATAGTAGGAACTCATTAGATATCTGTTAAATGAATGCCAGGAAATTATTTGTTATTAGCAACAACACTCTTTTAGAAATAAATATAATGTCACTTGATGTTGTCTCCGGGCAATTTTCCTGAGCCAAAAACTAACTTCTGAGCCCCCAATTACATCCTTTTTGTCCAAGTAAACAACCGAGTAGAAAACTTATTGTAACACTGCAAAAATGGTTTTATCACTTGTGGGAAGACACTGCCCTCAATTAACCAAAGCAAAGTTCCTACAAACATGTGAGATACAGTTCCAGTCGCGTCCCTTGTTCACTGAGTAACTCTAATCTTCAGCGCTTTTTAATATGAGAAATAAGAATTTTATCTCCTAAAATATTTTGATAATTTTTAAGATAGAAAAAAAGATACATTACAGTTCCTCTATAATGTTATAATAGTTCTTCTATAATGTTCTAATTTCAATCTAAAGGAAATCAGTCCTGAATATTCATTGGAAGGACTGATGTTGAAGCTGAAACTCCAAAACTTTGGCCTCCTAATGCGAAGAACTGACTCACTGGAAAAGACCCTGATACTGGAAAAGATTGAAAGCAGGAGGAGAAGGGGATGACAGAGATGAGATGGTTGGATGGCATCACTGACTCAAAGGACATGAGTTTGAGTAAGCTCCAAGGGTTGGTGATGGACAGGGAAGCCTGGCGTGCTGTAGTCCATGGGGTCGCAGCGTCAGACATGACTGAGAAACTGAACTGAACTGAACTGAGATGTAGGGCTATTTCCATGGACAACTTATACCTGTGAAACTCTAACTCCTTTCACGTCTAAATCCTGCAGCCTTTGATAGTAAGGGGGACAAACATCACCATCTTAGTTATCCAAAGCTTAGAGCTACAAATTTCCAAAACATGCAAGCTATAGAAGCTGAGTATGCAATCAATAATCACCTACTGTGTGGCTGACAACACAACATGAAAACATGACTTCACAGCTTCCACTAAAGCTCAAATCTAATCACTCTGAAAACCAATGTCACAGGGCTGGTTTACTCTGAGCTCCAGATAAACACAACCAGAAGAAAAAAAATGTCAATGTGGTCAGCACTGAATCTGGACGATTAATAAGAAAGAAAAATGAAAATGAAAAAAGAAAATTATCACTGGATCACCTCCAGTCTCCCATCATAGATAGGGAACTAGGTAAGACTTAGATGAGATGCCCTGTCTTCTTTCCCGTGGATTTAGTTCTTTATCCTTATTTTCATCCTTCTTTATATATATATGACATTGTGCAGTTACTTAGGGGTTTCCCCAAATAATAACTGATGGGCTTCCCTTGTGGCTCAGCTGGTAAAGAATCCGCCTGCAATGTGGGAGACCTGGGTTAGATCCCAGGGTTGGGAAGATCCCCTGGAGAAGGGAAGGGCTACCCACTCCAGTATTCTGGCCTGGATAGCAAAGAGTAGGACATGACTGAGTGACTTTCACTTTCACTAATGGCTGATAAATGAGTTCTGAGCACCTCCATGCTCTGATATTCTTAGTTCTGTGAATTTCTGAATGGTCGGTGATGTGACTATCATAGCAATGGCTAATATTTCTTTGCTACATCCCAGATGTGATGCTGGGAAAGATTGAGGGCAGGAGAAGAAGAGGACAACCGAGAATGAGATGCTTGGATGGCATCACTGACTCAACGGACATGAGCTTGAGCAAGCTCCAGGAGATATTGAAGGACAGGGAAGCCTGGCATGCTACAGTCCATGGGGCCAAAGAGGCGGACACAAGGGAGCCACTGAATAACAACAACAAAAGGCTAAGCACTTTCCTTTAATCTTTAATAACCCAAGGAGATAGGTGCTACTATCACTCCTATTTATTAATGCAGAAACCTAAGGTTCACTGTGAGCAAGTGTAGAGGTGAGACATGAACTTAGGCTGTCAGCTCACAAAGTACGCATTCTTAACCAACTCGCTTCTGCCAACCAGGACATCATTTAGAGGATTAACGAGGCAGGCTTAGAGGTCAGATACATATTCAAGGATTTACTGAGCTCTTATATGAGCTGGCATGATCTTCTTTCTGATGATCTTTAAAACAAAAGGAAAGGGGAGTCAAATAGAGGAATTGGAATGATTTTCTTCATGTGATTTAATAAAAGCTTCTTTCCTAACTTTCCTCTATTTGCTTTCTGAACACAGAAATAAAAGTAGGAAGAAATGGGGAGGAAACCACTGAGTGGGGGAGTGTTCTCCAGAGCATAAAGTACACCTAACTTCATTCTTCAAGTCACCTGCAATAATGAGCAGTTTAAAAATAAAAAACATATATATGTATATTGGCTTCCCAGGTGGCCCTAGTGGTAAAAAAATCTGCCTACAGAAGACACAAGAGATGCAGGTTTGATTCCTGGGTCAGGGAGATCCCCTGGAGGAGGAAGGGGCAACGCATTCCAGCATTTTTGCCTGGAAAATTCCATTGACAGAGAAATCTAGCTGGTTACAGTCCACAGGGCCACAAAGAGTTGGACATGACTGAGCATCTGAGCACGTATATGTATATGTGTGTATATATACATGTATAAGTATATATATGCATAATACAAATATATGAATATACACACACATATATATATACACATATACAGTATCTTCCATTTTGTGCATTTTGCCTTTCAGGCTTATTAAAAATAGCACTCATTAACACCTAATAGGAATTTATATCTACTATACATAAATTAGCATACCAGTTTCAGCAGTCTTCACTCCCTGACAATAAAGTAAATTTAAAAAGAAAGATCAGCTTAAGTCATCCCATTCCTTCCCTCTTCCACATTTTCATTTTATTTCTTGCCTTCCGTAATCTCATTTCCAGCTGCCAGATCCAACGTGTGCTGTGCTTAGTTGCTCAGTCATGTCTCTCTGGGACCCCCATGGGCTATAGCCCACCAGGCTCCTCTGTCCAGGGGGATTCTCCAGGCAAGAATACTGGAGTAGGTTGCCATGCCCTCCTCCAGGGGATCTTCCCAACTCAGGGATCGAACTGGGGTCTCCTGCATTGCAGGGGGATTCTTTACCACTGAGCTCTCAGGGAAGTCCAGAGTTCCAAACCTCAAGCACAGAGTGATACATGTCCAGAGGCTGCCCGCTACAGCTGAACATGCCTGCAACCAGTCACCAATTCCAGGTTCCAGGGAGCCCATGCAAAGACCTCACTCCTACTGTAGCCTTATTTCTGCTTTCTCTGTAATATACCCTCTGAATGTTCTCAGGGTACACAGTTCAGTAATGGTCATGCAGGAGAACTTCCCACATGTCAGGGTTCTGCATTTTTCATGTTTTTAAAAAATGTTTTTGCTCTGTCTTTATTGAAAGTCCCAATTCTATTCCAGATGCAGTATCAATGTGTGCTCAAGAACTCTATCAATTCTGCATCTACTTTGTTAATGGATCTTTTCCACAGCAAATGTGGGGGAAAGGAATTGGCCAGGAAACTCAAACTAGTTACTCACAGTTATGGAAATTAGTCAAAAGACTGAGTGATGAGACTGATACAAGTCAGAGGCTACTTGTAATCAATAATGTGGGCGAGAAAATAAGCAAGGTGGAAGTGTGACGTTGCTGAGCTGGGGGAGAGCCCATAACAAGCACAGTGGGAAAGGCGTACCTTGCCTGGGAGCCTCAGTCTCAAATATTTAATGCTTAGCCTTGTATATTAAATGAAATTACTTGTCCTACCTTGAAAAACATGAAAAATGGGGGAAAGATGGAATGGTATGGTACTGCATCTTGAGGCTTTAATTAAATGTTTATAAGGCTTTGGTGTCCATTGTTGATTTAATATGAAAACTTTCATAGTCATTATATTTCCATAAGGAAGACAGTCATTTGTTTATTCACGAGGAATGAACTAAGCAATTACTAGGGAAAGTCAGAGTGCTAAATGCTGTGAGAGCTACACAACTGTCCTGTCTATCCCCAAGAGAAGTGCGGTATTGAGGGAGACATACAGTCAGTCCTCCTGTTTCCATGGACCACAATGGAGCTCAGTTCAGTTCTGTTCAGTTCAGTCTCTCAGTCGTGTCCGACTCTTTGCGACCCCATGAATCACAGCACGCCAGACCTCCCTGTCCATCACCAACTCCCGGAGTTCACTCAAACTCATATCCATCGAGTCCGTGATACCATCTAGCCATCTCATTCTCTGTCGTCCCCTTCTCCTCCCGCCCCCAAACTTTCCCAGCATCAGAGTCTTTTCCAGTGAGTCAACTCGTCGCATGAGGTGGCCAAAGTATTGGAGTTTCAACTTCAGCATCAGTCCTTCCAATGAACACCCAGGATTGATCTCCTTTAGAATGGACTGGTTGGATCTCCCTGCAGTCCAAGGGACTCTCAAGAGTCTTCTCCAATACCACAGTTCAAAAGCATCAATTCTTTGGTGCTCAGCTTTCTTCACAGTCCAACTCTCACATCCATACATGACCACGGGAAAAAACATTGCCTTGACTAGACGGACCTTGGTTGGCAAAGTAATGTCTCTGCTTTTTAATATGCTATCTAGGTTGGTCATAACTTTCCTTCCAAGGAGTAAGCGTCTTTTAATTTCCTGGCTGCAATCAGCATCCGCAGAGATTTTGGAGCCCCAAAAAAGAAAGTCTGACACGGTTTCCACTGTTTCATCATCTATTTCCCATAAAGTGATGGGACCAGGTGCCATGATCTTTGTTTTCTGAATGTTGAGCTTCAAGCCAACCTTTTCACTCTCCTCTTTCTCATTCATCAAGAGGCTTTTTACTTCCTCTTCACTTTCTGCCATAAGGGTGGTGTCATCTGCATATCTGAGGTTATTGATATTTCTCCCAGCAATCTTGATTCCAGCTCATGCTTCTTCCAGCCCAGCTTTCCTCATGATGTACTCTACATATAAGTTAAATAAGCAGGGTGACAATATACAACCTTGACGTAATCCTTTTCCTATTTGGAACCAGTCTGTTGTTCCATGTACAGTTCTGACTGTTGCTTCCTGACCTGCATACAGGTTTCTTAAGTCCATGATCCAGTGGATGTTGGCAATTTGATCTCTGGTGCCTCTGCCTTTTCTAAAACCTGCTTGAACATCTGCGATTTCACGGTTCACATATTGCTGAAGCCTGGCTTGGAGAATTTTGAGCATGACTTACTAGCGTGTGACTACACAAGACTCTACACATGGACATCACCAGATGGTCAACACTGAAATCAGATTGATTATATTCTTTGCAGCCAAAGATGGAGAAGCTCTATACAGTTAGCAAAAACAAGACCAGGAGCTGACTGTGGCTCAGATCATGAACTCCTTATTGCCAAATTCAGATTTAAATTGAAGAAAGTAGGGAAAACCACTAGACCATTCAGATAGGACCTAAATCAAATCCCTTATGATTATACAGTGGAAGTGACAAATAGATTTAAGGGACTAGATCTGATAGATAGTGTGCCTGATGAACTCTGAACGGAAGTTTGTGACATTGTACAGGAGACAGGGACCAGGACCATCCCCATGGAAAAGAAATGCAAAAAAGCAAAATGGCTGTCTGAGGAGGCCTTACAAATAGCTGTGAAAAGAAGAGAAGCGAAAAACAAAGGAGAAAAGGAAAGATATAAGCATCTGAATGCAGAGTTCCAAAGAATAGCAAGGAGAGATAAGAAAGCCTTCCTCAGCGATCAATGCAAAGAAATAGGGGAAAACAACAGAATAGGAAAAACAAGAGATCTCTTCAAGAAAATTAGAGATTCCAAGTGAACTTTTCATGCAAAGATGGGCTCGATAAAGG
Source organism: Moschus berezovskii (assembly GCF_049115385.1). NCBI lineage: Eukaryota > Metazoa > Chordata > Mammalia > Artiodactyla > Moschidae > Moschus > Moschus berezovskii. The sequence continues at coordinate 10,082,365 of NC_142468.1, forward strand.
ACAAAAATGGTATGGACCTAACAGAAGCAGAAGATATTAAGAAGAGGTGGCAAGAATACACAGAAGAACTGTACAAAAAAAGATCTTCACGACCAAGATAATCACGATAACGTGATCACTGACCTAGAGCCATCTTGGAATGTGAAGTCAAATGGACCTTAAAAAGCATCAATACGAACAAAGCTAGTGGAGGTGATGTAATTCCAGTTGAGCTATTTCAAATCTTGAAAGATGATGCTGTGAAAGTGCTACACTCAATATGCCAGCAAATTTGGAAAACTCAGCAGTGGCCACAGGACTGGAAAAGGTCAGTCTTCATTCCAATCCCAAAGAAAGGCAATGCCAAAGAATGCTCAAACTACTGCACAATTGCACTCATCTCAGAATGGTACTGGTTAAGGGTAAATATAAGAACATCTAGTCCAGTGCTTCCCAAATATTAAGATACATACAAATCACTTAGGGAGCTATTTCAAATGCAGATTCAAATGCAGCAAACCTCAGATGATACCTGAGACTCTGTATCTCTAACAAGGGCTCAAGTGATACAGCAGATGCAGATACATGGACCATACTTTGAGCAGCAGAGGTAGACAGCAATTTCTGCCTGTACCATCAAGTTAATTAGTTCAATGCAGCTGGAGTCAATATGCATTAATCCTTTATATACCAATAACCATTACCCTAAAAGAGCGACCTCATAATATCTTTACAATATAATATTCCTCAGAGAAGCATCATATCCACATATGTGACTCACCAGCTATTTTGCCTTTGCAAGCTATTTACCTTTAAGCCTGTTTATTGATCTAAAAGATGGGAGCAATAATGCCTAACTAAAAGCCGTCTATGGGGTCGCACAGAGTCGGACACGACTGAAGTGACTTAGCAGCAGCAGCAGCAGCAAAAGTATAATGGAGAGGATGAAAGAGATCAAGCTAGTATAGTGCCTACTACATAAAGCTGGCAGCCATCATGAGGAGCTTTTATTTTAACTATTATTATGAGTTGAGGAAATAAGTATTTCTTTTTAAATTTTAATAATTAAACTTAACAAACAAGCAGACAAAGAGGGGAAGAGGAGGGTCAGGTGAATTGAGAAAGGAGCACTGACATATACACGCTGCTGCTGCTGCTGAGTCACTCCAGTCATGTCCGACTCTGTGCGACCCCATAGACGGCAGCCCACCAGGCTCCCCCGTCCCTGGGATTCTCCAGGCAAGAACACTGGAGTGGGTTGCCATTGCCTTCTCCACTATCATGTATAAAATAGACAACTGGTGGGAAGCTGCTGTGTAACACAGAGAGTCCAGTCTGGTGTTCTGTGACCACCTAGAGGGGTGGAATGGGAAGGAGGGGAGGTTCAAGAGGGAGGGGATATATATATATATATATAACTTATGACTGATTCCCCTAGTGGTTCGGTGGTAAAGGATCTGCCTGCTAATGCAGGAGATGTAAGTTTGATCCCTGGGTCAGGAAGATCCCCTGCAGTAGGAAATGGCAACCCACTCTAGTATTCTTGCCTGGCAAATCCCATAGACAGAGGAGCCTGGTGGGCTACAGTCAGTCCATGGGGTCACAAAAGAGTAAGATAGGACTTAACGACTAAGCAACAACAAGGCATTTCAAGGATCTCCCATACGTGGGGTGGTGGTCCACCACAAAACCCAATCAGGAAAACGCAAGAATGTAACTGCCTTCTTATATGGGCTTCCCAGGTGGCACAACAGTTAAATAACCCACCTGCCAATGCAGAAGACACAAGAGACTTGGGTTCTATCCCTGGGTCAGGAAGATCCCCGGGAGTAGAAAATGATAACCCCCTCTAGCAGTCTTGTCTGAAAAATCTGTTGGACAAAGGTGCCTAGCAGGCCACAGTCCCCGGGGTCACAAGGAGTCAGACGTAACTGAGCCCATTGCACGCACGCACACACACACACATACACACACACACAACACTGATTTGCATTGCTGTAAGGCAACACAGCATTGTAAATCAATTACTCTTCAAAAACAAAAATTTAAAAATAAAACTAAAAAAATTAAACTCTCTTTTCTAGTCATAAAAGGCAATATCACTAAGAAAAGTAAACCTCAGTAGGAATTTGAGAGTTGAGTCATTTTTAAAGCACTGGTGAAGGACAAGTTCCAACACGAGCACATGGTCAGAGGCTCCCATCAGTAATTAAGGACTGCTCGCAATCAGCAGTGTGCATTTGCATTGTGTAAGACATACTGATTTCTGGAGGAAGTCAACCCCTATCTCTCCCTTGTTAATAAGAAACCGGGAGGCACAAGAAACGACCCCAGATGGTACATGTTTGTAGTAATGAATGAGGTATTTTAATGGTGTGAGTTAAGTTTTGCTTTGTGTTTTTAATGAGGGACTCACTGCCTGTGACATTTTAATTGTAAACTAGATTGCCCCATGAGGACTTCAACTACTTTATGTTAAACATAAAGTTTTGTAAACTTGTATGGGTGATAATATTCATCCCCTGAAGCACAAGGGGATATAAAAATACTTCAAAACGAGCCATGAATACATAACATAATCCCAAAAGTTTAATAATACTAACCCATATGTCATTTTACCAAATGATTCCTTCATCCACCTGCATGAAGCTATTTTCAATTGAGAAGATTCAAAGTCGGTTTCAAAAATATGAGCGTTATTTTCCTGAAATTCTAAGTGAAAATAACCAAGCAGGAAGTGGGATGAGATGATTTAACATTCTTTTGACAGACAGCTGTGGATGGATAGGTAAGTCATTTACCTCAATCTCTTTTCTTTGATTACCTGAAAAGTAACATTACTTTGAGATGACTTAATAAGATTCAGTCTTTCTCTCCCAAGAATCATTCCAATTTTAAAATTCTCATTTTCTCTTTGGTAGAACAATGTCTTACAAATGAAGACTTGGGGAAAGAAAGTCAGCTGGAACATTTCTAGATCCTTTACTAGAGACTGAAAAATAAAGACACATCTTTAGATATACTGAGTCACATGTACTCCATACCAAGGAAGGGGAATTAGTTTCTACTACCTAAATGTGGTTGTGTAAACTTGGGCAAGTCACTGAGTCCCTAGGCCTCGCTTTCCTTGTCTGCCAAGAGTTTTCAAAATCTCTTTGAGGATATCATATATGCAGTAGCACCTGCTGCACTTTTTAAAAATTCATATTTTCTGGGTCACATCAACTCTTACTGAATCAGGTTCCAAGGATTACATTTTTCTTGACAAGTTTCCCAGGTGATTCTTATGTTGAAAAGTATGAGAACTACTGGACTAGTTTAGCTCCAAGGTCTTCCAGCTTCAATATTCTTTGCTCTGGAATACACATCCAACCTGAACTACAACTCTTGACAAATCCCAACCCCACCCACTCCACCATTTCCCTATGATACTATACACAGTATTTCAGTCTTCACTAAGGACTTGAGTTCTGTCATCCATTTGGCAACTATTAATTGTTGCTCTTCTCTACCCTATCTGAACTAGGGCATGTGAAGGACATTAGGGGAAGCAAATGGGAGAGAGTACAGGCAACCAGCAAGAGACTAGAAAATGATTAAGATTAATAAACCCAAGACTTCTTGAATTTATAATCAAATAAATCCTACCTACATTAAAGTATTGGAGATAAACAAGAAGCTAAAAGCAAGATGTATCAAAGTGAGTCTAATATGATCTTATTTTTGGAACACAGGAACAAAAAGTCTATTTAGGGAGACGTACATGTGTGTAAAGTCTAAATAGGTGCATTGATGATTTTTATATAACATAAGCAAGAGAATAAAAGTAACTACATTTCCTAAAAGGCTGGGAGCTAGAGATGATTTGATAGAAAGAAAAAGGGAGAAAGAAACAAGAAAAAAGAATAGGTTAGATACAGCAATTATACGTATACGTAGTAAATTACAAATCTATTTATAAAGTGGCAGAGGAACCAGAGATCAAATTACCAGCATCCGCTGGATCACAGAAAACCCAAGAGAATTCTAGAAAAACATCTACTTCTGCTTTACTGATTATGCCAAAGCTTTTGACTGTGTGGATCACAACAAACTGTGGAAAATTCTTAAAGAGGGGAATAGCAGGCCACCTTACCTGCCTCCTGAAATATCTGTTTGCAAGTCAAGAAGCAACACTTAGAACCAGACATGGAACAAAAGACTAGTTCCAAATTGGGAAGGAGTAAGTTAAGGCTGTATATTGTCACCCTGCTTATTTATAAGAGTACATCATGCAAAATGCCAGGCTGGATGAAGCACAAACTGGAATCAAGGTTGCTGGAAGAATTATCAATAACTTCAGATATGTAGATGACACCACCCTTATGGCAGAAAGCAAAGAGGAATTAATGAGCCTCTTGATGAAGGTGAAAGAGGAGAGTGAAAAAGCTGGCTTAAAATACAGCATTCAGAAAGCAAAAGCCATAGCATCCAGTCCCATCACTTCATGGCAAATACATGAGGAAACAATGGAAACAGTGAGAGACTTTATTTTCTTTTGCTCCAAAATCACTGCAGATGGTGACTGCAGCCACGAAATTAAAAGACGCTTGCTCCTTGGAAGAAAAGCTATGACCAACTTAGACAGCGTATTAAAAAGCAGAGACATCACTTTGTCGACAAAGATCCATCTTGTCAAAGCTATGGTTTTTCCAGTAGTTATGTATGGGTGTGAGAGTTGGACCATAAAGAAGGCTGAGCGCCAAAGAATTGATACTTTTGAACTGTGGTGTTGCAAAAGACTTGAGAGTCCCTTGGACTTCAAGGATATCAAGCCAGTCAATCCTGAAGGAAACCAATCCTAAATTTTCATTGGAAGAACAGATGCTGAAGCTGAAGCTCCAACACTTTGGCTACCCGATTCAAAGAGCTGACTTATTAGAAAAGACCCTGATGCTGGGAAAGATTGAAGGCAGGAGGAGACGGGAACAACAGAGGATGAGATAATTGGATGGCGTCACTGACTTAATGAACATGAGTTTGAGCAAGCTCCAGGAGATGGTGAAGGACAGGGAAGCCTGGCATGTTACAGTCCATGGGGTCTCAGAGTGATGTGGCATCAGGGATGTGACTGGGCAACTGAACAGCAACACCAAATTTATAAAGTGAAAAAGTAAAAGCATAAGTCACTTTGCATTGCAGGCCTCCTGCATTGCAGGTAGGTTCTTTACCATCTGAGCCACCAGGGAATCTATGTATGTATACATACAAACAAATACAGTTTTAAAGTAAAGTAGAATAAATTTGAATGCTGAACACTAAATAAGCCAAACGTTATACAAATAACACAGTCTTACATGCTAAAAATATATCACATAAAACTGGCTATCTGCACCATTCTTCTGAATACTCTGGCTCTATTCTGATTAAAATTTTTCTAATTTAAAACTTAGAAATTAGGAGTTCTTTATAAAGAAGGAACATTGGCTCTGTTCAAAGCAGAGTGTCATTGTCATTACAGTATCACTACAAAGAATTGATATGCTTTGGACTAACCCTGCCAAAAATTATCTGCACAAAATTCTAAGCAGTCCCTAAGGTCGCTCTGATCTTCATGCAATCATTTGTAAGATGAAGAGATAAAGCAAGATTTTAAAATATTTTCATGATTTCTCTGCTGTCTTCAAACCCTGCCTCTGTGGGAATCTAAGTTTATTTTTCTCTTTTATCAAGTTTTCAACAAAAAATTGCTTTGTTAAAAAACTTTTAAGGTAATTTCTTTTAGTTATCCCTGAAGGGAAAGCCACTACTAATACCATATGCCATCCAGAAGACGTGAAAAATATAAAATCCTCTGTTGCCAGGGAGAGGTGGGAGTGGAAGGGAATCCTAAAGATTTTTCTCTAAGAATTGGACAGAAAAAGAACAAGAAGGAGAAAGAAGAAAGGGAGAGAAGAAAGGCGGGGGAGGGGAGAGAAAGGAAGGAAGAAAGCCTAAGAAACTGCAGTGTAAGAAGGAGTCTTTTCAACCAAGCAGGTGCATGCCGGTTGAGTGTAGCCTGCAGGAAAAGGAAAACCGTCCCAGAGAAAGTGGTAGTCTTACATTCTTATCCTAGCCAAGATGCAGGCAATAATCCTATCTGCTAGGGAAATGATGAAAAGTGAGCCAAAGAAAATGAGTTCATGAACTTGAGATCTTGAGAGAGAGAGAGGGACAGAGAGCGAGCTCATCCAGTATCTCAGAACTGCCTGAGCCAAGTTTAATTTCCTTTGTCAAGTACAATTTTCAGATCTCACAGGACATCAACTGTGTGTGCATGCACTCCTCCTAGTACATATTGTACTGTTCTGTCCATCAGCACCTCAGTAGGGGAAGTAATTTACCTAAAGTCTTGAATTCTTTGCTGTAATATTGGAATTTACAAGTCTGAGCAAGTCTGCAGAAGACATCATCAGTTAGTTTTCTGCTTAATAAAAAACAATGATTTTATCCACTAGAACTAAACATCCAAAACATGAGCTTATAGATTTCAGTGCTCCTGGGAATATACTATGACTTTGAAGACTTCACCTTACAGCGTGTCTATTTCGTAGTTCCCAAAATAGAAACCATGCATCTCAGATTTAAAACAGAGATGCAGAGATGTAAAGTGACATACTCAAGGTCCCATATTTTGTTCCTAGCTGTGTCCAGGAAGACCCTTCCTATTGCAAGTGACTGCATAACCAACCCCAACTGCCTTAAGCAAAACGAGGAATTATTGATTCAAATTTAAGAGTAAGACCTAATTTTCTCCTGGGTTCTTGATTCTCCATCTTCCAAGTTGGTTCTGTTCTCAGATAGATTCTCTCCTTATACTGTAAGGTATCTGTCAATAGCTCCAGACCCCATTCTCTTGGTTTGAAATCCAATGGGAAGGGTATCTGCTTTTACAGAAAAATCCCCCCCCCCCCAAAAAAAAGCACTGTGTCCTGATGTCTCTGTAGCCAAAACTACTGTGTGACTCCATCATGTGCCTAAGTCTAAAACAAGAGCCATGCTCGGCAGTTAGCACAGAGACTGAGAACCTGGGGGGCAGAGTCTCAAATAGTGAAGGCTGTTAACAGAAGTAAGGAAAACGGATAATAGGAAAGTGTACGGGTATTTGCCACGCTAGTAGAACCTGAGATAGGAGTCAAGTCTTCTGGTTTCTACCTCAACACACCTGTTTTTTTTTTTTTTTTCATTCTGTATATGGCTGTGGTCTTAATAACTAATGGAGAGGTTAATGACATGATGATTCCTAAGACTTAAATTTAAAAAGCTTGGTGATAATCCAAAAACCATTCATGTAGTATTAAAGTTGTAAAAGTCAAGCATGTCATCTTCGTGACCTTGGGTTTAGCAATGTATTCTCAGATATGACACAAAGCCATGAACAACAAAAAAGAAAAACAGATAAATTTGACTTCACCAAAATTTAAAACTCTGTGCATAGAAAGACACTATCAACAAAATGAAAAAATATTTCAAGATATGGGAGAAAATATAAGTGCTTAAAATTCAGAACACATAAAGGATTCCTACAACTCAATTAAATGACAGAAACAAACAAACCAAAAAAACAACCAAAATTTTAAAAAGGGCAAAGGATTTGAATATTTATTTCTGTAAAGAAGACATATTAATGACCAATACCCACATGTAAAGGTTTCAGCATCATTAATCATTAGGGAAATGCAAATGAACCCACAATACTACTATTAAAGCTATATAAAAATTTGTTTTTTAAAAAAGAAATGATAACAAGTGTTGGCAAGGATGTGAATATCAGAACCATCTAACATTGCTGGTGGGTATGTAAAATGGTGCAACTAACATGGAAAATGATTTGTAGTTCCCCAATAAGTTAAGAGAGTCCCTTATACTGCAAGGAGATCCAACCAGTCCATTCTAAAGGAGATCAATCCTGGATGTTCATTGGAGGGACTGATGCTAAAGCTGAAACTCCAATACTTTGGCCACCTCATGCGACGAGTTGACTCACTGGAAAAGACTCTGATGCTAGGAAAGGTTGGGGGCGGGAGGAGAAGGGGACGACCGAGAATGAGATGGCTGGATAGCATCACCGACTCTGTGGACATGAGTTTGAGTGACCTCCGGGAGTTGGTGATGGACAGGGAGGCCTGGCATGCTGTGATTCATGGGGTCGCAGAGAGTCGGACACGACTGAGCGACTAAACTGAACTGAACTGAAGAAGTTAAACAAAGAATTCTGTATGACTCAACAATTTGAAGGCCAGTGGGATCAGAACTTCCACAGGACTAGGGAAACAGACTCTTGGAAGGCACAAACAAAAGCTTGTGACCCAGAAGAAAGGAGCAGTGACCCCACAAGAGACTAAGCCAGACTTGCCTGTGAGTGTACAGGAGTCTTTGGAGGCATTGGTCGACAGAGGCCTGCCATGCAGAAAGGGACACTAAATACAAGAGTCCTGGCACAAGCCTTCCTGAAGGAAGTTACCATTCCCACCATTACCCCTATCATAGTTTGGCCTCAGTCCAAACTAAAGGGAAGCAACACAGTTCCACCCATCAATAGAAAACTCTCATTAGAGATTTAATGAGAATGGCCTCACCCATCCGAATAAGACCCAGATTCCCCCACAGCCAGTCCCTCCCATCAGGAAGCTTCCACGAGCCTCTTATCCCTATCCCTCAGAGGACAGACAGAATGGAAACCACAATTACAGAAAACTAACCAAACTGATCACTTGATCACAACTTTGTCTAACTCAATGAAACTATGAGCCATGCTGTGTAGGGCCACCCAAGACAGACAGGTCATAGAGGAGAGTTCTGACAAAACCTGGTCCATTGGAGAAGGGACTGGCAAACCACTTCAGTATTCTTGCCTTGAGAACCCCATGAAGAATATGAAAAGGCAAAAAGATATAACACTGAAAGATGAAACCCCCAGGTCAGTAGGTGCCCAATATGCTACTGGAGAAGAGTGGAGAAATAACTCCAGAAAGAATAAAGGGGATGAACCAAAATGAAAACAATGCCAAGTTATGGATATGACTGGTGATGAAAGTAAAGTCCAATGCTGTAAAGAGAAATATTGCATAGGAACCTGGAATGTTAGGTCCATGAATCGAGGCAAATTGGAAGTGGTCAAACAGGAGATGGCAAGAGTGAACGTCGACATTTTAGGAATCAGTGAACTAAAATGGACCAGAATGGGTGAATTTAATTCAGATGACCATTATATCTAGAACTGTGGGCAAGAATTCCTTAGAAGAAAAGGAGTAGCCCTCATAGTCAACAAAAGAGTCCAAAATTAAGTACTTAGATGCAGTCTCAAAAATGATAGAATGATCTCTGCCTGTTTCCAAGCAAACCATTCAATATCACAGTAATCCAAGTCTATGCCCCAACCACTAAATCCAAAAAAGCTGAAGTTCAACGATTCCATGAAGAACTACAAGACTTTCTAGAACTAACACCAAAAATAAGATGCCCTTTACATTATAGGGGACTGGAATGCAAAAGCAGGAAGTCAAGCAATAACTGGAGTAACAGGCAAGTTTGACCTTGGAGTACAAAATGAAGCCAGTCAAATGTTAAGAGAGTTTTGCCAATAGAACGCACTGGTCATAGCAAACATCCTCTTCCAACAACACAAGAGAAGACTCTATAAATGGACATCACCAGATGGTCAACACCAAAATCAGATTGATTATATTCTTCGCAGCCAAAGATGGAGAAGCTATTTACAGTCAGCAAAAACAAGACTGGGAACTGACTGGCTCAGATCAGTTCAGTTCAGTTCATTTCAGTCACTCAGTCGTGTCCGACTCTCTGCGACCCCATGAATCACAGCACGCCAGGCCTCCCTATCCATCACCAACTCCCGGAGTTCACTCAAACTCATGTCCACAGAGTCGGTGATGCCATCCAGCCATCTCATTCTCCGTCGTCCCCTTCTCCTCCCGCCCCCAACCTTTCCCAGCATCAGAGTCTTTTCCAGTGAGTCAACTCGTCGCATGAGGTGGCCAAAGTATTGGAGTTTCAGCTTTAGCATCAGTCCTTCCAATGAACACCCAGGATCGATCTTCCTTAGAATGGACTGGTTGGATCTCCTTGCAGTACAAGGGACTCTCAAGAGTCTTCTCCAACACCACAGTTCAAAAGCATCAATTCTTCGGTGATCAGCTTTCTTCACAGATCATCAACTCCTTATTGCAAAATTCAGACTAAAATTAAAGAAAGTATGGGAAACCACCAGACCATTCAGGTATGACCTAAATCAAATCCCTTAACAATTATACAGTGGAAGTGACAAACAGATTCAAGGGATTAGATCTGATAGACAAAGTGGCTGAAGAACTATGGACAGAGGTTCGTGACATTGTACAGGAGGCAGTGACCAAAACCATCCCCAACAAGAAGAAATGCAAAAAGGGAAAATGGTCGTCTGAGGAGGCCTTACAAATTGCTGAGAAAAGAAGAGATGCAATAGGCAGAGGAGAAAAGGAAAGATATATCCATCTGAATGCAAAGTTCTAAAGAATAGGAGGACGACCAACTATCAGGAGGAGAAAGCAAGAAAACAACCTCATTTAAAATCACATTAAGAATAAAATACCTAGTAATAAACTTAGCCAAGGGGTAAAAGGCTTATACTGTGAAAACTTTAGAATACTGAAGGAAATTGAACATGCAACCAAAAATTCGAAAGATATCCCATGTTCATGGATTGAAAGAATTAACACTGTTAAAATGTCCATACTATCCAAAGTATATAGAACAAGCAATCATAAAATTTATATGGAAATACAAAAGACCATGATTGCAAAAGCAATCTTGTGAAAAAAAAGAATAAAACTGGAGATATTATAGCCCCTAATTTAGACCATGTTACAAGGCTACCATAGTCAAAACAGCATGGTACTGGCACAAAAAACAGACACATAGATCAGAGGAACATAATAGGGATTCGTTGGAGAAGGGAATGCTACCCACTCCAGTATTCTTGCCTGGGAAATCCCATGGACAAAGAAGACTAGCAGGCTATAGTCCATGAAGTTGCAGAGAGTCAGACACAACTGAGTGACTAACACTTTCATAGTTGACTTACAATCTTTCAAATGTACGGCAAAAAGATTCTTTTTCAGATTATTTTCCGTTTTAGTTTATTAAAAGATATTGACTATGGCTCCCTGAGTTTTAAGTATGTCCTTGTTGTTTATTTATTTTATATTTAATAGTGTGTATCTGTTAATCCCAAATTCCTAACTTATCCCCTTTGGTAACCATAAATTTCTTTTCTATGTCTGTGAGTCTATTTTTGTTTTGTAAATATGTTATTTTGTGTCACTTTTTTTAAGATTCCACATATAGGCAGATATATTATTTGCCTTTCTCTGTCTGACTTACTTCATTCAGTTCCATAATGTCTAGGCCCATCCATGTTGCTGCAAATGGCATTATTTCATTCTTTTCTCTGGCTAAATAATATTCCACTGTATATGTATACCACATCTTCTTTATCCATTCATCTGTCAATGGACATTTAGGTTGCTGCCATGTCTTGGCTATTGTAAACAGTGGTGCTATGAAAATTGAGATACCCATATCTTTTCAAATTGGAGCTTTCAGCCTTTCTAGATAAATGTCCAGGATTTGGACTGCTGGATCCTATGTGCTGTGCTGTGCTTTCAGTCACTCAGTCATGTTCAACTCTTTGTGACCCCATGGACTGTAGCCCACCAGGATCCTGTGTCCATGAGGATTCTCTAGGCAAAAATACTGCATTGGGTTGCCATGCCCTCCTCCAGGGGACCTTCCCAACTCAGGGGTTGAACTCAGGTCTCCTGCATTGCAGGCAGATTCTTTAACATCTGAGCCACCAGGGAAGCCCAAGAATACTGGGGTGGGTAGCCTATCCCTTCTGCAGGGGATCTTCCCAAGCCAGGAATCGAACTGGGGTCTCCTGCATTGCAGGTGGATTCTTTACCAGCTGAGTTACCAGGGAAGTGCACTGGATCGTACAGTAGTTCTAGTTTGCTTGCTTTTTTTCTTAAGGAACCTCCATACTGTTCTCCATAGTCTCTGTAGCAATTTAGATTCCCACCATCAGTGCAGGAGAGTTCCCTTTTCTCCACAGCATCTCTAGCATTAAATTTTTTTCTTTGAACTTTTTCTTTTATATTGAGGTATAGCCAATTAACAATGTTGTCATCATTTCAGATGAAAAATGAAGTGACTGAGCCATACATATACCTGTACCCATTCTCCCCCAAACCCCACTCCCATCCAGGCTGCTGCATAACACTGATGAACAGCTACATGTGAAAGAATGAAATTAGAACACATTCTCACACCATATACAAAAATAAACTCAAAAAGGATTAAAGACCTAAATGTAAAACCTGAAGTCATAACACTTCTAGAAGAGAACAGAACACTCTTTGACATAAATTGCAGCAATATTTTCTTGCCTCTGGACTACTAAGGCAAAGTAAACAAAAGCAAAAATAAACAAATGTGACTGAATTATTTAAAAGTTTTTGCTCAGAAAAAGAAACCACAGACAAAGCAGAAAGAAAGCCTACTGACTGGGTGAAAATATTTGCAAATGATATGACCAAAAACAGGTTAATATCCAAAATACAGAAACAGCTTAAACAACTCAATTTTAAAATATCCAATTAAAAATGAGAATAAAACCTGAATAAACATTTTTCCAAAGAAGAAATACAGATTACCAACAGCAACATGAAAAGATGCTTGATGTCACTAATTATCAGAGAAATGAAAATCAAAACCACAGGATATCACCTCACACCTGTCAGGATGGCAGGAGGGCTATCATTAAAAAGTCGACAAATGAGAATGTTGGTGAGGATGCGGAGAAAACAAAACCCTAGTACATTGTTAGTGGGAATGTAAATTGGTGCAGCCACTGTAGAAAATAGTTTGGTTATTCCTTGAAAAACTAAAGCTAGAACTACCATTCAGTTCAGTTCAGTCGCTCAGTCGTGTCCGACTCTTTGCGACCGAGTGAGCAATTCCACTCCTGGGTATATAACTGAAAAAACAAAAACAATATATCTAAAAAAAACAAACAAAGTGATTCAAAAAGCTACATGCACCCTGATGTTCCTAATAGCATTATTTACAGTAATCAAGATACAAAAGCAAACTAAGTGTCCATCAACAGACAAATGGAAAAAGAACATATGGGGGATACACACACACATATATATCCGTTCCGTTCTGTTCCGTTCAGTCGCTCAGTGTGTCCGACTCTTTGCGACCCCATGGACTGTAGCCTACCAGGCTTCTCCGTCCGTGGGATTCTCCAGGCAAGAATACTGCAGTGGGTTACCATTTCCTTCTCCAGGGGATCTTCCTGACCCAGGGATTGAACCCGGGTCTCCTGCATTGGAGGCAGACACTTTAACCTCCGAGCCACCAGGGAAGCCCACATATATATATATATATTGAAATATTCAGTTCAGTTCAGTTCAGTCTCTCAGTCGTGTCCGACTCTTTGCGACCCCATGAATCACAGCACGCCAGGCCTCCCTGTCCATCACAAACTCCAGGAGTTCACTCAAACTCATGTCCATTGAATCGGTGATGCCATCCAGCCATTTCATTCTCTGTCGTCCCCTTCTCCTCCTGCCCCCAATCCCTCCCAGCATCAGAGTCTTTTCAAATGAGTCAACTCGTCGCATGAGGTGGCCAAAGGATTGGAGTTTCAGCTTTAACATCAGTCTTCCAATGAACACCCAGGACTGATCTCCTTTAGAATGGACTGGTTGGATCTCCTTGCAGTCCAAGGGACTCTCAAGAGTCTTCTCCAACACCACAGTTCAAAAGCATCAATTCTTCAGCGATCAGCTTTCTTCACAGTCCAACTCTCACATCCATACATGACCACAGGAAAAACCATAGCCTTGACTAGACGGACCTTGGTTGACAAAGTAATGTCTCTGCATTTTAATACACTATCTAGGTTGGTCATAACTTTCCTTCCAAGGAGTAAGCTTCTTTTAATTTCATGGCTGCAATCACCATCTGCAGTGATTTTGGAGCCCCCCCAAAATAAAGTCTGACCCTGTTTCCACTGTTTCCCCATCTATTTCCCATGAAGTGATGGGACCACATGCCATGATCTTTGTTTTCTGAATGTTGAGCTTCAAGCCAACCTTTTCACTCTCCTCTTTCACTTTCATCAAGAGGCTTTTGAGTTCCTCTTCACTTTCTGCCATAAGGGTGGTGTCATCTGCATATCTGAGGTTATTGATATTTCTCCTGGCAATCTTGATTCCAGCTTGTGCTTCTTCCAGCCCAGCGTTCTTCCTGATGTACTCTGCATATAAGTTAAATAAGCAAGGTGACAATATACAGCCTTGACGTACTCCTTTTCCTATTTGGAACCAGTCTGTTGTTCCATGTCCAGTTCTAACTGTTGCTTCCTGACCTGCATACAGGTTTCTCAAGAGGCAGGTCAGGTGGTCTGGTATTCCCATCTCTTTCAGAATATTCCACAGTTTGTTGTGATCCACACAGTCAAAGGCTTTGGCATAGTCAATGAAGCAGAAATAGATGCTTTTCTGGAACTCTCTTGCTTTCTCCATGATCCAGCAGATGTTGGCAATTTGATCTCTGGTGCCTCTGCCTTTTCTAAAACCTGCTTGAACATCTGGGAGTTCACGGTTCACATGTTGCTGAAGCCTGGCTTGGAGAATTTTGAGCATGACTTTACTAGCGTGTGAGATGAGTGCAATTGTGCGGTAGTTTGAGCATTCTTGGCATTGCGTTTCTTTGGGATTGGAATGAAGACTGACCTTTTCCAGTCCTGTGGCCACTGCTGAGTTTTCCAAATTTGCTGGCATATTATTCAACCATAAAAAATAGTGGGACCCTGCCATTTACAAAATCATGGATGGACCTAGAGTGTATCACTCTTAACGTAATAAATTTTAAAAAGACAAATACTAGATGACATCTCTTAAATGTGAAATCTAAAAAGTAAAACAATTTAGTGAATATAACAAAAGAAAAACAGACTCACAGATATAGATGATAAACTAGTGTTTACCAGTGGAGAAAGGAAACAGTAAGGAGGCAAGATGTGGCTCAGGTGGTAAAGACTCTGCCTGCAATGCAGGAGACCCGGGTTCAATCTCTGGGTCAGGAAGATCCCCTGGAGAAGGGAATGGCTACTCTGTCCAGTATTCTCGCTTGGAGAATTCAATGGAGAGAGGAGCCTGGTGAGCTACAGTCCATGGGGTCACAAAGAGCCAAACATAACTGAGTGAACTCAGAAGTGTAAACTACTGTGTATAAAATAAATAAGCAATAAGGATATTCTGCATAGCACAGGGAAATAAAGCCATTATTTTATAACTTTAAATGTGCATAATCTATAAAAATATTGAATCAATATGTTGTATACCTGAAACGAACATAATATTGTAAATCAACTATTTTCAATGAAAAAGTGAAAAAGATATTAAATTGCAAATTTCATTATAAACAAATTTTACGACAATAAAATAAAAACAAGGACAAAGTCAAGAATGTTTTCACCTCACACACTTGTACCTAGCAACTCCCTTTTATCTCTCATCAGTTCCCATCACTTGGTCAGTCTGCTGCAAATGAGGCTCAGAAACTTCGTTTTTATATAAGAACATGGAAAACCAAAAAATTGGGCCAAATTAGTAAGAAACAGAGAGTGGCTATCTGGGAGAAAACCAGTAGCAGCTAACACATCTGCTCTTTTTTTTTTTTTTTCCTGCTCCTTCCTCTAAAGCATCCAAAACTCCCTCAGCATGGCGGCAATCACTATTTCCCATTCACGAGGAAATACACATAACTACATATCTAGACGGTCAGTGACATATATGGCAATATTGCAACTGTCATTTTTGTTTGATAGTGAAACCAGCTGAATCTATGATTTACTAAATCAATGAGAAATTCCTATCCCTTTCTGATGTAGAGACAAAAACATTCATCTAATGGATATATAGCTGTACGGCTATAATTCCCTGCTTTCCATTCATTTGTCCTGATTAGTTTCTAATCTGCAATCTTTTTGTCTATTGATTCATTCACTCATTCAACCATCACAATACACCTTTCTGTATTTACAAGACACACAAGCTACTGGAAGTACCAATCAAAGAAAACGTCCACATTTAAGGAACCACCAATTGTACAGCAAGAGTAAGAGGCTCTCAGATAACTCTGAAGGCCTCAACAGCTTCTCTGACTTCATGTCTCTACCCCCAAAGAGGGGTCACCTGACCCTCACTCTCCAAAACAGATCCTTTTGGTGCTGAGGTTCTCAGTCTTAAACCCCTCTTGTGTCCAATCTGGTTCAATCTAACGTTGTACGCAGTTCTTACTAACAGCGTCCACGCTGGGATTTTACATTTTGGATTTGCCCATATTTCTCTCTCCTGAAAACCTGACAGCAGATTCTTCTTCCACGCCCCTCCTCCTCTACCTCTTTCTCCTTTCACTGTTTTTGCCACGACTAACAGGAAACTCAAACATAAATTTAATTACAAAAAATTACAGTAACTTCAGGAGCCTGAAAGTGAAAGTCACTCAGTCGTGTCCGACTCTTTGCAACCCCATGCACTGTACAGTCCTTAGAATTCTCCAGGCCAGAATACTGGAGTGGGTAGCCTTTCCCTTCTCCAGGGGATCTTCCCAACCCAGGGACTGAACCCAGGTCTCCCGCATTGCAGGCTGATTCTTTATCAGTTGAGCCACAAAGGAAGACTAGGTATATATTAATTTGCATTTCCCAGTACCTGTAGGCTTGAATTTTCCATTTCTATTTTAATATTCATACCTTATATTTTTTGTTGATCTCAATACCCTCAAACTCTCTTCACACAGGTAAAATGTGTAAACCTAACATATACTAAATAAACAAACCATTTGCAATGGTAAATAATAATAATAAAACAAAAGCTTCAGCTGTGACCACGTTCTTCCATTATCACTATCACTTTCCAACCCCCAAAGTCCTAATTCTAACATAAATTCATTCCTTTATTTACTATATATGTATTTGTTTCAAATATTTTATTAAACAAGGTCCTATGACAGGTGGCACTAGTGATAAAGAATCAGCCTGTCAATGCAGGAGATATAAGAGACTAGGGTTCCATCCCTGGGTCGGAAAGATTCCCTGGAGAAGGGGATGGCAACCTACTCCAGTACTGTTACCTGGGAAATCCCATGGACAGAGGGGCCTGGTGGGCTACAGTCCATAGGGTCGTAAAGATTCAGACATGGCTTAAGCGAACTAGCACACACTCATGTATGTATATCAAATATTTCACTAAGCCAGGCCCTGTGATACATCTAGGAATACTATAATGCACAAAAGCAGCCACAGCTACTGCCCTCACGGAGCTTAGTCCACAGGAAGAGGAGGCACACAGCAATCAAGCACTGTCTCAAACATAACACCCCTGAGAGTGGTCCTGGCCCTGGGAGAACCTGTAATTACGGAGAGAGGGTCTAGGATGGGTTGACTGCAATCAGGACTGTTTTGATACTAAAGGCTATGTCCACACATTCGTGCTATCAATAAACATATTGGTGGCAACTGTAATGGCAGTAGATCATTTATTAAGTGCTTACTGTATGCTTGGTTTCCTTGACCTCCATCTGCCTCTAGGCATCCCAACAACCTACTGGCTGGGCATTCCCTGATTCTGAGCATTTCTGTGTCATAGAAGAGAATCTGACTGTTGTATTTTCCCTGCCTGATTTTCCTTTCATTACATGAAACACAGCCTACATCATAGAAATATCCCATCCTGATAGACCGGCCCAGTTTCCAATGTTTCCAAATGTTTCTGATGTGGCCTGTCTTTTTTTTTTTTTTCTCCTTAAGTATAATCTCATTTTATTAATTTTTTTTTTATGCTTTTGGTAACAAGCCTAAGAATTCTTTGTACAGTTCTGGATCCTAAAGTTTTTCTCCTCAGTTGTTTGTTGTTGTTGTTTTCTATAAGATTTTAAGTTTTCGTTTGTATATTTAAGATCATGATCCAATTTTTACTTAATTTTTATATGAAGTATAGAACTTGTTTTGATTTTCCTTTATTTCTTATGGACACTTCATAGCCCCAAAACTGTTGTGGACTATTCCTTGTTCCTGAATTGAGTTTGAACCCTTGTTACAAATCAGCTAAGCATAGTTGTGTGGGTCTGTTTCTGATTTCCATAGGTCAATGTGTCTGTCATCCACTAATACCACATTCTCTTGAGTAATTGTAGCTTCATATTAAGCCTTAATATTGGGAAGAGTGAGTCCTCTGGATTTACTCTTGTTTATCAAAATTATTGTAGTTACTCTTAATCCTTGCCATACAAGGATTTGTATGGCATATTTTTTTATTTTATAATTTTTTTAATTTATTTATTTTAATTGGAGGATAATTACTTTACATTACTGTAGTGGTTTTTGCCATACATTGACATGAATCTGCCCCGGGTGTACATGTGTTCCCCATCTTGAACCCCCTCCCACCTCCCTCCCCATCCCATCCCTCTGGGTCATCCCAGTGCACCAGCCCCAAGCATCCTGTATCATGCATCGAACTTGGACTGGCAATTCATTTCACATATGATAATATACATGTTTCAATGCCATTCTCCCAAATCATCCCACCCTCTCCCTCTCCCACAGAGTCCAAAAGACTGTTCTATACATCTGTGTCTCTTTTGCTGTCTCGTATACAGGGTTATCATTATCATCTTTCTAAATTCCATATATGGTGTTAGTATAATGTATTGGTATTTTTCTTTCTGGCTTACTTCACTCTGTATAATAGGCTCCAGTTTCATCCACCTCATTAGAACTGATTCAAATGTATTCTTTTTAATGGCTGAATAATACTCCATTGTGTATATGTACCAAAGCTTTCTTATCCATTCGTCTGCAGTTGGACATCTAAGTTGCTTCCATGTCCTGGCTATTATAAACAGTGCTGCAATGAACATTGGAGTACATGTGTCTCTTTCAATTCTGGTTTCCTCAGTGTGTATGCCCAGGAGTGCGATTGCTGGATCATATGGCAGTTCTATTTCCAGTTTTTTAAGGAATCTCCACACTGTTCTCCATAGTGGCTGTACTAGTTTGCATTCCCACCAACAGTGTAAGAGGGTTCCCTTTTCTCCATACCCTCTCCAGCATTTATTGCTTGTAGACTTTTGGATAGCAGCCATTCTGACTGGTGTGAAATGATACCTCACTGTGGTTTTGATTTGCATGTCTCTGATTATGAGGGATGTTGAACATCTTTTCACGTGTTTGTTAGCCATCTGTATGTCTTCCTTGGAGAAATGTCTGTTTAGTTCTTTGGCCCATTTTTTGATTGGGTCATTTATTTTTCTGGAATTGAGCTGCAGGAGTTGCTTGTGTATTTTTGAGATTAATCCTTTGTCAGTTGTTTCAGTTGCTATTATTTTCTCCCATTCTGAAGGCTGTCTTTTCACCTTGCTTATAGTTTCCTTTGCTGTGCAGAAGCTTTTAATTTTAATTAGGTCCCATTTGTTTATTTTTGCTTTTATTTCCAATATTCTGGGAGGTGGGTCAATGAGGATCCTGCTGTGATTTATGTCGGCGAGTGTTTTGCCTATGTTCTCCTCTAGGAGTTTTATAGTTTCTGGTCTAACATTTAGATCTTTAATCTATTTTGAGTTTATTTTTGTGAATGGTGTTAGGGAGTGTTCTAGTTTCATTCGTTTACAAGTGGTTGACCAGTTTTCCCAGCACCACTTGTTAAAGAGATTGTCTTTTCTCCATTGAATATTCTTGCCTCCCTAGTCTTCATTACAATCCAAGCTCCTTATGTACTGTAGGAATGCTGATTGTTGTTGTTTAGTCACTAAGTTGTGTCTGACTCTTTGAGACCTCATGAGACATATTCCCAGGTGGCACGAGTGGTAAAGAACCCACCTTCTAATGCAGGAGACATAAGAGACAAGGGTCGGAAAGACCCCCTGGAGGAGGGCGTGGCAACCCACTCCACTTTTCCTGCTTGGAGAATCCCATGGATGGAGGACGCTGATGGGCTAAAGTCCTTAGGATCATAAAGAGTCAGACACGACTGAAGCGACTTAGCATACACAGCACAGAACTGTATTCCACCAGGTTCCTCTGTCCGTGGGATTTCCCAGGCAAGAATACTGGAGTGGGTTGCCATTTTCTTCTCCAGGAGATCTTCCCAACCCAGGGATCAAACCCATGTCTCCTATATTGACAGGCACATTCTTTACCACTCAGCCACCAGAGAAGCCCAAGAATGCTGATGTGTGTTTTCAAATAAAAACAACTTAAGATTTGTTTCTTCAAGTCAAATATTCTGGAGGCATTCCTTTAGCTTGTCAACCCTAAAGTTTAATCTCTTAAAACTGGCATCTTCAACTTCAGTGCTGGTTTGTAAATACTGAATCTTCCAAGTAGCATAATGTAAAACTGCCCCTGAAATGAAATTCAGATGGACAGACAATCTCCTGCCAGAGAAGGCTAGTGGGAGAGACATAGGCACCCCTTTCACCCCCAACCCCGGGACCTGGATCTGATCACGATAGAGAAAGGAGCTTCAGGCATTATGGGAGGGGCTCCTTGTGAGGGGAAACTTGTGAGGCAAGGATGCAACAAAGCTACTTTAGAGAGGACATCACACTCTTTCTGTTTTTGTGTACAACAACAACTTTGCACCAGCTCAGAGAGACCTGAGAGAAAGTCATTCCCTGAATCCCAGGCAGGGAGCCACAATGAACCAGAGGACAAAGGAGGTTTAGAGACATTCCGAAGAGATCATGGTTAGCAAGAGGCCGTGACCACAAATTCTGGGTTCCTGACCGTCAGCCATTCCTCTCATTCTTCCAGGCCATTAGAACCCCAATTTTGTCCAATGGCAACGTACTCAGTGCAGGGGGAGAATCACAATTGGTCTAGTAACTTTACAGCCCTTTGAAAGTGACCATATAGGTGTGGGTGTGAGACCATATTCCAGCCTAAGGAAAACCTAGTAGAAGCTTCTGAGAAATGTTTTCTTCCGGTTCAAAAAGGGAGGAACACACAGGGAAAGGCTCCCTGCTTCTCCCTTTCTGCTTTGGCACATTTTCTCCCATAAAGGAAGAAAACGGGGGTGGAAAGCAAAGACAGGACCAAGGCTTGAGAGAGAGGGTATTACAGCAATCCACGTGGCACTGGACTCCTAGAGTCCTCTCGTCACAGTGCTCAGAAAGCCCGCCCTCCCCATTGTGGAATCAGGATTAATCGTCGGTCCTATAACCCTCTGCCCGTTGCTGATCAGGACACCACAAGAATAATGGGAGGGTCTGAGTGAGGTGCTCCGTTCTGCCATGACTGAGGCATGGTACAATCCCTCACTGCAGGAGGGGTCCCCATTAACAGAAGCTGTACCCTGCCATAGCCATTAAGCAATAAACGGTACAGAAGTGAGCCATAGATTACTTCTAACTGCACCATCCCATCACAGCAGAACCAAGGCTCCTCCAAAGTAACAGCAAATTTAAGGGATATATGCTGCTGCTGCTGCTAAGTCACTTCAGTCGTGTCCGACTCCGTGTGACCCCATAGATGGCAACCCACCAGGCTCCTCTGTCCCTGGGATTCTCCAGGCAAGAACACTGGAGTGGGTTGCCATTTCCTTCTCCATTAAGGGATATATAGCAGTACCATTATCTAAATGATACTGAATTAGCCCCGAGACAGAGAAGGCAATGGCAAGCCACTCCAGTACTCTTGCCTAGAAAATCCCATGGACGGAGGAGCCTGGTGGGCTGCAGTCCGTGGGGTCGCTAAGGGTCGGACACGACTGAGCGACTTCACTTTCACTTTTCACTTTCACACATTGGAGAAGGAAATGGCAACCCACTGCAGTGTTCTTGCCTGGAGAATCCTAGGGACGGGGGAGCCTGGTGGGCTTCCGTCTATGGGGTCACACGGAGTCGGACATGACTGAAGTGACTTAGCAGCAGCAGCCCCGAGAAGCTGCGACCGTGAGGCACAACCTCAGAGGCCTAGACCCATCTCCAGAAGAGCAACTGCAGTCATGGTGCGTGGCCCCAGAGGCGAGCACAGCCCCTCTTGGAGTCTCAGTCCATTCTAATCGCTCACAGACTGTGACCAGAAAGGACACCCCTTAGCAGCACACCGTGCCACTGGCCTCTCAAGCAAGTGGCCTGTAGCTGCTCCTTTACGGCTGCGTTCTGCCACAGTGAGCCCCTCTGCCGTCTCGCCATGGTCCTGTCAACGATCTGCCTGAGACAGCGGTGCCTCTTCGCGTATGCAGTTGAAAACAACGTTGAGACCAACCGAAAACTCTAGCTGCCAGTGAAGGGTAATGGTGGTGGAGGACTCCGTAGCCTTCTGCTCAGTAACTACTTAGAGTGTCATTGTGTTCAATATTAGGGTTTAAACTGGACCAGAGCAGAGAAAGTGTAATGCTCACATGGAGGGCATGGCCAGACACTCCTGCCAACGACAGAAGCAGAACAGGGTTTATATTTTCCTCCACTGGCTCAGGAGCTGAAAAAAGCCCTTTGCAGTTGGCTCTGGCATGCTTGTCATTGGAGTCTCTTCTAAAATACAAGATGTTCACTGTCTAATCCTCCTTACTTCCTTGGATTCTGGACATCGTTCCTTGGAACGTATAATTATACTCATTAGAATACACAAGACCTAAAATCAACTGGAAAAGTCTCTCCTTCAAATTTTTCAAAAAATTAAAAAAAAAAACTAATTATATCACAGAAGCAAAAACATGGTAATTAAAATGACCATTATGTAGCAAGCGTCCTGTAATTATTGTTATTCATTCTGGCAACTGGGAGTTTGAAGATTTAAATTTTATTTTCTAAGCTATAAAAGCAATGTATTTACTTTATGGTTGATCATCAGGAATTAATTGTCACCCATTTCTTCAGAAAGGTTTATTTAAGGATTACATCATTCTGCTTTATCCTTGTCATTCATTTTTTAAGGATGGTTTTCCTGTCAATTCTTCACAGGATGCACTGGCAAATGTTCTTCCTCCTGGTGCCAATCACAGAACCTCTTCAAGCTACTCACACTGTTCAAATATACTTTTCTCATCTGAAACAGGAAAAAAAATAATAACTCTACAAAATTGCTTGAAACCATCTTGGTAATTTTCAAATCCTTCAGTATTGACTGCCATAATTATTAGCAATTATTGCTAAATTATGTCCAAATCATAAGATTTCATTCATCTAATCACCAATCTATATAGTAGTGTCATTTCCAGGACTAAACAATGTAATATAACATGTGTGAAAATAAAAAACTTTAAAGGAAATCATAGGAGAAGAACACAGAAACTTTACAAAATAGAAAGATTAAGACTAAGGAGAGAAGACTACGAAAAGCCAGAGAGAAAATAGGTGCTACTCTGTTATTGCTATGAATCAGATATGGCGCTGAGCAAGCTGTATGCATTAACCGTGCACTGAAGAACAATCCTAACAGCCATTTTTGTCTGCATTTTACAAACGAGGCATAGAGAGGTTAAGTAACTTGCTCACATTCATTCAGGAATAGAACTGTAATCCATATCAGATGTCTTGATTTTAGAGATCAAAATAATCATTTTTTTAAAGTTCATATTAGCATGGTGTATCTCTCTCCATCTCTTTGCTCTTAATCTTTATAATTAGAGCACGTTTCTTAGAAACCCACTTTAGTTTGGTTGGTTGTCTTTTTTACCCACTCTGAGAATCGCGAACTTTTAACTGTTGCATTAAACAGCCCATATTTAAAGTGATTATTTACTTAGCTGGATTAATATCAACCATCTCTGTAACTGTTTTCTGTTTGTTGTATTTTTTCTTTGATTCCTTCCCCCGTATTTTTTTCTGCCTTATCAAATTTTAATTTGACATTTCTGTGATTCCATTCATATCTCCTTTCTCAGCATATCACTTATACTTCTTTTTAAAGTTTTGAAGGTTATCCTAGAGGTAAAAATATACATTTTAAAATAACCTAAGTCAACCTTCAAATAACACAGTATTGTTTCATATGCATTACACAAAACTTGTAAAAGAATATCCCTAATTCTTCCCTTCCACCCTTTATGACATTCCTGTCATTTGTTTCATGTATCCATAAACTATAATCAACTATATTATCGTTTTAAAAAAATCATTACCTTTTGAATTAGGAATAAGAAGAGTAAAAATATTTACTTTACCTTCATTTATTCTTGCTCTAACATCCTTCCTTTCTCTAATGTAGATCCAAGTTTCTAACCTATACTATTAATATTTTTCTTCTGTCTGAATAACTTTTTTAAACATTTCCTGCAGAGCAGGTTTGATGGTAATGAAGTCTCTCAGTTTCTGTTTGTCTGAGAAAGTCCTTATTTCTTTTTCACTTTTAAAGAATAATATTTTTAGATACAGAACTCTAGCACGGTGTTTGTTTTCAACCCTGCAAAGATTTCACTACTTATCTTCCTTGCATGGTTTCTGATGAAAAATCTGCTCTAATTTTTATCCTTTTTCTTCAAAAACCAGGGTGATTTTTTCCCCCCTCTGGTTTCCTTGAAGCTTTTTTTGTGTGTTTGATTTTTTGCTGTTTGAATGTGATATACCTAGGTGTAGGTTTTTTCATCTTTATTTCATTTGGTGTTCTCTGAACTTCTTGGATTAGTGAATGATGTCTGTCATTAATTTGGGGAAATTCTCAGCCATTATTATTTGAAACATTTCTTCTCTGTTCTCATTTTTTCAGGAGGCTTCTTTTTTTCTTCTTCTTTTTCTCTTTTTTATTGACTCTGAAATCACTGCTGATGGTGACTGCAGCCATGAAATTAAAAGATGCTTGCTCCCTGGAAGAAAAGCTGTGACCAACCTAGACAGCATATTAAAAAGCAGAGACATTACTCTGCCAACAAAGGTCCATCTAGTCAAAGCTATGGTTTTTCCAGTAGTCGTGTATGGATGTGAGAGTTGGACTATGAACAAAGCTGAACACCAAAGAACTGATGCTTTTGAACTGTGATGTTGGAGAAGACTCTTGGAGAGTTCCTTGGACTGCAAGGAGGTCCAACCAGTCCATCCCAAAGGAAATCAGTCCTAAATATTCATCGGAAGGACTGATGCTGAAGCTCCAATACTTTGGCCACCTGATGCAAAGAACTGATTCATTGGAAAAGACCCTGATGCCGGGAAAGATTGAAGGCAGGAGGAGAAGGGGACGGCAGAGGATGAGATGGTTGGATGGCATCACCGACTCAATGGACATGAGTTTGAGCAAACTCCGGGAGTTGGTGACAGACATGGAAGCCTGGCGTGCTGCAGTCCATGGAGTCGCAAAGAGCTACTAAACTGACTAAAGTGACTCCTCTGTTCTCTCTTCCATCTCTTTCCAGTATTTCAACTAAGCTTATGTTGCACCTTTTGACATCATCTCACAGGCCTTTTTTTTTTTTTTTTATTCTCTACATTTCAGCTTGAGAACTTTCTATTGACCTACCTTCAATTTCACTGATTTTTACCCTCCACTGTCAAGTCTATTGATGAGGTCATCAAATCATTCTTGATCTCTGTTACAGTGGATCTTAGTTTTAGCATTTCCTTTGACTCTTTCTTACAGTTTGTCTCCCTCTGCTTATGTCGCCCATCTGCTTTTGCATACTATCTACTTTTACCATAACAGCCCTTAACACATTAATCATTATTATGTTAAGTTCTCCATCTAATAATTCCAGCATCTGGGGCATGTCTGAGTCTGGTACAATGATTGCTTTCTCTTCAGACTCTATTTTTCTTGCCTTTTGGCACACCTTGCAATTTTTTGTTGAAAGCTGGACATGTAGTGTCAAGTAATAGGAACTGAAGATTTAAGTAGGCTGTTAGTGTCTGGATTTATACTAAGCTGGCCAGGAGCTGGGATGTAGTAAATGTTTGCTGTAGCTATAAGCAACAGAGGCTTCAAATCCCTCTAGAGACCTTGTTTCTGTCTCCCCTCTTGGCTTTGGGGCTTCTCTGTGTCTTTCTTTAATCCACTGTTGTGATATGGAGTATGTGGTGTGGTGTTAGGTCAGACGTGAGGGAGGGGCATTGTCTACAGTGTTTAAATTATGTCTCCATCTTTCAGCAGGACTGTGAGTCAAGCCTTCTAAGTGTTTCTCCCTCCTCCAATGGTATAACTTCCCCCTCCTCACCCCCAATACCTACTCCCTTCGCCAACTGAAACATTCCCAATCTATTTCCTTGAGCCCTTTCCTCCAGTTGACTATATGTTTTGTTCCCCATTCCTCAATGGCTCAAGCAGTAAATAATTCGCCTGCAAAGCAGAAGACATAGGAAACGTGGGTTCAATCCCTGGGTTGGGAAGACTCCTGGAGGAAGAAATGGCAACCCACTCCAGTATTCTTGTCCAGAGAATCCCACGGACAGAGGAGCCTGGGGCGGAGGTGGGGAGAAAGGGAGGTCCAGTCCAAAGTGTCTCAAAGGGTAAGACATGACTGAGCGTGCGCATGTGACATGACTTAGATGAGACAGGAAGAATGAGGATGGTTCAAGGTGGGTAGGGAGAATTAACCTTAACCCTGTTCTGTGGCACAGTCCTTTCCCCTGCAGAAAACACCCACGTTATAAGAAGTCTCAAGGGGTATTTCATCACGGTTACTTTTCCCCTCTCCCTGCCAAGGTCACCAGATCTTTCACAAGGCTGGGCTCCAGGAGTTTCTCACTCTGAAGCTGGTCCACTCAGCCTGCAGCAATCTGTCAAAATTTCCATGTTAATGTTCCTACCAGTTTCCAAGCCCAGTGGCTTCTGCTCCAGGTAAGCAGCTCTCCGTCACTGTATCTCTCTGGACGCTCCCGTCTCTGTAGATTCTGGTTAGGAGTCTGCCTTACAACCTCAGTTCTCCGATGGGTCCAATCAAAGTAGATGTTGTTTCAGTTTGTCCAGGTTTTTCTTGTTGTAAGGATGAGAGTGACAACTTTCAAGCTCTTTACAATCAGGGCCTAAACTGGAAGGAATCATCCTTTTTGGTTAAGGACAGTTTGGTGATAAGCTAGTAAAGAATAAAGTTTGATTCATCAAACATAGTCAAAGTCAAAGAAGTAAGGTCCTTTGAGAAATTTTATTATTCATTTCAGGCATCTAAGTTCTAGCTATAAGTAATGTAAACCAATCAAAATTTCCAGATTTCTTTCACTTTTACTCATGACTTTACCCAAAATACTAGTCCATTTAATACTCTTCATGGAAAAAACAAAAAGATATGTTACAAAAAAGTGAAAATAAAGGCTCAGGAAAGTCCTGCATCAAAAGTCTCATGTTTGCTGTCATTTGTCACAAAGCTTACCAGATTTATTGACTATGAAATCCTCTTATTCCCTTCATATTACCTATTAGCATCTATGATAGACAGAATAATGATGCTCCAAAGTCACATCCTAATCCCCTATCTTTTGAATATATTACCCCATTTTGCATTTTGTGTTTGAAAGTGAAAGTGAAAGTCACTCAGTGGTGTCTGACTCATTGCAACCCCATGGACTATGCAGTCCACGGAATTTTTCAGGCCAGAATACTGAAGTTGGGTAACCATTCCCTTCTCCAGGGGATCTTCCCAACCCAGGGATCAAACCCAGGTCTCCCACATTACAGGCAGATTCTTTACCAGTTGAGCTCTCAGGGAAGCCTATATTGTAATTAAATTGAGGATACTGAGATAGGGAAATAATCCAGCATCATCTGGACAGGCCCACTATAATCACAAGGGCTCCTGAGGGAGGCAGGAAGAGTCAGAAACAGAAGGCAATGCTACCATGGTAGCAGAGAGAGATTTGAATGTGCCACGCTGCAGGGATTTAAAGATAAAGGAAGAGACCGCAAGCCAAGGAACAACGGCAGCCTCTAGAAATAAAAAAAGGCAAGAAACAAATTATCTCCTGAAGCCTTAGGAGAAAACAGTCCTCCCGGCACCTTTAGTGCAGTGAGGCTGAGTCTGGACTCCTGACTTCCAGAACTGTAAGATAGTACATGCAGGTGGTTTTAAGCCATACATCTGTGGCAATCTGTTCCAGCAGCAATGCGATACTAATGCAACACCCTATTGTGTTAGTTTTCTGGGAAATGCTATGCTATAGGCAAGGCACGCTGGTAGGCACCGCGACAGACCCAAAGAGAAACACCGTCTACGCACTAAGTAAAAGCCTACAAATTAGCAGAGTATGCTGAAGTGTAATGGAGAAGGAAATGGAAACCCACTCCAGTGTTCTTGCCTGGAGAATCCCAGGGATGGGGTGTGGGGCATGGTGGGCTGCCATCTATGGGGTCGCACAGAGTCGGACACAACCGAAGCAACTTGGCAGCAGCAGCAGCAGCAGTGTAAAGAACTGATATAGGACAGAATATAAAAGAAAAAAACCCACTTCATAAAGATACTAAAGAGAAGGATTATCTTTTACCAGGTCTATTTAAGGAATTTTACAAACATTTATTCAAATCTTTCTGTAAGACAGGCACAGTACCAGGCAAGATAGCTACAGAGATGAATAAGAAATGGTTCATGCTCTTCCTCTGATAAATAATCTCCTTGCACAAGAGTCACATCAACCAAAACAAGACTGGTTGCAGTCTATGTTAGAAGTGAAAAATGCTTTATTAGTTTTGTATCGTTGAATGTATCTAAATTATTGAATGAGAGAATGCAATGAAAATATATTCATTTCTCTGGTACAAAACATTAATTTTTTCCAGGCATATTAGCAATGTGAAAACAGAATTGTCATTTCAATCTCTTATCCCATTCATAAATGCTTCAGAGGCCTTATTTCATTTCATCCACAAAGTATCTAGGAAGAAAAATACTGATCTTATTATCTCCATCTCAGAAATAGGGAAACTGGCACTCCATGAGTTAAGCACACCAAGCCTGCCACTTCTGTACCTGTAAAATCTTCATTCAAGGACAACTGATCATTGGTGAGGTTTATGAGCACTGGTGTGGCAGGACCAAACCTGTGGATCTCTCTGTCCCTCTCAGCATGACTCGTTCAGTTCAGTTCAGTTCAGTCACTCAGTCGTGTCGGACACTTTGCGACCCCATGAATCACAGCATGCCAGGCCTCCCTGTCCATCACCAACTCCCGGAGTTCACTCAAATTCATATCCATCGAGTCAGTGATGCCATCCAGCCATCTCATTCTCTGTCGTCCCCGTCTCCTCCTGCCCCCAATCCCTCCCAGCATCAGACTCTTTTCCAGTGAGTCAACTCATCGCATGAGTATTGGAGTTTCAGCTTTAGCATCAGTCACTCCAATGAACACCCAGGATTGATCTCCTTTAGAATGGACTGGTTGGACCTCCTTGCAGTCCAAGGGACTCTCAAGAGTCTTCTCCAACACCACAGTTCAAAAGCATCAATTCTTCGGCGATCAGCTTTCTTCACAGTCCAACTCTCACATCCATACATGACCACGGGAAAAACCATAGCCTTGACTAGCCTTGACTAGACTTTGTTGGCAAAGTAATGTCTCCTTTTCAATATACTATCTAGGTTGGTCATAACTTTCCTTCCAAGGAGTAAGCGTCTTTTAATTTCATGGCTACAATCAGCATCTGCAGTGATTTTGGAGCCCAAAAAAATAAAGTCTGACACTGTTTCCCCATCTATTTCCCATGAAGTGATGGGACCAGATGCCATGATCTTTGTTTTCTGAATGTTGAGCTTCAAGCCAACCTTTTCACTCTCCTCTTTCACTTTCATCAAGAGTATTTTGAGTTCCTCTTCACTTTCTGCCATAAGGGTGGTTAACAATACCAAATAGAGATTAGTAGTCATAGCCCCCTTCACTCAGAAGAGTTTTCCACTTTCTACTGAAAACTAAGTATAGGTAGCATACAATTGCTTACAGCAAATATGTCACAAAACACTGAGGCTACGTAGTTCATGTTAAAACTGCTGGCATTTCCAGGTGAAGGAAAACACTTAATCTACCTCCATACTCCAGTCCCCAGAAGACAAATGCACGCTATCACTCGGGGCTTCTCTGGACCATGGCAGTTACAGAGTCTATGACTCATCTTTCCCTGGAGGTTCTAATACAAACACCAGGGACCTAAAACAAAATTCAGGGGGTTCAAGTCTCCAGATGTTTCTTAACCTATATTACTCATTTTATCCCTAAATTCTAAGTTTTTATGAAACTTTGTTTTAATCCAGAGAAAAGAATAAGTCATTATTTAAGTGATTATTTAAGTCATAAACTCTGAGAAATGGTAATCAGAGGCCGTTAATGGCCTAACCCTTCAGCTAATGGAGGTTAACAGTCTAATAAACCATTTGTTAACTGCAGCAGTGGACAGACTGCAGTAGAACTACAGCTATTATATCTCTTTGATGAGTAATGGGGAGAAAGACACAGCCAGATGGGGACAGCATGTACAAGCACACCAAAAGGTGACTATAGAGAAAATAATATAGACAGGCCCTGTTACCTGTCACTAAAAGCTGGGCTTCCCTGATAGCTCAGTTGGTAAAGAATCTACTTGCACTGCAAGGTTCTCTGTACAACAAATGAGAAGAGGAAAGGAGTCACCATGGTATAAGTACATAGTGAATAATACTATGGGAAATGTTAATTAGTATTTTTTAAAAGTGCCCCAAACTAAGCCTGCCTGAAGCATTCAAATGTTTCCTCAGTAAAAATGGACATTGAATACTCTGATGGAAGTTTGGATCCGCTCAATCACTGGGCATGGAGAGAACTTTTCCTTTACAAGGAAATGTCTTTCCAAATGCAATTAAAATACTTCTCAAAAATATGTACTTTGAAGACTGAAAATTGGAATCATATGTCCCTGACAATTAGTGGACTTTTTAAAAAATAAGGACATTTTTAAAGTAAGAGAGAAGGCATTATCTTTCTAAATCAGAAAGTCAAGAACATGCAGTTTTGGACAGAATTATATTTAATGATGTGAAGTGGGGGGGGGGGGAGTAAAAATAAATGGTTTAAGTCAGATTTTTCTCACTATAGAAAAAAGTTTAGAGTTAGTCCATGTTGGTGGATGACTTCAGCTACATGAAGTCATCAGAGACTTTGGTTCCTTCTCTGACACCATCCCATCAGTTCCAGGATGTGCTGGAATAGAGGCATAAGCTACCCACTCCAGTATTCTTGGGTTTCCCTGGTGGCTCAGATGGTAAAGAATCTGCCTGCAATGTGGGAAACCTGGCTTCAATCCCTGGGTTGGGAAGATCCCCTGGAGGAGGGCATGGTAACGCACTCCTGTATTCTTGCCTGGAGAATCTCTGTGGACAGAGGAGCCTGGCAGGATACAGTCCATGACTGTGACCCAGTGACTAAGCACAGCACAGCATAATGACTTTACTCCGGGTTGTATGAGTCTCTCTAGTGAGTGATGAAACCTGAAGGTGGTTTGGGAGCCCCTGCAACTTGCAATTGGTCTCAGATATGAAGTAGGTTTTTCATGAACTGTGGACCCTCTAAACGGTTAAAACTCACACCCTTCATTTTGAGGTGCACTCCAGAAGTACCATATAACCTTTCCACTCACATTTCATTGGCCATAACCTAGAAATATGGACACACCTATCTGCAAAGAAGGCTGAGAAATACAGATTTTTGGTTAGGTATATTTCTACTCTTAATAAATCAGAAGTTCTATGATTTAGAAAGAGAAAAATGGTGCAACCCCACATTGTGATTCATATCTTCTGTAAAAACAGATATTCATACCCAGATATCTATAGTCAAGAAAGTTCTTCATTCCTACATACTAGATGATGAGCAAAACTGGGAGAACTAATGTTTTAAAGAAAATCAAGAATTTTCGACTTTATTGAAAGTAGTTTTCACGTCAAATTTCTCTTTTGCCATATAATTTCTATTCTTGCCACCAAGCATGATTACTTTGCCTTTTACTTGAAGTCAAATATATTATTCTTGGAATTTTCACAAAATAGAACCAACAGGGTGTCAGCTACATGCCAAGTGTGATGTGTTTGGTGTCATATAAGTCAAACTCCTCTATCAGGAATGTATTTCCATTTTATAGATAAGGAAACTCTGTCACATGCCAACAGCTAGCCCTCTGGGCTTTGATAGATGGGGATGAGGGTGTCCTATGTTGCTCCAAAGTTCAGGCTTTCCACAATGGTCCTAAGTCACTGCTTGATCAAATGGGAACTCCAAGGTTTTGCAACTTCAAGATGGATTCTATTTAGAGCAGATAATGGCCTCCCACTGCCTTGCTGGTCTGGGATGACACCACTCCAAGCTCCCTTTGCTGCCCAAGGAAAGAAAGGCTGAGTCCTAGATGAACTACCAGTAAAACTTAGACAGCTACACTTGCCCTCTGTGTCCTTTCGGCCACCCATTTTATGTCTGTCTCTTAAATTTAAAGCAGTTGGTGGTTCCCTTTCAGTCTAAGTTTCTTTACAATACTATAATGGTATTTCTGAAGTCTGCTGAGATGTCTCTGGATACCAATCCACTCACAGGGTCACCCCTACTGATTCGCGATGATTGGTTTTATCTGTCCCTGGGTTTCTCAGGTGGTCTATGGCACAGATATACCCTGCCCTAGCATTCTTTAAATTTCTACACAGCAATCAATTTGTAACAGGTACAGATTTCATCTAATGAACTCACACATAAGAAATGTAGCTCTCTTCACATTTATAAGGGCAAACTCAATTGATTTTATTATGGTTCTTTTCTTCAACATGCTGGAAACAAACCATCCCACCTCCTTTTTCCCAAGATGCCTCTGAGGTTAGGGGTTTATGTGCTTTTACAGGATGGGAGAGGTGGCAGAGGGCAGGCTTCCAGCCCTCTGTGTAAGCACCTGTGCACACAGCATCCAGGAGACATCCCATCTCGGTGTGGTTTTTGGTCATCCATCAGTGCAGATCACAGTCAGTCAGCCTCATCCTAACCCCAGAGTCTCATCAAGTCAGCTGCTCTCTACTGGCCACATCTGAGGATATCTTTTTTTCCTTCTGCCTCTTGCTCCAAGAAATGCTGTGATGATATCCCAAGCCTGTCCACTGAGATATTCCACATAGTCACTTCTCCAGCATGCTGAGCAACAGGAACTCCAAGGTTGTGCAGCTCCCATGGGCTCTGCCTGGCAGAGCACACAGGCCTTCTCTGTTCTCAAAGAAGGCTATCAACACCATTTCTACCTGGGGGTTATGGGAGAGTGCTACTTTTTTTCCCCATTTCCTCCTGGCCTCCCCTGGGGAAGAGTCCCACAGAAAGTGAAAGGGAAGTTGCTCAGTCATGTCCGACTCTTTGCAATTCCATGGACTGTAGCCTACCAGGCTTCTCCATCCGTGGGATTTTCCAGGCAAGAGCACCAGAGTGGGTTGCCTTTTCCTTCTCCAGGGCATCTTCCCGACCCAGGGATTGAACCCAGGTCTCCCGCATTGCGAACAGATGCTTTACCCTCTGAGCCACCAGGGAAGCCGGTACAAGAGTACTGCAGAGACAGACTCAAAGGAACCCACCAAGTGTGTATGCTTTTCTCCACCCCCTCTAGCCTGGGAAGCTTTTCCAGTCTTGGGATCCAAAAGAGACAGACAAAAGAGTGATCACACATCTTCCTATGCCCTAGGTGGCTTCACAGTCTGAACTTCCAAAAATGGAAACACCTTGACTATTTTTCTGCCATAATAACCTTTTTCTGGTTTATGAGTATATTACAGAAAGGCAGCGTACAGTGGTCTGAAAATGTCACCTTCAGATCAGCAGCATCAACATCACCTGAGAAGTTGATAGAATGCAGATTTTTCAGATCTCACTCCAGACTTGCTGACTAGAATATTCTGGGGGTGGAACCCGTCAATCCATGATTCAATGAGCCCTCCAGGTGACTGTGAGGCATACTCAGTTTTGACAAACACAGTACAAGGTGAACTTGGGAGCTGTGTGATCCCAGGAAAGTGTCTCAACATCTCTGAAAATGGAGATCATGCTTGTATTTACATCATGTTGAGGCTTTTGTAATGATCACATGTGCTAAATAAAAACATAGAGAACTGTGAACAGGGCCTGGCATACAGTAGATACTATAAAAGTAGGCATATTATTTATATCTTTTAACTGAAACTCAAATTACAGGCAGGGTTGGGGCAATAGAAAATGTCAGGGAAGGATGCTATTTCAAATATAGAAGCCCACAAAATTTAATGACGAAGGTCCATCTAGTCAAAGCTATGGTTTTTCCAGTGGTCATGTATGGATGTGAAATTGGAACATAAAGAAAGCTGAGTGCTGAAGAATTGATGCCTTCAAACTGTGGTTTCAGAGAAGACTCTTGAGAGTCCCCTGGACTGTAAGGAGATCAAACAAGTCAGTTCTAAAGACGATCAGTCATGGGTGTTCATTGGAAGGACTGATGCCGAAGCTAAAACTCCAATACTTGGGCCACCTGATGCAAAGAGCTGACTCACTGGAAAAGACCCAGTTGCTGGGAAAGACTGAAGGCAGGAGAAGGGGACGACAAAGGATGAGATGGGTGGGTGGCATCACTGACTCAATGGACATGAGTTTGAGCGAATTTGGGGAGGTAGTGAAGGACAGGGAGGCCTGGCGTGCTTCAGTCCACGGGGTGAAGAAGAGCGGGACATGACTGAGTGACTGAACAACAACAAAATAAATTTAAGGAAATTAAACTGTTTTCCTTCAATTCTTTTACATTCATTCTGTAATTCACATTTTGTATCAGTTGACACCGTCACTGCCTATTTTAATTAAAGACTTTGAACCACAAAAGGTTTTCTAAATTATTCAATACTTTTACCAAAAGAATGGAACAATTATGTGGAAACTAATTTTGATGAAAGTGAAAGTCATTCAGTCGTGTCCAACTCTTTGTGACCCCATGGACTTTGCCACTAGGCTCCTCTGTCCATAGAATTCTCCAGGCAAGAACACTGGAGTGGGTTGCATTTCCTTCTCCAGGGGATCTTCCTGGATTGAACCCAGGACTGAACCCAGGTCTCCTGCACTGCAGGCAGATTCTTTACCATCTGAACCACCATACTCTGTCCAACAGCCTCATCCACAAACAGATGATGACCAGAGTGATTGCTTACTAGTTTTACACTTTCAGATATTGTGCAAAAGATTCATCCACTGGTTTAGAACTTGAAAAGAGTTTTGAAATGCAAATTCTTTTTCTTCAGTAGGATTTGAAAGAATATTGTATACTGGCTGAGCTCACTATTAAATAAATTACCTATTGAAAGAAATTGCTCACTCAGTCTCATGAGGCGAATTTAATTCTTTATGGAATCCAAGGTCCCATTTAGTAATTTGGGTAATTTACTAAGCATTAGCTATTTACTCTCATTTCCAAAAAATACTAACCTCACTGGATTCATCAGCACACTTCTAGAGATGAGGTCAGCCACAGATTTGGAAACTAATACCTTCTGCAACTCTGTGAAGCTACCACCTATATGACTAATGACCCATCTCTTTTTCTAGAGGGAGTATTATTCTGGCTGGCGTCAACACTCTCTCCCAAAGTTTTCCACAAGGAAAGGGTAGCTCCATTAATGAAAAAAATCAAGAACAATTGATAACAGCTGGAAATCCTTGCCTTTACTACTTTCTTATAAAGACTATTCAAGAATGCATGAAACAGACAAAATTGCATAAGGATTAGCGACATTTTCTAAATCTTCCAAACATGTGCTTCACTTTGGCTGGCTTTCCCTTGCCAAATCCACAGTGAAGAATAGTCTCATACAAGCATCTTGTTGAAAACAGAAAAATACGTTTTTTAAAAATATATATATTTTCTATATATTAATAATATGAAACATCTGGGTATTTGAAATTATCACTATTTTGGCTAATCTTTCAGGCTTAATATTGGTGGTGCTTGGCATCATGGAAACATGACAACACTGAAATTAACACAGATTAAATAAAATCACAATAGTTTTAAGCTGGAGAGAGCCTTATTGATGAATCATCCCATCTAGCTCTTTCAATTTACATAGAGGAAAACTCAAGGTTGAATTCGTGTCCTACCCACAAGCTTAAATCCTTTTAAAAACACTATAGATTTACAAACACATGGGCTTAAATTTTCAGGTTTTGTGAACCTACTCTTTTCATAAGTAGGGATGCATCTGCGTTTTATAAGGACTCATCTGGTCACTGGGAGTTCTGAAACTAAGATCTCATCTCTTACTCAAAAAGGGATTACCAGGTAATAAAGGAAATGGAAAACACATCAAGTTGTAATACATGGTACTGCTTTAGTTGGAGGAAAGATCTCCTGGAGTTGAATGGCAGGACATCCTGCTTAAAGACAGGTAGATGAGAGATGGTAAAAGACCTTGAATGCTATGCCAAGAAAGATGTACCTTATCTATTAATAACAACAAGCATTGATGATTTGATTACGCATCACTGTACTAAGAGTTTTACCTACATTATTATGTGTCATCCTTATAATTACCACGTGAGGCAGGTTTCATCACTTTACCTTTTAACACGTGAACGAACTGAAACAATAAGAGGCCAGTGCATTACCCAAGGTGAAATGGACAAATGGCAAAATTGGGACTCAGAATTCTCCCAGTTCCCTTTTTGTTCTTGAGCACAGGAATGACATGATCAAGCTGTTCTTCTAGGAGATTAATTTGGCAACAGCACAGAGCATGCACTGTCTTTTTCCTGGCCCACAGCACAAGCAGGAATACTTAACTACTGTACGGTTTCTTTTAGCCGTTTAGAGATTTATGAGAAAGCCATTTCATACTTCTTAGATTTAACATGTTCACTTCTTTTCGCTTCAACATGTTTTTACAAGTCATGGGCTGTGACCTGACCATTTCCTTATTTTCACTCTCTTCCTCCTTTCCCTCCTTTATCTCTCAGTACAGCCAGTTTCTCTCCTGGGGACCATTATTGCTTTCCTAAGGCCGTGGGCAAAGACAAGGCTTCTCCCACCAGGCTAATCGTCAGAGGATACAGAAAAGGGAGACGGGAAAGGGAATGTGCTCAATATAATTACAGACAACAGCACACACAGTTTCCTCCATTACTTAAGGCTGAAATGTATCCATTCAGATGAATTAGTTTTGGGGGGGACCCACTAATAAATCCTAATATTTCTCAAAGAGAGACGACTTGAAATTTAAGTTATATTAAGCTGTTACTGAAGTTTATGCTAACTAAATGTGGGCTTCATAGCAATTCATCCCAGGAACAATCTGAAAACATAAATAATGTAACAAAGTAAATAAAACTCTGCACACCACCCCCACCACTGCCAACCCCACATAAGCCCCAGGTGGCATGGGAGTGGAGCAGGTGGGCCCCAGAGGGTATGCACGACTGGAAAAGGAGAGAGAAACCATTTCCTGCTCTCTCAGAACATTTGCTCTTTAATAAGCATGCCGAGGTTCTGCAAGGCACTTTCTGCAGGGACTGGATCCTCCATTGGAAATGTTGAAGGTTATCTCCAGAAGTCTTCCACGAACAAATGACTTGTCAAGTCCAGCCTGGGGAAGAAGATGAACTGAACAGCATGGAGGCCCAAGGCCATCTCAGAGGACAATGCCAGACCCAAAGGCACCTCCCCGCATATGCACGCAGCCCTCTTCACATGTCAGCTTGCCATCTGGCCTTCACACAGGTGAAAACACTTACTCGGGTGTGATTTCCCCCTTTATGCCCATTCACTGAACCCTCTGCTCAAAGGAGATGAGATGAGCCCAATTAGGTACGTAATGGATCTCTGTGTGCCGTTTTTCCAATCCAGACTGTCTGGGCTGCACAGACCATGTCTTAAAGTTTTGCAAAGTTTTCCAAGTAAAACTTCACAGAGCCACAGAAGGGACTGAAATTTTAAAAGACTGTTTATAGACTAAAATATATACCTGATAAAGCAGTTATCCTTTGCATTCCAGAAAGGAACCCCTGGAACCCTTCAGCACACGAAAAGCTAAAACCCCTGCCCCGGTGTTTCTTTGATGATAATCTAATTCTCAGACTTATGGCTTTCCCGGTGTACAAGGGAGAGGCTGTGAGCCCAGTCTCCCATCCCAGGCAATGAAGTGAGCAGGATCTGGGTCTTTCTTGACAGTCCCACTGTCTTTCCAGGAGCCAGCCCTTGTGCACTCGGCTGGATCTCCTTTACCAGAATTCTCTGTCCACTTCCCAGTGTTGCGAGAATCAAATGAGATGATCTACACTGGAGGTGCTCTAAATGACAAAACCTCCGAAAAACACAAGACCACTGTCTTTGAGGAATGAACGGAGGAAATCCCAATTCCTTCCAAATAATATTTCCCAAAGCAACCACTGTCTAAAGAAGGTGAGAGAGAGGGTATAGAATTAAAGATTGGAAGGATTATCATAAAGCAAGTGAAGAATCACAAAGTGTCACACTAAGCATCTCCACTGATAACATTAAATTTCACTCTTAACACCTTCCTCTGAAAGAGGGAAATGGAAGCACCAAGGGGGCAAGAGCCTTGTGAGTGTCACACGTTGGCCAAACTTAGGTTCAAACCCAGGGGTCGTGAATTTGGGTTCCAGGTGCATAACACTTGATAGGGAGCCAATTTTTCTATTTTTGGATTGACCAAATTTTTGATAACTGTAATGACTGTGATTGGAATGTGGTCTAAAAGCAGCAACCTTTTCACATGAGGTCAAACCTGCATCACTAGATTACCATTGCTGCTGCTGCTAAGTCTCTTCAGTCGTGTCCGACTCTGTGCGACCCCATAGATGGCAGCCCACCAGGCTTCCCCATCCCTGGGATTCTCCAGGCAAGAACACAGGAGTGGGCTGCCATTTCCTTCTCCAATACATGAAAGTTAAGTCGCTCAGTCATGTCCAACTCTGCAACACCATGGACTGTAGCCTACCAGGCTCCTCCATCCATGGGATTTTCCAGGCAAGAGTACTGGAGTGGGGTGACATTGTCTTCTCCAAGATTATCGTTAGTGTGTGGTTTACATTCTCCCAGCCCCAGATGCCCTGACCTCGGTGATCTCTTCCTCTCCTGTCTATTAAATTCTGAAAGACTCAGATAAAAACTGACCTTAAGAAATCCTCCCAGACAACTCCATTCTAAAACAACTCTGATCTTTCCCTCCTTGGAATCCTTAATACACTATCAGTTGATCACATCTATTCCTGGGGGACTTAAATGATATACATTTGAGAGCTGTTCCTGACACTGTTTCTGGGGATTGGGCTTCGGTGTTTAGAAAGATCAACACCTCTTCCAAAACAGGCTGAATATTTTTTTTGTACTCCCTTAGAAGGACAACCAGTAACGCTGAAGAAGCCGAAGTTGACAGTTCTATGAAGACCTACAAGACCTTTTAGAACTAACACCCAAAAAGATGTCCTTTTCATTATAGGGGACTGGAATGCAAAAGTAGGAAATTAAGAAACACCTCAAGTAACAAGCAAATTTGGCCTTGGAGCACGCAATGAGGCAGGGCAAAGGCTAATAGAGCTTTGCCAAGAGAATGCACTGGTCATAGCAAACACCCTCTTCCAACAACACAAGAGAAGACTCTACATATGGACATCACCAGATGGTCAACACCAAAATCAGACTGATTATATTCCTTGCAGCCAAAGATGGAGAAGCTGTATACAGTCAGCAAAAACAAGACCGGGAGCTGACTGTGGCTCAGATCATGAACTCTTTATTGCCAAATTCAGACTTAAATTGAAGAAAGTAGGGAAAACCACTAGACCATTCAGATAGGACTTAAATCAAATCCCTTATGATTATACAGTGGAAGTGACAAATAGATTTAAGGGACTAGATCTGATAGATAGAGTGCCTGATGAACTCTGGATGGAGGTTCGTGACATTGTACAGGAGACAGGGACCAAGACCATCCCCATGGAAAAGAAATGCAAAAAAGCAAAATGGCTGTCTGAGGAGGCCATACAAATAGCTGTGAAAAGAAGAGAGGCAAAAGGCAAAGGAGAAAAGGAAAGATATAAGCATCTGAATGCAGAGTTCCAAAGAATAGCAAGGAGAGATAAGAAAGCCTTCCTCAGTGATCAATGTAAAGAAATAGAGGAAAACAACAGAATAGGAAAAACAAGAGATCTCTTCAAGAACATTAGGGATTCCAAGGGAACATTTCATGCAAAGATGGGCTCGATAAAGGACAGAAATGGTATGGACCTAACAGAAGCAGAAGATATTAAGAAGAGGTGGCAAGAATACACAGAAGAACTGTACAAAAAAGATCTTCACAACCAAGATAATCACGATGGCGTCATCACTCACCTAGAGCCAGACATCTTGGAATGTGAAGTCAAGTGGGCCTTAGAAAGCATCACTATGAACAAAGCTAGTGGAGGTGATGGAATTCCAGTGGAGCTATTTCAAATCTTGAAAGATGATGCTGTGAAAGTGCTGCACTCAATATGCCAGCAAATTTGGAAAACTCAGCAGTGGCCACAGGACTGGAAGAGGTCAGTCTTCATTCCAATCCCAAAGAAAGGGAATGCCAAAGAATGCTCAAACTACCACACAATTGCACTCATCTCACATGCTGGAAAAGTCATGCTCACAATTCTCCAAGCCAGGCTTCAGCAATATGTGAACCGTGAGCTTCCAGATGTTCAAGCTGGTTTTAGAAAAGGCAGAGGCACCAGAGATCAAATTGCCAACATCCGCTGGATCATGGAGAAAGCAAGAGAATTCCAAAAAGCGTCTGTTTCTGCTTCATTGACTATGCCAAAGCCTTTGACTGTGTGGATCACAATAAACTGTGGAAAATTCTGAAAGAGATGGGAATACCAGACCACCTGACCTGCCTCTTGAGAAACCTATATGCAGGTCAGGAAGCAACAGTTAGAATTGGACATGGAACAACAGACTGGTTCCAAATAGGAAAAGGAGTACATTAAGGTTGTATATTATCACCCTGCTAATTTAACTTCTATGCAGAGTACATCATGAGGAACGCTGGGCTGAAAGGAGCACAAGCTGGAATCAAGATTGCTGGGAGAAATATCAATAACCTCAGATATGCAGATGACACTACCCTTATGGCAGAAAGTGAAGAGGAACTCAAAAGCCTCTTGATGAAAGTGAAAGAAGAGAGTGAAAAGGTTGGCTTTAAGCTCAACATTCAGAAAACAAAGATTATGGCATCTGTTCCCATCATTTCATGGGAAATAGATGAGGAAACAGTGGAAACAGTGTCAGAGTTTGTTTTTTAGGGCTACAAAATCACTGCGGATGCTGATTGCAGCCAGGAAATTAAAAGACACTTACTCCTTGGAAGGAAAGTTATGACCAGCCTAGATAGTATATTGAAAAGCAGAGACATTACTTTGTCAACAAAGGTCCGTCTAGTCAAGGCTGTGGTTTTTCCAGTGGTCATGTATGGATGTGAGAGTTGGACTATGAAGAAAGCTGATTGCCAAAGAATTGATGCTTTTGAACTGTGGTTTTGGAGAAGACTCTTGAGAGTCCCTTGGACTGCAAGGAGATCCAACCAGTCCATTCTAGAGGAGATCAATCCTGGGTGTTCATTGGAAGGACTGATGCTAAAACTGAAATTCCAATACTTTGGCCACCTCATGTGATGAGTTGACTCACTGGAAAAGACTCTGATGCTGGGAGGGATTGGGGGTTGGAGGAGAAGGGGATGACAGAGAATGAGATGGCTGGATGGCATCACCGACTCGATGGACATGAGTTTGAGTGAACTCCAGGAGTTGGTGATGGACAGGGAGGCCTGGCGTGCTGTGATTCATGGGGTCGCAAAGAGTCGGACACGACTGAGCGACTGAACTGAACTGAAGAAGGACAGTATGCTATTCTCTGCCTAAAGATATTTACGGAGCGTTTACAATGGGCCAGGCATGGTACTAAACATTGAGTACGTGCTAAGCATTTCATATGATTTACTTCATTGGATTTCCCCTAGCAGGTACAGTTTTTATACCCATTTTCCAGAGATGGAAGCTGAGGTTCAGGGACTACAGTAGCTTGCCCAAGTTTGCTCACCTAGTAGAGAACAGAGCTGGAATTAAAACTGCATACATCTGACTCTAGAGCTGATTTCCCATCCCTTGGGT
Organism: Moschus berezovskii; assembly: GCF_049115385.1. NCBI lineage: Eukaryota > Metazoa > Chordata > Mammalia > Artiodactyla > Moschidae > Moschus > Moschus berezovskii. The sequence goes on from NC_142468.1 coordinate 10,124,503, forward strand.
AGTACCACCCCTTCATAGCACAGGCAGTTTTCAATGACCTTAACAGACCAAATCCAGGGTCCACAAAATTCAAGACAATACACAAAACTCTGAGTTTAAACTTGGTTCCAGTTTCAAACTATGCCTTAGGATTTGGAATTTAACACACTGTGCTCCTTTTGAACAGCTTGTTCCTTCAATGGGCTTCTGATATAACATGATGGAGTTTTCTATACTTGGATTGGGCATCACTGGATTTTATAGTCCCTACAAGTTTTACACTGTGAAATTTTGAATCTAGTATCAGTGTGTCTTAGAGTCTCCTCTAATTAATGCTAAACCTAGCCACAACTATGCTAGGACTCTCTGGTGTATACCTAATGAGAAAAACTTTTGTTAGTATTGACCCATCACTTAAAGCTCTTTCATCATCCTATGGATTTCCAAGAAACATTAGGCTAGTCTCACCCGAAGGCATATTTCTTGAGCATGACTGCCAATATCACAGACACACATACAAATCAGAAAAGATTGGGGATGTTATTAACAACAGGATAATTAATATTAAAAATATAGAAGAACAAAAGAGGACAAGGATTATGTGAATGTACAGTGACAGCAGAAAAAGAAAGAACAAGTGACCAGAGATGCCAGACTGTGAAAATGAGTGTCAGAAGTGGGGAATATAAAACTTTACACCATCATAATTCATGACATCTACACTGTTATAGTAGCGCTTGGAGACTTAACTGAAATCAGCCAGATGTAGCATATATTTGGGACCAGTACTAAAATACCTCATTTTCCTTCTCACATTTCTCATTTCTCCAAAATAATTATACAAACTATATTGCAAAGCCCAAAAGGGAAATTCAACTGTTATGAAGAAAACATGGAAAACCTTACACAAGAAAAATATGTTTAAATGTCTTTCTCCTCTTCTTTCCCTAGTTTCTCATCTATTTTAATTAAAACCCGCCATTTAGGGGACAAGTGATTTCATATCCTAAGAAACACAAACAAAATTTACCCTTTTCACAATGTTTTCTAGTCTTTCGTTGAATTATTTCATGCTGGTCAAAAGAAAAATATTTTATAAAATCAATCAAACTAAGATGAAACAAACTGAATGATTTTAAATGGACGTTTTTACTCGAAGTTGTTTCCCCACTGTAGAACACTGTATTGACATATGTTCTTTCACTTTCAGTTACACACACCCACAAACACAAGCACACATACAGTCATTTGTACCAATATCTTCCTGAACAGCAGAAAGTCAAAAAGAATCTTTCATATCTTGTCAATCAGTACTCTTTCAATAGAACCACCTGTATGGAGGCCTTTATCTTTCTTCAGTCCAACTCTCAACCCATTATTTTATATATATCTTTCCATGCATGAGATGCATGCAGTATATTTCATCTCCTTTGGCCATCTTTGTGTTTAGAATAAATCAGAGAAAACAGTATTCTAAATGAAGCAGCAGTTTGTAGCATGATTGTAAAAAATATACATATGGCAAGATTTCTATTACTGCTAAAAGATAAAATATTCAGGATACATCATTTTTCTCTTCAAATCACCCCCACTGAATATAAAAATATCTACCTATATTTATCCATTTGTGTAGCAGTACTTTCCCACACAGTTGTGAAGAGAAATTATACCAGCCCAAGAACTTCTGGGATACTCCTGGAAAATTACACACATGGAGCACTTGATCTTTTCCAGGAATTTTCAGGAGTACAGTCTCATTTGGTTTTTATCACAGTCCTATAAGGATGGGAGAGTCAGAATTATTCCCATTTTAGAGATGAGAAAATCTAATGTATTAAGTCCTTGCTTAACATCAGAGTTGAGCAGAAAATCCTGAACTCTCACACCCTTAATCAGTTATCTGTGTACTATAGTAATATGCTTTTTCTTTCATTATTTCAAAATTATCCACTTACAAAGATGCTCATTGTAAATATACTGTGGTTTTAAATTCTATATATAAGGATAGAAACATAAATCCTTTCATACCTCTAGAATGCTAGATTCTGGTAATATCTACAACAACATTTATGAAATGTTTACACTTTAGTTACATATGTCCATATCTTCAAGAGTAAAAGTTAGCAAACTACAGCCTATAAGTCAAATGTGGTCTGCCATCTGTGTTTTGTTGTTGTTATTTTTAACAGCCTGCAAGTTAAGAATGACTTTTTAAATTTTTAAATATTTGAAAAACATCAAAAAAAAAGAACATTAATCACAAATGTGTATTATATGAAATTCAAATTTCAGGGCCCACTGGAACACAGACACACTCATTCATTCACACATTATTTTTGCCTTTGTTACCAATTGAGTAGTCACAACAAAGATCAAATGGCTCAAAAGCCAAAAATATGTATCATCTGACCATTACAGAAGATGACTGTCATGCTTATTATAGATTAAATGCTTTTTTATTTCTAACAACTTTATCTTTTTTTGACCACGGAACAAGAGAATACCCAAAACTAGAACACCCTCCATGCAACACTCACAAGTATTTCCATCTTTAGAAAGGGAGGTGAAAACTGAGAGACTTTTCTGGACATATGATTATCTTACTAGAAATCATGGTGAATTTTATATGACATAGGAATCACATTTTGGGTAATTCAGAAGGCTCCAGAACCGTTATGTAGAGAGGGAAGTACAAGATGGCACCATAGTCATACCTCAGTACACACAAGGGGATTGGTCCCAGGACTCAAATCTGCAAATGCTCAAGTCTCTTATACAAAATGGCATAGTGTTTGCATATAACCTTCGTACATCTTCCCATATACTTTAAATCATCTCTAAATTACATATAATACCTAATACAATATAAATTCTACATAAATAGTTGCCATTGCAGGAAAAAGTCAAATTTTGCTTTTTGGAATTTTCTGGAACCTTATTTTCAAATATGGCTTCAAATATTTTCAAAAATCCTCATTTGAATATGTGAATGCAGAAGGGTAAGTGCATAGGACATTTTAACAGGCTGTACCTGGGAGCTCCTACCCAGCTCTTTGGAGCAGCAGGATTGAAACACCTTCCAAAATAGAGTGAGAAGTCCCCCCAGTCCCTAATGTCTAAGAGAGGATGTTCTGAGGGAGAGACACTTGCACGTCTCTCTCCCCAAACCTGTTAAAACGACAAAACATCTACAAGCCACTGGACCCAATTACTTTTGGACATGGGCCCACCGCAAGTCACAGCATATAACAAATTAAAATTTCAGGCCATCGTCTCAAACTTCTGGCCAACACACCTGTTAAAGATACGATGGCAAACTGCCATGTTTTGCAGCAGTCAGAAGTTCAGTGTCATGTAAAAGACTTTTGTCCCCAGTGCTGAGATAATGAGCTTGTTCCTTCTTGATGATTTATGGGATGCAGATGAGAAACTGGCTGATTGAGGCTCTGGAAGATGAAAGTTTTCTGCTCTTGGCAGTCGTACCGGTACTCTGGAGAATGTGGTTTAACTGCTGCAGTTCCATTACTGCCATTCGAAAAAGCCGAATAACAAATTATGCCAGGTGAATATAAATAATACTTACTTCACTCAATTTGTTTGGTTGGAAAGCACTCTCAACTTCTTTGTTACACCAAACTATAGAATTCCAATAGTTACTGACAAGCTCCAGGGTCTTTTCTGTCCAGCAGAACCAGCTGGTCCCTAAATTGCTACCCTCTTTCAGTCTTAAACTCTTATAATACACTTATATTTAGGCTTCTATATTTGTTTCCTGTTAGGTATAAGCCTAACTTTTTCTCCTACCTCTTTAATTAACTCAGTAAACAATTTAACTGTGCTAGAGTCTGAAAGAATTTCACGGTACCCATCTTATACATTTGAGGTTAATGAGTATCATCTAATAGACTTTTTGTTTCAAATCAGTACTAAGTCACTGGAAAAGACTCTGATGCTGGGAAGGATTGGGGGCGGGAGGAAAAGGGGACAACAGAGAATGAGATGGCTGGATGGCATCACCGACTTGATGGACATAAGTTTGAGTGAACTCCGGGAGTTGGTGATGGACAGGGAGGCCTGGCGTGCTGTGATTCATGGGGTCGCAAAGAGTCGGACACGACTGAGCGACTGAACTGAACTGAAACCCTCTTATCTAATAACATAACCAGCAGTCCCAAGAGGCTATTTAAACTTAAATTTGAATTGAGTAAAATTAAAGAAAATTTTAAATTTACTGCTTTGGTCACACCAGCAGATTTCAAGGGCTCAAAGACTCCATGTGGTCAGAAATGAGTATATTGAACAGTGCAGATGTATCACCAGCAAAGCCCATTAACAATACCCAGAAAATAAAAGTAGAAGCTGGGTAATAAAATAAAGTCTAGCCTTTAGTTTTCCTTGGAGCTCAGTCTAGTTTCACTTGCTCGTAGGGTGCAGTGGTCAGAGGCCTTGAACTTGGCGCTTCAGACCAGGGTTCCCAGTGGCAAACAGCTAGGCCTATGGCTTCAGCTCTGGACGGTGGGCAGAAGCTGAGCCCAGGGCTGCCATTCAAGATGGCGGCAGAGAGCAGGACCTGAGATCTGAACGCTGAACCTCACGAGAACTCCACCCTCCACGTGCCCCTCCCTGCTGCTGAGTTCCCCACAAAGCAGCCTCCCCACGGCTTCTCAGGGCCTGCCTGTGCCCCAGTGCTGAAGCTCACATCTTTCCATTCTTTGATCAAAGAACAGAGCTTGCCTGGGACTTCCTCGGTGATCCAGTGGCTAAGACTCCACACTCCCTGAGGCAGGAGGCCTCGATTCATCCCTGGTTAGGGAACTGGATTCCATCTGCCACAGTGAAGAGTTAATAAGCAGCAAATAAGGACCCTGCATTGCCACAACAAAGACAGAAGATCACACGTGTTGCAATTAAGACCCGGCACAGCCAAATAAATAAATACAAATAATAAATGAATATTAAAAAACAAAGGCTTTCCTTTCCTTTTCTTCTGAAACAAACTCCATCTCAGTCTATTGGCTCTAATGACATCACACAGGAGAACCTTTCTTGGGGCCAGACTCCTAACAGTCAGTAACAGGTTAAGAATATTTCCATCATTTCAGAAAGCTCTACTGGTTAACTCAGCTCTCTATTTTAACTCATAAAGGTAAAACTATCCTTTAGTTCTACTTTTATTCGCCACTTACTCTTACAGTCTAAAGAAGTAAAAAGTAAAAAATAGAATGCAACTAATATTTTTTGAGTATCTGCCGTGTACTAAGTGTGGTTTCTTGGTTCACCCAAATAATTTCATTTAATTCTCCTCGAATAATGTAAAAGTTCCCTTATGTCCTGGTCTGCTTTCTAACCAGCTCCACAGCCATCTCAACACGATTTTTTTTGTCATTGAACACTTACTGAGCACCTACAATGTTCCTAGAATAGTTTTAGAAGTTGTCATTTCCCTGGGGCTGCCTCTAGGAAGCTTACTGTCTCCACTCTTGATCACTGTGCTTTTCTTGGGAATTCTCCAACAGCTCCTCCTGTCAGGATGAATGTAATCCACTTTCTCTCCAAGTATCTTTCCACAGCTTTTCTTGAGCAGCATAGAGTTTCCTTCCCAAACCTGCCTCCCCCTCATCGCACATTTACTCCCTCTGCCAAAAATGCAAGGATGATCTAAATATCCCCATCCTTTGAACAATGACATTGGGAAGTTATCAGTTTGCCTGTGTTTATCAAAAGATGGGGTTTCCCAGGTGGCCCAGTGCTAAAGACTCTGCCTGCCAATGCAAGAGATGCAGGTTCCATCCCTGGGTCAGGAAGATCCCTTGGAATGGCAACCCGCTCCAGTATTCTTGCCTGGAACATTCCACAGAGACAGGAGCCTGTGGGTTACAGTCCATGAGGTTGCTAAAGAGTCGAACATGACTGAGCGAATGAGCAGGCACGCATGCAGTAAAAGGCAATCACTACATTCATTGCTTTGAGAAAGTCAAGTTATCTTATTTGAACACTAAATATATATTAAAGGTTGTCGCAACTCAGCTTCAACCAGTCTTCAAAGGCAATATTTTATTAGAAATACATTGACTCCTTCATACAAATTCAATGCGAAGTGAACCAGAAACTGTAGCAAATGAAAGATAGCCACAAATTCTTTGACATTCCTCACAACCAAAGGTGGAATGTACTCTTCTCCTTGGACCTGGGCTAGCATGCACCTGATTTAGTCAACAGAGAAAAGTGTTAAGTCATGCTCTGCTGGTTCTCAGCCTTTAAGAGAGCAGGCAGCCTCAACCATGGTCTCCCTCAGTAGATGGATCACCATGCTAAGAATTCTGATGACTTTCTAGAAATCCACATTGGGAAGTCCTGCAACAAAACTACAGAGAGGGAGTTCAGCCTTCCATGTGCCCCTGCAAGATACCAGGCACATACGTGATGCCATCATGGACCCAAGTCACTGCCAGGTGGAGCAGCACAGCCCAGCCAAGTCCAGCTAAACTCCTGTCCCAGAAAATCATGACATAATAAAAAGGCTGTTGTGTAAGCCATCGCATTTTGGAATACTGTGTTATCAATGATGGATAACTAGAGCTTAAGGTAACAGATTAGCTGCTAAAACTGGCTGCCTCATTTGAACACGTTTCAAGATGGTCCCCAAAAAGAATCATGAGGAGTTGGGAAACAGCCAGACATATTTTATGGAGAGAGTGAGTCAAATAAAGCATAGGATGCTACTCAGTTCAGTTCAGTTCAGTTCAGTCGCTCAGTTGTGTCCGACTCTCCGCAACCCCATGAATCACAGCATGCCAGGCCTCCCTGTCCATCACCAACTCCCGGAGTTCACTCAAACTCATGTCCTCAGAGTCGGTGATGCCATCCAGACAACTCATTCTCGGTCGTCCCCTTCTCCTCCCGCCCCCAACCTTTCCCAGCATCAGAGTCTTTTCCAGTGAGTCAACTCGTCGCATGAGCTGGCCAAAGTATTGGAGTTTCAGCTTTAGCATCAGTCCTTCCAATGAACACCCAGGATCAATCTCCCTTAGAATGGACTGGTTGGATCTCCTTGCGGTACAAGGGACTCTCAAGAGTCTTCTCCAACACCACAGTTCAAAAGCATCAATTCTTCGGTGATCGGCTTTCTTCACAGTTCAACTCTCACATCCATACATGACCACGGGAAAAACCATAGCCTTGACTAGACGGACCTTTGTTGGCAAAGTAATGCTCTGCTTTTTAATATATTATCAAGGTTGGTCATAACTTTCCTTCCAAGGAGTAAGCGTCTTTTAATTTCATGGCTGCAATCAGCATCCGCAATGATTTTGGAGCCCAAATAAATAAAGTCTGACACTGTTTCCACTGTTCTTCTATTTCCCATACTAGAGAGACAAAAATGTTGTGAGTGAGGAAAGAAAAAGAAAGTCCCACTCATTCCCCTGGATGCTCTGACCCAGTTGTCTACCTGTACTTTATCCAACTTCTAAGAAATAACCCCTTATTGGTATTTTTGTTTTACTTGATTGTCTCCCTTCTAGGCTGTAAGTTTCCTAAAGTCAGGGATCTCTTGTCTGGATGTGTCCCCAGCATCTAAAGAAAATAGTATCAAGGTGTTATGACAGCACTCCATTTCTCATCCAGCCCTGCTTCTCACAATTTAGCCTTGGATGACTTAACCTCCATGTACCTCAGTTTGGCCATTTAAAAGATGAGGCTAAGAGTATGGTACCTACCTCATAAGAGTATGGTGCCTACTAAGTATATGACAAAATATTGTGCTTCATGGGTGAATTAAAATTCCTGATAATCTTGCCCTAGGCTATCCCTTGTGGACTTAGAAGACCCAACAAGGGTACCCACGTGTGCACCAAAGATCACTAGAAGGGACCTCAGAGACCAGACTAGACAGGTTCCTCAAAGACCAGGCTTTCCAGAAAAGCACCCTGTGATGCTATTTGGAGATCACCCATCCAGTGCTTTTCCAGCTACAGCCATCTCATATTAGGAGATGACTCAGAGTGGCTCCAAACTGTTATTGGACTTGGAGCCTTTGGGAAGGTGGGGACAGGAATGGCTTTTCAGTCCTCAGGCTGGAGAGTACTAGCCCAGCTTCAAAAACTGGTCCCTGATATGGCCTCTGCTGGCCCAAGACCCAGTTTCCACAGGGTGTAATAGGTGCAAATGCGGTTCATTAACCAGAAGACCTGGCGCGTGGTTGAGAAACAAATGTTGGACCCCTGAGGCTGCACACACATGGTTCTGTTGAGCTGGAGGTGGATTCTGGTGGGCAGATGGCAGGAGCTGAAGCTGCTGAAGCTCAGTGACCTTTGCTGGGGTCTCAGTAAGATGAGGCTGAGCTGGGCTCATAGAAAAAGAGACTCAGCAAGTCACAGGGAAGGTCAAACAGGACCCTGACAGCCGTAACAGCTCAACCAGTTTCTAGATGAGGGAGGAGAAGAAAAGTTTTAAAAGCCTACTGGGGAGTGAGAATAGCATAGGGTTTGGGAATACAGGTTCTGGAGTCCATATGCTCAAGTTGGTATCCCAGATCCATTGCCTTCTTGAGCAATCTAGTTAGTTTCTCTAAGCCCTTTTTCCCCATTTGGAAAGGGGACACAGAAATAGTCCCTGACTCAGAAGTGTTGTGACGATTCAAAGAGATAGTTGAGGACACACTATTTCTTAATGACTCCATTTAAAATACCCTCTTGCCTTCCTCCTCCTTTTTCCCGTTGTGTTGAATATCCTGTGACATTTTTAAATGTGTGTATATATGAACATATGTGTGAGTGTGTGTATAAAATATGTACAGTTTATTCTTTGTTTCTCTCTACTGCAGTGCAAGATTAAAGAAAACAAGTATATTTGTTTCATTTTTTGATGCATCCTTCATTCTTAGAAAGGTGCCTGGTGCATAGTAGGTTCATGGTAAATATTTTTTGAATGAGTGACTGAACAGAGGTAAAAGGCCTGGCTCAGTAAACACTCAATAGCTACCACTATTACTTGTGTATTCCTGCCTAAATGGTGTTCCCAGAAGTTTCCTGTTCCCATAATGCTAAGTCCACTCCTTCCTTGCAGCATTTCTCCCATTTTGTCCATATTATAACTTCTGTAATTGTATCTGCTACCAGGAGAAAAGTAGAGCAATTCAAATATGAGCTTCAGTGGCTAACGACCAGGCCAGTATGTGCATAAGTTGGGAGGACAGGCTGTTTAATCAGACATCAGCTTAAATACCCAGCTCTGCCTATTATACAGAGTGAGTAAGTCAAAGAAAAGCACTGATACAGCACACTAACGCATACATATGGAATTTAGAGAGAGATGGTCACGACGACCCTGTATACGAGACAGCAAAAGAGACACAGACGTATAGAACAGTCTTTTGGACTCTGTGGGAGAGGGCGAGGGTGGGATGAGTTGAGAGAATAGCATTCACACATGTATATTATCATATGTGAAATAGATCACCAGTCCAGGTTCGAGGCATGAGACAGGGCACTCAGGGCTGGTGCACTGGGATGACACTGCAGGATGGGGTGGGGAGGGGGGTTCAGATGGGGGACACATGTACACCCGGGGCAGATTCATGTCAATGTATGGCAAAACCAATACAATAATGTAAAGTAATTAGCCTCCAATTAAAAGAAATAAATTCATAAAAATAAAACTAAATAAATAAATACCCAGCTCTGCCATGTACTGGGTACCCATGGCAGTTACTGTCGTGAAACTGAAGCTTCCTCATCAGTTTGCTGAGTGTCATAGTAGATCTGCTCTCACGGATTTGTTCTGAGGAGTAAATAAGATACTACTTTAACACTGCTCAACACAGTGCCCACCACACACAATAAACAGGAAGGAAACATCAGCTATGACTACTCCCTGCCTTCTTAGTGGTATTTTTGCACAGTGCCTTTGCACAAAGCATCCAGAAAAGCAAACAGTCTCTGAACAAATGCATCTCAGACTTAACCTGAAACCACCCGGCCCTCACTCAGTTTGTTCTCTCACTCCGCCCTGCCTCGCCCTCTGTTCCAGTCCTCCAAGCCAACCAAGTTCCAGTCTCCACTGCAGACTGACCACGTACCTCCTCTTGATGCCCTGTTCCCATTCGTGAGCCAAAGCTGTCATTCCTACAGCGGTCTGGCGGGGCCACAGGCCACTATTCAAGCTGGTTCTCCTCTGGCTTGTCAGAGGTCAGGCCAAGCTACAAAGAAAGAGAATAGATGCCAAGGACCTGCTGCATTTTAACGCTTATTTCCTGGCCCACATTTATGCTGAGGGACAACAATTACAACAATATGACCTTGCATAACAAATGGGTCTGTCAAGCTAGGCCTTGCAAAATGGCTTGTTTGAGTTCACGCTTAACTTGTGATCTTCCAACACACAGTTGTGACACACACACCAGCTCACCATACACATTTGTCAAAATGGGAAAGACAGGCATTCACTCACTCAGTTATTGTTTCATTTGTTTCTCTGTCCAGCAATCATTTGCTCAGTGCTAGGTTAAGGCTACTGAATAAAACATAGCTTGCCCTTTGAAGGAGCTTACAGAATAGGGGGTAAAGGCTACAGAAAAGGTCAGTGTTCTACATAGAACGGACTGAACCCAAAGACTGCTAGTTCATTCTGGAAAGCTGAGTGAATGTCTTAGCTCAGGTTGCTGAAACAAAATAGCATAACCTGGGTGACTTATGGGCTTCTCTGGTGCCTCAGACAGTAAGGAATCCACTTGCAATGCAGGAGACCCAGGTTCAATCCCTGGGGCCAGAAGATCCCTTGGAGAAGGGAAAAGCTACCCACTCTAGTGTTCTTGCTTGGAGAATTCAATGGACAAAAGAGCCTTACAGTCCATGGGGGTAACAAAGACTTGCACATGACTGAATGACTAACACACATAACTTTGGACCTCCCTGGTGGCTCAGACTATAAAGAATCTACCTGCAGAGCAGGAGAAACAGTTTGCATCCCTGGGTGGGGAAGATCCCCTGGAGAAGGGAACGGCAACCCACCCCAGTACTCTTATGTGTTAGTTGCTTAGTCAGTCCTGTCCGACTCTTTGCGAGCCCATGGATTGTAGCCCACCAGGCTCCTCTGTCTATGGAATCCTCCAGGCAAGCACACTGGAGTGGGTAGCAATTCCCTCCTCCAGGATCTTCTGACCCAAGGATGGAACCCAGGTCTCCAGCATTGCAGGCAGATTATTTACCATCTGATATGCCAGGGAAGCCCAAAGATGCGAGAAATAAATATCCATTGTCCAATCTTCTTATAAAAAACAGAAACTTATTTCTCACAATTCTGGGAGGCTGGCAAGTCTAAGATCAAAGGGGCAGCAGATTTGGTGTCTGGTGAGAGCCTGCTTGTCTGAGAGCCAGTTTGTCTGTCTGTCCTCTCATGGCAGAAACAAGAGAGCATTCTGGGGTCTCTTTTATAAGGGCACCAGTCCCATTCAAGTGGACTGTGCCATCAGGAGCTTATCAATTCCCAGGGCCCTATCTCCTCATACCATTACATTATGGGTTAGAATTTCAACATGTGAACTTGGGGGGTTCACAAACATTCAGTCTATAGCAACTCATAACTCAAGCAAGGATTTGGAGAATTGGAAGAAATACGACATTTTATGTTTCCCTCAACCATCAGTGTAATTGTTTCATTTTAGGCTCCCCCTGCCAGGTCAAATTTGAAGTCTACTCTATGTATGAGGACGACTGTGTTCTATCATCACTCACTCTACCTGATGGGAGACATCCAGGTGGTCTTATCTACTTTAGGGTTGGGCAGTGTCTTGACTTTGCATTGCTGCTGTAACAGATGGCCACAGACTTAGAATCTTATGACAACACAACACAAATTTAGGATCTTACATTTATAGTGGTCAGGAGTTTGAAATGAGCTAAAATTAAGGTGTCAGTAAGGCTCTCTTTCCTTTCTGAAGCTTAGAGGAAACAATGATTTCTTGTCTTCCAGCTTCTAGTGGCCATCTGTGTTCCTTGACTTGCTACTCCCTTCCAACTGAAAAGCAGATGAGGCTCGTTCCCATCACATCACTCTGGTTCTGACTTATCTGCCTCCTCTTTCACTTTTAAAAAACCCTGTGATTACACTGGACCCGCCTGATAATCCAGGAAAATCTTATTATGCTAAGATCAGCACATTAGCAACTTTAATTCTATCTGCAACCTTAATTCCCTTTTGCCACCCATCATAACACATTCACTCAATGGACATGAGTTTGAGCAAACACTGGGAGACAGCAAAGAACAGGGTGTGCTGCAGTCCATGGGGACTCAGGGAGGCAGACCTGAGTAAGCAACTGAACAGCAACATAACACATTCATCGGTTCTAGGAATCAGGACGTGGACATCTTTGGGGGGGGCGCTTACCTGTCTATCACATCTCTGGGGGCTTTGCCATCCACTGTTATGATCACACTAAATATTCAGTATGAAGAAGTGGAATACTTCTTAGAGTCCCAAGCCATTGAAGGCAGATAGTTGTTCACATGGGTGGGTTTGGATGTAGTACTGAGTTTCAGTACTCAACTTCAGCCAACACTTTGCTACCAGTCAGTCTTAAAGGAAATCAACCCTGAATGTTCACTGGAAGGACTGATGCTGAAACTACAATACCTTGGCCACCTGATGTGAAGAGCTGACTCCTTGGAAAAGACCTTGATGCTGGGGTAGATTGAGGGCAGGAGGAGAAGGGGACGACAGAGGATGAGGTGGTTGGATGGCATCACTGACTCAATGGATATGAGTTTGAGCAAGCTCCGGGAGACAGTGAAGGACAGGGAAGCCTGGCATCCTGCAGTCCACGAGGTCGCAAAGAGTCAGACACAACCGAGTGACTGAACAACACCAGCAACCAGTTGACGGTGCTCATCAGAAACTCACAAGGGCAAGTGTGACTCGGATTCCACACAGCTCCCTGGAAGTTCCAGACGCTGAATAATCATCAGTCTTAAGATCTTTCTATTTCAAATGGCCATTCCTCCCTGTCTCTCCATTTCCTCTCCAGTCTATTTTGTATTTGTCTCCAACTGGAAAATCTTCATGGAAATAAAAATGTGTTATTCTTACTGACATTATCACCTTGTGAAATGGTTACTCAGACCCAAAAGTCTTGGAATCATTCTCGAGTTTTTTTTTCCTAGCACCCCCCATATGAAATCCTCCAGTAATTCTTGTTAGTTCTACTTTTTCAATGTATACATAACCTAAGTTCTTATCATCACCTCCACCACACCCACTCCCCTGCCATCCCCACCATCTTATGCCAGTTCTATTCTAACAGCCTCCTCCACTGGCTTTCCTGGGGAAGAGCTCAGAGTAAGCCAAGCCCAAAATATGCCACTTTGACATAAGGAGTCATTTAAGCTGAAGACATTTAAGAAGAAGTAACCATAAGAAAACTCTTGGTCCACCCCCGCTTTACTAGAAAAGGCAGGATGAGTTTTAATCACTGGAAAAAACTCTAGATTCCTATCAACCAAAGGCACGACGATCTACATAAGGTCGAACAGTCTACATAACAAACCTCATTAAAACAATATTTATCTTTTATAAGCTCCCCCCTAATGTTTACCGTCCCACAATTTGCCACCCCTAGAAGCTCAAAGTCCCTTTCTTTTATCTTGTCACTTCTCAGCAAACTTATTATTCATTTGTTAAGATGCTATATATGCCCAAGTTTTAGCCACCCCTTTGAGTTACTCATCACTGAGTTATCCCATGTATATATGTGATGCACCCAATAAACTTCTGTTTGTTTGTCTCTTACTAATCTGTCTTTCATCAGTTTAATTTACAGGGTCCCAGCTAATGAACCTAAGATGACTAGAAGAAAGAAAAAAAAGAACTTTTTCCTCTCCTACATCTACTGTCTCTCTTTCCTCTAGGATGTTCTCAACCCTGAAGCCAAAGTGATATTTTTAAAGTAAAAAGCACATAGTACCACTCTTCTGAAATGAATTCTTCAATGGTTTTCTATCTTACTTAATATCCACAATCTATACCGTGGCTCACAAGGCTCCAAACAGTCTGGTCTGAATAACCTTCCTTCCTCCTAAATTGGGCTTCCCGGGTGGCTCAGACTGTAAAGAGTCTGCCTGCAATGCAGGAGACCTGGGTTCGACCCCTGATTTGGGAAGATCCTCTAGAGAAGGAAACGGCAACCCACTCTACTATTCCTGCCTGGAGAATCCCATACATGGAGGAGACGGGTGGGCTACAGGATATGGGGTCGCAAGGAGGTCACACGACTGAGATTAACAACGCTCTTCCTAAATTAGGGCATTTTCCACATACTAATCTCCTTCCCAGGCAGCTCTTTCTCCAGGGCTTCCTAGAGCCAGTTTCTTCACATTATTCAAGGTGCAATTTCAAGGTAGGGTCACAGGATAAAGGGCTTCTCTGGTAGCTCAGAGAGTAAAGAATCTGCCTGCAATGCAAAAGACGTGAGTTTGCTCCCTGGATCTGGAAGATCCCCTGGAGAAAGGAACAGCAACCCACTCCAGTATTCTTGCCTGAAGAATTCCATGGACAGAGGAAGCTGGTGGGCTAAAGTCCACGGGTTTGCAAAGAGTCAGATATGACTGAGCAACTTTCACTTACAAGGTAAAAGAGAAGCCATATAGGTACACTTTAATTCCAGTTAACCACAAATAATACACATACTGACCATATGTATTTTAATTTGCCAAATCTGGCAATACTGTTTAAACGACATTTTAAATCACTAAGATTAGAGTATCTAAATACTCTCGCCAACATGGTTTTACTATTAGCATTATCATTATTGCTATTGCACTTTTATGGATTACTTATTAGTTTCTGTTTATCATCTGTCTACCCAGGTAGAATGGAAGCTCCATGAGGTAGGTTGTTGTTCAGTCACTCAGTCATGTCCGACTCTTTACGACCCCGAGGACTGCAGCACGCCAGGCCTCCCTGTCCATCATCAACTTCCGGAGTTTACTCAAACTCATGTCCATTGAGTCCGTGATGCCATCCAACCATCTCGTCCTCTGTCGTTCCCTTCTCCTCCCGCCTTCAATCTTTCCTGACATCAGGGACCATGATTTAATCACAGCATATCTCTAGAATCAGAACTCTGAGTATAACTGAGGATTTGCACAAATTATTTGCTGAAGAAATAAATGGATAGATAGCTGCTTTTCTCTGACATTTGTGTTCTGACTGTATGGTGCCCTCCCTCGTCCCCTCAGGGAGAGTATAGATGTCAGGGCTGAGATACAGAAGACACCAGAAATCTGACTACCCGGAAGATAGTTTAAAAAAGAAAATGCCCCAAATGATGCTTCAGACTATGTTCCTGTCACGTGTGTGTAGGCAGGTTCAGTTAAGTTCAGTTCAGTCTCTCAGTCGTGTCCGACTCTTTGCGACCCCATGAATCACAGCACACCAGGCCTCCCTATCTATCACCAACTCCCGGAGTTCACTCAAACTCATGTCCATCGAGTCAGTGATGCCATCCAGCCATCTCATTCTCTGTCGTCCCCTTCTCCTCCCGCCCCCAATCCCTCCCAGCATCAGAGTCTTTTCCAGTGAGTCAACTCGTCACATAAGGTGGCCAAAGTATTGGAGTTTCAGCGTTAGCATCAGTCCTTCCAATGAACACCCAGGATTGATCTCCTTTAGAATGGACTGGTTGGATCTCTTTGCAGTCCAAGGGACTCTGAGGAGTCTTCTCCAGCACCACAGTTCAAAAGCATCAATTCTTCGGCGATCAGCTTTCTTCACAGTCCAACTCTCACATCCATACATGACCACGGGAAAAACCATAGCCTTGACTAGACTGACCCTTGTTGGAAAAGTAATGTCTCTGCTTTTTAATGTGCTATCTAGGTTGGTCATAACTTTCCTTCCAAGGAGTAAGCGTCTTTTAATTTCCTGGCTGCAATCAGCATCTGCAGTGATTTTTGAGCCCACAAAAATAAAGTCTGACACTGCTTCCACTGTTGTGGTTAGCACTGACCAAACACCACAGGCTCTCAGTCAGTGTCAGACCCTCTGCCCCAGGATCACCGACACCGTAAATGGCATTTGCTTTTCTGTCTGTGAGGGATGGGGGTCAGCTAGCACAGGCCCCTGCAGATATCCATTTGCCTTTAATGGTCTGGGCACTTAGGAAGGGAGAGGCTCACTTTTCCACTGCTGCTTTGCCTGTTAATTTACACATATAACTTTAAATCAGGTCCTTCTTCCCGCCTAGCTGATAATTACCATATTTGACAGTTGCTAGTCCTCAGCAATGCCTGAAACTTGTGAATAATTTAGGAAGGCTGGGTTATTCCATAATCAAGACAACCTAATAAAAGTGAGATCTGGGCTGTAGCATCAGCAGCTCCTTGCAGAAAATGACAGCATAAAATAAAGGCGGTGAGAGGCACATTCAGAAGCAGAAGCATTACCCCACCACTTTCTGCAATGTGCTTACTGCTGGATATACTGTCTTCCTGATACACATATCACAAGAGCTTCAAGTACCAGCTTGACACATGAGCAACAAGAATAAGCAGGAAAAGCACCAGTCCCATATCCTGAATTTTATGAAGTCTTTACTCCCAACAGGTTGGGTCCTTGTCCTCCAAATCTGTATACCATGCTGTTTGGTTTGGAAAATATGATCACTGTTCACCTGCTCAATTATCAAAATTGTATTAAGTACTCACTGTTTGTTAAATACTATGCTAGTGCCATGTGCCTGCTCAGTTGTGTCTGACTCTTTGCGACCCCATGGACTGTAGCCTACCAGTCTCCTCTGTCCATGGAATTTTCCAGGCAAGAATACTCGAGTCGGTTGCCATTTCCTACTCCAGGGGATCTTCCTGACCCAGGGATCAAACCTGCATCTCCTAGACTGACAGGCAGATTCTTTACCACTGCGTCACCTGGGAAGCTCTATTTTACAAGTCACCAGGATAAAAAGATTTTTTTAAAAGGTTACAGTTCCAAGCAGGACACACAGAAGTCTATTGATAGACGCTATTGATAGAAGTGGATATCATGCAAACAATGCCAAAAGTATAATTATCCATTGTAATAAGTTCTTTGAAGAAAAACGTAAAAATGAGATGAGACCTCAGGATGCGGAAAACTGATTTGGATTAGTGGGAAAAGAGAGGGCTAGTGTCAGGGAAAGTTTCTTTGAGGAAATGAAAGAACAGATTCAAAGAATGAGTGAAAATTAGGTAAGGAGTAGAAGAAAGCCTTCAAACTAACACATGAAACCTCAGTGACAGGCGAGAGGATACAGCCTTTGAGAAACTCAGTGAAATCCAAGATGGCAGGACTCTAATGAGCCAGGCCAAGAGTGGCAGAGAAGCAGGGGTAGGAGGAGATGGGACAGACTGGAAGAGGGCAGGAGGGCTTGCTGGCCTCCAGGACAGGATTGCATTCTAAGTGCAAAGGGAAGCCATCCTAGTCTGAAGCAGATGAGAAGATTAGATTCATATTTTTGAAAGTTTCCTCTGGATTTTGAAAGAAGACTATCTTGGAGACGGCTCTTCAAAGTGAGATGAGGGTTCGAATATCCATCAGGGTGAAGTAAGTCAGAAAGAAAAACACCAATACAGTATACTAATGCATATATATGGAATTTAGAAAGATGGTAACGATGACCCTATACGCGAGACAGCAAAAGAGACATAGATGTAAAGAACAGACTTTTGGACTCTGTGGGAGAAGGTGAGGGTGTGATATTTGAGAGAATAGCACTGAAACATGTAAATTATCATATATGTAACAGATCGCCAGTCCAGGTTCGATGCATGAGACAGGGTGCTCAGGGCTGGTGCACTGGGATGACCCTGAGGGATGGGATGGGGAGGGAGGTGGGACGGGGTTCAGGATGGGGGACACATGTACACCCAGGGTGGATTCATGTCAATGTGTGGCAAAAACCACTGCCAAAAAAAAAAAAAAGATCCATCAGGGAGTTAGGAAAGAAATAGAATACTGATACCCTGCAATTTAAACTTCTGCTTCTATGTGTGTTTTATAATGCACGGAAATAATGGTGCAGCACTACTGTGTGTGTGTTAGTCGCTCAGTCATGTCTGACTGTGTGCAACCCCATGGACTGTAGCCCACCAGGCTCCTCTGTCCATGGGATTCTCCAGGCAAGAATGCTGGAGTGGGTTGCCATGCCCTTCTCCAGGGGATCTTCCTGACCCAGGGATCGAAGCTGGATCTCCATCACTGCAGGCACATTCTTTACCGTTTGAGCCACCCAGCAAGCCCCTACAAGTGCAGCACTACAAGTATAACTAAACAAATATATACTGAAGGTATATACTTACCGTAGATGCTGAGACTGTGGGATTAAAAACAAAGTCTGATGACCAATGGCTTAGGCAAGTTAGAAGTCCATACAGAAAAATATAGACGGGTTTTGAGATGATTCCTGTGCATGCATGTGTGTTCAGTCACTTCAGTTGTGTTCGACTCTTTGTGACCCTATGGATTACAGCCTTCCAGTCTCCTCTGCTCATGGGACTCTCCAGGCAAGAATATTGGAATGCGTTGTCATTTCTTACTCCAGGGGATCTTCCCAACCCAGGGATGAAACTTGCATCTCTTATGTCTCCTGCATTGGCAGGTGGGTTCTTTAACACTAGCGCCCACAAGTCCATGGTACCTGTAGGAGAAGAGAGAGAGAAAAAAAAATCTTTCTTCTACCCTCTTAGATTCATTGACCCCTGCAAATGACATTGACAAAAGTCAGATTAATAGGAGGAAAGGCATATGAATTTTATTTGATGATAATATTTTAATTTTTACATGCAGGGAGGCTTTCATAGAAAAGAAATCTAGGCCCAAGAATCAGACCCAGGGTGATTCTATGTCATTTTAGCCAAGAGCAATAAATTTGAGAAAAAGTAACAGGACAAAGGGAAAGGGGCTTGAATTCTAGGAGCAGAATTTGTGGGAAGGTAAATATCTCTGGAGGAAACCAATGAAAGACAAGGGTTATTTGAGTAAGACCTGTTTATGCAGACCCATCTCAGTATTTGCAAGCTCTCCCCAGTGATAAGAGATATTCTCTTCCTGGCATGGGAGGGAGGAATTAGAACACTTAAATTCTGTTTTTAAGCAGCTGGGGTGGACAAAGAGCTCTTTCTGCATTTGTTGCTGAATTGCCTTCAATTTAAAGTAATTCTTATGCCAAAAGGACAGATTTTGGAATGGCGTGTTATGATCCCCTTTATACCCATACCACCTCTCACCCTGGAAGATGCCACACAGAGCTGCCCAGGTGGGAAAAACCAAAACCCTAAATTATAAACAGGCATCCACAATGAGTGTCATCCCAGGACTCTGGATCTTGGAGTCACACTGTAGACATCCTTTGCTTTCTCTGCCTTACATATTTCAGCATGTCTCACCTGTGTCTTCAGACGTGGTCCATCATGGGATGCTTAATAATGTCTCAGCTTCTCCAGGGAAGGATTATTTCTATCAAAGTGCTCCCATGGGCCCATGAAGTAAATTCTTCACATCTCCTATAGATTACATTTTAAGTTCTATTACCTCAAGTACACCCTGTAAATTTGATAAAAATTCATCCAGACATTTTCTTGAGTTGTGACAATGGTCAAACACAATCTAAATTGCCACTGTCCACCTCCCTCCTGACCCTAGACCCTGACAAGAAAGCCCATGAAGAAAGACGGGCTGAATAAAGTCTTTTTAGCTTTCAAGATTCATGTTGCATTCCTTGCTGTGACGTCATCCCCCAAAAGACTAAGGCTTGGGCGGTCTGCACCACCATCTTCTCGAGTTGATCAGCATCCACTAACCAGAAATTAACCAAAAAGTCAGGCACAACTTCCAGTGGAATTGTGAAATTGGCTGGGGCTCTGGCGTGCCTGGAAACAACCGAGAAATTTCACTGTCTTTAACCTCAGTCTGGAGAAGGCAATGGCAAGCCACTCCAGTACTATTGCCTAGAAAATCCCATGGATGGAGGAGCCTGGTAGGCTGCAGTCCGTGGGGTCGCTAAGGGTCGGACACGACTGAGCGACTTCACTTTCACTTTTCACTTTCACACATTGGAGAAGGAAATGGCAACCCACTCCAGTGTTCTTGCCTGGAGAATCCCAGGGACGGGGGACCCTGGTGGGCTTCCGTCTATGGGGTCACACAGAGTCGGACACAACTGAAGTGACTCAGCAGCAGCAGCAACCTCAGTCTGCATAACGAAGCTGATGCTGGCTGTTCAGCATAAGGGAAAGATGTTCAGACTACCACCCACACCTGGGATGCTCAATGAAACACAGATAGGCAGAGCTCTGAATCCTGGGAGTCAGGATGAAGGAGGAATTCACCCTCCTCCGCCTGCTCCCACAGTGCTGAGGGCAGCCAGCCAGGGACACAGGTGTGCAGCTCATTAAGAAGAGAATTAAGCCCAACGGGATCAGCAACAACCGTGTGAAGAATGCTCCACACAGTGTAGACGCTCTCTTCCCGCTTTGACCTTGGAAAGGGAGTCAGGAGGAAAATGCTGCCTCCCTCATTCACCTGTTCTCCACTCTGATCCCCTCAGCAAAAGGGGGAACTGCTTTAACTCTGGATCTGCAGCAGGAGGCCCCGAGATACAGCTGTTTTCAATAATATATTGACGGAAATACCTGCAGAGCGCATAGAGAATATCGAGAACTGTCCTGAGGGCCGGGGAAGAGAATGAAAACAGCAGAAAGCCTGCATTCCAAAGGAATCCCAAATACATGGAAACGACTAAAACACCATTTTTCTCTTAACATTGTTTTCAAGTAATAAAGCCTCCATGGCTAAATTTCTCTCTCCCACCCACCCCAATTCTCATAAAGCATGAGCATGAAATGGGGGCCTTAGCAAAGTCAGAGGTCACTTCATGCCACAGATGTCTGCGGCTGCCATCAAACAACAGATTCTAGAAATAAATGCCCACTGCCTCATATCTACTCTATAGCTGTGTTTTCAAGAAGGTGGGCTCAGAGAGTTTATAGTCTAGAGTAGAGAACAAAATATGGTCCAGAGCCTCCTCCGGGCTGGAGACTGCTGGCTACTGCTTGTCTCCTCACATGGCATTGAGCAGAGACTGGAAGCAAGCTCTCTCATGCACTAATCCCACCCGAGAAACCTTCATACCCTCCAACCCCCTCAGTTCAGTTCAGTTCAGTCGCTCAGTCGTGTCCGACTCTTTGCGACCCCATGGATCACAGCACACCAGGCCTCCCTATCCATCACCAACTCCCGGAGTTCACTCAAACTCATGTCCACAGAGTCGGTGATGCCATCCAGCCATCTCATTCTCTGTCGTCCCCGTCTCCTCCCGCCCCCAATCCTTCCCAGTATCAGAGTCTTTTCCAGTGAGTCAACTCATCGCATGAGGTGGCCAAAGTATTGCAGCTTCAGCTTTAGCATCAGTCCTACTCAGCTAATCTTAATTACTTCCAAAAGGCATCCACCTCCAAATACAATCACATTGGGGGCACAAGATTTCAACATATGAATTTTCGGGGACACAAACATATTAAAAAGCAGAGATATCACTTTGCCAACAAAGGTCCATACAGTCAAAGCTGTATGGTTTTTACAGTAGTCATGTACAGATGTGAGAGTTGGACCATAAAGAAGGCTGAGCACTGAAGAACTGCTGCTTTTAAACTTTGGTGCTAGAGAAGACTCTTGAGAGTCCCTTGCACAGCAAGGAGGTCAAACCATTCAGTCCTAAAAGAAATCAACCCTGAATATTCATTGGAATGACTGATGCTGATGCTCCAGTGCTTGTCAACCTGATGTGAACAGCTGACTCATTGAAAAAGACCCTGATACTGAGAAAGACTGAGGGCAGGAGAAGGGGGCAAGAGGATGAGATGGTTGGATGGCATCCATCCATGACATGGGTTTGAGCAAATTCTGGGAATAGTGAAGGACAGGGAAGCCTGCTGTGCTGCAGTCCACGGGGTGGCAAAGAGTTGGACATGACTGAGTGATTGAACAACAAATATTCAATCCATCACAGACTATTAAGAAGGGCTTATGTACAGGGAGTTTATGGTCTTCCCTGGTGGCTCAGATGATAAAGAATCCATCTGCAGTGTGGGAGACCTGGGTTCCATCCCTGGGCTAGGAAGATCCCCTGGAGGAGAGCATGGCAACCCACTCTAGCATTCTCGCCTGGAGAATCCCCATGGACATAGGAACCTGGAGGCCTATAGTTCGTGGGGTCACAAAGAGTCAGACATGGCTACGAGACTAAGAATTGCACTGCATTTGCAGGTTCAGGCTGAGTCACGGGCTGGAGGGAAGGAGGGAATCTTAAGCAAAATTTGGTTAACACACATGTTGTTTCTATTGATGAATGGAGACAAAAGAGTTCAGTTAATCATTTACAAGGTGAAGGATGGGAATTTGGAGGGTCTGATCATGGCATCTTGTCCCATCACTTCATGGGAAATAGATGGGGAAACAGTGGAAGCAGTGTCCCTTTATTTTTTTGGGCTCCAAAATCAATGCAGATGCTGATTGCAGCCAGGAAATTAAAAGATGCTTATTCCTTGGAAGGAAAGTTATGATCAACCTAGATAGTATATTAAAAAGCAGAGACAATATTTTGCCAACAAAGGTCTGTCTAGTCAAGGCTATGGTTTTTCCAGTGGTCATGCATAGATGTGAGAGTTGGACTGTGAAGAAAGCTGATCACCGAAGAATCGTTGCTTTTGAACTGTGGTGCTGGAGAAGACTCTTGAGAGTCCCTTGGGCTGCAAGGAGATCCAACCAGGCCATTCTAAAGGAGGTCAATCCTGGGTGTTCATTGGAAGGACTGATGCTAAAGCTGAAACTCCAATACTTTGGCCACCTCATGCGACGAGTTGACTCACTGGAAAAGACTCTGATGCTGGGAGGGATTGGGGGCAGGAGGAGAAGCAGATGACAGAGAATGAGATGGCTGGATGGCATCACTGACTCGATGGACATTAGTCTGAGTGAAGTCCGGGAGTTGGTGATGGACAGGGAGGCCTGGTGTGCTGTGATTCATGGGGTCGCAAAGAGTCGGACACGACTGAGTGACTGAACTGAACTGAACTGAACTGCACCTGGCCTTATCATGGATAAACAAGGTGGAGTATTCATGAGTTTTATCTAAGTTACATGAGAAAGACAGTTTCTCTGCAATAAATCATTTCCAGAACACAAAGAGTAGGGAGAATTTCTTAATCTCTATTCTTTCCTGGGAGCATAGGGCTCAGATAGAACTTGACATTGTCAGAAAGGATAACTATAGGGGTCACAAGGCTGTTTTGTGTCCACCTCTTTGTGACCCCCACAGAGACAGGCTCCCTGTTCATGGAATTCTCCAGGCAAGACTAATGGAGTGGACTGAACCCAGGTCTCCTGCATTGCAGGCAGATTTTTACCATCTGAGACACCAAGTAAGCCCTGTTTAAAATCAGATTGTCCTAGAAATATACAGCTTGACCAGAATCTCTTAACATGTTTGGACATGGTATTTCGGCTCTTAAGTAATTTAACATTTCCTTTTTTACAGAAATGTAAATCATAAGAGCCCTTCCAGGGTGCCCTTAGAATACTGTATTAACCCAACGAAGGCCGCAATTTAAGTATATTAGAGTACAAAAAGTAACTGTCATGGTACAGAAACCTCTCATTTATGCCTAGTTTGTTAAGTATCTATTTTTCAGTTCAGTCGCTCAGTCGTGTCTAACTCTTTGCGATCCCGTGGACTGCAGCACACCAGGCCTCCCTGTCCATCACCAATTCCCAGAGTTTACTCATACTCATGTTCATTGAGTCAGTGATGCCATCCAACCATCTCATCCTCTGTCATCCCCTTCTCCTCCTGCCCTCAATCTTTCCCAGCTTCAGGGTCTTTTCAAATGAGTCAGCTCTTCGCATCCGGTGCTCAAAATATTGGAGTTTCAGCTACAGCATCAGTCCTTCCAATGAACACCCAGGACTGATCTCCTTTAGGAAGGACTGGTTGGATCTCCTTGCAGTTCAAGGGACTCTCAAGAGTCTTCTCCCACACCACAGTTCAAAAGCATCAATTCTTCGGCAATCAGCTTTCTTTATAGTCCAACTCTCACATCCATACATGACCACTGGAAAAACCATAGCCTTGACTAAATGGACCTTTGTTGGCAAAGTAATGTCTCTGCTTTTAAGTGACTACAATGAACAGTCTGCTTATTACCTACATATTTTTGCTGACAAATTCCACCACCACTAAATTCTCTAAACCCAAATGTATTTCAGTAAAATCTAGTTTAAACAACTAGTTCAAGTAGTCCTACAACAAATGTATTATTTACACTCGAAGGGCACGTTGTCAAAGAAAGCCAGTCCCCTTTCCCCATTGCCATATGTCGATCTGGGTTGGCCCTACATGCGCAGCACCAAGAGCTATCTCTTAGCTCCTGGGTGAAACAATTCAGATATTTAGAAAACTCCTGTTAGAGAATATCACAGTCCAAGAGGCATAGGGAGCAACACAAGAAATTAAAGTGATAAAAAATTAATTACAACTTAATCCCTAAAATGCTTTTCAACCTATACACACAATGTACTGAGCTAACATAATGAGCAGTATACATTTAGATAATCCATTTTTAAATATTACTTCTAAACTGTAATCTGCTTCAATTATGGAACAAGAATAAAGCACCATTTAGCGTGTAACAATGCAAGGGTGAACTGGCTGAGTCACATATTAAAAAAGCAACTCCCCCCACCCCCCGCCCCCCCCCCCCCCCCCACACACACACACAGCTAAATGCTTTGGAAGGGCCCTCCTGCCTCTTCACTTACCCTCTAATTATGTTTCTCCTTCTGCTCTCTCCACCTACCATCCAGAATTATTTCAAAGGAAATAAAGCTCTTATTTACTAGTTGCCAGAGTGTTAACTGTGTCTAATGGTTTTAACACAAGAGCTGCCAACCTTTAATTGTGTTCCTTGAAGTCTATGAACACCTTGCTTCCTTTTGTCCATTTCTCCTCCTACCCTTAAATTCTCTGACGATTCCAGTAAACTTGTCTCCCTCTGCTAAAATCAGCACCTCTGTTTCCAGTGAACCTGTGTTGGGGTGACCAGGGAGATTGGTGGATGAAACCAGTTAGTCTCTGCCACTGACCAGAGACTAACCGCTTCAGAAAGGTGCCTTATTAATCCCGATCCCCTCCGCATTATCACCACTGGAGGCCAAATTTTCCTTCTACCCTCTTAGGGTTTAATGGCTGGGCTTGAGAATTAAACTGGCCTAAGAGAGATTAACAGAAGAAAAACTTACAGATTTATATGAATTTTACGTGACACAGGAGCCCTCAATGAGAAACAAAGACCAAAGAAGCGGTAAACCTAAATGCTGTTATACTAGATTGAGCAAAGAAAGGCAACTGTGGAAAAGAAACTAATATTCTGGGTGTCTAAACCAAGAGAAGAATGGTTTCAACAAGCTCTGTTTAGACAGAATTCTCTCAGCTCTGACTCCCCTACTGAAGCTTTTATTTTTTCCTCTTGGTACAGGGAAAACATCTCTCACATGGGAGTTTGCAGAAAGAAAAGGGAAGCGTGCCCTTCTTACACCTGCTGTTTTGCAAGTGTCTTTAGCTCAAAATAATTCTTAAGCCAAAGTAGCATATTTTTGGGTGTATATTCTGCCTAACCACCCAATATGGTACCTGATACACCATAGATTCACAGTCAATATTTCGGAAGTGGATGGGGAGTGAGAAAGCAAGGAAGGAAGGGAAGCAGGAAGGAGATATTACTTCTCATTAAGAGTGCAGAGAGCTCCCACCCTCTTGAGGGGAATTTACCGAAGAGGACAAGTACAAGGCAGGCAAACAGTAGGAAGCAAAGACGTATATGGGAAGAGAGCTCACCTACATTCCCTGCTTTCCTTCAGCTCCATATACGTTTGCCCTTTCAAGGAGGAACCAAGGAGAGATATGTGAGGGTTGTGTCTTCGAGGACACAAAACAAAGTCAACTCTGGAAGCTTCTGCTGCCAAGCTGGCTTAAAAATTAATTGCTCTCTCTTAAACAAGTTCAGGGTCCATTAGGGCAGTGATGCGGTAAGAGCCTCAGGCTCCCTTCTCCGGACTCGAGTGCCACGTCGTCCATCATCTGGCCGGGGACAACACAGGAGTAAACGGATCCAGGGCACAGCATTTGTGAGTCACAAACACTGGAAACCGCCTACAGGTCACAGTGTGGCTTTACTTCCATTCTGCATAATTTTTCTGAGAAGGCAGGGGGTAATCAGTAATTACTTAGACTACAATGGCCAGAGTTAATTGTTCCTCTTCCAACTGTGTCAAAAAAACACCAAGGGAATAGAGCCTGTAAATGGGCTTTGTGTGGCAGGAGGCAGAAAATAACACTTAGCACTTTACTTAGAGGAGGTTTTTTTCAAAACACTTGACCGTTTGCTAATGCATTATACCCACCGCATAACCCTTCTGAGATTTGGTCAGGTCTTTCTGCTAATCCTTCAAGTCTGTCTGAAAGGAAGCAAACGAGGGGAAGCGTGTGGTGAGGCGGCTTTGTCACTGAGTTTCAGCGCTGAGTGAGCTGCACCTGTCAGACAACCCCAGGTCAGCAGAGAAGCCGCACTGCAGGGCGCCAAGGTGGCGAGACGCCGTCCACAGCTAAGCCTACAAAGGCAGGTGTCACTACTGTCCTTTGTGGGTCACCTATGAATTTTTGAGGATTAAGCATTCAGTTCCTCCCTTACCCTCCAGCTCCAAAAATAGTTAACAAATTCTGGGGCACCTCCTAGGTTTCTTGTCAGAAAAATTAATTATTCGAAAGAAAATGTGGAAAACAAACTCAGATGTAGGAATTAACATATGCCATTGTAGATACAGATTTGTTCAAACATATTATATGATTCTAGGGTCTGGATATATATATAAACTTGTACGCGTGCACACACACACACACACACACACACACACACACACACACCACTTCTAAATCATGACACGCTGATCTAGCAATCCAAGCTACAAAGTTAAAAATACAAGCCATATCTCTCCAATATATCCCTGTGCAAAAAAAAAAAAGAAAAAATCTTTCCAGTTCTAATTGCATCAGGACCTCAGTAAAGGATTACTTTCTCTTTATAACACTCTATGGCTTCAACCTTTAAATAACTTATTTAAGAGATGCATTCCTGTCACAAGCATGAAGTTCTTATTAATATCTTGTACTTTTCTAATTGCAGACATTTCTATTTAGACTGCGTCCAGTCCTTGAAATGTCGAGGGCTCATCCCCTGCAAACTGAAAGTGTCAGGATGGATACGGAGTGGGGCTTAGGGGGCATGATGTGATGAAAGGAAGTGCTGTTAAAGAGAGAAAACACCACCCCTATTCCTGCTAGGGAAATGTCAGCTATCTAAGCCTGGAATGGCTCTTCCTGAATACTATGCTTAATATTAATGTTTTTGTTGTTGTTCTAGGAAATCAAAGAGGAACAGAAGGTAGAAATATCTACATATATCAATAGAAGCAGATTTGAAACATCTCTTTGAAAAGGTAAAGGTAATGCCATGACGAGGGAGACACATTAAATTTTTTAAATCTGACTACACAATCACAAGTCTTGAAAGATGATGCTGTGAAAGTGCTGCACTCAATATGCCAGCAGATTTGGAAAACTCAGCAGTGGCCACAGGACTGGAAAAGGTCAGTCTTCATTCCAATCCCAAAGAAAGGCAATGCCAAAGAATGCTCAAACTACCGCACAATTGCACTCATCTCACACGCTAGTAAAGTCATGCTCAAAATTCTCCAAGCCAGGCTTCAGCAGTATGTAAACCGTGAACTCCCAGATGTTCAAGCAGGTTTTAGAAAAGGCAGAGGCACCAGAGATCAAATTGCCAACATCCGCTGGATCATGGAGAAAGCAAGAGAGTTTCAGAAAAACATCTATTTCTGCTTCATTGACTATGCCAAAGCCTTTGACTGTGTGGATCACAATAAACTGTGGAACATTCTGAAAGAGATGGGAATCCCAGACCACCTGACCTGCCTCTTGAGAAACCTGTATGCAGGTCAGGAAGCAACAGTTAGAACCGGTCATGGAACAACAGACTGGTTCCAAATAGGAAAAGGAGTGCGTCAAGGTTGTATATTGTCACCTTGCTTATTTAACTTATATGCAGAGTGCATCATGAGGAACGCTGGGCTTGAAGAAGCACAAGCTGGAATCAAGATTGCTGGGAGAAATATCAATAACCTCAGATATGCAGATGACACTACCCTTATGGCAGAAAGTGAAGAGGAACTCAAAAGCCTCTTGATGAAAGTGAAAGAGGAGAGTGAAAAGGTTGGCTTGAAGCTCAACATTCAGAAAACAAAGATCATGGCATCTGGTCCCATCACTTCATGGGAAATAGATGGAAAAACAGTGGAAACAGTGTCAGACTTTGTATTTTTGGGCTCCAAAATCACTGCAGATGCTGATTGCAGCCATGAAATTAAAAGACGCTTACTCCTTGGAAGGAAAGTTATGACCAACCTTGATAGTATATTAAAAAGCAGAGACATTACTTTGCCGACCAAGGTCCGTCTAGTCAAGGCAATGGTTTTTCCCGTGGTCATGTATGGATGTGAGAGTTGGACTGTGAAGAAAGCTGATCGCCGAAGAATCGATGCTTTTGAACTGTGGTGTTGGAGAAGACTCTTGAGAGTCCCTTATACTGCAAGGAGATCCAACCAGTCCATTCTAAAGGAGATCAATCCTGGATGTTCATTGGAGGGACTGATGCTAAAGCTGAAACTCCAATACTTTGGCCACCTCATGAGACGAGTTGACTCACTGGAAAAGACTCTGATGCTGGGAAAGGTTGGGGGCGGGAGGAGAAGGGGACGACGGAGAATGAGATGGCTGGATGGCATCACCGACTCTGTGGACATGAGTTTGAGTGTACTCCGGGAGTTGGTGATGGACAGGGAGGCCTGGCGTGCTGTGATTCATGGGGTCGCGGAGAGTCGGACACGACTGAGCGACTGAACTGAACTGAACTGAACTGAACACAATCACAAATGATTCTGATACTAAACAAAGAAAGAAAGTCCTAAAGAAATATGTCTTGTGAATAAAAAGTCTAGAATTCTAGAATTGTTCTATTCAATATGGTATCTATTAGCCACATGTGGCTATGTAAAGTTAAAATTAATCAAAATTTAAAATTCATCCCCTCAGTTGAACTAGGCAAATTTCAAGTGCTCAATAACCATATGTGACTGGTTGCCATTGTTTTGGGCAGTGCAGACATAGGACATTTCTATCATCATAGAAAGTTCAGTCAGATAGTACTAGTTGAGATACTATTGGGGATTTTTCTAGAACTACTTCAAAACCTGGCTGGATCATAAAGCATTAAATACATCAGATTTCCAGTCCACAATTAGTTAAATCATGGTACTAAAAGAACATTGAGTGTCTTTGAGATATTCATAAGTAAGAAGGCAAAAAGTACCAAAGGAAAAGAACAATTCAGGATGAAAAAAAGATTCTAGAATTTATCTAGAAATAAAATTATTGAATGTCACTTGCATACCCATCCTAATGGCTAAAGAGAATACTGGTATATAAGCAGAAGAAGAATGTGATGATTCTCAGGAACTGCCATGAACTCAGTACAAAACGCATTCCCTTCTCTTTTTGATAAGACAATTGGGTAAGACCCAAGATTTCAGCAAAGCTGTGACGGAAATTTTAGGACACCCTTATGGGTAGAATGAAGAAATCTTTGCTGACCAATACTCATGAGTTTTTAAGGACATTGAACTTAAATGATATTGATTAAAATATCCATCCCTGCCGGGAGGGAAGTCCCAAATGGCAGAGTTAATGATCAGAGTTCTTGGCTCTATTCTATTCAATAACTTTATCTAAAGCTTAGATTAAGACATTCATGTCATACTTATCAAATGAAAAATGACAGAAATACTCACTGGAGGATAGAATCAGGCCATAAGAGATTCTTAAGTCAATGAACGAGAGAGAGAAAAGTAACATCGTCAAACTGAGCAGAAATAAAAGCACCCTATTTAATATTAGGGGATATTTCATCAGTTTATATCACTACTTAGAGTGAGGTTCAGGAGGCCAAGTCTTGGCGGCTCTGGTTGACCTTGCTCTTTCTTCAAGCCAGCAATATCAGCTTTGTTGTAGTCATGAAATTTGAGACTGCTTTGAGAGAACTACACTGACAGGATCAAGAGAAGTCAGTCACCCCAAGTTTTCTAGAGCTCAGGCAGAGGGTAATCTGTAGTCTTGCATCTCAACCAGGAGGGGCAAAGGCAGCACTGTAGGAGGAAAGGTGTCCATGCAAGTCTTCCTCAAAGGTCTTTGAATTCTATGCTACGTCTCTCCTGATATCATCTTCACATTACTTCCTCTAAAATAATTTCATTAGCGTCTTCACCATCATGATGTCGGCATGCTGCTGCTGCTGCTAAGTCACTTCAGTCGTGTCCGACTCTGTGTGACCCCATAGACCGAAGCCCACCAGGCTCCGCCATCCCTGGGATTCTCCAGGCAAGAACACTGGAGTGGGTTGCCATTTCCTTCTCCAATGTGTGAAAGTGAAAAGTGAAAGTGAAGTCGCTCAGTCGTGTCCGACCCCTAGCAACCCCACGGACTGCAGCCTACCAGGCCCCTCCACCCATGGGATTTTCGGCATATTTCCCTTTAAAATCAATGGAAAGACATTGCTTAAAGAGAATGAATTGCTCCTTTTGTCTCCTTTCTCTTCTGGCAGTTTTATTTGAAGAAATATTGAAGACCTGGGGTGGATCTTGAGAAAGGTGACCAAAAGAATAAAAGTTTCAGAAAAAAAAAATAATAATGTCCTCAATTCCATTCAGCAATAGGGCAAAGAGGAGGAAAGAGAGCAGAAATATGCACAAATTAATATGCTAATTGGCATAATATAAATTCCAAAGGCAAGAAGCAAATAAAGTGCCTCAGAATTGTCATTTATGTAAGGAACAGAGATTTTTATTTAGCCTCTAGAAAAGACTGATAGAGGACATGATAGTGAGTTTCAGCTATTTGGAGGGCAATTATAGGAAAGATGAATTAAACCTATTCTGTGTTACTCCAGAGGATAGCATGAAGGGCCACTGGGTAAAAGTTATGGGAAGCATATTTCAACTCAATAGAAAAAAGGATTTCCTAATAATTAGCTCCGTCCTAAAGTGAAATGAGATCCCTCAAAAGAGCAATCATCATTCTCAGTGGGGTATTCAACAGATGCCATATGCCAGTGGCCCTTGGGAAAGATTCTTGCTACCAGCAGGAGATTGAACCAAATGACCTCTAAGAACCTTTCTACTTCTAAAAGTCTATGACTCTCTTTCCTGCTTCCTTTTACATGCATTGATGCCACCAAGTGACTACCTAGGGAGTGGCCAATCTACTCAATATAGGATCACTGATCAGACTTCCCACTCTGCTCTGCTCCTCAGTGCCTCCAGGCAAGATAATCTAGCTGCCCTCTCAAAACCTGCAATGTGTAGGAGTTGATGATGTACTAGACTATTTCTGTGTCTTAGATTTATTTGGCTTTTATATAAACAACTTAGTTACTCTCACTTTCCTTTCCTAGGATATAACACATAGTATTTGTTTAACTCTTTCTTGCACATTAAATGTATACTGGAAAACACAAGAAGAGCATATAGTACATATTGCAATTTGGGACTCGGTTTAAATGTCTGATTCAAACAAACATTTGTAGAGCAATTGCTTGTGTATGCATGTTCAGTTACTTATAAAATATCTTTATTTTCTTAGAAGTGGCATCTAATTAAGGATTTAGCTGAGGGACTAGGGTTCTTAACATGGTGCTTTGAGATTCTATTCCATTAAAGTAACCTCTAATACATGCTATTTATAAGGCTTATTGCTAATCATTATAGGAAACTCAAAGATAAATAAGATAGACTCTGCAGTAAACAAGCATACAGTCTAATGGTATATAAATAATTGAATCAAGATAGAATGTGAGTAGCTCCAAAGAGTTACATAGTTCATTGGAAAGAAAGTATATACCTGGCCAGGAAAAATCAAAGCAGGGTTCATCCGCGAAGGGCCATTAGTCTTGGAATAATCTGATTTGGTCTTCATTCAGAGGATGTAGAGACATCGAAGAATGTTCCTGTGTAGGAGAGTGTCACGGCAGCAATTATATTTAGGGAAGATTAATCTAGTAGCACTGCACATACACCATCACTTCATGGCAAATAGATGGGGGGAAAGTGAAAACAGTGGCAGATTTTACCTTCTTGGGCTCGAAAATCACTGTGCAAGGTGACTGCAGTCATGAAATTAAAAGACCCTTGCTCCTTAAAAGGAAAGCTATGACAAAACTAGACAGAGTAGTAAAAAGCAGAGACATCACTTAGCTGACAAAAGTCTGTATAGTCAAAGCTACAGTTTTTCCAGTAGTCATGTACGAATATGAGAGTTGGACCATAAAGAAAGCTGAGCATCACAGAATTGATGCTTTCGAGCTGTGGTGCTGGAGAAGACTCTTGAAAGTCCCTTGGACTGCAAGGAGATCAAACCAGTCAATCCTAAAAGAAATCAATTCTGAATATTCATTGGAAGGGCTGATGCTGAAGCTGAAGCTCCAATACTTTGGCTGTCTGATGTGAAGATCTGACTTATTGGAAAAGACCCTGGTGCTGGGAAAGATTAAAGACATAAGGAGAAGGGGATGACAGAGGACAAGATGGTCCGATGGCCATGAACATGAGTTTGAGCACACTCTGGGAGATGTTGGAGGACAAAGAAGCCTGGCATGCTGTAGCTCATGGGGTCTCAGAGAATCGCACACGACTTAGCAACTGAATGACAACAAATATGCAACGCTACTTAGAAAGCAGCAAAAGTAAACGTGTAGATTCCAGTTGGAAGGAAGTGTCCAGACCTTAAAACCACATGATGGAAGTGAGAATGGATGGGAGTGGGGACTTCCCTGGCTGTGCATATACTAAGACTCTGTGCTCCCAATGATGGGGGTCCAGGTTCGATCCCTGTTCAGGGAACTAGAAGGACTTCCTTGGTGGTTCATGTGGTAAAGAATCTGCCTCCAATGCAGGAGACCCAGGTTCAATCCCTGAATAAGGAAGATCCCCTGAAGAAGGGAAAGGCAACCCACTCCAGTATTCTTGCCTGGAGAATCCCATGGACAGAGGAGCCTGGTGGGCTACAGTCCATAGGGTCACAAAGAGTTGGATATGATGAGTGACTACCATACACACAGTGATCTAGAACCCACATGCCACAACTAAAATCCTCCAAGTTGCAGCAAAGATCGAAGATCTTGTGTGCCACAACTAAGATCCAATACCGCCAAATAAATAATCTTTAAAAAAAAAAGAGAGAAAAGGATGGAAGAGAGTGGCTAAAGACATTGTGCAGGTCAATCAAAGCATCTGAAAGCTGATAGGAAGTGGTGGAGAATTCTGTGAACTCAAAATGGAGAAGGCGACTGAAAGAATTTCCCATTGTCAGGGCCCTAAACAAGCCTGAAGAACCTGGTGAGTGGCAGAAACAAAGGGAGACAGAGGAGGAAAATGCTGGTGGTGAGGGAAATTCCAGAGAACAAGATCCAAAGTGAGTATGAAGCATTATCAATCTAATACAGTGCTTCAGTATCTTAAGTCTAGATGGTGATCGTTGGCACTGACAAGGTTAGACTATTGCTGGACAATTAAATTCTCCAGTAGGAAAACAGAAAACTGGGTGGGGAATGGGAAGGAGACAGTTAAGTGGGAAAGAAAATAGAAATCCAGTAATTTAGAGACCTGGAGAGAATCCAAGAGACTAGATGTATTAATCAGGCTTGTTTATTTCCTGTATCTTCTGAGGCTTTGACATCTGGAGTCTTGCTGATTCTATAGAGACTTTGCCTCCCAGGGCTGGCCAGTTCCCAGAGATATTAGCACTGCTAGTGTTCCTTTTGTCTGCAAACCAACTGATGCAAAGTCTCTACCCACTAACTACCTCCCATGTCTGTCTACCTGCCCTAATCATTCCAGGGCCAGGAACCAGGCAACGCAGCAAAGCCTCACACTCCAGAGCCCAATGAATGTATTCAAACCAACCAGTCCTAACCTGCTCCCTCCGCCTCAATCATTTCATCCCATGGAAACCGCAACTGGAGTTCTTGCCAATCTTTCCCCCTGCTCCCTCCGCTGACCCCCATGCTTCTCTGCAAGACTGTGCGTGACTGTGGCATGGCCCCTTCTCTTCAGAACTTTATGTTATTTCCTTTCCAACGTCAGATGGCCTCTCCATGCCTGAAAAATAATAAAAACCTACAATTTAAGACACTAGAGATGATCAAAATGAGAAAAGAGAGAGGTAAAATTGGACAGTAAGAATGTCAAAGGAGGCATAATTATAAATAAAGAAATGAAGCTAAAGGCAGAGATCATAGCCTGTCAGGAAGATTGGGAAATAGGGAAAAGCTTTACAAAGCAGAAAAGTCACTTGAGAAAGGACAAAGATTGAACTGGATATTGCAGGAAATATACCAAACCCTGACTCGATTCCCAAAGTTCTGGGGAACACCAAAGGATGATAAGAAAAAGAAGCTACTAGATATTTGTCTGGTATTTATGGCCACATTTGGGAGTGATCTGTAGTTTAAGCCTGAGTAGAAGCTTTGATAATATGTGTGTAAATTAAATAAGATTTAATCCAAGAAAGGTTACCAGTAACAGGGTAATGTGAGAGGAAAACAGTGTCAGTTATGACCAGAGGGAAGGGACATTAAATGATTCAGTGGTAGGGTGAAATAGGCTGGCAGACGCTGCTGCATTAGGAGAACGAGAGTTTGGGAAGAGATTGAGCTATTTCAAATCTTGAAAGATGATGCTGTGAAAGTGCTGCACTCAATATGCCAGCAAATTTGGAAAACTCAGCAGTGGCCACAGGACTGGAAAAGGTCAGTCTTCATTCCAATCCCAAAGAAAGGCAATGCCAAAGAATGCTCAAACTACCGCACAATTGCACTCATCTCACACGCTAGTAAAGACATGCTCAAAATTCTCCAAGCCAGGCTTCAGCAGTATGGGAACTGTGAACTTCCAGATATTCAAGTAGGTTTTAGAAAAGGCAGAGGAACCAGAGATCAAATTGCCAACATCTGCTGGATCATGGAGAAAGCAAGAGAGTTCCAGAAAAACATCTATTTCTGTTTTATTGACTATGCCAAAGCCTTTGACTGTGTGGATCACAACAAACTGTGGAAAATTCTGAAAGAGATGGGAATACCAGATCACCTGACCTCCCTCTTGAGAAACCTGTATAAAGGTCAGGAAGCAACAGTTAGAACTGGACATGAAACAACAGACTGGTTCCAAATAGGAAAAGGAGTACGTCAAGGCTGTATATTGTCACCTTGCTTATTTAACTTCTATGCAGAGTACATCATGAGAAACGCTGGGCTGGAAGAAGCACAAGCTGGAATCAAGATTGCCAGGAGAAATATCAATAACCTCAGATATGCAGATGACACCACCCTTATGGCAGAAAGTGAAGAGGAACTCAAAAGCCTCTTGATGAAAGTGAAAGAGAAGAGTGAAAATGTTGGCTTGAAGCTCAACATTCAGAAAACAAAGATCATGGCATGTGGTCCCATCACTTCATGGGAAATAGATGGAAAAACAGTGGAAACAGTGTCAGACTTTATTTTTTGGGGCTCCAAAATCACTGTGGATGCTGATTGCAGCCATGAAATTAAAAGACACTTACTCCTTGGAAGGAAAGTTATGACCACCTAGATAGCATATTAAAAAGCAGAGACATTACTTTGCCAACCAAGGTCCGTCTAGTCAAGGCTATGGTTTTTCCCGTGGTCATGTATGGATGTGAGAGTTGGTCTGTGAAGAAAGCTGATCGCCAAAGAATGGATGCTTTTGAACTGTGGTGCTGGAGAAGACACTTGAGAGTCCCTTGGGCTGCAAGGAGATCCAACCAGTCCATTCTAAAGGAGATCAATCCTGGGTGTTCATTGGAAGGACTGATGCTAAAGCTGAAACTGCAATACTTTGGCCACCTCATGTGATGAGTTGACTCACTGGAAAAGACTCTGATGCTCGGAAGAATTGAGGGCAGGAGGAGATGGGGACGACAGAGAATGAGATGGCTGGATGGCATCACCGACTAGATGGACATGAGTTTGAGTGAACTCTGGGAGTTGGTGATGGACAGGGAGGCCTGGCGTGCTGTGATTCATGGGGACACAACTGAGCGACTGAACTGAACCAAAACGTTTGGAAAGAGATGGTGAGAGGAAGGGTTAGTAGTTGGGCTTTAACTATCAGTGAGAGGATTAGAGAAGAAAGGAGCTCCCAGTGCCGGGAGACTGCAAGGAGGACTTCAACTCTAGAGGAAACTGAAGAACTAGTCAGTAAAAAATCTGCCTCTTAGAATCAACAGTCCTCCCCAGTTGACAAGCCCAGACCAAGGCAAGTACCTGCTAACACCTGTTTTCTTTTTTTGGTGGATCTTTTCTGATGGCTCAGATGATAAAGAATCTGCCTGCAATGCGGGGAACCCAGGTTCGATCCCTGGGTCCAGAAGATCCCCTGGAGAAGGGAATGGCGACATACTCCAGGATTCTTGCCTGGAGAATTCCATGGACAGAGGAGCCTGGCGGGCTATAGTCCATGGAGTCACAAAGAGTCGGACAGGACTGAGTAACTAACACACACACACACACACACACATGCATGCACACTTTTTAAGTCTTTGTTGACTATGTTACGGGCTTCCTTGGTGTCTCAGTGATAAAGAATACACCTGCAATGCAGAGACTTGGGTTCGATCCTTGAGTCAGGAAGATCCCCTGAAGAAAGAAATGACAACACATTCCAGCCAGTATTCTTGCCTGGGAAATCCCCTGAACAGAGAAGCCTGGTGGGTACAGTTCATGGGGTCACAAAATAGTTGGACACAACTTAGTGACTAAGCAACAACACAACATTGAATTTGTTACAATACTGTTTCTGTTTCATGTTTTGGGTTTTTTGCCACCAGGCACATGGGATGGTAGCTCCCTGACCATGGATTGAACCCTCACCCTTTGCATTGGAAGGCGAAGTCTTAACCACAGGTCTGCCAGGGAAGTCTCCTTGCTAACACCTTTAATCCAAATGGAACACCTAGACTACTCATTTACAGGTATAAATATATAATGTGAGTGCAATCTGCACTTAGTGATGACCATAGTTAGGATCCAAGGAGTTAACTTGTAGAACACATGAAAGGCATTACAAAGTCACCAGATATTTATCTGGTATTTATTTACCATATGGGGGCGATTTGAAGTTTAAATTAAGGCTCAGTAGAGGATTCAACTATGATGCCATAGGGGTGTATTTAGCTTAGAGGGTTTTTTTTTTTAATCTCTGAAAGGAAAAAACAAAATTCTCATGAAGGGTAGCCCTCTTTCCATCTCAGCCCCCATTCTATCTCCAAAATGCAACTGATATTAAAAAATAAATGTAACGCATGAGAATATTTAGATAAAGGCCCTAGAATAAAGAAAAATGAGGGCTCAGTAGGTGGATTGGAAGTGTCAGCTGGATTGTAGTGGGGAGCAGGCTGAGATAAGAAGTGGGATGCTCAGAGAGGCCAGGCTGAGAAGCTGAGATCTGAACAAATGGATGCAGTAGGTAATGGTGTGAGCCAAGTGGCTCTAAAGGATGTGTGCTTTACAGACGCCAAGCACTGTGTAAAAGGCTTTATAGGCATGATCTCATTTTCTCTCATATGAAACATTTACTACCATTGCCAACACCTGACATGAGAATGGAGTAGACAGGAGGCCTAGCATTACCAAGCTCACAGTTAGTAAAGGCAGAGTTGCAAGCAGACCCTGGGAGTCTGAGCACTAAACCCCACGCTCCTTTAAAAGCTCCTTCTCAGTTTTTCACCACTGAGTAGGCTGTTAGTAGGAGTGTAAATTGGTATAGCCACTATGGAAAACAGGAGGGTCCTAAAAAAACTAAAAATAGAACTACCATATGATCCCACTATTCTATTGGCGGGTATACACCCAGGGGAAATGAAAACACTAATTTGAAAAGATACATGCAACCCTCCTATTCATAGCAGCCTTATTTACGATAGCCAAGATATGGAAACAACCTAAATGTCCATCAAAGATAGATGGATAAAGACATGGTTTTAAAAAAAAGACTTGGGGAGTGTGTATACACACACACACACACACAAAGAGGGCATAGCAACCCACTCCAGGATTCTTGCCTTAAGAATCCCATGGACAGAAGAGCCTGGCAGGCTATAGTCCACGGGGTCGCAAGAGTCAAGACAGGACTGAAGCGACTTAGCACGCACACATACAGCAGGATATAACTCAGCCATAAAAATGAACTACACTTTGCCATTTGCAACAACATGAATGGACCTGGAAAGTATGCATAGTGAAATAAGTCAGACAGAGAAAGACAAACACTGTATGTTACCACTTACATTTGAATCTAAAAAATGAAATGAATGAATATAAAAATATAGAAACAGACTCACAGAATAGTTATTGCCAGTGGGGAGAGATGAAGGAGGAGGGGCAGTGTAGGGATAGGGAGGTAAGAGGTACAAACTATTAGATCTAGAATACGTAGGCAACAAGGATATATTGTACAGCACAGGGAATACAGGCCATACTTTACAATAACTTTAAATGGAGTATCATCTAGAAAAATACTGAATCACTGTTGTACACCTAAACTAATATTATATTGTAAATGAACTATACTTCCATAATAAACAAATAAATAAATGCTCCTTCTTCTCTCCCCTTAAACTAAAACCTGAATTTTATCAGCCCTGTTACTGGAGGAGGAAATGGCAACCCACTCTACTACTCTTGCCTGGAAAAGTCCATGGACAGAGGAGCCTGGCAGGCTACAGCCCATGGGGCTGCAG
The DNA here is from genome assembly GCF_049115385.1 of Moschus berezovskii. Taxonomy (NCBI): domain Eukaryota; kingdom Metazoa; phylum Chordata; class Mammalia; order Artiodactyla; family Moschidae; genus Moschus; species Moschus berezovskii. Next base: position 10,163,501 of record NC_142468.1, read on the forward strand.
AGAGTCAGACGTGACTGAAGCAACTTAGCATGCATGCAGCCCTGTCACATAAAAGAAAGAAACCCCAGAGAAGAGGATGGTGGAGAGTTGGTCACAGGACATTGTTGCTGTGACAGGGTACAACTTCCACCGCACGGAAGGAAAAGACAGCCTGGGCTCCAAAGGAGCTGCACAGGCAGGCTGTGACCTTTGATGAACTGTGGCACTGCCCCTGAAAATGAGGCCCAGTAGAGCCCCTAGAAACCAATGATCGAATCTGCCTCCTTGGGAAGAAACAGAGAGGAGGTGCTTTTTTAAAAAATTTTGTTAAAATATATTTGATTTACAATGTTGTCTTAGCTTCAAGTGTACAGCAAGGTCAATCTGTTACACATTTACATATATCCACTCTTTTTAGCTTCCCTTCCTATATAGAACATTACAGAGTATTTAGTATTTAGTAGAGTTCCCTGTGCCATACAGCAGGTTCTTATTATTTGTCCATTTTATATATAGTAGTGTATGTATGTTAATCTCAGTCTCCCAGTTTATCCCTCCTAACCCCTATCCCATGGGAATGATAAGTTTGTTTTCTACATCTGTGACTCTACTTCTGTCTTATAAATAAATTCACTGGCACCCTTTTGTCTAGAATCCACATATAAGCAATATCATATGATATTTCACTTTCTGTATCTAACTTACTTCATTCATTATGACAATCTTTAGGTTCATCTATTTTGCTGCAAATGACATTATTTTGTTGTTTTTTATCCATTGTATATATGTACAAACAGCTCATGCAGCTCAGTATAAAAAAAAAAACAACCCAATCGAAAAATGGGTGAAAGATCTAAATGTATATTTCTCTAAAGAAAGAAAAATACAAATGATCAAAAAGCACAATAAACAATGCTCAGCATCACTAATTATTACAGAAATTCAAGTCAAAACTACAATGAGGTATCACCTCACTGTAAGAATGGTCATCATCAAAAAATTTACAAACAGTAAATGCTAGAGAGGAGATGGAAAAAGGGAACCCTCCTACATGCTGGTGGGAATGTAAATTCATACAGCCATTATGGGGAACAGTATGGAGGTTCCTTAGAAACCTAAAAATAGTACTACCAGATGATGCAGCAATCCCATTCCTGGGCATATACCTAAAGAAAACCATGATTCAAAAACATACATGGATTCCAGTGTTCACTGAAGCACTATTTACAACAGCCAGGTCATGGAAGCAACCTAAATGTCCATCAACAGAGGAATGGATAAAGGAGAGAAGAGGGGATCATAAACAAGGACTTTTTCTTAAGTCTCTCAAAAGTAAACCCATTTCCCTGGTTCTAACATGCTGCCCACTCATACTCATTCATTCCTTTACTCTGCAGTGATGACTGCCTCCTATGTTCACTGTGCCAGGCTCTAGATGCGTACAACAGATGTGGCCCCTGCACCCATGGCACTTTCAGTCCAGTGGGGAGGGAGGGGAGAGTGAGGGAGTCATGTCTGATGGTAGAACAGATAATCAGGAGAGAAATTATAAGCTTTTGGTGGGGTGCAGAGAATATCACTACCTAAATATATTCAAGGATTGGAGAACACATTCTAAGTTTGGAAAGTTTAAAATTGAAAAGCTATTCACCTAAGAAGAAAGAAAGAATGGCGATCACGTTCATGAAATCTAGAAAGAGGATCTGAATGTGACATACTGCCTACAAATTATTTGCCCCAAGTGGTTACCCTGCAGTTGTCTTACACTTAAAAGAAGATGCTGTGTTTCAGCAGAAAAAAATTAGGATAGACCTGACTCTACCATTCTCATATCCAGCAGATTATCCGTGTATTATCCAATGGGCAATTTTCCAGGCAAGAATACTGGAGCAGGTTGCCATTTCCTTCTCCAGGGGAGCTTCCTGGCCGAGGAGTGGAGCACACATCTCCTACATGACAAGCCGATTCTTTACCACTGCCCTGATGCACGGCCGACTCTCTGCCAACCCCGTGGACTATAGACTGCCAGGTTCCTCTGGCCATGGAATTTTCTAGTCAAGAATACCGGAGTGGGTTGCCATTTCCTTCTCAAGGGGATCTTCCTGACTTTACCACTGAGCCACCAGGAAAGTCCCAGTGTAGCCACAAGAGCCCTTAAAATCAGAGTTTTCTCTTGGCTGAAGGCAAAGAGGGGAAATCAAAGAGACTCAAAGCACAAGAAAGACTCACTGTGTGCTGTTGCTGGTTTTATGATGGAGGGAGAAATGCGATGGGGAAGGCAGGAGTCCTTGAGTCCAGAGAGGCTTCTTGCCTACAACCAGCAAGGAAATCCAGACCTCAGTCCTATGACCACAAGGAACTGAATTTTTAGACAATCTGAATGATGTTAGACGCAGATTCATTCCCATAGATTCCAGAAAAGAAAGCACTTCTGCTTGTATCTAGATCTCAGCCTTGTGAGACTCTAAGTAATGGAAATACACAATACCCAGACTACTTATATACAGAACAATGATATAATTAGGTGTTGTTTTAAGCTGCTAAAGTTATGATAATTTATTATAGCCACAAGTGAAAATTGATATAGAGGGACTTCCCTGGTGGTCCAGTAGTTAAGACTCCGTACTTCCAACACATGGAGCTGGAGTTTGATCCCTGATCAGAAAACTAGATCCAACATGCTACAACTAAGAATGAGCATGCAGCAACTTACAATCCCAGAGGCCACAATGAAGACTGAAGATCCCACGTGTGGCTGAAGATGCCGCAACTAAGACAGCACAGCCGAGTAAACACATGAGCTAAAAAGAAGAAGAAGAAAGAAAACTACCACAGAAGTCGTTGCAGGCTTGCAAATTGTTCTATGTTGTCATATAGTCCAAGGCCTAAAATGCAGCTCACTTACTTATGAGATGTGTAACTTTGGGTGTCACTTCACCTCTCAAACCTCAGGTTTAGGATACAAAGCCTCCAGCTACATGTTCTATCTTTCAAAGTAGGTGTGGTTTCACTGTGAGAATTAAGTTAGTTGAGACATAAGAAAATGACTGGTGTATCATAATTTTTATTTTAGTTAACCACAGTCCATAGTTTATTCCAATTTCTTTAGTTTACCTGTTACCTTTTTTTTTTTCTTTCCAAGATCCCTTCCAGGATTCTGCATTACAGTTAGTTGTCATGTCTTTTTAAACTCCTCTATCTGTGACAGTTTTCAGACTTTTCTTGTCTTTGAAGATCTTGACACTTTTGAGGAGTAGCAGTCAGCTGTTTTGTGAGATGTCTCTGTACTGGAACTTGTCAGATATTTTCCTCACGATTACTCTGGAGTGAAGGGGTTTGGAGAGGAAGATCACAGAGGTAGTGTCATTTCCATCATATCATGTCAAGGGTATATGCTATCAACGTGATTTATGACTGTTGATGTTGGCCTTGACCCCAAGCTGAAGTAGTGTTTGTCAGGCTTCTCTACTACAAGCCTCCTCTCTTTCCCCCTCTTCATACTGTACTCTTTGGAACAAAGTCACCGTGTGCAGGTCAGACTTTAGGAACAGGGAGTTATATTCCACTTCCTTGAGAGGAAAGTATCTACAGAAATTATCTGGGGTTCTTCTTCACAGGAGAGTGCATCATAAGCTTTTAATACACTTAGTTCACTTTTCCTCTTAAAGCCCTCCAGATTCTAATTTTACATCTTTCCTCCTCTGAATACAAACCAAAACCCGATTAGGGGAAACAGGATTATCATCCCAGGGAAGAATGTAGAATCTCTCTCTGGAATGGGGCAGAGTGTTGCACAGACAGTTATTTCCAAATGACATCTGCTCCAGGCATTGTCTTTCTCCCAACAAAAGCACATTTGATGCGGTTCACAGTTTTGAGAGAAGGCCACACAGCTGTCTCTCGCGTTTCACTAAACCTGTTGCCCAGCTCAGGATGTTAGATATCCGATCACAATCTTGAACTCTGAAAACCAGTGTTCTCAAAAATGCTTCGAACCATGTACTTTTGTCATGAGCAACAGAACAAAGAATACCTACCGTGTTTAATTTTCTCTGGTCTTAGTCTAAACTAGAGTGGCAATCCTTGGCACAACTGTGATAACCAAGAGGAAAGAATAAAATTAAAGTTAGAGCTGGATGGGTGAATGAATGAACTTTCCAACCACATTGAAATTGGCAGTCTGGCATGAGAGTGCATGGGCTTAGCTGCTACATTTTTCTTTCCCCGGAGCTAGGCTTATCAATCTGATGTGATGGTCCCTCTCAACATGGCTTCTACTCACTGACTAAGAGAAAAGAGAAAAAGCATTATATGACATCATGTGCGAAAAACTGCAGAGGCTGTGACCAGATACGTTTAAGCCTAAGTAGGGAACTCAGAGTTTCACCTGGAGGTAGCCTAGGACAACACAGAAAGAGAAATGACCATCATCTGACTTAAAAAGAGCTCCTTGTCAACATGGCCATTCTAAGTTTAATCCTTCAAATCTCTTTTTTTTAATGCACATCTCATTTTGTGGTCCCAAAATGGAGCTGGATTTCATGGACAAGTATCCAACAGACAGGAAACACTCTTCCAGACTGTGAATTGCTGAGAGAGGCAATCATCTCTGTTAGGCAGAGGAAAGCTGTTACCAAGGAGAATACAAGATCAATGAACCAGAGAACTTCATTGTCAAACAAAATGGAGTCAGAAAGAGAAAATCAAGTATCATATATTAACACATATATGTGGAACCTAGAAAAATGATACAGAGGATTTATTTGCAAAAGAGAAATAGAGACACAGATGTAGAGAATGAATGTATAGAAACCAAAGGGAGAAGGATAAATTGGGAGATTGTGATTGACATAGATTCTCTATTCATATTATGTACAAATAGAAAAGAAATAGAGGAAAACAATAGCATGGGAAAACCAGAGATCTCTTCAAGAAAACTGTATATATCAAGGGCACATTTCATGCAAGGATGTGTACAACAAAGGACAGAAATAGTAAGGACCTAACAGAAGCAGAAGGGATTAAGAGGTGGCAAAAATCCATGAAGCGAGTGACTGAAAGTCTCTCAGTCATGTCCAACTCTTTGCTACACATGGACTAGCAGTCCATGGAATTCTCCAGGCCAGAATACTGGAATGGGAAGCCTATCCCTTCTCCAGGGGATCTTCCCAAACCAGTGATGAAACACAGGTCTCCCGCATTGCAGGCGGAATCTTTATCAGCTGAGCCACCAGGAAACTCCAAGAATACTGGAGTGGGTAGCCTATCCCTTCTCCAATGGATCTTCCCAACCCAGGAATCCAACTGAGGTCTCCTGCATTGCAGGCAGATTCTTTACCAGCTGAGCTACTAGGGAAGCCCAAGAATCCATGGAAGAATCCAAAAAAAGTTCTTAATGACCCAGAAAACCACGATGATGTGATCACTTACCTAAAGCCAGACATCCTGGAGTGTGAAGTCAAGTGAGCATTGTGAAGCATCATCATGAACAAAGCTAGTGGAGGTGTTGGAATTCCAGCTGGGCTATTTCAAATCCTAAAAGATGATGCTCTGAAAGTATTGCACTCAATAGGCCACCAAATTTGGAAAACTCAGCAGTGGCCATAGGACTAGAAAAGGTCAGTTTTCATTCCAATCACAAAGAAGGGCAATGCCAAAGAATGTTCAAACTACCACACAATTGCACACATTTAACATGCTAACAAGGTTATGCTCAAAATCCTCCAAGCTAGGCTTCAACATGTAAACCAAGAACTCCCAGATGTACAAGTTGGGTTAAGAAAAGGCAGAGGAACCAGAGATCAAATTGCCAACATTAGTTGGATCACAGAGAAAACAAGAGAATTTCAGAAAACATCTACCTCTGCTTCACAGACTATACTAAAACTTAAAGGTTTGAGTGGATCAAACTGTGGAAAATTTTTAAAGAGATGGAAGTACCAGACCACTTTACCTGAGAAACCTATATACAGGTCAGTTCAGTTCAGTTCAGTTCAGTCGCTCTTTGCAAACCCATGGACTGCAGCACTCCAGGCCTCCCTGTCCATCACCAACTCCCAGAGTTTACTCAGACTCATGTCCTTTGAGTTGGTGATGCCATCTAACCATCTCATCCTCAGTCATCCCTTTTCCTCTTACCTTCAAGCTTTCCCAGCATCAGAGTCATCTCAAACAAGTCAATTCCTCACATGAGGTGGCCAAAGTATTGAAGTTTCGGCTTCAGCATTAGTCCTTCCAATGAATATTCAGGACTGATTTCCTTTAGGATGGATTGGTTGGATCTCCTTGCTGTATAAGGGACTCTCAAGAGTCTTCCCCAATGCCACAGTTCAAAAGCATCATTTCTTCGGTGCTCAACTTTCCTTATAGTCCCACTCTCACATCCAAACATGACAACTAGAAAAACTATAGCTTTGACTAAACAGACCTTTGTTGGCAAAGAAATGTCTCTGCTTTTTAAAAATGCTGTCTAGCTTGGTCACAACTTTCTTCCAAGGAGCAAGCTTCTTTTATTTTTTTGTAATTAATTTATTTTTTATTGGAGGCAAATTATTTTACAATATTATATTGGTTGGTTTTGCCATACATTGACATGAATTCGCCCCAGGTTTACATAAGTTCCCCCTCCTGAACCCCCCTCCCACCTCCCTCCTCCTTTTATCCTCCCTCTGGGTCATCCCTGCATGCCAGCCCCGAGCATCCTATAACATGCTTCTTTTAATTTCATGGCTGCAGATGCCATAATGTTAGTTTTCTGAATGTTGAGCTTTAAGCCAACTTTTTCAATCTCTTTAACTTTCATAAAGAGGCTCTTTAGTTCTTCTTCACTTTCTGCCATGAGGGTGGTGTCATCTGCATATCTGAGGTTACTGATATTTCTCCAGGCAATCTTGATTCCAGCTTATGCTTCATCCAGTCCAGCAATTCTCATTCTGTACTCTGCATATAAGTTAAATAAGCAAGGTGACAAGATACAGCCTTGATGTACTCCTTTCCCGATTTGGAACCAGTTTGTTGTTCCATGTCCAGTTCTAAATGTTGCTTCCTGACCTGCATACAGATTTCTCAGGAGGCAGGTCAGGTGGTCTGGTATTACCATCTCTTAAAGAATTTTCCACAGTTTTTGGTGATCCACAGAGTTAAAGGCTTTGGCATAATCAATAAAGCAGTAGTAGATTTTTCTCTGGGACTCTCTTGTTTTTTCAGTGATCCAACGGATGTTGGTAATTTGATCTGTGGTCCCTCTGCCTTTTCTAAATCCAGCTTGAACATCTGGAAGTTCACAGTTCACATACTGTTACAGCCTAACTTGGAGAATTTTGAGCATTACTTTTCCAGCATGTGAGATGAGTACAATTGTGTGGTAGTTTGACATTCTTTGGTACTGCCTTTCTTTGGGATTGGAATGAAAACTGACCTTTTCCAGTCCTGTGGCCACTGCTGAGTTTTCCAAATTTGCTGGCATATTGAGTGCAGCACTTTCACAGCATCATCTGTTAGGATTTGAAATAGCTCACCTGGAATTCCATCACTTCCACTAGATTTTTTCGTATTATGCTTCCTAAGGCCCACTTGACTTTGCATTCTGAGTCATGAAGATCTTTTTCGTATAGTTCTTCTATGTATTCTTGCCACCTCTTCTTAATATCTTCTGCTTCTGTTGCTGCTGCTGCTGCTAAGTCACTTCAGTCGTGTCCGACTCTGTGTGACCCCATAGACGGAAGCCCACCAGGCTCCCCCGTCCCTGGGATTCTCCAGGCAAGAACACTGGAGTGGGTTGCCATTTCCTTCTCCAATGTGTGAAAGTGGAAAGTGAAAAGTGAAAGTGAAGTCGCTCAGTCGTGTCCGACCCTTAGCGACCCCACGGACTGCAGCCCACCAGGCTTCTCCATCCATGGGATTCTCCAGGCAATAGTACTGGAGTGGCTTGCCATTGCCTTCTCCGCTGCTTCTGTTAGGTCCATACAATTTCTGTCCTTTATCGAGCCCATCTTTGCATGAAATGTTCCCTTGGAATCTCTAATTTTCTTGAAGAGATCTCTAGTATTTCCCATTCTCTTGTTTTCCTCTATTACTTTGCATTGATCACTGAGCAAGGCTTTCTTATCTCTCCTTGCTATTCTTTGGAATTCTGCATTCAGATGGGTATATCTTTCCTTTTCTCCTTTGCTTTTCACTTCTCTTCTTTTCACAGCTATTTGTAAGGTCTCCTCAGACAGCCATTTTGCCTTTTTGCATTTCTTTTCCATGGGGATGGTCTTGATCAGTGCCTCCTGTACCATGTCTTGAACCTCCATCCACAGTTATTCAGGCACTCTATCTATCAGATCTAGTCCCTTAAACCTATTTGTCACTTCCACTGTATAATCATAAGGGATTTGATTTAGGTCATATCTGAATGGTCTAGTGGCTTTCCTTACTTTCTTCAATTTAAGTCTGAATTTGGCAATTGGAGTTCCTAATCTAAACCACAGTCAGCGCTGGTCTTGTTTTGCTGACTGTATAGAGCTTCTCCATCTTTGCCTGCAAAGAATATGATCAATCTGATTTTGGTATTGACCATCTGGTGATGTCCATGTGTAGTAGATTCAAGAAGCAAGGCACGTCAAGAAGCAACAATTAGAACCTTACATGAAGTAACAGACTTGTTCTAAATTGGAAAAGTAATACAAGGTTGTACACTGTAACCCTGGTTATTTAATTTATATTCAGAGTATATCATGCGAAATGCTGGGCTGGGTGACTCACAAGCTGGAATCAAAATTGTTGAAAGAAATAACAACAACTTCACTTATGCAGATGATACCCTTCTAATCGCAGTGAAGAGGAACTAAAGAGCCTCTTGATGAAACTGAAAGAGGAGAGTGAAAAAGCTGGCTTGAAATTCAACATTCAATAACGAAGACCATGGCATCCAGTCTCATCACTTCATGGCAAATAGAAGGGGAAAAGTGGAAACAGTGACAGATTTTATTTTCTTGGGCTTCAAAATCACTGTAGGTGGTGACTGCAGCCATCAAATTAAAAGACACTTCTTCCTTGAAAGGAAACCTATGACCAACCTAGACAGCATATTATAAAGCAGAGATATCGCTGCCGACAAAGGCCTGTCTAGTCAAAGCTATGGTTTTTTCAGTAGCCATGTATGAATGTGAGAGGTGGGCCATAAAAAAAGGGTGAACATTGAAGAATGGATACTTGTGAACTGTGGTCCTGGAGAATCCTCTTGAGAGTCCCTTGGACTGCAAGGAGATCAAACCAGTCCATCCTAAAGGAAATTAACCATGAATATTCATTGGAAGGACTGATGCTAAAGCTCCAATAGTTTAGCTACCTGATGTAAAGAGCTGACGCACTGGAAAAGACCCTGATGTTGGGAAAGACTGAAGGCACAGGAGAAGGGAGCAGCGGAGGGTGAGATGGTTGGAGGGCATCACTGACTCAATGGACATGAATCTGAGCCGGCTCTGGGAGCTAGTGGAGCACAGAGGGGCCTGCAGTGCAGGAGCTCACAGCTTTGCAAAGACTCAGACATGACTCAGTGACACGGCAACAGCAACCACAAAATAGGAAACGAATGAAGACCTACTATGCAGTTCAAGGAACTCTGGTCAGCGCTCTGTGGTGACCTAAACAAGAAGGATATCCAAAAAAGATAGATGATTCACTCTGCTGAACATTAGAAACTAACACAGCATTTAAAGCAACTATCCTCCAATAATGGAGAAGGCAATGGCACCCCACTCCAGTACTCTTGCCTGGAGAATCCCATGGGTGGAGGAGCCTGGTAGGCTGCAGTCCATGGGGTCGCAAAGAGTCGGACACGACTGAGCGCCTTCACTTTCACTTTTCACTTTCATGCATTGGCGAAGGAAATGGCAACCCACTCCAGTGTTTTTGCCTGGAGAATCCCAGGGACGGGGGAGCCTGGTGGGCTTCCGTCTATGGGGTCACACAGAGTTGGACATGACTGAAGCAACTTAGCAGCAGCAGCAGCAACAGCATCCTCCAATTAAAATTAATTCAAAAATAAATAAATAAAAGAGTATGTTTAGTTTTGTAAGAGGCCTCCAGACTGTCTTCCAAAGTGGCTGTACCATTTGGATTCCTATCAGCAATGAATGAGAGTTTCTTGTTGCTTCATAGCCCCACTAGCTTTTGGTGTTATCACGGTTGTGAATATCGGCCATTCTAATAAATATGTAATGATAAAAAATAAAAATAAACCAGAGGACTCTGCAGACCATGGCTAGGTCTTCTGGATAAACCAAGAGTCTGCCCAAAAGGTGACCCGTAAAAGGTTGCTGAGACTTGTGCACTGGTCCATTGCACCCGGGGATGGAGATACTAATCAGATCTTGGATGCTGGGAAATCTTGGGAAGAGCAACGACAGAGGAAAAAATAGGGCTGAGGTCTCTGCTCACTTTTCTCTGTGTAGTTCATCGAGGTTTTGCTTTGCTTTCACTCTTCTCTAATTTACCAAATGAAAGCTTGCTATCAACTAAACTTGTTTTCCTATCTGAAAGTCCAACCATTGCACTTGACAAATGGACCTTTCCAGTCCTGCCTCCAAGCTTCTCCCCTTGCCCTTTCGTCTCTCGGCATCCCCTGCCCCACACTGAGCTCAAGCTCGAATGTCACTCGGTCCTCTTGACAGATTCAACCACTCATCCCTGCAGTTGTAGTGGAGCAGTGATGGCTGAGTCTCTTACAAATTATTCATGTAAACTCTCCATCAGGGATGAAGTGAAGTGAAGTGAAGTCATTCAGTCCTGTCTGACTCTTCACAACTTCATGGACTGTAGTCCATGGAATTCTCCAGGCCAGAATACTGGAGTGGGGAGGCTTCCCCTTCACCAGGGGATCTTCCCAACCCAGGGATCAAACCCAGGTCTCCCACATTGCAGGTGGATTCTTTACCAGCTAGCCACAAGGGAAGCCCAGGAATACTGGAGTGGGTAGCCTATCCCTTAGCCAGGGGATCTTCCCAACCCAGGAATCGAACCAGGGTCTCCTGCATTGCAGGCGGATTCTTTACCAACTAGCTTTCAGGGGAGCTCTCAGGGAAGCCCAGTGATGAATAGGAAGTCATGAAACAAACTTACAAGTTGAAACTACAGGTTCAAAGTTTGGGTGGTGAGTGAAAAATGAGAGCAAGGACATTAATACAGTTGAAAGAAGTCCATGTTCTGATAAGAAGAACCCTGAGCACATTTGCAGTCAGAGAGAAGCTGGGCTTCATTTGTTAGGTAAGAAAGGGAGATCAAAGGAGCAATCCAAAGAGGGGACTGGATGCAATTCAAGGGGTCAGAGAAAGAAGGAAAAATTAACCTCGAAAAAGAGATGGGATTACCATAATCTTAGTGTGAAGGTCTACAAGGGATTAGACAGATTTGTGAAACGTGGACACCTTCTGACCTCCTACATTCACTTCCAAAAAATGGTATTTTCCAACCATTATTAGGAGAATAGAAATGTAGAGTTGAGGAGAAGTCATTCCTGTTTGGGGAACATTAAAATAAAAATTATGCTGAGTTAAGTCTGGTTGTTAAAAACATTTATATGAAAGTGCTTCATATGCTTGACTTTAAATGCCAAAAGTATTCTCTGAAAATGAAAACACAACAGAAATGTATTCTCTAAAAGGATAAATGTATTATAGATGCTATTAGATCTGAGCCAAGGGTGAGACAGGTGCAATGAAGTACTGACTTTTAAATGTGAAGGAAATCTAAAAAAGAGGGGATATATGCATATGTATGGCTGATTCACTTTGCTGTACAGCAGAAAATAGCACAACATGGTAAAGGGTCTATATACTCTGATAAAAATTTTGAAAAGAAGTACTGGCTTTTAAGCACCTGATTCATTCATTTTCTGAATGGGTCAGAAAAATCTGTGAATTGTTCCTGCAGACCTGTGAAAATGTTCAATTGCCATAATAAGGGAGGCAAGTTTACCTGAATATTTTTAAAGCCTGAATCCTAAGCACATGATGCTGCTTAAGGAGTAAAACTGCACAATCTCACAGAAAGGAGAATTCTGACCTTCGCAATATGTGATGCCCAGTGGATACACGGATTAAGTGTCTGAACAGGTTTATGTGATACAGCAGAGAACTTAGAACAGTCACTGAGAAATTAAATGTAAGAGGAGTCACAAAGCAGGTTTCAGTTATATAAGGTAACATTGACTGTTTGCTGATGTGACTGTCAGAGCGGAAGGTGTACACGTGATGCACTTTACATGCTTTATTAAAAGTAAGGATGAGACTGTGCTGAGTGTGACACTGTTAAAACATGATCCAAAGAGAACAAGGGCACAGAGGCATGAGATGCTGAGTACGGAAACACAGCCAGGGTGAGATCCACGTGACAGCAATGGGAAAGAACCCAGATGGCGATTTGGAGATCTGATGCTTTTGAACTGTGGTGCTGGAGAAGACTCTTGAGAGTCCCTTGGACTGCAAGGAGATCCAACCAGTCCATTCTAAAGGAGATCAATCCTTGGTGTTCATTGGAAGGACTGATGCTAAAGCTGAAACTGCAATACTTTGGCCACCTCATGTGATGAGTTGACTCACTGGAAAAGACTCTGATGCTGGGAAAGGTTGGGGGCGGGAGGAGAAGGGGACGACAGAGAATGAGATGGCTGGATGGCATCACCGACTCTGTGGACATGAGTCTGAGTGAACTCCGGGAGTTAGTGATGGACAGGGAGGCCTGGCATGCTGTGATTCATGGGCTCACCAAGAGTCGGACACGACTGAGCGACTGAACTGAACTGAATTGAAGGCCCTAAAGGAGCCACGTGAAACTGTCAGAGGAGCCCATTCTTATCTGCCAAGGCAAAGTGGAATAATGAGAGAAATGGCAGGAATGACACGGTTTTCTCAGCAGATGTTTCCGATTCCTGGTCCATATTCCCGACCCAGTTCTGGAATGCATCCACGGGTACCAATGCCGGAGTCAGAGCTGGAGACACACCAGAGCATTCTATGAGCAAGGCAGCTCAGCGTTCAAAAGACAGAGGGACAGAGATCAGCACTACAGGGCCAAGTCATTAAAGCCAACAAAGGGGAAAACTGAGTTTAGTTCCTGTATCCTCTTCCATGCTGTTAAGTCGCCATCTAGTCACTTAGACTCTTGAGGTCTTTGCTCCTTCATCAGAGATGGAGAGGCTTGGTAATGAGTCTCCTATATGGAAACTCCATCAAGGTGGTAGAGAAAGTGCTGCATAATCAGCTGTTTTACTCCTTGCGAAAGCAGGCAACGTGGAAGATTGAATCACTTCAGGACTGCTGCTGCTACTGCTGCTGCTGCTGCTAAGTCGCTTCAGTCGTGTCCGACTCTGTGCGACCCCATAGATGGAAGCCCACCAGGCTCCCCAGTCCCTGGGATTCTCCAGGCAAGAACACTGGAGTGGGTTGCCATTTCCTTCTCCAACTTCAGGACTCCCACTTGAAAAGTGAGTATTGTAAGAAGATTTTAAGATTAAGGAAAAATAATGGCTTTAGTCCCGGTCTCGGGATGTGGGGACCACAGGAGTCAAAGGAAGCCAAAACTGACAATGCAAAAATGAAAGCACTTCAAAAAATAGCTTTGCTATTCTCCGTGGTAGTCCAGGTTTCAGATGAATACTTAATCTTTTGGGAAATCCATCCCAGTGGCAAATCTAAAACAGCTGATGTTCAGCCCCACTGAGACTAGACACAGAAGGGTAGAGAATCGTGTAAGGCTTTTATAAGGGATAGAGTACTTTCATGGTAAGCAACAAAAATAAATGTAGCTAATAAGAAAAAAAAAAGGAAATTTATTTGAAGGATGCTGATGGTAAAGAACAAAGCTTAAAACCTGGCAGCTGCAAGCACATAAGCTGCAGGAACTACTCAAAGAGCCTCTGCCACTGACATACGTACCCCATCATTTTCCCCTTTGCGTTGCTCTACTTAAGATTCACAGTGCCAGAGAGGGGCTGCTGAAATTAGCATGGGTCACGTGTCTGCCCTGCAAGTAAAGTCAGACACCTAGATGTCTAGAGCCCCTAAGAACAGGCACGTGAAGAGAGGTAATTTCCGAAAAGGATATCAGGAACTGGTGTGAAAGAAGAATGGATGTTGGGCAGTGCAGAACAAGCGAAATCGTACATCTGGCTCAATCAGGACAGCAACAACAAAAATATCAACATGAGAATGTCAATGCAGAAGCAACTAACTCATATCAAGAGAGAGGAGGACAAAAGCCCACGGTGATAGAGAATTTTGCATGTCAGTTTGGACCACGCAGTGCCTGGACATTTGATCAAGCATTATTCTGGGAGTGAGGGTGTTTCTGGATGTAGCATTGAAATATATATACAGCTGCAACTGCTGCTCCTCTGTCACTTCAGTCGATCTGATTCTGTGCGACCCTATGAACAGCAGCCCAACAGGCCTCTCTGTCCATAGGGATTCTCCAGGCAAGAATACTGGAGTGGGCTGCCATGCCCTCTCCAGGGGATCTTCCTGACCCAGGGATCGAACCCGAGTCTCCTGCACTGCAGGCAGATTCTTTACCACTGAGCCACCAGGGAAGCCCTGACATACATACATTACCATGTGTAAAAGAGATAGCCAGTGGGAAGTTGCTGTATAACACAGGGAGCTCAGGCCAGCGCTCTCTGACAACCTAGAATGGGGGGATGGAGGTGGAGTGGGAGACGGGTTTAAGAGGAAACGGACATATGTAACTCATGCGTTATGGCCATTACTTACGGTTGAGTCATGTTGTTGTATTGCAGAAACCAACACAACATTGTAAAGCAATTTTCCTTTACCTAAAAAACTAATAAAATGCAAAGTTCAGGGAAAAAAATATTACATAAGAAAAAAAAATTAACCTCTGAGGGGGTAGACTGAGTAATGCCTCCCCCTTATGTGGAATGGGTAAATTTAACTCAGATGACCATTATATCTACTACTGTGGGTAGGAATCCCTTAGAAGAAATGAAGTAGCCATCATGGTCAACAAAAGAGTCCGAAATGCAGCACTTGGATGCAATCTCAAAAACAACAGAATGATCTCTGTTCCTTTCCAAGGCAAACCATTCATTATCACGGTAATCCAAGTCTATGCCCTGACCAATAACACTGAAAAAGCTGACATTGAACAGTTCTATGAAGACCTATGAGACCTTTTAGAACTAACACACAAAAAAAGATGTCCTTTTCATTATAGGGGACTGGAATGCAAAAGTAAGAAGACAAGAAAAACCTAGAGTAACAGGCAAATTTGACCTTGGAGCACGGAATGAAGCAGGGCAAAGGCTAATAGAGTTTTGCCAACAGAACGCACTGGTCATAGCAAACACCCTCTTCCAACAATACAAGAGAAGATTCTACACATGGACATCACCAGATGGTCAACACCGAAATCAGATTGATTATATTCTTTGCAGCCAAAGATGGAGAAGCTGTATACAGTTAGCAAAAACAAGACCAGGAGCTGACTGTGGCTCAGATTATGAACCCCTTATTGCCAAATTCAGACTGAAATTGAAGAAAGTAGGGAAAACCACTAGACCATTCAGATATGACCTAAATCAAATCCCTTATGATTATACAGTGGAAGTGACAAATAGATTTAAGGGACTAGATCTGATAGACAGAATGCCTGATGAACTCTGGATGGAGGTTCATGACATTGTACAGGAGACAGGGATCAAGACCATCCCCATGGAAAAGAAATGCCAAAAAGCAAAATGGCCGTCTGAGGAGGCCTTACAAACAGCTGTGAAAAGAAGAGAAGCGAAAAGCAAAGGAGAAAAGGAAAGATATACCCATTTGAATGGAGAGTTCCAAAGAATAGCAAGGAGAGATAAGAAAGCCTTGCTCAGTGATCAATGCAAACAAATAGAGGAAAACAACAGAATAGGAAAGACAAGAGATCTCTTCAAGAAAATTAGAGATACCAAGGGAACATTTCTTGCAAAATTGGGCTCAAAAAAAGACAGAAATGTTATGGACCTAACAGAAGCAGAAGATATTAGAAGAGGTGGCAAGAATACACAGAAGAACTATACAAAAAAAAAAAAACAAAAACTTCACAACCCAGATAACCACGATGGTGTGATCACTCACCTAGAGCCACACATCCTAGAATGTGAAGTCAAGTGGGCCTTAGGAAGTATCACTAAGAACAAACTTAGTGGAGGTGATGGAATTCCAGTTGAACTATTTCAAATCGTAAAAGATGATGCTGTGAAAGTGCTACACTCAATATGTCAGCAAAGTTGGAAAACTTAGCAGTGGCCACAGGACTGGAAAAGGTCAGTCTTCATTCCAATCCTAAGGAAAGACAATGCCAAAGAATACTCAAACTACCACACAATTGCACTCATCTCACACACTAGTAAAGTCATGCTAAAAATCCTCCAAGCGAGTCTTCAGCAATGAGTGAACCGTGAACTTCCAGATGTTCAGCCTGGTTGTAGGAAAGGCAAAGGAACCAAATATCAAATTGCCAACATATGCTGGATCACCAAAAAAGCAAGAGAGTTCCAGTAAAACATCCATTTCTGCTTTATTGACTATGCCAAAGCCTTTGACTGTGTGGATCACAATAAGCTGTGGAAAATTCTGAAAGAGGTGGGAATACCAAACCACCTGACCTGCCTCTTGAGAAACCTGTATGCAGGTCAGGAAGCAACAGTTAGAACTGGACTTGGAACAACAGACTGGTTCCAAATAGGAAAAGGAGTACGTTAAGGCTGTATATTGTCACTCTGCTTATTTAACTTCTATGCAGAGTACATCATGAGGAACGCTGGGCTGGAATCAAGATTGCCAGGAGAAATATCAATAACCTCAGATATGCAGATGACACCACCCTTATGGCAGAAAGTGAAGAGGAACTCAAAAGCCTCTTGATGAAAGTGAAAGAGGAGAGTGAAAATGTTGGCTTGAAGTTCAACATTCAGAAAACTAAGATCATGGCATCTAGTCCCATCACTTCATGGGAAATAGATGGAAAAACAGTGGGGACAGTGTCAGACTTTATTTTTGGGGGCTCCAAAATCACTGCAGATGCTGATTGCAGCCATGAAATTAAAAGACGCTTACTCCTTGGAAGGAAAGTTATGACCAACCTAGATAGTATATTAAAAAGCAGAGATACTACTTCGCCAACAAAGGTTCATCTAGTCAAGGCTATGGTTTTTCCCGTGGTCATGTATAGATGTGAGAGTTGGACTGTGAAGAAAGCTGATCACCAAAGAATTGATGCTTTTGCACCTTGGTGTTGGAGAAGACTCTTGAGAGTCCCTTGGACTGCAAGGAGATCCAACCAGTCCATCCTAAAGGAGACCAGTCCTGGGTGTTCATTGGAAGGACTGATGTTGAAGCTGAAACTCCAATATTTTTGCCACCTGATGCGAGGAATGAATTCATTGAAAAAGACCCTGATGCTGGGAAAGATTGAAGGCAGGAGGAGAAGGGGACGACAGAGGATGAGATGGTTAGATGGCATCACCGACTCAATGGACTTGAGTTTAGGTAAACTCCGGGAGTTGGTGATAGACAGGAGGCCTGGCGTGTTGTGGTTCATGGGTCGCAAAGATTCGGACATGACTGAGTGACTGAACTGAACTGAATGTGGGTGGGCCGCATCTAATCAGTGAGGTCGTGAATAAGACTAAGCGACCTCCTCTTTGTCTTGAACTAAGACAAAAGTTTTTTCCTGCCTTCAGCCAGATCAGCTCTATCTGGCTATCAAGCTTGTTGGCGTCCATCTGAAACTCAAGCCTTCAGCTCTGCTAAGTCACGAGCTTGCCCATTGCAAATCTCAGAACTTGTCAGCTTCACAACTGTGTGAGACAAATCCTAATAATGAATCAATTAATAGTCTTGTGGTTTTGTTTCTCCAGAGAAACCCAATACACTCATGTCCTTAAAGTGGAGATATGGAAGTAACCGTTCCTCTTCCCCTGCAGTATTTAAAGACATCTGCCTTGTATGGAGAGGGAAATGGCAACCCACTCCAGTGTTCTTGCCTGGAGAATCCCAGCAACAGGGGAGCCTGATGGGCTGCCGTCTATGGGGTCGCACAGAGTCGGACACGACTGAGGCGACTTAGCAGCAGCAGCAGCAGCCTTGTATTATAGTCATTTCACAAATGCTCCAGATGGTGCTAGTGATAAAGAACCTGCCTGCCTAGTGCAGGAGACTTAAGAGTCACAGGTTTGATCCCTGGATTAGGAAGATCCCCTGGAGGAGGGCCAGGCAACCCACTCCAATATTCTTGCCTAGAGAATCCCATGGACAGAAGAGCCTGGCAGGCTACAATTCATAGGGTTGCAAAGAGTTGGACAAAATCAGTGACTTGGCACACACACAAGAGTATCATTTGTCTTTCTGCAGTAGACACTGGACTTGGAATCAGAGAACTAATTTTAAGTATTAACTTTGACATAAATTTAATCTTGGGAAAACTGCAAGAACTTTAACCTTCAGTTTTCCCATCTCCCAGATTTGGACAATAACACCTATATAAAGCATGATGGTTTTTAGAAATAAATGACATAATTAAAGGAAGTGTCCAGCTGATACCTCGTAAACAGTAGGGGTTTAATGAATGTTTGTAACACCTAATATGGAATATAAATCAGGGCAGGGTCCACGGTTTCTACTCTCCTGGTTACATTCCCCAAAGTGCTGGGCATAGTAGACACTTGATAAACATCTGTGAGCAAACATGAAATATACAGATAAAAACGTTTCTTTTGGTTTTGAAAATTATGCACACTGCTATGTGCATGGAATGAAGTGTGAATGAACAGACTGACCAAATAATATTAAGCAATAGCACACAGCGTGTGATCTCAGCACAAAAATGAGCAATTGGGCAAGACAAGTACAGTCTTCTAGGAAGAAGAATTTAACATCCTGCTGATAAAAGTGTAATCTTCAAGATAAATGACAGGCCCGATGCTGCGTGGAGGGATGTGCGGTAGGAGAGATTTTCTATCATCTTCAAAAAAACTTAAATCGAAGTTGAAGCTGGTGATTTCTTAAATGTTATTGACATGAACTCAGGTGAGCATACCATATTTCACTGTTATCACTAAAGATCACTTCTCAATGCAAAGTCATCTGCTGACGATGCAGGAAAAGTAATATTTGTATCTCATATCTGAGAATTTTCAGGTCCAATGGTTTTAGTTTACCCTCTGCTTTAACTATTCAAATGAATTGTATTTACGCCAAATGAAAATAAACATTTTGTGATGTCACAAAAACAGATTTCTTGGAATCCTTCAGTGATTTTTAGCCACAGAGAAAGACACACAGCACTAAGTCCCAATTCTAGTATCGTAATATTTTCTGTATGGCCAGCAAAATTTGAAGTCAGTGAAAAGAAAATGCCCCTTAGAGTCATAAAATAGAAGCATATAAATTCTTTAATATTCTCCATTCCATCCATTTTAGAAAACTGAGACCCAACAAGGATATGAAACTTTCCAATATTTACAGGACTCATTTGGAACATGGTTCCAACTGTCTGATGCATTTAATCATTCTTTTAGAAAATATGTTAGTTTTAGAAATTAATCCAATTGTCGGGTTTGTGGACATGTAAAAGCTCATTCAGCTTATACAAAAACTCTGTTAGACTTGTTCCATCCTAATGTCCTTAAACCATGGCAACAGTCTGCTTCTAAATTGGAAAATTAAAAACAATAGCTGGAAATCAGAGTCAGGGCTATGGGAAATCCAAGATGGCTGCTTGGCTTTTCCCAGCTCCCTGACAAACCTCATTTTTCATTTGATGGGTTAAAGCCTCCCTGGCTACAGGGCCTCCATAATGAAAAATCACGGAATATTAAGTTTTGTAACTTGTTAAATTAAGTTTTTAGTTTTGTTAATGTCTAGAGACGCCGGCCCCGGTGGCACAGACACGAGAGATGCCGGCCCCGGTGGTGCAGACGCGGGGGACCCCGGCCAAGCAAAGAGGCACGGCCGAGAGGAGCTACCCCACGCCTGAGGCCAGGGCCAGCGGAGGAGAGGAGCTGCCCCACGTCCAACAGGCGGTGGCTGCGCGGGCGCAGGAGGGCCGAGAGGAGCTACTCCACGTTCAAGGTCAGGAGGGGCGGCCTTGAGGAGATACCCCTCGTCCAAGGTAAGGTGCAGCGGCTGCACTTTCTTGGAGCAGCTGTGAAGAGATAACCCACGCCCAAGGTAAGAGAAACCCAAATAAGACGGTAGGTATTGCGAGGGGGCATCAGAGGGCAGACACACTGAAATCATAATCACAGGAAACTAGTCGATCTGATCACATGGACCACAGCCGAATGGGGTCCACTGGAGAAGGGAATGGCAAACCACTTCAGTATACTTGCCTTGAGAACCCCGTGAACAGTAACAAAGGGCAAAATGATAGGATACTGAATGAGGAATTCCCCAGGTCGGTAGGTGCCCAGTATGCTACTGGAGCTCAGTGGAGAAATAACTATAGAAGGAATAAAGGGATGGAGCAAAAGCAAAACCAATACCCAGTTGTGGATGTGACCAATGATAGAAACAAGGTCCGGTGCTGTAAAGAGCAATATTGCATAGGAACCTGGAATGTTAGGTCCATGAATCAAGGCAAATTGGAAGTGGTCAAACAGGAGATGGCAAGAGTGAATGTCGACATTCTAGGAATCAGTGAACTAAAATGGACTGGAATGGGTGAATTTAACTCGGATGACCATTATATCTACTACTGTGGGCAGGAATCCCTTAGAAGAAATGGAGTAGCCATCATGGTCAACAAAAGAGTCCGAAATGCAGTACTTGGATGCAATCTTAAAAATGACAGGATGATTTCTGTTCGTTTCCAAGGCAAACCATTCAATATTACAGTAATCCAGGCCTATGCCCCAACCAGTAATGCTGAAGAAGCCGAAGTTAATCGGTTCTATGAAGACCTACAAGACCTTTTAGAACTAACACCCAAAAAAGATGTCCTTTTCATTCTAGGGGACTGGAATGCAAAAGTAGGAAGTCAAGAAACACCTGGAGTAACTGGCAAATTTGGCCTTGGAGCACGGAATGAAGCAGGGCAAAGGCTAATAGAGTTTTGTCAAGAGAATGCACTGGTCATAGCAAACACCCTCTTCCAGCAACACAAGAGAAGACTCTACACATGGACATCACCAGATGGTCAACACCGAAATCAGATTGATTATATTCTTTGCAACCAAAGATGGAGAAGCTGTATACAGTTAGCGAAAACAAGACCAGGAGCTGACTGTGGCTCAGATCATGAACTCCTTATTGCGAAGTTCAGACTTAAATTGAAGAAAGTAGGGAAAACCACTAGACCATTCAGATATGACCTCAATCAAATCCCTTATGATTATGCAGTGGAAGTGAGAAATAGATTTAAGGGACTAGATCTGATTGATAGAGTGCCTGATGAACTCTGGACGGAGGTTCGTGACATTGTACAGGAGACAGGGACCAAGACCATCCCCATGGAAAAGAAATGCAAAAGAGCGAAATGGCTGTCTGAGGAGGCCTTACAAATAGCTGTAAAAAGAAGAGAGGCAAAAAGCAAAGGAGAAAAGGAAAGCTATAAGCATCTGAATGCAGAGTTCCAAAGAATGGCAAGGAGAGATAAGAAAGCCTTCTTCAGTGATCAATGCAAAGAAATAGAGGAAAACAACAGAATAGGAAAAACAAGAGACCTCTTCAAGAAAATTAGAGATTCCAAGGGAACTTTTCATGCAAAGATGGGCTCGATAAAGGACAGAAATGGTATGGACCTAACAGAAGCAGAAGATATTAAGAAGAGGTGGCAGGAATACACAGAAGAACTGTACAAAAAAGATCTTCACGACCAAGATAGTCACGATAATGTGATCACTGACCTAGAGCCAGACATCTTGGAATGTGAAGTCAAGTGGGCCTTAGAAAGCATCACTACGAACAAAGCTAGTGGTGGTGATGGAATTCCAGTTGAGCTATTTCAAGTCTTGAAAGATGATGCTGTGAAAGTGCTGCACTCAATATGCCAGCAGATTTGGAAAACTCAGCAGTGGCCACAGGACTGGAAGAGGTCAGTCTTCATTCCAATCCCAAAGAAAGGCAATGCCAAAGAATGCTCAAACTACCGCACAATTGCACTCATCTCACACGCTAGTAAAGTCATGCTCAAAATTCTCCAAGCCAGGCTTCAGCAGTATGTAAACCGTGAACTCCCAGATGTTCAAGCAGGTTTTAGAAAAGGCAGAGGCACCAGAGATCAAATTGCCAACATCCGCTGGATCATGGAGAAAGCAAGAGAGTTTCAGAAAAACATCTATTTCTGCTTCATTGACTATGCCAAAGCCTTTGACTGTGTGGATCACAATAAACTGTGGAACATTCTGAAAGAGATGGGAATCCCAGACCACCTGACCTGCCTCTTGAGAAACCTGTATGCAGGTCAGGAAGCAACAGTTAGAACCGGTCATGGAGCAACAGACTGGTTCCAAATAGGAAAAGGAGTGCGTCAAGGTTGTATATTGTCACCTTGCTTATTTAACTTATATGCAGAGTACATCATGAGGAACGCTGGGCTGGAAGAAGCACAAGCTGGAATCAAGATTGCTGGGAGAAATATGAATAACCTCAGATATGCAGATGACACTACCCTTATGGCAGAAAGTGAAGAGGAACTCAAAAGCCTCTTGATGAAAGTGAAAGAGGAGAGTGAAAAGGTTGGCTTGAAGCTCAACATTCAGAAAACAAAGATCATGGCATCTGGTCCCATCACTTCATGGGAAATAGATGGAAAAACAGTGGAAACAGTGTCAGACTTTGTTTTTTTGGGCTCCAAAATCACTGCAGATGCTGATTGCAGCCATGAAATTAAAAGACGCTTGCTCCTTGGAAGGAAAGTTATGACCAACCTTGATAGTATATTAAAAAGCAGAGACATTACTTTGCCGACCAAGGTCCGTCTAGTCAAGGCAATGGTTTTTCCCGTGGTCATGTATGGATGTGAGAGTTGGACTGTGAAGAAAGCTGATCGCCGAAGAATCGATGCTTTTGAACTGTGGTGTTGGAGAAGACTCTTGAGAGTCCCTTATACTGCAAGGAGATCCAACCAGTCCATTCTAAAGGAGATCAATCCTGGATGTTCATTGGAGGGACTGATGCTAAAGCTGAAACTCCAATACTTTGGCCACCTCATGAGACGAGTTGACTCACTGGAAAAGACTCTGATGCTGGGAAAGGTTGGGGGCGGGAGGAGAAGGGGACGACGGAGAATGAGATGGCTGGATGGCATCACCGACTCTGTGGACATGAGTTTGAGTGTACTCCGGGAGTTGGTGATGGACAGGGAGGCCTGGCGTGCTGTGATTCATGGGGTCGCGGAGAGTCGGACACGACTGAGCGACTGAACTGAACTGAACTGAACTGATGGCTATATTATTTTCTATGTCACTTGTTTCACTGAGCCTGTGATATAATGCTGAACTGACAGTTCCATATGAGATAAATAATTGTAATAATGTGACTCTGGGTATGGGAAAAAGCAACAAGAGGAAATATTTTCCTGGACCAGGAGGCTAGTAAGACAGTGGTCCAGAGACTTTTGCTACTTTCAAGGCCTGGTCCAATTTTAGCACACTGAGTGGCCCTTCACTTCCCTGGACCTGGGAATGAGCCTTTCCAGCACCGCGGGACACAATGGCCGTGAAATGTTGTCACATGGTCAGATATGTGGCTATGAAGGGACCCTGCTGACTGGAAGTTGGTACTTGCCAGCTGCCTCTCAAGATTACATCATGACCATTGCAAGCTGCTGACCTTCAACACCCCCTGAAAGAAGTTCAGGGTGAAAATCAGGAACGAGGCACTCTGTGCTCTGAAAAAAAAAAAAAAAAACTGGCTGAACAGGCCTTCAGATAGTTAGATCTTTTCAGAAAAAGGTTTTATGAGTTCCTATTCTTGCATCTTCTCATACCTAGGAAAACACTGACAACATTACTGGTGAAATCTGCTTTGGCTATTAAAAAAAAAATTTTTTTTTTTTTTTTACAATTAAAAGTCAAAATAGAGTAGCTATGGTTCAGACATCCTGGGAAATAACTATTTCCCAGATATCCTGAAAAATGATATTATGGGTGTGATTTCAGATTAGACGCTGTGACCTAATGTAGAACTTAATGCTCCTGTAATGCATTTTTGCTTCTGTACTTTGCTTGCTGCTCATAAAACCAAAGTTTCTCCATTTTAAGATAAGATTGTTTTTAAGTAAAGATTCCTAAACTTGTTTTTGAAAAAATGAAAAAAATAAATAAACAAATAAATCAGACAGGGAAAAAAAAATAAAAACACAGGCAAATAAACCTATATTTTCTATCAAAAAAAAATCATAAAATCTATCTAGAATGTAAAAAAAATAAATATTCACAAGGAGAAAAAAAAGAAAATACTAATTAAGAATCACCTTGTGACAGGCATTGTCTAGAAGCTGAAGACAGAGGGAGAAAGTATAACCTCTCATGAAATTTATACTTTAAAAGAGAGAATCAAACAAGTAATAAGAGAGTCTTAGATAATGAGAAGTTCAATGAAGGTAACAATTCAGGATGATATATCAGAGAGTGATGTGGATGCCTCCGGAGAAGGAGTGAGCTGTCAGCAAAGAACTCTCCCAAGAAAGTGACATCTGTGTTTAATCAGTGATCACAAAGAATCAGTCTTGGCAAGAGCCAGTAAAGGGTCTTCTAGGCAGGGAAATGGAGAAGGCAATGGCAAGCCACTCCAGTACTCTTGCCTAGAAAATCCCATGGATGCAAGAGCCTGGTAGGCTCCTGTCCAGTCGGACACGACTGAGCGACCTCACTTTCACTTTCACGCATTGGAGAAGGAAATGGCAACCCACTCCAATGTTCTTGCCTGGAGAATCCCAGGGATGGGGGAGCCTGGTGGGCTGCCGTCTATGGGGTCTCACAGAGTTGGCCACGACTGAAGCGACTTCGCAGCAGCAGCAGCAGCAGGCAGGAAAACAGCAAGTACACAGTCTTTAGAATGGCATACACTTGACAAATTTAAGGGACAAAGGGAACGCCAATGGGGCTGAAGCATGCAGCTAAAGAAGCCAGTAGCATCAGACTGAGGTGTTTACAGCCATGAGGAGGAACTGGAATTTTTTTTGAAACGAAAAGGACACTCCCAGTGCAGTGCTTTCACAGACCAGTGTTCCCCATTATCATGAGACTGAACTTTCTCTGCAACGAATGGCTCTACTTCTGGAAAAATAACTAAAAAGCAGGTCTGGCTCCTTTGCTGTAGGATTTCATTTATCTGTAACGCGAGGTTGTTCAGTAAGCCAAATGATTCCATAAAACAGATCCCTTGGATGGTTCAATCCATTTAATCTACTGAAGGGGTGCCATTTGTTTCCCCTGGGCTGATGCAGGGTTGTCTGTCCAACCTGGACATTATGCAGTCGTCTGGGAAGCAAAAGCCCAGTGACTGAGAAATGATGGATGGCTCACCTCTGAGGAGTATACTTTTCTCAATGAATCTGCATCAGCAACACCAGGCCTTCCAGCATCTTCTCTGGAACAGAGGCCAACTCCACAGGCTCCTTAGAGACAGGAGTAATTTCTGCTCACTTTTTTCCTGCCTGAGAGACAGCTCTGTTTTAAATCAAGCCCCCAGTCCAAGGCTTGCTTCTATCCTATAATGGAAATCAAACGAAACAAGTGAAGGTTGTTTTGACTTACACCCAAAGGTATAAGGCATTCAGTGAACAACTGGGGGCAGTTGGTGATCCTGGGAGTGGCCAAGTCCAGGTACTATGTCAGGTCACCTTTTTAGTTCTTTGTTACAGAAAATAGGATCCATCTGTATGTCAGATTTTCTGCCAGAATCCCATCTATTAGAATTCCTCCACAACCTTAATTCAATCTCCAGACAAGGATCTATTTTATAAATCTTTTTTCCATTTCTCTCTGCCAAGCAAAGAGAGGAGAAGACAAGGATCAGGAAGCATGCATGTTGGGCTTGGGTCAGCCTGATGTAGGAAAAGAGACTTTCCCTTGTATATTTATACTGATTCTACAAAATTTACTGATTTCTGCAAAACTTTATGTTTAATTTCATATCTCAGAAGTAAATCAGACATCAAATAAAAATAGTGATAAATGCCAGGAATTAGCTATAAAACAATATCCTATGGGACGAAACAACAATGATAATAACAAAGTATTATTTATTAAGCACTAAGTGCTAACCACCATATTAAAAGTGCATTTGATACAATTTCTTATTTATTCCTCAATGTGACCTTGTGAAACTGATGGTCTAGAAAGTGGTAAAAGTGGAATCCCAAACTTTTTAATTGCAAGGCCTACATTCTCTTTTCTTTTTTTTTTTAAGAGATCTTAGTACCCCAACCAGGGATTGAACCTGTGTCCCCTGTAGGAGTGCAGAGTCTTAACCACTAGATCACCTGGGAAGTCCCTTAAGGTCTATACTCTTAACCAAAATTGGAAAATATATTAGTTCTAAGCTTTTTATTTGAAATGAAAAATTAATTCTATTTGCAGAGGGTAGAAACATTGGAAACATGAATGGTTATTTCCTGCTCTATCCCTTATATCAGAAGTCAGCAAACTACAGCCTGTGGGAAAAATTGAGGCCTCCATCTGATTTTGTAAATAAAGTTTTATTGAAATCCAACCTTGCCCATTTGTTGATACATTGTCTATGGCAGTTTTTATGCTAAAACAACGAAGTTGAGTAGTTGCAACAAAGGCCATATGGACCACAGTGTCTGAAATATTTATTATCTGGCCCTTTATAGCAAATATTTGTTGACCCTTGCCCTATATTTCCAATAATTTCCTTCACACAAAGATCTTTAGCTTAACGGCCCTAAAGTCCTAGGGCATCCCTGCCATAAACAAATGACTATACAAGATAGATATTTTGTGTGCTGCGGCAGAGGCTGTTGGTGTCCTGGCAAGATTTCCTTCCTCTCCCTACTGTTGTGGAGTTTGGTTCTCAGCAGCTTACAGAGGCATCCTGACTGGGGTCACCCTCCTGGAAATGCTGGTGAGCTTGTGGCCTCCTTCCAGGGAAGCCCACAGCCAATGCCTGACTGGTATGGAATATAAAACAACTAGCAACCTTCTTCACGGTGCGACAAGTACATGGTGTCATCATCCATAGCTCCCTGTGGATCCAGGCTTAGACCAGGCTTCAGCATCTTTGAAGAGCTTCTTCTCCTACCCTGTGCTGCTTTCCTCATTCCTGTTCAGGTTTTACCTGCAGCGCTCTATCAAATCCCTTACAGAATTATCTTTTTCTTAAACTCTGCTTCTTAATTACAAACTTAAGACACATGGCACATGCACACAAGGAATAGTATGTTGACATGCAATCCAAGAGAAATGTGTGGAAATATGATGTGTATTATGTAATGATGTGATGAAGTTGGGAAGTTGGTATAGAAAAGGAATTTTTTTCCCCTCTATCCTCTTAGATTCAGTAATGGAGATCTGCAAACTAAACTGACAAATGACCAATTAACCAGAGTAAAGGGTTTATTTTGTAGCACATGAGAGCTAACAAAAGAGGTAGCTGGCTCCTTAAATGGCTCAAGTTGGAGGCTTATATACCTAATTTAACAAAAGAAAAGGGGTGGGGAGGAGAAAAGATGCTTTTAAGAACAAATAGGGGATTTTTTTCAACAGAAGATAAATGGTATTTTAGAAGACCAACTGGGAGATAAGAAAATCTGTAATGTTTGCACAAATACGAGTGGACTTCTGTCTACTTTAGGGCCATAAAACTCCCCCAGGAAAGGAATTGGGGGTAGCTTTTATTCTCATTCCTCCTTCTGCGAAAGACCTTCCCTGAAAATGAAATTTATGGTAGTTTTATTTCCCAGAAGTTGCTGCTTAAGGGAAACTCCAAGAAGGCTTTTTTCTGGGCCTATTGAGTCTCAGAGTCCTACATCTCGAAAAAACCCACGTACCAAAGTAGCCTATTCCAATCACTGTCCATATCAACTCTGGAGTTCCGAGTGAATCCCCGAATTGGAAGGAAGGATTAGGAGAAAGGAGAGGTGCCACTGTCTAGTGCTCTTCTACTCTAAGCTGATGTATCTTCCGTGCAGGGGACAAACCCAAAGGAAATTCGTTTCTTCCTTTGACCAACAACACTGCCTATCACCCATAGGACAGCACATCTGGCTCCAATCTGAGCAACTATACAAGGGCGTGCATGTTCAGTCGTGTCCAACTCCTTGAAACCTCATGGATGGTAGCCCACTAGGCTACTCCGTCCGTGGGATTCACCAGGCGAGAATACTGGAGTGGGCTGCCATTTCCTCCTCCAGGGGATCTTCCTGACCCAGAGTTCAAAGCTGAGTCTTTGGCATCTCCTGCATTGGCAATCAGATACTCTACCACTGAGCCACCTGGGAAGGTCCTTAGCAGCTATAAATGCCCCTCTAAGCTTGAGAGCTTTGCATCAGGGTGATTTCATTGACTGCCCTTGCAAGGTTTGCCAGCCTACATCTCCATCAGCAGAGTACTCAGAAAGGACAGCAAATGACAACTGAACATAAAAGATTGGTCCATTTAAAAATATGTTTTGGAACTCCCCTAGTGGTCCAGTGACTAAAACTTTACCTGCCAATGTAAGGGGTGCAGGTTCCTGTAGCTAAGACCCCTTGCGCCTTGGGGCCAGAAAAACAAAATAAAAAACAGAAACAAAGCTGCAACACATTCAATAAAGACTTTAAAAATAGTCCACATCAAAAAAATCTTTATTAAAAAAAGTTAATAAATATATGGCAGAGGCCAACACAATAATGTAATTATCCTCCAATTAAAAAAAGAAAAAAATGTATTTGTGTATGATTCTTATCCTGACTTGTTTCTTCTCACATGAACCTGGGAAGTTTGCTGCAGTGAAGAAAATAAGAACAGTTTTCCTCTTTGAAACAAGTGCATAATGTTTCACATGACTTTTAGCTAAACTGTGTTGTTGATTGTTTTGCTTACATATCTGAGGCCTAAAAAAAAAAAAAGATAACCCTCTTGGGGTTCCTCTCTCCTACAATAATCACCCCACCACCACACCCTGAGAGAAACTGTACCCACCTTCCAGCACACTCACACTCCCCAGGACAGACAGCCCACTGGAAGGTCCGTTAATAAACACCCCGAGGCATTCTCTTTAGCTGAACAATTAAGAAAAATTTCTAAGAGACTGAACTATGTGTGACCTAAATTGGCTTTAAAAATGCTTTTCAGAGCAGAGGGAACAGCATTTGCAGCAAAATCACTTTCCACCTTGACATTAATTATGCACCACGGTGTTCAGAGAACACCTCTGAGCCAGGAAAATAAGTGTTTGTAAAGTAAACATGTCAAGCAAGCAGAACATTGTAAAGTGAAGAAAATATTAAATGCAATCTGTTATGATCCATTTCTCTGCTCTTCTTTTCTTCATAAATCTCCTACCTTCAACCTACACAGGGACGGCATTTCCCTCTTCAAAGAGAGATGAGGTGATGCAACAATGCTTACAGTTTGGATTTCTTGAAAGACAAAAAAGAAAAAGAAAAGGAGGTGCTTTTTTCCACTTTGTGATTGAAAAGAAAGGGGGCTTGCTGATTTAAAGAGCCCCACAGCCCTAGGGAAGCTTTAGAAAGCATTCCCGATTGGAACAATTCCATTTCTCTACAGCCACAGGAACTGTAATTTCATTCCCCTTTCTTCATCATCAAGGACTTTTGCCTGACCACAGGGTGCTAGCAGCTCCTGAGCCTACCGTCTTCCTGATCCTCACTTCTTCATTGAGTGTCATTAGCCCTTGTAGGTGGCATCTTCATGAACTGACACCAGTAAAAGTCCAGCGCCACAAAAGATTCCAGCTTCAGCAAGAGGTTTAATGAGAATATCCCACTATTCGTAAGGAAAAAAACCTAAGATAGTATACAAAATATTCAGAAGATTCCATGGTTTTCAAAATAATTTTTAGCCACTCCAACTAAATCTAATGATGAAGCCTGATTCAAAATAGAGAGAGAGAGAGAGAGAGAGCTAAAAGCAGTGCATCCCCTGGTTAGGGCTGGGCATCACACCTTGAATACACAGCCACCACCACCACCACCCCTCCATACTGTGTGGGTAACTCCAAGGAGTTCTCAGGGTGTCTGCTAAACTCCGTTAAAAGTCAATGACTTAATCCAATTACAACATGTTTCTGCCTTTTGGATAAAGAAGTTATGCGCAGTGACAATAGGTCTATAAAAATCATCTCCTTCTAAAACCATTCTACAGAAAACCATCTCTGTCTAACAAGATTTCAATCGCTGGAAGACTGGTGAAATGCATTTTTCTGAGAAATACTGCCTTTACTTCTTCAGCTATACCTGTGAACAAAACATCTCTGCCAGAAAACTCACCTTGATAGAATCTATGAGCATATTAGAAGATCATAACATTAAAAAAAGAAAAAAGAAGGTAGAACTTATTTCTGATGAACCTCTCAAATTTTTTAAAGAAGGCAAAGCTCTCTAGAGGTAAAAAATATTTACATTTTCTTTGAGAAGGAAACTGAAAAATACTCAAGAGCTGTGAGTGATAACTGGAGGATACAAAGTGACCACAAAAGGCAGTTCAGTGGGGTCAAGTGTAGAGTATCTAGGGTACAAAAAGATAATCTACTCATTAGTAGATAGACACGTCCATAAGTAAGAGACAAACAGGATCAACTTATGTTTAATTAGAAAAGGAATCAGGAAGAAACTGAATTGCATCCATATGTTTGAAATTCTGCTAAGAAGTAGATTGCTCAGTTTTGCTCCAAGAACAAAAAGAGTGGTGTTTATAAGATGCCAGATTTTACACTAACATAAGAAAGTCTTTCAAACTAGAGTTGATAAAACAAACTTGAGAGGTATGAAGTTTCTAATACTAGTGGTATAAAATCAAATGCTTAGAGACCTAATGAGGATTCTTGGATAGTTTCTGGTGCTTGGTATAATGCCAGAGAAGGTGTGTAGAAAGGGAACCCTACTACACTGTGGGGTGGGAATGTAAATTCCCACCACTATGGAGAAAAGCCACTATGGAGAAAGTATAGAGGTTCCTAAAAAAACTAAAAATAGAGCTACCATATGACCTAGAAATTCCAGTCCTATGCATGTATCTGGAGAAAATCAGAATTCAAAAGGATGCATGCACTTAATGTTCAGTTCAGTTCAGTCACTCAGTCGTGTCCGAGTCTCCGTGACCCCATGAATCACAGCACGCCAGGCCTCCCTGTCCATCACCAACTCCCGGAGTTCACTCAAACTCATGTCCACAGAGTCGGTGATGCCATCCAGCCATCTCATTCTCTGTCGTCCCCTTCTCCTCCCGCCCCCAACCTTTCCCAGCATCAGAATCTTTTCCAGTGAGTCAACTCATCGCATGAGATGGCCAAAGTATTGCAGTTTCAGCTTTAGCATCAGTTCTTCCAATGAACACCCAGGATCGATCTCCCTTAGAATGGACTGGTTGGATCTCCTTGCAGTACAAGGGACTCTCAAGAGTCTTGCAGTACTATTTACAATAGCCAGGACGTGCTGCTGCTGCTGCTAAGTCACTTCAGTCGTGTCTGACTCAGTGCAACCCCAGAGACGGCAGCCCACCAGTCTCCCCCGTCCCTGGGATTCTCCCGGCAAGAACACTGGAGTGGGTTGCCATTTCCTTCTGCAATGCATGAAAGTGAAAAGTAAAAGTGAAGTCGCTCAGTCGTGTCCAACTCCTAGCGACCCCATGGACTGCAGCCTACCAGGCTCCTCCATCCATGGGATTTTCCAGGCAAGAGTACTGGAGTGGGGTGAGCCAGGACATGGAAGCAACCTAAATATCCATCAACAGAGGAATGGATATAGACAATTACTCAGTCATAAAAAGGAACAAAACAGTGTCATATGCAGAGAGGTGGATGGACCTAGAGGTTGTCATACAGGGTAAAGTAAGTTGGAAAGAGAAAAATAAATATTGTACAATATCACTTACATGCAGAATCTAGAAAAACAATACAGATGAACTTATTTCCAAGCAGAAATAGAGTCACAGATATAGAGAACAAACCTATGGTTACCAAGTGGGGACGGTGGTGGGGGGAGGATGAATTGGGAGATTGAGGTTGACACATATACACAATGAAGCGAAGTGAAGTGAAGTGAAGTGAAAAGTCACTCAGTGGTATCGACTCTTGGCAACCCCATGGACTGTAGCCTGCCAGGCCCCTCTGTCCTTAGAATTCTCCAGGCCAGAATACCAGAGTGGGTAGCCATTCCCTTTGCCAGGGGATCTTCCCAACCCAGGGATCGAACTCAAATCTTTCACATTGCAGGCAGATTCTTTACCATCTGAGTCACCAGGGAAGCCCCATATCTATATTTCTATATATATAACAGATTAACTAATGCAAACCTACTGTAGAACACAGGGAACACTACTCAATGCTCTATAGGGACCTAAATAGGAAGGAAATCTAAAAAGTATAACTGATTCCCTTTGCTGCACAGCAGACATTAACACAACACTGAAAAGCAACTTATTAAAATTAATTAAAACAAAAAATTTTTAAAGTCTTTTCCAATATATGTATTCTAATTTGCATTAAGTATGTTAAAAGATAAATTGAGACACTTCAAAATTTTAAGTGTTTATTTGAATGAAAATGAGTTCCAATACAGCAACACCATATTGGAAATGGTAGAAGTGCTCCTCCAGTGGCAAAAGACTTCATAGCGAAAAGGCAGAAGCAAAGCAAGGAAATTATTGTCTACAGGTTAAAGCTTAGTTGACTGTCTATGATTGTTGTCCTTTTTAGGTTTAGATGTGTAACCTTGAGTCATTGAAAGCTTATATTTTGATTGGCTTACTTGTAGAGGCCAAGGGATTAGAAACACCTCAATCTAATGACCTTCTTGTTTAATAAATTTAACAAGTATTAGTGGAAGTCAAAACATTCTATCAAATGTCATTATTAAAATGTTCATAAACCACCAACAGTGCTATAAGTCTTCAACAACTTGAGGAATGCAGCAAAATCCACATATATCATAACAAAGGAAAAAATTAGGAGCCTGATTAGGAACTGTGATATGACCTGCCAAATAGGTGTAAATTAGATTTTCCATCAGCATTTAAACACTTCATATCTGGTCACAGTGCATCTTGAAAACAAGGATAATAATTATATACATCATTTTTTTAAAAAATAAACATATACCTGAAGTTGTTTTCCAAACTAAAATTCATACCTTCAATAATAGGGAACACACACACACAAGGGGAAATAGCATTAAACCATATAACCTCAGAATTAGTTTTTTTTCCCTCACACTGTTTAACTTTGCCTAAAAAGCTCTGCGTGGTCTGCTTATTGTTTAATTTCAGTCTGGGCTCCTTTTCCACTCTTCTGAATGCACCTCTCTTCTATTCAGACTTCAGCTCCCAAGTGAAATATATCTTCCTTAAATCACCCTTTCTTAAACATACAGTTTAAAGATACACCCCCTTCAGTTCAGTTCAGTTCAGTCGCTCAGTCGTGTCCGACTCTCTGCGACCCCATGAATCACAGCACGCTAGGCCTC
Source organism: Moschus berezovskii (assembly GCF_049115385.1). Lineage (NCBI taxonomy): Eukaryota > Metazoa > Chordata > Mammalia > Artiodactyla > Moschidae > Moschus > Moschus berezovskii. The sequence continues at coordinate 10,197,116 of NC_142468.1, forward strand.
TCTGTCCATCACCAACTCCCGGAGTTCACTCAAACATGTCCACAGAGTCGGTGATGCCATCCAGCCATCTCATTCTCTGTCGTCCCCTTCTCCTCCCACCCCCAACCTTTCCCAGCATCAGAGTCTTTTCCAGTGAGTCAACTCGTCGCATGAGGTGGCCAAAGTATTGCAGTTTCAGCTTCAGCATCAGTCATTTATTACTTATTTGTTCTTGTTTTTGCCTAAATAATTGATTTATTTTCTTAATCTCCGAGTCTGTGCTAGATTAAGAGTTCCATATTTGTTTTGTTCACTATTATAAATTCAAGACCAAAACCACAGAAGCTTCAATAAATACTTGGAGGGAAAATGAGCAAGTTCAGAAGCACAAGAAGAACCTTGTTGCTGAGGTTGATTACAAAAAGTCTTTTTTTTTTTTTTTTTAGCATTTCAAAATTTATAACCATTATTTTCAAATTCTTTAAAAAAAAAACAATCCCTCTTCTCATTTTAAAAGTGTAATTGTAAGCAAATAATAAATAACATATGTTTATGCTGATGCTGTGGTAGGTATTCTGTGCTATATCAGTAAATGTACACTCTGTGTATATAATATGTATTCAAACAACTCACTCTAAAATTAAGCAATGAATGAAACTTGACAGGTAGGAAATTGTCACCATGGTTCCAATAGGAGAGGTGAGACAAAGCTAACATGTTCCTAAGTCTTCAATTTGTTTATATAAATATATGTAATTATATACTCCCATAATATACCCTATATATTTTACACAATAGGTATGTGAAGGGCTAATGCAAGGCAGTATATAATAAGGGCTACATGAAAATTATAAAATAATTGGATAATACACATAACTTTTTAGTGGATCCATAGTCTTCAACAATATACTTATTTCAAGCAAATTTTCAAAAATGTTTATAAATCCCAAAACACATAGTTTGTTTCTCTACTGTCATCTACCACATTCATCACCTTCACTGTTTTAACCAGTTCTTGTTCTTAGTCACTAAGTCATGTCTGACTCTATGGACTGTAGTCCTCCAGGCTCCTCTGTCCAGGAGATTTCCCTGGCAAGCATACTGGAGTGGGCTGCCATTTCCTTCTCCAGGGGATCTTCCCGACCCAGGAATCGAACCCTTGTCTCCTGCATCTGCAGGTGGATTCTTTACTGCTGAGCCACCAGGGAAGCCATTTTAACTAGTATTTGACTTTAAATCCATTAGAGCAGCAGTCCATGACCATTTTGGCACCAGGGACCACTTTCATGGAAGACAATTTTTCTATGGACCAAGGTTGGATGGGGGTGGGGAGCTGGGGGACAGATGCAGCTGTACAATTTGAAGTACATCAACTCACTTGCCACCAGAAAACTTACCACCAGATGCTTAATTGTCACTTGCCACTCACTGATAGAGTTTTGACATGAATCTGCAAGCAATTGATTTGTTATGATCTCTGTGCATTCAAACCTCACTGCTAATGATAAGCTGTGTTTGCGGCCTCAGCTCCACCTAGGTCATCAGGCGTTAGACTCTGGTAAGGAGCATACAACCTAGATCGCTCGAATGCACAGTATGGACAGCCGCTCCCCATCGCTTGCATTACCACCTGAGCTCCGCCTCCTGTCAGATCAGTGGTGGCATTAGATTCTCATGGCGGTGGGAACACAGAGGAAGCTTCTTTGCTGTCTTGCCTGTTGTTCACCCCCTACTGAGTGGGCACAGGCCGCAGACCTAACAGACCACAGGCCTGCCCCTGGCCCGGGGGTTGGGAACCTTTGCAGGAGGTGAAGAACCCTTAGGAAGGCTCCTGACTTGGATGTCAGATGGAACTTTCCAGAAGACATGAAGGCTGAGATCTTGCTGGGAATCTTCAGGAGAGGAGGTGAGGGGGAAGTTTTCTAGGCAGAAAGAACCACTGACAAAGTGAAGAGTAAGAAAGAGTATAGCTTCTTCCAGAAACTGAAAGGAATTCAATATGGTTGGAACTTAGTGTATTGGGGGTTGATAAGCAGCAGCAGTGGCAAATGATGAAGGTATAGGATCAGGAAGGGCCAAATCTGAAAGCTCATTTAAACCAAGTTCAGGACTTTAGCAACAAAAAGTTGCTTCAGAATATGGCACAAGCAGGAATGGAGTCTATTTCTTGCTAAGAAAACTCTTTCTTCCTTCATAATAAACAATGTTTAATAAACTTTTTGAAAATCTGAAGCCAACATGGCAAAATGTTATGATTTACTCAAATTGAATAGTGTTTTAATAGTTTTCTTTATACTTTTATGGTGTGTTTAAAATTTACATAATAAAAACTTAATGGAAGCCCAGACTGAAGCATAAATCAAATTAGTCCAATAAATAAGAGCCTCCACTTTCTGCTTTTGTATCTCCTGTATTGTTACTGTGAGGAAAGTTACATGAAGTCCAGATAATGGGCCTCACTTTAACTCTTAGAAAGCAGAGCCTTTATAGTTTAAAGACTGCCTGTCAAGCCACAGAAGAAATACTGATAGGGTTTCTTGCTTACAACAATTCATAATGTTTCCTAATGTATACTAGGAGGAAAGAGTCATACAAAAATCACAGAAAGTTAATTGGATACCCCCATAATACACCTCGAAGTGTATATCTGCCTACTGAACATCCTTTTTACATAAGCATTTACTCACTGATATGGAGCAATCATTTCCACCTCCTGACAGGAGTCCTGGCCTCCTGTGGCCAAGATGAGATACCATAAGGGAACAAAATTTGCCACCCCAAAATCTCTTTGGAATATGGATTATTTTCAGCATTAAACAGTCAACAATCAGAGACTCAGGAAGTCTTGTTTTTCACATCTGCCTTTACTGTCTGAAGACAAAGGACCTGTTCTAGGAAGAGAGCTATCACCATAGAGAACTATACTGTGAACGAGGTGTGATAGACAAGAAAGTAAACTTAGTAAATTTGTTAAAATTCCTCTCTGTGTCCCATTGTCTCTGCGTGGCCCAGCAAACATTTACTTACCAAACATTTATGTTCCATGTCAATTGCCTTCATCCACTTTGAAGTCCCAGAGACCTCTACACCCAACATTCTCTTTTGTCTTTAGCTGAAGATGATGTTTAAGGTGAATATTTCAGCCTTTTGGTAAATTACTCAGTTTTCCTGGGTCACTTCCATATATACATATATATATATATATATATATATATATATATATATATATATGATTAAGCACTTGTTTGATTTTCTTCTGTTAATCCATTTCATGTCTATTTAATTCTTACACCAGCCAGAAGAACCTAGAAGGGTAGAGGAAAATTTCTTCCTCCCCAACTATATATAGAAAATCATGCACTAGCTTTTCACTCCAATTATAATCTCAGGTTTCCATACATGTTCATTTTTCAGTCACTAAGTCGTGTTGGATTCTTTGTGACCCCATGAACTGCGGCACGCCAGGTTTGCCTGTCCTTCAACATCTCCCAGAGTTTGCTCAAACTCATATCCATTGACTCGGTGATGCCATCCAACCATCTCATCCTCTGTCGCCCTCTTCTCCTCCTGCCCTCAATCTTTCCCAGCATCAGGGTCTTTTCCACTGAGTCAACTCTGCATCAGGTGGCCAAAGGACTGGAGCTTCAGCTTTAGCATCAGTTCTTCCAGTGAATATTCAGGACTGATCTCCTTGAGGATGGACTGGTTGGATCTCCTTGCAGTCCAAGGGACTCTCAAGAGTCTTCTTCAGCACCACAGTTCAAAAGCATCAATTCTTCAGCACTCAGCTTTCTTTATGGTCCAACTCTCACATCTGTACATGTCTATTGGGAAAACCATAGCTTTGACTGTATGGACATTTGTCAGCAGAGTGATGTCTCCACTTTTTAATATGCCATCTAGATTTTTCATTGCTGGGAAGGATTGAAGTTGGGAGGAGAAGGGGAAAAGACAGAGGGTGAGATGGTTGGATCACTGACTCAATGGGCATGAGTTTGGGTAAACTCCGGGAGTTGGTGATGGACAGGGAGGCCTGGCATGCTGTAGTCCATGGGGTTACACAGGGTTGAACATGACTGAGCAACTGAACTGAACTGAACTAGGTTTGTCATAACTTTCCTTCCAAGGAGCAAGCAACTTTTAATTTTGTGGCGTCAGTCACAGTCTGCAGTGATTTTGGAGCCCAAGAAAATAAAATCTGTCACTGTTTCCATTTTTTCCACATCAATTTGCCTTAAAGTGATGGGACCAGATGTCACGATCTTTGTTTTTTAATGCTGAGTTTTAAGCTAGCATTTTCACTCTCCTCTTTCATCCTCATCAAGAGGTTCTTTAATTCCTCACTTTCTGCCATGAGACTGGTATCATCTGCATATCTGAGACTGTTGATATTTCTCTCGGCAATCTTGATCCCAGCTTGTGAGTCATCCAGCCTGGCATTTTGCAAGATGTACTCTGCATATAAGTTAAACAAACAAGGTGACAGTATACAGCTTTGACGTGTTCCTTTCCCAATTTTGAACAACCAGTCTATTGTTCTGTGTCCAGTTCTAACTCCTGCTTCTTGTCCTGCATACAACAAACTGTGGAAAATTCTTAAAGAGATGAGAATACCAGACCATCTTACCTATCTCCTGAGAAACCTGTATGCTGGACACGAAACATGGACAACCAGTGTTTTTCCATTAAAATTTGTTTCTAACGTAAGAATAAGTCAAAGACACAAGGTGAGAATCATGTCTCTGGTGGGTGACCTTGTCCTATGGAACATAACTTGGCTTCCTCATTTCAGGCAGCTCCTTCCTTTTTCCTCTAACAAATTGAGATCTGTGCTTCAAGGAATGAAGATTAGATGTCCTTCTTTAGAAGCAGTATCATGGCATTCTCAGCATTTAGCTGTAAAATTACCCAACTGCTTCAGTTCAGTTCAGTTCAGTCGCTCAGTCGTGTCCAACTCTCCGCGACCCCATGAATCACAGTACGCCAGGCCTCCCTGTCCATCACCAACCCCCGGAGTACACTCAAACTCATGCCACAGAGTCGGTGATGCCATCCAGCCATCTCATTCTCCATCGTCCCCTTCTCCTCCCGCCCCCAACCTTTCCCAGCATCACAGTCTTTTCCAGTGAGTTAACTCGTCGCATGAGGTGGCCAAAGTATTGCAGTTTCAGCTTTAGCATCAGTCCCTCCAATGAACATCCAGGGTTGATCTCCTTTAGAATGGACTGGTTGGATCTCCTTGCAGTATAAGGGACTCTCAAGAGTCTTCTCCAACACCACAGTTCAAAAGCATCGATTCTTCGGCGATCAGCCTTCTTCACAGTCCAACTCTCACATCCATACATGACCACGGGAAAAACCATTGCCTTGACTAGACGGACCTTGGTTGGCAAAGTAATGTCTCTGCTTTTTAATATACTATCAAGGTTGGTCACAACTTTCCTTCCAAGGAGCAAGCGTCTTTTAATTTCATGGCTGCAGTCAGCATCTGCAGTGATTTTGGAGCCCAAAAAAATAAACTCTGACACTGTTTCCACTGTTTTTCCATCTATTTCCCATGAAGTGATGGGACCAGAAGCCATGATCTTTGTTTTCTGAATGTTGAGCTTCAAGCCAACCTTTTCACTCTCCTCTTTCACTTTCATCAAGAGGCTTTTGAGTTCCTCTTCACTTTCTGCCATAAGGGTAGTGTCATCTGCATATCTGAGGTTATTGATATTTCTCCCAGCAATCTTGATTCCAGCTTGTGCTTCTTCCAGCCCAGCGTTCCTCATGATGTATTCTGCATATAAGTTAAATAAGCAAGGTGACAATATACAACCTTGACGTACACCTTTTCCTATTTGGAACCAGTCTGTTGTTCCATGTACAGTTCTAACTGTTGCTTCCTGACCTGCATACAGGTTTCTCAAGAGGCAGGTGAGGTGGTCTGGGATTCCCATCTCTTTCAGAATGTTCCACAGTGTATTGTGATCCACACAGTCAAAGGCTTTGGCATAGTCAATGAAGCAGAAATAGATGTTTTTCTGAAACTCTCTTGCTTTCTCCATGATCCAGCAGATGTTGGCAATTTGATCTCTGGTGCCTCTGCCTTTTCTAAAACCTGCTTGAACATCTGGGAGTTCACGGTTTACATACTGCTGAAGCCTGGCTTGGAGAATTTTGAGCATGACTTTACTAGCGTGTGAGATGAGTGCAATTGTCCAGTATTTTGAGCATTCTTTGGCATTGCCTTTCTTTGGGATTGGAATGAAGACTGACCTCTTCCCAACAGTCCTCAAATCATCCATGGCATTCCAAGGTCATCTCTACCAACAAGTTTTTGCTCTTCAGTCACCAAGTGTCCGACTCTTTGCAACCCCATGGACTGTAGCATGCCAGGTTTTCCTATCCTTCATTATCTCCCAGAGTTTGCTCAAACTTATGCCCATTGAGTCAGTGATGTCCTTCAGTCATCCTCTGTCACCCCCTTTTTCTCCTGCCCTCAATCTTTCCCAGCATCAGGGTCTTTTCCACTAAGTCAGTTCTTTGCATCAGGTGGCCAGCGTATTGGAGTTTGAGCTTCATCTTCAGCATCAGTACTTCCAGTGAATATTCAGAGTTGCTCTCCTTTAGGATTGACTGGTTTGATCTCCTAACAGTCCAAGGGACTCTGAAGAGTCTCCTCCAACACCACAATTCAAAAGCACCAGTTCTTCAGTGCTCAGCCTTCTTTATGGTCCAACTCTTACAACCATACATGACTACTGGAAAAACCATAGAAATGACTATACAGACCATTGTTGATAAAGTTATATCTCTGCTTTTTAATACATTATCTAGGTTTGTCATAGCTTTTTTTCCAAGGAGCAAGCATTTTTTAACTTCATGGCTGCAATCACCATCGGCAGTGATTTTGGAGCCCAAGAAAATAAAATCTGCCACAGTTTCCACTTTTTTCCCATTTTTTGCCATGAAGTGATGGGACCAGATGCCATGATCTTAGTTTTGTGAACATTGAGTTTTAAGTCAGATTTTTCAGTCTCCTTTTTCAAGAAGCTCTTTAATTCCTCTTCACTTTCTGCCATTAGCGTGGTATCAACTGCCTATCTGTGGTTGTTGATAGTTTTCCCAGCCGTCTTAATTCCAGCTTGTGATCAATCAACCCAGCATTTTGCAGAAATGATGTAAAATTTAAGAACTACTGTGGACAAGCAGTTGGGAATGGCACCCTCAAATCCTTCTTAGTACCTTCACATTCTCAGAAATAGCACATCACAGTGCAATGTTTCCTGTCCCTATGCTGTACTTCATCACAGTTTTAGACAGAGCTGTATTCCTATCTCTCTTGCTAGAGTATGAACATCCTGAATGGACAGACTAAATAAAGATTATTCACCTTTTCAAATCCAGCAATTAACACACTGCCTGTAACAAAGCAGAAGCTCAGAAAATCTTAACAACCTCCATTGTCTTGGAACCATCTCTTTTTCCAGAAGAATTAACCTTTGTTAGAAACCATTGCTGATTCAGACATTGGCAAGAACCATTTTTTACTCTATTGACATACCATTCTTTCCCCATTTCAAAGGTGTTTCTTTCAAAATAAATCTGCTCAGAACAGAGCTCATGTGTTGACAGTCACTGGATGTATCCGTTCTCATCAGTTGCAGAACTTCCAACATGGTAAGGGGTGTGGGCTGAAATTAATACAAACATTTCCCCAGTGTCCCTAACACTAAGAGAGAAAAAAATCTTAAATTTTCAACATATGGTGAAAACAATGAATTCATAATATTCCAAGAGAAATAAGGCTTGTCTAAATAGTTTGCCAGTGGTCATGGAAATACATGCTATACCAACCTATTTTAAACAGAAACAGAAATTTAAGAGCTCCTTTAAATGTGAGTGAAATGACGGCCTGTATTTTCTGTTATTATTCTAATCATCCACCTACAAAACCACTGTGAGCTCTCCTCATTAGTTTTGCCTTTTTGGAAAAATACAGCTGTCTGAGGTGACAGAAGCAGAAGTAGCATGCTAAATTTACATGCATTCACTTCAATTAGGGCTTTTCCCCTTTTTCTTTTCACAAGTGTTTATGCCAGCCTTCACTATAAAAATAACAATAATAAATACAATAATAATAATAATATAATAAATACTTTAAATTTAATAGGCTGAAGCATTATGATACCCATAAGCCGAAAGAATGTAAATAATCTTGCTGACAAATACAAGATGCAAAGTATTCTATAAAATAAAGGTCCTGACTGCCACATGCCCAAATGTACTACTCCCAATGGGAAAATGAGAGGACCTGCCTGGTGATATTTCTCAGGATTTTAATGGGAGGTAGACAGGAAGGAGTAAGGGGACGTTAAGTTGCATACAAACCCTTACTACTACTGCTAGTATATCTACACACATATGTGTAGATATTATACATATACACACATATATACATATAATATCTATAAATACAATATGTGTCTATATGTGTGTGTGTGCTCAGTCATGTCCAGCTCTTTGCAATTCCATGGACTGTAGCCCACAAGGCTCCTCTGTCCACTGAATTTCCCAGGGAAGAAGACTGCAGCCCAACACGCTCTCTGTCCATGAGATTTTCCGGGCAAGAATACTGGAGTGGGTTGCCATTTCCTACTCCAGGGGAACTTCCCAACTCAGTGATTGAACCCTCGTCTCGTGGGTTCTTTACCACTAGCGCCACCTAGGAAGCCCTACCCTTCAGTTCAGTTCAGTTCAGTCGCTCAGTCGTGTCCGACTCTTTGCGACCCCATGAATCACAGCATGCCAGGCCTACCCTTAGCGGTTTTAAAAGCCAGAGGAATGAAGATGAATCTAGAGTATAGAAGACATTCCAGTAAGGCATTCTCTAGGAAATGGAGGGAAGAAGAGGAAAAGTCCTAAAACCTTTCTTGACTACATGCAACTACAGTTCCCTACAGAATCTAAAATGCGATTTGTGATTTGGAAATGACTTTGATTTATTCTTTCTAATTAACTCGTGTAAAAAAATAGGAAAACTATTTCAAGAGTAACTATCACGTATTACATCAGTTCCCAGAGATGATTCCCGTGAACATTGTGCTGTATTTCCTCCCAGATATACACACATGCTCATGTTTCATATCTTTGAGATAGACTGAATATATAATCTGTGTGTCCTACTTTTACTTACTTTTCCAATGCTATTAAAATATTCCTGAATATATCACTATATTGATATACTATTGTGTAATCAGAGATTTGCTCAGTGTTGACTATTCCTTCTATTTCCAATGGTTCAATTGTTTTAAGAATTCATGGGAATTCATAATCACCAAAAATGGGAAGCAAGATGTCTTTCAACAGTGATGGATAAACTGTGGTACATCTATACAAAGTAATGCTATTCAGTAATAAAAGGAATAAGCTATTAAGCCACTGCAAAGACATGGATGAATCTTAAATGCATATTGCTAAGTCAAAGAAGATGGTTGAAAAAGGTGACCTACTGTATGATTTCCATTATATAGCATTCTGTAAAAGGGAAAGCTCTAGAGACAGTAAACAGATCTGTTGTTGTCAGTTGCTTTGGGAATGAGGACAGGATTCAGTAGGTGAAGTAAAGAGGAACTATTTAGAGGAATGAAACTGTTCTACATGACAACTCTATCTGTGAATACATGACACTATTCATTTGTCAAGACCCATCTGACTTAACAGCACGAAGATTGTACCTTAAGATATGGAATAATAAAAATAATTTTTAAAAGGATCATCTAGGAGGTCAGGGATCCCATGATGGAAAGCAGACTGTGGCAAAACAAAACATGAAACAACTTCATTGAAGGGGATGAGGTAACCTTTCTGCCCTAAATAACTTTGAGTAGAGTCTTTAAAGGCATCTGCTGTATAGCTCAGGGAGCCCTACTCCATGCTCTGTGGTGAAATAAATAGGAAGGAAATCCAAAAAAGAGGGAATATGCATACAAATAACTGATTCACTTAACTGTATAGCAGAAACTAGCAAAACACTGTAAAGCAACTATACTCTTATGAAGATTAATTTTAAAATTACTGAAGGCAAAACAAACCATACATAAGCACTGCGGCCTTACTGATAAAACCGTTTCCATGGGAATAAAAACTGACATTTCTGGAACCACTACACATGGACAATTGGAACTGAAGAATTAAGTAATGAATGGTGGGTGTTAAGAATCAGACTGATTACTGTTCTAATGGGAAGTTACAAATAAACATGGGGCTGGAGGCTAAAGTGATCTGTGTCTTAATATTAGAGTTGGAGACGTCAGTATGAATTCATGTTTACCTTAATATAAATGTAGATGGCTACATTTAGAAATATGTATAGATATGTGTATATGTGTGGGTTAGTAACCACACATATATTTCTTTGCTCCATCAGCTGAGACGGCCTAGAAGTACTAACAGCATGGTAGAAACAAGCCCAGATCTTGTTTTCTAACATCATTCTTCATTAAAAGGAACAAAGACTCCTTCAATGGGACAGAAAACTACAAGGTGGGTCTGGAGTATCCAGTTGTGCCAGAAAGTAAAGAAGGAGAAAAAAAAGCATAGTGATTGGGTATGTCAAAAGGACACAGGAACCAACTTAAAAATCTCCCAAAGCTGGAAAAATTTGAGCAATAAAATAAGTACTATTGGATCATAACCAAAAAGTATAAAATAAATATCTATGAATTCAGACTGCTATAAATAAAAGATTAAGTTAATATATTAATAGAGGAAACTAGGCACTTCTTCCATGGAGGAAAAGACTCCAAATAATTTACGTAAATAATCTGTCCTCAAGATAGATGCATAATTCCCTATTCTTCCTGGTGACTCTCTTCCAAAGAGTATGGTATTGAAAAGGGGAAAGGGAAGAAAGAGTAACTTTACAATGGAGAAATCTGACAAACACTGCCTCAGCAATGCAGTCAAGTTCAATAGCAACAGTGATTAAGTCATGTTGATAGCACATACCCTAAATATGATGTGACCCAAATGGACTTTCCCTCTGTGATTTTCAGCCCCCAAACCCACAACCTCATCCTAATCATGAGAAAAACATCTGAGAAATTCTAATAGAAGAGAATTCTACTTTAACAAGTGACCCATCCTTCTCAAAACTGTCAGGGTCATCAAAATCAAAGTAAGTCTGCACAATTCACAGGTGAGAAGAATCTAAAAAGACATGACCATTAAATGTAATATGATATCTTGGATGGGATCCCAGACAGAAAAAAAGTTATGTGCAGGCAAACTCAGTCGTTTCTGAATCTTTGCAACCCCATGGACTGTAACCCACCAGGCTCCTCTGTCCGTGGGATTTTCAAGGCAAGATTCTGGAGCAGGTTGCCATATCCTACTCCAGGGGATCTTCCCAACCCAAGGATCAAACTTGCATTGCCTGAGTCTCCTGCATTGGCAGGCAGATTCTTTACCACTGTGCAACCTGGGCAAGTGAAAATGAAACTCATTCAGTCATGTCCAACTCTTTGTGACCCCATGTCCATCTCCAGACCAGAATATTAGAGCAGGTAGCCTTTCCCTTCAGGGGATCTTTCCAACCCAGGGATCAAACCCAGTTCTCCTACATTGCAGGTGGATTCTTTAACAGATGAGTCACAAGGGAAGCCCAGGAATACTGGAGTGGGTAGCCCATCCCTTGTCTAGCGGAATCTTGCTGACCCAGGAATCGAACCGAGGTCTCCTGCATTTTATGCAGATTCTTTACCAACAGAACTATCAGGGAAGCCTGTGCAACCTGGCAAGACCCAAGAAAAAGGTTATTAGATTAAAAATATGGAAATAAAGTATACATTTTAATGAATTATAATGTATCAATTCTGGTTCATTCATTGTGACAAATATTTTATTAGACAGCAAGATGTTTATGATAGGGGAAACTGGATATGCTACATATGGATGTACTAATTCTTGCAATTTTTCTATAAATCTAAAACAGTTCTACAGTAAAAATCTGGTTTTAAAACCACTGCACATATTTTGGCCACAAAGTGTCATCCATGTTTCTGATTATTTTTTGAGAACCGCAACTAATTAAAAGCAAATGAATATTTTAAGAGGCCACAGCACCAACTGCTTACCATTAAGTTTGCATTAATTTACAGTGTGTCAGTGACTGAGAGAGTCTGGCACTCTGTAGAAGCCCCAAATAAAAGTCACTTCGATCTTGAATATTTTTCACGGAAGCCAACTATGTAAAAATGCTAGTTTTATTCAACTTAAAATGAGAATAAGTTATAATAACAGAATAATGTAGTTGGTGAGTGTTCAAGGCAGCATCACACTGTGGCAATTTACACATGGCTCGACTGCTTTCTGACTATGTGACTTTAATCTTTAACTGCTCGAAGCTTTAATCTTTCTCAGTGGCAAAATGGCAATAATCAAACATCCTACCATAGGATTTTGAAGAAAATTAAATGAGATAATCTTGGACTGCAAGGAGATCTAACCAGTCCATCCTAAAGGAAATCAGTCCTGAATATTCATTGGAAGGACTGATGATGAAGCTGAAGCTCAATCTTTTGGCCACCTGATGCGAAGAACCAGCTCATGGGAAAAGACCCTGATGCTGGGAAAGACTGAAGGCAAAAGGAGAAGCAGGTGACAGAGGATGAGACAGTTAGATAGTATCACTAACTCAATGGATATGACTCTGAGCAAACCCTGGGAGACAGTGAAGGACAGGGAAGACGGGGGAGCTGCCGTCCATGGGGTTGCAAAGAGTCAGACATGACTTAGCAACTGAACAGCAACAAAAACAACAGTGAATATAAATCTGTTAGGACCCTGGCTGACACCAAGTAAGTACTTGATATTATTTATTATTATTGGGTTTTAGACATTCACTCATTTATTAAACAAACATTTATTGAAGAACTACTGTGTGTCAAGTGCTTCGGAAGTTTCTGGAGAGATGATGGTGAACAAGACACAACTCCGGCCTCTAAGGAGCTTACAGTCTAGCAGTAGAGTTAGAGAAGTACACACAAAAGGGCAACATTATGTGATAAGTGTGAGAATCGGCCATGAGCAGGCTACAGCAGAAGCATGTGACAGGACCAAGAAAGCATTCTCAGCAAAAGGGACAGCTAAGCTAGAACCTGAAGGTTGCATAAGATTTAGCCCAGGGGTGAGCAAATTCAGGCTCAGACCTGCTTGCTGGAGCTAACTGTGTATGTGTGTGCTCAGTCATTCAGTGTGTCTGACTCTATGCAACCCCACGGACTATAGTTCACCAGGCTTCTCTGCTCATGGAATTTTCCAGCCAAGAATACTGGAGTGAGGTGGCCATTTACTGCTCCAGGGGATCCTCCCTAATCAGGGTTTGAACTTGCATCTCTTGTGTCTCCTGCCAACAAACAAAAAACAACCTTTGTTGGCAAAGGTCCATCTAGTCAAGGCTATGGTTTTTCCAATAGTCTTGTATGGATGTGAGAGTTGGACTATAAAGAAAGCTGAGAGCTGAAGAATTGATGCTTTTGAACTGTGGCATTGGAGAAGACTCTTGAGAGTCCCTTGGACTGCAAGGAGATCCAACCAGTCCATCCTAAAGGAGATCTGCCCTGGGTGTTCACTGGAAGGACTGATGCTGAAGCTGAAACTCCAATAATTGGTCACCTGATGGGAAGAGCTGACTCATTTGTAAAGACCCTGATGCTGGGAAAGGAGAAGGGGATGACAGAGGATGAGATGGTTGGATGGCATCACTGACTCAATGGACATGAGTTTGAGTAAACTCCAGGAGTTGGTGATGGACAGGGAGGCCTGGCATGCTGCAGTTCATGGGGTCGCAAAGAGTTGGACACGACTGAGCAACTGAACTGAACTGAATGTCATGTTCAGTGACATAACATTCTGGTAGCTTGAAGTCAGCCATAGTGAGAGCATTTACATCATGGAAATCCTCAAATGCTGCAAATCAGATCTCTCACCCCAAACAGGCAACTGGTAAACATATAGCAGCATAGCCCTGCTTTAGTCAATCAAATTTGGAGAAGGTAATGCAGATGGAGGCAAGGAGCATGATGAATTTGGGAAACTGAAAGGAGTTAGGCCTGGCTGCAGTGACAGGATATCATGAAAATAGATAAGTGAAGACAAGATCAGTGTTAGAAACCAAATTAAGGTAGAGGACAACAGGGAGACGCTGAAGGGTATGGAGCAGGAGATGGAACCTGGTTTGCATGTTAGGAAGGTTCCATCTGGCTTCTTGGAAGGCAGATGTAAGACTGAAAATAGATTTGGTGTGCTTAAAATTGTATTTGTGACATACTTGCATTTGATCATGGTCTTTTTCTCCACAGGGTGATATCATCGAAGTGTCATTATCAGTTGACAAGTCAAACGCTTATATTTTTTTCTTTGTGTGGTCTACCAGGATTCCTCTTAAGCTACTTTTTTTACAAACTGTCATGAAAGAGAAGACTGTAACTTGATAATTTTGACAGTTTTATTGCATTTCTAACAGTTCCTGGAAAGTTTTCTTCTTCTTGACTTGTATTTATTAGAAGAGCAAAACCTGGGACTGTGAAATAAATGGAGAGGTTGTTGGGAAAACAAGGTGATCATAACTGTGATCCAGACGGGTGGTAGTCATGGAGTTTGGGTGAATGGCTTTGGAAAATATTTAGGAGGGGACTTCCCTGATCATCCAGGGGTTAAGCATCTGCTTGCCAGTGCAGGGAACACGGGTTTGATCCCTGGTCTGGGAAGATTCCATGTACTGGAGAACAACTAAGCCCATGTGTCACAGCTACTTAGCCAGTGTGCCGCAAGCACTGAAGTCTGCCTGCCCTGGAGACGGTGCTCTGCAACAAGAGGAGCCATCGAAACGAGAAGCCCACACACCGCAACTAGAGAGGAGCCCCCGGTTTCCGCAACTAGAGTGTCCACGTGCAGCAAGGAAGACCCAGCGCAGCCAAAAATAAATAAAACTGAAAAAATACGTAGATATAGGAGGTAGCTCATGGTGATGGAATGAATGTGGGAGGTGAAAGAAGGAAAAATGAAGAGAGATGCTCAGATAGCTGGCTGGTGAGTATTTCCTTACACCACAGAACAGGAACCCCTGGAAAAATAGTAAATGAAAGCCAGGGTGATAAAAGACAGTCCAGAGAACCAGGAGGCACGGCAGTGAGGGTGGCAAACAGAAGAACGGGGTCCGTTTGCTGAGTGTGAAGTGTCTGTCTAAGCTCTAAGAGGAACTGTGCAGAAGTCAGTTGTGTGAGTCTGCCGCTCAAGAGAAAAGCAAAAGTACCTTTAAAAGAAGGCAGGAAGAATCGTTGTCCTGAGAAGCAGGAAACAAAATAAGAGTGCAGGCTTTGGAGCCAAAGGAAGAAAAGACATCTTCAGGAAGGAAGGTCAGGGAGCTCTGTCAAAGGCTGTGGGGAGCTCAAGACAGCGAGGGCTGAGATGTTCCCTCTTGGCCACTTGTACTGCAAGAATGAAGACCGCTCTTGGCAATCATACTGCCAACTTTCATCATGGTATCTTTGTCTCTGAAAAAGGAACAATTTAGCAGGGTGATGAAGACACTTTAGGGCTTATCCAGCTCTAGAAACAAGAAGATTAGCATGATTCCTAACACCCCACTTGTGCTATTTCAGGGCACAGCGCAGCGATTATTGTCAACAATAATGCATTTTATACTTCAAAGCTGCTAAGAGACTAGATCTTAAATGTTCTTACCACAAAAAAGAAATACTGATTATGGAACATGACAGAGGCATTACCTTAAGCTACTGTGGTAATCGAATATCAATATGTGAATGTGTCAAATCAATGTGTTGCATACCTTAAACGTGTACAGTGTTACATGGCTGTTACATCTCAGTAGAATCAATTTTAAAAATACATTGCCATTGAAATGTACATTTTAAATGGGCAAATTCTCTGGCATGTTAATTATGTCTCACTAAAACTATTATTGTGATCCACACAGTCAAAGGCTTTGGCATAGTCAATGGGAAAGGTTGGGGGCGGGAGGAGAAGGGGACGACCGAGAATGAGATGGCTGGATGGCATCACCGACTGTGGACATGAGTTTGAGTGAACTCCGGGAGTTGGTGATGGACAGGGAGGCCTTGCGTGCTGTGATTCATGGGGTCGCGGAGAGTCGGACACGACTGAGCGACTGAACTGAACTGAACTGAACTGAAAAACTATTATGAAATTTCATAAAAAACGTTTTTAGTGAAATAAAAGTCCTCTATTAACAGGAAGAAAGGAAGGGAGAGAGGGAGGGAGGCAGGAAAGAGGGAGGGAGAGAGACAAAGGAAAAAAGAAAGAAGAGGAAGAAGTTTCCATTGGATTTAACAATAAGCCACAGATAGAGCCATTTCCACACACTGGTTGAGGCAAAAGCTGGATTGTAGAAGAGGTAAAAAGAAAAAAAAAAAAAAAAGCAGAAGTCACTAAAGTACAGATTGTGTTCAGATTTCACAAAATTTTATGCTAGTGTCCATTATTTGTCTTTCATGCCTTATTCCAGACTCCACATTATATTTAACTGCACTGAGAAGCTTCAGTTTCATGCAACATCTTCTGGTAAATTCTCTCTTCATTTTTATTCTATTACAAATATTTTCTAATTTCCCTTGTTATGACTTATTAGATACACCATCATTTAAAAGTCGACATTTAATTTTCAAATACATAGGATTTTGTTTAAAGTGTCTTTAATATTAACTTCTCATTTTGATGCAAATTGCTCATTTAAATGCTTTCTTCTCTGCAATCACCCTCTGTGCTTTCTTTTTCAGTCTCTTTATTGAGGCTTTCCATGTTTAAGTCAAATCTTGGTAAATGTCACATTGCACTTGAAAATAAGTGGGTTATTTTCAAATATCTTCTGATATTGACTTCTAACATAATTTCACAGTGTTAAGAGAACACACTCTGTGTTTTTTCAATACTTTTAGACCATGAAATTTTTGCTCTTTGTTTTATGTCCCTGGATATGTTCCACTGTCTCCTAGTTTACAGTCTATGGGAATCTGAATAAAATTTGTATCATACTGTTGTGTGAAAATTGTATAAATCTTAATTATATTGAATTGGTTCACAGTATTTTCATGTCTGGGGCTTCCCTGGTGGCTCAGCAGTAAAGAATCGACCTGCAATGCAAGAGACTGGGGTTCGATCTCTGGGTTGGGAAGATGCCGTGGAGGAGGGCATGGCAACCCACTCCAGTTTTCCTGCCTGGAGAATCCCATGGACAGAGGAGCCTGGCGGGCTACAGTCCACAGGGTCACAAAGAGTCAGACATGACTGAAGCGACTGAGTGAGCATGACTGTTTTTTATGTCTACTATATCGTCCTACTTCTCTGTTTATATGTGCTACTGATTTTTGAGAAACTCCAGCTACAAACCTTAATTTATCGACTTAAAAATAATTTTAATATTCAGTGGAACTATATGCAACCTCGTTCTGTATTTTCCAAGTCTCCTATAAAAAGTGTTATATACTTCCATAATTTAAATAAATAAAAGTAAAAAAGCAAATGTTGATTAATTTTAGCTTTAATTTATACTTTCTTCCCAGAAAGGTAAACCACAGATTTCCTTTATAACAAGGTATAACCCAGCTCAGTAATTTTCAGATTTTCCACCAAAATTTCCTTACTGCAAATAGGGTGTGAATGTCTGCAACATTCAGGGGTATAGGATCTAAAACTACATTTTTCTATAGAAATCAGTCTAACTTAGTGTTTGTTCTAATATGAAAATTATAGCTTTATTCCCCAAAAAAAGTTTTTTGAGGAAAACTTAAATTCCCAGGAAAATCTAAGATGCTTATACTGTAGCTTCAGGGACTTCTGGAAGGTACATGTAAAACCAAGTCTGAGAAGTACATGTAAGACAATTCACAGTTCTTTCAATTAGTTCCCACAAGTTGTGTCATAATTTAGTCATATAAAGAATGGAAAACAACTAAAAGAGGCAGCATTAACCCAGAGAACAGACACTGATTCAGACTAGAAACCAGGTTTCAGACCTGACTCAAGATGAACTGGACGTAGCTGTTTGGGCAAGTCACTTGAAACTTATGAGCCTCAATTTCCACTTCTGTGAAGTGAAGTGAAGTTCAGTTCAGTTGCTCAGTCGTGTCCAACTCTTTGCAAACCGATGGACTATAGCACGCCAGGCCTCTCTGTCCATCACCAACTCCCAGAGTTTACTCAAACTCATGTCCATTGAGTTGGTGATGCCATCCAACCATCTCATCCTCTGTTGTCCCCTTCTCCTCCCGCCTTCAATCTTTCCCAGCATCAGGGTATTTTCTAGTGAGTCAGTTCTTCACATCAGGTGGCCAAAGTATTGGAGTTTCAGCTTCAACATCAGTCCTTCCAATGAGTATTCAGTACTGATTTCCTTTAGGATGGACTGGTTGGATCTCCCTGCTGTCCAAGGGACTCTCAAGAGTCTTCTCCAACACCACAGTTCAAAAGCATCAGTTCTTCAGTGTTCAGCTTTCTTTATAGTCCAACTCTCACATCCATACATGACTACTGGAAAAACCATAGTTTTGACTATATGGACTTTTGTTGACAAAGTAATATCTCTGCTTTTTAATATGGTGTCTAGGTTGGTCATAACTTTCCTTCCAAGGAGCAAGCATCTTTTAATTTTATGGCTGCAGTCACCATCTGAGTGATTTTGGAGCCCAAAAAAATAAAGTCAGCCACTGTTTCCACTGTTTCCCCATCTATTTGCCATGAAGTGATGGGACCGGATGCCATGATCTTAGTTTTCTGAATGTTGAGCTTTAAGCCAACTTTTTCACTCTCCTCTTTCACTTTCATCAAGAGGCTCTTTAGTTCTTCTTTTCTTTCTGCCATAAGGGTGGTGTCATCTCCATATCTGAGGTTATTGATATTTCTCCCAGCAATCTTGATTCCAACCTGTGCTTCACACCCCAGTGTTTCTCACGATGTACTCTGCATAGAAGTTAAATAAACAGGGTGACAACATATAGCCTTGATGTACTCCTTTCCCAATGTGGAGCCAGTCTGGTTGATTCATATGCTTATTAATTTTCTTTCCAGTTCAAACTTTCTTCTCCATTTGCCAATGAGAATATTAAATAGACAGGAAAGAAATAGAGAAGAATTAACATGCTTTCAGGTGTTGCTAAATGAAACTAGTCTTCAAGTTTTTGGAACTATGTTCACAGAGTACCAACTTTCCTATTACAATGCAGCTCAAGTGTGCTTTATGCAGCTATAAGTTTTCATGAAAATGGGCCACCATCTACATGTCATTGCCTGGCATAAAATATGTATCAAAACAAAGAAGGTGGAATACTCTCTATTAATATTTTGACGTTTTTACATGTAGAACATTTTCAAATTCACAAAAACCAACACTCTTATTCAGTGAACAAACGTCTATAATACAGCACCAGAACCAGAAAGCAGAGCAAATGAGCTTCTTGATCCTATGATGGTTCGGTTGCTCAGTCCTGTCTGACTCTTTGCAATCCCATGGACTGTAGCCTGTCAGGCTCCTCTGTCCATGGAATTCTCCAGGCAAGAATAATGAAATGGGTTACCGTCTCCTTCCCTAGGGGATCTTCCTGACCGAGGGATCAAACCAGCATCTCCTGTGTCTCCTGCATCGCAGGTGGATTCTTTATTCACTGAGCTATCGGGGAAGCCTCCATAATACAGCACATCTTATGAGAAGTGCAGATATGAATGTGACATAATTACTGTACTCAAAGACTTCAGCATATTGAAGAAGAAAGAGGACACAGTTCTAAAGAACAGAATAAACAGAATAAAATTAAGGTCATGATGGAGATACAAGCCATGTGCTGAAGGAGTGATTAGCTTTGACTGGGGTCTTTTGATGGAGGATACATATATGTATTTTTTTTTTGGCTTAGTCTAATAGAATAGTTTTCTGCTGACAAAAAAAAGGCGGGGGGGTGGGGATAATGCTCACTTCCGACTGCTGAAACAATTGGAGCAAAGAAAAAGAGACATGAAAATGCATTGTATTTATAAGAAGCTGTGAGTAAAGTGTGAGGCTTAGGTAGAGAAAGATGAAAGGAAGTTTCTAAAAGATAAGCTCTAAACATTGGGCTAAGGCCATATCACAGAGGCCCTTAAACTTGAATTCAGTGGTGTCTGAAGTGCAATGAAACTCCCTGAGAAAGTTAAAAATGATTCACAGGGGCATGAAAAAATAGACTGTAAGTTCAATTTGTATTTTAATTCTCTGTTCTTTCAAATTCATATTTCTGTGTGTGTATATATATATACTTCCATGGTGGCTCAGTGGTATAGACTCCATCTGCCAATGCAGGAGATGTAGGTTCAATCCCGGAGTCAAGGAGATCACCTGGAGAAGGAAACGGCAGCCCATTTCAGTGTTCTTGCCTGGAAAATCCCATGGACAGAGGAGTCTGGTGGGTTAGAGTCCATAGGGATACAAAAGAGTTGGACATGATTTAGCAACTAAACAACAATGAAACTAGTATACTTGGTGAATGTATTTCATAAATAAATATATGCCTATGTACATTAGATGCATAGCCAAGTTTTTTATTGAAAAACATACATGATTTTAAAATTTAGAAACACTGCTGTGAAAGTTAGCAGGGATCCAACTTTCGTGTTTTAGCAGGGAGTGCTAGGACTTCACCTGTGTCCAAGGAATATAACCACAGCAGCATGGTGAAGAATGCATTCAAGCGGCTCTCAAGTTTCTTGTTTGGATGCACGGCAAAGATGGACTTTCTATTTATGATGGCAGAATACTGAAAAAGAAGCAGGTGAAAGTACACGTTAATTCCAGTCAGCGATACCAGAAGGACATGAAGTTTATCGGGTATATCAATCAGGACTAAGAATTCAGAGGGGTTCTCTGGGCCGTGTCTAGAATGAAGCTTTTCTGTTGGTCACAAGGCAGTTAGCTAAACCTCCTGGCCCAATAGCAAGTCATCCAGACCATTGTGGAATATACTGTTTTCAGGAGGTTACTTGCTTCTTGTGGTCAACAGGACTGTGTGCAGGAAGTCTGATTAAATTCTACGTAATGCCAATTCCACTTCTAATGTTTTGCAGGCACAGACTTATGCTCACAGACACCAGCAGAACAGAGAACACATGTGGAGTTTGTCTGGGGCATGATGGTGCTGAGTGACAGTATTTTCTTGAGTCTTCAGTCAGGGTCTCAAGCTTTAATTTTCATAAAAATTACTCCTGCTACTTATAACAAATGCAGGTCTCCTACATGTGAGATTCTGATTTGGCAGTAAATTGTGTTTTTAAGAAGCACTCAGATTTTTTAATATCGGTTCCTCAGAAAAGAGGTAACTCAGATATTTCCACCATGTACATGGACTCCTCTTTTAGTCACGACAGCAGCAATCAGCAGGTTAAATGATTCAGCAAGGAAATGCAATTTCCATTCCCCATTTAGAAACTATAATATAGACAGTTGTATACAAGCCACAAGAGCTTTGCAAGAAAGGCATCAGGAATCACTGCAAGTGATCTGAGAGAACACCTCATCTTTGAGTACCTGTGACTATGTGTCTACAAGGATTCACAGGGGAGGGGGAGAATTTTACTACCCCAGCTTTGAGGTGATAAAGAACTAGTCTCTCAGAACTGTATCTTTCCTTTGCCTGTTTTCTGGCATTCCAATTCCAGGAAAACTGTAAAATAAACATCTATTTACAGCCCAATGAATACTGTCTTTGTGTTTATTATAAAGACATTGTTGAAGACATTGAGACATCATGTCCTCTCTTAAAGGACCCAATGGACAATTTCTTTCTAGTCTCAGTATTACAGATTAGAAATACTTTTTCTAGGTGTGACAAATGTCTTAATCTTATATAAAACCCATATTATTCAGAAAACCAGATTCCCTTTTGCAAACTGTCTGCTACACCTTTTAGAATCAAATTCAGTTCAATTCAGTCGTTCAGTCATGTCTGATTCTTTGCAGCCTCATGGACTGCAGCACCACAGGCTTCCCTGTTCATCACCAACTCCCTGTGCTTGCTCAAACTCATGTCCATCCAGTCAATGATGCCATCCAACCATCTCATCCTCTGTCATCCCCTTCTCCTCCTGCCTTCAATCTTTCCCAGCATTAGGGTATTTTCTAGTGAGTCAGTTCTTCGCATCAGGTGGCCAAAGTATTGGAGCTTCAGCTTCAGCATCAGTCCTTCCAACAAATATTCAGGACTGATCTCCTTTAGAATGGACTGATTTGATCTCCTTGCAGTCCCAGGGACTCTCAAGGGTCTTCTCCAACACCACAGTTCAAAAGCATCAATTTTGGGGCGCTCAGCCTTCTTTCTGGTGCAACTCTCACATCCATACATGACTACTGGAAAAACCATAGCCTTGACTAGATGGACTTTTGTTGTCAAAGTAATGTCTCTATTTTCAAATATGCTGGCTGGGTTGGTCACAGCTTTTCTTCCACGGAGCAAATGTCTCTTAATTTCATGGCTGCAGTCACCATCTGCAGTGATTTTGGAGCCCAAGAAAATAAAGTCTGTCACTATTTCTGTTGTTTCACCATCTACCTGCCATAAAGTGATGGGACCAGATGCCATGATCTTAGTTTTCTGAATGTTGATTTTTTAACCAACTTTTTCACTCTCCTCTTTCACTTTCATCAAGAGGCTCTTTGGTTCCTCTTCACTTTCTGCCATAAGGGTGGTGTCATCTGCATATCTAAGGTTACTGATAGTTCTCCTGGGAAAATTTATTCCAGCTTGTGCTTCATCCAGTTTGGCATTTCGCATGATGTACTCTGCATAGACGTTAAATAGGCAAGGTAACAATATACAAGCTTGACGTACTCCTTCCCCAATTTGGAACCAGTCTGTTGTTCCATATCCAGTTCTAATTGTTGCTTCTTGACATGCATAGAGATTTCTCAGGAGGCAGGTAAAGTGGTCTGGTATTCCCATCTCTTTAAGAACTTTCCACAGTTGTTTTGTTTTTTTTTAATACCCACAGTCAAAGGATTAGCCATAATCAATGAAGCAGAAGTATATGTTTTTCTGGAACTCTCTGGCTTTTTCGATGATCCAACAGATGTTGGCAATTTGATCTCTGGTTCCTCTGTCTTTTCTGAATGCAGCTTGAACATCTGGAAGTTTTCCATTCACGTACTGTTGAAGCCTACCTTGGAAAATTTGAGCATTACTTTGCTAGCGTGAACCATGAACTTCCAGATGGTCAAGCTGGATTTAGAAAAGGCAGAAGAACCAGAGATCAAATTGCAAACATCCATTGGATCATCAATAAAGCAAGAGAGCTCCAGAAAAACATCTACATCTCTTTTATTGACTATGCCAAAGGCTTTGACTGTGTGGATCATAACAACCTGTGGAAAATTCTTCAAGAGATGGGAATACCAGAACAACTGACCTACCTCCTGAGAAATCTGTATGTAAGTCAAGAAGCAACAGCTAGAACTGGACATGGGACAAAAGACTGGTTCCAAATAGGGAAAGGAGTACATCAAGGCTGTATATTGTCACCTTCCTTATTTAACTTATATGCAGAGTACATCATGAGAAATGTTGGATGAAGTACAAGTTGGAATCAAGATGACACAACCCTTATGGCAGAAAGCGAAGAAGCACTAAAGAACCTCTTGATGAAAGTGAAAGAGGAGAGTGAAAAAGTTGGCTTAAAACTCAACATACAGAAACTAAGATCATGGCATCCGGTCCGATCACTTAATGGGAAATAGATGAGGAAACAGTGAAAACAGTGACAGACTTTATTTGGGGGGGCTGCAAAATCACTGCAGATGGTGATTGCAGCCATAAAATTAAAAGACACTTACTCCTTGGAAGAAAAGCTATGACAAACCCAGCCAGCATATTTGAAATCAGAGACATTACTTTGCCGACAACTGTCCATATAGTCAAAGCTATAGTTTTTCCAACAGTCATGTAGGAATGTGAGAGTTAGACTATAAAAAAAGCTAAGCACAAAAGAACTGATGCTTTTGAACTGTGGTGCTGGAGAAGACTCTTGAGAGTCCCTTTGACTGCAAGAAGACTGCAAGAAGATCCAACCAGTCCATCCTAAAGGAGATCAGTCCTAGGTGTTCATTGGAAGGACTGATGCTAAAGCTGAAACTCCAATACTTTGGCCACCTGATGCAAAGAACTGACTCATTTGAAAAGACCCTGATGCTGGGAGGGATTGGGGGCAGGAGGAGAAGGGGACGACAGAGGATGAGATGGTTGGATGGCATCACTGACTCAATGGACATGAGTTTGAGTAAACTCCAGGAGCTGGCGATGGACAGGGAGGCCTGGCATGTTGCAGTCCATGGGGTCACAAAGAGTTGGACACAACTGAGCGACTGAACTGAACTGAATGTGCCAGGATGTGAGATGAGTGCAATTGTGCAGCACTTGGACATTCTTTGGCATTGCCCTTCTTTGGGATTGGAAGGAAAACTGACCTTTTCCAGTTCTGTGACCACTGCTAAGTTTTCCATATTGTGGAAAATGGTGGTGGCATATTGAGTGTAGCACTTTCACAGCATCATCTTTTAGGATTTGAAATAGTTCATCTAGAATTCCATCACCTCCCCTAGCTTTGTTCGTAGTGATGCTTCCTAAGGCCCACTTGACTTCGCACTCCAGGATATCTGGCTCTAGGTGAGTGATCAAACTATTGTGGTTATCTAGGTCATTTAGACTCTTTTTTGTATAGTTCTGTGTATTCCTGCCACCTCTTCTTAATCTCTTCTGCTTCTGTTAGGTCCAAACCATTTCTGTCCTTTATTGTGCCCATCTCTGCATGGAACGTTCCCTTGGTATCTCTAATTTTTTTAAAGAGATCCCTAGTCTTTCCCATTGCATTGTTTTCCTCTATTTCTTTGCACTGATCACTGAGGAAGGCTTTCTTATCTCCCCTTGCTCTTCTTTGGAACTCTGTATTCAGATGGTATATCTTTCCTTTTCTCCCTTGCCTTTTGTTTCTCTTCTTTACTCAGCTATTTGTAAGGCCTCCTCAGACAGCCATTTTGCTTTTTGCATTTCATTTTGGGGGGGATGGTCTTGATCCCTGCCTCCTGTACAATGTCATGAAGCTCTGTCCATAGTTCTTCAGGCACTCTGCCTATCAGATCTAGTCCCTTAAATCTATTTCTCACTTCCACTGTATAATCATTAGGGATTTGATTTAGGTCATTTCTGAATGGTCCAGTGGTTTTTCCTACTTTCTTCAATTTCAGTCTGAATTTGGCAATAAGGAGCGCATGATCTGAGCAACAGTCAGCCTCCAGTCTTGTTTTTGCTGACTGTAGAGAACTTCTCCATCTTCAGCTACAAAAATATAATCAGTCTGATTTGGTATTGACCATCTGGTGATGTCCATGTGTAGAGTCATCTCCTGTATTGTTCAAAGAGGGTGTTTGCTATGACCAGTGTGTTCTCTTTACAAAACTCTGTTAGCCTTTGCCCTGCTTCATTTTGTTCTCCAAGGTCAAACTTGCCGGTTACTCCAGGTATCTCTTGATTTCTTACTTTTGCATTCCAGTCCCCTATGATGAAAAAGACATCTTTTTTTTTTTTTTTTTTTGGTGTTAGTTATAGGTGTTGTAGGTCTTCTTAGAACCATTCAACTTCAGGTTTTTAGGCATTAATGGTTGGAGCATAGACTTGGATTACTGTGATATTGAATGGCTTGCCTTGGAAACGGACAGAGATCATTCTGTTTTTTTGAGATTGTACCCATGTACTGCATTTTGGACTCATTTACTGACTATGAAGGCTACTCCATTTCTTCTAAAGGATTCTTGTCTTAGAAGAGTCAAATCATCTGAGATCAAAATGAAAGTTTTTATGGTATGAATATGCTGTCTATAACATGATGAGATATAAATTTAAAAACATTTGCATACTACCCTTAGAATTTCCAGACTATGATCACATACATCTTATGTCTTTGTCAGAGTTATTCTCACTATTTTAAAAGACAGAAAGAAGGAAACTCGGAGAAACTAAAGGATTTGCCTGATATCACACAACTAGTAATTGGAAAGCTAAAATTTTCCCACATGAATTCTGACTCCAAATCCAGTTCTCTTTCTGTTGCCTCTGCAACAAAGAAAAATCACTTTATTATGCTCTTCAACCTATTTTGTTGTTGTTCAGTTGCTAAGCGGTGTCCAAATCTTTAGGACACACAGACTGCAGCACACCAGGCTCCTCATCCTTCACTTATCTCCTGAATTTTGCTCAGATTTTGTCCATTTCATACAATCTATGAAAGCATACATATGTACATATATACAGAGATGTATAAAATTCTATTTAATCTTCGTACCAATCCTGAGAAAGAATTGCTGCTATTTACCAAGAGTTCCACAGATCTGAGACTCTCAGGGGTTTCTAGACCTGGCCAACATCAATCAGCACAAACTGGACTCAAACCCAAAATTCCTAAAACCCAATTATGAGCTTTCCCCTAAGCTATTCCTAGTGTGCAATCTGTTACACTCAAAGGTAAACTGCTAGTCCCTCTCTCTGACCACTGCCACTACCAGGGTGACACTAAGAACTGAAATGCCAAACTCTTCTAACTCAGTAAATTTATATTTATTATAATGAAAAAATTCACAAGATTTGAAGCCATAGCTATCCCTTACAACGCAGTGGGGTAGAACTTGCTTTGAGCAGAGTTTAGGAAAAAGTGGATAAAGCAGAGATCCCAAGAACACTAGGAACAGAAGCTGCACATCAGTGAGAAAAGAGCTGGCAGGTAGCAGCTTTGATAACCAGCCTTGCCCCCTCACAGTTCTGCCCAGGGAGGGACTCAGAAAGGAAGAAGATATCTCACTGTGCCTGTTCCTCTGCTTCTTTTCTGTAAAATGAGAAAACGAAAAATATGTGTCTCCAATGTGTTAATCTGTCAAGACCTGAAATTCCCTTCTAATGTGTTACTTTTCTTAAAATAATTGTCTGGGGTGGGGGAAGAGTCACTGGAAATTTTTTCAGCATTTTAACAGCATGCCCTCAAAACATATGCTTTGTGCAGGCCTTCATTCCATCCACCCTAGCTTATCAGAGCTGCAAGTCGTGTTTCCAAGCAGATTGTCCTGATGGGTCATCATAGATGGCATTGGGGTATGAATGTAGATTAAGTGGAAATGCAAGGAGTATCTGTCAGTCCCAACAAAGACAAATATCCCAGCAATGCCGCCATATTTCACAGTGCATAGTGTTGACTATAGATCTGCTGACATGATAAATATTATGGCCAAACGTGGTGGCATTTGCAACCCTGGGTCTCCTAAGGATGCTTGGTCCTTCTCTTATAGGGTCAATTGTGATAAATGGTCCTGTTGAACCCCTTGTGAAATATGACATTTCAGGCTAGCCAAATTCTCTTTGATGTCCATGTCCCAGTTAGCCTCAAGACATTTACCAGAGGAGCTTTTTCTAGTCGGAAGGATGAAATGGTACCAGATATGCCTTTCCTATCGTTCTTATTATTTTGTCGGCAATGAAAGGGATGTTTGTAGAATCTCTTTCCTGACAACATTGTGGACAGATTCCCTTCTGGAGTGTCTGGTGGAGGGTGCTACCTGGGAGAAAAGAGAAATAAGACCACCTCTTCAATCCTCTGCATCTCTTATTAACTGCCCTGGCATGGAGCAAAAACTCATTTTTCCTTTGGGGTTGTCTTTTCTCAAACATAGAAACCTGAGTAGCCAGTGAACTGACACTGTGTATTCCTCAAGGGAAACTGTCACTTATCCAGAGCAAGCAAGAATGATTTCTTCATTTATAGAATAACTTAATTGACTTGCATAAAGAAAGAAAACTTGAAAACTTTGCAGGTTACTCCATTTTCCTAGCTCTTCAAGACCAGTTTGTGAATGGCAGCATTAATAAAAGTATATGGTACCTGCAGGCAAATGTCATCATAACTGTTCCCAATTAATTCAGCCTTGCACACAAGAGTGCCAACTGTCACAGTTCAGACTCTGTCACAAAATAATTGTGGCCCCAGGCAAACCACTGAAATTCTCGGGACCTTGGATTTCTCATCGCAAAGTGAGGCTTATTATACTATACGATCTCTAAATGTCCTTCCACGACAAAGCTTCTAAGGTAAGATAACAAAGTACTAAGTAGATAGACTCTGGAACCAGACTGTCTTGAGTTCAGAACCTGCTTCCTCCATGAAACAGCTGAGTGATTTAGAGCAATGCATTTAAACTCTCTCAGCTTCATTTTTCTCAGCTGTAAAATGGGGGTGATATTATTACCTACCTCATAGAGCTGTGATGAGGATGAAATCATTGAGCACATGTAAACTGCTTCTAATCATGGATGGAAGATAAGCTTTCAAGTTAGCTATTATTATGCTAAGATACCACATTGCTGACAAGCAAAAACTGGGGACTAGTCCAGTACATTTTTCAGTGACTCTTTTTCTCGTTTTTACCGTGTAAGATAATTTTTACTACCTTGCTTCTCCTATAACTGAATTCCTACATGTGGGCAACTTACTTCCCATAAGCAGCACGGACGGACTGTGCAGTAGTAGTCACTCTATTTTTATTTCCGCTATCAGTTTATCTCACTACCATATTCACAACATCTTACTCTCCTCCCTCCCATTCATAAGCCCCACCACCATCTCCTTCCCCAGTGAACATACACAAACACACACACATACTCAAATCTTAATCACTACACTCATCTATTTATTTCTACACAATATCCTTTCTTTGAAGTGAAGTGAATCATTAGTCTCTCAGTCATGTCCAACACTTTGCAACCCCATGGACTGTAGCCCACCAGGCTCCTCTGGTCAATGAAATTCTCCAGGCAAAAATACAAGAGCGGGTTGCCATTTCCTTCTCTAGGGTATCTTCACAACCCAGGAATTGAACCCGGGTCTCTGGCATTGCAAGCAGATTTTTTTTTATCTGAGCCACTAGGGACTTTTCCATTCCTATTACAACTGTATATGGAATGCATTCAATAAAGTTTCATTGATAATGATAATGATGATGTGACTAAATATGAAAATAAGGGTCTTAGATTAACGAATTGTTTATTTTTTCCAAAGTATATAGGTATGTCATACTTGCTTTAGCCATTCACACAGCAAATATTTTTGAGAGCCTGTGGAAAGAAACTAAACAGTCTCTTGATGAAGGTGAAAGAGGAGAGTGAAAAAGCTGGCTTAAAACTCAACATTCAAAAAATAAAGATCATGGCATCCAGTCCCATCACTTCATGGCAAATAGATGGGAAACAATGGAAACAGTGACAGACTATATTTTCATGGGCTTCAAAATCACTGTGGATGGTGACTGCAGCCATATAATGAAAAGACATTTGCTCCTTGGAAGAAAAGCTATGACAAACCCAGACAGCACATTAAAAATCAGAGACATTACTTTGCAGACAAAGATCCCTATAGTCAAAGCTATGGTTTTTCCAGTAGTCTGTATGGATGTGAGAATGGAACCATAAAGAAGGCTGAGCGCCAAAGAATTGTTGCTTTGGAACTGTGGTTTTGGAGAAGACTCTTGAGAGTCCCTTAGACAGCAAGGAGATCAAACCAGTCAATCCTAAAGGAAATCAGTCCTGAATATTCATTGGAAGGACAGATGCTGAAGCTGAAGTTCCAATACTTTGGCCACCTGATGTGAAGAACTGACTCATTAGAAAAGACATGATGCTGGGAAAGACTGAAGACAGGAGAAGGGGATAACAGAGAATGAGATGGTTGATAGCATCACTGACTCAATGGACATGAGTTTGAGAAGCTTTGGGAGATGTTGAAGGACAGGAAGCCTGGTGTGCTGCAGTTCATGGGGTCAAAGAGTTGGACACGACTGAGCAGCTGAATGACAAAACCATATATCTGGTACAGTAAAGTCTCTGTTGGGCCTAAAGCAACGATGTAACATATCAAATCCTATCAAAATTTAAATTCAGACAAATTTACAAGTATTGTCCTGTGATAAGTCATAAAATGTTCATTTTATAAGCAATTGCTTGTAGAAAATAATTCATTGAGTTACTATGCTCCCTTTTGAGAATTTTGCCTTAGCCTATAAATACATTTTTCTAGCTGTGCCTGCATCTGAATACTAAGGAGTTTGACTAGATGGCTTCAAAGGTCAGTTTCTGCTCTTAATATTCTATATAACAAAGGCAAAAACATCTTCCTGTTACTAGGGCTCAAGAAAGAACAGCCTGGGGCATTCTAAAATATTGACTAGAAGGATATGCACAAAATTAATTATTTCCGGGAGTCAGCATGAGAATGGATTGTATTATTACATTAACGTGATGTTTGCTGTCTCTCCTCTTTCTCTTCACTATTATTGTATAGCCTGCCAAAATGAGTAAAACGTGATCAGCTTTCCTGGAACACCACATCTGAACAAGTTCTGAGGGGATACTCCTGGCTCCTAATTGATGGGTCAGTTGAGCAACAAATAAAATATATGGAAAACCATTGACTTCAGTGTCCAAAGACTATTTTAAATTCTATTTTTTTTTCCTTTCACTTTATTTCCAGCCACGGACAATTCGCATATCCTCTCTAAGGTTCAGGTTCACCATCTATTAATATAAAATGCAGACCTTCACAATTGGCAGGAATAACCCTAGGTTGGCTGTCTATATCCATTCATTCAAGACAGATACTGCTACGCCTCAATTTCCAGGAGAGAAATCAGGGACTCAGTGAGGTTGAAAAAGCTCATTTAGGTGAAAGTATGTCATAGAAACCAAAGTCCTATGTGCATCCTGTTGTAGATCTTACTACTGTTAGAGCACCCTGTTCAAACTGAGGCTGTTATACTTGGTTGACTGCCAGCATTTAGACAAACAACTCTGTTAATGAGTAAGTGGTTTTGTTCTTCTTGATTGGAAATGGAGGGCAAAAAAATCAAGGGAAGAGATTGTTCTTTCCACTAAACGAAGCAGTACGAGGAATGGTTAATGTCTATCTAATTCACCAGGGAGTATTTCTAGTAGGTAGGATAGTGGCTGGCATACTGCAGGAATTAAGTAGCATAAAATCCTTCTAAAAAGGGGTATGAGTCCAACTATTCACTTAGAAAAAAATGTCTGATCACATTATTGTAAGATTAACAAAAAGTCCATAAAGTTTGCCAAGCCGGAGCTGCGGGGTGTGTAACCCAAATCCAGGTAGTCCCTTGACTGTGGCTCGGATCCACCTCAGAGTTATCTGCTCTGCCTTAAGTATTGACTCTGGCTCCTCTGGCTGGCTGAGGTTCCAAGGATAGCAATAATTGTATGCATACCCTTCCGCCTCTTTGACCCCAATCCAGGTAGGAATGGGAGAACATTGGAAACACGAGGACTCAAGCTCCACACTTTCAAAAAAAAAAAAAAACGCCCCTCCTATTTCTTCACCTGAATTCATCATCTTCTTCCTACCATAGTTCCCTCTCCTCATCCCCTTTAGATAACGCGAACTTTAATCAGGGTCTGGGCAAAGAACAAACATTACCAATCACTAATCACAGTGTTTTACTATTTCACTTTTGGTAAACTGAATGACTATACAGTCAAAAGGATGACTTAGAAAATGCAGGGATAGTTACAGCATATTTAATGGAATAAATGGAGCTAGTATGTATGGCGCAAAGGATGCTCCTTAAAAGATCTGATTTTGTTTTCAAAGTGAGAGAGGTAAGAAGTCAAAGGAGAGCTTAAGGAAAAAGAGAAACAGCAAGACATTCACACTGGTGACTGACCCATCTGTGTTGTTGAAGATAGACCCTATTTTGAGAAGTAAACAGATTCACAGACCAAAACAAATTAAAAAACCCAAAAACAAAAAAGCAAAACCCAAAGAGCAATTTTTAAGTCTTCAAATTCCACTAGGAAATCAGTTAGTTTTCCATGAATAATAACCCTTCACACTACTTTTATGACATGCCTAAGATAGAATCTACTTTGGGGTCCATTAATTGAATCAACCTGCTCTTCATAACAAGCATGAGATTTACACAGTGTTTCACATTCCAAATTTGAAAAACCCTTCCAAACCTGCCCCATCAAATTGCAATTGGTTACCATCTTCTCAAATTTATGAGCTGTGAGCTTCCATGACCACTAGCAGCTGTCTTAACTCTCCTTGGGTCCACAGCAATGGTGGCTGAGAAGAAATTCATAAGTGTTGGTTCTGAAAAACTATAGTGGCCTCATTAAACTAGAGCAAGAAAAGAGAAAAGGTTTCTGTTTCCTTCAGACTTGATTTTAACAAGATTCCAGACTGACAGAATTTTCCAGTAAAATAGGACCACTTTAAATACCAGGACATGGTGATTTTTTTTCTTATTATTTGATTTTAATATTTAATTTTTTATCCAGAAACCATAAGGTATCATTCAATAAATAGTTAATAGAATGCTATAATAGAGAAGGTCCTGTGCTAAATCCTGCTGAAGACAGTGGAAAAAATACAGCTTGCTTAACTGGATTGGAAGGAAGCTGTATTTTTTTTCCACTATGTCTATTTTTTTCCACTATACACACACACACACACACACACACATAGTAACACATAAACTCAATAGGGTAATGGCAATATGTAAAAAGAAAGGCCATTAAAAAAGAGTGGAAATACCCGAGAAGAATTAAAAGACATGGTCTCTGAGTTATGTCCCTGCCCCACAAAAATGAAGATTTCAACTGATGGAGAGAAGGCGGTTGGCAGCTATGAGATGAACATATCTACCTGGGAAAATATTAAGAGATTATGTTTCAATGGTACTTAAGTGCCAAATTTTAAAAGTCCTTAGAAATCAGGTTCAAGAATTTGGCCTTCATGCTATAGGTAAGGAAGAGCCATTTGAGGATTCTGAATAACAAAGTGACATCAAGGAAGTGATACTCAGAAGTGTCCAGGTAGCGACAACAGTTCAAAAGATTAATTCCAAACAGAGTAGCTTGTCTTTAGCTTTTCAACAGTTTGACTGTAATGCATCTAGGTGCAGAATTTTTTGCTTATCCTTCTTGCAGAGCTTTGAGCTCCTCATTCAGCTGTTTTGGAAATGGTTGGGCCTCCATCTCTTAAGTAGTGTTTAAGTCAATCCAAATTTATAAAATTTCTTTAATTTTTAATTATAGTTTATTTAGCTTAGAACTATTTCCCCACTTTGGTTGTTATATTTTTCTTTGATATTTTGCTTCACTAGCCACCTTACAAGTTACCTCCCGACTACCATACCACTTCCTCTCAAAACTCAGACATAATGAATATGGTACTAAAATTAATGGTGAAAAGAAATAATTTGTAAATTACTTGACTGCCTTTAATAAGAGTTAGTATTTATTGATTCTTCCCTACTAATCTCTAAGCACCTCGCTAAGTACTTTGCAATATAGTCTCATGTTGCTGATAAAATAAAATTCATATTTTATACCAAGACAAGAAACGTTTAAAGGTTTTCAATGCCTGTTTGGGCCTCTTCCCTCACCTTTATTGTGCCTCTACATTAACCAGGTAACCTTAAGAAATAACATTCGTTCTTGTAAGGGGTCACAAGGACCCACCACTCACTTCGTCTATGCCAACCTGAATTGTGCAAATTGCCAAAACATCATTTGTTGCATAATCCTTGGTCTCAAAAACATACATAACTGTCCTTTAACCTCTACTGGGCAGAACAGTCCTTGGAGTTTTCTGAAAGACTGTCTCCCAGGTTATAAACCTTGGGTTGGCATGAATAAAAATTTCCCATTTCTTTCACAGATTAACTCTTGACTTTTCATCAACATAACCTTCATCACAAGCCTATGAACTATATATTAAGATTATTCCATTCTACAGATGAAGAAATTAAGACTCAGTGGTATTAAATACCACTGAGTGGTAATAAATAATTTATCCTAAGTTGCACAGCTAGCAAAAAATAGATTAAGACCAGATTCAACCCAAGAGTCTGGCACTGTGTGTTATCGTCTCAACTGAAACATGTATATTTAATTTTGTATTTCTTTTCCAAAGGCAGAAATTTAAGTCTCCAGCCTTTATTACAACTTGAATACAATGGCAATATGGCTTGCATTTCTATTGGAGCCCCTGTTTTTACTCTTACACAAGAGTTAATGGGCTTCCTTGGTGGCTCAGTTGGTAAAGAATCCACCTGCAATGCAGGAGACCTGAGTTTGATCCCCGGGTTGGGAAGATAACCAAGAGGGCATGGCAAGCCACTCAGTATTCTTGGCTCGAGAATCCCTGTGGACAAAGGAGCCTGATGGACAGCAGTCCATGGGGTCACAAAGAGTCAGACACAACTGAGTGACCAAGCACACAGCACCTCAGTGGGTCTTATAAGAATAAAATTACATAATAGACATACAATGTTGGGACAATGTCTAACACAAATTCAGCTCTCAGCAATTTGGAAATTACATTTGCCTTACATCTCTTATACTATACTTATCTAACTACAGCATAGTTTCCTGTGTGTCTGTCTTTAGATTGTGCTGTGCTCAGTCATTTTCAGTCATGTCTGGCTCTTTGTGATCCCATGGACTATAGCCTGCCAGGCTCCTCTGTCCATGGGACTCTCCAGGCAAGAACACTGGACTCGGTTGCTATGCCCTCCTCCAGGGCAGCTTCCCGACTCAGGGATCGAACCCATGTCTCTTGCATCTCCTGCATTGCAGGCAAATTCTTTACTGCTGAGCCACCAGGGGAAGCCCAAAACATCCTTTAGATTATTACTATCAAAAGGCAGGAACAATATCATTTCATCTTTGTGGCTCTAAGGTCAACAGTCTGAAACATACATGTCCTTTTCAACAAGCAAGCTAACACTTTACCTCAGGTGAGGCTTTCAGCCTAGAAAAGGATTGCAGGTGTTCTCTGTTAATTCTCAGAATGTGTAAATTCACCGCATTCACAACAGTCAACTGCAGATGGCAAAGACATCAAGAACTTCTTACAAAAGAGAGAGTGCGGTGTCTGTGGCTCTAGCTGATTACACGTCTTCAACAAATCTACTTCATGTCATTCCGCAGACATGTATGAGAAATAATAAAGACAAAAGACCCAGAAATTCAATTCAAAATAATCCACACTAATCTTACTAGGCTCCCCTGGTGGCTCAAGATGGTAAAGAATCTGCCTGCAGTGCAAGAGACCTGGGTCTGATCCGTGGGTCAGGAAGATCCCCTGGAGAAGGGAAGGGCAGCCCACTCCGGTATTCTTGCCTGGAGAATCCCATGGACAGAGGAGACTGGTGGGCTACAGTCCATGGGGTCCCAAAGAGTCGAACACAACTGAGTGACTAACACAGTCTCACTGTGGGTCAAAACAGAAGTATATTTGGATAGTTGCTTTTATTTGTAGGTGTTTTTTCATTCCTTTCTCCCTCTAATTCACCATTTCGTCATAGTGCCCATCCTACCTCCACCTCTCTCTCATCCTCGCAGGGTCGGGCCACATATACACTGAAGAAAATATCTGAATTGCATGCCGTATTAACCTCTTTTTTGTTTTAATAACTTTTATTGGAGTGCAGTTGCTTTACAATGTTGCGCTAGTTCCTGCTGTACAGCAAAGCGTATCAGCCATGTAGTATATATATATGTTCCCTCTTTTTTGGATTTCGTTCCCGTTGAGGCCACCACAGAACACTGAGTAGAGCTCTCTGTGCTTGCATGGCAAGTTCTCATTAGTTACCATTTTACACATAGCAGTGGACACATGTCAATCCCAATCTCCCACTTCATTCTACCGCTCCTTCTCCCGCTGGTATCCATATTCATGCCCTACATCTGTGTCTCATTTCTGCTTTGCAAATAAGTTCATCAGTATTATTTTTCTGTATTCCACATACAAGCAATATTATACAATATTTGTTTTTCTCTCACTGACTCACTTCACTCTGTATGAGAGTCTCTAGGTCCATCCACACCTCTGCAAGTTGCATGATTTCGTTCCTTTTTATGGCTGAGTAATATTCCATTGTACCACATCTTCTTTATCCATTCTTTCATTGGTGGACAGTTAGGTTGCCTCCATGTCCTGGCTATTGTAAATAGTGCTGCAGTGAACATTGGGGTACATGTATTCATATTAACCTCTTGAGAGGGCCTTATATTTGAACATTTTTTGAGAGAGAAAAAAAAAACATAAAATACAATAGTAGAGCACCATACCACGTATCAAAAGAGAGGGGTGGGGCCTCTTGGTAGGTACCCTCAGGAGCTCAATACAGCAAACATGGAGTGACACCACTTGCGTTTGAAGTTCAGACTCATTATTTGCTACCTGTGCCTCTTTTTCGTAATGCAAGCCACTTTCTTGAGCATCTGATTGCTCACCAATAGTGAGGAGGCATTATTGTTTTCTTGCTCATTTTTTTTCAGAATTAAATAAGCTAATTAGGTAAAATACTTTCACAATGTCTAGCATGAAAATGGATTATTATTAACATTATTATTCTATATGTGCCAAGTCCTGGCAGCATTTACAGAGATAAAACAAGATACTTTCATCTCAACACATAAACAGCTCAAGAGAAACATAGATGAGAGAAGAAAGAAGGAAGGAGGCAATACTATTGTCATTCTCATTTTACAGATGTGAAAACTGAGGCTTAGAAAAGTTAGCAGCTGGCAGTAAGTTAATGCCCTTAACTCAGCAAAATTCAGCTTCCTAAATATCTAATTTGTTCTAGCTATCAAATTTACTGGCTTAATGAAAATGATTTTAATAGCTTAAATAGATGAGGAAACTAAAAATCAAGGAGGACCACTTTAAATGCTTTAAGGGAAGGCTGAATTTCGACTTATGTTAAAAAAAAAAATAGCAAAACAGAAATGTCAGCAAGCATTTTGGAAATTTCTCAGTTTCTACTGATCTCTGAACTCATTTTAATATTATTTGTTTTGTCAGATTTTAGCAATTTTAGGACTTTTTAGTCTATTTCTAAAATTCTTCCTTCACACTTTCTGATTTATGGTCAAGGTATTAGTGGCGCTAATCATATTATGATCTACCATGGCGAAATATCCTGAACAGTCCCACTTTCTTTACACACTTTCAATTTTGTAATTCTTTGTGTCCAGTATTTCAATAAACATGTTACACATTGGCCTATCTCAATTGTTTCTTACCAGCAAAGTTTCTGCATTTCTTATGTGATGAGAATTTTTTAGGTTATATTTATTTCTTCAAGATGATCACAGATTTAAGTTCTCAATTTAATTTAAATACTTAATGTAATTACACCTACTTTAAATAACTGAAAATTGGATTTAATCTAAAGATTTAATTCCACTTAAAGTTGAAATTCAATTTAATTTGAAATTAAAATTTAATTTAATATAACACAGTGATTATTCCACATGCTTTTGAATTTATATTTAAAATGGCTACAGATGCACAAACTGAAAGCTGATACCATTTGAGGTGTTAACAACAGAATATTAAAAATACTTAAAGTTAAAGAAAAGTTAAAAATGACAATCCAAAGCACTGAAATTCAAATCCAAAAGAAGGACCAGAAACAATCTTAAATATATGCACTTTACTGATGGTCCAAAGGTTAAGACTCCATGCCTCCACTGCAGGGAGGGGCACAGGTTCCATACTGAGTTGGGCAACTAAGATCTTATGTGCCACACAGTGTGAACAAAAATTTTAAAAAATTATAAAAGGGAAAATGTTGATTGAAAAACAGCATTTCTTATAGAAAATTTTATCACTTGTAAAACGCTTTGCTCAGTTAGCATGTCAACTTTCATATAATTTATATTCTTGCCAAACTTTGAAATTTTATGTAAATTTAGCAAAAACTGGTAATTTGCTTAACAGATCATCTGGAGAACTGACCTGCCTCCTAGATAACTTTCCTAATGGTACAGATGTACCAAGTTTTGGAGGCAAAATCTGCCTGGAAGTGGAAGTGAAAGTCACTTAGTCATGTCTGACTCTTTGTGACCCCAGGGACTATACAGTCCAAGGAATTCTTCAGGCCAGAATACTGACGAGGGTAGCCTTTCCCTTCTCCAGGGGATCTTCCCAATCCAGGGATTGAACCCAGGTCTCCCACATTGCAGGTGGATTCTTTACCAGCTCAGCCACCA
Source organism: Moschus berezovskii (assembly GCF_049115385.1). Classification (NCBI taxonomy): domain Eukaryota; kingdom Metazoa; phylum Chordata; class Mammalia; order Artiodactyla; family Moschidae; genus Moschus; species Moschus berezovskii. The sequence goes on from NC_142468.1 coordinate 10,235,254, forward strand.
GGAAAGCCCATAAATCTGCTTAGGACACTGATAACGCTTCTCCCTGAAGAACACTTCAAAGAATACAGAGGCAAAGAAGCTCAGATGGAAAGTTTACATTAGCAAGTTTCAGTTGGTCATAGATTACCATGTGCCAGGCCAAGAGAAATTTTGGTTTTGACTATGTAATCAGAAAAATTAATGTGTTATGTGTTATTCCCAGGCATTCCATGTGAAAAGATAGGCCTCCTCTAGTGTCCTCCACATTCTCAGCAAAATATTATCTCCCTAACATCCTTTCAGTCAAAGAAGAAGAGAACTCCATTTTCTGGTTCCCTGGTACTTTATCAGAAACTGTATTATTTACCTGTTCACACAGCTAAACTCTGAAATATGCCATAATATTTTTATTGTCATTTTTACTTCTTAAAGGAGATGGAAAAATTACCTTTTAGGAGAAAAGCAAGATTATACATGAAGGAGAAAAAAAAAAAACACCCGTTTTTCTAGGTAGCCAAAGAAACAGAAAAACAAACATTGTTGAGTCTCTCTTCCAAAATTTAACAGCTTTGTCTCACTAGTTTGCATATATGGTCCCCAGTTGGAAAACTCCTGTCACCGATGTTTGTGATGAAATGTTACTAAACTACATATTTATACTATCTCTTTTCAAGAGTTATAAAAACCCCTACTTATTTACTGCAAAGAAATGCCACACTTTTCAATGATTTATTTGCTTACTGCAATAAAGGGCATTTCCGAAAAAGCCAAGAAAATTAGCACAGAATGATACGCCACGCACTGGGTGTAGGTGTTCGGTAAATGGTATTTTATGTGGATAAGGAGGAGGAGAAGGAGCTGGGGAGTTTAATTCCAGGCACATTCGTTCTCTTAATTTATGCTGCAAGACAGAATTATTTAGTCACACCTCTGTATTTAATGCAAAATCAGTGATGAGGCAATCACTAAAATGTAAATCAGACAGAAGTACGAAGAACTGCTTTTTAACTGTTTTCTTGGTGAGCAGAGGAGAAAGTACAATTTCACATTCCATGATTGATGTGTTTCGGGAATTCAGAGGGTTGGGGACTTTTTGAACACCCCAGGGCATATCAATGTGTTATTTGAGTTACCAGTTGTCAAGTGCCTACTCTATGTTAGTAATATATTTATTTATTAGTATTTAATCTTCCAGGTAATATTACCACACTACATTATAGAGAAGGACCAAAATCAAATCGTGGTTTTTTTCCCATGTTGAACGGCCTTTAAGCAAAACAGGCAAAAATAATAGCTGCAATTCCAGAGTCTGGGTGGAAGTAGATGTTTCTTTATTCCAAGAGGCAGTGTTCCCTGGTGATTTAGATAGCATGAAATCTAGTGCCAGACTGCCTGCATTTGAACCCTAGCTCTGGTCTTTACAAGCTGTATGATCTTGGGGCAATTTACATAACTTCTCTGTCCTTCAATTTCCTCATCTGTAAAGTGGTTATTTTGATGATTAAGTAATTTAATATATCTAAGGCATTCAGATCAGTCAATGCCTGGCACCGAGTAAGTACTACATAATTGTCAGCTATTAATAATTCTTGAAAAGTGAAAAAAAATGTGAATGTGTTAGTCGCTCAGTTGTGTCCAACTCTTTGCAACCTCATGGACTGTAGCCCTCCAGGCTCCTCTGTCCATGCAATTCTCCAGGCAAGAATCCTGGAGTGGGTAGCCATTCCCTTCTCCAGGGGATCTTCCTGACCCAGGGATCCAACCCAGTCTCCTACACTGCAGGAAGATTCTTTACTGCCTGAGCCACCAGCCCAGAATCTATTCTCTCTTTTAGAAAAAACAATCCACATTTTCCCTTGTTTCACCACTACTTTTAGTCTACATGGTTTGAATGGTATAAACTCCATCCTGGTTTCTGACATAAATATATGCCCAAGCCTGATAATCAGAACAATGAATCACCACTGTCACTGGTCCAAGAAGGAACTGAGGACACAAGCTGGCCCAATAAAATCGTTGTGGAACTGTTCAGGGAAAATAGTGGTTCTTGCGATTGGACTGAGAGAGCTGTCAAAATTTAAGTATAGAGTTTGCAGGAATCACCTCCTAGAAAGAGAATGCTTAACACTGGGTCCCACGTGAGACAAAGCATAAATGAATGACAGTGAAGGAGAGAAGCAAATCTAAAGGCACCATTTGAGTCCCTCGACCCAGCTGGGACCAACAAGATCCACCCATGAACTTGAAAGATAAACGAGCCAAAATTACTCTTTGCTTATGTCAGTTTCACTTGGGTTTCTGTAACTGGCAAGCAAAAGTATTTTTATTAATATCTCTACTGTTCTCTTTTTAAAAGTTAAATAATTATTCATTTTGAGCAACCATTCCTACCTTGCCCTCCTTGTAACAAACTGGGCCAAATGAGCAGTGCTAAATTTGGTTACATTAAATATATCATTCCCAACCCCCACTTATCTCCACGACACAGAGGAGGAAGCTGAGAACTTGAGAAATTAAGTAAATGTTCTGACTTTTTATATTATTTATTTACATATTATTTCATTTTTTAAAAGTATCTAAGGTGGATTATCCAGATGCAAGTACAATTAAGAAAAATATTCTCTTGCTATGCTGAATGGTGAAGTCTCCAGTCTTTCTTTTTTTAAGAAAGATAAAGAAAGCAAAAGAAAAAGAATATCCTGACAGTTTGGCCTAATGATTAAACTAGGTTATCATAAAATGTAAAGATTTTTTCTCCCTTTTCTATAAGCTACCCTGAAATTGAATCCCTCTCTTCCTGTATCATATCCAATAAAGAAGAAAGGTCTTGGGGCAGAGAGACCTGAAAGCCCAGGTGACACACGCGTGGCAATTTGACCTCCCCATGCAGACTCCCTGGCTCCACAGAAATGAGACCTTTGCAAGCACAATTTTAGATGCCAACTTAAAATTGCAATGCTATTCAAGCAAGGATTTATTTTCACTACTACTCCTTCGTATTACTAGATGTGAGAAAGATAAATTAAATGTGAACTCTGATTCCTGGCCAGACTGCAAATCTATCACATGACATGAAATTTTTGGCGATTACACTATCTCTACTACCAGTGAAACAATTTCTTACACAGTTCAGTGATAACATTCACAACCACACTCTAAGAAAAGGATCTTTTTTCTCCCTTTGAAAACAGTACAGTGCACATTCTAAGCATCACCATGAAAATTATTCCCCATTAGTTGAGTCTGCTGCAACCAATATTATTTAATTTCCTAATAATATCCTCTACCTGCAACTGACAAGCCATATCAGTACCAAGGATCAAAATGTTTGAAAAGAAGCAAATAAACAAAGAGAGATAAGAAAGTTATTAATAGCCACAGAGTTAGACAGCCTCCTGAATAAAAAGGATGGAGTTGGCAGTTTCATAATTGCCTCTGATTGATTGATATGACAAATGTAACAATAGCAGATGATGTACAGCAGAGCTCCAAACAGCAAAAAGTTAAACATACATCAAAACACAGGAGCAGACAGCCTATTTTATTCTTTTTTCATTTTAGTTTAATCTTTGAAAGTTTATCTGATTTGTCTGATTCTTCTTCTCTAGGGACAAGAGCTTAGCTTGAGCTCTAGGAGTCATCCATCTCATGTCCAACTCTTGGGACCCCATGGACTGTAGCCCTCCAGGTTCCTTTGCCCATGTGATTTCCCAGGCAAGAACACTGGAGTGGGTTGCCATTTCCTTCTCCAGGGAAACTTCCTGACCCAGGATCGAACCAGCGCCACCTGTGTCTCTTGCGTTGCAAGCATAAGTAAATGTTCTGACTTTACTTATTTACCTATTGGGTTTCCCTGATAGCTCAATTGGTAAAGAATCCACCTGCAATGCAGGAGAACCCAGTTCAATTTCTAGTTCAGGAAGATCCGCTGGTGAAGGGATAGGCTACCCACTCCAGGATTCTTGTGCTTCCCTTGTGGCTCAGCTGGTAAAGAATCTGCCTTCAGTCCAGGAGACCTAGGTTCCATCCCTGGGTTGGAAAGATCTCCTGGAGAAGGGAAAGGCTACCCACTCCAGAGGTCTGGTCTGGAGAATTCCATGGACTCTATAGAGTCCATGGGGTGGCAAAGAGTCGGACACGACTGAGTACGTAAACGTTCTGATTTTATTTATTTACATATTATTTCAGTTTTAAAAAAGATCTAATCCACCACCAGCATTACAGATGGATTCTTTACCAACTGAGCCACCAGAAAAGCCTGCAGGGATGGAAAGAGGGTCTCTTGTCCGGAGGAGTGGGTGCTGTCATTGCTGAGAATCCCATGGAATCAATAGTCAAAAGATAAGGTAGACAGAGCCTCAGTTAATGCGCTGAGGAAAGGGGATCAGATGAACCTGTTACTCAACAGGAAAACTGAAGCAGAAGTTGGGCTTGAAGAACAGAATCGAGGGGGGAAGGGACAAGAAGATGAAGTAAGGAACCTTTCAAAAAGCCAAACCAGGAGTCAGGAGGTAAACCAGCGCTTACCTCAGGAGGTTTTTTGTTTGTTTGTTTTAATAAGAAGCAATACAGCCCACAGAAAGTGCTGAACATATTACCTATTACGTAGAAAGTGCTATGTACTTTTTTTTTGAAAAAAACACAGCTTCCTCTAGGTATCATTGACCTACCTAAATTACATGTATTTATGTAGCACAATTTGATAAGTTTTAACATATGCATACATTAAAAAAATTTTGTATTTTTTTGGGGGGTGAGCCATGTAGCAGTAATGATCCCAGACCAGGGATTGAACCCTTGCCTCCTATATTGGAAGCACAGTCTTATTGATTAGACTTCCAGAGAAGTCCTGTATACATTTATTGAACCATTCCCCATAATTCAAAATCTGAATGGACCCATCACCGACCAAACTTCTCTCACACCACTTTCTCTACTTCCTTCTTTCTGCCCTTCATACCATTGGAATCACTACATTCCAAGACACAACTGACTTTTTTTCTACTACTGTGGATTAGTTTTTATTCTTTAGGATTATACATATATGTTTAATAAATGAATATAAACTTATACATATTAGTTACATAATAAACACGTATTAATAATATGCATTTTAAAATACATAAATAAAATTGTGTAGTGTGTACTCTTCTGTTGACAGTGGAGAGAGTTTACCTTCTTTCATAGAGCCTAACATTTCTGAGATTTTTTTTGTGTTAGGAATTCCAACACCACCCTTAGGTTTGCTGACTTGCTAGGTGAACTCACAGGACTCATCTTGCCATGCTGGTGGCTCAGATCTGTTGCAGGAAAAAGGATACAAAGCATAATCAGCAAAAGGAAAGGGACATGAGACAAGATCCAGAGGAGACTAGACACAAGCTTCCAAGAATCCTCGCTCACTAAAGTCACACAGGACATCTTAATTCTCCCGATGGGAAATCAGGACAACCCATGTGTAATGTTACCTACTAGGGAAGCTTACTAGATACTCAGTTCCTGAAGTATCTGGTCACGTGCACAGTATCTGGTAGATATGAACCAAAATTCCAGACTCTCAGAAGGCAGGCAAGTACTCAGCATAAACTACACTGTTTGTACATTTTAGGCATACTGAGTCATTTTTTGACAGTTCTGGAAATGGTGGGAACTCTTTTGAAATCTAAGCTTACAGTTACTAACCAAGTGCCAAACGCTTAAGCATATCTTTTTAAGGACAGCAGTATCAAGCTTGCTAGTGTTAACTCTGTTCTGAACATTTACTCAGGTTGTTGCCTCTGTAAGTAGTCCATTCATTTTCATTGCTGAATAGCATTTCATTTGCAGACGTAATATGTGGATGTGACTGCTGATGGAAGTGAAGTCCAATGCTGTAAAGAACAATACTGCATGGGACCCTGGAATGTTAGGTCCATGAATCAAGGCAAATTCAAAGTGGTCAAACAGGAGATGGCAAGAGTAATAAACTAAAATGGACTGGAATGGGCAAATTTAATTTAGATGGCCATATATCTACTACTGTGGGCAAGAATACCTTAGAAGAAATGGAGTAGTCCTCATAGTCAACAAAAGAACCCAAAATGCAGTGCTTGGGTGCAATCTCAAAAACAACAGAATGGTTTCTGTTCATTTCCAAGGCAAACCATTCAATATCACAGTATTCCAAGTCTATGCCCTGACCAATAATGGTGAAGAAGCTGAAGTTGAACAGTTCTATGAAGGCCTACAAGACCTTCTAGAGTTAACACCAAAAAAAGATGTCCTTTTCATCACAGTGGACTGGAATGCAAAAGTAGGAAATCAAGAGATACCTGGAGTAACAGGCAAGTGCGGCCTTGGAGCATGGAATGAAGCAGGGCAAAGGCTAACAGAGCTTTACCAAAAAAAACGCACTGGTCATAGCAAACACCCTCTTCCAACAACACAAGAGAAGACTCTACACATGGACATCACCAGATGGTCAACACCAAAATCAGTTTGATTATATTCTTTGCAGCCAAAGATGGAGAAGCTCTATATAGTCAGCAAAACAAGACCAGGAGCTGACTGTGGCTCAGATCATGAACACCTTATTGCCAAATTCAGACTTAACTTGAAGATAGTAGGGAAAACCACTAGACCATTCAGGTATGGCCTAAATCAAATCCCTTATGATTATACAATGGAAGTGAAAAATAGATTCAAGAGATTAGATCTGATTGATAGAGTGCCTGAAGAACTGGGGATGGAGGTTCATAACATTGTACAGGAGGCAGTGATCAAGACCATCCCCAAGGAAAAGAAATGCAAAAAGGCAAAATGGTTGTCTGAAGCAGTCCTACAAATAGTTGAGTAAAGAAAAGAAGCCAAACGCAAAGGAGAAAATGAAAGATATACCCATCTGAATGCAGAGTTCCAAAGAATTGGAAGGAGAGATAAGAAAGCCTTCCTCAGTGATCAATGGAAAGAAATAGAGGAAAACGGTGGGAAAGACTAGCAATCTCTTCAAGAGAATTAGAGATACCAAGGGAATATTTCACGCAAAGATAAGCACAATAGACAAAAACAGTATGAATCTAACAGAAGCAGAAGAGATTAAGAGAGGGGGCAAGAATACACAGAAGAACTGTACAAAAAAGATCATCATGACCCAGATAACCACGATGGTGTGATCGCTCACCTAGAGCCAGACATCCTGGAATGTGAACTCAACTGGGCCCTAGGAAGCATCACTATGGATAAAGCTAGTGGAGGTGATGGAATTCCAGCTGAGTCATTTCAAATCCTAAAAGATGATGCTGTGAAACTGCTGCACTCAATATGCCACCAAAATTGTAAAACTCAGCAGTGGCCACAGGACTGGAAAAGATCAGTTTTCATTCCAATCCCAAGGAAAAACAATGCCAAAGAATGTTCAAACTACTGCACAATTGCACTCATCTCACACGGTAGCAAAATAATGCTCGAAATTCTCCAAACTAGGCTTCAACAGTACGTGAATGGAGAACTTCCAGATGTTCAAGCTTGGATTTAGAAACGGCAGAGGAACCAGAAATCAAATTGCCAACATCCATTGGATCATCAAAAAAGCAAGATAATTCCAGAAAAACATCTACTTCTGCTTTATTGGCCACACCATAGCCTTTGACTGTGTGGATCACAACAAACTATGGAAAATTCTTCAAGAGATGGGAATACCAGAGCACCTGACCTACCTCTTGAGAACTTTGTATTCAGGTCAAGAAGCAACAGTTAGAACTGGACATGGAACAATAACTGGTTCCAAATTGAGAAAGGAGTACATCAAGGCTGTATAGTGCCACCCTGCTTATTTAACTTATATGGAGAGAACATCATGATAAATGTCAGACTGGATGAAGCATAAGTTGGAATCAAGATTGCCGGGTGAAATATCAATAACCTCAGATACTCAGATGACAAAACCCTTATAGCAGAAAGTGAAGAGGAACTAAAGAGTCTCTCATTGAAAGTGAGAGAGGAGCGTGAAAAAATTGGCTTAAGACGCAACATTCAGAAAAATAAGATCATGCATCCCGTCCCATCACTTTGTGGCAAATAGATGGGAAAACAATGGAAACAGTGATAGACTTTATTTTCCTGGGCTCCAAAATCAAAGCAGATGGTTAACAGCAGCCATGAAATTAAAAGATGCTTGCTTCTTGGAAGAAAAGCTATGACCAACCTAGACAGCATATTAAAAACAGAGACATTACTTTTCTGACAAAGATCTGCCTAGTCAAAGCCATAGTTTTTCCAGTAGCCATGTATGGATGTGAGAGTTGGACTATTAAGAAAGCTGAGTGCCTAAGAATTGATGCTTTTGAACTGTGGTGTTGGAGAAGACTCTTGAGAGTCCCTGGGACTGCAAGGAGATCAAACTAGTCCATGCTAAAGGAAATCAGTCCTGAATATTCATTGGAAGGACTGATGCTGAAGCTGAAGCTCCAGTACTTTGGCCACCTGATGTGAAGAACTGACTCATTGGAAAAGACCCTGATGCTAGTAAAGATGGAGGGCAGGAGGAGAAGGGGACAACAGAGGATGAGATAGTTAGATGGCATCACCGACTCAATGGATATGAGTTTGAGCAAGCTCTGGGAGTTGGTGAAGGACAAGGAGGCCTGGCATGCTGCATTCCATGGGGTCTCAAAGAGTCAGACACGACTGAGCAACTAAACTGAACTGAACTTAACTGAAGTTTTTATATATAGAATGGACATCCATTTACTTCTTGATAAACAGGTAAGTGGTTTCCAGTTTTGGCCTATTACAAATAAACTGCTATGAACACGCATGACCTAACCTTTACTTGGACCTATGTTTTCACTGCTCTTGGGTATGTACCCAGGAGTAGAATGTCAGGGTCATTTTGTAGGTGTAAGCTGATAGATGTAAGAAACTGTCAAGCTGTTTTACAAACTGGCTATACCATTTTACATTCCCACCAGCAGTGCGCAAAAAGTTCCATTTGGTCTACCTCTTACCAACACTTCATATCTTCATCCTTCTTCATTTAGGACGTTCTAAAAGGTTTGTAGTGATGTCTCATTTTCGTTTTAACTGGCATTTCCCTAGTAATTCATTGTGCTGAGCATCTTTTTCATGCTCATTTGCTATTCATATATCTATTTTTTTGTCTGTTCAAAGATTTTGTCCATTTTCTTTGGGAAAAAAAAATGGTTGCATCTTCTCTTACTTGAATTTTGAGAATATTTATGTATTATGTGCAAAAGTCCCTTGTCCTATATGTGACTTGCCAGTCCTTTTTCCCAGTCTATAGGATGTCTTAAGTTTACAGATTGTCTTCAGTTCAGTTCAGTTCAGTTAGTCGCTCAGTCGTGTCCGACTCTCCGCCACCCCATGAATCACAGCACACCAGGCCTCCCTATCCATCACCAACTCCCTGAGTTCACTCAAACTCATGTCCACAGAGTCGGTGATGCCTTCCAGCCATCTCATTCTCCGTCGTCCCCTTCTCCTCCCGCCCCCAACCTTTCCCAGCATCAGAGTCTTTTTCCAGTGAGTCAACTCGGCGCATGAGGTGGCCAAAGTATTGCAGCTTCAGCTTTAGCATCAGTCCCTCCAATGAACATCCAGGATTGATCTCCTCTAGAATGGACTGGTTGGATCTCCTTGCAATATAAGGGACTCTCAAGAGTCTTCTCCAACATCACAGTTCAAAAGCATCGATTCTTCGGCGATCAGCTTTCTTCACAGTCCAACTCTCACATCCATACATGACCACGGGAAAAACCATTGCCTTGACTAGACGGACCTTGGTTGGCAAAGTAATGTCTCTGCTTTTTAATATACTATCAAGGTTGGTCATAACTTTCCTTCCAAGGAGCAAGCGTCTTTTAATTTCATGGCTGCAATCGGCATCTGCAGTGAATTTTGAATAAAAGCAACTTGTCAATTTTATTCTGTAAAAGCCATGCTGCTGGATCCTTTCTAAGAGAGCTTTGCCTAATCAAAACCTACACAGATTTTCTTCCATATTTTTGATAGAAATTTTATTTTTGTCTTTGATTTAAATCTACACTCTACTCTGAGTTAATTGAGCTGAAGGTTTTACTCTTGCAGTCTCATCTGCTTAAAGGCTGGCCTATCTTTCTTGAATAACCTTTATGCCTTTGATAAAAAACAATGGAACTTACAGATGTAGGTTTATTTATCAACCTTGTATCTGTTCTACTGATCTGGATTTTTTTTTCTAAGACTTCATGTAACATTTTTTATAGTCTGGGTCGGTTGGTCATGAATTACTTCTTTTCTTTCATCTTAAAATGTTTTTATTTTTCATTCATTTTTGAAAGATTTTTCTGGGTACAGTATTATGTCTGCTTCTTCCTGTTCTTTCTTTCTCTCCACGCTTAACTTTCCATCCTTCCTTCTTTTCCTTACTTCTTTCTCTTCCTTTCCTTCTTTCCTTTCTTTCTTTCTTTCAGCTCTTTAAAGATACTGTTTCACTGTCTTCTGGCTTATCCTGTTTCCAACAAGACGTCTGCTGTTTTGGCTTCTCTGTATATAACACATCTTTTTCCTAATTGCTTTATCTTTGCATTCTCTTTGTCACTTATTTTAAAACTTTTAATTATGAAGTGCTTAGGATCTGTTGGGCTTTGAAATTCCTATATTAGTGAGTTTACGGTTTTCCTCAAATTTTGAAAATTATCAGACATAATGAGCAAACAAACTATTGAGCAAAATTGGACAAAATTTAAATTCCTTCTCTCCTTTCTTTTAAGGACTTCAGTTACACACACATAAAGGCATTTAAAGTGGTCTCGAAACTCACTCATTTTCTGTCCCCCTCCCTTTTTTTTCTTTGGTATCTCATTTTGCAGAGCATCTACTTCAGTGTCTTCAGATTCACTATTTTTTCTTCTGCAATGTCTAATCAGCTGTTAAGCACATCTAGAGTAGTTTTTCATATCAAATATTTTAGTTTTCATATCCAGGAGTTTAATTTAGGTCTTTTTATATTTTTTGTTTTCCTACTTGACATGTTTAATCTTTCCTTTAGTTTCTTCAAAGTATGGAATACAGAAAAAATTAATGTTTTCATGTTCTTATATACTAATTCAGTTTACTCTAACATTTTGTGGTTGGTTTTGACTAATTTTTGTCTTTATTATGTGCTGTATTTTCCTGCTTCTTTGCATTCTTAATAATTACTGAATTGTTGACATTTTAAATTTTATCTTGTTGAGTCCTAGATATTTTGATTTTCTTGCAGATATTCTTGAGCTTTGTTCTGGAACAAAGTTAAGTTACTTTGAAACAATTTTCTATTTTCAGGACTTATTCTGAAGCTTTAATATATATGTATTACTATACACATCTACGTTTAGGCTAGACCTAAGCTTACCCCACCACTGAAGCAAAACCCTGTTTCATCTCTTTGACTCAAAGGAAGGCGCTGTGCTCAGTTGCATTTTCCTTGCCTGAACTGCAATCTAGACAGTAATCAAGCACTTTTAGGGCTCATCTTATTTGCAACTTGTTGACTGAGACCTCAAGAATAGTCTTTCATAAATTGTATCTGCTTTTTTATTATTTCAGGTAGGAAACTAAATTCAGTCCCTATTTCTTCATATTGCCTGGAAAGCCTATATATATATATATATATATATATATATATATATTTTTTATACTGAGTCTCTCATTATTGAGTTACTTAAGTAGATTTGTCTGTAATATGTATTATAAGTATGTAATAAACCATTAAAAGTAACCTATATGTATATGCTTATATGTTTTAAAACAGAGATCTTAGAGAACTTTCCAGTCGAATGGCTTCAAAATCTTTGAGTGTTGTTTTTTAACTGGAGGCTACACGATCAGAAGCACATGTACATGTGAGCTACATAAAGTTTATTTTGTTGATAAGAACAATAGACAAAATTCATATCTAGCAAACAGGTATGAAAGAAACTGAAAAAGAATGAGATATACGAGGTGAGTAAGTACAGTCAAAGCTTTATATCCATTTTATTTTTCCTTTTTGTAAGTCATTGTTCAGAGTGTCCCAGTTTGATGTAATTTTCGTGAAATTAAACCTGGACAGCTAACAATTATGTAATTAAATATATTCAGCTTCAATTAAAAATCAAAATTTCTTCAAAGATGCTAACATAATATCTTATAGCAATATGAGAGCAAAAAAGTCCTATTAGCTGACGTGACCCAGGCAATTATAAACTAGGGGAAGGGAAATGGATAGGTGAAACATTCAATCAGAAAGACGCATGGCAGAGAGCTCACATGTAATATAATATCCCCTTACAAATGAGAAAACTGAAACTCAAATTTAAATAACAACCAGAATGGCACATCTGATATGCGACTAAATATGTATATAAACTGAAATCATTTGATTGCCAGTATTGACTATTAACTTACCTGTTAATTTGCTCAGAAAGAAAATTCTTTCTTATGTATAAAATATTTCTCCATTTCAGAATTTGGGATGCAGAGAAAAGCCAGTGTTGAGTCCCAACTCATAAACTGTTCAGATTGTCATGGGACATCTAATACATGATAAATATTGTTTGGGTTATGTGAAAAACCTCACTATTTGATTCGAGTAATAGTTTTGGAGCACCTTCTCCATTCTATTCATCATGTTAAGTATTAGAAATATTGAGACAATTAAGACAGACAAGATCATGCTCTTAAGGAGTTTACGTTTCAGATGCAGTAAGGACGAAACATAAGATACTTCAAATAGTGATGAGTAATATCCGACCCTTAGCGACCCCACGGACTGCAGCCTACCAGGCTGCTCCATCCATGGGATTTTCTAGGCAAGAGTACTGGAGTGGCTTGCCATTGCCTTCTCTGAATATAATGAACACAATACATTGGTAGTTATCACCAATGGATGATTTTGTATCAATAATATACATCAAAGGTAGATCTTACAGGACTTTTAATAAAATGCATGATAGGATTGAGGGAAGAAATAAACTGGGGTGGGAAGGGAGCAGGTATAGGAAAGAGCACCTAGGTAGGAAGTGATAGGAAAAGGAATCAAAAACCCTGTTTTGTCCCTATTTAAGTGTGAGCTGTCTATTAGAACAGTCCTTCTCAAACTAATTTGCACAGGAATCACCTGGGGGAAATCTTATTAAGATACAGATTCTGATCTGCATCAGGGGCTAAGGTAGGCCCAGGATCCAACATTTCTGACATTTCTGACATTCTCGAATAACAGTAATGATGGTGAAACACAAACCATGCTTTGAGTTGCAACACCTTAGATAATCAGGGTGAATATAGGTAGAACAGAGATCTGGAGGGAAAGGATTGAGTTCTAAAATTTGGGACCGTTAGACACATTTCTTAAGAAAAGTCCATATTGAGACTATATGGATGACTATGCAAACCAGAAAGTTTGAAGGAAAATATAAAACTTAGCAGCCAAATGTATAAGCTGACATTTGTGTAACACAGAACGTGAGTGCAAAAGAAGGTAAGAAGGACAGAGGGATTAATGTAGAGTTCAGGAAACAGAGAGGATGTGGGCGAATGTTGCGCCATAGATCTATCAGACGGGTAAGAAGAAAAGGCTCCCTCTGACTCCTTTTTAGCTAATCCCATTCTACCTTATAAGAACCATTTAGAATTTTAGAGAAAAAACAAAGAAACAAAACAAAATTGTAAACTATGGAGTGACAGCAGGCAAAGCAAAAAAAAAAAGTAATCACAGTCTTTACTGACAAAAATTATTTACAAAACTAACAGCTTAAAAATTAATCCTTACACTAATGTCTAACTAGATCTTTTGGGAGAGAAATGGAGAAATATGAGCACATTGAGGGACTGAAGAAGTTAAAACAATTGCTGAATTTTGACTATAAGTTCAAAAAAGAGAGAAGTAAGATCCCCTAAAGGGCTGTTCAAAGCACTTAAATTTGAGCTCACCAAAGCATGTACTAATGCTTTAACAGCTGGAGTGGTTAAGCATTCTTCTGTTTTAGCAGTTTTAATAGCTGATGACAAGAGACCAGGGTTAGACACCCAGAGAGCTCGACAGCCTCACGGGCAACACCTGAAGTCAGTGAGCATCCATTCTGATGGGATGGAGCAGTGTCTTCTGAAGAACAAAAATGCTTGAAAAATCGTTCTATATATTTAAAGTAGATTTGCCCTTTACTTAAACTTGACCAACAGACTCCACCAAGGCATTAAGCAAGAGTATTACAATTGCTGGGTTTCGAAAAGACAAGCAGACCATCCTCAGTGAACACATGTCTAGTGACTGTAACACGGGAGCACATCTATTCTGGGCTCAGACAGACACCACATAAAGCAAAATAGGGATTTGCCATAAAGTGAAACAGAGGTTTAGTAATTATCCGGTCCACTCAGTCAAAGCAGAAGGCAAATTGGAAAACTGAGAAACTGGATTTAGACTCTGTTCCCCTGTCTCTTTCTAACATAAGATCAATGTCCTATTACGCCCATTCATCTACAAACTTTTATGTTTCGATGTCTCTTACCTTTTATAGGAGCCTAAAATCAAATATGGCATAGACATCCTCCCTGGGGCACAGTGTCTAATAGAGCAGATGTTACACACTCCCCATGTAAATATGAGATAGAATGCTAAATTTCAGAGCTTTCAACTTCAGCATATCTCAGAATCACCTGGAGGGCATGTTAAACCATAGACTGCAGAGTCTAACCTCCAGAGTTTCTGACTCAGTTGTTGTTTAGCCACTAAGTCATGTCCGACCCTTTTGTAACTGGGTGGATTGTAGCCCACCAGGTCCCTCTGTCCTTTGGGCATTCCCAGGCAAGAATTCTGGAATGGGTTTCCATTTCCTTCATTCAGGGGATCTTCCCGACCCAGGGATTGAACCCGAGTCTCCTGCATTCACAGGAGGATTCTTGACCACTGAGCCACGAGGGAAGCCCTTCTGACTCAGTGGTTTGGGAGAAAAAGCAGGGAAGAATTTGCATCTACAATAAGTGCCCAGGTGTTGCTGATGCTACAAGTCCAGTGACTACACTTTGAGAACCACTATTTTAGAGGATGACCAATAGAAACGGGGCTTTCAGCCAGGGTGCTGAGATAGCTTCACTAATAGAGTTAACCGTAACCATGATTTGAAGGATTGCAGATTGCAACATGGGGAATAAGAGAAAAGAGGTATTAACTAGAAATAATTTAGAAGTAGAAGTCATTTGCTAATCAGTATGCTAAAACTGGACAGGGAGGCCTGGCGTGCTGTGATTCATGGGGTCGTGGAGAGTCGGACACGACTGAGCAACTGAACTGAACTGAACTGAACTGATGCTAAAACGGCAAAGATCTTTCTTGCCCATACACTTTCATGGTCCTTGAAGATCCAAGAATAAAACACAGAAAATAAAGATATTCCCATTTTCACAATGTTTAGAAATTTCAAAAAAAAAAAAGCACTTTCAAAGAAATTTCTATAGATCCTAATTTTGCAATATCTGGTATTCCTATCTTTTTGCTGTTTTTACCACAACAAATATCCATACTGAAAAATGAATAAAGGTATCATTCATTCCAGGGCCTGACTTGCTTCTTAGATGTCCATGGTTGAAAATTATTCCTATTGCCTTCTCTTCTGATCACATATTAATTTAAGTTTTGAAGTCTTTGGCTATTATCTAGGATAGGTACATTTTTAAAGGAGATATTAAAAATACTTTAAAATAAAATATGAACAATTTAATTAGAAGGCTAAAAAATATATATAGATGAAGACAAGATAAAATAAAACACAATAGTCCTTCAGATAATTTGCTGGAACAGCAGGAAAAGAACGAGAAAAAGAAAGACATTATTCAAATGCAATTCAGGACATTGCATCTTTTTTTTTTTAATTGGAGGCTAATTATTTTACAGTATTATATTGGTTGGTTTTGCCATACATTGACATGAATCTGCCCCAGGTGTACATGAGTTCCCCTTCCTGAACCTCCCTCCCACCTCCCTCCTCCCCTTATCCTCCTTCTGGGTCATCCCCGTGCACCAGCCCCAAGCATCCTGTAACATGCGTCGAACCTGGACTGGTGATTCGTTTCACATATAATAATATACATGTTTCAATGCCATTCTCCCAAATCATCCCACCCTCGCCCTCTCCCACAGAGTCCCAAAGACTGTTCTATACATCTGTGTCTCTTTTGCTGTCTCGTATACAGGGTTATCATTTGCATCTTTCTAAATTCCGTATATATGCTTTAGTATACTGTATTGGTGTTTTTCTTTCTGGCTTACTTCACTCTGTATAATAGGCTCCAGTTTCATCCACCTCATTAGAACTGATTCAAATGCATTCTTTTTAATGGCTGAGTAATACTCCATTGTGTATATGTACCAAAGCTTTCTTATCCATTCGTCTGCAGATGGACATCTAGGTTGCTTCCATGTCCTGGCTATTATAAACAGTGCTGCGATGAACATTGGAGCACATGTGTCTCTTTCAATTCTGGTTTCCTCGGTGTGTATGCCCAGGAGTGCGATTGCTGGATCGTATATCAGTTCTATTTCCAGGACATTGCATCTTGGGGAAAAAAACCTGACCTTTAGTTCAATTTTGGAAATAAAGATTTTTTTTAAATACTCTACTCTTTTAATGCAGGAGATGTAGGTTCAATCCCTGGGTTGGAAAGATCCCCTGGAGAAGTAAATGGCAACCCACTCCAGTATTCTTGCCTGGAGAATCCCATGGACAGAAGAGCTTGGTAGGCTATAGTCCATGGGGTTGCAAAAGAGTTGGACATGACTTAGTGACTAAACAACAATGAACAACAAGCCTTTTAACTTATGAAAATTATGGGATAGGCAAGGGATGTGAAGAAGCTACTGAAGTCATAAGGAAATAAGAATAAAAGAGAAAAGTAAGGAAGAGAGGAAGGGAGGGGAGGAGGAGGAACGAAAGAACAAATGCAGACCTGAAACCCTAATTACAGGCAGCAGCTGCTGAGGCACCTTTTGTCTAAGGAGTCTGAATTTCTCCAGGGATTAACTCTTACATGCAAAGAATATTGGAGACAAAATGGTGCCATGAAACCTGTTTGCATGTTTACCAACTGTATTTCAATTTGAAAGTCTGACTATAATAGATCCACCCACTGACCCTTTATTCTATAACCAGACCCACCAACTGACCCACAAAGCGTCCTGGTACTGACTTCGGAGCAATATTTCCCACCCCTCGCCCCAAAACCATCCCTCAACATTGTTCCCTCCCACCATCCTGTGATTGACTAGTATCAATTACAGTCCAAATTCATTTCCCTTTCAACTCCTCTCCCACCTGTCTTGCAAGTGCACTAAGCACCAACACTCCTCGTCACAAAATATTTCAGCGAGACACCGTGCCTCCATCAGGCCCTGATAACCTTTCTCACCGCAGGGATAATAGAATAGTGGCCTTCCTGGGCCACTTCCATCAATTTCTATTAAATGTATCCTTCTAATCTGTCAAGCCACTCATTTCTCCTTCCTCCTGTAGAGATGCCAGTGAATTGGGGGCAGCGAGGAAGAGGGGGAGAGCACAGGGTAGATGAGAATTGTGAAAGCGACTGCAGATACAGGCTGACCGGGGTCAAGGGCACCAACCGTACGTGACCTGTGTGCGCCGACCACAATCAGAGAAACTTCACTTAATCTCACCAAGGCTATTAGGAGCTGCCTTTCCAGGTTACATCTAGCTGCTCAGAAAGATAACTGCTTTGCAGACTTCAATATACCTCGAGAGAATTAGATTTTTGTAAGCCAAAGATTGAATTCCTTCCTGCTTCCCCACTTCTTCACTGTAACCAGGGCCTCACGCAAGCTATTTCATTTTCCTGTGCATCGGGCAGATGACATCCTGCTAAGTATGCCAGAAGCAGGGAAGACTGAAATGCAAGATCTGTGACGTCGTTGGCAAGCAGACTTGCTTTGCTTACCTGTTTCACAGAAGGAGCTGCTGGAGAATGCCTTAATCAGATAAACTATAAACTTAAGGGTTTTCTGCGGCTTCCAGGAGCCTACCCAAGTCAGCAAAGAGCAACTTTTACCTTTAACCCTGTGCTATTTGCCTTGATGCGTTCCTGCTTGACTATAATTGTTTGCTAGTTGATAGAGGGAACACAGAGAAGAGGAAAGATTCCTTGCTGAGCCCCCAAATGATCAAATGTCTTCTCAAGGTAAGAAATAACACATGCAAATTAAGTACTGTGACTTCACAATCACCAGATCACATAGCTTCCCTGAAGCCTCAGCTAATTTCCCAAACAGAGCCTGCCTCACCCTCCTACAGGTTTCCATGACACTCTGCTGCCACCTCCACTGTATCGTTTGTGTCTTGTATTACAATTGCCTATCTGTATATCTATCTCCTCTCCAATATATGAATACTAAGAGTTCCCTAAAAGCAAAGGCTATACTTGGTTCATCTTTATCTCCAGCTCCTCCAGGAAGTCTTCATGTGGCTGATGCTCCACATATCCAGGTTAGGTGAATGAGGAGACCGAAATCAGTATCTCAAGTCATCCCGGCTGAAGGACTGTAAGTTCAGTTCAGTTCAGTTCAGTCACTCAGTCGTGTCTGACTCTTTGAGACCCTCAGGACCACAGCAGGCCAGGCTTCCCTGTCCATCACCAACTCCCAGAGTTTACTCAAACTCATGTCCATTGAGTCAGTGATGCCATCCAACCATCTCATCCTCTGTCGTCCCCTTCTCCTCCTGCCCTCAATCTTTCCCAGCGTCAGGGTCTTTTCAAATGAGTCAGCTCTCTGCATCAGGTGGCCAAAGTATTGGAGTTTCAGCTTCAGCAACAATCCTTCCAATGAACACCTGGGACTGATCTCCTCTAGAATGGACTGGTTGGATCTCCTTCCAGTCCAAGGGACTCTCAAGAGTCTTCTCCAACACCACAGTTCAAAAGCATCAATTCTTCAGCAATCAGCTTTCTTCATAGTCCAACTCTCACATCCATACATGACCGTTGGAAAAACCATAGCCTTGACCAGATGGACCTTTGTTAGCAAAGCAATGTCTCTGCTTTTTAATATGCTGTCTAGGTTGGTCATAACTTAACTTCCAAGGAGTAAACGTCTTTTAATTTCATGGCTGCAGTCAGCATCTGCAGTGATTTTGGAGCCCCCCAAAAATAAAGTCTGACACTGTTTCATTGCTTCCACATCTATTTGCCATGAAGTGATGGGACCAGATGCCATGATCTTAGTTTTCTGAATGTTGAGATTTAATCCAACTTTTTCATTGTCCTCTTTCATTTTCATCAAGAGGCTCTTTGGTTCTTCTTGGCTTTCTACCATAAGGGTGGTATCATCTACATATCTGAGGTTATTGATATTTTTCCTGGCAATCTCGATTCCAGCTTGTGCTTCATGCAGCCCAGCATTTCTCCTGATGTACTCTGAAGGACTATAAACTGGGTAGCAAACATGTTTCTCCCCCCTGGAAACTGAATCAAACACATACACATAAAATCAATGAATGCATGCAGAGCAGGGGTTCTTTTTAATATATTAATCATTTACAAAATAAAGACAGGAAAATACTGGAGGACATTCAGATCAGCATTGTCAGCTCAGCAGTTAAAAAAAAAAAAAAAAGAAGTCCTTTAGTAAATCCCAAAACATCCCTTTAGACTAGGCGTGCCTGTTCCCTCCTCAACCCCCAGAGGGACATATGTGGTGAGCATTCACATAGTGCAAAAAACCTTTGAAGATCAGGGAAGCAGTTGGTGCAACGGGGCAGCTCGTGGTCATGGTCCCCAGATTAAAGAGCACCACTGACCAGTATAAAGGGCCAGGGAGGATTTGAGTGCCAAGTGGCTCCAGTTGTGTCTGACTCTGTGAGACCCTGTGGATTGCAGCCCACCAGGCTCCTCTGTCCGTGGGGCTCTCCAGGTAAGAATACTGCATCCAAGCAGATGTGAACTGTCCCCTCCTTATTCAGCCCTCCTAAACCTGTCTCCACAGACCCCAGCTTGGCACTTTTCCAATTTAGAATTCCTTTTCTTGATGGTAACGATGACCCTATAAATGAGACAGCAAAAGAGACACAGATGTAAAGAACAGACTTTTGGACTCTGTGGGAGAGGGCGAGGGTGGGATGGTTTGAGAGAATAGCATTGAAACATGTATATTACCATATGTGAAACAGATCGCCAGTCCAGGTTCGATTCATGAGACAGGACGCTCAGGGCTGGTGCACTGGGACGACCTTGAGGGACGGGATGGGGAGGGATGTGGGAGGGGGGTTCAGGGTGGGGGACACATGTACACCCGGGGCAGATTCATGTCAATGTATGGCAAAAACCACCACAATATTGTAAAGTAATTAGCCTCAATTAAATTAAAACAAAAAAAGAAGATACAAAAAAAAAAATTCCTTTTCTTTACACCTCTCAAACAAAAGGAAATAAATACCTAATAAACATCCAAAACCCCACTGCCTTATAGCTTAGGAAAAGAGACCCAGGGTGGAATGATGCTCATCTCCTGGTACTGAGTCCACACACGGTGGCAGCTGCTCAGTCAAGATCCAAAGTGAGGGGGCTCCCCTCCACTGGCTCCCTGCCACCTGGTACCTCGTCAGAGTCAGCTCAGCTCTTAAGAGGGTAACAGGCCACTTCTCTTCAACTGTCTACGAAGACCTCTCCGATGGGTCAGCCTCTGTTGGTCCTCATCTCCACCTGTCTTAGTCCCAGGCGTTCAGGGCCCCTGTATTTTTCTTCCATCCTCAAGGACTGGTGCTTGATCTTTCAGTGACATTAATGTACAAAGGTCAAGTAACATCAAATCTTAACCCAAAGCTTGACGACTCTCTTACTCTGAAATTCCCAAGAAATGGCAAAGGATTAAAGGTTAATGGGACTTTCTCAGAACCCCTGAAACAATACTTCAGGGCCTCCAAGGATGTCACTGGATTTGGCCTCCAGTCAGACAACTATTTAAACCACTGCAGGGGACACGGGTTCGACCCCCAGTCCGGGAAGATTCCACAAGCCACAGAGAAGCTAAGCCCCTGTGCTGTAACTTCAGAGCCTAAGTTCTAGAACCTGTGCTCTGCAACAAGAGAAGACCACGCCCCTAAACGAGAGTAGCCCCACTCAGCGCAACTAGAGAAAAGCCACAGGCAGCCACAGAGGCCCAGCAGTGCTGCAGGGTCACAGCGCTGTGTGTGGTTTGTGTGTGTGTATGTGTGTGTGTGATGGCAGTGCTACAGGCTCACAGACTATGTGTGTGTGTGTATGTGTGTGCACTCAGTCACGTCTGACTCTTTGTGACCCCCACAGACTGTAGCCTGCTAGGCTCCTCTGTCCATGGAACTTTTTAGGCAAGAACACTGGAGTGTGTTGCCATTTCCTACTCCAAGGAATCTTCCCGACCCAGGGATCGAACCTGCATCTCTTACATCTCCTACACTGGCAAGCAGGTTCTTTACCAGCTGAGCCCCCAGGGAAGCCCTTACAGACTACATCTGAGTCATAAGAAGTGAGATAAAATGAGAATTCAAGCTATATTTTCATATATATGTGAATGTATGTAGGTACATATATTGTATATGCACATATATTATGGGCATACATATATTGTATGTACATTTCTACATACATTTCCACATGTTGGCAAGAAACATATGCAGCTGGGACTCAAGGGTTCCTGCTATTGCTCTGCTACATAGTCTCTCCCTCTGGCTTAAACTCTTAGTCTTCAAAAAATGAAGGTGTTCAACTGCATGTTTCCTAAGCTTCCTTCCAACGTTAACCTACTATTTTAACATTTTTGCCACTGAAAAAAAAATTACTTATAACTGTATGGGATTTAACATAGAGAAAACAATTTTTGATCCTCAGATATTTTGTTCACCTAGCCCTCAGGAAAATCCTGATGGAGACCACTGCTCAGAACTCATTTAGAGTGTAGAAAATGTAACAAGCTTTTTCCATAACAAAAATGTGAATCTCAATGAAGAGACCACACATAGCTATTATTTAGAAAAACAACAGCATTAGACTTTTATTTAAAAGAACTCAGTTCAGTTTGACTCAATGTCATAAACAAAGCCAAGGTTTCAGCCTCATATCTACCAATTTCAAGAAATTTATGGGGAAGCAGGTGGGGACTGGGAAAACAGAGTGCTATCCGAACCTTTAAAAACACCCTGGAGAGAAAAGTCACCTTGGCAAATACTTCAGCTGGAGCACCTCTTCAACTGATGGAAACACTTAGACACGAGTGTTCCTACAACTCAAGCCATGCAAATGATTCACTGTTTCTCTTATAAGCCCTATCAAATTTATATTATTTATGAGCTAACCAACTTCATAGCTAGCCTTTCACCTTGTCATATTTTCCTGCATTCTCAGAGTTAATCCAGTCCGACTTGACACTTGCCATTCTACACTGTATAATATGAAAATGCAGCCATTAAAAGAAGTATTTCAGATAGGAAGGGAATCCAGAACTAAGACACCGATCAAAGTGTTTAGAGGCAGCTACAACATAACTAATGGTTTGAATATTTTGACCAATTTTTGAAATCAGAAAAAAGACATAAAAGACCCTTGAGGTGACCTGACCCAAATTTTCTATACAATCCCTCTCATAACTCTACAATTCTCCTAAAAACTCTGAAATTCTCCCTTCAGGCAAGTTATTAGAACTGACCTAAACTATGAAGCGTCAAACAGGGTGCGTGGTGTTGGAAAATTTTGCATGGAGATGATAAGTTTATCCATTTCAGAGAATATAAGAATCAGCATTCCCTTAATTTTGTTAAAAGGAATATAAGTAGCTAAGCAAAGGATTTGATTTTTTTCTTTTCAAGAGCAGCACCACATTAATGGTAGATATTTATCCCAAAATTCAGACAAGCTCTTCTCCAAGAAGATAAAGCACCTTGAACTATATCCATGGTTGAGATTCGACTAGTTAAAAGCCTAATGATAAATGGGATGAAATGAAAAGTGAGACTAAATTAGGCATATCTATACATGAGCACATAATTACACAGACTATGTATGTATAATTTGCCTTTAATGGCATTTCCGTCTATACTAAAATTCCCAGGTGTCCTCAAACAAGCACAGCTTTGTGATGTCATGCCTTTAATGGAGCTCTGTTACCATGGGGATCACAGAGCTCCCTCTCAGAATAGCATTGAGTTCTGACAATTGAAGAAGCTGGAGAAATTTCAATTAAGCCACCATCTTAGAGCCTTCTGGCACCTACAAATGTGAATATTATCAAGTTCTGAAGCATTGCTAGTTTGCCTGAGAAGCTATGAACTTTGGGCCATGATTCAAAGTAGTGCATATATATATTTATGCAGGGAAATATGAATTCAATCTCTTATCTTCCAATAACCTATAAAATGGACGTATATATTGTCAGGTCCTCTCAAGAGCCCCTGAGTTGGATCCATTAATGCACTCAGTGGTTTATTTACTCAGTATATATATGTGTGTGTGTGTGTGTGTGTGTGTGTGTGTGTGCGCGCGCGCGCGCACGCATGCATGCGCAAAGACGCTTCAGTTGCGTCCAACTCTTTTCGACCCTTTGGACTATAGCCTACCAGGCTCCTCTGTCCATGGGATTCTCCAGGCAAGAATATACTAAAGTGGGTTGCCATGCCCTCTTCCAGGGAATCTTCCTGACCCAGGGATCAAATCTGCCTCTCTTATGCCTCCTGGATTGGCAGGTGGATTCTTTACCACTAACACCACCTGGGAAGCCCATAAATATATATACATACGTACATATGTGTATGTTATATATGGAGATAGAGACTTGTGGGTTTTCTCCAGTGCCCAGCATAACCCATGGAATCTCTGAGGTTATACATATATGTATTTCTTACCTTCAATGACCTTGAAGTATAGTCCATAACTTATATGTTGAAAGATAGAAACACAAGGATGTAATATGAAGAGAAATAGAAATAAGAGGACCAACTGGGTACAGATAAAGATCTTGGAAGGCTGAGTTATAAAATGTCTCTGGCAAGACTTCAGAAGCAAAGAGTGAAGATGATCCGTCGTTGAGCCAAAGCAATTAAATTCCCCTCCCTCTGGCCACACTAAAAACGATTTAGCATGCATGAGGGTCTCAGGTCAAGAGTTGTATGGCCAGCAACCCCTCAGAAGGTAGGGTATGTAGCAATCACAGCTTAAGCAACCAGAGAATCAAGGTCAGAGCCAGTCAAGTGCAACCACAGGAGGGAAGAGTCAAGGGTTTGTCCAAGACAAAACCAACAGGGATCTCCTGGTTGTTCCCAATATTTAAAGCTTGCCATAGAGGCCAAGAAGCTGCATGGAAACTAACATCCCTCAACATTTCCCAGTCTTTCTGCCCAATGGAATGAAATGCAGGAGATAGGAGTAAATGCAACCATTCCAATATTCTTCCTAGGAAATTCCAGACAGAGAAGTCTGGCAGGCCACAGTCCATGGGGTCACAAAAGAGTCAGGCACGACTTAGCGACTAAACAACAATAATGCCATGTGAGCAGGTCACTTCATTTCTGTTCATTTCTCTCTGAAGCTATGAATTAAAATATACCCATCATCCAACATTAGTGTAACCATGTACTTACAATTATATTCTGATGAAAATTAATTATGTAAGAAAGAGGGCTTCTGTAGGAGCTAGTTATATCTTGGAGGCTCTAGTGCTTCCTTCCACCTACGTGGGCTGCTGTTACTTACACTCCTGATTCATGGAAACTTCGGCTCGTCTATGAATGGCTATCCGAAGTTTGGCCAGGATGCATATTTGTAAATCAGCACTTCTCTCTGACATGTTCCACTTCCAGTGGTAAGCTTATTATAGACTGGCCTCTTATGAAGCTTATTAAATTCACTGCAAGTTCATAACCTACGTGGTCCTAATTGCTGCTCTTCTTTACAGAGAGGTCACTGAGCACCAGGCACTGCTTTCATTTGAGGTGGGTGAGGTTAAAAAACCTGCAAAAGTTCTACTTTTGATGTATTTTATTTTAATCCCCTACTTCTCCATCATTTTTATGTATCACACTAACCTGGATTCCAACACATGACTTCTAGGCGCTAGAGCAACTTTGAGGAGATACCCCATGTCCAAGGGCAAAGGAGAAGCCCCAGCAAGATGGTAGAAGGGGAGAAATTGCATTTAGAATCAAACCCCATACCCACCAGAGACACTCAGAGAGCTCAAACAAAAATTGTGCACACCAGGACCCAAAGTCTGAGACAGAACTGTGTTTGAGCGTCTCCTGAGGAGGTGCGGGTCAGCAGTGGGTGTTGCAGGGATAGGATCTCTGGGTGCAGCAGATCTGGGTGTGGCATAAGCCCTCTTGGAGGAGGTTACCATTAACCCACCGTAAAGCCACCAGAACTTACACAGGACTGGGAAAACAGATGCTTGGAGAGCACAAACAGAATCTTGGGCAGCAGGACCCAGGAGAAAGGAGCAGTGACCCCAGAAGAGACTGACCCAGACGTGCCCGTGAGTGTCCAGGAGTCTACAGCAGAGGTGTCGGTCGGTGGTGGCCTCCTGCAGGGCTGGGGGCACTGAGTGCAGCAGGGCACGCATGGGGCATTTTGAAGGAGGTCACCATTATCTTCATGACCTCCACCAGAGTTTGGCACTAGGTCAAATTACAGGGAGGGAACACAGCCCTCCCCATCAACAGAAATTAGATTAAAGACTTACTGAGCATGGCCCGTCATAGTTCATCAGGCAAACTCAGTTCAGTTCAATTCAGTCACACAGTCATGTCCGACTCTTTGCGACCCCATGAATCACAGCACGCCAGGCCTCCCTGTCCATCACCAACTCCCGGAGTTCACGCAAACTCATGTCCATCGAGTCGGTGGTGCCATCCAACCATCTCATTCTCTGTCGTCCCCTTCTCGTCCCGCCCCCAACCTTTCCCAGCATCAGAGTCTTTTCCAGTGAGTCAACTCGTTGCATGAGGTGGCCAAGTATTGGAGTTTCAGCTTTAGCATCAGTCCTTCCAATGAACACCCAGGATTGATCTCCTTTAGAACGGAATGGTTGGATCTCCTTGCAGTCCAAGGGACTCTCAAGAGTCTTCTCCAGCACCACAGGTCAAAAGGATCAAATCTTCGGCGCTCAGCTTTCTTCACAGTCAAACTCTCACATCCATACATGACCACGGGAAAAACCATAGCCTTGACTAGACGGACGTTGGTTAGCAAAGTAATGTCTCTGCTTTTTAATATGCTATCTAGGTTGGTCATAACTTTCCTTCCAAGGAGTAAGCGTCTTTTTATTTCATGGTTGTAATCAGCATCCACAGTGATTTTGGAGCCCAAAAAAATAAAGTCTGACACTGTTTCCACTGTTTCTCCATCTATTACCCATGCAGTGATGGGACCAGATGCTGTGATCTTAGTTTTCTGAATGTTGAGCTTCAAGCTAACTTTTTCACTCTCCTCTTTCACTTTCATCAAGAGGCTTTTGAGTTCTTCTTCAATTTCTGCCAGAAGAGTGGTGTCATCTGCATATCTGAAGTTATTGATATTTCTCCTGGTAATCTTGATTCCAGCTTGTGCTTCTTCCAGCCCAGCGTTCTTCATGATATACTCTGCATATAAGTTAAATAAGCAGGGTGACAATATACAGCCTTGACACACTCCTTTTCCTATTTGGAACCAGTCTGTTGTTCCATGTCCAATTCTAACTGTTGCTTCCTGACCTGCATACAGGTTTCTCAAGAGGCAGGTCAGGTGGTCTGGTATTCCCATCTCTTTCAGAATTTTCCACAGTTTATTGTGATTCACATAGTCAAAGGCTTTGGCATAGTCAATAAAGCAGAAATAGATGTTTTTCTGGAACTCTCTTGCTTTTTCCATGATCCAGAGGATGTTGGCAATTTGACCTCTGGTTCCTCTGCCTTTTCTAAAACCAGCTTGAACATCTGGAAGTTCACGGTTCACATATTTCTGAAGCCTGGCTTGGAGAATTTTGAGCATGACTTTACTAGCGTGTGAGATGAGTGCAATTGTGTGGTAATTTGAGCATTCTTTGGCATTGCCTTTCTTTGGGATTGGATTGAAAACTGACCTTTTCCAGTCCTGTGGCCACTGCTGAGTTTTCCAAATTTGCTGGCATATTGAGTGCAGCACTTTCACAGCATCATCTTTCAGGATTTGAAATAGCTCAACTGGAATTCCATCACCTCCACTAGCTTTGTTCGTAGTGATGCTTTCTAAGGCCCATTTGACTTCACATTCCAAGATGTCTGGCTCTAGGTGAATGATCACACCATTGTGATTATCTTGGTCGTGAAGATCTTTTTTGTACAGTTCTTCTGTGTATTCTTGCCACCTCTTCTTAATAGCTTCTGTTAGGTCCATACCATTTCTGTCCTTTATCGAGCCCATCATTGCATGAAATGTTCCCTTGGTATCTCTAATTTTCTTGAAGAGATCTCTTGTCTTTCCTATTCTGTTGTTTTCCTCTATTTCTTTGCATTTATCTCTGAGGAAGGCTTTCTTATCTCTCCTTGCTATCAGATCTAATCCCTTGAGTCTATTTCTCACTTCCATTGTATAATCATAAGGGATTTTATTTAGCTCATACCTGAATGGTCTAGTGGTTTACCCTACTTACTTCAAATTAAGTCTGAATTTGGCAATAAGAAGTTCATGATCTGAGCGACAGTCAGCTCCCGGTCTAGTTATTGATGACTGTACAGAGCTTCTCCATCTTTGGCTGCAAAGAATATAATCAATCTGATTTCAGTATTGACCATCTGGTGATGACCATGTGTAGAGCTGTCTTTGTGTTGTTGGAGGAGGGTGTTGACTATGACCAGTGCGTTCTCTTGGCAAAACTCTATTAGCTTTGCCCTGTTTAATTCTGTACTCCCAGGCCAAAGTTTCCTGTTACTCAAGGGATTTCTTGACTTCCTATTTTTGTGTTCCAGCCCCTATAATGAAAAAGGCATCATTTTGGGGTGTTAGTTCTAGAAGGTCTTGTAGGTCTTCATAGAACCGTTCAACTTCAGCTTCTTCAGCATTACTGGTTGGGGAATAAGCTTGAATTACTATGATATTGAATGGTTTGCCTTGGAAACGAACAGAAAACATTCTGTCGTTTTTGAGACTGCATTCAAGTAGTGAATTTCGGATTCCTTTGTTGACTGTGATGGCTACTCCATTTCTTCTAAGGGATTCTTGCCCACTGCAGTAGATATAATGGTCAACTGAGTTAAATTCACCCATTCCAATCCATTTTAGTTCGCTGATTCCTAAAATGTCTATGTTCACTCTTGCTGTCTCCTATTTGACCACTTCCAATTTGCCTTTATTCATGGACCTAATATTCTATGCAATATAAAGGAATGCAAAAAAGCAAAATGGCTGTCTGAGGAGGCCTTGCAAATAGCTGTGAAAAGAAGAGAAGCGAAAATGCAAGGAGAAAAAGAAAGATATACCCATTTGAATGCAGAGTTTCAAAGAATAGCAAGAAGAGATGAGAAAGCCTTCTTCAGTGATCAGTGCAAAGAAATCAAGGAAAAGTATAGAATGGGAAAGACTAGAGATCTCTTCAAGAAAATTATAGATACCAAGGGAACATTTCAGCCAAAGATAGGCACAATAAATGGTATGGACCTAACAGAAGCAGAAGATATGAAGAAGAGGCGGCAAGAATACACAGAAGAACTGTACAAAAAAGATCTTCACGACCAAGATAATCACAATGATGTTATCACTCACCTAGAGCCAGACATCCTGGAATGAAAATTCAAGTGGGCCTTAGGAAGCATCACTATGAACAAAGCTAGTGGAGGTGATGGAATTCCAGTTGAGCTATTGCAAATCCTAAAAGATGATGCTCTGAAAGTGTTGCCATCAATATGCCAGCAAATTTGGAAAACTCAGCAGTGGCCACAGGACTGGTAAAGGTCAGTTTTCATTCCAATCCCAAAGGAAGGCAATGTCAGAGCATATTCAAACTACCACACAATTGCAGTCATCTCACACGCTATAAAGAAATGCTCAAAATTCTCCAAAACAGGCTTCAATAGTATGTGAACCAACCTTGAACTTCCAGATGTTCAATCAGGTTTTAGAAAAGGCAGAGGAACCAGAGATCAAATTGCCAACATCCTCTGGATCATCAAAAAAGTAAGAGAGTTCCAGAAAAAGATCTATTTCTCCTTTATTGACTATGCCAAAGCCTTTGACTGTGTGGATCACCACAAATTGTGGAAAATTTTAAAGAGATGGGAATACCAGAGCACCTGACCTGCCTCTTGAGAAACCTCTATGCAGGTCAGGAAGCAGCAGTTAGAATTGGACATGGAACAACAAACTTGTTCCAAATAGGGAAAGGAGTACGTCAAGGCTGTATATTGTCACCCTGCTTATTTAACTTCTATGCAGAGAACATCATGAGGAACGCTGGGCTGGATGAAGCACAAGCTGGAATCAAGATTGCTGGGAGAAATATCAATAACCTCAGAAATGCAGATGACACCACCCTTATGACAGAAAGTGAAGAAGAACTAGAGAGCCTCTTGATGAGAGTGAAAGAGGAGAGTGAAAAAGCCGGCTTAAAGCTCAACATTCAGAAAATGAAGATCATGGCATCTGGTCCCACAACTTCATGGCAAATAGATGGGGAAACAGTGAAAACCATGACAGACTTTATTTTGGGGGGCTCCCAAATCACTGCAGATGGTGACTGAAGTCATGAAATGAAAAGGCGCTTGCTCCTTAGAAAAAAGTTATGACGAACCTAGTTCAGTTCAATCTCTCAGTTGTTTCCAACTCTTTGCAACCCCATCAATTGCAGCATGCCAGGCCTCCCTGAACATCACCAACTCCCAGAGTCCACCCAAACCCATGTCCATTGAGTTGGTGATGCCATCCAACCATCTTATCCTCTGTCGTCCCCTTCTCCTTCTGGCCTCAATCTTTCCCAGCATCAGGGTCAGCTTTTTAATATACTGTCTAGGTTGGTCAGGCTATGGTTTTTCCAGTAGTCATGTGTGGATGTGACAGTTGGACTGTAAAGAAAGATGAATTCCAAAGAATTGATGCTTTTGAACTGTGGTGTTGGAGAAGACTTTTGAGTCTTCAAGGAGATTCAACCAGTCCATCCTAAAGGAGATCAGTCCTGGATGTTCATTGGAAGGACTGATGCTAAAGCTGAAACTCCAATCCTTTGACCACCTGATGAGAAGAAGTGACTAAACGGAAAAGACCCTGATGCTGGGAAAGATTGAGGGAGGGAGGAGAAGGGGACGACATAGGATAAGATGGTTGGATGGCATCACCGACTCGATGGACATGAGTTTGAGTGAACTCCGGGAGTTGGTGATGGACAGGGAGGCCTGGAGTGCTACAGTCCATGGGGCCTAAGAGAGTCGGATACGACTGAGCAACTGAACTAAACTGAACCTGGATTCCAAGTGGAAGCTGGTATTCCCAAGCTCTCAAAGAAGAGAGACAAATGATCCCTCCACTATTATAAGGATGAATGTATAAGATGGACCTACTGTAACTTGGGTTTTTCCATAACGTCTCTGGCCTTTCTGTGCTGAGAGCTCTGTCTTGCCTAAGATTGACCTCCTGATAAATTAGGTGAAAATGTCAGCTTCCTCTTAAGAGTGATCATATGTGATGTCTCCCTTCAGATAGATGAACACTATCCTAAACTCCAGGATTTCATAATATTATGAGAGACTGATGAAGTGATGAAAATATTTTTCCAAGAGGTCTTTAACAATGGATTAACTTCTACCATGGGGTAGACATTTATATTCCCTCATGTGTGGAGGTGGGCCCAGTGACCTTGAAGAGTGCTGATCCCCCTCCCCATGATGGCCCCAAAGCGTATCCAGCTAAAGGGTTGGATAAATGATGCTGAAATCCAGCCAGGGCTTCACCTACCAACTTGTGTTCCCTGACTTAGGGCTGTGTGCACCCGGAATGAAAGCATTTTGTCTGATTTGCACAAAATTCCCACAAGGAGTTAAGGAGAACTTAATCCAACCCTACAAATCTGAGATGATTTTGTTCACCCACTTTTTAACTTGTTGTAACAGCCCTTCTATTTTACAATGATTTAATGAGCATCAATTATGTGTCATGGCCAATAGCCTCCATTCTTCCTGAAATATGTGAAATCATTAGTGGTATTTAGGAACTCTGATCCCAGGGCATTATTCCAAACTATTAATAAATACAGAATAATGATCCTACCTATGGCTTAAGGGAATGAGAACAGATCACTGCATTGAATATTGCCAAGTCATCAAAAACATTGTTTTAAACCTGTGGACTACAGGAAATTTCCAGAGCTGAACCTCGCTCTATCATGCATCATGTCTTCATCATATATTTTAAGTTCTCCCAGCTATGTTTCTCCCCCAAATACTGTTGTCTTAGAGCAGCCACTAGGTGACAAGTCAGAAACCTGATTTCAAGTATTGGCTTTACAACTTGACTCATTTTTTTGACCTTGAACACAAGTCTCTTGACTTCTTTGGGCATTGCCTTTCCTCTGGACAATAAAAGAAAAACTAGCTTCTGACTCCACAGGGATGTCGTGAAAATAAATGAGATGTAGGTCTGCAGAGTCCCTTTAAGCTCTTAGGAATGAAAGAGCTTAAAGAGATATGAGGTTTCAGCGGCATTTTTTTTTTTTTTTTTTGGTCAGCCTTATAAGTGAGAGAGAAAGGTTCTTGGTAAGTTTGGAAGAATATGACCTCACTGACTCCTGCCCCTGACCTGTAGCTTTTTCTCTTCTGCATTCACAAAGTCTACTGTAATTCTGGCTGTTGACTCTGTGAAATTAATAAGGATCTACCATACGCTTCCCTGGTGGCTCAGAGGTTAAAGCATCTGCCTGCAATGTGGGAGACCTGGGTTCAATCCCTGGGTTGGGAAGATCCCCTGGAGAAGGAAATGGCAACCCACTCCAGTATTCTTGCCTAGAGAATCCTATCGATGGAGGAGCCTGGTGGGCTACAGTCCATGGGGTTGCAAAGAGTCGGACACGACTGAGCAACTTAGCTAACTTAGCTACCATACCCTTAGGCAACAAAGAAAAATGGTCACGCGCCGTGTGGGGTGAATTATCTGCTACCAGTCAAGCATCATACAATACATGCCCCTACAGGGGCTGTGAAAACACTCTAAGGAAACAAGGAAAGTGTTACATTGCAGAAAAGAGGAAGCTGCTAGGATAGAGTTCCCAGCTAGGATATTGATCTGACAGTCTAGAAGCCCAAAGGTAGAAAATGTCTTTTAGGAGAGCTGCAACCACATTTTTGCCAGTGTCAGGGATACTCTCTTCTAATGCCAAGGAAGTTGTGAAAGAAGATCACAAATAACCAGCTAACAGTCTCCCTGCCCCAAGATGAAGAGTCCCTGACAGGTGGTGCAGATAAGTGCTGTATGACCTGTCCCTTATCTCCCTTAAGAGAGCAGTACAATCCACAGAGCTCACATAAACCCTTCTCTGGCTTCGATCCCATTCTGACATTTAAGAGAAAAGTTGACAGTCATAGATTAAAGGCAAACATTACAGTGAAGTGATACATACACCAAGTGGCTACGACTAAAGATGTGGTTTTGCAGGAATTAGCCGGAAAGACATACCGGTGTACTGAAATGAGTCTCTAAGCTGGTGGATCAAGCTAACATCTTTGTCTTGGTCTCACTGGGGCTCATGCTTCTTTACAGGCTTTGATTTTCTTCATTTACTCACTCAATAAATGTTCATTGAGCACTGTAATGGAAACTTCTGGTGGTGCCCACAAATCTAATCTCCTCCCTTCCCTGAGAAAGTAGCTGTCCAGTTAAAATCTGGATTGCCTCACCCATCTTCTAGGGAAGGGAGGGGACCTAAGTTGGCACTAATGGAGACTGAATGGAAGTGACAAGGGCAACTTTGGCATAAAAAAAAAAAAAAAGGCCTTAACCTGGGCTTTTGCTGTTACATTGCCTGCTTGTTAAAAATGGAAAAGTGGAGGCTACCTACCTGCCATGGACTATTTGTGAGAAGGAAATAAACATCTGTGTTTTGGAGTTTCTTTGTTACATCAGCTCAGCCTTCATTTTTACAAATTTAAGAGCCTTCGGAGTATCAAGTCCTATTTGACAAGCCGGGGTTCCAGCTGAGCAAAATATACATGGTGCATGCCCCTATAAAAGTTTAGTTTAATGTCTACCCTAGTCTTCTACCTCGGAATCAACACCCATAAGGTAAGTGTCTATCATACTCAATAATCAAAATAAAATAGGGCAGGAAGCAAGAGTATAAGAGTAGATAAAGATCTGGGCTTTAGAGACTTCCTTGGTGACCAGTGGTTAAGACTTCACCTTTCAACACAATGGGTGTGGGTTAGGCCCCTGGTTGGGTAGCTAGGATCCCACATGCCTTGAAGCCAGAAAACCAAAACTGTAACAAACTGTAACAAATTCAATAAAGAATTTAAGAAAGGTCCACATCAAAAAAAATGACCTGGGCTTCAACGCTAAACAAATCCGAATTTAAGTCCTTGCTCTGTCTCTTATAAACCATATTCTTAGGGAAAATGATTTAATTTATGTAGATCTCATTTACCTCCTCTGAAGCAGGGATGATAGAAATAATTATACATACCTAATAGAGCCCTGCTGTTGCTGCTTCTTAGTTGCTTCAATCATGTCCAACCCTGTGTGACCCCATGGACTATAGCCCACCAGGAATTCCATGGAATTCTCCAGGCAAGAGTACTGGGGTGGGTTGCCCTCCTCCAGAGGATCTTCCCAACCCAGGGAATCGAACCCAGGTTTGCTGCATTTGCTGGTGGATTCTTTACAACTGAGCCACCAGGGAAGCCCCTAATAGAGTCCTGCTGCTGCTCCTAAGTCGCTTCAGTCGTGTCCGACTCTGTGTGACCCCATAGACGGAACCCACCAGGCTCCCCCTTCCCTGGGATTCTCCAGGCAAGAACACTGGAGTGGGTTGCCATTTCCCTCTCCAATGTGTGAAAGTGAAAAGTGAAAGTGAAGTCGCTCAGTCGTGTCCAACCTCTAGCGACCCCATGGACTGCAGCCCACCAGGCTCCTCCATCCATGGGATTTTCCAGGCAAGAGTACTTGAGTGGCTTGCCATTGCCTTCTCCATAATAGAGTCCTAGTGACTATCAAAAGGATTAGACGTGTAAGTAGATTAAACAAGGACTTGAGCATCAAAAATGTGATAATCAGAGTTCAGTCTTGTTATCATTTACTTCCATGGGGAATGAAAGTGAAAGTGTTAGTCACTCAGTTCAGTTCAGTTCAGTTCAGTTCAGTCACTCGGTCATGTCTGACTCTTTGCCACCCCATGAATCATAGCACGCCAGGCCTTCTTCATCACCAACTCCCGGAGTTCACTCAAACTCATGTCCATCGAGTCGGTGATGCCATCCAGCCATCTCATTCTCTGCCGTCCCCTTCTCCTCCCGCCCCCAATCCTTCCTAGCATCAGAGTCTTTTCCAGTGAGTCAACTCATCGCATGAGGTGGCCAAAGGATTGGAGTTTCAGCTTTATCATCAGTCCTTCCAGTGAACACCCAGGATTGATCTCCTCTAGAATGGACTGGTTGGATCTCCATGCAGTCCAAGGGACTCTCAAGAGTCTTCTCCAGCACCACAGTTCAAAAGCATCAATTCTTCAGTGATCACCTTTCTTCACAGTCCAACTCTCACATCCATACATGACCACTGGAAAAACCATAGCCTTGACTAGACGGACCTTGGTTGGCAAAGTGATGTCTCTGCTTTTTAATATACTATCTAGGTGGGTCATAACTTTCCTTCCAAGGAGTAAGCGTCTTTTAATTTCATGGCTGCAATCAGCATCTGCAGTGATTTTGGAGCCCAATAAAATAAAGTCTGACACTGTTTCCACTGTTTCTCCACCTATTTCCCATGAAGTGATGGGACCAGATGCCATGATCTTCATTTTCGGAATGTTGAGCTTCAAGCCAACCTTTTCACTCTCCTCTTTCACTTTCATCAAGAGGCTTTTGAGTTCCTCTTCACTTTCTGCCATAAGGGTGGTGTCATCTGCATATCTGAGGTTATTGATATTTCTCCTGGCAATCTTGATTCCAGTTTGTGCTTCTTCCAGCCCAGCGTTCCTCATGATGTACTCTGCATAGAAGTTAAATAAGCAGGGTGACAATATACAGCCTTGACGTACTCCTTTTCCTATTTGGAACCAGTCTGTTGTTCCAAGTCCAGTTCTAACTGTTGCTTCCTGACCTGCATACAGGTTTCTCAAGAGGCAGGTCAGGTGGTCTGGTATTCCCGTCTCTTTCAGAATTTTCCACAGTTTATTGTGATCCACACAGTCAAAGGCTTTGGCATAGTCAATGAAGCAGAAATAGATGTTTTTCTGGAACTCTCTTGCTTTTTCCATGATCCAGAGGATGTTGGCAATTTGATCTCTGGTGCCTCTGACTTTTCTAAAACCAGCTTGAACATGTGGAAGTTCACGGTTCACATATTTCTGAAGCCTGGCTTGGAGAGTTTTGAGCATGACTTGACTAGCATGTGAGATGAGTGCAATTGTGCTGTAGTTTAAGCATTCTTTGGCATTGCCTTTCTTTGGGATTGCAATGAAAACTGACCTTTTCCAGTCCTGTGGCCTCTGCTGAGTTTTCCAAATCTGCTGGCATATTGAGTGCAGCACTTTCACAGCATCATCTTTCAGGATTTGAAATAGCTCAATTGGAATTCCATCACCTCCTCTAGCTTTGTTCGTAGTGATGCCCTCTAAGGCCCACTTGGTC
Organism: Moschus berezovskii; assembly: GCF_049115385.1. Lineage (NCBI taxonomy): Eukaryota > Metazoa > Chordata > Mammalia > Artiodactyla > Moschidae > Moschus > Moschus berezovskii. The sequence continues at coordinate 10,271,031 of NC_142468.1, forward strand.
ACTCAGTCATATCCAACTCTTTGTGATCCCCTGGACTGTGTAGTCCAACCAGGCTCCTCTGTCCATGGAATTTCCCAGGGAATACTGGAGTGAGTTGCTATGCTCTTCTCCAGGGGATCTTCCCAACCCAGGAAGTGAACCCGGTGTTCCTGCATTTGCAGGTGGATTCTTTACCACTGAGCTGCCAGGGGAGTCCATGGCACTTTACACCTCTGCCATAATTCAACTAACTGAGTTAATTCAGTCTCATAATTGTGTTTGCTCATCTGGTACCCCCTACTGTAGCACAAGGGTTTCCCGGGTACCTCAGATGGTAAAGAACCTGCCTGCAATGTGGGAGATACAGGTTTCATCCCTGAGTAGGGTAGATACCCTGGAGAAGGGCATGGCAACTGACTCCAGTACTCTTGCCTGGAAAATCCCATGGATGGAGGAGCCTGGTGGGCTGCAGTCCATGGGGTCACGAAGGGTCGGACATGACTGAGTGACTTCACTTTCACTTTTCACTTTCACGCATTGGAGAAGGAAATGGCAGCCCACTCCAGTGTTCTTGCCTGGAGAATCCCAGGGACAGGGGAGCCTGGTGGGCTGCCGTCTATGGGGTCGCGCAGAGTCGGACACGACTGAAGCGACTTAGCAGCAGCAGCAGAGCAACGAACACACACTGTAGCACAAACAACTATTTCTGAAATAACTCTTTCCCAGAACTTACTACAATGCCTGGTATGTACGAGGCACTCTATTCGTAACTGTCATGAATAACTGCCATGTGAACTTGAATGAATATTAAAGACTAGAGTGTGAATAAATAAAAACCTACTAAGATGGTTATTTGTTTTATGTAAAAAAAGTAGCCATTTGGTTTTAAAAATAAATGTATGGCAATGAAACATTTAATAAAATCCATCAAGCCTAAGAAATTAAATCAGAGAGGCCCCATGATGAGAATGAGCATTTTCCAAAAGTTATATGCCAACTGCTTTGACCTCAAAACATAATGAAATGTTATACATTATCTTAAGGGTCCAGTTCACAAGAACTTTTTTAACCTTAGTTAAAACTGACATATTGTACAATGGCATTAGGAAAAAACTTGTAGCAGACAATGTGATTGAAATGCCAAAAAAAAAAAAAAAAGGGAAACAAAGTAGAAAAATAAAAATTTTTGTTCTTTGGTGAAAGTAAATTTAAGTAGAGAAAGATAAGAAAGAAAATGTTGACTCTTAAAGGTTTTGAATGCATTTTTGGTGGGTTTATAAGTTCAAGGCACTGGTTCTTTATTCTCCCTAATTCCACATTAAAGTTTCCAGCTTTCATTCCCTTTACTATAGAGATATTACCAGCAATACTCTTATACTGAATAGTCTGGACTAGCCCCTTTTTCTTACAAGTGGAACAAAGAGAGGGAGATAAATGTCTCTAAGATAACTGGGAAAGAATTGGGGGGAAAACTGTGGGTTGTATGTGTATGTACTTAGTCGCCTGTCGTGTCCGATGCTTTTCAACCCTTTGGACTGTAGCCCACCAGGTTCCTCGGTCCATGGGATTTCGCAGACAAGAATACTGGAGTGGGTTGCCATTTCCTTCTCCAGGGGATCTTACCAACCCAGGGATTGAACCCATACCTCCCATGTCTCCTGTATTACAGGTATATTCTTTACCCATTGAACCATCAGGGAAGCCTGTGAGTTGTATAAGGAAGGTTAGAAAGGAAATAAAGTAAACTGGCCTGAAACACAGTACCTGGTGTGAAATATGCTGACATGTGATCAGTGAAATGATAAGAAAATGGAGAGATGAGGCAAAAGCTTCATAATACTTTAAAAAAGAGAGAGAGAAAGCAGGAAAAATAATGGCTCATAGTATTCTTCCACGTTGTACAACAAATACTATCATCAGCCCAAGGAATTTTGGTTGTTAGTAAGAACAAGAGGAGCAGACACTCTGCTATATGGGAGGAAAGAAAGCAGAGTATTTTCCAATTATGAAAGTAGGTTAATCGCAACTTGATTTATTTTTCAGTTCATAGAAATTGATCTCTTCCCTGTCTGTGAAGGGAAGAACACAAAGGAATAATATAAAATGGATATTTAAGTTTACTGAAAATATAAGGAAGAAACTCCCTGACAGAACATACATGCAAAGGCTATTTTATGGCAAACTGTGAAATCAATGTGGAAAATGAAACGCGAAGAGGGAACCATTCTTAACCTCTTACATAAAAATTCAGTTACAGTTTTAAAAAGATACAGATCAAATAATGGAGAATCCCAGAAAAATCTCTGAAGCTTCCCTACATGATTTTAGCAGAATAAAAATGATGCTTCCTGGTTAAATGGGAGACTTTTTTCTGTATCTTAGCCAACTCTCCCTCTGCCCCACTCATATCCTCTCCCGGCCTCCCCTGTTTCCTCCCTCTCTCTGTCTCAGCACCAAGGACAGCAACCTTCACTTTGACACAGGTGTCAGAGACCATCCCCAGAAACCAGATATACATCTCGGGAGCTGTTGTTTATTTTTTTAATTTGTTCATTATTAACTGAAGGATAATTGCTTTATAATATTGTGCTTGTTTGTGTCATACATCAACATGTATCAGCCGCAGGTATACATATGTCCCCTAGTCTTAAACCTCCCATCCCATCCCATCCCACATCTCTAGGTTATCACAGAGCCCTGATTTGAGTCCCTTGAGTCACATAGGAAATTCAGGAGCTCTTTTGAATTCAGATGAGGTGTGCTTGACTGCCTGGCTAGCTCAGTCGGTAGAGCATGGGACCCTTAATCCCAGGGTCGTGGGTTCAAGCCCCACGTTGGGCAGTTGCTCTTCAACATTTTGGGCTTCCCTTGTAGCTCAGCTGGTAAAGAATCTGCTTGCAATGCAGGAAACCTGCATTCGATTTCTGGATTGGGAAGATCCCCTGGAGAAGCGATAGGCTACCCATTCCAATATTCTTGGGCTTCCCTGGTAGCTCAGCTGGTAATCCACTTGCAATGTGGGAGACCTGGGTTCGATCCCTGGGTTGGGAAGATCCCCTGAAGAAAGGGAAAGGCTACCCATTCCAGTATTCTGGCCTGGAGAATTCCATGGACTATACAGTCCATGGGGTTGCAAAGAGTCAGACACTACTGAGTAACTTTCACTTTCTAGACGTGCTTGAAGTTTAACTCAAAGTTGTAAACACCTGATCTATAATACTACTTTTCTTTTCAGAATAGGATTATCTGTATTTATTAAAACGTGGACACTTTACTATGTGTTCAGAATAAACAATTGACAAAACTGAGGATCAGAGTCTGCTAGAGCTGGAAAGATCCTTCAGGAGCCTTCAACCCAGCCTCTTTGTAAAGATGAAAAGAATGAGGACAAGAGGTTATGAAGGTAGTTTCTAAACAGACTTTTTAGTCTGGCTATTATAGAAATGGTAATGTTTCTATGTACTTCAAAATTTTGACAAAATTGAGGGGAGAGGTTCAAGTTCACAGTACTTGAAGACAGAGTTTTTATTCAACCAGATTCCAACAATCACTTGTCACGTGAAAAATGCCAAGTCAAAAAATTTAAATCTAACCCTTGACTCTAACACATTACCACTTTTAACAGCAATTAACAATGGTGAATCGGCTTATAGCACTGTTTTTTTACAAAATATAACCAATAACTCCAAACCTCATCTGCCACATGCTATGTTTCAAAAATATGGTGCAGGTTATGTTTAATTTTGTGTCATGAAGATTAGTATAGTACTTGAATTTCTCCCCAGATACACATTTAGTGGAAGTGCTTCTAAGAAGTTAAGTGTGTTTATAGTCAATTCAAGCATTACCTCTTTTAGGAGACCAGGCACTTGAAGCATGGGCTCTATATCCCTCCTCCTCACTTTCATACTAATCTATGCCTATCTATAACAGTCCATTTATCTCTTTATATCAAAATTAGCACTTTAGGGGTCTTCCCTCTAGTTCTGCGAGCAACTTAAGGCTAGGTGAAAAGGCCTTCCCATCCTATCTCTGTGTTCTCAAAATGAGTTGCATGAAAGACATTGTACTATGTACTGGAGCTGTGCATATGTGTGAAGTCGCTTCAGTCATGTCCAACTCTTTACAACCCCACGGACTGTAGCCCACCAGGCTGCTCTGTCCATAGCATTCTCCAGGCAGGAATACTGGAGTCGGTTGCCATGCCCTCCTCCAGAGGTCTTCCCCACCCAGGGATCAAACCTGCATCTCTTACACGCCCTTCACTGGCAGGTGGCTCCTGTACCACTAGCACCACCTGGGAAGCCTGTACTGGAGCTGTGTTAGTCACTCAGTCGTGTCCGACTCTTTGTGACCCCATGGACTGTAACCCACCAGGCTCCTCTCTCCATGGGATTCTCCAGGCAAGAGCGCTGGAGTGGGTTGCCATTCCCTTCCCCAGGGGATCTTCCCAACCCAGGGATCAAACCCATGTCTCCTGCATTGCAGGCAGATTCTTTACCATCTGAGTTGCCAGGGAAGCCGCCACTGTAGAACTGTAACTCTGATTAAAATGTTATGCCTAACTTCAGAAAGTTTAGAATTAAGTGAGCGAGAGATAGAGAGAAGGAACTTATTATACTGTGTCTTAAGAGAGAGTCAAATAGGTTCTGATGTCTTAAGAGATCGGGATTTAAGTCTTAGATCTGCTATTCTAAACACCTGGGGAAACTAATTAAATGTAGCCAAAAATGAGATGATGGCAGTAATAACTACTACCTTGAATTGTTTTGAAGATTAAATAACAATAAGTGAAAAACTATTCTTGGCCACAGTAAGTGCTAAATAAGTATGAGAATATGCACACAGCTGTAAAATTGATGGTGTGTATACAAGACAATGACAAAACAAAGAGCAGGCGTGAACGGATTTATCATATTTTAATCAAAGATTTAACTACTCTAGAGAGACGTACAGGAGTGATAAATGTACCAGTGAATGATAAAGTAAATCATTATTTAACAAGAGATGGTCGCTTGATTAAGCTGATGGGCGCTGCAGCAGTGTAGAAGGAAAGTTATGGGAAGCTCCCCAAAGGAAGTGGTATTTCTATGAAGGCAGGAAAGGTGAGCAGGCACTGACCACATGCAGAGGGGCAGAAGGCAGTCCAGGTTGAGAAAGCACTTTTTGCAAAGACCTAAAGATAAGAAAGCACAAGAGGCTTTCCAGTAATTCCAAGTCGTTCTGTTTAACTGTTCTCAGTTAAACATGCCTCAGAGGCTGCTGAGTGGTGGCCAGACAGCAGACTGCAGCTCATCAGAATCTTAGGTGTCCTGCCAAGCATATAGGACTGTATCATGAGGCAACCGATGACCACTAAAGAATTTTACTCGTGAAACTAAAGTAATGGAATTTATATTTTAGCATGACGACTTAATCCAGAATTTGAAGAGCAAGCTGGGAAAAAGTGTAATGGTAAAGTGATGAGACCCAAAGAAAGCTCCCTAACTAAGAGACAACGGCAATAATCTGGACAAGAGCTAAAAGGGGCCTAAATATTTTGTGTCCCAAGTGCTTAGCACACAGGGTCTGACTACAGATGGGATCCTAATGACCTTCTGTGGAACTAAATGAATAGTAACGAAAGGAATTACCGTGCCATACTGGCAAAGTGGTATCTCTCTGGCTACAAACACTCATCTGCATCTATCCCTTGTTTCTTCATCTTATGCAGTCCCATATAACTAAAAGCCTTGGGATCCCTTGAGGAGAGAAAGGCAAAGAGATGAATAAAATAAGAGAGGTTTGATCACAAAGTGTAATCACTTTATATTTCACAGTTAGGATTAACACACTTTTATGCTAATTGGGCTTCCCTGGTAGTTCAGCTGGTAAAGAATCCACCTGCAATGCAGGAGAATGTGGTCTGATCCCTGGGTTGGGAAGATCCCCTGGAGAAGGGAAAGGTGGCCCAGTCCAGTACTCTGGCCTTGAGAATTCCATGGACTGTATAGTCCATGGGGTCACAAAGAGTCAAACATAGCTGAGCAACTTTCACTTTATGTTAATTGTGCTATCAGGTTTTATATGTGCATACAACTTACATTTCTTGGGCCATGATCTGACTTATAATCTGCCCCAAGCCATGAAATAGCAGAAGATACTAGTGTGTACAAGCCTATTTATTTATATTAATGCAATGCTAGTTGAAAAAGAAAATGTTGCAATAAAACTTACTAGTAAGGTAGACCTTCTGTCTCACTGTGTCTGTTTCTGATTTCTTAAGTCTTTTTTTCCCTTCACTGTTCAGTCTGTTCAGATTGGTGCTTGATATGGGATTCTCAATGCTCGTGATCACAGCCAAATACATCTACTGAACTGAACTGAGGGCATACCCTTCTTGTCCAATCTATTATAGTTCCAGAGGACTTTCAAAGGGCCCGGTGACTTCTGCAGCTTCCCAAAGGCTCTGTGTGTCTGCTTCCTCCTGACCCCCCATTTCTTGGCATCTGTGTTGGAACAGGTGTGAGCAGACACAGGCAGGTCCATGGAGCCCACGGTTCAGTGCTGGCACAAGGTAAGGGTTATCTTCCTGCAGGAGATGACTCCAACAATATTTTCCAGGATGCCAACTTTCAATTAGTGTCATCTTTTGCTCCATGTCCTCGGGAAAATGTCCAGTTTATTGTGAGCGGACTCAGGCTGTTCTGAGAGACAGCACTAATGCCAGAAAAGAGATGCTTTCCAGCTCTTTTCCCATAGCCAAGGAAGACTAGTCTATCAACGGAAGGCATGGTTGCTGCTGTCCAGTGCAAGGTCAGTCCTGCGTTCACGATCTGGGATGCTAACTTATTTTCCAACCATGAAGCCAAATGTGCTTCGAGATGTTGAGCTGGAAGCAACTGAAATTGTTGCAAGCACACAAAAAAGAGAAATCTCACAGCTATGACCTACAAATTCTCTTTGGGAGACCATTTGTAGTAAGGCAGTGTGTTGTTGTAGACAGCAAGGCAAAATCTGTCAACCAGACCCATATAGGTCTTTTTAACCCCACTGTTAACAAAAAATAAAATTTCCTATAGTAACTTTCCTGAAGAACCATAGATTTCTCTACAGCTAATGTGTGTGTTGGGGGGGGGGGGGCGGTGCAGCGGGGAGGGGAAGGCAGAGGACAGGAAGTGAATCCTTATAGGGTTATGTTCACATGATGCCATAACACAGATGGTTGGATCAAGTCAGAGACAAATATGTTAAAAAAAATAGTGGATCAAGTTAACTATCTTTTGGGTTTTGTTGTTTTTACTGAATGAATGGGGTAAGCAGTCATTAAAGGGTAACCTTCTGTAGGCAGAGAGTCTTCACAAAGTCTTCTCTTTAAAGACTGTTGGCAAGCTGGCAGGCAGGCACTCCTGACACATAAATTTGGAAGAAGAACCAAATTCAGAGACAAATATTTTTTTAAAGATTTATTTATTTATTTGGCTGAGCCAGATCTTAGTTGCGGATCTTTTGGTGTGGCACATGGGCTCCAGAGCATGCAGGTTCAGAACTTGTGGCATACGGACTTTGCTGCTCTGCAGTATGTCAGCTCTTAGTTCCCCAACCAGGGATCAAACCCACGTCTTCTGCATTGCAAGATGGATTCTTAACCACTGGACCACCAAGGAAGTCCCAGAAAAGATACTCATCTATTCCATTCTTTTACATGGCCCTGGCCCACAAACACAGAAACCCAATCTTAGGCAACAACTCCTTGACTCTTTTTCAGTCCAGACCCCTGGCCAGCTTTGATCTACTCTTCCATGTCCTCATATCTAACTCTAAGGACATTTTATACCCTTATTCATCATTAACCCTTGGAGAACTGCCTCATAATTTTATAGTCACATCGTGGTCATACATTCCATCAGCTATTAATCAGAGACATGTTTCAGGATTTTCCCTAATCCTTAGCTCCCAATAACAGCCAGGCTATCATCCTGCTTTGCCTTCTCTAGTGAAAGAGAAAAAAAAAAATACTGGATATTAACTATCAACTCTTGCTGACTAATTTTCAAAGACCAATTTTAGATATAGAATCATTTCAGGAGGTAAACTATTTGGCAGTTCTCCTCCCTTTTAAGTACCACCTGAAACCTCATCTGAATTTCACCCTTGTCCAATAACAACAAAAAATAAAACTAAAACATCAGAACAAGAGTTTTATGTGTGAACACTACAGGGTAGCAGAAGAGGCATGACCTTTGGAACTAGACAGACTTGATTCTGAAGTCCACTGACCTTGGCACATTTGCCTGCTATGAGAACTTATGTAAGTAACTTGAACTCTGCCTACCTCAGTTTCTTCATCTGTAATGATGGAGCTTAAATGAAATAAGGCACAGAGGGATATTCAGCAGAGACTTGGATATGGATTCACTCTTTTTTTTTGTTTCTTTTTAAATTATTGATGAGGCAGATGAGTTCCCAAACAGTGATATTAACACATCTATTCCACAGCAGTTCCATTCAAATATGAGCGCTTGTCAGACTTACTTCGTGGCCCAGTGGTTAAGAAACCACCTGCCAATGCAGGGGACACAGGTTTGATCCCTGGTCCGGGAAGATTCCACATGTCGTGGGGCAGCTGAGCCCATGTGCCGCAACTACTGAGCCTGCGAGTTGAGCCCACACACTCCAGAGCCTGTGCTCCACGGCAAGAGAAGCCACAGCACTGAGAAGTCCCCACGCCGAAACCAGAGAGTAGCTCCCCCTTGCTGCAACCAGAGAAAGCCCGTGCACAGCAACAAAGACCCAGCACAGCCAAAAATAAATGAATAAACAAATTTTTTTAATGGAATATATGCACTTATAACGCAAATGTGGCGGATTATATTTTGCAAAAACAGCCACAGCAATATTTGCAATCCCACTTGCTCTGCCAGCGCCTCACCACACCTCTATCAATTTTTCCTTTTCCTTTGAATTAGGCAGACCTTTGTGATTTCCTTGACAAATAGAACAGGGGATGAGGGATTCCGCATGACTTACATGATGAGCCCATAAAGCAGGATAGCTTCCTCCTGGCTCTCTATATCTAGATGCTTGCCCTGGGAACCCAGCCATCATGTTTAAGGAGGCTCAGGACACATGAAAATGCCACACAGAGATGTTCCAGCCAGCAGTTGCAGCTAAAGTTCCAGCGAACAGCAAGCATCGGCTGCCAAGTACACGAGTCAACAAGTCTTCAGATGATTTCAGTCCCCATCTTTGAGCTGCCTTGGCTGATGCGGATCGAGGTATAAATGACTGCCCTTACATATTCCCAACCAAATTACAGACATGTAAGAAAAGTAATATGCTGTTACTGTTTTAAGCTACAAATTTTGGGGGTGAGTTGTGGTGGCTCAAAGAATCTGCCTGCAAGGCAGAGACCCAGGTTCACTCCCTGGGTCGGGAAGATCCCCTGGACGAAGGGATGGCTACCCACTCCAGTAATCTTGCCCGGAGAATCCCCTGGACAGAAAAGCCTGGCAGGCTACAGTCCATGGGGTCACAAAGAGTCAGACCCGACTGAGCAACTAACACTTTCACTTTCTGTTACACAATGAATAGATGATTAGAACACTGAACCTCATAATTAAATGCAGAGCTATTAAGTTTAGAGTCAAAGAAGAATTCTCAGATGATGTCATCCGGACTTCTCCAGTGGTCCAGTGGTCCAGTGGTCAAGAACCCTCCTTGCAATGCAGGGGATATGGGTTTGATCCCTGGTCCAAGAAGATAGCATACACTGCAGGGCAACTAAACCTGTGCACCACAACTGCTGTGTCCACTTGCCCTGGGGCCCACGTTCCACAACAGGAGACGCTACCACAATAAGAAGCCCACGCATTACAACTAGAGTGTGGCCCCGGCTTGCCACAGCTAGAGACGATCTAGCAGCGAAGACCTAGGACAGCCAAAAAAATAAAGCATAGAAACATAAATAAATAAGCCAGAAGCTGTCATCTGAGATTAGCAGAGTCTGATCTGAACTTGGTTGACTTAGTGTGTAAGGCTAGGAGGCTGAATGGGATCCAACAGACTCAACAGCACTAACAAGACTTAAAAAAAAGAAAAGTGTCAAACCATGAAATCAGCAGATGTGCTTGAAGCAAGGAGGAGAAAGGGCCAATGTGCTGAAGGTGAGGCTGCTGTTTTTCTACAGTCACTTTTCTGAGCGTAAACGCTCAGAGATTCTATAACATTGATCAAACGGTTTGGTGGAAGCCTGCATTTGGCAGGCAGCGAGTTTTCCACACAGTGGTTTTATCTTAATAGGAGCTAATCTATTATAATAGCTTCACATACACTTACAGTCCATCAGTTAGACAATGGTGTGTCACATAATTGACTGCAGACGTTTCAGTCATTGAAGAGGTGGCAGAAAAGCGTGTTGACATGAAGATCTGTCTTTCTTCATCGCCATTAGATATGCAAACTGTGTAAGTTGGCTAACAAACTTTGTTTCTTGAGACTGAAGTGTTTTTCCACTCCCATTCTACAAGAAAATGAGCTGAGACTAAATGCTATCTATCAAAATAGCCCACGTATTCTTATTGAATGGATATGTGAATGTGACATGTACACAAGTCTAAATATTTATAGAAAGCAGCAAAGGAGAAAATTGGAATAAGAAGGAAAAACAACAAAAGCAAAGAAGACAGTAGAACAAAGGATTAGAGAATTAACTACACTCATCATAACTGTGGCTCAGTGCCTTTCTCTTGGATCTCTTCATTGGATCATCAAAATAGAAAAAGAGGTCCAGAAAAATATCTACTTCTGCTTCATAGACTATGCCAAAGCCTTTGACTGTATGGATCACAGCAAACTCTGGAACATTCTTCAAGAGATGAGAATACCAGACCACCTGACCTGCCTCCTGAGAAATCTATATGCAGGTCAGGAAGCAACAGTAGAACTGGACATGGAACAATAGATTAGTTCCAAATTGGGAAAGGAGTATGTCAAGGCTGTATATTGTCACCCTGTTTATTTAAACTATATGCAGAAATTATTATGCGAAATGCCGGGCCAGATGAAGGAAAAGCCAGAATCAAGATTGCCGGGAGAAACATCAATAACCTCAGATACACAGATGACACCACAGTTAAGGCAGAAAGCAAAGAACTAAAGGGCCTGTTGATGAAACTGAAAGAGGAGGGTAAAAAAGCTCTCTTAAAACTCAACATTCAGAAAATGAAGATCGTGGCATCCAGTCCCATCACTTCATGGCAAATAGATGGGGAAACAATGGAAACAGTGACAAATTATATTTTGGGGGGCTTCAAAATCACTGCAGATGGTGACTACAGCTATGTAATTAAAAGACACTTGCTCCTTGGAAAAAAAGTTATGACCAACATAGACAGCTTAAAAAACAGAGGCATTACTTTGCCAACAAAGGTCCATATAGTCCAAGCTATGGTTTTTCCAGTAGTCATGTATGGATGTGAGAGTTGGACTATAAAGAAAGCTGAGTGCTGAAGAATTGATGCTTTTCAACTGTGGTGTTGCAGAAGACTCTTGAAAGTCCCTTGGACTGCAAGGAGATCCAACCAGTCCATGCTAAAGGAAATCAGTCCTGAATATTCATTGGAAAGACTGATGCTAAAGCTGAAACTCCAATACTTTGGCCACCTGATGCGAAGAACTGACTCATTAGAAAATATCCTGATGCTGGGAAAGATTGAAGGCAGGAGGAGAGGGGGATGACAGAGGATGAGATGGTTGGATGGCATCACCGACTCGATAGACATGAGTTTGAGCAAGTTCCAGGAGTTGGTGATAGTCAAGGAAGCCTGGCATGCTGCAGTCCATGGGGTCGCAAAGAGTTGGACACGACTGAGTGACTGAACTGACTGAACTGCCTTTCTCTTATTCCAAAAGGCACACCTCATAAAGAATAATAAAGGTTCTGTTGATCAAAGTGTTAGCCATTTTTTTCTTGGGAGTTTTAACTCAATATCTGTTAGTAATTTGAAGATGTTTCTCTATTTTCCCTAAATGCTTCATACTGTGTTTAAATCAGGGACTAGCAAACACTGTCGGAGAAGGCAATGGCACCCCACTCCAGTACTCTAGCCTGGAAACTCCCATGGATGGAGGAGCCTGCTAGCCTGCAGTCCATGGGGTCGCTAAGAGTCGGACACAACTGAGCAACTTCACTTTCACTTTTCACCTTCACACATTGGAGAAGGAAATGGCAACCCACTCCAGTGTTCTTGCCTGGAGAATCCCAGGGATGGGGGAGCCTGGTGGGCTGCTGTCCATGGGGTCACACAGAGTCGGATACTTTGCACCACAATGACAGAACAGCAATGGAAACTTTGTGGCCCATAATCTGAAAATATTTTCATTGCTGGCCTTTAAGAGAAAGTTTTTAGACTACTAGTTTAAAATACTACCAAGAACTACCAAGTTTGTGGTGCTCGTTCTAACTCCTGAGAGCTCTACGGAGTTTTTCATTCTCAATGCAGTTCTCTTTTTCTACTTGTTGGTGGGAGAATCTGATTTTAACAGCACAATTAATAGGATTACTAATTCTATTATTTCGATGAAATTGAGAATTTGCTCCATGGAAGACCCTCCACAAAGATTCACTTTCAGAATTGGCTTACAGAGGACACAGTTAAAGTTTTTCATAATTTGACTTTCTTCATCTTGAAACATGTTCATGCGTGCGTGCTCGGTCACTTCAGTTGTGTCCAATTCTGTGTGACCCTATGGACTGTAGCCCACCAGGCTCCTATCTCTGTGGGATTCTCCAGGCAAGAATACTGGAGTGGGTCACCCTGCCCTCCTCCAGAGGATCTTCCAGGGATCGAATCCATGTCTCTTACATCTCCTGCATTGGCAGGCGGGTTCTTTACCACTAGTGCCACCTGGGAAGCCCTGAAACATGTGCAACATTTTGTAAAGATTCTGTTGAACAAGAAGTAGTGGGAATACCTTTCATGAAGATGAACCTTGAATATCTTTAGCCATGGACAGCAGACAACAAAACTACTTCTTTCTACTTAAGCAAATTCTGCTTCAGTAAGAAAAGACAGATTTCTTTCTCATTTAGCTACAAACAACTGATGTTCTTCTTCTAAGGAAGGAAAGATGAGTAACAGGAGAGTCAAAACAGCCTGTCTTTTATGTAGTTTGGTGCTAAGTCTTCTGAGCTACAAATATCTTAGGGAAAACTTAGACCAAAAAATAAGGGCAGAAAGAGCAAGAGAATGGAATATAAAATTCACAGAAGAGAGTGAAGCTGTTAATCACTTTTATTGTTCTTACTTGGGTTCTTCTTAGGAGTCATATTTATTTATTTTTTTTCCCAATTTTATTTATTTATTTTTTTCAAGTTGAACAGACTAAATTTCTTTAAACAAACTTACTTATACTCCAGAGTCCTTTAAAAACTTAATAGCATTTATACATTGAAGGTATTTGATTTTCTTGTAACTAGCACTTCAAATGCAACAAGCATTTGAAGCAACAAGCATTTGACCCAACAAGTAAAACTTTCTACAGTTCATAACTTTTATAAATAAAATAAATTAAATGTACAGTGAATAAGTTCTCTGAAATATTTCAATATTTCTGCAGGTTTAGTAACATCGTAAAATACATTTCAACTAAAATTCACAAATCTAAAAAACTTAGGCATTTTTAGGCGTTTTAAGATGGAAATGAAGACCAATGTTACATCGTAATATGCCAATTACAAATAGTACTTCAAATAGCAAATACTACAGTTTGTCCCAAACTTTAAAAACTATTCATGAACTCAACACTGAACTATTGATGGCTATGAGAATTGTTTCCTAGCCTTTTTGAAAATTTCAACCCATTTACGTTTAAGGTAATTATTGATAAGTACGATCCCGTAGCCATTTTCTTTATTGCTTTGGGTTCAAGTTTATACACTCTTTCTGTGTATCCTGTTTATAGAAGATCCTTTAGCATTTGTTGGAGAGCTGGTTTGGTGATGCTGAATTCCCTCAGCTTTTGCTTGTCTGTAAAGCTTTTGATTTCTCCTTCATATTTGAATGAGATCCTTGCTGGGTATAGTAATCTGGGCTGTAGGGTATTTTCTTTCATCACTTTAAGTATGTCTTGCCACTCCCTTCTGGCCTGAAGAGTTTCTGTTGAAAGATCAGCTGTTATCCTTATGGGAATCCCCTTATGTGTTATTTGCTGCTTTTCCCTTGCTGCTTTTAATATTTGTTCTTTGCATTTGATCTTTGTTAATTTGATTAATATGTGTCTTGGAGTATTTCGCCTTGGGTTTATCCTGTTGGGGACTCTCTGGGTTTCTTGGACTTGGGTGATTATTTCTTTCCCCATTTTAGGGAAGTTTTCAACTATTATCTCCTCAAGTATTCTCTCATGGTCTTTCTTTTTGTCTTCTTCTTCTGGGACTCCTATGATTCGAATGTTGGAGCGTTTAACATTGTCCCAGAGGTCTCTAATATTGTCCTCATTTCTTTTAATTCGTTTTTCTTTTTTCCTCTCTGTTTCATTTATTCCTACAATTCTATCTTCTAGTTCGCTTATCCTGTCTTCTGCCTCTGTTATTCTACTGTTTGTTCCCTCCAGAGTGTTTCTGATCTCATCTATTGCATTATTCATTGTATATTGACTCTTTTTTATTTCTTCTAAGTCCTTATTAAATCTTTCTTCCATCTTCTCAATCCTTTTCTCCAGGTTATTTATCTGTAACTCCATTTTGCTTTCAAGATTTTGAATCATTTTCACCATCAAAATTTGAAATTCTTTATCAGGTAAATTCCCTATATCTTCTTCTTTTGTTTGTGTTGGTGGGCAATTATCTTGTTCCTTTACTTGCTGGGTATTTCTCTGCCTCTTCATCTTGCTTATATTGCTTTGCTTGGGGTGGCCTTTCCCTCTTCTTGCAGTTTGTGGAGTTCTCTTTATTACGTAGTTTCTTCGCTGTGTGTGGGGTTGGACGGGTGACTTGTCCGGGTTCCCTGGTTAGGGAAGCATGTGTCGGTGTTCTGGTGGGTGGAGCTGGATTTCTTCTCTCTCCTTTAGAAGACAATGGGCTGCTTTTCTGGGAGCCTGATGTCCTCTGCCAGTATTCAGAAGTTGTTTTGTGGACTTTACTCCGCGTTCAAATGTTCTTCTGATGAATTTGTGGGGGAGAAAGTGGTCTTGCCATCTTATCCCTCTGCCATCTTGTTCCTTCCTCCCCAGAACACTGGATTCTTATATTCCACTTGGTCGTGGAGTATCTCTTCCCAGCTGCTCCAGCAAGGCGCAGCCGCTGTACCTTACCTTGGACGAGGGGTATCTCCTCAAGGCCGCGCCTCCTGCTTTGAATGTAGATCAGCTCCTCTCGGCCCTCCGGTGCCCAAGCAGCCACCGCCTCCTGAACGTGGCACAGCTCCTCTCGGCCACCGCCCTAACCCTGGGCGCGGGGTAGCTCATCTCAGCCTCGATTCTGCACGTGGTCGGTTGCGCCGGAGCCGGGCGTCTCCCGCGTCCGCGCCGCCGGAGCTGGGCGTCTCCCACGTCTGTGCCTGCGCCGCCGGAGCCGGGCGTCTCCCGCGTCTAGGAGTCGTATTTAATAGTTAACTAAGCAAAGTGAATTATTTTCTGTGTTTAAAACAGAAGGAAATGTAGATACTGTCTACTGTTACGGGATATCTGAAATTGCTCAATGGGTGATAAAATGCATCTGAAGAAGGACCCAGGAGAAATAGCAACAATGTTGGTATTTGACACTCATACACAGAAAAATGAATGGCTTAAGAATGAGGATGAAGCCAGAAAATGAAAACAACAAGTTAAAACATGAAGGAAAAGGAATAAGGCAGCTTACTGAGACTAAACTTTTTGTTTTGCTTTGTCTGAATTTATAGTATAGTTTTTATACATTGCTCTGCAAGAAAAGAACATTGGAAAAACTTTTGGAAACATCTCCATATGAACCTAAGTGTTCTGATGCCTTTCCAGCTCACGCAGGCTGGGTGCTAATGGCTCATTATAGCACGCAAGATGCATGTATGTTCTTATAATTTACAAGCAGTTACTCTGTACTTGTCTATAGATGGTGAACTTCCATCACTTTTAATCACCAATTTTGTCAACCTCGGGTGGTTACATTTCCAGATGTTGACTAACTATAAGGATTGATTGTCTTCCAGATGTGTGAGGTTTTCACACATCTCTGTCAACTTCAAAAGGATATGTGAATGCTTTTTTGAATCTGTGATCACTGATGGATCTCTCCCAGATGTCTGCTTGGCAAAAATGCCCCTACTCTGGAGAAATCAAGTTGAGCACTGGCTTCTATAAACATTAAAATACATTAACCACCATCCACTCCCCCCAATTATTTGGTTTTAGGAAAATGAAAAGCAGATGCAAATTAGCAATGGGTAATATCAGGTCCCACCATTTTGGTATCTCATTTAAATGAAGACTTGGTGATGTTATAAACTGAAAAATGATCAGACCTAAGACTTAAATCCAAAAGAACTAATATCAGCATCAGAAATATCATAGCAATTCAAAAAAAGAGAATGTTTCCAAAACTGTGGAAGTAGTTTGGAGCTAGACATTTCATGAAATGTTGATTGTATTTTGTTTAATAACCACTTTTTATTTCTGTTTGCCTTTGAATTTATTGATTCTAGGTAAAAGCACTAAATACCTTAACAGATGAGGCTTGCAAAGTCCCAAACCAGGCAAAAAGTTGGAACAAGTTTCAATTAAACTTTCTAAGTTTTTGAGTATGTATTAAAACTTGGTTGGAATTCTAGCCTTCTGCAAATCCTCCATGTTTAATAATAATGCTAATGGCTCACCAAAACAGTGTAAGTTATCTAAGAATAAGGCAAAACTTTGGAATAATCCCAAAACAAGCTTTCAAGAGTTTTTCTTTTCCAAAATAGGAAGGCATTTTTTTTTTCCTGGTGTACACTCTTCATTTCAACCAATGATGAAAATGAAGACACTAAAATGTTATTTAGTAATTACAGTTACAGATTGTTAATATGGATTCAGACAGTTATATATGCATCCATCCTAAGTCACTTCAGTTGTATCGAATCTTTGTGACCCTATGGACCATAGCCTGCCAGGCTCCTCTGTCCGTGGGATCCTCCACGCATGAATACTGCAGTGCCGTGCCCTCCTCCAGGGGATCCTCCTGATCCAGGATTGAACCTGCATTTATTACATTTCCTGCATTGGCAGGCAGGTTCTTTACCACTGCTACAACCAGTCTGCCACTTAGCAAATGAACTACATTTACTCTATGATGCAGAACATCCGGAAAGACAACAAACAATTTAAGTTTGTTAAGTTGTCAATCCATTTTAAGTCTTCCCTTACATTCTGGATATCTGGATGTATTGATTAGTTTTTCCATTTTCATTACAATGTTAGGCATCAAACAGATAATACTTCACATAAACTAAGTTCAGACAGCCATTGAAGAAAATTTCCAAACTGTGCTATGCTTTTCATCCAAAGTATATTTCTCATATATTGACTAGCTTCCCTGATGGCTCAGATGGTAAAGAATCTGTCTGAAACACAGGAGACCCGGGTCAGGAAGATCCACTGGAGAAGGGAATGATACCCACTCCAATATTCTTGCCTGGAGAATTCCATGGATAGAGAAGCCTGGTGGGCCCCAGCCCATGGGGTCACAAACAGTGGACACGACTGAGCGACTAACACTTTCATTTCCAATAGATACTGACTCACAAAGAAGTCTTCAGAATAGCTCATGATGGGAGGCTAATACCTGTCGATCTCAGATTAAAATGCCACTCTTAACTGAATAATGCATCAAAAGTAAGGTTTTGGAGAAAGAAGTCCAAGAACAAACTTATCACCACAATAATTTTTTAAGAAAGGAGACACGAAAACAAGCCCACATATTCTTTACCAAAACTTTTCCCACTGATCTACAGGGATTGTTCAAAATCACTTGACTGGCTTCTTCATCAAACTTGATTTAATAGAAAGGAGAGAGAGAAGGTGAGAGAGGGAGATGACAGGGAAAACTATAAAATTGGCTTCTTCATCAAACTTGATTTAATAGAAAGGAGAGAGAGAAGGGGAGAGAGGGAGATGACAGGGAAAACTATAAAATTATGGAGCCAGATTCTCCTCTAGATCCATAATGTCCGTTATTCAGAAGCCACCGCTGGGAAAGAGTGCAGGCTGGGGAGAAAGGGTCCCTTGCTGCCATCTCCACTTTTGTTTATTTTATATTTGAACAGTCCAGAGAAGATTTCACATTAAAAAAAGGCGGGGGAGGGATCTGCAACTATAAGCATTTTGAAAGTGGTCTTCAGGGTATGGTCCCTGGACCAAAAGCATCACCCAAGATCTTGTTCAGTTCAGTTCAGTTCAGTCACTCAGTCGTGTCCGACTCTGCGCGACCCCATGAATCACAGCACGCCAGGCCTCCCTGTCCATCACCAACTCCCGGAGTTCACTCAAACTCATGTCCATCGAGTCGGTGATGCCATCCAGCCATCTCATTCTCTGTCGTCCCCTTCCCCTCCTGCCCCCAATCCCTCCCAGCATCAGAGTCTTTTCCAGTGAGTCAACTCGTCGCATGAGGTGGCCAAAGTACTGGAGTTTCAGCTTTAGCATCAGTCCTTCCAATGAACACCCAGGACTGATCTCCTTTAGAATGGACTGGTTGGATCTCGCATGTTAAGGGGCATCAAAATTCCATGGTACAAGAATGGAGATGCTGACAGAGAAGAGACTTGTAGACATAGCAGAAGAACAGGGTGGGACAGATTGAGGCAGTAGCTTTGAAACATGTACATTACCGTATGTAAAAGAGACAGTTAGTGGGAAGTTGCTGTATAACACAGGGAGCTCAATCCAGTGCTCTGTGACAACCTAGAGGGGTGGGATGTGGTGGGAGGTGGGAGAGAGGTTCAAGAGGGAGGGGACACATGTATACTTAGATATATACCCATTGTTGTACGGGAGAAACCAACCCAACATTATAAAGCAATTATCCCCCAATTAAATTTTTTTTAATTCCATGCTACAGATTAAGTTCTGTAGAAATAAAAGTTCCTATCCAAACTATGACTCTATCCCTTAGGAACAATCCCTACCACCCAAAGCAAGCCACACCTGTTGGGAGCTGGCAAGGTCTCTTTTGTGATGAATAGAATTTGGATCCTGTAAGTTTTTCCATCTAGCACCTTGCAGCACCAATAAATATACCATCTCCTCTCTCCCAAGAGATTCTTTGGCTTTTAAAGACCCATGTGCTGCCTATCCACTTGCACAGCTACTGGCACAAAATTCCATGTCCTTATTGGGCTTATCAAACCTGGTGTCTGAAGATTACTGGTACCTTTCATTTGCAGAGAGATAGCTCTGAAAAAAAAATTAATAAAAATGTTGAGGTTATATCTGCTTGCGTGATCCTGAGATATTGGATATTTCATAACTAGGCAGAAGCAGACAAAAATAAATAAATTGTAATCCAGGGAGGCCCTTTACATAAAAACTCAGGACCTATGATATCGCTTACAACCAGATGCCTACCACCATTCCATTTCCAGATGCTGAACATCCATCTATCCATCCCAACTCAGATCCACCCAGAAGCTGAACTCCCAACTATCCATCCCAAATCCCCCAGAGTTTTGGAGCCCCTCTGAGAATACTGAAATACACAAAACATGTGTTCAAATATTGAAGGCATGGAAGAACCTGAAAGAACAATTTGGAGCAACTCATTGCTGAAGCTGGAGCCTTAGCAGAAATACACCCAATAATCTGGCAAACACTTTGTCCAAATATATTTTCCCCTTCATTTCCAAATTATGTTCATCTCCCTTTGTCACATCTCTTGAAATTTCACCAAAGATTTTATTAGTTTAATGAGCAGCATTTATAAAGAGAAATTGAGGGTTATGGAGCTGGTATTTGCCCTGGTGACAGGCACATACCAGGGCAAATAAATGAGATGAAACCATTTTCTTTGCAATGCCAGGATAAGATCAGAAGATGGATTTAGGACATTATACAGCATGCTACTTCCAAAGAGCTCCTATAATTAAAATTCCCCCATGAATAAAAGTCTAAAAGTGACCCTATCTTCCCTAGTCCAAAATGCTGGACTTGGCCACACTGATGAGATGGTGTCAGTCTGAACACACAGGGGCCCTTGAACTAGGGTGATGGAAGAAAGAGCCACCCAGTAGAAATCAGTTTTCATGAAAACCAAGAATCTCCCAAGCCAAAACCAAGACAAAGTTGAGTTCTCGGTTCAGCTCAAGTTTTTTGAGACTTTCTTCCTCTCTCCCTGCATCCCTTCCCAGCATCCTAATAATAATTAGAACAACAGTAAAATCATAAACAGCATTAATTCAGTATATCTTATGTGCAAGAGTCCCCAGAAGTAAGAACTATGTACATGGTCACATATTTCATCCTCACCACCGCCCTATGACTTGGATTATTTATTATCTCTATCCTATAGATGAGGAAGCTGAGGCTTTGAATGTTTAAATAACCAGTCCATTGTAACACTGCAGGGATAATCCAGAAGCATCAAGTTATACTGTTCCCATTTTACATTCTCTGTGGAAGGAAACGGATGAGACAGAGTGATGGGGAGATCTAGGAGAGGTAAGACTCTCAGAAGAACATTTGGGTACTAATACAGATTGAGTGCTTCCCAGGTGGCGCTACTGGCAAAGAACCTGCCTGCCAATGCACGAGACATAAGAGATGTGGGTTCAATCCCTGGGTCTGTAAGATCCCCTGGGAGAGGACATGGCAATCCACTCCAGTATTCTTGCCTGGAGAATCCCACGGGCAGAGGAGCCTGGTGGGCTACAGTCCACAGAATTGCAAATAGTTGGACACACTGACAGCAATTTAACACACATACACACACGCAGATTGAGAAATGGCCTCCTAAAGATGTGCACAACCTAATCCTGTGGATTTGTTACCAAAGATGGCAGAAGAGACTCTGCAGGTGTGGTTAAATCAAGAGTCTTGAAATGGGGAAATTATCTTGTATTATCCAGCTGGGCTCAATAAAATCACAATGGTCCTTGTAAGAGGAAGGCAGGAAGGTCAGAGAAAGAGATTGGAAGATGTCACACTGCTGGCTTTGAAGCCATGAGTCAAGGAAAGTAAGCAGCCTCTAGAAGCAAGGAAAGGCAAGGAAACAAATTCTTTCCTAGGGCCTCTAGAAGGACCTCAGCTCGGCTGATAACTTAATTTGGGCACTTCTGACATTCAGAACTAGGATAATACATGCAGGGTTTTTTGCTTGTTTTTATTTATTTACTTATTGTTTTGGCTTCACCAGAACTTGGTTGTCGCATGCGGGATCTTAGTCACTGGGCCACCAGGGAAGCCCCAAGCACATGTTGTTTAAGCCATGAAGTTTAGGGTAATTTGTTACAAAAGCAATAGGAAAATAATACAGAAATTCAGCATTTCTTTGTTCTATGCAAATAACAAATATTTTTATTTTCTCTCTCTCTCTTTCAGTCCCTGAAAGGAAACCTCTCAGAGCAGTGGACCTCAGATTGTAGGTAAGGGCTATGCCCGGCTCATATGGCAATTGCCTCTTTGAATCCTCTACCACAGTTATCATGGGTTTGGTATCCAGAAGTCTTTCCCAATTTGCTAAGGACTTCCCTGGTGGCTCAATGGTAAAGCATCTGCCTACAATATGGGAAACCTGTGTTTGATCCCTGGGTCGGAAGGATCCCCTGGAGCAGGAAATGGCAACCCACTCCAGTGCTCTTGCCTGGAGAATCCCATGGACGGAGGAGCCTGGTGGGCTGCAGTCCATGGCATCGCAAAGAGTTGGACATGACTGAGCGACTTCACGTTTGCTTCACTTTGTCCCTTGGAGCGCTAAGTTTCAACCGCAGCCATTTATTCACAGCTACAGGAAGGCACTGTAACTCTCCTGTTACAAGGGCCCCTCTTCCGCTGACTTGGTCTCCTCAAGAGGAGGTCTCATATCTGTGCCGTATTTCTGTCTCTCCGGCTCCCAGCACAGCCCCTACTGCCCCGGTGGTATCTGAGCACAGAGAAAAGGGGATGTGGATGCAGCAAACAAGCACAGGAAGATGGTCCAAAGCCCACTCATTGAACCGATAGACCCCTGGGGCCATCATGAGCTCTGCTCTCCCAGCATCGGCCCTGAGAAATACACTGCCAAGCGGGAAGTGTTTGCTGCTCTGCATCCAACCCCCTCAGTCCTCATATATACATCTCCTAAGTCTCACTGTGACAATTCCATACAACAAACCAAGCCCTGAATTATGACACTTGTTGTACGAAAGAACAGGAAAGAACAGTCAAGCCAGATTTGTGCTTTCCTTTAAGCTGAGCTGGGAAATTGATTTCTATCTAAAAGATCCAACATGAATTGGATGCCTGGATTTTAGCCATTGAAGTCAAATCACCTTCTCTATGGCGAAGTCACACTATTTCTGCCCAAAAGAGAGGCAAACCTTCTCAAAAGTTCTGTAAGTTGCACTATGATCACTGATTGGGTAACAATTTTTCTTAACTTGCATTGTTGGTCACCTTTTATTAATGCCTGATCTCTCTAACTAGATATAAAACAATATTCCTTGGCCAGCCGGTTGACATCTCTAGAGGCACTTATGCATGTCAGGTACTGTGATAAACTCTGGGGACACAGCGATTTGAAAAAGTCACAGTTGGGCCTCACACGGGATTTACAGAAAATAAGAACCAGGCTTTTTATCTCCTTATACCCTCTGCATTCCCTCCACAGTGCCTAGCACAGACAAAGTACGTATGTGTTTGTTGATTGGCTTCTTGACTGAAATTGATAAAAGGAGGTCTAATCGTAGACATATCACATATCACTTACTTAGCTACTACCACAGGGATTACAGGTTATCCAGCCCAAATCTTTGATTTTACAGCTAATGACAATGAGGCAGAGATCCGTGAAGTTATACAACAAATTATACTACCAGGGACAGATGAAGGTTATATCCCTGCTTTTGGCTCCTAATCCAGTGGGCCTTCTAATTGGACCCCAAGGTGACAGCTAAACTAAATTCTGGGGATGGCTCAGGTTGACTCAGCCTGCACTTGCTCGGAATGCCCAGGCTTACTAAGCTGCACACGCATCCGATCGCACTCTCAAGCCCATACACATTTCATTCCCCCTCACTGGCCTTCTCGCTCAGCCTTTCGAAGCCGAAGCTGTGCTCATGACCTTCAGGGTCACTGGAAAACAATTCATTTCATTCCTTTTTTAAAACAAGGAAATGCTAATATCACAAGATCTCTGTCTAAAATGCCCCTGGGCAAGCTTCGTCTCTGACTTTATTCTCTCTCATTTTCAACTTTCCTTTTTTTCCCCTTTCTCCATGTCAAGTTGTCAGGAAGACTTTGATCTCAGAGACATGCTTCTTCTCCATTCCTGCCTCTGACAGAGCTCCCACCTGCCACCGGGAGACAATTCCACAGAAACCCATTAATTCTTTCAAGTCTAACATCAGACCCTGTGCTCCGTCCGCAGGAGCAGGGAGGGTCCCGCAGCACGAAAGAGAGACACAACTCGAAAAAAGTGTGCACGCCTGTCAGTGGGTCCCTAAAACCTAAAGCAGTTTATCTTCAGTGATAAACTGTGAACCCAGAGATCACAGTTTCCCAGACTCTCTGTTTTGACACAACCCCGGAAACCAACTTTTCGTACCCAACCGAAGACATCTAGCAACTAGAGCTCTATGAGCGATTCAGAATGGTAGCTGCGGATCTGAGCTGTGGGCTGATTACTTCCTGTTGATAAGAACCTCATTTCAAAGGAAAAGATGATTTCGGCTTAGGGAAGCCCCTTGGTTACAGGAAAATAGAACAACTCACAGAGAAGTTGTCCCTTTTCACCTTCCATTTTCATAAACACTATAGTTAATTCTGGGTAATAAAAACATGAAGTTTAATCAATAGCAAACAAACATTTTGGCAGGAAACTGAAAATGGTTTACTGGAGAGAAATAAACAAAGGGGCACCATCCATTTAACAGTCGAGCAGGCGCCAGTGTTTCTTCGTACCTTGGTTTTTACCTCTCCTCCTCCCCAACACATCTGTTCCAAAGGACACATGAGGACAAGAGAGAGAGAGGGGAAATAAAGAAATACAGACACAGAACTAAAGAACTGGGTGGCTGCCTAACAAATAATAAACCGCTATTTGAAAGTTACTTACTTGGGGGGGGGAAATTCATTTCATTTAGAACGTTAATAGATGTGAAAAGCTCTGAGTTCTACAGAATAAAAGCAAACAAGTTAAAGCATCTTTGAAAATAAACAAGAAAGGCAAAGCATCCATCACATTCAGCCGTATCCATCTTCCAAGAAGTGGCAATCTTGGAACCTGGCGGCGTGGGGTGGGGAACCATAATTTCTATTTGAAAACCTCTCAGGGCGGTCCTTTTGTATTTCTCTTTCCTTTTTCGCAGATCACAGCAGCAATTTTCTTTTATTGTCAGCTATTTATAGTTTTCTTTCCTCAAAACCTTGGCCAGAAAGAAAATGGGTAAGAAAGCATTTCTTTCAAAAGCCACATCATTTTGTAGCACTCTTTAAAACTATTAACTATAATCAAAAAAGGCATATATATATATATATATCCCCCAAACTTGTTCAACTCATTTTTTGCCACTTGCTCTGTTCTGCCCAAAGACAGGAAAGCCAAACAAAGAGGCTCCTTCTGTCTCCTGGCTGGAGATGTGGGAAGTCCCACCCAAACACTGTCTTTCCTATTCAGAAATGAAAACGCAGCAGTAAAGGAAGACTCTCAGTGTAATGGCATTGACGTCAACCTCAGGCCTGCTTCCCTACGTCTCAGATGTTCCTCAGAAGCCTCAGCAGCCTCTGGAGAGGCTGGGGTGTGTAGAGCCAAGATTCAGAGATCTGTCAGCCACCAACAACCGCCCGGCATACAGTCATTTCTTTTGTGCCCATAGAAGGGTGGTTAAAAGCACAATTTGTAATCCGACACTATGTGACTCCCAGTTCTGCTTCTACCTCTTGATAAGTTCATGATCTTGGGGAAAAATACTTGGCCTCTCTCATCCTCAGGGGCTCCATTCATAAAACAGGGATAATTTGAACCTTAGCAAATAGATAAAGCTTAACACATTGCGACCACGTGAAGCACAGACAGGGCTTATGCCCTCCGATCCTGCCTCATCCTGGGTTTCTATACGAGACGACGATGCTACTGTTAAGGGGACCATGTGACTGAGTTCTGGACAATGTGATGTGCAGAGGTAATCTAAGTCACCTCCAGGCATAGCCATAAAAGTTTTTCCTGCTTCCCGATCTCTTCATGGCAATTCTTAAAGTCAGGGGTAGGCCTGAGACCGTCAGCTTAGATACCTGATGAATAGAGCTCCAATCTGCATTGGATACAGAGCATGAGAGCAATCAAGCTCTTTTTGTTAAGTTATTGGGATTCAGAGTTTAACGTGTTACTGCAGCATAATCAAGCCTACCCTGATGAACACTCCCGGAGTCAGTTAGGCTTCTCCAAAGAGCAGATGCCAAGACAGAAGTGTAAGGCATTTGTTGGAGGAACATCGTGTGACAGATAAAGAGGGCAGAGAGCAGAGGTAAGCAGGGTGAGACTTCAGACTATGATGCAGGTCAGATCTGACACCCACAGAAAGAGAAGGGGAAGGAAGGGAGTTAACGTTGAAAGGAACTAATCCTTATTAGCAGGCTACTTCATTCAGATGAGGTTACTCCCCTTGCATACCTTAAGTCATCATTTCAGGGCTGAACAGTGAGAAAAGGTGATATGCTCCAGGTTGCCTCAGATCACTTTAAAAGGAAAGTGCAATGACAGCTTTCATATTTTTATTCTGAGGAGCTGTATGCAGCTTTCTTGGGGTTTTAGATTTGCTGCATTAAGTTAGGAAGTTAGGAAAGATGAGACAAAGTCAGAGACAAGAAGAGAGAAGGCGAAGAAACAGGATAAAATGGCTGAACATAGAGTGAGAACAAGGAAGCCTACAAACTACTCCAAGTCTAGCGTTCTGATCAGATGTGCAGGAGGCATTTGGTGGGTGCTTAGATGCCCTGTGAAATGTGACATTTTTGAAAGACCTCAGTCCAAACCTCCAACCCAGGATAGCTGTGTAACCCTAGCTGCTGCGCTGTGTTCAGTCGCTCAGGGATGTCCAACTCTTTGCAACCCCATGGACTGTAGCCTACCAGGCTCCTCTGTCCATGGGATTCCCCAGGCAAGAATACTGTAGCGGGTTGCCATTTCCTACTCCAGGGTATCTTCCTGACCCAGGGATCGAACCCACGTCTCTTGAGTCTTTTGCACTGGCAAGTGGATTCTTTACGACTGCACCACCTGGAAAGCCCATGTGACCCTCGACGACTCACTTGACCTCTCACATGCTAAGGAGTACATTCCATGAAGGCCACGATCATGTCTGCCTCATTTGTACTCTGCCCTCAGAGTTTAGCATGTTCTAGAAGCATGTCTGACATTTAAGTTATGTCCAAGTGAAGGTCTCAGAGTTTGAGTCAGACTGTCTGGATTTGAACCACACCTCTGACATTGACCTATGCGACCTGTGGCAAGTTACTTAAACTTTCTCTGCCTGGTTTTTCCATCTGTAAAGTGGTTATACAAATGGTATTATTTCATAAGATTATTACGATGATGGAAATGAAATAATTGAGCTAATCTCTTAGAATAGTATCTGGTACACAGCATGTACCCAATAAATGTTAGCTCTTATTATAACTACTGCTTGGTTCAGTGAGTGAATTTCTCTGACCTTCAGTTTTCTTACCTATTCAGTTCAGTTCAGTTCAGTCTCTCAGTCGTGTCCAACTCTGCGTGACCCCATGAATCACAGCACACCAGGCCTCCCTGTCCATCACCAACTCCCAGAGTTCACTCAAACTCATGTCCACAGAGTCGGTGATGCCATCCAGCCATCTCATTCTCTGTCGTCCCCTTCTCCTCCCCCCCCCAACCTTTCCCAGCATCAGAGTCTTTTCCAGTGAGTCAACTCGTCGCATGAGGTAGCCAAAGTATTGCAGTTTCAGCTTTAGCATCAGTCCTTCCAATGAACACCCAGGATTGATCTCCTTAGAAGAAGACTAAACAGTTACCTTGTACATTTGTTCTGAGGATAAAATGAGATAGTATAAGTAGAACACCTTAGCTCGCTGTCTAGCACAAAGTTGGTCTCAAGAAGTGATAACTACTTCTCCCCCCATTCCCCCGAAACTGAACCCAGGCATTACTCTGTGATGAATTATCCCCTCAAGGGTCTTGTCCACGATTGCCACATCCCTTCTTGGGCTCATACACAAGATGCTCCTCCAGGTACCCTCCAGATACTCCTGGAATGCATTTCTGAGTCTCTGTAGTGAAATCAGCCCTGAATACGCAATGGAAGGACTGATGCTGGAGCTGAAGCTCCAATACTCTGGCCACCAGATGTGAAGAACTGAGTCATTGGAAAAGACCCTGATGCTGGGAAAGATTGAAGGTGCGAGGAGAAGGGGAAACCAGAGGATGAGATGGTTGGATGGCATCACCGACTTGATGGATGAGTTTGAGTAAGCTCCGGGAGTTGGTGAAGGACAGGGAGGCCTGGCGTGCTGCAGTCCACGGGGTCACAAAGAACTGGCCATGACCGAGTGACTGAACAATAAACAGTGAAGTCATTGGAAAGAAACAAGCCCAGAGCCACAGGCTCGTGAGCTCAGGACCGGACGTCCATCCCCGTCACCCTGGTTCCCAGCCCCACTGACTTCCACAGGCCCTCAGAAGGCCCCACCTTCCCTCTCCTCTCACACAGGGGCTGCTGGCTGTCACTAGCTCATTTTCCCAAAGGAAAAAAAGAAACCTCAGCAAACACGTCTTTCTCCCTGGCTAAAGCCCTTCAACGGCTCTATCCAGCTTCCCCTTCACAGATGCCCCAATCATCTGCCTCTGTTGTGCGTTCTCCACTGGGTCTCTGCTTACAGCTGAAGAATTCTATGATGCAGCAAGAATATTATGCAGATTAATGCCGCCTGCTCTCTCTTTCTAAATTTTAACCTCAGGACATTCTTCTAGAAGTTTCGAAGTCCCCCAAAGTCAATGGAGATCACAGCAATCAAAAGTGCGGTCATCTGCTTTCCACCGCCAAGGATGCAAACCCTGCCCATGCAGTGCTTCTGTTACAGATGAGCTGAAAGCTCCAGTGAATCCTAGAGGGAAAGAGGAAGGACTGGACAAGACGTGGCTCAGATCGCTGGAGCCAAGGGTGGTAGAGCATCGAGACAAGCGACCCTGCCTCTCTGGAAGGAAAGCCCTTCCTCTCCTCTTAAGGAGACTGTATTATACAATGAAAACACCAGGACACACGGTCTTACAGGTACAAATGGCTCTCACGGGACACTGGGCCAGAATATGTGGAGTTTGAGCTTGATATTGATTAACCAGCCTCACAAAAAGCAGCCCCGTTGCAGGACCGGGCAGGGAAGCACCCAATGCGAACCAGGATGTGGGACTGAGAGACATGGAATAGCTGCTGCTGCTCACCCTTCATCCTTTTTCTCATCAGTTACTGATGGATTTTCCCAGATACATGTCTTTGAAGAGGAATTTGAAGGATGGCACGCAGTGGCTTCTCTCCTCTGAGTCTAATACTGAGATGAACAAATAAAAAGAGAGTTAAAATTTTAAATGACCAAGAAAACAAGACTTGTAAATGGGCATGGCTTATTTATACACATCTGGGTGTGGGGACCAGGGCAGTGTCATTTGCTCTCCTTGACAGAACACTCTCCAAAGGGGTCAGTCATCCCTGTCATTAAGTCTTCTGATTTATAGCCATCCCGTCAGAAGCACAGGTAACAACCTGGACTTGGGCATTTTTGTCAGATCGAGCCCTGAAGCTTGGAATGTGATGTTATCTCTGGGTAGAGAGTGTGAGAATTGAGTTGAATGAGAGGACTCAGCTGGTGTCAGAGAACTGCTTCACAATATGGGAAACCACACACACACACACAGAGAGAGACACATGCACACACACACACACTTTGAAATTGGTACCCGAATCTTAGTGCATACATCTTGATTTAATTAATGTCTATTTTCCCTATTAGATTCACAAAGGCATGAACTACAGGCATGATATCAAGAGACCTGTTGGTAAATCACAGTGCCAGGTACACAGTAGTGCTCGATCAATATTCAGTGAACAACAGAAGCAAATGAAATATACATGCAAAGCAGTGCGCCACTATCCAATAGTTCTTCCTTTCTCTGGGCTTGTGATCTGCAGCACAGGAAAGAAGTAGACGCTTGGGTGACATAAAACAATAAAAATCCCACTAATATTTGTATAGAGTGCTGCAATATTTGTACCCAGAGAATTTCTTTTCAAAGACACTAATGAAGCCATACCATGACCATCTGCCTTGAGACCCCAAGACTTGTTCCCCGTGTGTTCTGGGAAAAGACAGGTCTTTGCTTCTAAATTCAAGAAAATACAAGAAATGTCTCTTTCCTGGTTCTGATACATGTCCTTTTCTTACCTCCAAGCTTCCTATTGCTCTCTAATCTTCTGTGTTCCCGCTAGCTTAGAGGCCTTCAGATTGCACAGACCCTTCACAGAGAACACAGTTACTGTACGTGAATCCAGATCTTGCATAGAGTCGCTATGCAACCAGAAAAAGCTAAAAGTACATGAAAAATCGACGTGGTTAACATCTCTCTCACTGGTGAGAAATCACGTCTTCTGTACCCGTTATGTGTCGCCCAATCAGAGGCCTTAAGCCAACTGTGGCTCCTCAGTTTTTGTAGTTTAACTATCACTGGCATTTGTCTGTAGCAACTCTTCAATAAACTTGGGAAAGATTCTGCCACTAGCTAAACTGCAATTACTGTTACCTGCTTGTGACCCAGAACGTGAACTGGACTTTTCCTCAAGAGAGGAAGAAAATTTTTGGTTTGACTCAAGACTCTCAATTTGTTTCAGAGGTGAAGTAGAGAATGAAAACAGAAACGAAGATAATTTTTTCTGTTTCCAGTTCCCTCAAGCCCAGGCACCTGATACCCAAGGATGGTTCAGAGTTCATCCCACCCACAGACCTCCCAAGTTCAGAGCCTTGCCGTGCTTTTGATGATTAGTGACTGCAAAATAAACCTGGGAGAAGCGTGCTTCTTGTCCTTGGGGTGGTCTCACTGCCCCTTTATATGCACTGCTTTTCTCCTTCCATTGTGTGAAGCCATTGACCAACAGAAGCATTATTCAGTCCTGCACCCCCAACCCTGGCAGTAGGCCACCGAATATTATTTCAGGTGGTCTGAGGGTCACACTGGAGCTCCTACATGTTGTAAATGACTCAGAAGAAGCAGACGCTGAAACTACAAATGCCTGTTATTCACTAAACTAGGCGATCTGGCCCCCAAAACTCACAGATGTGGTCACCCTCGGACAATATTTTTTCTCTCAATTTTTCAGGCATAGCAGATCTCTATTTTAACCCTACACACTCTTGCCTTCTACTTCATCTAGTGGATGAAATATAATTCTTTGGTAAGTTTAAGTTCCTACTTAACCAGGATTAATAAATTCATACTTACAGAGGATTAAAATGCTTTGTGGAAAGGAGTGCAGGTGAACAGAAGCCTGGATTTGGGTCCCAAGACTGAAATTTCAAGACTGGCTCTGATACTAATTTTCTAGGTTTGGTGGTCAAGCCTCCCAACAATTTTAAATTGAATTAATCTCACCTCACATCATGGGAATAAGGCTTTCCCTTTCCCTCCTGCCGTGGATATCATGAGGATCAGTGGGAAACAACAACAATCAAATCACCGGGGAATAAGGCAGCGCGTGAGTCCAGCCTGTATTCCTCACTCACCGTCGTCATCGTTGTCACGAACACCACCATCTTTCCTCCCTTTATTACTTTGACGCTTTCCACGTGGTTCTGCTGCCACCTAATGGCAGAGCTGAATGAGCCTGAAGCTTTCTTACAAGTTGCACAGTCCAGTCTTGCATCTGCTTAAAATCTGCGGTTAGATAGCATCACCGACTCATAGGACATGAATCTGAGCAAACTCCAAGAGATAGCAGAGGACAGAGGAGCCTGGGGAGCTGCAGCCCGCGGGGTCACAAAGAGTCGGACACGACTTAGAGACTGAACAATAACAAAATTTGTGTTCACCCAGACTACAGTCAGAAAATGCTCAAACTCAAAAAAAAAAAAAAAGAAGCGATTGCACTTGTGATACTTGGTAAATGGAACCCAGCCCCAACCTGGAATAAATGGGGCAGAAATGAGCCCAAGGTCTCGATTAAAGGGAGAGACCACCAGGTGGTCTTATTCATTTTTTATTAGTCCAAATGTGTTTTGCATGTCACAAACCATGTTCCTGTGAACTGCCAGATATAAAATGAAAACATTTAGGGCAAGCTGTGGACTGACTGTCAGGAGAGGCAGGAGTGTGGCGTTTTAAGACTGGTTGAGGAAGAAAACTGGGTCTGCTGGTGTAAGACATTGTTGGCTGCAACCGGTCTCAGCAGCTGAGCAGATGACCTGGCAGAACCTCCATCTAAGGAGTGTCCGGCTCTGCAGTCACTCCCAAAGGGGCAAGGATTTCTGCTCCCAGACTCTACGAAGAGACAAATGTTCTGACTCTTCTTTGGTCCGTCCGCTTTTCAAAACATTCTAGTTAGACCTTCCACGGGCAAGAAAAGCTAACAACAGCTAGCCAGCTGCACTTTTCATCTCCATGGTAACTCTCCTGCAGAGGTATTCCAAAGTCCTCACAAAAACAGGCAATGCTGCCTGGGCTACATCCAGGGACTGAGGCTGTGGCCTTACTTCAGTCCCAGCAGCGGAAACCTGCCCATTTTAATATGGGCATCTGTCTGCAAAAGTCAGTGGAGCTCCAAGTGCAAGGACTACATGCCACACACTTTGACAGAACAACAGTAAGTCTTGTTAAGACAGATAAGGGAGGCTGCTTAACCCAGGCCCCACTCCCAAAGTGACGGAAGTCCAACCTAGCACAGTGAGAGAAAGGAACTCGGGACTTTATGGAGATGGCAGAAGGTTTGGAGAATCACTGGATTTATTACCCTTTGACACAAGAAGTAGGTATATTTTACTGCACATTAAACTAAGAACAAATTTTCAATACCATTGAAAGTCTTGGTGAAAAATGAAAACCACACTAAAAGAGAGAAATATGAATTGTTAAATGGGAAGAATCAATGTGAGCTCCTAATTTTAAGCAAGAAATATATTTTCCGGCTCTGTCAATGATTCAAAAGCAGTAGCTTCACCTTTTTCCAACATGTGGGCATACTTCTAGTCTGTACAACCAACTAGTCAACAGTTCAGGCAAGTCATCTTGGCTAGTCTGGGAAGGTATTATTTTTCAGTGGAGTCTGGGGTGAAAATAGAGTCGGACACGACTGAGCAACGGAACGGAACGGATGGGGTGAAAATAGAGTAAGTTTAGAAAGGTAATCCTGGGAAAGAATCAAAATAAGAGTAAAAATAAGAATAAAAACAGGAATCAGAAATCAAAATTAAAAATAAGATTAAGAACAGAAAAAAGAATAAATATGAGAATATAAACATGAAAAGCTACATTTCAATTCATTCTGTTTTCATTATGGTACTAAGTTTTATTATAAGTGTAATAATTTGGTAACCACTCAGATAATTTCTGTATGTTCTGTCTGCATCCTGGCATGTTTAAGCATTTTAAAAAACTCCTAGATACCTGTGCTTTTAATTAAATCATCAATAAATCTTCATGAAACAAGTTTAAGTCTTCAGTCAGTGTCTAAGTACTTGGTGAAAGTAGTTTAAACTTGTAAGATTTAATTTATCATAATCTAATAGTATAAGAATATTGAGAATAATGTTTATTATTTATTGCCTTAAAATCACTGTTAATTAATAATAGAAACAGAGAAGGCAATGGCAAGTCACTCCAGTACTATTGCCTAGAAAATCCCATGGATGGAGGAGCCTGGTGGGCTGCAGTCCGTGGGGTCGCTAAAGGTCGGACACGACTGAGCGACTTCGCTTTCACACGTTGGAGAAGGAAATGGCAACCCACTCCAGTGTTCTTGCCTGGAGAATCCCAGGGACGGGGGAGCCTGGTGGACTTCTGTCTATGGGGTCACGCAGAGTCAGACACGACTGAAGTGACTTAGCAGCAGCAGCAGCAATAATAGAAATGATTTAGACATTACATAAACACCAAAGAGGTAAAAAAAGACTTTTCTAGCTACGAGTCATTTGGGTATTAAGAATCTTTTTACAGACAGTTATAGAATAGAGTGACTGAGTGAAGTTGCTCAGTCGTGTCCGACTCTTTGCAATCCCATGGACTATAGCCTACCAGGCTCCTCCATCCATGGAATTTTCCAGGCAAGAATACTGGAGTGGGTTGCCATTTCCTTATCCAGGGGATATTCCTGACCCAGGGATCAAACCCAGGTCTCCCTCATTGCAGGCAGACGCTTTACCATCTGAGCCACCAGGGAAACCCATCTAATAGAGTGGGTTATGTAACTTCTCAGCTTCTCTTCTCAGCGGAACTGCTAGGAACCTTACTTAGGCCATGCATCTGAGCAAGTGGTCCCCAGTTTCTACTGAGGCTCTTCTGAGAGTCATTACCATCTCTGAGGAGATGTGAGTTTCTCATCTCCATGCCCTCATTATTTTTGTAAGGAGGCCATAATTTTGTATCTCTGTTTCTAACTGGGTCTGTGTTTCATTTCCTCTATCCTAATCGAAGTTTCAGTGTTTTCTACCATGCTGACTTCACGGGAAGTATATTGTTGTTGTTTAGTCAATAAATCTTGTCTGACTCTTTCTTGACCCCGTGGACAGTAGCCCGCCAGGCTCCTCTGTCTGTGGGATTTCCCAGGCAAGAATACTGGAATGGGTTGCTATTTCCTTCTCCACATGGGAAGCATATGCCAACCTTTGTCCCTACTGCCACTTTGGTATGAAATAGGTTTATGCTAGTGAGGGACTTCTTGATTATTTGTCAAAAGTCCCCACTCAAACTTACTTAAGCAAAGCAAAGGAAAAATACTTGCTCATGTGCCTTGCACAGGCAAGGGTGTGGCTGGGACAAGCACAGCAGGCACTCAAGGGCGACTGGCTCTCTCGTCTCTGCTTCTCCCTGAAGAAGTCTTTATTTTTCTTCATGCAAACAGACTTCCTCCTCATTGTGCTAAAAATGTAACTGCCCAGATCAATGGACTCACATTCTAACAAGTACCTGACTCAAAGACAAAAGTGTCTTTCCCTCCCAGCCTATGTTTGAAAGAGCACCCCATCCGTGATGGGCTAACATTGACCAGACTATGACCCTGCCCAGACTAAAGAAGACTGAGCACTATTCCTGGCTCATTTTAGCTCATGTATTGATGCCTGTCATCTAACGGTTGAGGTCTGCTTCCAAAAGAAATAGAAGAGGCACGGGTATAGTTACTGGGGTAATTGTCATGATATGGGAAATCATCGTGAACAACCCAATTTGTACCAAATACAGGGCATGCAGACACAAGGCAGTACCCATGACATCATTAAAGA
This sequence comes from Moschus berezovskii, assembly GCF_049115385.1. NCBI lineage: Eukaryota > Metazoa > Chordata > Mammalia > Artiodactyla > Moschidae > Moschus > Moschus berezovskii. The sequence goes on from NC_142468.1 coordinate 10,305,639, forward strand.
TTCCCAACACTGACAGCATCTGCCAATGGAAATTAAGTCTCAACCACTTAAATGCTTACCACCTACAGTCTGCACATGAATATTCTGATGGAAAGCTAATTATAATGCAAATACTATGATATCTGACTCCATTTTAATAAACAAAACAATATTCCTCTTAAATGTACTTATATGACTCATCTAAAAAACTTTTCTTGTATGTGAATAAACAAATTTCTATTTCTGAGCTTCAATTTATGTAGCCAAGGTAGGCTTATAAGTGTCAGAAGGGCTAACAGTTTAGAATAAATTTTATGAGCTTCTGACACTGCCAAGGCCGAAAGATGAATTGCAGTGAATTAGATTCAGTCCTTCAGCCCTGTTTCTCCTATATCATAATAAGGACTGAAATTACATTTAAATGTAATCATATAAAGATAAAACTTAAGTAGCATTAAGTCTTCAGGCTCCTTTTTGGATTGAGATGGAGAGAGACAATTAAGAGAAAACATAAATATATCTGGATGCAAATTAAAATTCTGACTGAGTGGTGAGAAACCCCAGAAGCACCAATGAAGCAACTATAAAGTCTTAGTTAACCACTTGATTGGAAGCTAAGTGGATGCCTTGCAGATATTTTTGCCTCAGAGAGCTGCAAGCCTTGATGGAGCTCAAACAAAAACTCATCCTTTTTATAGGAACATGGTGTGACTGGTCCCCCTCGGTGTATTGGGAGCTTTGATGTGTGCTTCTTGCCCTCTGCATTGTTTTTCCAACAGAAGGAATAAATTCCCACTGAGTCTTCTACATTTTTCTCAATCTTCACTTTTGATCAAGTTCACATGTTTTTAGAAAAACAACTAGGACTTCACAATGCCTTATCGTTCTGAACCTGACTCAGATTCTAGGACAGAAATAGAGTTGGCCCTCCAAGTCTGTAGAGGATTGGTTTCAGGACTGCTTTGGATACCAGTATCTACAAATGCTCAAACGCCTGATAGAGAAATGGTACCATCTTTGCATATAACCCTCAGGCATCCTCCCTACATAGTCATCCTCCGGTATCTGTGACTCTACCTTCACAGATCCAGCCAATCTCAGATAGCATAGTACTGGATATTAATGAAATAAATATGTGTATAATTGGACCCACACAGCTCAGAACTGTGCTGTTCAAGAGTCAATTGCACTTCAGATCATTTCCAGATTACTTAAAATACCTAATACGATGTAAATGCAATGTAAACAATTGAAAATACAATGCAAATGCTATGCAAATAGCCCCTAGAGCACAGTAAATTCATTTTGCTTTTTAAAACTTTCTAGAAGTATTTTTTTTTTTTACAAATTTTTTTATTTCACGATTGGTTGAATCCACAGATGCAAAACCCAAGGCTTTGGAGGGCCAACTTAATTAGTTCTAAAAATTAGCACTTACTTCTAGAAGTCCATGACTCAAGCTAAATAACTTGGCCTCACAAAAACCCAAAGGAACTCATGAACTCCTTATTGCAAAATTCAGACTTAAATTGAAGTAGGGAAAACCACTAGACCATTCAGGTGTGACCTAAATCAAATCCCTTATGATTATACAGTGGAAGTGACAAATAGATTCAAGGGGCTGGATCTGATAGACAGAGTGTTTGAAGAACTATGGACGGAGTTTCATGATCCAGGAGGCTGTGATCAAAACCATCCCCAAGAAAAAAGAAATGCAAAAAGGCAAAATGGTTGTCTGAGGAGGCCTTACAAATAGTTGAGAAAAGAAAAGAAAGGCAAAAGAGAAAAGGAACTCTTTGAATACAGAGTTCCAAAGAAGAGAAGGGAGAGACAAGAAAGCCTTCCTAAATTATCAATGCAAAGAAATAGAGGAAAACAATAGAATGGGGAAGCCTAGAAATCACTTCAAAAAAATTAGAGATACCAAGGGAACTTTTCATGCAAAGATGGGCTCAATAAAGGGCAGAAATGGTATAGAACTAAAAGAAGCAGAATATATTAAGATAAGGTGGCAAGAATATACACAGGAATACACATAAGAATGATATTAAAAAGATCTTAATGACCCAGATAATGACCTGTGTTCACTCAGCTAGAGCCAGACATCCTGGAATGTGAAGTCAAGTGGCCCTAGGAAGCATCACTATGAACAAAGCTAGGGGACATGATGAAATTCCAGATGAGTTATTTCAAATCCTCAAAGATGATGCTATTAAAATGCTGCACTCAATATGCCAGCAAATCTGGAAAACTCAGCAGTGGCCACAGGACTGGTAAAGGTCAGTTTTCATTCCAATCCCAAAGAAAGGAAATGTCAAAGAATGTTCAAACTACCACACAACTGTACTCATTTCACATGCTAGCAAACTAATTCTCAAAATTCTCCAAGGTAGGCTTCAACAGTATGTGAACCAAGAACTTCCAGATGTTCAAGCTGGATTCAGAAACAGCAGAGGAACCAGAGATCAAATTGCCAGCATCCACTGCATCACAGAAAAAGCTAGAGGATGCCAGAAAAATGTCTATTTCTGTTTCATTGACTATGCTAATGCCTTTGACTGGATGGATCAAAACAAACTGGACAATTCTTAAAGAGATGGTAATACCAAACCACCTTACCTGACTCCTGAGAAACCTGTATGCAGGTCAAGAAGCAACAGTTAGAACTGAACATGGAACAACGGACTTGTCCAAAATTGGAAAAGGAGTACGGAAAGGCTGTCTATTTTCACCCTGCTTACTTTAACTTATATGCAGGGTGCATCATGCAAAATGCTGTGCTGGATGAAGCACAAGCTGTAATCAAGATTGCTAGGAGAAATATCAATAACCTCAGATATGCAGATGACACCACCCTTATGGCAGAAAGAGAAGAACTGAAGAACCTCTTGATGAAAGTGAAAGAAGAGAGTGAAAAAGCTGACTTAAAACTCAACATTCAAAAAAACTAAGATCATGGCATCCAGCCCCATCACTTCATGGCAAATAGATGAAGAAACAATGGAAACAGTGACAGACTTTATTTTCTTGGACTCCAAAATAACTGCAGATGTTGACTGCAGCCATGAAAGTTAAAAGATGCTTGTTCCTTGGAAGAAAAGTTATGACCAACCTAGACAGCATATTAAAAAGCAGAGACATTACTTTGCCAATAAAGGTCCATGTAGTCAAACCTATGGCTTTTCCAGTAGTCCTGTATGGATGTGAGAGTTTGACCATAAAGGAGGCTGAAAGCTGAAGAATTGATGTTTTTGAACTGTGGTGTTGGAGAAGACTCTTGAGAGTCCCTTGGACTGCAAGGAGATCCAACCAGTTCATTCTAAAGAAAATCAGTCCTGAATATCCGTTGGAGGGATTGATGTTGAAGCTGAAGCTCCACTACTTTGGCCACCTGATGCAAAGAACTGACTCATTTGAAAAGACCCTGATGCTGAGAAAGATTGAGGGCAGGAGGAGAAGGGGATGACAGAGGACGAGATGGTTGGATGGCATCACCAACTCAATGGACATGAGTCTGAGCAAGCTCCAGGAGATGGTAAGGGGCAGGGAAGCCTGGTGTGCTGCAGTCCATGGGGTCACAAAGAATCAGACACGACTGAGCGACTGAACGACAACAACACAAAAGCCCAAAGGCCTCGTCCACCTTATTCTTACAAATATCCCCACCTCCCACTGGGAAGTCATAGGAAAAGGGACAATAACAGACAGATTTCCATGGAGATTTATCAAGGGCCACCATCTGGTGCCTGGACCATTTCCCTATCCAGACTCTGCTTGGGGTCCAGGAACAAAAATTCAGACATTTAAAAATAGGAGATTATCTTAAAAAGATATTTAAATCCAGTTTTCTGAACTAGGTTGAGGAGTACAAAGTGAGATACCACCTTGTGAACCTCCCCTGACTTCAGCCTCTTGTCTTAGACCCAGGAACCCACGATGGCATCTGTGTAGATGGCAGTGGGCTTTTGTCAATTACAGAAAGAGCAGCAGGAGCAAAGTACAGACCCACCACTGCTAAAGCCTTCTCTTTGAAATCTCTTCCTCACATCTCCCCACCACTGCTCATTCCCTGAACACTTATTGAACTTGCTCTCGACTGCAGCCGTGGCTGAGAATTTCGTTCTCAACCACATCAAGAATACAACTCTGACCAAAAACGGAAATGCTCTCTGCCCTCATGGCATTTACATCCTGAAGGGGAGCAACAGAAAATAAACATCAAAACCACCAAACTAGACCACCACAGAGAAATTCTATAAGGTAAACAAAACAGGGGCTTTGTTTTGTTTGTTTGTTTGTTTTGTTTTGCTAGTGGAGCTTCCCAGGTGGCGCTAGTGGAAAAGAACCAGCCTGCCACTGCAGAAGAACTAAGAGATACTGGTTCGATCCCTGGGGTGGGAAGATCTCCTGGAGGAGGAAGTGGCAAACCACTCCAGTATTCTTGCCTGGAAAACCCCATGGACAGAGGAGCCTGGCAGGCTACAGTCCATGGGGGTCACAAAGAGTCGGACACGACTAAAGTGACTTAGCACACAAACAAAACTGAGTTTAAAAAAAAAAATTAGAGGTGAAGGGATGGGGCTTCTTTAGATTGGATGGTTATGGAAAGTCTCCTCAGCAGGTGACATTTTAGCTGAAACCTCAATGATGAGAAAGAGCCAGCATGTTAGCCCGGAAGAGGAGCTTTGTGGGAAGAGGAAACAAAGGGATGGTTGCAAAGAGATGGAGAAGCAGAGAGGCTGGGTGGCTGACGCAGGCTGGAGACTGGAGGGAGGCGGGAGGAAGTAGCTAAGGAGAGAAAGGTAAGCTCAAGAGAGGACTCTATAGAGCCCCAGGGACTACTCCATGACTACCGACACCTTTCCACTACTGTGCATATAACAATATGCTGTTCAAGTTAATCTGCTCTTCTCTCTCTGTGAGTAGATGGTGAGTTCCTTAAGTACACTGTATCTTATTCATAATAATAATTATACCTCCCATTTATTGAGGTACAGCAGGCACTAAGCTCGCTACTTGGCATACATTATCTGCAATCTTCACAACAACCCTGCCAGGTAAGTATTATGAGCATAAATTTAACAGATGAAAAAAAGCAGCTAAGTGATTTGCCCAAGGCCAAACAGATAGCATGGGATTTAAATCTTTAGCTCGTCAGGCTCGGAAATCCGGCCATTTTTTGTTTCCCATCCCAGGCTGTCTTCACCTCATTGTGCTTAATCATCTTCATAGTCTCAGCTCCTAACACGCCGCCTGGCACGCCAAACAGTCTCAGATGCTCAACAGGCCTGTGGAGCATTGAATTGAAGTGCACCAAATATAAGCCCACGCAAGAGGAGGCTGAATTGATGAGGCCACAGGTCTGGGGAAACCAGACCACGCGAGGCGGTGAAGGTAGCCTTCCATCTCAGGATGAACGTGAAACATGGTGGAAACTGGCAGACAGGAGACCGTACTTGATGAAACTAAATGAAAGTGATGGGGTTTCCGGAGCGCTAACGTATGACACCCTGAGACAGCAGCAGTATCGTGTTCTGCAAAAATTAATGGGATTTTAAAGACAGAGGCTGCTCAATGTGCTTGCAAAATGGAGATACAGAAGAATGCACCCCGATGATGAGGGGAGAAGAGCGGTGAGAGCGGAGGATGGCACGGCTGTAATTGCCTGTAATTTCCCCCCTCCTCCTCCTGACTTCAGTTAGGACACTTGCGAGACACACACATTTGTTAGAGTGACAGAGCTAATTGAAGCAAACCACATGTCTCATCAACAACCAAATCAGGAATAATAATCAAAGCAGCAGAAGCAAAATTGGAAGCCATGGAGCTGTCAAAAGCAGGAGGAACTCAAATACAATGAGGCATATAATTTAGAAAAAGTGAGAGGGCCCTATGGAAGCATTAAAAAAATGGGACAAGAGATAAAACAGAGAGATTGACTCAAACGGAAATTGTCACTCCCACAGTCTGGGCACCACTAAACCTGGTCAGAATTCATCTGATCTGGGGATGGCTGCGTCCCGCCACTTCACTGCCTGGAATGGTCCAGTCCAGGGACCATCACTCCCCATCGCCCCAAGCTCTTCATTACTTCGCATTGCTCCCCTGTCCCCAACGGTGGTCAGTTCTGTCCTAGGTGGACATGGAAAGTAATAGGCCCTCATCATCTTTAATTTTTAATATTGCTTGCTTTCGGAGGTCACTATTACCCTTGATCTTCTGTTTGCAAAACCACAGTAAAAGCTGAACAAGCAGGTTGAATTAGGGAAGAACTCTCCCTACTTATATTTTTTTCATAACAGACTGGACATCTTTTGTTGGCCTTCAGTATCCATTCTCCCTTCTCTCAATAGCCCTGCCCCCCTCTCAGCCAATGCAGTCAAGGCAGGGCTCCGTCTCGGGCCCAACCCAATGCACGAGAGGACATGTTGGGGTGTGTGTGGTAGGGGAACATGACCCAGGCTGGCTAATTAGGATCTCAGCCAGTTCCCAGGCCAGTTTGGACAATGATTCCCTATCTTCCTCTGATCTGACTCTTGGAACTGTTTAAACAATTTGCAGGGGAGGAAAATTCTCCTACACCCTTCTGGGTTCTCTGGGTGTGTCTGTGAAACAAACTGACAACAGACAGATTAACAGGAGAAAAGCATTTGATGTTAAAAGTTTTCTGTGGCACAAGGGACTTCACGGAAATAAGAGAAAAATCCCCAAAGAAAGAACTAAGCTTGGAGGCTTTTATACCATTTGGACAAAAGAGGACACATTTAAAGAGAAGTGACAGGACAAAGGAAAAGGACTTGGAGGTTCGAGGAGCAGCAAATTGTAGGAAAGCAAATAATAGACATGGGCTAGTAGTAAGGTTTGCTTGTGCAGGCTGAAATTAGGATCTAAGATTTCCTTTGAAAGCACACGCTCTCAACATCCTTTGCAAGGGCAATAAAAGAAGAGAACGGGTCACAATCTCAATTCTAAACTTCTTACATTCATCAGTGAATAAGTAGAGAAAAATGTCCTGCCTGTTTTCTTCATTTTTCTTGGAATACCTCTGATATATCCCTTTAGGCTTTTTCATCGTCCCTCTTTCTTCACATACACTATCACAGATCTGTAGATGTTTTTCTTAAGCACAATTCCACAACAGAAGTGCACTGCAGAAACTGAATTGCTGGTCATGATTCGGGTTCTCAAACACCCAAACAGATGTGTACAAGCAGAGGTCACAGTCCCACAGAGAGAGCCATAGAATTTTAGAGGCTGCTCAATAGGAGAGAAATCGACCATTACAGTGTATAAAAGTCACCTGAAACTAACCATGCGAAGTCATAACAGAGTGCTATTTTCTGGGTCAAGTACCATGTGGGTGCATGCTAAGTCACTTCAGTTGTACCTGACTTTTTGCAACCCTATGGGCAGTTGCCCGCCAGGCTCCTCTGTCCATGGGATTCTCTAGGCAGGCATACTGAGTGGGCTGCTATGCCCTGTGCCGGGGGATCTTTCCAACCCAGGGATTGAATCCACATCTCTCATGTCTCCTGCATTGGCAGGTGGGTTCTTTACCACTAGCACCACCTGGGAAGCCTGGGTTAGGTACAGTAATCAGTGCTAAATAGTCACTCTAATTCTATTGCTGCTGCTGCTGCTGCTAAATCGCTTCAGTCGTGTCCGAGTCTGCGCGACCCCATAGATGGCAGCCCACCAAGCTCCTCCGTTCCTGGGATTCTCCAGGCAAGAACACTGGAGTGGCCTGCCATTTCTACTAGAGTCAAAAGTTTCCAGGGGATTTCTAAGCTTTCCTTTACTGATTTATGGTAACCATCTATAAATCTGAACTTATACCTTATTTCAAATTTACATCACTATTTGCAGTGAGGTGGACTTTACCCATGTTACTGCCTATAGAAGTACTGATGACACGTCTTTTTTTGATTAATTAGTTAACTTTTTGGCTGTGCTGTGTCTTTGTTTCACAGGCGGGCTTCTCTAGTAGCAATGGTGTGGGCTCTCTAGTTGTAGCAGACAGGCTCAGTTGCCCCATGGTGTGTGGGACCTTAGTTCCCCAACCAGGGATCAAACCCACATCCCCTGCATTGGGAGGCGGAGTCTTTGCCACTGGACCACCAGGGAAGTCCCAACACTTCTTAAGCAGTACCAGTCTTGCCTGATGGGGCAGGTACAACACCAGAAAGGAAATGGAAACACAAAAGTCCTTAATCAAATGTAGGGAAAACTCTTTATATAACAAAAGTCCCTCTCTCTTTCTTAACATTGATGAGTTCCCAAACTGGTAGCCAGCCCTACAACTTAAGATCTAAAAGGATTTTCACAACATTCTAGTGGAAAATAAACAGTACTTTTTAAAAGGAAATGCCAGATCTAAATATAACATTCATTCTATGAATATGAATAAATGTAAATATATATAAAATAGAGAGATTCCATAATATGCAAAAAAGGGAATATGCACTCAAAGGCAGAGGCAAAATATGCCTTTGAAAAATATTTATGATAGGAAGTGTAAATAAAACTTAGCCTTTATTTTATGTTTGCAATAAAATATGTATACTCTATGAAACAAAAGATAAAAGATTAATATCCTCAATAGAGATGAAATGGGACTGAATGAGAGGCAGGAAGAAATAAAAATCAGAACAAGGTGACATAAAATAGAATATTGACAAAATGGTAATTCTACCAGAATTTAGTGTTCTTGCCTTGAGAATCCCAGGGATGGCGGAGCCTGGTCAGCTGCCGTCTATGGGGTCGCACAGAGTTGGACACGACTGAAGCGACTTAGCAGCAGCAGCAGAAATAGTAAGTTGATGCTAAAGAAAATAAGCAAAATAGATGACAAATTTGCTTGCCCAAATGCAAAAAGAAGAAAGTAATAAAGATAACAAAGATGATGATAGCTCTGGGCAGAGAATAAAAGATGCAACAAAAATATTCACTAGAGAAAAGATATTTTACTGAAAGAAAAGATCATAGATATGGTGGGAGAAAACTTTCCTGAGCCGAAAGATCTGCAAATTCACCAGATATCAGGTAACACTAATTAAAGGAGACCATAAATCTAAATATATCCCACAACAATCTCAAGTTTCAAACATAAAGAAAACAAATTCAATAGCATTCAGCAGAGGAGTGAAATGTTGACCACTAAGCAACCAAAATCAAAGTAGCTTCAGACTTCTCCTTCACAAGACAAAGTGCCATAAACAAAAACAAGTTGGCCATGAAGTTAATAAAGTTTAAGCTTGAAGACCCAACACCTTTATGGTGACTTTCTGAATAAGTCTTAACTTTCATAACTAGCTTTATGTTCCTGGTTTTATATTCTTTTTCTCAAAGAGGTTCCCTCAAACTGTGAATGCTTCAGACTCCACAAAACCTAGATCTGCCTCAGTCAAAAGAAAATAGGAAAACATCTATAAGGCTTTGTTGACAATAGATTGTGATCTAAGAATTAAAACCACAAATGTTATGATTCTAGTATGAAAAGCAAGGTATAATGGAAGGGAAGAAAGGATTGAAGATGTCTCAAAATTTGCAGCGCCTCAAAAAATTATTTTTCATCTTTAACTGGGACTTTTCTAGTGACTCAGATAGTAAAGAATATGCCTGCAATGTGGGAGACCTGGGTTCAATCCCTGGGTTGGGAAGATCCCCTGGGGAAGGGCATGGCAACCCACTGCAGTATTCTTGCCTGGAGAATCCCATGGACAGAGGAGCCTTGCAGGCTACAGTCCATTAGGTTGCAAAGAGTCAGACATGACTGAGTGACTAACACTCTAACTTTTAATCTTTTAATTAAGATTCAGTCAGTTCAGTTCAGTCGCTCAGTCGTGTTCGACTCTCCGCGACCCCATGAATCACAGCACGCCAGGCCTCCCTGTGCATCACCAACTCCCGGAGTACACTCAAACTCATGTCCACAGAGTCGGTGATGCCATCCAGCCATCTCATTCTCCATCGTCCCCTTCTCCTCCCGCCCCCAACCTTTCCCAGCATCAGAGTCTTTTCCAGTGAGTCAACTCGTCGCATGAGGTGGCCAAAGTATTGGAGTTTCAGCTTTAGCATCAGTCCCTCCAATGAACATCCAGGATTGATCTCCATTAATCACTCATATTTCAGAAGATTTACCAATTTAAGAGATTTACCAAAATAAATATTTCAAGAATTGTTTAACTATCACTGAAAAAAAAAAAGCAGACAGCAGGATTGATGATGATTGACACTAAAACCATTAATGTATGAAATTAAATCTAAATAATTGCTATCAATGTATCTACAAAATATAAGATGAATGTCATAAGTATTGAAAAGAACACATAATCAATATTCTTAATAATTCTAAGAAAGAAGAAAGTGTTGACACAGGTTAAGATGAAAGTTTTCAGATTCAGCACAGAGTCTATGGTGGTCTTAAAGTGAATTCCAGTTTATTCCCAGTTTTAACCTAACCATAGTCTAACTTTCTTTAGAAAAATACAAGCTAAGAGATCATCAGGATGACTGATCACAGAAAGAGGATCTGAAGCCTGGGGTTCTGATGAGGTCACGGAAGAGAGCACACATACAGGACAATTTCCCTCGTGATTCCAAGGGAATCCTGCAAACCTAAAGCCAAGAGGCATGGAGCAAGTTTCTGGACCCCACGTTCCTTGACAGCTTGAACTGAAGAAATCCATGGCATCCAAAGAAGAAAAGAGGCTCCAACCCCTGTGTGTGGTCTTAGGGAAATCTGCAGATTTCTTTGTTCCATGAAGAGCTGTAAAGCACTACACAGGTGGACTGGGTTCCTTCTTGACTCAAGGATTTGCAGTGGTTGCAGCCAATGAAATCAGAAAGCAAAGAAGCTTTCTCCTGCTGTTCAAGAGAGGACCAATTGCTTACCGCTTGCTTCAACTTCAATCCACAGGGAAGGAACAAGTGTGTGTGTTAGTCGCTTAGTCATATCCAACTCTTTGCGACCCCATGGACTGTAGCCCTCCAGGCTCCTCTGTCCATGGGATTCTCCAGGCAAGAACACTGAAGTGGATTGCCATTCCCTTCTCCAGAGGAATTTCCCAATCCAGAGATAGAACCCTGGTCTCCTGCATCGCAGGCAGATTCTTTACCATTTTAGCTACAAGTGCTGCCATGCAAATCAACGCCCCTGAGCTTGCCACTCTCAAAGTAACCCTTACAAAGCTAAGATTAATCTCGTCTGATCTCAAAGCTAAGCAGGATTGGGCCTGGCTAGTACTTGGATGGGAGAAAACTAAGATTAGGACTTTCCTGGGGGTCCAGTGATTAAGACTCCTCGTTTCCACTGCAGGGAGTGAAAATTCAATCCCTGGTTGGGGAGTTAAGATCCTGAATGCCACGTAGCATGACCAAAAATTAAAACAATAAATGTCTTTTAAAAGAAAGAAAGCTAAAATAAGTAGAGCACAGGCAAAGGAAATGAACAATGCACCCAAGGAAACATAGTAATCCCAACACTGAAGAAAACAAATTCCCAATTACACACCTTTAAGGGACACTGGACTCCTAGAGGACAAGGTAGCTTTCATATTTATAAAGAGAAAATGTTGATCTAAGGAAAGGATTATCATTATTGAAAGCTAAGTTAGTAACTTGGAACATCAATTAGAATACATATCTCACAACATGGAGGAAATATACTTAGATATGATACAGGAAGGATAAGATTTTAAAGGATGACCAAGTTATGGGAGTTTCAGAAAAAGGAAAAGCTAGAAGATTGGCAAAAAATAGCAAAAAAGTATTCCTGGTGGGAACACTTGATCCTGCAGATTAAAAGGGCTAAATTCCAGAGTGATGAGGAAGGGAAAGAGGGAAAAAACGAGATGGAGGAAAGGGCAATGGGAAAGAGAGGGAGAGGTAGTGAGAGAGAAAGAGGAGGAGAAAGACACACCCTGACAAAAGGAAAAAGAATAAAATTGTTATCGGCTGAATTTTGTTACCCCAAAATTCATATGGTGAAATTGTAACACCCAGTACCTAAAATGTGACTATAGTTAAAGAGGCAATTAAGTTAAATGGCATTATTAGGTTAGGCCCTAATCCATTGTAACTAGTTGCCTTAAAAGATTAGGACACAGACATAGGCAGACAGAAAATCAGGTGAAAGCATAAGGAAAAGACGGTGATCTACAAGCCAAGGAAAGAGGCCTCAGAATCAACTCTGCCAACACACTGATATCGAACTTCTTCTAGTCCATAAGAAAATAAACTAATAAGTAAGCAACCAGTCTGCAGTACTTTGCTATGACAGTCCTAGCAAATTAATACAAAAACTAGCATCAGATTTTTCACTATTTGATTTGAAGCACTATTTACAGTAGCCAAGACATGGAATCAACTTAAAAGTCCATTGCCAGACACATGGATAAAGCAAATGTGAAATATATGCAATATATATTACTCAGTCATAAAAAAAATACGAAATAATGCCTTTTGCAGCAACATGGATGGACTCAGACATGATCATACTAGGAGAAGTAAGTCAGAGAAAGACAAATACCATTTGATATCACTTATATGCAGAACCTAAATTTTTCAAAAGATACAAATGAACTTATTTACAAAAGCAACGAGATTTACAGACATAGGAAACAAATATATGGTTACCAAAGGGAAAAGTGAGGGGAGAGCTAAATCAGGCAGCCGGGATTAACACATACAATACTACTGTATATAAAACAGATAACCAACAAGGACCTATTGTATAGCACAGGAAACGATATTCAATGCTTTGTAGTAACCTATGAAGGAAAAGAATCTAAAAAAATCGATACCTACATGTATGTATAACTGAATCACTATGTTGTATACCTGAAACAAACATGACATTGTAAATTAAGTGGACTTCGATTTAAAAAAAAAATCTTTTATCTGTAATTTTTAGATGCTAGAAAACAGGAGAATAATATTTATCTGGATAATGAGAGAAAAGGATTACAACAAAATAATCTTATACTCAGAGGAAAGAAGTCTGTTTACAGATATATAAAGGATTCTGAAAGCATGTCACCTACAGAACCCAACTGAGGAAAATACTTAGGAAAGGACTCTAATCAAATAAGTGAACAGAGCAGATGGCAAGATAAGGACAATGACAAGGAGAGAAAACAGCAGTAGGCAATAAACTCTGAATGGATAATGACGGAGTAATTAGAATTTGCAATATTAAGAATTCTTAAGCCAGAAGAGTCACATAACAAAGCTGAAACTAACAAAAGTGTGGAGCTAAAAGAGGTAAAATATCTCAGCAAAACGTATCACCTGTGAGAGAGCAGGGAATCAGAAGCAACATTTTTTAAAACTTTTTATATTGTGCTCACTCAGTCATGTCTGACTCTTTGTGACCCTATGGACTGCAGCCCACCAGGCTTCTCTATCAGTGGGGTTATCCTGGTGAGAATACTGGATTTGGGTTGCCATTTCCTCCTCCAGGAGATCTTCCTGACACAGGGATCGAATCTGCATCTCTCAAGTTTCCTGCACTGCAGCAGATTCTTTATCACTGAGCCACCAGAGAAGCCCATTTTATGTTGGAGTACTTTGCCAACCAAGGTCCGTTTAGTCAAGGCCATGGTTTTTCCAGTGGTCATGTATGGATGTGAGAGTTGGACTGTGAAGAAAGCTGATCGCCGAAGAATTGATGCTTTTGAACTGTGGTGTTGGAGAAGACTCTTGAGAGTCTCTTGGACTGCAAGGAGATCCAACCAGTCCATTCTAAAGGAGATCAGTCCTGGGTGTTCATTGGAGGGGCTGATGCCGAAGCTGAAACTCCAATACTTTGGCCACCTCATGCGATGAGTTGACTCACTGGAAAAGAGTCTGATGCTAGGAGGGATTGGGGGCAGGAGGAGAAGGGGACGACAGAGAATGAGATGGCTGGATGGCATCACCAACTCGATGGACATGAGTTTGAGTGAACTCCGGGAGTTGGTGATGGACAGGGAGGCCTGGCGTGCTGTGATTCATGGGGTCGCAGAGAGTCGGACACGACTGAGTGACTGAACTGAACTGAACTGGATAGCCAACTAACAATATTGTGATAGCTTCAGGTGAATAGCAACTGTACTCAGCCCTACATATACGTGTATCCATTCTCCCCCAAGCTCCCCTCCCATCCAGGCTGCCACAAAACACCAAGCAGAGTTTCCTGGGTTATATAGTAGGACCTTGTTGGTTATTCATTTTAAATACATCAGTGTGTGCATGTCCATCCCAAACTCCCTAACTATCCCTTCCCCTCAACCTTCCCCCTGGTAATCATAAATTCATTCTCTAAGTCTGTGACTCTGTTTCTGTTTTGTCAGTTAGTTCATTTGTATCATTTCTTTATAGATTCTGCATAAAAGGGATGCCATAGGATATTTCTCCTTCTCTGCCTGACTTCTTCATCAGTATGACAATCTCCAGGTCCATCCACGTTGCTGCAAATGGCATTATTTCATTCTTTTTAATGGATGAGTAATATTCCATTGTATTTTGTACCACATCTTTATCCATTCAGAAGCAGCATTTTTATAGCAGATTAATAAGAAAGGCATAGGCACTGCTCCAGACACTACATTTAATTAAATCATCGCAACAACCCTATGAATAAAGTCAGACTATTATCATCTTTTACAGATGAGGAAAAAGAGGCAAAGAGAACAGCTTACCAATGATTACAAACCTAGTAAGTCTCTCCAGAGTCTGTTTGTAACTACAGCACTAGGCTGCCAAAAAGAAAGAACTAAAGGCATCCTAGTGGCTGCCTACATAAAAGGGGCAAGGAGAGGACAAAGGGATCTAAAATGTTTAGCTGACTGTGCACATTTGATTGTATGTATGTAACGTACCGAACAAACAGGGGCAGCCTGAGATTAAAGAGGCACAGTTATGAATCATGCTAAGAAAATAGAAATAAACCAGGAGTTGCATAAGCAAATCAGGACGTATAATCATCCTATATCTTTAGGTCTCAACATAATGATCAGAAGCAGTAAATAACCTTGATTGAGCAATCCAGTTAATTTCTTTATTTCATATAATATTAGAGAAATATATATTCAACTATGCATGTCAGAAATAACAGGATTACAAAGACTGCAGATGAGAAAAGTACCAAGAAACTACTAACCTAAAATAGAAACAAAAGTCAAACATATGAGTATCCTATGATATAGCATTTCCACTCTTGGTATTTTCTTTCTATATACACCCAAGAAAGAAATAGATACCTATGTCTACAAAAAGCCTTGAACATGAATGTTCACAGCAGATTTATTTACAATAGCCAAAAACTTTAGTAATATATCAAATGTCCCTCAACAGAAGAACTGACAAATTGTAGTTTGGCCACACATAGAATACTACTCAGCAAAGGGAAGCAATGGTTTACTCAGACATACAATGTGGATGAACTTTCTCTCTGAGAGAAGGAAGCTGGACAGCACATTCAAATTATGTCTACAGATAAAATTAACCTATGATTAAAGAAATCAGAACACTAGTTGTCTTTGGAAGAAGGGGTAAGGACTGACTGGAAAGAAGCATGAAGTATCTTTCTAAAATGCTATTCTACAATTTGTTAAGAATATGTGCACTAAGCTGTTCCAGCTCTACTGTTTCATGAATCCATGGACCAAGGTGTAGATGAGGAAGAAGTCATAAAAGCAGGCTCCCATCCTGGCTACCACTGTATACAACATCCAGGCCACACTGAATCCATTTCATACTTTCGGAAGGCGGATTCTGTGAGCACTGCAGGAGCTTGCTCAGTAGGCAGAAAGGACGAATCACTCATGCTCAACAGCAAGCAGCCCTCAAGCTACCTGGCTAGCCAATGGCAGGGAAGAAAAACAGCTTAGTGAGGTCTGGTGACCCAAAGATAGTCACGACTCAACCATGGGGTTTTGATGTGAAGGAGTCAGCAAAGAGGAAAGGTTGACAAGATACACAAACTCTTGGCTTATCTATACAATGGAAAATGCATAAATACAAGCTAGAAATGACTTATAAAAAAGAGAATACTTTTTTGTAAAGTTTTATGTCAGCACCCACCTCCTTCATCTTGAGTCAGACAGCCAGAGCCCAGGGATGGATGTGGGGAAAGAAAAGACACCGGCTTGAGAGCTAGGTTAGGAAGCCCTCTCGCACCGTGTCACCAGGGCTTTTATTTCAAAGAGAACTTCCTTATATCTGGCTAAAGGAAATAAGTGCCACCGGGAAAGAGATGCAGGGGAGAAGGTGGTGGAGTCCATGAAGAGGCCCTCAGAGCCCGCCTTCCCTGGCACAGCAGTTTACATTCAGCAAGACTCCCCTGGAGGTGGGGGTGGGGATGGGGATTGGGGGGGGGTGCAATCAAGTGAGTATAGGGATTCTGCTCTTAGATCACTCTATGTACCAGTTGGCATCAGTGGCATCAGAATAATCACCGGATCAAGCATGGCATAGAGCCTAAAGCTGCTAACAGAGAAGAGGCTCTGCTGCCCAGATCAGGTGCATCTCCACAGCTCTCTTATATCGACTAACAATCAAGGGTCAAACCTGGTGATGTATATCTAAGCAGATTCCTGGGTAGACATATGACCTGGAGGGCTACAAGCCTCCCTCTCACCATCACACCCAAACAAGGCCACAGCAACCCATAAATCCTCCTAACCTTGCACCTGATGGAGAACACAACTGAAGGAGGGCTGGAAAAATACTGTCATATTATAGAAGAATAAAGAAGCAATATTCCTCACATGCACTTCCTCAGTGGCTCAGCGGTTAAAAAAAAAAATCTGCCTGCAGTGCAGGAGATGCAGGACTCAGGTTCAATCCCTGGGTCAGGAGGATCCCCTAGAGGAGGGTATGGCAACCCACTCCAGTGTTCTTTTTTTTAATATATATATAATTGGAGGCTAATTACTTTACAATATTGTAGTGGGTTTTGCCATACATTGACATGAATCTGCCCCGGGTGTACATGTGTTCCCCATCCTGAACCCCCACTCCCGCCTCCCTCCCCATCCCATCCCTCAGGGTGATCCCAGTGCAATTGTTTTGAGTGCCCTGTCTCATGCATCCAGCCTGGACTGGTGATCTATTTCACATATGGTGATATACATGTTTCAAGGCTATTCTCTCAAATCATCCCACCCTCGCCTTCTCCCACAGAATCCAAAAGTCTGTTCTTTACATCTGTGTCTCTTTTGCTCTCTCACATAAAGGGTCATCATTACCATCTTTCTAAGTATTCACGACTGGAGAATCCCATGGACAGAGGAGCCTGGTGGACTACAGTCCATAGGGTCACACAGAGTCGGACACAACTGAAGCAACTTAGCACACACGCATATTCCTTGCACATCTGATCTCGAGTTACTCAAGTCTTTCAGCTTCTTGTCAATGAATTATACTTACAGAAGTTTTAAACAATATTATTTCTGTTCAACTCTCTTGCCAGTAAGAGCTTGAAGGTCTGTGAAATCAAAGCATTTAATACTGCCTCTCCACCCTCTCCAGTCCCCACCAAGAACTGCTTATGGAGAACTGGAGAGAGACAGAGGGAGGGGGACAGGGAAGCAGAGAAGAGGGGAGTGCTGGGTCGGAGGACTCGGGTCTGCCTGAGGGACAGTGCTATTCAGCACTAACATCATCTCAGCAGCAGGGAGTAACTGAGAGAGGGGAAAGTCTTCAAGGAACAGAGAAGAAGGCTAATAGGCTTGTAATCAGAACACCTCAAAGTCAAGTCCTAATTTTGCTAGAAGAATTACTAATTTCCACATCAGAAATATGCATATTTTAAAATTAAGAAGGCTGTTACTTTTGCTTCAATTGGTTTCTACTCCTTAAAAGCACAAGTAGGCTACCACTCCTTGTTATTTTAAGTCCAAGAGTCAGATTCACACCAAGGCAGAAGCTGAATAGTCAATTAATTAATATAATACAGAATTAATATCATTAATGATCTGGTTGATCAAATCTACACAAAGTCCAGAAAAATGTTTATCCTTCACATATAGGTATAATCACATCTTACAGTAAGGGTATATATTTTAGAAATGAAAAAGTAGACTTTAATGATGTAAAATATTTTTCACCACTCACCATCATGGATCTAGTTCCTAGACACAGCTGAGACAACAGTGCAGATTGTCGCTTGGTTTTCTGTTTCAAATTTACTTTAAAGGTTTTTATAAACACACACATAGCAAACAGTTCATCACAGGACTAAACTATTTTCTGCCCCATTGGCTCTAACTGATTAATTTTTTTTAATGAAGCAAATTTCTTTGAAACACAGGACCACAAATAAATATGAATGTTTCCCTGGGAACATTGGAAAAATAGTAAGAATGCAGCTGATTTACATGCCTCCAACCATTAGGCTAGGCGAAGATCTAGACTATAACTTGATTCTTAAAATAAGTACTGGAACAAGGTCATGGTCACCAATTCCAGGCACCATTTTTTAAATACAGATTGGAAAATCTGGCCGTGATAGAAGAAGGAAACCAAGAGGTTTAATTTAGACATTTTAAGGGAGTTGGGAGACAGGTCAGGACAATCACTGTTCTGGTTTGGCATTAGAAATGGAGAGAACTGGCCTAAAAATAAGCCCCTGTTTTAAGCAAATTTTGCTAAAGGGACTTTTGAAGATAACCTTAATTAGAATTTCAACCAAAGGAGAATAAAAGGAGACTGTGTGGAAAAGCAAGGGAGGCATCAAAGAAAACACTATCAACTTACTTTCCATAAATACAAATATCAACTTACTTTCCATAAATACAAATATCAACTTACTTTCCATAAATACAATGGGGCAGAAAACATTTTAGTCCTGTGATGAACTGTTTGCTATGTTTGTGGTTACAAAAACCTTTAAAGTAAATTTGAAACAGAAAACCAAGTGACAATCTGCACTGTTGTCTTTATGAACTGAGTATATTTTTTGTACCACAGAATACCAAAACCACCACAGAAAGCTGCCAAACAGATCCATCATTGTCTGACCCAGCACTCTCTATAAATATTAATGCTGGGTGGTTGAACAGCCCCACAGGGATCTAAGACATGAAGGAGACAAACCAGCAAAAAGCTAAAACTCACTAGCTCAATGCATTCATTTCATGGTAAAGACAGGCTACTTTAGGACCAGTAAGTAATGATTCGCCCACCCAGAAAATCCAGATAAACCGCAGGTGATTATGGGAGTAGAGTTGCTTGGCAAGAACTCTCAAATTGATTGTCCTGACCCATATATGAACATGGAGGACCCACTCAAGGTACAGTTACTTCCCTTTCATCCCAATGAAAGTCCTGGAATCCTAGGATTCACGGTTGATTCAATACAAACATAAAAGCTGGGAGAACTTGTTATGAGTTACCATCACCCACTTTAGCATGCATGACCTGGATTATTTGAGAATATTTTGGTGGGAGTTGAATGTGTATTTATACATGTGTAAGAGATCCAACCAGTCCATTCTAAAGGAGATCAGTCCTGGGTGTTCATTGGAAGGACTGATGCTGAAGCTGAAACTCCAATACTTTGGCCACCTCTTGGGATGAGTTGACTCACTGGAAAAGAGTCTGACGCTAGGAGGGATTGGGGGCAGGAGGAGATGGGGACGACAGAGAATGAGATGGCTGGATGGCATCACCGACTCAATGGACATGAGTTTGAGTGAACTCCGGGAGTTGGTGATGGACAGGGAGGCCTGGTGTGCAGTGATTCATGGGGTCGCAAAGAGTCGGACGCAACTGAGCAACTGAACTGAACTGAACTGAAATGGCAACCCACTCCAGTACTATTGCCTGGAAAATCCCATGGACAGGGGAGCCTGGTAGGTTACACTCCATGGGGTCACAAACAGTCGGACATGACTGAGTGGCTTCACTTTCACTTGTCATACATAAAGAAATCCATATTAACAATTTCTAATTACTAATCTATTACTATTGTTGTTTAGTCACTAAGTTGTGTCTGACTATTTTGCAACTCCAGACTGTAGCCTGCCACGCTCCTCTGCCCATGGGATTTCCCAGGCAAGAATACTGGAGTGAGTTACCATTTCCTTCTCCAGGGGATTTTCCTGACCCACAGATTGAACCTGCATCTCTTTCATTGGCAACCAGATTTTTTAACATTGAGTCACCTGGGAAGCCCCTGTTACTATTACCAATCTGAAACACCCAGATGGGTCATCGACAAAGGATACAATATCCTGGTTCCAGACTAGCTCTTTTGAACAGGCTTTAGTAATGATAAGAAAATTTCAATGCAACATTTCACCACTATCTCAATATCTTCCAATATCATAGAAAATAAAAGGAATACAAAAAGAGTTTCCTGCTACGAACATCATTTTTAAAGAGCCACACATCTATCTAGGAAGTTTTCTTGCACCTCAACATCTGGGGAATCCTTAGAATTCTGCATCAGAAGGCCAGATGAAGGACTTCTCTGCAGTCCAGTGGTTAAGACCTTACCTTCCAATCCAGGGGCATGGGTTTAATAGATTCCACATGCCTTATGGCCAAAAAAAAACCCCATAAAATAGAAGCAATATTGTAACAAATCCAATAAAGATTTTTAAAATAGTCCATATCAAATAAACAAATTTCTTTAAAAAGGCTAGATGAATATGGAAATTATACAACCTTACTAGAATGCAAATTCTAAGAAGGAGGGGAGCATTTCTGCCTAAACTCCCAAACCTAACACATATCAAGTGCTCAAAAAATATATGTTAATCACATGAATAATTAACAAAGGGAAGCATGAAGGCAAAATGTACCAAAGCTAAAAATTTTCACGCTGTCATCTGACATGTCTAACTGATGACCCTGCCGTACGTCAAAGGAAGAGCTGTGACACTGCTCAATTATGAAGCATAATAGGGCAGAAATTTAATCTAAGTAGCTAAGACTCCAGTACTATTGCCTAGAAAATCCCATGGATGGAGGAGCCTGGTGGGCTACAGTCCATGGGGTCGCTAAGGGTCGGACACGACTGAGCGATTTCACTTTCACTTTTCACTTTCACACATTGGAGAAGGAAACGGCGACCCACTCCAGTGTTCTTGCCTGGAGAATCCCAGGGACAGGGGAGCCTGGTGGGCTTCTGTCTATGGGATCACACAGAGTCGGACACGACTGAAGTGACTTAGCAGCAGCAGCTAAGACTTTGAAACACTGATGCTCAGAAGGCTTCTCCAATTCTGATTCAAGTCACCTGAAATATATGAAAATAAATATCCAGAAAATTCTGGCACTTACAGGCAAAATAATCTTGTTCCTTGAGCTTCTTTGGACCTTGTCAGAGATATTTTGATAGATTTCAAATCAAGACTGTCTTAAACAATAAAGACATTTCACTTTCTCACAGGACAATAAGTCTGGAAGTAGCTTGTCTAGAGGCAGAGAAACTGTTTCAGAACATGATCAAACACCTAAATTCTTTTCTATCCTGCTGCAAGATTCTCCTCAGCATATTGGTTCTTTGTCTCTAAGCTTTTAACCTCATGCTTTCAAGACAGCTGCCTTAGCACCAGTCACAAAGTCTTGGCACACCAGTTCGTGGCAGAAAAACAGAACCAGCCTCATCACCATCTCTTGTCTTTCCAGATAGCAAAATCTTTCTCACATTACCACCACCGATTTTCTTCTATGCGTCATGGCTTAGAAGCTGTTCTCATACTTGCCGTTAAAGTAAGCACTGGCAAAGGGAATTAGACGACACTACCTGTCTTAAACAAAAGGCCAAGTGGGGGTTTCAGTCTGTTTACCCAGGAATCTCCTATCGATCTGAAAATAATTTCAAGTTCATTTAAATAAATGCTAACTAACCCAAAGCTAACAAAGGGTGGAATTAAATCCAATTCTGACGTCCTCTCCTTTAGTTTGCAAAGAACTATTTCCACTGGCGTCCACCACCCTGGAAGCGCTCATTTGCTCTGAAAGTCATTAGACTACAGCCATCGGCTAATGAGGCAGTAAGTGTTTGGAAGCGGCCTGGACTACTTCAGCATATCCAAGTTAAAATAAGGCAAATTAGTAGTGAAATCAAATTGGTTTAAACTGTGAAGTGAGTGTGAAAACTATTCCCCCGGAAAGCAGTACTAGGTCAAATTGCTGCACTGGGACATCAGGTATGATGTCAGCCTACAAGAGAAAAATGTTACTTTTACTGAATTTTATTCTTAGAAGGCAGCATATCTTAATTATCCTGAAAGTCCAAAGGTTTTATTCACAGAGAAAGAAAAAACGATATCCAGAGAGGTAACAGTACATCCTTCCCCCATCAGAGGCAAAATTCATTATCCACACGGGAACATGTCAGGGAGAGGAAAGGAGGGAATTACATCGATGTATTAAGAATTACACCAGGAAGACACACGTAAAACAGGGTGTTTGCTCACCCTAAGTATCTGACACCTTTAGGAAGAAGATCAAAAACATGATGGAAGAAGGGAATCTCTACTTTTCATATTCAAGAAAAGCTAGAAACCTACTTATTCAGCACATTTTGAAGGGAAAGAAGGAAAGGGAAATGGAGAATCATGTTATTGAAGGACTCAGTTACGTGGCACCGAGGTCAAAGAAAACAGCTTCACCCACTTTCCCCACTCCCACTCATGCACAAAATGTCCAGTTCTTCTCTTAAGCAAATGATGCACCGGTATGGTTTTTGTGGTTTTTTATTTATTTATGTATTTAACTCCACTTTGAAGCATGCAGAATCTTGGTTTCCCAACCAGGGATAGAACCCATGTGCCTTGCATTGGGAATGCAAAGTCTTAAACCACTGGACCTCCAGGGAAATCACATGGTGGGCCAATATAAACAGAGATATCAAAGCCATCTGCAGATACGGGGATTACAGGACTCAAACCCATGGTCCATTAACTGAATCCGGCCCACAGATGTGTTTTGTTCACTTCAGAGATGTTTTTTCCCTTGAATCTGAATTATCTGCCAATATGGAAAGACTGGAATAATTCACCTACACACTTGCATATCCATCTTCTCTTGAGCAACAAGATCTGATGACTGGTCCACATTCCTGCACATGGCAGTGAGTGGTAGAGCTCACTGGTTGCTTCCCCTTGGTCTTGACTGTCTTGGAATGAGATGAGGAGCTGGGTACAAAGGGCTTATTGGAGGTGCTCTTGAGAAGGTGAAGACAGTAGAATCTGGCAGGGGGAGAAGCCAGCCTGTAATGCCCTGGGGTCTTTGAGGTCTTAGGCAATCCCGTGAGGGGCTCTGGAGCAGAGATGGACCTTCAGGCGTGTTCGACATCGAGGCACAGTGTCATTGAGCCCTTGAAGGGTCCTCTTGATTTGGCCACTATTGCTGAGCTTCTCTTGTTCATTGACCTGGCCTCATACACCAAGAGGGCAGTTAAGGGATCCAGGCCTTGTGGGACCAAATCCAAGGTTCTGTCTCTCACCTTGTCTACCAGATAAGGCGGGGGGGCGGGGGGGGGCGGAGATATCTTCTAGATAACCAAAAGCAGATTTCTCCATGTTTGCTCCAGGCTTACAGTATTAGCCCATCAGTGGACCGCAGGGCATGGACTGCATTAATTATCTACTGCTGGATAACCAGTTAATCCAAGAATCAACAGCATAAAACAGCAAACATTTATTATCTCACAGTTTCTGTTAATCAGGAATCCAAGCATGACTTCCCTGGGTGCTTTTGCCTCCAGGACACTCATAAGATAGCAGTCAAGGTATCAAGCAGGGCTATATTCTCATACAAAGGCTCAGCTGATGGAGAAGCTGTTTATAAGCTCACTCATGTGGTTGTTCTCAAGATTTGATTCCCTATATACTGGGAGACAGAGGCTCTCAATTTCTTTCCAACTCTTAGTCAGAGGCTTTCCTCAGCTCCTTCCACAGGGTAGATCACAACATGGCAACTGGCTTCTACCACATCAAGCAGGCAAGAGGGATAGTGTTAAAGGGACAGGAGTCATGGACTTGTTGTAGCCTAACCTTTGGAGTGACATCCTAACACGTCTGCCTTATTCTATTCATCGCAATCAAATGAGCAATTTCATTGGACAGCTGGGAGGGGAAGGGATTACACAAGGGCATGAATACCTGGACAGGAGGATCATTGCAGATTATCTCAGAGGCCACCAACCACCTGGACCTTAACAAATAGTTTATAGACCAATTGGAAAGATAAACACACACACATATTAAATGCTAAATAACCATGTATACGTTAATAACAAAACTAGACAAAACTATAAGCTTTTTACTAAGGAGGCAAATAGATGAAGTCCTCTACATACGAACGAGTTCCAGTCTAAGAAAGCATTCCTACGTCCAAATTGTTCATTAAGTCCAACAAAGTTAGCCAAGGTACGAACTATCACAATTGGCTATACAGTACTATACAGCAGTAGGTTTATAATGTTTTTCACAAACACATACAAAAAATAAAGAAAACATTCTCAATTTTACAGTATACCTTGAAAGGTACCATGGTATGGTACAACAGCTGGCATACGGGGTCTGGCCTTGAGTGAACAGACAAGAAGAGTTGCTGATTGGAGGAGCGGGGGTGGAGGGAGATGGTAGAGCTGAAAGAGCGTAGGCAACAGGAGACGGAGGGCAAGCTGCAATGTCAATCATACTTGATGTTGACGGTACTGGTTCTGGTTCCTTGCTGGATTCAATTCTATCTACCAGTGATGTCTGAGTAGTAGCACATTCACATCTTTGAAAGTATGCAACTTGCAGGTTCATATGTAGGCAACTTACTGTATATATGAACACCAAATGAGAGCTAAGAGTAATTGGTGCCATTCAAGGAATTCAGATAAAGAACCCACTGTGAACTGGAATAATCAGAGAAGGCTGCGTGCAGGTGATGTGCCTGGATGTGAGCCATTTGAATAGATGATTACAGTCACAGGGTTCCGGGATTACACAGATATTAATCAAGAATTCTTTCATGACATTAGGAAAGGCAAGATACACAAATGTGACGGAGACGTGTGGCGTGCGGCTGAATGCCAGCAGTTAGCTTAGATATGCTTCTAACTGTACCCCCGTCCTTAAGATAAAGCCTGTAAGACTCTTTTAGATTCCCTTAAGCAAAAGATTAGCAAAGAGAAAATGCTGGGATGGGGAGGGGTTAGAGAAAATGGAACGGGAATAATTTTCAACTGATTTTATGTGCAAGGCACTGTATAGCTTCAGAATAGGGAGCCTGTAGGTTCACCTCCAAAATGACATGACCCGTCCTGAACCTACCATAACTGTAAATAAGAATAATTAACATTAAAAGCTTGCTGTGTGCCAGACACTGAGTGCTTTCCATCTCACTTTGAAAGTGACCAACACAAAATGAAGCGAGTTGGCTGGCCACTCTCTGGTCTTCCCTTTCTGCTCCCTTCTCCCGGTGTACGGGCTTCCCAGGTGGTTCAGTGGTAAAGAATCCACCTGCAATGCAAGAGATGTGGGACACGTGGATTAGATCCTAGGGTCAGAAGATCCCCTGGAGGAGGAAATGGGGACCCACTTCAGTATTCTTGCCTGGAGAGTCCCGTGGAAGAGGAGCCTGGCGGGCTACTGTCCATGGGGTCGCAAAGAGTCGGACACACCGGAGAACACACACATGCTGCCTGTTTATATCTTTCTTCCCATTCAAGGCAGAGGCTCTTTCTTCCCTGAGCCATTAAACTCACCCTCAAGAGATCCCAGACTCAGTCATTCACACCTCTGTGTGTTCTTAGGTCACACCTAAGGTGTGTTCATTATGAACCTCATTATTGACTTCTAAATGGAAGGCATTTTTTCCTATCAAAGACATTTCAGGCATCAGTGGGCACACAGGAGCCATATTTTCCACTTGGAGGATCAAGGGAGTGGTATTTCAGCCTCTGAAATGAAACCATATGGGGAGTTGCCTACTCATCAGGCTGGCCTTGGACGTGACCCATGTAATGGGTATTTGGTTAATAAATAGGGCCTTTCAGCCAGACACACACTGACCTCCTGATCTGGCCCAAAGGGGCCCATGTTTTCCATTCACTAATGAGGTAGATTTTGGCTTCTTCCTGCACCAGTTGGAAGTGTAATATTTTGTTTCTCTTTAAATCTCTAAAACCTGAGAGAACAAAGTTGTCAGAGACTCCTGCTGGTAAGTATCGAAGACGATCTGGGCCATTAGAGAAAAATTTGTTTTTCCTCTTCCCAGGGAAGCAGGTGAGGATCGGATAACAGGCCTCGAGGTGGCTGCAGTCTTTGCCACCCTCCCTAACCAGGGTCCTTCCTGCAAAACACTTGGGCTTGGGGCAGGGCTGACACTGACTTTTCAAAAGCCTCCACTTTTCCTCATTAGGAAGAAGAAGCCCCCACATTTGAGTCCCTCAGTTCAGTTCAGTTCAGTTGTTCAGTCGTGTCGGACTCTTTGCGACCCCATGGACTGCAACACACCAGGCCTCCCTGACCATCACCACCTCCTGGAGTTTGCTCAAATTCACGTCCATTGAGTCAGTGAGGCCATCCAACCATCTATCCTCTGTCGTCCCCTTCTCCTCACGCCTTCAATCTTTCCCATCATCAGAGTCCTTTACAATGAGTCAGGTCTTCGCATTAGGTGGCCAAAGTATTGGAGTTTCAGCTCCAGCATGAGTCCTTCCAATGAATATTCATGACTGATTTCCTTTGGATGGACTGGCTGAGGATACAAATTTGTGCCTCTACCAGGAGAGTCAAGTTTGCAGCATTTGGGTTTGAAATATGCTTTTCTAGAAGGAGTTGAAAAGGAAACAGAATTTTTTACCTTTGATGTACAGTTATCTTCAGGGCTCGAAGTTTTCATATCTCACTCCCTTCAACAATCTACTATGAACGAGGGGTTTATATTCTGAACATCTGCTGTTGAAGCTTTTGTAAGCATGTTCCTGTTTAAAGCTGTGTCTGTAGCTGAAGGAAATATGAGGAGCACTTTTATTTTTTAATTAATTTTGATTGGCCTCTAATTGCTTTACAGTGTTGTGTTACTTTCCACTGTACAGCAAAGTGAATCAGCTGTACATACACATATATCCTCTCTTTTTTGGATTTCCTTCCCATTTAGGTCACCACAGAGCACTGGGTAGGGATTGACATACATACACTATTGATATTATGTATTAAATAGATAACTAATGAGAACCTGCACGATAGCCCAGGGAACTAGACTCAGGAGGAACATTTTTAAACAAGAAGTCATGTATGGATGTGAGAGTTGGACTGTGAAGAAGGCTGATCGCCAAAGAATTGACGCTTTTGAACTGCGGTGCTGGAGAAGACTCTTGAGAGTCCCTTGGACTGCAAGGAGATCCAACCTGTCCATTCTAAAGGAGATCAATCCTGGATGTTCATTGGAAGGACTGATGCTAAAGCTGAAACTCCAATACTTTGGTCACCTCATGCGATGAGTTGACTCACTGGAAAAGACTCTGATGCTGGGAAGGGTTGGCGGCGGGAGGAGAAGGGGATGACAGAGAATGAGATGGCTGGATGGCATCACCAACTCGATGGACATGAGTTCGAGTGAACTCCGGGAGTTAGTGATGGACAGGGAGGCCTGGCGTGCTGTGATTCATGGGGTCGCAAAGAGTCTGACACGACTGAGCGACTGAACTGAACTGAACTGTCCAACCACAAACCTTTTCCCTTAAGGGGATCCCCTACTATACTAAACTTCAATGGATAGGACTCGCTACTCTAATCCTAAGATCTGAAAAGTCTGTGAGGTTCAAATAATTAAGTCTTGGTCTCTGGTTTAACCAAATAAATGGTCACAATCTGTCTGCTCAGCTCACAAAACACTACTTTAATTGGACTGTGTATTTCTAAGATCGGAAATTTAAAGCTGGCTAACTCTAGCCTCTAACACATTGGGTGGTGAGTGGTGGGTCAAACCATTTTGCCATCTTACACTTTGGATTAATTCCTTTCTTCTTCTTGGCACACACATTCACACCCCTAAACATACACACGTGTGCACGTTGTCATGAGGCAGGATGAGTTTTCACCTTGGCTTGTCTAACATTTTCTGGGCTTCCACCCAATTTAAAAAAAAAACTCCTTACTCCCCTTTTAACAGCAGGACTTCTTCACACCTCTGCAGAAGCCAAACATCACAGTTTATAGTACTGGCCTTCAGAAAAAAAGAAAGAACAAAAAACCTTGTGTTTTCTTAACTAAAGGGAAAGAAAGGTCAATACAAATACTTAGAGGAAAGAAATTGCTCCTGGCAGCCAAGCAAAGAGACAGACAGGAGTGAGCATTTGCTTAATACCTACTGTGTGCTGGGCACTCTGTTTCTGTTTTCTCATTTCAAGAGAATTTCTCTGTCTCTCTCCCTAAATTTTTTTGTGTGTGTTACAGTTGCTCCTGATCACACATCAATACATTTTTTCCTTAGAGCAACACTGATCTATGCACCCACTCAAACTAATGCCTCTGCCTCAACTGCCTTGTTTGCTAGGAAGAATGAATTCAAAATGTTAATGTAAATTTTTTTTAAAAAAGGGAGAGACATTGTAGAATCTGTCAGGATAAGAGCTTTGTAAGCTCTTTTTTTTCTGGAAAAAAAAAAAGGGAACTCTTGGTGTTCTCTTTCCTGTTTATCATAAGTACAGTCTTCTTTCAACAGAATTTCTCAGTTCTGGTTCTGATTTGGTGTAAATCAGATTTCTGACATGGGGGAACTATGTTATAGACTAAACAAAACTGAATTTGTAAGAAGACTGGATCTCTGTAACAATCTCTTTCAACTAGTAAAAGGTTTATCAAGGAAGACACAACTCAAAGCAATTATTTGTAATAAAAAGAAGCTAAGAGACACTTTAATATGGAATAAGACAATTGTTCTCACTTCTGTATTTTTCAAACATAACAAAGTGTCAGACACTGCTCGAAGCATGTCAAAAATATTTTTATTTAATCCTAAGAGTGGTACTAATATTTTATTCCCCATCTAATAAGTGAGGAAATTGAAAACAGAGATTAAGTAAATTGCCCAGTGTCTCAAAGCTGCCAAGTGTCTGGTCTGGGACTAGAATAAAGCACTTATGATTTCAGAATTGATATCCTCAATCACAGTGTGATCTGGCCTCTATTCTAAAATGATTGTAAAATACAGAGCAGATCAATCAAAAGCCTATAATAGAATGAGTACACAAAACTCTAGTTGTATAAGTCTATATATTTGAATGTGAGGCCGTGGAGTATAGCAGAGAACTGAAAACCAGGAGTCCTGGCTAGGTGCTTGGGTAATAAGTCTGATGGTCCTATAAACAAAGGTCAAATGTGAGACTCCTCCCATGAAATTAGCAAAACATTTCTCAAAGCCACACAAAGACTGAATTGAGAACATGTTTGCTGTTCTGGTTTTCATGCCTCATGGACAATTACGGACTTGAATAAAGCCTGAAAGTGAAAGTGTTAGTCGCTCAGTCACATCCGACTCTTTGTGAGCCTGACCGTAGACCACCAGACTCCTCTGTCCGTGGAATTCTCCGGGCAAGAATGCTGAAGTGGGTTGCCATTTCCTCCTCTGGGGTATCTTCCCAACCCAGGGATAGAACTCAGGTCTCCCACACTGCAGACAGATTCTTTAACATCTGAGCCACCAGGGAAGTCCCTGAATAAAGCCTAGAAACAGTTTTTTTAAAAAAAGTGTGACTTTATATCTGTAGACAGGTAAGGAAGATAAGAACCCTCAGGCTAGAGAAATAAGAGTAGAAAATCAAACTACAAAATCAATATTGTTATTTGGATGAACACATCAGACAAGTAGATGAAGATGTTCCTTCCCCAAAAGTGCTACTTTAATTGGTTGACTCAGGAGATGACATAATCTGAAATGATAACAAAGATTTGAAAGACAAGTCTGACAAGAGGAGTCAAATTCATAGGTGATACATTAATGGTGAGTTATGGGAAGACATTGTTGTTCGTGGCAAATATCCTCTCTATCGCTCACTTTGTTCTATCCTCTGTCATCACAGAATTAAAAAATATGTAATTTCATGAATGCATTTGTTGCATTTAAAATCTCTCTTGTGCCCCATGAGGTTCATGCTAGACTGTAAGCATCTTGAAAGCAGAGACCACATCACTAACATCCTCATATGACCCTTAGCATGCTCACCAGTAAATGCTTATATACATTAAGTGTTCAAATATAATCATATTTTTTAAAAATGAGAAAACCAACCCAAAGTCAAAACACTGGATCTGTACTCAAAAGTACTAATTTCATTTTTGACTCACCTACTAACTAGCAGCCCTGGAGGTCTCCTTTCTCTGATATTTCCCCTGAAATGCACAACCTCACTTCCTACCAAACAACAGGCTTATCTGTACGAGCAGAGACAAGAAAGGTCTGAAATTTTTTCTATAGAAATATCAAGCAGGATTTGAACCTAACTCAGCCCAGTTCTAAAATGTATGCTTTTTAAGTTTCATCACACTACCTCTTGGAATCCTCACTACCCTGGACATCCCTTAAGAGTCCAAGCCTTGCCTTTTACTTCTCACCAACTTTTCTGCCCTTCATCTACCCTCTTCCCAGGAGCTGACTCCCACAAGGTGCCTCTTTTTTAAAAAATTTATTTTGTATTGAGGTACAGCCAATAGTTGTGATACAACTGTACAGCCATTGTGATAGTTTCAGGTGAACAGAGAAGGGACTCAGCCATATAAACACATGTATTCATTCTCCCCTAAACTCCCCTCCCATTCAGGCTGCCACAAAACATTGATCAGAGTTCCATGTGCTAGACAGCAGGTCCCCAGTGGGTGCCTCCTAACCCCCCCACTCCCCATCTCAGGGGATGAGGCAGGAAAGAGAGGCTGGAATGATCAGTCCATAATGCTACTCGTGCAAAGAAGAATTAACACAGTTAACTGTGTACAAGACTGCAATCTTTGGAAAGGCCTGCTGCAAGCTTAGCCCTTGGCTGACATCTGGAAACTGGGAGGTGGGGAGTTTTCCCAAAAATTTCCAGAACTGATAAGAATGGCTCACTGTGCCTAAACTGTTTGCACAAACAATATAGTTTATTCTGAACACCTGCTTTTATTCTGGGAGTCCGGAATTTGGACATGTCAGGCAGAGGGTACCTGCATGATCTTCTGTTTAAAAACTTGGTCTTCAATTTAAAAACTTGGATACCAAATCTCTACAAGCTTCTTGGGTAGATAACAGCTCGCATATGTTGCCACAACTCATCACTGGGGAGTGAAGAATGTCCTCTCCACCAGGAGAGGCTTCAGCCTGGTTCCCTCCCCACTTCACTCCACATGCCTTTTCCCTTAACTCACTTTGCATTTTTCACTGTAATGAATCTTAGCCACGTTCACTCTGTGCTGAGTCCTGTGAGTCCTCCCAGCAAACTATCGCAATGGGGGGGGGGGGGTGGTCTTTAGCTCTGCTGAAAATTTTCTTGGAGGAAGAGAAAGGGCTGAGGATGAATTGAAGTTTGGAGACCCTCTGGAGATCCACAGGATAATTCCAAGGATTATTTTGGAACTCTATGGCCCACACTATGCTATTTAATGTTTCAGGGGAAATATGCCCATTATCCTCCAAAACATTGCACATTTTTCTTAGCTATGAAATAAGGTTTTGCTGGCACTCTGAAAAGGCCAGAAAGTGTGGATATAGAGCAGCCTCCGGGATCTGTCCTTAGGAGACAGGCAATGTGGATGCTCTAAAAACAGCTTCAGAGTGTTTACAAACCATGGCATCCTTCGGGATGGGAAAGAACTCTATAAACAAAAGGTGATTTGCCAATGCACTGTTCTCAAAATAAACATGCTTTTGATGGCGGGGGCAGGGGGGGACGAGGCACGGAATGGCCTCACTTGCTGGGGAAAAATTACAGGAGAGTTTCATTTTTTTCCACCCCCATGATTAAAACAAGCACCTACCTGGATGTGTGTTTTTAATGACAACAAAAGACATAAGAAGCCATCATGAATATCTCAATCATTGGAACATCTCCCGGGGAGCAAGGCAGAGCAATGAATGTGACTGTGTCAAAAACACCGGGGGGAATAAAACCATCTTTGCAAGGAAGAGAAAAGAGAAAACTCCAGAAACTTTTTTGCTATCCATATTAGACTGGAAGAAGCAAACAGATAAAGAAAACTCTCTCATCTGAGTTCAATTTTCTTGATGAATGCTGTTGAATTAGCTGTTTGGTGGAGGCATTTTTTTTTTAATCGTTTTTCTGCAATGCAATAAGATTCACATGGATTTTATCCAAACCAGGCTAGGGAACTAGGGCTTTCTGTATCTATCGCCAGATTAGATCCTTGCCTAATGAATAAGTTTTGTGCATCTTGACTGTGGCAATTTACTCCAGAGAGTCTCCTTCTGTTGCTTTCTCTGGAGTGGGGAGACTGTGTTGAGGGGGGAGAGGGCAGGATGGGGAGCGGGGGTTTATTACTCCCAATATGCTCTGTGCTGCTGTGCCTGTCTGTGCATATGCCCGGGACTGAGGGCATGTGGCCCAGGGGCTGCTAGTGGCCCGCTTAGCAGCTGTCTCCAGTATATTCTGACATAAAAGCCATTATATTTTTGGCTGGCTGATTGCTTTTTATTAAACAATTGTTGGAAGTTGGCTGATAACTTTTATGAATTTGAAATGAAAGACTCGCTGAGAACTTTTGAAAGCAAACAGTGCTTGGTCCACCTGGGAAAATCTGAAAGGGCTGGCATTCCATCTGCCAAAGAAAACTTGTATCAAGCCCAGCAACTGAGCACTAGAGAAGGACAGCTTCCATTTCTCAAAGTACTGGGTTCTCCTGAAAGGCCAGTGCATGGCTCTGGAACAGCGTCCAAAAAAAAAGAAAGAAAAGAAAAGTTACCTGCTTTAAGATCTCCTGGGGAAATACAGGGCGGGGAGAGCTCTTTTTCCAACCCCCAAATACTCTCTATAAAGGTAGAACTGACAAAAAAAAAATCACTCATTATTGAAAAAGCATTAAACCAGAATGTGATGTACATCACAGGCAATCCACAAAGAGTTTTCAAGGACAGAAAGAAAGTGTTTTCAAGATAAACCATAACTAATCCTCAAGTAAGAGGACTGGAGAGCACCATTTGTCACACATAATTCATCCTAACTTTACCCAGTAACTGGGGTGACCATCTATGTTAGCTCAGTAACTTAATCCACAAGGGAGCAGAGAGGGACATGTGGCAGGTGGTAGTTTTACAACGTGGAACAAGGCACCCACTGAAGTTAGTCCACCATCCTCCCAGAGAAGCTGGGAGGCAGGGGGCCATTCCCTTTGATGTTTGGGTTTCAAAGAGAAGTCTCCCAGGTCCTCAGAAAGACAGTCCTGGGTCATAAAGCTGACAAAAAGGCTTATTCTGTTTCTAAAATGATGCATTTCAAAGACAGAGAGAAAGTACCTGCTTACATGTTTTCTAGGGTAAATGTTCTGACAAGAAGCAACAGGAGAGAAAGCTCTTTATTTTCAACAGGGAAAACCGAATCTCTTATTTTTCGATCATATTTGTCCTTGCAGGTCTTATTTTCCAATAATAGGGTTTAGGGTTTCTCTAGGGACCAGGCTGTACCTGATTTCTAAACCACTGAAGATAAAATTAACTGCGATGAATTATTTTGCTCATTTTTATACCTAAGTCCTTCTTCAGAAAGAAAAAGAAACAAGAAAGGTAAGGAGGGATTAAAGAGGGAAAATATAAAGAAGATTAGAAGGAAATTACAGTTCATGGATTTTCTTTCAAGTTATTTAGCATTTTTAAATGGTTCTCTAATGTAGAGAGGAGATGTGGCCTTAAAAAAGGGAAAATGGAGGAGAAACAAAAGATTTTTGACTCCATCAATTCCATTCTACTCTGAGGCTATACACAGATTCTACCCTTAACTCCAGTCTGAAATTCCCCTATATGTTGGCCACAGGAAGCAGGAAAGAAACTGTAAAAGACTTTGGAGCAATTTAATCACTAATCTGAGAAATATTCTTCAAACTGCAGATCCTCTGGGCTTAAGCGACACGCACGTTGAATTTTCCTTTCCTGTAAGACACCTAAGTCTTTCTTCCTGAGGGCCTTTTCCATGGGCCCCTTTGCCTGAAACATTTCCATGTGTGTGCCCACCACATCTTCACCCATCTCTTCACCTACTTAACTCCTTCTCAGCCTTCATGTCTTAGCCTCAGTGCCATGTCCTCTGAAGTCCCACAGATCAGCGCCCCACCCCCATATGCTCCCATGGTGCCCTGTGCGTCCCCGTATGTAACACACCACACTTGCACTCACAAGGAAGGCAATTTCAAGTGCACGTAGAGGCCGGGCAGTTAACAAATGAGTGAGCCGGTGGGGATCCGAGACCATGGCAGCACGTGCCACTCATAAAGACATTCAGCTCTCGTTTAAAATGAAGGCCAGCCACAACACATATTTGCTATTCCAATTTAACTGGCTGCAGAGCTATGGGACAGACAAATGTCAAACCCCATAGCAATAGTAAAGGTACGAACTTTACTGAGCAAATTTGCAAACAGGCGCAACCAAAACAGGTCCACCAGCCCACATTCTCTCATCATCCCTCACACAGCCTGCAGGATGAGGGAGAAGCCTGTGGACACAAGGTTTCTGCTGTGAGAGGGACACCGAAGGCTGCCCTCCTGCTAGTCTACCTTCTTTTTTTAAAGTCATGTATTGATTTCAATTTTTTCTTTTTTTGGTCGTACTGCCTAGCATATGGGATCTTGGTTCCCCGACCAAGGACCAAACTCTCAGCCCTTGCAGTGCAAGTGCAGAGTCTTAACCACAGGACTGCCAGGAAAGCCCCCATTTTCTACCTTCTTCCAGAACAAGTGGGAAAGCAAGCAGCTCAGTGGGAAAACACTCAGACGGGAAGTAGGTCCTGGGCAATCGGGGAAGGGAGAGGGTACCAACCTTGCAAAGAATCCTCAGAGTCCCAGCTGCCAGCACCTGGCAACCTTACAAGATGGCAGAAGCAGGCAGCTGGAGGGTTGGGACCCCAGTCCCAGAAGAAGCTGTGTTTGAGGACAGAGCCTCCCACCAGGGAGGGAGAAGCATTTTCCCCAGCACTCTGAGCTTCGGGGGTCCCTAGTCCATCGTCCTTATCTCTCTTCCACACAGGGAGCCACTAGCCCCCAACTTTTTTCCCTACAAGACTGTATCATTTCTATATTATACAGTTGTATTCTCAGAGGCTGACTCAGTACCTGGCATAGAGTAGGAGCTAAAAAAAAAAAGCTATGTGTTGAATAAATGAAGAATCATCTTCACGGTTTAAACACGTAGCCTAGAATTGCCATCAAGATGTTTTACTGTCTCTCAAAAAAACTGTCCTGTGAAGACTGTAAGGTGGGAAGCAAGCAGGATAGCATTCCTGTCATCTGCCTATTATGATTTCCTCCTGCCCTCCCCCTGTCAGTCAAGCCTTGCTTATTCTCTGGGGCTTTGCTCCGTCTCATTAATGTTGATGTCTTAGCTGATCTTTCCCCAGCTCTCTGCAGTGGCGGGACTTCTCTTCCACTGCCTAATCACTCTTGCTCTCCATCTTTCAAACTGTCCACCCCAAAACTTTTTCCTCTATAGCTTCAGGCCAATTCACGCCTCTTCTGAGACTTAATCATCTTCCTTTTGGCCTGGGTTAGCTCAGAGAAGTAGACTGAAAAATGCAGAAGGGCTTTAGAAAAATAAAGAAGAAATTCTGTACTGGTCACATTCTTATAACCAATAGAAGGTTCATTCATCCCTCATTTCCCCTTTCCCCTGGGAGTCGAGGTCCTCCTCATGGAAGATTTGATGTCAAGTCACAAGGAGGGGAATGAATAGATCTGCCTGCCGACCAGATCCCAGAGTAAAAGTAGAGCTGAGAGCCTGCAATTCCTGCTAAGTGCCTACACTGCTTGCAAAAGATCAGAAGTTTTCATTCAAGGTCACCCTGTCTTTAGATCAATAAGCAAAGAAGATAGCAGATCATAAGTGTCCTCTTGGGTCAAGTTAAGACCACAAGGGAAGCATAAGGAGGTGAGAGGGTTAAGACCTGGAGTTCACAGGCATTTAGATTTCAACTGTTTCTAGATCTAATAGTGCAGCATTTAGCTTCCTCAGACTGCACCTGTACTCAGGCTGTTTGAGTCTGCAAAAAACTATAAAGCAAACCATCAAAACAGGACTGTGACCATTACCCCAACCCAGGTGCTGCCATTACTGAGCTGTTTGAGACACCCAGAGGCAGTTGACAATGGAGCTGAGTAGGAAAGCAATCAGATGTGAACATTTCAGTCAGGGAACAACTTCAGATTGCTCACCCTCTGATTAACTGCTTACAAAAAAAAAAAAAATGGAGTTCTAACTTTATATTCCATTCTGCACTCTGAGTCATGATTGCCCTGTAAAATGTCCTTATCAAACATGAGGCGGGGGGGGGGGATTAATAAGCTCACAGAATGAGTGGAATTACTCCAGTCAAACAAAGAAGGCAAGAAAATAATTTCTCGGCTGTGACTATTAAGGTCAAGACAGGGATCGGAGAACAGATATTGACATGCTTAATGATACTCAAAATGGGGAGCCTCGAGAAGAAAGACCGGGCTAGCACAGAGAAGCAATATAACCAGAAAATAAACCACTACTCTCATTCTTGTCTAAAAAGTCTCTGTTAATAATCTTGGTGAACCGAGAATGGGAAGAAATCATAGCATATGCTGTCACTACTGTATTTATTCTTGTTTCGCTGTTTCCCAGAAGAACACTAAAGCTTGCACTCTGAGCTCACCTTTGAGAAACGCAACACAAAAAGGCAATCTCAGAACAGCAGGGCCTGGCTTCTGACATCTGATCGACAGGCTCAATGCATTTATCTTATCAGCTCCTCTCTCTCTCCCGCGCCTCATTTTTCTTTATTCCCAACTGCAGCCATCCTTTGCTCATCCTCAACCCCCGGATTCCCATCTCGCTCATGGAAGATTTTAAAAGAAAAACATGTTTTTTATTAAAGTCATATACAAAGCATCCCTGTGTCCCTGGGCCCTCAGGCATGTGTACATATTGGTTTGCTCTATTTAGGAAAAGAAATTGGTGGCATATTTTGTTCCCTGTCTGGACACCAAGAAAATTAAACTGAGTATTTTCCTGTCAGTTGCTGCACAAGAACCATACAATCAGCCTGGCTTGTTTTCTTCTTTGGGCCCTTTGAATGAAAATAGTTTCAAAAGTGTGTTTCGTGAATGTTATCCAGATGGATGGAATGACATTGTGATATGAATTAAGATTTAGCTAGTTGAGAAGAGAAATGAAAATTATGACCAAAGTGCTCCTAAAGGAAACAGAAGTCAGGAAATAATGAAGTTATCCAAATTATTCAGAACAGCCAGCAAACTGGAGAGGAGCAAGATGGAAGATAAAGCTTCCTGAATTACCTGTTTTGGCTGCATACATCCATCAAATTCAAGAGAAAAGGGAGAGGGAGTGGGGAGGGGAGGGAGACTGTAACTGACAATTATCAGATTAATTAGCTGTGCCTATGAATAGATACATGTATTTTCCTACTCTCTTCTCAAACTGTTAGTTGTATCTGACTCTTTTGCAACACTATGGACTGTAGCCCACCAGGCTCCTCTGTCCATGGAATTCTCCAGGCAAGAATACTGCAGTGGTGACCCATTTCCTTCTCCAGGGAATCTTCCCAACTCAGGGACTGAACCCAGGTCTCCCACATTGCAGGCAGATTCTTTACCACTGAGCCACCTGGGGAGCCCCTTCTCCAACTAAGGGTTAGTTTAATTGCACTCTGCCACTGTCGTGACCGAATGACAGCAAAGGAAAGCTGTATTTTACTCAGTGTGATTAAAACAGATACTGAGCTGTTGTTTGCTACTTTATTTCTGGAGATGATGGGAGAAAGAAGAAGCACATCGTATGAATGTTAAAGCATAGGTTCGGGAGTCAGACCACCAAGACTCAGGTCCCAGATCTGCCACGGACTAGACGTGTAAACTTGGACTTTGTAAACTCACCTCAGTTCAGTTCAGTTCAGTTCAGTCGCTCAGTCGTGTCCGACTCTCCGCAACCCCATGAATCACAGCACGCCAGGCCTCCCTATCCATCACCAACTCCCAGAGTACACTCAAAATTCCCCACGTATAAGACTAGATATCCTGCTTTCTCGAGTGTAGTGAGAATTAAATAATCATCCATGAAAGCTTTTTGCAGAGTTCCTGGGGCACATATATGCACGCACACACACGTACTCACCACTCAGGGAGTGCCATCTGCCTTGAAGATTATCATTAGTAGCAATTTTCAGTTTAAAAATCTTGAGGAGAATAACATATTGGGGGGCAAACTGAATGAATAGATCATCATTAAAAGAGCAGAACTATCTGTCCCTCTTTACAAAGTGTGTACATTTACTAGAATTTAAGGTGAAAATTTAAGGTATGGGTATCTACAAATCACTATGAACATTTTTTTGGTCCTTGAATTTCTTGAACGAAGAATTACTTCTAGCATCTACTCTGCGTACAAAAACATATCACTTTAGCAACATGATCAGGTAAAAGAGGTATCTGTGGCACTAACGGATTTCTTCAGTATGAAGAGGTGAAACAATTGGGTAGAGAGCCAAAGATAGAAATGGAGATTTAGTTGGGGCGGGGGGGAGGAAGGAAGGTGTGGGGTTTTTATAGAAATCATTTCTGAAGGCAATAAGTACTCACCCAGGTTCCAAAATGTAACCTTTTCTGAATCACACAATCGCTGATAGCAAGGGGAGTTGTGCTTCATGCTGACTTCTATTCTCCCTAAATAGAAATGTTCCTGCTGCAGCGTATAGTTAGTAGAAAGAACTCTCTGCCTAATCGCAGAGTAGCCTGTAAGTGTTACCTTTTTTAAAATTCGTCTTTCAACATCATGCAGTTCTTCTATGTCCCCTCAGCCTCTGAGTCACATGTTTGTTTGTTTCTTTGTTTGTTTAGATAGTGTTTAGGGAACATCATGTGTCAGCGACAGTGCAGAGGACACAGATGGACCACATTAGCTGTGCTGAGGGAGACTGCAGTCCAAAGGAAGACACAAACTGTGGCTGTTATGTCCTCCTCTACACAATCTATCTGCTTATTCCTCATTTCTCTCCCTACCAACCCTACCTCCCTCTCTCTTCCTTTTGCTGAAGGCAAAGAAACCAATCAGCCGAGCTGTTTAGAATGACATTTTTTAATGAAAGCAAGCATATTTTGAGTCAGGAGTTCTTCTTTTAGTCAAATATATGAAATTTATTTTTAATGACCTTGATCCATCAAATTGAGCTGTTTAGAAACCACTTGTTTTACTTCATTATTTTCTCCAGTGTTCCATGGAGATGAGGTTGCCAGAGTAATGACCAGTGGATAAGTGAGGAATTCGTGTATTATAGTAAACAAAAACCTTGCAGTTAGCCAACACTTCCAAAGGAGACTATAACATAAAGCCTGAATATTTAAGCAATGTTTATGGTATTTTTGCAATAGCTTTGCAACGAAGACTGTCCTTCAAATCCCCATTTAAAAAACTGGTGTCTATGTTTAGAATCCTGGAAAAGGAAATGGGAACCCACTCCAGAGTTCTTGCCTGGAGAATCCCATGGGCCTGGGACCTGGAGGGCTACAGTACATGGGGTCACAAGAGTCGGGCATGACTTAGTGACTAAACTACTACTATGTTTAGAAAAGTCCTTTGTCCCAAATCACACACACATTTTTAAACACTAGCATTTAAGGGAAAGCAAAGGGAAGTATTACTTTAAACAAGTACAGCATACTAACTCGTGACCCCTGAGAAGTTACATGGGCTACACATGTGAACAGATTAGAAAATGACTTGAGGACAGAGGCAAGGTGGCCATGTGGCTAAACTTCTGAATCTCTTCAAAAGAGACAAACAAAAAATGGACAATACAACCAAAATGTCAAACAACCCCCCCCAAAATTTCCATAGTTATAAAAAAAAAGACATTTTTCTCATTTCAAAACTCTTTAAAATATAATTGTGTGTTCAAAGCGAAAACAGTGATAATAAAAAAAATAGGGCCTATAACGCAAATAGAAGTAAATATTTGACAGCAGAAGCACAAAGTAGAAAGGAAAATATAGAAGTATGCTGCCTTAAGATTTTGTACACACACTTACATAATATTATTTGAAGGGAGATTACATTGTAATGAGTCAAAGATGTATACTGTAAATCCAAGAGCAGTCACTGAAAACTAAAACAAAAAGGAATACCCAAAAAGCCAGGAGTGGAGATAAAAATCGAGGGACAGAAAATATTTACTTAATCCACTGAGGACAAGAAAATGGAACAAAAATCAGTGGAACACATAGAAAGCGCACAGCAAAATACACTGTACCTGCCTCCTGAGAAACCTGTGTGCAGGTCAGGAAGCACCAATTAGAAATGGACAGGAAACAACAGACTGCTTCCAAATTGGGAAAGGAGTAGGTCAAGGGTGTATATTGTCACCCTGCCTATTTAACTTATATGCAGAGTACATCAGGCAAAATGCCAGGCTGGATGAATCACAAGCTGGAATGAAGGTTGCCAGGAGAAATATCAACAATCTAGATAAGCAGATGATACCACTCTAATGACAGAAAGCAAAGAAGAATTGAAGAGCCTCTTGATGAAGGAGAAAGAGGAGGGTGATAAAGACGGTTTAAAACTCAGTATTCAAAAACTAAGATCATAGGATCTAGTCCCATCACTTCATGGCAAACTGAAGGGGAAAAAGTGGAGGTAGTGACAGATTTTATTTTCTTGGGCTCCAAAATCACTGCAGAAAGTGACTGCAGCCATGAAATTAAGAGATCCTTGCTCCTTGGAAGAAAAGCTATGACAACTATAAACAGCATATTAAAAAGCAGAGACATTACTTTGCCAACAAAAGACCGTCTAGTCAAGGCTATGGTTTTTCCAGTAGTCATGTATGGATGTGAGAGTCAGACTATAAAGAAAGCTGAGTGCTGAAGAATTGATGCTTTTGAACTGTGGTGTTGGAGAAGACTCTTGAGAGTCCCTTGGACTGCAAGGAGATCCAACCAGTACATCCTAAAGGAGATCAGTCCTGAGCGTTCACTGGAAGGATTGATGTTGAAGCTGAAACTCCAATATGTTAGCCACCTGATGCAAAGAGCTGACTCATTGGAAAAGACCCTGATGCTGGGAAAGATTGAAGGCGGGAGGAGAAGAGGGCAACAGAGGATGAGAGAGGATGAAGTCACCCACTCAATGGACATGAATCTCAGCAAACTCCAGGAGATGGTGAAAGACAAGGAAGCCTGGCGTACTGCAGTTCACAGGGTCACAAAGAGTCAGAAACAACTTAGTGACTGACAACTCGTCCAGCCACACCAATAAATGGTCTAAGAAAATCAAGAACTGGCTATATTGCTGTATACAAGATACCCACTTTAAATATAAAGACATAGACAGCTTAAAGGCAAAAGTACTAAAAACATACCATGCAAGCAGTAATAAAAAGCTGGTGTGAGGGCTCTATTTAAAATGGACAACCAACAGGAACGTACTGTATAGCATACGAAACTCTGCTCAATGTTATGTGGCAGCCTGGATGGGAGGGGGTTTTGAGGGAGAATCACTTCAGTTCAGTTCAGTCGCTCAGTCATGTCCGACTCTCCGCGACCCCATCAATCACAGCACGCCAGGCCTCCCTGTCCATCACCAACTCCCGGAGTTCACTCAAACTCATGTCCACAGAGTCAGTGATGCCATCCAGCCATCTCATTCTCTGTCGTCCCCTTCTCCTCCCGCCCCCAACCTTTCCCAGCATCAGAGTCTTTTCCAGTGAGTCAACTCGTCGCATGAGGTGGCCAAAGTATTGCAGTTTCAGCTTTAGCATCAGTCCTTCCAATGAACACCCAGGACTGATCTCCTTTAGAATGGACTGGTTGGATCTCCTTGCGGTACAAGGGACGCTCAAGAGTCTTCTCCAACACCACAGTTCAAAAGCATCAATTCTTCAGCGCTCAGCTTTCTTCACAGTCCAACTCTCACATCCATACATGACCACGGGAAAAACCATAGCTTTGACTAAACGGACCTTTGTTGGCAAAGTAATGTCTCTGCTTTTTAATATACTATCAAGGTTGGTCATAACTTTCCTTCCAAGGAGTAAGCGTCTTTTAATTTCATGGCTGCAATCAGCATCTGTAGTGAATTTGGAGCCCAAAAAAATAAAGTCTGACACTGTTTCCACTGTTTT
Source organism: Moschus berezovskii (assembly GCF_049115385.1). NCBI lineage: Eukaryota > Metazoa > Chordata > Mammalia > Artiodactyla > Moschidae > Moschus > Moschus berezovskii. The sequence goes on from NC_142468.1 coordinate 10,347,910, forward strand.
TCCATCTATTTCCCATGAAGTGATGGGACCAGATGCCATGATCTTCGTTTTCTGAATGTTGAGCTTCAAGCCAACCTTTTCACTCTCCTCTTTCACTTTCATCAGGAGGCTTTTGAGTTCCTCTTCACTTTCTGCCATAAGGGTGGTGTCATCTGCATATCTGAGGTTATTGATATTTCTCCCAGCAATCTTGATTCCAGCTTGTGCTTCTTCCAGCCCAGCGTTCCTCATGATGTACTCTGCATAGAAGTTAAATAAGCAAGGTGACAATATACAACCTTGACGTACACCTTTTCCTATTTGGAACCAGTCTGTTGTTCCATGTCCAGTTTAACTGTTGCTTCCTGACCTGCATACAGGTTTCTCAAGAGGCAGGTCAGGTGGTCTGGGATTTCCATCTCTTTCAGAATGTTCCACAGTTTATTGTGATCCACACAGTCAAAGGCTTTGGCATAGTCAATGAAGCAGAAATAGATGTTTTTCTGAAATACATGTATATTGTATGGCTGGTTCCTTCGCTGGTCACCTGAAACAATAACAACACTGTGAACTGGCTACACCCCAATACAAAAGAAAAAGTTTAAAAAAGAAAAGAAAACCCAACTTTGCAAAGATATGACACCATCAAAAGAAACATAGCTCCAATTAGTTGGGAAACAGTGACATATCTTGACCCTGATCTTGCAGTATCCAATTAGATGTTCAGTATTTTTGTGATTTCCATGAAATTTTGAAATATCCCATGGTGTCCCATGATAGACTCCCCTCCCTGTTCCCACTACCCCCCCACCCCCAGGACATACCAGTACATAATTTGGAAACTGTGAATTTGGATTCAAATAAACATAATATCACTCTATCAAAAAAAGTTGGAGTAGCTCTATTAATATCAGACAAAGTAGACTTCAGAATAAGTAATATATCAGAGATTAAGAAGAATATTTTATAATGATGAAAAGAAAACATAAGAATCCTAAATTCTCACATTTTAAATTCACCAAATAAGAGTTTAAAAATATGGAAAAAAACTTAGAGAGCTGAAAGGAGACACAGACAAATAATTATACTGTATCAATAATTATACTGTACACTCTTTCTATAACTTGTAAAAGAATAAGGCCAAAAAAAAAAATATCAGTCGGTATTTAGATGATTTTAACAACATTGTAAAACAACTTAACCTAACTGCTATTTAAAGAAACTCAACCCAAGAACAGAAAAATACAAATTCATGTCAAATGCATAAGGAAAGGATAGTCACCATGAAAGGCTTTATTTTGGGCCAAGTCTCCAATAAACTGAACTGAATACCAGACCACCTGACCTGACTCTTGAGAAACCTGTATGCAGTCAGGAAGCAACAGTTAGAACTGGACATGGAACAACAGACTGGTTCCAAATAGGAAAAGGAGTACGTCAAGGTTGTATATTGTCACCCTGCTTATTTAACTTATATGCAGAGTACATGAAACAATTCTGGCATAAATGCAAAGAGTTATTTACAATGGTTGCATCTAAGAGATAGCCCTGGGGAATAAAAAGGGTGAAAAGAGAAATGTTTACTTTTTAATCCGTACTCATCTGCACTTTCGACGTTTTTAGTACCATGAATATTGCCTTTAGGATTTTCAACATTATTATTAAGTACATGGAACAAATTAATAGGTAAATAAATCCATAATGGGTTACTTAAAGGATCTGGAATATATCTGAGGAGAATTCATAATATTTTAAAGAAAAACAACACCCTGTCAGCTATCTGTGGGTACCACCAACAGACAGACTTGGGCTTCCCAGGAGGCACTAGTGGTAAAGCATCCGCCTGCCAGTGAAGGAGACATAAGAGACGCAGGCTCATTCCCAGGGTCGGGAAGATCGTGTGGAGAAGGAAATAACAACCCACTTCAGTGTTCTTGCCTGGAGAAACCTATGGACAGAGGAGCCTGGTGGGCTCCAGTCCATGGGATCACAAAAGAGTCAAACACGACTAACTAACGCTGTCATAAAAAATAGAGAGAAAAATGTTCTGCTTCTCCAGCAATCCTGGAGAACTACATTAAAAGAGCATTCACGGGCTTTTGAGTCCTAGTCCTTTCAACACGACTTGAGGAAATTTTCCAATTCTCTGAGCCTGTTTCCTTATACATAAAATGGGTAAAAGCTTAGCAACCTCATAGAACTGTTGTGAAGATTTAGAGAAATACTATTGAACACAGAGTGTTAAATAAGTTTATATACAAATAAACTTAACACAGAATGTGTGTGTGTGTGTGCGCGCATGCTCAGTAGCTCAGTCATGTTCCAGTTTCTGCAGCCCCATGGACTGTAGCCTGCCAGGCTTCGCTGTCCATGGAATTTTCCAAGCAATACTGGAGCAGGTTGCCATTTCCTACTTCCAGGGAATCTTTCCAACCCAGGGATCGAACCTGTGCCTCTTGCGTCTCCTGCACTAGCAGGAAGATTCTTTTCCACTAGTGCCACCTGGGAATCCATTAACACAGAGTAGTTACTCAGTAAATACTGTTTATGATCTTTAACTGTATTATAGATAAAGCCAGACAAATAGCACAGCAGTCATTTTCACAGGGCTATCTTAATTACTATGGACTTCCCTGGTGCCTCAGTGGTAAAGAACATACCTCCCAATGCAGGAGATGCAGGTTCAATCCCTGGGTCGGAAAGATCCCCTTGGTAAGGAAATGGTGACCCACTCCAGTGTTCTTACCTGGGAAATCTCACAGACAGAGAAGCCTGGCAGGCTACAATCCAAGGGGTCACAAAAGAGTCAGACATGACTTAGTGATTAAACAACAACAACAGTCTTAACTACTATGCTTTCTACAAAGACCAGCAGGCAAGGGAACTAGCTCTGGCCTTCTAACCCCTGGAATTCAGGAGTAAAATTCCATCTAGAGTCTTCAATTCAGTTCAGTTCAGTCACTCAATCAAGTCCGACTCTTTGCGACCCCATGAACCACAGCACGCCTGGCCTCCCTGTCCATCACCAACTCCCAGAGTTCACTCAAACTCACCACCATCGAGTCAGTGATGCCATCCAGCCATCTCATTCTCTGTCATCCCCTTCTCCTCCCGCCCCCAATCCCTCCCAGCATCAGAGTCTTTTCCAGTGAGTCAACTCGTCGCATGAGGTGGCCAAAGTACTGGAGTTTCAGCTTTAGCATCAGTCCCTCCAATGAACACCCAGGACTGATCTTCTTTAGAATGGACTGGTTGGATCTCCTTGCAGTCCAAGGGACTCTCAAGAGTCTTCTCCAGCACCACAGTTCAAAAGCATCAATTCTTTGGGGATCAGCTTTCTTCACAGTCCAACTCTCACATCCATACATGAACACTGGTAAAACCATAGCCTTGACTGGAATAAAATTAAATTTGATGAGTTTTGTCGCTATCATTTTTCCTGTATATCAATTGCTGACAAACATCATAACGAACCAAACATTTCAGGACTGACCAAATAAACACCTGCTGCTGTGAGGGTGCGGGTTCCCAGTACCTGGAGATCAAACACAGGAACTGCGGCATGCTGGAGAGACCCCCAGCCGCAAGGTACAGGACCGTCCAAGGTACAGGAATAGGTTACTGGGGGAGCAGAAGAGACGTGTTTCTCTTCACACACTTCTCTTTTCACGAGACTGACAAAAGAGAAAAAAGACCACTTTGCCTACCAAGCAGAGCTTTCGCTAAATAGCAAAGTTCACCCTGGTTACCTGCAAGTCTCTCTCATCCCTGCCCTCTGGGCAAAAACATTTAGATGGTGGGACTGGCTGAGGCGAGAGGAGTGGAAGGCAGATGGGGTGGGAATTAAATTCTTTAGCCTAGAGTTTTACTCCCTTGCTGAGAATAAAGACTGAGCTTCCATCAGAGGGGTTGATCCAGGACCCCTTGACACTGAGAATCTTCTCCATTTAAAAAAAAAACAAACAAACAAGTATTTTGAAGTAAAACTCACTTAACAAACACTTGGAAGTAAGAAAGGGGAGGACTGTTTGGGTGGTTTTGTTTTCAAGTGGAATCTTTTCTTTTCTGAAGGCTACAGATTCACAATAACTGTGGAGTACAGTGAATGGGTTCATGTCTTCCATACTTGCTCTAACAAAGCTCCTGGAATCCTACACTCCAACCGATCAAAGCATCTCTTTCTTTGCACAGCAAACCCCTGACACACAGACCCGGTCATGAGTGTAGTTCCATCTCTATTATTAAAGCTAAATACATACCCACAGTGAGACTCTTTGCTAAAAACTCTGATGCTACATGGGAAAATTAGAGAGGGGGCAGAGACGTGAGTTCCAGGAATTCTGGAGATGGTATGGGGGCCAGCTGATAACATAATAACATGATATTGGTAGCATAATAAAGTCTAGAAAACAGACTTTCAAATGAAGGACACATGTGTTCCAATTAATGCTCTTCCAATTAATGCCTCTTTGACAGAAGTTATGTAAGTGATTTAACCTCTCTAACTTCTATTTCCTCATTTCAAAAGTGGAGGAAAGCAGAGTTATGGATTCCGAGGTGACACTAGTAATAAAGAATCCAGCTGCCAATGCAGGAAACACAAGAAGCAGAGGTTCGAACCCGAGTTGGGAAGATTCCCTGGGAGTAGGAAATGGCAACCTGCTCCAGGTTTCATGCCTGGAAAATTCCACAGACAGATAAGCCTGGCAGTCCACAGGGCCACAGAAAGCTGGACACGACTGAACACACACATACACAGTTATATATTATCTTATGATGATAATTAAATGCATAGAAAAATATTACAGATATGCTCAATAAACAGTACACACATAGACACACAATGGAATATTATTCAACCATTCAGTTCAGTTCAGTTCAGTCACTCAGTTGTATACGACTCTTTGTGACCCCATGAACCGCAGCACGCCAGGCCTCCCTGTCCATCACCAACTCCCAGAGTCCACCCAAACCCATGTCCATTGAGTCAGTGATACCATCCAACCATCTCATCCTCTGTTGTCCCCTTCTCCTCCTGCCCAAAATCTTTCCCAGCATCGGGGCCTTTTCAAATGAGTCAGATCTTCACATGAGGTAGCCAAAGTATTGGAGTTTCAGCTTCAACATCAATCCTTCCAATGAATACCCGGGACTGATCTTCTTTAGGATGGACTGGTTGGATCTCCTTGCAGTCCAAGGGACTCTCAAGAATCTTCTCCAACACCACAGTTCAAAAGCATCAATTCTTCAGCCCTCACTTTTCTTTATAGTCTGACTCTCAACAGCCATACATGACCACGGGAAAAACCATAGATAGCCTTGACTAGACGGACCTTTGTTGGCAAAGTAATGTCTCTGCTTTTTAATATGCTATCTAGGTTGGTCATAACTTTCCTTCCAAGGAGTAATTGTCTTTTAATTTCATGGCTGCAATCACCATCTGCCGTGATTTTAGAGCCCAGAAAAATAAAGTCAGCCACTGTTTCCACTGTTTCCCCATCTATTTGCCATGAAGTGATGGGACCAGATGCCATGATCTTAGTTTTCTGAATGTTGAGCTTTAAGCCAACTTTTTCACTCTCCTCTTTCACTTTCATCAAGAGGCTCTTTAGTTCTTTTTCACTTTCTGCCATATGGGTGGTGTCATCTGCATATCTGAGGTTATTGATATTTCCACTGGCAATCTTGATTCCAGCTTGTGCTTCTTCCAGCCCAGCTTTCCTCATGATTTACTCTGCATATAAGTTAAATAAGCAGGGTGACAATATACAACCTTGACGTACTCCTTTTTCTATTTGGAACCAGTCTGTTGTTCATGTCCAGTTCTAACTGTTGCTTCCTGACCTGCATACAGGTTTCTCAAGAGGCAGGTCAGGTGGTCTGGTATTCCCATCTCTTTCAGAATTTTCCACAGTTTATTGTGATCCACACAGTCAAAGGCTTTGGTATAGTCAATAATTAAAAGGAATGAAATAATGGGTGGGCTGAGAGATTATTAGCAACATGGATGGACTAAGAGATGGTTAAACTAAGTGAAGTAAACTGTGCATGTCTCTAAGTCGTTTCAGTCATGTCTGACTCTTTGTGATCCTATAGACTAATAGACCTCCAGGCTTCTCTGTCCATGGGATTCTCCAGGCAAGAATACTGGAGTGCCCTCCTTCAGGAGATATTCCCAACCCAGGAATCAAACCCACATCTCTTATATCTCCTGCATTGATAGGTGGGTTCTTTACCACTAGTACCACCTGGAAAGCCCAAGGCAAATTCCATATGATACCACTTATATGTGGAATCTAAATTTTTAAAAATGAACTTATTTACAAAACAGAAATAGATCCACAGATACAGAAGACAAATTTGTGGTTACCAAAGGGGAAAGGGATGGGAAAGGGATAAAATAGGAGGTTAGGATTAAGATGATACACTACTATATATAAAATAAATCAACAAGCACAGGGACCCATACTCATGTTTTGTAATGAACTATATGGGAAAAGAATCTGAAAGTGAATCACTGTGCTGTGCCCTCGAAGCTAACACAACGCTGTCTATCATCTATACTTCAATAAAAAAAAAAATTAAAGGCAGCCAGTATTGACATTGATATTATTAAAATTTGAAATTAAATACTATTTAAAATAAAATCAAAAGGGCCAATAAACATTAAAAATCATATTTAACAGTCTTAGAGATAAAGATGCAATGAAGGACAGAAGGAAAGAAGCCAGCAAGGGAGAGAGTTGGCAGAGGCAGGAGGGAAATGGCAGGGCACCTCCCTGGAAGTTCTCTACTTGGGCACCATTACTGTGGGTCTTGGGCGGGGGAAAGGCACCTTTCCTCCAATAATGTCTAGAAATGTCAACTCCCACCTCTATCTCCAGGTTGATCTGTGACTGCTCATGCTACCTCTTTCCCTTCCACCAATTTGACCACTCAGTTCAGTTCAGTCGCTCAGTCGTGTCTGACTCTTTGTGACCCCATGAATCACAGCACGCCAGGCCTCCCTGTCCATCACCAACTCCTGGAGTTCACTCAAACTCATGTCCATAGAGTCGGTGATGCCATCCAGCCATCTTATTCTCTGTCATCCCCGTCTCCTCCTGCCCCCAATCCCTCCCAGCATCAGAGTCTTTTCCAGTGAGTCAACTCTTCGCATGAGGTGGCCCAAGGATTGGAGTTTCAGCTTTAGCATCAGTCCTTCCAATGAACACCCAGGACTGATCTCCTTTAGAATGGACTGGTTGGCTCTCCTTGCAGTCCAAGGGACTCTCAAGAGTCTTCTCCAGCACCACAGTTCAAAAGCATCAATTCTTCGATGCTCAGCTTTCTTCACAGTCCAACTCTCACATCCATACATGACCACGGGAAAAACCATAGCCTTGACTAGACGGACCTTTGTTGGCAAAGTAATGTCTCTGCTTTTTAATATGCTGTCTAGGTTGGTCATAACTTTTCTTCCAAGGAGTGTCTTTTAATTTCATGGCTGCAATCACCATATGCAGTGATTTTGGAGCCAAAAAAAATTAAGTCTGACACTGTTTCCACTGTTTCCCCATCTATTTCCCATTAAGTAATGGGACCAGATGCCACGCAACTATATATAATTTCCTCAACTAGGGGAGTAGTATGTTTTCTTCCTTTGGGAGAATAATTAAGCCCCAAACAACCAATATTTTCGTATCTTCCCAACTCCTGCTTCGTCACCTGTACTCACAGCTGTTGGTTCTCAACTACTACCCTTGATTTCCAAGGAAGTTATGAGGAAAATCACAGAAATCCCTTTTCCCAGTCCCTTCTCACCATTAGGAAAGGCTGCCATGAGAAAGAAATGTGGGGGTTGTGTAGGATGCGGTGGGATGAGGGGGTTGGAGAGAGATTCAAGAGGGAGGGGGCATACATGTACCTATGACCAATTAATGTTGATATATGGCAAAAACCAACACAATACTGTAAAGCAATTATCCTCCAATTAAAAATAAATTTAAAAAATAAAATAAGGAAAGGAAATGTGGTGGGAAAAATTAAAAGTCGACGCAGAACTGAGCGAAACAGGGGATCCTTGTAAAGAAGAAGCAGTCAAGCAATTCAAAAGTATCTGAAAGGTACTGCGGTCTTTTTGAAGATTCAAGGTTTTTTGTTTTTTTTTTTTAATTCAGCATTATTGTTACAGGAATAAAAAGAAGAGACTATATTGTTGTATTGTTTTGTAAGAAATTTCTACCTCCAAATCATAGAAAGAAGAAAGGATACGTTTTAAGTGTAAAAACACTGGAGTCCTTTCCACTCCTCCTTCCTTTGTTAATGACATTGGGTTTCTTTGTTCTGGAGACTCCCAGAATGACACAGGGAAAATTTTTCCAGCTGAGCCATGCCAGTCAATCTCTGCTCTTGTATCAAACCCCTTTTCTTTAAATTTGCCTGCCTTGGAATAAACTTTCTTGTTAGATAGATTTCCAACAAAAGTGAGAGGCTGAGAAGCTGTTTTATTCTTGAGCAGCTTTACTCTCTCCCAATTGCCTCCTTATTTTCCCTATGGAGAATACTAGCATTCTTCCTATTAAAACTCAATCTGCCACTTTAGAGGATAATGATTAATTTTAATATGTCTGTGCCTTTCATTGTAATCTAAACTCTAGAATTAAATCAAATGTAATGAAAAGAACAGAATTAAGGCAACTGGGCACTGGTCCCAGTACAACCGATAACTGGTTGTCTGACCTTAGGAAAGCCTTCAATTTCTCTGAAACTTCATCTATAAAACAAAGTGGTAGGAATAGACAATCTCTAAATTTCTTGTGGATTTAAAATTCTGTTTATATTGAGATAGGCGGGAACCTGGGACACTTTACCACCGTGCTTGCACCTGGACAATCATCTCCTCCAGCGACAGAATACAAAGAAACAATAGGGGCTAAAAATAACTACACGCATTAGCAGTTGGGCAAATTTCTGAACAAAAAGATACAAAAAGGCCAAAATCCAAACCAAGACTTCTGAGATGCCAGAAGCAAATGCAAGAAATTGCACGTGACCCCTGCAACGGCTATACCACCAAAGGGATGGGTAGACCACCCAAGCCAGCCCTTCAGCCAATCCACCATCCACCCCTACCCTTGCCTCATTCAAGGGACCAGCTCACCACAAGCCCCCCTTATTCCCATTCAGGGAGGGACCAAGGAAATCTGTTGCTTGTTTTTCCTCCCTTGGGCTGCAACATCAGTCCCAGTAAGGCCGTTGCCTGAATTTGTCTTCTGGCCTCCTCACAATTTCTGTTGATTAGAGTCCAAGAACCCAGGTTGGTTACAGTGTGAATAAGGAACAGTTTATAGTATGAATAAGGAACCCTCAGATTTAAAGGATTCTCAGCCTTTTGGCCAAAATCAAGTGTAGTATCTGGAGAAGGCAATGGAATCCCACTCCAGTACTCTTGCCTGGAAAATCCCATTGACGGAGGAGCCTGGTGGGCTGCAGTCCATGGGGTCACTAAGAGTCGGACATGACTGAGCAACTTCACTTTCACTTTTCACTTTCCTGCATTTGGGAAGGAAATGGCAACCCACTCCAGTGTTCTTGCCTGGAGAATCCCAGGGACGGGGGAGCCTGGTGGGCTGCCGTCTATGGGGTTGCACAGAGTTGGACACGACTAAAGCGACTTAGCAGCAGCAGCAGATTTAAGAGGGTGAGGGTGGGATGATTTGGGAGAATGGCATTGAAACATGTATGTTGTCATATGTGAAACGAATCACTAGTTCAGGGTCGATGCATGTTATAGGATGCTCGGAGCTGGCGTGCGGGGATGACCCAGAGGGAGGATAAAGGGAGGAGGGAGGTGGGAGGGCGGTTCAGGAGGGGGAACTTATGTAAACCCGGGGCGAATTCATGTCAATATATGGCAAAACCAACCAATATAATATTGTAAAATAATTTGCCCTCAATAAAAAATAAATTAATTACTTAAATAAATAAAAGCTAACTGGTTGCAAGTAGTTTTCTATTAATAGTTTTCTCAGCTGGTTAACTCAGGTCTAACCGACCAGAACCTAATACAATATTTCTTCAATACACAGCTCTCCTTTGAAAAAGCAACAGCAGAGAAGAGAAGTCCACACTTGTGAGCAGGCAGCCCCAGAAGAGTCAGCAAGAGGGAAGAAGGGGTCAATAATGAGCACAGATGACTGAAATTGTTTCCCCACTCCCTTTTCTGCATAAGAAAAGTAAACAAGGGACATGGGAAATAGCAAGGCCATAAAGAGATGAGCTACTCAGGGAGATCCTCCGGGACAGAAGTGATCCACTCAAGGGACTGATCTATTTCCTTTAACCTCATCCTTCCTTTTTTAAAAAATAAACTTTACTCTCTCTTTGCCCCTGCCTCATTGTGGGGAAAAAGAATATTAGTGTTTTCTTTTTTCTCTTTCTCAGATCAGGCAAAGGATTATTCTGCAAAATAGTAAAAGGAAATGAAACAGAAAATAAGCTTCCATTTGGGGAAAAGAAATGATTATGGTGGTGAGTTGTCTAAAAATGACTGTATGGATGATACACTTAATCAAAAACTGCCAACGTGCAAATGTTCTAATCTAAAAAAGAACTACTTTTCGCTTAGGAAGCCACAGAAAGCTGGTGGAAACTGAGACATACACTGAGCTGTGGGTTTTCACTTTGTTTTTGTATTTTTCTTGAGTCCCCGAGTGGAGCCTGTAAAACAATCATGAAAACACAGGAGTTGAACTTTCAGATTCAATAGTTCACAGCATTTAGCAATAAAAAAAAAAGTCTCTCCTTTTCCTTGCCAGATATATTTATATATTTCCTTGTGTGTTTAGTTGCTCAGTTGTGTCTGACTCTTTGTGACCCCATGGAGTGTAGCCCTCCAGGCTCCTCTGTCCATGGGATTTCCCAGGCAAGAATACTGGAGTGGGTTACCATTTCCTTCTCCAGGAAATCTCCCCAACCCAGGGATCAAACCTGCATCTCCTGGGTCTCCTGCATAGCAGCTGGATTCTTCACCTGGTGAGCCATATAGGCAGAGGCGATACTGAAAACCTGGACAGGAAACTGACTCATCCAAGGGCTATACTAGGATGATTATCTGAGAACCAGTAAGGTGATTTTTTATTTGGAAAACCGAAATGATTGTATAAAATGAGATGGGCTCAAGAATGTGGGCTGGTTTACTATAGGTAGGATCAGAGTGAATAATTTCACTGGTCTCAAAGCTCACATGTAACAGAGATGTAAGTTAGAATTTCTTGCCCCTTAAAAAAAAAAGATCAGTGTGAATGCTCAGAGTGTGGATGGTGTGGATGCAGAAAGGCCAACCGTTCTCCAAGCACAGATTTCTGCAAATGATGGGCGCAGGCGTGGAGCAACTTCCGTGGCCTCGGTCACCTGGCTCTGTGCTCCTAGTGCTGGTGAATGATTCCCAGTATCATGTCATCCTATGTATACGGAGGCAGCACGATTTACACCTCACCCCTTTCCCTTATTCGATTAATAAACAAGTAGACAAAGGAGCAAATAAAAACCCTACTTCAGGGCACTGCACACGAGTGGTAACCATGCCCAGAGAGGGCTTTCCCAAAGACTGAAGGTTGCTGGCCCCCCAAAATAAAACCCACAGGGAGAGACCTGCAGCCTGTAGCACAGTCACTGCAATCAACCCCAGAGACCCACAAACAAACAAGAAAAATTCCTGTTGTGAGTCTCTGAGGTTTGGGTGTTGTTTGTTGTGCAACACCATTGTGGCAAAAGTTGACTTACACAAAGAACTCTCTGGGAAAGGGGCTTACATCACAACAATACAAACAACATCACATTAAGCATTAGACTAAAAGACCCTTGACTAACCCACCACTAGGAGGGTGACTTAAGAGTTCTTTGTATAAGTCAACTTTTGCCAAAATGGTGTTGCACAACAAACAACCGAATCAATGGACATGACCATGGGCAAACTCCAGGTAATACTGAAGAACAGGGAGGCCTGGCATGCTGCCGTCCATGGGGTCATGAAGAGCCAGACATGACTTAGCAGCTGAAGGAATAGGAGGTTTTCAAGAGCCACTTCAACCTCCTGGGTCACCACAAAGACTGTACTGCCCTCCGTCCACTTCCACCCCTTTCCACGTGCTGTCTCTTCAAGCTCCTACTCCACACCCCCAGCTCTAGTATCTCCTCCACATACTTTGGAGAGCAAGTCTGTGTTCTCAACCCCTGCTCTCAACCCCTCAACCTCAGGGCTCGGCTATCTCTTCATATTCAGATTTCATATTCAAGCCCACCATTATCCAGCAGAACAAAGATGCTTCTCCTACAAAGAAAAACATCCTTACAGAAGGCAGCGGTGTTGTTGTTGTTTTTTCCCCAAGGATTTGTCTCTCTGTTACACACTTATACATGAAAGAGAGAAGCAGTGTTAAGTTCTTACTCAAGCTAGGAAGGGTCTCAAAGGATTCCAGACGTGAAGTCAGCTTATATTCTCCTCACCTGTTTCCCCTTCCTCTTTCCTCCCCTTCTCCTCTCCTCTCTCCATACTTTCTGACCTCAGTTTTCCGCCAATAACTTCATCTATGGATGTGGGGGTTTCCTAGGTGGTGCTAGTGGTAAAGAACCCACCTGCTAATGCAGGACCCCTAAGAGACACAGGTTCGATCCCTAAGTCAGGAAGATCCCTGGAGGAGGGCGTGGCAACCTACTCCGGTGTTCTTACCTGTAGAATCCCTATGGACAGAGGAGCTTGACGGGCTACAGACCATGGGGTTGCAAAGAGTCAGATTCAACTCAGCGACTTTGCACACAGCACATAGCTGTGAGGAAGACATTGTGTACTACCAATTAGCAAAGGAAAGTTCCCTCTTGTTCCCCTTAAAAGTTCAACTTCCATAAAGTAATGAGAATTTAGCCATCAATAATTAAGACTATCCCTGGGAAACACTCCCACAGAAGCAAGCAGCAGTGCTTTCTGAATAATAAAGCAGATTTTCCCAGTGATTTTCTTTGTACATTTTCACAGTCCCCAAGGAGAAAAGGGAAGCCATTTTACAAAGACCCAGCAGCAGTTCTGGAACCCCGGGCAGCATGATGATCACAAAACACTCCAGTAGGTTGGCCCAGTTTAGGCCAAGTACTAAATAACACATCACTCTTGAAATAAATGACACGAGATCTTTCAAAATTTAAAAGCTGCTTGATTTTGAGTCTAAAATTAGAAAATTGAGTTTGACAGTCATTTTCTCATCAGTGGGGTGGTTCTGTTTCAGCCAGGAACCACCAACCCACTGCCCTCTCCAAACATGGAAGAGGATATGGCAGGCAGAGGAGGGAAAGATTTAACTTCCCTTATGCCGGGAGTTGGTGATGGACAGGGAGGCCTGGCATGCTGTGATTCATGGGGTTGCAAGGAGTCGGACATGACTGAGCGACTGAACTGAACTGAACTGAACTGATGCAGGAAAAAATTACAGAAATATGGGAGGGAAGAATTTTCTTCCTCCTTCTGATGGGAAGAGGAAACTTGAGTCTGTTTATTCATCAGATTTCCAAATACCACCTTACTCCCAAGAACAGAAGAGCACTTTTCAAATCAGACTATAGACAATCATCTCAAGCATCAAAATGCAGCCACAAAGAAGGACTGCAGGTTCAAGCTGGGAAAGGATGCATTAAGAAGACTGAAGTGCTTCAGAGTCCTTACACCAACCAACGCGAAAAAGGCAACTGACTATGGATAAAGATGGGGGCCGTGCAGGGGGAAGAGAAAGGAGCTCAGAATGGTTCAGGAGCCTGGATGGATGAGATTTCTTGCAATACATTTCAATTTTGCACCACTGTAGCGGTGGATGACTATTGCCCTTCAAGGTACAAAGTATGTGAATCCACCAGATGAGCCAGCTTAATCATAAGCCGGGTCTGTGTGCCTCTAAACTGCTAAATAGCCTTTTTGCTTCTGAAGCGACATAGAAGCATTTGGTATATAGATCCAGCTATTTCGTTGGCCTGACAATCCAGAAGATTAAAGAGGGTAGAGAGATACCAGCATCATAGCTTCTTTCCAGAGCTATTAAAATAGAGAGAGAGAGATGGAAAGGAACAGCTTTCCCATCAGGGTATGGGAAATTGGAAACCACGGTTTGAGAGACTTTGCCCTGCTAGGGGAGCGAGGCCTTTGCAGATCTGAATAATTGGAGGGTGTGGCAAGGAGACAAGAAAAATTCTACAGTTGGAGACAAGTGAAAAAATCTGCCATCATGACTGCCAGGTAAAGCCCCTCATACTCCTATATCGAAGGCAATAAGAGCTGGATGGAGAGACACTGCCCTCACTCTCCTCACTCCTCCTCCCTGGTCCTCTCAGACTCCAGGAATCACTTGGAGCTCTATCTAATTCTCTCTTTCTTCAGTATGCACTTTCTTCCTCCCATTGATCAAAACTAATACCAATGAGCTATTAAAGTCCTCTAATACTGACTCGGTCAACACCGAAATCAGATTGATTATATTCTTTGCAGCTGAAGATAGAGATGCTCTATAAAGTCAGCAAAAACAAGACCAGGAGCTGACTGTGGCTCAGATCATGAACTCCTTATTGCCAAATTCAGACTTAAATTGAAGAAAGTAGGGAAAACCACTAGACCATTCAGATAGGACTTAAATCAAATCCCTTATGATTATACAGTGGAAGTGAGAAATAGATTTAAGGGACTAGATCTGATAGATAGAGTGCCTGATGAACTCTGGACAGAGGTTCGTGACATTGTACAGGAGACAGGGACCAAGACCATCCCCATGGAAAAGAAATGCAAAAAAGCAAAATGGCTGTCTGAGGAGGCCTTACAAATAGCTGTGAAAAGAAGAGAAGCGAAAAGCAAAGGAGAAAAGGAAAGATATAAGCATCTGAATGCAGAGTTCCAAAGAATAGCAAGGAGAGATAAGAAAGCCTTCCTCAGCGATCAATGCAAAGAAATAGAGGAAAACAACAGAATAGGAAAAACAAGAGACCTCTTCAAGAAAATTAGAGATTCCAAGGGAACATTTCATGCAAAGATGAGCTCAATAAAGGACAGAAATGGTATGGACCTAACAGAAGCAGAAGATATTAAGAAGAAGTGGCAAGAACACACAGAAGAACTGTACAAAAAAGATCTTCACAACCAAGATAGTCACGATAACGTGATCACTGACCTAGAGCCAGACATTTTGGAATGTGAACTCAAGTGGGCCTTAGAAAGCATCACTACGAACAAAGCTAGTGGAGGTGATGGAATTCCAGTTGAGCTATTTCAAATCTTGAAAGATGATGCTGTGAAAGTGCTGCACTCAATATGCCAGCAAATTTGGAAAACTCAGCAGTGGCCACAGGACTGGAAAAGGTCAGTCTTCATTCCAATCCCAAAGAAAGGGAATCCCAAAGAATGCTCAAACTACCACACAATTGCACTCATCTCCCACGCTAGTAAAGTCATGCTCAAAATTCTCCAAGCCAGGCTTCAGCAATATGTGAACCGTGAACTCCCAGATGTTCAAGCAGGTTTTAGAAAGGCAGAGGCACCAGAGATCAAATTGCCAACATCTGCTGGATCATGGAGAAAGCAAGAGAGTTCCAGAAAACCATCTATTTCTGCTTCATTGACTATGCCAAAGCCTTTGACTGTGTGGATCACAATAAACTGTGGAACATTCTGAAAGAGATGGGAATACCAGACCACCTGACCTGCCTCTTGAGAGGTCAGGAAGCAACAGTCAGAACTGGACATGGAACAACAGACTGGTTCCAAATAGGAAAAGGAGTACGTCAAGGCTGTATATTGTCACCCTGCTTATTTAACTTCTATGCAGAGTACATCATGAGGAACGCTGGGCTGGAAGAAGCACAAGCTGGAATCAAGATTGCTGGGAGAAATATCAATAACCTCAGATACGCAGATGACACTACCCTTATGGCAGAAAGTGAAGAGGAACTCAAAAGCCTCTTGATGAAAGTGAAAGAGGAGAGTGAAAAGGTTGGCTTGAAGCTCAACATTCAGAAAACAAAGATCATGGCATCTGGTCCCATCACTTCATGGGAAATAGATGGAAAAACAGTGGAAACAGTGTCAGACTTTATTTTTTTGGGCTTCAGAATCACTGCAGATGCTGATTGCGGCCATGAAATTAAAAGACGCTTACTCCTTGGAAGGAAAGTTATGACCAACCTTGATAGTATATTAAAAAGCAGAGACATTACTTTGCCAACCAAGGTCCGTCTAGTCAAGGCTATGGTTTTTCCCGTGGTCATGTATGGATGTGAGAGTTGGACTGTGAAGAAAGCTGACTGCCAAAGAATTGATGCTTTTGAACTGTGGTGCTGGAGAAGACTCTTGAGAGTCCCTTATACTGCAAGGAGATCCAACCAGTCCATTCTAAAGGAGATCAATCCTGGGTGTTCATTGGAAGGACTGATGCTAAAGCTGAAACTCCAATACTTTGGCCACCTCATGCGACGAGTTGACTCACTGGAAAACACTCTGATGCTGGGAAGGATTGGGGGCAGGAGGAGGAGGGGACGACAGAGAATGAGATGGCTGGATGGCATCACCGACTCTGTGGACATGAGTTTGCGTGAACTCCAGGAGTTGGTGATGGACAGGGAGGTCTGGCGTGCTGTGATTCATGGGGTCGCAGAGGGTCGGACACGACTGAGCAACTGAACTGAACTGAAGTGAATACTGACTCACCCTTTCATTCAACCAGCAAGCACTGAGAAGCTAACATGTGTCTGGTTCTGTTCTGGCTATACGGAATAAACAGATAAATAAAACAAGGGGCCTCCCCTCCAAAGGATGAATATCTAAACCTAGAGAATCAGGAAAGGCTTCCTGGAGGAGGTGATACCAACCAGTGCCTTAAAAGAGGAGAAGAAGTCAGCCAGGCACAGAAGGCACACGTGCAAAGGCACTGAGGTAGAAAACAGCGTCTGACAGTGTGAAGACATTGACATTTTCTATGATGACCCCAAGAGAGGGTTTTATTATTGTCAATTTTCAAAACATTTTGCCCCCAAAAAAAGTAATAAAAGAAAAAAAAACAAAGACAAAGGATTGCATTTTTAAGAACTTATACTGTAGTTAATTCACTAAATCATCACTTACTCAACCACATTGACTGCCTTAATGAAAACTTAATTGTATTATATATGGAACAAGGCCTATGCAAAGTGAAGCTGTAATTCCCTTCTCAAAACAACCATAAAAATACTGAAAATTCAAAGTGACCTATGAATGTCCCAGGAAAAGCTAACCAGAAGGTGGAAGAGGTGATCACAGCACCTGAAATAGGCAAAGGGAGTTTCCCCCAGTTCAAAAATATCTTTACCACAGCCCAGATGCTAAAAAGGAAAGGAAAGATATACTCTGACCTCCTACAAGAAGAAACAAAAATCTGTTTCTGCATAGACAGCAACCAAGTCCAAAGACATCACATGGGTGCATGGGTGGGGAAAATGTACTTGCATATGTGGTCAAGAGAACATGGATTTCAAAATGACTGACCACAGTCTAGGGCCAGCAGGGGTGGGGGAAGCAGGACAGTGGGGAGGCAATAGACATCCACTAAATAAACCAAGTTCTAATACATCTATATACATAGCTATTATACCTATATCTACATATATATATATATCTTTGCCATAAATTTTACCAATGAGATTCAACTGTGTCAACCCACCTCTCTTTTTAAGAAGAGGATACAGTAAATAAAGTAATGTTGGGTTGGATGAAGCTCAATCAATAACCTCAGATATGCAGATGACACCACCCTATGGTAGAAAGTGAAGAGGAATTAAAGAGCCTCTCCATGAAGGTGAAAGAGGACAGTGAAAAAGTTGGCTTAAAGCTCAACATTCAGAAAACTAAGATAATGGCATCTGGTCCCATCACTTCATGGCAAATAGATGCAGAAACAATGGAAACAGTGACTTTATTTTCTTGGGCTCCTACATCACTGCAGATGGTGACTGTAGCCATGAAATTAAAAGATGCTTGCTTCTTGGAAGAAAAGCTATGGCCAACCTAGACAGTGTATTAAAAAGCAGATATATTACTTTTCCAACAAAGATCCATCTAGTCTAAAGCTATGGTTTTTCCAGTAGTCATGTATGGATGTAAGAGTTGGACCATAAAGAAGGCTAAGAACCGAAGAAGTGATGCTTTTTGAACTGTGACGCTGGAAAATACTCTTGAGAGCCCCTTGGACTGCAAGGACATCAAACCAGTCAATTCTAAAGGAAATCAACCCTGAATATTCATTGGAAAGACTGATGCTGAAGTTGAAGCTCCAATACTTTGACCACCTGATGCAAAGAGCCAACTCATTGGAAAAGACCCTGATGCTTGGAAAGATTGAAGGGAGGAGGAGAAGGGGACGACAGAGGATGAGATGGTTGGATGACATCACCTATTCAATGGACATGAGCTTGAGCAAACTCCTGGTGATAGTGAAGGACTGAGAAGCCTAGTGTGCTGCAGTCAATGGGATTGCAAAGAGTTGGACAAACTGAGCGACTGAACAACAACATAAACCATTTACCCTTTAGTATTCTCCTTATTTCACTCAATGGAGGCTCCGTTCTCTAAGTCAATCAAGTTTATAGAACCATCTTAATTTTGGAATCACTCCATGTTTGCTTGTATTAGATGCCAAGCTCTGCATTATCATAGAAGATCCTCTGTGGAAAACAACAGAGGCTGACTCTGGTTGATTGAAACATCAACAATAAAAAGAATTTTCTTAAAGGACATTGCACAACTCACTATAGCAGACAGTGTAAGTTGTCTGTAGCTTTCTCAACATTTTTCTCCATTTCTCACTTCTATGATAGAGTCTGACCACTCCAGATATTCACTAAGTACTCACTTCCTTCCTTTTCCACATATTCCCATGCAATTAGTTGACCATATTACTCAGCTTTGGTCAATAAGAGGCAAGCTTAAGTCTACTGGGGCTTCCAGGGAAGCTTCGGATCCCCCAGTAAAATGGAAAGATACATCAGGGGCCAACCTGTCTCCCCTTCTTCCTTGAACAGAGACTGCAGCCCAAGGGAAAGGCCAAGAGGCCAAGAGAGAGCCTTGACATCATCAACAAATGTCAAGAGCTTCATAATTCCAGACTTCTTATTTAATGCAGGGAGTGAGGAGGGCTCAGAGAAGGCAATGGCAAGCCACTCCAGTCCTCTTGCCTAGAAAATCCCATGGATGGAGGAGCCTGGTAGGCTGCAGTCCGTGGGGTTGCCAAGGGTCGGACACGACTGAGCGACTTCACTTTCACTTTTCACTTTCACATTGGAGAAGGAAATGGCAACCCACTCCAGTGTTCTTGCCTGGAGAATCCCAGAGACGGAGGAGCCTGGTGGGCTTCCGTCTATGGGGTCACACAGAGTCGGACACGACTGAAGTGACTTAGCAGCAGCAGTAGCAGTGAGGAGGGCTAATGGCCTAAGCCACCACCAGCTGAGTTTTCTGTTTTGGCAGCTGAAAGAATGCCATGCTGACACATTTCCTAGTTCACTGAGAAGGCTCAAGTCTAAGCAACCAGCACCAAGGCCCAAAAGCAAACTCCAAGCAAACACCCACCTCTGATTAAAAACTGTTAGCAGTTCCCCATCACCTAAAACAACAAGTTCCCTCCCTGGATAAGACACAAGAACACTCTAGAATCTCTCCTTCTCCAGCCCCATTCCCCATTGTCTGGAGCTTCCAAAAACATGCTAACCTACATGGGGTACGTGCCCATCACAGCACTGACTACATATTACATACATTTTTTAATAAAGATTTTGGATTTTAACCAATGAACAACATATCACCTATCAGAAAGGGAGACGGCTCTGCTCAAAGCTCAACTATCAACGTATTAGAGGCAGTCTGCAAAACGACATCTGCATTCGTATTAACACAGGACTGGCAATAGGAAGGCAATTTAGAAAGAGAGTTTCTTTTAAACGTGCAAATATGCTCTAAATCATTTATGAAAGAACTTTGTGATCCTAATAACGAGATCCTTCACAATCCCGCTGGACTTCCTTCCTTTATTACCCTAGCAATAAGCCCAGGGACACCGACTTCTTTTCATTGCTGTTTGTACAACGCTTCTCAGCCAGGGTTCTGTACAGTTGCTTCCTAAGTGCAGAGATCTATAACGAGCCTTTCTCCAAAGATCGGGAGCCAGCGGTCAGCCTAAACCAACTCATCCTCTGAGACTCAGTGGGAGGTAGAAAGCTAAGCGCCTGAACTGGAGGCTCTGAGAAAAGAAAGCAAAGGTTAAGCCCCTTGAATCAAAGACTTAGGGCTCCAATCAGCTGGGCAGCTTGTTGTGATGATGCTGAGGGGAAATACCAATCCCAGAGTTGTTTTGTGCACTGTATCGAAACCCCTTGCTGCCGTGTGAGATAAAGCCAATGCAACAAATATTGATTGAACTTTGTGCCGCTGCTGTGAAATGTCAGATTGTTTCTGTCCTCTAACATTTGAATCATACCATTATTATTTTCTGCTTTTGATGTTTGGTTTTGGTTTTTTCTCTTTTAAAGTCTATTTATTTACTTATTTTGCTGCACCCTGTGTGGGATCTTCCTTCCCCAACCAGGGATGGAACCTGTGCCCCCTGCTGTGGAACCACGGAATCTTCACCACTGGACCACCAGGAAAGTCCCTACTTAATTGTTTTTAACATGTGTTGAGCACTTGCCATTGGACAGGTTAAAATATTCAACCCTATGATCTAGAGTCTATGACTATTGGCAGGCAGTTGGCAGACCGGGAAACTGAGGCGACGTTTAATAACTCACCCAGAGTCAAAAGAACAGTAAATGGCAGCACTTCGTCTCCTTCAAGAGGTGAATCAAACACCGTCAAGATGCCAAAGAGTTTCAGTTTAAAACAGATGTCTTTGAATGAGTCAATGAATGAGGGAACGTCCTCAAGTGCAAAAAGTGCCACCGAGAGCGCCAGAAGGTGGCGACCTAACAGGAAGGAAGCCCAAAAGGGAGGGGATAGGTGTGTACGTATGGCTGATTCATTTTGCTGTACAGTAGAAACTAACACAGGGACAGAGGAGCCTGCAGGCCGCAGTCCACAGCGTCGCAGAGTCGGACGCCGCTGAAACAACTGAGCATGCGCGCACGCACAGAAACTAGCACACCACTATTGCTGCTTAGTCGCTCAGTCGAGTCCGACTCTTCGTGACCCCACGGACTGTAGCCCACCAGGCTCCTCTGTCCATGGGATTTCCCAGGCAAAAATACTGGAGTGGGTTGCCGTTTCCTTCTCCAGGGGATCTTCTCAACCCAGGGATCCAACCCGAGGCTCCTGCATTGGCGGGCGGATTCTTTGCCACTGAACCACCAGGGAAGCCCAACACAACGTTGTAAAGCAGCTGTGTTAGTCGCTCAGTCGTGTCCAAGTCTTTGCAACCCCATGGACAGTAGCCCACCAGGCTCCTTGTCCATGGAATTCTCCAAGCAAGAATACTGGAATGAGTTGCCATTTCCTTCCCCGGGGAGATCTTCTCAACCCAGGGATCAAACTCTTCAGCCACCAGAGACTCCCATAAAAATTAATTAAAAAAAAAAATCTTCCATAGAAAGTGCCAGAATGAAGAGCTTACTTCAATCCGGAGTAAGAAGGAAGTTGTTCCTTGAGACTGTATTCATTTTCTGTGAACAAGAAGACAGGACTCTTCTAGACCATCATACTGAAGATGATACTTTACGCACTGGATTCAACCCACTCCCAAGATGAAGATTTTAAACAGAACTTTTCTTCTCCAGGGACAAAAAGCACTGAACAGAACATCTCCAAATAGCACCAAAAGTGGGGCAGTGGGGTGACAGACTAGGATACAGAAATCTCAGCTGATTTTTTAAATTGACCATGGTAGTAAACAATATCACTTCGAATGGAGAAACTCATTCGTTTATTTGCCAAATTATTTATCCAGTTCCTACTACTTACAGAATTCATGCTAGGTACTAGGGAAACATAAGGGGGGGAAATGGTTACTTACAAAGAACCTACATTCATATACTTTTCTTACAAGTATATAGCTTTTTGTATTCATGGGTAATTTTAAAACTTAACCAGGTTGTTAACCCAAAGAGTTGTACCAAAAAATAAATAAATAGTAGAAGAGTCACCAAAGGGCAAATGCCTGGCAGGCAGCTTTGAGAGAAATCTCCAGATGCTTCAAACAGCTGCTTGAGAAATGTGACCAGAGGCAGAGAAGCAGTGGATTTTCCTCTCGCAAAGGTCACAGGCCGATTTCATTTTAGATATAATACACTGTTTGCCTCCATCATTGTTATTTTCTTTCTCAAATGAAAACGCTCCTGGAACCACACAAAACGAGATCACTCCCTCTAGCTTGAATAATTTCTGGAAAGCTTAGCTCCTCTCAGCCCCGGCTGCTGCATTTCTAATTAGCATCTCTCAACCAGCTTGTTGTAATTCCAAACCTTCAAAAAACATGACTTCTGTGAGCAGAGTACAGCACCATCTTTCATATGATACTCCTAATTATGCACTTACCAAAGGTTAAGAGAAGTGCTTTGTTTTCTTATAAAGTACTGTACTGGTCTTTCATGTAAAAATTAGGGTCTACAACAAAAAGCTGCTTGGTGTTGAGAGCTATTATTTTTTTCTTAATTATGGGTTTGTTTTGCATGTGTGTATATAACTGATTTTCTTTGCATGTTTATTCTTTCCCTGCATGGGGCATTTCTGGGAGATAATGATTGGATAAGGTTAGCCGGTCAACTTCTTCAGCTGTTAAGTATCTTCCAGAGCCAGCTCTTATGGGCAATTGTTATAGTTATTATTGCTTATTGCTTAGGTTAGAGTTTTCTTTGAAAAGTGTTATCTCCCTCACCTCAGGGAGAGTGGAATCCCTTAGGACAAGTGAGACTTGCTGTACAACTTCCTTTAAGAATCAAGATGACCTGAAGAAGTCCACTTAAACAGTGGCATGTCACTCAGAAACAAAGGCAAAATCTCAGTGGAGTATTTAACTTGAAAATGAGGTTCGGGCCATTCTTTACAAACAAATATTAGCAAGCTTAGCAGCCTTAAGAGCCCATTTTATAGCACTCAGTCCTCCAGCAATTTCCCATTCACACTTCCTCCTGCGCTCTCAGTGGGGGCCCCCACTGACCACAGCTGCCTCTGCAAGGTGGGCCAGCCAGTCACTCCCCACCCCCCAGTCCACAGGGCAGCTTCTCAAGAATGCTCACTTTGGAGAATGCTCTGGGGCGTCCCTGGGAGCGCAGAGGGTAAAGAATCCTCCTGCCAATGCAGGAGCTGCAGGAGTCATGGGTTCACTCTCTGGGTCAGGAAGATCCTCAGGAGAAGGGACTAGTACCCACTCCAGTATTCTTGCCTAGAGAATTCCATGGACAGAGGAGCCTGGCAGGCTACAGTCCATGGGGTCACAAAGAGTTGGACACGACTGAGCGACTAACACTTTCACTTTTCACATGAAGACCAGTCAGGCCATGGACTGCCCAGAATTAGAACCCAAATCCAAGCCAACTTGAGCCCACGGGTCTGTTCTGTGCCCTCCATCCTGTTCCAGGTGAGAGTTCACTGCCCTTCTTTTGTAGGGAGCTTTTACTAAACATGTCCCAAGAAGAATGCTGGGCCTCCCTGCTGACTCAGAAGATAGAGGATCCGCCTGCCAATGCAGGAGACACAGGTTCAATCCGTAGGTCAGGAAGATCCCCTGGAGGAGGGCATGGCAACCCACTCCAGTATTCTTGCCCAGAGAATCTTATGGACAGAGGAGCCTGGTAAGCTACAGTCCATGGGCTCACAAAAGAGTCAGACACAACTTAGCAATTAAACGACAAATAACAACAAATGAGGGCTTTTGCGATGGGGGCTCCTGAGAGATGGGCAGCAGGTAGGACTTTTGGCACATTTGGAGCCAAATAGAAGGGACGCTGGAGATGCGCCCTAACCGTCTGATGCGGGGTCAGCAAACTTCCGTCAAGGGCCCCAGAGTGAATACTCCGGACTAGCAGGTCAGGAGGCCTCGGCTACGGTTACTCAGCTATCCTGCTGCGCTTTGCACTGCAGCCCCGAAGGAGCCACAGGCACTGGGGTGAACAAGTGGGTGTTGATCGATTTGGTCCACAGACAGATGTTGCCCACCCCTGATCTAGTGAATGAATAAATCATCAGAGAAAAGAAAACCTTTCGCTATAAAGGAATGTTCCAGATAAATGAAACTCTCTTCTCTAAATCCATACAAGTTTTGTTTTAGTTTTGCTTTACCAAGTTTGAGATTTTCATAAAGAATATTTCTATACCAATGTACTTTTTTAAGAAGCAGATTCAAAGCATAACTTTTTCCCCCACATAGTTTAGGATGATCAAAAAAGCACTTACTTCATAATGCTACAGTTTATTACTGTCTTCTCAGAGCATGGTGCATGGGGTTATATTTAATCCAACTCCAGAAGCACCAAACCTCTATTGTTTTGAATCAAAGCATCCACTCATCTCCTTCCTGTCTAGTGGGCTCTGAACACTCTTTTTTCCCTTCTGCCAGTGTGCCCTTTAGGAGCGTGATGTTGGCTTTTCACGACATAAGTCTGAGGGCCATCCACTGCCCAGCACATGCTCCAGTATTCTCTACATCTTCCCACAGAGCCCTGGGCCTCAGCCTGCTCCTTGCTCCATATCCTGCCTTACCAACTTCATCCACTGATGGTTCTCCCCTTCCCCTGAGAGTTAGTTAAAGAGTGGGAAGGACACAGCCGCCCCAGAACCCCTTCCCCTTTTTAAAGTACTCTAGGGACCCAGCCAATCATAGCATGGAGCTCAAAGCTGAGGACGCTGGAAACCTTTAGTAGTCTTCTTTATTGAAAGCGAGGGAGGAATGACATTTGTTTTTACATCAGATCCTGACACACAGCTCCCAATGGGCCAGATACGTGGGAACTAAAAATGTTAAGTTGACTGAACCACCACCCTATCTTCCCATTATCACAGACACACATCCAGCACACAGTGGGGAAATGAAGAGCAGATGATCTCAGTAATCACTCCCATTCAGAAAGGGAAGGAATGACCAATTCAGACTGAAGGCAGGGAGAATGACCGAGTCTCCACCTCTAGAAGAAGCTACAGGGTCATCTACTAGAGATATGGCTGCAAGAAAGGAAGGATTTGTGACCATTTACACAATCTATCATACTCAATATATTAGAAATATAAATAAAAATTTCTGCTGCTGTAACAAATCACTATAAGCTTAGGGGCTTGTGACAACATGAATTTATTTTCTCGTGATTCTGTAGTTCAGAAATCAACACGGGTCTCACTGGCCCAAAATCAAAGTATAAACAATGCTGCATCTCTTTCTGGAGGTTCTAGAGAAATGTCTACTTCCCAGCCTTTTCCACATTCTAGAAGCTGCCTGAATCCCTTGGTTGTGGCTTCCTTCCTGTGTCTTCAAAGTATCTATCTGACCGTTCTTACAGAATAACATTTCTGTCTGACCATAGCTAGAATCAGTTGGTCCACTTGGTAGTATAGTCATCTTCATACATCAATATGTCATTATGGTTTATTCAGGAGTGTCATGTGAGTTTGGTTAGAGTTGAGTTGCTAAGAGAGTGAGTCCCTCTGATTGACTAGGGCTTTCCTGGTGGTTCAGATGGTAAAGAATCTGCCTGCAATACAGGAGACCTGGGTTCAATCCCTGGGTCCAAAAGATCCCCTTCCAGAGGACTAGGGAGAAGGGAATGGTTACCCATGCCAGTATTCTTGTCTGGAGAATTCCATGGACAGAGGAACCTGGCAGGCAATAGTCTAGGATGTTTCAAAGAGTCAACCACTGTTATTGTGCAAGACTGAATGACTAACACTTTCAAGGCTAGAAAGTTCTTCACTTTTAAGGACTCATGATTAGTTTGGGTCCACCCAGATAAGTCCTGCGTAATCTCCATATCTCAAAGCCCATGACATTAGTCACATCTGCAAAGTCCCTTTTGCCATATAAGGTAATATTTGCACAGGACCCAGGGAATACGGTGCGGACTTCTTCAGTGGTTCTTTATTCTGTTGACCACACCCAGAAACTCAGACTATGCAAGTTGCATCACGTAATGATGCTGTCATGTCAAGACAAAGCTTCAGAGTTCGTTAGAAGAGTCAAGCTGCCATAACAGAACAACAGAGACTAGGTGGCTCAAGCAACAGAAATTTATTTTCTCACAGTCCTAGAGACAGGAAGTCTGAGACCAGGGTGCTCACAGGTCAGATTCCGGTGTGAGCGCTCTTCCGGACTTGTAGACACCCGCCTTCTCACCAAGTCCTCACGTGGCAGGGAGAGAGACACAGAGAGAGAGGTCTCTCCTCCTTATAAAGGCACATTCTCAGAGGACTAGGACCCCATCTTTAACCTCATGGTTAAATAAGGCTGCTGCTGCTGCTGCTAAGTCCTCCAGTCGTGTCCGACTCTGTGCGACCCCATAGACGGCAGCCCACCAGGCTCCCCCGTCCCTGGGATTCTCCAGGCAAGAACACTGGAGTGGGATGCCATTTCCTTCTCCAATGCATGAAAGTGAAAAGTGAAAGTGAAGTCACTCAATCGTGTCCAACTCTTAGCAACCCCGTGGACTGCAGCCCACCAGGCTCCTCCATCCATGGGATTTTCCAGGCAAGAGTACTGGAGTGGGGTGCCAGGTTAAATAAGGACTTAACGTTAATTACCTCCTTGGAGTGAAAGTTATGACCAACCTAGACAGCATATTAAAAAGCAGAGACATTACTTTGAAAACAAAAGACCGTTTAGTCAAGGCTATGGTTTTTCTAGTAGTCATGTATGGATTTGAGAGTCGGACTATAAAGAAAGCTGAGCGCCGAAGAATTGATGCTTTTGAACTGCGGTGTTGGAGAAGACTCTTGAGAGTCCCTTGGACTGCAAGGAGATCCAGCCAGTCCATCCTAAAGGAGATCAGTCCTGAGTGTTCACTGGAAGGATTGATGTTGAAGCTGAAACTCCAATATGTTGGCCACCTGATGCAAAGAACTGACTCATTTGAAAAGACCCTGATGCTGGGAAAGATTGAGGGCAGGAGGAGAAGGGGACGACAGAGGATGAGATGGTTGGATGGCATCACAAACTCAATGGACATGAGTTTGAGTAAACTCCGGGAATTGGTGATGGACAGGGAGGCCTGGCGTGCTGCAATCCATGGAGTCGCAAAACGCTGGACATGACTGAGTGAATGAACTAAACTGAACTGAAGACCCTATCTCCAGACACTGTCATATGAAGAGTCAGGGCTTCAACATATGAATTTGGAGGGGACAATCCATAGGTTATTTTACCCGGAGGTGATCAGGGATGGCAAAGTAAATGGTGTGGCCAAGTCTGGATTCAACAAGGAAGCAAAACTTTCCTCAAATGTTCATGAAAAGAGGAAAACTGAAAATACTGCAAGCATCAGTTATATCCACCCAGAACCATCAATGGGCTTTAAGCAGGACTGTGACACAATCAGATTAAAAGACAGAAAAAGAAAGATCTGCCTGGCATTGTTGTTAAGGATGGATTAGAGCAGGGGTCCCTAGCCTTCAGGATCTAATGCCTGATGATCTGAGGTGGAGCCGATGTAATAATAATAGAAATAACGTGCATGATAGATGTAATGCACTTGAATCTTGCCCCTCCCCCTCCCCCTCCCCCATTCAGTGGGAAAAAAACTGCCACAAAACCGGTCCCTGGGGCCAAAAAGATTGGGAACTACTGGATTAGAGGAAGCCTTGTAATCAGAGAGACTGCCTGGAAGCTCTTGAGATGGTCGAGGGGAAGGAAGATATCAAAACGGGTTATGGCAGTAAGAACAGAGGGAAGCAGTGGCTAGAAACTTACACAGTGTGTGCCAGCAATAACTTTCTTCTTCAAGATGAATTCAAGAAATACATGTCACACGTGCTTATCCAAAATTACCAGGGCATGTGCTTCAGTTACAAATGAGCTACAAATCTCTGAGTTGCAAACGCATTTAACTGTTTGGGGATAATAACCTTTCTAAGATTTTACAGAGAATACTGAAATGGTTTCAGATGCTGCAGGTCATCATTGTGGATATACTGAGCTTTAAACAGAAAGACACTCATGTTTTCCCCTATACTTTTGTCCTTTTTCTGTATTTTCCATATTCTCACTCCACCAATAGAAGAAAGTGGTTGAGGGAGGTAGTGAAAGTAAAAGTGTTAGCCGCCCAGTCATGTCCAACTCTTTGCAACCCCATGGATTGAAGCCCAGCAGGCTCCTCTGTCCATGCGGATTCTCCAGGAAAGAATACTGGAGTGGGTAGCTTGTCCCTTCTCCAGGGGATCTTCCTGACCCAGGGATTGAACCTAGGTCTCCTGCTTTGCAGACAGATTCTTTACCATCTGAGCCACCAGGTACGTCCTGAAGGAGGGAAAGCACCAGGAGATTTCTATTAGTACAAGAAAAGTCAGTCAGGTGAGTCCCTGAGAAATGTAAACTCAAGATGCACTCTAAGAGATTACTAAACGGATTTTGAAAATCAAATGGAACCTTTGCTGTATGTCAGAGAAGAAAGTTGCAGCCAAAAGACACACAAGGGAGAAACGCCTTGACAGGGTAGAAGTTACCTGCATGGATGTTACGAAAGAGGAGTCGAAGAGCAAGAACATCAGTTTAGCAATCCCTCTGTCCAGAAGCAAAGAGTGTGCCTGTCCAGTAGATCTGCGTGTTCTGGTCCACTTGGTAGTGTAGTCATCGTCATAAATTAGTATCTTTCACTGCAGTCTATACATTAGTGTCATGTGAGTTTGGTTAGAGTGAGTTGCTGAGAAAGCACGTCCCTCTGACAATGCTAAAATTTCCCCTTCAAATCTACATTAATCTCACTTTGGGTTTCCCAAGCAAAGCCTTAGGCAAGAACTTGGTGTAACAACTTATTGAGAAGGTAATCCCAGGAAACAGAAATGAGAGGGTGGGGGAGGTGAGAAAAAGATAGAGAAGCCAATGTAGGGGCACACTACTGAGTTCACCACACGTCAGTACACTGGGACCCTCTGAGAACCATATAGGAAGTCTCCTAAAATTACCGGCCTGAAGAACCTAAGGCTGGAGCATCTATCGATTGGCTCTCAGCATCCACTGGTTGGAGGGTGACCCCAAGAGTGTTAAATACACACACACACACACACACACACACTTCCCAGCTGTGCTTGAGCACGCTGAGTGGGCTCCTTGTCACTAGGACAGAAAGTGGAAACACATGGCTGGTATTTCAAGCAGAACACTCTTAGCACGACAGAAGCAGAGCTCACAGGGAGCAATCCCCTGCAGACACAGTGAAAGCGAAGGTGGCTGAGGCGATGTGGCCCAGGGCACTAGGGGGTCTGCCGTGCTGGGCAGCCCTGCATGAATGGTGACCAGTTGGCCTATCTACCTCTCCGAATGCTAACTTGACCATTAAGGGATCCTTTGCCCCCAACACAGCTTGAGGGCAAAGCCATGAGGTCATTCTCTCTTGCTTCTCAGAGTAGCACATTGAATCTTGAATCCAGTGTGGCTTTTTCCATCATAAAACTTGGCACTAGACTTATCAAGTTGTCAAGCTGACATTAAGCTGCTTTTGTGCTCCAGAAGCAAGTCTGCCAAAAAAGCCAAGCTTTGGATATAATTCAGTTTTTAAAATCCTTTAAACCACTTTCTCTTTGCGTGGGGAAAAAGCACTAACAAGCTGGGGGCATGAAAGTAAAAAATAAAATAAATAAGATCACTAAACGAGAATGTGCAAAAGCACCGAGGACTCACCCGAGCAGCAGGGTCTGGTTCCCTGTGAGGGTAATGCAGCTTTGAGGGTTGCTGGATACTTGTGGTTTCAGTGAGTCCGGGCAGCAGGGCTCGGTTCCCTCCACTGGTCCCTCCAACGCACTGTTGTTGTTGTCGTCCAGTAGCTCAGTTGTGTCCGACTCTCTGAGACCCCACAGACAGAAGAACCACACCAGGCTTCCCTGCCCTTCATTCTCTCCCGGAGTTTGCTCAAACTCATGTCCATTGAGTCGGTGATGCTATCCAACCATCTCATCCTCTGTAGACCCCTTCTCCTGCCCTCAATCTTTCCCAGCCTCAGGGCTGTCGTGCTCTTATCAATATGGACTTGGAAATAAAGTAAACTGGAGTTCAAATTTCACCTTCATCACCTGTTCCCTATATGATCTTGAGCAAGTTACTTAACTGCTTAATCCTCAGAGGTTCGTTGGTAAAATATAGCTGGTGCTCAGTCATAACCGACTCTTTGCCACCCGATGGACTGTAGCCCACCAGGCTCTTTGGTCCATTGGATTCTCCAGGCAAGAACTCTGGAGTGGGTTGCCATTTTCTTCTCCAGGGGATCTTCCCAACACAGGGATTGAAGCCATATCTCTTGTATCTCCTGCATTGGCAGTTGGATTCTTTACTATTAGCGCCACTTGGGAAGCCCCTAAAATACAGCTCGTAATTTCTAATCTCATTGGAAGGACTGATGTTGAAGCTGAAACTCCATTACTTTGGCCACCTGATGCGAAAAGCTGACTCATTTGAAAAGACCCTGATGCTGGGAAAGATTGAAAGCAGGAGGAGAAGGGGATGACAGAGGATGAGGTGGTTGGATGGCATCACCGACTCAATGGACATTGAGTTTGAGTAAACTCCAGGAGTTGGTGATGGACAGGGAGGCCTGGCGTGCTGCAGTCCATGGGGTCTCAGAGTCGGACATGACTGAGCGACTGAACTGAACTGAATGTCTAATCTGCAGGACTATTGTGAGAATTCAATGAATTATATAGGTCAAGCACCTTGGGCAGTACCAGACAGACTGTAATTTTCAATGTTGGAAATGCCAAGCCACGGAGACACCCTAGAAATAGCTGAAGTGAGGTGAAGCACAGGGCAGAGGCTTCGTAAATGTTGGCTCCCCTTTCAGTTGTGTTTCAAAGGCATGAAGAGCTTTACCAAAACTGTGCAAAGTAAGGCACAGCTCATTGTTCTGAAATAAATGTGGAAGATGGGTACCCAGGGAGGTTTGAGCTTTTCTGGAAATTTTAGAGTAAGACAAACTGTTTCCATAAGGCCATGTTGAAGACCAAAACCAAAATGCTGGCGTTCACGCTGGCCTGCCTCTCTGAGGCCCGTGGGCCCCACCACGCACCAGGCGCCTGTACCTTCCCACCCTGCTTCTCCTGCCTGGACATGTAAACACGGCTCCTTCCTGTCATTCTCCATCTCTCCTTGGGTGCATTTGACCTGCTAGACCTGACTTCACTTCCCTGATCAGAGGTCCTCATCCCTACTCCAGAACCATTTCTGAATCTTTTGAACACGGTAATGTGTTACCATGGTTACATGGTAACTCCCTAGAGATTGCCCTTTTCACTTCTTTGGGCTTCAGATGCCTCTTGAATTCATTTGCTCATCTTTCAGTCATCCCACAAATATGAATGGAGAGTCTCTATGGACCCCACGATGTTCTGGGCACTGGGACACAGTGAAAAACGAAACAGACAAGTCCCCTGCCTGATATTTTCTCTTGCTGTTGCTGCTATTTAGTTGCTAAGTCATGTCTGACTCTTTGCAACCCCATGGACTCTAGCCCACCAGGCTCCTCTGTCCACGGGGATTCTCCAGGCAAGAATACTGGAGTGGGCTGCAATTTTCTTCTCCAGGGGATCTTCCCAAACCAGCAATTGAACCCATGTCTCCTGCTTGGCAGGTGGATTCTTTACCAGTGAGCCACCCGGGAAGCCATTTTCTAGCCTAGTGAATAATAAAACAACATTCACCATGTCAACTGCGCCACACCTTCAGCAGACAAACTCAGCCTTGCGTTGATTCCTGTAGACCACACAACAGGACTCTCCCTCAAACCCCAGGGTGGAGACTGACGTTTACACCTTTATTACCATTCACATTATGGACCACTTTGAAGAGACTCATTTTTCATAAAGGTCAGGGTTCAAGCATGCCAACATTTTACCCACTTGTGGAAAAAATTTCCAAAAGAGGGTATGGAATTTTATTTCCATGTCCTCTCACAGGGATGGCAATTGCTTCATCTTCCCTAAACAGCAATTATAAAAGTCCATTCAAGTTTGAGAGCAGGAGGAGAAGGGGACGACAGAGGATGAGGTGGTTGGATGGCATCACCGACTCAATGAACACGAGTTTGAGTAAGCTCCAGGAGTTGATGATGGATGGGGAGGCCTGGCGTGCTGCAGTCCATGGGGTCACAAAGACACAACGGAGCAACTGAACTGAACTGAAGATTCAAGATTCCACGGATGGCTACTAAGACCCTGAAATGATGTTCACTGAGAAGTTTTACCTATGACCCTGATGATCTTCCATCCTTTGCTGGGCCTAGAGAGAAGTATTTGGGATACAGAAAAGCTTCATGTGAGAAATAACAGGCTTGTGGTATGAAATTGTGGCAACTCCCACAACACAGGGCAGTCGATCTGAAACTTATTTGGTGTGTTATGTCTGCACCTTTTAAACTTTGCTGTATTTCCCTGTTGCTTCTATTGCCAAAGTTACACAGCCCCAGTCAACCCCAGACTGTCCACAATTCTTTCCCAGTCCAGCTCTTAACCAATTTGATGGACTCCTGACTGCTGGATGCCTCCAGGTAAACAAGTGACAACTTCTTCCCAGCTTAGCAACCATTTTAAACGACAGCCCCCAAGCTCAGCAGATGCTAAAAGGATGCTTTAAATGTTTTGGTGTGATTCAGTTGGAGAACTATGTGGACACCTGCAGCTGGTCCCTCCTCTGGTGGCATTCTGGGAGGATGGGCAGATGACCTGTGAGCGGTCACATTGTGATGAAATAGTGAACTCGCCAGGAATACTGCATTGCCCATAGCTGACCACACATGTTCCTGGCCTGCCAGATTGACTACAGCTATTTGTTTCTGCTTCCCTGATAGCTCAGTTGGTAAAGAATTTGCCTGCAATGCAGGAGACCCCGGTTCAACTCCTGGGTCAGGAAGATCCACTGGAGAAGGGAAAGGCTACCCACTCCAGTATTCTGGCCTGGAGAATTCCATGGACTGTATAGTCCATGGGGTCACAAAGAGTCGGACACGATTGAGTGACTTTCACGTTCACATTTGTTTCTGCAAGGCAGAGAGGTTAGGACTGTTACGTACATTTCAAGCATTTGCAAGGTAAAATCAGTCCACACAGACTAGGGGTAAACTAGACCACATAACTTGGGCTTCACTTTTCACTCCTTGGCAGACAACCAGACCCCAAACTATGAATCTGAAGGTCCACCTCAACTCGTTTTGCATCCTCTATAGCCCACTCATGCCTCAAAGCTCTGACTCCATTTCTCAGCGTCTTCCCCATCTGCCCTCCTCTCCACCCCCACTGACCTCGGGGTCACGTCTCCCTTCGCCTGGATCACTGCCACGGTCCCTTAAATGACCCCTTTCCACTCACCTCATCCTTAGTCCCTGCCTCTCCAATGTCTCTCCCACCGTGTCACCAGAGCAACCTTTCCAAAAGGCAAAGTGTGTTTTATCACTGCTCCTCTGAAAGGAGTTTGGTGACTGGTCAATCCCTACAGCATAGAGACTACATTGAATCTTTCACACGAGCCTGTGATCTCACTCCTGACCATTTATCTGACCCTCTCTCGGAAGACCAGGCCTGGAGATTCTAAACACGCCCGTGTGTCTACTCCTCCAGTCTGAACTGGCTTTCCTCCCAAACCCCATCTCTGATCTGCAAGCAGCTTACTCATCACTCGCTACCAGACAATAATCTTTAGGCCAAGGATGTAATTTTTCTCTCTCCCAGAAGTTTGCTAGGCGTGTAGTAACCACCGAATGAGTAGTATGTGTTGAAAGAGCTACTGAGTAAGAGAAGAGAATAAATCGAATGTCTCCTGGCGCTAGAGAAACGTATTAGCTAAAATATCTTCCCTCTCATTACTGCCATTGCTCGCTGTTTAGACTCAGCCGGCAACTGAATCGCAGCCATGGCCACGTGGTCTCGTCACTTTAGATCCATGTCTGACACTGGTCTGTGGAGCACGCTGCCGAAGGAACGGCTCTGACCAGGACATCTGACTGTTCAAATTCCTTGTAGAGTTGCCCACAGTCAGTTCCAAGACTTGACATTTTGTGGTCTCCAGGGTCTAGTTTCAACCCATCAATTCAAGTTTATTATTCTTCTGCAAGCTGTCTGTTGAACAACCCTTTAAAGTCAACATTTCACATGCTAGCAAGGTGATGCTCAAAGTTCTTCAAGCTAGGTTTCAGCAATATGTGAACCAAGAACTTCCAGGCAAGAATACTGGAGTGGGTACCTAGTCCCTTCTCCAAGTGATCTTCCTAAGCTAGGGACTGAACCCAAGTCTTCTGCATTGCAGGCATATCCTTTACTGCTGAGTCACCAGGGAAGCCTACAAGTCAACATAACTTTCTAATAAATATACTTTAGTCTGCTGTGTCTGTTGCTAAAAATTCCTTACCAATTCAATTGTAAACAATTTCCCTAGGTCTACCTCAAAATGCATCTCCTTCAAAAACCTTCCATGATCACTGCTGTCAAAAAGGATTCCAATCTTCTGAACTGCTGTGGCATTTTTTCTATAATTTCTTCCAGGCCCTATCAAATTGTATCTTTATTACAATTATTGGTGAATATGTTTCAACTCATATGCAGTATCATAGGCATTGAAGGCCATAACTCAACATTATCCATTGTGTCATCAACAGCAGAGTCCAACATATTCCTTGCAGGAGACTCAGAGGACAAAATTTAATTAGTTATTCAATTATCCAGCCCACCAAGAGAATAGGTCATTCTGGATAATAATATTACATTTATATATATGTCAGTGCATGAATGTACAAACCCCACCCACTATTGTTTCTGCACCTCACTATAACTCCACAAGATAAAAAAGAACCTTCAAAGTTTCAGAGAGAAGCCACAGCTCTGTCAAATCTTCAGGGTTGTTTAGCTAGTAAATGGAGGAGCTAGAACTTGAATCCAAATGCCCAAGCATTCTATTCCACTGGCTTTTCCCCACTGTTCGTACCCTGTACAAAAGCTTGCCACCACCCCAAGGTGCACTCCTCGTCCACATGGATACGGTTAAAGCAGCACTCCCTGCCTCAATCCCAATCTCCTTTCCTTCCCGCCAGGCTTTCTCCAGGGCTTGATGTGCTTTGAAGCAGAAAACAATGCCAACGCCACTATTCCCAGCTTTTCCCCAGCCATCCTCTGCCTGGATCATTGTCCTTCTGATCCAGGCTTATGCCTCACCTGATGTTTAAGTCACCCCTTTCGAAGAACTGTTGTGCTAGGCAGAACGATACCATGGGAACCCACTCCGAACCCCAGGGGTGGCAGAAAGACCACTCTAAGTCAGACACGACTGAGCGACTTCACTTTCACTTTCATGCACTGGAGAAGGAAATGGCAACCCACTCCAGTGCTCTTGCCTGGAGAATCCCAGGGACGGGAGAGCCTGCTGGACTGCCGTCTACGGGGTCACACAGAGTCGGACACAACTGAAGTGACTTAGCAGCAGCAGCAGCAGCAAGCCGAAGATATCTGAGATTCAACTTGTGCATTCAAGCTGTCTCAGAGCCTTCCTTATCTAACTAAAAGCATCAACTTCTGAAAAATGAAGCTGCCATAAATCTCCTCTTAGGGGATGGATCTACTCCCGGGAAAGTGATGGAGAGGAAACTTACCACAAATCCCCTCTCCAGAGGAGCTCCACGGCCACGAAGGAGACAAAAATACCCCTCGCACCTGCATAAACAAACATTATCACAAGTATTTGTATCATCCATTTGCTCTCCTAAAACTCATTTGTCTTTCCCAAAGAAACCTATAGAAGTCTCATTTCCTCTATTTCCCCGACTAAGTTAGAAATATAAGCTTCTCACCTTAATCATTTAAATGGCGAGCTACTTCTTTTTTTAACTCCTATATACACAGGAATAAATCCTTTTTTTCTCCTGTTAATCTGTTTTTTGTCAGTTTAATTTCTCAGGCCCCCAGCTGCGGAACCAAAGGAGCATGAAAACTGGATCCATGAGCCAAGTGGAATTTAAGCTAAATTCTCAAGCTAGAAAGGAACACAGGGTAGGAATGAAGCTCATGAGCTCTGAAATCAGACTGCCAGGTTCAAACCTTGGCCAGCTGCACTGCCTGGACATTTAACACAATTTCTGTGTGCTTCAGTTTCCTAAACTACACAAGATGGATGGCAATAGTCTCTCCCTAATGGGCTCACTTTGAGCTTAAATGAACTCATCAATGCAGGGTCCAACACAGTGTCTGGCATGTAAGTACTGAGAAGTTTAGCTAAAGTAACAGGATCAGTCCAGTTCAGTCACTCAGTTTTGTCTGACTCTTTGCGACCGCATGACTGCAGCACACCAGGCCTCCCTGTCCATCACCAATTCCCAGAGTTTACTCAAACTCATGTCTGTTGAGTCAGTGATGCCATCCAACCATCTCATCCTCTGTCATCCCCTTCTCCTCCTGCCTTCAATCTTTCCCAGCATCAGGGTCTTTTCAAATGAGTCAGTTCTTCACATCAGGTGGCCAAAGTATTGGAGTTTCAGCTTCAGCATCAGTCCTTCCAATGAATATTCAGGACTGATCTCCTTTAGGATGGACTGGTTGGATCTCCTTGCAGTCCAAGGGACCCTCAACAGTCTTCTCCAACACCACAATTCAAAAGCATCAGTTCTTTGGTACAACTCTCACATCCATACACGACTCCTGGAAAAACCATAGCTTTGACTAGAAGGACCTTTGTCAGCAAAGTAATGTCTCTGCTTTTTAATATGCTGTCTAGGTTGGTCATAACTTTTCTTCCAAGGGGTAAGCCTCTTTGAATTTCATGGCTGCAGTCACCATCTGCAGTGATTTTGGAGCCCAAAAAAGTAAAGTCTGTCTCTGTTTCCACTGTTTCCTCATCTATTTCCCATAAAGTGATGGGACCGGATGCCATGATCTTAGTTTTCTGAATGTTAAGCTTTAAGCCAACTTTTTCACTCTCCTCTTTCTCTTTCATCAAGAGGCTTTTGAGTTCCTCTTCACTTTCTGCCATAAGGGTGGTGTCATCTGCATATCTGAGGTTATTGATATTTCTCCCAGCAATCTTGATTCCAGCTCGTGCTTCCTCCAGCCCAGTGTTTCTCATGATGTACTCTGCATATAAGTTAAATAAGCAGGGTGACAGTATACAGCTTTGATGTACCCCTTTTCCTATTTGGAACCAGCAACAGTAACAGGATGCTGACTGATAATTTTTGTGAGTCCCCAAAGTTGGTAACAAAGACCCCAGGCTATCAATAAAGAGGTTCCATGAGTCCCACATTCTAAAGAAAGCTGGCAATACCTGGGGTCCCTTAGTTTACAAAGCCTGAACTGCCCTTCCACCACTACTCACTATTACAAATCTTACCCCTTCCCGATCCATGAAGGAGGGAGGGGAGAGTACAGAGGCACTGGGGCCGTGGGTCCTGCCAGGGCATGTAGGGTCTGTGAATGGAGGTTGCTTCTCCATGATCAAGAAAAGGATTGGTAGAGTCTATCAGAGCGATTCTATTGCAGAACCCATTTCCTGCAGCTATCATAGTTATCAGAACTTCACCTATGACTTTGGATGAGAGATTATATTCTTGACCATGGAGGCTTGTGCCTGTCTGAAGATGTGAAGTTTGCCAGCAGAGCCCGCTTCATCAGGGCGAGAAGGGACTGAGATGCAGGGTGCATATGGAGGAAAGGGTGGACACACCTCCCCCTAGGCTCCTGCAGCAAACATCTGGACAGCTCTTCATGTAAAAAAAGCACTGATAAAGGGCTGGAGCCCCGTGGGGGCCATTCTAGAGGCCACCCACAGAGAAGCTACCTCCCTAGAAAGGGGCCTGGGCCTAGCTCGGGGGCCTCAGGAAACACAGCTGCCCTCTCTGGGGGAACCTCAGTGTTGGAGAGGACTGACCACTAAACTCAGCACCAGAAGGAGACAGAAGCCCACAGTGCCTGGAGACACCCGGGTCAGCTCCCCACCACACATGCAGCTGGTGAGATACACCTGCCTGTATCTTCTCCCCCCAGACTCCCATGACTCTCCAACCCAAACAAGTTAATCCCAAAAATGAGTGAGTGAAAAGAGGGCATCTACATGAAGGCCATTCCCACCCACACCAACATGCTGGACGTAGAAGATCCCTAGACCTCGGGCAATGGGTCAAACCTCTGCCAGGATGAGAGAGGGCAGGGTGTTGCAGATCAGCTTCAAAGACTGAAGTTTAGACTGATCTCAGCCTTTAACATCTAAAAATGGCAGGACTTCCCTGGCAGTCCAGTGGTTAAGACTTTGCCTTCCAATGCACAGGGTCTTGGTTCCATCTCTGGTTGAGGAGTTAAGACTCCCCATGCCTCCCAGCCAAAACCCCAAAACATAAAACAGAAGCAATATTGTAATAAATTAAAAGACTTTAAAAAATGGTCCACATCAAAAAAAAAAACAAAACCAACCTTAAAAACCTGCTCTAAAAATGGCCAGGAAATTACAGAACCTGTCAGCGGGATTAGAGAAGAGAGGTTCTTGTCATAGCATAGGTGAAGGTTCATAGGAAAAACAAAGAAGTCTCAGGCTTCGCTCCAATAAGTGCTTCCCCAGTGGCACTACTGGTGAAGAACCCACCTGCCAATCCAGGAGACAATAAAAGACTTGGGGCTGATCCCTGGGTCCAGAAGATCCCCAGAGTAGGACATGGCAACCCACTCCAGTATTCTTGCCTGGAGAATCCTAGGGACAGAGGAACCTAGTGGGCTACACAGTTCATAGAGTCGCAAAGAGTTGGACAGGACTTAAGCGACTTAGCACGCATATGCTTCAACAGAGCAATTACATTATCATCAGTATAAACTGCAGACCAGAGATACAAAAGCTGCTGGAACCCAAGGCTGCACAAGAGACCAGAAAGGGAAGATGGCGCCTAGTGTGAGTGAGTAAGAGTGTATGAGTGTGTGTGTCTGTGTGTCCACGTGTGTAGAGCAAAGGCAAGAACTAACCCAAGAAAAACAAAGAAATTACCAAGAATAGCGCCTGGGACCTGATGGTTTTAATTAGCCAGCACCAGTGAGGGACGTAGCAGGTTGTCTGAGTTTAAAGGCACAATATCAGGGCGGATACCTAGAATCACTAAGGGCTTTGTTGGGGTTTCACGTAAATGGGGATAATCTGAAAAGTATTTTTGCCTTCCAGCAGCTTCCTGCTTCTCTGGTCACCTCTGCTTTTCATGAGAAACATGCTCAACCACACCTTCCTTCCTTCCTGTCCCTTTAAAGGAGGTGGGATGGTCATGGGGGAGGGGAGATGGACCCATTCATCCCTATATCACTCCGTGAGTGCAAGCCAAAGCAGTCCTTCCCAGAAGCCTCCACCACCCCCAGGAGGGCGAGACTGGGCCGAATTTGCCTGCCCTGCAATTTCCACTCTTTGCAAAGCCAACTCTGTAATTGCCCCTAATCAGCCCCAGAAAGAGATGAGGTTTCCAGAGAGAAGGAAAAATACTGTGAGGATTTTCAAGAAACTAGAATGTTACTCTCACACCCCCACCCCCAAGGCAGCTCCTCTCGTGGAGAATGATCTGCTGGGTGTGATCTGGGAGGGGGTCCAGACCCAGGCAAGCAATGCTGATGCAGTGCCTGAGAGGGGTCTCCACCCTGCAGGGAGAGAGAAGGCTGGGGGTGATTACAGCAGCTGCAGCCTTGACTGGGAAATCACCACACTTCCCTAGAGAGCCAGCCTTGGAGGCCACAGGGAGGAATGCAGAGCTGAACACAGACTGCCTCAGGCTGCCCCGGAGAAAACTGCCCTACAACAGCCAGTAAGACTTTAGGGAGGGGGAAAGTGAGTTGTTTCAGAGGAATTCTAGAGACCCACCAAAAGGTCTGCAATGCACTGGGACACGCAGTAAGGTGATGCAATGTAAATTCAACTAGAGAGCAGTTATTTGGCACAACCCTGGAGGCATCAGCCCCAGGGTGGTCGGAGGGCCACCTTTCTTCCCCAGACTACACTCCATCGGGGAGGACTCTGCCTCTAAAATATTCTCTCAACTCACTGCTTCTCTTCCCATCACCTCTTCAGTACATAATTTTAAGAACTTCTATATAGCTTCCAATAAAAACAATACTGCTGCTACTGCTACTGCTGCTGCTAAGTCACTTCAGTCGTGTCCGACTCTGTGCGACCCCATAGACGGAAGCCCACCAGGCTCCCCCATCCCTGGGATTCTCCAGGCAAGAACACTGGAGTGGGTTGCCATTTCCTTCTCCAATGTGTGAAAGTGAAAAGTGAAAGTGAAGTCGCTCAGTCGTGTCTGACCCTTAGCGACCCCACAGACTGCAGCCAACCAGGCTCCTCCATCCATGGGATTTTCTAGGCAATAGTACTGGAGTGGCTTGCCATTGCCTTCTCTGAAAAACAATACTTACACACAAAAAATGAGTAACCTCCAAGGTAGTCACCCTGAGAGAGACTGACTTAACATTTGGGTATGTCTGCTTCCAGACTTTTATGTGAGATTAGTTATGAATAAATATATCCATATATAATTTAATAGAATTAAAATAGAACTTGTCAATAGCGTCAAGGTTAAGAAATCCTTGACTAGGGACCCCAAGTGAAAGTGAAAATGAAAGTGGCTCAGTTGTGTTCAATTCTTTGCGACCCTATGGCCTATACCCTATGGTCCACGGAATTCTCCAGGCCAGAATACCGGAGTGGGTAGCCTTTCCCTTCTCCGGGGAATCTTCCCAACCCAGGGATCAAACCCAGGTTGCAGGCAGATTCTTTACAAGCTGAGCCACCAGGGAAGCCCAAGAATACTGGAGTGGGTAGCCTATCCCTTCTCCAGGGGATCTTCCTGACCCAAGAATCAACCCGGGGCCTCCTGCATTGCAGGTGGATTCTTTACCAACTGAGCTCACATACATTAAAGACCTCTAAGTTAAAAGTGACAAATGGCTGTCCCCAGTGAAATAGACCATCTTGAGGGTCTATAACATCGATCACAGAAGTGACCAGATAGGATATATTTATGAGATAAGGAAACTACATTCTCCTTTTCCCTAGTCCACATTGCAAACTCTAGAATCAGCCCCTCAGGTATAATCGTATCTCTTGCTGTGTCTCAGTTGTAACAGACGAGACCTACCTACCTACAGACCTACCTACCTACATCGGAGAGTTCTTATAAAGAAGAAATGAAACAATACGGGAAGGCTCTGATAACAGGAAATAGTACACATGGGATGAATCAATATAAATGTGAGTTACTACTGTTGCTATTATCATTATCATCATTATTGATTATGATATTCTTTTTTATACCATATTCACATTTTTTTTCCTGTGCCTCAGAGGCAGTTTACAAGAATGAACACTGCTCTGCTCTCCAATGAAAGCAATAGCATCAAAACCTAAGACGGCGTCTGGTTTGATACCATTCTCAGCGAACACCCTGACCTTGCCAGCATCTTCCTGCAAGAGGTTAATGCACAGGATGGCTGGGGGCCGGCTCAAATACCGGGAGGGGCGAGGGAAGGTTGTGGAGGTTTCAGCCGAGCCAGCATCACAGCTGTCTTCAATTACCACAA
Organism: Moschus berezovskii; assembly: GCF_049115385.1. Lineage (NCBI taxonomy): Eukaryota > Metazoa > Chordata > Mammalia > Artiodactyla > Moschidae > Moschus > Moschus berezovskii. Next base: position 10,389,605 of record NC_142468.1, read on the forward strand.
ACAGCTGTTGGCAGCTCGACTCATTAAAAATACAATCCAATCACCTTGGCAATCTGATTCTCTTGCTGGAAACTCAGCAGACAGGAAGATCCTGCGCTCCCAATTCCTGTGGTCAAGTCAGGGAAGGTTCCTCTCCCTGGGGAGGAAAAGCCTCCCCAAGCACAGGCTCCATATGGTGAATCTCCATGGGGATCACAGCAGTGGTTCTCAACCCGGGTAGGTTTTACTCCCCACCAGCTATTTGGCAATGACTCATATCTGTGGTGTCACAACCAAAAGAGGTCTGCACTTGACCCAGAGGATTGGTCCAGGGATACATCAAACATCTACACAGGAGAGCCCCCCAAGCAAAAAAATTATCCAACCCCAAACATCAATAGTGCCAAGGTTAAGAAATCCTTGACTAGAGACCCCAAACACACACCTTAAAGACCATTTTTTTTTTTTTTGGTACAGAAATGCACCTTTTTAGTTCACATATGATAATATACATGTTTCAATGCCATTCTCCCAAATCATGCCACCCTCGCCCTCTCCCACAAGTTAAAAGTGAGACACGGCTGTCCCCAGTGAAATAGACCATCTTGAGGATCTATAACATCCATCACAGAAGTGAGCAAATAAGATCTATTTATGAGATGAGGAAACTACATTCTCCTTTTCTCTAGGATAGGTGGAGGGGAAAGGGGAGTCAGAGGATATATACTTTCCTAAGTAAAGGGCTGCCATCCACAAACCACCCAACTTCTCACCATGGGAAGGACAGTGGCTTCTGGGATCTTTTCTATTCAAAAATCTAAAACGCCATCTCAGGATATAAAATACTTTCACCTTGCGATGCTTAATTTTATAAAGCCAATTGAACCAGTCACGGGATTCTGATGCATTTAATTAATTGGTATTTCTAGGTATATCTGGGAGGGTATTTCTGGCTGAGATTAACATTTGAATCAGTAGACTAAGCAAAGCAGGTTGCCCCCCCCAGTGTGGGTGCGTGCTTGCTCAGTCGCTCAGTCGTGTCCGACTCCTTGCAATCCCCTGGACTGTAGCCCACCAGGCTCCTCTGTCTTTGGAATTCTTCAGGCAGGAACACTGGAGTGAGCGGCCATTTCCTTCTCCAGGGGATCTTCCCCAACCCAGGGATTGAACTTTGGTCACCTGTGTCTCTTGCATGGGCAGTAAATGCAATGATAGTAAAAATTCCTACTGTGCCACCTGGGAAGACCACCCCTGGTATGGATGGGCCTCATTCAACCTGGCAAAGGCCTCAACAGAACAAGACAGTGGAATAAGAGAGAAATCTCTCTGTCTCTCTGCCTGACTGTCTTCGACCTGGGACACTGGTCTTTCCCTGCCTTCAGGTTCAGACTCAGACTAGAACTTACACCATCAGCTCTCCTAGGTCTCCAGTTTGCTGCCTACAGATCTTAGGACTTCTCAGCCCCCGTAAACAATGAGGCAGTTTCTTATAATAAATCTGTTTCTGTGGAAACCCAGACTAATAGACTCCTCAAGCTAGATGGATGCTTTGTTCTCATTGTTTACAGCTCAGCTCAAACAACCTCCTTGGCCAGCCTTTCCCTGAGTCCCTAACCTCAGATCTGTCTTATCCTCTGTCTCACTTCCACTTCCCCTCCAGTTTCTTTCTCCAATTGTAATGCAAGCAGGGAGTTTGACTCTCTTGGTCAGTATTATATCCCCACAACTTAGCACAATGCCTCATCTACAGTAAACAGTTGATAAACATTTGCTGAATAAATGCTGATGGAATATCTGGATAGGACATAGATACAATAAGCCTAGTGCATAAGCTCTTGTGGTGATTAAGCTATGAATTTATTCATTTATTTAACTTTCACTGTGCTAACAGTGCTCAATTGAAGGAATTTCCTGTGTACTGAGAACTACCATTTGCCAAGTGTTTTAATCTCACTGCAGATCTCTGAGATAGATACTATTAGACCCATTTCACAGATGAGGAAACTGAGGCTCAAGAAGGTTAAGGCAGCTCCATGCATCATCAAGCTGGGAAGGAATAGACAGGGAATTCAAATCTAGCTTTGACTTGAGAATTCTCTGCTCTTATTACTACACATTGTACAAACATCTAGAAAGTAGAAAGTATACGGTCCCTGTTCCCAAGAAACTCAGAAATACATTAATAAAACCAATGGAACATATTTCCAAAATAGGTTATGGTGTTCTCATAGCATGTGTTCTATGGTGTCATCTCAACAGTTTCGAAATTCTGAGAGGACACAGCAGAGCAGAGAAAGGGGTGACGAAGATGTGCCCGGGGCAGCCAGGGGAGGGCGTGCACACTGAAGTCAGCTTGACAGGAGCTTAAATCCCAGCTCCACCATTCACCCGTGTGAACCAGTCAAGCTATCAATTTTATTGACTCTGTACCACCAATTCCCAGGTGGCGCAGTGGTCAAGAATCCGTCTGCCAATGCAGGAGTCGCAAGAGATGCAGGTTCATTCCCTGGGTTGGGAAGATCCCCTGGAGAAGGAAATGGCAACCCACTGCAGAATTCTTGCCTGGGAAATCCCAAGGACAGAAGGAGTCTGGTGGGCTACAGTCCATGGGGTTGCAAAGAATTGGACATGACTGAGCACAGACACACACATACACACACACACTATGTACTGTACAGCTAATAAAGGAACTACCGACTAAACACAACGCAGAGGGTGTGGCTTATAAGAGGCCTCCTTAATTTAGAAATATTTAAATATAAGAAACCATGCAGAGACTTTCCTGGTGGTCCAGTGGCTAAGACACCGTGCTCCCAAGGCAGGGGGCCTGGGTTCAAACCCTGGTCAAGGAACTAGATCCCACATGCTGCAATGAGGATCAAAGATCTCGCGTGCTACAGCAGAGACCTGGCACAGCCAAATAAGTAAGCTGAAAAAAAAAGAAAAGAAAACTACACATACTAGAATCGTGAAACACTTTGCTTCATCTCTCTTGGACTCAGGTTTCTCTATAGCATGGGGATGATAACCCTCAGCCATGGGGTTCGCTCACAGATAAGCCCACCCTGACATGAAGCACAGGAAGACTGCAGCCTGCTTCTCCTCCACCCCCGGCTCCATCGTGACCAGCTTGGGACCTCACACACCTGCAAGGGGCCACCCCAGTCCAAGTCCCGTCTGCACATGCTCCCCCACTGCAATCAGCTGCACCGCATCCACCCCCTCGGATCGTGAGCACAGTGCTTATCTCAGAAGACACCAGAGAAAGAGGCCCAGGCCGACTCTGGAAGTAGACTCAGGAATATCCAAGAAGGGAGGTCCAGGACCCCAGTTATCCAGGGTCGGGGCAGGCTCGGGATGAGCAGGCATGCTCAGCCTGAGGACCCTCAATCCATGGGGAGGGAGACAACCCAGGGAGAGCAAGCTGTGGAGCCTCCTTGCCAGGTGCCCAGGGTGGACAGGTCATGATGATCAAATATAATAATAGAAGCGACACACCAAGTTCCAGGAGTGGTATGTAGAGATGCTACAAATGACTGTTTTCACGCTCTAGTAGAGAAAAGAAATAAACAGAATAATGGATACAGCATGCATACGTACTGAGTCACTTCAGTCATTTTCAACACTTTGCCATCCCCTGGACTCTATAGCCCACCAGGCTCCTCTATCCACAGGATTCTCTAGGCACGAATACTGGAATGGGTTGCCATGCTCTCCTCCAGGGGATCTTCCTGACCCAGGGATCAAATGTGTGTCTCTTCTGTCTCCTGCACTGGCAAGGGGTTCTCTACCACCTGGGAAGACATATGCATACAGCAGCAGTTACTAGGCACCTACTGTTGGCAAGACAGCGAGTTACACCCTCTCCATTCACTTCTCATTTAATTAGGAGAATTGAAGATGTGTCTCAAAAGGAAACTGCAATGCAATGAAGGAGATCTGGGTGATTGGAGGTGGGGAGGCCCGAGATGACAGGCCAAGATGTCGTGTTCACATGGGAGTCACCACTGAGCCGTCAGCATGGGACTCAGATTAGGAGGATCATTCTGACCAAAGGCTTCAAGGGCAGTAGAGAAAGGGGACTCAGAGAACTCAAGTGAGAGACGATTACAAAATGAAAGTACAGGATGAAGGCCCCAGTCGTGGCAGGAACGGAAAGCAAGCAATGGCAGGGAGAGAGAGTTTATAAACTTTCAGGGTATGGAAAACAGACAAGGAAAAGTAAATAGTCAAGAATGACATTTTTCAGGGGACTGGGAACATGATGGTGCCACTGGGAGAAATCTGGAAATCGTAAGGCTATCTGGCGTTCGAGGGAAGAGGTGCGTTCAGGTAGCTTAAAAATGATGATTCCACACATGGGCATTATAGTGTTAGTCGCTCAGTCATGTCCAACTCTTTGGGACCCCATGGGAAAGAATCCATGGGACTCTCCAGGCAAGAATACGGGAGTGGGCTGCCATTCCATTCTCCAAGAGGATCTTCCAGATCCAGGAATTGAACCCGGAGAGTCTCCTGCATTGCAGGCAGATTCTTTACGTCTGAGCTACAGAGAGTCCCTGTGTGCGTTAGCATATTTTTCTCTTTCTGACTTCCTTCACTCTGACAGTCCTCTAAGTCTACCTATATCACTGCAATGACCCAGTTTCATTCCTTGTAATGGCGGGGTAACGTTCCATTGTGAATATGGGCCACACCTTCTTTGTCCATTCATCTGTCGATGGAGATGTAGGCTGCTTCCGCGTCTTTGATGTTGTAAACAGTAAAGTGATAGCCAGGGGGAACCTTCCATATGACACAGGTAGGTCAGCTTGGTGCTCTGTGGCGAACTAGAGAGGCAGCAGCGGGCAGTGGGGAAGGGAGGGAGGGAGGTGCAAAAGGGAGGAGCAATATGTATATAAACAGCTGATTCACTTCATTATACCGCAGAAACTAACATGTTATTGTAAAGCAACTATACCCTGATAAAAAATAAACAAATAAGAAAACGACGATTCCATTACCTAGGTGTTTTAGAGCATCTAGTGTGTACTCAGGCCTGTTTATACTTCTCTGTCTCTGCCTCTAGTATCTGTCAGATACTGTCCCCATTGGTGGCACCACAGACTTCCCTCAATGGAGTGAGACCATCATTTTAGTCTCATACTATCCAACAAGGCATTATTTTTCAGTCTGTCAGGGCACTCAGCAGTTACTCTATGGCCATGAAACTAGTTTTGTTATAGTCTAAAATCTAAACTAGGATTTAGGATCCCTACTAATGAAACAGACATTATATAAGCTTGTCTCCACCCTGCCCTTGTACTCACACTTGGAAACTGGATAGTCCAATAGCTGTAGTGTCATAGGTCATACTCCGTGAGGCGTCTAAGAGGGACTAGAAAATAAAGTTAATACAACAGTGCCATCTAGCGATGATAAGAATCTCAAAAGGGTGTGCTGCTGCTGCTGCTGCCAAGTCGCTTCAGTCGTGTTCGACTCTGTGTGACCCCATAGACAGCAGCCCACCAGGCTCCTCTGTCCCTGGGATCCTCCAGGCAAGAACACTGGAGTGGGTTGCCATTTCCTTCTCCAATGCATGAAAGTGAAAAGTGAAAGTGAAGTCGCTCAGTCATGTCTGACTTGTAGCGACCCCATGGACTGCAGCCTACCAGTCTCCTCCACCCATGGGATTTTCCAGGCAAGTGTACTGGAGTGGGTTGCCATTGCCTTCTCCGTCAAAAGGGTATGGATCTATCTTAAATTTAAGATTCATATATTTTACCCAGGTAGATCCAGTGCAGAAGAGGGATGGTATTAAATGAAGTTGCATCGTGTCATCAGCAGCCCTCAGGACATCCCTCCACGTGGTCTGATATTTCCAAATTTAGGGGGAATCTTAATGTAGGTTGTGCAAACAGAATCAAGAAATTAGCAGGAATCGATGGTTTCCACTAGAGTCAAATGTTAAATAACTAGAACCTAACACCAATTAGTGATAAGATCTACAATAGATTCCCACTTCCTGATGCTGTGTTCATTCAGCACCCTCTCTGACCCCTCAGACAGATGGAAACTCAGACATCAACCTCGGACACACACGCAGCTCTGCACTTAGTGTTCAGGTGACTGAGGGCGAAGGAAAACCTCTCTGATGTTCCGTCTCTTCATCTTCAAAATGGCAATGATGATATAACAATACCCACTGCTGGGGAGTACTGTGAGCCCTGCATGTGGAACTTTAGGAAAAGTCTGTAACAAAATCATTTAGCACACTCCAAGGTGACTCTTTCTTCATGTCTGCTCCTTCTGCTTATCAGCTCATTTACCAAACGAAAATGAGACACCCAAGTATTCATTTATCCGAAAAGCCGACATGCGAGCTTTTACTCGACGAATACTGAGGCCCTCTTCTGTGCTGAGCACCGTTCTAGGCTCAGAGTTTTACAAGCAAGGTTCCTTCCTTGTGGAACTAACCTATCAAATGAGAGGATCCGGGAAGAAAATAACACAGCGTCAGAGCATGATGAGAGACTGCAGTCTGCTTTACACGGCGGGGAAGGATAGAGCCTCTGAGAACAGAGTCTGACTGAGCTGATGAGAGGAGAGGGAGAGACAGACAGACAGAAGCGGAAATGAACGCATAGTTTCTGTGCTCTCCTAGAAGACGAGGCAACGGTGGCCAGGTTGCCATCTAATCAAGACACATGGAAAACGGGTGGCAGGGAGCTCTAACTGAAGGCGGTGTTCAGCCCCCCAAGCAAGTCGCCTCTTCCCTCGCTGGGGGCCCCGACACCATCCTCCCCAGCGACCTCTTGGTCACCTATCCAGAAATGCAGTTCCATCTCAGGACAGCCTCTGAGTGAACCGTGGGCCAGCTGAACGACAGAAAAATCAGCAAAACTCAGGCTGCCCCTCCAGCTTGCTTCCTCCCCCTCTCCTGCTTCCTTCCGGGATCGTGAAGGCCTGTCCTCGGGTAGTGTTCGTCCGAGGCAGCAGCATTCTTGGTGATCTAATTGACCTGAGTTGGAAGATATTGCCGTCCAAGGGGGCCCATGTCCACTTCTGACAGGCTCAACACATCACACAGCCAAATCACAGCTGCCTGCAGAGAAGATCTGCCTGCCTAAGTCGGTGCTTTCCAAAAATTTTAATTGTTCTCAAAAAAAAAAAAAATGTTAAGCTCTGTAATTCCACACTTTGGCCGGAAGACACACATTTAAACAGGTTTCTTTTGGAAGGGTTTCTATGTCCTCAATATCTTAATATGAATTGTGAATTTCTGATACCAGAACATGCTATATTTCACAAAATCATTTGGCAGCAAAACCTCTCACTACACAGATTTTCTCTTGGAAATACACTTCGAGAAAGGCGACTCTCATGTAGGTCTGAGGCCGACGCTTATGGCAGACTTTGCTGGAATTGTCAAGAGGCTTCATGAAGCTTCTCTGAACCCATCAGAGCTCCCTTCCTCTCACTTCCATACGCCGCTGACCAACCCTCCCATCTTCTCACACGACTCCCAGCCACTGTTTCTGTCACAGCCTCTCTCACATTTTGGGGCCCTTAATTGATTTTATGCTGGTCTCTCTGTACTTTACTGTAGGCCCCTTTCAGTCAGGAACCTGGCTTAATGTACAAGCTTCCCAGGAAACTCACGGAAATCCTGGTGTTGCACAATGCCTGGCACATAGCACATGTCCCCTGCAGGCAGGGAGGGAGAGAGGCTGGAGGAAGACTGCAGTGTGGACCCTGAGTAGAAAGATCCTTGCCCCAGTTCCAGTGCAGAGAAGCAAAAGACGAAGGTTCAATCCCCGGGTCAGGAAGATCCCTTGGAGTAGGAAATGGCAACCTGTTCCAGTATTCTTGCCTGGAAAATTCCATGGACAGAGGAGCCTGGTGGGCTACAGTAAATGGGGTCACAAAGAGTCAGACACAACTGAGCAAATCAGTGCCCTCACACACACACCCACAGTCCCAGTTCCATAGTTGCCCTTTGGGTCTATCACAACTCTCTGAGCCTCATTTCCTCCTGAACCCAAACAAGGCTGAAAGCATTTGCCCTGGCTTCTTCCTGGGACTGATGGAGAACCCTAATGAGATGAAGACAAACTCAACTTGAAAGTGGAAAGCCCTAGGCCAACATAACAGAGCATCATCCCTAGTATCTGGCCGACACACCCTTTATGTCTTCTCCAAATGGGCAAGGCTACCATGCCCACAGTGAGAAGGCCTGTTCTACCCTGAACGGACTTTTAACTCGAAAGATCATCCCAGTCTCCAAAATAATGCCTCTTCCTAAATTGTACTACTTGACATTTCTGTAACATAAGGCAGAGGTTTCCATCCACATTCAATATAGATATAATTTAAAATACTTTAAGAGTACACATTATTGGTTCCCTTCCTGAAAGGAATTTCAAAAAGGAAGAATTCTGAGTCTTGAATGGAGAAGGAACTGGCAACCCACTCCGGTATTCTTGCCTGGAGAATCCCATGGACAGAAGAGCCTGGCGAGCCCCAGTCCATGGGGTCACAAAGAGTCGGACGTGATTGATTTACTGACACTCGGGCCTTGAAAATGAAGTTAAAAGAACCCTATGCATATTTTTTAAAACAAAACTAAGTTGGGAGCCACAAAGGAAAATGCCACCTTCTTCAGAATTTTATTTAGGGAAAAATCAGATTAAACTACGCTTTACTGAATACCTACTGAACAGAAAATACACCTAAAAGCCTAAAACAAACTATAAATATATGCATACTATCATATTGGAAAACCAGATACCAGATCTAAGCCTGAACTCAACTTAAAAAATAAAATTAAAAATAAATAATAAATTTATATTAAAAAAAGAAAAAACTAATAATGGAGGGATTTTTGTATGGGACCAGGAATAGGGTACCCACTTGGCAAAGCCACTCTAGAATTGAGGCTGTGGCTTGTTATCTGATTATCTAAATGCAAGTCACTTTTGTCATTGTTTTTATTGTTCATAAATTCTACCCAGTTTGGATGAGGCCATCAGCAGGTTAATGTGAATTCGGGTTTTGAAAGAGAGAACAAGACAGCAGTCAGCATCAAGGGCCTGGATTTCTCCCAATTACCGCCCCCAATTATTTCCACACCTATTGCTGCCATGTTTAATCTCCTTCTCCGGGACTACCCATCAGTTCACACGGGGGAAGAATGCTAGCTAATGCTGCTCAACAGAGAGTGTACGTCCAATTTAAATAATTAGAAGCCTATTTCATTTCTTCTCTCCCTCTTATAAATGCACCTGAAAGGAATGTGCATGCCGAGCTCCAAGTCTTTAACTCGTTGGGGATGACGTATTGAGTTTCCTTAAATCCCCTTTTCTTACCAGCCCTGCTCTGTCTGGAGATAATTTAGAGCTATTGGATGATAATCAATAAGCAAGGGTCATCTCTATTGCCAGACTTAAAGGTCTCCGACCTAGCAAATCATCAATTACTGCTGCCTGTATTAGCCTTCCCGTTAGCCGTGTGACCCAAACGGGTCCTCTTATTCTTCAAATAGACAAGGACAGGCGCTGCAGAGCAGTTTTCTGCTGATGACATGAGGCTGCAGTGTGCTTGGGTTGGGGCCTGTCTCCAGCTTCTCTGCAGAGGACTTCACTCCTCTCCTCAAGTAGTGAGAAATCTCTTTCCATTTGGCAAAGGCCTGAGGCATCCTTTTCTGACTTGAGTTCGGGCCATTCACATGCATCCCTTTCTTTGATTGCAGGCCTGTGAGTGCCAAGCTTTGTCAGGTCCTCGAGACCCGAATGTATGGCAGGCAAGTCTCTGATTGGAGGATATTCATTGTTTTTATTGGAGGCTAATTATTTTACAATATTATATTGGTTGGTTTTGCCATACATTGACATGAATCTGCCCCAAGTGTACATGAGTTCCCCTTCCTGAACCCCCCTCCCACTTCCCTCCTCCCCTTATCTTCCCTCTGGGTCATCCCCGCATACCAGCCCCGAGCATTCTGTAACATGCATCAACCCTGAACTGGTAATTCATTTCACATATGATAATATACATGTTTCAATGCCATTCTCCCAAATCATCCCACCCTCACTCTCTCCCACAGAGTCCCAAAGACTGTTCTATACATCTGTGTCTCTTTTGCTGTCTCGTATACAGGGTTATCATTTCCATCTTTCTAAATTCCATATATATGCGTTAGTATACTGTATTGGTGTTTTTCTTTCTGGCTTACTTCACTCTGTGTAATAGGCTCCAGTTTCATCCACCTCATTAGAACTGATTCAAATGCATTCTTTTTAATGGCTGAGTAATACTCCATTGTGTATATGTACCAAAGATTTCTTATCCATTCATCTGCAGATGGACATCTAGGTTGCTTCCATGTCCTGGCTATTATAAACAATGCTGCGATGAACATTGGAGTACACGTGTCTCTTTCAATTCTGGTTTCCTCAGTGTGTATGCCCAGGAGTGTGATTGCTGGATCATATGGCAGTTCTATTTCCAGTTTTTTAAGGAATCTCCACACTGTTCTCCATAGTGGCTGTACTAGTTTGCATTCCCACCAACAGTGTAAGAGGGTTATTTGTAACAAGTGCTTTGAACTGCACTTGGAGTCCTGATTCCTCTGTTCCAGGAATCTTCATTTCTAACAAACTACCCGGGTAATTCTTTTGCCCATGGAGGTTTGAGAACCTCTAATCTGGAAGGGATATAACAAGCAAATAACTTGGGATATAACAAGTTGACTTAGGCTATTAAGGAAGAACGAAATAGAGGCTGAACAAAACCACTAGCAACTTGCTGCAGAACGGGAGAGAAGAGAAGGGATCAGAAATTCACCGAATGTCCTTTAAGCTGCCCGTGAAGGTGACAAGAAGGTGATGGCTGAGAACAGAAGGGATGGCATTCCAGGCGAAAGGAACAGCCTGGGCAAAAGCTCATGGAAATAAGAGGACAGAGTTTATTTGTGAATCTGGAAATAACCCAGTGAATTAGGATGTGAGGTGTACAATAAATTGGTGGGAATTAATACTGACAAGGAAGTAGGAGTCCATCACAAAGAACTTGAATACAGTCCTTCAGAGAGAGAGGGGAAGGATCTGCTCTAAAAATTAAGAGCAAATTTAAATAATCACAAATCACAGAGGATTAGAAAGAACAAAATGAAGGCTGAAATTATGCAATATTCAAAATCCCTTTACCAGGACTTCCCTAGTGATCCAGGGTATAAGCTCCCAATGCAGGGGGCCGGAGTTCAACCCCTGGTCAGGGAAATAGACCCACGTGCCACAACTAAGAGCTTGCATGCAACAACTGGGGGAGCTCCTGTGGCCCAACTAACACCAGGCACAGCCAAATAAACATTCTTTTAATACCTTTATCCATTGCCTTCAGCTCAGTTGCTCAGTCATGTTCCACTCTTTGTGACCCCACGGACTGCAGCACACCAGGCTTCCCTGTCCAACTCCCATAGCCTACTCAAACTCATGTCCATCGAGTTGGTGATGCCATCCAACCATCTCACCCTCTGTCGTCCCCTTCTCCTCCTGCCTTCAATCTTTTCCAGCATCAGGATCTTCTCCAATGAGTCAGTTCTTTGCATCAGGTGGCCAAAATATTGGAGTTTCAGCTTCCGCATCAGTCTTTCCAATGAATATTCACAACTGATTTCCTTTCATATTTATTCAATTCCATATTAACTGTATGCCTATTATGGGCCTGATACAAGAGAAGGCGCTGGAGAAATCATACTAAACAATCCAAACATGGCCTCCCTTCTGTATGGCTTACAGTTTGGCATTTGCTAAGTAGCAGGCACAGAAACCAAAATGGTACCTCAAGGAATGTACAGTGTAAAAGAGGATTAATTCTAACACACACACACACACACACATATTTACACATGTCACAATAAACCACAAGAAAGGTAGGAATGAAATGTTAGAGGGCTAAGACATTCGACTTTTTGTGATGCTATGGACTGTTCAGTTCAGTTCAGTCTCTCAGTCATGTCCGACTCTTTACGACCCCATGAATCGCAGCACGCCAGGCCTCCCTGTCCATCACCAACTACCGGAGTTTACCCAAACTCATGTCCATCGAGTCAGTGATGCCATCCAGCCATCTCATCCTCTGTCATCCCCTTCTCCTCCTGCCCCTAATCCCTCCCAGCATCAGGGTCTTTTCCAATGAGTCAACTCTTCTCATGAGGTGGCCAAAGTACTGGAGTTTCAGCTGCAGCATCAGTCCTTCCAATGAACACCCAGGATTGATCTCCTTTAGAATGGACTGGTTGGATTTCCTTGCAGTCCAAGGGACTCTCAAGAGTCTTCTCCAGCACCACAGTTCAAAAGCATCAATTCTTCGGCGATCAGCTTTCTTCACAGTCCAACTCTCACATCCATACATGACCACTGGAAAAACCATAGCCTTGACTAGACGGACCTTTGTTGGCAAAGTAACGTCTCTGCTTTTTAATATACTATCTAGGATGGTCATAACTTTCCTTCCAAGGAGTAAGTGTCTTTTAATTTCATGGATGCAATCACCATCTGCAGTGACTTTGGAGCCCAAAAAAAGTCTGACACTGTTTATACTGTTTCCCCATCTATTTCCTATGTAGTCCATGGAACACTCCAGGCCAGAATACTGGAGTGGATAGTCTTTCCCTTCTCCAGGGGATCTTCCCAACCCAGGGATCAAACCCAGGTCTCCTGCATTGCAGGTGGATTCTTTACCAGCTGAGCCACAGGGAAGCCCAAGAATATTGGAGTAGGTAGCCTATCCTTCTCCAGTGGATATTCCTAACCCAGAGATCGAACCAGGATCTCCTGCACTGCACGTGAATTCTTTACCAACTGAGCTATGAATGTCTCAGAAGTTATGATGATAGCTTTAATTACATGGTTAAGGCAATGGCTGTTGAGTTTCTCTCCTATAAAGTTTCTTCTTTTGTAGTTGAAAAATACCTTGGGAGAGATATTTTGAGACTATGCAATTATACTATTTCTCTTCAATGCTTGCCCACACCAATTTTAGCATCCTTTCATAGACCTTCCTTGCAACAATTACTACTGCAGAATTTCCCAGTAGTGATCTGGTATTTCCCTCATTCCTTCTGCTGCTGCTGCTGCTAAGTCACTTCAGTCGTGTCTGATTCTGTGCGACCCCATAGAGCCCACCAGGGTCCCCCATCCCTGGGATTCTCCAGGCAAGAACACTGGAGTGGGTTGCCATTTCCTTCTCCAATCTCATTCCTTCTGCTGCTGCTGCTGCTGCTAAGTCACTTCAGTCGTGTCCGACTCTGTGCGACCCCATGGACGGCAGCCCACCAGGCTCCGCCATCCCTGGGATTCTCCAGGCAAGAACGCTGGAGTGGGTTGCCATTTCCTTCTCCAACGTGTGAAAGTGAAAAGTGAAAGTGAAGTTGCTCAGTCGTGTCCGACTAGTAGCGACCCCACGGACTGCAGCCTACCAGGCTCCTCTGTCCATGGGATTTTCTAGGCAAGAGCACTGGAGTGGCTTGCCATTGCTTCTCCGCTCATTCCTTCTAGCACATATTAATTAGAATTCTTCTGACAAAAACAGCGGTCTCTTCTCCTCATTTACTTATCCAATTATTTATATCAGGATGGACATCTGAATATTTATTTTATTCTTTGAGTCATAATCCAATAGTACTGTTACTTATGTTGCTCAAATTATCAGCTTTTGCCACTGGGAGCTCTATTAGGTGGGCTCCTGTTGCCTTTTGACATCACTTCATCCTTCTAACTAATTTTTTTATTACTTCTTTGCTTTCTGATACTGGAAGATGCCCCAGGCTCATCTTATGTTTCCTTTATCCAGCCTTAAAATCAGTCATTTCTGCTCCAAGGAGACTTGATTCCTTTTAGCAAAAATGAGATTTAGAAACCAAGATCTAAGCACTAAGCATGCTCACTGCTACCAGAGCATCATTATTCCTTGGCCTTCCCAAGATGTTCGTACTGATCCTTCCAATTCCAACACCACAAGGATGAGTCTAACTTCCCCATTTTTCTTAGTAGCAATCTTGTTCTCCAACAGTGAAAACCTCTTTTCATTAACAATATATTCACTTAACCTTAGTATAAACATAAAGCAATTAGTTACAGAAGTACAACACTTGTATACAGTCCTTTCCTCTCTAAGCTTACAGCTTCCTGTCAAAATGCTTTTTTCCAAAGTTACCTAGGTTATTTTTTGCCCAAACCCTTCAGAGTGGTTATGTTATTAATTTATAATACAATTAGGTTTATATACTACTATTTGTATTCTACTTATGTCCACCAGCATTTTGGTTGACTATATACATGTATCATTTTCAGAGATATGTAAAACATTATCCATAATTGTTTTAATCCATTTAGAGATACAGATCTCTTTGCTGAGTACCTACCATGTTCTAGGAGCAGTGTGGGTATTTTTATTATTTAAGACTATTAAAACATGATATGCCATTTTAAAGATTAATATCTAGGCCATGAAATTTTACATCAAGATGAGAAACCAATTAACCTTATCCACCAGAAGATGGTGCCTCCTGTCTCTACCCTTATCCTTTTCTTATTAGTTCACCAACTTTATGGACCTATAGATTCTGTTGGCCTTTATTTCCATAACCTAAAAATGCATTAGAAATAATGAAGCAAGTGTAGCTGTTTCTCAGGGAACATTAATGGAATGTCACCTGCTTGGGTTTTTCTAATTAGCTATCACTATTGATAACTCAGCCTTTAAAATGAAAACATGGGACTTTATGTGTGAATACAAACAAAGACCCACAGAGCACCCTGGAGGACTCTTAGCAATCTCTATTTGGGCCTTTAGAAGGGAAGACTGTCCCTCTGTGTTTACAAGAACTTCCTGAAGGGCAACCACGTGTAAGTCATCGGCCTCACCTGAAGGAAGGCCCCATTCTCACACCGCTCCTAAATCAGGAGAAGAGTATAGTAGATAAAAGTCTTCCCCAATGGCTCAGAGGTATAGAATCCACCTGCAATGCAGGAGCTACAGGAGCTAATGGGTTTGATCCCTGAGTCTGGAAGATCTCCTGGAGGAGGGCATGGCAACCCACTCCAATATTCTTGCCTGGATAGCCCCATGGACAGAGGAGCCTGGCGGGCTACAGTCCATGGGGTCACAAAGAGTCAGACACCACTGAAGCATCTTAGCACACACACACGCATAATGGATAATAGTGCAGTTTCCGGAGTCAAAAGACCTATGTGCTCCTAGGCAAATCTCTTCCTGTCTCTGAGTTACAATTTCCTCACTTGTATGGAAGGATAAATTATATGTATCATTTATATGCATGTGTGTGTAACTTACACACATAGATACATACCATTTATATTGCCAAAATAAATTTCCAGGGCCAAGACAGAGCCACTCCTGACCAAGGTGTCACATCAGCAAAGTGACCCTCAGAGAGCTTTCATGTCCTCTTGATTTTCCACCTGACCAGAAACTCAGTAGGTCCAATCACCAAGCCCCCAAAACCAACCCAACTCCAGGCCTTCTTGCCCCAAAGAAGGTTAACTCTGTGGCCCCAGCCAATCAGATATTTTCTTTTCTTACCTCCCTTGTTCCTCACCTTGTAAAAGCTCCCTGTCTCCCACTCCATTCTGCAGTTCTCCAAAAGAAGACTGTCCACTATGTGAAATGCTATATAAAGTCTGTTTGTATCATCTAAATTGTATCACTAAATTATCTTATTAAAATACATTTAACTGTGTTATATAATATCTATATTGTTTATCCCTATTTACAAATAAGTAAATGGAATTGTCAAATTAAATGAAATTCAATGTCAAACTCTTTTGCTTTAAACACATATAAAGTACTCAGAAAACATCAGCTATTATTAGTACTATTATCATTTTATGCAAAAGATAAATAACAGCAGTACACATCAAAAAGATCAAATAAACAGTGGAGAAGAGGCAGAGAAAGAGAACATTTACTTATAATGTTCAAACAACGAATGTTCAAACTGTCATACAACTGTGCTCATTTCACAGGCTAGTAAGGTGATGCTCAAAATCCTTCAAGTTAGGTTTCAGCATTATGTGAACCGAGAACTTCCAGATGTACAAGCTGGGTTTCAAAGAGGCAGAGGAAGCATACCAAATTGCCAATATTCGCTGGATCATACAGAAAACAAGAGAATTCCAGGATAACCTCTACTTCGGTTTCACTGACTATGATAAATACTTTCACTATGTGGATCACAAAAAAAAAACCGTAAAATTCTTCAAGAGATGGGAAGACCAGACCACCTTACCTGAGAAACCTGTGTGCAGGTCAGGAAGCAACAATTAGACCCAGACATGGAACAACTGACTGGTTCCTAATTGGGAAAGGAGTATGTCAAGGCTGTATATTGTCACCCTGCTTACTTAACCTATATGCAGAGTACATCATGCAAAAGGCTGGGCTGAATTAATCAAAAGCGGGAATCAAGAGAAATATCAACAACCTCAGATATTCAGATACCACTCTAATGGCAGAAAGTAAAGAGGAACTAAAGAGCCTCTTAATGAAGGTGAAAGAAGAGAGTGAAAAGTCTGACTTGAAACTCAACATTCAAAAAACTAAGATCATGACATTAGGTTCCATTACTTCATGGCAAATAGAAGGGGAAAAAGTGGAAATAGTGACATATTTATTTTCCTGGGCTCCCAAATCACTGTGGATGGTAATTTCAGCCATGAATTTAAAAGATGCTTGCTCCCTGGAAGGAAAACTATGACAAACATAGACAGCATATTAAAAAGCAGAGACATCACTTTGCTGACAAAGTTCCACGTAATCAAAGCTATGGATTTTCCAATAGTCATGTATAGATGTGAGAGCTGGACCATAAAGAAGGCTGAGTGCTGAAGAATTGATGCTTTCAAACTGTGATGCTGGAGAAGACTCTTGAGAGTCCCTTGGACTGCAAGGAGATCAATCCAGTCAGTCCTAAAGGAAATCAACCCTGAATATTCACTGAAAGGACTGATGCTGAAGCTGAAGCTCCAATACTTTGGCCACCTGATGTGAAGAGTCATCTCATGGTAAAAGACCTTGATGCTTGGAAAGACTGAAGACAAAGGAGAAGTGGGTGGCAGAGGATGAGATGGTTAGATAGCGTCACTGACTTAAAGGACATGAATTTGAGCAAACTGCAGGAGATAGTGGAGGATAGAGGAAACTGGCGTGCTGCAGTCTGTGGTGTCTCAAAGAGTTGAACACGACTTAGCAAATGAACAACAACGATATAATAATAACAATCTAATCCCAACAGTAACTCATGGTATGGTGTCCATGCTCAGTTGTGTCTGACTCTTTGGGACCCCATAGACTGTAGCCCACCAGGCTCCTCTGTTCATGGCATTACCCAGAATACAGGAGTAGGTTGCTATTTCCTACTCCAGGTGATCTTCCCAACCAGGGGTCAAACCCGTATCTCCTGCACTGTAGGCAGCTTCTTTACCACTGAGCCACCTGGGAAGCCCAGGAAACTAATACATCCTCCCAGTCACCTAAGACCCACCGAAAATTGCTCAAACGTCCATAGATGTCCTCATGTCTCCACAAACAAACTGAAAATTTTCCTAACACTTAGAGGCACCAAAAAAAAGGACAATGGAAGGAAAGTAACTGTGCATAAGGTACACAGTCAGACAGACATGAGAATCTGGGATCTTCCAGGGGTCTATGGAACCTGTTAGCAGGAAGGAATCCAGGCTGGCCTTCCGAATGCATCTTCTCACCACTTCATTTTCTCTCCATTCAGGGCAGCGGTAAACATGACTTTAATCCTTAGTACCAAAAACGTTAAGAGCATGAACTCTCCCGTGAAGGCATTAAAGCTGTGCTGGCTTCCCTGTTTCCGGTGGTCTCTGTGCAGGGCCTGTTTTTCATAGTTTCTCTGTCTTTCTTGCACTTCTGTTCCCTCCTCTTTTCACCCAGACAGATGGAGAGGCAGCCCAACCTCTGAGAAGCTAGTCTTACTCCCCTCCAGGCAACAGCTGCTTCCACCAAACAGCCCTGCAAATGTCAGATTCAGACCCATACATTTTCAAGTGAAGTTGGTCCCGAACCAGAAGTCACAGCTGAGTCACCAGCAGCGATGCGGGGACCAAAGATATGCTGGCCACCCCTTGCCTTTTCCAACCCTCAGGACTGCCTGAGCACCTCTGTGAAAAGTCAGGGAACAAGTACATGTAATGATAAACACTTCCTAGCCACACCACCACAAGCCCCTGCTGTACCATCTCGATTTGTAGAATTCTTTCCCCACTGTGATTAAAAGATATCTTCCCTCCTTTATAAACCTGATTTGCAGACTAAAAAACTATTTCCCAAATGTTTTCTACAAATTTTAAACGATATACGGATTCCTAAGGGATGAGTCTGTTGTTGTTATTTCCTCTAAGATCACGGTTATATGTTGATTTAATCACTTTCTTTCTGAATACTCCACCAAAATATAATTCCTGCAGAAACACAGTGATCTGAGCTAACCTAATAGTGGTTCGCGCATAAGGCCAAGGTCATCCCAATGACTCTGGCTTTGTCTGTGTTTTAAGTGTCTCTCCTTCTTTTTAACCCTTGGTCACAGGTGAAAATACCAACAAGGATGGAGAACCCAGTGGGGAAGAATAATTCTAACAGCTCTGTCATCTGAAATGCTTCCTTCTGTTAATACTTCATAGAAATGTTCCAGACCAAATGTCACTACCTATGTGGTCCTCAAGCTTTTGCGTGCATTCCAATCACCTCAGAAACTTTTAAAAATCCTGATAACAGTTCCATGAGGACATCTGGACATGGGATTCAAGCATCCACGGGTGTTAAAGATCTCCAGGTGATTTCAATCTGCAGCAAAGTCTGGGATAGACAATGGTTACCCAAACAACCAAAGATTCAGAACCTACCATGGCTCTAAGACTCTGCGGAATAAAATTCTCTCTTCCTCCCTGTCATAAATAGATTTTCAAAGACAAGGAGCTTTGAAATTCTTAGAGAAAGACATTATGGAAATGCAGATGATTATTATTGCAAGTTGGTAGGTGTCTAGGACATACATTTGATTCTCTTTAATCATTCAAATGAGACCAAATGTCCCAGGGATGTGGAGTCAGCCCATTATTATACCTAATGATGGCACTGAGGATCCAAACACAGGTGCTGAGAGCAGCAACAAGAGTGATCTTCAAGCTTCCTTCCACCACGGGGACACCCTTCAGCTGCACCCTACAGGCACCCCACAGTCTAGGATAAGCCACTGTTCACTTTTGGCTCAGCAACATGTATTGCAGAGAAAATGGTCTTTTCTTCACTGAACGCTGAGTATAAAAGGGAAAAGAAATGACCCTCTTATCCCAGGCACATCTAGGTTCGTCATACAAAAATGAGGATTTAATATTAATCCACTCATCTGATGCTAACGGAATGTCCAATGTCCCCCAATCTAACGGCAAAGTCTGGAACCACTAATATACCACAGAGTAACCTCCTGAGTCTTGTTTTTCCTTCAGCAGTAACTAGAGCAATAAAAGGTTGGAAGGAGAGTATAAAAATTTAAAGGCCAAAATAAATCTTTAAATGTTGAACAACCAGGTTATGTGATGGGTAAAGTGGAGACTTGTCTCGAGATGGCAGCTCGTGGAATAATGATAGAAAGAGCAAAACCTTGGTCATCCCTCCCCCATCAGTACAGCATTAGTGGACGTCAGCTTTGCAATAGCTTAACTGGCGAGAGCCAGCAGATGGTGTTTTTATGGCCCTATATAAACAGTATTAAGTCATTTTAACTCTTGCCCCATAACTCAGGTTTCCAATCCAGGCTGCTGTTGTCCACCTCTCTCATCTTCTGAAATGCTCATGAGGAAGAGTCCATTTATTAAGCACACATTATGTGCTAGATATTTTTCATATGGATTTATTTACCTCTATTTACAGAGAACAGCTACTAGGGGCAGAGCCAAGATTAGAACTGATTGTCTGACTATATGACTGGGACTCCTCCCACTATCCTCCTATCATTCTGAGCCTCTATGTTTTCACTGATTAAATGCATGGTGGAAGGAACAACCGAAAACTGTTTGCTGAGTGATTATCCTCTTAGTCCATGACTGTTATTGCTTAGTCTGTCAGTCGTGTCCGACTCTTTTGCGGCCCCATGGACTGTAGCCTGCCAGGCTCCTCTGTCTGTGGGGTTTCCCAGGCAAGAATACTAGAATGGGTTACCATTTCCTTCCCCAGAGGATCTTCCCAACCCAGGGATCAAACTCATGTCTTCAGGGCTCCTGCATTGCAGACCGATTCTTTACCACTGAGCCACCAAGGAAGCCCCTTAGTCATGACTGTTGCTGCTGCTGCTGCTAAGTCACTTCAGTCGTGTCCAACTCTGTGCAACCCCATAGACGGCAGCCCACCAGGCTCCCCCGTCCCTGGGATTCTCCAGGCAAGAACACTGGAATGGGTTGCCATTTCCTTCTCCAGTGCATGAAAGTGAAAAGTGAAAGTGAAGTCGCTCAGACATGTCCGACTCTTAGCGACCCCATGGACTGCAGCCTACCAGGCTCCTCCACCCATGGGATTTTCCAGGCAAGAGTACTGGAGTGGGGTGCCATTGCCTTCTCCAATCTCATTCCTTCTGCTGCTGCTGCTGCTGCTAAGTCACTTCAGTCGTGTCCGACTCTGTGTGACCCCATAGACGGAAGCCCACCAGGCTCCCCCATCCCTGGGATTCTCCAGGCAAGAACACTGGAGTGGGTTGCCATTTCCTTCTCCACCAGTCCATGACTAAGAGCATCCAAATCACCATGGCTTGTTCCTATCTGAAATTATGAGTACTTTGCGTTTCTCACGTGTTATTTGGTATATTGGTTTTTCAATTTTATACTTGTAAGAAATAAGAGTCTCTTCAGATATGAGACTTTCCTATTGACTTCTTTCAATCCAATTAATTTTGCTATGCCTTGATTAAACTCCTCTTTAAGCTTTCAGCATTTTAAAACACAGCTTTCAAATGGCAAAGTCATGACTTTCACTCAGAATCATATATGTCAAAGATTTTATTCAACTCATTAATCAATGAGTGACTAAGTGAGATATATAGCTAATTTAATAAATGGATGTTAAGACAAGTTTTCTGGCTTACATACAAAATTGACTAATGCCTTACAGGGCAATAACCCATAACCCCTGAGGTTATCCCTTCCAATAGACAGGTATTATTTGCATCTCTACTGGGAAAAAAATTGACAGGTTAACCTATGCCCATAAGGAGTTGCAAAATAGAACAGTCAATAGAAAATCAACCCCAGACCTGGGCTTAAACACACTGTGATATCTTTCGCTTATTTCTAAGCTTTTGGTTAATTTTCTGACAATGTTTAAGACACTGAAATAGAAGAGGTACTTATATACAGTGACAGAAAAAAAGTGAAAGTGACTAGGAAGATCTCATCACTGTCTGTGAGGCCCCTGTTCAGTTGCCCAGTCGTCTCTGACGCTTTGAGAGCCCATGGGCTTCAGCAGGCCAGGCCTCCCTATCCTTCACCATCTCCCGAAGTTTGCCCAAGTTCATCTCCATTACATCAGGGATGTCATCCAACCATCTCATCCTCCGACACCCTCTTCTGTCCTCGATCTTTCCCAGCATCAGGGACTTTTCCAATGAGCCAGCTGTTCGTATCAGATGACCAAAATACTAGAGTTTCAGCTTCAGCATCAGTCCTTCCAACAAGTATTCAGGGTTGATTTCCCTTAAGACAGGGCTTCTCTGATGGCTCAGTTGCTAAAGAATCTGTGTGCAATGCAGGAGACCCTGGTTCGATTCGTGGGTCAGGAAGATCTTCTGGAGAAGGGATAGGCTACCCACTCCAGTTTTCTTGGGCTTCCCTGTGTCTCAGCTGGCAAAGAACCTGCCTGCAGTTTGGGAGACCTGGGTTCAATCCCTGGGTTGGAAAGATCCCCTGGAAAAGGGAAAGGCTACCCACTCCAGTATTCTGGCCTAGAGATGGACTGTATAGTCCATGGGGTCACAAAGAGTCGGACGCGACTGAGCGACTTTCACTCACTCACTCACTTCCCTTAAGATTTTTATTTTTACTTTTTAATTTTTATTGGAGGCTAATTATTTTACAATATTATATTGGTTGGTTTTGCCATACATTGACATGAATCCGCCCCGGGTGTACATGAGTTCCCCTCCCGAACCCCCCTCCCACCTCCCTCCTCCCCTTATCCTCCCTCTGGGTCATCCCCGCATACCAGCCCCGAGCATCCTGTAACATGCATCGACCCTGAAATGGCGATTCGTTTCACATATGATTATATACATGTTTCAGTGCCATTCTCCCAAATCATCCCACCCTCACCCTCTCCCACAGAGTCCCAAAGACTGTTGTATACATCTGTGTCTCTTTTGCTGTCTCGTATACAGGGTTATCATTTGCATCTTTCTAAATTCCATATATATGCGTTAGTATATTGTATTGGTGTATACTCAGCATTAAATGGAGAAGGAAATGGCAACCCACTCCAGTGTTCCTGCCTGGAGAATCCCAGGGACGGGGGAGCCTGGTGGGCTGCCGTCTATGGGGTCGCACAGAGTCAGACACGACTGAAGTCACTTAGCAGCAGCAGCAGCCATTAAAAAGGATGCATTTGAACCAGTTCTAATGAGGTGGATGAAACTAGACCCTTAAGATTTTTAAACTCCTGCCCAAGCTGCACCCAGACCGATTAAAATCAGTTTCCCCACGGGTGGGACCTGAACATCAATAGTTTGTGAAGCTTCTTAGGTGATTTCAATGAGAAGCCAGGGCTACTCAAGTGTGACCCATGGCCTGGCAAAATCAACAGCACCTAGAACTCCATTGGATCACGAGGATTTCAGAGCCCCTTTCCCCATCTTCTCAGATAGAATCTGCACACCAACAAGATCCCAGGAGATTTCCTGCACGTGAAAATCTGAGATGCTATGAGATATTCTGCGGCCATTCCCACCATCCCTGACTTAAACAACTGCTGCATATTCTCAATATGACACAGTTGCAGGTCCCTCCCCTTCAGAGTCAGTGATTCAGAGACAGAGTCAATAGTAAATGGGATTGAACAAGGGATCCTTGATATTCTTTCAGAAGTTTGGGAGACGTTGACAGTAGTTTCTCCTTTGTAGGCAGCCTTGACTATCAGACTGAAGGAAGTTTTGTTTGATCTAACAGTGGTTCTCAACTCGAGCTACACATAAAATTACCTGAAGATGCTTCTCAAAATTAGAGCTATCATCACCCCACACCCTAGAGGCTGTCTGGTCTGGGTCTAGGCATAAGTGTTTTTGTTTCGTTGGTTGGTTGGCTAGTTTGTAGCACGCTAGGTAAGTCGAACATGCAGAGTTGAAAAATCACCATGTTAGGGAGCTACGGCCCCTTGAAGGAGGAGGGACACATGTGATGAAGTGTTCAGTTCAGTTCAGTCGCTCAGTCGTGTCCGACTCTCCGCGACCCCATGAATCACAGCATGCCAGGCCTCCCTGTCCATCACCAACTCCCAGAGTTCACTCAAACTCATGTCCACAGAGTCGGTGATGCCATCCAGCCATCTCATTCTCTGTCGTCCCCTTCTCCTCCCGCCCCCAACCTTTCCCAGCATCAGAGCCTTTTCCAGTGAGTCAACTCGTCGTTGCATGAGGTGGCCAAAGTATTGGAGTTTCAGCTTTAGCATCAGTCCTTCTAATGACCACCCAGGATTGATCTCCTTTAGAATGGACTGGTTGGATCTCCTTGCAGTCCAAGGGACTCTCAAGAGTCTTCTCCAACACCACAATTCAAAAGCATCAATTCTTCGGTGATCAGCTTTCTTGTTATCTGACAATAAAATATAAACTACAGATTAGGTATTTTAAAAAATCTAAAGAGGACTTCCCTGGTGGTCCAGAGGTTACGAATCTGCCTGACAATGCAGGAGACGCAGGTTCGACCCCTAGTCCAGGAAGATGCCACGTGCTGTGGAGCAACTCAGCCTACAGGCCACGTCTACTGAGCCAACAAGCCCTAAGCCAGGGCTCCGCAACAGGAGAGCAGCCCCCACGTGCTGCAAATAGAGAAAAGCAACAAAGACCCAGTGCAGCCACAAATAAACAGACAAATAAAACTTCTAATTTTTTTTTAAATAGCAAAAAATCTAAAGATACATCCTAGCTAGGTGGTCGTGATCAAGCACCTGGGATAGTTGTTTGGGAATTCCTGAGAATGGACAGGAAAGAAAAGGTCCATAAGGGCAAATATCAGAAAAAAATTAATAACTAATTAGGATTACGACTGGAGAAAATATGGCAGGTTACAGAAACAGCCTGCAAGATGGTGGAAAAGGAAAGGAGTTGAGGTAGAATCAGCCACAAATCGAAAACTTGGCAAAGGGAACTAACTTGGGGAATATGATAGTCAATTTTCTGTGTCAATTTGACTAGGCCATGGGGGGCCCAGATATCTGGTCAAACATTCTGGGTATTTCTGTGAGGGTTTTTTGGATAGACAGCTCTCATCCCATCACTTGAAGGCCTGAATAAAACAAAAAGCCTCACCCTCTCCTGAGTAAGAAAGAACTCACCCTGCTTGACTGGGCTTCCCAGGTGGTACCAGTTGTAAAAGAATCCACCTGCCAATGCAGGAGCTGCAGGAGATGGGGATTCAATCCCTGGGTGGGGAAGATCCCCTGGAGGAGGAAACGGCAACCCACTCTAGTATTCTTGCCTGGGAAACCCCACAGACAGAGGAGTCTGGTGGGCTATAGTCCACGGGGTCGAGAAGTGTGAGACGCAACTGAGCACAAACACACACATGCACACGCACACACACACACTCCCTGCCTGACTGGGACTTTGGTTTTTTCTTGCCTTCAGACTCAAACTGATTGAAGCACCGATTCCTCCTGGATCTCAAGCCTTCTGAAACCACAGACTGAAACCACACCATTATTATTCCTTATAAGAAATCGTATTTGTAAAATATATCGGTTCTGTTTCTCTAGAGACGCCTAAGACAGTAGATAAACATATTGTGTTGAGTTTTGAGATACAGTAGTTGATTATTAAAATCAAGGAAAAACTAAAACGAAGATTAAACAAATAATACAAATGTTATTTATTCAGAGCTTGCTATACAAGGGAGTCTGCCACTAAGCCCTGCATTTGGCAGAGACTTGAAGACAGACAGGGGCACAGGAAAGAAAGACAAGGCTTAATTTCAGGTACGCCCTCACTGGGGCTGCTGGCATAGGGAGGGAGGGTGAGGGTTTTCTAGCTAGAAGCAGGGTACCCTAGATGATTGGTATGACAAGCATATCTATCTTTCTCTGGCTGGCTCCAAGTGGGAGGCAGGTGCAAAAATTAAAGAAGCCAGCAGTCAATGACCACGTCCTGATTATTCTGGGCCAATTGCTGGAGAGCTATGGGTCAGAGTTTTATTGTCAAATATGGTCTAGCCCTTGTCTAATATATATGTTCACTCTCATACGTTAAAAAATGAATGCCCTAGTATATATCAAGTCCCTACTTCCCAAAGTTTTAATGAATATTTTCATCTAGTTCAATGTATTCAATACTATTTGGCCACATCTGCATTCATATTTATACACTTAGATCTTTCTAAGTCTTACCGAGGATTCTGGAAGAGTGGAAGGATTTCAAAACGTAGGCTGTATTATTATCTGTTGACAAGGCCAACAGGTCAGGAGATGCCTGCCATTGAAAAGAGAGTTGGTTATACTCACATATTCCAAGAGATGAGGCCACAACACTCCATGGCAGCGGGGTGGGGATGGGGGTGGGGGAGTGTGTGCTTCATAGGAAAGCGTAGAAATTGATCAAGAGGTTCGGGGGTAAGCAGACCGGGACCAGAACCTCTATTGTGGCTTTTCCAGGAAGAAACAGGCAAACCAAAGTAAACAGGTTGAGAATTAGCTAGTTTAAATCATCTCAGGGGCTCTGGGGTATAGGGACTCTCCCTAGGCGTGTGTTCCCTGGCCCTGAAGTGACCAGGGCATGGTAACAGGAGTCCTGTGAGTGACAGCCTGATAGAGGAGGTGGCTGGGATGCAGGCTGTGTATCAGTTGGTCTGCATCTGAAAGGCAGACTTGAGGCAGAACCATTCACTGTGTCTAGGAGCTGGCTAGCCCTGAAAGGGGCAGTTCCTCCAGCAACAGCAAGTCCCCAGATAGCAAAGCATCAAGATGCAAAGTAAGTTAAAAGCAGCATTAATGCTGGAAACAAAGTTTGAAATAGAAATTCAAAGCCACCCCCACGCCCCCACTCTTTATAAACTGCTAACATCACAACAGTTATGAGAGCAAACCAAAAATGCTTAATGTGACATTTCAAACTACAAGAACGCTTGACACCACCATGAATCATCTGGGCTGTGTGCCTGGGGCATTATTAGCAATTCCAAGATGCAAAAACCAGCAGCCGCCACCAGTAAGGCTTCAGCACAAAGCCTGTCATGTCTGAGCCTTTCCCTCACAGAATAAACCAAGGACAGACCTCCATTTTCCCTGGCAGCTGGGACACGTGAGAGCTTGCCAAACCCTTGCCCGTCCATCATATCCTTTTTCATGGCCCTGGAGATGGTGAAAACATTGTTTTGCGCTGTTTCTGCAACATCTCAGAGATTCTACAGCCAGGCGACACTTCCCCTGGGCCTTTAAATGTGAGAGTGGGAGTGAGCACACAGCTCGTTTGGTAAAATGTCTCTGCAGCTTAGAAGATCAACACTCTTCTGTGTGTGTGCGCTCAGTCACTTTGCTGTATCTGACTCTTTGCGACCCCATGGACTGTAGCCCGCCAGGCTCCTCTGTCCCTGGGATTCTCCAGGCAAGAATACTAGACGGGGTTGCCAATCCCATCTCCAGGGGATCTTCCCGACCCACGGATCAAACCCAAATTTCCTGCCTTGCAGGCTCTTCATATGGCCAAACATAAAAATTAAAAAAAATTTAAAAAAAACTGTTTTCTTTTCTAAAATCACCAATTATTTTATAGTTTAGTAGACTATACTTGTCTGTTTCTTCCCATCAGATTAGAAGCTCCTCAATGTACAGACTAGATGTTAAATTCATCCTTTTAATCCCTGAGCCTGACCTTGAAAAGATATCTGTTAATCTGCAGTGTGTTATACAACTCAGCCACCTCTAGGACCCTTACAACTCCACAGCCCTTTTGGCTAAGGGACAGGATGCCTTGCTCCTACCAAGTAAGAAATAAGAGAAAGAAATCCCCAACCTCAGAAAACGGACGTGCCAGCACCCTGGACAGAGTGAAGGAAAGGAAGCAATAACAGAAACAGCCTCAACTTTAATGCGCCTGGTGTGTGCCGGGCACAGCTCTCAGCTCTTTATACGGATTAACCACTGTCACCAAATCTCCTGGAAACAAACCTCGCAGTCTCTCCCTGTGGACCATATTGAAGTTTGAATCAGAAATCTGTTCTTCCTCGTGTCTAAGCTTCTTGGTATATTGCCATTCTCGTCTTAGAAATTCCCCTGGGTGGAGGGGGGATGCAATTGGGCCTAAAGAAACGCACAAAAAACAAGTCTTTGTTTGTTTCCTCTGTTGTTTGGCTCATGAGACAGGAGTGAAGACAGATGAAGAGGTGAGTGTTTCTATGGCCTGAGTGTGGGTTGGAGACAAGGAGAAGGAGGCGTGTGCCAGGCAGCAAAGCCTGGGGGGTGCAAAGACGCAGCCTGGACCAAGAGCTCCTCCCTGGCGCTGTCGCCTCAGGCTTCGTCCCTGCCTCCCAGGTCCAGCCAGCGGTGATGATGCCCTTGCTCGTAAAAGGCCCGACCACTTCATATCTACACCAATGTTCTTCCCACCCCTAAACTGGACCATAGCAACATAGAGGGAAAATCATCTTATAATTAAGAGTGCAGCACAGGGACGTCCCTGGCAGTCCCCTGGCTAAGACTCCACGCTCCCAACGCAGGGGGCCTGGGTTTTGATCCCTGAACAGGGAGCTAGATCCCACATGCCACAACTGAGGCCTGGCACAGCCAAAGGAGATAAATAAATAATAAGAAGGGAAAAAAAGGATGGCAGAGCCGACCTGAGCTAAGGGAGTCAGCCTCTCTTCAGTGCTTTGCTCTGAGCAGGGAAGGGCTTTGCAACAAGGCCTGGTTCAGCCTTCCCGCAGCATCGTAAGGGTAGTGTGTGGTGTGATTCTTTCCATTTAAGGAGAAAGCAGAGGGAGTGTTGCAATCTGAATGGTTCTGCCAAGGTCACAGGTTAGACCTGAGTGCTTGAGGTGGAAACTGGGCCTTGGGAGTCTACTATCTCTGTCTGAATCTCCCACACGTGGAATGTGGATTCGGTATTATAAATTGCGCCTGCCCACTGAAACTCTTTAAAATCAGTACAATGTGCATCTGAAGAAGGGAGCTCATATCTGGCATTTCACACACCGAAACAACCTTTGTGTACCCTTGCCACCAAGAAGCAACCACCTGCACCTCTTGTCAGCATCGCAGGATGAGATTCTTTGAATATTCAGCACCTTCACCCATCCCACTCGATCAGTCCTGCTCTACCAGGGGGTTAATAGATGCAAAGGTGGCCACAGAGTGGAGCATTTAATGTGACAGAGATTTTTCAAATCTCTGCATTCCCTTCCTGCATCCCAGCCGGCACCTTCAATAAAACCAAATACTTCTCGGGCACAGGAAGTATCTAGGTTAATAGCTGAAGATTTGCACTTGCTTTCCCCACACAGCCAAAGTGCTCAATAAGCCTCACAAAAAGAAATCCTTTAACCTATGACAAAAATTCAGTCAGCAGAAGAAAATGGTAGTCCTCTGACAGAACCCAGCTTAGAGAAGAAAACTGCCTTCCCAGTACCTAGAGACTCAGCCGATGTAAAACACAGTATTGAGGACTGGGTGACATATATCAGAAGCTTGGTGTTTGACAAGAGACATAAATGGGCTGCATTGTCTGTGAGGCAATGAAAGCCGTTTAATCCTGATCCAACTCCAGCCACGGGCTTTCTCTCTCTGCAAACCATCATCACCACCCGCAACATCATTCTCAGCAGAAGTCATCTGCACTCTGCTGGACCCTGAACAAAGGAGCGGGGCCCCCACGGTGTGGGATCTCGCTGTCTGTGCAACGCTGACACCTATCGACCTAAAAACACATCAGGCAGAGAAATCTGGAAGAGCAGAAACAAGGACAGGAATACAAATCTGAGATCAAAGCCTTCCGGGATACAGGATGAAGACAGAACTAAGAAATCCCCCTTTTGGACTGATTGTATTGCAGAGCACCAAATGTACAGGACGAGTAAACACTGACATCCACAGCTGATTACCCCAGGCTGCCACATATTCAGAAGAGTGGCATCAAAGCATCTGAATGATAGACTGACCGGCCTGGATTTCACCCAGACATGTCACTCTGAAAATCAGTTTTTCAAAGAAGATTATGTTTCAGGAGCTCTTCAAATGCTGGAAAGAAGAAATGATTAAGACTAACATCCACTTGAATAGCTTTTTAAAAAAAAGGCAACAAGCCACAGCTAGAACCAGACATGGAACAACTGACTGGTTCAAAATTGGGAAAGGAGTATGACAAGGCTGTATATTGTCACCCTGCGTATTTAACTTCTATGCAGAGTACATCACGCAAAATGCCAGGTTGGATGAAGCACAAGCTGCCAAGAGAAATATCAACAACCTGAGATATGCAGATGATACCACTCTAATGGCAGAAAGAGAAGAGGAACCAAAGAGCCTCTTGATGAGGGTGAAAGAGGAGAGTGAAAAAGCTGGCTTGACACTCAGCGTTCAAAAAACTAAGATCAAGGCATGTGGTCCCATCACTTCATGGCAAATAGAAGGGGAAAAAGTGGTGACAGATTTTCTTTTCTTGGGCTCCAAAATCACTGTGGACAGTGACTGCAGCCATGACATTGAAAGACGCTTGCTCCTGGAAGGAAAGCTATAACAAACCTAGACAGCATATTAAAAAGCAGAGACCTCACCCAGCTGATGAAGGTCCATAAAGTAAAAACTGTGGTTTTCCCAGTAGTCAGTCATGCATGGATGTGAGAGTTGCACCATAAAGAAAGCTGAGTGCCGAAGAACTGATGCTTTCGAATTGTGGTGCTGGAAAAGATTCTTGAGAGTCCCTTGGACAGCAAGGAGATGAAACTAACCAATCCTAAAGGAAATCAACCCTGAATATTCTTTGGAAGGACTGATGCTGAAGTTTAAGCTCCAATACTTTGGCCACCTGATGTGAAGAGCTGACTCAGTGGAAAACACCCTGATGCTGGGAAAGATTGAGGGTGGGAAGAGAAGGGGATGACAGAGGATGAGATGGTTGGATGGCATCACCAACTCAATGGACATGAATTTGACCAAACTCTGGGAGATAATGGAGGACAGGGGAGCCTGGCATGCTGGAGTCCATGGGATTGCAAAGAGTCAAACATGACTTAGCAACCGAACGACAACAAACAGCCATGTCACAATCATGTAAAGCCATATCCTCAGATGTCCATAGGAATTTAGTGGAAGGGGCAATAAGTAGGCACTATAGGCTCAAGAAAGGTAGGGCCTGGAATGTTTACTGGAATCCAGTTTTCAAATTAATCAATATTTATATTGGCATAAATAATAAAGGTATATTTGTCTCGTTCTATTCTCTGCCTAAGGGCACTATGGTCCTTGCTGACCAAAGGAGAACAGAAAGGCCAGACATGCATCGAGTTGCACCTGGCCCTGCTAGAGTTACCCACCGAGGCGGACGTTTACTAAAAGCCACCAGAGGAAGGGAGGGCGTGCGGAGAAGAACAGACCTTGTCCATCATGCATCCCCCGCTATTACCAGGACAGAAGGAATCCAGTCATCCCTCTGCCAAAGCCGTCTCTATGTACACACACACACACATACACCTTACACACCCTACACTTTCAATTTCTGGGTTTTGGTCCCAAGCAAGAACGGCTAAATAGAGAGGGTCACTCTGTGGATATTTTTATTTTTTGGCTGTCCCCATTCCAGACTCTTCGCTCCCGAATATATCCAGTGGAAATACACATAAGGCCCCAGTTGTGTCATAGACACTGCCCCCATTGTGGAAGCTGAAGCAATCAGAGCCTCCCTTCTCTCCAACCCTGTCCACAACCTAAAGCGGACAAAAGACTTGGGCCAGGCTGATGGAGTGCTGTCTCCCAAAACGCAGACTCTGCGGTGAGTGTCAGAAAGCTCTGGAGCAGCAGAAGTCGCTCTTGGTGGAAAAGCAGCAGAAGAAGCAGACTAGATTATTCTTGGTCCTGAATCAGGAGCTCACCTCCTGTTCTCTCAAGCTCACTCTGTTCCTCCCCATTTTCCAAGCCCCCTCTCTGAGTCTCCTCTTCAGCCTAAGAGACGCTGATATCCTTCCAAGAAAGGTCCTTTTGGCTTATGTTAGCCAGAGTTGGGTTTTGCTACTTGCAACTGAGAACTCTGACAGCATTATGGATTCTAGAATGTCCCACACGTACCCCTGGCGAACCTTACCCAGCCTGGCAAGAACCGCTCCTGACAGCAGCTCTGTGTCTAGGCTCCCATCATGCAAACAGCAAGCTCCCTAAGTTCTTTCTCCATATTTCTTTGCCTTTCCATTTCTTGTCTGATGTACTTTATGGCTTCCCAGGTGGTGGAGTTGGTAAAAAAACCCACTCACCAATGCAGGAGACACAGGAGACGTGGGTTCGATCTCTGGGTCAGGAAGATCCCCTGGAGTAGGAAAAGGCAACCCATTCCAGTATTCCTGCCTGGGAGATCCCATGGACAGAGACCAGTGGGGCTACAGCCTATGGGGTCGCGAGAGTTGGACACGACTGAACACACAATACCTGAGAGAGTTCTCCAAACTCCACTTGCTCCAAACGTTCCAGGAACATAGACGTTTTAGGCATAGATCTTTAGGAGACACTAAGGAGTTTACAACGAGGCAAAATGCAAACTTTTCAGTATTTTAAATTCAATGCATTCTCATGTTCCAGAGCCGTTTTATTTAGTTAGGTTTTCAGGGAATCCAGCTTCTATTTGTCAGGTTTACGGGGTTGATGCGTCCCTCTCTCACTGAGGTGTTCAGAGCCTTAATTAGATAGCGGGTATAAAGTGCTTTGACAGCGTCGGATGAAAAGTGCTAGAGAAATCTCTAGGGAATGTCTTCATTTTTGGCTCAAAAGACACAAGAAAATTAGAAAGCTTTAACAATCCAGCTAAGGTTTACAAGTAAACTTTGGGGGCTTTTTATCCACCTGTGTGTGGTATGGTACAAAGACTGAACTTGGTTTTTTCTGTGTTTTTTTAACTTTTATTCTAACTATAAATAAAGAAGCCATGTTGAACCACACCCCTGCAGGACACATTAAATCTAAGTTCTCCACACTGGGTCTGTGGGATGTAAATTACCAAGTTATTGTCTGCGGACCTTGAATCTTTCGAGCGAAGGAGAAACCTGCCCAGACTCATGTATCTAGTTAACACTTCTAAGGGGACATCTGGGATCCAAATTTTAAATTTCTTTCTTTTGAAAGAAAATGCCCCTAATAATACATATCTCCTGTGTAGGGGAAACTTTCTCTGAGATAGAGACAAGACTCATTTGTTTCTTCGGGTTTGGACCTGGGACTCATTTAATTACTTCTCAAGAAGGCAAACCCTCTGCTTTGATGGCAGAGTACATAGCAGTGAGCATGAATCAAAAGCCTTTTCATTCAGAAGGAAAAGACTTGGGGAGAGGGAGTCTCTCTACTGGGCCAGCTCCACAAACAGGGACTCGCACACCCCGGGGACGGAGGCAGATGTCAATCCTGGCGTTGTGGGCACGCAGCTCTCCTGGCCGGGGGTGAGGCCAGATTCGAGTCAGGAGAGACCCAGCGGGCCTACAGCTCTGCCAGGGAATCTGAGCCTTCCCTCAATACCTGCCTTTCCAGGGAAGCTTTTTAAAGTGCAAAACTCACCCAGTCTTTCCTTACAAGACACACTGTTCACAACTACCCTTTTTCCATTTCTTATCTCATAGAAAGGATGGCTTGAAAAAAAATCTTTGATTCCATCCTTGAAAACAATTCCAAAGAACTCATGTGGGGAAACTGGCAACACATACGTGCAGTACGTATTTGGAAAAGGACATGCTGGTCTCCTTTAAAGACTGCCATGTATTTTCACAAATATTTATTTGCTACATGTAATAAGGAGGTGTTTCAAATCAAGGAGGGAGAGAGAGAGCTGGGACAACTGGCGATCTTTCTGCATAGAATAAATCTGAATGTCTATAGGACTCCACACAAAAACATATTCCAGATGGACCGACTATTTCCATGCAGTTACAATACATAGCTGTAAAAAAAAATTAAGTGCATTTTGCTTAAAATCTTAACTGGCAAAATCCATTCTAGACAAGACACCAAAGTCAGAAGTATAAAGGAAAAGACTGGTAAGTTTAACTACATCAGATGTTGAAATTCTTTATGACGAAACTATCAAAATCAAAGTTAAAAGAGATACGACACTGACAATCTGTAACAAGTGTGACAAAGGTGGAGTGTCATGAGGAAGCTGAGGTTCCTCACAAATCCATAAACAAAGAGAGAAAGAAACAACCCAGTAAGAAGACCAGCAAAGGACCTGAACAGTAGTTCATAGAAAATAAAATAGCAGCGAAATTTGGAAAAGTACTCATAATTAAATGCATTCATAAAGAAATAAAAATTTGAAAAAAATTAGTTTCTATCATCCTACCAAAGATGAAAGCATTTGCTAATTCTCAATGTTACCAAGGATGTAAAGAAACAGACATTCACACACAATACTCATGAGACTGCAAACTGTTGTGATCTTTTTTTTTTTTTTTGGCAGTAAAAGGCAACTGGCAAGAGCTAATAAACTTACACCTCTACAAACTTAACCCACGGATATACAAATATAAACATAAGCAGATATTTGCTACAACATTATTTGTAGTAATGAAGATTCTGGAAGCATCTGTACACCTATCAATAGGGAATTGCTCAAATAAATTATGAAAAATATATACAAGAGACTGCAGCCATTATAAAGATTGGACTAGATCTATATGCACTATTGTAAAGAGATATTCAAGATACATAGTTAATTACACAAAGGCTAGCTGCAGAAACCTGGGTGTAGTATGACCTCACTTATGAAAATGAAAATGTGCTTGAGATGCAGGTTACTGTCATTTCTGGGAAGAGCTATAGGAAACGTCTAATAGTGATTTTTCTCTGTGTAGAGGGAATTTCATTCATATTTTCTTTCTTTTTTACTATCTTCATTTTCACCATGAACTTGTTTTATTTTCACAGTGAAAATCTAGTTTTCAAAAATAAAAAATAAATAGGGGTTCATCTACCACTTAAAATTAATCAAAAGTTTTACTCAACAAATATATTCTGAAGGTAGACTATTAACCAGACTCTGAAGACAGAAAGACGTCCACAATGCCAGCCCCATCCTCCATGAGCTCATTTTATGTCTAGAGAGATAGAAAGAGAGCCAGGCACCCAAATAAGTAATCGCCCACCTAGATGGCACGATAGGAAAGATCTCATCCTTTGCGATACCCAGTGCTGCCTGAAGCAGGACTCCAGAGTAGCCCACGCTGGACTCACGAGCACAAACCACAGCCTTTCTTGTGATCTCAGACACAGGGCTAAAAACCCCAGGAGACGGGGTCATCACAGCTCCCCCAGGAACTGGAATACAGCCATCCTTTGAAAGGTCTTTGTCAGTCACTCAGAACATTAACTTTTGGAACTTATCTCTCAAATGGCCTGGGTCAAGGGATCCAGCTCTCAAATATGAGCCCGCACTCCACGGGAACCACAGGTCGATTAAGCCTTAGCTTTGGAGCAATTATGAGGCAAAGGGAGCTCGAAGGCCTGAGGCTTTCATGAAGGCAGAGGGGTCTCAGCGATGGCTGTGTAACGAGTATTATCCGCAAAGCATCACTGCCCCTTCCTTCAATCCCACTTGCGTGCTAACACCCGGCCTGTCAGGAGAACTTGTTTGATAAGGACTCACTCAGCCCTTGAGTGAGTCCCCAGCTCCCCACCTTTCCAAATGGCAGGACTCTAAAGTCTGCATTCCTCCCCACTTGGGCCCCACTCTCAGAGGGGAAGACTGGGGTCACGGAGCCATCCAGCATCTAAAGACCAACCTGAAAATCAGCAAATGGGACTAATGAGATAGCGTGGTCCCATCCTGCTGGGAATATGGCCTTGTGCAAAGATCCAGATCAAAAGATTTCATGGGCTGGGGCAGAGATTAAAGATGAGGAAACTTCCACTAGATCAGGCAGAGGAAAATGTCCGTGGCCCAAGCGTGAGTACCACTTTCAGGAAACCCCATCCCGGGCTCTTTTCCGTCACACTGTGTTATCTCCACAGGCCTCCAGGGGGGCCCTCTCCATGCGAACAGCATGGAACAGCCCCCACCTTCACAACCACTCCCCAGAGAGCCCCACAGGAATACCACAGAGGCCACGAATCAAGTGGGCAGGATCAGCAGAGACGTCCTCACTATTCACCACCAGCATGGCAACGATAGGTCAGGACAAGAGAGTCGAAGCCTGGGTCTTCTGGACCAGGGTGGTCAGACCGTGGGCAAATTACAGTCTCTCAGGAACACAGTCACCTAATCTGCAAAATACAGCCTGCCTTACAAGCGGTCAGGATAAACCGAGGCCACACTGGTGAACGAGCTTCGTGAATGGAGAGATGTTGGCATGTATCCCTTGCTCCCAGGGAGCTGACTCAAACATTCCCCAGGAGCGAAACTCTCTTGGACATCATGACTTCACAGTCCAGGAGCAGGGAAATGTAGGATGGCGTACTCCTGCGGAATTTCTGGGCGATGCCTGTGCAAGTTTTATATCTGTTTTTAACCTTGGGAGAGGCTTAAGCAAATAATAAAGGAGACTTTACATTTATCCTCAAAGAGAGAATCAGTAAACTTCACAATTATTATTTTCCTTTTCAACAGGAAATACCAATTAAAGGGAAAGAGGAGTCTTACTATGACAGGATGCTGTAAGAACATGACGGTGGTTAAGAGCCCCAGGAAGTCACTGAGCGGCTCAGGGCCTCGGTTTCCTCGTCTATAACAGTTTCTACTTTTCAGGCTGCAGGAGCGCTTCGAAGATGCCAAGAAGCTAGGAAACACTTACACCTGCTCCATTATAAAGGCCCCATTTTGTGCTGAAGAATTGATGCTTTTGAACTGTGATGTTGGAGAAGACTCTTGAGTGTCCCTTGGACTGCAAGGAGTTCAAACCAGTCCATCCTAAAGGAAATCAACCCTGAATATTCATTGGAAGGACTGACGCTGAAGCCGAAGCTCCAGTACTTTGACCACCTGATGCAAAGCACCAACCCACTGGAAAAGATCCT
Source organism: Moschus berezovskii (assembly GCF_049115385.1). Classification (NCBI taxonomy): domain Eukaryota; kingdom Metazoa; phylum Chordata; class Mammalia; order Artiodactyla; family Moschidae; genus Moschus; species Moschus berezovskii. The sequence continues at coordinate 10,426,052 of NC_142468.1, forward strand.
GATGCTGGGAAAGATTGAGGGCAGGAAGAGAAGGAGGTAACAGAGGATGAGATGGTTGGATGGCATCACTGATTCAATGGGCATGAATTTGAGCAGACTCTGGGAGACAGTGAAGGTCAGGGAAGCCTGGCATGCTACAGTTCGTGGACATGACTTAGCAAGTGAACAACATTTTGTGCTGGGGAAAATGAGGCAGAGATGATAACTTCCTATTTTAGACACAATAAAGTGAACCAGTTTCTAAAGAAGGGATGATCCTGAGTCTGTCTCAAACCTACCCTTTTCTTCCAGTTTCTCTACCATAGGGACAAAACCTCCTTACTAGTCTCCCTATTTTCTTGTCTTGCTCCAATCCTTCTTTAGTGTTTTTTATCATGTCTTTCTACTTCTCAAAGGTCAGGTCAAAACTTACATTTTCCATTTCCCAAGATGTAGTCTACTTCCACTTAGCATTTACAAACTCAGGTAGGACCCCTCCTGGAGGCCTCTTCTACTATCAGGCCACATCCACTCTCAGGTCCTTTCTACAATCTGGTTGCTCAGCTTCCCTGGTGGCTCAGCTTCCCTGGTGGCTCAGCTGGTAAAGGATCCGCCTGCAATGCAGAAGATCTGGGTTCTATCCCTGGGTTGGGAAGATCCCCTCGAGAAGGGAAAGGCTACCCTCTTCAGTATTCTGGCCTGGAGAATTCCATGGACTACAGTCAATAGGATCACAAAAAGTCGGACATGACTGAGCGACTTTAGGTGCCAATCATTCTCAGGCCCCTCCTACCATCAGGCCCCACCCACACTCAGGCCCCTCCAAATTTGGAATCCTCTCATTCATAGACCCTTTCTACTACAGAGTTCCTCCTACTCATAGAAATACCTGCTCTTTTCTTTGATGGTTCTGAACCAAGGCAATCACAAATTTTACCTTCATTTTCCACATGCTGGAGACTGGGCTGTAATATTTAACATGATTTTGTTCTAGGTTCAGAGATAAAAATGAGCTGCACAGAATAAATTGCAGCTCCTAGATGTGGCTATCTGAAGGATTCCAAGCCCAGCCCATTCTCAGAAATCTCCATGGGATTTCTCCCCTCAGCAGGCCATCTTCCCTCTGCCTTTTAGAGTATTCCCAGCATGTCTAGGCTCGTCCATGACTAGGACTGGAAAACAAATCCAGAAACACCCACTTGAAAGTCTACCATCTTGGAACGTGTTTCCTACGCTCTCCAAAAGAAACCCATTACTCGCCACTAGGAAGGACTTGACCCAGTCACCAACGGGAAGACTGTTCAGATCTGAGTCTAAGGAGCATGCAACATTGAAGGTAAAGTCCAGGATGCACTGCCCCTTCTTAATCCAGCTCCTTTCTCATCGCCTGGCTCCAGCGCAAGGAAAGATCACTCTTGTTGTCCTTCCTGCTCCCTTCCAGTCTCCATACCTCGGCAAGAACAGGTAACACTCTTTAGCCATCAGTTCAGTTCAGTCACTCAATCGTGTCTGACTCTTTGCAACCCCATGGACTTCAGCACGCCAGGCCTCCCTGTCCATCACCAACTCCCGGAGTTTACTCAACCTCATGTCCATTGAGTCGGTGATGCCATCCAACCATCTCATCCTCTGTCATCCCCTTCGCTGCCTACCTTCAATCTTTCCCAGAATCAGGGTCTGTTCCATAGCCATAGCCCATTCTAAATTAATACACAGAAAAGTAGCATTTTTCTAAAAGAAAAAGAGTCTTCAGAGATGCAGGAAGCCAATAACATAAATATTCACAGTTTAGTTCCTCAGAGTCACAGCCTCTCAAACACCTGATCATGGTGTACATTACATTTACCTAATAAAACTGCATATTTGGGTTCTTTCCAGAACAAAGAAACAGGCTACTTTCACAAATGTATTCCAGTCATTATTTCGTGTGAGATAGAAAATTGCTTGGAGGTTTGAAATGCAGGTTGATCAGCTTCTGTCGCTCCCCGGTAGGTTTTCAGACTCTCAGGGTCAGATTTCAGTCAAGATTCCAATCACAGCCCTCAGTGCTTCTCATCTTGCCAAGTTTCTCTGGTAAACAGAAGCACAGAGCTCAGCAGTGACAACTCAGACCTGATCTTTCTTCGGATGAGTATCTATTTTCCTCCCCACCAACTTGCTCTATAGATTGTGGCTTTTCCACTCTGATGACTGAACTTTCTGGAAAACACATACTTAGCCTCTTCAGCTTAGAACTTCTGATTTTACCCAAAGCAGCAGTTCAGAATAAGCCTCCCCCAAATGTGTCACTTTTGTATGAGGATTACCTTGAGCTAAAGGCAACTGAGACCCCGTGGATTCAAGATAAACCACTGCCCCTCCTGTAACTACCCAGAAGAATTTAAATTGGGAATTTTTCCCAGAAAAGAGTTATGACTGAAGATAAGTTGACTTAATGGCCCCATCTATATGGCAGAGCAAACCACTAATTACCAAACATCTACTTGTCTCCTTATTGTCCTGTGAATGGCCCTCCTGTTCTTGGAAGTCCCAGGCCCCTGTCCCATTCTGTAGCTCAGGATGGCATCTATACCTCATTTTATATTTCTCTCACCCTTTCATGTATATGGTATCTCTGACCCTCTCATGTATGTCAGATTCCCATATGGATGGAATTCAGTTTGATTTTCTCCTATTAACCTGTCTCAGGTCAAATTAACTCTTAGACCAGCTGGAAGAAACTAGAAGCATTCCTTCCCTAGAAGGGAAAGTTTTCTTCCTCCCCAACACCTCCTTTAGAGCCCAAGAAGTGTCTGACGATGCCGGCTTCTGCCATTCCAGACACTGAGGAGGGCAAAATCTCCTTGTCCCCAAAGCAAAATGTCTTATAGAAATGTCCAATCTCTCTCTAAGCAAAGTCCTTATTTTGACATGAGTTATATAGAAGGAGGAGAGGAAGGCCTTGAAAAACAAATGAGCAACTTTTTCAAAAGCTTTCAGAATCAAATGTAAAATTCATTAAGAAAAGTAATGGAAATTTTATGGCTGGTGCACAGATAAATTCATTGCTGCCTCTTAATTCATCAAGCACACATACAAGAGTGTATGCCAAATTGATTGGAACTAACAGCCTCTTAGAAGCTCTAACCAGCTGCAGACTCAGGGTAAACTAGTTGGAACAAAACAAAGAACGCCTCCTCCTCTCCATTCTCCCAGGTGCTGACTGAATTAACGGTTAAACTTTCTCGACTCTAAAAATGCTGAACAACTCTGTTTTTCCATGACAGCCAAGCCCTTAGCTGCTCTTCAGGCCCAAGCAAGGTCAGAACTAACACAAAAGAAGTTTCTTTGGTTATTAGGAATCCCAACAGTGGAAACAGTGTCAGACTTTATTTTGGGGGGCGCCAAAATCACTGCAGATGCTGATTGCAGCCATGAAATTAAAAGACGCTTACTCCTTGGAAGGAAAGTTATGACCAACCTAGACAGCATATTAAAAAGCAGAGACATTACTTTGCCAACAAAGGTCCGTCTAGTCAAGGCTATGGTTTTTCCAGTGGTCATGTATGGATGTGAGAGTTGGACTGTGAAGAAAGCTGATCACCAAGAATTGATGCTTTTGAACTGTGATGCTGGAGAAGACTCTTGACTCTTGGACTTCAAGGAGATCCAACCAGTCCATTCTAAAGGAGATCAGTCCTGAATGTACATTGGAAGGACTGATGCTGAAGCTAAAGCTCCAACACGTTGGCCACCTAATGCAAAGAGTTGACTCACTGGAAAAGACTCTGATGCTGGGAGGGTTTGGGGGCAGGAGGAGAAGGGGATGACAGAGAATGAGATGGCTGGATGGCATCACCGACTCGATGGGCATGAGTTTGAGTGAACTCTGAGAGTTGGTGATAGACAGGGAGGCCTGGCGTGCTGTGATACATGGGGTCACAAAGAGTTGGACATGACTGAGCGACTGAACTGAACTGAACTCAATTCTATTTTTACCATGGCTCTAAAGACACAATTGAAGAATTCCGGAAAAAGACAAAAAGAAAATGTAGTTAACACATTGATACTAGATATTGTTCTGATCCAGGTGCACAGGTTGGGGAAAGGAAAGTTGAATGAGTCACTTTTTTTTTTTTGGCCACACCACCCGGCATGTGGGATCTTAGTTCCCAGGCCAGGGATCAAACCCAGGCCCCCAAGCTTTGGAAGCAGAGTGTCTTAACCACCAGGGAAATCCTAAATGACTCACTTCTCATTACTTTTTAGGATAACTTGGAAAGAACGCTCTTAACCTCCTCCTTCAAGTTGATGCTTTAGTTCTTAGACATAGTTCCTAAACTAGCCATTCAGCAGATCCAACAAGAGAACCAAAGGGACTCTGCAGGTCATCATAATAGCTTGTTTTGTTTTTTTAAAGTGCAGGTCATGTCCTCCTGTAAACAAGCCAGCACTACATACCTTAATCTAAAATAAATTCTTTTCAGAGAGTTGTGAATATTATTTTACTAGGAAATATCAATTATTCAAAATTAACAATTTAATATAATTTGAGGGCTTAGTCTACACAAGGCACTGTGCTAAGCCTTGTATATGTATTACCTCATTGAACCGTCGCAACAACCTGATGAGATCGATACTAGCATAATTCCCAATTTTAAAGATGAGAACACTGACACTCAGATAAGTTACATCACTTCTCCAAGGTCAGACAGCCAGCATATCTGTTCCAACCCAAAGCTAAGGTGCCCAGCCATCAAGCGATGGCTGACAGGTAAAAGCGGAAGGTGGAAGATGGTAGGTTTTTGTCCTCAGAGAAATCACAGACAATTTGGATGAGCAAACAGAGAAGCTTCTTTTAATAATAATTTTATACTATTTATAATATTTTTTTATATTTTAGCTTAATATTAATTTTATAATTTTTTATATAAATTTATTTATTTTAATTGGAGGCTAATTACTTTACATTACTGTAGTGGTTTTGCCATACATTGACATGAATCTGCCCCAGGTGTACATGTGTTCCCCATCTTGAACCCCCCTCCCACCTCCCTCCTCATCCCATCCCTCTGGGTCATCCCAGTGCACCAGCCCCGAGCATCCTGTATCATGCATCGAACCTGGACTGGCGGTTCATTTCACATATGATAATATACATGTTTCAATGCCATTCTCCCAAATTATCCCACCCTTGCCCTCTCCCACAGAGTCCAAAAGACTGTTCTATACATCTGTGTCTCTTTTGCTGTCTCGTATACAGGGTTATCGTTATCATCTTTCTAAATTCCATATATATGCATTAATATACTGTGTTGGTGTTTTTATAATAATATATAATGTGTATCTGTAATATATTTATAATATTTATAATGATTTTTTAAATTTACAATATTTTAATATTTCAACCCTGGAAGGTGGATTTGGTCAGAAAGTGTTAAGATTGGATTATGATCCTCCTGTTTGGGATCCAAATCCCTGAGGCTTCCATCCTCCAACAGTAGACGTCTTCAGGTTCACCCTCATGGAGAAGGGAGAAAAGGTCCACATGGTTCTAAATGGTTGGATGGCATCATCATCGAATCAGTGAACATGAGCTTGAGCAAACTCCGGGCGATAGTAAAGGACAGGGAAGCGTGGCATGCTGCAGTCCATGGGGTTGCAAAGAGTCAGACCTGACTGAGCGATTGAATGACAACAGTGGTTCTAAGAGGTACTCATTTGGGGCTATTTGTTCCAGAAAGTGAAGATGACGTGGAAAGTAACAGCTTCTTATTTACAGTTATTAGAAGTGCTGGGCAGTCACCATGGGAGGGGAAAGTCTTCAGAGGAAAACAACTCCCTAATTTAGGCTGCCTGTTGCTTTTGTCTGTCCACCTCCCTGCCCCGTGGGAAGGTCTCAGACAACTTCCAGAAGGCATCCTTGGGGCAGTGACATCCTGAGCCGATATAGTCTGTGGGCTGGGGCAGCCTGCTAAAAGCTTGAGGAAGCTTTCCTCAAAAGGGATAAAAATGAACAAATCCTGAATAAGAAGTTATTTTTATCTGCAGGACTTTGTCAACTTATTGACGTGATAAACATTTGCTGATTGCTTTCTATATGCCAGGCTCAAGCAACATCTGGAGACCCAAAGGTGAGTAATCCTAAACGATTTTTTTTCTCCCCTTTAAATGAACAGAGTGATGATTTGAGTAAGAAATTATTGTCATTTCAAATAAGTGGTTTCTGGGCTGGAACACCAAGGTAAATGATTTGATTAGTCTTTACCTTTTCAAAGAAATATCTAATTGGGTCTCTGGAGAATTGCTAACTTCAGACTTGTAGTGTTTCGTGTATTTGTTTTAATTGTGTTTCTGGGTGACTGCTTAATTAGCCATTTGTAGGGAGGGGCAAGAAAGCAAAGGCATACTTTGTTTCAGTGGTGGTTCTGTTAGGGCCTCTACATTAGACAGAAATTCATTTTTCTGTAGGTATAAGAAAAGCCAATTAACAGTGGTTTAAACATAAAGTTGTTTGTCTCATGTAACAAGAAGTCTGAAAGTACTTACAGGGCTGGCAAAGAAGCTCAAAATTGCCATCAGATACCAAATCTATCTTTTTCTCAACCATCCTCAGGGTACTGGCCTTCATCCTCATGCCAATTGCCTCCTGGTGGCTAAAGGGCTGCCACATTGCCAGCTATCATGTTTGAGTTCCAGAAAGGAATAAGGAAGAAGAGACATTAGCAGATCTGAGCTAATATCTCACTGGCCAACACTATCACATGGCCATCTACTGACTTCAAGGAAGACAAGAAAACTAATGTTTGTTCTTAACAACCTAATAGAGTCAGAGAGAAAAAGAGAGAAAGAGATTGGTTGGAAGTAAGAGGTTAGTCAGGTAAGAGGATCTGTTATTCTGCTCACCTATAAAGAAGGGCCATTTTTAAAGTCCCTAGTTATTTTTCAAAGGGAGAAATATAAAAAAAAAAATTGCAATAATTGTGAAGTGAAGTGAAGTCGCTCAGTTGTGTCCAACTCTTTGCGACCCCATGGACTGTAGCCTACCAGGCTCCTCTGTCCATGGGATTCTCCAGACAAGAGTACTGGAGTGGATTGCCATTTCCTTCTCCAGGGATCTTCCCAACCCAGGGATTGAACCCGGGTCTCCCGCATTGGAGGCAGACGCTTTAACCTCTGAGCCATTGTAGCATAGTTCAAATATATATATTATTTTTACTAACATGTAATATTTCTTTTCAGTGCAATAACTATATGTAGAATCTTGTTTGGTGGTACCAGCCTTTGAGAAGCCAGGTCAGATGGAGCCCTGCCTTCCCATTGTTCACCCAGACCTCCACGGCAAGTGTTGGCTAAGAGCCCCATAAGCTGTAAATAATAATCAATGTCCTCAAGAAAAATTCATCATGGCAGTCTTCACTGCATAAACCAGAAGGGAATCTGAAATCAAAAGGACAGAGAAAGTTCCTAAAAAGGTCTATAAAGAGAGATCATTTAGTAATGCCACAAAATAAGAAAGGATAACCCTAAGACATTTAGGGGAGATTATGACTTCAATGTTGACATCTGAAAGAAAAGCACGGATTTTTGCTTTCTGCCATTTCCAAATGAGTCATCTAGAACCGTGTGGCCTAGTATCTATGAGCCACGTGTGGTTATTGTGCATTTGAAATGCGGCTGGTCCAAACCGAAATGTCCTATGGGCGTAAAATCCATACTCAATTTCAAAGGCTTCAGTTCAGATCAGTTCTCAGTTGTGTCTGACTCTTTACAACCCCATGGACTGCAGCACACCAGGCTTCCCTGTCCATCACCAACTCCCAGAGTTTGCTCAAACTCATGTCCATCGAGTCAGTGATGCTGTAGTAGCAAAAAAAAAAAGTAAGATATTTCGTTAGTAATTCCTTATATTGAATACATATTGAAATGATAACCATTTGGTCATAGAGAATTAAATAAAATATTGTTAAAATTAGTATCACCTGTTTCTTCTTTTTTTTTTTAATGTATGAACTGAACTGAATGTAAAATATAAAACTAGGGACTTCTCTGGTGGTCCAGTGGCTAAGATTCCACACTCCCAATGCAAGAGGCCTGGTTCGATCCCAGGTCAGGGAACAAGCTCCCACATGCCACAAGTAAGAGCCTGCCTGCCACAAGAATCGAAGACCCCATGTGCCACAAAGAAGATCCAGCACAGCCAAATAAATAATGAACAAATAAATGAAGGTTCCATATGCCACAACTAAAGATCCTGCACACCACAGCTAAGACCTGGTGCAGTCAATTGAAAGAGAAAGAAAATATAAAATAACACATGTGGGTCTCCTGCATTGCAGCCAGTCTGTAATAGATGATGTTGATGTCCCTGCCAGTGGGCCCCTGGCCCATTTCTGAGTTCACCAGCCACCTCCAAGGACATGCAGGCCAACAGTTTCCCAACTGCCCCCTCAAGGAGATGTCCCTCTGCTTCTCAGCTTACAGGCCTGCTCTGGGGGCTAGGAGCTTGTCAGGGCAGCTCAGAAGGGCCCACTAATGCTCCCAGGAGGAGTCCTGAACCCAAGAGGCGCTGGTGAGTAAATGCCGCTTTCAGCAGCCCATCAGCGGTGTTTTCTATGGTCCCCCTGGGCCCCCAGCAGATCAAGCCCCGAGGTCCACAGCAAGGCTTCCTCACTAACACAGACGGGGACCCTTCTCCGTTCCTACCTTCCCTCCCCTCACTCATGCCTCCTGAAAGCTCTCTGACCCTAGACTTTGTCTCAACTCTGCTTCAGGGGGTCCAAACCAAGAGAACAATTGGAACATTCTCACAATCTCTCCTTCTAGGACCCATGCCAAGTATCCTTTGACTAAACAACTCACACTGAGCTTTTCTTCCTGGGCTATTATCAAAGCTGTCTTTAATTACTATTGTTTTCCATCAATTCATTTCGGAGTCCATTGTTAATGGCTTTAAAAGACAAATGAAAGGATTCTGCTCTAATTACACACATAGCAAATTATTTGAGTTTGCTTAAATATTTTTTTCTTTCCAAGTAATTTGCTTACATTTAAACTATACTTATGTAGTGTTGTCTTCATTATCAAATCATTAAGGACACTGATGTGGCCCTTTGAAACATTTTGTTCTGCTCTGGGGCAAAGGCAGATTCTTTTATCCTGACAAAATCAAAACGCACAAGACTCTCAAACACATTTCTCATCTGATCTGAAAAAAAGTCATGACCAGCAGGGAATCAGTGTTGGTAGGGGACAGCCACCATTCCCCGGGCCCTGTGAGCAAGGACCAAACAGTAGGCACAGCTGCGGGGTTTTCTGGATGCTCTGATCAGAAACACAGCACTTGCTATCTGATCCAGTGCTGCTTTGACTATATGATAGAGTTTTTTTTTTTTTTTTTTTAAATAGGCTTTAGATTCTGACAGATCCAGGTCCAATCCTGTGTCCACAGCTTACCAGTGTGACCTTCTTCCAATCACGCGTTCTTTCTGAGCCTGTTTCCCTATCAGCCGTATGAGGATCAGGGCTCTCATAGAGTGAGCAAGGGGGGACACTGGCTCACATTTAAGAGTCTGATGGGCTTCTCTGGTGGTTTCGTGGAAAAGAATCCACCTGCAATGGAGGAGACACAGATTCAATCCCTGGCTGGGGAAGATCCCCTGGAGAAGAAAATGGCAACCCACTCCAGTATTCTTGCCTGGAAAATCCCATGGACAGAAGAAACTGGCAGGCTACAGTCCATGGGGTCGCAAAGAGTCAGACATGACTTAGACGGTTTACACTGTCTTCAAAAATCTCTATTTGGATACATATTTTAAGGTTTTAAAAAAAAACACCTGCTTTTTAATATACTTTTGTGCATTGCTTCAGTCGTTTGCGCACTTGTACCTTCCATGTGTCCCAGACCTCTCTTGACCCAGACCTTGATGAGAATAGCAGTCCTGTCTATCTAGCAGTTCCTCTCATCAGTTCACAGGGAACACTAGAAAACATGAGACTTGTTCCAAACCACTTGTCCTTATCTTTCTTCTCATCAAGGTCCACACCCGCCTCTCCCTGGAGCCTTCCCACTGTGGCCTTTCTGTGGTCCCTGGAATCCCCTGTACCCTAACTTTGCTCTTCTATCTGGCTCTCCAGGTGGACTTTCATGGACTGTCACTCCGGGAATCAAATACTTGGTACGCCCTCAGAATGTTCTCCCTCATGAATTATCACTATGGAGGGCCTTGACAGTCTCTCTCCCAATTCCTAGAACTAGACCCTACACTCTGTCCCCATTAGATAATGTATCCAGCAAGGTCCCCAGCATCCAGTGCTCAGTCATCACAAGGTGTTCCTCTCTTGTACCTAATAAATTTCTTCTGGTCTGAAACCTTCTCAGGAAGCTGGGACTGTATTCAGTGTTTCATTTAATAGTTATTAATAGAAATAACTGTTGAGTGCATATAAAGTATGCAGCCCTTTGCTAGATTCTAAAACAAGGATGAGAAGAGCTGCAGAGAAAAATGTAGCCTCTTGTCCTTCCAGGAATCTACAATCCACCTGACTCTAGCACAGAGAAACCTGTTAAGTCCTCAATCAAAGCTTGTTAAAGGAAAAACAGACATAAACACAACGAAAAGTTTAAAAATTATTGTCAGGGTTTTGATGGGGCTTAAGACACACTTGTCAAAGGGATCTAGCAATATGCAAATCCTGCCAGCCTTCCTTCCATAGCTTGAGGTCCCTCACATGCAGGACAATGACAAATAGCACTTAAAGAACTGTGCCATTTTTAATTTCCTGAAATTAGGCTCTAAAATCCTATGAAGAGTTGGTGGAAAGCCTGAAGGGTGCCCATGTTCTACCCGAAGGCCAAATGGGCCTTTGCCATCTTCCTAAACCCAAACCCAAATCTTGGGATTGCACGTCCTCTGACTAGAAGCACAGCCCGGCCCACAGAAGATGGGGAAGAAAGAGGGTAAGGCCTCTCCAATTGCTGATTCAGTGCCTGAGCCTTTTCAACACTCAGGTACCCTGACCTTGATAAATGTGGCCCTACTGGGGGACAGAAATCTCACCTCCTTCCCCTATGCTAATATGAAGCAATGCATCATAAGCTGATTAGAAAATGGTAGACAGAGAACACTATAAAACAAAGAAGAATGAATTCACTTCGCGCCAGGACAATAAACGAGGTAAGGAGATGTTATTTGACAGAGTTGCTCTTGCCTTGAACATAAAAAGAGTTCCTCCCATCAAGGAAAGCCAGAAATCAACCTGTTCCTCCCCTTCTCCCCCGAACCCGCACATTCTCACAAGGGAGCCTGCTCTGCACTGCTCCTCAGCCCGCACCATCGCAACAAACATGGGCTCGACGCACAGCCCAGTTCTGCAGTCAATTACCAGCAAGTTCACAAGCTGCTCCCTCTGAAACATGCATGCGAGAGGAGAGTTGCTTGGTTGTTTAACGAAATTCTTTTCTCAACTGCTTTCTGAGTATTTTCCGTAATTGAACTGTCGGCAGACAAAACAAGGATGGCTGCTTCTAATAGCGTGTGGCATTTCGTAGACACCTTTGAATGGACTATAACAAAGCACGTTAAACAAATGTTTATTAGCTGTGTGGTTCTTTTGCAGGGCAACCCACTACACCTTTCTTAAATGAGAGTACGCCAAAGAAGCACTGAGTAACTCTTGATTCACGAAATATTATGGAAAATGGCATCTTTTGACAAAAATTTCTAAGATGGTATTCTCCTTTTTATTTCATTTAATTAATCCATGCATGTAGAGAAATATTACATTTCACATGAGCTAGAGGGAAACACCTTAAAATTTCTGGGATTCCGAACTCCCTTGATCTATTCTATTCCATTTTTTTATTTGCACATCTTTCTGTTTCCTGATGTGACGTGAAAGTCGCTCAGTCATGTCTGACTCTTTGCGACCCCATGGACTATCCAGTCCATGGAATTCTCCAGGCCAGAATACTGGAGTGGGTAGCCTTTCCCTTCTCCAGGGGATCTTCCCAACCCAGGGATCAAACCCAGGTCTCTGCATTGCAGGCGGATTCTTTACCAACTGAGTATCAGGGAAGCCCTTCTGTTTCTTAGCCCAGGTCTACAGCCCAGATATATTTTGCTCCCTCATCTCTGCCTTCATGGGCTTGGAGACACTGATAAATGTAATGCAGGTTGAGAACCTAGCCATTCCACAGTTACTCAGCTTCTCTATCTGGCATATGTTTGCACCTGTCAGTATTTGTGCTGATTATAATGTTGCCTGAATTTCAAAAGAAACATAGTGTATAAGAAATGAAGAGAAAGGACCTTGAACCACTGGAAAACTCAGGTGCTTCTGTTTCTACCTAAGGAAATTTGGAAAACCCTCAAACTATATATATACTCGATATGTTTGTAGTCAAAATGACCTTGAATAGTTCTGCTATTTATATATCTGAAGCATCACGTTTTGATGTCCCCCAAAACTGGTAGGCAGGGTATGCAAATTTTTGCTAGGGATATATTGAATAGGATGCTAATCTAGGTGGCGCTAGTGTTAAAGAACCTGCCTGCCAATGCAGGAGATGTAAGAGATGTGGGTTTGATCGCTAGGTCTAGAAGATCCCCTGAAGAAGGGCATGGCCCACTCCAGTATTCTTGCCTGGAGAATCCCCATGGACAGAGGAGCCCAGTGGGCTACAGTCCATGGGGTCACAAAGAGTCAGATACGACTGAAGCAATTTAGCACACACTAGGAAAGCCAGTTAGGCTAGCGGTTGACAAATGGGAACTGGAGATACCCATATGTTTGCCCCAATATTTGACCTGTTGCCTGGTTACAGTAGACACAGAAGTGGGCAGTTTAAAAAAATAACACCGCACTATAGACTATAGGGCACAAGAGGTGAAGGGAAGAAGGCAAAGTGTTCAACCTGAATAACTCAGGCCATCTAGAGAGAGCAAACGAACTGCACAATTACCAGCTGACTAATTTGGTTGTTGCTGTGATATTCCAAACAGATGGACGAAATCAACTGCAGGCATGATGCTAGACTCTAGGATTCAAAAGTAAATGAACTATAGCACCTGCCCTTCACAAAGTCGGAACCTAATAGGGACAACCAGGGAGGAAGGAAGGGAGGGAGGAAGAAAGGAAGTGGAGGAGGGGAGAGGAGGGGGAGGGAGGAAATAAGGGATATAGAGAAATTAAAGGGGAGATTGAATCCACCTGGAGTAGGGGGCGATAAGGAAAGAGGAGATGATGTTCAAACAGGCTCTAGAAAGAAGTGCCAGCATTTACTCAAAAGACAAGGTGATAAAGGTGTTCGAGGCCTTTATGTTTGGGCAAGACATTTGCATCTTCTGTTTCCTCGAGTTTGCAGTCTGAGTAATGAGAAGAAAGACTTCAAAATCAGTAGAACATTCCTCAAAAACAGAAAATTGCTATTGTTGTTGTTGTTTAGTCACTGAGTCGTGCCCAACTCTTTTGTGACCCCATGGACGGTAGCTAGCCAGACTCCTCTGTCTATGGGATTTCCCAGGCAAGAATACTGGACTGGGTTGCCATTTCCTTCTACAAGGGATCTTTCCAACCCAGGGATCAAAATCGCATCTCCTGCATTGCAGGCTGATTCTTTACCACTGAGCCACCTGGCAAGCCCCCCAAACAGAAAATATGTTTGAGCAATTGCCTCTTTTAATGATTTAGATAGAGAAGGAAACGGCAACCTACTCCAGTATTCTTGCCTGGATAATCCCATGGACAGAGAAGGCTGGCAGGCTACTGTTCATGGGATCAAAGAGAGCCTGACATGGCTGAATGTTAAAGCACAATGATCTATAATCACAGGCTAGAATCAAGATTGCCGGGAGAAGTATCAATAACCTCAGTTATGCAGATGACACCACCCTTATGGCAGAAAGCAAGGAATTAAAGAGCCTATTGATGAAAGTGAAAGAGGAGAGTAAAAAAGCTGACTTAAAACTCAAGATTCAAAAAGTGAGGATAATGGCATCTAGTCCCATCACTTCGTGGCACATAGATGGAAAAACAGTGGAAACACTGACAGACTTTATTTTCTTTTGCTCCAAAATCACTGCAGATGGTGACTGCAGCCATGAAATTAAAAGGCACTTGCTCCTTAGAAGAAAAGCTACAACCAACCTAGACAGCATATTAAAAAGCAGAGACATTACTTTGCCTACTAAGGTCTGAATAGTTAAAGCTATGGTTTTTCCAGTGGTCATGTACAGATGTAAGAGCTGGACAATAAAAAAGGCTGAGCACTGAAGAGCTGATGCCTTCAAACTGGGGGGCTGGAGAAGACTCTTGAAAGTTCCTCGGCCTGCAAGGAGATCAAACCAGCCAATCCTAAAGGAAATCAACCCTGAGTTTTCATCGGAAGGTCTGATGTTGAAGCTGAAGCTCCAATACTTTCACCACCTGAAGCAAAGAGCCGACTCATTGGAAAAGACCCTGATGCTGGGAAAGACTGAAGGCAGGAGAAGGGGACGACAGAGGATGAGATGGTTGGATGGCATCACCGACTCTATGGACGTGAGTTTGATCAAGCTCTGGGACATGGTGAAAGACAGGGAAGCCTGGCGTGCTGTTGTCCATGGGTTGCAAAGAGTTGGACATGACTGAGCAACTGAACAACATCAATGATCTAGAACAGTGGTTCTCAAAGTGTGACCTCCAGGCAGGCAGCATGAACATCACCTGAGAACTTGTTAGAAACACAGGTTCTTGCCCTCATCCACTGACTCAGAAACTTCATTGCTGGGGCAATAGAGTGTTCTAAGGTGCTTCAGGGAGTGCTGATGCCAAAGTTTGAGAACAGCTGCCCCAGAGTGAGTATCCACCTGTAATATGCTTTCTGCATCTTGCCAGTAGAAATAATGAAAGCTGTCTTAAATCTAATTCATAGAAATGCATCACATTACTGGTTCCTAAACTTCTGTCCATGTACAAAATCAATGCTCATCTTGATGAAATTTTTCACTGATCCCCAATGAAATAAGTGAAAAAACCAAGAGCTTCTCACAAAGCATATTCTTTTTTTTGACCAAGGAAATTGGGGCTTCCCCAGTGGACCAACAGTAAAGAATCTGCCTGCAGTGGAGAAGACGTGTGTTCGATCCCTGGGTTGGGAAGATCCCCTGGAGAAGTATTTGGCAACCCAGTTCAGTAGTCTTGCCTGGAGAATCCCATGGACAGAACAGCCTGCTGGTGGGCTATAGTCTGAAGGGTCACAAAGAGTCAGACACGACTGAAGCAACTTCGTACATGCGCACCTTTTTTACTGTTAAATTTTCATTCTTTTTATGGAATAACAGTAGTAAAAGAACAATGACTTTTTTCCAAATAAATTTAATTGGCAAAATAGATTGTTGCCTATGTTGATCCTCAAAAGGTTTTTCTTAATGTATTAGACCAAAAACTTATACATCTGTGAACCACTGAAATTGATAGGATATGTATAGCTTTGCCAGGGGAAAAAAAAACATATGAATATATTTTTCTACCTGAAAGTCAAATAATGTTTTACTAAGATTTGTGTCTATTTTTATTCCAGAAACATCTAAATTAAGTTTGGAATTCAAAAAAAAACAAGCTTTTGTAGCATATAAATTTAATAAATATCCATCTCTGACTCTTATTCTAGGATGACCATTTTCTTTATGAATTGTCACTTGGAAAATTTCTTATTAGTGATATAATATTTATAAACTATATCGCCTATGTGTATGGAGGGATGTATTTGTTTGCTAGCTTTTTTGAGGTCCCCAAGCACCTTGGGGAGAGTAGAAAGGGTAAGTAGAGACAGTATCATAAATAAACTGTTATTATTTACAATGTACATTCTTCATTCTCATGCACTAATGCACAATGTTATTTATTAGTTTAATCACTCTTGTGAGAACTATTATTATTATTTCATGATGTAAAACTTAAAATGGAAATTGGAAAAGAGGAAAGAGAAAAATACATTCTAAACTTGAGGACATGTAAGATTTACTGTACCTATCCTGTGCATAGATAAACCGTATTTATTCCTATTACAATCCCTTCTTCATCAAGGTATTAAATTGCCTCCTACCTCAGGAGCCACTGGAGCATTAGTGACCACTGGAACACAAACCTCATCTCCTCTCATCATCTCCACAACCTTCCTTTCTTATCGTTGTACTATAACATCCTTATCCCAACTTAACCCCTCAAGCCTCAGATTACTGCAAGCCAGAACAGCTACTTCTGTAGATCCAGGGGGTCCAGGGGGCTCAGGGGATTAAAAAATCCTCAGTGAGTCAGTTCAGACATCCCCATCCTATGTCTCAGAGTCCTCTCTGCCCCCAGTGAGGGTCATGACCTGATGAGAGGCACCTGCCCGGCTGTGAAATCAATCTTCCTGGAGATCTGCAGTTCTTGTCATTAAATACTGAACCTGCTCTTTAGCTTTTTCTGCCCTCTGGATGCAACAGAGAAGAATACAGTAAGTCCCCTACCTATGAAAGATTTCTGTTCTGAGAGCATGTTCATAAGTCCAATTTGTTCATAAGTCCAATGAAATTAGCCTAGGTACCCACACAATCAGCTATATATAGGACTATACTATAATAGGGGATTCCCAGAAGGCACTAATGGTAAAGGACCAGCCTGCCAATACAAGAGACATAAGAGACATGGGTTCAATCCCTGGGTCGGGAAGATCCCCTGGAGGACGGCATGGCAACCCACTCCAGTATTCTTGCCCGGAGAATCCCATGGATAGAGGAGCCTGGCAGGCTATAGTCCACAGGGTCACAAAGAGTTAGACACTATTGAAGTGACTTAGCACACGCCTACTGTAATAGATTTATCGTACTTTTCACACAAAAAAATACGCAAAAAACAAATACAAAAAATATAGAAAACATCTGCAATCTTACAGTACCTTAAAATATACAGTAATACATTCCTGGATTACTGGGCATGTTGGCAACATTGAAAGTTTGCCACTTGAAGGTTCATATATAGGAGACTTACTGTATTTTCATCTATGAAGGAGGAACTCTAGCTTTCACTAGCTGGTGACCTTAAATGTGCCACCGATCACCCTCAGCTTGTCACTAGTGTGTAGACAGCCCACAGCAAGAGCTATTCAGTTGGTAGTTCTTGCAACAACCACTACCTCCAAAGCGTCCCTGTGCCTGACCTACTGAGCCCACCAGTGTGCCCTCTTTCACTGGAGTCCCATCCCAGTTTGCCACTGGTGACAATTCTAAGGACTGCAACATCATTTCATGCCAAGAGCTAGCATTACTCCACCTGCCACCTGCAAAGGGTGACAAATGGCCACTGCATATGTTCACTGCAAACGGCCTTCTTAGAATCTGCTTTCTAGAATACCTTTGAGCCCAATTGGCTTAGGGCAGGTTCCCTAGCAAACAGGTCCTGAGGCAGGAGATCTGCATGTGTCCTTGGGACACTCCCCTGAACCATACCTGTGAGGGAGTGAGAAGCAGGATCAGGCAGAAGGAGACCTTGAACTTGGGCAGCGTCCTTGGCCTACCCCAGGGAGCTCTGAAGGTGAAATGGCTCTAAGGAGTTGGCCTACATTTGGGGCCAAGAGGACCAGTCCATTGCATGCCCACATCAACTAGTCATTGACCCGAGGGCAGACGTGGAATGAGGCAGTTCCCTTCCTGGGGATGGGCTCAGACATGAGTTCGTAGCAGGCAGTACGCCTGACAGCTGGGGGAACACATGTTTGGTCCCAAAGGTGGCCTCCGGGCAGCAGAGCCACTTCATCCCTGCAAGTCAAGAACCGGGATGATGCAAATGATAAAGATGCTTGGTTGCCTCCCAGCCTGGCATCCGCTGGCTTCTCCAACCTCATCTACCGCAGCATCTCTAATCAGACCTCTTCGGCCAACTGGTCTCCCTCCAAGAGGCTTCCTAAAGAACCCACAAACCGTCCTGCCTCTCAGCCTTGGCTCAGCACCTGCCTCCTGCCTGGGACACCCTGCTCCTCCCACCGCTTCTCACTGTACTCATTCAGCCCAAGCCCCACCTTCTCCAGGAAGTCTTACAGGTGGCTCCAGCCTACAGTGCCCTCTCCTGTAACTCCTGTACTAATCCCAGAACGCTGAGGGACCCTGAACCCTCTAGTTCACTATTTTGAGATACATCTTCCCTGACTTCCACCAGACTGAGAACTGCTACCTGCTAAGATGCAACCTTAGAGAGAGAAGGTCTGGGAGCTTCACCCTCTCCATTCGTGTTAAACCTAGAATTTATTTATTATTGCTGTTGTTTTAGTAGCTAAGTTGAGTCTGACTCTTTTGTGACCCTATGGACTGTAGCCTGCCAGGCTCCTCTGTCTATGGGGTTTCCCAGGCAAGAATATTGGAGTGGATTGCTCTTTCCTTCTCCAGGGGATCTTCCCTATGGAGGAATCAAACCTGTCTTCTGCATTGGCAGGCAGATTCTTTACCACTGAGCACCTGGGAAGCTCTTATTTACTTATTACTGGAATGAATATCTTAAGTACCTACTAAGCGTCAGGCCTAACAACAATCCTTTTCCCCACAAGTTAGCAGTGGAGGTGGAGGGGTGATCTTGTTCATGGAATCTTTCATTCAGAACAGAAAAGCCAGGAAGGCCAATGGACTTGCCACAGGCTCGGGAGGAGGCCGAAAGGGGAACAAGTTATGGAAGAGGGAAATTCTGCAGAAAATGGACATGGAGGTGAGTTAACCCAACTCCACACCCACCCTCTTTGGCCGTGACCAACTTTGCAAAAGCCATCACTAATACCTGATGTCTGGAGCTATTAGTTTTTACTCAATTCTCTCAAATCCCCAAGAACACATTCATCCTCTCTCCAAACATAAAAAAGAAGTTCAGAAAAAAAAAAAAAAGAGAGAGGATGAAAATAGAAATTAAACCTGGTGGGGAGGAAAGAGTAACTTTGAGAGTTCGTCTTTAAATCTGGGCTAGTTCCTTTAGATTTCAGGGCCTCAGGGCAATGACCATTTCTTATTCCTAATTTAGTTTAAGCACACAGCTCCCTCACAGGTGTCTGTCTTACCAACTTTAAAACTGTGCCCTTAGAATGAACTTCTCCAGGGCTGGAGTAAATAAACACCCCTCTTCCATGAGATCATGTCTCCTTTTCATAAAGTATCTTTGTTCCGTGCTCCTGGAATTTCAAAATGTGTGCTTTCTGGGTTGTGCAAATGGGAAGACCCTGGAGAAAGGAAAGAAGTGAGGGGAGAAGGGGGCAGCTGGGCCTGAAGATAAAAATGCAGCAAAGCGCAAACCTCAGCCCAGTCCTGTCACCAGAGACTTAGCTCAAGAGAAGCACAAACTTCCAAGACACAAAGCTGCAGTCCCACATGAGGGAATGTCAGTCGGTTAAATCCCCCCACAGCTAAGAAGGTGGTGGTGGTGGTGATGGTGGTAGTTCAGTCCCTAAGTCATGTCTGACTCTTTTACGACCCCATGGACTACAGCCCACCAGATTCCTCTGTCCATGGGATTCTCCAGGCAAGAATACTGCAGTGGGTTGCCATGCCCTCCTCCAGGGGATCTTCCCAGACCCAGGGACTGAACTTGCCTTTTCTGCCTCTCCTACATTGGTGGGTGGATTCTTTACTAGTGAGCCACCTGGGAAGCACCCTAAGAAGCTTGGAGAGACAGCAAATCCTGCCTCCATGACCCTGCTTATTCCCTTCAGTAAATCTCTCCACTAATCCTCTCATTCTCAGGTTATCGAAATAAACCCACAGCAGAGACCTCAACACTTACATCGGTCAGCCACCCACTTTGTTTCTGACTATGCTTTTTTGAACTGTGGTGTTGGAGAAGACTCTTGAGAGTCACTTGGACTGCAGGGAGATCCAACCAGTCCATCCCAAAGGAGATCAGTCCTGAGTGATCATTGGAAGGACTGATGCTGAAACTGAAGCTCCAATACTTTGGTCACTGATGCGAAGAACTGACTCATTGGAAAAAACCCTGATGCTGGGAAAGATTGAAGGCAGGAGGAGAAGGGGACAACAGAGGATGAGATGGTTGGATGACTCTATGGACATGAGTTTGAGCAAGCTCCAGGAGTGGGTGATGGACAGGGAAGTCTGGCGTGCTGCAGTCCATGGGGTCACAAGGAGTTGGACACAAATGAGCTGAACTGAACTGATGCTGTTCCCAACCCCCTCACTGCCAATCACGCCCTGTCCTTGGTTCCTTGCTTTTGTGTCCAGGAATGCTCCTTGGGCCATATCTCTCTGTGTTCCTCCACGTGTGTTTTCAAGGCTCCGGAATGCCCATATTCAAGTCTCTTCCACAGACACATCACAGAGAACAGTTATTGACCAGTGGTGTTTCTAGAAATGGACAGTGTGCTGATCAGCAGGTGAACCGAGAAGAAGGGAAAAGACACCAATGCTCCCAGACAACAAGGGAGTGTCACTTTTCCCACAGGGACGTGAGCTGCTGGCATTACAGCACCATCATGGATGGCCAAGAGGCTATGTGAGGAGTGTTCAGGGTCAACGATTTTTCCCCCATCTAGTTTCTAAGCTTCTGCACTTCTTTACAAGCCAGTCCTTCCATTCAACCTGGAGGGTAAAGAGCAACCCACTGCAGTATTCTTGCCTGGAAAATCCCATGGACAGAGGAGCCTGGTGGGCTACAGCCCATGGGGTCACAAGGAGTTGGACACGACTGAGCACCGCACAGCCTTCCATTCAAACTCCCCTCCTAGCCCAAAGGAGAAGTGCTTATGCCAAGTCAGGACGCTAAGTACTTTTATCACAGCATCACTACCAGTTAGCAACACAGGAAGCAAGCCCACTTCCCTCTGGGTCTCAGTGTCTTTACCTAGAAAGCGAGGATGGTGGACCAGCTCATCCCTGCGCTCCCTCCAGCTCTTGGTACCCAAGCTAATACATGGGTCTCACACACACATTCTTCTCTTACAGCATCAGGGCTAGAGCACCCCACCTCTCCCTCTGAATCAAGTTTAATTTGGTCTCATTTTGCCCCAGTGACCTCCCTGTGTGGGTTGAGTCAGTCATGTCCACGTCTTTGCGACCCCATGGCCTGCAGCACGCCAGGCTTCCCTGTCCATCACCACCTCCTGGGGTTTATTCAAACTCACGTCCATCGAGTCGGTGATGCCATCCAACCATCTCATCCTCTGTCATTCCCTTCTCTTCCCCCCTTCAGTCTTGCCCAGGATCAGGGTCTTTTCAAATGAGTCAGCTCTTCACATCAGGTGGCCAAAGTATTGGAGTTTTACCTTCAGCCTCAGTCCTCCCAATGAATATTCAGGACTGATTTCCTTTAGGATGGACTGGTTGGATCTCCTTGCAGTCCAAGGGACTCTCAAGAGTCTTCTCCAACACCACAGTTCAAAAGCATTGATTCTTCGGCACTCAGCTTTCTTTATGGTCCACCTCTCACATCCATACATGACCACTGGAAAAACCATAGCCTTGACTTGATGGACCTTTGATGGCAAAGGTCAACTGTGTGGGTTAGTAATCAGTCAATGTGGAAATCAAGACGGCAGTAAGGAAAGGAGATCATACTTCCCAGGTAACAGCTAGTCAGTGGCCATTCCAGAGAAGAGGGAGAGGTTGCCCTGCTGATCACATGCATGAGTGCTAAGTCGCTTCAGTCATGCCCGACTCTTTGCAACCCCAGGGACTGTAGCCCACCAGGCTCCTCTGTCCATGGGATTCTCCAGGCCAGAATACCGCATTGGGTTGTCATGCCCTTCTCCAGGTGATCTTCCCGACCCAGGGTTGAACTCACTTCTCTTAAGTCTCCTGCATTGGCAGATGGGGTTTTTACCACTAGCACCACCTGGGAAGCTCTCATCACGTGCTCCGACAGCAATGACCTCCCTTGCACTGTTCACTCCTCTTTACATATAGGTCATCATCTGAATCAAACCCAGCAAAGTTGGGCATAGGCTCTCCACTCCCTAGAGAGTAGAAGAGCTGGAGGTAGAAGAGTGGGAATTTGACTTTAAATTTCATGCTTTTTCAACTTTACCATGCCTGCCTGTCTTAGAGCACCAAGGGACAGGTCATTCCAGAGTGGTTAAGGACATCATAACTTGCGATTAGTTTTTTAGCCATACTCGTTTAATGTTTTATTGTTTAGCATCATATCCTCTTCCTGTTTATGAAACAAAATCAATCTGCTCTTATTTTTGGTATAAAACTTTTGTTTCACCAGTTTTCATTGACACATCCCCACCCCCCACCCCAATGATGAACACTTAATAAGCAGAATAAAATTCCATTGCAAAGTCAATGAAAAAATTAACACCTATGAGTGTTTCCAGACTTTACTAGGTGTTACGCTTCAAGGGGAAAATTGAGTCATGGCATATTTAAGTACATGCAATGATGAATGCGTCTGAGTGTTCTCCTGAAAGCTCTGTGATTCTCCAGTGCTCTGAAAGGGACTTCCAGCACCCAGATGCTGTCCCCTTTCTCCTGGACCACCCAAGAGTGGCCGTGTGCCATGCCAGCCCACCATCCTGTGGCTTACCATGACAGATCCATTCTGGCTAGCCACTCCTATCAACCTGTCCTTGAGCTTCTTAGGCAGCCCATAAACGACGCTCACATGATCGCTATTCAGTTGATTTAAAGCAGATATTCTCAGCTTATCCTTCTCACTTACCTCTCTACAAATCTTCTGAAAATTAAAAAAAGAATACAGACAAGTACAAAGAAAAATCTAACAGTGGTCCAGTCTCCACCCACCTGGAGATAACCACTGTTGATGCATCATGTTAATTTCCTCTCTTTTCTTTGGTTTTTAAATAAAAATCTACTCTTTTTGATAAAGATGGTACATATGTACTAGAAAAAGTGTAAAGAATGTAGAAAAATCACAAAGCCAAAGGTTAAAAAAAGAAATCCAAATCCCACAGCTAGGAATAACTGTTAATAAGTTAAAATGACCATATATGTCTTTCTAAGCATAAGTGCAGAAAAAAGGAAAGATAAATAGCAAAAGAGAAAGAGGGGAAATGTGCTTATTAAAATGAGCATATTCTTATATATGTATGTTTTTCATTTAAAAAATATTACTTTCAAATACACTTTGATTTTACAAAATAAAAGAAACTGCAATGAAACAGAAGGATCTGTTGAACATCAAACAAATGTTTTCTTCCTTTTTAAAATACAAATTTTAAGGTCTCTCAGGTTAAGAAATGAATTTATTGAAAACATCAGGGAACTGTAGTGTCTTTTAAGGCTGAGTATTTCAGCAGAGTTTCTTCACTCTGTTTCCATATATCTCTTCCCCTTCTACCCTCCCCTCTCTCGATATTTGCTAGTTATCTTATTTTTACGTTGTCCATGTTGATAATATTTACACTTTGTTCTTTACCTATATTTCCTGTAGTTGTTTAATTCTAAATTTATCTGAATTAAGTTTTCACCATGGCTTAAAACTCTCTTGTACTCTGTATTCTGATTCACACATTAAGTGGTTAACTTTATTTGCATGCATTGACAGTTTTTTTTCCAAGAGGTTCAGACAGGTGCTGTTCTTTTTTGTTTCAAAATCCCTTTGCACCTGAACATCATCTTAGGTAAAAAAAAAAAAATCTAAATATTTCCCCGTCAGGATTTCAGAGCTCAGGTCCCACTGTCCTCTGACATTAAATATCATTGTGAGGAAACGCGGTGTTCCTTCCGCCTTGTAGAGGACTTTCTTTTTTCTCTCTCAATTCCTAAAGAATTGTTGATCACTGATTCCAGTTTCTCGTCTGACATACGTCTTAGTGTCGAGCATTATGCTTCTAATTTCCCTAGAATACAGAATAAAGCCAAAAGCCAAAGTGTTAGTCACACTCAGTCATGTCCACCTCTTTTTGATTCTATGGACTGTAGCTCACCAGGCTCCTCTGTCCATGGAATTCTCCAGGCAAGAATACTGGAGTGGGTTGCCATGTCCTTCTCCAGAGGATCCTTCTGACCCAAGGATCTAACTCAGTTCTCCCACATTGCAAGCAGATTCTTTACCATCTGAGCCACGAGGGAAGCCCTAGAACATAGTATATACCCTCTGGGTTTGCAGAATCAGTTTTGTCTTCAATTCAGAAAACAGATTCTTCATTATTTTCTTATTTCATTAGGTTTTGAGGGGAAAGATGCAGCTTGAGTATGCCACATTAAACCAAAGTGCTCAAATTTTTCTAGATGTGAAGTCATACAACAGCACCCCCATGTACGCTCGGGGCTGTGAGAAATCTCTGGCACACTAGCTGTGCGTCCCTCCTTTCCTACTCAAGAATGCATATGAGAAAAGCAAGCGAGCAAACACCAGTTGAGAGACTGCTCTGTGGTACCCACTCTCCTCCAGGAGACCTTCCCAACCAAGGGATGGAGCCCCGGTCTCCTGCATTGCAAGCAGATTCTTTACCGTCTGAGCCACCAGGGAAGCCCGGCACACACCATAACCGCCACTAAAACAGCAGTGGGGCCCATGGGGCACAGTGCCAGCCCTCGTGGGGCACACAGACACTAGTCAAAGAACCACACAAATAACGCGGAACGATTTCAGTTTTGTAAAACGGGTAGAATTCTGAGGATGGATTGGTGGTGACGGTGGCATGATGATATGAACGTACTTAATGCCCTGAGGAGAAGGCAACGGCAC
Organism: Moschus berezovskii; assembly: GCF_049115385.1. Classification (NCBI taxonomy): domain Eukaryota; kingdom Metazoa; phylum Chordata; class Mammalia; order Artiodactyla; family Moschidae; genus Moschus; species Moschus berezovskii. The sequence goes on from NC_142468.1 coordinate 10,450,676, forward strand.
CCCACTCCAGTACTCTTGCCTGGAAAATCTACGGATGGAGGAGCCTGGTAGGCTGCAGTCCATGGGGTTGCGAAGAGTCGGACACGACTGAGTGACTTCACTTTCACTTTTCGCTTTCACACATTGGAGAAGGAAATGGCAACCCACTCCAGTGTTCTTGCCTGGAGAATCCTAGGGACGGGGGAGCCTGGTGAGCTGCCATCTATGGGGTCGCACAGAGTTGGACACGACTGAAGCGACTTAGCAGCGGCAACAGTAGCGATGCCCTGAACTGTACACGTAAAAATGGTTAAGACAGAAGATTCTGCTGTGTGTACTTTGCCATATATATTTTTTTAATGAGAGTAAGTATTATGTGAGGGAGAAAAACTGTGCAATGAGAGCATAGATGAGGGTAGGTCAGAAGACCCTTCCCTGAGGAAGAAATGATTGAGCTGAAGTCCAGAGGAACAATAGGATGGAAGCCATTACAGGATAACCTTGAAACCACTGCAATTTGTAAAAGAGATAAATCATTCACAAATGTGGGTGCTTTATTATTGGCGTGGCAGGATAATGGATTTGAAATGTTAACCGATACTATCCCCCCGTGTTTCCTTTCACCTTCCTACCCTTCGCCTCATGCCCAAGCAAAGTTTGGCCCGTGCTTATTCTGCAGGGAGAAGGCAGGCAGAGAGACGCGGCAAGGGGAAAAGCGAACAGCCTTTTTGGATTCATTCTAGGGACTTCCCTGGTGGTCCAGTGGTTAAGAATCCACCTGCCATTGCAGGGGAAATGGGTTCGATCCTGGGTCCAAGAACTAAGATCCCACGTGCCCAGAGTAACTAAGCCCCCACCCGCCACAACTACTAAAGCCTGCACAGCCTAGAGCCTGTGGTCCGCAACAAGAGAAGCCGCCGACATGGGAAGACTGCGCCCACAGCTAGAGAGAGTCCCTGCGCTGCAGCAAACACGCAGCACAGACGGCACCAATAAAAAAGAAAAGAAAGGAAACAAGCCTGTTAAAAAAAAAATAGAGATTCCTTCTAGATGTGGGGTTTTCCACAAGACTAGGGCTTCCCAGGTGGTGCAAGTGGTAAAGAACCCACCTGCCAATGCAGGAGACATAAGAGACACAAGTTCACTCCCTAGGTCAGGAAGATCCCCTGGAGGAGGGCATGGCAACCCACTCCAGTATTCTTGCCTGGAGAATCCCATGGACAGAGGAGCCTGGTGGGTTACAGTCCTTAGGGTTGCAAAGAGTCGGACACAACTGAAGCGACTTAGCATATAGGAATTTAGGTGAACTCCTTCCAGTGAGGTGAACTTCTCACTGCAAAATCAAACCAGTGCATCCTAAAGGAAATCAGTCCTGAATATTCATTGGAAGGACTGATGCTGATGCTGAAACTCCAATCCTTTGGCCACCTGATCACTGGAAAAACCCTGATGCTGGGAAAGATTGAAGGCAGGAGGGCAAGGGGACGACAGAGGATAAGATGGTTGGATCGCATCACTGATTCTATGGACATGAGAGTCTGAGTGAGCTCCGGAGATGGTGAAGGACAGGGAAGCCTGGTGTGCTGCAGTCCATGGGGTTGCAAAGAGTCGGACACAACTGAGCAACTGGACAACAACACAGCTGTGTGTCATGGCACAGAGGTTTGTAGGCACTGATACAAATGCTCCCTGCTGGACATCACATTGGCAAAGTCCGGCCTCCGCCGTGGGCGAGCGCCAGCACCGGGTCACTCCAACAAGGACATCAACAACAGTCCCATTCGCAGGGCTGAGAACAGGCCGCCCTGCCAGACGGGTTCAGCACGTTGTGCTGCTTCTTTGTCACTTGTCACACTCATTCAGGACTCTGATAAATCTCGCTGATAGTGATGATGTGTTTCTTTCAACCTCCTGCTGAATATTTAACACTTAGATCAGCATCTAGTACATTGTAGGTCCTCAATAAATATCTGTTGAAGAAAAGACTGTCTTACACAGAGGAAAGAATTTGCTTTTTTCCATGACTGCCAGGAGGCCTGGGCTGAACAGCAGGACCAACTCTCCATAAAGCTCTGCATATACCCACAAACAGCCTGATGCTTTTAGATAAACTTGGCCTAATTTTTAAGACTCAAAAAGCCAGCTCTAGCTGAGTCTTAATGGCAAAAATATTCTCAACATCTGTGATATGGAATACTTAATTGATCATTCCTACCGATACCCAGTTGAACAGAAGCCTGGAGGTTAGAACCTGCCACGTTTAAAACATTGTACGAAGCTGCTTAGGCCCTTAAATGTTGCTTTAAACTCACAGTACGAGGCTAACACTGTGTCCAACGCTGAGCCATCTGTGTGGGGAGAAAGACGAGTCCAAACACTGTGGTTATGCTGCCCTCTGGTGGTGAAAGGCCATACTATCCGAAACGCCTCTGCGGAAAAACTTCCTACGCTGACCACATTCTGTGACTCTCTAAACAGATGCTCTTTACTCCATTTAATCTTCCTAACAACCCTACTTTCAAGGATGCTACTAAAATTCCCACATTACAGATGATAAAACTGCTTCTGCTGCTAAGTCGCTTCAGTCGTGTCCGACTCTGTTCTACCCCATAGACGGCAGCCCACCAGGCTCCCCTGCCCCTGGGATTCTCCAGGCAAGAACACTGGAGTGGGTTGCCATTTCCTTCTCTAATGCATGAAAGTGAAAAGAGAAAGTGAAGTCGCTCAGTCGTGTCCGACTCTTCGCAACCCCATGGACTGCAGCCCACCAGGCTCCTCCGTCCATGGGATTTTCCAGGCAAGAGTACTGGAGTGGGGTGCCATTGCCTTCTCCGAGAAAACTGAGGCTCAGGAAGTCAGCATGCCCAAGTTCGCACGGGAGAGAGTAAAGGAAACAGCTGGGATTCAGACCCCAGTGTGTCTGATTTCAAAGTCCATATGCTTTTCACTGTTATCATACAAACCTCACTGTTCATAGCTGCAACTCCAACTGTACACAGAGTGGATACAAATACATGCTGGGCGGATGAGAAAGGCCAGCAGCAGTGTCGCTTTGCAACAACAGTATTACACACACACACATATAATTAGCATATACATCATGTGTTGAGTGCCTGCCATGCACACATGTCATTTGAGTACGGTGGCGTCAGTGGTCAAGAACCCTCCTGCCAATGCAGGAGACATAAGAGATGCAGGTTCGATCCCTGGGTCAGGAAGATCCCCTGGAGGAGGGCATGGCAACCCACTCCAGTATTCTTGCCTGGAGAACCCTTTGGACAGAGGAGCCTGGCGGGCTACAGTCCATACAGTTGCAAAGAGTCAGCCACAAATGAAGCAACTTAACGCGCACCCAAGCAGAGCAAAAGGTGACTTGTTCTGATGTTTTTTAGCTCATTATTTAAAAGCATTTAATCACCTTCTCTTTCAGAGACACACGCATTCATCATTTAACAAGTGTTCATGAGGAACCTACTATGCGTGGAAGATAGTTCACACTGCGGTGAAGCTCGGGTGACGCTCCTCAAGCCTCACAGTCTGCTGCCTTCGCGTCTCATCTACCAGCTGGAGCTGAACCACAGCCCTGCACCTCTTTGCTGTGTCTTGTTTTGAAGCATGGACCTTCGTTATTAACACCCCGCTGCTAAGTCACTTCAGTCGTGTCTGACTCTGTGTGACCCCATAGACGGCAGCCCACCAGGCTCCCCCGTCCCCGGGATTCTCCAGGCAAGAACACTGGAGTGGGTTGCCATTTCCTTCTCCCATTAACACCCTAGATTATCAAAATTATTTAAGAGGCTGTAGCATGTAATAGCGGAGAAGGCAATGGCAAGCCACTCCAGTACTCTTGCCTAGAAAATCCCATGGATGGAGGAGCCTGGTAGGCTGCAGTCCGTGCGGTCACTAAGGGTCAGACATGACTGAGCGACTTCACTTTCACTTTTCACTTTCAGGCATTGGATAAGGAAATGGCAACCCACTCCAGTGTTCTTGCCTGGAGAATTCCAGGGATGGGGGAGCCTGGTGGGCTGCAGTCCGTGGGGTCACACAGAGTCGGACTTAGCAGCAGCAGCAGCATGTAATAGCACTTTAAAAGGGGAAGGGGGGCCTTGTGTGGTGTTTTTTAATTGCATTCACCACAACAGCCCTGGCAAAACTCGTGTTTGTAAATCTGAACCTTGGGCAGTTTTCTGTTCACTGTCAAGGGACTGGCTTCAGAAGACAGGAGCCCATGGCAAGACTCAGGTTTAAAGCATAAAGACCCCAAACCACCACCTGTTTCCTACCTGAATGAGCCACTCGACAGCCAGACATTCAGGAAACCTGAGAAAGGAATTGAAAATCTGAGGGAAGGGCTGTTTGGGAATCCATCCAACGGATGTTCAACTCAAAAATGAAAATATTTGAGTATATGTTACTGAGCCAATGTTCAGACTGTGAGAAACATAAGTCGTTAAATAACTATCTGTAAAACAGCAAGGAGACTGAATAATCACTAAGATCCCTTTCATCTTCAAAATATTCCGATTGAAATTAGAGGAAAATTGCCTTTCTGTTTTCTTTACTCTGAGATCAGAGAATCAGAGTTAAACATACTCCACCGTGTTCCAAAATCTCCATCTTCTTTTTTTTTTACCTGAAAATTTACTTTCAGTCAACGAACACCTGTTGAATACGCTATGGGCAGTACTGAGCCCAGCTCTGGGTGTGAACTTGACAGGGAAGGAAACTGACATCCCTGCTTTACACTCTCCTCTCAGCATCACTCCTGTGACCTCTCTGGCTGTGTCCTTCTCTCCTCTTTAAAGGGAGGGGGCACACAGTAGGTAAGCAGCTTTCCAAAGGCTGAAAGGCCTCCAAAGCGTGGCAGAGAGGCAGTGAGGCTGTGGCTTTGGTAGTGAGTTAAAACCTGAAGAGGCCGCTCCCGCCTGAGCCGTGGTTCTGAGAAGCGGACAGGCGAGGCCGTCAGTCTCCAGGACTCCGCTGAGCAATTGCAGGACACACTGACCTGGAAGGTGTTAGTCACTCAGTCATGTCCAACTCTGCAACCGTATGACGGCATGGACCATGGCCTGCCAGGTTCCTCCATCCATGGTAGCCCTTCCCTTCTCCAGAGGATCTTTCTGACCCAGGGATCAAACCCAGGTCTCCCACACCACAGGCAGATTCTTCACCATCTGAGCCACCAGGGAAGCACTGACCCTCCTCCTCCTCAAATCCAAGGTCCCAACCCAATCCTTCCTTCCCCCCAGTGTCACTGCATACAAAGGATGCTTCCTGAGAGATGGCTAAGGAAAGAAAATAGCGCTAATGTCTCTGTGTTCTCCTAGCTAGCTGGCCACAGTGGGCAGCCAGAGGCCAGGCTGCGGGGCAGTGAGTGCCAGCGCTGGATTCACTCATCCTCCGGGGGGCCCTCCAGAGTGTGCCCGGGGGTCAGGAGAGGAGGAGACTCCTCCAAGACAAGAGAGTGGGGGGATTTGAGGGCACCTTCGGAGACCCTGCTGCCCAGCTGCTGCTAGTGGTAAAGAACTCCCCTGCCAATGCAGGAGACATAAGAGATGAGGGTTCAGTCCCTGGGTCGGGAAGATCCCCTGGAGGAGGGCATGGCAGCCCACTCCAGGATTGTTGCCTGGAGAATCCCATGGGCCCAGGAGTCCTGGCAGGCTCCAGTCCTGAGGGTCGCAAAAAGTCAGACACGCCTGAAGCAACTTAGCCAGGACTCGGAGACCCTGCTGCCCAGCCAGTCACATAAACCCCACAGACAGATTCCCCCGATTCCAGTCCAGTAGAGTGCGATGCCTTCAGATGACCAGAGCCTTCCTGATTGCGAGCAAAGGCTTATCATCCTTAGCAAAACTCTGCCCCCCTGTGGGCCTGTTATCTTTGCTAAAATGACAAGGTGGACAGCCTGAAACGATCACAACACGGTAAATCAGCCAAAGTCCAGTATAAAATACAAAAATTTTAAAGGGACTTCCCTGGTGGTCCAGTGGATGAGAATCTGCCTGGCCACACAGGGGACACAGGTTCGATCTCTGGTCTGGGAGAACTCCATGTGCCCTTGCACCACAACGACTAGAGCACATATGCTCTGGGGCCTGGGAGCCACAGTGACTGAGGCCCCTCCACCTGGAGCCTGTGCTCCACAGCGGAGAGGCTGCCACGAGAGACGCATCCCAACTGCCTGCAACTGGAGAAAGCCCAGGTGCAGTGATGCAGACCAGTGCAACCAAAAATAAACAAAATAAATCATCAAAAAATAAAATTAGGGTCAGTTCAGTCCCTCAGTCATGTCCAACTCTTTGCAACCCCACGGACTGCAACACACCAGGCCTCCCTGTCCATCACCAACTCCCAGAGTTCACTCAAACCCATGTCCATCGACACAGTGTTGCCATCCAGCCACCTCATTCTCTGTCGTCCCCTTGTCCTCCTGCCCTCAATCCTTCCCACCATCAGGGTCTTTTCCAGTGAGTCAGTTCTTCACATCACGTGGCCAAAGTATTGGAGCTTCAGCTTCAGCATCAGTACTTCCAATGAACATTCAGCACTGATTTCCTTCAGGAAGGACTGGTTGGATCTCCTTGCTGTCCAAGAGACTCTCAAGAGTCTTCTCCAACACCACAGTGCAAAAGCATCAATTCTTCGGCGCTCAGCTTTCTTTATAGTCCAACTCTCACATCCATACATGACTACTGGAAAAACTATAGCCTTGACTATGTTTGACAACCAGACCTTTGTTGACAAAGTGACGTCTCTGCTTTTTAATATGCTGTCTAGGTTGGTCTAGCTTTTCTTCCTAGGAGTAAGCGTCTTTGAATTTCATGGCTGCAGTCACCATCTGCAGTGATTTTGGAGCCCAAAAGAATAAAGTCTGTCATTGTTTCCACTGTTTCCCCATCTATTTCCCATGAAGTGATGGGACCAGATGCCATGATCTTAGTTTCCTGAATGTTGAGCTTCAAGCCAACTGTTTCACTCTCCTCTTTCTCTTTCATCAAGAGACCCTTTAGTTCTTCTTCACTTTCTGCCATAAGAGTGGTGTCATCTGCATATCTGAGGTTATTGATATTTCTCCCGGCAATCTTGATTCCAGCTTGTGCTTCATCCAGCCCAGCGTTCCTCATGATGTACTCTGCATATAAATTAAATAAGCAGGGTGACAATATACAGCCTTGATGTACTCCTTTTCCTATTAGGAACCTGTCTGTTGTTCCATGTCCAGTTCTAACTGTTGCTTCCTGACCTGCATACAGGTTTCTCAGGAGGTGGGTCAGGTGGTCTGGGATTCCCATCTCTTTCAGAATGTTCCACAGTTTGCTGTGATCCACACTGTCAAATGCTTTGGCATAGTCAATAAAGCATAAGTAGATGTTTTTCTGGAACTCTCTTGCTTTTTCGATGATCCAGTAGATGCTGGCAACTTGATCTCTGGTTCCTCTGCCTTTTCTAAATCCAGTTTGAACATCTGGAAGTCCACAGTTCACATACATGGAAAAAAGAGAAGGTGGAATCAGATGACACCTCAGGATTAATCAAACCCTAAACTCTCCTTTAACAAAAAAAAGTAAACTGACATCTTAGGTCACCCCTTAGTCTTTAAATGGTTCAGAAGCTGAAGATTTACAAATATTTACACATTGTTACTGTTGCAGTGGAAAGGAAATTTTAAAAAAAAGAAGAAGAGGAATATTGTCTCATCCCCTTTCCTTAAAACAAAAATGACAGAGAACAGCGAGCAGAGTGGAACATTCCTGGTTTGTTTGTTTGTTTTCACTTTGTGTGAGTCACTCAGTCAAGTCTGACTCTTTGTGACCCCATGGACTGTAGCTGCCAGGCTCCTCTGTCCATGGGATTCTCCAGGCAGGAATACTGGAGTGGGCTGCCATTTCGTTAACTGCTCCTAACTCTGCACGTCTGTAACGAAGTTTGCTTTTCTGCCCCCTAACTGTGCAGGAGGTACACTTCACAGCTATCTTCCTTTGACTGTATGTTAAATACACCATGGATCTGGTGTTCACCCTGACAACACGCTTCCTGTTGTAGTTATATATCAGAAAGAAGGCCACAGGGTCGCCGAACTGCCAGTCTCAATTACTGGGTTAGTGATGCCACCTATGACGGTCCTTGAAACAATGCAAGAGGAAAAAAACAAGGTCCTATCAGCGTTGTTCCTTATCACCGACTCCTGACTGAGAGCCCTCATCTTATATAAGTCCTAGACTCCTCATGGAAGGCAGGCACAGTTCTTGAGGCTTGAGCCTATAGTGTTCCACTCTCTGCCAGCAGAGAATTAAAGCCACCTTTCTATTTCCTCCAAACACTGTCTCCGTATTTTTTCACTCAACTTCAGTGGGCAGAGAAGGCCAGGATTTTGGCCAGCAACATTACCTATTTCCCTGCAAAGCTGCACAAGACACGTACTGTTTGCTTGGCTACTACTTACATTTTTGAAGGCCACGTTGTCCCTGTGGTTGGATTTTCGATCTCCGATGGCAGCCTGAGTAAAAATGGAATCCAACATAAAACTGGATGAATAAATAAGGACTGTGTACAGACTGGCTTACATAGAAATCCACTGCCTGAGCCTTATTTCGGTCATTTTGGTTTGCATTGCAGAGATGTCCTCCTTTAAGTAAACCCTACTGAGCATTCTTCCTGGTGGCTGCCTACAATGCGGGAGACCTGGGTTCAGTCCCTGGGTTGGGAAGATCTCCTGGAGAAGGAAATGGTACCCCACTCCAGTACTCTTGCCTGGAAAAACCCATTGATGGAGGAGCCTGGTAGGCTACAGTCCATGGGGTCACAAAGAATTGGACATGACTGAGCGACTTCACTTTCACTTTCACTGAGCATTCACTTAAAACTCCGCATAACCTTGGATTTGCAGCAGTGCTTCTTAAGGCTCTGCAGGAAGGCAGTTTGGCCTCCAGGCCTAACTGACAAGTTTCTCTACCTTGCTTTAGCAGTGGCTTTGTATTCAGCTCCCCTTGGAGCACAAGCTGTTCTGTTTTTGCCACCAGCAGGGACCCTTCATGTGAGTTGCAGGCTTCTGAGCATCCTCAATTTCATTAGAGGTAACACTGTTTTTGCTCGAGGGATGGAGGTTTATTTGGGAATATCTGTCTGCCAGGCGAGGCCCTCCTGCCTTCCTACACCTCCTCACTTAATTTACCTTCCACACCAGTTCACCTCCTCCTGGTCACCTCCAGGGCCCAGCCAGGCCTGATCCTTGCTGTCCACAGCCTCACTCAAGCATCAGTCTGACTGTGCTCACCCACACTCTGCGAACACATATAGTTTCTACTCGGTCTGAATATTCATCCCAAGCTAACCCCCCCCCCCTTTTCATTCTGTTCACCCTCTTCTTGTCTCCCAGTTCAAGGCCCCTGGTGACCTCCGACGACCTCACGAAGTGGCTAACTCTCTCAAGCCATCTTTTCCAGAGGAGTGAAAACCAGCATCTCTCTCATTTAAGCCAGAGATCCCCTGATGCCTGCAGGCTCAGGACTCTGGAATCTGGGTGATTCTCTTGCCCCGGGAACCCCCTCATTCAACCTAAATATCCACCTCCCTCGTCCCTAGCTCAACGTGCTAGAAAGGGCCCAGCTGTTACAGGAGATCATTAGAGGAGGTGACCACCGGGTGACCCACCAGCCAGACTCGGGTCATCGGGGACTGTCACCCCCACCCCTGGCTGCAGTTTTCAAGGATGCAGCCTCAAAGAGAGGAAAGGGTTGAGAGGCCACCTGGACAGCCTACACTACACACCTGTACCTTGTGAAGGCCGGGATATGAACTTGGAAGATTCGGGCAGTGGGGTGCGGAATCCGATTAAGCCCCCATGCATATTAAACCTGCCACCTACCGATCTGAAGTGTCTGCTCCCGTCTTCCGGCTCTCCTTGCCATCCAGGGACCCAGGCCAGTTGTAGATTTCACCCGGAGAGCTCACTAGGTTGCTGAACTAACACTGGCTAACGCGCTGAAAAGAGCCCGCAGTGACCCCGTCCGCCTCTGCGCCTCCGCTCCGACCCTGTCCAGATTGGTGGTTCAGCGACGCTTAAGTATTCCTCCTTGCAATTCTACTCCCAGCAGACCGCACGCCTTTTTATCCCCGCATTAAAAGATATTGCGATTAATTATTTTAACCTCTGGAAATGCTTACAGCATCTCCTGGAAAAAGTGGGGAATGGGGCATTGTGAGTACGACTTATACCCTCCTAAGGGCCCAGGTGAACTTAGGAAAACTCAGGCATCCCTCTGAATGAGTCATAAACTTCAGCACAAGTGGAATTGTCGCGACAGTGTCATCAGTAACAACGCTGATGTTTTTATTCCTGACTTAAGTGTTGTATTTCTTAATGGATTCCAAACCCAGAGAAGAAAGGAGGTGGGATTTATTACCTCCCTCAAACCCTCAAAAGGAAAACAAATGGTAAACAGATAATATAAAAATTAAAAATTAATTACACATTGGGATAAGTGTCATGGAAAATAACATCGTGTATAACAAATATCCCAGTCTGTCTTCTGCGTGTCTCCCTTTTTATGTTACATGCTGCTGTTAAGTCGATTCAGTCGTGTCCAACTCTTTGTGACTCCATGGACTGTAGCCCACCAGGCTCTTCTGTCCATGAGGTTTATAATTTTATTTTTGGCTGTGCTAGATTTTCATGTGGTTGCCGTGAGCAGGGGCGGTTTCTTTTGTTGCAGAGCACCAGTGTTCGGGCTTCAGTGGCTGCGGCTCGCAAGCTCTGGAGCACTGGCTCAGTACTTCCAGCACTTGGCTTAGTAGTCGCAGTTCCTGGGTTTACAGTTGGGCTTATCGTTGCTCCGCCGTACATGGGATCGGCCCAGACCAGGGATCGAACCCGCATGTCCCGCACTGGCGGGCAGATTCTTTACCGCTGCGCCCCGCGTCCCCTCCCCAGAAAGCCCTTGTTTCTCCTTCACTCTCACTCGCAAACACCTCTGACAACACGTGTGCGGACTTCTGCCCCACACCGCACTGTCCTCTGACATTATCTGACATCATCTGGGCATCCCGCAGCTGACCTCCGTTCAGACACTGTCCCCCAGGAGGCGGCCCCGGATTCCGTCCCACGAGACTGCTTCGCCCTCACCCGCAGGTCCCAACCGCAGGGCCACCCGCGCTTCTGACCAATCAGCTGCAAATCAGAGGCTCGCTCCGCCCACTCCTCAGGTGAGATTAATTCACTGGTGCCGCTCACAGAACTCAGGTACCAGTATATTGGGCTTCCCTGGTTGCTCAGCTGGTAAAGAATCCGCCTGCAATGCAGGAGACTTGGGTTCAGTCCCTGAGTTGGGAAGATCCCCTGGAAAAGCGAAAGCCTACCCACTCCAGTATTCTGGCCTGGAGAATTCCATGGATTGTATAGCCCATAAGGTCGCAAAGAGTCAGACACAACTGAGCAACTTTCACTCACCAGTTTATTATAAAAGGACGTGATAAAAGACACAAGAGCATCCAGATGGAGGAAACGCCCAGGGTTCGGTCTTCCCTGCGCTCTCCAGGCTCCACTTCCCCAGTACGGCCCCTGCCTTAGGAGGACAGGGCAGAAAGGCATTTGTCTGCAAGAAAGCTCCCACCAGAACCCAGCCATGCTGGCACCCTGATCTCAGACTTCTAAGCCTCCGGAACTGTGAACAATAAACTTCTGCTGTTTATAAGTCACTCAATTAATGGTATTTTGTTAAAGCAGTCTGAGTGGGGACTAAGACAGATTCTTTCAATATAAACTATCGTTTCCCAGTAATGACAAGCATCTGTATTTTCCTGCTGCTGCAGCTGTTGCTAAGTCACATCAGTCCTGTCTGACTCTGTGTGACCCCATAGATGGCAGCCCAGCAGTCTCCGCCTTCCCTGGGATTCTCCAGGCAAGAACACTGGAGTGGGTTGCCATTTCCTTCTCCAATGCATGAAAGTGAAAAGTGAAAATGAAGTCACTCAGTCGTCCGACTCTTCACAACCCCATGGACTGCAGCCTACCAGGCTCCTCTGTCCATGGGATTTTCCAGGCAAGAGTATAGGAGTCGGTCACCAGTGCCTTCTCTGTATTTTTTCCTGATGCACTTCCAATTCACAGTTCAGAAGAGTCTCACAGATTTCAAGATGTTCACAGCAGTTGCAAATGGCATTTTGCAATTTTCAATAGTTGATATTACCCTTAAATTTGAGGAAATAGGTTTAGATATAACATGTATGAAGCTTGATATTGATTCTTTACAATGGCAGCTGTATGGACATTGAATGCTGGAAATGCATCTCGTTTTATTTTTATGAAATATTGAATGTGATATAATTACATTTTAAGAAAAATTATATTAAAATGTTCTCACTCATTTTTATTAAAAGTTTATATTCATTCATTATAATGTATACATCACCTTTCATTTTGACATAATCTTGAGTCCTTCAAAATAAAAATGTTTAATATACATAAAATATTAACTTTTTATTTTCAAATTTATTTGCATGCATATTTTAGATGAAAATGGGGCTAAATTATACATATTTTGAGTTCTGTTGCCTAATGCTGTAGATCACTGAGATCATGAAAGAAATGAAATATATGAAAGTGGGACTCAACATGTTGCTTAAATATTTTTAAGCTAGGCACCAAAACAAATGAGCAAATTTCTGTCAAGCATGACTCATAAAATTACTGAACAATTTACTATATATTCGCTAATGAAAATGTAATTGGTATTTTTAAAATGCAAATTAGTAAACTGTTCTCATCAGTTCACAATATGAACAGGTCAGATGAAGTTGCTCCAACCTCTTGCATGCATGTGTGCTAGCTAAGTCACTTCAGTCCTGTCCAGCTCTGTGTGACCCTGTGGACTGTAACCCACTAGGCTCCTCTGTCCATGGGATTCTCCAGGCAAGAATACTCCTCCAGGGCCTACAACCTCATACTCTTTACCAAATAAAGATACAACTACACATCACAAAATATAATTCTCACACAGAAAAAATACAAATGCAATTATAGCACTGCAAAAAGGGATGAATAAAGTACAGTCGATAATAATCAGTAAACATAAGTGATTCAAATTGAGACCATTACTGTGATGTTCTTTAAAAAAATGACACTCTATATCTAAAACTTGCCAAGCATAATGATGCTTTTTGGCTCAATAAAAGTGAAGTATTTACAGAAAACAATGGAAAATGTTCAGGTTTAGTACAAATGGTTTCAATTTGGGGTGCTAAAATTAAAAAAAACACAATGCAGATAAACATAACGAAGTGAATGAACATTCTTAAGGACCGAAAATTCAAGATGAGGCCATGAATCTGATGAGTAATAAAGTGAGAAAAGAAAACATATACAACTTTTAAAAGTTATTATTACTCAGTTCAGTCAGGCTGTAGAAGCATCAAAATTCACACCAAAGAAATGTGTATTCATTACATATATTGCTGAACTACAAGGAAAGGAAAACAAGTCAACATTTATGTATTTCACTGGGTTTTACAGCAGTTGTGAAAATAAGTTTAGACTTTACTGAAAAACTGAGAAAATAGCTTTCAGTTTTAGGGACTGACTTAGGAGACTGATGAAAAAAACAAGTTGAAAGGCTTGCCCAATCTCAGTAACATAGCTGGCAAAGAAGATGAGTCAGCCAAATTTTTTGCCAAAAGTCCAGAAGCATCTGTACTGTGTGGGACATAATTGGAACTTATTGCTGGGAGAAATGGGCTTATCTGAACCAACAGGAATGCTGCTCTTTATAACAATTCCAGAGTTGGAATGTAGTGTTTTCTGGACCTGCCCAAAGATGGACTACCATGATGGAACATGAAATTTGACCCTAAAACAAAATTTAACAGGTAATGAGGTGTGGAATATATTCGCCTTAAAGTAACTAGATCCCACTTAGACAAGACTAAGATGTACTAGGAGAATTCAGTAAAATAATATCCCCAAATAAAAAGTGGATAATCATCAAAATTGAAATTAATTTTGAATGTGAGCTATCTGTATTCATTTGAATGAATACAAATGATCCATTGCTTATTTTTAAAAAAGAAACAAATATTCCACTTCCAAAGCTATTAAACTACGTATTTTTAATTTCAGAGATTGTTTTTTCCAAATTGAAAGAAACTGATATAAAATAGACAACGAAGTGAGATCTTAATAAACTATAAAGAATTTAGAAAAAGAAAACATTTTCATGACTACGTATAAACATTTTCAAAACAAATGTTAGAAAGCCTATCTTCTGACAAATCATAGATCAGGGTATTTTGTTAATTGAACACAGATTTTTAACAAATTGAATATCTAACCACTACTTTTAAGTTCTATTTATAGTACCTCCACATTGAGAAGTTTGAAAGAAGATCCATGAATGGACCTAGTTATTACTCTAAGGAAAATTTTAAATTATGATATAAAATAGCGATTTTGTCATGAATTAAAATATGTAATATTTTCTATAATAGATGGAATTTACCACATGCAACCCTATCACAATATTTGAGCATGTTATATGATATTAGTGGTATATTTCTGAATTTAAGTAGTGCTTTAAGAACTTCATTGGCAATTCAAATTGCTATAGCCTCAGCAAACTGGTTTCCCCAATTTAGAATAAAAAACTATCTAAAACCTTCAATGCCTTAAGAAGGATTACCTAATTTGGAACTTCTTAACAAAGCAGAAGTGTTGTGAAAAATCTTGATTAAACAACCCAAGTGGAGATATTGCTGAATCCAAGGCATAAAAAATTAAAATTTTGGAATAAATGTGTAACTTGCAAATTATCTATGTCTTCTTTATGACCCACCTAAACATGACCATCAACAGAACACCCGGGTGTGTGTGATAATAATTCAGCTGCCTGTGATATTAGCCAACTTGCAGTTATTGACGTCTCTAGCTTTGCACATGTTTTTGTGAAGGAGTATTTCTTTTGGCAGGAGGATAGAGTATAATTCAACAGCTGGTTTGCTAAATTTAAAATTTTTACTTCGTTGGAAACACTGTCTATAAGCCTCCAATTCTACTCGCCCCGATCCCTGAAATGCCTGACACAGGCCTGGCAGGCTTGTCCATTCAGTTCAGTTCAGTTCAATTGCTCAGTCGTGTCCGACTCTTTGCGACCCCATGAATCACAGCACGCCAGGCCTCCCTGTCCATCACCAACTCCCGGAGTTCACTCAAACTCATGTCCATCGAGTCGGTGATGCCATCCAGTGCCGGGGTCCTGCCCCGGCAGAGTCCAGGGATACCCTCTGGATGAGCGGTGTCGGGGAGAAAAGAAAGAAAAAAAAGCGAGTCGAGTCTTGGTTGAGTGCAGAATCAAGACTGATTTATTTTTCTACATCAGTGCTTCAGTTCAGTTTAGTTCAGTTCAGTCGCTCAGTCATGTCCGACTCTCCGCGACCCCATGAATCACAGCACGCCAGGCCTCCCTGTCCATCACCAACTCCCAGAGTTCACTCAAACTCATGTCCATCGAGTCGGTGATGCCATCCAGCCATCTCATTCTCGGTCATCCCCTTCTCCTCCCACCCCCAACCTTTCCCAGCATCAGAGTCTTTCCCAGTAAGTCAACTCGTCGCATGAGGTGGCCAAAGTATTGCAGTTTCAGCTTTAGCATCAGTCCTTCCAATGAACACCCAGGATCGATCTCCCTTAGAATGGACTGGTTGGATCTCCTTGCAGTCCAAGGGACTCTCAAGAGTCTTCTCCAACACCACAGTTCAAAAGCATCAATTTTTCGGCGATCAGCTTTCTTCACAGTCCAACTCTCACATCCATACATGACCACGGGAAAAACCATAGCCTTGACTAGACGGACCTTGGTTGGCAAAGTAATGTGTCTGCTTTTTAATATATTATCAAGGTTGGTCATAACTTTCCTTCCAAGGAGTAAGCGTCTTTTAGTTTCAAGGCTACAATCAGCATCTGCAGTGATTTTGGAGCCCAAAAAAATAAAGTCTAACACTGTTTCCACTGTTTTTCCATCTATTTCCCATGAAGTGATGGGACCAGATGCCATGATCTTTGTTTTCTGAAGGTTGAGCTTCAAGCCAACCTTTTCACTCTCCTCTTTCACTTTCATCAAGAGGCTTTTGAGTTCCTCTTCACTTTCTGCCATAAGGGTAGTGTCATCTGCATATCTGAGATTACTGATATTTCTCCCGGCAATCTTGATTCCAGCTTGTGCTTCTTCCAGCCCAGCGTTCCTCATGATGGACTCTGCATATAAGTTAAATAAGCAAGGTGACAACATATATACCCTAAAACCAGCAATACTAAAAAGGGAGGAGGGATTGTCTTGATAAAATTGTGCCAGGAATTCAGTCATAGACCATCTTCTAGAACAGTCAGTACCTTTACGCATAACCCTTAAACAATGGGCTCTTAAGACATCAAGGCCACAAGGCATGAGAAATGGCTTTAATTGTGTATCAGTTAGTCAACTGTAAAAACTATTAGCAAGCCTTATCGTGGGAGCCTCAGTTCTGGGCAGACTTTGTGACTCCCTAGGTAGCATGGTTGGAGAAGGCAATGGCACCCCACTCCAGTATTCTTGCCTGGAAAATCCCATGGATGGAGGAGCCTGGAGGTCCATGGGGTCGCTCAGAGTCAGACACGACTGAGCAACTTCACTTTCACTTTTCACTTTCATGCACTGGAGAAGGAAATGGCAACCTACTCCAGTGTTCTTGGCTGAAGAATCCCAGGGATGGGGGAGCCTGGTGGGCTTGCATCTATGGGGTCGCACAGAGTTGGACACGAATGAAGTGACTTAGCTGCAGCAATAGGTAGCATGGTATCTGTTTTTGGGCTCTACCCCCATACATCTGCAGAGACAATTTTCTACACTAATACTATATGCTTATTCATTTTGTTATCAACCTTTATCTCTGTTTTCTTCTAGTGTACTCCCAGGCACACCATAGACAGGGGGCAGGGAGACATATCAGCAAGCACAGGTATGTGACCTTGAGGGCCAAGAGTCTCATGAGCTCCCTCCACATCTCACTCTAAGGGGCCCTTCTAAACTCGTGAAAGGCTTTGTATCTATTTTGCTTGTGGAGTGTTTAGGCCTATTGTTAGCAGACTTAGTTTTATGCCAGGGGCGCTCTGTGTAGTCCTGAGCATTCCAAATTCTAAATTGACAATTATAACCCCAACAGAGCCAGAAGGGTTAGGGTGTTCTGTGTAAAAATATTTTCTTCATTCCTGGCCTGTTTATAGGGCTCATACACCCCCAGGGATTGTATTGCTGCCATGCGAAGGCTTCAAGGGGGATATTTGAGCAGGAGTCAGAATTCTTAGAAAGCACAGAGGACTACCAAGCATCAGAAGAAGAAAAGATGGAGGCCCAGGAGTAGATGATGGGGCAGCCCTGAGAAATCCCCGGAGGTCTGGACGGCCTTGCGTGCCAGCTCCTCAAGCCAAGACCTTGTCATGGGCGGGGTCTCTCATGCCGGCTCCCGACAATCCAGCCATCTCATTCTCTGTCATCCCCTTCTCCTCCAGCCCCCAATCCCTCCCAGCATCAGAGTCTTTTCCAGTGAGTCAACTCGTCGCATGAGGTGGCCAAAGTATTGCAGTTTCAGCTTTAGCATCAGTCCTTCCAATGAACATCCAGGACTGATCTTCTTTAGGATGGACTGGTTGGATCTCCTTGCAGTCCAAGGGACCCTCAAGAGTCTTCTCCAACACCATAGTTCAAAAGCATCAATTCTTCGGCAATCAGCTTTCTTCACAGTCCAACTCTCATATCCATACATGACCACTGGAAAAACCATAGCCTTGACTAGACGGACCTTTGTTGGCAAAGTAATGTCTCTGCTTTTAAATATGCTATCTAGGTTGGTCATTACTTTCCTTCCAAGGAGTAAGCGTCTTTTAATTTCATGGCTGCAATCAGCATGGCTTGTCCATTGGTGTCTGTCAAACGAGGAACACGGGCTTAGCATTACCAGTGAAGGCTTCCTTTCTCCTTACACCCAGCACAAGGCAAACACACCATCTTCTCTTTGCAAGACAAGAGCCTTCAGGAGCCTGGGTAGCTCTGTTGGTAGAGCATCAGACTTTTAATCTGAGGGTCCAGTGTTCATGTCCCTGTCCAGGCGAGAGGTTTAAGCATCCTCTCGTGCTTAGCGGATACTAAGCTTTTGGGCTTCCCTTGTGGCTCAGCTGCTAAAGAATTCCACCTGCAATGTGGGAGGCCTAGGTTCAATCCCAGGGTTGGGAAGATCCCCTGGAGAAGGGAACAGCTACCCACTCCAGTATTCTGGCCTGGAGAATTCCATGGACTGTAGAGTCGGACACGACTGAGCAACTTTCACTTTCACTAGTCATACATGAAAAGGGGTCCAAATATTGTTTTGTAATGTTCCAAACCAGTCAGTCCTAAAGGAAATCCACCCTGAATATTCATCAGAAGGACTGATACTGAAGATGAAGCTCCTATACTTCAGCCACCTGACGCAAAGAGCCAACTAATTAGAAAAGACCCTGATGCTGGGAAAGAGGATGAGATGGCCGGATGGCATCATCGACTCAATGGACATGAGTTTGAACAAACTCCAGGAAATAGTGAAGGACAGGGAAGCCTGGCATGCTGTAGTCTAGGGGGTTGCAAAGAGCGGGACACGACTGAGGGACTGAACAACAATTGCTTATGGAAAACCCTGTTAAACAGTCACTGCTGGAGACCCAGGCTCTTTTCTTTGAGACTCAAAAGTGACAGAAAGGCTTCTTCCTCAGAGTACAGTACAGAAAGGGAAAAAATTAGCAAACTTTCAGTGGAGCAACCTGACAAACATGACCTCAGTCAGGAGAGATCAAGGTCAACCTGAACCTCAGTGATGTCATATCGATTGAGCTGATGCGAGTGCCCTTCACCTCTGTGATTTTTCTCACAAAACCCAATTTAATCTTGAGAAAAACATTAGACGAGTCCTAATTTAGGGAGATTCTACAAAATACCCTGCCCCTATCTCTCGAAAAAAATAAAATAATATCTCAAAAAATCTTAATCTCAATTATTGAGATATTACCTCAATAATATCTCCATCTCAAAAAAATAAAATAAGTAACAAACAACAACAACTAAAAAAGGAAGATCTAAGAAATTTTCACAGGGAAGAGGAGCCAAGTAAGATAAGGTTAAATCCAATATGGTGTCCTGGGTGGGCTGGTGGACCAGAAGGACATTAGGTAAAAACTATGTAAAACTGAAGGAAGTATATGCTGTGCTAAGTCGCTTCAATCGTGTCCAACTCTTTGGGACCCCAGGGACCGTAGCCCTCCAGTCTCCTCCCTCCATGGGATTCTCCAGGCAAGAATTCTGGAGTGGGTGGCCATTTCCTTCTCCAGGGGATCTTCCCAACGCAGGGATCGAACCCACATCTCTCACGTCTCTGCATTGACAGGCAGTACTTTGCCACTAACTCCACCTGAGAAGCCTTACGAACTTCAGCTAATAATAATGTATCCATGCTGGTTCTTTCACTGTGACAAGGGTACCTCAATAAGTAAGAATACATTCACATTAGGGGAAACCAGGTGTGCAGCAATGGGAACTCTGCATTACCTTTGCAAGTTTTCTATACATCTGAAACTATTCTGATTAAAAGTTAAGTTTTAAAAAATGTAACAGAACGTGTCTAAAGGACAAAATGACCTAAAATGAAGCCTCCTAGCCTGCAAGGGCAGAGAAGGCAATGGCAAGCCACTCCAGTACTCTTGCCTAGAAAATCGCATGGACAGAGGAGCCTGGTGGGCTGCAGTCCATGGGGTCGCTACGAGTCAGACACGACTGAGCGACTTCACTTTCACTTTTCACTTTCACACATTGGAGAAGGAAAAGGCAGCCCACTCCAGTGTTCTTGCCTGGAGAATCCCAGGGACGGGGGAGCCTGGTGGGCTGCCATCTATGGGGTCGCACAGAGTCGGACATGACTGAAGTGACTTAGCAGCAGCAGCCTGCAAGGGATGGGCTTCTCTGGTGGCTCAGATGGTAAAGAACCTGCTTGCAATGCAGATGTTTCCATCCCTGGGTGGGGAAGATTTCCTGGAGAAGAAACTGGCAACTCATTCCAACGTTCTTACCTGGAGAATCCTAAGGACAGAGGAGCCTGGCAGGCTACAGTCCATGGAGTCACAGGGTCACACACGACTGAGCACACACACAGCCAGCAAAGAAAACGTAAGAAGACACCCCAGGGAGGGAGAAGGATCGCTGGGGACAGAGTTATCCGGGGCTCAAATAATCCTAGAAGATGCCTAGTCTGGGCAGAGCAGGGCATCGATTGTGAAACCGTCCTGCTCGGACATCCTGATGCCATGGACATGCGGTCTAGGAAAGAGTCGTGTGTATGTCACCAAGATCAGCAACCCCTCAGAACCTGAGCTCATTTTCCCTCTGAGCAGCCTCTGACTTTACAGACACTGAGGGAAGGAACATTCTCTCTCCTACGCTGTCAGTCAGTTCAATCGCTCAGTCACGTCTGACTCTTTTCAGCTCCACGGACTGCAGCACGCCAGGCTTCCCGGTCCATCACCAACTCCCGGAGCTTGCTCAAGTCATGTCCAACGAGTCAGTAACGTCATCCAACCATCTCATCCTCTGTCGTCCCCTACTTCTCCCACCTTCAATCTTTCCCAGCGTTAGGGTCTTTTCAAATGAGTCAGCTCTTCGCATCAGGTGGCCAAAGTATTGCAGTTTCATCTTCAACATCAGTCCCTCCAATGAACACCAAGGACTGATCTCCTTTAGGATGGACTGGTTGGATCTCCTTACAGTCCAAGGGACTCTCAAGAGTCTTCTCCAACACCACAGTTCAAAAGCATCAATTCTTCAGCGCTTATCTTTCTTTATAGTCCAACTCTCACATTCATACATGACTACTGGAAAAACCATAACTTTGACTATGTTTGACAACCAGACCTTTGTTGACAAAGTAATGTCTCTGCTTTTTAATATGCTGTCTAGGTTGGTCATAGCTTTTCTTTCAAGGAGTAAGCGTCTTTTTATTTCATGGCTGCAATCACCATCTGCAGTGATGATGGAGCCCCCAAAAATAAACTCTGTCACTGTTTCCATTGTTTTCCCATCTATTTGCAGTGAAGTGATGGGACCAGATGCCATGATCTTAGTTTTTTGAATGTTGAGTTTTAAGCCAACATTTTCACCCTTGTCTTTCACTTTCCTCAAGAGGCTCTTTAGTTCTTCTTCCCTTTCGGCCATAAAGGTGGTGTCATCTGCATATCTGGGAATACAATACGGCCTGAAAAATGATGGGAATATAACCATTCTAATACATATATTTTTTGAGCGTCTTTGGAGAAAAGAACTGTGGATGCAAAAGGGCGCCTCAACGGAGCAAGGCCAGCCTCAATGGAGAATGTGGGTGAGGAAGACGATCTACAAATTGGAAGGTTAAATGGGCATTAATAGTAGATAATGTTCTATCCAATTCAGTTGTTTTGAGGATAGAAGCTGAGGGTGATTTTAATTGTTTTGATAATTTGAAAAAAGGAGCCAACACATCAGTAGTCATTTGTATGTAGGGTCAGGCCCAAATAAGATGACCCAAAAATTGTAATTGTACATAAGAAAATTTGGCAGGCAATGTGAATAGCAGGAGTGGCAGCATCTTCAAGGACTTTATGTCCCAAGTATAAATCTGGATAATTTCTTTGACTTTTCTCTATTCTCTATGATTATGTGAAAGCCGTAAGAAAGTGATATTTTTTGTAATGTTATAAGGTGAACTTCAGAGAGAGATTTGCCTGCCAACAAAATATCATCCATATAGTGATAAACTATAAGATCAGGAAATCGGGATCAAAAAGGATTTAAAGCTTGAGCAACAAAATATGGAGGTAAGGTGGGACTGCTAAGCATGCCCTGAGGGAGAACTTCCCAATGATACCTTTCAGTAGGTTGAATATTATGTAATATTGGTAAAGTAAATGCAAATTTTTCGATCCTTCTCTGATAAAGGGATGGTAAAGAAACAATCTTTAAAGTCTATTCTCATAAATTGATAATCTAAAGGAATCAAGTTAGGGTTAGGTAATCCACATTGAAGGGGCCCCATAGGTTGCATTACTTTATTAATTTCTCTTAAGTCTTGCAATAGCCTCCATTTACCAGATTTCTTCTTTATAACAAAATGGGAGTGTTCCAGGGGCAAGTAGTCTCTTCTGTATGTCCTAATTGTAATTGTTCATTAATAAGGGCCTCTGCAGCTTGTAATTGCTCTAATGTTAATGGCCATTGATCAATCCATATGCACATTTCCGTCAGCCATTTTAAAGGTACTGAGGCCCCTATAAAAAAAGGTGTAATAATCTTTGTATTTAATTGCTGTAATAAACCTCTCCCCCATACCACAAAGGGAATGTTTAAAATATAAGGTTGTATACAAGCGATTACTTTAGAGGGTTTATTCCTGGCTGCACATGAGACCCATAAGGCACTCTGTCGAGATCGGGCATTGCCCCCAATGCCCCAGAGGGGCTCTGCTTGTTCCCAAGGCCAGGCAGCAGGCCAGCAAGAAGGAGAGAAAGCAGTGACCTCAGCGCCCGTATCCAATAGACCAGTGATTAGTTGCCCGTTAACTGATTGACAAGGTAAGTCCTGGCTTATCTGATTTTGCAGGTATGGTAGCAGCAACAATGGTAGAACCAAAACATGATCACCCCGATAATTATCCGGTTTGTTTACAGAAACATAAGGGAGTAAAACAACTTGTAGTATAGATAATCCTGAAATTTATTTTGGGGGGTAAATATGTCCATACTTGAGCCTTTATAATACCAGTAAAATCCAAATCTATAATCCCCGGGATAACAAAAATGCCTTTTTTTCATGCATGAGAACAAGGTAATAAAATTCCCACCGTATCTTTTGGTAGAGGTCCCAGTAACTGAGGCAGGAATCAAATACACTTCCCCAGGCAACTGAATGTTGGCTTCCTCACCATTTATAAGATCTACTCCTGCACTTCCATGGGTGGCATGAATGGATTGAGAGACGGAGAATTGACCGGGCAGAGCTGTTTATCGGATAAGTCTGAATTCTTTGATTGTTCTTGTATGGGGGGCTCCTTTGGAGCGGGGCTGGAGATGTGTCCCTCTTGTTGATTCCCTAATTCTGACTTGTCAATCGGCATTGATTAGCCCAATGATATCCTTTCCCACATTTGGGACATTTTGTCTTGGGCCTATCAGCTCTCTTATTTTGACATTCCTGGAGTAAATGTCCAATTTTTCCACAATTAAAACAAGTTTTGCCAGGAGGTTTTTAAGTGGCTGCCAATAATGTAGCCCGATGGGTTTCAGAACCTACTGTTTGGCATGCTTGAATCATAGTGGCCACAGTAGTATCAGGCTTAGTATAGATAACTTTCAAAACCTCCTGGCAGTCTTTAGCGTTCTCAAAGGCCAACTGTGTAAGCAAGATCTCAGCAGCCTCAGGATTTTCTATTTGTCTTTGAATTGCAAGTTTCATGCGATTTACAAAAGCATAATAAGATTCATTATTCTCCTGTCTAATGCTAGAAAAGGATTGAGTAGCACTCCATCCATCCGGCATGCTTCTCCAAGCTTTAACAGCTATTTCAGCAGCCTGTTGGATGGCCACCTATGGAAGGGCCAGCTGTTGTTGAAGGCTGGCGAATGGCCCAATCCCCATTAACATATTATGGTCCACATTAATGCCAGCAGTTAGATTGTTCATGGCTGCAATGGTGGCTAAATCAGAGTATTCTTGTTGCCACACCGTATATTGAGCAGGTGTCACCACCATTTTTATCAGCTGTTTCCAATCCCAAGGTGTCCTCTCATATCCTCCTGCAACTCCCTCCAAAATGCCAGTAGTCAAAGAGCTACTCAACCCATTATCATTTGTACTCCTTTTTAAATCTTTAAAAACTGAATAAGGAAGATGTTCAGAGAGGGGCTTTCGACCTGGGCCTCGTAGTATTGGACAAACAGCTAATAGAGATAGATCCCCCTGATTGAGAGCTTCTTGCATGCATCCAGTCATGGGGGACATCCTAGGAGACATCTCCATTAGCTTGGGAGAGGGATCGTGGGAGACATTGGGAGCAACAGAAAGAGCGGGTTGATATTCCGGAGCAGGGGTACTAGGGACACCAAAATGAGAAATGGCGTCCCTGCAGAGATGCCATGCATAAAGAACTGCCACTGGTGCACGAGGCTCCTCATGTAATTTTGTCCAATTTGTTCCCAATCCGTGATACTCAAGGAACCCGCCTCGGGGTACCAAGGACAATGGGAATCGGTCTCCATCAACAGCCGGGCAAGTATCTTGTGACTTACTTCATGCCCTGCCTTGCGTAATAAAAATTGCAACTCAAGCCTGTGTGCATCTTGTTTTTCAGAAAGGGCATTTCCCATAATGTAGACTCACCAGGATCCTACCGTATAGGATGGGCGACGCACGGAGCCTGTTCCAGGCGGATGAGTCAATCAGGTCCCTGTTCGAGCACCAGTTGTCGGGGAGAAGGAGTGGTGTCGCAGCAAAGAAAAACACGGAGATGATGTAGCGAAGTGGCCACCTATTCACCAGGCAGAATAGGCGCGCCGGTGGATGCGTGTAATGTCCTTTTATTGATAACTGCGCATGCGTACAATGTTTATTGCTCCTGTAGTAAAATGCCACACACACAGACTATCTGTGTTGCATCTGCCTAAAAGCTCTCTGTGGTTACATTAGTACAGACTATTCTTGCCAAGTTTTATCTAAGAGCCTAATGTTCTTGATTATAACGTTCCCTTGTCATTTCTTAGGAGACAGACAATGAGTCAGCTGTCTGAAGTGTGCCTCAACGGACTGCTTCAGGATGTGTCCTGATGTGACTGTGTTTGAGTCCTTTATATGTGAACTAGTATTTTTCCATCCAGCAGAGGCAAATAGCCCCTACCACTTTCCAGAACCTTCCTCAATGCCCCTATACATCAGGGTCTCTTCCAATGACTCAGCTCTTCACATCAGGTGGCTGAAGTATTCAGGGTTGATTTCCTTTTAGGATAGACTAGTTGGATCTCCTTGCAGTCCAAGGGACTCTCAGTCTTCTCCAGCACCACAGCTCAAAAGCATCAGTTCTTCAGTACTCAGGCTTCTTCCCTTGTAGCTCAGTTGGTAAAGAATCCGTCTGCAATGCAGGAGACCTGGGTTCGATTCCTGGGTCAGGAAGATCCCCTGGAGAAAGAAATGGCAACCCACTCCAGTATTCTTGCCTGGAGAATCCCCATGGACAGAGGAGGCTGGCAGATTACAGTCCATGGTGTCGCAAGAGTCAGACACAACTCAGCAACTAAACCACCACCACCACAGCCTTCTTTGTGGTCCAACTCTCACATCCTTGCATGACTACTGGAAAAACCATAGCTTTGACTATACAGATCTTTGTTGGCAAAGTGATATCTCTGCTTTTTAATGTGCTGTCTAGGTTTGTCATACCTTTCCATCCAAGGAGCAAGTGTCTTAAATTTCATGGCTGCAGTCACCATCTGCAGTGATTTTGGAGCCCAAGAAAATAAAACCTGTCACTGCTTTCACTTTTTTCCCCCTTCTATTTGCCGTAAAGTGATGGGACCAGACGCCATTATCTTACTTTTTTGAATGTTGGGTTTTAAGCCTACTTTTTCACTCTCCTCTTTCACCTTCACCATGAAACTCTGTCCCTCTTTGCTTTCTGCCATTAGAGTGGTGTCATCTGCATATCTGAAGGTGTTGATGTTTCTCCCAGCAATCTTGATTCCAGCTTTTAATTCATCCAGCTCAGTATTTCACATGATGTACTCTGCATATAAGTTAAATAAGCAGAGTGACAACATACAGCCTTGTCATACTTCTTTCCCAATTTGGAACCAGTCTGTTGTCCCATGTCCACTTCTAACTGTTGCTTCTTGACCTGCATACAGGTTTCTCAGGAGACAGGTAAGGTGGTCTGGTATTCTCATCTCTTTAAAAATTTTCCACAGTTTGTTGTAATCCATGTGGTCAAAGGCTTTAGCATAGTCAAACGAAGCAAGAGATGTGTCTCTGAAATTCTGTTGCTTTATCTAGATCCAGAGGATGTTGGCAATTTGATCCTTGGTTCCTCTGTCTTTTCTAAAACCAGCTTGTACACCTGGAAGTTCTCGGTTCTTGTATTGCTGAAGCCTGGCTTGAACAATTTTGAACATAACCTTGCTAACATAAAATGAATGAAATTGTATAGTTTGAATCTTCTTTGGCTTTGCCCTTCTTTGAAATCGGAATGAATACTGACCTTTTCCATTTCTGTGGCCACTGTGGAATTTTCTAAATTTGCTGACATATTGAGTATAGCACTTTAACAGCATCATCTTTTAGGATTTGAAATAGCTCAACTGGAATTCCATCACCCCCACTAGCTTTGTTCGTAGTGATGCTTCCTAAGGCCCACTTGACTTCACACTCCAGGATGTCTAGCTCCACGTCAGTGACCACACCATCATATATATATATATGGGTTATTAAGACTTTTTTGTGTGTAGTTCTGTGTATTCTTGCTACCTCTTAATCTCTTCTGCTTCTATTAGGTCCTTGCCACTTCTTTCCTTTATTGTGCCCATCCTTGCATGAAATATTCCCTTGATATCTCCAATTTTCTTCACAAGATCTCTAGTCTTTCCCATTCTATTGTTTTCCTCTGTTTCTGTTCATTATTCACTTAAGAAGGCTTTTTTTTAGTTAATTTTAATAACATTTTATTTACCCATTATATTTCAAATAATCATTCAACATGTAATTAATATTTTAAAATATTGAAATATCTTTCATTCTTCTTGTCATATGAAGTCTTTGAAATCTGTTGTAGATTTTACATTTACATTTTTACAGCATATCTCAATGCAGACACTAAATTTTCATCACAAATCCTTGATTTGTAGTTAGATTTCAAAAAATTTACAATTGAGAAACTACGTTTTCACACACCCAAATTGTTTGGGACATATTTTAAAGTTTTCTACTAACCGAATCAAGTACCAAAACATCATATCCCTTTCAAATCTTCACATTTTAAAAACTTGTTCATCCAAAAAGGCTTTCTCATCTCTCCTTGCTATTCTCTCGAACTTGCATTCAGTTGAGGATATCTTTCCCTTTCTCCCTTGTCTTTCACATCTCTCCTTTTCTCAGCTGTTTATAAATCCTCCTCAGACAACAGCGTAATAATTCAGTATGTTTACAGATTATATTCCACTAAAGGTTATTATGAGATAATGGCTATAGCTCTCTATGCTTTACAATGCATCTTGTTGCTTATCCATTTTACACATAGGAGTTTGTGTCTCTTAATCCCACGTCCCTTCCTGCCCCTCCTTCTTCTCTCCCCTCTGGTATCTACTAGTTTGTTTTGTACATCTGTGTGTCTGTTTCTGCTTTGCATATACATTTATTTTGCATATACATTTATTGATGAAAATGAAAGAGGAGAGTGAAAAGTTGGCTTTAAGTTCAACATTCAGAAAACTAAGATCATGACATCCGGTCCCATCACTTCATGGCAAATAGAAGGAGAAACAGTGGAATCATTGGCTGACTTTATTTTCTTGGACTCCAAAATCACTGCAGATGGTGACTGCAGCCAGGAAATTAAAAGACGCTTACTCCTTGGAAAAAAAGTTATGACCAACCTAGACAGCATATTAAAAAGCAGAGACATTACTTTGCCAACAGAGGTTCGTCTAGTCAAGGCTATGGTTTTTCCAGTAGTCATGTATGGATATGAGAGTTGGACTATAAAGAAAGCTGATCACCAAAGAATTGATGCTTTTGAACTGTGGTGTTGGAGAAGACTGTTGAGGGTCCCTTGGACTGCAAGGAGATCCAACCAGTCTGTCCTAAAGGAGATCAGTCCTGTGTGTTCATTGGAAGGACTGATGTTGAAGCTGAAACTCCAATACTTTGGCCACCTCATGCAATGAGTTGACTCACTGGAAAAGACTCTGATGCTGGGAAAGGTTGGGGGCGGGAGGAGAAGGGGACAACAGAGAATGAGATGGCTGGATGGCATCACCGACTCGATGGACATGAGTTTGAGTGAACTCCGGGAGTTGGTGATGGACAGGGAGGCCTGGCGTGCTGTGATTCATGGGGTCGCAGAAAGTCGGACACGACTGAGTGACTGAACTGAACTGAAGGTAACTGCCAAGGTAAGGTGGTAGTGTTTGGGGAGTCTCCATCTTCTGGCTGCAGTCTGGGGTCTGCATGCTTCTGGTCCACGTGTCATCAGCATCCTCCACCCGAATCAGTTCAGTTCAGTCACTCAGTTGTGTCTGACTCTTTGCGACCCCATGGACGGCAGCGCGCCGTGTGCAGGAATGGCAGCATGAATGAGGGCCTCTTCGTTTCTGCAGAACAACTCAAGGATACGGGTCAGACTGTTGTGTGTCTTCCTTGAGGAGGAAGTAGGACTCAGTTCTGTCGCCGAGATACTGTTGAAGAATTCATTACTTTTCTTGTTTGATTGCTTTTCCTTTGTTTCTGCATCTCTTCACTTCCCTAATTAGTTACTGCTTGAGTCTGTTCTTTAAAACTCAGAGAAGATGCAGGAGCCTAAAGCCTTTTTCTACAAACAAAAAACAGAGGACACAGAGGAGCTTTTGTACCTGGGAGGGCCTTGAACATTTCCACTCAATTTCATTTACATGTATCGGACGTGTTGCTTACAGAGATTTGACTTATTGTGAGAGCTGATTAAATAGTCTCCATCTTTGCAGCTGATGTTAGAATTTGAAGCCCACAAGACAAACAGGCAGGAAGGGAAGATGATATAAGCTGGAACAGAAGGACACTGTGGAGACCATACAAATGAACTAGAGCCCATAGGATAGACCAAACTCGTGTCAGTTCTTGTGGCCTTTGACCGTGATTGTTATGTGCTGAACTGTATTCTCCCCAGACTCGTGTGTTGAACTAACTCCCATGTGGTGATTACTTTTATGTACTGACTGATCCACGAGGTGCCCAGACTAACCTTTATTTCCGGGTGTCTTGGTGAGCATGTTTCTGCACAGGATTAGCATTCAGGTGGATGGAGTCAGTAAAGCGGGTGGCCCTCGCCAACCTGCGTGATCATCACCCAGTGTGCTGGGCCTAAATAAAGCAAAAAGCAGAGGAAAGGAGGATTTATTCCCTTCCCTTCCTGCATGGGGTGCAACATCAGTCTTCTTCCTTGCACTGAGATTCACACCCTCAGCTCCCCAAGTTCTCAGACCTTCAGACTCCAACTGGGACCATACCACTGACTTCCTGGGTCTCCAGCTCGCAGATACTGGAACATCTTAGCCTTTATAAAAGACGCTTACTCCTTGGAAGGAAAGTTATGACCAACCTAGACAGGATATTAAAAAGCAGAGACATTACTTTGTCAACAAAGGTCCGTCTAGTCCAGGCTATGGTTTCTCCAGTAGTCATGTATGGATGTGAGAGTTGGACCTTAAAGAAAGCTGAGTGCTGAAGAATTGATGCTTTTGGTACTGTGGTGTGGGAGAAGACTCTTGAGAGTCCCTTGGACTGCAAGGAGATCCAACCAGTCCATCCTAAAGGAGATCACTCCTGGGTGTTCATTGGAAGGACTGATGTTGAAGCTGAAACTCCAATATTTTGGCCACCTGATGCGAAGAGTTGACTCATTTGGGGGATCTTCCCCAACCCAGGGATAGAACCTGAGTCTCTTAACAGCTCCTTCATTGGCAGGTGGGTTCTTTACCCCTAGTGCCACCTGGGAATCTCCATGGAAGCCCCTAGCAGACTAATACAAATGACTTTGGCATCCTACAGAAGCCAGAGCCCTTCTCCAGGGGGCTTCACATACCCAGAGGTGAAGGTGCTGAAGGCAGATTCAAGGCAGTAGAGCAGCGGCAGGTCCAGCCGCTGCTTCAGACCAATGGGGTGAGTCAGCTGATCTGCATGTCAACTGCACAGCCAGTGCGAGCTGCTGTTTCCCTTCTGCCCTCCACGTCTCCCACATAAATCCTCTGACCCACGCTAACCAGAAACACACAGGAAAAGGAATTCTGGGGCAGGCAGTTCTGCCTAGGCGAATTGGTGTGTTAGCAAGCTGACATAATCACCCGACACAAAACTTAGCCCCTTTTACCATTTCCACTGGGCTTCCCAGATGGCACTAGTGGTAAAGAACCTGCCTGCCAATATAGGAGACACAAAAGACGCAGGTTTGTTCCCTGGGTCTGGAAGATCCCCTGGAGGAGGGCATGGCAACCCACTCTAGTGTTCTTGCCTGGAGAATCCCATGGACAGAGGAGCCTGGTGGGCTATAGCCCACGGGGTTGCAGAGTCGGACACGACTGAAGCAACTTAGCACACACACGCAGATATATACTTAGCTGTCGCAGCTGTGACAGCTGTCGCAGCTGAGAGTGGGGCCATTATTAACATCTAGTGGGTAGAGGTCAGGGATGCTCCTAAACGTTCTTCAATACCCAGAGTCCCTGCAACAAAGAATTATCTAGCCCCAAAATGCCAGTCAAACCAAGGTTGAGAAAGCCTGCATTACAGCAAGTCTTGAGCACCGAGAAGTCGAAATCTTAGCAGACACAGTGAAGACCGAGCTGAGGAGAGGGGTGCGGGGTCACGCCTGGCAGCCATCGTCTTGTCCGCTTCTGATCGCTCCTCCCTTTGTTCCTCACGCTCTCCTCCCACAGTCCCGGGAACTCCAGATCCCTCCCCTCCCGTCTGAGAGCAGCTTTGCCCTTCTCTGAAGTCTTGATATCATCGAACATCCTGGAACTCAGCACTTCACCTTACCCCTCAAAGAGCTATCAAAATCTTTTTCCTGAGGGATGGGACTTCTAAATCTTGCAATTTCAGTTGATTGGTTTTTTTATTTTTTGCTTGTCTATATTTTCCACCCCCGCCACCACTGGAAAGACATTTTTAATAAAAGAAAACAGTAGGTCGGGGGTGGGGGGTGGCATGGAATATATAACAACGTTTTCGAATTCTTATAAAATAAAACCAAGTGAATGAAGTGTCAAATTTAGTTATATATAATTTATGACTCTATGTTTAGTTGTATATACTATACTATTCTATGTTTATAGAGCTTCTCTGGTGGCTTGGACAGTAAAGAATCTGCCTGCAATGCCGCGGAGATCCAGATTCGATCCCTGGGTTGAAAAAATCCCCTGGAGAAGGGAATGGCAGCCCACTCCAGTATTTTTGCCTGGAAAATCCCATGGACAGAGGAGCCTGGCGGGCTACAGTCCACGCGGTCGCAAAGAGTCGGACACGACTGAGCAACTAACACTTCCCACGTTCCACATTCCACACACTGTATGACTCTACGTTTAAAGTGAAAAACAAAACTCCAGTGGGCACAAGGGACAGCAGTAAGTACAAATAACTAGAAAGAAACCCATCAATAAGGTGTTTGGTTTAGGAAATCAAACAGGAAGTGACTCAGTTTTTCTCTGTGGCTGCTTCACCTAGTTTTTAAAAATTAACACTGTGTACCTACCCTGGCCTGGAGTGTGGAAGCAAGACCTTTGGTTACGAGGGATGTCACTGCCATAATTCAGTTACATGATATAGCAAAAGGGAAGGGATTTTTACCAATATGAGACCTCTAATCTGTTGACATTGAGTTCATCAAAAGGCAGGTTATCCTGTGAGGGCCTGACCTAAGTCCAATGAGCCCTTTGAAAGTTTACTGTCCTGGGATTTGAAGCAACAGACTCTTCTACCGGCTTTGAAAAAGCAGTGAGTTTGCTGCCTTATTCATCTTCTCATTCATCTTCAAAGATATGAATTCTACCAACATCCATGTGTGTTCAGAGAAGGAAACCAGGTCTGAGACCCCTGAGACCCCTCAGCTGCAACCTTGCGAGACCCTAACAAAAGATTCATTTAAACTGTTCCAGAACTCCTGTTCTATGGAAACAATGAGATGATAAATGTGTTTTTAAGCTGCTAAATTTGTTATAATTTGTTTATCAGCAATAGAAAGGTGATACACCAGCCAATGAAAAAAGATTTTAATAAATAAACTTTAAACTGGAAATCAATAGATCAAGGTTTACATCAACATCATTAACTTGCTATATGATCTTAAAGTCACTTCTTAAGGCATGAGGTTTTAAAAATGCGTAATGTGAGAGATAAATCTTGAAAATTCTATGATTGTAAATCTTACCACAACAGACTTCCAGTTACTGTGCTTTTTTCCCTATCTTGCTTATAATGGAGTCTTTAGTCCTAAAGATAAGTAGTCCATTAGTTAGGTTGTCAAAATCTTTTCATAATAAAGAGATTCTCTTTATAACAGTATTTATTCTGTAAGAAATGGCACTTGCCTCATTACAACCCAATCATAATTTTGGAATAAAATATGTAGCAAAATGCTTAAGATCAAATACATGCAAACTAAAATAGCACAAAGGAATATTTTATGAAAAGGGAGAAGTCCAACAAGAGATGGATTAAACTGGATGTATGCTTCTTAGACTTTAGAATTTATCTTTGGAAAGGAAGTTTATCAGAAAATAAGGGCAAGTAATAATGGCAAGCCACTCCAGTACTCTTGCCTGGAAAATCCCATGGATGGAGGAGCCTGGTAGGCTGCAGTCCTTTGGGACCCTAAGGGTCGGACACGACTGAGCGACTTCACTTTCACTTTTCACCTTCACACATTGGAGAAGGAAATGGCAACCCACTCCAGTGCTCTTGCCTGGAGAATCCCAGGGACGGGAGAGCCTGGTGGGCTGCCGTCTGTGGGGTCACAGAGTCGGACACGACTGAAGTGACTTAGCAGCAGTAGCAGCAATGCAGCTGATGCTAAAGCTGAAACTCCAATACTTTGGCCACCTCATGCGACGAGTTGATTCACTGGAAAAGACTCTGATGCTGGGAGGGATTGGGGGCAGGAGGAGAAGGGGACAACAGAGAATGAGATGGCTGGATGGCATCACCGACTCGATGGCCATGAGTTTGAGTGAACTCCGGGAGTTGGTGATGGACAGGGAGGCCTGGCGTGCTGTGATTCATGGGGTTGCGGAGAGTCGGACACGACTGAGCGACTGAACTGAACTGAACTGAATGCAGCTGGAGGAGAGATATGAGAAGTATACGAGAGTCCAAGCAGCATTATTGCCTCTGAAGCAGAATGTAGTGCTATGGACTGAGTTGTGTGCACCCGCCACCCAAATTCATGTGTCAAAGCCCTAAACTTCCAACGTGATGGCATTTGGAGATGGAGACTTCGGGAGGTGATTAGTGTTAGATGAGAACTTGAGGGTGGGGTCCTGTGGTACGATTAGTGCCCTTCTAGAAAGAGACATCAGAATCAGAGGGCATGCTCACTCACTTTCCGTGCCTTATGAGGACACAACAGAAAGGCATCTGTCTGCAAGAAAGCTCTCACCAGAACCCAGCAACATGCACCCTAATCTTGGACTTCCAGCGTTCAGAACTGAGAGGTAAATTCTGTTCTTCAAGCCACCCGTGTGTGCATGCTAAGTCATGTCAGTCATGCCCAACTCTTAGCCCACCAGGCTCCTCTGTCCATAGGATTCTCCAGGCAAGAATATTGGAGTGGGTTGCCATACCCTCCTCCAGAGGACCTTCCTGACCCAACGGTTGAATCCTAATCTCTTATGTCTCCTGCATCAGCAGGTGGATTCTTTACCACCAGTGCCCCCTGGAAGTCCCTTAAACCACCCAGTCTATATAATTTTGTATGGCAGCCCAAGTTGCCCTAATCCAAATATATTAGGGAAAAAAATATAAGATCAGAGATGTAGAGGGCAGGAGAGAAAAAAGATGCTTGGTGGTCACACGGGGGAATTTGAAGTCATTGCCCATGATTACAGGAAACCCCCATAGCTTCTTTTTCTTTAATTATTTATATCTGGCCATGCTGGGTTTTCGTTGCTGTGTGGACTTTTCTCTAGTTGCAATGCACAGTCTTCTCACTGTGGTAGCTTCTCTTGTTGCAAAGCACAGGCTCTAGGGTGTGTGGGCTTCAGTACTTGGAGCCCATGGGCTCAATAGTTTCCTCTCCCAGGTTCTAGAACTCAGACTCAGTAGTTGTGGTGCTCAGACTTGGTTGCTCTGTGGCCTGTGGGATCTTACCAGATAAGGATTGGATCCATGTGTCCTGCATTGTCAGGAAGATTCTTTACTGAACCACCAGGGAAGCCCCCCTTACAACTTCTTCAGCAAGAGAGTTTGAGGAAAATGCGTCTGATGAGTGATGGTCCCATCAGCTAGTTTATGTAGCATGAAGTAGTGAGGGTTGTGACTAGGACAGTGGCCATGGAAGTAAAAAAGGAGCAAAACTTTCAAGAAACATTAGGGGACAAGACTTGCCGGAACTTGGAGATGAATTTAATTGCTATTAACAATGAACTCATCTCTTTAGCGTGACAAGTGAGAGATTCTGATGAGGAAAATGGTGGAGGCCTGGCCAGTTAGCACAGAAGAGTGGACACAGGGACCTGGCCCTCTTTCCAGGAGGCCCCTGTCCTGCCTGCTCCCCAACTAAACTCCCAGGGTGTTCTGGAGAATCCATGAATAACTGAAAATGGTTTTGAGGACCTTTAGCGAGACTGTTCAAGGACAAAACACCCAGGTCACCCTCTTTCTTAGTTGCCAACTAATCAGTGCCTCTATTTTTACTTATTTTTGAAGATTTTCTGATGCAGGCCATTTTTAAAGTCTTTACTGAATTTATTACAATATTTCTTCTGTTTTATTTTTTAGCCCCAAGGCATGCGGCTCCCTGACCAGAGTTTGAATCCCCACTCCCTGCACTGGAAGGCAAAATCTTAACCCCTGGACCGCCACGGAAGTCCCAAGGGCTTTTAAAAAATTGCTAAAGTTGCTTACTGTTTCCAGATGGTCTCCAGTTTTTTCCTCCCCTCTCTTTCTCATAAATCCTTTTTTGCCTTCATTCCTTGACTTAGCACAAAAATCCCTGCGTCATATGTGTACATCCGCTTCTTTTGCACCCATCATTGTTGTGTAGTCTCTCAGTTGCATCCAACTCTTTGAGACTCCATGGACTGTAGCCCGCCAGGCTCCTCTGCCCATGGGATTTTCCAGGCAAGAATACTGGAGTGGGTCACCATTTCCTTCTTCAGGGGATCTTTCCAGTCCAGGAATTGAACTCACATCTCCTGCATCGGAAGGCAGATTCTTTACCACTGAGCCACCAGGGAAGCCCCCTTGCATGTATATTTGTGTACAAAATATAGAAATGTCTCTAAGTGGTTCTGTGATACGGGGAGGATGCCGTCTTCCTGTTTGTGCCTGGTCTCTAAAGCCAGGAGCCAGGCTAAATCCCGGTGCCCACACTCAGCTTGGGGAAGTTACTAACCATTTCTATGCCTGTTTCTCTGTCTACAAAATAGGGAAAACGGAAGTACCTCCCTCATGTTACCATGAGTATCAAGTATAAATGACAACCAAGTATATAAAGTGCTACCACAGTGGGAGTTGACAGCAAACCTTAGTTACTTTTGTTACTTAGTTACTCCAATATAATTGGACACTCAGCAAATCTAGGATTCATTCAGATTGCCAGTGGGAGTGGAATAAGTAGAAGTAATAAGCAACCTTTGAAAATGAATAGATAAACTATTTTGCAATGTTTTTTGAGTCTTAAAGTATTTCAAAATAAAAAGTTGTTTTTAAAAACATGAAGAACAGCCTGATAAGTTATTCACATTACCTTTGCCCCTTTACTCTAATTATCTTTCTTACCGGAGGGAAAATTCAAACTACCTGATCACCATTGGTCAGTCATGTATTTGTGATGGATGACAAGTCCAACAATAATGAAGTTTACCTTTTTGGTATTCTGTGGACAGAATCTTTTCTTATTTTATTGCTTTCAGTATTCATGACAAGTCTGAGAAGCAAGGCAATAGCAATTTAGTGATTCTGAGTTCATAGATTAAGAAACGGAGCCTCAGGGTTATTGTGTAACTTGACAAAGGTTCCCTGGCTGAGCTAGCAGGTGACACAGTCCAGAGTGAAAACCAGGTCTGTTCTACAACATGCCTATTTTTTTTGTGGGGGGGGGGGGGTTGCATGTGAGACTGCTCTTTTAAGAACTGTATTTTTAAATAAATTTTAAAATGAGGTATATTTTAGTCTCCTATTGTGGCTATGGACTTTCTGGTAGCTCAGCTGGTAAAGAATCCACCTGCAATGCAGGAGAACCCAGTTACATATCCGGGTTGGGAAGATCCACTGGAGAAGGGGATGGCTGCCCACCCCAGTATTCGTGGGCTTCCCTGGTGGTTCAGAGGGTAAAGAATCTGCCCACAATGCGAGAGACCTGGGTTAGATCCCTGGGTTAGAAAGATCCCCTGGAGAAGGGAATGAAAGCCCACTCCAGTACTCTTGTCTGGAGAAGTTCATGGACATAGGAGGCTAGTGGGCTACAGTCCATGGGGTTGCAAAGAGTTGGATGTGACTGAACAACTTTCACTTTCTCTTTTTAACGAACTACCAGAAATTTAGTGGTTTGGGACACAGATTTATACTTTTACAGTTCCGGATGTCAGAAGTCCAAAACAGGACCTTCTAAAGCTGAAATCAAGAAGCTAGCATGGCTGTGTTCCTTCTGGAAGTTCTAAGGCAAATCCCTTGCCTTTTCCAGTTTCTAGAGGCTGTCTGCCTCCCTTGACTCAGGACTCCCTTTCAGCAGTGGCATCACTCCAACCTCTGCCTCCATCATCACATCTTCTCCTTCTGACATGGAGCCTCCTGCCTCCCTCTTGTAAGAATGATTGTGATTTAAACCATCTGATTAATCCAGGAGAATATTCCCATCTCCAGACCCTTAATCACATCAGCAAAGTCTTACACCTTATAAGGTGACATAGTCACAGGTTTGGGGATTAGGACATAAATACCTTCTGGGAGGGTTCCTTATTTTGCCTGCCCCAACGTATAATTTGCATACAGTAAAATGCATGGATATGTGAATTCTGACAAATGTATCTACTCATGTGAACTACCCACTAATTAGACTATTAAAAGTGCCATTATACAAAATTTCCCTCTTCTCTCTTGCCAGTGGCCCTACCCACCCTCTCACCAAGCAGCTGCTATTCAGATATAATTAGTTTCACCTGTTCTTGCGCTCCACATGAATAGAATCATGAAAGATATACTCTCTTTTCTGTCTGGTTTCTTTTACTGGACATAAGGTTCTTGTGATTTATCCACGGTGTGTACAAACCAGTCAGTCTTTTCCTTTTTTTTTTTGCTCAGTAATATTCCATTGATTAAATATACTACTGCTTGCTTATCCATTCACCAGAAGGTGGGTATTTTGAAAGTGTATGTTTTGATGTCTAAGAACTACTATCAAACAATTTTCCCCAGCAGTTGAAAGCCTTTGCAGTCCCACCAGTTGTATCAACTTTAAAATATATCTACAACACTTCCACTACATATGAACATTCAAGTTGCAAACTTTCAAAGCACATATTCTCATGTCCAATCATGTTAAGTTAGTTCATGTGTCTGGTGTTCACTGACTTATGCATGCATCCTTTATGAGTGGTTTTGCTTTTGCGTACTTTACTGTATAATACCGTATAGCGTACAA
Source organism: Moschus berezovskii (assembly GCF_049115385.1). Taxonomy (NCBI): domain Eukaryota; kingdom Metazoa; phylum Chordata; class Mammalia; order Artiodactyla; family Moschidae; genus Moschus; species Moschus berezovskii. Next base: position 10,488,314 of record NC_142468.1, read on the forward strand.
TAGTATAGTATCTTTCTTTCAAGCCCAGGATGTCTAGAAGCAAGCACAAAAGCAGTGGTGATATAGCTGGTCCTGCTAAGAAGCACCAAGCAATAATGATGGAGACAAAGGTGAAAATCATTGAGAGAGTGGGGCAAGGTGAAAAAATGGTGCACACGCACTCCTTGCTGTGCAGCTCGAGGAGCTTACTAATGACCTGGTGTGATTAGAGGCCCAGAGAAAGAACAAAGAGGGACAAGAGAAAGGAGAAGCAACAGAAGGACTGCAGAGATTCACGATGCAGGAAATGGCAGGGGAGTTGGCTTTATCTGAAGAGGCAATGTGAGTTTTTGAAGCACAGGACCTGAGGGTAGGCCGGTGCACGAAGTTTACAGCAGCTGTTCAGAACGCAGTCCACTGCTACCATGCCGTCTATGTCGAGAAAAGAAGAGCTAGTACCCTGATATCACTGGATCATTTTTTTCAAGAGTACAGTACTACAAATGCTTTCTTTTATTTTTTCTATGGCTCAGTTCTGGATGTCAGATGTGCATTTCCTCAGAGGTTTTAATATACAGAAAGATAAATACAGAAACAGGTACAGATGTGTGTGGCTATGTATATGTGTATTGTAGGTGTGTGTGTGCATTCACATGCTTATATACATTAACAAACACACAGAAACTCACTTCCCAACTGAGTCTACTCAGAGATTTTAGAAGCATTAAAACCACAGTTCAGTTCAGTTCAGTTCAGTTGCTCAGTCGTGTCCGACTCTTTGCGACCCCAAGAATCACAGCACGCCAGGCCTCCCTGTCCATCACCAACTCCTGGAATTCACTCAAATTCATGTCCATCGAGCTGGTGATGCCATCCAGCCATCTCATTTTCTGTCGTCCCCTTCTCCTCCAGCCCCCAATCTTCCCCAGCATCAGAGTCTTTTCCAGTGAGTCAACTCTTCGCATGAGGTGGCCAAAGTATTGGAGTTTCAGCTTTAGCATCAGTCCCTCCAATGAACATCCAGGATTGATCTCCTTTAGAATGGACTGGTTGGATCTCCTTGCAGTCCAAGGGACTCTCAAGAGTCTTCTCCAACACCACAGTTCAAAAGCATCCATTCTTCGGCAATCAGCTTTCTTCACAGTCCAACTCTCACATCCATACATGACTACTGGAAAAACCATAGCCTTGACTAGATGGACCTTTGTTGGCAAAGTAATGTCTCTGCTTTTTAATATACTATCTAGGTTGGTCATAACTTTCCTTCCAAGGAGTAAGCGTCTTTTAATTTCATGGCTGGAATCAGCATCTGCAGTGATTTTGGAGCCCCAAAAAATAAAGTCTGACACTGTTTCCACTGTTTCCCCATCTATTTCCCATGAAATGATGGGACCAGATGCCATGAACTTTGTTTTCTGAATGTTGAGCTTCAAGCCAACCTTTTCACTCTCCTCTTTCACTTTCATCAAGAGGCTTTTTAGTTCCTCTTCACTTTCTGCCATAAGGGTGGTGCAATCTGCATATCTGAGGTTATTGATATTTCTCCCGGCATTCTTGATTCCAGCTTGTGCTTCTTCCAGCCCAGTGTTCCTCATGATATACTCTGCATAGCAGTTAAATAAGCAGGGTGACAATATACACCCTTGATGTACTCCTTTCCTGATTTGGAACCAGTCTGTTGATTCATGTCCAGTTCTGACTGTTGCTTCCTGACCTGCACACAGATTTCTCAAGAGGCAGGTCAGGTGGTCTGGTATTCCCATCTCTTTCAGAATGGGTATTCCTGGAATGTAAACACCTTCTCCACTGAAAGAAAGCAGGCTTCTTTGGAGAAATGTCTGATTCCAGTGCTGGGTTAGGAAAAGCAAAATAAAAATAATGATGGGGACATGTCAAAAAGATGTAACAGTCAGTTTGAAGGAGTACTCGCTGGCCAAATCTGAGGCGACTGAACATCAAAATAATAATGATAATGAAGATTATAAGCTATTGAATAAAGAGATGGGAATGCCAGACCACCTGACCTGCCTCTTGAGAAATCTGTGTGCAAGTCAGGAAGCAACAGTCAGAACTGGACATGAATCAACAGACTGGTTCCAAATCAGGAAAGGAGTACATCAAGGGTGTATATTGTCACCCTGCTTATTTAACTTATATGCAGAGTACATCATGAGAAATGCTGGGCTGGAAGAAGCACAAGCTGGAATGAAGATTGCTGAGAGAAATACCGATAACCTCAGATATGCAGATGACATCACCCTTATGGCAGAAAGTGAAGAAGAACTAAAGAGCCTCTGCTGCTGCTGCTGCTAAGTCACTTCAGTCGTGTCCAACTCTGTGTGACCCCCTAGACGGAAGCCCACCAGGCTCCCCCTTCCCTGGGATTCTCTAGGCAAGAACACTGGAGTGGGTTGCCATTTCCTTCTCCAATGTGTGAAAGTGAAAAGTGAAAGTGAAGTTGCTCAGTCATGTCCGACCCTTAGCGACCCCAGGGACTGCAGCCCCACCAGGCTCCTCCATCCATGGGGTTTTCTAGGCAAGAGTACTGGAGTGGCTTGCCATTGCCGAGGAGAGTGAAAAGTTGACTTAAAGCTTAACATTCAGAAAACAAAGATCATGGCATCCGGTCCCATCACTTCATGGGAAATAGATGGGTAAACAGCGCAAACAGTGGCAGCCTTTATTTTGGGGGGCTCCAAAATCACTTCAGGTGGTGACTGCAGTCATGAAATTAAAAAACACTTACTCCTTGGAAGAAAAGTTATGACCAACATAGACAGCATATTAAAAAGCAGAGACATTACTTTGCCAACAGAGGTCTGTCTAGTCAAGGCTATGGTTTTTCCAGTAGTCATGTGTAGATGTGAGAGTTGGACTATAAGGAAAGCTGAGCACCGAAGAGTTGATGCTTTTGAACTGTGGTGTTGGAGAAGACTCTTGAGAGTCCCTTGGACTGCAAGGAGATCCAACCAGTCCATCCTAAAGATTAGTCCTGCATGTTCATTGGAGGGACTGATGTTGAAGCTGAAATTCCAATACTCTGGCCACCTGATATGAAGAGCTGACTCATTGGAAAAGACTCTGATGCTGGGAAAGGTTGAAGGCAGGAGGAGAAGGGGACGATAGAGGATGAGATGGTTGTATGGTATCACTGACTCAGTGGACACGAGTTTGGGTAAACTCCGGGAGTTGGTGATGGACAGCGAGCCTGGTGTGTTGCAGTCCATGGGGTCGCAAAGAGCTGGACATGACTGAGCGACTGAACTAAACTGAACTGAAAGAATACATGGGTCTGTACCAATGTAAATTAATTACACGAATAAATAAAAGATAATGCTCCGCCTACACTAGAAAGCTAATAATAAACTCAGAATGAATGATGGAATTAGAAAATAACCATTTGTCAATCACCATAGTAATTATCGATTCAGGCAAGAAACATGAATACACCTGGTAAAGCTGGTAGGTGAGTGTTTGAGAGCTACTGAGATAATTACAAAGTCTCAAAGTACCTTCTACAAGATACATATTAATTACAAATGAAAAATATAGCGGCGGCAACTCTCCTTAACCAATTGATCAAAATTATTATTGCCAGGATTTGGACTAACCAACAGCATTTGGTTCCTGACGTGATGCACTGAGGAGAATTCAGCATCACCTCTGAGGTATTCTTACCAAATGTGTGTAATGGCACAAACTGAAATTAGGCCACATTCTAGGAAATAACTTATTTAAACACTTTAAAAATGTCAAGAGTGAGGTTCAGGAAAACACAGTCACACACACACCTTCAAGAACTGTACCACATTAAAGGATTACCACATTAAAGGATATACCACATTAAATGTACATTTATATGGTACATTAAATGTACCACATTAAAGGATGACTAATGAGACATGACAAACCAGGACAATCTGAATAATGTTGGTAGCTTAGACAATAGTATTTGAATCAGTGGTAAATTCCTAACTTTGATAACAGTTCTGTGATTATTTGTTGCTGTTGTTTAATAGCTATATGGTGTGACTCTTTTGTGACCCCTATGGTCTGTAGCCCGCCACGCTCATCTCTCCATGGGATTTCCAAGTCTTTGTTTTCAAAAAATACACACTAATACATGTAGGGATAAAGAGGAATCATGTCAGCAATTTATTCTCAATTGTTTTAATTATATACGTGTTTGTGTATACACATGTTTACCATGAATACATGGATATATATTTGATTTATTAATACATATTTAATTTACTAATTTGTATTTGATTTATTAATATTTATTTAGTTAATTTTTTAATTACTGTTAAATTTGTTGATATTAATATTTTGTGATTATTATTTTAATATATGTAACACATATATTTAGTATTTTGTCAATGCACCTCTTTGAGTTAGATTTATATGAAGTCATCCCAGCATGAGTGGGGGCCTATTCAAGTATAGGAGATGATCAAAATTCCTAATTTACTTTGAAAGGACTTGCATTTACAGTATTACTTCAATATTTTGAGAATACTTATTTGACCATCCTTCTCTTGAAAATGGCTATTTCACACTTATCCATCTCAATTTCTAACCAGTGTAAGAACTTCCTGTGAATCAAACTTTTGAATACAACTGTTTTAATTGGTTACTTTAGCATATGCATGCTGCATGCTTATTTGCTCAGTCATGTCAGACTCTTGCAACCCCATAGACTGTAGCCCACCAGGCTCCTCTGTCCATGGGATTCTCCAGGCAAGAATACCAGAATGGGTTGCCAGTTCCTTCTCCAGGGGATCTTCCCTACTCAGAAATCTAACCCGGGTCTCCTGCATTGCAGGCAGACTCTTTACCGACAGAGCTATGAGGGAAACCGCCACTTTAGCATATGGCCAAACGATTAACAAAGAGGTTTGTGTAATTAATTTGGTCATTGCAGCGCGGCACAGGGGAAAGCTCTAGGCCCTTATTCAAGCCACACTTCCAGATAGTCAGTCTCTGAGTATTAAAAAGTAGTGTTCTGATTACCCCTTAATATTGACGGCAAATCCCTAAACCATCCGGCCCCATCTCTTCTCTGACCTCCCCTTCCCTTGCGAGTCCCCCTGCAGCACTGGCCTCCTTGCTGTCCTTAAAGCACAACAGGTGGGGTTTCCCCTGGAACCTTTGTTTCCTACTACTTATTCCTGAAGGTTCCTCACTCTCTCATCTTTATGGCTTAATACGCTCATCAATATAAATCTTTGTTCAAATATATGTATTACAGAGAAAACTCCTGACCTCCCTTCTTTAAATTTAAGTAGTCCCAACCCTCCCCTTCGAATCTTAATTCCTTCTGTTGCTCTATGTTTTTTCTCTAGAGCATTTATCATCTTCTAATATAGTATAATTTATTCTTTTTTTCTCCTCCTACTAGAATATAAACTCTGTGACTTTTGTGTGTTGTGAGGATTGCTGAATCCCAGCATCAAGGGCCTCCCAGGAGGTTGCTGAGAAGGATAAACAAAGAGCAGCCCCTAACATTCAGAAGCCACCCTTGGCACGCACACCTAGGCCCTGTTGTTCTCCTATTGGACATAAACAGTGTCACAGAATACCACTGGCAGACAGGTTACTTAACCTGAGACCAAGATACAATGATTTCATAATCTCACCCAAGCACAGACAAAAACAAGTTCCCAGTGCCACTTGCAAAACACTAAATATGTCCTCTCTTGGCCCAAATGAGTAACTGCTGCTTCTTCACCAATGACAGCTTTATCCTCCTTCTAGTCTCATCTCCCTTAAGATGAGGTTTATCGATTGATTTCTACCAAATTATAGAAATCAGGGGTACTTCTAATAGCATCCAGTCGAGAGTAAACCTGGCTTCTCTGGATTCTCCCACAAATCACGGAGCTAAAGCCCAAATCCTTTAACAGTTTTCATTTGAATCCCCCATCCTGAGACACCCTATGGTGTGTGTGTTCTTCCTCATGCAGTAAGTACTAAACCTAGTACGTTCAATGACTGGTATATCCCTTTGGTTGATCTTTGGCTGGAGGGCATTGACTGTGCCACCCAAATATTTGTTGAACCGATGAAGGAAGAAAGGAAAGATTATCCTATGAACATAATGTTCCTAACCCAACATTCACGAATGAAACACACTGTCATCTACAGAGGAGCTAAGTATTCTGAATCTAATGGGAGCTCCCATTGGTTTATCTCCATTTTCTAAGATTCACTTAATCAAATTCTTATTGAAATTTAATTATAATCCAGCCTTTCTCCAGAAAGAAGTGAAAAGAAAGGGAAGTCACTCAGCTGTGTCCGACTCTTTGCAGCCGCATGGACTGTAGCCTACCAGGCTCCTCCATCCAAGGGATTTTCCAGGCAAGAATACCGGAGTGAGCTGCCATTCCCTTCTCCAGGGATCTTCCCAATCCAGGGATCAAACCCGGGTCTCCTGCATTGTAGGCAGACGATTTACCATCTGAGCCACCAGGGAAGTTAAATTTATGAAAAAGCCAGGTCAAATGAGGCCTGTCTGTTTATTCAAGGTAGAAAGGTATCCTGACTTTTGCTTTGTCTGTTGTGAGTCAACACTGCTCAGAAAGAATACACTTCTCTGCAATGTGGGATCTACACTTGACTTCTGCTAGACAGTTATAATCACAGAAAATGACTGGAACATTTAGAGCTTGTTTGTTTTGATTACTAATTATTGACTTGCCTTATACAATCTGGAATTCCAGGTGATACAATGGGATATAAAACCATTATCCACTTACTCAAGGAGCTCAGAATGTACAGAAAGAGATGCCATGTTCTACCTTACAATATGATGCAAGGATCTATATTTTCACTTATCCATGAAAAACAAACACAAAAATAATGACTTTGATTCCCCTTATCTACCTGAAAGAAAGTACCTTCTTCTCCAAGCCCCGAGGGGAAAACCTACAATTCCTTGTCTCTCCCTAATCCTGCACTGGCAGATATGATAATTCAAGCACTGGCAGCCTTCACACATTTTTGCCAACTCAAATAGATCTCTAAAAATAACATGGGTAAGGATACTTGACTAGAGATGCTGATCATCACTCTGTTCTCAGGAAAAGGCTCTGAGGACTATCTCACCATCCCTAAATGAAGAGCAACCTGAATTCACATGCTCAACACATTCCAGAGGTTCTGAATAGTTGTGGATTGTTTGATTCGTTTCAATAGAATAAGGTCACATCAATTTCAACAGAATAACAAGCCACTTATTGTCTACCTCCTCTGGGTCCTATGCTGTGTTGTAATGCAGAGCAAAAAGGTGTTCTGTAACTTGGAAATCTGTAACAATGACCTAGAACACGGACATGAGCAAGTAGAACATGGTACAGACAGCTGAGCAAATAGTGAAGCAGTCTATGAGTTAACAAATAATGCTAACATTTTGTGCAAATTGACTGAGCACACAACTTTAACTGAGAATGTTGGCAGGAAACCTTGAGGAGTGTATACTCAGTCTGGATAAAGCCATGGAAAATTTACAGCCTTTTCACTAATTCATCATCATGCAAGGTAGCAGGCTGACAAAATAAACCTGGCTTTCCCACACCATATTGTAGACCTGCTCAGGAGGCTTGGAATTTCCTCAAGGAGTTAAGGTCTCAGAACATGTCAGTAACTCATTGCTGGCCTAAGACAATAGCTTTAGCAGCTCTAAACCCTTTTCAAATTAGGGTAATAAAGTTAACTTTATCAGTCTTAATAAAAACTAATTCTAACTTGTTTTGCTCCTTTGCCTCAAAGAATCAGTAAGAAATAACATGTGTAGGCAATTAAATAATGAAGAAATCACTCGTCCTCACCCCATATCTCTTTTGAACTTCACAATAGACCTAGTGACTTGGTGAAGCGGGAATGATCAACATATCTGCTTTTCAGACGAGGTAAATAGGAGTGAAGTAAATTTCCTGTGTAACAGGGGCACAAGGGCTCCTTAATATTTCCTGTAAGATAAAACTATGGTAGATATTTTAAGATTAATCTACGGTACACAACATGTGCTTTGAAAATATCGTTAGAACACTTTATTGGTAAGGTGTATCTATTAATCAGGGCTTCCCAGGAGGCACTAGTGGTAAAGAATCCACCTGCCAATGCAGGAGACTTGGGTTCAACCCCTGGACCTGGAAGCTCCCCTCGAGTAGGAGGAAATGGCACCCCATTCCAATATTCTTGCCTGGAAAATTCCACGGGCAGAGGTGCCTGGCAGGCTATAGTCCATGCGCTCGCAAAGAGCTGGACACGATGGAGCAGCTGAGCACACACACACACACACACACACACACACACACATATCATTAATCAATGAATAGTCATCTAAGGCTAGTAGATGACAAGTTCAATGATATACACCTATACACTTAATTGTATAATTGTCTTTGGTCTCAGCAAACTACCACCAATTTAAAAGGCAAGTTTGTGACTGTTCTGCAGACACTTAGAGAAATAAGGATTAATGAACTGATTCAAATGCATTCTTTTTGATGGCTGAAAAATACTCCATTGTGTATATGTACCAAAGCTTTCTTATCCATTCGTCTGCAGATGGACATCTAGGTTGCTTCCGTGTCCTCGCTATTATAAACAGTGCTGCAATGAAGATAGGAGTACATGTGTTTCTTTCAATTCTGGTTTCCTCGGTGTGTATGCCCAGGAGTGCGATTGCTGGATCATATGGCAGTTCTATTTCCAGTTTTTTGAGGAATCTCCACACTGTTCTCCATAGTGGCTGTACTAGTTTGCATTCCCACCAACAGTGTAAGAGGGTTCCCTTTTCTCCACACCCTCTCCAGCATTTATTGCACGTAGGCTTTTGGATAACAGCCATTCTGACTGGTGTGAAATGGTATCTCATTGTGGTTTTGATTTGCATTTCTCTGATTATGAGGGATGTTGAGCATTTTTTCATGTGTTTGTTAGCCATCTTTATGTCTTCTTTGGAGAAATGTCTATTTAGTTCTTTGGCCCATTTTTTGATTGGGTCGTTTATTTTTCTGGAATTGAGCTGCAGGAGCTGCTTGTATATTTTGGAGATTAATTCTTTGTCAGTTGTTTCATTTGCTATTATTTTCTCCCATTCTGAAGGCTGTCTTTTCACCTTGCTTATAGTTTCCTTTGCTGTGCAGAAGCTTTTGATTTTAATTAGGTCCCATTTGTTTATTTTTGCTTTTATTTCCAATATTCTGGGAGGTGGGTCATGGAGGATCCTGCTGTGATTTATGTCGGAGAGTGTTTTGCCTATGTTCTCCTCTAGGAGTTTTATAGTTTCTGGTTTTACATTTAGTTCTCTAATCCATTTTGAGTTTATTTTGGTGTATGGTGTTAGGAAGTGTTCTAGTTTCATTCTTTTACAAGTGTATTTGAATCAGTTCTAATGAGGTGGATGAAATTGGAGCCTATTATACAGAGTGAAGTAAGCCAGAAAGAAAAACATCAATACAGTATACTAATGCATATATATAGAATTTACAAAGATGGTAACCTTAACCCTGTATACGAGACAGCAAAAGAGACATAGGTGTATAGAACAGTCTTTGGGACTCTGTGGGAGAGGGTGAAGGTGGGATGATTTGGGAGAATGGCATTGAAGCATGTATATTATCATATGTGAAATGAATCACCAGTCCAGGTTTGACGTATGATACAGGATTCTCGGGGCTGGTGCACGGGGATGACCTGGAGGAAGGATATAGGGAGGAGGGCGGTGGGAGGGGGGTTCAAGAAGGGGAACACATGTACAGCCGGGGCAGATTCATGTCGATGTATGGCAAAACCAACCAATATATTATTGTAAAGTAATTAGCCTCCAATAAAAAAAATATATATATATAAAAATAAAAAAAGAGAAATAAGGATTAATGAAGACTAGCGAGAAGGCTCAGCTAAGATGAAATGCCAGGGAAACTGGGAAGATGCCAGGGTTGTGGCTAAGAAGCAGCAGCAGAACCGTGGGCAGATGGCAAAGGAGCCCAAGAGAAAACAAGAGAGTGTTAATGCAGAAATTGAGAAAATAATAAAAGAGAAGTTGTCAATTTATCGTTGCAGTGCCTAGCACAGGGCTTTCAATGTAAGAAGCACTCAGTAAAGAAAAAAGATGGAAGTTAGATCTTAACCAAGCAGTGAGCTTTCCTCAATCTTATCAATCAGATAATCACTGCTTCTCTTGCGGAAGGCAGAAGTTTCTTTCCCAATAATCCTCCCAAGAAAGTAGAACTGTCTGTACGAGTTCCTATTTTGTCAGTAGAAGTTCTAATTTTTTTTTTTTATTCTATGACAAAGCCAGCCATTGGAAATTTTTGAAAAAGCAGACGAAAGCAGTGTTTAAGGAAAATTAATCTGGCCGTGGTATGTAGTTTAGGTTAGAGGGAAGAGATAATAGTGTTGGTGAATATGATGACTAGAAGTCAGGTGCATCAGGCAGGTAAGGGAAAATGAGGGCCAGCAGGGAAGTTTTCAGTGAGAAAGGGGAAAACAGCCACATAATATACTAGATTTTACTCTATAATTTAAAATCAGGGGAACTCTAAGGAAGCGCTATTACTGACAAAAATAGAGATGAAAGGTGGTAAGACAGTATTAGAAAAGAGAACTCTTTTTCATGGGGAGTATTTGTCCTTCATCCTTTCCAATGTGAATGTTGAACAACAGTTTTTTTATCCTTTTCCTGGAAAAGAGGACTCTTCACCAGAGAAGATGGAAGAGTGCCAACCTGGTATCCCAAACGGTATCAAGATTCGTGTCCAGTATGAACTTCTCCAAAATCCCGAACTCAGAATGACTAGGTTCCAGACCTAAGAGCTGACTGTGGGTGAATGCTAAAGAAAACAGAATGACACAGTTTGATGAAGGAGCAGGAGCATTAAGCCACTGCCCTGCTACCTCGTGAGAGCATGGGGGAGTTGGTACTTAACACACAAGACGAGTTCCACTTCTCCAATGTAATCACTGTCACCTTTATCTCCAAATATGTCAACCCAGATACCTGAACCTAGTCAACCTAAGACCTAGGTAGTCAACGAAGAGAACAATGCAACTGACAAAAGGAGAGTGATGAGCACAAATGTGTGAAAGGGTTTTTCAAAAACTGTTGACCCCCTTTTCCAGATTATTATTACCTGGTGACCCTTGTAAAAATAACTAGCGCTGACATGATCTGTTAGTCGGTTCAGTTGCTCAGTTGTGTCTGGCTCTTTGCGACCGCATGGACTGCAGCACGCCAGGCTTCCATGTCCATCAATAACTCCTGGAGCTTGCTCAAGCTCATGTCCATCGACTTGGTGATATCATCCAACCATCTCATCCTCTGTCGTCCCCTTCTCCTCCTGCCCTCAATCTTTCCCAGAATCAGGGTCTTTCCCAATAAATCTGTTCTTCACATTAGGTGGTAAAAGGATCGGAGTTTCAGCTTCAGCATCAGTCCTTCCAATGAATGTTCAGGGTTGATTTTCTTTAGGATTGACTGGTTTGATCTCCTTGCAATCCAAAGGATTCTCAAGAGTCTTCTCCAACACCACAGCTCAAAAGCATCAATTCTTCAATGCTCAGCTTCCTTTACAGTACAACTCTCACATCCATACATGACTACCGGAAAAACCATAGCTTTGACTAGATCAACTTTTGTCAGCAAAGTAATGTCTCTGCTTTTTAATAAGCTTTCTAGGTTGGTCATAGCTTTTCTTCCAAGGATCAAGTATCTTTTAGTTTCAAGGCTGCAGTCACCATCTGCAGTGATTTTGAAGCCCAAGAAAATAGTCTGTCACTGTTTCTTTCCATTGTTCCCCCATCTATTTGCCATGAAGTGATGGGACCAGATGCCATGATCTTCGTTTTTTTGAACGTTGAGCTTTAAGCCACCTTTTTCACTCTCCTCTTTCACTTTCATCAAGCGGTTCTTTAGTTCTTTTTTGCTTTCTGCCATAAGTGGTGTCATCTGCATATCTGAGGTTATTGATATTTCTCCTGGCAATCTTGATTCCAGCTTGTGCTTCATCCAGCCCAGCGTTTCTCATGATGTACTCTGCATGTAAGTTAAATAAGTAGGGTGACAACATACAGCCTTGATGTACTCCTTTTCTAATTTGGAACCAGTGTGTTTCATGGTTCTATGTCCAACTGTTCCAACTGTTGTTTCTTGACCTGCATACAGATTTCTCAGGAGGCAGGTAAGGTAATCTGGTATTCCCATCTCTTGAAGAATTTTCCACAGTTTGTTGTGATCTACACAAAGGCTTTAGCGTAATCAATAAAGCAGATGTTTTTCTGGTACTGGGTAGGATTTATTTCCTTTTGTTTCGTAGGGGAAAGGAGGCCGGTTAGTGAGTGCCAACCTCGTATCCTATACCAGGTACTATTTCATTTAAGATAAAAAGAAATACCTCGCATTCAGTCTAGCCATTGTATTTTTTCCTCAGCGCTGTTATCACTATGCCCAATCCAAACTCTCTAACTAAAACTAAGAGGAAGAAGAGCTTAACACACTACACTCTTAACCTTATAATGTGTGTTTCTTCATGTTTGTGCACTCGGTCGCTCAGTCCCGGGGAACTCTTTGAAGGCCCCACAAACTGTTGTCTGCCAGGCTCCTCTGTCCATGGAATTTTCCAGGTAAGGATACTGAAGTGGGGCGCCACTTCCTCCTCTGAGGGTTCCTCCGCGACCCACGGATCGAACCCAGGTCTCCTGAATTGGCAGGAGGATTCTTTACCACTAGCTCCACCTGAGAGGCCCCTTCTTGATATTTACTTGGGTTCATGGCTTGAGACCCCGTCTGGTTCAGGTGTTAGCTAAGTTCCCTTAACTTACACAGAACCGGCACTTTTAGCTATTGCCCCACGACGGACCACGTTTCCCAAGAGCCCACACCGGAGAGAGAGGCCCATGAAGTGCATTGTGGGAATTGTAGTCTCCTGGGTGACTACCCTCGTCCAATTCTGGCCTCGCGCTCCGATTCCGGGATGGTTAAACCAAGGAGCTTACCAATTAGCTGGGGCCATGTCGCTGAGGCCGTGGTCCAACCGAGAAAGCCGGTGTGAGAACCGCGCGTCGCGATTGGTCTAATCCTTGACCTCAGGGGCGGGGCAATGAGGTGGGCAGGGAGGGCCGCGACGATTGGGCGAGGCATACGCGGCGGCGGGTGCGGATTGGCCGCCCTCTGGGGCAGGGAGGTCTGGGAAGGGGTGGAGGAAGGAGCCCAGAGCAGGAAGCGCAGCGGCGAGGTGGAGGTGGAGGTGGCGGCGGCGGCGTCGGCGGCGGCGGCTGAGCTGGTGGTGGCCGAGGCGGAAGAGACAGCTGCGGAGGGTGGCCGCGGCCCTTGGGAGCAGGATGCGGGTCCGGGTCGGGCTGACGTTGCTGCTCTGGGCAGTGCTGCTGGGCTCGGCCTTGGCGTCCTCGGGTCAGTATCCGCCCCCCTCGGGCTGGAGGCCGGGAGCCACCGCCCCCCGCTCCGGTCTCCCTGTCGTGGCAGGGCCGTGGGGGCTCCAGCCTCGCCCGCGCCCGTCACTCACGCTCCTCTGCTGGGTTGGGGATGCCCGGGGCCAGAGTGGCTGTTGAGGGGAGCTTGCGAGGGGAGGAGGAGAAGGGTCCCCCCCGGCCCACTGCCCATGCCTGTCCTGAGTTGACAAACTTGCACGACTCCTTAGGAAGGAGGGCTGATTCGATGGGCGTGAACCCCGACAGCTTAGGGACCCACGACTGCCACGGAGATGCTGCGCTCCGTCCCTTTAGAAACTTCGCACAGCCTGAGCGTGTTCCCTGAGCAGAGCCAGGTCCATCAGAAAAGCAGGGTGTTGACAGTGGTTGGGTTTGCATGGCACCTCAGATGATCCTGTCTCTTTGTTTATTAAAAAAAAAAAAAAAAAAAAACAACGAACGAAGGCTTTTGATGTGATCGTCCTTAGTCTGGTACCCCTTTTAAAGAAATAATTACTGAGAAAGTGTTTTTTGTGTTTTGTTTTGTTTTTTACTGTGTCACAGGGTTTCTGAGCTGACCCATGTTTGCTGACGGTCATTTTTCAAGAAAAGAAAAAACTTTTTTTTTTTCATCAGTGTAAAATGGATAGCCTCTAGGTTTAACTTTTTTTTTTTTTTTCATAAATAGATTCATGTGCCTTTGAATTGTTTTCCCAATTAGCTAATTTATACCCTGGCTGTGGAAATTATCATTTCCCTTCTTTAATAGTTTAATCTGCCAACATCTGAAAACGCCTGTTTTGAGAGTGTTGGTAAAGAAAGAATTAGTACAGTAAAGCTTTTGAATTTTAATTGGTTTCAGTTAACGAAACAGCTGTTCTGTGGCTTTAAATTTTTTTGGAACAAGGCAGGGTATAAATGTCAACACTTTTTTTTTTCCCAACAGAAAATTTCCCAGATGGTTATTTGAATCCTCAAATTATCTGTCCTAGTTGTAAGTCAGTGCTGTAACGTCATTCTGCTTCTAAAATAAGAGATCTAAACCTAAAATTCTATCCATAATGTGGTGTAAGACACCATTTCAAAAGCAACAAGCATATGCCAGTTACTTGACTGCCAACATCATGCTTTAAAGTCTGCCCCGCCTCCCCTTTTCTTGTTAATTTGTGTTCATGACCAGATCTTTAAAACTCGGTGTAACTCCTGAAGCACTGCTAGTTATTCTATGAAAGGAAGTATGAGATCAGTGCTGTAAAGTCCCTGTGGTCCAGGAACCCCCTGCATCAGAATCTGTCTTATGTGTTTGTTAAAAACGCAGTTTTAGGTCTGGAACGGGTTAGGGGATCTATTGTTTAACAAGCTGCACAAGTGATTCTTCACATGAAAGTGTAAGAAATAGTAAAGAACACAGTGTATATCCCTCTGAATTCAGTTTGCAGAATTTGAAGAAAAAGCATATATACATTTTCCTGCATTTTCTTTTGACCAGATTTCACATATCTAAAGTGTCATGTCAGTGGAGATGATGATTGAAGAAGTCTTTTAATCAATAGTTGGGATTCCCAATAAATTATAATAGAAGACTGTTAATAATAAAATTGTCAAGTCTTTGGGTTGTGTTGATATAAGCAAAGGACTAGGTCCACAAAACGTCTGCTCTGATTTCCACTATATTAAACTGCAGGAACATTTCTCTGGTAGAGGCTAAAGCCTTACTTAACCTGAACTGCTGCTGCTGCGAAGTCACTTCAGTCGTGTCCGACTCTGTGTGACCCTATAGACGGAAGCCCACCAGGCTCCCCCGTCCCTGGGATTCTCCAGGCAAGAACACTCGAGTGGGTTGCCATTTCCTTCTCCAATGTGTGAAAGTGAAAGTGAAGTCGCTCAGTCGTGTCCGACCCTTAGAGACCCCATGGACTGCAGCCTACCAGGCTCCTCCATCCATGGGATTTTCTAGGCAAGAGTACTGGAGTGGCGTGCCATTGCCTTAGAACAATGTAAATGTGCATGCTGACATAAGCAAATATGATCAGACACTTAAGTGAGATAGTTTTATAAATTGAGTGCATGGACTTTCATTTGGCTTTTTTATTCATTAAATAGCTTATTTATACAAGGTGTCGGCCTCATTTTTAGCTTAAAAAGTTTTGCTCCTATTTGAAAATCAGGTTTTGGTTCACAATTTAGTGTTGACTTAAAATGTTTGACTGTTACTAGTTACCCAGGGCGAGTCGCATTTTTTGCCAGGTAGAATTTGATCAGACGGCAAAGGGAATCTTGGTCCTGTTGTTGTTGATAGCTATTATCTAATAAGTTACCTTGAAGCCGTGTAAAAATTTCATACTTTTTATTAGAAGCATTTTATTTTCCTTCTGAATAAATAAAGGAGGAGATTTAAAAGTTATTTCTCCTCCGTTTTCTCCAGATTATAATGAAACATGCTTTAACTTCTCACGTTTTCTTGTTTTTGACAGGAAGTGGCTTACTGGTTAAAATGGTTTACTGTTCGTTTCTGTTTTTTTTTTAATGCCAAATAATATTATGGAGTCCTGTGAATTAGGTCCACTGCTAGGTATTTCAGGTAATAGTTCCACCATATAGTTCAGATCGCAAAACATGTTTCCTTTCACTCTTCCTTTGTTCCTTAAAACTGTATTGAGCGTCAGCAGGGCAGGCGATATTCTTCCCTTTGACGCCTGAGGATAAGAAGGCTGAGCAAGCTTGCCATATTGAACCACGTGTGTAACATTGACATGCCATGAAGCCAGGTTTTGAGCCTAGTTGTCCAGGCCTTGGATTTGGAGTAGTTAAGAATCAGCAGTGTCCTAGGATCTGCACAGATTCAGTGACAAATCCAAAAACAGGATGTCTGGTCTCTTTTCACTAAACTTTCCAGACTTTCTGTGTTTAAAAGTGTATCCGTCTGTCTGTTTAATCTACATGACAAGTTAGAAGATGAGTTTGTAGTGACCACTTTTCCTTGAAAGACAATCCTTGATACTTTGCGGTTTTATTAACTAATAGAATAAAACTGAAAATTAGTCTTTTTCAAAGTAAGGGGTATGATTACCAAAGTAACGTAAACCATGATATTTGGATACAGTACTGTTAAGTGAGAAATCCTTAACTCTTCACTGTATCCTTTTTGCATTTTTCTTCTTGCTTGATATATGTAATCTGATAAAAGCACTACTGTATTCTCTTTATACATAACTTCAGTATTTTTCATTCTTACCTGACTGCCTATCAGAAGTTTCTAGGTTATGAGAAACTTACTTATAAAGTATTATGTGAATGGACCTATTAGTTTGAAAAAGAAAATAGCTGATGATTTCAGATTACCATCTGGAGTAGGCTTTCCCAGTTTAGTAAGAATTTTCTTAATTTGCCAGTAACCCGAGTATATATTCCTGGTTTGGTAGAAGAGAAAGAGAAGCATGATGCAATTCGTATGAAATAACCCTGATGTCACAAGTTTCCATGTCTCTGGGAGTTTAAAAACATATCCTGCTACTCTGATGCCTAACAGCTTGTAGTGTCTCTAATGTACATTTTTTTTATAATTTATTTATAGGTATCTATATTATTTACCTATTAGCTAATACGTGACCTGTTGTGGCAAGGTACTCAGCTGGGTGGTTAATGATTTAAGAGTTCTGACTAATAGGAAGTTTCAGAATTTGGGGGTATAGCCTATACATTTCACATTTCATATCTGCCCTTGATATATTAACTAGTTAATGTTTATGATTAATTAAATACATTCACACACACAATGTAGTTGTGTAATAGAGGTGAGTTTTTTTTCCTTTTTCCAAAGATTTGCTGAAAATGGACTTTGAACCATATGTTAGAACTTGGGCTTTGGGTAATACTTGTGAAGAAGTGAGCCTGAAGAATGACTGTTTATTAATTGATATCACTACCTATAAAACTAAATGTTATAGGCCCTATGGAACTGATATATGCTGATCTTGTCTTTTCCCCACCCACCAGAAATAAAATATTTGGAAGGTAATCTAGTAGTGAATGTGAAAATAACTGTGATTTAAGTTTTCTTTGAATTGATAGCACTTTTATATGTGGCAGAACCTCACCAGTAGACCAATTTCTGAAATATTCAAAGGAAACAAAACCTGAAACAGAGTTGAGTATTTGGTACATAATGAGTTGGTTATACTTCTTAAAGTTTAGTTCAGTGCTTTGCTAACACAAACTCCAAAACATGTTTTTGCTGTACTTTGAAGAGTTACAAGTTACCAGTAATATTTAGGTTATAATCATATGAAGTAAAGGTAAACAGCAACGATAACACCACATTTTCTAGTAAAAAAAATCACATAGTTTATAGTATTTTTGCCTATGGTTAATTTCTCACATAACTTATGGAGCTGGAGATACTGAAGCGAGTAAGAAGGAAATTTAAAGATCATCTGACACTTGTTTTTTTAACTGGAATACAAAGATCAAATATTTGCGAATGGCCGGTTGGGTTGCTGAATGTGTTTATGTAAGGCAGTAAAAAGAATAACAAGCAGCTAGAATAGAAGTAACAACAGAGAAATACAGAAAGAATAAGAGAAGTAATCTTAATGTAATCTGACAAAGCCAAAACCGCTGATAAGAATTTGGAAGAAAGATACAAGTAGTGATTGGATTTATTGTTAATTTAATATAGGCTATTGATTTCCTAATAAATAGATCTCATGTGAGTGGATACATGATAGTGTGATGTTATCTGGTTGTATCTTCAGTGAAGTCAAACACAAATCCTGACTATCTTTGGCAACTCTTCTAATCATTCTTAATGTCCATCTTTAGTAGTCTTAGTGAATAATAAAATGCTGCTGCTGCCAAGTCACTTCAGTCATGTCCGACTCTGTGTGACCCCATAGACGGAAGCCCACCAGGCTCCCCCATCCCTGGGATTCTCCAGGCAAGAACACTGGAGTGGGTTGCCATTTCCTTCTCCAATGTGTGAAAGTGAAGTTGCTCAGTCGTGTCCGACCCTTAGCAACCCCACTGACTGCAGCCTACCAGGCTCCTCCATCCATGGGATTCTCCAGGCAAGAGTACTGGAGAGTTATCACTAAAATAAGCTACAGTAACTCCAGATTCTGAGCAGAGGAAAAGAAGGAATCCCAAACCACACAATTAGGGCTCTAGTTTTATAAATTTAGTAACTCATGCTCAGTAGTGGACTAACTGTATACAAAAGGACTGGATGGTATCTGAAGAAATACCTGGTTTGGGTGGGGATGTTCTTGGTCTTCTGTCTGTGTAACAGATGAAGCTACTGTCCTTCCTGGATAAAGAGGAAGAATTACCACCCCCAACACCCCTTTTTCCTTTCCCTTAGTTTTTTCTGAACAGTTGTTGAATACAACAAATTTTTAGATAATTCTAGATTATCTATCCAGTGTCTGATTATTATTTATTATACTTATCAACTGCTTTCACTTAATAATACCTGTGATTGCCAAACAAGAAAGATGACTAAATTGTCTTAAAATTTCTTTACAGATGAAGACGGCAACCAGGATGAATCCATAGATTCCAAGGTGTGTACTCAGTTTTGCATTGACCAGTGTTTGATGCCCAATTTAAAAGGATGAATTATGTATCTTAGAAAGTATATGAAATCTGCATCTTTTGAGGAACAGAATTGGATTTCAAAAAGATAAAGATAGCTAGCCTCAGTACTAATTCTTCTGGGGACAGGGCAGGGTGGAAATCACTGACCTGTTGGATTACTCAGTCACATCCGACTCTGTGTGACCTCATGGACTGTAGTCCACCAGGCTCGTCTGTCCATGGAATTTTCCTGGCCAGAATACTGGAGAGGGTTGCCATTTCCTCCAGAGAATCTTCCCAACCCTGGGATCGAACCCGCATCTCCTGTGGCTTCTGCATTGGCAGGTGGATTCTTTACCACTGAGCCACTGGGAAACCCCCAGAGAATAATAAATATTTCTATTAAGAGTGTTGCTTACTAGGTTTAATTTCAACTTAAATGTGGTGTGTGTGTCTTTGTGTTGAAGAGCCCTAAGGCAGTTACGTTTTACTGCGTAATGAGAGATTGATTTTATTCTTTTTTTTGTTTGTTTTCTAATTTGAAGATTTAACTTCTGTCATTGTTTCCACTTATATAAGTTCTTTAAAAACAAAATCTAGTAATGCACTTAAATTGATTGGTTGAATGAATGAGGTTGATTATTGCCTATTCAAAGAGACCAGTCACGGATGATCCCTGATCTATAGGAGGAATGCAGGTAAGAAACCGGAAGCTGTAGTACAGGGCTGTCATACGGGGAAGTATGAGATATACTAGGAGCAAGGAGGGGAAGACCGTAACCAAGACTTGCGGGTTTTAAGGAAGGCTTCTTGGGGGGAAGTAACATCCAAGTTGAAATCCGCACAATCAGGTTTAGGCAGGTGATGAGGGCACGTGATAGGCAGATAACCAAAGTCTGTAGAGGCAAGCAAGTAGGACAGCTCCTTCAGGGAGCTGAAGTGAAAGTAATGGTCAGATTAGATTGGAGGGAGTCTGATTACTATTGATAACTGAAAATACTTTATATTCTCAGACTTCTGTGCCGCCAGATGAGTCGGTAGAGAACCATAGCCCAGCAGGCAGAGTAATCGCTGGTCAGATATTCCTTGATTCAGAAGAGTCCGAATTGGAATCACCTCCTCAAGAAGAGGAAGACAACCTCAGAAGCCAAGAAGGGGAAAGCATCGCAGAAGAAATCAGCTTTCTAGAATCTCCAAACCTAGAAAACAAGGACTATGAAGAACTGACGAAAGTACGGAAACCAGGTAGTCTGGACGTTTTGTTTGCTTTTGTCTGATTTAGCAAGGAGGCAACTGAAATTTTAAAGCTGGCTTAGAGGGTACAGAAGTCCTATTTTACTGATTATTCATCACATATAATGTGTAGAGTATAATTTTACAGAATGTGTTACATAAGCTGAATTTGATAGTATTGCACTTGTATTAATATTCAGAACTCTGGTATGTAATAATCCATCAGTTCAGTTCAGTCACTCAGTCGTGACCGACTCTTTGCGACCCCATGAATCGCAGCACTCCAGGCCTCCCTGTCCATCACCAACTCCCGGAGTTCACCCAAACTCGTGCATCCAGTTGGTGATGCCATCCAGCCATCTCATCCTCTGTCATCCCCTTCTCCTCCTGCCCCCAATCCCTCCTAGCATCAGAGTCTTTTCAATTGAGTCAGCTCTTCACATGAGGTGGCCAAAGTATTGGAGTTTCAGCCTCAGCATCAGTCCTTCCAATGAACACCCAGGACTGGTCTCCTTTAGGATGTACTGGTTGGATCTCCTTGCAGTCCAAGGGACTCTCAAAAGCATCAATTCTTCTGCGCTCAGCTTTCTTCACAGTCCAACTCTCACATCCATACATGACCACTGGAAAAACCATAGCCTTGACTAGACGGACCTTTGTTGGCAAAGTAATGTCTCTGCTTTTTAATATGCTATCTAGGTTGGTCATAACTTTCCTTCCAAGAAGTAAGCGTCTTTTAATTTCATGGCTGCAGTCACCATCTGCAGTGATTTTGGAGCCCCAGAAAATAAAGTCTGACACTGTTTTCCCATCTATTTCCCATGAAGTGATGGGACGAGATGCTATGATCTTTGTTTTCTGAATGTTGAGCTTCAAGCCAACTTTTTCACTCTCTTTCACTTTCAAGAGGCTCTTTAGTTCTTCTTCACTTTCTGCCATAAGGGTGGTGTCATCTGCATATCTGAGGTTATTGATGTTTCTCCCGGCAATCTTGATTCCAGCTTGTGCTTCTTCCAGCCCAGAGTTTCTCATGATGTACTCTAAAGTTAAATAAGCAGGGTGGTACACAAAATAGAAACTCAGACAGGGAGGGTTGTCTTAATGTGCTGCTTTGGTTAGTTTCAGAACTGTGTTAGGATTTTCACTACAGTAATGTTTTCAGTCATCCTGGATAATTTGATTTAGGTGTTTATCCCTCTCCAGTTGAAGCTTAAAAACTTTATTCCAATTCTAATTTTCACTTTCTTGACACTGTAATTTTTAAATTTATGGCTTGCTCTTTCTCACAGTACAGTGTGCTAAATAACCTATTCTTCTAAAAATTAACTGGAGTGGGTTGCCATTTCCTTCTCCAATGTGTGAAAGTGAAAAGTGAAAGTGAAGTCACTCGGTCATGTCTGACTCATAGCAATCCCATGGACTGCAGCCCACCAGGCTCCTCCATCCATGGGATTTTCTAGGCAAGAGTACTGGAGTGGCTTGCCATTACCTGTGTACATATCTCTAAAAGTAAGATTTTTTTTTTTCAACAAAACAAAAAATACAGGTATTGAAACACTCACAAGATTAGCTGCTGTTCCTGTTCCTTCCACCCAATGCCCAGATTCTATTCTGTTTTCCCAGTCACTTCCAGTGTCTTCTTGGAATTGGTTTCTTTCAGTCAGTATCCACACTAAGAGGTTAGAGTTCTTTTATTCTTTAACAATTCTCCCTCCCTGTTTTCAAGTGCTGTTTTATTTGTTAAAGAAAGGATGTCCTTTGTGCTGTAGGATTTCCCACGTTCTAGATCTAGTGGGTCATGTTCTTGTAATGTAACTGAACTCGTTCCACTATCTGCTGTCTAGTCTGTGAACTAGAAGTTCAGTCCAAAGGCTTGGGTAGATTTAGTCTTATTTTTTTTGTGATTTAATATGTTTACATTGTGAAATGACTACTGCAAATTTAGTTCACATCCATTGCCACATAGTTCAGAGAAGGTAGCGGCCACCCACTCCAGCACTCTTACCTGGAAAATCCCATGGATGGAGGAGCCTGGTAGGCCGCAGTCCATGGGGTTGCGGAGAGTCAGACACGACTGAGCGGCTTCACTTTCAGTTTTCACTTTCATGCATTGGAGAAAGAAGTGGCAACCCACTCCAATGTTCTTGCCTAGAGAATCCCAGGGACAGCGGAGCCTGGTGGGCTGCTGCCTGTGGGGTCTCACAGAGTCGGACACGACTGAAGCGACTTAGCAGCAGCAGCAGCCACGTAGTCACAGTTCTTTTTCTTATGGAGAAAACTTTCAAGATCTACTTTCTCAGCAACTTACACAATATTGTTAACTATACTCAATGTGTTGTATATTATATCCTTGAAGTCAGTTTTTTAATTATTTTTTTATCTAGAATCTTTATTTTTTAAATTATGAAAGTATGATTACATATTTATAGGAGACTTAGAAAATACAGAACAAAGTTATATATAGTTCCACTACTTTTTTCGGTAGATAAATTGAGATTTTTTAGTTGAAATTTCAATATAAAACTCAAAAATTAACAATAAATATACAGAAAAGTAGAAGGATGTTGTAGACCTGAAAAACACCATGAACCAATTCAACATAATTAAGATTTTTATAATTTCACATAACCGTAGGATACAAATTCTATTCAAGTTCCCATATACTATAAACTAGGAGACACTGGAACATATCCAGGGACATAAAACACAGTGCAAAAATTTCATGGTCTAAAGGTATTGCAATCGTATAGTCTGTTCTCTTAACACCGTGAAACTGTTTTTCAATTGATAGTATTCATAGACTGTGTTGTATACTTCCCACTGCATTACCTGGGAGGTATGTGGTATTTGTCCCACTTCAGGGATTTGTCAGTGGGGTTGGGTGTTGTCAGCCTGATCCAGCCTTTGGGAGGCTCCTTAGTGGCCTTTCGCCCAGAGGTTTTAAGAACCATTTCATTCTTTGTATGGATCCATTTTTTTCAGTGGGAGTTGCAAAATAATGACTGTCTAACTTATTCTTTCCGCATTTGTTATCTGGGATTCTTTCATAAAGAAGAACTCTTCCTCATCAACTATTTGGTTACCCGGATATATAGTCCATACAGCAGGATAAATGCTTGATTCTTTCCCTTGAAATATTTGCAAATAATGATTTGGTACCCTGCTGCTGCTGCTAAGTCACTTCAGTTGTGTCCGACTCTGTGTGACCCCATAGACGGAAGCCCACCAGGCTCCCCCGTCCCTGGGTTTCTCCAGGCAAGAACACTGGAGTGGGTTGCCATTTCCTTCTCCAATGTGTGAAAGTGAAAAGTGAAAGTGAAGTCGCTCAGTCGTGTCCGACCCTTAGCGACCCCACGGACTGCAGCCTTGCCAGGCTGCTCCATCTATGGGATTTTCTAGGCAAGACTGGAGTGGCTTGCCATTGCCTTCTCCTATTTGGTACCCTAGCAACCTGCGAAAGAGACCTGTGAATATGTTTTCGTTTCTGTTTGTTTTGCTTTGCTTTTGAGCATCATTAGAAATACATGGGTTTTATACATCTATGCGTTACTCTTTACCCTTTTGTAATCATTCTTTTTTATTGTTTACATTATTCGATTTTTGGCTGTTGAGAGTCCTTTTAAGTTTATTCCTTTGTGCTTTTGACTAATTGTAGGTAACTTTTAAACTGTTTTCTTTTTAGGTGGGACAAGATGTCCCATATTCATCTTATATGTTTCCTGACCTAAAAATGAATCTCAGCCCTCCTTTTAGTGGGAAATTGTATTTATTTTGGAGAGTATAATCTAGACACTAGGGATATGCACTGCAGCTGCGTTGTCATTACTAGTAGACTTTTTTTGGTGAAAGAGTTAGTGAGCACTCTGGACACTCCAGCTCCCGCCGGCTAAAGCAGTGCACAGGTAGGGACTCTCCCGGTGGTACGGGAAGGCCTTTTGCGTGTTTCTTAGATGATCTGACTCCACTGCTCGCTGTCTCTCTTGTTTCTTGGACAGTGAAAGGAGAGAATGGACTTCAGGGTTGCCGCTAGTCCTTTCTACCCATCAGGATCGTGGCTTGTTTTTATGTTGGGGTCTCCTTGCCCTGGTGCTGGCACCTGACAACATGGATGTTACCTTACTTCAATCAGACAAACAAAGTACATATCATTTCAAAAAACAATGGCAACCATACCGCTAACAGTAAGGTCACTGAATGTAGTTTTCAGGTTTCGTTGTGGTTCTTTTTGTTCTTAGTGGATAGTTTACTAGTGATCTGTAGCGTGATATGTTGTAAAATCACTTCAGTAATGCTGTGTGCGGTCATACCGAGAGCTTTTTAAACGGTTAGATTGTTCAGCTTTTCAGTGATTGTTTTTTTCTTTTCATGCACGCTTGTTCTTCACGTGTTCTCAGTACATGAGAGGACTTACGTAGCTGAAACACACGTGTGTCTGCATGGCTGGGTGTGTGTGTGCAGTCGCAGTTGCATTAGAACTGGGTTATGTGACAGCTGACTTCTAGACTTGCCTCCTCTGTCTGCCCCTCGCCCATGTCTCTGCCATACTGATCTTCCTAAAACCCAAATGTGATCCTGTCACTTCCCTGTTTACAACTCCCATTAGCTCCCATTCACCTGTGAAATGAAGTCCTTGCTCCCCAGGGTGACTGACAAAGCCTCTCTGTGCACGTGGCCGCAACCTTCTGTGGCTTCTTCTCCTGAGCCTTCCCCTCCACGGGCCTTTTTCCAAGGAGACTAAGCCCGTCACCCTTCTTCAGAGGCGTGTGCCTCTGGGCCTTTGTACAAGCTGCCCCACTGCTTGGGAGACCTTGCTCACCTCCTCGCGCAGATCCACGTGTCCCATTTCTGCTCATCTTGAAAGCCAAACCTAGGCTTCTCTTTTCCGAAGCAGTTCCTGCGGGCAGCTCAGAGTCTCTTGTGTGTAAGGACTTCCTGTCCAGTGCCCCCATTTGCACCCTTTGCCCCTGAGACCAGTTATCTAACAGCAGCCAGACTGGTCCTCCTTCCTAGTCACAAGCCACCAGTGGCTTCCTGCCACATTGAGAGTAAACTCCAAACACGGCTTCAAATGAGCAAGGCCTCCTGTCTGGCCCCATCTGCCGTCACTCCCGTGACTCCAGTCACACGTGCCCTCTGCTGCGTATTGAACCTTTCACACTTAATTCCCAGCGTCAGGAATCCCTAAGACTACACCCCTGGGCACGATGATTCTCTGGAGAGACTCAACAGGACTCAGCATATAGTCATACCTACAGCTGTGATTTATTACAGAAAAAGAATACAAAGCAAAATCAGCAAAGGGAAAGGTGCACAGAGTGTCTGGGGACACCAGACACAAGTTGCAGGGGTCCTGCCCCAGGGGAGTCACACGGGGCATGCTTAATTCCCTAGCAAGAAGTTGTGACCACGTGTGTGAAGTGTCAGGGAAACCCGTTAGAGGCCCAGGACCCGAGTTCTCCAGGGGCCTGGTCATAAAAGTGTTCCATGCCTCGCACTCACCCAGAAGGAAAGCAGGTGTTCAGCATATGCCATGTTGTTTGTACAGCTGGGGTGAGTCGCTGGTAACTGTGAGGGTGGTGGGAACCCTTCCATGATCTTAAGTTCCCAGACACGAGCCAAGGGCCGGCCTGGTAAACAGGCCTTTTCAAGGACAGAACTTCAGGCCTGCCACGCTCACTCTTCTCTGTGTCCCCACAGACCCCCTTGGTCACTGGCCATGTTGTCTTTACAGCAGAATTATTATCAGTGTAACCCAGACAGCAGGAATGAGGAGACCTCCCTGCAGTATTGATTTCAGCTGTGTTCTTTCACATGTTTTAGTCAACTGAGAAATCCCATTAATCATAAAGGTCTGCCTTGGAAAGGCAAGTTAGCATCCTCCTCAAGTTTCTGTATCACCCTTTTTTATCTGACTCTAGGCATCAGTTTCCTGGTGCCTCAGTGGTAAAGAATCCACCTGCCAATGCAGGAGACATGGGTTCGATCCCTGGGAAAGGTCCTGTAGAGAAGGAAATGGCAACCAGGAATTGCTTGCCTGGAAAATCCCATGGACAGAGAAGCCTGGCGGGCCACAGTCCATAGGACCGCAAAAGAGTTAGACATGACTGAGCAACTAAACGCCACCACCAGCCTGAGTTCAGGCCCAGGACGGTCTGGCCAGTAAGGTGAAGCTGGCTTGAAAGCCTTCTAGGGCTGAGGCAGTGTTGTGATAATCAGGGTGCACATACAGAAGTCCCGTCCCAGAAAGGATTGCCGGGGATTCCCAGGGAATCCCACAAAAGCAGTTTATGGTCGCTGGGCACCCAGAACAAGACATTAATTAGCAGTATGATGGACAGGGAGGCCTGACGTGCTGCGGTCCACGGGGTCACAAAGAGTCGGACACAACTGAGCGACTGAACTAATTAACTAATGACACAGCTGCCCACCATGGGTTTCTTGTCCTAGGGTTCCCGGTCCAGCCCAGATCGTTTAAGTTCAGTGCTTGGTTTCCGAGGAACTGCCAGTCAGTTCCTAGAGTTTTGTTGTCTGTGACATTTGGTCCACCTCACAAGTGTGGTCGACATCTGGAGGTCTTCTGCATGGAAAGTGCAGCGCCTGGGTCAGCCCCTCTGTCGCTCAGCAGCCCTGCCAGGTGTGATCGTAGGCTCAGAGTCTGAATTCACAGCGCTCTCAACAGCCTGCAGAGGGGCCGGGAGGGGGTTCCTTCACGAAGAGGAAGACACTTCCAGAAACAGCTTCGAGAAACAAGGATCATGACACCCCTTCCCTCCCCTGTGCCTTTCCTGGGCGCAGGGGCTTTGGCTCATTTTCCTTGGTGGTTACAAAATCTGTGCTTCCATTCAGCAGTCATCATTTTATGTTTTCCGGTCATCCCCTGCTCTCATCCTGACTTTCTGTCTGGAGGGGTTGTGGGAAAGAGGTAGCAAAACATCTTCATAGGAATACCCCTTTAAGGACTTCCTTGGGAGTCCAGTTTAAGACGCCATCCTTCCATCGCAGGGGACTTGGGTTCGATCCCTGGTCGGGGAAGATCCTACTTGCCACATGGCATTACAAAAAAAAAAAAACACCTCTTTTAATACAGCCGAACCAGAAAACTACCATATGCACAGATTGGGCAGGACAAAACTCCTGAATCCAAAAAAAAAAAAATTCAAAATGGTTTTATATAACCTCGCACCCCTTTCACCCTGTGAGCATCACTTCCTCACTGACCAGCCTAGAAGAGACCGCGCCCTTTCTGAGGACGGCTGCGTTGGCTAATCAGATTGTACTAAGGCAAGTGCCGCAGCCGGAGAGAGTCAGGGAGGCAAAGTCAGACGTCAGTCTGTCATCTCGAACAGCCCAGGGAGTTGACCTCTGCTGGACATGCTCCGGAGGGGGTCGGAGTTGACTCAGCCAGTCCGGAGTGATCAGAGGTCACCGTTGGTATAATGTCCCTTCTCCCCCATTGCAGCTTGCAGCTCTTGCCACAAGTTAAGAATGTAAGTCAGGCTCTGTATCGGAACCATACAGGCTCTATCTGCAGCTTGATTTTGGACGGTCCCATCAAAGATCAAGTCCTTTCCTGTGGGTGTTTGTAGGGAACCCAGACAGTCCAGCCAAGCAGCTCTGATGCACTGCAGAGAGGCAGCCTGATGCTTGGAGGTCAGAGGGCCTGAGCTCTGTTTTCAAGCCAGCGATGCCGGCTTTCAGTTCAGCCCTGGCTCCCACTGAGGCTGGATGCTTATACCAGAAATGTGGGGCCTTAACTTAGAATCAAGTCCAGGCAGTTAGGATCTGTGAATTCAGGAGTTTTTAAAAAAGGTAAAAGCTTTTCTTCGGCAGCAAAGCCTAGATGCTGCAGACCACAGAGGTTTTGGTTTTGTCCCTCTGAAGTTCAGATCGACCGCACTCACACACACACACATCAGCCTTCAAGGGACGGATCTCTACTCTCAGCAGCTCCCATCAGCCGACTGAAACCTGCTTTTCAGAACTCCTAAAGGACATCTCCATCTGGAGAGCACCTTTCTTTTTTTTTTGTCTCCCTTTTCCCAGAGGCTCCAGTAAGCAAAAGCCCGTGTCTTCCAGAGCAGAACTCATCAGTTATGGAATCTGTTTCAGTTTCCAATATGCAGAGTTTCAATTCCAACCCGCCCACTGGCAGCAGAAAGCACGGAAGTTGTGTCCCACTAACACATTTCTTTTTTGCAGCTTGCCTTGATCAAGATGACTCCTCTGGCATGTATGCAGTTACAAGCATTTAACATTTTATGTCCATTTTTACCATACATCCAGATGTCATGGCCACAGATCTAAAGTCACACAAAAAATTTCTGTCCCCCCTCCCCCACTGCAGATTTATGTAAACTCCTAGCAGTAAATTCAGCGTTTTGCAGTGTGACATCACCGTTGCCAGGGCAGATCCAGGCTGGAATGCAGAGAGGGCAGGGGTCGGGTAGGGACTGCTTCAGCAGCCAGGCTGAAACACTGGTGTCCCTGGGTCCACCTCCCTCTGCCCCTGGTTTTTTCCTAGTTTATCTGAAGTGCAGCTCTAGCCCTGGGATCTGATTTCAGCCCCATCCCCTCTCCTCTCGGAGAAGAGAGCAATGCAAACTTTAACATATTGGCCTCCATGTTAACATATTCACCTCCGAGCATTTAGGGGGGTCCTTTCTCCTCCCTTGGCATGACTTTAGCTGGCCTGGCTGGAAGCAGGTGGTGGCACCCAGCAAGCCCGCTCTCCCGGAGTTGGAGCTCTCATTTCCAAATTCCACAGGTAGCTTTTACCTCTCAGAACAGACAACAGATCGGCTATTGCTGCATACCACAGAGAATTCCGTCATCACCTGGGCACTGGAGAGAGCGTCATACCCAGCCCCTTCCCCTTCTGTTCCCAAGATTTCACCCTCGTTCAGTGAGTCAGATTTGATTTAGGGAACCACACTTCTTTTTTTTTTTTTTTTTTAGTTTTTTTTAATTGGAGTATAATCAATTAACAATGTTGCCATAGTTTCAGGTGCACAGAAAGCGACTCTGCCATACAGATATGTGTATCCATTCTCCCCTAAACTAAAGAACCCCGTCTGATGCCCCTGATACTGGGGGTCCCCGGGACCATCCCTGGCCTCCATGATTTGCTGGGAGAGCTCAGCATGTAGTTAAACTCACAGCTATGATTTATTGTAGCAAAAGAGTACAAGGCAAAATCAGTGTGGGGCGAGGTCCAGAGGAAACAAGGTGCAAAGGTGCTCTCCCAGCAGAGTCACGTGAAGTGATGTGAAAGTCGCTCAGTCATGTCTGACTCTTTGTGACCCCATGGACTATACAGTCCATGGAATTCTCTAGGCCAGGATACTGGAGTGGGTAGCCTTTCCCTTCTCCAGGCAGTCTTCCCAACCCAGGGATCAAACCCAGGTCTCCTGCATTGCAGGCGGATTCTTTACCAGCTAAGCCACCAGGGAAGGTTTCACTGATTCCCCTAGCACAGGTGACACTCGTGTGCAATGTCATCTGCCAGGGAAACTCAGTAGCAACCCAGTGCCTGGAGTTTTTAGTGGAGACTAATCATGCAATCACTCTCTGACTGGCATCCACCGAAATTACAGATTCCCAGAAGGAACACAGATGTTGAGCATCAACCGCATTGTTTGTACAAGCAGTTTAGGCCCAGTGAGTCACTGGGGTGGCAGGAACCCTCCCCGCATCTTAAGTTCCCAGATGCCAGCCAAGGGCCAGCCTCTCAAAGGATGACAGTCATGTCTGTCATCTGTTATCTGTTCTCTGTTCTCTGCATATCATCTCAGTAATAAACATTTGTTGAAAATGAATGAATAAAAGGCCACTAACAGGGAAAATGATTTACACTGTGGTATTCCTGTTACTAAACACTCACGGTCATTTTAAAAGGGACATGTTTTGTTGGCAAATAACAGAAAATCCACCAAACCCTGGCAGGAGCAGAAGTTTGTTTGATTCACATAGTCAGAACTCCACAGAGAAGGTGGTTCAGGACTCATGCCATCAAGGACTCCCAACTCCTTTCTTTCCTATTCAGTGAATTGACTTCATTGTCATATCTGTCCCAAGTGATCACACCTGCTGGTGGTTGGACCTGCAGGTCCCAGGTCCTTAGGAAGATGTGGTGCCTGTGTCAAAGGAGCAGGAGCCCCCTTCAGAAATCACTAGAGGAAATGTCAGAACTTATCACTTGACCTGTCCCATCCCTCGCTCTACAGAAGTGAGTTGTTTAGTAGCTAAGTTGTGTCTGACTCTTTGCAACCCCAGGGACTAGCATGCCAGGCCTCCCTGTCCATCACTAACTCCTCTAGCTTGTTCAAACTCATGTCCATTGAGTCAGTGATGCCATCCAACCATCTGATCCTCTGTCGCCCACTTCTCCTCTTGCCCTCAGTCTTTCTCAGCTTCAAGATATTTTCCAACAAGTCCCCTCTTCGCAGAGGTGGCCAGAGTATTAGAACTTCAGCTTCAGCATCAGTCCTTCCAATGAATATTCAGAGTTGATCTCCTTTACACTGGTTTGATCTCCTTGCTGTCCAAGGGACTCTCAAGAGTCTTCTCCAGCATCACCGTTCAAAACCACAGTTCTTTAGCACTAAGCCTTTTTTATTAACTCTCACATCCATACATGACTACTGGAAAAACCATAGCAGCGAGGAAGGGGTTAAGAATTACTAGCCAGTTGGCACTGGCTGCCACTGGAGGGAACATCAGTGGTAAGTGAAAATGCCATGTTGTAAATAATTCACCTAGTATGATCCTGCATTGGTCAGGGTTCTTCAGAGAAGCAGAACTGAAGGCTCTCTGTTTGCGGAATTCCTTCTTGCCCTTCTTCTGTTAGGTCTTTAACTGATTGAACGAGGCCCACCCACATTGTGGAGGGTAGTCTGCTTTACTCAGATAAATCCATTGATTTAAGTGTTAATCTCATCCAAAAACACCATCATAGAAACCTAGCATAGAGTTTGATCAGACATCTGAAACACTGTGGCCTAGCCAAGTTTATACACAGAATTAATGCGTTGTAGGCAGATTCTTTGGAGAAGGCAATGGCAACCCACTCCAGTACTCTTGCCTGGAAAATCCCATGGGTGGAGGAGCCTGGTAGGCTATAGTCCATGGGGTCGCGAAGAGTCGGACACGACTGAGCGACTTCACTTTCACTTTTCACTTTCATGCACTGGAGAAGGAAATGGCAGCCCACTCCCGTGTTCTTGCCTGGAGAATCCCAGAGACGGCGGAGCCTGGTGGGCTACCATCTATGGAGTCGCACAGAGTCGGACACAACTCAAGTGACTTAGCAGCAGTAGCAGCAGGCAGATTCTTTAACCATCTGAACCACCAGGGAAGTACCATTAACCATCACAGGTCTCTTATGTGAAAGGAAGCCATTTCCCTCCCAACATGTTCGCACTTGAGAAATGAATCTCTTTTCTAGTAACAGTCATTACCTTTGGAGAAAAAGGTAGTTTTCAGTGGTAACTAAAGTGTGATTTTTCTTTTAAGTTTGTATGCTTTCCCATTGCTTGAATCGTCATTTTTGTAATAAACACGCTATCCTAATAGTCTAGAAAAAAAAGAAATAACCAGCATCTTTCTCTGTTTTGAATGGCACAGAGTTGAAACTTACTAAACATGCTTAAAATTGGGTTCTGAAGTAAGAAAGTTGACTGAGTAACAGGATCGCATTTTTGCTTCGTCGTCAGGTGCAAGAGGGTGGCAAGGACCAAACAAACCTTAACTTAGTACCGAGACTAAACAGAACATGTATAGATGGTTAAGGAAACAGGTCAAGACCCTCAACAGGTCTGACTTTAAAGATTTCTTCTGTCATCGTTGTTTCTTTGTTCTATTGTACAGCAAATTATTTGTGGAAGGAAACTCCTCTGGGAGACCATCCTGTGAAATAGCACCCCACCAGTGCTTTTGAAACTCAGTACCTTTACAGTCACTATTTAGTGAAGCTCACTGTTCTTTTTTTTTTTTTTTTTTGGCTACATCACGTCTTAGTTGCCCCACAGCTTAGTTCCCCAACCAGGGATTGAACCCACGTACCCTGCATTGGATGATGGATTCCTAGCCCTTGGACCCCATGGGAGTCCCTCACTGTTCTTTAGTAGCATTTCCTGAGCAAGTTTCACGCTGCATGGTTTCTGACAGCTCCTGTCACCTGAGTGTCTTGAAGTTTGTCCCTTTCCTCTGGGCACATGGGCCAGTACTTGCTTCTTTTTCTTCTTGTAAGTGATCATTTTCACAGAGAGAAGTGAGCTTGTATGACCTCTGACTTAATGTTTTGTTCATTTTCCATTTGACTTTATTTCATTTTTCTTTGAAAAATCATCTGAATCCTTAAAGCAGTGCCTTCCTTAGTGTAGTGTGTGTATCCGTCTGTCCTCCCTTCATTAACATGTAATTTCTCAACTGTAGTTGGCAATTCTCAATCTTGGATGAAAGCAGTCTTCTTGTAGCAACTAACATAAAATTGTTCTCTTCCTTAGAAGATTAATATACCATATTTCTCAGTCAGCAGTAAATATGCGGCCTGTGCCATTTGCTTTATCTCAAGTATGCTTGCTTTAAATCATCGGTATCCGTGTTTTGTTTGTACTACTTTTAATAGCGTGAAAGTGAAAGCTGCTCAGTCATGTCCAACTCTTTGCAACCCCTGGCCTATACAGTCAATGGGATTCTCCAGGCCAGAAAACGGGAGTGGATAGCCTTTCCTTTCTCCAGGGGATCTTCCCAACCCAGGGATCAAACCCAGGTCTCCCTCATTGCAGGCGGATTCTTTACCAGCTGAGCCACAAGGGAAGCCCAAGAATACTGGAGTGGGTAGCCCATCCCTTCTCCAGCGGACCTTCCCAAGCCAGGAATTGAACCAGGTCTCCTACATTGCATTCAGATTCTTCATCAACTGAGCTATCAAGAGAAGCCCACTTCAATAGCGTAAATGCTCTAAAAATGAGGAAATTTGCAGAGCCAGAATAGTTGCCTTTATTTGTGTGAATCAAGAGGTTGATATTTTTGTTTTGAATTTAAAAATAAAAATGAGGAAAAGATATAAGTATTCCAGGGTATTTCATTCAGGACCAATAGCAACATTCTAGTCACATTTGTTGTTTTCTCTTGTCAACCAAAGAAAAGCATGCAACCTACAAATTGTAAATAATACTTTATTCAGGGACCTTGCTGAGGCCTACAGCGTGGGAGACAGCCTCTCAGGCCGCTCTGAGGAACTGCTCCAAAGAGGCAAGGGCAGAGCCAAGATATATAGGAGTTTTTGTTGGCAGGGGTGGGGAATGCAGGTAGTCAGTCATCAAAAAATTACTGCTAATCACAAAAGTTGGACTTCTCAAGTTAATGATTTTAGTGCTTTTCTGTGTTTGAGAAGATGCAGGAGTTTGAACTGGTTGAGATTATCCCTGAGATGCGCTTGGTACCAGATAGACCCAGTGTCCTGTTTTTCTCCACCCTGAATTCCCTCGGGGTGTGCTGCTGGGAGCGGGACAGCTGTGGGGGCTGGGGATCTCTGGGCAGACAGAGTTCTTTGTTCACTGAATGGCAGTCAGGTTCTCTGTCCACACTCTTGAATTCTTTGCACCAGCATTCAAACATGCTGTAATATCTGAACATTGGAGAGACCAAAACCTGACCCCCAGAGCCGCTCCAGCAGCCGCCTCACTTCTCCCCTCGCCTTCATAGCAGTCTTGCATGGAAAAGGGGTCTCCGTTCACAGACTTCAGTTCCTCTCTTGCCAGTCTGAGTGGAGGGAGGCCCCGTCACCTGCCAGACCAGTAGTAAATCCATGCCCCTCCAGGCACATCCTGATGACTGAAGACCTGGGCAGTCCTTGGTCCTTATCTTCTTGGCCCCTCAAGCATTTTTTTTTTTCCTTTCTCTGAGGACGCTTTCTTCACTTGGCTGCGGTTCCTCAGAATCTGTCAGATGTTGAAATAGAAGGTTGTCCCAAGGACTCAGCCTTCATCCTCTGCTCTGTCTCCACTAGTCTCTAGTAACCTTTGAATCCACCTGTGTGGATGCCAGGTGTCTCTGTAACAGCTGCACTGTAGTTGATTTAACCAACCTTCTCTTCCTTACCTCTGAGTTCTTTTGGGGTTTATGTTTTTAAAATAATGATGATGTGCAAACATTCCTTGGACATACTTCTCTGTATCCTTGTAAGAATGTTTCTATAAGTAAATATCCCACAATTGAAAAAATCCAATCTAAAGGTGTACAGAACTTTTCACTTCTAACAGATGTTACTGAATGTCCCTCTACACCCCTGCCAATAGAATGAAATTTGCGTTCCTGCCATTTACCTATATTCTGGCCAGCGCTGAAGGATTACATGTTCAGGTAGGGTACGTTTTTTTAGGGGGGGAAAAAAAACCTTTCTAGCTTTCCTAAATGGTTTTAATTGACTTTGCGAGAGCAAATGTCTACCAATTTAAAGTGTTCGGTTCATCATTATAAGTTCTCAAATGCCATAAGCTTAATATCTTACTCCCACAGTCTAAATAAATTGTGATGCTGTGTCGTTTTTGCATGAAGGTTCAGAATTGACTTAATGGCACGTTTTTCCCTTTTGAGTGTCAGATTTGATTACTGGCTATCATTAACTCAGATTGCGTAATCAGTCAGCCTCCATATGCCAAAGCAGTGATTACCTTTGTTTTTAAAACTGGTACTGTTTTCATGGCTGTTTTTAAAATAATAGCTTTGAAATTCTTACAGAATTTCTCCATGGAAAGAAAATTAAGTGAAGTTAAGCCTATTGTGAGGAATATCAACCTGAGATAATTGACTTGAAACTAGCAAGCCCCAGTCGGTAACTTTTGGAAGACTTTAAAGCAAGTTTTAAAGGTAACAGCAGTTTCCCTATGGTGACTTTGCTTGGAGAAGATGACTGAGAAATAGAAATTTTCTTTCTATTAACTTACTTATAATCACATTACTTGACTAGTGTATAATCTGACCATGATTTCAGTTTAACCAAACTGATGAAGCAGGTGTACCCTGGGCATTCTTCCAGCTTAAGTTAATGCTGATTCAGTAGTGGATTAAAATCTTGTATTGCCTTTGGATTCTCTTTAGTTTCTTTTCTGGTGTATCATTCCATCACATGAAAGAATTCTTTCATATATTTGAACCTCTTAAAAAGTACAAGTTTGGGCAAACTAGAATTCTTACGACAAGCTGTTTGCCTTTAAAACAGAAATTTCAGTTTTCACAGGAAAAAATCAAATATTCGTTAAACCATTGGATGTTATTTAGTTTGAAATTCGAGTTTACAAACTGCAGTTATACATATAGTGTCTTTCTAAAGCAGATTTGACCCCATTGGCAGTGCGTAGGAGTACCTTTTTCGGGTTCTATAGCAATAGTGACCCCTCTAAGGCTGTCGATAAAGGATGCTTTGCTTCTAGGTTGAATTAAAGATCATTTCTTAAAAAGTGGATAGATCGAAGAAGAAGTTACTGCCCCTGGTCAGTAATTACCAGGATGGTGAGTGACTTTTATCTGGTATAAACTGTTAAAAATTCATTTGCCTTTCATAACTTACTGAAACTCATTTTCAAATTAGCCTTAGGATGTATTCTTCTTTACACTGGAAAGAAGGAGAGTACATTTTCTAGCCTCTCAGAGCAGACATGCCAGCAATAGTAGCAGATGTGCCGTCTCTTAGACTCATCACCTTAAGTGGCCGGCACCATGAGGCGTCCCTTACATGTACTGTGTCAGTTCGTCTTTGTGAGTAACTCTGTGTGGCAAGGACTGCTGTCCCTATTTGTGGATTAGGAAGTTGTCTGCAGATGCTGTTAGGAATAAGGAGAGAGATTAAATGACTTACTCACAGTGCACAGGTAATAATCAGTAGGGTTTGAACTGGGTGTTCTGACTCCAGAACCTATACTGTTACTTACTAAGCTCTGCTGCTGAAATGAATTCTCCATGTAAAAGCAAACCAGTGGACACTGACATGTATGTGCCCGTGCTCATCGAGTGTGGCTGGAGACCAGGCTCAGGCCTAGCCCTTTGGTGTGCTCTTACACTCGTCACTTGGCGTTCTTACGCACACTCTCACATTGAAATTTATCTGTGAACTGGAGGCCTTTTTTTTGCGGGAGTACAGCTGAGAAAATGTCTGGGATATCTTTGCTTGTTTTGTTCAGCTGCCTTGCATGTAGCAGGCGCAAAGCTTAACTACCTCTCTCCTGATCCATTTTCTCCCTGCCCAGTCACCCGCTCCTCCATTAGCGTGCTGTCCTGGTAGGGACAGCCCCACACTCATCCTGCAGCCTCGGAGCCTGGGCGCCTCCCTGGGCTTCTCTGCTCTCATCTGCACATCTAGTCAGTAAGTAGGACCATCTCGGTTTCCTTAGCATCACTTGAGTGCATCTGCTGTTTTCATTCCATTGTCCTCTTGAGGCTGTCATCACCCCTCGATTAGACCATTGTCACAGCCTTTAAACTGGTCACTTGGCCTCCAGCCTGGCATTCCATTGTCCACTCTCAAAAAGTGTAGGGACAAGCATGTCACTCCTTCATGAAACCCTTGAG
The DNA here is from genome assembly GCF_049115385.1 of Moschus berezovskii. Lineage (NCBI taxonomy): Eukaryota > Metazoa > Chordata > Mammalia > Artiodactyla > Moschidae > Moschus > Moschus berezovskii. Next base: position 10,525,103 of record NC_142468.1, read on the forward strand.
TTTCCATCGTCCTCAGGATGAAATCTGAACTCCTTAGTAAGGTTTGTCAGGACCTCTCAAGTCTGGCTTCTTGGTGCTCCTCTGGCTTTTTCTCTTGTCCCCTGTGACACTCACTGTCTGTGTTCTGAGACGATGAACTTGATTTTCTCTTACGTACCGTGCTCTCTTTCATTTGATTCTTAACACACACTTTTCCCCTGGCCTGCAGTGCTTCTCCCCACCCCATCCCGGAGCATTTCGTCCACCACCTCCTCCTGGACATCCTCGAGGCTCAGTGTAAACTTCAGTTACTGACGGGGAGGCTTTCCCTCTGAAACATCAGTCGTACGTTTGTTTAATGTCTCCTTCCTGGTAAAGCAGCAGGTTCTCCATAGCAGAGACCTTTGCTCCACCTCGTTTCCAGCCCTTGGCATAATTCCCAGCTCCTGGGAGATACGTGGAAAGAACTTAGAGAACAAATTAGAGATACGGTTTCTCCCTTAACAAGCTCAGTCTAGTGGGAGCCAGAGTATGGTGAAGAAAGAAACTCAGGTCCAATGATCAGTCCTCTCATAAAACTCGGTGGGATCACAGAGGAGTATGTGAGCGATTAACTTGGCCTGGGGGAGCAGTTTCGCTGTGTAACTTTATATTGTAGAAGAAACTGACTTACAGCATTCAGATAAGGGGAAGAAAAGAGTCCAGCTGAGCAGTGGAATTGATTCAGTTGCATTTGCTTTATTCTTGCTCACCAGTTGAGCAGCTGTTCTCAGTCGACTTTTGACCTTCTAAGGTTGTTATCTCAAGAGCCAGAATTCTAACCTAGATGTAGAGCTGGGTAGCTCGCTAGCCACGCTCAGTAAGTTGACTGACCTTCTCGTCGTCCCTGAACAGTCAGCGCTGGCGCTTTTACGTTCCCCGTTGCAAACCCCGCGTCTGTGTCTCTGGGTTCTCATAGCCGAAATGGACAGTGTTAAGTACACGAATAGCAGAGGTGCTGCCCGTGTTTCCATCTCTTCCTTCCCTTTCCAGCTCTGACCGCCATTGAAGGCACAGCGCACGGGGAGCCCTGCCACTTCCCTTTCCTGTTCCTGGATAAGGAGTACGACGCATGCACCTCAGACGGGCGGGACGACGGCAGACTGTGGTGCGCCACCACCTACGACTACAAGGCGGACGAGAAGTGGGGCTTCTGTGAGAGTGAGTGCTGTTCCGCAGGGACGGGGCCACGGGGTGGGACCAGCAGTTCACAGACCTCTCGGGAGCCGTCTGTCTTCTCCCTTGCCCAGGAATGGTCAGCACTGATGCCGTGGCTGTCCCTTAAAGCCTGGACGTCGGCACAGGAAGCGGGCCGTGTCCCCACTTCCAGGCTGTCACCTGGCAGCTTGTCGCAAGCTGCCTTATGTCGAGGGGGTTTTCCAGGGTGTGCATGGGTTGTTCTGAAGACTCTCAGGCAGGCTACTGAATTAATTAACGTTAAACGGTTTTTTGGCAACAAAGGAAATAGAACATTAGAGTACAGGTTAACTAATAGTGGTTAAAAGAAAAATAGAGAATTCCTTTTCTAAATACTTGAGTGAAATGCCCTGTGCTAAGTTAACATTTGACAAGTACAGTATATTGAACTGTCCTAAGTGTTCATGTCCGTACAAAGGGACTGACTTCTAAAGGCAAGCTGTATTTTCAGGAAAAACTTGCTGAAGATAAAGAGCAACAGAAAACCTTGAACACATCTCAGTTGATACCGAAAGACATTTTCAGAATAGTGGCTCTGGTAGAATATTTAGGCTCTCCTAGAATATGACATCTTATATGGTCCATCTTTGGAGGTAGGCCAACATGATTAAATGCTCCAGTTTAATACATCAGATTTTTTTTATACTGTAAAACCAGCTCACTTCTGTTTCTATAAATATTAGTCCTAATGAAATATTCATATGTCTGTCGTTGGATGAGTTACAGATTTCTGTTAAAATGCTATATTACAATACCAAAATAACTTTTGCAAAATTTATGATAATTCTTTTATTTTCAGGGTTGTATTAATGTTAATGTATAGGAAAAAATAGACAACTTGAACATTAAATTGGGATCTATAGTTAATAACAATCAAAAATTTTTATTAACTTTTTAATATAATTAGTCAAATACTTTTTCCTTGTAAAAATATACAGCATTTCAGGTGAGGCTGAAGTGTTCTTTGACAATAATAATATTTTTCTGACTGTTTTTTCCTGTCCTGGTTTTAGCTGACCTTGGCATATATAATCATAAGCTCCTAGTGAAATTTTAGTTAAATGGTATACAGAGTTAGAATTACTAGCAGAAAAGTACCTCCAAAAGCAGACTGAGAGTGCTTTCTCTGAACGAAAGTGATTTCAATGAGTTTTGTTTCCCTGAGTCCTGTCTTCTGTCAGATAAAGGCCATCCTTACAACCATGTATCTTTAGAGTCAGATTTTGAAATGGTGAACAGTCATGAATGTGTTCACATGCCCACCCAAGAGAAGGAATACGTTCTGATGCCTGACAAGTAATTGCTGCAGAATTATCCATGTAAACGCAACTGACATTTTGTTTTCAGCTGAAGAAGAGGCTGCAAAAAGACGGCAAATGCAGGAGGCGGAAATGATGTACCAGACCGGGATGAAAATCCTCAATGGAAGCAACAAGAAAAGCCAAAAAAGAGAGTAGGTTGCACGGCCCACTCCATCCTTCCTTTGAGTTAGGCCCGTGCCGAGATAATGGCTGAGTGCTTTTTAAATGGAACGTACTGCCAGAGGGAAAAAGATTTCCTAAGTTGCATTACAAGAAAACTTAATATGATATATTTAGGGACATTACTTTTATCAGATTTTAGCTTGTTGGGATAAACAGGTTATAAGTACCAGTCCTAAGAATGAACCACGAGCAAATGGCAGTATATGATTAAGTTGTAGTCATTTCTGAGTGCCAGGAACACATACTGTTCAGAATTCAAAGTGACATAAAACAAATAAAAGGAATTGTTGTCAGATGTTTTCTGGGGTTTTTTGTTTTTGCTTTGTAATTTTCTTACAAAGTCTAGAATTTAGAAATGAAGGAACATAAAACAAGTGATTGTCTTCTAACATTTTATGTCCCCTTAATTTCAGCTGACTTTTGCTATAGTCTCTGCAAAGATTTTAAAGACTGGTTATCATTGGATTTTTTTTTACTGGAGACCATATTATTACTATTCTGACGTTGCAAATCAAGTTAACTTTCTTAATAGAACTTTTTAGGATTACTGTTAGTGTAATTAGAATTCCAAAATACTCCAACAACAGAACTGGTATCCTACTTAAAAACAAAAGTAGCCAGAATGTTTTGTAAGTAACACTGCTTTAGTAAAAATATCAAAAGGGTTCTGTTCAGTAAGGAAATTAAGCTACATTTTAGTAGATCTTGAAAACAAATTTTAATGGTAATTCCAAAATGTTGCTAATTTGTTTTTTTGTTATTTGTGTTTAAAGAGCTTACCGGTATCTTCAGAAGGCAGCAAGCATGAACCACACCAAGGCCCTGGAGAGAGTGTCCTATGCTCTTTTGTTCGGTGATTACCTGACACAGAATATCCAAGCAGCAAAAGAGATGTTTGAGAAGCTGACCGAGGAAGGTTCTCCTAAGGGACAGACTGTGAGTGGACTTTCTATGGAGATCTCTCTGCACGCAGTGCTGCTTTATTTTAACAGCCTGATACTCTCGTTGTCCTGACTTCCTTTAACAAGTAAGACTGTAAATATTAATTTTGTGGCAGATTATTTTACCCGTCTTCTTGGACAGTCTTTTTTTCTTCGTTTGAGAACATTTATAGTCATTAAGGCATTTTTACAATTGCATCTTGCCAGAATTTGGCACCCCACTCCAGTAACTCTTGCCTGGAAAATCCCATGGACAGAGGAGCCTAGTAGGCTGCAGTACATGGGGTCACTAAGAGTCGGACATGACTGAGCGACTTCCCTTTCACTTTTCACTTTCATGCATTGGAGAAGGAAATGGCAACCCATTCCAGTGTTCTTGCCTGGATAATCCCAGGGATGGGGGAGCCTGGTGGGCTGCCGTCTATGGGGTCGCACAGAGTTGGACACGACTGAAGAGACTTAGCAGCAGAATTATATCTGCACTCCGCTCTGTGGGGACAGACACTCCTGTGCTTAAGGACACTCGTGTGCTTGCCCTGAGTGCCTCTGCAACTAGCTGTTTGTCAGTCTGCTTTATACTGTCTTTTCATTTTGCTTATGTGTTTTCATGTAAAATAAGCAGTTTTATGTAGTTGAGTTTATTCATCTTTTTTATGGTTTCTGGGTCTTTTGTCCTACTTTTACAGGTATTTTGCCCACTTTAAAAAAAAAAATGCCTTCAGAGGAAGTCTGTTTTCAGGCTGTGTAAATAATAACAGGCATCGTGACCGTTGTTTTCTACAGGACTGGTAACCAGTCTGCACCTCTTAGATAGTCTTGGTTTCGGTTTATAGACAGGTTATCTGTTAATTGCTCCCCTTTGTTTTCAAGGCTTTTTCCCCCTTCTCAGTGAGTTTAGGTGAAATTCACCATACATTCTTTTTTTTTTCCATTTATTTTAATTGGAGGCTAATTACTTTACAGTATTGTAGTGGTTTTTGCCATATGTTGACATGAATCTGCCATGAGTGTACATGTGTTCCCCATCCTGAACCCCCCTCCCACCTCCCTCCCTATCCCATCCCTCAAGGTCATCCCAGTGCACCAGCGCTGAACACCCTTTCTCATGCATCGAACCTGGACTGGCGATCCGCTTCACATATGATAATATACGCACACATAACATTCTTCATCTTCAGACACATTCCATTCTGAGAAATGGCCTTTCTTTTAAGGCCTCTTTTCTCTTTAATAATGGAACCTTGCAGTACCACAGTGCTTTTTTACACTCTAAAGCACCCTGTCCCCTGTAATTAACGCTCGCTGATGAAACAAAGCAGCAGAATCACAGTGGCTTCACACAGCAAGCAGTTATTTCTTGCTCACGCCAGGTCCCATGCAGTGCTCCTGCCTGAGCCGCTCTTCAGATGATGGCTCAGGATCCAGGCTGCTTCCATCGTGTAGCTGTCCTCCATCCAGAACACAGGACTTCCAAGCCGTCGTGTAGGGAGAAGGGACTGGAGGAGCCCGGGTTGTTTTCAAGGGCCAGGCCTGAAACTGGCTTGCGTCCCTTCTGGTCACATCCGAGGCAGTGGCCCTCCCTAACTTCAAGGGAGACTGGGCAGTACAGAAGAGCTTGTGGATTTGGATGAGAATAGCACCTGTCTTTACAACTTTAGCTTATGCTTTCACATCATCAAGGGTGATCCTTAGAGACCAGAGGGTAGAACCTTACCAGTGCGTTGATTGATTGGCTTTTTTGTTTTGTTTTGTTTTTAAGAAGTTGTATATGCTCTCGCAGGGGAGGTGACCTTTTTCCCTTCGCCCCTTCAGTTTAGCCCCTTGCTGCCTCTTTTTGTTCCTAGGATAGTGATTTTAGTAATCCCTTACCCATTGTTGGGCTTCCCTGGTGGCTCAGCTGGTAAAGAATCCACCTGCAGTGCGGGAGACCTGGGTTCTATTCCTGGGTTGGAAAGATCTCCTGGAGGAGGAGGAAAGATCTCCTCACTCCAGTATTCTGGCCTGAATCAGTCCATGGGGTCGCAAAGAGTCAGACGTGACTGAACAACTTTCAGTCACCCGTTATCATTGTATACCACCCTCTACATAGATAATATGTTGAAAGAAAATTTTGCTTTTTAAATTTATGACAGTGCTGGTTCTTCGTTGCCTCGCGCAGGCTTTCTCTAGTTCCACTGAGCTCGGTCTTCTCATTGCGGTGGCCCCTCTTGTTTTGAGCACAGGCTCTAGGCTCTCAGGCTTAGCTGCTCCATGGCATGTGGAATTTCCCAGACCAGGGATGGAACTCATGCTCCTGCATTGGCAGGCGGATTCTTATCCACTGTATCACCAGGAAGTCTAATAGATAATATTTTAATGTAATGATATAGGAGGCATTTTTTTTTCATAGTAGCTGTTCCCCAAGACTCAAGTAAAGGTCATATTTAAGTGTGTTCAGCTTTGGTTTTCTTAAATTGTCTTTAATCTTGAAGCTAAATTTTTTACTTGTTTAAACTTACATTTCATTGTATAATTTGTAAAACCTTGAATGCATTTCTGAGGCTTTTTAATTCTACAGTTGTGCATATTTGCAGCTTTCACATTTTTTAGCATTTAAAGACCCTTGCATTTTCTCATGGTTTATAAAACTGTGTCTGCCTTAGGTAAACTTACACTCATGACTTTTATCATTTTGTTTCAGGCTCTTGGCTTTCTCTATGCTTCTGGACTTGGTGTTAATTCAAGTCAGGCAAAGGTAACACTTGTTAAAACTTTATTGTATACTACAATGCGAATTGGGTGACTGTGTGTCCGTGTTCAATTAAGCATCTTTCATTCTTTCACAGGCCCTTGTTTATTACACTTTTGGAGCTCTTGGGGGCAACCTAATAGCCCACATGGTTTTGGTAAGTAAGATTTAAGTGGAAGGTAATAAAATTGCTAACAACTATAATAACATTAATAATTGCAAGTGGCCACCACTTCTCTGGCTTTCATGATTACAGTTTACTTATATTTATTAAGACCCAATATTCAATTGAATGTCCTTCAAATTCTTGTTACTGGATACAGCAGTTGAATCTGCATGTGGACGAAAATTGGTAGATTCCACAATTTTTCATTAAAATGATTAGTTTGGCTGATTGCCCTTAAAATAAAATCTGATAAATGACTCTTCTCCCAATTTTCTCTAAGTTGGAATTGTCTGTCAGAATCATTTTTTAGATTGGATTATGGCAGATTTTACATTTAAATTGATGATGGACTAACTATACAGAGAGCCAGTATCCTATAAAGTTTACTACAGAGTATCTCTTATGTGTTACCTGACAGCGCTGATCATTTAAATGGCTTAGTGGTAAAATATAGCATCTTACCTCCACGTTCTTTTCTGCTGAGGTGTTTAATCTGCCTTCTACTTTATAAATTGACTTTAAGACAGTCATGTGACCTCTGGCCCATATTGGTGGTGGTGGTGGTGGTGGTTTAGTCACTAACTCGTATCCGACTCTTACGACCCCCTGTAGCCTGCCAGGCTCTTCTGCCCATGGGATTCTCCGGGCAAGAATACTGGAGTTGGTTGCCATTTCCTTCTCCAGGGAATCTTCCCAACTGAGGAGCTGAACCCAGGTCTCCTGCATTGCGGGCAGAATTTTTTTACCAGCTGAGCTATGAGGGAAGCCCCTGGCCCATATTACTATGTTCCAAATGAAGGTGTTAAGTTCTTGCAGAAATAAAAAGAATAGACTAAGCAGAAATAAGACCAAAAGCAGAGAAACCAGTCCAAAATCTGGAAGGGGTCAACAGGCCTGGTCACTGATAGAACTATGAGACTTAACAAAGAAGGAAAATCTGGTTTTCTGGCCAGCCGGGCAGATCCTGGATAATTTTCCCTCTGTGTAGTCTAAAACACTGAATACTTGTCATTGGGCTTCTAGTACAATAAGATCTAAAACCAGCCCACAGCAAGCATTTACTCTCGAGAGGGAGACATGAGTCGGGAGACCATTACAATACAGCATGGGCATATCAAGGAATCACTGACAGGCACCCAGCCCACGCTGGCATGGAAAGGAGAGGGAGTTATGGAGATCCTTCTGAAGAAAGAAGCAGCTGTCAGTGAAGGGAATGCCAGGTAGATCATCACCAGGACAGGTAGACAGGGATCATGTAAAGGACTGGACGTCACACCAGGGAGCTTGGACTTGGTCCTGTTACAGAGGTAAACAGTTTTCCAGTACATGAAAAATGAGAGGGTCACTCTTAACTTTCTGAAACGTTCCTCACTAACTTTGAAGTTTTTTCATTTGTTTGTCTCAACTCCAAAAATGTTTATTGCTCCCACAGTCAATGAAACGTTATTTTTAGATGAATTTTCAGAAAACATGAAGTATTTTTGACAGAAATCTCATTTTAAAGCTGTCTACTAATCTTCTTAAATAGGAGCTACAGACTAAGAACATTAAGTATTATTACACACGTTATTATACACTTCTGCTCTGAGGACTGTTAAAGTTGGTGAAGTTATGTGAGTCTGTGTGACTCCAGAGAGCTCTGTTCTCTTCTCTTCTTCATAATTAGCTGTCTTTCCCTTATTCTGAAGTCATTTATTCCTGGTACCGCTGTGCCTGTCTCTAGTAGTTTCTTGTCTTCCCTAGATTGCTAGTTGGTTGCTGCTTTAAGAGTTATTAATGCTTTGGAAGATTAATCGATTTTTGTTAAAATTGTGTCTAAAGTAACATTGAAATCTCGTCTAAAAGCAAGAGCCTAGGTAATTTTCTCGTATAGGTAAACGGGCACACACTGCGTGCAGAAAGTTGATGGCATCTGTTTTGATTGCTCTCAGCACTTTAATATCTGTTTCCCAGGTCGTAGCTGTAGTCTGATTGTTAAAAGTTGCTGAATAAGTTACCTCCGAATGTGACACTCAGGATAAATGAGGTGGCCGTGTGTTTGTATCAAAGGACAGTACCATTCCCCTCTGCATATGGTTAGCTTTATCTGTTCCCACTAGAATGCCACTGAAGCATGTAAAACTGCCCTCTTCTCACTGACGTTGTGTTTATTACAGGGTTACCGATACTGGGCTGGCATCGGGGTCCTCCAGAGCTGTGAATCTGCACTGACTCATTATCGTCTTGTGGCCAATCATGGTACTTGCTTTTTTTGCCTTCGACGTTACAAAAAAAAAACAGAATTAGTTTTAAATCCATTCATTGTACTACTTGAAATACTGTCACTGGCTCACTAAGTGGAATCGTCTTTACACTAGTTGATTAGGAAGTACTTTTAAAAATTTGCGTTGGATTCCACTTCCTGATATTGTGTGGGAAAGAAACTGAGTTTCGTGGAGATGACTGTTTCGTACTCCGCAGGCCGCAACAGAAAAAGTCCCTTGAACGCTGTCTGTCGGGCTCGGCGGCTGGAGCGGCGCTCCCCGCCGCGGCACCGCCCCTCTCACTGCCCCGTTTTTGTCCCCGGCTCAGTTGCCAGTGATGTCTCGCTGACGGGAGGCTCAGTAGTGCAGAGAATACGGCTGCCCGACGAGGTCGAAAACCCGGGAATGAACAGCGGGATGCTCGAGGAAGACTTGATTCAGTATTACCAGTTCTTAGCTGAAAAGGGGGATGTGCAAGCCCAGGTATGTGCTTAAAGGTCTCGAGCAAGTTTACTGCCTATGTCTCACGGTCTCTGGGGGCAAGCACGTGGAGCTACAGCATTTTCACTGAGCTATTATTAGCTGTAAATGAGTCCCATTTACTGTCCAGACCCTCCATTTGGGTTCGTCTGGGTTGTGGCCCAGGCATTGATGGTGCCTTAAAAGCAGGCCGGGTGACTCCAGTGTGCTCCACGTTTGGAAACTGTTGCTCCAATGGAGCAACATTACAGTGATGATGAAGACTCTTACGGGAGTCACCGAGATAAGAGCTGTCACTTCCTCTAAACAGAAAGTCTCTGGGACACTTGTAATTTCAGATGCTCTTCGGAGCTATTTACCGTTCGTTTCCTTTGCTTATCTTAGACTATGATTTTCTCAAGGTCAGGGACCGAAGTAGGCCTGTTTAATGTAAACTGTGTGACGTATATCAAAGTGTCATGTGTCATTTGTTGGGTCATGGGTTGTTTTGATGATATTAAAAAAGAGAACTTCACCATCCATCTTTTTGTAGTTGACAGCTCTTTCTGATTTAGAAACATACAGGGATGAGCAGTAGATACTTTTCCAATTAATTTTAAGACTGATAGAAGCTAACACTGTAGATGAGTTTGGCCAGGTTTTGAATCTTATGTAAAAAAAAGAAAAAGTCTTAGGGCATTTTTTTGGTATCAGCTTCTTCAGTATTGTTTCTGAAATCAATCCATGTGTTTTCGCATAGCTATAATTCATTGATTTGCATTGCTATATAGTATTTCGTTGTATGAAACTACCACAATTTATCCATTTTATTCTGCCCAGATTTGGGCTATTACAAATAATAATACACCCAGTATTATTACACACAGCATTATTATGCACACATGCAGAATACATGTCTTATGCAAGTATTGTCTCAAATTTTCATAGCTTTGTAGAACTTGATATCTGATATAAATACATTCTCCCACCGTCATGTTTTCATCATATTTAGCTCTGATATTCATCATTTATTTTTCACTCCTTTGTAATTTAGAAATGAATTGCTTCATTTCCGTATACAGTCAGCCCTCTGTATACTGCAGGTTTTGCATCCACAGATTCAACTAACCATGGATCAAAAATATTCAAAAAAACTTTTTTTTTCCCAGAAAGTTCCAAAATGCAAACTTGAATTTGTTACACATTGGCAGCTATTTACATAGTATTCACAACTGTTTACACAGCATTTACATTAAATTTCATAAGTAATCTGGAAATGATTTAACATGTGCAGGAGGTTGTGTTAGGCTGTATGCATTTTATACAAGGGACTTGAGTATCTGAGAATTTTGGTATCTGTGCAGGGGAAGGGGTCCTGGAACAAGTTCCCTGTGGATACCAAGGGATGACTGTACATGAATTTTCTATTTACCTTTTTTGGTGATGGAGTCTCTTTTAATCCCTTGTAGTCAGAATATGTTCTTTGCTGTTTGTTGTTTGGGATTTCTCGAGACTTGCTTTATGCCCCCATCACTTGGTCAGTTTGGGCAAAGAGTCCGTATGCTAAAGAGTGTGAATTTCTGCAGTTGTTGGGTGTAGTGTTCTGTATGTGTCAGTTGAATCAGGTTTTTTCATTCTTTATTCAGCTCTTTTGAATCCCTACTGAATTTCTGCTTTTTCTGTCTGGTGCAGAGACGACATGATTGAAATTTTTCACTCTTCTTTCTTTTAGTTCTTTCAGTTCGACTTTGTGTTTTAAGCCATGATGAGTGCATACAGACTGAATACTGTTATCTTTCTGTTGAACTAACTTTTGTATCATGAAATGTCCTCTTTTTATCTCCAGAAATATTTTTTGCTTTCAATCCCCTGGAGAAGGGAAAGTCTACCCACTCCAGTATTCTGGACTGGAGAATTCCATGGACTATATAGTCCATGGTGTTGCAGAGTCAGACACGACTGAGCGACTTTAACTCACTAACTTGCTTAATACTGACATAGCTGCCCTACTTTCTTTTGGTTAGTATTTACATGGAATATCTTTTCTGTTATGTACTTTCAACCTTCTAATGTTTAAGGTATGTTTTTTATAAGTATCATAGGACTAATTTTGTTCATTTTTAAAAATCTGTTCTGACAGTCTTTTAATTAGAGTAGTTAATGACACATTTGGGTTTTAGTTGTCTATCTTTCTTGTTTTTATTTTGCTTTTCTGTGTTTCCTTTTCTCTTCTTTGGTTGGAGGTTGTCTGTATTTTAATCCTATGTATTTTTGAACCCCACAAGATAATTATTCTTTTATACAGTCCATCCAGTATAGCATTCGTCACAGATTTACCTTTCTGCTCTTTATTTCTTGTCTCATCTCCAAGCTTCCTAGGGTAATTTTCTCACTTCCTGAAGAACACCCTGTAATTCAAAAGATTTGAACTTTTCTTTAGTTTGTGTGGAAATGCCTTTTCTCCCCTCTTTCAGAAGGATGTTTTGCAACTAAAAGCAGACATTTTTAATTTTTTTAAAAATGTAGTTAGAGTAGCATCTTGAAGAATTAAGAAAAATGTTTTATTTTCTGTGTTATGGACAGAACCCTTTTTGTGACCAGATGTTTCTTGTTGAGCTAATTTAATTACAGGCCAGATGCAGGTGCTACCATTTACAAAACCTTGCCTCCTTTTTGTTCCTTTTCAGGTTGGTCTGGGACAACTGCACCTGCACGGAGGCCGTGGAGTAGAACAAAACCATCAGGTACCCCTTCCTGATCTTTGGTCTTAGCTTTTCATACTGTGGCAAGCTATGACGCTCCAGATGTATTTCTTGCAAAGTCGGTGACGATATCAAGCTTTGTAATTGAGTCACCATCACAAATGAGCTTTCAAGATCTAACCCCTGAGGAACCTGAAGAACAAAAACGTGGTCATACTTTGCGGCGATGGGAAAGGTTTTAATAATTCCAAAACTAGTTGTCAATGCTGCCAAAAATGCATAGAACAACGTCTTGGTTTTCTGTAGGAATGTGATAGACACATGTCTGAAAACTCCTACTGGAAAGTATTTCCTAGAACTGAGGGGACTTCAGTGTTGAGTTTTTGAGAAACTAGGCGTGTGCAGCTGTAGCAGCCACATTGATTTCCAGTCCCCAGTTTTTATCTTTTATCTGCTTTTTGTCCTGTGTACCCCTCATCTCTTCCCTTCTGCCCGCATTGCACCTGTCACTCATGTGAATTATTTCCTGCCTTCATTTCCTAAGCAGTAACTTGTGCAGGTTACTGCAAATATAAACGTGCGTCTGATGGTGCAGTTCCCTTGCTTTAATTTCTTTTGACTGGTCTGTGATTTCCAATAGCTTGAAAGCCAAAACCTCCAGTGTGACCTCCAAGGCCTTGGATCAGGCTGTTTCCATTGCTATTCCCATGCTTTCTGAGTCACAGGCACAGGGACCTTTACTCAGGTCTTTGGAAATACTGAGAAGCTCCCTGTCTCGGGACTTCTGGAAGGCCAGTCCCTCTGTCTAGAGTGAATATTATTATCCCACCTCCTTTCTTCACCTGACAGTTCATACTCATCCTCCAGAAGTCAGGTCCAGTCTCTTCCCCGAATACGTCTCCCCTGACCTCTACCGTGCTGCAGGAATCGGTTGTGTACCACAGTTAGCAGTTCTGAAAATCTGTATTCCCTATGGCCTTTGTCACTGTAAATTAGTCAAGTATGTAGTATAATTGTCTCTCCTGCTAGAATACGAGGTCCAAAACAGCACGGGCTGTGTCTGCCTTGTTTCCACCTCATTGCCTGTGCCTGGCAGTGCTTAGCGTGTAGTAGTTCTCAGTAAGTGTCTGACTAATGAGACTGTTTTTTTGCCATGCCAGTTAAGTGTTCTAATTAAGGTTATTTTCTACACCATATTGCATCAACTTTAAGAATTAGATCATGACAAAATGCATTTATCACTGAAACTATACCAAATATTGATGCTTTTTAAAAATTACTATTCAGCCAGCATTTTGACAACTTTCGGTGTCTCTTAGTCATTAAAATTTCATGTTGTTAGGCCAGTGAACGCACCAAATGAACTGGTTAGTAAAAATTTCAGGTGAGAGAACAGAAATCTGGTTGAGAACTTTCTGCTTTCCTTTCTACAGCAAGTTTTGGGACATTCTTGGTGCTGTATGCTACCTACCTGGGAAGCAGTTACACAGGGGTGAATTTTCATAGAAGAGGAGGCGTTCCCAATACATAATTGTGTGAACTGAACCAACATTGAGTAGTACCACGTGTCCCATTCACTGCAAGGCATTCAGGTTCTTACCTTTGCAGAGCTTCAAGTTTAACAGAAGCATTAGTTGTTTTTTTAAACAGTCACACCAACAAATGTGTAGTAAATTGTGATTATTGTTACAAAGGAGACTTAAAGTGTCCAGTGGTAGATTCCTGACTGGAATGTAGCACTTGTCTCTGAAGAAATGTGGTTGACATTTAAGTTCAGCCTTCGAGGTGAGGTCATCCCAAGCCAAAAAGAACAGATGTGTCTAGGTCCTCAGGCAGGAAGGAACATGGCATTGGTGTGCCCGGAGTGCAGTGAGCCAGAGGTGAAACGGTGCTGAGATAAAGGATCTGATCTATTCCTTACAGCGCTTCAAGGAGCTGGAAGGTCCAGCCTGTTGAGACTTAAGAGCAGTCGCTTTGGGTGACCCCAGCAATGAAAGCAGAAAGATCAGGGAGGGGCGCTTTGCAGAAGTTCCGCCAAGAAAGAACGCCGCTTCGACTGGAGCCATGGGGAGGGGGGGTCGTAGATGGGCTCCAGACGTGCTTGGCGGTGAGGGAAGCAGGACCGAGGGATGGACTGGCTGCCAGAGGGACTGGGTGGGTGCCTGCGGCAACCAGCAGGTGTTGCGTTGCCATTACTTCAACTTGTGTGCGTCAGTGTAACAAGATTTTATTTTTTAATCTTTCTGAAGTAATTATTTTGGTTAAAAACCAAGGGCAGATTCTATTAATAACTGATTCTTTCCATAAATTCCTTCTGACAGAGAGCATTTGACTACTTCAATTTAGCAGCGAATGCTGGCAATTCCCATGCCATGGCCTTCTTGGGAAAGGTACTGTACATCCTGTGAACATTTTCTTTGATAGCAAGAGGTGTTCACCTAGTAAGCATGTATGGTATTCATCATCTACAATTTAACAAAAATAAGCTGGAAATAAAATTCCCAATACAAGCATATTACATCTTAAGTGCTACCCTGAGACATTTTCTTAGGTAACCTAGAGGGAACATGGCATTTGTGTATCAGTATGTTAATTCTCCACTGAAACTAACTGTCACTGTCTGCAGCCCTACTTTTGGTGTACGATATGCAGTAATAAGGGATTTATTCTTTATGTTGTGCTGTGTTTTGCTAAGTCTGTCATAATTGCCTGTTTACTTCCATGTTGAGACAGTTAGAGTGTGTTGAAATTTATCTGCAGACTTTATTTAATGTCTTAAATATGATAGCCATCACCCACTTCTCAGTGCAGTTCTTTTCTCAACCAAGGAAACATTTAGGTCTAGAGACTAATGAACAGATTCCATATGTCACGGCATGTTCTCACCACTTCCTTTTTCATTATTTTGAAAACTAACACAGTGTAAACCAATGGGTATTTTCACCTTTAGCCAAGTCCCAGGGTTAGGAGGCTCAGGTAGAATATATCTCAAAAGGTTTTACAAAGAGAAAAATCTCATCAGTATTTGCCACACGATCACAACTGGTCATTTGGGGCCTGAGAACTTTACATTTAGACGTTCTAACTATTGCAGTGTAGAAATTGGGATCACCCGTGTATTTTTGTTAGCATTTAAGAACTTTTCTTTTCAGCCCTCTCAGTTCTTGCTCTGAATTTCTGATTTCCTCTGTCTCAAAAAAAGATTTCCTTGTTCCCCCAACACACGCGGATAAAAACGGCGCTGCCGGCCGTCCCGCCATCCTTTCTCAGCTCCCATACCCGGTGCTCTGTAATCATTCAGTGCTGGAAACCTTTGGAAATGACTCTTGAGTTACCTCTTTTCCCGGACTTAAGACCATCCTTGCGTCTTATCATGGGGAAAGCAGTGGACGTTGCTCTCAGCTCTCCTTTTCCTCATGTAATCACTTATTCCAAGGAGCTGATTGACCATTCGACTGCCCTCAGTCAGCGTGAGAGAAAAGATTTATCTTGGGGTGTAAGATTACTTCTCCTGAGACTGATCAGTGAACTGATTTTATATAGTGTTTATCGATAAGTCATAAATTTGGCATGACCAAGAATATATTAAAAATATCTACCTTTAAGATTTTGCTTTTAATTCTAAAATATCCTGTGGGAAACTATAACACTTTGTTGAAAGATTTCGTGAAATCGTGAGATAGGGGAAAAATGTAATTGCTGACAAGGTTACAGCTCATATTGAAATTGGGGTCTGTCTGTTTTCCAGATGTATTCAGAGGGAAGCGATATCGTACCTCAGAGTAATGAGACGGCTCTTCACTACTTTAAAAAGGCTGCTGACATGGTAAGACTTCTTGACTCAGTGTATTGAAATGTGTGCCATATTCCTGTTACTTTAAGAGATAAGTTTTTAAAGGAATTAATCATAATCAACTTATTTCATAAATTATTGGAAGTGCTTATGTTAATATGATTCATAGGGATGAATGGATTAGGAAGAAACCTCAGTAAAAAGCTATATACGTATATGTGTGTGTGTGTGTATTAGGGACCAGATCATTGAACATTAAGTCTGTTTCAATTTTACTGAGAAGTTTCCTGGCCAGGGAAATAATGATTTTAGTAATAGAATTGGGAGTTATATAATTTACCCTGTTTGTATTGCAACTTGAGATTTAAAGCTTCACTGATTAGTTTTGATCATTATAACACACAAGTTAGACTTTGTTTGGCCCGGAGAAAGCTGCCTCTTGAGTATTTAAGACCCTTTGACAACAGTGTGCGCACTTAACCTCTCGGTCAACTAGTACATGTTACTGGTACTACTACTAGTTGTACTAGTACGACTAGTACATGTTGTCCCAAACGACAGTTAAGTTTTTCCAGAAGGTGCACTGTGACACTTTTTTTAAAGATGCTTCTGTCCTTCTGAGTTTTAGGTGGATACTAGATTTTTCTCTTTAAGGTCTCAAAGCAGTGATTGTCTTTGTTCAATACAACAATCCGACAACCTTAAGCATACCCAACCTTAAGCCACTGATCTCAATGTGTTGATTCTGCCCTGTGGCAGCATCTTCTTGTTGGGGTGGGAGGTTACCAGTGGAAAACCGCGCCCCCCCAAAAAAGTGACCTACTTTTAATTTTGGAAAGATTAAACATATCAGTCATGTTTCGTGTCACAGATGTTCGTAAGGAAAGTCAGCAAAATTTAATTCCAAGTGAACTTACTCTTTATTGTCTTTCAGCGAACACTGAATGTTAGGTCTCCAAACTCGGTATCCTGTGTAGTCCAATGGGAAGGAGGAAGTGCTAAGACATGTTTTGAATGTGCTTGTAAATTATTTCTCTTGCAGTCACTTTTTCCTGCCTTTTTTTTTAATGAATCCTTTCATTTTGGTCTGCTTGGCAGGGCAACCCAGTTGGACAGAGTGGGCTTGGAATGGCTTACCTCTACGGTAGAGGAGTTCAAGTTGTAAGTTTTCAGTCCTAACGTTCTGACTTCAACAATCAGTCAGCTGGTGACGTAGGGAAGTGTTCCTTAACTCGCTCCCAGTCAGCCCAGGTTAGGCCGTTCCGTTTGTAACCAGAGCTCAACCTGGGCCATTCTCTCTGAAGTTTGGTTCCCTGCCACCCCTCACCCCGCCCCACCACAGCAGCTGCCTTCTTGGCAGGGCTGTGTCTCTGGCGCCTTCTCAGGGTGTGAAGCTGTCTCTCACATTTCTATCTCTGCTCTTCGCCACACTGACTCTCCCGCCTCTCTCAGGCTTCAGTGTCTCCGGGCCACTTCTTCACTCAGGCCTAAGAAAATTCTCAAGTCCTGTC
Organism: Moschus berezovskii; assembly: GCF_049115385.1. Lineage (NCBI taxonomy): Eukaryota > Metazoa > Chordata > Mammalia > Artiodactyla > Moschidae > Moschus > Moschus berezovskii. The sequence continues at coordinate 10,542,345 of NC_142468.1, forward strand.
GTGTAGAGTGAGGAAAGCTCTCTGCTACCCCTTGCCCTTCTAGCTGCCACCTCTCTCCTTTCCAGCCCTTTCCTGCAGTCCAGGTTTCTCCAGAGAAGGAACTCCGTGAGCTGCTGCCGTTCACTCCTCCGCTCTCAGCAGTCGGGCTCCGCCTCCCGTCACTGCTCTGCAGAGCAGCTCAGCAGTGACCTCCTCCGTGTCGGCCCCCACGGCGCTGGTTCTGCCTCCCCGGACTCTCTCTTGCTCAGGGCCGTCCGGGTTTTCCGGGGCCTCTGCGCCTCGTTCCTCTGCGCTTCTTGCTCATACTGGAGGCCCCCCTGGATCCTCATCACCGTCCCCACCTCTGTCCAATCTCCCCAAGCCATGTATTCTTTTAATTTGGGCCCAAACTAAGAGCTCAGTAGAGAATTCTAGTCTGTAGATATTCCCTAGCATGAAAGACAGCGATGTGGTCTCGTTTTGATTTCCTTCTAGTCATTTTAGGATAGTAGAATCCAGGAGTGTCCTTTCTTTTCATTTTTCTCTGGGGATACTTATGATATTTGAAATCTGATAGTGATGTTTGATAAGCTGTTCGGGGAAGGAACTAATAAGGAGAGAATAATTTTTCTCATTTAATGTTTAAAAATTGAGGTTTAAAAGGGTTAGTTGATGAATGGGAAAGCTGTGACTGTTTCTTAATTTTTGGTCTGCTGTTCTAGTAGTGTTGTTTATGCTTTCTGAGAGCAGACTTGCAAGTTGTTTCACAAGATAATCTATTTGTTTCTCTTCGTGGTCTTAAATGTTAATCCACCATGACTTAAAAAATATTACCATCTGTGTATTATTAAAAAGAAGGTCTTTTAATGACTTCAGGAGTATTGTGTGCTTTGTAAATTCTTTTTATGAATGACTTTCCTGACTTCAGAGTATGTCAGCCTCTCGAGCCTTCTCATCATGTGATCATGTGACCTCTTTTTCTCCAGAATTATGATTTGGCACTGAAGTATTTCCAGAAAGCTGCTGAACAAGGCTGGGTGGACGGGCAGCTGCAGCTTGGCTCCATGTACTATAGTAAGTAATGATGGATACTCCAAATCTAAATTGCCTATTTTCCTCTAGATGTCACTGTGATATGGAAGTGAGAGCTATTGGGTTTCTGTCTAATTAATGTCCTCCCAAGTCCATAATTTGTGCACATCTTGTATTACTCTGTAGAATATATCAATCTGGGTTAATGTGAAAATCTGTATTAATAAGATTCACATCATTCTGGAGTAAGAATTCTGAGTTTCATTTAGTTTTATTCCTAGGTAAGGCTTCTCTGATGCTTCAGCTAAATCACACTTAACATTCATTGTTCCTGACCTCTCACGTGATTCTCCTTACAGATGGCATTGGCGTCAAGAGGGATTACAAACAAGCCTTGAAGTATTTTAACTTAGCTTCCCAGGGAGGCCATATCTTGGCTTTCTACAACCTGGCTCAGATGCATGCCAGCGGCACCGGTGTGATGCGATCATGTCACACTGCAGTGGAGGTAAGGGCTCTTCTGCGCTTGCCCTGGAGGAGAGCCTGCTGTTCTGATGCCGGTTCTCTTTGTATGGCTTCTTCTAGAGCAGAGACAGACTCAACCGACTAGCACTGAGACACTGAGGGAAGGCCCTGACTGTCACACTTACTGATTCAGTTTGTCTGTCCCCCTGGAATCAGCCTTTATAAGCGCAGATGTTGTTGTCTGCAGTCTCTCTGGCACCTAAGACAGTATCTGAGACATAGCATCAAAAAGTGTGTGTTACATGAATGTTGCAAGGGGAATGCTAGTATCTCCTAGCTGGAGCCTTTCCTCTTTAGCTTTCTCATGATTGGCACTTCAGAGGGACATTGTTTAATGCTTAGCACAGTTTCTAAGGGCTTCCCAGGTGGCACAGTGGTAAAGAATCCACCTGCCAATGCAAGAGACGTGAGTCCGATCCCTGGGTTGGGAAGATGCCCCTGGAGAAGGAAATGGCAACCCACTCCAGTATTCTTGCCTGGAGAATCCCATGGACAGAGGAGCCTAGTGGGCTACAGTCCCCAGGGTCGCAAAGAGGTGGACAGGACTGAGTGTGTACACACAAAGTTTCTAAACCTCTCTTATGCTTCAGTTTCCTTCCTTGTGAAGTGGAGCTGTTACTGGGACTTACCGTGTAAGAGAGTGGCCCCTCACAGGAGGAGTGAGTGAGTTACTATTTTAAAGACTTAAGTGAAAGCTTCAAATTAGTATCCCAGATTTATATATGGGTATATATATATTTTTTAATAAAACTGCTAGAGATTCAGAGAGCAAGCTTAACAATTGCTTGTAGCCAACATGCAAAAAGTGATTTCTAACACACCTCTCTTTTCCTGTTCTCACAGTTGTTTAAGAATGTGTGTGAACGGGGCCGGTGGTCTGAGCGGCTCATGACTGCTTACAACAGCTACAAAGATGGGGACTACAACGCCGCCGTGATCCAGTACCTTCTGCTGGCCGAACAGGGCTACGAGGTGGCACAGAGCAACGCAGCCTTCATCCTCGACCAGAGTAAGGCCCACTCCCATCCTGCCTGGGGGTTGGAACACAGGGTGCATGTCAGGTTCAGTTCAGTTCAGTCGCTCAGTTGTGTCTGATTCTTTGCGACCCCTTGGACTACAGCACACCAGGCTTCCCTGTCCATCGCCAACTCCTGGAGTTTACTCAAACTCATGCCCATTGAGTCGGTGATGCCATCCAACCATCTCATCCTCCGTCATCCCCTTCTCTTCCCGCCTTCAATCTTTCCCAGCATCAGGGTCTTTTCCAATGAGTCAACTCTTCGCATCAGGTGGCCAAAGTATTGGAGTTTCAGCTTCAACATTAGTCCTTCCAATGAACACCCAGGACTGATCTCCTTTGGGATGGACTGGTTGGATCTCCTTGCAGTCTAAGGGACTCTCAAGAATCTTCTCCCACATCATAGCTCAAAAGCATCAATTTAAGACATCAGATTAACTTGTTTAAACAGAAAAGCAACAAAGATATTTCTTTATTGAACTGAACAGCCCACATGCTCAAGTTATTTTACCTCAGATCTCTAAGCCATCAAAGTGAGTTTTACGGAGTTGACACTAGAAATAGATCTGATATTGATCATAACATTAACTGCTTTCAGTTAAATACATTTTTCAGACTACATCAGATACAAAAATATTGTTTTTCCAGTGGCATATAGATTCCTAGTGGTTCAGAGCGTGTGAAATCTCAGACTGGATGAAGCACAGACTGGAATCAAGATTGCAAGGAGAAATATCAGTAACCTCAGATATGCAGAAGACACTACCCTTATGGCAGAAAGTGAAAAAGAACTAAAGAGCCTCTTGATGAAAGTGAAAGAGGAGAGTGAAAAAACTGGCTCAACATTCAGAAAACTAAGATCATGGCATCTGGTCCCATCACTTCATGGCAAATAGATGGGGAAACAGTGGAAACCACGATAGACTTTATTTTTGGGGGCTCTAAAATCACTACAGGTGATGACTGCAGCTATGAAATTAAAAGAGGCTTGTTGTTTGAAAGAAAAGCTATGACCAACCTAGACAGTATATTAAAAAGCAGAGACATTACTTTGCCGACCAAGGTCCATCTAGTCAAAGCTATGGTTTTTCCAGTAGTCATGTATGGATGTGAGAGTTGGTGTTAGAGGAGACTCTTGAGAGTCCCTTGGACTACATGGAGATCGAACCAGTCAGTCCTAAAGGAAATCAGTCCTGAATGTTCATTGGAAGGACTGATGTTGAAGCTGAAACTCCAATCCTTTGGCCACCTGATGCAAAGAACTGACTCATTTGAAAACACCCTGATGCTAGGAAAGATTGAAGGCAGGAGGAGAAGGGGACGACGGAGGATGAGATGGTTGGATCGTATCACCGACTCGATGGACATGGGTTTGGGTGAACTCCGGGAGTTGGTGATGGACAGGGAGGCCTGGCATGTTGCAGTCCATCGCGTCACAAAGAGTCACACACGACTGAGAGACTGAACTGAGTGGTTCAGTAATTAGTCTCATTATTAGTTCTATGGTTAAAACATGCCTCGGGAAGCAGTGTTGTCCTGAATGCAATGATTCCTTTGACCTCAGTATTTTATTCCAATACTTGTTTAGTTTCAATAGTTTTTTCATTTAATATTTCATGTCCCATTTCTCATTTAAATTATGCTACATGTATCCACCCTGGTTTGCAGATGAAGCCTAAAACTCTAGTGCCTTTCCTTAAACGCCTGGTTGGTGTTTCCTTTTCCTTGCAGGAGAAGCGACCATTGTAGGTGAGAATGAAACTTATCCCAGAGCTTTGCTTCACTGGAACCGGGCCGCCTCACAAGGTGAGTGGTTGGTTAGTTCTAAGATGAGAGTTTAACCTGGGGGCCTTTCTTTATTGTCTCTTTGTTTTTATCTTCCATAAGGATGAGATCATATCATTCATGACTTGAAACAGATCGCTTAACTTGTTTGCCTGATTGGTATTCGTTCTTAGAATGAGTTCTAATCCCAGGGTTTTTAAATTGAACTGCAGGGTCCTTGTACTGGACATGTATATCATTCAATGCTTTACTCTGAGTTTTGGTTTGAGGCTAGTGTCTTGTGTAAAATGACAGTTGAATAAACTGTAGTAGAATACAGGTATAAAACCTAAGATTGCACCTTTCCCCACTCTTCTGTTTGACCATCTCTTTCTCACACAGACTACTCCCAGCGACACCTGCCCATCTCTTCTTAACAGCGCTCCAGCTGAACTATTTAAAATGTTAAATGACACAATGGAGTACAAGGACCATTTGAAGAGTAGTGTTAGTGAAATAGAGATTACTCCTGCTGTGTTTTGCCTCTCCCTGACTGTTCCAGAGGCCTTCTTCAGAAGTGCCACTCTTCTGATTTAAATTTTTCACTGAATTTGTAGCTTGGCTGAAGAATTTGCTATAAAGTTTGTGTGTTATAAGATGGATTTCCCAGGTGGCGCTAGTGATAAAGAACCCATCTGCCAATGCAGGAGACTCTGATTCTATCCTTGGGTCGGGAAGATCCCCTGGAGCAGGAAATGGCAGCCCACTCCAGTATGCTTGTCTGGAAAACCCCATGGACCGAGGAGCCTGGCAGGTTACAGTCCATGGGGCCGCAGAGAGTCAGACATGACTGAGCATGCACATGTGCACTGTGTGTTACAGATTAACATTCTATTTTACGGAAGCATGTTAGCAGGAGGGGAGATGAGAGCTTCATCTGCTTCACACACAGTTTCTCATTGGCAGTTTTACATTTAATTGCTGTTTCAGGCTACACTGTGGCTAGAATCAAGCTTGGAGACTACCACTTCTATGGCTTCGGCACGGATGTGGATTACGAGACGGCGTTTATTCACTATCGTCTGGCGTCTGAGCAGCAGCACAGCGCACAGGCCATGTTTAACCTGGGCTACATGCATGAGAAAGGACTGGGCATTAAACAGGTGGGCGTGACTTCAGATGTGTGCGTGCTGTCCTTTTGGTTTGGGGGAAAGCATCTTCATTTTTATAGGAAATAGGCTTAGTTTGGAGTGCGCTCACATTTTAGGTGCTAAGTTAGAAGCCAGTCTTGTAGTATTTCGAAAGACTGCCCTGCACCTCTCTCATCTCAAGCATACATACGTAGTGATAGCTACACTGTTGTATTTAGGATATTAAGCCAGATTCATTAAAGTGGAAAACCATTGCTGCCTCTGTTGTTAACTCCTGTTTGAGAAACTGTCCATCAACAGCCAAATTCTGTCATTTCTAAATTATTTTGAAATAAATTAAAGTGTTTGCTACTGATGAACTTATTCTCACTCTTACACCTTCCCACTGAAGTCTAACGTTCTTTAGACCTGTGGTCATGCAAGTTTCTACCTGTGTTAAAATAACTTTGAAAAACATATCCTCTTAAACATTTTTAATTTGACATTTAAAATTTCTCCTAAGTTTCAAAGAGTCTAAGTTCTAGCTATTTTAAAAACTAAACTTTTTATAAATGGAATGACTAAATTACCTTAAATCCCAAAATAATTTGATATCCTCATTATTAACTTTTTTTTAAAAGCATGGCAAGTTTAATAAAAATTGTATCTTTTACTTTTCTCCCTGAATTTATATTTTAGTCCATTATTCCTAAAAATTATATACCAGTATAATACACTGAACACTATCATGCTTATCTGAAACAAAAAGTATGTAAATTCGAATTTGAATTTTATTTCCTGTGATTGTCGGCTGTGTTAAGAAAGATTATTGGGATATTATTATCATAGTCAATTATGAATATACTGTTGATCTCATCAAACTCATGATTTTGTAAAATTTTACTGTCTCTAATATTTAGAATGCATCTTTGAGATGAATAAAGTGAAGTCGCTCAGTCATGTCCGACTCTTTGCAACCCCATGGACTGTAGCCTACCAGGCTTCTCTGTCCATGGGATTTTCCAGGCAATAGTACTGAAGTGGATTGCCATTTCCTTTTCCAGGGGATCTCCCTGACCCAGGGATCGAACCCGGGTCTCCAGCGTTGTAGACAGACACTTTGAGATGAATAGAGTGTTTTAAAAAATTATTCTAAGTATTGTGGAATAGATGTAGCATTCTGCTTCCCATTTTATAAATATATGAGTGGAACCTCGTTCACATGAGTAAGTATATGGGAATGGGAAGAATTCTACAGCAAGGTTATTAGTTCTGTAAATGGCTTTAGAGTGCTGTGCTGTCGTGGTCCTTGTGGGCTCTGTAACAGTACCACAGAGCAGTGGCTTACGCAGCAGATGTTTATTTCTCCCATTTCTGGAGGCTGGGAAGTTGAAGGCCAGGGTGCCTGCAGGTTTGGTGTCTGGTGAAGGCCCTCTTCTTTCTGAGGCCTCTCATGAGGAAAGAGGGAGAAAGAAGCAGCAAGCTTTTTGAGGATTCTGATGAGGACGTTAATTCCGTTCATGAGTGTTCTCCCCTTAGGACCTCACCCAACCCCGATAACCTCTCAGAGCCCTCACTTCTTCATACCTTAGGGCATAGGGTTTCACATACAAATTTTGGGATAATACAAACATTTAGTCTGTAACATATGCCAAAAATCAGATTAATCTACCATTGAAGTTATTTCTAATGATCCATCACTGTGTAACTTGGGTAGGTCCCCCCTTCAGTTCTGTTGAAAACAACCAATGAGAAACTAGAGACTTGCAGAAAGAGGTGCTCGCTGGTCGCTGGATCCCCTCAGCCTCTGGGGTCGCATCTAAAAGGCTCCGCAGGGCCGATCAAGGGTCCAGGGACACTCCGTGCTCATTCAGTCTCCTGGGGACCTGTTGTGCTTAAAAGAAGGTGCTTCTCGTCACCTTGTTAACACACTGCTTGTTTGTCAAAGTGCTTATTTTATTGAATTTGAGTATTTTATTTCCAGTATGTAAGTTTTGATACATTTATATGAACGTTAGATGTTGAATATAGTTTTATCAAGAATCCGGAGCTGCAGGCTGTGTGTTCACTTTGTGGACAGTCTGCCAAGTAGCACAGCTGTTGAAGCCTCCTTGCCTTGTCAAACCAGTCGGCCAAATCCGACTCGGTTTCTATCAGAAGCCCTGACTTTGTTAATTCAAATAAAATTAATGGGCTTGATGCCTAAAAAGATCACTGGTAAATTATGGTTATTGCACATTTAGTAATAAATTGCAAAGACAGTCAGAATTAAAGTGATAAAACTCTTAAAAAAAAATCTGTATAATAGGCTGTACAACAAGGAAATTAATCAGTGCTTTTCACATCATAATTTAATTTGTAATGTTATACAAAGCTGATGCAAATTCTTACGAATAAAGACTGATGAAATGCATAGTATTCCTTTGATTAGAGTTAGGGGAGAGACTGCTGGGATCCATAATTTTTTTTAATTTATTTATTTTTAATTGAAGGATAATTGCTTTACAAGAATTCTGTTGTTTTCTGTTAAACCTCAACATGATTCAGCCACAGGTACACATATATCCCCTCCCTCCTGAACCTCCCTCCCGTCCCACCCCCTCGGTTGGTACAGAGCCCCTGTTTGAGCTTCCTGAGACATACAGCAAATTCCCGTTGGCTATCTATTTTGCATGTGGTGATGTAAGTGTCCATGTGACTCTCTCTGTACATCTCACCCTCTCCTACCCTCTCCCCATGTCCACAAGTCTGTTCTCTATGTTTGTTTCTCCATTGCTGCCCTGCAAATACATTCTTAGGTACCATTTTTCTAGATCCTGTATTTCTGCGTTAGTATATACGATATTTATCTTTCTCTTTCTGACTTACTTCACGCTGTATAATAGGCTCTAGGCTCATCCACCCCATTAGAACTGACTCAAATGTGTTCCTTTTTAAGGCTGAGTAATATTCCATCGTGTATCTGTACCACAGCTTCTTATTCATTCATCTGTCAATGGGCATCTAGGTTGCTTCCGTGTTCTAGCTATTGTAAATAGTGCTGCAGTGAACATTGGAGTACATGTGTCTTTTTCAGTTTTGGTTTCCTCAGGGTATACACATAAGAATGGGATTGCTGGGTCATGTGGTGGTTTTATTCCTAAATTTTTAAGGAGTTCCATTAGTTTTAATAAGGCATTATGATCATCTTTTCCTATTTGTTTCCTATTTTTTAAATCAACGACATATTCATACTCTAAAAATTAACCAATCTAGCATCCAATATAGATAGAAAATTTTAAGTATTAAACAAGATGAGGATTAGTGATAATTGGAATAAATAATTCAGGATTTGATTGATAGATAAGATTTAATTTCTCTTATCGAATCATCCACACAGAGTCCATGGATCACATAAAGTTTGATGCGTGATCTTGAAAAATATGACAGTGCAAGTAAAATGTGTTACTTTTTTTAAAAAATCAAAGATACTCACCATCCTGTCACTTTTGTTTGAAGGTGCTCTTTTTAACTAGTGACTCGCCTAGGGACAAGTAGAGAGAAGAGCTGGAAGTAACTGCCTCTATGTAAATGTGCAGAAAAAAGTCAGTCTTAGTGTTTAGTCTTTCTTTTTCATGGAATTCTTACCTACGAATTTAGTATTCTTTGACAATACTCAGGGCATGAGAGAAGTGAGGTTGTTAAATGAGATTTTTGCAACTCACACCATCCCATTCTATCATTTATCTGAAGGCAGAGCACCCTCATCTGAGCCAAAGTTAGTAACGATTTGTTTCCCCCTTTACAGAAATACATCTAAGATAGGGAAAGAGAGGATTGAGAAACCCCTAACACTGCTTAGAAGACTTCTGAGTATGTCCACCCCAGTATAAAGATCTCTGCTCCAACAGAAACCAGAAATTCCTTATGCTGACTGGTTTATAAGTAGGAAAAAATTAACTTGAGACCTACAGGTCACCCCCGAAGTCTCCGAGTTAACAGTGTTATGCACAGACGTTATATATAACTGTCCAGCAAGGGGGATGTCAGGTCAGGGACACACAGGTCACCTTTTCAATTTTTTCCAATAAATTCTTCAAAAGTTAGATAATTAAAAGAAATTTTACCTAATTAAAGCTTGAGTTCTTTGTTTCGGTAAGGGAAATTTTAAAATGAAACTTGAAAGGTAAGATAAACTTTCCGAACATGTGAATAGTAATTATTTTTGCTTTAGCAAGAACTGAAGCTTGGCTTTTTACCTCTGTTACAGGATATTCACCTTGCAAAGCGTTTTTATGACATGGCAGCTGAAGCCAGCCCAGATGCGCAAGTACCAGTCTTCCTAGCGCTCTGCAAGTTGGGCGTTGTCTATTTCTTGCAGTACATTCGGGAAACAAATGTAAGTGGTCCACGACTCTTCTAATTAAAATACAGATGCTGTAACCTCAACCCACAGGTTTGGTTTTGCTCAGATGGGGGAGAGGAGAAAGGACGTGTAAGTGACTGGTCTTTTCTCTTCTTCCTGGGTAAAGGGACCTCGTCAGGTGAGGGATGGGGTGCTGCAGAGCCTTTACAGTTCCCAGTGCTAAAGGGTGTCCCAGGTGGTACAGCGGTGAAGAACCCGCCTGCCGATGCAGGAGACACAAGAGACGCGGGTTCGAACCCTGGGTCAGGAAGATCCCTTGCAATAGGAAGTGGCAACCCGCACCAGTATTCTTGCCTGGGACATCCCTTGGACAGAGGAGCCTGGCGGGCTACAGTCCATGGGGTCACAAAGTCGGATATGACTGAGCAACTGTGCGTGCTTGTGTGCCCATTGCCCGTGCGTTTGTCGCTGGTGCAGATGTTTTCTGGTTAGGGAAATCTGAGACTAACCCATGACAACTTGAAATAGTAATTAACTAAATTCAGTAAACATTTAATCATGAGACTGCCTAGCAGTGACTCCGACCAAGCACTTAAAAAGAGAATTTAAGACATGGGAAGAAGCAGAACCCGAGAGCCTGCCCAGGCTCTTGTACTTCAGGTTCTTCTGCTAGTGAAACGTGTTAAAAACACGACCGGAAGTGTTTCCTAAAAATACGTAGAGTCATTTAATGTGCTCAGCGGTGGAACCTGGCTAGGAGTGGTGAGTTGCCCATTCTCTGCACAACTACCAGCTTAGTTCCCAACACAGGGCTCTTGGGCTCTCCAGTTGTCTGTTTGCAGTACCTGTCACTCCTCATCACGGATTCACTGCTGCAGCATTTCACTCTGAAGGTCTTAAAAGGTGTGCAGACAGCGGGGCTATTTAACTTTAATTCACTCCAGGCCGGAAAGGGATGATCTCAGCCTTTTGTTGGCATCTTTCAGGACGAGTTGACGCACCCTTTCACCGATAGATTCCAGAAGGGGCGTCACTCGGTGGTAACGTAGATTGAGTCCTTGCTGCTTCAGCATCCAGAAGACAGAATTGGGCAACTTCTCCATTTTGCAACCCTAACCAACGCATAGGGCTAGGGCTCCTGAGGGCTGAAGGTGCCGGCGTCTGTCCTGTCCACTGCTTATACACTCGTAATGTCGATTTATGATTGTTTGGTAGCATGAGCCAGGGTATGCTGGACGATCTGCTATCAGTAACTCAAAGGATCTTTGTTCCTTTCACTGAAAAGCTAACAGTGTGGCCACTGGCTTTTACTCTGTCAGGACTATTTCAACTAAACTATTGATAATTGTATTACATTATTATCCATATTTACCTAATTATCAGTATTGAGCATAGACTAGGATTTGGTCATGTAATACGCCGTAATAAGTTAGTGTTTTACCCCGAGGTAAAGGAGAACAATAAGATGCCCCATAATCTTACCACCTTGATATTCTCCCACCTCCCCTGCGAAAGGAGTAAAAAGTACTGATGGTAAGAACGTCAGAAGTAGAGAAAACCAAAGTCTCCTGTTGTAGGTCCTACCCCAGGAAACTATTAGTTTCCTACAATTGTTTTCCAGAAAAAATTAGATTCTGTACCTACAAATGTATATATTATTGGGACCTTTTAAATGTGGTTTTATTTAAACATAAAGGATTATGCCCCATATTTCCTTTCTTGTTGGTCCAGGGTAAGTAGCACTCAGAAAATACCAGGAATAACTTAAGCAACATTAAAATATGATAGAGAACATAATTTTAAAGTTCAGTTTTAACAGTCAATTATAGTTAAATCCTGACTAAAAAGCATTAATTGTGCAGCTATTAAACATACGAATCCCTGACACCTCCAGTTACAACACATGAGAGACCGTAGTAAAATGGCCCTGTTGTCATTAGAAGAAAGCGTTTTACTAGCGAGTGAGTCACCCTGGAGACAGGTTATAGTTGTGTCCAGACGCTGCTTCCCCGGCGCCCGTCCCCCGTTGTCCCCAGTGTTTGTTTCAGACATTTCCTGTGAAAAGTGGTTGGCAGTTAGCGCATTAAGTTACTGATGGGATGGCGTCCTGTAAGATACTCTGTTGTTGTTTAGTCGCCCAGTTCTGTCTGACTCCTTGCGATCCCATGGACTGTAGCCACCAGGCTCCTCTGTCCATGGAATTCTCCAGGCAAGAATACTGGAGTGAGTTGCCATTCCCTTCTCCAGGGGATCTTTCTGCCTCAGAGATCAAACCCGAGGACTTTTCATTTTTTCAGTTGAACTGATTGTTTTGTCTAGTCCTTAATTTGATTAGATTGGCTACTTTGGTAAAGTCTGGCGGGCTTTAACTTTTAGTTTTTTTCTTCCTGAAGTACAGTTGATGTATGACACTGTGGAGTTCCGGGTCTGCAATATAGTGATTGATGATTTGTGTAGATCGCACTGCATGTATGGCTGTTGTGAGTCAGTGGCTGTGCTCTCCAGGTTGTCGCTTACGCTACGCATGACGGTCTGTGTCTGTTAATCCCGTGCCTTTATGTTGCCCTCCCCTCCCCCACTGCAGCCACGAGTTTATTCTCTGTGTCTGTGAGTCTGCTTCTCTTTTGTTGTATTCACTTGTTTGTAAATTTTTTAGATACCACATATCAGTGATATCAGACCGTATTTGTCTTTCTGTCTGACTTATTTCACTTAGCCTAATGCCCTCCAAGTCCATCCAGTTGCTACAGATGGCAAAATTTCATTCTTTTTATGGCTAAGTAGTAATATTCCATTGTGTGTATGCACCACATCTTCATTCACCAACTGATGGACACTTAGGTTACTTCCATATCTTGGCAAGTACGAATTATGCTCCTGTGAACATTGGAGTGCATGTATCTTTCAGAATTAAGTGTTTTCGTTTTTTTCAGATAAATAGCCAAGAGTGGAACTGCTGGGTCATTTGGTAGTTTTTATAGTAAAACCTTTTTTCTAAAAAAGACATTGCAAAGTATTACTAAAACCAGTTGTTTCAATAAATTCTGTATTTATCTCTTAATCTGTGAGGTAACTTTCCTAGCTTTACGTTTAAATGACCATAATGATTTTTATATTATTCTCACTAAGATTCGAGACATATTCACCCAACTTGACATGGACCAGCTCTTGGGACCTGAGTGGGACCTTTACCTCATGACCATCATCGCGTTGCTGTTGGGAACAGTAATCGCCTACAGGCAGCGGCAGCACCAGGACATGCCTGTCCCCAGGCCCCCGGGGCCACGACCGGCCCCGCCACAGCAGGAGGGGCCCCCAGAGCAGCCGCCTCCGCAGTAACCCGCTGCGTCCCCCTGACGGGTGACCGACAAGGAAAGGGTTTGCTGAGAACGCTTGCATTCGATGTAGGACTTTGGATCAGTGGTCGCCACCTCCTGGAAGAGGCACAAGGAAGCGTTGAATTCCTGAAGCTGCTTGGAATCCGATGCCTTTATTTTCAGGGATAAGTAACTCCTACCTAAACTGAGTTGAATGTCCGTCTCAGTGCCGTGCGGAATCACAGCTCTCAGTGGCTCCCCCGCCCCCCGTTTTTACCCCGGAAACATTTGCGAGACGCTCACAGTGCTCAGTCCGCTGTGTCCAGCTCTTCCCTGGGTCCCTTCGGTCACTCCTTCACTGTGCATAAGTCCTGTCAGCCGTCTTGACGGTCTTCTGCATTGACACTAGAACTGATCAATGAAAAAAGGAAAACCCAGTTAGTTGCAAATTTAACCTTAACACGTTTGAAAGTCTGAAAATAGAACTTGCCTTTTAAGTTAAAAAAAAAAAAGTCCTCAAAGTGTTTCAGAACTGTGACAACCAAGGAACTTTTATCAGTCCATATGCAAGTATACATATTCAGCATATTCCTTTAAAAGGGAAGGTTGGGCAGTTTCTTATTTTCAGTGATTGATTGTCATACTTTATACCATACTTCTCTCCTTCAAAGACTGAAAGGTCTTGTTAAAGAGTTTTATGTGAACTTCATTTTCTTGGAGTGGAGTATATAGAAAACTTTGTGAACCGACTCCTTGAGCTAACACCTGAACTTGCCTCACCTACTCAGTATAACTTACTCGTTTGTTACAAGTATGCAGAGCCTTTATCTGGAAGCCAGAGGCTGGACTGAATGGGAGAATTAGAAAGCAATATTGAAGGACTCTGGGTAGGGTGGTACCAGGATCACAGACACACTTTCCCAAAAGTTAAAGCATTTGTTCCCAGGATTCATTTTATTAATACTTTGCATTTCTTACTGCAAAAGAACAGACTACCCTCCTGGATTCTTTAAATGTGAAATATCCTTGCCAGGCTATGGCAGACAGAAACTGCCATTACAATACTGAAACTTTAGAGAGTCGGAGATGCATTAAAATCGGTGGTTGAAGAAAGCTAGTAAAGCCTCTTTGTTCAGATAGATTTTTATTTCTGCAGCTTGACGTAACAGGAGAAAATCAACCACTTGAGTCGCTACCGTATTCACCACCCTCCCGCGGTTAACAGTAGGAAAAGGAAGGCTGTTACACTTCAGAGCTGTCTACTTAAGCAGTGTGGAGAACAGCCGTCACATACGCTAGTGAAAAACTTCAGCGAAACTCATACTCCTTTCTATGGTTGGATGGCAGCGTTCGCCAACCTGTATCCAGGCTGAGACCTGCTTAGCGTCTGAGCAGGCTTTCTGCGCTTGCTGACCTCCGCCTGTTTCTGTTCATCTTTACACTGTTTTTCCATAACCCCTCATCTGCCAGAAAACTTGAAGAGTTCCTTACCTGTAGAGTTGTAAAACTTTGGTTTTTGAAGTGGGGATTGTATTTAGAACTAGGTCTGATCAGTCCCTAATGAAGCTGAGGGCTCTAAATGTGAAGTTGTGTGCTTGTGTGTGTGTGTGTGTGTGTGTGGAGAGTATTACGAGAAACTGGTGAGCAAACTTTCCTCCTGGATAGTTGCTTCTAAACCTGAGGAGGTGGTCACAGCAAGAACCACTTGTGTAGATGTAGATCTGAAAGGTAGGACATGTTACCCTCAGAAGTGTAGTGTCGCTTTGGGCAGCTCGTGTAAATACTAAGACTTCTGTTTGCTCTCTTACATGAGAGATTTGCGTGCATTTGGTACAGGATGTTCGTGTCTTCACCCCTGCCTCTTCTCCCCAGCCTTCAAAATAAGTATGATCCACGGTCACAGCCACTCTTCGTTTCAAAGAAATTGTTTCAGTTTATTTAAACACTTAACAACTAAACTTCCATGTTTTCCTGTCATCCACCTAATTTCTCCTTCATCTTTCCTTCCCTCTTAGTACTTCGGACCGCAGTGGTCTCTCCCCCGAGGCAGACAGGAAAGGACAGCCTTGTTCTCCAGGCGGTACCGGACTTCCTGTCGGCATCCCTCTTGCCTGTGTCCTTTTCTTCATCCTCCACATCCATCTTTTTCTGTTGGCCTTTGTCCGCCTCCTATTTCACCCTGGCTCATTTGCTGCCGGCAGTCTGAATGGTGACCCTAAAATGGCTTAGTTCCTGTGACTTCATTCAAAGACTTGTCTCGACATCCTTGGCTCCCTCCCTCGGTCTGTACAAGGGACCTGATACCTGAACAAATAGGAACTGGGTTTCTCCTAATATAACGCTCAATACTTAACCTAATCAAATGGCATCCATTTGACTACAATGACAGTAACTCAAGCTAGTTAATGTCAGTGACATTAAACTAACTCCAGGATTCAGGAGTTTTACTGTTAGAATTTAGAGTTAGCAGGTAGAGTGTGGCCCAGCCCTCCACGGTAGCCCAGCTCTCCCCGCCCCTGTGAGAGGCTGTCTTCCTGCCTAACGAGGCAGTGGCAGCGGGACGTTTACTCAGCTTCCGTTCTCTTGTGCATTTGGTCTGTTGGTTGGTCAACCGTTCCAGAGTCTGGACTCTAGCTTTTTGTTTTCTGCTACAAAGGTAGCATTGGTGTTTGGGGTTTGCTATTGTTTTTTGTTTTTTCCTTTTAGTTCTTGGAGATTTTGTTTCTGTTTTCTGGGTAAGGCTTACCTTGTTTTTAGTTCCTATTCAGTGGCACAGAAAAATAAATCAGAAGGTTTCTCTTTTTTTCAAAATGATTTAGCACTTAAAGGAGATTAACTTGCGGATCATTAATCCTAATACTCTTGAGGATGTGTTCCCTTCTGCATATGCGGTTAATTTGTGAGAGTTTTACTGCTAAGGCATTGTATCTCTGTATCACCGGGAAGTTGTGGAAACTTCGGCCCATGACCTGCCCATGATCTGTTGCTTTATTTAAGGAGCTGCTGTTGCCTCCAGGAAACTCAAGAATTTTGTATGAGCTTTTTTCTTTTCTTTCCGCTCCTGTCTCTGCTCCTCGTGTTCTTCACACCAGTGTTTTGAGAGTATGCATGCAAGCCTATGAATGAAGACCACAGGCCTTCATGTATGTAGCATGTGTGTCTAGCTGCATCTGCAAACACCATATTCAGAGGTTTGGATTCACATTTCACATGCACATTTCAAAACAAAAGCGCTTCAACTGTTAAACAGCCCCCTCACTTACCAAGAAGAGCAGCATGGGCTACATTTACCCCGATAACAGCAACTGTTTGTTTTAAAACTGAATTTAATTATATGTTATACAATATTATGACTACCACTGTGTAAGAAATAAAGCAAAAAGAACTTCTATTTTCATGAAAGTTTTTCTTCAGTCACTGGTCTCAGATATAAGTGAAAATACAAACTTTCTGAATACTGTACTGTCTGAGGCACCACCTGACTTTTAAATGTGTAGTGAAAAGAAGCTAAATTTCTCCTTCCACTTGGTATTTCAAGAAGATTGAAAATATTCCACATAAAAACGATTTGCACAAGTAAAAATCGGATGTGTGCATGAGAAGGATGTCTTGGTTATGTGTAGAGTCATCTCACAGCACCAGTTTTCCTGTTTGGAATGATAAGATGACACTGTTCTCTTTGATTTAAAAAAAAAATCATAACATTTGATACGATCAGGTGTAACCACTATTGATATTTAGGAGACATTTTAAAAGACCGTAAACTGACATTGGAAAGAACACCATGGTAGACTTTTTGTAAATTTATTTTGTATTTAATTAAATTCAGTATAAAGGCTGGTGAAGTGTAATATAATTGTGTAAACAAATCCTGTTAATAGAGAGATGTACAGATTCGTTTTGTACTGTATCTTGAAACTTGTGAAATAAAGATTCCACCTCTGGTTATCCTGTATGCTAATCATGTACCATGGCCAGGCACCACTCCACATAGACTTTTTTAAAAACCTGAATGATTCAATTTTTTAATGAACCTTTTGGATTTTCAGAAGCTTCTGGAAAAGCATTCATTAGGGGCACTTTGAATCCATCTTAAATTTAAGTATTGAAATTCAGATTTCTGTAAGTTGAGTATTATCCTCCAGAATACAGAGAACATGAACTTGCTAAGAAGCATTTCCATGTTTAAATCTCTGAGATCTTGGACCTGAGTTGGCCTGTGATGTATAGTATGCATGATTCATTTTAATCCTGATTTTAGTAAAACTTAGCTAAAGTGTGTTTAGCCGTTGCCTTTTCCCAGAAGGTTTTTACAGAGCTGCATACCGTACAACATAATGAAATGTACATGGGATAAGTAAGATCTTGGTAAAGGGGAAACAAAGGAGAAAACTATATTAAATCAGGAGTGAACATTGTACAGAGATGCTCATTAGAGCTGGGCTACAGAGATGGCCCTAGCATCCTAGCAGCCAACTCAAAAGAAACTGAGCCAAATTGTTCAGCTTAGAAGCAGCAGATCCTTTTTAAAAAGTCCGGATGATGCAGATTGTGGCAGGTGAGAAGTTGCACCTCAGATTTTACTTCTGGGAAGACAGTCAGCCAACCAAGATGACCTTGACTAACTTTGACTGAAATCAAAGTCGTGAGGAAGTTGTACATCAACTGTAACATCAGGAGTGTGTTCATTCAGCCTGGCATTGGGTGTGATGCCTGTTTACCAGTTAACCCCTTTCTGACAAGTCATTAAAATGAGTCCTGGGGCTTCACTGGATGCAGCTTGGTGAGAAACAGCCTCTCCCTTTTACTTGTATGGCACTAGTTTTGATTGGCCACACTAACCCTGAAATTTGCTTATACTGTGTCATGATGTATACATGAATATATGCAAGTAAGAAATTAGAAATAATTTCTGTAGTAGAAACTATGGGGGGAAAATGAAGTAAAGATTTTTGAATGTTTTGCAAATCACTTGAAGAGTCAAGTGAAAAATGAGCTTTAGAGTTTACCAGTTCAAAAGGAGAGGTGCTTCTATGTTACAGGTCTTGTATATTTCTTCCAATATCATTTTCACCACTGCTTAGAAAGCCATCACGCTGAACAACCTTATGGGATCCTGAAAATTCTGCCAACCTTCTAATTTATTGTTAGGATTACATTTTGAGGAAAACTCTGGTTTTCCTAGTGGCCAAATGTTTTCCATCTGGATTAATTTCTTCTAAACAGGACCTTGTGCTAATGCTGAATTATGTGTTAAATCCAACTTATAAAAATCCCACATGATTTTTTTTCTCGTGTAAGTTGAGTAGAATGTGGTCGGTTAATTGACCCAAGAACATTCATCTAAATATTTTCAGGTTTTGCTCACTCCAGTTTCCTTTTGCCTTCTCTCTACCACCCAATACAACTCTATTTAGCCTCTCAGGATTGAAAAGAATTTCTCCTAAGCCTTACACATATCAGATAAGAGATTTAAGTATCCTAAACGAGGATTCTGACTTTGAAAGATAAAGTGGCCGTCGAGTTTTATGTGATTCAGGATTTAAATGGGAACAACAGAAACCTCCGTTCCCGGAAACAGGTTTATTTCAAGAAGTTCATGCACAGCTGTTGGTTTCAGAGCTGGTGCATCTGGGTTTCCCCTTCTTCCCCCATGCCTTGCCTATATTTTTTTTCCCCCTTTAAGAAAATTTGATTAGCTGAATTTGTTGTTGTTCTAAATGAAATTTTTTTTTAAACAAATAGAAACTGATGCTGGTCGTGCAAGGGAGGGGGAGGTAGTAAAGGGAGCCCATCCAGTTGGTCTTGTCTTAGGTGCTAGTACAGAACTTACTAGAATGTTTTTCAGCCTCCACATTTGTTGTTTTCTTTGGCATACCATTCAGACAATGTTCTTTGGTAGCATCGTGAGCACTGCATGAAAATTTACCACCAGGACAGGTGTGAGGAGCACACTGTTTCCCCCACAGTCCCTGATTTGACTCCAGATGAAGTAAATGCTGTAAATGGAACTGTCCACACCGGAGCTGTGAACAACAGCCTCTGTTATTTCAAGGGCAAGGAGAGAAGTACTTCAAGAAGCCTTAAATGTGTTCACTGGTATTTATTTCATCACTCATTTAAGACTTAAAAGTAATCAAAACCGCATAAGTAATGTTTTTTTTGTCCTCAAGTTCACTAAACCAAAGAAGGAATCTAGTGGGTCTCACCCAGCACAGTAGAGTAAGTTTAGGAACAGGTTAATACTGCTTAATTCGAGAGCAGTGAAATAGAAGAAAGGCCTACGAACTGGGATGAAAGGTCAACCTTAGCCACAGAAAACCTGCACTGCACCCATTAGACCTGTGTCACCAGTGAAAAAGGCATTTTAATCACAAGTCACTATCCAGTGGCTGAATCGTGATGATAAATCAGACAGACCTGTGGGGAGGGACCCCCACTCAACCTCCATGGCCTGTGGCTGGGTTCTCCCATTGACCCTCCTGAGTTGCCTGAGCCTTTCGTAGCAGATGAGTGGTCAGTCCAGCCTCCACTGAATGGCCCTGATACGCAAAGGGAGAACGGAAGGACACCGCAGCAAGGGAGAGGAGAGATCTGGCCTGGCCCGTGGTCCTCACAGTGAGTGGATGGCCTTGGGCAGACCACTCACTATATGGGGAGGTTGGTGGCCCTGGGTGTTCATTCAGGTCTTGCCAGCCCTTGGAGGTCTTCAATGCCAAAAGCAATTGAAGAGGAATGTTTTCAAGAACCAACCAGCCTCAAAAATGCCTCATAGTTGGCATTCAGTTTGGGGTTCTGGAGAGCAGGTCACCATGAAGCTCATCTCGATGTAGGTGTGCATCTTGTTCTAAAGCAGATGCCCTGAATATCAAACCTGGGTTTGAGCAAGCTGCAGTTTTTCTCTGCGGGACCTTATGTCCCTTTGAGACGGAAAGCTTCAGCAAGTGAATGCTGTCTTCCCATGAAGAGACTCGAGGAGGAGAGCAGAGCGCTACAAGGGTCAGGAGGCTGGACTACGCGGCCTTGAGTCTTGCAATCTTCTCTTATGGGCTTTATCCCTTGAGGGGCTTCTTTATTTGTATAAGATCTAGATTAACTCTGGAACGAAGTTTTGCAGGATCTGTTTGGGATGGGCAAATTTTGCCCATGTCAGCTGGAGATTTTTGCCCACAAGGAAAGGGGTAGCTGATTCAATGGGCACAAATGATCAGCGTTTCCAGACTCAGTCTAGTAAGGTCAGAGACGGAGCAAATGAACAATGTCAAAGGGTCATTTAATTCACTGGTTGGCTGATTATCTTTTTATGTAATTGGATGTATTTATTTATGTTTGGCTATGCTGGTCTTCGTTGCTGCACAGGCTTTTCCCTGGATGTGGCATGCATGCCTGCTAAGTCACTTCAGTCCGGTCTGACTTTTTGTGACCCGTGGGCTGTAGCCCGCCAGGTTCCTCTGTCCATGGGATTCTCCAGACAAGAATACTGGGGTGGGTTGCCACACCCTCCTCCAGGGGATCTTCCCCCACCCAGGAATCAAACTCGCATCTCCTGCATTGTAGGAGCCACCAGGGAAGCCCAACATATACATTATCATGTGTAAAATAGGTAAAAATAGATAGCCAGGGGGAGTTTGATGTATGACGTCGGGAACCTGTTAGAAGCTGGTGCTTTGTGACCACCTAGCAGGGTGGGATGAGGAGGGAGGCGGGAGGGGGTTCAAGAGGGAAGGGACATGTACACCTGTGGCCGATTCATGTTGAAGTATGGCAAAGATCGTCAAAACATTGTCCAGTTCAGTCGCTCAGTCATGTCCAACTCTTTGCAACCCCATTGACTGCAGCACATCAGGCCTCCCTGTCCATCACCAACTCCCAGAGCCTACTCAAACTCATGTCCATTGAGTTGGTGATACCATCCAAGCATCTCATCCTCTGTCGTCCCCTTCTCCTCCTGCCCTCAGTCTTTCCCAGCATCAGGGTCTTTTCCAATGAGTCGGTTCTTCACATCAGGTGGCCAAAGTATTGGAGCTTCAGCATCAGTCCTTCCAGTGAATATTCAGGACTGACTTCCTTTAGGATGGACTGGTTGGATCTCCTTGCTGTCCAAGGGACTCTAAATATTGTAGTTATCCTCTAACTAAAAAAAGAAAAAAATTAAAAATGGCCTCCAGGAGCTTTTGAAGACCAAAGCGGCTTCCACGAGTTCTGTGCTTCTAAGTTAACCCCAACAGTCACCACCCCAACCTGTGTATAAATGTAGAACAAGACCTCCCACGTCCATTTACCTGAAATCACTGAGCTAGGCACAGAGCCACGAGAGCTGGTGGAGGCGCCTGTGCTGTGCTGTGTCTGGCGTCGCAGCTGGGCTGTTTAGCTCGCGCGTAGCCCGCCCGCCTCTGCCCCTGGTCCCAGCCCACTTTCCGCTCATCTCTGCGTTAAATCAGGTGCACCTGTTAGGCACCCCCTGGTGTCTTTCCTTTGTAGCACTTCTGACTGATTATTCACACTGTTTAATCTTGGTCGTCCTGTTGGTAAATCCCTAGAGAACAGACGCCATCTCTGTCTTACTCACTGGTGGGCGCCCAGAGCTTGGCACGAGGCCTGACATAGCAGTCAATTTGGTACGTTTGAGTTGGCTTAAAACTCAACATTCAGAAAACTAAGATCATGGCGTCCGGTCCCATCACTCCATGGCAAATAGATGATGAAACAATGGAAACAGAGACAGACTTTATTTTGGGGGCTCTAAAGTCACTTCAGGTGGTGAGTGCAGCCAAGAAACTAAAAGACACTTGTCCTTGGAAGAAAAGTTATGACCAACCTAGACAACATATTAAAAAGCAGAGACATTACTTTGCCAACAAAGGTCCGTCTAGTCAAGGCTGTGGTTTTTCCAGTAGTCATGTATGGATGTGAGAGTTGGACTATAAAGTAAGCTGACCACCGAAGAACTGATGCTTTTGAACTGTGGAGTTGGAGAAGACTCTTGAGAGTCCCTTGGACTGCAGGGAGATCCAACCAGTCAATCCTAAAGGAACTCAGTCCTGAATATTCATTGGAAGGACTGATGTTGAAGCCGAAACTCCAATATTTTGGCCACCTGATGCAAAGAGCTGACTCATTTCAGAACACCCTGATGCTGGGAAAGATTGAAGGCAGGAGGAGAAGGGGACGATAAAGGATGAGATGCTTGGATGGCATCATGACTCGATGGACATGAGTTTGAGCAAGCTCCAGGAGTTGGTGATGGACAGGGAGGCCTGTGTGCTGCAGTCCATGGGGTCGCAGAGTCGGACACGACTGAGCAGTTGAACTGAACTGAACTGAGTGGAGGGACCCTCCAGAGTCAGCTCTTGAGAAAACCAGCTTCAGTGCAGATGTACGTGAAGGGTTTATTACCGTGTGGCTTATCCGCGTGGTGTAAGTTTTCCCTCTTCTCTTTCATGGTTCTTCCCATCCACACACATGGAAGGGACATCCCTGCTGGGACACAGCTCTAAGTGAGCAAGAGGAAAATTAGTCTGTCTGGAACTGGGTTCTGTGGCCCATGGAAGGCCCCCAAACTCCCACCCCGCAGAGGGGGAACTGTGCCCCAGAAACAGCGGCAGGAGAGCTCTACGCTGGGAGCAGCTCACATTAAGTGACAAAGCAGGAAATGTTAGTATGTGAAAGTGCCAAGTGTTAGTCGCTCAGTGATGTCCAGCTCTTTGTGACCCCATCAGCTGTGGGCCACCAGGCTCCTCTGTCTATGGGGATTCTCCAGGCAAGAAAACTGGAGGGGTTTGCATGCCCTCCTCCAGGGGATCGTCCCGACCCAGAGATTGAACCTGGATCTCCCACATTACAGGCAGATTCTTTGCCATCTGAGCCACCAGGGAAGCCCATAGTTCATAAGCCACCACTGAGAAGAAACCACAGTGTCCTCCGAGGGGCAGGTCTGCTCAGTACCTGGATGCTTACTGGGACCCTGTGCTGGAAAAGAGCAGCACTCAGATTGGGCAGGGGGTGGTAACTGGGCAGCTGGTGCTCCCTGGAGCTGCTGCTGTCTCATGCCCACCTACATACAGTTGTCTGGGAAATGGGCCTTTCCCCACGAATCTTCCTTCATCCAATAGGCAGATATCGTCATGAGAACACGATGATAAAAACCTGGCAAAGGAAACAGGTAGGGAATTCACTTGGGGTTTTTTTCAGAAGTCTTTCCAAGTAACATTGCCATGAAACCCTGATGACTGAATGGACTTTGCTGGCGGTCCAGTGGTGACGACTCCTTGCTCCCCATGTAGGGGGTGGGGTTCCCTCCCTAATCAGGGACCTAGATCCCACGTGCTGGAACTTAGACTCAGCACAGCCAAATTAATAAAAAGAATAAAAATAAATATTAAAAGGAAACAAAAAAATAATCGCTGACAACTAAGAAGTCTGCAAATATCTCTTTATGACTGAAAGCACCTCACTCCTCTCCAGGGATATTGGGCAGTTATTCGGCCATGTTCATCCTATTTCCCTCCCGCAGGTAACCTCCCTTGACTGTTTTTCTAAAGGGGAGGGCAAGATCCAGGAGAACCCGAATTCACACGCAGGCATCTCCTCCTCCTGTGCCTGGTATCACTTGCCTCCAGGGTGGATGGTAAACTGCACCAGGTTATAATGTAGACGCACCAAGTCATGTTTTTTTGTTGTTGTTTCGTTTCTATCCTGTCCTGCCTAGCTCATCATTTCAAATCTATCGAATATTTCCTCTGAAAATTAACTTTGCAGTTCCCACAGGTTCCCCTAGAGGACGCCAAAGGGCTACATCTGACAGAAGATGAAGGTGGGAAAAGTCCTTTCTGGGACAGGTAAGATCCTAGGGGGTGTGCTCCCACACTTTCCGCAGTGACATCACTGTAGCTGCTGGAAGCATCACAGGACTTGAACCAGTGCCCTGCACCAGCAGCGTGGGTTGTGAAGTGGACACCACGCTTTCTTGCCGTGTCACTGACACAAATGATGTCCCTGGCCACCCCCAAATATTTCAGTCTTTGTAGAGGGTCCAGTGGTGGCTGCCCAAAGACATTTTCATATCAGCCCTAGCACCTGTAAATGTGACCTTTTTTGGAAAAGGTTCAGGATCTCGAGACGATATTTTCTGGATAATTGGAGCTGACCCTGAATCCAATGACAGCGGTCCTTATAAGAGAAAAGCAGAAGGAAAATTTGGCTCAGACAGAAGAGGGGAACACAGGGAAGAGAGTCTGCGTGAGGACGAAAGCAGGGACTGGAGGCTGCACCCACAAGCCCATGCACACCTGGAGCCACGGACGCTGGAAGAGACGAGGGAGTCTCCCCGGACCTGCCCTGGAGGGAGTACCCCTTGATCTTTGGACTGTTGGGCCCCAGAACCGTGGGCAAATGAATTTCTATTGTTTCAAGCCATCAACTTGTAGTAATAAGTTACAACAATCCTAGAAAACAAAAATACGGTCAGTAATACCGCACATCCTCAAAGGGGATGAAATGGCCCCCAAGGGAGAGGCAATTGTTGCTTGGAAGGGGGCAGGGAATGCATGAAGAAATCTGAGATACTGCAATGATTTGTCACCCTCCAAAGGACCAAGTATACAAGCAGATATACACTCTATCTGTGGGTGGTTTAGTTGCTAAGTCCTGTCTGACTCTTGCAAGTAGCCCACCCGGCTCCTCTGTCCATGGGATTTCCCAGGCAAGCATACTGGAGTGGGTTGCCAATTCCTTCTCCAGGGGATCTTCCCGACCCAGGCTTCGAACCCAGTTCTCCTGTAACGCAGACGGATTCTTTTCCGACTGAGCCACCATTATCCGCAACACTGAAAATTTATTCATGGGGAAGCAAGAGGGACTAGACACCTAGGGAAAAACGAAATCTAAACAAGGCTCCTTAAGGAAATGACCGTTTCCCCACGTTGAAAATCACTCCCTACACTTACACTGCGCATACATCAGTGCCGCTTTTAATTTCTAAGATTACATTGTACTGGAAAGTGGAATCCAGCCTCTTGCCACTCAGAAGCCATTAAAGAGGATGGGTTGGTGGAAAGGAAAGTCTGCTTTGTTTTGGATGCCAGCAAAGGCAGGGAAGATGCCCCCCACCCCAGAAAATCAGGGGGCTAGCGCTTTTATAGGCTGAGGAAGCGGCCTACATGTAGAAACAGCACGGTCAGCTCTGACAGGCATCTTGAAGTTGGTCATCAGTGGTCTGACCAGCACCATCTTGTCTTAAGTGTGCTAAATCTTCAGTTCCATGGAAGGTTTGGTCCCATTCCCTTGAGGCCAATTCTCAGAACTGTGGCAGCTTATGTCATGACTACGGTCTGGTCATCCTGTAATAACAGTTGACTTCTCCACCTGGAGGGGGCAGGGGAGTTGTCTATAAGACAACTCCCCCGTTATAACTCAGAATGTTATCTCTAGCCCTTGAGAAGGATCTAAAGGTCCTCGACTATGCTAAATGACTACATTATTATTATTATTAGGTCTCCTTTGACTATTTCCCTTTGTTTCTGCGTTTTCTTACTTCTCTGATGAAAATTATTCTTTGGTTAAAGTTTCCCACAGGGCTTCCCTGGTGGCCCAGATGATAAAGCATCTGCCCGCAATGCGGCAGACCTGGGTTTGATCCCTGGGTTGGGAAGATCCCCTGGAGAAGGGGAAGGCAGCCCACTCCAGGATTCTTGCCTAGAGAATCGCCATGGACAGAGGAGCCTGGTGGCCAGCCGTCCACGAGATAGCAAAGCATCAGACATGACTGGCTGGCTAACACTCCCACAGGTAAAAGGCAGGCCAAGGACGCGGCAGCAAGGGGAGGGTGACGGCAGGGACCACGGGGCCCTTGTCCACTTCAACATGAGCAAACATTAAGATGTTACAAAAGAGAGAAAAGCAAAATACAGCTGGAACCTAAACTTTTTTTTTCCTCAGGGAAAGACGTTTTAGGCTCCTCCTTCTTTTCTAGAAGAGCCTCTTGATGAAAGTGAAAGAGGAGAGTGAAAAAGTTGGCTTAAGGCTCAACATTCAGAAAACTAAGATCATGGCATCTGGTCCCATCACTTCATGGCAAATAGATGGGGAAACAGTGGAAACAGTGACAGACTTTCTTTCTGGGGCTTCAAAATCACTGCAAATGGTGACCGCAGCCATGAAATAAAGAGACGCTTACTCCCTGGAAGAAAAGTTGATGCCATCCAACCATCTCATTCTCTGTCATCCCCTTCTCCTCCACCCTCAATCTTTCCCAGCATCAGGGTCTTTTCCAGTGAGTCAGCTCTTCGCATCAGCTGGCCAAAGTATTGGAGTTTCAGCTTCAGCATCAGTCCTTCCAATGAACACCCAGGACTGATTTCCTTTAGGATGGACTGGCTGGATCTCCTTGCAGTCCAAGGGACTCTCAAGAGTCTTCTCCAATACCACAGCTCAAAAGCATCAAATTCTTTGGCGCTCAGCTTTCTTTGTAGTCCAACTCTCACATCCATACATGACTCCTGGAAAAAATCATAGCCTTGACTAGACGGATCTTTGTTGGCAAAGTAATGTCTCTGCTTTTTAATATGCTGCCTAGGTTGGTTATAACTTTCCTTCCATTAATTCATCAGTATTCAATTTCTGAATGCTTGCAAGTATGATCTTCAGAGATAACTCAGTACTACCCCCTTAGGTTTGGTGGAAGGAGCCAGACTTCCCTCTCGTCAGTGTGGCCTGGCCAAGAGTGGGGATGAGAGCTGAAGACCTGTGGGTGGAGGACGGGAGGTGGCCCTTCCCACTGAGGTGCTGGGCTGCATGGGGGTTGTCAGGAGCTGATAAGAAGGGAGGGATCAAAGGGGGTGTGCAGGGGCTGCAGTCAGAGGCGCAGCTGACCTCTGGAGGGTCTCTCTTCCCAAAGACATTTTTTATTTTATTTTTCAGCCACGTCAAGTAGTGTGCAGGACCTCAGTTTCCCAACCAGGAATCAAGCCTGTGCACCTTGCGTGGGGCCCATGGAGTCTTAATTACTGGACTGCCAGGGAGGTCTTCCAAAGACAATTTTGGTGCAATTCATCATTGGTCATCATTTTGCCCTCCAGAGAAAAGAGCTAGTTGTACATTCAGCAAGTGAAAGTCTTCCATTCCTTGGATGCTTATGAGAGCTTGTTCAAATTTCCAAACCGAACCAGAATTCAATTAAAATGTGTATGTTTATCTTTGAGATTCATGCTGGAAATAGTAAAAGAGACATTTATTAGGAGAGTCTGGGGTAGGTCTCAGAATCAATACAAAAGCTGAAGGTGCAGGCAGCTCTCATGGTCTGGCTCAGGGTCTCCAGGCTCTGGGACTTAATTCATGTTGATCTGAGGTGGGGCTGATGTAATAATAATATAAATAAAGTGCACGATAAATGTAATGTGCTTGAATCATCCTGAAACCAGCCCTGCTCCCCGACGTCCGTGGAAAAAGCGTCTTTCACGAAAGCCTGGTGCCCAAAAGGTTGTGGTCTGCTGGGACTAAAAGTGTGAGCCCCACTGTTGGCGATGATTCAAATCTCTAGGCTGATCCGTCAGCCAGGGCGGGGAAGGGCACTTGATGAGAGCCTCACGGGAAAGACTGAGGGCACGAGAAGGGGGTGACAGAGGATGAGATGGTTGGATGGCCTCATTGACTCAATGGACATGAGCTTGAGCAAGCTCAGGGAGGTGGTGAAGGACAGGGAGGCCTGGTGTGCTGCCGACACGGGGTCGCAGAGAGAAGGGCATGGCTTTGTGACTGGACAACAAGGCTGTGTAGGTCGGGGGAGAAAGAGAAAAGGATGAATACACATGGTGATGGGCGTTAACTCGACATATCATGGTCACCGTGGTCACCGTTGCATATCATATACACAAAGACTGAATCATAGTTTTGTGCACCGGGAACTTGCATAATGTCATGTGTCATCTGTACTTCCATTGTTTCAAAAACGCATCTGAAGCAGAACCTGCAACCAGATCTGTTTGTGACTGTCCCTCTGACAAAGTCGGCAAAGAGCCGACTCACTGGAGAAGACCCTGATGCTGGGAAAGATTGAAGGCAGGAGAAGAAAGGTTGACAGAGGATGAGATGGTTGGATGGCATCACTGACTTGATGGACATGAGTTTGAGCAAACTTTGGGAAATGGTGAAGACCAGGGAAGCCTGGTATGCTTCAGTCAATGGGGCTGCAGAGTCAGACATGACGGAGCGACTGAACGACTCTGACAGTCTGAGACAGAAGAATCTCCTGGAACGATTCCCATCTTTTCTCAGGATGATTTTTTTTTTTTCAAATTTCAAGGACCACCATGTAATTGTTGTCATACTTTCGTATATAAAAACAGTTAATGAACAAAGAAGGCCCACAGATGCATTTACCAGCAGCTTGCAATAACGCTTACTTCCACCAGGGTGCGTCAGTGCCCAAGTTTTCAACAATACAAAAATTGCAAACCATTTAGGTGAGATGAAATTAGTTTCACCCTGTGACTTCTAGTAATTCACCTAATTTGTTGACAGCTCTCCCTGCACCGCTAATGTAAGGATGGGCTTTGAATAACTATCTTGGAGGCTTCTGTGGGATCAAAGAAAAGACATGATTCTAGTTCTGCCTTTGTGTCTGTTGGCTGTGTGATCTTGGCAAATTATTAACCTCAAATTAAAATAACATGTTCCTTGTCTTCCTCATAGAGTTGTTCCAAGGAGAAACTGAAAACCTAATATATTATTCAGCTTAATCCTCTGCAAAACTCTCACCTCTGTCTCCACCACACTTCTCTGTGAGCAGTTACTAATAATGGCTGTTGTGCTCCTTTAAAAGCAAATAGATTGTATCTACTCCACAGTTGTTTCCTCCTTGTCTCCTATAACTATCTCCCAAGTAACAGTTCTTAAAATAAAAGGGTGGGGGGAAAGAAAGAAACGTTCTAGATCTGCACTGTCCAATACAATAATAACCATTTGGCCCATGTGACTACTGAACACTTGAAATGTGGTTACTCTGAGGTGAGGTGTGCTGTAAAGTATAAAATCTACACCAATTGTCACAGATTTAACAACTAAAATGGTGTAAAATATTTCATTTATAATTCTTGATATGTTGAGATAATATTTTTATATATCAGCTTAAATAAAAGTATATTACTAACATGATTCTGGCTACTGAAAAATTTAAATGATGTATCTGACTCGTTATATTTCCACTGGGCAGTACCGGTCCTGACAATGTAGGTTTTCAGTTTCTGTCCTGCTATGAATTTCTGTGTTTTAACCATGAGCACTCGTAGAAGGAAAAGAAGTTCTAGGCAAGCCTAAGACTTAGCTTTTCCACAAATTTATCCTACAGAAACACACACATGTAGGTACCTGTACAATGTGCATATGTTTGTAATACTGTCTATAGCATGAAGAAAAGAGCTGAAAACAACCTAAATGTTCAGTAACTGAGGTCCAGCTTCTTCTGTGAGACAAGTGCAACTATTTAAAAGGCAAGACATTTTCCATAAACCCACTAGAGGTATCGTATACCTAAAATGAATACCATGTTACATATTAATTATAATCTCAATTTTTCAAAAATTAAAAATTAAAAAAAAGCCATTTGAGACCCTTATTCTGTTCAGTCTGTCTGGGGTGAGACCTCTCAGTCTCTATGCTTAAAAATGCCCTCAAGGGATTCTGACTTCCAGATGTTTGACATACACTAAAATAATTTATGAGTACATGTAGCTATAGGGGAAAGACGTCCATGACAGTGTTTAGAATAATATTGTGCTGTGTGCTTAGTCACTCAGTCATGTACAACTCTGTGACCCATTGGATTGCAGCCCACCAGGCTCCTCTGTCCATAGCATTCCCCAGGCAAGAATACTGGAGTGGGTTACCATGCCTTCCTCCAGGGAATCTTCCCCATCAAGGGATCAAACCTGCGTCTCCTGGGTCTCCCTGCAGGCAGATTCTTTACCCACTGAGCATTCAGGGAATATATAATAATATTACATGATGATTTTTGTTTATAAAATAGTATTACATGTGTGTATGTGTGTACAAGGGTTTCCCTGGTGGTAAAGAATCTGCCTACAATGCAGGAGACACAGGTTCCATCCCTGGGTGGGGAAGATCCTCTGGAGAAGGAAATAGCAACCCACTCCAGTATCTTGCCTGGAGAATTCCATGGAAGAAGCCTGGTGGGCTACAGTCCCTGCAGTCTCAAAAGAATGGGACCCGACTTAACGACTAAACAACAGTGTGTGTACAAAGACATATTTAGGCATAGAAAAAAAAATGTGGAAGGTAAGATCCCCGACTGTTAGCTGTGGTTGCCTGAGGCAAGTGGAAGAGGAAGAAAAGATGGATTTTTCCATTTTTACTTACAGACTTTGGTATTTGTTTGAAAGTGAAGGTCGCTCAGTCGGGTCCGACTCTTTGCGAGTCCATGAACTATATACAGTACATGGAATTCTTCAGGCCAGAATACTGGAGTGGGTAGCTTTTCCCTTCTCCAGGGAAGAACTTCCTAACCCCGGGATAGAACCCAGGTCTCCCGCATTGCAGGCGGATTGTTGCCGGCTGAGCCACCAGGGAAAAGTGAAAGTCAAGTCAAGTCGCTCTGTGGACCGACTCTGCGATCCCATGGACCCTCCACCCATGGAATTTCCCAGGCAAGAATACTGGAGTGGGCTGCCATTTCCTTCTCCTGGGGATCTTACTGACCCAGGGATCGAGTCCGGGTCTCCAGCACTGCAAGCAGATGATTTTACCGTCTGAGCCACCAGGGAAGCTCCCCGAGCCCATTTGTTTGTTCAGGCATCGCTTAAAGGGAGGAGGAGGAGGACTTGTGATTTCACCATCCCCCAGTGTTGGGGAGGGAGGCTACCCGAGGCTGTCACTGGCGCTCACAGCGCAACCCCAGGGTGTGTGTCTGCGGGGCGGGGTCCCGGGGTCCCCGGGTGGGGGGCGCGCCCTTCCCCGGAGCCCCCCGCCCGGCCCCGCAGCTGCCCGACGCCGCTCGGGGAGCCCGGAGCCGCCTTGAACCTGGGATCTGCCGAGAGAGCTTTCCAGATCGCCCCTTGGCCGGTGGCAGAAGCCGGAGGCGGTGAGGTCATCACCGCGCACAGCTGCGACCTATTTCAAGGAGACAGGTGGCGGCTGCCTCCTCTCCGCTGGAGGCCGGCTGCCAGAGGCCTCCTCCAGGACGACCCCAGCCCTGGACGCCTCTGCGGGGGCGAAAAGGGCCGCCCGGGGTGAGCCGTAGCCTCGGGAGCCCACAGACACTTCCTCCCTCCAGAACGGCGGGCCCGGCCCTGGGGACACACACTCCCGCTGTGGGGAGTCCTCTGCCCACGCTGCACCCCAGACCTGCAGGATAGGAATCTCTTGGGTGAGGTCGCCATCAGCCTTATGCAAGCTCCCAGGTGATTCCGACAGGCAGCCAAGGTCCAGAGCACTGGTCTAACTCAAGTGCCCCGATCCGCAGCAGCCCTGGGAAATGTGCTAGAAATGCAATCTCAGGCCCCACCCACGACCCCAGTGATTCAGAACCTGCTCAAGGTCCCAGGAGTACACCTGAGGGTTGGGACTCCCTGGTGGCTCAGATGGTAAAGTGTCTGCCTGCAATGCGGGAGACTCAGGTTCAGTCCCCAGGTAGGGAAGATCCCCTGGAGAAGGAAATGGCAACCCACTCCACTACCCTTGCCTGGAAAATTCCACGGAGGGAGGAGCCTGGTAGTCTTAACAGTCCATGGGGTTGCAAAGAATTGGACACGACTCAGCAACTTCACTTTCTTTCTTGAGGGTTTGGGGGTTTCCCAGGTGGTGCTAGTGGTAAAGAACCCTCCTGCCAATGCAGGATGGACATAAGAGAGTGGGGGGTGGTTGGGGGGGTTGCTGGTGCGTGGGTCAGCAAGATCCCCTGGAGTGGGGCATGGCAACCCACTCCAGTCTTCTTGCCTGGAGAATCCCCTGGACAGAGGAGCCTGGCCGGTTACAGTCAATGGGGTCACACAGACAGGACTTAGCACTCCCGGGGGTTTGGAAGTGTTGCTGTGGACAGGGGCTGGGAGATAAATAGGCTCTGACGGCTTGCAAAAAGGAGTGGAACGCTCACAGGGTCCCTGACTCCTGTGTGCCCCCAAAGACCTTAACCTCTCTGAGTCTCATTCGCCACACTGATCTAATGAAGATTAAAAAAATGCTTCTCTGGGACAGCTGTGATGATTAAGCTCAACAGTGCCTGCAAAGTGCTTATCCTTTGCCCCAGTAAGCTCTAGGAGCTCCGCGCTTGTTAGGATTGTACTGTTCCTCATCCTGAAATGCAACCTGCTCTGCTGGCCAGCCGGCAGTGAGCATGTGCTGCTTGTCCAGCTCATCCCCCATCCCACCAGCATCGAACATCTTTCCAGGGGCTCAGACACAGGGACCAATTCCAGAGTTGTTTTTCCTGTTGCAATCATGTGCTTGCTCCCTTGTTCGGAGAAGAAAAACAATACAAGGCAGTAGGTTCTCGTAATCGCTGTGGAGGCTGCAAATGTGGAGCATTTCTGTGCCAGCTGGAGAGGAGAAGGGTTTGGGGAAGGCGGGGAATGCAAAGTCTCCACCCGTCTGGGCTTCTCAGTTGCAGATCAACCTCAGATGGAGGGTAGGAGGAGCTGTGTGAAGGCCTCAGGGACAATCTGGGGACTGGTCTGCGATCACCGATCACCGGAATGGGTGGGCAACGTGAAACCTTGCTGGGCTTTCAGGGTTTGCACACGTCCATCCAACAACGGTACCGGTTTTTCGTAGTTCCTTTTCAGTCGCTTAACAAACATGAAGCATTTTCTAAGTGCCAGGCATTGCATTAGTATCTCATTTCATCCTCAGAATTACCCCTGGAGGCTGGTATTACCCTCATTTTATAGGTGAGAAAATAGGTTCAGAGATGTTTGGTTCAAAGGTCACATAGTTGTCAAATGCCAGAATTGGGACTGAAACAGAGGCTATGCAGGGTCCAAGCCTTACTGCGCTCTTTCAACAGTACGTCTCCTCCTCCTCAGGACATGGCCGTGGGGGCTGGCGCTCCTTCCCACGGAAGATCGGATTGTTATTCTGGGTGTTTTTTCCTCCTGGTATTGAGAAGCCCCGTCTGCCCAAGTCCTCTGATAATCCCTTCATCTTTGGAGAGGGAGGCACGAATTCCAGCGTTAACTATGGCTCTGTATTTGTCTGCAAACTGCCAAGAGTTTAAAAACATCCCCCTTGCTTTCACCTTTCTGCAGAAGAAACATTTGTTAAAGACGTCAGGAAATTTACAGATGGGCAGGAAAAGGGGAGATGAGTCCTATTTGAGGGACAGAAACATAAGAGAGCTACCCCTGGCCTTGGGGGAGTGGAGAATATGTGGTGGTTTTATGGGACAGAAAAAGGGAGGGTGGATTTTAGGCAAAGGGGCCAGCACAGGTAAAGCCACAAAGACATCAGATGTATCTCTGTGCTCTTTTATCCACCCTCCCCCAGCCCAATCATCTTGAAATAAAAGCCAACTGGGCTTTTCAAGAACAAACTTTATTTTGAATTTTAAATTAACTCAGAAATTTAATATGAATGGTATATAGTAATTCCTAACACTATGTGCCAGCCACCACCCTAAACACATGGTGTGCCTTATCTCATTCCCTCCTCATGAGAACCCATTTCAGAGGTGAAGAAACTGAGGCACAGACAGACTAAAAACTTGTTAATAACCATTAAGTGACTGAGCCAGGATTCACAGCCAAGCCACCTGGCTCCCAATGCTCTGCTCTTGCCCACCTGCTATTTTGCCTCTCAAATGCCAGATACTCTCACATATCACTGCAGCCTCAGGCGAGCTTCCTTTCAAAACGTTTTCTCATAACTCCTTTTCAGTGCAGAGCAGGGTTGATCCGGAGATCCAGGAGATCTGTAGCTACAAATATCCATGTGAAGTCACTCAGTCGTGTCCGACCCTTAGCGACCCCATGGACTACAGCCTACCAGGCTCCTCCATCCATGGGATTTTCTAGGCAATAGTACTGGAGTGGCTTGCCATTGCCTTCCATGTAGTAAAATAATAATAATATTAAGTATTTGTCAAGCACCTACTATGTGCCAGTATGCACGTGTGCTCAGTTAGTCATGTCCAACTCTTTGTGCTCCCATGGACTGTAGCCGGCCATGCTCCTCTATCTGTGGGGTTATCCCAGCAAAAATACTGGAGAGGGTTGCCATTTCCTTCTCTAGGCAATCTTCCTGAGCCAGGGATCAAACCTGCATCTACCGAATTGCAGGTAAATTCTTTACCACTGTACCACCTGGGAAGCCCACTATGTGCTAGGCACAGTGCTAAATTCTTTATAGGCATCATCTCATTTAATACTCCCCCAAGCCCTCTGGGGATGTAGATATATTATTATTCCCACATATAAATAAGGGACTGGAGCTCAGGAACCAGCCCAGGATGATACCAGGGGGTGACTGAGCTGGTGTCAATTCTAGGCTGTCTGAAATGAGTTTTCCCTTTCAACAGAAATTCTATAGTGTCTCTTTATTCTGCGAGTGTGTGTGTGTGTGTGTGTGTGTGTGTGTGTTGGGGGGCAGGGGATGGGGTCATTTAATTTTCCCCTAAAAGCCTAAAAAGATTTCCTATCTGTCAAATGAGACAAATAAAAATAACTAATATCTCCACCCAATCATGTACATTATGAAGGACTCCCAGGTGTATAATCTCATTTGAATCTCAGCAACCAATAATGATAGAATACAATAAAGATAGAATTACAACCAATAAAGATAGAATTACACATCTTCCAACCAGGTCTTGGAAGTTCCAAGGTACGATGCTCTGTGACAGCAAAAGCAGCTAGGTTCTTTCTTTCTACTCTTTCATCCTTGACTTTTTGGCTTTATTTTAGGCTTGCTGCCTTGTGAGCACAAATGGTTTCCACAGCTTCAGGTAAGCATATTCAAAGAAGGAAGAAAGTAGACTAGTCTGGGAAAGAGGCTTTCATTTAAATCAGGGAGGAAATATTTCCTCAAATACCCCCTCCTCCCCATCTGGTAAACTGCCTCTTACATCTCATTCACTAGAACTAAGCCACATGGCCTTCCCTAGGTGCAAAGGAGGATGGACAAATTAGTCCAGTGTGTGAGTTTTTCAGCCTCAACAGTGAAAAGTAGGTATATGACTGACAGTACTGTCCTGACACCAGGCAGATGGGGTACTCACCCAGACTCCAGGCCTCGGGGTCCTACTTTGGAATGCCTTCCTCGCAATTTTCCAATTTTGTGCCTGAGACTGGTGGGGCTGAAAGTGCTGTCTGGGTGGGGTACCTGAGCCTGGATCAGGCCCTGTCTGTCCTGTTTTCTCCCCTTGAACGTGCTCTTGGGGGCTTCCCCGGTGGTGCTAGTGGTAAAGAACCCACCCATCAATGCAGGAGACACAAGAAACTCGGGTTCGATCCCTGGGTCAGGAAGATCCCTTGGGGAAGAGAATGGAAACCCACTTCAGTATTCTTGCCTGGAGAATGCCATGGACAGAAGAGCCTGGCGGGCTACGGTTCATAGGGTCACAAAGAGACGGACACGACTAAAGCGCTCTTGGACCCTCTAGGCGCACATGGAATTGACCGGAGCCCCAGGGGGGTCTTAGATTCTTCCTGCTGGGGTCTTTTTGGTACCCTGTAGCCGTCTTTATTGGAGAAGGAAATGGCAGCCCACTCCAGTGTTCTTGCCTGGAGAATCCCAGGGACGGCGGAGCCTGGTCGGTGGAGCCTGGTGGGCTGCCGTCTATGGGGTCGCACAGAGTCGGACACGACTGAAGCAACTTAGCAACAGCAGCAGCCGTCTTTATCCAGGAGGCTGGCCTGGAGTGTGGATTGCTTCACTGGCCTGTGCACTGTTTCTTTTGCAGGATCGCATGAGACAGACTGCCAGAGTGGTCCTGGTATGCTGATTTGGGATGACTCACTCACATAAGTTCAGAGATTGGGCAGCGGACAGGTCGCTTTCGGAATTTTGGCTTGAGCTGCACATGTGAGCCCAGGCACTGGTATTGACTGGCAATATTCCAGCTGAGGTGCAGCCTCTGGTCTACCTGAGGCATTTTTTCAACTCCAAGCTGGCACCCGGGGCTGTGACCCCTCCTCTCTGTGGGCTCCCCACCAGGCCCCCAGGGTGGCGATGCCTGTTTTCTCCTGGGGCTTTCCAGCCCATTTTTCACAGTGCCTACAGGCTTTTCTGGTTGGAGTCCTCTCTTGCCTCTGATCAATGTGGTGACATCGTGCTCTCCCTGGTCAGGCCTTGAGCTGTCTGGATGAGGGATGGACATTCCTCATGTGAATGGCCTTGTTCATTTACCCCGAGGCAGGCAGGGGTGTGGCTGACACTGAGAGGCCACCTTCTAAGAATGAAGTGCTTAGAACCTGAAGTTCAAGAGAAGACCTGGTAGTAAAGAGCCATTGAAGGGTTTTGGATAAGAGAGAGAGATGATAACATTTATAGGTTAGATCAATAGCTCTGGGTGGGATGGATCAGAGCAGCGTTTATGTGATACCTGTGAACAGCTGGTTTTCCTTGATGCAGAAGCAGGTTTTAAGTAGTATGCAAAAGGGGCAATAAATTTCATTGGCTCGTATAGTGTGAGACTTACTCTTTTTCCAATTATCTTTCAGTCTGTTTGCTTGATTTAGCCAAGGAGAAATCATCAGTGTGGTGACAATGTGTCTTTAATACTCTAACTAAGAGACTGAACTGAACTGAAATCTTGATGTGCTGTGCTTCGTCGCTCAGTCTGGTCTGACTCTTTGCAACTGCATGGACTGTAGCCCACCAGACTCCTTTGTCCATGGAATTTTCCAGGCAAGAATACTGGAGTGGGTTGCCATGCCCTCCTCCAGGGTATCTTCAAAACTCAGGGATTGAACCCAGGTATCCCACATTATAGGCGAATTCTTCATTGTTTGGCCATCAGGGAAGCCCTAAATCTTGATACTCTTCCTTTTGAGCAAAGAAAAAGCAGGACCTCAAACTTGGAACTTTCAGCAGCCAACAGTATCCAGCTAAGATTAGATAACATGGCTTTATTTTCATTCTACTATTTTTTGTGTGGCTAATGTTCTATTTATGGCAAGTGATATTAGTTTTTTCATTGATGATAATGATATAAAAATTCCTTTTCAATAAAGTTGAGCAAAATGAGACTAATTTAAAAAAACAGGTGTATACTGTTAAGAAACAGTTAAGTGTATACTAAGTAGAACCTTAGTACAGCTGATAGGGGCTTCCCTTGTGGCTCAGTGGGAAAGAATGCACCTGCAATGCAGGAGACCTGGGTTTGATCCCTGGGTTGGGAAGATCCCCTGGAGGAGGAAATGGCAACCCACTCACATATTCTTGCCTGGAGAATCCCATGAACAGAGGAGCCTGGTGGGCTGAAGTCCATGGGGTCACAGAAGAGTCAGACATGACTTAGCAGCTAAACAACAACAATAGCAACAATACAGCTGATACATGGAGACTTTTGTACATCTGCAAGAACGTGCAGTTGAACACAGATACACTGGAATAGAAGAAAGTACGAATAAACACCAGAGACCGGTAAGAAGGATATGGCAATAGTACAGGTGAGACATTTTCAACTTCCTACCATCAGAGAGTCTTATATTTATTTTGTTTTGCTCTCAGGATTAAGTCTTGAGGGCAGCCAGAGTGACTGTCCAGTTAACACCATTGTTAGCAACGCAAACCGTTGCCACAGATGCTGAGGTGGACTTTGATGTTAATGTATTCTTTCAAACATTGGTCCCCAAAGCTTTCCCTGACATGCTGCCTCAAATCCAACTTTGGGAGGTAAAATTATACATAAATGAATTAAAAATTGTTTTAAGTTATAAAGAAAAAAAATCACGTCTTACATTTTAAGAACTGATCATCTCTTCACAATATATACAAACACTGGATCATTATATTGGGGTTATTGTTGTTCAGTTGCTAACCTGAGACTAATATAACGTTAACTATTTTGAACTGTGGTGTTGGAAAAGACTCTTGAGAGTCCCTTGGATTGTAAGGAGATCCAACCAGTCCATCCTAAAGGAAATCAATCCTGAATATTCATTCATTGGAAGGACTGATGCTGAAGCTGAAACGCCAATACTTTGGCCACCTGATGCCAAGAACTGATTCATTGGAACAGACCCTGATGCTGGGAAAGATTGAAGGAGGGAGAAGAAGGGGACAACAGAGGATGAGATGGTTGGATGGCATCACTGACTCAATGGACATGAGTTTGAGTAGACTCCGGGAGTTGGTGATGGACAGGGAGGCCTGGCGTGCTGCAGTCCATGGGGTCGCAAAGAGTTAGACACAACTGAGCGACTGAACTGAACTGATTCTTATTCATCTTTCAAATTCCTTCAGTTCACACGTCACCCCTTCTGAGAAGCTCTCCCTGATTTCTCCACATCTACTCATTTGTTCCTTGACCCGTGTGTTCAGTGAACCTTCCAACACATGTAAGCCAAACTTGGAAATCACCTGGTGGTTCAGTGGTTGGGACTCAGTGCTTTCACTGCTGGGGCCTGGGGTTCAATCCCTGGTAGGGGCACTAAGATCCTACAAGGTGTATGGTGTGGCAATAAAGTAAATAAATATTAAGCCAAACTCTATGGAACAGTGTCTTCGTGGGCCTTCTCGCTAGGCTCTCAGCTGCCCAGTGACCCTGTCTTTCTTTTTATCCATGCCCCCTACGACTATTCCGGCACAAAAATAAAGAGTTCAATAAGCATTTCTGTAACAAATCTTGCAGTGGGGACACCACATAACAGAAGAACAATTAGAAAGTCATTCAGTTCAGTTCAGCTCAGTTCAGTTGCTCAGTTGTGTCCGACGCTTTGCAACCCCATGAATTGCAGCAGCCAGGCCTCCCTGTCCATCACCAACTCCCGGAGTTCACTCAAACTCATAGGCATCGAGTTGGTGATGCCATCCAACCATCTCATCCTCTGTCGTCCCCTTCTCCTCCTGCCCCCAATCTTTCTCCACATCAGGGTCTTTTCAAATGAGTCAGCTCTTCACATTAGGTGGCCAAAATATTGGAGTTTCAGCTTTAGCATCAGTCCTTCCAATGAACACTCAGGACTGAGCTCCTTTAGGATGGACTGGTTGGATCTCCCTGCAGTCCAAGGGACTCTCAAGAGTCTTCTCCAACACCACAGTTCAAAAGCATCAATTCTTCGGCGATCAGCTTTCTTCACAGTCCAACTCTCACATCCATACATGACCACTGGAAAAACCATAGCCTTGACTAGACAGACCTTTGTTGGCAAAGTAATGTCTCTGCTTTTTAATATGCTATCTAGGTTGGTCATAACTTTCCTTCCAAGGAGTAAGCATCTTTTAATTTCATGGCTCAATCACCAGCTGCAGTGATTTTGGAGCCATTCAGTTCAGTCGCTCAGTCGTGTCCGACTCTCCGTGACCCCATGAATCACAGCACGCCAGGCCTCCCTGTCCATCACCAACTCCCGGAGTTCTATTAATTTCAAAGTCAATGAAAGTTCACAGAAGGGAAAGAGCTACATGAATTGGAAGGTGTGCTGAAGGAATTAAGGACATTAAAAGGCTTGAGTGGGAAACTGGAAATCTAAATAAAGATTCTTCAACATCATTTCAGCATCTTAGTAGCAAGATTTCCCACTTGGAAGAATATTGTATGTGTGAGCAGGAGATGCTGGAGGAAAGAAGGGAAGCAACCAGATCCTGGTAGAGGATTTCTCTTTTCTTTTTCTCAGCCTTTTTGAGGCCAGCCCTAAGAATGTGGCTGACACTGTCTATAGACCTTGCTCTCCCCAGAATTCTTCATGGCACTTGGTCCATTAATATTGGTGGAATGGAAGCACCTTGCATAAAGACAAAATTAAACACTGTATTATTGATAGAAGTTCATTAAGAGTTCATAGAAGGGAGGAGATTGGGAGGAGTGAGATTGTATTGAGGGATTTCTCCTGGATACAGGGTTGAGCTAGGCTTTGGGACAGAAGGACATAGCCTCTCCCATTCCCATGCCCTGAAGTATCGTACCAAACTGCCAGTGAAGATGGCTCTAGTCCTCTAAACCTGCAAAAGCTACCCTGCCAAGGAAGTAGCCACTAACCACACGTAGCTATTTAAATACAATTGAAAATTCAGCTCTTCAGTTGCACTAACCACATTGCAAGTATCCAATAGCCGCATATGCCTAGTGGCTTTCATAATAAATAGCTCAGATGGAGAACATGTCTGTTACCATAGACTGTTCAGCTGGACAATGCAGATCTAAAAAGATCTGTTGTTGAAAGCTGCAACGCAAGGGGAAGACAATCTAACTTTTAACTTTTTCATCGGCTTTTCTGTTTCTCTACACTTTTATACTTTTAGCTACTACACTTTAGGATTTAACTGATGTTTCCTTTACTGGCAGTTTCTACACTCTGGGAATGCATGCTGTGGACTTGAAAAAAAAACCGATTTTTAATATATTCACAAAGTTGTGTCACCATAATCATTATCTAATTCTAGAACTTTTTCGTTACCACAAAAGGGGACCCCAGATCCATTAAGCAGTCACTCACCATTTCTCTTTCCCCAAGACCCTTGACGACCACTAATCTGCTTTGTGTCTCCATAAATCTGCCCATTCTAGAAATGTCATATAAAGGGTATCATACAATATGATGCCCTTCGGGTCTCTGGCTTCCTTCACTTAGCATAGTGTCTTCGGGGTTCATCCGTATTGTAGCGTGTATCCATACCCACTCCTTTATATCGCTGTATAGAATTCTATCATAGGGATGCACCTCATTTTGTTTATCCATTCATCAGTTGATAAATGTTGGGTGCGTGCATTTATCCGCTATGATGAATAATGCTTCTGTGAACATCAGTGTACACATTTTTGCATGCACATATGTTTTAAATTCTCTTGAATATATACTTTAGAAGCAAAATTACTAGGTGATAAGGTAACTATGTTTAATTCTTTTAGGAGTTGCCAAAATGTTTTCTAAATCAGCTGCAGCATTTTATTTTGCATAAATTTAAGAGACAACTATTATTTTTTTTACTTGATAGTGCTTGACATACAGAAACTACTTGCTCACTATCGGGTTAGGTTGGTGATCACTTTGACCCACACTAGTCTGGACCTGGAAGATGCCCTGTTGACCAGGATGAGGGTGTGGGCCCCAGTCTCCTTAATGCCACCCTGTCAACCTGTTAAGGACTTTAGTCAATCAGCTCATGTTTACTGAATACCTTTTACCTCCCACTGGCTGACAGCCAGGTAAACTAGAATGCTGTCATGAAGATATAACACAGGTGAGGGGAATCCAACCTTTGCCTGGGAGAGTTAATGACGGCCTTATGGAGGAAGAGCTATTTTAGTTGTCTTGAGTGCTAAGTAGCAAGGGAAGAAATGCCACACAGGAAGCAGAACCAAGCAAAGCATTTTGCTAGAAGAGACAGGCATGAAAGATGGATACACAAAGAGTTCCTGCCAAAGGAAGATTTCAGAGTGAATGTGATGGAATCCAGATTCTTTTTTAAGAAATATTCATTTATAAACTCTTAGTTGCAGCATGTAGGATCTAGTCCCTGACCAGGGGTTGAACTCAGGCCCCCTGCATTGGGGCCAGGAGTCTTAGCCACTGGACCACCAGGGAAGTCCCAGGAAACCAGAGTCTTCCACATATCCTTCCAGGGGGCTGAGTTTAGTGTGATGAGACCGAGGTTGATCAATTTAAGAAATCATCTGGGGTTAGCCTAGTTCTTTGGCTGAAGGAGCCTCTTTTGTTCGGAGTGACTGCATGATCAATCCAAATGGAATTTCTGCTTTACCAAAAGCCACACCCATGGTGCTTGGGAGGGAAGCTGGTGAGAGAGACTTCCTCATACAGTCTGTTGTGCCCTCATTTTACCAGGTAAGGCTTCACTCTACCAATACATCTTTTCAGTATGAAGTTAATTGATTGCTTATCCATTAATGTAAACTGGAGAAAACTGAGCTCATTTTCTCCAAGGGTCTTGGGCTCTTCAAAGTAAGTGTATTTCAGCTTACTCCCTGATGGCTCAGATGGTAAAGAATCTGCCTGCAATGCAGGAGATCCAGGTTCGATTCCTGGAACAGGAAGATCCCCTGGAGAAAGAAATGGCAACCTGCTGCAGTATTCTTGCCTGGAGAATCCCATGGACAGAGAAGCCTGCCAAACTACAGTTTGTGGGGTAACAAAAGTGTCAGGCATGACTGAGCAAGTAATACTTAATACTTAGGGCAAAAATCAGGTTCTTTAGAATGGTCCAAGCTGGCTTTTACCAGGGTCTTTTAACTTCTCTATTAAACTAAATTTCTCTCTCAAGGGTTCTGTCAACACAGGAGAAAAGAACTCGGGGGAAATCCCTGCAGGAAAATGGTTATATACTTGCTGTCAAGAGGGCATTACTGCAACCAAAGTCAAAGGTAAAATAGAAACCGTGCCATTTGCTTATCCTCATTGTCTAGCTGGGTGTTTGGGGACGGGGTCGGGTCCTTTGGTGAGTGGTAGAGCAAAGTTCTGGGAGCACCCTGATTTACAGTTGTTGTTTTTATTCCTTAGAAAGATTCATTGCAGGTGCGAGAGAATGTTGGGAGGACTAAAGACTATAAAGTGGGAGGAGAAATGAAGATGTGGACAGCTTTAATTCCTGACAGTTGCTCTCCATTCTAACTTGTGCCTCTCCATCACAGTGCAGGGTGACTGTCTTCCAAAAGAAAATCTCTCGTACTCAGAGCTGATGTCTCTTGTCCACAGGGGACCTAGGTGCATCCTTATGACAGCTGTTATATGCATTTCTGAATTAATACATGCAAAGTACTTGGAAACCTGACTGGCAAATACTATGCATCATGGAAACATTGGGTTGTTGTTATTATTATTCAGACTCATCTCTGTAGCTAGGGAAAGATTCCTTGTCAAGGAAGACCTTGCTGTCCTTCTTTAGGTAAATTCAAAAAAATTGAAATCATTCCAAGCATCTTTTCTGACCACAATGCAGTAAGATTAGATCTCAATTACAGGAGAATAACTATTAAAAGTGCCAACATATGGAGACCGAACAACACACTGCTGAATAATGAACAAATTATAGAAGAAATCAAAAGAGACATCAAAATATGCATAGAAATGAATGAAAATGAAAACACAATAACCCAAAACCTCTGGGACACTGTAAAAGCAGTGCTAAGGGGGAAGTTCATAGCAATACAGGCACACCTCAAGAAACAAGAAAAAAGTCAACTAAATAACCTAACTCTACATCTAAAGCAACTAGAAAAGGAAGAAATGAAGAACCCCAGGGTCAGTAGAAGGAAAGAAATCATAAAAATTAGGGCAGAGATAAATGCAAAAGAAACAAAAGAGACCATAGCAAAAATCAACAAAGCCAAAAGCTGGTTCTTTGAGAAGGTAAATAAAATTGACAAACCGCTAGCCAGCCTCATCAAGAAACAAAGGGAGAAGAACCAAATCAATAAAATTAGAAATGAAAATGGAGAGATCACAACTGACAACACAGAAATACAAAGGATTATTAGAGAATACTATCAGCAATTATATGGCAATAAAATGAATAACCTGGAAGAAATGGACAAATTCCTAGAAAAGTACAACTTTCCAAAACTGAACCAGGAAGAAATAGAAAATCTGAACAAACCCATCACAAGCACGGAAATTGAAACTGTAATCAAAAATCTCCCAGCAAACAAAAGCCCAGGTCCAGACGGCTTCACAGCTGAATTCTACCAAAAATTTAGAGAAGAGCTAACACCTATTC
This sequence comes from Moschus berezovskii, assembly GCF_049115385.1. Taxonomy (NCBI): domain Eukaryota; kingdom Metazoa; phylum Chordata; class Mammalia; order Artiodactyla; family Moschidae; genus Moschus; species Moschus berezovskii. The sequence goes on from NC_142468.1 coordinate 10,586,292, forward strand.
TACTCAAACTCTTCCAGAAAATTGCTGAGGAAGGGAAACTTCCAAACTCATTCTATGAGGCCACCATCACCCTAATCCCAAAACCTGGTAAAGACCCCACAAAAAAAGAAAACTACAGGCCAATATCACTGATGAACATAGATGCAAAAGTCCTTAACAAAATTCTAGCAATCAGAATCCAACAACACATTAAGAAGATCATACATCATGACCAAGTGGGCTTTATCCCAGGAATGCAAGGATTCTTCAATATCTGTAGATCAATCAACGTAATACACCACATTAACAAACTGAAAAATAAAAATCATATGATTATCTCAATAGATGCAGAGAAAGCCTTCAACAAAATTCAACATCCATTTATGATAAAAACCCTCCAGAAAGTGGGAATAGAAGGGACATACCTCAACATAATAAAAGCTATATATGACAAACCCACAGCAAACATTATCCTCAATGGTGAAAAACTGAAAGCATTTCCCCTAAAGTCAGGAACAAGACAAGGGTGCCCACTCTCACCACTACTCTTCAACATAGTTCTGGAAGTTTTGGCCACAGCAATCAGAGCAGAAAAAGACATAAGAGGAATACAAATTGGAAAAGAAGAAGTAAAGCTTTCACTGTTCGCTGATGACATGATCCTCCACACAGAAAACCCTAAAGACTCTACCAGAAAACTACTAGAGCTAATCAATGATTACAGTAAAGTTGCAGGATATAAAATCAACACACAGAAATCCCTTGCATTCCTATACACTAATAATGAGAAAATAGAAAGAGAAATTATGGAAACTATTCCATTCACTGTTGCAATGAAAAGAACTAAATACTTAGGAATATATCTACCTAAGGAAACAAAAGACTTGTACATAGAAAACTATAAAACACTAGTGAAAGAAATCAAAGAGGACACTAATAGATGGAGAAATATACCGTGTTCATGGATTGGAAGAATAAATATTGTAAAAATGAGTATACTACCCAAAGTAATTTATACATTCAATGCAATCCCTATCAAGCTACCAATGATATTTTTCACAGAACTAGAACAAATAATCTCACAATTTGTATGGAAATACAAAAAACCTTGAATAGCCAAAGCAATCTTGAGGAAGAAGAATGGAACTGGGGGAATTAACCTGCCAGACTTCAGGCTCTACTACAAAGCCACAGTCATCAAGACAGTATGGTACTGGCATAAAGACAGAAATATAGATCAATGGAACAAAATAGAAAGCCCAGAGATAAATCCACGCACCTATGGACACCTTATCTTTGACAAAGGAGCAAGAATGTACAATGGAGAAAAGACAGTCTCTTTAACAAGTGGTGCTGGGAAAACTGGTCAGCCACTTGTAAAAGAATGAAACTAGAACACTTCCTAACACCATACACCAAAATAAACTCAAAATGGATTAGAGAGCTAAATGTAAGACCAGAAACTATAAAACTCCTAGAGGAGAACATAGGCAAAACACTCTCCGACATAAATCACAGCAGGATCCTCCAAGACCCACCTCCCAGAATATTGGAAATAAAAGCAAAAATAAACAAATGGGACCTAATTAAAATCAAAAGCTTCTGCACAGCAAAGGAAACTCTAAGCAAGGTGAAAAGACAGCCTGCAGAATGGGAGAAAATAATAGCAAATGAAGCAACTGATAAAGGATTAATCTCCAAAATATATAAGCAGCTCCTGCAGCTCAATTCCAGAAAAATAAATGACCCAATCAAAAAATGGGCCAAAGAACTAAACAGACATTTCTCCAAAGAAGACATAAAGATGGCTAACAAACACATGAAAAAATGCTCAACATCCCTCATAATCAGAGAAATGCAAATCAAAACCACAATGAGATACCATTTCACACCAGTCAGAATGGCTGCTATCCAAAAGTCTACATGCAATAAATGCTGGAGAGGGTGTGGAGAGAAAGGAACCCTCTTACACTGTTGGTGGGAATGCAAACTAGTACAGCCACTATGGAGAACAGTGTGGAGATTCCTCAAAAAACTGGAAATAGCACTGCCATATGATCCAGCAATTGCACTTCTGGGCACACACACCGAGGAAACCAGAATTGAAAGAGACACATGTACTCCAATGTTCATTGCAGTACTGTTTATAATAGCCAGGACATGGAAGCAACCTAGATGTCCATCTGCAGACAAATGGATAAGAAAGCTTTGGTACATATACACAATGGAGTATTATTCAGCCATTGAAAAGAATGCATTTGAATCAGTTCTAATGAGGTGGATGAAACTGGAGCCTATTATACAGAGTGAATGTACACCTGGGGCGAATTCATGTCAATGTATGACAAAACCAACCAATATAATATTGTAAAATTAAAAAAATAAATAAAGATCAAAAAAAAAAAAAAAAAGGAAGACCTTGCTGTCCTTCTCGTCTTTAGTAATCTCTTAACTTAATTAGGACCTTAGACAAGTCGCTTACCCTTTGCAAGCTCCACAAAGATTGTGTGTCAAATACGATCTGAGTCTAGAAACACAATTTGGTGCCTACTCTTTATGAGTTACTGCCCTGAGTCCTATGCCTATATATATATCTATATATCAGTTCAGTTGCTCAGTCGTGTCCGACTCTTTGCAACCCCATGGACTGCAGCACGCCAGACCTCCCTGTCCATCTCCAATTTCCAGAGTTTACTCAAACTCATGTCCATCGCTGCGGTGATGTCATCCAACCATTTCATTCTCTGTCATCCCCTTTTCCTCCCACCTTCAATCTTTCCCCGCATCAGGATCTTTTCCAATGAGTCAGGTGGCCAGGATTAATAGCTATAATTCTGTAGCTCATATATATATAAAGAGAGTATGCCTATATGTATGTATATATAGTAAAACCAACCTATACAGCATATTAAAAAGCAGAGACATTACTTTGCCGACAAAGGTCCGTCTAGTCAAGGCTATGGTTTTTCCAGTGGTCATGTATGGATGTGAGAGTTGGACTGGGGAGAAAGCTGATCGCCGAAGAATTGATGCTTTTGAACTGTGGTGTTGGAGAAGACTCTTGAGAGTCCCTTGGACTGCAGGGAGATCCAACCAGTCCATTCTAAAGGAGATCAGTCCTGGGTGTTCATTGGAAGGACTGATGCTGAAGCTGAAACTCCAATATTTTGGCCACCTGATGAGAAGAACTGACTCATTTGAAAAGACCCTGATGCTGGGAAAGATTGAGGGCAGGAGGAGAAGGGGACGACAGAGGATGAGGTGGTTGGATGGCATCACCGACTAGATGGACATGAGTTTGAGCAAACTCCGGGAGTTAGTAATGGACAGGGAAGCCCGGCGTGCTGCAGTCCACGGGGTCGCAAAGAGTCGGACACGACTGAGCGACTGAACTGAACTGAGAGTAAAAGCGTTCAATGAAGGCGGAGTCAAAACCTCATATAAGAGTGAGACGGGGGAGCAGCAATCCGCACCGTGCAGCCTCGACACGGGCTGTGGGACAGCCTCCTGGGAGGTCCCCAGCCCCTGCACCCCCGGGCCGCGCGCCTGAGCTACACTGGCCGCGCGGCAGGGCCTGGTTGCAGCGTCTGGCTCGGAGCTCCGGGCCCCCGGCGCAGCGAGGACGCGGCCGGGCTGCGGCGCGGGCGGTCGGGGTGGGGGCGGGTCCGCGACGCGTCGGGCCCGCCCACCTCCCAGTCGGCCAATCAGCGCGCGGCTCGGGCTCGCGCCGCGGCCAATCCGCAGCGGCGGGAGCGGCGCCCCGCACGGCGGGGCGCAGAGCGAGCTTGGACTCGGAGCCGGCGGCCGGGCGGCCCCGGAGCGAGCGCGGCGGGGAGGCGCGCGCGGCGGGACGGGGGCGCCCCTGGGCCGGCGCCGCTCCCGCTGAGCCGCGGCCACCTTCCGGCGGACCCTCGGGACTCTGCGCGCCGCGCCGCAGGTAGCTGCTCCCGGAGCGGCGAGGCCAATCGCGCTCCGGGCCCCGCGGGTGGCGCGGGCGGGGGGCGGGCCGGCCGCGAGGTCGGAGCGCCGCGGGAGCTGCCCGAGCCCTCCTGGAGCCCCCCGAAGCTGCCTCGGCCGGAGTGCCCCGGGGAGCCGCGCCTCCCCCAGCCGCGGGCGTCCAGAGGTGAGAGCGAGCGAGGGGAGTCCGCCAAGGCGGGCAGGGGCGCAGGGTCGGGGGGCGAGACGTGACCCCCGGACACCCTGCCCCGCACACGGGCGCTGTCTGCCCGTGCGTGTGCGCCCCGAGATCCGGGTCCCCGGGACGTCTTCTTGCGGCCCGAGCGAGGGAGGCGACAACAGGTGTCCTTGCGGACGGTGCTTTTCTCCACCGTCCACCCCTCACCCTAACCCTCCCCAAAGCCGCTTTGGCGTTCTGCGCCCCACTTTAGGGGTGTCCGGATACAGGGACCCCAGCCTGGCCTCTCAGGCGCGATGCCCGCTGGACAGCGACCAGAGGCGGCCTGGACCCGGCCTTTGGATGGAGTTTCCTCCTCGCGTTGCCAAGCGATTTGTCTGACACCCTCCCCTCTCGCTGAGATGAAGAGAGTTGATGTGGTTGGTGTGTGTGTGTGTGTTGCAGCCTGTACTAAAAGGAGCTGCCCCAGGGCTGTGAGTGAATCATTAACTGGCTTCTGTACAGCTAGTGGCCTCCGTCTCTTTCTCCGAGGCAGGTCCTTCGTGGTCCCCTGCGCTTCACTCTCCTAGACTGTGAAGTCAAAACATTGCCTTTACCTGCCCTGTGGCGTGGCGTTGCGGAGTAATGAGCCAAGCTGGAAAACACTGAGGCCAGCGCTTAAGTATTCCGTAAACGCTGGCTTAGTGTTCATTATACGGAATGGATGCCTTTTTAAAGAGTAAATCAGACGTGTCCAAACTGGCCCAGTGACTCTTTGGAGTTCTGAACAGCTTTTTACACTTGAAGGGGAAAAATACTCTTACTAATGTTACTGATGGTATCATTTAAAGGTACTATATCCTTTGAGGGATTAAAAAAAAGAAAAACAAGCCTGCTTCATTGGAATGGTGAGAGATAAACAGATTCCAGCTAGTAACTGAGAAAACTTTGTAACCCTTGAAAAGAAGTGTATGAACGTTATTTGATAAGAATATCATGGCACTGTGTTGCCTCATTACTATGGCTGATTTAGGGGGAAACTTTGAACATTCTTATTCTCCCTACTCCTCCCTTAAAACAAGTGAATTTTAAAAGAGAGAGAGAGGAGAGAAAAGCAAACAAAAGCCCAACCACACAACAAAATGCCAACAGCTCACAGAAACCTGAAATTACAGTTCCCACTTGAGGCAATTTTTTTTTTCTGGTTTCTGACCTGGGTGGTCTGTTTCGGTTCTTTGCCACTGTGTCACTTTTCTTGTTTAATTTGAAGAGTCAGATAAATGTTTCACTCCCCGAATTTGTCTTTTTAAAAACTAAAACATCAATGTGTATCAGATTCACTTGGATTTCTGAGCCCTCTGCTACTTGTTTCCTACCCCCTGACAAGCCCCAAAGGACCTTCCCAGAGATTCTCTAGGGCAGGGGTCCCCAGCCTCTGGGATCTAATGCCTGATGATCTGAGGAGCTGATGAAATAATAGAAACAAAGTGCGTGGTAAATGTGCCGGAATCATCCCGAAACCCCGCCCCTAACTTTGGTCTGTGGAATAATTGTCTTCCATGAAACCGGTCACTGGTGCCTAAAAGGTTGGGGAGGGCAGCTCTAGAGTAATGTTAGTGGGAACCTGCCTATCTTTCTCAGAACATTGCCCCCACAACCTGAGAGCTGGGGAGAGCGCACAGGTAAAGTGCCCCAGTGCTCCTAGGGCCTCCAGCACATTTACCTGGAGCCTTAGAATAAATACACCCACTCAGAGAACGTGACTATCATCTCAGAGGGTAAGGAGCCAACTTCCAGGTGTAAATCTTCCAAAGTGAGTGAAATCGCTCAGTCATGTCTGACTCCTTGCGACCCCATGGACTGTAGCCCACCAGGCTCCTCCGTCCATGGGATTTTCTAGGCAAGAGTACTGGAGTGGGTTGCCATTTCCTTCTCCAGAGGATCTTCCTGATCCAGGGATCGAACCTGGGTCTCCTGCATTGTGGGCAGACACTTTACCCTCTGAGCCACCAGGGAAGTCAAATGTTTCAAATGTCAGATTAATTCACCAGCCCTTTCAGTTGTTGGTGAGAAGACCCACCCTCTGTACCTGAGTGGGGGGATTTGGAAGCTGTGCTGGAGGAGACACAGCGAGGCACGTGGGCAGGGGGTAGGTTGCCAAGTTCAGAGCCACACCCGCCCCTGACAGCTGGGAAACTTGGAGAAGTTGCTTGGTTTTTTCTGAGCCAAAGTCTCTCTCACATTGCAAAATAAGGGCTCAAAAAATACTTTTTTTTTTTTTTTTTTGAGAAATTGTTCTAAGGATGGTGCTAATGGATAGAAACCCCTAGTGCCATTCCAGGGGTGTGGTTATAGATCTGTAGCAGACAGGAGGTCCACGAGGTAAGAATGATGAACTGTACCTGGGAAAGAATTTAAAAAAAGAGAGAGAGAGACTTTATTGAGGGGATGCACCTGAGCTGAGTGTAGACTAACAGGCAATTCTCTTGTGCAGACAGAATTGAGCTGGGATTGGAAGGAAGAGTAGGGCAGAGGGGAGGATTCCAGAGAGGGTACGGGATATCAGAAGTGATATAATAGTCAGGAAAAATAAGCAAATACCTTCCCCCCACCGCATCCCAATCTCAGTGGCTTACTACCACCACCGTTTCTCACCTACGTTGTATGTCCAGGGTAGGTCATTCATGGTTCTGCTCCTCATGTGTCTCCATTTGGGGGCCCATTAAGGCTTAAGAACCCTGGAGAAGGGAAAGGCTACCCTCTTCAGTATTCTGGCCTGGAGAATTCCATGGACTGTACAGTCCATGGAGTCCCAAAGAGTCGGACAAGACTGGGTGCCTTTCGCTTTCAAGGCTGAAGAAACAGCCTCTTTCTGGGACATACTAATCTTGTTTATGGGAGAGGGGAAAAAGAGAACGTGACAGAACAAAACTGTTATGGCCCTGAAAGGTCTGCTGACAAGTAGCGGGTGTCACTTCAGCTCTCATGCTGTTGGCCAAGGTAAGTCACATGGCCAAAGCTAATGGTGGTGGTGTGGGGACATGTAACCTCTTGCAAAGGAGGCAGAGATGATTAGGAGGGAAAGCACAGAAGGAAACAAGGCCAGGGAGGTGTCCCAGAGGCAGATGATACAGGGTTATGTGCCAGGAGCCTGGGACTTTATCCTATACACAGGGAGCAGCTACTGAAGGTTTTTTTCAGTTGACCTAGTAGTAGTTGACTAGTAGTAGTACTAGTTGACTAGTAGTAGTAGTAGTGTTAGGTGCTCAGTCCTGTCAGACTGTGGCCCCATGGACTGGGGCCCGCCAGCCTCCTCTGTCCTTGGAATTCTCCAGGCAAGAATACTGGAGTGGGTTGCCATTCCCTTCTCCAGGGCATCTTCCTGATGCAGGGATCGAACCCTGATCTCCCGCGTTGCGAGCAGATTCTTTACCATCTGAGCCACCAGGGAAGCCCGGTTGACATATAGTTTATTTAGAAGGTTGTGCTACTCGGAAGGGTTTTAAGGTGGAGTTTGAGATGATCAAATTTTCAGGGTGAGCGCATCTCTAGTAGCAGTGTGGGGAGATTCAGGCAGTTGAGATCTCAGATCTCTCTCTCTCACTGTCACATGACTTGAGAGTCCACTCCTAGAAGTGGCTCGTTTGGGTGGCCTGTCTTCACAGGTGGTGGTTTAGTTGCTAAGTCGTGTCTGACTCTTGCGACCCCGGGGACTGTAGCCTGGCAGGCTCCTCTGTCCATGGAATTCTCCAGGCAAGAATACTGGAGAGGGTTGCCATTTCCTTCTCCAGGAGATCTTCCCAGCCCAGGAATCAAACCCAGGTCTCCTGCATTGTGGGCAGATTCTTTACCAACTGAGCTACAAGGGAAGCCCACAGGTCTTCACAGGTCTTCTAATATGGGCGTCTCTCTCACATTAAAGTCCTTATTTCATGATTATCATCCAAAGCAACTGTTCTCAAAGTTTAGGGTGCATTGGAATCACCTAGAAGGCTTGAAAGAATAGATTTCTGGGCCCCCATTCCAAAGTCTCTGAACCAGTAGAGCAGGGTGAGCCTGGGAACGAGCATTTCAGAGAGGTGCTCAGGTGATAATGATGCTGGCCCAGAAGCCACACTCTGAAAGTCACCAGATTACAGGGAGGAATTAAGATAGAGTTGAGGGGAAAGACCTGAATGGAAGGGCCTAGTAAGGAGGAGAAAGTCTGAAAGGTCCCAGGATAATCCATGTGGCAGTTTTGCTGGAAGCCAGCTTTGACCTGTAAGAGTGACTGAATCTCTGGGTTACAGTGAACTGCAGGTGCAATGCTCACGGTCAGGAAATGAAAACAGATTCGGAGAGGTAAGAAATGTGCCACCCTGCCTCTGTCATTCTGCCCTGACGCCCTGTCCAGTTTCCAATCCTGACCCGTCACACTTCTTGTCATCCCGGTTTTGATTTCTTCCAGAGCTGGGTTTGCCCACTGGGTGGACATTTGGCTGAATTTTAAAATAGTCGAAAAAATTACTCGTTTCCCTTGCGGGTCTTCATGAATAAACATCTGTACCATATGATCATGCAAATTGTGATCACTGCTCCCCAGATAAATAACCCCCTGAGAACCCAAGGTCATTCCTAGTTTGGCTTATGCTTATGGTTGGAGCAAGTTGTGACAATTCCCTTAGCTGTGACTCATTGCTCCTGTAATGAGAAAGCATTCCAAGATCAGACGTTAAGGAGAAAATATGTTGGCAGGTACAACATGACACAAGAAATAAACCATAATGAGGGTTTGTTTTCTTTTCACTGTGTTTTTATAAATCCCGGATGTGGTAAAAGTCTGATCAGTGATAGCCCTGACCAACAGACATCATGTGAATGAATGAAATACTCTCAGGGTCAGCCTTTGAGTGCTAGCTCGCAAGCTACAGTATTGTTTCAAGGTGTTATGAATATAAAATGGTTTGCTGGGGGGCTGAATATACTAGAAACTTTGTCCATATTCAGTTCAGTTAAGTTCAGTCACTCAGTCGTGTCCGACTCTTTGTGACCTTATGGACAGCAGCATGCCAGCCTTCCCTGTCCTTCACTATCTCCCAGAGTTTACTCAAACTCATGTCCATTGAGTCGGTGATGCCATCCAATCGTCTTGTCCTCTGTCATCCTCTTCTCTTCCTGCCTTCAATCTTGCCCAGCATCAGGGTCTTTTCCAATAAGTCAGTTCTTCGAATCAGGTGGCCAAAGTATTGGAACTTCAGCTTCAGCATCAGTCCTTCCAGTGAATATTCAGGACTGATTTCCTTTGGGATGGACTGGTTGGATCTCCTTCCAGTCCAGGAGACTCTCAAGAGTCTTCTCCAACACTACAGTTCGAACGCATGGTGTGCCTATGCTATCAAATGAAGTGAGATTTGAAAAAGATCATTTTCCTAACAGAAATGTGATGGACAAATGACACATTTAAAAATGTGCCCTTCACTGTTTACAATAGCCGGGACGTGGGAGCAACCTAGATGTCCATCGGCAGATGAATGGCTAAGAAAGCTGTGATACACAATGGAATATTACTCAGCTATTAAAAAGAACGCATTTGAGTCAGTTCTAATGAGGTGGATGAAACTGGAGCTTATTATACAGAGTGAGGTAAGTCAGAAAGAAAAACACCAATACAGTATATTAACGCATATATATGGAATTTAGAAAGATGGTAACAATAACCCTGTATGCAAGACAGCAAAAGAGACACAGATGTAAAGAACAGACTTTTGGACTCTGTGGGAGAAGGCAGGGGTGGGATGACTTGAGAGAATAGCATTGAGACATGTATGTTACCATATGATGACCAGTGCAAGTTTGATCCATGAAGCAGGGCACTCAAAGCTGGTGCACTGGGACAATCCAGAGGGATGGGGTGGGGAGGGAAGTGGGATGGCGTTTCAGGTTCCCTCAATCTCAAGTCTCCAGGAAACTTGGTCTACAGTTTCAAAAGATGTAGCAAACCAAACCCTAGACATGAGTGAGAGCCAGTGAGGAAAGGGACACTTAAACTAGCCAGGAGGGATGTAAAACACTGAACATGTTCATTAGAAAGTATTTCTGCTCATTGTTGGATAGCCTTTATCCCAATATTTGACATTTAAAAATCACAGATATTAAATAACTACATAAAGAGTATACTTTCTGTAGGTTTATGTTGAATAAATGTTATGTGTCATGTCACGTGTGTGCATACTCAGTCATGTCTGACTCTTCGCGGCCTTGTGGACTGTAGCCATCCAGGCTCCTCTGTCCATGATATTTCCCACACAGGAACACTGGAGTGAGTTGCCATTTCCTTCTCCAGAGGATCTTCCTGACCTAGGGATCAAACCTGAGTTTCTTGCGTCCCCTGCAATGGCAGGCGAATTCTTTGCCCACTACTCCACCTGGGAATATACTGTGTATACTTTTTCCATGTCTAGCAATTTCTGGTGGCAGGTTTCTGGTGCTGTTGTTGTCTTTCTGAAATGTGACAACTTAGAAATGGCCAAAATTCTATAGATGGATAAAAGAAGGGCAGGATTGGAAACTCAGAGTTCCTTGAATTCTTTTGTTCATTGTATACACATCTGTCACTGCAGTTGGTCCCACACTAACCCAGACTTGTGTGCTTGGAGGTGGCCTCACTATCAGCAAGAGATGGTCAGTGTCCTTCATAGTATTTAGTCACAGTGAGGAGTGTGAAGCGACTTGGCAGATTGCTAATCTGCTCAGTAATATCTTTGGCAGGTGGCTTCGTGTGAATGGCATTGAGTGTTTCCTGAGTATAAGGCTCTGAGGAAAACATGAGGAATTCAGGAGAGAATAACACTTAGTGATCTGATCTGAGAAAGGGCATAGTGTTTGTGCAGAATTAATAATAGATACATGATGGCGAGGCCAAGAGGAGCCACATACTCAGAGGGGGCATGCATTCTGTGAATCCAGAAACGGGGTCTTTTCTGAGGTTGTCCTGGGCTGGGGAGGCTCATGGAGGAGCAGTTGCACCAGATTGGAGGGAAAAGTAGCATTTGGGTGGGAGCATCGGCTTTAGGGGGTTTCCCTGGTGGCTCAGTCGGTAAAGAATCTGCCTGCAGTGCAGGAGACCCAGGTTTGATCCGTAGATTGGGAAGATCCACTGGAGAGGGAATGGCAGCCCACTCCAGTATTCTTGCCTGGAAAATCCCATGGACAGGGGAGCCTGGTGGGCTACAGTCCACGGGATCGCAAGAGTTGGACACGACTTAGCGACTAAACCACCACCATCGGGCTTTAGGGAATGGACCCAAGTGAACTGTGGCTCTGAGGTCAGCACAGGCTTGTTGAGGACTGTGGCTCAATTTCTGTATCCAAGGGAAGGGATCAAGGGAGAGGGGAGAGGGGAGACCTGAGCTGCTTCGAGTCTCCCTTTCTCGATCCCCATCTGACCCTCTAATCCGGATATCCTGACAGCTTCCACTGTTTGCATCACCTCCTGAAAAACGAAGCCATTCAGTGATTCATTAGAAGATGAGTTACCCCGGACTCTCATCTGACCTTCTTAGCATTTCGCTTTATTAATAGGAAAGCGCTTTGGAGCGAAGGATGACAAACCACTTTATAAATACTGTCTAATCCCATCGTAAACTCTGTCAAGCTGGCAGGAGGTCGGTCTCTCTTCACTTGCAAAAAATGACTTGGGAAGGTCAAATGACTTGTTGAAAGTCATGCAGGAATCCCCTGGCATATCCACACCCCCTGATGCCATCTCCCTGACATGTAGTGCTGCCCAGCTTCAGTTGCTTTGAGGATTTCCCGTCAGGATGGTGGCTCTCAGAACTTGGGCCCTTGACATCTAGTTAAGATTTTCTCCATCTATTATTGTACCCCACGGAGGCCTTCCAACTGTCTCCGCAAAAGGTCCTCATTAATTTCAATTTGGGGGATGAGATAATTACGCCCTTCTCTTTCAGGCTGAACCCTGGCTCTCACTGAAAGGAGGTACCATTTCAGTGCTGTGGGTTTGTGCAAACACACCATCTGAAGGAAATGGCAGTCTCAGCATTTTTCATGCCAGATGCCAAGCAGTATAACAGGACTGTCAGTGGCTTTCAGTCTGCCTGAGCTTTGAAGTGAGACACCAGACCCTTTCCAGCAAGATAGAGTCACTCCATTGGCTGCCTTTTGAAGTTAGCTAATTGCTTTTTTTTTTTTTAATGTGAGCTGCTTTAAATGAGAACAGATTTTATATCTGTTTGCTTTAGGAATCGAGTATGTTTGTCTGTCTTTCCTGACTTCAGTTGTTAAAAGAGTAATTGTAATGCCACAGTTAAGTGGATAAGGCTGGGGTGATCCATAGCTTATTCAGTGACACATTATTTAAATGCCGTCTATTCCGTGAACCCAGAGCTGTCACAAATAGCTTGATTTGTGTCTTCGCCCAGAACAAAGTATTAATTTTTTAACAGTACTCTTTGTTCTTAATCTCCCTCCACTTCAGACTCTGGCAGTTGAAAGATGGGAAAAAAGCTCTTTTGGAATAAAATGACCAAAATCACAGTCAGCAGCCATCATTCACTGAATTGTGCTAATTCCGGACCCTCTGTTGTTCAATCTCTCGGTTGTGTCCGACCCTTCGCGATGCCGTGGACTGCAGCACGCCAGGCCTCCCTGTCCATCACCATCTCCCGGAGTTTTCAGTCGCTGCTGTAGCTGGAAACAAAAGGAAAAGTGCTGGAGTTAACGGTGGGGCGGGGGTGGGGGGGCGGCGTTCTGTGCTGTCCACCACACCCTCGGAGATCCCGGTGGGAGGAAACCGGCCCTTGTTTTTGCTCTCTGGGTTCGCACTATCAGCAGGGCTGCTGAAGCACACTTCCTCCTCTCTTTTCCCTATCTCTTCCTCCTTAAAATTTTCGTTATAAAGTATTAGCTAGAACGGGGGTGAGTGGGGAGGGGGACCTCTTTGCGCCAGTTCAGCGGCTGTCACTCACATCAGCCTCACTGGCCCAGGCTGGCGGGCGTGTCTGCATCTCCAGCTGCAGCATCACACACAGCCCTGAGCTCGTGGGACCAGGGGCTCTGCGCCCCGTCCTCCCGTGGCCTCTGTCCTGTGAAGAGGACTGAAAACACAGTCCTGCCTGGGCACTTGGCAGAGCTGGGTCCTGGCCGAAAGAAAACCAGATAATGCTATAGGTTCATTAAGACTCTGGAGCCGGACTGTCCATGTTTGAGTGATGGGCATTCTTTAACTTCCCTGTGCCTCGGTTTCCTATAATAAAAGTACCTACTTTATACAGCTCTTTAGAGGAGTACATGAGTTACTTAGTTAAATGAGTTGTAAAGCATTTTGAGGTCAGTCTCTGGGAGACAGAAGGTGTCACATACATGTTTATCCAATAGCCGACAAAAGCGAAGTGGTGCGTGATCATTATTGTAGGTAGACAGTGCTACCATGGATAAAGCTTACCTAACTGCTTTAGTGAAGGTACTCATGACCAGTTTGCATGCAAATGACGTAACTATTAACTGTATTAGTGGAGTTTGCCATTTCAAAGAATCCTTTGAGAGGGACTTCCCTGGTGGTCCGATGGTCAAGACTTTGCACTCCCAAGGCAGGGAGTCAGATTCAGTCCCTGGTCAGGGAACTGGGGGCTTCCCTGGTGGCTCAGATGGCAAAGAATCTGCCTGTAATGTAGGAGAACTGAGTTCAATCCCAGGGTGGGGAAGATCCCCTGAAGGAGGGCATGGCAATCCACTCCAGTATCCTTGCCTGGAGAATCCCATGGACAGAGGCGTCTCATGAGCTACAGTTCATGGGGTCGCAAAGAGTCGGACACGACTGATCGACTGACACGCACACAGACATACAGGAAACTAGATCCTGCATTCCACACGCCACAGCTGAGACCTGCCACAGCCAAAGGAATCATTGATAAATGTTTATAAAATGCCTTTTCTGTTCAATGAACAAAACGGTGTAACAGGAAGAGGGAAGTCCAGGATGGCTTAATTTCCCCCCACCCCTCAAGGCAACTGGAAAAGAGCAGCCATCGTTCTGGCAGGGAAAGCTTCTGGTGGAGCAGTTTGGGGGAAAAGAGAGTAGCTGTTCGATTTTGGATGTGATAGTTTGAGAGGCCTGTTGGCTGCTGAAATGCAGGTGCGTCGGCAGTGTCGGGGGACGTCGGGGCCGGAGGCCTCTGGATGGTGCCTCCCCAGCTGGGGATGGATCCAAAGCCACTGGGAAAGAAGGGAAGCAGGCCAAGAAGAGGGGTCTGAGGGCTGAGCCAGGAGGTATTCCAGCTCCAGTGGAAAAGTCAGGCTGCTTCCAGTTTTCTAGTTTGTTCCTTTTTTTTTAAAAAAAAAAAAAGGCTGTGGCATGTGAGATCTTAGTTCCCAGACCAGGGATTGAACCCACACCCCTTACATTGAAAGTGTAGAGTCTTAACCCCTGGACACCAGGGAATTCCCACTCGTTTGCTCTTCCTTTCTGAGGCGTGGGCCTCTCTGAGGCAGGTGTTTTCTTTGGCTGGTTTATCGTTTGAGTTCTGTAACGCATGGACTTCGGAGTCACTGTTCTCAGGTCAGATACCGCTTGGCCTCATCCTGGCTTTGGGCTCTGGGGCAAGCGACTTACTCTGTGACACCCCGTGTTTCCTTACCTTGAGGTGGAAACTGGGAGTAAAAATGCCCATCTCCGAGACTGGAGGGCTCAGGAAGTGCAGCTGTATTCATGCTGGGAAGCTGCTAATCGCTTTATCACTGTAAAATGCTCCCTGGCCCTGCCAACGGGTGAGAAGTGAGGAACAGTGACGGATCACACATTTTAAAAGTCCTTTGAATCTTCGCTGAACTGAAAACCACATTTTAATTTAACCCACCCTGCTGCTATTTTCCTTTTTTAAAAAATTCAAAATAAAAGAGAGAGGTCAAGGAGGTACTGCAATAAATTCTACACACACGTCAGCCACTTAGGTTTCCCCTGTAATTGAAACAGGGCATCCAGAGATCAGATCTGGTCTGTGAATGTGGCAACTGGTACGTGAACCACAGATGTGCAAGCATTCAGAAACCCGAAAAACAGAGAAAGTGGATACCCCTGGCACTGTCAGCGTTTCTGTGTAATATACGCTAACCTCGTGCGTGTTCTTTACCACTGTGAGCCGTATAAGAAAGTCCTCACTCTTTTCCAGTAAACGAACGGGGCCTCCCAGTTTTAAATTCAAGTTTTACGGTTGGAAAATGCATCTAAGATTTAAATTCAAGCTTTACAGTTGGTTGGAAAATGAACCTAAGACACTTGGCTTCACTCAACATTGCAATTCTGAATTTTTTTTTTTGTCTTACTCTCAAAGTAAGCTCAGTAAGAACCAAGAGGTAGGGAGAATAGAATTCTGAAGTCTCCTCTCTCAATTCTCTAATTAGAATGTCTGCTGTGTTTGCATATGTGGTTTACAGGCTATGAATTTGTGGCTTTTCTGTTTTGCAAGAGTTACTGTCAGTGAAACGTCTACCAAAGGGAACACTACTATTAGTGGTGACCAAATGTATGGAACCATGTGGCTCATTTCTAAATCCCTCCAAGAATTTTGGAGGGACCTTCTCCAGATGGAGGTGGGTGGTGTGAGGACCGAACAAGAAAAACATTAGAAATAACCAAGGAGAAGAATTAATAGGAAAGAATTTGCGGTGATAAAATTTTTCTTTCTGGTCTTTCGGGTTGAGGAAATAGAAGAATAGGCACCAAATGTGGGAAATTTCCGTCCACTTGGAAAAAAACAATAGAATAAATAATGCTCAGCCACGGGGTGAGAGCCCAGGCAACCACGGGGTCAAAGGATTCTGTCCCATTTGTCTGTGGTGACACCTCCCCCTGCCCCCACAGAGGAACTCTTTACCCTTAAACAATAGAAGTGTCCCTGGGAAGCTGGAAAGGTGCTTGCAGAGGGAGTTTTTAGAAATCATTTCAGAAGTACCCCAGTGCTTATAGTGGTTTTCTGTATTTTCCAAATTTCCTTTAGTGAGAGGGCATTCCTTTTATAATAAAGAAATCAAAAGGTAGATAAATAGATTAAAAATTAGAGGAATAAATTTAAAAGAAAGAAATACACGAGGACGGCGGAGGTGGGTGACTCGTCACTGTGTCAAGAGGCCAAGTTGCTCCCATTTCATAACGTGGGGATTATTTTGTCTGCAAGTCATGACACTTCCTAACATATCTGCTCTCTGCATCTATCAGTGCATGTCATCCATCAAAACCCAGGGCCCGACCTATGCAGACAGGGCCAGCCCTCAGTGAACAGATTCTGATTCAACTTTCACACCATGCCAAGCCCACCCAGCATGCCCGGGTCCTCGCCGCTGTCCCTGGCCATCCGAGACACCCAGGCACCCCTCCCTGCCTTCGTCAGCAGCCTGCACTGGAGTGTTTCTTGTTTGTGAGGGGCCTGCTGCCCAGGGACAGCTTTGCAGTCAGCCAGGGGCCCAGTTCCAGGGCCCACAGCCCGCGAGGCAGCCCGAGTTTTTAGTGTTTGGGTGGACTGTCTTGGTGTTATGCCTGTGTGTCTTGTTTTGTTGGGGGAAGTGGGAGGGGAGAGGTTCTTCAAAAAGGGAAGGAGATACCCTCTGCAGTACTGAAAATGGAAATAAGGCATTTTATCAGTTCAAGGTCAGTAGAAGCCACAGTGCCTGGCTTCCTTCTGCTCTGCTCCCCTGGAGTGGTTTTGCTTAGTTTTGAAAAGTCTGACAGCAGCGGGAACTAGACAAATTGTTCTTGGGTGGAACTGTTAGCTGAGAGTTTCACATACAGGATCCTTAGGAGAGATGTCTCTGAAGTTCCTGAATTTAGACAGAATGTTGCCTGTATGTGTTACCTGGAAGACTGTACCTGGAAGGGAGAGGCTCTTGATTACATTGTATTTCAAAGAGATCCAGAGAGTCAGACTTTTGTTTTTAAAGTAAGGTTAATCGTGCTTCTCCGTTGGGGGTCATTTTGTCCCAGCAGACAAATCTGGTGACACTGTTAGCTGTCATGATTTAAATGGGCATGGTACGGGTACCTAGAAGGGAGAGGCCAAGGATGCTGATAAACATTCTACATGGCACAGGGCAGCCCCATAGAAAAGAATCATCCAGCCCAAATGTCAATAGTGTTCATCTTTGTAAAATGTTAGCCAGCTAATATTTGCAGATACGCTCTTTTTACTGTATGTATGTATGTTGTAATACATACATTTATGACAGAAATAAAAATTACTCTGCAATTAAAAAAAAAAAAACCATAAGGTTAAGAATCAGTTCCTAGGGGGAGAACTTCAAGTTTGAGTGCCTCCTGGCCTTAGCCCTAATCAGAGACCCCTTCCTAACAGATGAATTGTGTATGTAGTGGAAGTACCAGTGTAAGTGTGTAAAACAAGTAAATCCCATGCTGCAAACAAGTGAGGAAGGTTTCACTTCCCCCAGGGCTGGAAAACTAGAAATGCACAACTCCTGTGGTTCTGTCCAACGCCACCTGTGTTTTTCCCTCTCTCTGTCTCATCCTGGAGCCTCCAGAGCCCCCTCAACTTTGTGTTACCTGGAGCGTTCGCTACTTGATGTGAACACTAAAATCTGTTCTACCTGCTCTTCCTCTTGATTCTACAACCCATGGGGTCGCAAAGAACTGGACAGGACTGAGTGATCACACACGTACACCTCTTGATTCTAAACAAACCAGGTGGATTTTTTCCCCCCAACAGTGGAAGGTTGACTGCAGCCTGGGGCCTCCACGACGTGACTAGAGAAGGCATTTATAGTGAAGTCCCGCCTGGCTATTTGTCCCAAGCCCAGCACCTAAAGGCTGACCTTCCCACCCTTGGTTCCTGTCGCTCCTCATATCGTACATTCTCTCTGGGTGACCTAGTCCAGAGCCACGACTGACCTGTCCGTCTGTGTGATGAACGCTCGTCTCTCGACATGTCTGTCGAGCGGACCCATAGACACCTCAGTGTGGTTGTCCCGAATGCCCATCGAACTCACCGGGTCTAAAAGTGAACTCATATTGTCCCTACCACCCCTCAGCCGTTCTTGCCCTGAAAGTCCTTATCTTGGTGGACAGCACTGAAAATCTAGCTGGTTTTCCAGGGTCCTTTTTATCCACTGACCACTACCCCTTCAATCTAAATGAACCCCAGATAGACTTCATCATCCCTGGGTCTGGATGATCTTACCTCCTAAGTGACTCAGAAAGAACATCCACCCTCTTTCCCCCTCATCTTGCAATGCCCAATCCCTATAGCTACCAGCTGGTCTTCCCATCCTCCACCCCACTGTCCTCGCTGCTTCCAGAAGGATCTTTGTCAAATACCCCTGAATCGTGTGCTTCACTGATCTCCATTCCCTTTATGCCAGATCCCAGCCTTCTTACGGAGAAGGCAATGGCAAGCCACTCCAGTACTCTTGCCTAGAAAATCCCATGGATGGAGGAGCCTGGTAGGCTGCAGTCCATGGGGTCGCTAAGGGTCGGACACAACTGAGCGACTTTACTTTCACTTTTCACTTTCACACATTGGAGAAGGAAATGGCAACCCACTCCAGTGTTCTTGCCTGGAGAATCCCAGGGACGGGGGAGCCTGGTGGGCTGCCATCTGTGGGGTCACACAGAGTCGGACACGACTGAAGTGACTTAGCAGCAGCAGCAGCCTTCTTAGGATGGCCTCCAAGGCCCCATCTGATCTGACTGTCAGTCCCGCCAGCCTCCTCTCCTACTGCCCTCCTCCGGCTCATTGCTTCAGTGAGTTAAACTGAATTATCTATAGTTCAGAAGACACAACATGCTTTTATTCATCCCCTAGATTTTGTATGAACTTAATTACACTTTATTGCAGCAGTTTTGAGTGGGGGACTTTTTTCAGTCTTCAAGGGTAGAAGTTGTGTACAAAACAGACGCCATCATTCTGGCTCTGCGTCCCCAGCTCGCCCCATTCCCAATGCTAACCCTGAATCTCAGGCCACCCCTGAACTTGAAGCTCATTTCTTAGCCGCATCTTCCCTGCACGCCATCAGTTCAGTTCAGTTCAGTTCAGTCACTTAGTCGTGTCCGACTCTTTGTGACCCCATGAACCACAGCATGCCAGGCCTCCCTGTCCATCACCAACTCCCGGAGTTCACTCAAACTCATGTCCATTGAGTCGGTAATGCCATCCAGCCATCTCATTCTCTGCCATTCCCGTCTCCTCCTACCCCCAATCCCTCCTAGCATCAGAGTCTTTTCCAGTGAGTCAACTCATCGCATGAGGTGGCCAAAGTATTGGAGTTTCAGCTTTAGCATCAGTCCTTCCAATGAACACCCAGGATTGATCTCCTTTAGAATGGACTGCTTGGATCTCCTTGCAGTACAAGGGACTCTCAAGAGTCTTCTCCAGCACCACAGTTCAAAAGCATCAATTCTTTGGCGATCAACTTTCTTCACAGTCCAACTCTCACATCCATACATGACCACGGGAAAAACTATAGCCTTGACTAGACAGACCTTGGTTGGCAAAGTAATGTCTCTGCTTTTTAATATGCTATCTAGGCTGGTCATAACTTTCCTTCCAAGCAGTAAACGTCTTTTAATTTCATGGCTGCCATCAGCATTGAAGTGATTTTGAAGCCCAAAAAAATAAAGTCTGACACGGTTTCCACTGTTTCCCCATCTATTTCCCAGGAAGTGATGGGACCAGATGCCATGATCTTCATTTTCTGAATGTTGAGCTTCAAGCCAACCTTTTCACTCTCCTCTTTCACTTTCATCAAAAGGCCTTTGAGTTCCTCTTCACTTTCTGCCGTAAGGGTGGTGTCATCTGCATATCTGAGGTTATTGATATTTCTCCCAGCAATCTTGATTCCAGCTTGTGCTTCTTCCATCCCAGCATTCCTCCTGATGTACTCTGCATATAAGTTAAATAAGCAAGGTGACAATATACAGCCTTGACGTACTCCTTTTCCTATTTGGAACCAGTCTGTTGTTCCATGTCCAGTTCTAACTGTTGCTTCCTGACCTGCATACAGGTTTCTCAAGAGGCAGGTCAGGTGGTCTGGTATTCCCATCTCTTTCAGAATTTTCCACAGTTTATTGTGATCCATCCACACAGTCAAAGGCTTTGGCATAGTCAATGAAGCAGAAATAGATGTTTTTCTGGAACTCTCTTGCTTTCTCCATGATCCAGCAGATGTTGGCAATTTGATCTCTGGTGCCTCTGCCTTCCCTTATCTCCAGATCCCACCTCTGATGCATACTTTAGGAGTTGGGGTCAGTGATGGGAGATATTTGGGGATGGGGTTAGGTAGCGGGGAGGTCTCAGGGTGAATGTGTAAGAGTCAGGGATGTCTGTTGCACACCCTTTTTGGTAACAGATGGTGACTTTGCATGTTACCACAGTCATTGAAACATGGCTGAGTAAAAGCACTCTCTAAGTGACCATACTGTTGTCCTGTTTCGTTCTTCTAGATGTCACACTGCTGGTCCTATCCCCTACCTCTAAGCAATTTCCGTTCATCTTTCAAGCCCCTGCCCAGGTGTCTCCTTCCCTCAGTCATTCTTCACGGACCCCAAGATGGGGCTGGATACAACTCCCCTATGTGCTCATGGCAGTACTGGGTTCCCCTGGGGCGGCCCTGGTCACACCGTATTGAAATCATCTTTGGTTTGCCTGTCTCCCTCTCCCAGGCAGAGTCTGGGTCTTAGCCCTCTCTCTGTCCCTCAAATTTCACTAGAATATGCCTTGCCATAGAAGATGCTGAATAAATGCTATCGAGTGGCATTTATTCAATAAATGAATAAAGAAGAAATGAATGGATGATGTCCTGTGACAGAATTCTAAGAATCTGCAGAAACTCAATGAGCACAAATAGCCCAGAATTCAGAAAAACCTACAGAGCATCACTTCTGCACTGTGTACCGTGGATTGTGTACTGTGGGATTGCGTACCAGCGTTGATTCCCATCTAGGTTTAACCCTCCTGTACTGGCTTCCACTCGGGTACCACTTCGGATCTCCTTAGCCTCATCTGTCTCTGGGAGTGGTAGAGCCAAGATCTCTACCATCTTGCCATCCAAGGCCATGCTGGGGTTCCTCTCACTACTTCTGGACTCAAATGAAGTGCGCCCTGCAGGCTCTGGCTTCCCCATCTGCTGCTGAAAGGACCAGCTGATACACCCCAGTTGAGGGGGGAAGTTGGGTCACCACGGAGTGAACTTTGACTAATGGGGAACAAGAGACAGGCAGGCGCTGGCAGATTCATGCCCGCCTCTCACACCACTTCCTCTGATGGAAGCTTCTGAGGTTCTGCAGTTCCCAACAGGCTCTCTGGGGAAGTCCCGGGGAACCGCGCAAGAAGCTGTGATTCTTTTGAAGCCACCGCCAGCCCCACGCCATCTTACGTGTCCTTTCACCGCCTCGTTTCTCTTCTTCCCTCACTCTCACGCCCCTGGGATTCCTCCAGAGCCTTCGCATAGAAGGCTAGTCTCAGACTCTGTTTTCTAAGGAATCCAGCCTAAGATACCTTCAAATGTACCACTGTGTCTCTAGAAGAATGGGGGCTAGGAAAGGTAGAAGAGAGAGGAACACCACAGGCCAGGTGCTCTCTGGTGTATGGGTCTGGAAGGCCTTAACTGGGAGTCTGAGCCTTCAATCATGAATTCCTTGTTCTTGCTTGTCCGTGCTGCATTCCAGGAGAACTGGAATGATGGGTCTATTAGTAGAAAAAGATCCATCGTTTGGAACCTGTTACCTTGTTCTGATGCAAGCTGGCCATCGGTCCCGCGATTTCCTGTTTTAAGATATCTTTCTAATTAAAAAGACATCAAACGTGTATCTTTAAATGTCAGTGATGCAGTGGAATATTATGCAGCTACGAAAATTGAGCCTTATGAGTCAATGACACAGTGGAATATTATACAGCTATGAAAATTGATCCTTATTAGGATTTATGATATATCCTGGGTTTAACGTCCTAGCTCCACTTCTTATGTAGTCTTGAGAAAGATCCAAGCCTTGATTTGCTTATTTGGAAAATAGACATTAATACTCACACTTTATTGCATGGAATAGTTATAAAGACTAGATGAGATAATGCATGTAAAGCCCTCAGCGCAGCGTCTTACAGAAGAAGCAGTCAAATGGTATTTGCTATAGTTATTACTCTAGTTTTAAAGTACAACTTGAGAATGATAGAATGCTCCTCTCTGTACGGAAAACAACTTTAAGGTGAGATCTTGTAGTTCTTGGGTTTTATTGGGTTTTAAAGAAGTATTTTCTGGATAATTCTCAGTCCTAGTTTCAATCTTTCTAAAACAAGTAGAAGGACCTGGTAAAAAGCTTCCATGGAAGAAGTGTTTATCTGCAAACTGTTTTATTGGAGAACATGTGAAGACCACATGGGACTTGAGACTAGTTAAGTCTATTTCCCATTTTCCAAGTGTTTTCAAGGTCTTTGTGAATAGATTGATATCAATCCCCAATTAATAAATGTGTGGAAATTAAATCGGAAGTTTTAGTTTTGCAGTTTTGCTATGGTCATTCAGAGAATTCCTGCCAGGGAAGATCCCAGGAAAAAGCTTTCCCCTCCCCAGTGATAAGTTTCAGTTTGTGCAACTAAGTAGAAAAGTGCTTCCTCCATAGTAAAAGTACTTCCTCCTTGTAATCAGGATTAACAGTGTGTGTGCAGGAAATTTTTGCCTTCTTTTACAAAAGCTGTATTTAGAGTCATAAAATTTAAACTGTGATCATGGTGTGTGTATATATATATTTTTAAATAAGAATATTTATTTGTTTTTGGCTGCTTTGCACGTGGGATCTTCACTGTGTCTTGCAGGCTCTTCATTGTGGTGTGAGGAGTTAGTTGCCCCACGGCATGTGGGATCTCAGCAGTGGACACAGGACTGGAAAAGGTCAGTTTTCACTCCAATCCCAAAGAAAGGCAATGCCAAAGAATGCTCAAACTACTGCACAATTGCACTTATCTCACACACTAGTAAAGTCATGCTCAAAATTCTCCAAGCAGGCTTCAGTAGTACGTGAACCGTGAACTTCCACGTGTACAAGCTGGATTTAGAAAAGGCAGAGGAACCAGAGATCAAATTGCCAACATCCGTTGGATCATGGAAAAAGCAAAAGAATTCCAGAAAAACATCTACTTCTGCTTTATTGATTACGCCAAAGCCTTTGACTGTGTGGATCACAACAAACTGTGGAAAATTCTTCAAGAGATGGGAACACCAGACCACCTGACCTGCCTTCTGAGAAATCGGTATGCAGGTCAAGACACAACAGTTAGAACCAGGCATGGAACAGCAGATTGGTTCCAAATTAGGAAAGGAATACACCAGGGCTATACACTGCCACCCTGCTTATTTAACTTGTATGCAGAGTACATCATGCAAAATGCCAG
Source organism: Moschus berezovskii (assembly GCF_049115385.1). Classification (NCBI taxonomy): domain Eukaryota; kingdom Metazoa; phylum Chordata; class Mammalia; order Artiodactyla; family Moschidae; genus Moschus; species Moschus berezovskii. The sequence continues at coordinate 10,609,767 of NC_142468.1, forward strand.
GCTGGATGAGGCACAAGCTGGAATCAAAATTGCCGGGAGAAATATCAATAACCTCAGATATGCAGATGATATTACCTTTATGGCAGAAAGCGAAGAAAAACTAAAGAGCCTCTTGACGAAGGTAAAAGAGGAGAGTGAAAAAGCTGGCTTAAAACTCAAAATTCAAAAAACAAAGATCATGGCATCTGATCCCATCACTTCACGGCAAATAGATGGGGAAACAATGGAAACAGTGAGAGACTTTTTTTCCTGGGCTCCAAAATCACTACAGGTGGTGACTGCAGCCATGAAATTAAAAGACACTTGCTCCTTGGAAGGGAATGGGCTTCCCTGGTGGCTCAGCTGGTAAAGAATCCATCTGCAATGTGGGAGACCTGGGTTCAGTCCCTGGGTTGGGAAGATCCCCTGGAGAAGGGAAAAGCTACCCACTCCAGTATTCTGGCCTGGAGAAATCCATGGACTGTCCATGGGGTCACAAAGAGTCAGACATGACTGAGAAACTTTCACTCACTTGCTCCTGGAAAGAAAAGCTACAACAAACCTAGACAGCATGCACTGCAGTCTACCAGGCTCCTCCATCCATGGGATTTTTCAGGCAAGAGTACTGGAGTGGGGTGCCATTGCCTTCTCCGCTGTTTCCTCTAGCCCTTCTTATTCTTGGTTGAGGGACTGCTAGCAGGAGTTTCTAAAAGGCAAGTTCCTGAAGCTGTGCTGTGAACTGTGATAGTCTCACATTCCCTTGTCAATTGGACTCCTTTAGCCAGAGTTTCCGTCGGGTCCAAAGAGGTGGGTGACAGCGCAGGGCCCACTTCTGCCCCGCACATACTCCGCAGACTCTGCTCGCATAGGTGACCACGTACATGGGGCTCCGCCTGCGGTCCCTTCACTCTCTAGACTTCTCCACTGCCTGCCTTTCAGCTGAGCTGGCCGTTTCCTGTCTCAGGCTGAAGCTCACACCACCGGCTTCCCTTTCTTCCCAAATTTCTGAGATCTCCCCCTTCCTCCACTTTCACTTCCTGAACTCCATGACTGCAGGAACGCAATCAGCAAGTTTGTGCCGTGTTTCTTTAGCAGGCTGACTCCTCAGTTCAGTTCAGTTCAGTTCAGTCGCTCAGTCGTGTCCGACTCTCCGCGACCCCATGAATCACAGCACGCCAGGCCTCCCTGTCCATCACCAACTCTCAGAGGTCACTCAAACTCATGTCCACAGAGTCGGTGATGCCATCCAGCCATCTCATTCTCAGTTGTCCCCTTCTCCTCCCGCCCCCAACCTTTCCCAGCATCAGAGTCTTTTTCCAGTGAGTCAACTCATCGCATGAGATGGCCAAAGTATTGCAGTTTCAACTTTAGCATCAGTCCTTCCAATGAACACCCAGGATTGATCTCCTTTAGAATGGACTGCTTGGATCTCCTTGCAGTCCAAGGGACTCTCAAGAGTCTTCTCCAACACCACAGTTCAAAAGCATCAATTCTTCGGCGATCAGCTTTCTTCACAGTCCAACTCTCACATCCATACATGACCACGGGAAAAACCATAGCCTTGACTAGACGGACCTTTGTTGGCAAAGTAATGTCTCTGCTTTTTAATATACTATCTAGATTGGTCATAACTTTCCTTCCAGGGAGTAAGCGTCTTTTAATTTCATGGCTGCAATCAGCATCTGCAGTGATTTTGGAGCCCCAAAAAATGAAGTCTGACACTGTTTCCATGGTTTTTCCATCTATGTCCCATGAAGTGATGGGACCAGATGCCATGATCTTTGTTTTCTGAATGTTGAGCTTCAAGCCAACCTTTTCACTCTCCTCTTTCACTTTCATCAAGAGACTTTTGAGTTCCTCTTCACTTTCTGCCATAAGGGTAGTGTCATCTGCATATCTGAGGTTATTGATATTTCTCCCGGCAATCTTGATTCCAGCTTGTGCTTCTTCCAGCCCAGCGTTCCTCATGATGTACTCTGCATGTAAGTTAAATAAGCAAGGTGACAATATACAGCCTTGACGTACTCCTTTTCCTATTTGGAACCAGTCTGTTGTTCCATGTACAGTTCTGACTGTTGCTTCCTCACCTGCATACAGGTTTCTCAAGAGGCAGGTCAGTGGTCTGGTATTCCCATCTCTTTCAGAATTTTCCACAGTTTATTGTGATCCACACAGTCAAAGGCTTTGGCATAGTCAATGAAGCAGAAATTTTTCTGGAACTCTCTTGCTTTCTCCATGATCCAGCGGATGTTGGCAATTTGATCTCTGCTGCCTCTGCCTTTTCTAAAACTTGCTTGAACATCTGGAAGTTCACGGTTCACATATTGCTGAAGCCTGGCTTGGAGAATTTTGAGCATGACTTTACTAACGTGTGAGATGAGTGCAATTGTGCGGTAGTTTGAGCATTCTTTGGCATTGCCTTTCTTTGGGATTGGAATGAAGACTGATCTTTTCCAGTCCTGTGGCCACTGCTGAGTTTTCCTAATTTGCTGTCATATTGAGTGCAGCACTTTCACAGCATCATCTTTCAAGATTTGAAATAGCTCAACTGGAAATCCATCACCTCCACTAGCTTTGTTCGTAGTGATGCTTTCTAAGGCCCACTTGACTTCACATTCCAAGATGTCTGGCTCTAGGTCAGTGATCACATTATCGTGACTATCTTGGTCGTGAAGATCTTTTTTGTACAGTTCTTCTGTGTATTCTTGCCACCTCTTCTTAATATCTTCTGCTTCTGTTAGGTCCATACCATTTCTGTCCTTTATCGAGCCCATCTTTGCATGAAATGTTCCCTTGGTATCTCTGATTTTCTTGAAGAGATCTCTTGTTTTTCCTATTCTGTTGTTTTCCTCTATTTCTTTGCATTGATCACTGAGGAAGGCTTTCTTATCTCTCCTTGCTATTCTTTGGAACTCTGCATTCAGATGCTCATATCTTTCCTTTTCTCCTTTGCTTTTCGCTTCTCTTCCTTTCACAGCTATTTGTAAGGCCTCCTCAGACAGCCATTTCGCTCTTTTGCATTTCTTTTCCATGGGGATGGTCTTGGTCCCTGTCTCCTGTACAATGTCACGAACCTCCATCCAGAGTTCATCAGGCACTCTATCTATCAGATCTAGTCCCTAAAATCTATTTCTCACTTCCACTGTATAATCATAAGGGATTTGATTTAGGTCATACCTGAATGGTCTAGTGGTTTTCCCTACTTTCTTCAATTTCAGTCTGAATGTGGCAATAAGGAGTTCATGATCTGAGCCACAGTCAGCTCCTGGTCTTGTTTTTGCTAACTGTATACAGCTTCTCCATCTTTGGCTGCAAAGAATATAATCAATCTGATTTCGGTGTTGACCATCTGGTGATGTCCATGTGTAGAGTCTTCTCTTGTGTTGTTGGAAGAGGGTGTTTGCTATGACCAGTGCGTTCTCTTGTTGACAAAACTCTGTTAGCCTTTGCCCTGCTTCATTCTGTGCTCTAAGGCCAAATTTGCCTGTTTCCTGACTTCTTAGTTTTGCATTCCAGTCCCCTAGAATGAAAAGGACATCTTTTTTGGGTGTTAGTTATAAAAGGTCTTGACTTAGCAGCAGCAGCAGCAGCAGGTCTTCATAGAACCGTTCAACTTCGGCTTCTTCAGCGTTACTGGTTGGGACATAGGCCTGGATTACTGTAATATTGAATGGTTTGCCTTGGAGATGAACAGAAATCATTCTGTCGTTTTTAAGATTGTATCCAAGTACTGCATTTCGGACTCTTTTGTTGACCATGATGGCTACTCCATTTCTTCTAAGGGATTCCTGCCCACAGTAGTAGATATAATGGTCATCTGAGTTAAATTCACCCATTCCAGTCCATTTTAATTTACTGATTCCTAGAATGTCGACGTTCACTCTGGCCATCTCCTGTTTGACCACTTCCAATTTGCCTTGATTCATGGACCTAACAATCCAGGTTCCTATGCAATATTGCTCTTTACAGCACCGGACCTTGCTTCTATCACCGGTCACATCCACAACTGGGTATTGGTTTTGCTTTTGCTCCATCCCTTCATTCCTTCTATAGTTACTTCTCCACTGAGCTCCAGTAGCATACTGGGCACCTACCGACCTGGGGAATTCTTCATTCAGTATCCTATCATTTTGCCCTTTGATACTGTTCATGGGGTTCTCAAGGCAAGTATACTGAAGTGGTTTGCCATTCCCTTCTCCAGTGGACCCCATTCGGCTGTGGTCCATGTGATCAGATCGGCCAGTTTCCTGTGATTATGATTTCAGTGTGTCTGCCCTCTGATGCCCCCTCGCAATACTGCTGCTGCTGCTCACCCTTTATTAGTGGAAGTCATCATGAAGCTAGATAACAGTTGTGGAACAGTGGAACCCTTCCTATTAGCTGTGCTGGAAGTCTGACATGCAGCATTTTTCATCCTTACAGGAATCTCTGAGGCTATTCAGTGAAATTCAGGTTTAAAGAGTTTAATAAGAGACGTGCCCTTGATTGCAGTTGACAATGGGGTGGGGGTGGCCCGCCCAAGTGCAGAATTTCTGCTAGCGGTCTTCCTAAGTCCCCGGTTAGATATAGCCTCTTCCAGGAAGCCTCCCTGAGTGACCCTCCCACCCCACCCCTGCGACCTTTGGTCATCGTCCCCACTAACCCCTTCTATCATTTCAAGTTCAGGGCCTCTTAGAGGTGGTGGAGAAAGACTTCTGTTCTTCCTTTTTCTGAGGTTCCCAGTAAAGACTGAAAAGGTTCTAAGACAGGGTTAGAAGGTATTTTTGTGTGTATTTGCATTTAACCAAATTCACATGTTTAATGTCTCCTCAAGCACATAGAAACCCCCAATATAATCTAATTTTGGTACATACAAGGTAAAAATAGGAGCTGTGACACTCGTCAGCCTCTCTGTGAAGGGTTCATGGTAAATGGAACTTTGAATTTAAGGTTGTAGGAGGCACATCTCTCAATCCTTTCTGTGTATTTCTGTGACTAAACGTGCTTTCTTTCCTTTTTAATAATATTTAAAATCCTTCAGAGGATGAGATGGTTGGATGGCATCACCGACTCAATGGACATGAGTTTGAGTAAACTCTGGGAGTTGGTGGTGGACAGGGAGGCCTGGCGTGCTGTAGTCCATGGGGTCGCAGAGAGTTGGATATGACTGAGCGACTGAACTGAACTCAAAGTCCTTCATGAGTATGAGGCCGTTGGCTAATTGGCCTTTCTGGATTCTGTGTTATCTGCTTCTCTGTTCGTAACTTCTAGCACAGAGCCAGGACTGGGAACACTGTCAGCTGTCTTTTCTTTTTGAATTGGAGGATAATTGCTTTACAGTGTCATGTTAGTTTCCGCGGTACGACATGAATCAGCTGTATTTATACGCATGTATCCTCTCCCTCTCGGACCTCCCTTCTCTGCCTCCATCACATCCCTCTAGGTCATCACAGAGCACCCAGCTAAGCTCTCTGTTCTACACAGCAGCTTCCCTCAAGCTGTCTGTTTTACACGTGGTGGTGTATCGATGCCAACACTACCCTCCCAGTTTGTCCCACCTCCCCTCCGCCCTGTGTCCGTTTGTCCATTCTCCATGTCTGCGTCTCTACTCTTGCCCTGCAGATAGGTTCACCAGTACCATTCTTTAAAGATTCATGTACAGTATTTGTTTTTCTCTCTTACTTGCTTCACTCTGTATGACAGACTCTCGGTTCGTCCACATCACTCCAAGTGACCCAATTTTGTTCCTTTTTAATGGCTGAGTAGTATTCCATTGTATACATGAATCACTGTAAGCTGGTCTTCCTCGTTGGTTGATTGGTTGAATGAGTTGGTGAATGGTCTTAGAAATTCTGAAAGTCAGAGCAGGTTTTGGTTGGGACCCCAGCACCTACATCTATCTCCTAGCTCTCCAGCCTTGATCAGGTTTATGTAACCTCTCTGGCCTCAGCTTTTGTCATCTCAGAAATGGTGCTAATACCACCAGTACCTCCCTCAGAAGGATGGTGGGAGAAACAGAGGCAATGATCTGTGGGATGACAAGGGTAAGCCTGCATGTGTGTAGTGCTTGGGTCCAGGCGAGGAGGTGGAAGACAGGTCTGTGGGCCTCACTGTTAAGAAAGCAAGAGCCCCCAGCTGCTCCCTGCCCCTGCGCCTTTGCTTCCCTGGTCAGCCAGGGGGACGGATGGTTGGTGGCCCCAGGAGTGTGTGCACAGCCTCTGACTTGGTTCTCTAGGCCCGTCTTCCTTTCTCCTTTCTGCTGCTAGATTGACAGCGACATGCTGAGCTTACTTTGCAGTCTACAGAGCTCTCTCACCCACATTGTCTTGCTTAGCAATTTTTCAGCATTGTAAAATTGTCTGTGGTTTCGGGAAATTCCTCCCCCTGTTACGATGTGCCTGGTACTGACCCCTCTCCTGCTGATAGAGTTTTCACCAAGGACATTTGTTTCTATATTTGTGGAGTTGTTTAGCGGCATTTTCTTTTTTTTCACCCCACCCCCAAGCCTGCGATCAGAAGAATCTCATAGAGAAAAGCCCCATTTCCAACCAGTTTCTGAGTATTCAGATAGAGAGTGCCCTTGTGCTGAGGGCCAGCCCTCCCTAACTGCGCAGCAACTCTCCTTAACTTGGGCCCCCTGCCCTTTTCCGTCCATTTGGAATCATCACCAAGTCCGAGGGCTTGGATGGAGCGTCACGGTGTTAATGTATATATACGAAAATTGGCTGTTTAATCATTTTTAAGTGTATTGTTCTGTGGCATTAAGCATTCACATTGCAACGCAATCATCACCACCATTCATCTCCTGAACTCTTTTCATCTTTCAAAACGGAGACTCTGGACCCGTTAGAATGATAACTCCCGTTCTCCCCAGCCTCCCTGCAGCCCCTGGCAGCCACCATTCTGCTTGTTGTTGCTATGATTTTGACTGCTCTCGATTCCCTCACATAAGTGGAATGATACCGTGTTTGTCCTTCTGTGACAGGCTGCTTTCACTTGGCATGTGTCCTCAGGGTTCATCCTTGTTTTAGCATGTGTCCGAATTTCATTCCCATTTAAGCCTGAATAATATTCCGTTGTATTGTCTTGTATTATCTACCATGTTTTGTTTATCCATGCGTCTGTTGACGGGTGCTTGAGTGCTTTCACTGTGTTTTGTCTCAGCTATGGTAGTAGCTTCCTAATTGTTCTCTTTGCTTCCACTCTCTCATCTTCCAATCTGCTCTCCACTCAGTCTGAAACCGCAAATTGAACTTTGTTATTCTTCTTTAAGTTCTTCATTGACATTTCATTGTGCTCAGAATAAAATCTAACCGTCTAAATCTGGCTCATGCTTCTGTGGCTGCTAAGTCGCTTCAGTCGTGTCCGACTCTGTGCAACCCCATAGATGGCAGCCCACCAGGCTCCTCTGTCCTCAGGATTCTCTGGGGAAGAGTACTGGAGTGGGTTGACATTTCCTTCTCCAAATCTGGCTTATAAGACCCTGTATTTACATAGTTCATAAAGTGAAAGGCTTTGCAACTTTATCCCATGCCACATCCTCCTGGTTCCCTCTATACTCAATTCAAGTGTTTGTTTTTTTTTTTCATTTTTAATGATTTTATTTATTTTTGGCTGTGCTGGGTCTTTGTTGCTGTGTGGGTTTTTCTCTAGTTGGGACGACGAGCAGAGGCTACTCTCTAGTTGCGATGTGTGGGCTTCTCATTGCGGGTCTTCTCTTGTTACAGACCATGGGCTCTAGCGTGCGAAGGCTTCAGTAGTCATGGCTTCTGGCTCTATAGCACAGGCTCAGTAGTAGTGGCGCATGGGCTTAATTGCTCCATGGCAGGTGGGCTCTTCCCGGATCAGGGATCAAACCTGTGTCTCCTGCATTAGCAGGCAAATTCTTCACCCCGGAACTACCAAGGAAGCCCACTCAGTTCAAGTTCTTTCTTGTTAACTTTTTCCCATCTCAGACTCTTTGCGTCTTTGGTTCCTTCTACCATGAACACATTCTCCTCGTCGTGATTGGCTTCTTCCCATCCTTTAGGTGGTAGTCGAACGTAACCTCTTTGGAGAGAGCTCTTGTCACCCTATGTGTTACCGAGGCCCCTCGTTATTCCTTTTCTAAACCCTTTATTGATTGGCAGGGTTCTTCCTTGTTTATAGTTGCTTGTCCCATCGCTATTTTCCGCTCTTGGATAGAAACCCTTTGAAAGCAGGGTTTGTATCTATTTTATATCCTGAGTATCTAGCAGGTCTTTACTAACGATTTTTTTGAATGAATTAAGACATATCCTGTTCTTCTATGATGTTTGAGTGGAGATTCCACAGTTGGTTCTGCTTTTCCTTCCCTTCCTTTTTGCTCACTCTTCCTTCATCCTACCTCTGCTGCTGCTGCCGCTAAGTTGCTTCAGTCGTGTCTGGCTCTGTGCGACCCCATAGATGGCAGCCCACCAGGATCCCCTGTCCCTGGGATTCTCCAGGCAAGAACACTGGAGTGAGTTGTCATTTCCTTCTCCAATGCAGGAAAGTGAAAGTGAAGTCGCCCAGTCGTTCCGACTCTTAGCGACTCCATGGAATGCAGCCTACCAGGCTCCTCCGTCCATGGGTTTTTCCAGGCAAGAGGACTGGAGTGGGGTGCCATCGCCTTCTCCATCATCCCACCTCTAGCACCTTCCAAAGTGCTCACATCCCTCACTGAAGACTCATGGGCATGATATCATCATTCTTGCTTTAGAAAACTGGTTGATGTTCGTGGGCTCCTGCTGTTCAAAGGAAAGGTACCCAAAATTGTTTTAAATTTTACCCTGAAAATGAGCACATTGGAAGGACTGATGCTAAAGCTGAAACTGCAATACTTTGGCCACCTCATGCGACGACTTGACTCACTGGAAAAGACTCTGATACTGGGAAAGGTTGGGGGCGGGAGGAGAAGGGGACGACCGAGAATGAGATGGCTGGATGGCATCACCGACTCTGTGGACATAAGTTTGAGTGAACTCCGGGAGTTGGTGATGGACAGGGAGGCCTGGCGTGCTGTGATTCATGGGGTCGCGAAGAGTCGGACACGACTGAGTGACTGAACTGAACTGAACTGAAGAAAGCAAGGCCAGAGAAGGCGATGGCACCCATGCCAGTGCTCTTGCCTGGAGAATCCCATGGATGGAGGAGCCTGGTAGGCTGCAGTCCATGGGGTCGCTAAGAGTTGGACACGACTAAGCGACTTCACTTTCACTTTTCACTTTCATGCATTGGAGAAGGAAGTGGCAACCCACTCTAGTGTTCTTGCCTGGAGAATCCCAGGGACGGGGGAGCCTGGTGGGTTGCCGTCTGTGGGGTCGCACAAAGTTGGACACGATTAAAGTGACTTAGCAGGAGCAGCAGCAGCGGTGCATTAAGTAGAGTTTCTTGAAATTAAACCTTTTGGAGAGAGAAATCCACGTAATATTTTTCAAAGTGCTATAAATAAAACTTAGTGGAATTGACTCTTTTGCTATTGTGTTATTGTTTAATTTATTTGTACTATGGGTAATGGTTGATTTTTGTTGAAATTCAGTCTCTTGTTTATATTGGGAAATTTTCTGAAGCATTTATGTCCAAGCTCTAAGATTTTGAGATCTTTTTGGAATAAGGTCTCCCATTTTTAAGCCATAGTGCTGGCCCAGCCCGGGTAGATTCTCTGCCCTGTGTATGACAGGCTGAAATCAAGGGTTGGCCGCTGTGTTCTCATCTGGAACTCAGAATCTCCTCCGAGCTGATGCCTGCTGTTGGGAGAATTCAGCTGTTTGTGGTCATAGGATTGTTGTCTCCTTTTTCTTGCTGGCTTTCATTTGGGTCCCACTCTCAGTTCCTAGAGGCTGCCTCAGGTCCTTGCCCTGTGGCCTCTGTCTTAGCAGTGGAGTACCTTATTTTCACACTTTGACGCTCCCTGACTTCCTCTTCTGCTACCAGCCAAAGAAAACTCTCTGCTTTTAAAGAGCTCATTGATTATGTTGTTTCTTGTACAGTCACCCTATCTTAAGGTCAATTGATTAGTGACATTCATTGTATCTGCAAAACTCCCTTTGCCATGAATTATGTTGTTCAGTTGCTAATCGTGTCCGACTCTTTGCAACCCCATGGACTGCAGCGTGCCCTGTCCTTCACTGTCTCCCGGAGTGTGCTCAAATTCATGTCCATTGAGTCGGTGATGCTGTCTAACCATCTCATCCTCTGCCGCCCCTTCCCCTTTTGCCTTGCCATGCACAGAGACATAATCACAACAGCAACACCAAGGTGTGGAGATCACAGCCGTCTTCATAGAAATTTGCTTGCCACATTTTTTCTCTCCCTTCTTATTAGTTAGAATTGCATTTGCCTGTAAGTATCAGAATGCTTGATTCTAATAACTTAATTTTTTTTCACATCACAATAGATATGGAGATGAGTGATCACTGATACTGGTTCAGTGGCTCAGTGACATCAGGATCAGTGACTGTGTGACTCTCTGAGCCTTTCTTTGTGGTTATAGTAGCTCCAGACATCATGACTGTAATCAAGAGAACGTGAGCACGCTTACGACAGTGTGAGTAACGCCTGTTACCTTCATTGGGAGTGCAAAACGAAGCAAAGACAGAAAACACTTCTCAGGGCTTTATTTCTGACTGTACTTCCATTTCCGTCTCATTGGCAGAACTTAGCCAAGCGGCCACCCCTAGGTTCAAGGGAGGCTGGGAAAGCAGGAATAAGAATTACTGTGATGCCAATAATGACCTCTCTTCCAATGCTGGATGATAAGAGGAAATGGATGTCGACAGCATAGCTAACGTGTCTGTTGTGTCTAGTTTCTGGAAGGCAGAATGTGGCATAGTGGAAGAAGTATAGAATTTAGAGTAAGAGACTTGTGATCCTGCCCCACCTCTGTCACGACATGCTTAACTGTGTGACCTTAGGTTAGTCAAATAACCTCTCTGAGTCAGTTCCCTTATCTATCAAGTGAGAGAAATTTCTACTTTGCTTATTTCAGTGTTATTATAAAAATGGATCAAAATAACCCATGAGCTGCTTTGTATCCTGTAAATATATACTAATTATGGGTTTTGGTAAGTATTTGGTATTAAAAAATCGGGCGTCCCTGGTGGCTCAGTTGATTAAGAATCCACCTGCCAGTGCAAGAGACCTGGGTTCGATTCCTGGGTTTGGACGATCCCCTGGAGGAGGAAATGGCAATCCACTTCAGTATTCTTGTCTGTGAAACCCCATGGACAGAGGAACCTGGTGGGCTACAGTCTATGGGGTTGCAAAGAGTTGGACACGACTGAGCGACTAAAGCACCGCTATAAAAATAAGAATGTGTTTCATGGATTCTAAGAACTGTTTATGTTCGTAGATGATTTTTGACCGTTGTAATCTCTGAAATTTGATATATTTTACAATCCAAGATAGTTTCAGTGAAATAGAATAACAATATTTTGTTAAGCTTGGAAGATCTTAGGGTTATGCTTAGGAAATGTGGCCATTGGGACACACAGACTCCTAATGATTCCTAGGAAACTGACAGTCTCAGGATAGAACATCCAAAATGTAAATGAAAAGAAATTACCATACCAACTTCCTGCTTTCAGACAGGGAGATATTAGTGTCTCTCTTTCAGATACAAAACAGAAGTAAGCTGAGATGAGTTTACAAGATGGAATAAGCCATCTTCTAAGAGTTCAAGGTGCTAGAAAGTGTTCTGCAAACTTGAAAGCTTGACCTCCTACTAGGGTCCTTCACTGAACATGACATACTGTTCAGCTGCCTAGGGATGCCATTCAGGGTCACTGCCTCAGGAATGCACCAATATCAGAGGCACCCTGTTTTGCAAGTCAAGTGTGACTTCAGCCCTTGACTTCGAATGTGAAAGTCAAGTGTGACTTCGACCCTTGACTCCGAATGTGGAACCTTGAAGTTGGATAGCACAGCCATCAAGGTTGTTTATTTTGAAGAAAAATCAATTTTTATAATTATAATCTTGGGTATACATATGCATATGCATGCACACACATATGTTTATATGTTTATGTATTTGTATACGTGTGTATATGCACGCACACAAATAATATGACTTTAGGTGGGGCAAAAACTGACATCTAGGGATGGTGGATTGTGATGTACATGATTGAAAGAGACAAGTAGAGGGGAGTGAGTTTATGGAGAGTCATGGAAACATACGGACTAAAAGTCGGACACGACTGAGCAACTGAACAACAGTGAATAGCTGAAATGTTTATTGTCTTCCTTCCTTTTAGAGCTCTTTCTCCTTTATGTGTGACTTGAGACTGGGGTATTCATTCTATTCACCAATTTTCCAATGGAAGAAGAGGTATCAGTCTCTTTTTATTTTTTAAAAAATGAGATATTTAAATGAAAGAATGAAAGAAAAAAATGGTGCAAGATAGGAAGAACAAGCAAGCAGGGCCATCCTATTTTATGCTTGTAAGAATGTCAAGGCATCTGTTAATTAAAGTGAGTGTGTGTGTGTGTTTTCCAGTAAACTCTGCTCAAGTTCTGTGAACATGAACTCTGTTCTCTCACAAAGGAAAAAAGTTTGAAAGAAGAAGGAAGAGAAGCCATGTTCCAAGTCCTTAATCTGATTTGGGTCTTTGGCACAGGGTAGTCAGGCCTTCCAGGCTTCTGTTTATTCTGAGAATTCATGAAGCAAGCAGCATTGTTACTTTAACTTCCTGATTGAACTTCTGTGATTTCTGCAGCCCACTGTGACAAAGGCTGCAGAGTGTAAAACCATGCTTGATATTATTTTGCATCTCTGTACTGAGCACCATTCTGAACACACAGTAGGTGCTCAGTGTAGATTGGTTGAATGTCCAATTTTATAAGAAAGTTCTAAGGAAATGCAAAGAATTCCTCCGGTCTTATTTTTCCTTTCTTCCCAGTTTCCCTTTTGACTTTGAGTCGCTTTTCCTTGATCAGGAAAAAGTTGAGGTTTTACTTTGGGGTTTGGAATTGGCATCAGGATCTAGTTTAAGATGTTTCTGCATGAAGCCCTAATAACTGGCTGAATGGCATTTGCCAGTAACCTCAAAACCCAACAAGTGGATGCACAGATTTTTGTAAAGTAGCTGCCTAGTTGAATACATATGACAAAGAGATATAGAAGGAAGATGACTAAATTCTCAGATTTACTTATTTTTTAAAAAAGTTATTTATTTGTATATGGCTGCACTGGGTCTTCGTTGCTGTGGGTGGGCTTTCTCTAGTTGCAGTGAGAGGGGGCTACTCTCTAGTTGAGGCACATGGGCTTCTCATTGCAGTGGCTTCTGTTGTTCTCTGCCCCATGACATATGGAATCTTTCCTGACCAGGGATTGAACCCATGTCCCCTGCATTGGCAGGTGGATTCTTAACCGCTGGACCACCTGGGAAGTCCTAAATTCTCAGATTCAAATAAATTATGTTAGGTTGTTAGGTTGCATGTGTGTGTTCAGTTGCTCGGTCATGTCCAGCTCTTTGCGGCTTCATGAATTATAGCCTACCAAGCTCCTCTGTCTGTGGAATCATCTTAGGCAAGAATACTGGAGTAGTTGCCACTTCCTACTCCAGGGGGATCTTCTGGACCCAGGGATCGAACGCACGTCTCTTGCGTCTCCTGCATTGGCAGGTGGATTCTTTACCACTCACGCCATCTAGAAAGTTCCTACGTTGCATACCTAACCTAACACAATAGACGATTATCTCAGCTCCCCTGATAGCTCAGTTGGTAAAGAATCTGCCTGCAATGCAGGAGACCCCAGTTTGATTCCTGGGTAGGGAAGATCCACTGGAGAAGGGATAGGCTACCCACTCCAGTATTCTTGGGCTTCCCTGGTGGCTCAGCTGGTAAAGAATCCACCTGCAATGTGGAAGACCTAGGTTTGATCCCTGGGTTAGGAAGATCCCCAGGAGATAAGGCTACCCACTCTAGTATTCTGGCCTGGAGAACCCCTGTATAGTCCATGGGGTTGCAAAGAGTCAGACATGACTGAGCAGCTTTCACTTGAAACCTGAAACCTTCAGCTCTGAAGGGATGGATTTAATCCATACGGCTGCATGAAAGCCTCCTTTCCTTTTCACATGACTTATAAAAGTTCTATAAAACTTCTGATTATTATTTCTAGGACAGTATAAAATCCCCCTGGTTTAGATGATCTGAACTAGTCTCTTTTCTTTTTTAAAGAAATGAACACGTTAGTAAGGAATTGTTTCGAAACTGTGTGAGATTTATCAAAAGCGGTGGCTCCAGGGTTGAGGATCAGACAGATACCTAAGGTCAACCAATCCTGAGGGACACTGGGGGTCCAGCCCAGCCACAGTGGAAAGGCTGCCTTAATGACACCCTGAGCATCCGGAAAAGTTGCAAGAAATCTGTATCTTTGGGGCAAAGGCTATGATTTCAAATGGAGTTGGCAATTAAAAATAAATAAATAAAGGTCTAGATGGTAATTATTTTAGCCCCTGTGAGCCACTTCTTGCTCTAACTGGTTAACAGACTGGTCCTTCTGCAGGAAACAACTGCAAAACCCGACAAAGTGTAGCAGGTACCTGTTTTCAGGTGTTGGGTAACAGGAAGCACGACAGTTCGATGCTCAGTGAAGGAAAACTCGTGGGATGAGCCCAGTGGTCCCCATGGCTGTTTACCAGGGAAGAATTTCCTGAGTGCAGCACAGTATGCTACGGTCTTGACTGAGCACAGCAGTTCTGCTGAGCTAAGGAAACCCAGATTCGAGTTTGGGGCAATGGAAGCAACTGCAATTCACAGGGCAGGGCTCTAGAGAGCAGAGGGCGGCCTGGGGCACGGGGAGGGAACGGAAGTGTGTCTCGTGGACCCAGGGAGTCCTTGGCCAGGGTCGTGTGCACATGTGCGGATCGAAACTGTGAGATTTATCAAAAGCGGTGGCTCCAGGGTTGAGGATCAGACAGATACCAAAGGTCAACCAATCCTGAGGGACACTGGGGGTCCAGCCCAGCCACAGTGGAAAGGCTGCCTTAATAACATCCTGAGCATCCGGAAAAGTTGCAAGAAATCTGTATCTTTGGGGCAAAGGCTATGATTTCAAATGGAGTTGGCAATTAAATAAATAAAGGTCTAGATGGTAATTATTTTAGGCCCTGTGAGCCATTCAATCTCTCTCACAACTCCTCACTTCTGCTGTTATGGAGCAAAAGCATTCATAGATAATGTATAAATGAACAGGTATGGTTTTGTTCCAATATCACTGTTTTTTTAAACAAAGGCAGAGGGCTCGATTTGGGTCATCACTGTAGTTTGCCAACATTTACTCTAGGGTAAGGCCTACTTTAAATCTATCCTGAGCCAAGAGCTATCAAGGAAATTGCAAGGGAAGTTGAGTTTGGAAGTTGAGTCCTGCAGTAGTTAGAGGAACTGGGGAACATTTCTGACCTTGCACAAATTCATCCAATGAAGTGGAAGACCGAGCCTATGCAAGCTCAAGGGGAGACAGTTTGACTCCCGCAGAAATTAACTCTGCAGAGGAAGATCAACCCAGAATGTCTTCAGTCTTTCATCACAGTTGTGAGGTATGCAAAGAAACAGGAAAATATTACCCATAGTGGAAAAAAAAATCGTCAATAGACGGTAATCTCCAAATGGTCTAGATGTTGAATTTGGCAGTCAAAGCCTTTAAAGCAGCTATTATAAATAAGTTTAAAGAACTAAAGAAAAATGTTGTCAGAATGAGTGACTATAAAGGCATCTCAGCAGATGAGTAGAACCTATAAAAGAATCTAATGAAAATCTTAGAGTGGAAACGTTGAATAATTGAGATGAAAAATTCACAGGATGGGCTTAAGAGGAGAACAGAAGATGACAGAAGAGGGAGTCCGTGGACTGGAAGACGGATCAACAGGAGAAGAGAGAGAGAAACATATCAGAAGAGACAGTGGCAAGACGTTCCCAAATTTAATGAAGCTGTTAGTAAACAAATTCAAAATCTTACACACACTTCAAGTAGGGTGAGTTATAAGAAAGCCACATCTAGACATACAATAGTTAATTGCTCAAAACGAAAAGCAAAGATTTCATGACAAAATAAGAATTACAACCGAACTTCTCATCAGAACAACAGGGACAAAAAGACAAGATACTGAAGAAAAAAAATAGTCATACTCCAATTTCATGTCTAGTGCAAAGTATCCTTCAAACACCAAGATGAATAACGGACTGTTTTGGAGCAGCTCTGTCCAATAGAAATATAGTGTAGGCCACGTACGTACTGTTTTACATTTTCTAATTGCCCCATTCAAAAACCTTAAACAGGTGAAAAATTCATTTCTAACAGCATATTTTTAAACCTGGTATATTCTAAAATATGACCACTTTAACATGTAATCAGTGTAAAAATTATTAAGTAGATATTTTTTACATTTTTATGTTTTTTGAAATCTGGTATGTATGTCATACCTGAAGAACAGCTCCGTTTGCTCTAAGCACATGTTGATAGTTAATAGTCTGGTGGCTACTGTGTTGGAATCGAATAGCCTAGTTTTAGGTCAAAGAGAAAGGAGAATGGACAAGTTGCTCCAGGTTGTTTCCCAGTCTGTTTTACACACAGTGTTTAAATTAACCTTTGTAAGATATTTACCAGTTCAGAAGGCCTGAAGAGCCCACCTACTGTGCGGTAAGATAAGTTCATCTGCTCATTGATTCATCTGTTTACCCAATAAACATTTACTAAACGCCAGGCCCTCATCTACGAGTTGGAGGACATCACAAGAATAAAATGCAGTCCCTTTCCTCAGAGGCTAATTGACATGATAGCCCCATTTGCCAACCAATTCATTATCATTCGGTGAATGAGTGTAGGTAAGATACCGTCAGCACGCAGGGGACATGGGTGATGAGGAACCAGTGGGATCAGTGGGAGCTGGGAAAGGGTACCCTACGTGAGAGTTCTTCACCACAAGCAACAGAGACGGACTCTGACTAGCACAAGGGGGAACGGACTCTCTAGCTGTGGGGAGCCCCTGAGGACCTAATCTTCAGCAGAGCTCTGGCGTGGGCATTTTCAGGCTTTAGGCAGACCACACTGGCATAGTAGGTTGGATCACAGGTTTAGAGGGGATGATGCTAAAGGCAGGGAGATAGATAAAATAAAAGTCGCTCAGTCGTGCCTGACTCTGCAACCCCGTGGACTACACAGTCCATGGGATTCTGCAGGCCAGAATACTGGAGTGGGCAGCCTTTCCCTTCTCCAGGGTATCTTCCCAACCCAGGGATCAAACCCAGGTCTCCTGCATTGCAGGCGGATTCTTTACTGGCTGGGCCACCAGGGAAGGGAGATAGATAAGAGACGTAATTGTCTGAATGAGAAACTGAGGGACTGAACCACAGCAATGGCTGTGGGAACAGAAAGGGTAGTTTTAAGAGTTCAAACTGAAATTCAGGACTGTCACTGTTCCAGCCCCTCCTTTTCTGGTGCACTCAGCTCAGTGCCACCCTCTTCAGATGAACAGAGCCTGACTCACGGTGACCTGGACATGCCATTTCTGCCCATTGTTCCCCGAATGCCTTTACCCCTCTGCTTGTTTGGCTAGAGCCCCCCCTTCTCGTTTAAGATGTAGCTCGTGACCACCTACCGCTCAAGCCCTGGGTGGTCTCTTAACAACCTCACTCTCTGCCCGGGTGCTGTCATTGTTTTGTGGCTAACTTGTCACAATAGGTTAAAGAGCCTGTACACACATGTGAGTCACTCAGTCGTGTCTGACTCTTTGCGACCCCATGGACTGTAGCCCGCCAGGCTCCTCTGTCCATGGGATTCTCCAGGCAAGAATACTGGAGTGGGTGGCCATTCCCTTCTCCAGGGGATCTTCCTGACCCAAGTATCAAACCTGGGTCTCCCACATTGTAGGCAGATTCTTTGCCCTCTGAGCCACCAGGAAGTTTATTGTTGTATTAACGTCACTGTCATTAATGACCATCTCCTGTGAGCTACTGGTGTCTACTGATGCTGTGTCATTCTCCCGTGTACTGTCAGGCCCTAGAGTGGGGTCCTGCACAGTAGCCGGTACGTGTTCCCGATGACGCTGACCCCTGGCTTTGTGGGGCACACTGGGGTCCGGTTGTGGCTCGTAGCATCCATCACCAGACTCCTGCTTAGTGCAGGCTTGTCCATCTCCCTTAAGCACACTTCTTGAGTCACTCTCTACTCGTAAGCTTCCCATGGCCCCCTGAGATCGTCCTCTCGGCTTTAAGACCCATCAGTCCTTTCTCCCCACATTCCCCCAGTTGTCATCAGACTGACCTCTTCACTGGCCCAGAAACAAGTCCCACGGAGGTCTGCTTCTTAATTGTCACTTAGGCTGACCCTTGTTCAGAGCCAAGTGAAAAAAGTGCAAATGTTAGTCGCTGAGTCGTCTCTGACTCTTTGTGACCCCATTCACTGTAGCCCACCAGGCTCCTCTGTCCATGGAATTTTCCAGGCAAGAGTACTTCAGTGGGTAGCCATTCCCTAGTCTCCAGGGGATCTTCCCGACCCAGGGATTGAATCCTGGTCTCTTGCATTGCAGATGGATTCTTTACCACCTGAGTCACCAAGGAAGCCTTGATATCTTTCAGCCAAGGATATCTTTCAAATCCAAAGTCCTGCTTAATCCCTGGTGGTTCTAACCCTTGCAGATCTCTCTGTGACCAAACTTTTGCAGCATTTCCAGTGTGTCCTCCAGCAGGCAGTTACCCCCAGATTTGTTGTGTTCGCTTTCTGAGCATCTTCACCTCTACAGCTAGATTGAGGGCTGCCTGATCTCTCAGTATCTCAAAGGTGCCTAATACATTTCTGGACACCTCGGGCTCATGAATGCATAGTAAGAGGTTGCTGTAAGGCAGATCTGTTTCTCAGGCTCTCATCTTATCCGTCACCTGCATTCCACACCCAGATTGAGTGTTGTTAGGGAAGCCGAGGAAGAAGCTTCTCTCTGCAATGGCAGCCCAGAAACTTCAGCAAGGTTTTGAGTGACTCTTGGTCAACCCTGTTGCTGATGGTGAGTCACTGCTCATTTGTGGTGAGCCTAAGCCTCACTTCATGATTCATGTTCTAAAAATGGGGTGAGGTTTTTGCAGAGAAGCCAGTTCCGGTCTGAACGTGGCCTCACGGTGATCAGGTTCCTCTATGGGCTCCCAGCTGTCCTGAAGGTCAGGAATCTCAGGGTTCCCTGGATGTGGCTGGTTCGTAGCAGACACCTAGAGTCGATTTCACGGGGTCAGGATAGGGTGTTCCTGGTACTCAATGCTGTCCCGCAGGCTTTCTTGAGACTCCTCACGATCTGTAACCAGCTCAGCTCTGGATCTGGGATGGACTCGAAAGGGGAGATAAGTCTTGGGAGCTCCTCTTTTGTTCATACTTCCGAGTCGGTGTCTCGGTTTCTCAGCTAGAATGCGCTTGCATGTAGGAAGAGGTCGTTGAGTGCTTGACTCCACTTAGCATCTGGGAGAACTGCTCTAAGGAGTTGAAAAGGGAAACACTAAAATCTGAATGGGTCAGTGACAGAAATGGGGTGATTTCACGAAATTTGCTTTCTGATCTCAAAACTTCCGCTAATAAGCAGTGTACCGTTGTGCGAGTCGTTTACCTACAGTAGTGATGGCCATAGCTGGCATTTTTAGAGTTTGGATTAGAGCCTGGCGCACAGTAAGTCATTTGGAAACTCACCTGCTATGGTCATCACCAATGTTACAGAGCATTTTTTATCACCAGTGCTACGCACTTGATGGCTAATATCTTACTTAACCCTTATAGTATTGATGTGTTTTGTTTCTGTCGCTGCACCGGGGTGAACTGAGGCTTACAGACTATACGTGATTCAAATCCAGATGGTGGGACTCCCCAGCCTATCTCAGGCTCTGTTGTTGCTCTGCCTGACTTCCCTGGGCCTCAGTTTTGGTTTTTTTGTTTTGCTTTGCTTGTCTGTCTGTTTTTTATCTGTGGAAGTTGAAAGCTGGACTGCTGGTCTTTAAAATCTCTGAGTTCTAAAATTTCTAGACGTTTTTTCCATTATCTTCACCCTTTTCCCTCTTTCTCTGCTTCCCCTCACCCACCCACTTTCATCCGTGAATTTCGCAGGATTCATTATCACGGGATAGGCGGGATGTTTTCCCCACTGGGCTGTGAGCTGCATCTGTCAGCATCTGGACTTGTACTGTGGCTTTGTGGTGGTGCTTGTTGGAGCTGGTTACACGCTGCTGTTGTTGGATAGAGGGAATCTGACTCTTCAGTTTTACTGTCTTCCCTTGGCCTGCAGCCACTGAGTGATGCTAGCATTTGACGGGCTGGAGAAAGGCTTATGGAGGAAGCCCACCAGACTCAGCTCTTTGGGTCTGTGAGCTCTTCGTGGTTATCTGGTGAGATCTGGTTGGAGCAGTCATTCTCCAGGCTCTTTGCACATGTCTGGTCCCGTGACTTGTAAGGATCTTAGGAGAGGAACTTGAAAGAGAACTTTCAATTCTCTACACAGCTTGGATTCCCTCGCAGATGTCCAGTGAGGAGTTTCACCAATCATTTCATTATAGTTCCATTGGAATTGATGTCTGTAAAGTGCTTCAGTTGGGGGATAGTCTATATATATATATATATTCTCCAATATTTTTCTCTGTGGCTGTGACCCAAAGATCAGAGTGTTTTGGCATCAGAAGACCTGGGTTCAAGTGTTGCATCCGTCACTTCCTAGCTTGATGTATCTAACACACCTGTTTGTGATGACCTCTACTTGATTCATTTTTGGTGGCCTCTTACTGTGGTCACTATCCTAGGATAAGTGAATTCTTCCACTTAGAAACCTGGAGGAAACATCTTAGGAATCTTAGGGTACCATACAAAAGCATCAAAACAACAGAAGCTTTGGATAAGTCACTTAACTTCCCTCAGCCCAGATTTCTTCATCTGTGAAAGAATCATGGTAATAACCTGTCTTACCCAACTACAGTGTCTATTGAATCAAAGTATGGTATGAAAATAGGTTTTTGAAAATTATAGATTCTATGAGAAACATTATTTAATTTTAGGAAGAATCATGCAGCAAAATTAATTGTTGTAATTACCAAAAAACAAAAGCTATTAAATGTTTCTGTTCTGGTTATCCTCAGCATAGACTATTTACTGCAGGTAATAACCTGTAGTAAAATTTCAACATTTTCTTTCTATTGTGCTCCAGCTAGAAGGCTATGAGTTAAATTGTTCTGGACTAAAATGGATATTGAGTATCCAGTTAATAAGAACTGATACTGTTCAAGGTGGATAGTAGCTCTTATGTGGAAACATTAATTTTGTATTAATTCTGGGAATTAATTAATTACATTAATTTTGCATTTTCAGGTTTTACTAATTCATTGCAAGATCAAGAGTTAGATTCCCCTCTTGCACTCTTAGTGGGAATGTAAATTGATACAGCCACTATGGAAAACAGTGTGGAGATTCCTTAAAAAATAGGAAAAAACCACCATATGACCGAGCAATCCCATTACTGGGCATATACCCTGAGAAAACCATAATTCAAAAGGACACGTGTACGCCAGTGTTCATTGCAGTGCTACTTATAATAGCCAGAACATGAAAGCAACCTAGACGTCCATAGACAGATAAATGGATAAAGAAGTTGGAGTACACATGTACCATGAAATATTACTCAGCCATAAAAAGAAACGAATTTGAGTCAGTTCTAGTGATGTGGATAAACCTAGAGCCTGTGATACACAGTGAAGTAAGTCAGGAAGAGAGAAACAAATATGTTAATGCGTATATATGGAGCCCACAAAAATGGTTCAGATGAACCTATTTGCAGGGCAGGAATAGAGACCCAAAAAAGAGAACAGTGGGGGAGGAGAGGGTGGGGTGAATCGAGGGAGCAGCATGGGAATATATACATGACTGTGTGTAAGGCAGATAGCTGGTGGGAAGTTGTCTGTATAACCCGGAGATGAACACAGCGCTCTGTGACGGCCTCGAGGGCTGGAATGGGGGTGGTGGGAGGGAGGTCGTGGAGACATGTGTGTACTTATCCACATGGCTGTGCGGCAGAAACCAACACAACACTGAAAAGCAATTACGCTCCAATTAAAAAAAAAGTTCCAGTTGTAAAAAAAAAAGGCATTAATAGTACCAACAATATTAGAAGTCTATTAAGTATCCTTCCATGGAACATAATTGCATAGTGAGTACAGGCTACCCTTTTACATGCTAATTCAAATCGACCTAGAATGCAAATGTGTTTTTTTTAAACTCACATTTTCCACTAAAGCAAATATGCCCTACCCCCTTACTCCAAATGAACAAGATAAATCCATTTCTGTTTTTCTTGACTGGTAAATCGTGCTTGGAGATACCATCTGGAGATGGTTGGGTTTCTGCCAAAGGTTTAAATCAGGCTTGCAAAGAGCTACCTGCCTGAGGCAAGAAACCATGCTGATTTAATAGGAAAGAACGTGCTTTTATTTTGCCATCTGTAAAGGAAAGTGGGAGCTCTTTGAAAAATGTTGATATTAGTTTTACAATGATGATATTATATTATAGATAAAAATTATTTCCAAAATATAGTAATTGGGAACATTTGAGAATCTGCTAAAATGTGTGTGGTTATTTGTAAATCTTCCCTGATGCTGGGAAAGATTGAGGGCAGAAGGAGAAGAGGGTGTCAGCAGATGAGATGGTCGGACGGCATCACCGATGCAATGAACAGGAATCTGGGCAAACTCTAGGAGACGGTGAGGGACAGCGAGGCCTGGCGTGCTGCAGTCCGTGGGGTCGCAAAGAACTGGACACGACTGGGCAACTGAACAACAATGGCAGCAACATTTGTAAATCTGATAGGAAGCTACTTGCAGAGATCTCCATGCTCCATGGAAGATATTTCTACATGAGAAGTGAGGGAAAGATGGACAGAGAAAGGGAAATAGGTTGGAAACGACCCAGGTCTCCTGGTGGACATTGTGGCAAGCCCAGATCTGTGTGGACTGGTTATAATGTGATGGTTATCCCCTTTTAATTTTTATTATTTTTTTAAAACAGATTTCTGCTTGGCAGATTAGCCAAAGGCAAGAGAGGCTCCTCTATCCACATTCTGCGTGCTGCTCTCCGCGAGACCCCACGACAGACCCCAGGCCCACATCCACTGTGCTCCCAGACCCCCACCCAGCCCCAGACATCGTTCTGGGTTCTGCCTGAGGCCTGCAGTGTGAAGATGCTCAGCACCTTCCTAGCATGACGACCCTGGACCATGTGATCGCCACCCACCAGTCCGAGTGGGTCTCCTTCAATGAGGAGCCACTCTTTCCCGTCCCTTCTGAGGGTAAGGAGAGCTTTCATTGCCTACATGAAGAAATTAACGAAGGACCACACCTGTGTGTTGTGACTTCTATTGGAGCATTCTTTCCAGGGGATCTTTTATTTAACATTTTATTTATTTATTTTTTGGTCGTGCTAGATCTTGGTTGCTTTGCATGGGATTTTACTAGTTGCACTGAGCGGGGGCCACTCTCTCGATCAACCTGCAGTGTGCAGGTTTAGCATTGTTGTGTCTTTTCTTGCCATGGAGCATGGGCCCTAGGTGTGTGTGGCTTCAATAATTGCAGCACGGAGGCTGGTTAGCTGTGGCGCGCAGGCTCTTGAGTGCTGGCTCAGTAGTGCTGGGTACACAGGCTTAGTTGCTCCATGGCATGTGGAGTCTTCCCGGACTGGGGATCAAACCTGTGTCCTCTGCATTGACAGGCAGATTCTTATCCATTGTGCCACCAGGAAGTCCTCAGTGGGATATTGATAAGGAAAAGTCAGTTTTATCACTTTCCTCAGATGCAGATTTTTTTCACTTAGAGGCTCAAAGGAAGCATCTTAGGAACCTCAGAGCCCCCAAACAAAGACCTGGAAACACCAGAAGCCCCGAAACAAAGACCTGAAAAAACCAGAAGTATTAGCTGCTTTCTTCCAATCAACATAAACTTCATATTTACCAAGTCCATGGAATATAGAGTCCATGGAATTCTCCAGGCCAGAATACTGAAGTGGGTAGCCTTTCCCTTCTCCAGGGTATCTTCCCAACCCAGGAATCGAACCCAGGTCTCCTGCATTGTGGGCTGATTCTTTACCAGCTGAGCCACAAGGGAAGCCCAATAATACTGGAGTGGGTAGCCTATCCTTTCTCCAGGGGATCTTCATGACCCAGGAATCGAACCGGGGTCCTCTGCATTACAGGCTGATTCTTTACCAACTGAGCTGTCAGGGAAGCCCTGAATATAAACTTCCTATTTACCAGGTACTTTACACTCAGTCTTTTGTGTTATTACTCTCAACAGCCATTCGGATTGTCTCAGTTTTCAAAGGATAGTTGTCAAAAAGAGTGACTGACGGGCACTCCAACCAGATCCCTTGGGCTGAAATCCTGGCTCCGTCATGGGTGTGGATAATTGGGCGGATGATTTGCTTACCTCTGTGGGTGGTAGTTCATCTGAGCCATATGGATAATCGCAGTGCCAACCTCAGGGTGGCAGTGAGGATTAAGTGATCAACATATAAAAAGCCACTTACAACAATGACAGGCACGTGCAGAGAACTCAGCAGTTGTCACTCGTGATCGTGCTGAAGGTGGCTAGGTTGACTTCTGTAGAACTGTGCCCAAGGATGAAGGTCAAGGTCGGATGCAGGAGCTTTTTACAGAGCCTCGTCAGCTGGTTCTGTTCCATGGCCACTGCTGCTGCCACCTGAATCATCCCAGCTTCATTTACAGCACCTGGAAAGCAGGGTTTACAGGTGTGCTGTCCAGCTTGGTAGCCATGTGACTATGGGGTCCTTAAAACACGTCTAGTCTGAATTGAGACGCACTGTAAACTGGGCTTCCCCAGTGGCTCAGATGGTAAAGAATCCGCCTGCAATGCAGGAGATCAGGATTTGATCTCTGGGTCAGGAAGAGCCTCTGGAGAAGGAAATGACAGCCCACTCCAGTATTCTTGCCTGGGAAATCCCATGGACAGAGGAGCTTGGTGGGCTATAGCCCATGGGGTCAAAAGAGTTGGACATGACTGAGCGACTAACACTTTCACTTCAAGAAATGTGAAATATCCACACTAAATTTCGAGGACCTAGTTAAATGTTTCATTAAGAATTTTTTATCACTTAAATGTTGGAATTACACATTTTCAACAAATTGAGTTGAAATACATTATTAAAAATAGTTTTGCCTATTTCTTTTTCATTTTTTAAATGTGGCTACTGGAAAACTTTAAAATTTAGGACTAGATGGGGAAACAGTGGCTGACTTTATTTTTCTAGGCTCCAGAATCACTGCAGATGGTGATTGCAGCCATGAAATTAAAAGACGCTTACTCCTTGGAAGGAAAGTTATGACCAACCTAGATAGCATATTAAAAAGCAGAGACATTACTTTGCCAACAAAGGTCCATCTAGTCAAGGCTATGGTTTTTCCAGTGGTCATATATGGATGTGAGAGCTGGACCGTAAAGAAAGCTGAGCACCGAAGAATTTATGTTGTTGAACTGTGGTGTTGGAGGAGACTCTTGAGAGTCCCTTGGACTGCAAGGAGATCCAGCCAGTCCATCCTAAAGGAGATCAGTCCTGGGTGTTCATCGGAGGAGTGATATTGAAGCTGAAACTCCAATACTTTGGCCACCTGATGCGGAGAGCTGACTCATTTGAAAAGACCCTGATGCTGGGAAAGATTGAGGGCAGGAGGAGAAGGGGACAACAGAGGATGAGATGGTTGGATGGCATCACCGACTCAATGGACATGAGCTTGGGTAAACTCTGGGAGTTGGTGATGGACAGGCAGGCCTGGTGTGCTGCGGTTCATGGGGTCGCAAAGAGTCAGACACGACTGAGTGACTGAACTGAACTGAACTGGAAAATTTTAAATTATGTGTGTGGCCTGCCTTTTATTTCTTTGGGACAGCTCTCGTCTAAAGGCTTTGATTACACTCGAGTGGACCAGTTTGTTTGGCTAGTGATTGGAGAAAAGTGTTTCATATCAGTCTGTTTATTTTTCAAAAGTTTTCACACAGTAAAATTGATCATTTTTGGTCTACAGTTGATGAATTTTAACACATGTATAGATTTATGTAATCACAGTTGAGGTCAATTCTATTATTTAAAAACAAATATTTGAAGGCTGTTAACTGTTCTAGGACCAATAAAGTGAAACAAAGCTAGAGGAAGGGTCTCTGAGCCATGTTGGACTAGTCATTAGTGCAGAGTTTGCATGTGGCAGCCCCCAAGTGTATGTCCTCTGGACCGTACACAGTGTGAATTTGAGTGTTTTTAGTCCACATTGAAGGTTGCCTGTTGGGCCACCGTCTCCACCAGTCCCCATTGCCTTTTGCTTTTCAATTTGACCTAGTTCTATTTCTTGCTTGGCCTTCGCAACAATTCTTTGTGTGACCCCTCCCCCCCCCCCCCCCCCCGCAAACACTGAAGTAGATGGTAGGATAAGAATAGTGAACCAGACCAGACTCCCAGTCTTAGCCTGCGTGAGACTCTGTGGACAGCCTTTGCTGTTGTTCAGTCGCTCAGTCGTGTCTGACTCTCTGCCACCCTGTGGACTGCAGCGCGCCGGGCTTCCCTGTCCGTCACTATCTCCCAGAGTTGGCTCAAACTCATGTCCACAGAGTCAGTGAGACCATCCAACCACCTCATCCTCTGTCGTCCCCTTCTCCTCCTGCCCCCAATCTTTCCCAGCATCAGAGTCTTTTCCAATGAGTCAGCTCTTCTCATCAGGTGGCCAGACTATTGGAGTTTCAGCTTCAGCATCAGTCCTTCCAATGAATATTCGGGGTTGATTTCCTTTCGGATTAACTAGTTTGTCTCCTTGCAGTCCAAGGGACTCTCAAGAGTCTTCTCTAGCACCACATCCTGGGGTATAGTTTTCATCCATTTTTAGGAAATCACTTCTTTAGCGTGGAAGCAGGTGGGCATGGCTGTCTCTTGGCTCTCACACCCTGTCATGGTGAGTTCTTTGACACCCATTGCCTTTTCTTTTTTTTCCTCCATGAAACAGTTCTGAAGAGTGACCTTCCACCTGTGAGGTGATGGAAGTTTCTGGTATCTGTTTCAGGGGGCCCCAAAGAGCACCTCCCAGGAGCGTCCTCTCCCTCAGACCAGTCCGAGAGCTCCTCCGGGGAGCACCAGGTCTTGGATGGAGCCTCTCAGGACCTTTCCCACTCAGAGCACGATGACTCTTCCGAAAAGCTGGGCCTCATCTCTGAAGCAGCCTCTCCTCCTGGGAGCCCCGAGCAGCGCCCACCTGACCTCATCTCGGCCATCAGCGGCTGGGTTCAGTTTGAAGATGATGCGCCCTGGGCCAGCTCGTCACCACCTCCTAAAGAAGCAGGGGGGACAGGTAGGCCAGGTGAGGGCTGGAGAGAGTTGGGACAGAGGTCTGTGCTTCCCAGGGATGCTTTCCCAAGAGTGGTCTGCAGGGCTGCCAGGATTCTGTTGTGCCTGCTCCAGGGCCCTGAGCCTGGCTGCCTAGGAGACAGCAGGCGGAGGTCTCCTTGGGCTTAACTCTGCACCTCGTGTTTCTTAACAGAAGCATGTGGAAGGATCTATGTGTTCTGGGCCATTTCTAACCTTTTACCTTTGTTCCTGGCTGTTTACCTCTCCTTGAAAAGATGCATATAGATTCATCTATTACGTATTGGAATTGTATTTACTCAGCACCTAACTTGTAAGCTCCCTCTGAGTAAAACGGATGTCTCTAAAAGTGTGGACCACTAACCATCTCTATCAGAGTTGCCAGTTACACGTGGATGTTCTTGTATCCCAGACATTAAGAATCCAAATTTTCAGGAGTGGGGACTGTCGTGAGTGGTCAAGTCTCTGTGGCATTTAAATGGCCAGAAGCTGCACTGGGAAGCTGGGTGAAGTCAGGGGACTGGTTAGTTCCTACCCTGGTGAGCTGGCTACTATTTTCTTGGGCACTGAAGCTTGCCAGGGGGGATGTGGGATAACCTTCGAGACTGTATTAGCTTTCTATTTGCTGCTGTAATGAATTACCACAAGCTTAGTGGCTTAACCAACACAACTTATTTATTTACTATATCTGAAATTATTTATAACAAGATTTGCAGCAGCATATACTTATTTTTATACATTCTTTTTTTTAAAAAAAATATTGTCTTCCATTGTGTTTTATCACAGGATATTGAATATAGATCCCTGTGCTGTACAGTAGGACCTTGTTTTAATCCATCCTAAATTTGACAGTTTGCATCTGCTAATCCCAAACTCCCTCCCTCTCCCTCTCCCCTTCCCCCTTAGCAACCAGGAGTCTGTTCTGTGTGTCTGAGTCTGCTTCTGTTTTGTAGGTAGGTTCATTCCAAATCTAAAATTTGGAATCACATTTTAGATTCCACATATGAGTGATAGCCTATGGTGCTTGTCTTTCTTTGTGACTTGTTTTGCTTAGTGTGATAATCTCTAATTGAAACCATGTTGCTGCAAATGGCATTGGTTCATCCTTTTTTATAGCTGAGTAGTATTCCATTGCATATATGTACCACATTTAAAAAAAAAAACATTGGAGCATAGCTGCTTTATACGGCTGTGTCAGTTTCTGCTGTACAGCAAAGTGAATCAGCCATACATATACATATATCCCCTCTTTTTTTGAATTTCCTTCCCATTTAGGTCACCACAGATCACCATGCGTGGGTGCAGCAAAGTGCCCTGGAAGCACCGAATATGGGCTTCCCTGGTGGCTCAGATGGTGAGGAATCCACCTACCATGCAGGAGACATGGGTTCGATCCCTGGGTCGGGAAGATCCCCTGGAGGAGGGACTGGTGACCCACTCCAGTGTTCTTGCCTGGAGAAGCCCATGGACAGAGGAGCCTGGCGGGCTACAGTCCATGGGGTCGCAAAACAGTCAAATGTGACTGAGCAACTAAGCACAGAGCAGTGAGTGGAGTTCTCATTAGTTATCTATTTTATACACAGTAGCCCACGTAACTTGATTATCTTGTAATTCTGTAGGTCAGAAGTCTGATAGGGATGTCACCAAGCTGAAATCAAACTGCTAATCTGCGTTCCTTTTAGCAGGCTCTTGGGAAGCCTCTGCTCCCTTGCCCTTTCCAGCTTCTGGAGGCTGCTGGTGTTTCTGGCACGTGGCCTCTCCCTCAGTCTCCAAACGCAGCGATGTTGCTTCTCTCTGTGCCTTTCTGCTGTCGTCAGGTCTTCCCCTGGGTGACTTCTGCCTTCCTCTCCTGTTTCTAAGGGCCCGTGTGATGATGCTGGGCCCATGAGGACAATCCAGGATAGTTTCCCCATCTCCAGGTTTTTTAACCTAATCACTTCTGCAAAGTCTCTTGCCATGTAAGAGGACATAATCACAGGTTCTGAGGATTACGACGTAGACATGTTTGTAGGGGAGCAAACATTTTGTCTACCATAGAAACCTAGAAAAAGGGATGTTTTTCTCTTGGTGGATTAAATGTTTTGCTAGTTTGGATTTTTAAAAACAATCCCTTTGTTTTTCACACGGGTTTGCAACATCATTAAACACAACTTTAAGCAAATATCAAGCATGATTCTATCATATATTTTCATTTCTACGTAATGATTTGCACATTGGTATATTTTTTAGTATTTCAGCATCATTTTTATCAGTGAATTGTTGGTGAAAAACCCATGACACTCAAAGCAGCATGGATGAAATGATAGGTCCAGACAGACTTCCCAGTCTGGCTCAAGGGAGGATTTAACCTTTATAGAATACCTAGCACCAATAAGACAATGGGCTGAGCATTTGTGCCGGTGGGGAAAGGTTACTGAACACGGGGCAATGAATTGGTGCAGAAGGTTTTTGTTTTTTGATGTGGACCATTTTAAAAGTCTTTGTTGAGTTTGTTACAGAATTGCTTCTGTTTTATGTTTGCTTTTTGAGGCCATGAGGCCTGTGGGATCTTAGTCCCCCAACCAGGGATCACACCCAAAACCCCTGTGTTGGAAGGCGAAGTCCCAGCCACTGGGCTGCCAGGGAAGTCCCAGTAGGTTTATTTTTAATGTTACATTTACTAAATATGTACTCTCTCGGGCACTGTGCTCAGTGCTTTACTACCTCATCTCATGAGCTCTTTACAAGAGTCATAGGAGGAAGGGATTTAATATTATATTCATAATACCCATGAGGAAACCGGGACAGATAGTGGTTTGGGAATATGCCCGTACTTAGATGCCAGGAAGTGGCAAGAGAGAGGTTCCCACCCGGCAGACTGGCCCCAGGACCTTTGAACAGCCTCGGGCTGCTCTGAGTGGTATATTTGCCTCAATCTTCCTGCTCCTGAGATAGTTTCCTTCGCTGCCTCCTTCCCAGGAGACAGCTGAGGCAAGAAGCGAAGGGCGGGATGGGGGTTCCTCCACTCAGTTGCCCTAAAATGGCCACTGATTATTTTCAGAGCATTCAGATTCTTTCCCATCTTGAACATACCTTGAGCTTTAAAGATTTCCTAATTGCTCAGAACTGTTTATAGGACAGATGGATCAATTTGCTTTAACTCTTCACTGTTTCTGCAAAGTTTGAAATTAGTCATAATTATGTTGCCCCCATCTGACTGAGGATCTTAGCTCGTTATTGATAATGGTTTTGACCTTTAATGGTTTTAACCTTAAAATCATTAAAACCTTATCCTTTAAGGCAGCAGTTTTCAAAGTGTGATCTATAGATCTCTGGGTTTTCCTAAGACCCTGTCGAGGGATGTGTGGGACCAAAAATATTTTCATAAGAAGTCTAAGATGCTTTTTGCCTTTTATTGTTATATTGGCATTTGCATTAATAGTATAAAAGTAATGACAAATAAACTTATAGCTACTGTGTACATATAGTAAAAAATAAAGTTAATTTCATTGATATCCTTGGCAAAGTGGTGAATACTAATTTTTTTGAATCTGGATTCTTAAGTACATCTTTTTACTATACTCTGTGATAAATTGGGAAATATAAATAAAACATTTGTGCTCTGTATCAAGATATAATGGTTGTCTTTAAGAAAAATAGCTATCTTGAAAAAATTAGGCTTGAAAAATATTGTAATTAAAAAAATAAATTTAAAAGCCAAAATTATTTGAAAAAGTAAAAGAACAGTGCAAAAAAAAAATCCTTAGTGAGCAAAATATCAGCATTTTAAAGACTAAAGACAAAATCCAACTAACTTCACCCTAATCCTAGCTCTTTTTCCAGTCAAATTCTGTGTACAGAAATAGATAGCTAGCCTGTAGGCTGCAGTTGGCTGATTCTATATTTTTTAAATGTTGCATTTAAAATATTATTTAATTACTGAGTTATTTAAGTTCTCTTTTAAATTTTGCGCCCACAGTGAGGGCCTCCCTTGCCTCACCCTTGTGCCAGCCCTGCATTGTACTAAGGACAGGGGACTTACTGATGTTACTGGAGAACAAATCAAGAAATGACAACTTTGAAATGTGTTGAAAGCATAATTTTGGCCTGAGAACATTGGCTCAGACATTCATTACTAATTCCATCTGTTTCCACGGACGAACATTTAACTGAGCTCTGTGGAGGTGGGACTCTCCTCTGCAGAAAGAGTCCATCAGCTGGTTTCCCAGCAGCCGTGAGCCCGGATGTGTAGGGCCAGGCCCACCTCAGCGGGTGAACTCAGGGACCCAAGAATCCTGGAGGACTGTGCAGAGCCGCGGGGCGGCAAAGAAAATGGTAATAAATCCAAGGACCCTTGTACAGATGTGCCACGTCTTCTTCATCCATCCCTCTGCTGGTGGGCATTTAGGCTGATTCCGTGTCCTGACTATATTGTGCATAGTGCTGCCATGAGCGTTACTCAGCCGCGGAAAGGAATGACGCTGGGTCATTTGCAGGGACGTGGACAGACCTAGAGTCTGTCACACAGAGTGAAGAAAGTCAGAGAGAGAAAAGCAAATGCATAATATTGCTTATATGTGGAGTCTAGAAACATGATACAGATGAACTTATCTGCAAAGCAGAACTGGAGATGTAGAGAACAAGTTTATGGATACCAAATGGGGTAAGGGGAGGTGGAATGGGTTGGCAGATTGGGATTGACATATATATATACTGCTATGTATAAAATAGATAACTAATGAGAGCCTACTGTACAGCATGGGAAATGCTACTCAGTGCTCTGTGATGACCTCAATGGGAAGGAAACCTATAAAAGAGGGGATGTACATATACATTGGAAATGTATGAGGGCTTCCCTCATAGCTGAGTCAGTAAAGAGTCTACCTGCAACGCAGGAGACCTGGGTTCAATTCCTGGGTCAGGAAGATCCCCTGGAGAATGAAATGGCAACCCACTCCAGTATTTTTGCCTGGAAAATCCCATGGACAGAGGAGCCTGGTGGGCTACAGTCCATGAGGTCACAAGAGTCAGACATGACTGAATGACTAAACCACCATCACCACCATACATTGGAAAAGACCCTAATGCTGGGAAAGATTGAGGTGGGAAGAGAAGGGGACGACAGAGGATGAGATGGTTGGATGGCATCACTGACTCAATGGACATGAGTTTGAGCAAGCTCTGGAAGTTGTCAGTGGACAGGGAGGCCTGGTGTGCTGCAGTCCATGGGATCACAAAAAGTCGGACATGACTGAGCAACTGAACTGAACTGATATGTATATGTATGGATGATTCACTTTGCTGTACAGCAAAAACTCACACAACATTGTAAAGCAAGTATATTCCAATAAAAAGTAAAAAAAATTCCAGGAGCCCTATCTTGACTCTCTTGTGCATCAAGGAACCTACCAAGTCAAGGATTGCCAGTTACATCCCTATTACCCCAACTAGCCTCACCGACTAGACCAGCTCCTTCACAGGTTTCCTCACATAAGCTGTGTTTAACAGTAAGGAAGAGTGAGGGGTTGGTAGAGCTCAGGTCAGGGGATTGGCAGGAGAAATGAGGCCTCAGCCCACTCAACACGGATAATGCAGACATCTCCCCAGCTTCCATCCTGGAGGCTGTTAAGCAGCTCAGGTTTTAATTTGAATCCAAAAGGTTCTGATACTTGTGCTATGTCAGCGATATCACATACATTAACTGCAGGCATTACACGGTAGTGGTGCAGTGTTTTACAGCGAGTGTCTTCACCATGATAGAAACAGACTGA
This sequence comes from Moschus berezovskii, assembly GCF_049115385.1. Lineage (NCBI taxonomy): Eukaryota > Metazoa > Chordata > Mammalia > Artiodactyla > Moschidae > Moschus > Moschus berezovskii. The sequence goes on from NC_142468.1 coordinate 10,642,833, forward strand.
AGCTTCTTGTAGTCACTGCGGCTGGCTCTGTTCTTTGGGTAATACTGAGTTTTCCTGGTGTGGTAGCCTGAATAGTGGGCCCTAAAGACATCAGGTCCTGGGCCCTGGAACCTGTGAACCTTGTCTTATTTGTAGAAGGGATTTTTGCTCATTGATTAAAGATTTTGAGATAAGGAAATCATGCTGTATTATCTGCGTGGGTTCACAGTATAATCATACATAAACAAAAGGAACATGGGGGGAGATGTTGCTCACATAGCGAAGGCGGTATGAAAGCAGAACAGAAAGGGATTTGAAGATGCTGGCCCTGAGAACTGGAGTGGAGGCTGTAGCCAAGGAAAGCCAGCGGCCGCCAGATGCTGGAAGACACAAGGAACAGAGTCTCTCCTCGAGCCTCTGGAGGAAGCCTTGCCCCGCTGACATCTTAACTTTGGCCCGGTGATTCTGAGTTCAGTCTCCTAACTCCTGGAACTATGAGAGAACAACTTTCTGCTGTTTGAGCATACCAGGTTTTTGGTGTAGCAGCCATGGTTACTTTAAATATCAAGCTTCTAAAATATTTCCCTTTCTTTCCCTCCCTCCGCTTTTTTTTTAACTTAAAGAAAAGAGTCTCTTGTTTAACGTTCTCGCTTTTTCTCTTATCTGTTGGATGTAACTGCTTTTCAGGGTTGCGTTTGCGCTGTACAGCACTGTGAATCCACCATGTTGTCGTTCAGTCGCTCAGTCCCGTCTGACTCTGCGACCCCATGGACTGCAGCAAGCCAGGCTCCTCTCTCCTCCTCTCCATTATCTCTAGATAGGTGGTCCTATCCAACCGTCTCATCCTCTGCCCTCCCTTCTCCTCCTGCCTTCGATCTTTCCCAGCATCAGGGTCTTTTCTAAAGAGTTGGCTCTTCGCATGAGGTGGCCGAAATAGTGGGTCTTCAGCTTCAGCAACAGTCCTTCCAATGAACACCCAGGACTGATCTGGTTGGATTAGGATGGACTGGTTGGATCTTCTTGCAATCCAACGGAATCTCAAGAGTCTTCTCCAACACCACAGTTCAAAATCATCAATTCTTTGGCGCTCAGCCTTCTTTATGGTCCAACTCTCATATCCATTCATGACTACTGGAAAAACCAAAGCTTTGATTATACGGACCTTTGTCAGCAAAGTGATATCTATCTCTGCTTTTTAATAAGTTGTCTAGGTTGGTCATAGCTTTTCTCCCAAGGAGCAAGCGTCCATAAGTATACATCTACACTGCCCCCGACCTGGAGGCAGGCTGAGAGTGAGTCAGGCTGGTCTAGGGGAGCATCTCTAATAGGGCAGGCCGTTTATTAAGCGCATGTTCTGTGGTAGCCACAATACTTTACCTCCAAAGTTTACAGCCCCATGCATGCAGGCAGGGTGTGACGTTCCACCAGAACAAAGTTTCCATGGAAACTGATTTTTTTACTTCAGCCCTCTTCCCAGTCACATGAGCATCACCCATGGAAACGGACTCTTACCTGTAATGTGATTGTAGTTTCTCAGTTGATTCCCATTTTATTCCTTACATCTGTTCTATTTGCTTCTAGCAAATGCCTAGCACTTTCCAATCCGCTGTCTTTGTGTCAGGAAGAAAGGGAAAAATGCGTGTCTTGGATGCATCCCATGTAGCCTCTCCACTAATATCCTTTTATAAGAAAAAGGATGATCTTGGTCTCAGGGAAATAGGTAGGAGGATGACAGAGGGGGACTGATGAGTGCATGGATTCCTGGAAGCAAAAAAGTGCAGCTTTACTCCACCAGCTTGTCTCGCACCTTAACATCCTGGCTTGCAAAGAGAAGTTGGGAAAGAAATCATCACAGGGGAGTCTGTAGGGAGAGAAATGTTCTCTGGGACACTCCTTTCCCCTCCCTCAGTCCCTACTCCTCCACTCCTCCACAGTTTTCCTGAGAGATGAAAACAAAACAAAAAAAAAAACAACCCTCCCAAAACCCCACAAAAAGAATTTCTCTTTTAAGCGGTGCCATTTTAGAATAAAGCCAAGGGGGCATTGGATTTTAGCCTGGCAGGAGAATGTGCAATTTGCCTTCATTAAAATGCAGGAGGCTGTAGGCAGGGAAAGGAAGGGACAAAGAGACTGTCAGTAGTGGTAAATCTCTTATTTTTGTGGCACTTAAATGCCAGAAGCTGCACTGAGGACTTAGAGGAGCCAGAGAGTGGTTTGTCCCCACCCTGGTGCCCTGGCTACCTAATTCATTGTTCAGTGACCACCGATGCATACCAGGGCGACTGAAGAACTAGGAGCCACAGCTCGAAGGGAAACCACGTCCAGAAATGCTTAAAGCCGTCAAGGGGACTACTTTGTTCTGGACTTCAACTAGGGCAGAATGTGAAGTGCGTGCCATCATGGTTGGTCTGGGAAAAAGGGGCTATGTGATCTTTTTCAGAAAAATATGAATAAAGTCAGTTGAATGACAGAGCCTTTCTATAAACACATATATAGGAAAGAGAACGGGTACCAGTTCTTTGAACCTGATGATGCGAGGAATGAAAGAGCATATAAAATCATGCCTCTTGAATCTTTTGTAAAAGTTGTTTCCTCTGTTAAAACCCCTGAAATTTGGTGAAGGCCAAATGTGAAATTCACATATCTGACTTAAGGCCAGTTTGGCTCAAGCCATATTGATAAATATTCTCTTTGTGTATATGTGTCTGTGTGTGTGTATGTGTGAGTATGTTCTCAGTTGTGTCCTGCTCTTTGTGACCACATGGACTGTAGCCCACCAGGCTCTTCTGTCTCATAGGGTTATCCAGGCAAGAACACTGGAGTGGGCTGTCATTTTCTCCTCCAGGGGATCTTCCTGACCCAGGCAATGAACCCCAGTCTCCTGCATCTTCTGCCTTTGCAGGGGGATTCTTTGGCTTCACTTGTGGCTCAGCTGGTAAAGAATGTACCTGCAATGCAGAAGACCTGGGTTAGGTCCCTGGTTGGGAAGATCCCCTGGAGAGGAGAAAGGCTACCCACTGCAATATTCTGGCCTAGAGAATTCCATGGACTGTATAGTCCATCACGTTGCAAAGAGTCAGACATGACTGAGCAACTTTCACTTCACTGCTTTACCATTAGGCCACCTGGGAAGCCCAAATATTCTCTTTCAGTTCAGTTTGGTTCAGTTCAGTTGCTCAGTCATGTCCGACTCTGCGACCCCATGGAATGCAGCACACCAGGCCTCCCTGTCCATCACCTACTCCCGGAGTTTACCCAAACTCATGTCCATTGAGTTGGTGATGCCATACAACCATCTCATCCTCTGTCATCCCCTTCTCCTCCTGCCTTCAATCTTTCCCAGCATCAGGGTGTTTTCAAATGAGCCAGCTCTTCGCATCAGGGGGCCAAAGTATTGGAGTTTCAGCTTCAACATCAGTCCTTCCAGTGAACAATCAGGACTGATTTCCTTTAGGATGGACTGGTTGGACCTCCTTGCACCCAAGGGACTCTCAGGAGTCTTCTCCAACACCACAGTTCAAAAGCATCAGTTCTTCAGTGCTCAGCTTCTTTTATAGTCCAACTGTCACATCCATACATGACTACTGGAAAAACCATAGCCTTGACGAGATGGACCTTTGTTGGCAAAGTAATGTCTCTGCTTTTTAATATGCTGTCTAGGTTAGTCATAACTTTTCTTCCAAGGAGTAAATGTCTTTTAATTTCATGACTGCAGTCACCATCTTCAGTCATTTTGCAGCCCCCAAAATAAAGTTTGCCACTGTTTCCTGATTTATTTGGCATGAAATGATGGGACCGGATGCCATGATCTTAGTTTTCTGAATGTTAAGCTTTAAGCCAACTTTTTCGCTCTCCTCTTTCACTTTCAATATCATCTCTTTAGATTTTTTATTAGAATATTTAATGTCCAGTAGTCATGTTTGGATCTGAGAGTTGGACTATAAAGAAAGCTGAGTGCTGAATTGATGCTTTTGAGCAGTGGTGTTGGAGAAGACTCTTGAGAATCGCTTGGACTGCAAGGAGATCCAACCAGTCCATTCTAAAGGCGATCAATCCTGAATATTCATTGGAAGGACTGATGCTGAAGCTGAAACTCCTATACTTTGGCCACCTGATGCGAAGAGCTGACTCACTGGAAAAGACCTTGATGCTGGGAAAGATTGAAGGCAGGAGGAGAAGGGGATGACAGAGGATGAGATGGTTGTATGGCATTACCAATTCAATGGACATGAGTTTGGGTAAACTCCGGGAGTTGGTGATGGACAGGGAGACCTGGCGTGCTGCAGTCCATGGGGTTGCAAAGAGTCGGACACAACTGAGCAGCTGAACTGAACTGAATGTCCAACATTTACACTTTGGACTTAAATTAGCATAGGAATACCGTTTACACGTTGGAAATATTGTTCCAGTTTGAAAATGCTGTGTGATCAGTCTGAATTACATGGTGAAAAATGTCACACAAAAAAAGACTTAACTGAAAACTGATTTGCAGAACTCTGAAGTAAATGGATAGATATTCTGTTAAACCATGAGAGGAACCAAAGTGCTTTAAGATTCTGATGGATCTGTTCAAATTAAAATTGAATCTTTATGTTTTTCTCTCAAAGAAATGTTTTTAAAACTGGATCTGCACTGGGGCGTGCTTTATTCCTGTGTTGGACTCAGCAGTAGTGTTTCTGAGGTGGGCTAGTTGCACGGTTTTCCTAACTTAGTGTTTTGCCTCCTCAGACTTCTAAATTCTACCACACACCGGTAGGAAGGTAGCTGCCAGCTTCCCTGTCACCTACTAAAATTGTTAAAAAGATTGTCTCAGAGACAAGGCCAATGTACATTTTCAACTGTGTGGGTGTGCTTGGAATATATTTGCAAATGCATGCAGGCAAGTTGAAAGAGCAAAGTTCATCCCTGAAATTAAAAAAAAAAAATTAAGGCGCCATTTTCTGCAGGAGGCTTCCTGTTCACTCATTGTGTTGTGCACTGACCTTCTTCCACGGCCACAGCGATTTTGTGGCAAGGCCAAGGCCACGAGGCTGAATTGGACCCATTATGCGGATCCTGCAGGATATGCATAATTATGAACATGAAAAAAATAAAAAAACCTTGATTTCCGGAACCTTTGTTTCCCCTGTCCTTTAAATGTCTTCCCTCAGAGCTTGGACTGAGGCCTTCCCATTGTGTCTGGGGGCGGGAGGGGGAAGCTAAATCTGTGTCTGACCAGAGAAAGACCCGCTTGTTTGGGGGAGGACCAGAGATGATGTCAGCCATATAAGAGGGAGGCAGCTGAGAGTCCTGAAGAAGAGGAGCCCAGCGGTTAGTTTCCGTGAGGTTGTTCGCTCTGGCTGCTGGGGGAGGGTGGTGGGCGGGGGTGGGATAAGGTCCCAGCCGTCTGGTGACTATGGAGGCCAGGTGCCCCGCAAGGCTCGCGTGTGTGTCCACTGCTGCTCCTGCTTTATTTTAATACCTGCACGGTTCTCTGCTTGTAAAGGTAACTCATGACCTTCCGGGGCTCCACTTCAGCCCCGGGATGCTCTCAGGAATGGGTTTTCTTAGCAGAGCCCTTCCTCAGGGCCTGCCCGTCCCCACAGGACTCCACTCTGCTCTGGTTGTCGCCTCTCCCGCCGCTCCGCAGACTGCCTTTCCGCTCCTGCCGGCTCCCTCAGCCCTGACGGTCTCTCTCGAAGTTCTCTCCGAGCTCTGCTCAGCACCACTGCCCTCCAGCCGCTCGCTGCTTCCTCCTCCTTTTTTTAAGTGAGGCCCTCACTTGCCTTTCTTTGAACCTGTATTCGTTCCTTCGTTGGCCGCGCCCTGCGTCCGGCCTTTCCCCGGCCGCGGTCTGCGGGCTTCTCCTCCGGTGGGCTCTCGGGCTGTGGAGACCAGCTCCGGGCTTTCCCCGGCCGGGGTCTGCGGGCTTCTCCTCCGGTGGGCTCTCGGGCTGTGGAGACCAGCTCCGGCCTTTCCCTGGCCGCGGTCTGCGGGCTTCTCTTCCGGTGGGCTCTCCTGCTGTGGAGACCAGCTCCGGGCTTTCCCCGGCCGGGGTCTGCGGGCTTCTCCTCCGGTGGGCTCTCGGGCTGTGGAGACCAGCTCCGGGCTTTCCCCGGCCGGGGTCTGCGGGCTTCTCTTCCGGTGGGCTCTCCTGCTGTGGAGACCAGCTCCGGCCTTTCCCTGGCCGCGGTCTGCGGGCTTCTCTTCCGGTGGGCTCTCCTGCTGTGGAGACCAGCTCCGGCCTTTCCCCGGCCGGGGTCTGCGGGCTTCTCTTCCGGTGGGCTCTCCGGCTGTGGAGACCAGCTCTGGGCACGCGGGCTTCAGCAGTTGTGGCGCACGGGCTTAGTTGCCCCAGAGCATGAGGGAACTTCCCAGACCAGGGATCGAACCCATGTCCCCTGCCTTGGCAGGTGGATTCTTAGCCCCTGGACCACCAGGGAAGGCCCTTAAATGTCTCTGCCTGAAATTAGGCTGTGTGCTTATGTGTTTACTGTCTGTCTTCCCCACTAGAGAAAAGGGACTTTATCTCATTTACTGTTTATCCCAGAATACAGTGCCTGGAACTTAGAAGGTGCCCCCTTTGTGTTTGCTGGATTAATGAACGAAAAGGGGATGCCTGAAATCAGGCTGTGTGCTTATGTGTTTACTGTCTGTCTTCCCCACTAGAGAAAAGGGACTTTATCTCATTTACTCTTTATCCCAGAATACGGTACCTGGAACTTAGTAGATGCCTCCTATTTATTGGATAAATGAAGGAGAAGGTGAAAGGTGGACATGAAACCTACTGCAGAAGGACTCCTGTTTATGTGGGTAATGAGCTGTTAGGTAGACCTTGAAGGATGGCCTCTTCAGTAAATCACAGGAAAGTGATTTTTTTGTTTTGTTTTGTTACCTTCAGTTGTTTGCTTTCCCATTGTCGTGTACACAGTATGTATATCCACCTACCACATACGTATGCATAGATCCACAGACACGGCATCTACATAGAACATGGATTCATACACACAGCAATGTACATTTACATACAAAACATATACGCTGACATTTATGCACATACACACACGTTACATATACACCTAGCAGAGCATGTACTTACTGTATGAAAACCCCGATGTTCTCCTCTTCCACAGAATATGCTAGCTCACCCAGGGGGCCATGTAGCCCGTCTCACCCTCACCCTTGGTCTGGGACACAGAACACAATCAGCTGCCCAAGCATGCATCAATTAACCAGTTCATTCATGCAAAGCATATTTAGGTGCTGGGAATGCAATTATGAGAAAGTTGGACACAGTCCCTCTTCTCCCCAAGCTGAGATTACCTAACAGTTGGGCAGTCTATTTTCCATGAAGCCTTCTGGGGTGAGCCAAAGCTTCTCTGAATCCGTCCTGGAGCCGCTGCTTTGTATCGCAAGCTGTGAAAGCCACAAGTGAAGAGTTAAAAGAGATCTATTTTGTATTCATGGATGACCGTGTTTATAACATTGGAGAAATCATTTAGCCCTTGTTAGTGAACATCTAACTAGAGACAGAAAGTGGAAGACTCTAGCAAGGGTAACCTTGGCTCTCCTGACCTGGCATCTCTGCCCAGGCCACCTTCAAATCTCAGAGGATGATGAGCAGAAAAAAACATTCTGGAAGGTATTACTCTCTAAGACACCTATCAAACTCTTAATACCATGACAGCAGCTGCTTCCAGAGAATGCAACCCAAGACATGGCATATCAGATGGGCTTCCCTGGTGGCTCAGAGGTTAATGCATCTGCCTCCAATGCGGGAGACCCGGGTTCGATCCCTGGGTCGGGAAGATCCCCTGGAGAAGGAAATGGTAACCCACTCCAGTATTCTTGCCTGGAGAATCCCATGGATGGAGAAGCCTGGTAGGCTACAGTCCACGGGGTCGCAAAGAGTCAGACACAACTGAGCCATTGAACAGAACAGAACAGAACAGAATGGAAAGGGGAAATTTGGATACATGCACGTAAGTGACAGGTTTGTCATCTGAAGAGATGCAAAGAGAAGATGACTATCTACAAGTCGAAGAGAGAGGTCTGGAACAGTCTTCCCCTCCAGCACACAGAAAGAACCAGTTTTGCTGACTTCTTGCCTCCAGAACAATGTGAGAGAGACAACTGATTCCTGTTGTTTAAGCAGTGAAGTTTGTGGTACCTTGTTATGGCAATTCTAGAAACTGATCACATGAACCACGGCCTTGTCTAACTCAATGAAACAATGAGCCATGCCATGTAGGGCCACCAAAGACGGACGGGTCATGGTGGAGAGTTCTGACAAAACATGGTCCGCTGAAGAAGGGACTGGCAAACCACTTCAGTATTCTTGTCTTGAGTACCCCATGCAGAGTATGAAAAGGCAAAAAGATAGGACACTGAAAGATGAAACCCCCAGGTCAGTAGGTGCCCAATATATAATGGAGATCAGTGGAGAAATAATTCCAGAAAGATTGAAGAGACGGAGCCAAAGCATAAACAACACCCAGTTGTGAATGTGACTGGTGATGGAAGTAAAGTCCAATGCTGGAAAGAGCAATATTGCATAGGAACTTGGAATGTTAGGTCCATGAATCAAGGTTAATTGGAAGAGGTCAAGCAGGAGATGGCAAGAGTGAACATTGACATTTTAGGAATCAGTGAACTAAAATGGACTGGAACAGGTGAATTTAACTCAGATGACCATTTTGTCTACTACTGTGGGCAGGAATGCTTTAGAAGAAATGGAGTAGCCCTAATAGTCAACAAAAGAGTCCGAAATGCAGTACTTGGATGCAATCTCAAAGATGACAGAATGATCTCTATTTGTTTCCAAGGCAAACCATTCAGTATTACGGTAATCCAAGTCTATGCGCTGACCAGTAATGCTGAAGAAGCTGAAGTTTAACAGTTCTATGGCGACCTATAGAACCTTCTAGAACTAACACCCTAAAAAGATGTCCTTTTCATTATAGGGGACTGGAATGCAAAAGTAGGAAGTCAAGAGATACCTGGAGTAACTGACAAATTTGGCCTTGGAGTACAAAATGAAGCAGGGCAAAAACTAATAGTTTTGCCAAGAGAATGCACTGGTCATAGCAAACACCCTCTTCCAACAACACAAGAGAAGACTCTATGCGTGGATATCACAAGATGGTCAATACTGAAATCAGATTGATTATATTCTTTGCAGCCAAAGATGGAGAAGCTCCATACAGTCAGCAAAAACAAGACTGGGAGCTGACTGTGGCTCAGATCATGAACTCCTTATTGCCAAATTCAGACTTAAATTGAAGAAAGTAGGGAAAACCACTGTACTTTTCAGGTATGACCTAAATGAATCCCTTATGATTATATAGTACAAGTGAGAAATAGATTCAAGGGATTAGATCTGATAGACAGAGTGCCTGATGAACTATGGATGGAGGTTCGTGACATTGTACAGGAGGCAGGGATCAAGACTATCCCTGAGAAAAAGCAATGCAAAAAGGCAAAATGTTTGTCTAACGAGGACTTACAAATAGCTGAGAAAAGAACAGAAGTGAAAGGCAAAGGAGAAAAGGAAAGATATAGCAATTTGAATGCAGAGTTCCAAAGAATAGCAAGGAGAGATAAGAAAGCCTTCCTCAGTGATCAATGCAAAGAAATAGAGGAAAACAATAGAATGGGAAAGACTAGAGATCTCTTCAAGAAAATTAGAGATACCAAGGGAACATTTCATGCAAAGATGGGCTCAATAAAGGACAGAAATGTTATGGACCTAACAGAAGTAGAAGATATTAAGAAGAGGTAGCAAGAATACACAGAAGAACTGTACAAAAAAGATCTTCATGACCCAGATAACCACGATATTGTGATCATTCACCTAGAGCCAGACATCCTGGAATGTGAAGTCAAGTGGGCCTTAGAAAGCATCATTACAAACAAAGCTAGTGGAGGTGATGGAATTCCAATTGAGTTATTTCAAATCCTAAAAGATGATGCTGTGGAGGTGCTGCACTCAATATGCCAGCAAATTTGGAAAACCCAGCAGTGGCCACCAGACTGGAAAAGGTGAGTCTTCATTCCAATTCCAAAGAAAGGCAATGCCAAAAAATGCTCAAACTACCGCACAATTGCACTCATCTCACACGCTAGCAAAGTCATGCTCAAAATTCTCCAAGCCAGGCTTCAACAGTATGTGAACCATGAACTTTCAGATGTTCAAGCTGGTCTTAGGAAAGACAGAGGAACAAGAGATCAAATTGCCAACATCTGTTGGCTCATAGAAAAAGCAAGAGAGTTCCAGAAAAACATCTACTTCTGCTTTATTGACTATGCCAAACCCTTTGACTGTGTGGATCACAATAGACTGTGGAACATTCTGAAAGAGATGGGAATACCAGACCACCTGACCTGCCTCCTGAGAAATCTGTATGCAGGCCAAGAAGCAACAGTTAGAATTGGACATGGAACAACAGACTGGTTCCAAATTGGGAAAGGAGTACATCAAGGCTGTATATTGTCACCCTGCTTATTTAAGTTATATGCAGACTACATCATGTGAAATGCCAGGCTGAATGAAGCACAAGCTGGAATCAAGATTCCTGGGAGAAATATCAGTAACCTCATATATGCAGATAATACCACCCTTATGGCAGAAATCAAAGAGGAACTAACGAACCTCTGATGAAAGTGAAAGAGAAGAGTTTAAAAGCTGGCTTAAAACTCAACATTCAGAAAACTAAGAACATGGCATCTGATCCCATCACTTCATGGCAAATAGATGTGGAAACAGTGGAAACAGTGAGAGACTTTATTTTTGGGGGCTCCAAAATCACTGCAGATGGTGACTGCAGCCATGAAATTAAAAGATGCTTGCTCCTTGGAAGAAAAAACTATAACCAACCTAGACAGCATGTAATTTTTTTTCTTTTTTAAATTTCTTTCTTTCTTTTTTTAGATAGCATATTAAAAAGCAGAGGCATTACTTTGTCACAAAGGTCCATCTAGTCAAAGCTATGGTTTTTCCAGTAGTCATGTATGGATGTGAGAATTGGGCCATAAAGAAAGCTGAGCGCCAAAGAATTAATGCATTTGAGCTGTGGTGTTGGAGAAGACTCTTGAGAGTCCCTTGGACTGCAAGGAGATCCAACCAGTCCATCCTAAAGGAAATCAGTCCTGAATATTCACTGGAAGGACTGATGTTGAAGCTGAAACTCCAATACTTTGGCCACCTGATGCAAAGAACAAACTCATCTGAAAAGACCCTGATACTGGGAAAGATTGAAGGCAGGAAGAAAAGGGGACGACAGAGAATGGGATGGTTGGATAGCATCACTGACTCAATGGATATGAGTTTGGGTAAATTTGGGGAGTTGGTGATGGACAAGGAGGCCTGGCTTGCTGCAGCCCATGGGGTTGCAAAGAGTCAGACACCACTGAGCAACTGAACTGAACTGAGTAAATATTAAAGTATAAATAAAGGAGATGATATTAAAGTGTATATAAGTATTTGAAATTTCAGTCTGCTCAGGTTTCCAGGGGATAAAAAGAGAGAAGAGTATTTGCTGTATTAATTGTTTTAGCTGATAGCTTCTTGTTGTGCCCTGTTCAGTCGTGTCTGACGTTTTTGAACTCCATGAACTGTAGCCCACCAGGCTCCTCTGTCCATGGGTTTTCCCAGGCAAAAATACTGAAGTGGGTTGCCACTCCCTTCTCCAGGGAATGTTCCTCACCCAGGGATCGAACCCGCCTCTCCTGTATTTTCTGCATTGCGAGGCAGATTCTTTACCTGCTGAGCCATCAAGGAAGCCCTGAAAGCTTGTTTATTATTTATTCAACCAATGGAGCTTTGAGCCCCCACTTTGAGCCAGTCACTATTCAAGGCGCTGGGGATACAGTGGGAAGTCGTGCCTCATCCATTCTGCTGGGGGAAGCCACAGCAGAAACTGGATCGAGAAGTAGGTATATGTGTGTCAAATAACGAGTTCAGTGGCAAGAGGAGAAAAAATGAGGCAAAGAAAGGGAATCGGGTGAGAGAGGATGTGAAATTTACAGACGGTCCGGGAGTGACTCTGAGCAGTAGCTTTGGTGTGAAGACTTGAGGAAGGTGAGTCCTGAGCCTTACAGAAACTGGAGAAGGAGTCTTCTGGGAGAAAGGAACAACAGGTGATGGGACCCTGGGGAGGTGGCCCTGTTTGTGTTGTGTTATTCAAGTGGAATAAATGGGGGAGACGTTTGAGAAGGCGGCGAGTCGGAGAGATTGTGGAGTCTTGCATGGCGTAGGTTTTTAAGGGCACAGTGAGGACGTGGACCTTGACTGTGGGTGAGGAGGAAAGCTGTAGGGGGTGTTGCACCCGAGGTGTGGTGTGAGCGCCCTAGCCTTGCACACACAGGTGATTCTGTTCACACTGGGAGGCTGCTAGGTGGAGATAAGACTGAGGAGGAGGGTAAACGGGGAAGTGGGGAGACCAAGGACAGCCACTGGGATGACCCCAGAGAGGACGGGGTCTGGGATCGGGGTGGTAGCTTGGAGACGATGGGAAGTGATTGGGTTTTAAGTGTCCTTTGAAGGTAGCATTAACAGAAGCTGTGAGAAGAATCAAGGTGTCCTTCTGAACATCTGAAAGGGAGGGGGAGTTGGTATGGAAGGGAGAAGAGGAACTTAGCTTCCAACTTGTAGAGATCTCAGTCAAGATTTCAAGCAGATTTGGATAAAAGTTTATGTCTGGAAGTAGCAACTACCGCTTAACCCTGTTTGGGGCTTCCCTGGTGGCTCAGACAGTAAAGAATCCACCTGCAATGCAGGAGACCTGGGTTCAGTCCCTGGGTGGGGAAGATGCTCTGGAGAAGGGAATGGCAACCCACTCCAGTATTCTTGCCTGGAGAATTCTGTGGATAGAGGAGCCTGGCAGGCTACAGTCCATGGGGTTGAAAAGAGTCAGACAAGACTGAGCGACTAACCACTCATTTGGAGTACTTCTTTTGTGCTAAGCATTTTCCCAAGTGCTTCGTCAATATTGACCTTCTCTGGTGGCTCAGACGGTAAAGCCTCTGCCTGTAATGAGGGAGACCTGGGTTCGATCCCTGGGTTGGGAAGATCCCCTTGAGAAGGAAATGGCAACCCACTCCAGTATTCTTGCCTGGAAAATCCCATGGACAGAGGAGCCTGGCAGGCTATAGTCCATGAGGTCGCAAAGAGTCAGAAACGATTGAGCGACTTAATTCATTTTTTTCGTCAGTATTAGCCTAATCTGTTTATGAGGGGGGCACTGTTCTCTGCTCCATTTTACAGGTGAAAACACAGAAGAACAGATGTATTGAGTAACTTGCCCCAGGCTACAGGGCTAAATGTGCAGCAGGCAGCCTGGATTCAGAGTCCTTACGTACAACCTCATGGGAAGGGAGAGAAGGCAGATTTCTGTCTTTGTTTCTCTTTATTCCTGTGGATCAGATGTGGCTGTGAAGCATCATGATGGCAGCAACCTGTTGCTCACCAACCCTGCTGTCAGAGGTCTGGTCTTCCTCTGGGGGAAGAGTCAACTCTAGACTCAGAACTTTCTCTCACTGTTCAACTGATCTTGTGGCCTGAGGATATTCAATCCGGATACTAAATACCATGAGATACTCAAATTTGCTAAGCTGATAAATGAAGTGTATGAGATCAAATGAGAACAGATGGTAGGATGTAGAGACATCGCCTCTCCCAGCTACTTTGTGTTTTGTTGTTCAGTCGCTCAGTCGTGTCCAATTCTTGGCAACCCCATGGAATGCAGCACGCCAGGCTCCTCTGTCCTCCACCGTCTCCTGGAGCTTGCTCAAATTCATGTCCATTGAGTCGGTGATCCCATCCAACTATCTCATCCTCTGTTGTCCCCTTTTCCTCCCACCTTCAATCTTTCCCAGCATCAGGGTCTTTTCTAATGAGTCGGCTCTTTGCGTCAGGTGGCCAAAGTATTGGAGTTTCAGGTTCAGCATCACTCCTTCCAATGAATATTCAGGGTTGATTTCCTTTAGGACGGACTGGTTGGATCTCCTTGCAGTCCAGGGGACTCAAGAGTCTTCTCCCAGCTTAATTATTCTTAGTTTTTCTTTCGAGGGAAATTTGAGAGTTTTAGCTAATAGATGTAAAGAAACTACATCTGGGGACTTTCCTAGTGATCCAGTGGCTAAGACTCCTCACTCCCAATGCAGGGGGGCTGGGTTTGCTCCCTCGTCGGGGGAGTAGATCCCACCTGCCACAGCTAAGAGTTCAGATGCTGCAACTAAAGATCCTGCATGCCACAACAAAAACCTGGTGCAGCTAAATAAAGGAGAGCTAATGTGAAAATACGAACAGTTAAATTCCTTTCTTGAATAGTCTTTTGATATGTGGCTTTAATAAGCTTCATTAACTACGGAATAAACACAAAGGATCGTATTTAAAGTGTGTATTGAATTACGAAGGACGACAGTACTACCCACCCCCCAGTTTAGTAAATAGAACACTGTCATTGCTCAGAAACCGTTTCCCCACTGATCATGACATCCTTTTTCTAGACATCCACTTCCCTCTCTCCTCGGTCACCCTCTTCCTGGGTTTTATGATAACTGCTCTACTTTTCTTAACAGCTTTCCTGCACATGCATCTCAAATGATAGAATTGCATTCCATCTGTTTGTGAACCTTATGTAAGTGGAATTATACTGTATGTGTTATTCTGTGGCCGACTCCTTTTACACTTTATTCATGAGGTTTTTCCGTTTCATTACCTGTAGGTATAGTGTTTATTGCAGTGTATTCCATCTTAGTGAAAGTGGAAGTCTTTCAGTTGTGCCTGACTCTTTGCAACCCCATGGACTATATATACATACAGTCCATGGAATTCTCCAGGCCAGAATGCTAGAGAGGGTTGCCATGCCCTCTCCAGGGAATCTTCCCAACCCAGGGATCGAACCCAGGTCTCCCTCCTTGTGGGTGGATTCTTTACCAACTAAGCCATAGGGGAAGCCCAAGAATATTGGAGTGGGTCGCCTATCCCTTCTCCAGAGGATCTTCCCAACCCAGGAATTGAACTGGGGTCTCCTGTATTGCAGGCGGATTCTTTACCAGCTGAGCCACCAGGGAAGCACATTCCATCTTAGTAATATTCCACAGTTCATTTACCCATGTTATGTGATGGATATTGGAGTTATTCTACTTTGGGGCAATTAGGAACATGTTTCTGTGAGCATACATTTTGCCTTTTCAATGAGCCTTCCTATCCTAGTGAACACGTGCAAGTGCAAGTGATTCTCTTGTTTAAAAGTATCTGAGGAGAACTGCTGTGCTGCAGGGTGTGTTTATCTTCCACTTAATCAGATGACTTTAACAGCAACCCGTTTACTGCAGTGCTTCCAGTTTACTTTCCTACCAGCCACACAGAAAAGCTGCCGGGGCTCCACTGCCCTGACTATACCAGGATAGTCACGTTTCACTATTTTTGTCACGGGGAGGCAGGGAGGAAGGGAAGGCTGAAGACCAGTGATAGCTCATGTGGTTTTAATCTGCATTTCCTAGATTACTAATGAGGTTGAGTTTGGTTTTTTTTTTTCCTTTGCTTTATTTTTTTTCCATTTAGTTTTTTCCTTTCATAAAATGCCTATTTGAGAGTATTTTTGATGGTATTTCCCTTTTTCTTGCTGATTTCTATAAGTTCCTTGTGGACACAATGTGTGGCAGATATTATCTCCTACCCTGTGGGGAGTCTTTTTACTCCTGTGTGTGCTTAGTCGGTCAGTCATTTTCGACTGTTTTGTGACCCCGTGGACTGTAGCCCGCCAGGTTTCTCTGTCCCTGGGATTTCCCAGGCAAGAATACTGCAGTGGGTTGCCATTTCCTTCTCCAGGGGATCTTCCTGACCCAGGGATCAAACCCGAGTCTCCTGTATCTCCTGCATTGCAGGCAGATTCTTTACCTGCTGAGTCTTTGGGGAAGCCCCGTTTTACTGTTTATGGTGACTTTTAGTGAAAAGAAGTTCTTAATTTTAATGATACGAAATTTGGTTATTTTTCTTTTATGCTTGGTGCTTTCTTGGTCTCAGTAAAGAAAATCTTTCACTGCCTCCGAAATCATAACAACATTAAGCTGTTTGGTTGGCCAAAACATTCACTGGATTTTTCCATAAGCTGTAATAGATTTTTTTGGCCAACCCAATATATGCCTTCTAAAGAACATCTTATGTAGCCTTTCTGGAGAAGGAAATGGCAACCCACTCCAGTGTTCTTGCCTGGAGAATTCCAGGGATGGGGGAGCCTGGTGGGCTTCCGTCATGGGGTCACACAGAGTCGGACACAACTGAAGTGACTTAGCAGCAGTTAGCAGTATGTAGCCTTTCACACTTTGACATTCAGCACACTTAGAAATGATTTTTCTGTATAGTGTGAAGTTGGAGTCTAATTTCATTTTTTTCTTATAGTAGCATTTTTTCTTGTTATTTCTCTCATTTTATTTTAATGTATATTTTAAAATGCATTTATATTATTAAAATTTTGATTTCATTCATATCTAAATGTTGTGATTCTGCTTACTAGGAGGGGAAAAAAAACATGCTAGGATTTTGATTGGGAGTGCAAAATTCTATAATCCAATTTAGGGAGAATTAACATCTTTACAAAGGCTTCCCTGGTGGCTCAGTGGTAAAGAATCCACCTGCCAATGCAGGAGACACAGATTCAATCCCTGGGTGGAGAAGATCCCTGGAGAAAGAAATGGCAACCCACTCCAGTATTCTTGCCTGGAAAACTCCATGGACAGAGGAGCCTGGCGGGCTACAGTCCATCGGATCACAAAGAGTTGGACACGACTTAGCAACAAAACAACAACAACAAACCTCTTTTCATCATCAGTTCTTTCAATCTGTGAATATAGAATCTCTCCATCTGTGTAGGTCTTCTCTGTGGTCTGTTAACTTGACAAGAATCTCCTCTAGGGCTTTGCCCCTCTTTTGTTAAATTTATTTTGTGTTGCTTTTATAGATGCTATATTGTTTTCTTGCTGGTTAAAGACTTGTAAAACTTTTATAACTTTTGCTTTTCAAAGACCCTGTTAAGAAAATAAGGAGACGTTCATGTATGCTGATGGGAATGTAAAATGGTCCAGCATCTTTGGCAAACTGTTTGGTAGGTTCTTCTAAGACTAAACATGCAGTTACCATATATCTAAGAAATTGTACTCTTGGGTGTTTATCCCAGTGAAATTGAATCTTATGTTCATTCATCTGTACATGAATGTTCATAGGACCTCTATTTATAAGAGCCAAGGACTGGAAACAGCCCAGGTGTCCTTTGGCCGATGAATGGTGGGACTACCCATAGTACATCCACACCATGGAAGGCTGCTCAGCAGTAAAAAGGAATGACGCCTTGATACGTCCGACAGTGTCAATGAACGTCAAAGACATTAAGCTGAGTTTCTTTCTTTTTCATTCTGCCTTCCCTGTCCTCAGTTTTCTCAGCACTTGCTTTCAGTATTTGTCAGTGAACTTGCAATAAGCCTCTCAGGAAGCACCATGGAGAAGCCATGTGATGGGCAATTGAGCAAAAACAACTTAGGAACATCAGGAAACTCAAAAAAGGGACTTTGCAAAATGGTTTTTGCTGAATTCGGTGTGTAGGGTTACAGAGATAAAGCCAGATCCTGTGCAATTCCCCATTAAAGGTATTTTTCATTGTCCAGCAGGTCAGCAGCCCTGATAGATCTCAATTTGTATTTGTAACAGACTACAGACTCCAGTTACAGTCAAACTCAAGGCACGCAGACACATATCGCATTCCTAGGCGAATACATATATATCAAGTTCCTGTCCCTTAACCCAATCTAGCTCTAATTTTGCAGTACAGGTTAGTGAGTTTTCTTGAGATTGTTGGCGCGCCACTAAAAATGGAGGAAAATATAAGGGTAAGGGTGAAACTGCATGCACTTTGGATCTGAATGAAGCTGCAACCTAGGTTAGAAATCTAAGTACAGCCTAATGTATGAAATAGACACCCGAGGGGAACGTACTAGATAGCACAAGGAACTCTACTTAATGCACTGTGGTGACCTAAATGGGAGGGAAATCAAAAAGCAGGGGGGATACATGTGTATGTATGGCCGATTCATTTTGCTGTGTAGCAGAACCTAACACAACATTGTGAAGCAACTACACTCCAAGACAAATTTTAAAGAAGATGAAGAAATATAAGTAGAGCCTAAAATCGCACATGTTCTTTGAAGAGCTAATTTTTTATCTGAGGGTCCTGAGACCTTAATTATAGCACAGGTTTTGATACTGACTCACTGGTGGGGTCTCGGTCAATTAGCTTTCCCTGTCTGTGTCAGGAGTGACACTCCCTGTCCTTCCTTGCCTTGTATGGTTGTTGAGATGTCATAGGATCAGAGCAACATCAAAGTCAGACAAGTGCTAAAGATAAGCAGAGTGCAGCTATTTACTCTGGATGCTTTCGGTTTGTCCCCAGCCACATCACTGACCATGCCCTGCTGGACCTGCCCTTCCTTCGACTCCCTGGGGAGATGCCCGCTTCCCTCCGAGAGCAGCTGGACCACACATTCTGAAGACACCAGTAGTCCTAGTTTTGGCCCCTCGTACACAGACCTACAGCTCGTCAATGCTGGGGAGCAGAGTGGTCTGGCTTCCGGGGCCGACTCGACAGGTAAGAGGGAGCCCCAGGCCAGAGGGCTCTGCAAGTCACTTTTGGTTGCCTCTCATCAAATCTCTGCAGCCAGCTTTGTTTGCAGAATGAAATCAGGCGTAGTCATCCAGTGGAGAAAGCCAGAGCCCTGTGTGTTTCAGAATTGCGTTGGGGAAAACACGGGCACGCAGACTGGCTGGTTGGTTGGCAGGTTCGCACACCTGGGAAGCCGTTTGCCATGCTGTCTTCAGGGACTGTCTTCTGACTGTTCTGTTCAAGCACAGTTCCCTGTCGGCTTGTTTTCTCCTTGGGTAACTGAACGGTGTGTGATGTGCACAAGACTGAAGCTTTCATCCCACCACCTACGCAGCTCCCCTGTTCGCAAAGGGAGGTTAGATTTAAGCAGAGAAAAAAGTCAGTGTTTTGTGAAGCGGAATGAGAGTCGGGCTGCAGCTGCTGTGTCCGGGCTGCAGATAATCCTGTTGTTCTCTTTATTCTTTTGTGCCTGAATATTGAGCTAGCTATGCACTAGTCTAAAACAGCCCATATTCTCATTTATGGCATTTCCGGTAGGTGTGTAAGGTGGACGCTTGCTGGCTTTGCAGGCAGAGGTTGCCGGCCTGTCCCTAAGCTCTGTGTTGTGGCTTGGGTTTACAACAGCATTGGAAGGACATTGCCTGTGCTTAGGGTTTTGGCCATTTGGCCCCAGGGATTGCCTTCCTTTGAAAGGGATAGAGTTACTAACAGTTTCTCTGTGGATGAATTTACCCAGCACGTCCGACAATATTTGTTTCTCCTTCTCAAAGGTGTCCTTTGGGAATTTGTCTCTGGATCCATTTTCAAATTTTGGGTAACATTTGTCCTCATGCCGTGTGCTCCCGGGGGTTTCTACAAGTGGAGAGAGTGATCCTTCTTGCAGACTAAAGGGTTCAGACAGGATTTGGTTTGGTATTTGACAATATTGCAAGGAATGCTGGTTTATGATGATCTCTTTCTGAAGAAGCCACAGTTCTTTATCGTGTTTTGTTTGCTCTGACACTCTCTCAGTTCTGGCTGATGCGCTGTGACTGATGTTCTTGGTCTGCGGCTGAAATACGCACCTATTTCCCCTACGGGGAGCATTTCATGGATGGGAGCGTCTCGTGGATGGGACGTCAGAAGCTGCAGCCGTGCTGGGCTCCCTTCGCTTCTCCTTGCTCCCCATCTCCTGGCCCAGGCTTCCCCTGGAGGAGGAGGCATGCAGTGTAATTGCTAAGAGCACAGAGTCAGACTGCTCAGGTTCGCTTCCTCCTTCAGCCGTTGTGACCTCAGGCAAGATTCTTAACAGCTTTAGGACTGTCTCCCGAAAAATGGCCATAAGAATAGTACTTACCTCTGCCAACTTACTACTCAGTCCAAGTGAGACAGTTTATGTATAACAATTACACAATGCCTGACACACAATAAAGGCTCATCGAGGATAATTTCCTCTCTCTCTTGCCCCAGGATTCTCGTTGCTTAAAAGTAGAGGTGGACTCCTCACTGCAGGAAGAGTCAAGATCACTGGACTCAGGTTGATTTTTTTCAGTCTTAAGATGCTAAAGCTGAAACTCTAATACTTTGGCCACTTCATGCGAAGAGTTGACTCACTGGAAAAGACTCTGATGCTGGGAACGATTGAGGGCGGGAGGAGAAGGGGACGACAGAGAATGAGATGGCTGGATGGCATCACCGACTCAATGGACATGAGTTTAAGTGAACTCTGGGAGTTGGTGATGGACAGGGAGGCCTGGCGTGCTGCGATTCATGGGGTCGCAAAGAGTCGGTCACGACTGAGCAACTGAACTGAAGTGAGTATCACTTTCATGCCTAGAGGTTCAGATGATAAAGATCAGAGTCCTAGGTTGAACTGAATGTTGCTCATCAGTTCCCAATGCTTATAATTGTGTTCAGTATCTACCTTTTTGTAGAGAAGGCCTCCCCACCCCTGTCTTTTGGTCGGGGTCCTGGCAAGAAGTAGATGGCGCCCTCAAAGGGAAGGGAGTTTAATGCAAGGACTGCTTACAGAAGCAGCAAGAGCTTAGAGTCACGAGACAGGGGCTGTCCCACAGGTTGCAAGAATAGCACCCCTGCCAGGGGCTCGGTGAAGTGGGGAGGGCAAGGGAAATAACACCCCCCCGAACTAGTGCTCGTCCTCCCATCGGCAGACTCATCAGAAACCAAGGGGCACAAGAGCTCGTAGCGGTCAGCTGTCAGACCATGCAGCAGGTGTCGGGGGTGGAGAATGGCTTTGGGGTGAGGGGTGGGGTGAACAAGTGGAGGATGGGCTGGGGCAAGGCTGAAGCTCCCGGTCCCTCTCCTGTGCGGAGTGGGATTGCGGTGGCCCCAGGTGGGCCCGGCCCGCTTACTTCGGCTCTGTTGCTCTGTACCCCCTGCAGCAAGCCTTGCCCCCTCCTGGCCACCAAGGCAGCTGTTCTGTAGCGGGTTGGCAGCATCTCCAGGCAGCCCCCGATTCCCACCATAATTGTGGAAAGAGAGACTCTGTGATCAGCCTACCCCTCTCTTGTCATTTTCTCACCAAGGGGATAATTAGGAGGAGGAAGGCAAACATCCCCCAAATCCCCTCACCTTGGTTAAATCACAGGCTGAGGGCAGAGCTGGAGAGCCGTGTGGATGTCTGCTCTGGGGTTCAACTTGCCAGTACAAGATGGCACAGGTAGGAACAGGCCAGATCCCCCAGTAACACCCTGTCTACCCAGGGTCCCCTTCTGCTAGATGACAAGCACACCCTGTTGTCTTCAGCAGTCAGAGTAGCTCTGTAAGGCCATTAGTTTTGCCTGAGTTGATAAACAGTCAGAGGGGCCAAGAAATAAAAAATCAGCCTCCTGCCACAGAAGTCCATGGCAATCCCGGGAAGAGAAAATACAGAAACGTTCACCGTCGCACATGCTACTGTCAAGTGGTGGGTCTGCGTTTTGGTTTTGTTTTATGCACAGGAAAGGTGTTGGTTTTAGTGTGGGATTGAATGCTCGGTCCTGTGTGCAAACGGAGGCGTGTCATGCTGGGTGAAGCACACAGCAGGTGTTTAATACTTGTCTGTTGAACGGCTCCTTGGATGAAAGGAGCAGGATTGCAGGTGGTGAGACTCCCCTGCATCCCAGACATCTGTATCCCACGTGGCTCTGAGTCCAGCATTTCTCCCAGGTGTGTCCACGTGTGTGTGTGAGTTGCTCAGTCGTGTCTGACCCTTTGAGACCCCACGGACCATAGCCCGCCAGGCCCCTCTGTCCATGGAATTCTCCAGGCCAGAATACTGGAGTGGGCTGCCATTCCCTTCTCAAGGGGATCTTCCCCACCCAGGGATTGAACCCGGGTCTTCCTGGATTGTAGGCAGATTCTTTACCATTTGAGCCACCAGGGAAGCCCAAGTGTGTCCAATGTAGCAGCCTAAGAAAAACCAGAATGCTGGACTCTCCAGAGAGTTGTAACATGTATTAGCTTATTAAAGATAGAGTCATAGCATGTATTAGCTTATTAAAGATTTTGAAGAATCCTAAAATGATGTATGTTTACATATGGGTTTACATATATGTATGTGTAATTTATGTTTATGTGTGTATATGTGTATATCCAGGCTTTCTTGGTGGCTGTGGGGTCACAAAAGAGTCGGACACGACTTAGCAACTAAACAGCAGCAATGTATGTATATACACACACACCTATGTTTATATATCTATTCAAATAAATTTGGCCTTGCATTCACCCTTAGTGGCTACCTGATTACCTGGTCAGATCTCAAGGTACAGAAACCCAAACATACATAAATTTGCAGATTTGAGCTGGGAGCACATGCCATTGCTAAAGTGTTGGGAATCTAGAGAAACCAGAAGGAAATACTTGGACAAACTTCTCTGGATTTACAAAGGTCACTCTACTTTGTCTCACGCTCTGCTATACCTTTTGGCCTTTTTTTAAATTCTCATTCAATAGACTCAAGACTACATTTTGCCAAACATTCTTTGTATTTAAAACCCTTGTGGGCTTTAAAATAAATGTAGACCAGATGTTCTTGATTTATTTGCATTTAACTGATCACAGTGGAATTCTGCCAGAGCAGTAGGATATCCCCAGGGATTTTGGACTTTTTTTTTTTTTTTCTCAGACATAAATGTTTATGATGGGTAGAAAGCTTTGGACTCGAGAATTCACTTTTTTGTGACAAGCATTTCTTCGATGCTCAGAAAGTTTCTGTTTTCAATGACTGGTTAAGGATGATATGAAAACATCACAGGGGCCGCGTGCCTCTGCAGGATGTAACATGTCTCTCTGTTGCCTGCTTTGTCATAATCCTGCAGCCGCTGGTAGAACACAAGGTTAAGGGGCCCAGAGTCCCAGTAAACAGTGATTGTCACTGAGCGTGATGGGGCTTCAGGGGTGCTGGTTCTTCTCTTTTTAACTTTTGATTTATTGTGTATTTATGTTTGGCCGCTCTGGGTTTGTCGCTGCACGCGGGCTTTCTCTAGTTGCGGTGAGTAGGGGGCACTCTCTAGTTGTGGCTCCCGGACTCAGCTCGCTTGCAGCATGTGGATCGAACCCGTGTCCCCTGCATTACCGGGCAGACTCGTATCCACTGTGCCATCAGGCAAGTCCACCATTCTGGTTATTCCTAAGGCATATTTGTATTTTATGATTTTCTTTTCACCTTGAATATATTTTGTGTGGAAAACAAAATGAGTTAACTTATTTTAAAAATTATTTACCCAGCTGCAAATATCAGTGATAACTCGTATTCCTCTTGAGTATTAGTCTCCTCAAGATTAAAGGACAGTAGAACATACCTTTAAACAAACTACATCTTTTTCTCTTTCATTGAAAGTGGAAGCCGCTCAGTCTTGTCTGACGGTTTGCAACTCCATGGACTATACAGTCCATGGGGATTCTCCAGGCCAGAATACTGGAGTGGGTTGCCATGCCCTCTTCCAGGGGATCTTCCCAACCTAGGGATCAAACCCAAGTCTCCCGCGTTGCAGGCGGATTCTTTACCATCTGAGCCACCAGGGTAGCTATCAGGGAAGCCTTTCTCTTTCATTAACAAATATAAATTTGTCCCCATTTCTGTTTTTAGAATGCCCAGGATCCTTGATGTTCTTCTTTTTTAAATTTTTTTTTGGGGGGTTAGAAGTCACATGATATAAAACATATTACTTTAACCATATTTAACTGTGGCACGAAGTTCATTCACATTGTTGTGCAACTCTCAGCATCATCCATCTCCTGAAGTTTTCATCTTCCTAACCTGAAACTCGGTCCCCATTAAGTACCAACTCCCCACCCTCCCACCCCTGGCATCCACCAATGTACTTTCTGACTCTATGAATCTGACTATTCTAAGTACCTCATATAAGTAGAATCAGTAGAATCAAACAGTATTTGTGTACACCTAGTGGTAAAGAACTTGCCTGCCATTATAGGAGATGTAAGAGACGTGGGTTCAATCCCTGGGTCTGGAAGATCCCCTGGAGGAGGGCATGGCAACCCACTCCAGTGTTCTTGCCTGGAGAATCCCATGGACACAGGAGCCTGGCGGCCTGCAGTCCATAGGGTCGCACAGGCTTGAACACAACTGAAGCGACTTAGGACACACTCACACACAGTGTATATTGGAGTGCATTTTTAAGATTAACTTAGTATATGGCGTACAAACAGATTGTACCTTCTTTTTTTTTTCCCCCCTGTGCTATGGTTTGTTTCCATTAAGTTGTACATTTTGGATTTAAATCTGTATTTTAAAACTCTGATGAGTGCTTTCTTTGAAAGTTTCTCCAGAGAGGTTCAAAAGTTTCTCAGAAACACAAACTTTTATTTGAGTAAAACTGGTATTTTACCTGTCATTGCAAATATAGAGAAGAGTAAGATATATGACATCTGTCCATGAAGAATGGATAAATCTGCTGGCAAATTTTTGCCTTTAAAGTATTATTGTATATAACTTTAAAAATAGTTTTTATCTATAGAGCATCTAGTACGTCACACACATGTACACACACATTTAATCTTTACAATCTTTTAAGTAGATATTACTATTTCATTTTATAGATGCAGAAACATGGCTGAAGATATGAAATCATTTGGCCAAAGACACATAAATCTAAAGGGTAGCGTTGGGATTCAATCCCGGTCTGTCTCCTCTATTTCTCCACCCGGGGCCTGGCAATGAGAAGCTAGTGTTTGTGGATGCAGTGAGTGTGGACAGCAGTTGCAGACAGTCCTCCTGGGGCCTGGCACTTCTTCCTGTGTACAAACCTCCCTCTGAGTCGATCTCACCAGATGGCAATGACTTGTTCAGGAGTCCCCACTAGACTGAGACCTTTTTGGAAGCTGGAACCACATCCTATTCATTTTATATTCTCATAATGTGCCTGGTACATTGAAATTACACAGTGGATCCTCGTGGAATAAATTAACTATTCTGATAGAGGGCTGGAAGGCCTATGTTCCCAGTCCTACTCTCCAATTATCTAGGCTTAACTGTATTTGCTAATTGAAGTGTAACTTCATAACAGGGAAGAAGTAAAAGAGAACAAATAGTTACAGCTAGTGTGAAAAGATGACTTTTTTCCCTGCATTTTCAGATGTTAGGCATTTATCCAGTGGTATCCATTCATTTTCTTTTATTTAGATCCTATTATCATCTTTTGGGCCTCCCAGGTGGCTCAGTAATAAAGAATCCATTGACGAATGCAGGAGATGAAGGTTTGATCCCTGGGTCTGGAAGATCCCCTGGAGAAGGAAATGGCAACCCACTGCGGTATTCTTGCCTAGAAAATCCCATGGATGGAGGAGCCTGGTGGGCTACAGTCCATGGGGTCGCAAGAAGTCAGACACAACTTCAGTGACTAAAGAACAACAAATCATGTTTTAAATTTTCTTTAAAAACAATGGATGTATGTGAATGTACATGCATGCAGTGGGGGATTCTCTCTCTCTGTTTGGTATCGCAGAATCTCACTTACCCAGAATATGTCAGAATGCAAAGAAGGTGATTTGGGGAAAGTTTTTTGTGATAGTCCTTGTGACTGTTGAACCTTTTGTGTAAAGCAAAATCTGAGAAGGAGTGGCAGAGTTTTAGATGCTGTGCTCCATACAGATGATCTAAACCAGATATTTTATAACTGCTTAGTGAAAACAAACAAAAAACAACTGTGACCTCCAACCAGATATTTTGCAAGTCCCTTTTAGAATTGCTAATGCACTAGTCCTGAAGAGGAGGTGACAACTGCAGTGCCTTTTATTGATTACCTTCCGAGGTGTTCTATATAGTGTTGTGATCTTCAGATTTACAGATAACACCCAGAGGCACACATTAGTTAAGTGACAGAATTCGGATTGATGTCTAGGCTTGCTGATGCTGTGCAGCTCTGCCCGTCCTGTGGCAGAGCTCTCTGCAAGAACCACCTCACGGCACCCAGTCCTACAGGGCAGAGCTTAAGAGGCTGTGTTCTTCCAGTGCCAAACAGATGATCTGAACTAGATACCACTTAGAATTGGAAGAGTCCATGAACTTGGATGGGGCTCCCCTGATAGCTCAGTGGTGAAGAATCCACCTGCAATGCAGGAGATGCAGGTTTGATCCCTGGTCAGGAAGATCCCCTGGAAGAGGAAATGGCAACCCCACTCCAGTATTCTTGCCTGGAGAATCCCATGGACAGAGGAACCTGGCAGGCTACAGTCCTGGGGTCGCAGAGAGTCAGACACGACTGAGCGACTGAGCATGTGACCTTGGATAATAGGTTTTTACTGTCTCTCACTCAAGGGAGGTTAGTAAAAGGAGCCTTTCCCTCACTTATGAATGCGGGGAGCAAACTGTAGTAGCATTTTCAGTATCTCTTAATCATCCACAGAAGTCATAGGTATTTCCATAGTGTATTATAAGTTTTGACAGATTATCTCAAAGTATCATTGATCTCATTGCAACTTAGAAATCATGGTAGGTATTCACTGTATTATGGCTGTATTAATGGTGGTATTAATATTCTGCTATCATCCAGGCAGCACATATGGTAGCTTTGACTAGGGCAGTGAACTCAGTTAGTGCCCTGAACTCAGTTAGGAACTGAACTGATTCAAAAGACATTTAGGGGACTCCCCTGGTGGTCCAGTAGTGAAGAATCCACCTGCCAATGCAGGAGGCATGGGTTCAGGTCCAGGATCTAAGATCTCGCATGCCACGGGGCATCTAAGCCCATGTGCCACAGCTCTGAGTCCACTCTAGAGCCCATGCTCTGTAACAAGAGAAGCCACTGCAGCAAGAATCCCGAGCACCGCATCTCGGGAGCAGCCCCCTGCTCACTGCGAGTAGAGAAAGCCCACACACGGCAATGCAGAGCCCGTGCACTGCAACGAAGACCCAGGGCAGCCATAAATAAACAAATAGCAACACTTTTAAAAACAGACATTTAGTGTTTAGAAGGGACAGAGTCCCCGTCACATGGTTTCCCCTGTTACACTTGAGCACGTTCCACCTCCACGCCTCCACTCTTGATCTTTGTCCTGAATTGCTCATTTTTTCCCCCACATGACAAACCTACTGCTGGTTTAAAATAAAATTCAAGTGATGTTTTTTCGCACGAAGTCCTTACTCTGTGCTGAGTCTGACATTCCAACACAGCCACCCCAAATGGGTTCTCTCCGAGCGTTCCTTTAGGGCCATCTTGTCTACCTTTGCTAGAGGGATCTTTGCATGGCAGTCATTTCCCTACAGGCTCAGGTCCTCCAGGGCAACAAGGATGTTTCCATGTTTGAATCATTCCTACAGTCTGGTCTCCAGCACAGTGGCAGGAATGAAGGAGGCATCTGATGCATGTTTTTCGTTATTTCTCTCCTTTTTTGCCTCATTGCATCAGCATTATGCCCTTGCCTCCAACCTCAGGGGTGGGGAGGTGGGTAAACTTGCCTCAAAATACTTTGGTCCCAGGTACTCAAGTCTAGAAAAAGAACCTGAGAAAAATATTGGGTTGGCCAAAAAGTCTGTTTGGGTTTTCTGCTAGATGTTCCAGAAAAACCTGAACGAGATTTTTGGCCAACTCACTAGAAGTGAGTTCCTCTGGCCCTAAGTTTGAATTAATTTACTCACTATTTTAAGTGTAAGCTTATTGGATCCACCTGTGAAGGATGGCGTCATCCCTGTTAAGTAGCTTCCCAGGTAAGTGATTTAACACCACTAATTTGATTTAAGATAGAAATTGCTCATTAAAGCTCTTGTGCAAACCATTCAACACCTAGCAAAGTCAGGCTTCCAAGAGGGAAAGCTCTGCTTTTTTTTTCCGATAATAAGATTTTAACTGGAACTCAACAAAATAACAGTGGGCATAAAATGCTCAAACCACAGTGGCTGGCATATGGGCCCTCTCCAGGGTGTGTTATTAGCCCTGAGCCTCTGGAAATGGATGTCTTCATGTTTGGTTTGGAATCATAGGGATTGGTTTGGATTCTTTAGCCATTAAAGTTAGAAAAAATGTAAGAGATTATTTAGTAGAATTTTTCCCACTTTACAGGCAAGAAAATCAAAGCCTAGAAAGTATTAGCAACAGAGTCAGGCTTTGTCATTCCCGGTGTCTTGCCCATTCTGTGACTTGTTTGAAAACCTAAGAAGGACTACCTTGGTGGTCCAGTGGTTAAGAATCCACCTGCCACTGCAGAGGACATGAGTTCTATCCCTGGTCCCAGAGGATCCCACCTGCTCTGGTGCCACTGAGACTGCGTGCCACAACCACTGAGCCTGTGGTCTGCAACACAGAGAAGCCAATGCAAGGAGAAGCCTGAGTATTGCAACTGGAGGGTGACCCCAGCTCGCTGCAGCTAGAGAAGGTCCATACACAGCTACAGAGACCCAGGACAGCCAAAAATAAATAAATAAAATTTTAAAAAAAATTCTAAGAGACTGTCCAGGCATAACTGATTGTTTTTCCTTTTATTTCTCTCTGAATGTTTCATCTCTTCCCTCCCACCCACCTTCCCTCCCTTCTTTTCTTCCTTTTCCTGAATTAAACAGTGGACCCTTCTTTCTTAAGGCTTCAGTTCACTCCTGAAAATTTAAACCCTGTGGAACGAGTGGAGATGGAAGCTCTGAGATCCAAGAAGGTGATTTTTCCCTTAATGGGAAGTTGGACACCTTAATGAGCTGTGACCATAGGAGGTCTCTTGACCCCCGAGCAAATACATTCTGGTGCTGAGGTTCGGGTGGGACACGGTCTGGTCTCTGTGATTCATCTTGGGGGCTCTTTGGCAATAAGCTGTCAGCTGTCTTCTCTTTGAGATCTTACAGATCTGTTCTCTCCGACCTGACTTTGCCTTGGGTCCATCTCTTCCTTCCATTTCTTAGAGCTTAGGAAAGCTCCTGGTTAATGTTAAAATGGGGCTTCCCTGATAGCTCAGTTGGTAAAGAATCTGCCTGCAACAAAGGAGACGCCGGTTCAATTCCTGGGTCTGGAAGATCCTCTGGAGAAGGGATAGGCTACCCACTCCAGTATTCTGGGGCTTCCCTTGTGGCTCGGCTGGTAAAGAATCCACCTGCAATGCGGGAGACCTGGGTTCGATCCCTGGGTTGGAAAGATCCCCTGGAGAAGGGAATGGCTACCCACTCCAGTATTCTGGCCTGGAGGGGGTTGCAAAGAGTTGGACATGACTCTTAGTTAAAATAGATTTTCTTAAAAAAATGGAACTTAATTTTTCGTGTTCATTTCAAGGGAGACAATGAGTTTGCAACGTAGCTTGGGTCAAGTGAGGAAATGGATGATACTGCTGTGAAAGAGCAGCTGTCCTTGGGAGAATTCACATCTGCCATGAGCCTCCAGAACAAATTCCCGTCACCACCCTGTGGTTCATTTGGAAACACAGAGACGTGCTCTACATGGAGTTATAAACAGCAGCAAGATGTCAGCCCTTCCCAGGGGCAGCCCCAGGGTGTGCGTCGGCTGTCAAGTGGACACGTGGCTTTTCCTTAGTCTTGGGTGGGGTGCCGGGCCTGTTAGTTTACTAGGGCTGTCATGACACAGTTACCACATACTGGGCGGCTTCAACGACAGATGTTTGTTTCCTCACAGTTCTGGAGCTTAGATGTCCAGAGTCAAAGCATCAGCAGAGTTGGTTCCTTCTGAAGCCTTTCTCCTGTCCCTTCACATGGTGTTGCCTGTGTGTGTGTCTGGGTCCTGATCTCTTCTTGTAAGGATGGTTATATACTGGATTGGGGCCCATCCTAATGACCTCATTTTAGCCTAGCTACTCCTTTAAAGGTGGTGCTAGTGGTAAAGAACCTGCCTGCTGATTCAGGAGACATAAGAGACGCAGGTTCGATCCTTGGGTCAGGAAGAGCCCCTCCAGGAGGAAGTGGCAACCCACTCCAGTATTCTTGCCTGGAGAATCCCATGGAAGAGGAGCCTGGCGGGCTACAGCCCATGGGGTTGTGAGAGTCGGACACGACTGAGTGACTTAACACACATACACACACCTCTTTAAAGGCTCTGTCTCCAAAAAAGGTCACATACTGAGGTACTCAGGGTGAGGATTTCAAAATGTGAATGTTGAGGAGGATATATAATTCAGGCCATAACACTGTGCAGGCGCAGTTTAGAAGTCCTCTCCCTGCCCTGCCTGAGGCAGGCAGATTGACGTTATGAACTCGTCCTCTATTGTCTTCCTGGAGTCATTACCGCCCGTGCTGTTTGCGATGGAAACTGGATTTTGGGGTCCAACACTCCCATATTAGGGCCCACTTCCCATAGTTACAGTAAGGAGAGAGGAGTTTATGCTTCATAAACCCCTCTGTCAGCCTTTCTGCCTGCTTACCTGTTGAACACCTTGCTTGTTCACGAAGGGGTTGGTTTATCCTGCTGGACTCATTGGCTTACATGCTGTCTCAAGAGTAAATATAAAAGTTCACAAAAGAAGAAATGCAGACATTATGCAAAAAGATGATGATTCCTATAATCAGTTGTGCATATCAGCAATGATGTCCATCAGCTTGGTAAAGTTCAGATGATTGGAAGGATCTAGTGTTGGCAGTGGAGAGCTGGGAATGTGCGTACAAGGATTGCAGAAAGACCTTTCTGGAAAGCATTCTCACTATTGGTGTCAATTTAAATGTCACTCTTTAACAATTAGTTCATCCCAGGAAATAATTGGATATGTGCCTGTATGTACAAAGGAGCACCATTTGTATTAGCCAAAGCAAACAAAACAAAGCCCAAATGTCAATGTGAAATGCTACGCAGCCATGGGAAGTGTTCCAATAATATTAATTGAAAAAGGCAGGCTAGAGAATAGAATGTATAATTATGTTGTTATACTGGTCTATATAGGTATATGTTAGTCTCTCAGTCGTGTCCAACTCTTTGCAATCCTGTGGACTGTAGCCCGCCAGGCTCCTCTGTCCCTGGCATTCTCCAGGCAAGAATACTGGAGTGGGTTGCTATGCCCTTCTCCAGGGGATCTTTCCAACCCAGGAATCAAACCCAGGTCACCTGTATTGTAGGCAGATTCTTTGCCAACTGAGCTACCACAGAAACTCCAGTCTATATATATATATACTTTTGCTATATTTGCATGTGTATGTGTGTGTGTATGTATATTTCTAATTATATAGAAAAAAATTAATGGGATATATCCCAAACTGCTAATATTGGTTGTGTTGGGTAGTGGACTTTTCATTCCTTACTGCATTTATTTCTGGAGGATCTAGATTATCATTCAGTTCAGTTCAGTTCAGTCGCTCAGTCGTGTCTAACTCTTTGCAACCCCATGAACCACAGCACGCCAGGCCTCCCTGTCCATCACCAACTCCTAGAGTTCACTCAAACTCATGTCCATCGAGTCAGTGATGCCATCCAGCCATCTCATTCTCTGTCGTCCCCTTCTCCTCCCGCCTCCAATCCGTCCCAGCATCAAAGTCTTTTCCAGTGAGTCAACTCGTCACATGAGGTGGCCAAAAGTATTGGAGTCTCAGCTTGAACATCAGTCCTTCCAATGAACACCTAGGACTGATCTTTAGGATGGACTGGTTGGCTCTCCTTGCAGTCCAAGGGACTCTCAAGAGTCTTCTCCACCACCACAGTTCAAAAGCATCAATTCTTTGGCAATCAGCTTTCTTCACAGTCCAACTCTCACATCCATACATGACCACTGGAAAAACCATAGCCTTGACTAGACGGACCTTTGTTGGCAAAGTAATGTCTCTGCTTTTTATAACCATAGAAAATTCTAAAAATCAGAAAAAATAAGAAGGAAAATACTTCCATTTAGAAAATTAGACATGTTACTAGAGCATTTTAAAATTTCTTTTATGATATATGTGTTCGTTTGGAGGCTGGTTTTTTTGGGGGGGTTGAGTGCTAGCTCCTTTTGCTTTGTGCGGGAGGCTAGAATTTCAGGTTTTGCTGTCACGCACTTTTGTTTGATTTCTCACTAGCATAATGCTAGTTGCTTCTTCTTTGCAGGAAGTAAATATAGTGTAATGGAAAGCCATAATCTTCTGAGTTTGACAGACCCAACATCAGTTCTTCTGCTTCTCTGCTCTGTGACGTCCGGCAGATTCTTTAACCTCAGTGACCTTTAGTTTCCTCAACTGTAGAATGGAAATAATAATGGTAACTCTGAGCTTGCAGGTTTATTCTGAGGGTTCCATGAGATCTGGAACAGAAAGTTTCTGGAATAAAATAAGGAGTAGTTATTATGATGGTATCAATATCAAGTGGTTCTCAGAATTCCTCTTGTTTTAGATCTAGGACTTAGTCTCCGGGATGAAAATTCTTTCATGTTTTGGAAAAATGGCTAAATGGAACCCCAAAGAAGTCCTGCTTTGTGTCCCTGGGTAATTTTTGTAACCTGCCTTTAGAGAAAGGCAGTTTCTTTTATTCTGTTCTTACTGACCGAAGGGTGGGCTCATCAGCATGCTTGGGGAAACCACTTGTGTCTATGGCATTTTCCTGCAGAATTAGAATCAGGAAGAAAAAGCTTTCCTGAAAAGAGGTGGGAGGGAAGGGGGGGTGAGAGAGAGGGCTGGATGGGGCAGGGAGCCAATGCCAGGGTAACTTTCATGAGGGCCCTCTCCCTCCTCCTCTTCAGGGTTGGTTTGTTTGTACAAATTGGTTGCCTCAAGCAACACATTATTAGTTTGAGCCAGAATGTATCCCGGGAGACTTGCTGCTTTCCTTTTGCCAAGTAATTGTCCTTTTCCCAAAGAGGATGCTGGGACTGTTGGGGGCATTTTCCACTTTGGCATATTTCAGTCCCCTGCTCCCACCTCCCTTACACTGAGTGTCTGCTTCTGGCAAGGCGTTAAGCATTGAGAAAGCAACCAGTTGTAAGCTGTTAATCCTTGTTTTCAACTCCTAGGTTTTGCTCACCTTCTTTGAACCCTCAGTACTGGTGTCTGGTGTCCTTGGAGAAGACCCTGATCCTGGGGAACATTGAAAGCAAAAGGAGAAGGGGGCGGTAGAGGATGAGATGGTTAGATAGCATCACCGACGCACCGGACCTGAATTTGAGCAAAGTCTGAGAGGCAGTGGAGGACAGAGAAGTCTAGCTTGTTGCAGTCCATGGGGTCACAAAGAATCAGACATGACTTAGCGACTGAACAGCAGCAACAATAACAACAACAACTGGTGTCTAAAGAAAGATCATACAGGCAGACCTTGGATATATTTCAGGTTCCTTTCCAGACCACCACAGTAAAGTGATTGCAATAAAGTGGATCATGCAAATTTTTTGGTCTCCTAGTAAATGTAAAAGTTATAGTCACGCTATACTAGAGTCTATTTTGTGTGCAATAATATTATGTCTAAAAAGCAAGATAGATACCTTAATCAAAAAAATACTTTTGGGGGACTTCCCTGGTGGTCTAGTGGCTAATACTCCCAATGCAGGGGCCTTGGCTTCAATCCCTGGTCAGGGAACTAGATGCCGCATGTTGCAACTAAAGATTCTGCATGCCTCAAGGAAGACTGACGATCCCGCATGCCACAGCTAAGACCTGGTGCAGCCAGATTAGTAAAAGATAAAAAAAATTTCAAAAATACTCTGTTGCTAAAAAATGCTGATCAACACCTGAGCCTTCACAAGCTGTCATCTTTTTGCTGGTGGAGGGTCTTGCCTTGATGTTGACTGGAGGTCGGGGTGGCTCTGGCAACTTCTTAAAATAAGACAGCAATGGCATTTACCACGTTGATTGACTCTTCCTTTCACGAATGATTTCTCTGAAGCAGGCTTGATAGCATTCTACCCGCAGGAACACTTCTTTCCAAATGGGAGTCAGTCCTCTCTAACCCTGCCGCTGCTTTATCAACTAAGTTTACCTGGTATTCAGAATGCTTTGTTGCCATGTCAACAGTCTTCACAGCGTCTTCACAGTGTCTTCACCATGAGGAGTGTCCATCTCAAGAAACCACTTTCTTTGCTCTTCATAAGAAGCAAGTGCTCACCTGTTAAGGTTTTGTTATGAGATGACAGCCGTTCAGTCACATCTTTAGGCTCCATTTCTAGTTCTCTTGCTGTTTCCACCACATCTGCAATGATAATAGTAATGTCAAATATCACTGATCACAGACCACCATAACCATGTAATAATGGAAAAGTTTGAGATATTGTGAGAATTGCCAAAGCAGGACGTAGAGACACAAAGTAAGCAAATAAATACTATTGGAACATTGACGTGCTAGATGCAGGGGCACAAGACTTCAGTCTGTTAAAAAAACAAAACCTCTGTACAAGGTGCAATAAAGCAAAATGCAGTAAAAACAAAGTAGGCCTATATCGGTGGTCAAAACATTTCTGATCCCTCCCCATGACAGAGGCCCCTTTGCAAGATGATATTCCTGCCCCATTGATGTCAGGCTTGACCACGGGACCTGCTTCTTGGTCAGTGCAATGCAGGTGGAAGTCACATTTCCAGCATAAATTTCCATGTGCTTTTCCCTCTGTCAAAGTCACCCACTCTGCTTCAGAGGGCGCCCCCAGACCCTGGGTTAGATCTGGTTTTGGTGCTTTCTCTGACTTCAGTTGTCCCCACACTCCAACTTCTAGACCACAGTCCACATACACAGGACTCTAGAGTCCTTTGCCTAGATAGCCGTGGGCCTGCTCTCTGATCTCTTCCCAGATCTGTGCGCCCGGATGCAGCCCGCACTGTGGGCATGTGCAGCCCTAGGCCTGCAGGGGCTGGGAATAAAGCCTGGAGCTCAGGACAGTGGGGGATGGAGGGGACTGGGGGAGGGGAGAGAGAAGGGAGCGACCTTCTGGCCAGGGGTCTCATCTAGCTGCACAGAGAGGTTTCTGTGTCATGCTCTGAGGAGGCCAGGAAGTCACAATTCCATCTTGGCCTTCTGGATTGGTATGAACATGTATTGGTCATGGAAGATGAGACATACTTTATTTAACAGTTTTAACTTGGTCCTTGCTCTGAGATACTTGGATATCTGTTACATGAGCCTGCATCAGAACTGTTTGGGCAGGTCCCACGAATGCTCAGATGAGATGGGGCTGCATTTCAGCCTGAGCCTCAGAAGGATGTGGACC
The DNA here is from genome assembly GCF_049115385.1 of Moschus berezovskii. Classification (NCBI taxonomy): domain Eukaryota; kingdom Metazoa; phylum Chordata; class Mammalia; order Artiodactyla; family Moschidae; genus Moschus; species Moschus berezovskii. Next base: position 10,677,956 of record NC_142468.1, read on the forward strand.
AAGCTTAGCTAATTCTCGATGGATGTTATGGGGAAAATAAATCTTCATAATTATAAGTCCCCAGTATTTTGGAGTTGTCTGTTAACAATGGTGTAGATTGAGATCACTAATTTCAAAATGAAGAGGTGACATTCGATGAAGATGCCTGATCTCACCCACTTGAAATGTAGTATTATAGGCAGAACTTTTTGTTACTGTATGTATGGTAGTGCTTGCCTGGTGGCTCAAACGGCACAGAATCTGCCTGCCATGTGGGAGACCTGGATTCTATTCCTGGGTTGGGAAGATGCCCTGGAGAAGGGAATGGCAATCCACTCCAGTATTCTTGCCTGGAGAATTCCATGGACAGAGGAACCTGTGGGGTCACAAAGAGTTGCACACAACTGAGTGACTAACACTTTCACTTTCACATGGCAGCACTTGTGCTATCCAAAAGAGTCTGGAAGAAATCTTGGGAGTTGAGTTCTGTCACTGACCATGTCTGGGCCCCATAGGCACCCAGCTGCTCTCATTGCTCTTCCTGATTTGCTAACATTATTGCTTAGCATTATTATTATTGCTAAGAATTATCCCAGTGAATGGTTTTCAGGTCATGGCTGCTCAGTTCAGTTCAGTTGCTCAGTCATGTCTGACTCTTTGCGACCCCATGGACTGCAGCACGCCAGGCCTCCTTGCCCATCACCAACTCCTGGAGCTTACTCAGACTCATGTCCATCAGGTCGGTGATGCCATCCAACCATCTCATCCTCTGGCTGCTCAGATTATATCAAATATGAGGGACTTGCTGAAGCTGAGACTTTCTGATTTGGAACAAAGTAAAGTCACAAATTGGTCCTGGATGGGAGTAATACCGTGAGTTTGACCTAAGGATATCAAATACGGACATTTGTAATGGCAGTTAAGGTAATTATATTGTAGGTGAAAAACATACTTGTTTTCAAAAAGCTTTCAAATACATATATAAATTTACGCACTCTTTATTATAGTCCATGAGATAAGAAAAATGTCCTGCCTTTTCAGAGAGGACGAAACAAAGGCTTATTAAGTTCCAATGATTTGCTCTCTCTTCGGCTACCAATAGTAGTATTGGTATTAGGAATATTCCTGGAGTAGGAAATGGCAATCCACTCCAGTATTCTTGCCAGAATAATCCCATGGACAGAGGAACCTAGCGGGCTAAAGTCCGTGGGATCTCAAGGAGTCAGATGTAACTAAGCACACATGCAGGTATTGTACAATACATGTGTTAATGATATATTTTGTTTTATGTGTCATATATATTTTATATACTTTATGTCAAATATTGAGATACATTCATGATATTTAAGTAATTTATATGATCCCTTGGTGAGGAGGCTAACTGCTCTAGCATCTCCAAAGATTTCAGTGGCTCAGCAGAGTTCAAATTTATTTCTTATTCTCTCTGCTGTGGGTGCTGGTGACAGGGTGCTGTGCTCCAGAGTTTGGGGACCCACTTTCGCTCAGAGTGGTGGGTGAGAGGTGGGCGTGCACAATCTGCCGGCCAGAACTCAAGGCCTGGCCGTGCCTTCCTGCCAGAGAGGCTGGAAAACGTGGTCTTGCTTCGTGCCCAGGAAGCAGAGAACACAGCTGTTCGTGAATACACGAGATCTGTGCCACAAAGTTCATGGAAATGTGTAGTTCTCCCTTGATTATAGGGGCTCTGTTTAAGATCCGCAGACAGACCATTCTGTTTTTCCTCCAGCTTTATTGAGGTATAATAGACACACAATAAACGAAACACATTGAAAGGGTACAGTGTGATGAGCTTTGACACATGTCTGCATCGGTGAAGCCATCACCATAATCAAGATAATGAATGCATTCGCCACCCTCGGAAGTTCCTGGTGTCCATTTGTAATCCTCCTTTTTTCCTTAATTGTCCCTACCCCCAAGTCCTGCCCCAGGCACCCCCTACTCTGCTTACACAGACTTGATTGCATTTTTAAGAATCTTGTCTAAATGGAATCGTACTGTAGTTTCTGTAATTTGGCTTCTCTCACACAACATTATTATTTGAGGGTTCATCCATGTTGCATGTATCAATAATTCATTCCTTTCTATTGCTGAGTAGTGCTTTATTATATTGTTATACCACAATTTGTATTGTTTTATTTTAAAAAGCCAAATCCAAGTTTTCAAAGTTTGAGGACCTTCTTGATACTTTGCCTTGTGACAGAAAAAGTTCAGAATGCCCAGCCTTCTTTGGGCAGGTTCAAAAGAACAGCCCTGAGTGTGTCACCCAGAGCACAAGTCACAAGAAAAAGAGGACTAGATTGCGCAGGTCTGTGCTTTTCTTGTTTCCGAACTTCATATTGGGTGGGCTAGTAATCAAGTACTAGAAACTTAATATAGGCCAATCACTATGCCCCGTGACCTTGGGAATATGGTCATCCCCGTCTCTGCGGGCTTCCCAGGAGGCGCAGTTGGTAAAGAATCCACCTGCCAATGCAGGAGTTGCAAGAGACACTGGTTCAATCCCTGGGTCGGGAAGATCCCCTGGAGTAGGAAATGGCAACCCACTCCAGTATTCTTGCCTGGAGAATCCCATGAACAGAGGAGCCTGGTGGGCTACAGTCCAGGGGGTTGCAAAGAGCTGGACATGACCGAGCGAGCATACATGCTTGCGTTCCTGATCTCTGCAGGGACCCCAGGAGCCCCTGTGGATGTGGAAATCTGAGGATGCTAAAATGCCACGTGTAAAATGATGTAATATAATGAGTATAGTCCGAGCACCATATCTGTTTCTCATCCTGGGATGCGGAAGGGCCAACTCTTCAAAAGAAAGAAGACAATCCCAGAAGCCGACAGCCTGAGGTTTGCACCGTCGTTTGCTTGTCCCTGACCCTGCAGCCTCAGCTCACACTGCGTTCACCCCAGGGTGGCACGGTGCTGCCTGTGTTCACAAAGCTTCTAGGACTTCCCTGCCTGAACTCTGACCTCCTTACTCTGTCATCCACAGCTCAGTCTCAGGTTTAACCTGACTTCAGTTCGTCTTTTTTTTTTTTTTTGGTGGAGCTGTGAGCTGTAAGGAACTTAGATCTTAGTTCCCTGACCAGGGATCGAACCCTTGCCCCTTGCCTTGGGAGTGAGGAATCTTAACCACTGGACCACCAGGGAAGTCCCACAGTTTGTCATCTTTAAGTGAGCTTAGCAGTGTGTATCGGAGAAGGCAATGGCAAGCCACTCCAGTACTCTCGCCTGGAGAATCCCATGGACGGAGGAGCCTGGTAGGCTGCAGTCCGTGGGGTCGCTAAGGGTCAGACACGACTAAGCGACTTCACTTTCCCTTTCCACTTTCACACACTGGGGAAGGAAATGGCAACCACTCCAGTGTTCTTGCCTGGAGAATCCCAGGGACAGGGGAGCCTGGTGGGCTTTCGTCTATGGGGTCACACAGAGTCGGACACGACTGAAGTGACTTAGCAGCAGCAGCAGCAGCAGCAATGTGTATTGGGAGCTATTTACTAAGAGAAATATTTGTTTCATCTAATGGGAAAAATGATTGTTTACTGAAATAAATAATAACTAAGTGAAATCGTATAAAGTATGATTCCCTTTCTCCCTCCCTCCTTTTTTTTGGTCTTACCTCTCCTGCCTGATTGTCAACCACCGCCTTCTATCAGTTTCACCGTCCGTCTAAACCAAATGCTTCTTTGTTCCCCAGGCACATCCTCTGTTTTTCTCTCTTTGGGGTTTGGTTGACAGTGGTTTTGCCACGGGTCCATATGGTCCCTCTCAATCAACGTCCATCTCAGACGTCAGCTCCTCTAGGAAGCCTGCCTTGATTCCTCATCATGCTTTCCTGAAATACACCAACACTCCCCCAGCAGGAGTAACTTCTCTATCACAGCAGCTCCACTGTATCCCTCACTCCTTTCTGCTTTGTCATGTTTATACAGAACTGGCTCACGTGCTGTTCTTTGCTTCAGGACTCTTTCTCTTGCTCATCTGTCTATCTGGAAAAACCATTCTTCAAGATGGTCTCACACCTCCCTCCTTGCTCCATTCGTGTTTCTGCTCAGTTGCCCCCTCAGGGAAGCCTCCCCAGATCACCCCATGTGACACAGGGCCTCCTGTGCTCCCGTCTTCACTCTGTCTCCCTACCCTGTTTTGTAATTTTCCATCGCCCTTAACCTCACTTGATGATATTTGTCTGTTTCTGATTCTGTTAGCCACATACGAGCTCCTTCTTCGAAAGGACTTTCTGTCGTCACTGGTACATCACCAAGTGCTTGGCACAGAATAGATGCTCAGTAATTATGTGCTGAACAAGTGAATATTGACCATCAGCTTGCAGTATAGTCTCTATCAGTGTGCCCTGAGACTGAAAGCTGTGTCAGTATCTGATTCATTCTTAGATCACCTCAAACACGTTGGCCCTAACAGTATACACTGTAAGTATTTGGCAGAGAGACAGAAGCCAACAGAGAGAAGAAAATCTCCCAAGGTCTACAGAAAAGTGAAACTGAAAGAAAGGGAAGTCACTCAGTCGTCTTCAACCCTTTGAGACCCCGTGGACTGTAGCCCACCAGGCTCCTCCATCCATGGGATTTTCCAGGCAAGAATACCAGAGTGGGTTGCCATTTCCTTCTCCAGGGGCTCTTCCCAATCCAGAGATCGAACCTGGGTCTCCCACATTGTAGGCAGATGCTTTTACCATCTGAGCCATCAGGGAAGGTCTACAGGACTCAACTTTAATTTTAGCAAAAGTTCTCAGGTCCCTGCTCTTTGCCAGGCACCATCAGGTACTTTTATACACGCCTTCTCATCTAAAGCTCACAGTGCTGCTCCCATCCTCAGACTAATGTTCCGGTGAGAGCTTTGGGACTAGGACATGAAACCCTGGGAAGGTTCCCCAGCTTCTGCAGCAGCTACGCGCTTCCTGTTAGAGCCTCGCCCCTCGCAATCCCTGGTCTGCCCCATCCCTGCTGTCGCTTGTCATCCGTCTGAGGCCCGAGCCCCTCTGCCCCGCTCCTCTGCCTTTTCCGCATTCACTGACTCCATCCTGGGCTTCCCAGGTGGCGCAGCGGCCAAGAAGCCTCCTGCCAGTGGAGCAGATGCCAAGAGATAGGAGTTGGACCCCTGGATGAGGATGATCCCACGGAGTAGGAAATGGCAACCTGCTCCAGTAGTCTTGCCTGGAAGTTTCCACCGACAGAGGAGCCCGAGTCAGCCACGACCGAGTGACTGAGCACACGTTCCATCCTCAGTCACTTGTATCTTTCAAACTCTGTGGATGGTGAGAAAATAGTTCACCTTCTCTACCCGTTTTTCTGCTCCTTATTACTTGTGTGTGGGAGAAGGCAATGGCAGCCCACTCTTGTGCTCTTGCCTGGAAAATCCCATGTATGGAGGAGCCTGGTAGGATGGTCCACGGGGTCCCGAAGAGTCGGACACGACTGAGTGATTTCACTTTCCCTTTTCACTTTCATGCATTGGAGAAGGAAATGGCAACCCACTCCAGTGTTCTTGCCTGGAGAATCCCAGGGATGGGGGAGCCTGGTGGGCTGCCGTCTATGGGGTCACACAGAGTTGGACACGACTGAAGCAACTTGGCGGCAGCAGCAGCATACTTGCATGCGTGCTAAATCACTTCAGTCATGACTGACTCTTTGTGACCCCATGGGCTGTAGCCCTCCAGGCTCCTCTGTCCACGGGATTCCCCAGGCAAGAATACTGGAGTGGGCTGCCATGCCCTCCTCCAGGGCATCTTCCTGACCCAGGGCTCAAACCCGTATTGCAGGCAGATTCTTTACCCTCTGGGGAAGACCTGCTCCTTAGACTTTCTTGTCCTAAAGTTGTCTGGCTTCCCTTCCTCCTCTGTGATCCTAAGTTCCTCCCCCTTGGCAGGACGGGCATCATCTCCTTTCCCGTGGGTCACTTTTATGCCACAGTGGAGCTGCCACCATCCCATATTTTAAATAAGCCTCCAGGGTGCACTTCTACCACCCTCTGCCCAGGCCATGCGTGTGCGCTGCTGACTGTGGCCCTTGACTAGGTTTTTCTCCAAGCCCATCCTCCCCTTCATGTTACCTCCAGTGATGTGGAGTCCTGGGGTGCTGGACTGAGCCCTGGACTAGGAGTCAGAAGACCCGATTGGAGGCTTCGCTCTCCCACTTAGCAGTGATCAGGCTTCGAGAAATCCATTCATGCCTTCCAGCCTCTGTGTCTTCATCTGAAGCTTGGCCATAGTGCCACCTACTCAGTGTAACTACTGAACAACTCAGAGTAATGGACTGTGAAGAACTGAGTATCACCGGAGACCGGAGCGGGTAGTTCGCCCATGTTCTAAGTGAAGGTTTTAAAAATAAATTTTAGTGGAGTCGTTGTATTAGTCTTGGGTGTACAGCACAGTGAATCAGTTTTGCGTGTTCATATATCCACTCTTTCCTAGATTCTTTCCCATATAGGTCATTAGATTTCTGAGCAGAGTTCCCTGTCCATACAGGAGGTCCCTATCGGCTCTCCATTTTGTACTGAGTAGTGTTTATGGGTCCTTGGTACAGCAGTCACTGCCTGAACACCTCACATTGAAGGATGCTCTCCCTAGAGAGGCAGCCCGTTCCATGTTCAAGCCACTTTCACTATCTGCCCACTAGACCTTTGGCAACCAGCTGCTTGGGTTGAACACTGACTTCCGTACTTATGAGCAGTTTGACCTTGTACAAGACACTTAACTTTCCCGAGCTTCGGTTTCTTTTGTCTACGAAATTAGAACAATCAAGTGCATGCTAAGGCACTTCAGTCGTGTCCAACTCTGTGTGTGTCCGACCCCATGGACTGTAGCCCGCCAGGCTCCTCTGTCCATGAGATTCTCCAAGCAAGAATACTAGAGTGGGTTGCTGTGACCTCCTCTAGGGGATCTTTCCAATCCAGGGATCGAACCAGATCTCCTGCATTGCAGGCAGATTCTTTACTGCTGAGTCACCAGGGAAACCACAGAACAATCATAGTAGTACTAATAATTTCATAGGTTTATTTAGAAGGCTGAAAAATGTACTTAATGCTTTTAGAAAAGTGCTTGATACTATAAGTGTGCTTCTTGTCAGCTCTTCTAGTATAATAATAATATAATTATTATTATAGTTATTTCACCATGCCTTGTATCGATAAAGGATAGATCATCTGTTTTCTTTATGGCAGCTTCTTCCCTATTTGAAAAGCGCCACACAGCCTCAGTCCCAGAAACAGTTGACCTGTAAGCTGTTTACTTGAACAGCTTACCGTTCAGCTTAGTTCTACAAAGATGACAAAAGAAGTCCCAGGCGCTGAGGTTGGTTTAATACACTCAAGCCCATTTGGAGACCTCAACAGTAAAATATGTTTAATGTGCCAAAAAAATGATGACTTCTTTCCTAGAATTTATATCCCCAGAAGAGCAATTTTAAAGGGTATAAATAAAATAAGTCTAACAAGGAAATGGCTCTGTTTTCTTTGCTGGGTTAAAAAGCAGTGCTCACTTCTGGTGTATGCAAAGTACTTGCCTTTTTTGGGTCATTGATGTGCTCAGCCTCTCGGACATTTTAGGGTGTGATCATGATTTTTTTCACGATCTTTTGAAATCTGTACAGCAAGCTGGATATTCTCATTTGCTAATAGATGCTGTCAGACAGACCCGCCCATTACCATGAGACCCCAGGGGACGTGGCCTGAGAGTGCTGTCTGTGGCTGCAACCCAGGAAAGCTGCTTCCCGCCCCCCAGCCTCACCCCTTCCCGCTGTGACATGGGATAACTTCCTGGGAGTTTGGTTTTGAGAGGCTGGGGGTGGGGGATGAGGATGAGTGGGTGGATGGGGGCGGTTCTGGGAGAAACCCAGCCACCTTAGATTAGGTGGGGGGTTAGAACCCTACCCACATGTTTGTGATCCCTTCTGTCGCTGCCCACCTTAGATTAGGTGGGGGGTTAGAACCCTACCCACATGTTTGTGATCCCTTCTGTCGCTGACTTTTGGATTCAAAGGAGAATCTGTCTGCTGTGTTGCCTGAGGATAACACTCGCTCACTCTCAGCCAGCCATGGAGTCTGTTTCCCAGGAAGATGACAGCCCCAATCTGCATTAAGCTGTTGAGGAGTGAAGGAAGGTGGGGCGCCCCCTCCCCTTCCACAGCGGCTGGCGGCAGTCACACGAGGAGGTGTGGGCTCCTGGGAGCCTTTTGTTTGGTTTCTATGGCTCTTATCTCCATTAGCTGCTCTGTATGGAGAAGAAGGAGGATGCAGCTTTTTTTTTTTAATTGAAGGCTAATTATTTTTACAAACTGTAGTGGTTCCCGCCATACATTGACATGAGTCAGCCATGGGTGTACATGTGCTCCCCATCCTGAACCCCCCTTCCCCCTCCCTCCCCGCCCCATCCCTCAGGATCATCCCAGTGCACCGGCCCTGAGCACCCTGTCTCATGCATCCAACCTGGACTGGCGATCTGTTTCACATATGATAATATACATGTTTCAATGCTGTTCTCTCAAATCATCCCACCCTCTCCTTCTCCCGCAGAGTCCAAAAGTCTGTTCTTTACATCTGTGTCTCTTTTGCTGTCTCGCATATAGGGTCATCAGCTTTTAACCGTCCTTCAGCAGCTTCAGGGAGGTTCTCTTTCCCCTTCTGCCCAAGGACAGAGAGATGCATGGAGACGGCTTTGTGGAATCATTTCAGGGTCTCCGGGCAAAACTCCTTGCTCGTACTGCTGCCTGATGGACGCAAGCAGAGGAGAATAGGGCTTGGGACTCACGACGGCCCTTAGTACTTTCCTCTCCCCTCCCTCTGGGTAGTGTTGAACTGCGGTCACGCAGGAAATCCATGCAGGCGTCACCAGAACAGGAGATCTGCGCTTTCACGGCAGTCTCCCAGCCACTGGCACAGGGAGAGTACTACCCGAAGCAGAGCCTCTGAATGGGAGACATCAAGGGACAGACACAAAGGGCTTAGCTCAGAGCCTGGCACAGGTGGTGGTGGCTGTAGTCACTCAGTCATGTCAGACTCTACAACCCCGTGGACGGGAGCCCGCCAGGCTCCTCCGTCCATGGGATTCTCCAGGCGAGAATATTGCAGCAGGTAGCCATTCCCTCCTTCAGGGGATTTTCTCAACCCAGGGATCAAACACGTGTCTCCTGCATCGCAGGCGGATTCTTTCATATTCCTTACCGCTGAGCCACCAGGGCTGGCACGTGGTACTCCACATTTCCAAAGACTTTAGGGGCTAAATTATCCTGGTGAGCTCCCAGCAAGCTTCCGAAGCATCTGTGGCAATCATGAAGGAGCAATAAAATTCCAGAAGCCACCACGGAGGCTTTTATTTACTGTAGCCTTCCAGGGTTGTATGCATGCCAGGGGACATGCGTGTACATGCGCACATGCCCGTGTGCATGCAGACATGTTCACACGAACACACACATGCACATGTGCATGCACACGTGTCTCCCAGGTGCTGCTGCTTCACAGGTGACTCTGTCTTCATCTGATTGTGTGTTTTGCACCGCGGTCTTGGTGGTGCCATAGAGTGAACCGATAGGTCATGAGTAAGCAGACCCTACACGTGAGCAGAGCTCTCAGTCCCACTCTCTTCTGCTTCCTTCCTTGCCCGACTATAATCCCCAGGCAGCTCGTCCTTGTTTTCCAGGAATGTCCAGAGACGTCTGTTGCATCGTCCAGTCTGTAGGGCCTGCTAATCCTGGGGTGGGCTTTTGAGCAGGTCCCTAACAGATGGGCTGAAAGGAGGTGATTCCTGCCCTCGGGGAGCTCATCTGGGGAAATAAGACTGGCACACTTGAGATAATTAGCCACCAATTAAGGGCTGACTCATGTGCTGCTGACCCAGAGGTAGGCAGAGCGGTGTGGGGGAGGGTAGACTGGAGGGCAGGCACTGGCTTCCTAGGTTCCTAGTGCTGTGCCTTGTGGGAAGATTGAGCAGTGTGTGTGTGTGTGTGTGTGTGTGTGTGTGTGTGTAGGGGGGATATGTATGTATGATATATAAACTACATTCATATATACACATACATGTGTGGTAGCTTTTCCCACATCTCTTTTTAAACTTAGATCAGACTTTTAAGTATTTCATTATAAAACATTGTTATAAAATTAAAAGAGATTGTAAGAGGAACAAAAGGAGCCATACCTAATCCCATACACTTTAGTCATGTCTGACTCTTTGCAACCCCAAGGACTGTAGCCCGCCAGGCTCCTCTGTCCATGGGATTTTTCAGGCAAGAATACTGGAGTAGGTTGCCATTTTCCTCCTCCAGAGAATTTTCCTGCCCCAGGGATCCAAACCATGTCTCCTGTGTCTCCTGCATTGGAGGCGGATTCTCGACCCACTGAGAGTCCCTCAGCCCTAAGATAATTAATTTGTCAAAAGTGGTAGCTTGTTCTTAGACTCCGGCATTGAGCCCAGCAGCTGGCGCAGAAAGGGGGCTGCATGGGCATTTGTGAATGGCCAGGCCACCAGTCCCTACCCCAGTATCCAGACAAGCGAAAGTCACTCAGTGGTGTCCCACTCTTGGCGACCCTGTGGACTATGCATGGAATTCTCCAGGCCAGAATACTGGAGTGGGTAGCCATTCCCTTCTCCAGGGGATCTTCCCAATCCAGGGATCGAACCCAGGTCTCCTGCATTGCAGGTGGATTCTTTACCAGCTGAGCCACCAGGGAAGCCCAGTATCCAGACAAGGACTTTATAAAGACCACCAGACCAGCACCTCTCCCAGGCTGAGTTCCTTACTGCGCTGAGTGTGACGGGGTGGGTGGCAGAGGCTCTGCATGGCACTCAGGGCTCAGGGCTCAGGTGGCAGAGGCTGGGTAACTGGGGAGCACTTGGCAGCTTCTCTGTTAGGCCATCGAGCCTTCTCGAGATACAGTAAGGGCAGAGAGGTGGGTGCCTAGGATACAGGGCCTCTCCCGCTGTGCCTGAAGGTGTTCGTGTTTCCCCCTTTATCCAGTGGAAGAGGCTGTCAGTATCTCCCTTGCCAAACTTCACAAAGAGCAGTCTCATTCCCAAGGTATCCATGTCAGCGAGTTCTGTGGCTTCTGTCTCCCTGCTTTTCAGGTAAAGCAGGCTCACCTGTTGGTACTTGCACAGCTCCGATGAGTCAGTCCCGGGCCCCGCTGATGTAAGATGAACTAAAACTGGTTCTGCTTCTCCTGTCCAGGACCCCCTCCCTTCTCTCCTCTCTTCATCCCACTAAACAGTTGGAGCCACAAGTAGGCTGACTGGTCCAGATCTTTGTCTGGGTTTCCCGGGTGTATTAGCTTGCTTGAGCTGCCCCCAAAAGTTACCACAAACTGGGTGGCCTAAAACAGGAGAAATTCATTCTCTCCTTGTTCTGGAGGCTAGAAACCTGGGGTCAGTATGTCAGGAGAGACGTGCTCGTCAAAAGACTGCAAGGAAGGGTCCTTTCCTGCCTCTTCTAGCCTCTGATAGTTACTGGCAGTTCTTGGCACTTCTTGTTTTATGGCAGTGTAACTTCAGTCTCTGAATCTGTCTCTCCAAGGTTTTCCTGGTGTATCCGAGACTCCCTGTCTCTTGTGAGGACACCAGTGGTTGGATTAAAAACCCACTCTAGTCCAGTGTGAAAGTGAAAAGTGAAAGTGTTAGTCACTCTCAGTCATGTCCAACTCTTTGCGACCCTTTGGACTGTAGCCCACCAGGCTCCTCTGTGCATGGACTTCTCCAGGTAAGAATACTGGAGTGGATAGCGGTTCCCTTCTCCAGGGGATTTTCCTGACCCAGGGGTCGAACCTGGGTCTCCTGCACTGCAGGCAAAGTCTTTACCATCTGAGCCATCAGGGAAGCCTCATTTTAAATAGATTACATTTGCAAAGACTGTATTTCCTGATAAGCTCACATTCACAGGTTCTGGGGGTAAGGACATCAGCCTGTCTTTTGGGAAGATACAGTTGAGCCCAGTGTGCTAGATAAGTGTTTAGTGCATAAGTCAAAGGTAATAATAGTGCTGGTTTATCATTCTGGAGAAAATTGATGTCTTCTCATGTGTCTGGGTAATGTAGTTGAGTTGATCCTGTTCCGCTATCTTGCCCCACCCTGTGAGTTACCAACAGTACTTAGTTTCTAAGTAACCAACTGGGATAATTACCCTGGAGCAAATAATGCCCATCTCCATTTCTTCACACGATTAAATGTAAATTAATGAGCAGAGACTTTGTTTCATTCATTTCTATATTCTCAGCATCCTCAAGCCATCATCAACGTGGGACAAAGTAAGCCCAGCAGCCCTTTATTTATTCATCCGGCATTTATTGTGTGACTTCTGTTGACCAGAATCTGTGCTGGGTCTGGGGGAGACAGCGCTGAAACCAGTGGTAACTGCATTTTATGGAGCATCTACTGGTTGTTTTTTTTTTTTTTTGACACTGGAACAGGCTCTTTGCATACTTTATCATGGATCCTCACAAAATCCACAAAGTTGGTATTATATCCCTATTTTGCAGATGAAAAAACTGGGTGTAAAAGTGTTAAACTTTGACTAAAATGTGCTCACAAGAATCAAGTTTGAATCTGAATGATGTATTGTGGACTTGTGTTTTCTCTATCCTTGGAGTGAAGATTTCTGGATAGTGTTTCCCAGTTGTTTTCCCCAGAAATCTAGAAGAGTATTTTTAAAACTAGGTCTTCTTTTCAGTATAATAGGTTTTAATAAAATATGTAGATAGAAAGGAGCTGATATTTTGCCTAACACCTCATGGCCAAAAGCAGAAGTGGGAACTACTTACTTTCAGGCAAATGTAAACCTTTAATAATAATAGCACCCAGTTAATAAGAAGGAGTAATGGGAGAAATGATGGGGGAAAAAATCACCATTTTCCAGTCTCTATGCAGTTATAACTAGGCCCTGATTCTCAATGATTGCTAAGCTCATAAAACCAGAGGTAGTCGATATGAATTGCCTCCTGATGGAAGGACATAAGACCACCTATCAATTTACTATCCTATCCAGAGATTAAATCTGAATATTTGCAAGCCCCTAGATCTAACTATAAATTGACAGGAAACACAGGAGGTGGAGGAACTTGTTAAATCACAGTATCATCAAAATGTTGATTGTGGGACAATCTATATGACAAAAGAACCAGGTTCTTTAATGAATTTCCAGGAAGAAAATAAAGATGGAAAGATAAAAAAAGAACTTTCATATTTAAAAAGGCAACATTTGTCAACTAATTACAGGATTGATTTGAATAAGAAACCAAAAAATCTTTGATATTTGGAGAAATTTTCATACTGACTAGTTACTGGATAATATTAAGTAATTATAGTTTTCTGATGTAACATTTTTGGGTATGCTTGCAGACCTATTCCTCATCTTTTGGATATACATGTAGAAATGTTTTTGAATAAAATGATATGATACTGGAATTTGCTTATTCCATTCGGGTAGGGGTATGGGTAAAATGACATTTGAATGCATTGATAATTATTGAAGCTGGTGATACCTACATGGCGGTTTGTTACAGTTTTCTCTCTACTTTTATGTATGTTTGAAATTTTCCATAGCAAAAGATTTTAAAATAGTTCTGCCAAAAGGAAGTAGGTCAGAAGAGCTGATAAATCGAAAGGGATGAAGGGAAAAAAAAAATCAGTGTCCACCTGAAAATAAGCTGGTCCTTTTCCTACTGGAGTTGTGTTCATTTACTAGTTATTCTGACGGACCTGGGAACAGCAGCTGAGTAGACCCTGGGCTGAGGGGTCATGAACCACAGAAACAACGTCATTCCTCTATTAAAGCAGTTGTCAAGCTCCACCGCTGACGCCTTTAGAGTGATGCTCACTACCTGGTATTCATGCTGTTACCTGGAACTCTGGCGTTTAAAGAACATTTTATGTACTCTTTCGGTTAATCTTCAATCACAGGCTTGTGAAGTAGATAATATTATCCTTACCTGAAAGACCAAGAAGCTGAGTCCCCACCTGTGACGGGACGAGAGCATATATAGCCGAGCTGGGGCCCAAGCCCCGTCTCCAGTGCCGTCAAGCAGGTTCCTTCCCCGCAGCCCTCCTGACCCCGCAGCAGCCGAAGCAAACACTTCTATCTTTTAAATGCGTGCCTCTGTCAGAGGAGGGCTGTGCTACCTCTGCCTGATGTGGGCTTCTTTCTGGATGGACAGTCTTTGCTGAATATAATTAAGGATAAGAAACACTGCACTGGCCATGAAAATGATGCTAAAGTGTAGGGCAGGGTAGGGACAGGTGCCCCCAAATGCATAAGCTCCGTTCCATCTCCTAGGTACCCTGCTGAAAGCAACCATCTAGCACTGGGTCAGAGTCAAAGGAGAGGAGGGAAGAAGCTGGGGTCTTTGTCCTTTGTTTTCTTTTAACCCTTAGAGTAAAATGCATAGCATGCAGCCAGTTGTGTCTCTCCTGTTCTTCCCTTCTTTCCGCTGGCCTCTCTGAGACTTAGCTCACCTTCGAGGCTTTCCTTGCTGGGAAGGGAGGATGGGGAACACAGAGAGAGAGATTGGCAGGAGAATCGAATCCAAGCACCTGGAATCAAGTTAAGGCCCAGAGTGATGTCCCAAACCACAGAGATGCTTGTGCAGCTGTGTTAGGCGGAAAGAACCCAGTGGACTGATGCTGAAGGTCTCTGGCTTTTATAGGAAAATAGATTCAGAGAGTTAAGGAAATTTGATTCCTGATATCCCTGGACAGTTTTTCTAAGAGAAACGAATCAGTCAAATCACTTCTCAAGTGACCTTTAAATTCTAAGAATGCGAGACAAGCTATTTCTAAGTAAATATTTGATGCTTTTTCCAACTTGTGTACTAACATTATGTCAGATTTGTGATACCGTATATTCTGTGTGTGCAGTGTGTGTAGAATAGCTTGGTGTCCCTGTGTAATTTAAGCATTGTTTTATGACCGAGACAGTGCAATAAGGTATGTGCCCACAGTGACCCACACATTTTCCGAATGTTATTTCATTCACTGATCAGTAAAAAGGAAGGATCGTAGGGGCTAACCTCTCAAAATCTCTGAGCTCCCGGAATATCATTCCGCTATTTAAATGAGATTTGTTGTATCTCTTGTTTTACAAGATCTTATTTTATCTGGCATGTATAAGAAGCCAGAGGCAGGTTTTGGAATGGAACTCCCAGTTGCATTATCTCTAAGGGAACATGGGCCCCACTTTCTAGTACCACCGTGAGGACTGTGTTGTGCCAAAGGTCAGGGTTGCCAGCGTCATGTTTCCTTCCTGGATAGAACTCCAGGCCTTACAGCAGGTAGCTAGGTACGAGCAGAGAAATGGGGTCAGAGACCAGGTGACGGGAGATCATGGCGTCTTGTAAACAGCCGGGGTCCTTGGGCAGGTAAAGGAAAACAGGAACCTCCAAACTGACAGGAAGCTGCACATATTTTGAGTGATAAGTGTCCTGGAAGCAGACAAAGAAAGGCGGGAAAAGTCAGGAATCTCTCGCATCCGAATGTAACCCGTTTTTTGTGATGCTCTGATTACAATAAAATTAGCCTTACAGATAAGAAACACTCATCATACACCAAAGTGGTGACTCTTCTGATCTGAGTAAGGACAAAACCCTCCTCTGCTCGGGAAGATGGAGCTAGGATGAAAATCAGAGTCTACGGCCCCCAAACTCCTCCTCCCCCAGCGACTGTCCCACCCTCTCATTTGCGTGCCCCTCCTCACCAGCTGATGCTGACTACAACAGCTGAGATGGCTGGATGGCATCACCGCCTCACTGGACATGAGTTTGAGCAAACTCTGGGAGTTGGTGATGGATAGGGAGGCCTGGCGTGCTGCAGTCCATGGGGTCGCGAAGAGTCCGAGGTGACTGAGTGACTGACCCACATACGGCTTGCTGAAGGAACCCAGGGCGGCAGCTCATGTTCAGTTCTGCCTGTCCTCTCTCGGGCTCTGTTCTCGCTTAAGTCAACTCTCACTTTACTTTTGTAGCCTCCTAGCTTCATCCCCGAATTCTCTTGCGATGAGGAAAGAACCTTTAAGTCCACTGGGAACATTTTGGACCAGCCCTTATCGTGGACTTGTCGTGTGCTGGGTGTGCGCTCTGTCTGAGATGGCTGTCTCAGTCTGAAACTGGGGTTAGTAACAGCCCCGCTTCACAGGGTTGTTGAGAGTAAGGCTTCATGATATTAACAAGTGCAAAGCATTAAAAAATGCGCAGAGTGGCAGCTGAGCTGTCGTTGTCATGGTTACTGGTCCTCACAGTGACTGGTGGGGTGGTTTCAGTCTTCGGGTCCTCCCCATCCTGTACACAGGTGTCAAGTGTGGGGTTTGGACAGAGCTGGGAAAGGAAGAGGGCATGCTGAGATTGAATCACAAAGCATCCTATGACCCACGTAAAGGACCCTTTAGTAAAGCAGGAATCCCATGTCATAAATCTACTTTTGACTTTTTTTTTGACTCTGACTTGCTAGTAGTCATTCTGTATGCTGTTATGGAAAATACTAAATATATAAGAACACATCATCAATTCAGTTTGGTCCCTCAGTTCTGTCTGACTCTTTGCGACCCCATGGACTGCCGCATACCGTAGCACTTTAATATAGTTTAATATTAAATTAATATACTGTATACTTTAATTCAGTTGTGTTATTTTTCTGGTTGTGTTATTTTTAAAAGCCTATTCATATGTGCTTTACATGCATAAATATTTCTGAAGCAGATACATAAGAAATTCCTAGCCTCTGGGGAATGGGGCTGGTTGTTAGAATAGGCAGATATTTAGTTTTTATTTTATGTTCTTACATACTGCTTGGAATGTTTTGTCTTGAATTTTTCTCTAAGTTTAAAAAGTTAAAAGAAAAAGGAATGTGTGTTAGTCTAATCAGGCTGCTATAACAAAATACCACAGACTGATTGACTTATAAGCAACAGAAATTTATTTCTCGTAGTTCTGGAGGCTGGAAGCCTGAGATCAGATCAGGGTCCTCTTTCAAGTCTCAGATTTCTTGTTGTATCATCACGTGGAGGAAGGGCTCCTTTATAAGAGATCCCAGTGCCATTCATGAGGCTCCACCTCATGACCTAATCACCTCCCGAAGCCCCACCTCCTAACACCATTGCTTTGGGCGTTGGATTCCAGCATGTGAATTTTGGGAGGACTGAAACATTCGGACTGTAGCAGAGCAGTAGAAAAGTATGCCAGTAATCCATCTCTGTATTTCTCGAACCTCAAAGATCTCCTGGTCCCAAGTAGAAAACATTTGGAAAATGAAACATGACACTTTAAGTCCTGATCTTGGAGATTCACAATAGTTGCATGTTCAAGGTTGTGAGGAGCTGCGGGCTTCCCAGTGGTAAAGAATCCACCTGCCAATGCAGGAGACCTGGGTTTGATCCCTGGGTCGGGAAGATCCTCTGGAGAAGAAAGTGGCAACCCACTCCAGTATTCTTGCCTGGGACATTCCATGGACAGAAGGGCCTGGCGGGCTTCAGTCTGTGGGATCACAGAGTCAGACACAGCTTAGCAACTAAATAACAACAGTAAAGAAACCTGTGCAGCACATTTTTCTTTTTTTCACTTTAATTATACCTATTAGTATCTTGCACAAGTACATTTCATGGCACATCAGTTTTGGAAGGAGAAGGCAATGGCAGCCCACTCCAGTACTCTTGCCTGGAAAATCCCATGGACGGAGGAGCCTGGTGGGGTGCAGTCCATGGGGTCGCTAAGAGTCGGACATGACTGAGCGACTTCACTTTCACTTTTCACTTTCATGCATTGGAGAAGGAAATGGCAACCCACTCCAGTATTCTTGCCTGGAGAATCCCAGTGACAGAGGAGCCTAGTGGGCTGGCATCTGTGGGGTCACACAGAGTCGGGCACGACTGAAGTGACTTAGCAGCAGCAGCAGCAGTTTTGGAAATGGTATATAAAAAAATTAAGCCTTCGGTCAACTGCAGGATCCCTCCCATTTATGAAAGACTTCATTTCAGGACTGATCAACAGCCAAGCTCTCAGGTAACAAGTTCTTGCATTTTCCACGTGCCTCCATTCCTTAAATCTTGATTTTCTGATACCTGTTTCAAGAATGTGCCTCTTATACAAGGCAGGGAATCTTCCTTCTCTGAAACTGAGAGCCTAAAAGACAAATTCATTCTCTAAATTGCATCCAGGCTTGCCCACTCACGGCCTTTCCAGGCCCCTGCACTGAGGTTGCCTCCTTCCTCTCATTTTCTGTGCTAGGATTGATGCTCAGAGGAGAAACAAATTGCAGGGTTCCATGTAAAAGTATGTGCATGAAAGCCTGGCCTTTTCAAAGTAAGCTTTGCACTGAGCTCTTGGAATCTAACTTCCCAAGTGTTATCTGCCTCCCTGAGTAGCCAGGCTTGTGCAGATGGAGTTTAAAGTTCAGGAAGTATTCACAAAGGAAATCAGAAGCAAGATCTCTGAAGACTCTCCCTGTCTGCGCCCGGCCTCTCCCTCCTCCTGGGTGCGCCCGCCCCGCCTGGGAAGACCAGTGAGTAACCTGCAGGGTTTTTTTTTCATCTTGGCCCTTCCCACCCAGACGGGAGGACGGAGTGGCAGACAGGCAGCAGGCAGGCAGCAGGGAGTCCTGTTCCAGCATGCATGCGGCATACCTTTACCCGCACCCACGTCTGGACCCCTCACCACCCTGCAGCACCCCGCGAGGAGCCTGAGCCCCAGCAAGGGTCCGCAGGGGGCCTCTGCCCCCCATGGTAAGGGCTGCCAGCAGTGGGACCACTTCATTCATCGTATTTGCTTTTGGTGTTGGCTTTCCTTTTCCATCATGTTTCAGATGGGAGAGTTTCGGATAGAATCGAAGCTGTTTGGTTTGGTTGATTGGCCCGTTCTCAGTGGTCCCAAGACAAAGGCAAGCCTTCTCCTAGCAGGGTTTATCAGAACTTGTAATCTGATAGCCGGGCCTTGAGCAACATTTCACCTTCTAATTACTTCTGGTTAGTTGAGTTTACCTTTTGGCCTCCGTAGGAAAGAAAACGGCATTGCTTACCAAATAGGTTTTTGGAGAAGGAAAGGCGGGTAAGAATTGTGGGCATTTTAATCTGTGGGCACCCCTGACTCATTGAAATGTTGCTGAATCGTTAGCATAACTTTAAAATAGACCCAGATGATATTTTCTCTCAAACCTGGTAAACGGAAAACCCTATTTTCAGTATTGAATGAAAGATGCCAGCAGAAAGGTTTGAGTCAAAGGGTTAGAAGATAAGTCGGTCTCGTTAAGGATATCTGAATGTGGAAGTGTCGGATTAAGTCTGCGGGGTGCTCTGGGAAGAGAGAAGTCAGATGTTCAATGTGGGATTCATGTGGTATTTCAGGGAGAAAACTGAGACTTTTGTGTGGTGTGAGGAGAACTCTATGAGAGGAGTCCTGAGGCCAATGGAGGAGGTTGGGAAGCAGCTTTTTGCACGGAGCTGGTGCCAAGGACTTCTCCCTCGATTGCTGGGGGTGAGAGAGTAATTCAGAGCAATCAAGTGCTGCATTGTTCACAGGCTTCTGAGTTCCAAATATTTATTCTAAACACAAGCCGTTGACTGCACTGGCATGCGAAGGAACGAAACGGCTGTCTCTGGGTCCTTGCTTGCCCGAACTTTAATACCTAAAGAGATTTCAAGAAAAATGTTGTAGGAAAGACAACATTTGTGTCAGTGTCACGTGAATTTGATACTACACCGGCGTGCATTGTGCTCAGTCATGTCCGACTCTTTGGCGACCCTGTGGAATGTAGCCCTCCAGGCTCCTCTGTCCATGGAATTCTCCAGACAAGAATACTGGAATGGGTTGCCATTTCCTCCTCAAGGGATCTTCCCAACCCAGGGATCAAACCCGCATCTCCTGCATCTCCCACGTTGGTAGTGGGATTCTTTACCCCTGACCCACCCGTATATTTGAGGTGCTCTGATACTTCACCCGTATATTTGAGGTGCTCTGTTCTTTTAATAGCCATGAGGAGGTACACCGTGATTAAATTAGAGTGTGGAGATGATGCGCTAAGTGATTTTGTAGGAGAATGGCAAGGGAAATTGCAATAGAAATTTGCCCAAACCAGAAGCACTTCCAAGACACGTGTGAGAGTTTGACTGGTGTCCAGGTGTCTGCAAATGCAGCCCAGGTTCTTTCTTGGCCCTGTTGCTTTCTTGGCCCTGCTCTGCAAGCAACTGAAGGAGTCTCTATAAGGAGCACCCTGTACTTAGCATGTCTGGGGTTTTAGAGCAGTCAGTAGTGAATGATAGTCCTGAAAAGTACTGTATCCAGAAGCGGGTGAAGTTGGGGTGTGTGTGTGTGTGTGTGTGTGTTGGAGTAGGGAGGGGCACGGGCAGGGTGAATATCTCCTTCTTAGACAGCATACCCCTCTTCTATGTTTCAGGAAAGAACAGGATGGCTTTTGCTGAACAGAAATCAGGGATTTGTCATCATTGTCATTATCAATGTTCCTGTGGTGATAATGCCAGTAGTTTGCTTTTTTACAGTTCTGGATTCCCCTTGGCCAATTAATCAGATGCACAGATTGACTGCAGTCTAATCAACCAGCCCATTAGAAGGCATCCAAGAATGCACTTACTTTGTAGCCAAGGGAGCAAGAGATGGGGGGAGGGTGGGTACCTTTTACCTCGTGACGCAAGGTTTCAGTTTGTGATTCTTTACAGTTGGGATTAAAAAACAGACGCTCCTCCAGGCCTCCCGTGGACTTAACAGAACCAATAGCCATTCTGACTCTCATAGGCATTTGCGCTTTTGATGCTAAGCATTACGGCATAAAAACGTCAGCATTCTTACCAAACCGCCTCCTCTCCCAGATTCAGTGCTCAGGAACAGAATACAGATCTGAAGAGTGTGGACAACATTTCTTCCTATAGAAGTCCTGTTCTAAATGTTTTCAGAACTTACTAGAATTTCTTCATAGATCGAGTGTGGTATCTTCTTGAATTTGGCTTTTCTAAGCATCTTTGTGATGAATTTCTCGCTTCTTATTTCGTTGTGTTTTTCATCCTGTCCTGTTTCTTAGTCTTTGAAGCAGTGCTCCAACCGGGCAGCATGAAAACCAACTGTGTTAAACAGGAACCAAACCGTGCTCTTGAGACGGCCTTGCACTTGAGCAGTGTCTGCTTTCTCCCGTGTTCTCCAGAGAGCCTTCAGGCACTGCCTGCCCCCAGCCACCCTGTGTTTTCTGCTTTCCGCAGTTCTTTTCTCTAGCACCTCCCGCTGCCCCAGACCTCACAAGCAGGTGTGGAGGGAAGCTGAGTGGAGTGCCCCGAAAGGTCGTGCTGATTTTTCTAAAACGCAGGAAGCAGCACCATAATGGCAGGGACGCTCTGATAGCTGCTGCACACATCTGAGGGCCAGGGTCAGGGAGGGCAGTTGTGAATTCAGCCACTGCTGTTCAGTCACTCAGTCGTGTCCAACTCTGCGACCCCATGGACTGCAGCACACCAGGCCTCCCTATCCATCTCCAACTCCCAGAGCTTGCTCAGACTCATGTCCATTGAGTCAGTGATGCCATCCAACCATCTCATCTTCTGTCGTCCCCTTCTCCTCCCGCCTTCAATCTTTCCCAGTATCAGGGTCTTTTCCAATGAGTCAGCTCTTCGCATCAGGTAGCCGAAGTATTGGAGCTTCAGCTTCAGCATCAGTCCTTCCAATGAACATTCAGGACTGATCTCCTTTAGGATGGACTGGTTGGATCTCCTTGCAGTCCAAGGGACTCTCAAGAGTCTTCTTCAAAAGCATCAATTCTTCAGCGCTCAGCTTTCTTTATAGTCCAACTGTCACATCCATACATGACCACTGGAAAAACCGTAGCTCAGCCACTGTAGTTTAGTGCATTTCTTAAATGGTCACAGGGCAAGGGTAACCAAGAGGGGAAGTGGGAATGAAGAGGGCTTCTCCAGCAGCTGGTGGCTAAAATATAATTAGCCTCAGCCTGTAATCTTCAGGGAGCTCCAGTTTCCTGCTCCTCAAGGCAATCTGCTGCTCTTGGGTGTTCCCTTTTTTCTGTAATATTTCTTCTGCATTGCTGCTCCTCGTGTTAACGTTGTGGGGCCCTTTGGAGGCTGTAACCCTGGTGATCATTCAGTCACCTTTCATCTGTAGGCACGTCCTAAACGAGGAAGACGCATCACAGAAAGACTTGCCCTGAGCACATCCTCATGAGGGTGGCATGCCTCCCAGCCTCATCTTTAAAAACCTCAAAGGATAAAATAAAATGTGCTGAGAGTAAATAGATTTCTTTTGCTTTCATTTGAGACCAAGATCTTGAGGACTAAGGTGTGTGCGTGCACGCACCCGCAGGCAGAGATAGAAATGAGGAACGTCAGAAGGAACTTCAACCTGGGGATCTTAGAACTTTGTGAGATGAAGGCAAAATCTTTGGCCTGCACTTAGAAATCCCATTTGTCTGGAGCCATTTTTTTTTCTCATTAGGTTGTATAATAGAGTGACTGCAGATAATGGCCCCAGTTATTTCCCTCTTTGGATCTAGTCCCTGTGATGTGACTTTGAAGCTTCTCTTATCAAGCAGTGGAGTCTGTTTCCCCAGCCCTTGAGTCTGTGCTTGGCTTCCTAAGTGACTTAGGCTGTAACATTTGCAGAAGGAAAGGTGTGCTCGTGTACTGGTCCCCAGCCTAGGTCTGAAGAGGCTTCATACACTTCTGCTTCAGTTCAGTTCAGTCGCTCAGTCAGGTCTGACTCCTTGCGACCCCATGGACTGCAGCACGGCAGGCCTCTCTGTCCATCACCAACTCCTGGAGTTTACTCAAACTGAAGCTTGCTCCCTGGAATCCAGCCCAGTCACCATAGGGACACTCCTGGACTCACTTGCTGTGGCCCTAAGACCCATGTCATCTCAGCCGATAGTGATCTTGTACGAGACATGTGGATGAAGCAATCCTAGACCAGCCAGCTGACCTTAGACCCAGGAGCGGGTCCAGCAGAGATCAGACAAACTGATCCAGGTTCATAGTCCCATGAGCAATAGCTCAGGCTTACTGTTTCCTGCTGCTGAGTTGTGGGATGGTTTATTATGCTAACACTAACTAGTGGATACATGTGGTCTACTGGAAATAGTCCCTCAGTGTCCACTTTTGGGTCTGTTAGTGTCATCACAAATGCTTAGCGAGGCTCAGCATAAAAGATTCAGTCTTTGGATGGAGGGGTTTTATGAGGTGTGGCAGCAGGGGTGGGGGGTGGTCCCAATTCTTATCTTTGTCAGCATTACTTTGAGACCTTTTTTAACAACACAGCCACCTGGGCCTTGTACCACAGTAGTCAACTGAATATCTATAGATCAGAACTAGAAATCTGTAATTTAGAAGCTCTGGTGATTGGGTAAGATTGAAAGCCACTCATCCAATGGTCTTGTCAGTTCCTTCCATTACTGAAAGATGTTATGCTTCCAGTTCACCTGTGCTTAGGCATAGAACACTCAAGTGGTTTAGAGTTCACCACTGACCTGGTATACTTTCAGCTGCGTAAGTAAACCTTATAATCATCTTTGAGCAAAAGAGCATTGACCTGAGCCTACATGGGAAAAAGTTCACAGGTGCAGGCTGATGATGGCTGGAATTGCGTGTTGTTTATCCTTGTATCCCCTGGGATTTAGGACATGGTGTGGACTTCATGCGTATAAATCTTGGGTGTTGGGGATGTAATAGGACCGTGCTCTGAGGACCTTGTAGTGTAATAGGAGAAATCAGAGATCCATGACTTGTTATGTATTAAGGAAACAAGGCAAAAAATGAAAAGCAAACTTTTAATTCATAAACTGCAGGTTAATTTTTGCTAAGGTGGATATATCAGTTAGTTATTGATGTACTAATGCTGTTACAGGCAACCACAAAATCTCAGCAGCATACAACAGTATGCTTTAACCCCATGACTGTAGGTTGGGGTGCGGAGAATCAGCTGATCTTGTCTGGGATTCAGGCATGGCTTTTTTTTACGTGGAACCAGCTGTTAGTTTGGGCACACTCTCCTCATGACGATGGCAGAAATACTAGAGCACAAACCACAGCAAGCACGCTCATTTCAGTCTTCTGGTTACGTCATTAATGTTTACCTTCTGGAGAGCAATGTAAGTCAGATTGCCAAGTCTATCATCAAAGGGTGGGGAAAAGTATGTTGGCAGGGAGAAAGCAGAAAGTCATGGGACAAAGGGCAGGGAAACTGCGAGGGCATCAGTTAAGCTTCCGTAGTGGAGGAGTGGTGTGTGTGTGTGTGGGCTCGGGGAGCAGGGTGTCCTTTTGCCTGCTTTGAAAAGCTGGTGGAGTCCTAGTAGGATCTCAGAGTAACAGGAGGCAGAAAGTGTCCGTCTTTTGGAACCAGCCAGTTCCTTGTAATGTGGAAGTAAGCATCAGACTCTGCTACTGTGATCTAGCCAATGGAATTTTAAAGGGAAGGAATTCCTGCAAGAACTTCAAACTTGACAGATACAGACATGGCACTGGAATTCCAACAAAATGCCTCCATTTCCATTCTTGCTCTGTTGTCCAAATGCAAAGGGGTATGTGGAGGGCGGGGGGGCGGGGGCGGTCACTGGGCTTGGCCATGGATTTCCAGGACAGGCATTGTTTGAGTGGAGTCATAACTTTACATCACACACAGCCCTTTGCTATCGTCACTTTTTTTCTTAGGCAAGGTTTCCATGTAGTCTGAACACATAGGGCCAGTTGCTTTTCGACTGACGTGAAAGTGCACCATGTAAAAGTTGTGACTCCAGCTTTATTTGGGGACCTTACCTTAACCTGGGAGACAGCCTCTCAGATATCTCTAAGGAACTATCTGAAGAGGTCAGGGAGGAGCCAGATATATGAATCTTTTTATTTTTGCTGGGAAAAAAAATACTGTGTAGTCAAACATCCAGTGATGACTGCTAATCACAAAGAACAGACATCTCAAGTTAATGATTTTAGCTTAATGATTTTAGTGCTTTTCTATATATGACAAGATGCAGGAATCCAGGAGTCACTGAATTTTTTACTTCTGTATAGATCTTATCTGCTGCTGCTGCTGTCACTTCAGTCGTGTCCGACTCTGTGTGACCCCATAGACTGCAGCCCACCAGGCTCCCCCGTCCCTGGGATTCTCCAGGCAAGAACACTGGAGTGGGTTGCCATTTCCTTCTCCAATGTGTGAAAGTGAAAGTGAAGTCGCTCAGTCATGTCTGACTCGTAGCAACCCCATGGACTGCAGCCTACCAGGCTCCTCTGTCCATGGGATTTTCTAGGCAAGAGTACTGGAGTGGCTTGCCATTGCCTTCTCCAATGGATCTTATCTAGGGGCTGGTATATCCAAAGCCCAGAATGCTTCCTGTTTTACTCCACCGTGAATTCCCCTCAGGGCACACTGTTGGTGGATGACAGTGGTCGCCAGTTACTTGATCCTTATAAAACTGGAATGGTGGGTAACATTCTTTTATTTATATCCCTGAACCCTTCTCTAGCAATGCAGTGGTTAAATGAGATTTGGGTGAGGACCCTTCCTTGATGGTCCATTTTCCCTGATGTGTTCTGTGCAAGACTTGTACCTCTGCGTCTGGTTCAGATAGGAAGCCAGGGTTCTAAAAGATGATCGAGGTTCTCAGGACAGGGACCCTGGTTTACAGAGTGGCTGTTGTTCTTTAGTCACTCGGTCGTGTCTGACTCTTTGTGACCCCGTGGACTGTAGCTCACCAGACTCCTCTCTCCATTGGACTTATCAGGCAAGAATACTGGAGTGGGTTAACATTTCCTTCTCCAGAGGATCTTCCCAACCCAGGAATCAAACTCGTGTTTCTCCCCTCCATTGGCAGGCAGGTTCTTGACCACTGAACCACCTGGGGAGCCCATTTTACAGTGTTACTAAGCATAATAATGGAATACTTCATTTCCAGCCCTGCTGCTGATCCATGTGTCTTTGGATCTATGTGGGGTATCAAATTTACCTCCGAGGAAACTGAGGTACAAAGGTTTATGTAACTTCCCAGAGACCATGTCTTACTAGCCAGCCAAGATTAGTAACCCGTCTTCTTGGTTTTTCAGCTTTTGCTTTTTCGTTTCACAAAAATACATATGAGGATATCATTACCTACAGAGTTTATCCTCCTAAGAAACCCTGCCCTTCTGGTATTTATGGTCCGTGGGAAACAAGGAAGTCTAGTAGGAAGGTATTCAGTGACATGAGATTTCACACCACAAGGTTAGAGAAAGTAAGCTGGATTAGAGGTCATTTCTAAATTGTATTTCCTGAGGTGTCTTTGTTACTCTCTTGATCCCAGAAATAAATTGGGATGAGGGCTGTTGACAGAATGCTCCCAGGGTCCTTAGGACGGTGTTTCTTTTGTGTATTTTCCGAGCCCTCACCTGCTATTTCTGTTCCCTGGTGACAGCTCGGTAACTGCTTGCAATGTTCTCTGACAAATAGTTTCTATTCTATCTGGACAACTGATTTGAGTAAATAGCTCATTTAAACTAATGCTTTTTAGGAGGCATGATGTGATTGAAATGTGCCTTGCTGGTGGTATTTTTGTCAAAGTAATACATGTAAACTATCAAAGAATTGCAGTCGTCTCGAATATATAGGGTCTGCTACAACTAACGGAGAAGGCGATGGCACCCCACTCCAGTACTCTTGCCTGGAAAATCCCATGGACGGAGGAGCCTGGTGGACTGCAGTCCATGGGGTCACGAAGAGTCGGACACAACTGAGCGACTTCACTTTCACTTTTCACTTTCATGCATTGGAGAAGGAAATGGCAACCCACTCCAGTGTTCTTGCCTGGAGAATCCCAGGGACGGGGGAGCCTGGTGGGCTGCCGTCTATGCGGTCGCACAGAGTCGGACACGACTGAAGCAACTTAGCAGCAGCAGCAGCAGCAGCTACGACTAATGTTCCAGTTAGTTTCTTGGGTAGGTTGTTTCCATTCCGGTGATGGCTTTGCTGAAAACCAAATTTGTAACCCTGATGCCGCAGTATATTGTTTTTTGAGCAGTGATTTGATATCCTGTTCCCCTCTCTTGCTTAACGCCAAGGGCCATGTCTGTATGGTTTCCCAGGGAAAACCTAGGAACCAGCCTAACGGAATCAAAATAAATGGTCGTTCGATAAATGAATGGGTGAGTGACTGTTAAGACTGTAACATCCAGCTCCTAGAAAACTTTAGGATTTGTTCCAGGTGTTTCTGCCCCTGAAAAGGGACCACAAAGGGTTAATGTGCTTTTCAGGAGCAGGTGGGATTTGAATATGGATCTCTGCAGAGCTGCTGGAATCACAGTCTTTCTGCTACTATAGCAACAGGTTGAGAATTCTGCCGGGCATTGTCTTTTGCCTACGTTGGAGATGGCTGAGTGCAGGCGACTTCATTGTCTGGTCGGGGGGACAATGGTTTTGTCTTTTTTTCCTCTGCGATGTTTCGGTGAAGCAGCTTTTTGGCAGAGACAAAGAGGCCAACAGAAAGCAGGGGCTAAGAATCACGGAAAGGCAGAGAGAGATTTTGTTTTGATTAGAGTGACAGTTCCAGTCTCTTGTCCCTTGAAGAGGTGTGAGGCAGGGGGAGGAATTGAGGTTTAATCTCTAGTCAGTAGAATCTTTTTTTTTTTTTTCCCCTTTTTAGTGAGACCTCTGTTCTGAGAGCTCTTCTCAAGCCAATCAGGAAAGATAAGTGGTGGTGCTCGTTTTCCCCTGGTGTCACGGAGAGGAAAGGAAACAGGGACTCTGCTGAGAAAGGGGCTTAGGTGGTGCTGACTTCCTAGGAGGCTTTACAGGCACCTGAACAATGCCCTGTGTGTCACTCAAGGATGTTGCTTGTCATTTGGGGGTGGGTGTGGGTTGATCTGAGTTTAGGGCTAATTGTAGTTCTCACTGGGCTGATAGGTGAAGTCTCTAGACCTTAACTGTCCCTTCAGATTGATTTATCACATCACCACACTGCTGTTACCACTGTTATCACTCCTACCCCTTGTTTGCACTTTGCTCGCAGATGGGGATATCTGCCTGGCTCACTGTTTGTTCCTGATTTACAAATACCTTTTGGTCAAAAAAAAAAACAAAACCCAAAAAAACCCAGCACCATATCAAGTCATTCTTCAGAAGCAGCACTGAGTCCTTTTTTACTAAAAGCTTAAAAACCGTTTATCCCCAACCCAGTAGATCTCTCCGTAGTCGCTAAGTCATGTCCGACTCTTGCGACCCCATGGACTGTAACCTTCCAGGATTCTCCAGGCAAGAATACTGGAGTGAGTTGCCATTTCCTTCTCCAGGGGAATATGGGATAAGCCCTTGATCTTTGTATCTCAGAGTCTTGGCTGTCACTGCATTTAGCTTCCCTCATAGCTCAGTTGGTAAAGAATCTGCCTGCAATGCAGGAAACCCCGATTCAATTCCTGGGTCAGTAAGATCCGCTGGAGAAGGGATAGGCTACCCACTTCAGTATTCTTGGTCTTCCCTGGTGGCTCAGCTGGTAAAGAATCTGCCTGCAATGCGGGAGCCCTGGGTTTGATCCCTGGGTTGGGAAGATGCCCTGGAGAAGGGAAAGGCTCCCCACTCCAGTAGCCTTTAAGACCTTTGTGGCCACTGAAACTGCTGTTCTTGTTGCTGTAGTCACGGGGTGCTCCAGGGAGCTCTGGGCTGGGAACCAGGAGCCTGGGTTCTCGTCCTAGCTGGACGGGCCTTGGGCAGCTCATACAGGGATTTTAACTCTGTTACATGTAAAGTAGAAGATCGGACGACATTCCTGAGATTTCTTTCATGTCTCTCCCACACACAAAGTGGTACTGAAGTTGTTTTAGAAGCAGAACAGCCCTTTGCTTTGTTGACTATCTTATAACTTGCAACTCTATTAAATCCTGGTCAGACTTTAGGCTTGTGTTTCAGTATCACTGACCCCCAGACTAGATCAGGACCCGGGCACATGTTCCCTGATGGCATGTTCTCTTCTTTCACCACACTCACTGTGGTTTGTAATTACCTATTTATTTATTTTTCTCATTTAGTTTTCTTCCTTGGTGTGAGCCTGAGGGCTCTCTCTGAGGCATGTACCCAGTGAGTTTTGTTCACCGCTGGTTCTGCACGTGGAAGCTGCTCAGTGACTACTGTTGTGTGGCTGACTTAGGTTCCATGGAGGGTGTGAAGTGATTGTATCACAGTCTGCCCTCAAGGGTCTTCAGATTTGCTCTCGCTTTTTCTCTTCTCTAGCATCATCCCATTCTACACCCAAAAAATGCTGCAAGAAATGAAAACCAACAAGAAACCCTGGGTTCTTGTCACTGATCTGTGTATTCATTCAGTAGACTTTATTTTTCCTCGATTGGACCAATTAGTCTCTTGTGTCAGAATCCATGAAATGAGCCAAGACTCAGAAAGGAGATTTTAGAAGATAGTATATAGAATGGAGGGCTTCCCTGCTGGCTGAGCGGTCGAGAATCTGCCTGCCATTGCAGGAGACACAAGTTTGATCCCTGGATCAGGAAGATCCCCTGGAGAAGGAAATGCCAATCCACCCCAGTGCTCTTGCCTGGAAAATTTCATGGACAGAGGAGCCTGGAAGGCTACGGTCCATGGGGTTGCAAAGAGTCGGAAACGACTTAGTTACTAAACAACAACAACATAGAATGGAAGTGGTGGGCAAAGAAAAAAAAAGAGGGAAAGAGAGAGAGGGAGGGAGAAAGATGCAGAGGAAGAGGCGGCGGAGACCAGAGGGCAGTGGAAACCGAAGCTGTGTCTCTTTAGTTAATTTGCTGGTAAGTGTCCTCCTTTTTTGACTGCCAGGCTTTACAAGCAAAGACAAGCTGCTTCAATAGAATTCTTACCTGAAGTGTTCAGGCATGGTGTGGAGAGTTGGTGACAAAAGGTGATTACGAATACACAAAAAGTTGACTGGACTCTAGAAATCTCTTTGCTTTAAACACCAGAAAGATACTAATTTTCAGAAGGATTGGTGGGCTCCTGTAAACCCATACAGTTATGATCAATACAGGCCCCTGCGTTGTGAAACAGAGCGAGCCAGCACACGATAAAACAGCCAGGAGCAATTTGACTTTAAACAGCAAGCCAGGTCTAGATGATGCCAGGAGGGAAGGGCAAGAATTCCTTAGGTTGGAGGTGTGATGGATGTTCATCAATCAGCCAGGTGCAGGAGGCGAGGGCAAGAGATTGAGTTAGAAGATGCAGCTCCTTTTGGTCTCAGTGAATTTGCAATTTGTAGGGGAAAGGGCTTAGGGGAGTTGTGCCAATTAAATTTCGGTAGAAAACATGAAATTAGTAGCTTCGAAAAGCCAAAGCAGCTTCAATTTCTTTTGAGAAGAGGTATATAGAGAGAATACAGGCAGGTGAGGCAGGTAAAGCCCCTCTCCTGGTTCTGCGCCTGGAGGCCCCCTTCACGGGCAGAGGACAGTCTCTCCCTGCACGGCTGCACCTGCCACCCTTTCTCCCCAGCGCCTGGACACAGCGGCTGTCAACAGGCTGCACTGTGCTCAGTCCAGCTGGGAGCCAACCCCAACCAGGCTGTATTCCTCCCAAAGCCGCTTCAGGAAGAGAGAAGGACTAAACCGTCACCGAGTCTCTCTTCTCCGTGGGGAGGAAGGAACGCCAGCCAAGAATGTAAGGTGTGCCTCTGGGCTTTGTGCCTGCGCTGCATAAGTCACACACACACACACTGCACACACACACACAAACACACCACACACACACTGCACATCACATCACATCACACACACACCACAAATACATCTCACATCACACACACACCACACACATACACCACATCACACACACACCACATACATACAAACACACACCACACACATATCACATCACATCACACACACACACACACCACACATCACATCACACACACACACACCACATCACATCACACACACACCACACACACACAGATCACATCACACACACACAACACACACACACACCGCACATGACACACACACCACACACCACACACACATACCCCACATACCACATCACATCACACACCACACACACACACACAACCCCCACCACACACACACATACACCACACACATCCCACACACACACACACCCCACACACACACCACACATCACATCACACACCACACACACACACCACACATCACATCACACACCACACACACACACCACACACACACACCACACATCACATCACACACCACACACACACCACACACACACACCACACATGACACACACCCCACATACCTCATCACATCACACACCACACACATACAACCCCCATCACACACACACATCACATCACACACACACCACACACACACACCACACACATCCCCCACACACACACACCCCACACACACCACATCACACACACCCCCACACACACCCCCCACACACACCATATCACACACACATCACACATACACCACACACACCACACACACACACCAGACACACAACACACACACACCACACATGACACACACACCACACACACATACACCCCCCACATACCACATCACATCACACATCACACACACACAACCCCCATCACACACACACATCACATCACACACATACATCACACACACACACATCACATCACACACCACACACACACCACACACATCCCCCTACACACACACCCCCCACACACACCACATCATACACACACACACACCACACACACACACTGCACATCACACACACACACACACACCACACACACACACACACCACACACACACACACACACCACACACACCACACACATCCCCCTACACACACACCCCCCACACACACCACATCATACACACACACACACCACACACACACACTGCACATCACACACACACACACACCACACACACACACACACACATCCACTTTGCTTATTCACATACTTAAGCAGAGATAGTATGGTATGCTGCGCTGGCCAAAAATCAGGAAATAACTGTGTTGGGATAAAATGCAGCCAAGCCAGGCATAAGGCTCTTCTGTCTCCCTGGGCAATAGAAATTGCCCGCTCCTTTATTTACAAGAATAGACACAGCAAAGATAATCTGTGGGGACAGGGTACTTTCCTATCTGATATCTCCTGGCCAGTTTGTTTCAGAGAAGGTCAGCTATAAGCAATCTCTGGAGATTTGCCTTTTTTTTTTTTTAAAGAGTTGTCAGGAACAAATACCACTTTAACAAAATTTTCTAAAAAATATATATATATTTATTTATTTGGCTGCATCGCATCTTCGTTGCAGCCAGAGGACCTTCCTTGCAGCCTGCAGGCTCTCTAGCTGTGGTTTGCTGGCTCAGTTGCTGCTGCGTGCACTAGCTTAGTTGCTCCTCAGCACGTGGGATTTTAGTTCCCCAGCCAGGGAGCGAACCCACGTCCCCCACATTAGAAGGCAGATTCTTAGCCCCTGGATCACCAGGGAAGTCCCAACAAAATTCTTTACAAATGTTTTCAGCTTCTCTTAAATCTCAGCTCTGCCACTGCCTAACTAGATGCATGGGTGTCTCATTCAGCCTTTCTCTCCTTCTTTTTCTTCCTCTTTATGTGGTGTTAGTGATAGCATCACCCTCATAGGATTCGTGTGAGAAGCACAGAAGACCAACCTGAAAAAGCTTTTTCACAGTGCCTGGCACATGGTAGAGATTTTAAAATTATCATTTTTTTAATTCCAATAAGAGATATTTCAGCATTTTCTCCTTTGCCCCTCCAGAATTAGAAACAGCCCTTGACATTTGATGCTTCTGAGTATCAGGGTTTTCATTCCGGTTTTGTGGAGGGTGGTGGGAGGAGAGGAGAGCAGAGCAGAGACCATTGATCATTGCTTTACGTGCACTTGCTCTTCAACCCAAACACACGGACTTGTGCCCAACACATAACAAGCCCTGTAGGAGTATCAGTGACACCAGTTGACTTGATCATGGATGACAGAGCTAGTCCTTTAACCATTTCATGTTCAGAAGCACTTTTTAAAAGTTTAAGGGTAGATCAAGTATCAACCTTCCTGAGTCATCCAACCTCTCAGGACTTGAGAGAAAAGGATGTGAATTACTGGACCAGGAAAAAAGGCATACAAGGAAGGAAACAGGAGATGTCCTGTTCATCTCCCCTGTGTTCATCAGCTGTCAATACAGTTGGGTTGAGTAACATGGCCAGAACCCTGAGCCTTCATAGCTCTAGTTTCCTGGCCCACAAAATAAGTGTGATAATCAAACATATAGTGAGATTTTATATGTATGCACACACATACATACATAAACTTACTTATACATACATTTAGCTCATGGATTTAAGGCCAGGTATTAATAAGTACTCAGTAAATGTTAGCCACAATTAGCTCATGAACAACACCTGGATACTTGGCTATTTAGAGGCCAGTTAGACTCATGAGAAACCCTGGGCTGGAGGAAGCACAAGCTGGAATCAAGATTGCCGGGAGAAATATCAATAACCTCAGATATGCAGATGACACCACCCTTATGGCAGAAAGTGAAGAAGAACTAAAGAGCCTTTTGATGAAAGTGAAAGAGGAGAGTGAAAAAGTTGGCTTAAAGCTCAACATTCAGAAAACTAAGATCATGGCATCCGGTCCCATCACTTCATGGGGAAATGTGGGAAACAGTGGCTGACTTTATTTTTCTGGGCTCCAAAATCACTGCAGATGGTGACTGCAGCCATGAAATTAAAAGATGCTTACTCCTTGGAAGCAAAGTTATGACCAACCTAGATAGCATATTAAAAAGCAGACATTATTTTGTCATAAAGGTCCATCTAGTCAAGGCTGTGGTTTTTCCAGTAGTCATGTATGGATGTGAGAGTTGGACCATAAAGAAAGCTGAGCACCAAAGAATTGATGTTGGAGAAGACTCTTGAGAGTCCCTTGGACTGCAGGGAGATCCAACCAGTCCATCCTAAAGGAGATCAGTCCTGGGTGTTCATTGGAGGGACTGATGTTGAAGCTGAAATTCCAATACTTTGGCCACCTGATGCAAAGAACCAACTCATTTGAAAAGACCCTGATGCTGGGAAAAATTGAGGGCAGGAGGAGAAGGGGACGACAGAGGATGAGATGGTTGGATGGTATCACCGACTCAATGGACATGGGTTTGGGTGAACTCCAGGAATTGGTGATGGACAGGGAGGCCTGGCGTGCTGCTATTCATGGGATCGCAAAGAGTCAGACACGACTGAGTGACTGAACTGAACTGAACTGAGACTTCTGGTGGCTCAGATGGTAAAGAATCTGCCAGCATTACAAGAGATCCAGGTTCGATTCCTGGGTCAGGAAGATCCCCTGGAGAAGGGCATGGCAACCCACTGCAGTATTCTTGGCTGGAGAATTCCATGGACATATGAGCCTGGTGGGCTACAGGTCATGGGGTCGCAAAGAGTCGACACAACTGAGTGAATGACACTAACTAACTGGATTTCTCGGTCCTGAATACCTTAGACCTCACCACCTGCCCCTGAGGCTGCCATTACTCACCTGTTGACCATGGAGGTGCACTGTCTGCAGCTCTGGTTAGTCTTGACATTTCTTAAATGGAAATTAAATGACCCATTTTTGAGAGATCAGAACTATTTTTCAATCATTGCCATAGATGAGAGAGAAAGAGCATGTGACAAGCAGGCCCGTGATATGGTAAGCAGACAACTCTCTATTAACGACTGCAGCATGGCACTGTGTCTATTTCTATCTTTAACATGAATTCACAGTTTATCATGTCTTTTATTTGAGGTCTCATCAAAGCAATGGCATATCCTTCATTCTAGTGGAAGTGAGGTGGCTTACCCTGTTTTCTTTCACAATGAAAAAGTAGAAGAATGGAGGTGAATTTTGCATTTTAAAGACTAGGCAAATTCTGGATCATCTAATGTAGTCCCTTCACTCACAGGTGTGGAGATTGAGGCCCGTGGGTACTAGATGAATTCTCTGAGTGGCCGAAGGACAGGTATTCCACCCCAATTCAGGCCTTGAATATGGGGCCTCTTGGTTTATTGCTCTTCCAGAGTGACCATGGACACTTGAGTCATCATTTTGAAATGTGTGCGTGGTCGTCAGTGTGGGGGATTCACAAGCAAAACAACACCTGTGACCCAGTTTCCTCCTGTCCGTGGCACGGTATCGCTGACTGTCTGTAGGAAATGCACATTGTCTGTTATGCGACAGTGGCAGGGACAACAACGTGAACAGTTCCTGTTTTTCCCTCTGAAGGGTATATCCTCCACAGACTCTGTGCCTGTAGGTAGAGCCATGATCCAAGAAGATCCAGATCCCTGAGCTCCACACACAGTCCAAGGGGTTGACTGAAAGCACACTTCACAGTGGAATGCCGTTCTCCAGCTCTGCAACTCCAGGAAAGGCTCAGGTCCACAGAGCATGAGACCCAGAAATTTAAGAATAGTTTTAGAATTGATCAAGTGATTAAAAAAAAATTCTCTTAAGTAAAATTGTGTGATGTATGTAAATAACCAAAAAGGTATAGAGAATGTATTTTGAGAAAATATACATTCAGACTGTAATAGCTCAAACCAAGATTCAACAAGTTCTCGGATTATCCAGACTAGACCTAATTTTTCTCTGAGCATAGAGATGATTATCTTCCTAATAGTTCAGAATCCATTTATTTAGCATCTCTTTTTTTGTTTGTTTAAAACCAATAATAGTAATAACTGTTACTTATTAAGCAACTGCTATGTGCCAGACACTGTAATGAATGCTTTTCATGACCTCTCATTGAATTTGCACAGGACCGTGAGATAGGTATGAGTTGTCTCATTTTATGGGTAAGGACGCTGAGTAAGGTAACAATTTTGTGGCTGTTTTGATGACCGGTTTCTATTCTTGTCGAAGCTAGGCAGAGTAAAAGTTTTAGGCAAACATAAGGAAAGGTCGTTCAGCCCATTGCTGAAATCAAATAAAGCTTTCCTTTTAGAAGATCAGCCTGTTCTACCTGGTAAACACTACCCTAGAAACCAGCCCTTCTGAATTTTGAAATTCTGATTTTCGCCTATCTAAGGGGGGCTTTTTGCCCCGAATCCTCCCAGAGTCTCTCAGAGTATATGTCTATGGGGAAAACATAGACAGATGTCTCTAGGTAAATCTGATTGTCCCTTCAGAATATCTGTTTCCTCCATCAGTTCTTGCATTTTTCCCTGCCCCGAAGTCACCCTGTCTTCACGGCCCCCTTCACCTCCCATGGGTTGTTAACGATACACTCAGAGCGTGAGTGGCTAGGCCTTGTCAAACACCAGGAAGCACACCTGTGAATAAACACCCCAGCTGTGGTAGTACATGGACCCTGTGATTGTGTTCTGTAAGCTCAAGAGTTCTTCTAAAAATCATTTCTGGGCCTGAGCTCTGTTCCATAAATCCAGAGACAGTTTAAGTCTTAACACTCACAAATGACTATGCTAATGCGTAAAACTCATACACTTCTGTTTGGGAAGTTCTTCCAGAATCAATTTGCATTCCACAGGCAAAAGTCATTCTTCTTCCTTAGTTGTAATAATAAAAGCTAAAGCTGTAATAGCGTCAGTTGCATGATCTCATTTACCAGTCACACCCATCAATCAGATAGACTGTTAGTCCCTTCTTTTTTAAAAAAATTGACGTATCGTTGATTTACAACATGATATTATTTTCAGGTGTACAACATAGGGATTCAATATTTTTACAGTTTATACTTCATTTAAAGTTACTAAAAAATAGTGGCTCTATAACCCTATGTTATAGAGTATATCCTTGTTCCATGTTAGTCCCTTCTTAAGCGTAAGGGAATTGAGGCTCAAATAGGCTGTTTTGTGTTCAAGATCATACCAGCAAGTATCATTTTGAATCTAGATTTCCCTAAAAGTCAGTACTCTTAACTATTGTATTATCTCTTTTTTTTTTAAAGAGAAATTTATAGAAATTTACTTACTAGCTTTCACTCCAAGTGAGTTTTGATTGTCTTGCAAAATCAGACCCAGTTGACCTTGAGTAATAAAGGTTTGCCAGCTCTTGGGTCATGCTGAAGACACCACAGCTTCTGAAAACACTTCCAGAAGATGCAACCCACAACACCTAATGTTATAATTGCATCAGTGCAATACGTGTATGGCTCACCATCTTTGGGGCTTCCCAGGTAGCACTAGTGGTAAAGAACCTGCCTGCCAATGCAGGAGACGGAAGAGACATGGGTTCGATTCCTGGGTTGGGAAGATCCGCTGGAGAAGAGCATGCCAACCCACTCCAGTACTCTTGTCTGGAGAATCCCGTGGACAGAGAAGTCTAACGGACTGCAGTCCATAGGGTCACAAAGAGTCAGACACAGCTGAAGTGACTTAGCATGCAGGATGCCTGTACCATCTTAGATTTACTTGGAGTTGTAACTTGTTTCTTTTTTTTTTTTTAATCTCTCTTGTTAATGTTGGCCTGTGTTCATATTTTGTGAAACGTGAAGTGTCTAAGAGAGCAGTCATTGAGACGATTCCCCAGACACCCTTCCAGTAATAACAATGTTCCTATAGATGGGATTTTCAGGATAAATTTGATTTTTAGAAGTACTCCTTATTTAAACAATATTCCACCCAAAGTATTGTTTGCGCTTCCATTTAAATTATCAGTGCTCGTTATTATAGTTACCAGTAGAAGAGATAGCAATTATCATGCTTAGACACAGCTGCAGAGCCACCTTTGCTCGATAATTTAAGGGGTTCATGCCCTATTGTACCTTTTTATTGTTGGGGGCGGGAGGAGAAGGGGACGACAGAGAATGAGATGGCTGGATGGCATCACCGACTCGATGGACATGAGTTTGGGTGAACTCCGGGAGTTGATGATGGACAGGGAGGCCTGGCGTGCTGTGATTCATGGGGTCGCAGAGAGTCAGACACAACTGAGTGACTGAACTGAACTGAACTGATTGTCAGCTTTATTGGAGAACATCCAGTTTTAGCTAGATTTCCCCTTCTTCATTTCCCTAAGAGCCAACGTTTTGAAAATGCCATTGTTTTGCCTGTCGTTATGAATGTCAAGGCAGAGCCAGCTCTGGGATGTCAGGAAGCTCATAGTCTTCAAAAATTATACTGAAACTGAGATTTCCCTAGTGGTCCAGTGGCTAAGACTCTCCCAGTGCAGGGGGCCTGGGTTTGATCCCTGGTAGAGGAACTAGATCCCACATACTGCAACTGAGACCTGTTGCAGCCAAATAAATAAATATTTTCTAAAAACTATGAGAAGTTATACTGAAATCATGAAAGTGTGTGTGAGTGGTCAAGCTATGCTTCTGGGCTTAGTGCCATATATAAAAATAGAGAAAAAATGTCAGCTTAGAGAAAGTGAAAGAAGGAATCAATAGGATTTTTTGGTTGCAAGCAACAGAAGTAGATTCTGGCTGCTGCTACTAAGTCGCTTCAGTCGTGCCCGACTCTTTGCGACCCCTTAGACGGCAGCCCACCAGGCTCTCCCGTCCCTGGGATTCTCCAGGCAAGAACACTGGACTGAGTCGCCATTTCCTTCTCCAATGCGTGAAAGTGAAAAGTGAAAGTTAAGTCGCTCAGTCGTGTCCGACTCTTCAAGACCCCATGGACTGCAGCCTACCAGGCTCCTCCAGCCATGGGAGTTTCCAGGCAAGAGTACTGGAGAGGGTTGCCATTGCCTTCTCCGAATTCAGTTATATAGTTACGGGTAAACTAATGCATTTTTTAGAATTAAAATTAAAAACAGGTGAACTCCTAATGTGTTAGGAGTCAGGACAGCAGGTAACCTGGGGGTGACTGAAGGTCATGAAGGGGTCTTGCCTGTTGATCTGGGTGTGAATCACCCAGGTGTCTTCACTTTGTGAAAACTTGTGGAACTCTAAGTGTGTGGTTTATGCGGTTTTCTTTCTCAGTTGTTTAGTAAGCAATTTATGAAAGGGGACCAGGATAATGAAAGGCCTCCAGTCCGTGTGTGCCCTGGAGTAAGGATGCCTGGGTTTGAACCTTACTCCATGCCCCCCACCTGCGTGACCTTGGGCCGGTTACGTCTCTGTACTTCAGTTTTGTCATCCATCAAAGGGAGATGATTGCAACACCTACTTTATTGGGTTGTTCTTCAAGTTTATGCAAAAGGCATTGGTTTTGAAACCTGGTGGATATTTGACCTCAAGCAAGTTACTTAACCTCTGTGAATTTCATTTTTTCACCCATGGGTGCTAAGTCGCTTCAATCGTGTCCAACTCTGTGACCCCATAGACTGCAGCCCGCCAGGCTCCTCTGTCCATGGGATTCTCCAGGCAAGAGTACTTGCCTGGAGAATGGGTTGGTTGCCTGTGCCCTCCTCCAGGGGATCTTCACCTCTAAGCTAGGACTGTAAACCTCCCAAAGGGTTGTCATGAGGATTTGGGAGCAGATAATGTGCGATACCTATTCCAGGGTGGAATGGCAAAATATTTCATACCCTTGATCGGTTCCCTAGGGTAGAGGCTGACATTTCCTGCATTAAGATTTGGGGCCTCCACCTGGGGTTTATTGCTTCGTTGGGGGAATGACCTCATGTCATTGTTGGCGTGAATGAAACCTGTCAGAGTGCACCAGAGTGGTGATGCAGTGACTCAACTCCTGGGGCAAAGGGCACTTCTGCTTATCAGAGCCACTGCTCGACAGGTGCCCCCCCCACCACCACCGCTGGTTTCCTTTTCCTGTGTTTAGTCACAGCCACACCTGCAAGTGGGAGGTTAGTGCCTGGTCCACGAACTGTCTCCTGAGTGCTTGCTGGGTACCAGGCGTTCCAGCAGACTCTGATGGGGCATGCAGTAGTGACAAAAAACAGGGCTATAAGTGCAGTAAAATAAAGCAGAGGCCTTACCTGCAAATAGCTTCAGTCTAGTGAAAAGCTGTGTGTGTTTCCTCCGAAAGCTTTTCCTCCCTTCTCTTCTGGCATCCTCTGTTCACCTGGTACATATTCTCGTATTTCGTTCTCGTCATCATCTCTCTCTCTCTCTCTCTCTCTCACACACACACACACACACACACACACACGTAACCTTCACTCAGCTCCATGCACACAGGCTAAAGGCTATTTATCATGGCCTCTATCTAACAAAACCATCAAGGCAGCATCGTATTGAATTGGCCTAAAAATTTGTTCAGATTTTAACATAACATGTTACAGGGAAATCCAAATGAACTTTTTGGCCAGCCCAATATATTTTTTCCTTGGCTCCCCCACACTGTGGATGACCATGTGTTCCGTTAGTTATGGTAACAGAAATAGCCATTTACTAGGTGTCCATTACACACAAGGGACTGTGCCAGGCTCTTGTCTACATCATTTAACTCTCACGACATCCTCCAGGCATCGTTACCCACATTATGGGTGAGGAACCTGAGGCTGGGATAGCTTCCGTAATTTGCCCAGCGTCACCCACAGCCCATCTGTGGCACAGTGCAAACCAGCTGTCTCTGGGTGCCGGGCTCCTGGGAGAGCTGCTCAGGGCTTGCTCGAATGATTAAATCATGCAGACACCCTTCTGCATCAGTTTGTCAGTCACCTGTGTGCCTATAAACCCATGTAGTTAGGAGAGAGGTGGACACTGTGGTCAGCTCTCGCTGTCACCATCCTGCTTTGATTGGAAATGGCAAGAAAGAGTCAGTCAGCCTTGCACACAGCTTTGGAGCTCTTTTCCGTAAATGCATCAGTATTCAGCGGCACTTTGCAGAGGACACGATGGTTGGATGGCATCACCGACTCCATGGACATGCGTTTGAGTAAATTCCGGGAGCTGGTGATGGACAGGGAGCCTGGCGTGCCTCAGTCCATGGGGTCGCAAAGAGTCAGACACAACTGAACGACTGAACAACTTAAGCTTTTCAGCTTCAGAAAGTGAATCATTCTTGTATTGAGAGCTGAAACTTTTGGGAATGACATACATTTACAATAGGAGATGTCTGTTAGCAAGATGACTGTCACTAGTGATTTGTTCAAAAACTAAAAGCCGTTAATACTATGAATTGCGTTCCTTCTGTATGTACTTCAGTCTTTACAGGTATTATTTTTAGTTCTCACACAACGTTTCAAATTTTTGGAAACTCACATTTCATACATGAGAATCTTGAGCTGGCATCTTAGCCAGGTGTATTCAGTTACAAATCTTGAGCTCTTCCTCAGGGCCTGAAGGCATTCTGTCTGTTGTCATATTATCAACTCAAATGTTTGCCAGTTTGGCTTGAATGAATCCCACAGAATTATCCGTCATTTCCTGTTCTGGTTTCACATAGCACTTTGAATATACTGTAAGAGCACTTCGTGTTGATTTGTAATTGTTTTCACTGCATTGCTGGGCTTCCCTTGTGGCTCAACTGGTAAAGAATCCACCTGCCATGTGGGAGATCTGGGTTCAATCCCTGGGTTGGGAAGATCCCCTGGAGAAGAGAAAGTCTACCCACTGCAGTATTCTGGCCTGGAGAATTCCAGGGACTGTATAGTCCATGGGGTCTTAAAGAGTTGGACAAGACTGAGCGACTTTCACTTTCTTTCACTGCATTGTAATTGATTATTTATCTGTTTGTTTCTTTTGTTAGATTCTGAAATTGGAGTATAGACCCTGATGCTGGGAAGGAGTGAAGGCCAAAGAAGGGGGTGGCAGTGGATTAGAAGGGTAGGTAGTAGCATCAGTGACTCAATGGACATGAATTTGAGCAAACTCCAGGAGATGGTGAAGGACAGGGAGGTCAGGCGTGCTACAGTCCGTGGGGTTGCCAACAGTCAGACATGACTTAGAGACTGGACAACACCACCAAATAGTTGATTTACAACATTGTGGTAGATTCTAGTGTACAGCTAGACTCTGAACTCCTTAAAGGCGGTGACAGTGTCTTATTTTTTTCATGACAGGCCCATCACATTACCGAGCAGTTTTGTGTAGAGGAAGAACTGGGTTCAGTTCTGCTAACATTACTGCCCGTTTGCACAGATTATATGCTCAATAAATAGTGAATGAATTAACATAATCTTGGAGATTGGTTTTCATCTGTGAATCTTTTTCATTATTAAAATAGGGACGATAGTATCTACTTCGTAGGGTTGGTATGAGATTGAATGAAAGAATGAAACCAAGGTGAGCAATGGTGTGATGGTGGCTTCTGAGATTCAGATAGTGGTTTAATGGTTCACTATGTTTCTGCACGTCTGAGCAGTTCATTTATGTTTATTGCTGTGGTAGTGTTCTCACAGTTTCTAAGCCTTTCTAGGGGATGTATTGTATCTAATTGTTGCTTCATGTCATTGCTGTTGTTCGTTGTAGCTTCATCATAAGATACTTCCCTGGTGTCTAATGATGTTGAGCACCTTTTTATGTGGTATATGGCAGTTTGTATCACTTCTCTGATTCCCTTTCGTTACCTTGTTGCAATGCCTAAGGGCTCCAATACAATATTAAATGAAGTGATGAGTTTTAGAAGAAAACATTCAGTATTCCACCAGTGTGAAGTTAGCTGGTCTTTTTATGACACGACTGAGTGACTTCACTTTCACTTTTCACTTTCACGCATTGGAGAAGGAAATGGCAACCCACTCCAGTGTTCTTGCCTGGAGAATCCCAGGGATGGGGGACCCTCGTGGGCTTCTGTCTATGGGGTCACACAGAGTCGGACGCGACTGAAGTGACTTAGCAGCAGCAGCAGCCCTTTATCAGATGGAGAAGTTCTCTTCCATTGTTGGCATGCTGAAAGTTTTTATCACTAACGGGTCTTACATTTTTCTTAATTTATTGAGATGATGTCACAATATATTCTTGCATAACACTATTCTGTGCACATATGGATAACTTTCATAATATTCCTCTGAGGTGAAGAGGAGTTGCCTCAGAGGACAGAAGTCCAGGCATGTGTATTAAAACGACCACCAGATCCTAGTACCATACAGGTTTAGTGTCACATGACAGTTAACTTTTGAACACTTCTGGCTGGAATTTTCAGTTTCTCCTTCATCAACCTTCATTACAGCACAGATGTCTTATATTTTGGTGGTAAAGGTGGGACTTTGGATGCTTTTGATTATTTTACTTTTCTGTATTTTGTAAATTTTCTTCAGTGGACATGAATTACTTGTGTTTAAGAAAAAACATTTTTAAACTTCTGTGTAATTAGATTATGGATAGTAAACTTTAAACCCATTCCTATAAAATCTTTTTGAAATTATATCCAAGTCACCTTCGATTGGTATTGGGTGTTTCCTAAATCTCTGAGAGCAGCACATTCACAAACCATTAGTAGTGGATGACTAAACTCTTCTTTGTTGGTCTTTTTTTTTTTAATCATGTAATGACAGGAGATGCTCATTTTTCCCTCTGTCCCAATGTTGGGTTCCTAGATGAAGTCCCCAGGGCAATTAAATTTTATGAAAAACAAAAACCACACTGCTTGTTTTTATTCATTCGGCTGCACTGGGTCTTAGTTGCGGCATGTGGGATCTAATTCCCTGACCAGGAATTGAACCCAGGGGCCCTGTGCTGGGAGCTCGGAGTCTTAGCCACTGAACCACTAGTGAAGTTCCTCCCCCTGCCAAAAGGCTTTTATGTAGCCTGTCTTCTCCAGGAACTTACTGGCCGTATTTGGAAAATAAACACAAAGGTCCTGCCTGTGGGTGTTGGAATAGAAGTATAGACCAGGAACTCCAGGCCTTCTTGGGTGTTTAATGACTTCCAGCAGACAGAGTCTGAGCCCAGGGTGACTACACCCAGAGGTGACTCTTTCTAACCTTGGCTTTGAATCCTGGCATTTTTGTGTGTCTCTGAAACAGGGAAATTTTGGAGGCTTTAGCTTGAGAAGCCTCCCTCAGACCAGACCGAGATTGGCAGCCCTAGGATAGAGAACAGGGACCAGAGACAGGCTGTTATTTCCAGAGGCTGGGCTTTGTTTTTTGTGGAGCAGGAAGTCATTATCTGGAGAGTCACAAATCCTTGAGAGTTCATCTCCCTTTCCAGAAAGGGAACTGTCACCTGCCTGCCAGTAGAGTCGTTTTTATCACCAGAGCTGCCAAGCCCCCCAGGGAAGCCATTCTAAGTCATTGTCCTGTCAAAATAATCACTGTTTTCTTTTCTTTCTTAATCATAGGTTCCTGATACAGGAAGTGTTTCTGATTTTTAATCAATACTTAATGTACCTGCTTTCCCCTATGTGGGTCCCTGCAGATTCACCTACTAGTGAATATCAGTTATTTTCA
The DNA here is from genome assembly GCF_049115385.1 of Moschus berezovskii. Classification (NCBI taxonomy): domain Eukaryota; kingdom Metazoa; phylum Chordata; class Mammalia; order Artiodactyla; family Moschidae; genus Moschus; species Moschus berezovskii. The sequence goes on from NC_142468.1 coordinate 10,722,082, forward strand.
TTGCTTTATGTTGATTGTTAAAATTAAAACTTTTATACTAAGCAAAAAAAAACAAAGAAAACCTCAAAATGAAGAAATTACTGCCCTCTTTCTTTTCCTTTCATTAGTAATAATGAAAATAGATTGTATAGTGGCAAATCCCTGGCAGTGCAATGGTTAGGACTCTGTACTTTCATTGCCTAGGATGTGGGTTCAGTCCATGGTAGGGGAACTGTGATCCCTGCAATATGCTTCTGGATTTAGGTCCTTTGCTTAACTTCTGTCATATATGCAAAGAAGAAGCTATTGTTGGGGCCAGTGTGAGAAAAGCAGGAGAGACTCCACCTTGAAGCTTGTCATCCATCTTAAAGACAGGATGTGAACTGGGCCTGAACCCTGCCCAAGAGTGAGGAAACCATGGCCAGTGAAAACCAGCTCTCCTGGAGACTTCCCTCCCTACAGATGACAAACAGGGATTTGTAATGGAGGTCAGGCTGCCCCTGTTAGATTAACCATGGAGACATCCCCCCTTGATGTATAATCATTGTTCCCTGCTTTTAACCTTAATTGCTTGTTCTCCTAGCACCTACTTGATGTAAAACTCAGTAATATACAACGAAGAGATTGCTAACATGTAATCAGTCATGTAGTGTGGGGGTCTAATACTGGGCTTCTCAGAAACATCAGAGTCCTTGTTGGGAACTGATTCCCCTTGGACTCGCTGGCATAATAAACTGTACTCCACTGTCTTGAGTGTCCTCCAAGGTGTGTTTTGCGACTCCGGATTCCACAACATTGTAACAAGTTACCATGTGTATTTTGTTTGTTTGTTTGTCTGTTTGATTTTCATTTTTCTGGCTGCACTACAAGGCATGTGGGATCTTCTTTTCCCCGACCAGACTTTGAACCGGTGTCCCCTGCAGTGGAAGCGACTCAGTCTTAACCCCTGGATCTCCAAGGAAGCCCCAGATGCATGTATTGGTCGGCTGGCTGTGCGTCCAACTGCAGAGGAAATTCATTATGACCCCCAGGAGAGGCCCCCAGTGAGGACAGAAAAGTTCCTGTTTTTACAGAGTGAGACGCAGATGTTTGTCAACATTTCTGTGTGTCGCAGCCAGGCTCGAAGCTTCAGGCTTGGAAATAGTCTGAACACTTTGCCGCATCTCTGCAGCCCCTAACTATCAACAGGAGGCACATTTGCTTCCTGAGACAGATCGTCAGCATTGATCACCCTTCACGCAGCGTCATACTTCCTTATTACTTTTCGCATGCCCTGCCCCTCCCAAACAGGCAGCGAGACATTGCATTTAGGGACTGGAATGAATATACTTGCATGCTCTGCATTCCAAACCCTTGTAGCAAACATAACGCTCATACTAACGGCTCGGTCAGGTCCTGCCAACAACTGCTGGCACGTACTTGTGAATGCTGTCCCATGAAAAGTCTCATCTGAGAGCGTTAAGCCAAAAAACCTAGGCTCGAAAACGGCATGTGCAGAATGACCCCTGCCTTGCCGAGAGGTGTGTGTCCACGAGCGTGTGAGTGAAACAGTGTGGAGGAGACACACTGTGATGGTGACGTCGATCGTCTCAGGTGGCTGCAGGATTTGGGTGCTGACAGGGAGGCCTGGCATGCTGCGATTCATGGGGTCCCAAAGAGTCAGACACGACTGAGTGACTGAACTGAACTGAACTGTCTGTCCGTGTTTCTGCACCATCCAAATTTTCTAAAGTATGACTTCTTCCTTAAAATTATAAAAAAATTTCTCCTTGTTTGTATTATAGAAACAAACTTTTATTTGCTTTAGGATTTGGTGGCTAGAACATTTATAAAACTGGTGTGCTTTAAATTGAACTCAACTTAAATTGAACGGAACTTCCCTGGCAGTCCAGTGGCTGAGACTCTGTGCTCCCAATGCAGGGGGCCCAGGTTCCATCCCTGGTCAGGGAACTGGATCCCGCATGCTGCAACTAAAGATCCTGCATGCCAACAATAAGACCCAGCACAGGCAAATTAGGGCTTCCCTGGTGGCTTAGCTGGTAAAGAATCCTCCTGCAATTTGGGAGACCTGGGTTCAATCCCTGGGTTGGGAAGATCCCGTGGAGAAGGGAAAGGCTAGGGGTCGCAAAGAGTTGGACACAACTGAGCGACTTTCACTTTCATAACCAAATACATAAATAAAAGTAAACATTTAAAAAATAATAAAATGAACTCAAATGTGAGTCCATTAAGTTCTGTGGGCCTTAAATCTTGCGTTGTCCCCAGTGGTGGTAAAGAACACTCAACCCTGGTCCCAGGCACAGTTGGGGAGCAAATCACTTAAGGGGCATCTGTCCGTTCAAGGGATATAAAGGAGTGAAAGTTTGATCACTCATCCGCTTTCTCCTCTTCTCTCCTAATTTCATTTCATGTCCTTGCTCAGAAACACTCACTGGTCTCTGGGAGACTTTTGAAAAGTCCAGGACCTCTTTGATCTGATGTGCAACTGAGTCGCTCAACACACAAGTTTGAGTGTAATGTCTGTAAAGATGTATTTATTCGGCTGGGTCTGTGTTGCTGTGCGCGGGCTTTCCCTAGCTGTGGCGAACAGGGGTTACTCTCCCGTTGTGGTGAGTGGGCTTCTCCTTGCGGCGCCTTCTCTTGTTGCCAAGCATGGGCTCTGGGCGCTCAGGCTTCAGTAGTTGTGGCCCGTGGATTCAGTTGCCCCACGGCACGTGCGATCTTCCCGGACCAGGAATCGAATCCATGCACCCTGCGTTGGCAGGCGGATTCTTAACCCCTGGACCCCCAGGGGAGTCCTGTAAATAAGTCTTTAATCCAAGACTGTTTCTGCATGTCCATGGTCTTCTATTTCTAAAAAATGCAATAACTGCCTACCTCGGATCCACTCACACAGCATGAGGGACTCTACGACTCACTTGGAACCTCAAACCACCTCGCTATCTGAAAAGGAATCACAGGCCTTCCCAAACAGGGGTCGAGCACTTTCGGATGTGTAGAAGCATGTCCCCATGTGTTATTTCATGTTTGCTTCCAAACCAGAAGAGGGATTATATTTATCCCATGTTAAAGGAGGAAATGGCACAGAGAGACTTGCCTAAGACCACCCGGGGTTTGTGGCAGAGCCAGGACTAGAAGAAAAACCTTCTGTGTTGGGGCTTTATCAAAGCCCCCGCAGTGCCAATTGTATCTTTTCAAAATCTTTCCCAAGGGTACTGGGACCCTAAGGACTATTGTGATAATAATCCTCCTAATACTTATATAATATTTGCTATGCAAACTTTAAATACATTAACTCAATCTTCACCGCAATTTAAGAGGTCAGTACTATTATGACCTCCGTTTTCAGTTGAGGGTACTGAGGCTTTGTAAATTTGTCATACTGCACTAAGTAGTAACTAGTGCTCTTGTCCAAGGTCACTGAGCTAGGACAGGAGCCGGCCTAGGGCCAGGGTCCACACTCTTGACCACTGGACAGGGCAGTCAGGATCTACTTTCCACCTGTGTGCCCAGGGTGACCAGGGCCAGAGATGACAGTTCTAGGGATAAGAGCCTTGAAATTCCTTTCCTCCAAACTTGCAGAGTTTGAAGGTATGTGTCTTGTATTATTTAAACAAGAAGAGTACTGTCCTACTTCCTTGCAGAAAGAATAAGGATAGAGAAGAGCAGTCAAATGGAAACACTTTTGCTCAATAGCCAGACACGTTTGGAAGGTTCTAGGAATTTATATCCACCCATGTTTCCAACAAAGATCTTTTCACCTTTCTTCCTCCTGGCGGCTAAGGAGCTTCGACTGGGAGCAGCAGCAGCCAACTTGACTACCTTTAAAGGAAAGGAATTTATTTTAAGGATATAGTTGGTTCCAGAATCAGAAGAAAAGTTAAAAACTCAAGCTCCTGGAAGTTGCTGCGTTAGCTTTTACTGTGTTACAAAGCACCCTGAAAATTAGTGCCTCCCCGCAAAACAGCCATTTGTTCAAGATTCACTCAAGACTCTGCAGCTTGGCAATCTGGGCAAGCTTGAGCAGTTCCCTGTCTAGGCAGAGTTGACTCATCTCCTTAGGGGGTCGCGCAGGCGTCTGTAGTCAGTCGCCTGGTTGACTTGGGTAACTTGCTTCTTCACCTGGCCACTCATCCACCTGCAGCCTCATTCGAACGATGATCTCTGGGTTCCAAGTAGAGCAGAAGAGGACAAAGCATAGCTCACCAGCACTTTTCAGTTTTCTGCTAGCAATGTATTTGGTCTAGATTAAAACAAGTCATGTACTCCATCTCAAAGTCAGTGGGCGGCGGGGAGGGGAGACTGCCTGAGAGCATGGTTAGAGAAAAGATTCTGTGGCCATTTTTGCTATCTCCCACAGATGGTCAGCTTAGTCCTTGGACAGCAAGGAGATCAAACCACTCAAACCTAAAGGAAATCAGTCCCAAATTCTCGTTGGAAAGACCGATGCTGAAGCTCCAATACTTCGGCCACCAGATGCGAAGGGCCAACTATTGGAGAAGACCTTGATGCTGGGAAAGATTGAAGGTGGAAGGAGAAGAGGATGACAGAGGATGAAATGGTTGGATGGCATCATCGACTCAATGGACATGAGTTTGAGTAAACTCCAGGAGTTGGTGATGGACAGGGAGGCCTGGCGTGCTGCAGTCCATGGGTTCGCAAAGAGTCAGACACAGCTGAGCGACTGAACTGAACACAATATTTGTTTTTCTCTTTCTGATTTACTTCACTCAGTATAATAGGCTCTAGGTTTGTCCACCTCATTAGAACTGACTCAGATGCATTCCTTTTTATGGCTGAGTAATACTGCATTGTATGTACATACCAGCTTCCTTATTCATTCATCTGTCAATGGACATCTAGGTTGCTTCCATGTTCTAGCTGTTGTGAATAGTGCTGCAGTGAACACTGGGGTACATGTGTCTTTTTCAATTTTGGTTTCCTCAGGGTTTATGCTTAGTAGTGGGATTGCTGGGTCATATGGTGGTTTTATTCCTAGTTTTTAAGGGCTCTCCATACCATCTTCCATAGCGGCTGTATCAATTTACATTCCCACCAACAGGGCAAGAGCATTCCCCTTTCTCCACACCCTCTCCAGCATTTATTCTTTGTAGATTTTTTTGATGATGGCCATTCTGACCAGTGTGAGGTGATATCTCATTGTAGTTTTGATTTGCATTTCTCAGAAAGTGAAGAGGAACTAAAAAGCCTCTTGATGAAAGTGAAAGAGGAGAGTGAAAAGGTTGGCTTGAAGCTCAACATTCAGAAAACTAAGATCATGACATCTGGTCCCATCACTTCATGGGAAATAGATGGGGAAACAGTGGAAATAGTGTCAGACTTTATTTTTTGGGGCTCCAAAATCACTGCAGATGCTGATTGCAGACAGGAAATTAAAAGACGCTTACTCCTTGGAAGGAAAGTTATGGCCAACCTAGATAGCATATTAAAAAGCAGAGACAAGAGGGTGAAGGTGGAATGATTGGGGAGAATGGAATTGTAGCATGTATATTATCATAAGTGACCAGTCCAGGTTCGATGCATAAATTTTCCTCTGTTCATTTCTTTGCATTTGTGCTTTTTTAATAAAATTCTTTTTTAGAAATAAAAAAAAAAAAATAAAAAGCAGAGACATTACTTTGCCAACCAAAAAAAATAAAAAAATAAAATAAAAAATAAAAAGCAGAGACATTACTTTGCCAACCAAGGTCCGTCTAGTCAAGGCTATGGTTTTTCCCGTGGTCATGTATGGATGTGAGAGTTGGACTGTGAAGAAAGCTGATCGCCGAAGAATTGATGCTTTTGAACTGTGGTGTTGGAGAAGACTCTTGAGAGTCCCTTGTACTGCAAGGAGATCCAAGCAGTCCATTCTAAAGGAGATCAATCCTGGGTGTTCATTGGAAGGACTGATGCTGAAGCTGAAGCTCCAATACTTTGGCCACCTCATGCGACGAGTTGACTCACTGGAAAAGACTCTGATGCTGGGAGGGATTGGGGATGGGAGGAGAAGGGGACGACAGAGGATGAGATGGCTGGATGGCATCACCGACTCGATGGACATGAGTTTGGGTGAACTCCGGGAGTTGGTGATGGACAGGGAGGCCTGACGTGCTGTGATTCATGGGGTCGCGGAGAGTTGGTCACGACTGAGCGACTGAACTGAACTGAACTGAACTGAATGAGTAATGTTGGGCATCTTTTCATGTGTTTATTGGTCATCTGTATGTCTTCTTTGGAGAAATGTCTGTTTAGGTCTTTTTCCCACCTTTTGATTGAGTTTTCTTTTTCTGGTATTGACTTGTATGAACTGCTTGTATATTTTAGAAATTAATTCTTTTCTGTTGTTTCATTTGCTATTATTTTCTCTCATTCTGAGGATTGTCTTTTCACCTTGTTCATAGTTTCCTTTGCTGTGCAATAGCTCTTAAGTTTAATTAGGTCCCACTTGTTTATTTTTATTGCCATTACTCTAGGAGGTGGGTCATAGAGGATCTTGCTGTGATTTATGTCATAGTGTGTTCTGCCTGTGATTTCCTCCAAAAGTGTTATAGTTTCTGGTCTTACATTTAGGTCTTTAATCCATTTTGAGCTTATCTTTGTGTGTGGTGTTTGGAAGTATTCTAATTTCATTCTTTTACACATAGCTGTCCAGTTTTCCAAGCAGCACTTACTGCAGAGGCTGTCTTTGCCCCATTGTATATTCTTGCCTCCTTTGTCAAAAATAAGGTACGCATAGGTGTGTGGGTTTATCTCTGGGCTTTCCATCTTGTTCCATTGGTTTATAAGAAGGAAAGTTACATGGCTCAAAATAGCCTTGAGTTAAAACTCCCCTCCAGGTCCTCCCTACCATTCTATGCAAAACAAAGAACTCTCTCACCCGAAAAAAAAATTGGGACATTAAGGCTGATTACGCCCAGCTCCCAGCCAGTCCAGCCTTTGGCCGATCTCCAAAATTCCTTGCCCCAGCCATTTAAGAGATAACTACTCCGAACAACCTTGGAGAAGAACAGGCCCCCTTAAGACAGTAGCTTTCCACATACATGCCTATATATACTTAGTCTTTTCTTGGGTTAGTGCAGCAGCTCACTAATCTGACTGCTGCCCCATCTTGCCTCACTAAAGGTGATCTGTTCCTGTACAGTGCCCGTCTCGTTCTTTTTCTGAACCTCGCATTAAGTCCCTTACCCTACATTTTATTTCTGTTTTTGTTCCAGTACTGTACTGTCTTGATGATGGTGGCTTTACAGTACAGACTTAAGTCTGGAGGATTGATTCCTCCAGCTCCATTCTTTCTCAAGATTGCTTTAGCTCTTCAGGGTCTTTCGAGACAGCCCCTCTTTCTAGCATTGCTATATGTTTATTGGGCACCGAGAGTATAGCCAAGAAAGAGACATCAAAAGACCAGTATTGTGATAGTGAGGTTGGATAATCTTTGGCCCTGGCAGCAATTCCAACAGTTATCTGTTTAGATGAGTTTTATAATTTTTGCATAGTTGCACGACTGGTTTTAAAACTTCCTAGAGAGCAAGGTGGGTGATGATCAAGTCAAGCTTAACTAGGTTCTATGCTCCATGAAAAGGCTAAGATATAGGTTGTTAGCATGGCCACCAGGGAGCTGGAGCATTTACGATTCAATTATTGCCCAAACAAAAGGAGAGTTTCAGAGAGTAATACATCCTTCTTATTTGCCAAAGTACCTTTCCCTTTTGACTGACAACCAAGACCATATTTCTGATCAGTAGCCCACTCTGATAGAGACAGGGAAGAGGTGATATCTGCGTGTGTGTGTCTGTGTGTGTGTCTGTGCGTGTGTGTCTGTGTGCGTGTGTCTGCATGTGTGTGTCTGTGTGTGTATGTCTGTGCGTGTGTGTCTGTGTGCGTGTGTCTGCGTGTGTGTCTGCGTGTGTGTGTCTGTGTGTGTGTGCACCCATGCTAAGTATATAAAATATGCCTAGTGCACTGATCCAGTCTTCTCTAAATGTTTGGTCATGTCTCTCCAAAGGTCTGATCATGAACCTCTAATATCTGTATATTTATAAATATACTATATTATAAATATATTTCTAAATTACAAACATACTAGCTATTTTAGTATATGTTTTCTAACATAAACGAAAAAATAGAAATGTTTAAAGGATGGGTTAAAAAGTCAGCAAAAGGAGAAGTTCTGGTATTTTTCTTCTCATGTCCAGGGGGCTCATTCTGTATACATACTTGGGTGCATTCCTCCTCTTCGGGGCCTGCTGCTCTGGAACACTAAAACATCTTAGACTCAGCCTGCAATGGCAAAGGCAATTCTTAGTACCAGAGGGTTAATAGGAAGTTTTATGTCCTGTCTTGACCAGAATGTACTCATGACTTCACACTTCCCTTATATAGTTGATTCTAGTGCTGTTTTGTGATAATCAAGGTGGCTTTGTTAATGCAGACTCTCACATCTCTTGTAATTCCTAAGCCTTTGTGATAATTGTGGAAAGATTCAGATTCATGGAATCGTAGCACGAGACAAACATTCTTCTTTCTCCACCCCCCTTTCCTTTGATAATGATAAAACTTCCAAGGTATTTGTTTCTCCCTGCTTCTCCCCCCACCCCCAGTCCTTTTTTTGCTTAAGGACTCTGAAATAATGATAATATTTACATATTTTTATCATGATTGCTAACACTTATTGTGCTGTGGACCAGTTAAATTCACTGTCCTTAATTGATCTCATTTACTCTACAACACTACAAAGTGGGTACTGTTAATTCCCCTGAAGAGTTGATAACATGAGGCTTAGAGAAGGTTCAGTAATGTGCCCAAGATCATAGTTTTCCAGAGCAAGGCCGTGTCAGTCTGACACCAGAGTCCTTTACCTTCTCTGCAGGGTCACAGATTAAGTGGTGAGGATGAGCATGGGGCCAGGAACTCAAGCCAGCATTAGTATAAACCACCCTGAAGCTATGTTTTCTGTTATAGACCTTGTGTCCACGCAGGAGACCCTGCTGTTCATATGCTGGATGAAGAGGGTGCTGGGGCCAGCCAGGAAAAGCACTGAGTGTGGGTACAAATTATCTGGAAGGAGCTGTTTTTCTAACAGATTATTTTAACTTAGGAGCTTCCCTGGTAGCTCAGTAAAGAAACTGCCTGCAATGCAGGAGACCCAGGTTCAATCCCTGGGGCAAGAAGATCCCCTGGAGAAGGAAATGGCAACCCACTCCAGTGTTCTTGCCTGGAGAACCCCATGGACAGAGGAGCCTGGCGGGCTACAGTTCATGCAGTCACACCAGTCGGACACGACTTAGTGGCTAAACCACCATTTTAACTTATGGCTCAGAGGGTAAGGTGTCTGCCTACAATGCGGGAGACCCAGGTTCGATCCCTGGGTCAGGAAGATCCCCTGAAGAAGGAAATGGCAACGCACTCCAGTACTCTAGCCTGGAAAATCCCGTGGACAGAGAAGTCTGGTAGGCTACAGTCCTTGGGGTCTCAAAGAGTCAGACATGACTGAGCGACTTCACTTCACAGTTTATAAATTGCATCTACCACCAGTCTGTAAGAATGTCTCCTTTGATCTTGGTAACTAAAAGGGAGCTGGACAGGTACTGAAATGAAATCAAACTACTCCAAATTCCATTGAAAAGAAGTGACTTACTGCATACAGGAGCTGTTTGGTTATTTTGCTGTTGTTGCCATTGCTGGAAAATTTACATCAAGAGCAATGAGCTTTGGGTAATATTGGTGCAAGGGGATCATTTGTACAGATCCTTCTAGCTTGCAGGGATTGCCCCTCACCTTGCCATGAGTGACCTTAGCCCAGCTGATTTATACCCCTCATCCCCAACAGACCTCTTGAATTCCTTCCAGAAGCCACCTTGTGTGGCAATGTTATAAAATGAAAGATAGGCTTGGTACAGACTCAGTCAGAATGCCGACCCCTCTCTTTCCCAGTAAATACAGTGCACACGAGCGTACAGACTCATGCTTGAGAGGCCCCAGCTCTGTTTCTCTACCCCCTGACCAAATTTACAGTGTCACCTGTAGAGAAGTAGCTCTTCCCATCACTGAGGTTCAGAGTGATCAGACGTTGAACCCAGTCTGCAGCAGAACAGCTCTGCTCTGGAACTGTTTCAGGACCGGGAAGGGAAAGAGGGCATGACTATGTGTACTCAGAGTGTATAAACTCATCGTGGTTGGACACTTACACGCAGATGAGACTCCTGTGCTCCACCCCCAGAGTAAGTAGGAAAGGGTCCATGTTCATGGTGCAGATGCTCCGTGTCCCAGGCCGTGGAGTCAGAGTTACAAGGATTGTATTCAAGGAGACGATGAGTCCCAGCTCTGCAGGGGCACAGGCTGAGGGGCAGGACATTTATAGTTGTTCTGTTGCTCAGTCGTGTCCGACTCTTTGCGACCCCATGGACTGCAGCACGCCAGGCTCCTCTGTCCTTCACTGTCTCCCGGAGTTGGCTCAAATTCATGTCCATTGAGTTGGTGATACTACCACACCATCTCATCCTCTGCTGCCTCTTTTCTCCTCCTGCCTTCAATCTTTCCCAGCATCAGGGTCTTTTCCAATGCATCAGCTCTTCACATCGGGTGGCCAAAGTATTGGAGCTTCAGTTTCAACATCAGTCCTTCCAGTGAATATTCAAGGTTGAGTTCCTTTAGAATTGACTGGTTGGATCTCCTTGAAGTCCAAGGGACTCTCAAGAGTCTTCTCCAACACCAAGGTTCAGAAGCATCAATTCTTTGGTGCTCAGCTTTCTTTCAAATCTGGTCCTTCACAAATCTGGTCCTTTTCTGTTTCTCACTGTTGCAGTAAGACACGGTAAAGGTGGTGAGGTGTGTCATTAATTTCATCAGAAGAAGTTCCAGGATTTGGAGAGCAACCTGCAAAACCTGACACCTGATTTTTACCTGTTCGTATAAGAGGGATGAGGCTCTTAGAAACTGAGATCTCTGACCAAATGTAACAGCAGGGTTCAGGCCCTTTTAACACTGCTTTAGGATGTGCTGATCCACCCTAGTTTTTCACCAAAGTCCAGGCCCTTGACTGCACCGTTGCCTCCCTTGTGGGTTCAGTGGATCCTTGGAGCTTATGAACATCCTGGGTCGTGACTGGGGTATGTCCTCACGTGGTGACCAGGTGAATAGTGAGTGAGGCTATGGGGACACACACAGGTGAGACTCCCATGATGGCAACGGGGCAGGCAGTCCTGATGAGTGACCTGTCCTGACCACACTAAGAGCATGGGCACTTGTCACTGTTTCTGGGAACTTGCCCAGCACCCCTCTAGGCAGTCCTTCCCGGGGTCCCCAGGCATGGCACTTGCAGGGCAGAAGAACTGTGCTCAAATCACACTCAGGATGGACACCTTTGTTTCCCTTGCCCCTCCTATATGGTCCCCTTGACAGTAACACCTGGATGTTGCTTCTTTTCTTTTTAGCTCCTGGACCAAAAGAGCCCTTTCCACTATCTTGTCAAGTCATAGAAGAGTGTGATGGATCAGTAAGCAGAGAGCTTCACAGACTGTCCAAAGGGGCTCAGACCTGGAAACTCCTCGCAGTTCACTCCTCTTTGGTGGGCTCTGAAAGCACTTTAAGATGGGAGGGAAATGCAGGAGGCTTTTTCGCCATGGCAATGAAAGAATAAGTAAAACACGGATTAGGTTAGGTCATCAGGTAGCCTCACTAGTTTAGTCTCTGAGATGCCCTGATATTTTAAATGTTAAGAGACAAATTTATAAAATGAATTGCCAGTTTTTCAGTTTACCATAGATACTGGAATCTAGCCCTGCTCCCCTGCCTGTGACATCTGCTGGGGAACTGAAGTTGGCCCCTTCAGACAACAATAAGCTGTAACAGTGGGATCTGTGCCCAGGTGGGTGTTGGAGACTAGAGCCTTCATCTCAACAACCTGAGAAGCCAGTGTCAGAGAGGCGCGTTCAGTCCGAGAACCAGTGAGCCAGTGGAGTTGGAAGTTTAGTTGTCAGAGGAAGAAGCCAAAAGCAGGGATCCAAAGTGCTGAGTGTTGAAGATGCATGGGGGAATGGGGAATGGTAAAGCCAGGAAATGTTTAGACACGCGTGCGTGCATGGTCAGTCGTGTACAACGCTTCGCAGTCCTGTGGACTGTAGCACGCCAGGCTCCTTGGCAAGAATACTGGAGTGGGTTGCCATTGCCTTCTCTGGGGATTTTCTTGTCCCAGGGACTGAACCCTCATCTCCTGTGGTTCCTTCATTGGCAGGCAGGTTCTTTAGCCCTGAGTCACCTGGGAAGCCCAAATGTTTAGAACCAGATGTTAAAAATTTAGAACAGACTAGGTAGGTTTCTTGCCTGGAGAATCCCAGGGAGGATGGAGCCTGGTTGGCTGCCGCCTATGGGGTCGCACAGAGTTGGACACGACTGAAGTGACTTAGCAGCAGCAGCAGCAGGTAGGTACACCCATAATACTGGGGATGTTCCAGGGCCATTCATAAAACTTAAAGTCTGATGCTTGCTTTTATGAGGGAAAAAAGTGATGAAATATGTTAGCCCAGCTTGATAAGCAGGGAGGGAGTTGGCACCGTGAGCTGGCCCAGTCATTGGAAGGTGCTCAGTACTGCTTCTTAGTCCCTCTTATCAAATACTTAATAAAAACCAGAACCTAGTGTGAAATGATAGAGATTCTGTCAAGTGGTGGTAAGTGGTAGTTTGATGAACTCACTTCTTCACTTTGAGATGTCTCTGACCAGCATCCAGACATCCGCTTCCAGGACAGTAAATGCTAAGGACAGACAAACAGACTCAGACCCTCAGACTCCCCTTTTTATCAGTGTATTGTGATGACTAAGGAGGCCTCAGCTTATTTTATCCAAGTTAAGAAGCTCCCCTGATAAGGTTTAAATGAATAACTCCTTTTTCTCACCCAGACACCTTCACGTATCAGGGGGTGACTTCATGCCAAAAGGCTTCCCTCCGTCAACGTCAGTCATTGTTTAACTTCTTGTCTCCCACTGAGCAGTGCTCCTAAAAAGTTATGTGTCCCAATCTCAAAGGTAAATTAACCAGATTTTAACTCAGTGAACAAGCATTAAGACAATACCAGAGGTAATGCATATTAAAATTAGGACTTGACTTTCAATTTCATTTTAGGCAGTTGACTTAAACTCACTGAGTGTCAGCCTTCTCAGCAAAATGAAGGAGTCAGGTTTTATTATTTCTAAAATCCCTTCAAGTCAGAAAATTCTGTGTCCCTCTTCTAAGAGCTAGAATTGATGCTTTTGAACTCTGGTGCTGGAGAAGACTCTTGAGAGTCCTTTGGACAGGAGGGAAATCAAATCAGTCAATCCTAAAGGAAATCAACCCTGAATACTATTGCAAGGACCAATGCTGAAGATGAAGTTACAAATTTTGGGCACCTGATACAAACAACTGACTCATTGGAAAAGACTCTGCTCCTGGGAAAGATTGAAGGCAGAAGGAGAGGAGGGTGACAGAGGATGAGGGGGTTGGGTGGCATTACCAATTTAATGGACATAAACTTGGGCAAACTCTGGGAGATGGTGAGGGACAGTGAGGCCTGGCATGCCACAGTCCATGGGGTTGCCAAGAGTCAGACACAACTTGGCGACTGAGCACAGACACAAATATTTAGGTGCTCACTGTTCATCTGAGGCTGGTCATGCAGTACATGCTCTTGTGCAACGGTAACTGTTACTTTAGTAATCTGTCTGTTTTTGCCACTGCTCACAAACTCCAAGGGACAGCTCTCAATGAGTGTTTTGCACTTGTCATTGCATTTAATAAATTAGGTTAACAAATGGACGAAGATGGCAAATCTCATCTGCTCTTTTCAAAAATATCATAGAATCTTACATTTTTCCACACAGAGCTTACTTTTTCTGCAGTTTGGTGGTTTTGTTTGTCATTGTAATCAATTAATTTAATCTTTTGGGAACTTGAAATTGATTGTGGTCTAACATCAAAAGGATCCACCATTTCTTTTCAGTTTACATCGGTAAAGGCACTGAGGAAGCCCCTCAGTTCAGTTCAGTCACTCAGTCGTGTCCAATTCTTTGTGACCCCATGGACTGCAGCATGCCAGTCCTCCCTGTCCATCACCAGCTCCCGGAGTCTACTCAAACTCATGTCCATTGAGTCGGTGATGCCATCCAACCATCTCATCCTCTGTTGTCCCCTTCTCCTCCTGCCTTCAATTTTTCCCAGCATCAGGGTCTTTTCCAGTAAGTCAGTTCTTCGCATCAGATGGCCAAAGTATTGGAGTTTCAGCTTCAGCATCAGTCCTTCCAATGAGTATTCAGGACTGATTTCCTTTAAAATGGACTGGTTAGATCTTCTTGCAGTCCAAGGGACTCTCAAGGGTCTTCTCCAACACCACAGTTCAAAAGCATCAATTCTTCAGCACTCAGCTTTCTCTATAGTTCAACTCTCACATCCATACATGACTACTGGAAAGGTACTGGAAATTCTCCCTGTGGTGTAGAATGAAAACCTAACCCTCACCCATGGCTTTTATTTAGCAGCAGCCCAACTCATAACACCCCTGGAGAAGGCAATGGCAACTCACTCCAGTATTCTTGCCTGGAGAATCCCCATGGACAGAGGAGCCTGGCAGGCTACAGCCCATGGGGTCACAAGAGTCGGACACAACTTGGTGGCTAAACCACCACCACCAACTGATAATTCTAAAAGTAATTTGGAGGTAGTGAGTGGAAGAGAGAGTAAGTAAAGTGAAGCTGGATTTTTGGTTATATTTTAATCAGTCAGTAAAACAGAATTATGGATGATAATGTTGTTCTGAAGATAATTCATTTTGCTTGTTTCTTAGTGGAGAAATTTGCCAGACTTTCCCTTCCCCTTATTGTTTCCAGTACCAGCCACACCAGTCACAAGTGTCTTAGGAAAGATCTAACTGCTGCTTTATCAACACAGACTACAGCAAAGCTCTTGGTTTTCTTTCTCTAAGGTTAGTGAGAGGCATAAAGATACATTCTGACCCTTTAGTATTTCTTTATTTTGTAAGCAATACAGCATTTTTGAAAGACAAAAAGACTACAGATTTAGAATTTCAAAAATCACTTCTTACCCCACATATTTGTTTTCACAACAAAAAGCTTTTTAATATGTTTATACACTTTATATCATGAGTATATATCATTCTAGCAGCAGCAGCAGGTATAGCAGCCAACATCTAATGAACATTTAATGCCAAACACAATTCTAACATCTGGCTTAATTTTTCCGAGCTACCCTGTTAGGTAGGATTTAATATGTTCCTAGTTTCATTGATGGGAAAGCTGAGACACAGAAGTTAAAACAACTTGCCCGAAGTCATATAGCTAATAAGCTGCAGGTATGGAATTGAACGGAGAAGGCAATGGCAAACCACTCCAGTACTCTTGCCTAGAAAATCCCATGGATGGAGGAGCCTGGTAGGCTGCAGTCCGTGGGGTCGCTAAGGGTCGGACTCGACTGAGCGACTTCACTTTCACTTTTCACACATTGGAGAAGGAAATGGCAACCCACTCCAGTGTTCTTGCCTGGAGAATCCCAGGGACGGGGGAGCCTGGTGGGCTTCCGTCTGTGGGGTCACACAGAGTCGGACACGACTGAAGTGACTTAGCAGTAGCAGCATGGAATTGAAACCCAGGCAGTCTGACTCCACACTGTGGGCTCTTGTTATTTACTCAGTCATATAGATATGATCAGCTTCCATGTGAGTTAACATCATCAACAGCATCTCATGACTGATGCATGGGATTCCAGTCTAAGGATATAACAATGGATATAACCAGTCTTCTATTAGTGGATATTTAGAAAGTGAAAGTGTTACTCTTTCGTGTCTGACTCTTTGTGACCCCATGGACTATAACCCTCCAGGCTTCTCTGTCCACGGGATTCTCCAGGCAAGAATACTGGAGTGGATAGCTGTTCCCTTCTCCAGGGGATCTTCCTGACCCAGGAATAGAACTTGGTGTTAATAGGGGAGAATTTTAAAAGTAGTATTTGGCAGTCCTTAGGTTCACCTCAAGAAATGCTTTATTTTCATATGAAAATATGAACCACCGTGACCCTCTGTGAACTATGAGCCAATTTTGTTTTTCATCTAGAAAAGTGCTTTTGTTCTTTTTTCCTTATAAATGATTTTGTAGAAAACCAAATTCGCATTTTCAGAAATTTGGCCTATTACACTACTACCATCCCCAAAGACAGATTTTTAAAACAGTTTGTAATCATGGAGGATGAAAATGCCAAAGAAGAGGTAGTGTTGTCACAGTCTTTTGATACTATTTAATCACTGGAAAAGAGTCTGATGCTGGGAGGGATTGGGGGTAGGAGGAGACGGGGACGACAGAGAATGAGATGGCTGGATGGCATCACCGTCTCGATGGACGTGAGTTTGAGTGAACTCCGGGAGTTGGTGATGGACAGGGAGGCCTGGCATGCTGTGCTTCATGGGGTCACAGAGAGTCGGTCATGACTGAGCGACTGAACTGAACTGAACTGAATGAATATAGAATCTCTAGAAATCGATCTAATTAAAAAATTTGCCTCCAGATTTGAAGATATGTGTGTGTTAGTTGCTCAGTTGTGTCTGACTCTTTGCGACCCCATGGACTGTAGCTCACCAGGCTCCTCTGTCCATGGAATTCTCCAGGCAAGAATACTGGAGTGGTTGCTATTTCCTTCTCCAGGGGAATCTTCCCAACTCAGGGATCAAACCTGGGTCTCCCTCATTGTCGGCAAATTCTTTACCATCTGAGCCACCAGGGAAGCCCTAAATTTAAAGATAACTTCATTTAAATTGTATTATGAGTCTAATGCTTCAAAACTGTCTAGGACTTGGTGTGATTTCAAGTAACTTGGCTTAAAGTTCTAAGACTTATTGTAAGAAAATTAAATTATCTTCAGTGGAGACAAAGGCCTTTTTTTTTTTTTTTTTTTCAGTTTGGGAGAGGATGGTAAGTGCTATTTTGGGGACAGAATTCCCAATAGAAGAGAATCCTTTGGCAGCAAGAATAAACAGATTTGGCAGAATCCACCCTCCAAGCAAAAAGGACTTAGGGTACATGTGACGCTTGGGAGTAGTCCTGAGCTCCAAGGCAGAAAGGGTATCCCTGGAATAAGGGGTGAGTCAGCACCAGACTGTCTGAATGGAAATACTGTCCACAAAAGCTCCTTAGAGCTGCTTCATTAGAAAGTGATACATTTTGTGATACATCCCCTTCCCTAGGGAGGTTTAGTTACTGTTTCAAAGAAGTGATTATATTTTACTCAGGGCTACATTGTTCCCTTTAGCCTTCATTACAACCACCACAACAGTAATAATAATAATAGTAGTAGTAGTAGTAAAATATGTCCTACAAACCTCGATTGTTTTCTGATTCTTTTCCCTTCATTTTCCAGAAAATAAATCACTTATACATCTACAAAAGTACACTAATGACTAATTTGAAGGAGTCTCCTCTTTAATTTTAAGATGCTTTGAAATTCTTTTGTGATGCTGTACATATAGAAAATACTTTTTGTTCATTTTATTTCTGGGGTGAGTGTGGGTATGTATGTGTGTGTGTGCATGTATTCAGCTTACATTTTCAAAGTGATGCTTTCAGTAGAGGTAATCACTATTTGTTTGAATAAATATACTTTGAAAGATGGATGACAGGTAGCCCTCCCATCCACGTGTAATTGCGTGTTTAATTATATGTCACACTGCTGATTTAGTGTGGCTGGGTATGATATTCATGAAGATTTAGCAGGGTGGTAAGAAAACTCAACCGTTTGAATATTCATTTCTCTTTGCGTCCAAATGTCTGGAGGTGGAAACAGTGGGTGGAATGGAGATCCCGATACACATTTCTACAGAGACAGAGAGAACACAACTGCTCCAAAGCAGTTTCTTTTTTCACTCAACAACCCTTTACCGAGTATTGGCTCTATGCCAGATACTGATTTGCTTCCTGGGACATTCCTTCATCGGAATCTACTCCTGCCTTTGTAAAGGCCCCACGCCCCTCTCCTTCCCACAACCACAGCAGACGTGCAGTGTCTTTACCGAAAAGGTTTGGATTTTTCCTGCCTTGAAGCTCAACTTTGCAGCTCCGTCCTTGAAGTCTCTGCAAGAGTGGAGTTTTATTTATAATAATCTTTGTTTTCCTTTATAAAATAAACCCCAGGATGGAAAAATATTTTAGAGAAAAAAGAAGAGATTAATATCAGGAGCGTTTTCTTACGTTTCTATGGACTTGTAAACATTTTAATGGCTGCATGTTCTTCCACTATGTGCCTCAGTTTCCTAACATTCACCCCAAACTTGATTCACAGTTTGGATTCATTTCCTTAGGGTAAGATTACTGAGTCATTGTAAGACCCTTAATACAAACTGCCAAACCATTTTCAGAAAATTTATAGCACCTTATGGTCCCATTGAGGATCTATTTACTGTTTATATTATAACACCCTTACCCTCATCAAATACTAAAACTTGGAAAATCTTGACTTTATTTTTGGGGGATTTAATTTTCATTTTTCTTATTACTAGTGAAACTGAACATTTCCCACATGGTTATTAGACATTTTTGCTTTCTCTTTCCTGGGTCATCTATCTGTCCTCTGCCTGTATTTCAAGTTTTTATAGTTTTCTTATTCGCTTGCTTATGAAACTTATTTCATATTAAGGATATTACCATTTTGTCTTTAGTATTTATTGATCACATTTGGGTAAAAATCCCTCCAATTACATTATTCACAGTCATATCATCACTTAGAACATATGGCTTGTTTTGTTCAATGTGATCAGCTTTATATCATTTTATGTAACAGGTGGTTTTGATGTTTAAAAATTAAGAATACATACATTAGAGTCAAAAAGGAAAAAAAAAAAACCTATTCCAGAAACTTCTATAAAATAAAATAGAATGTATAAGAGTTAAATTGTGATGGATCTGGGTTCTCTCAGTGCTTCTGTATTGACATTTCCATTCTTACTGCATTTAATGTATGGCCCTCTGTGGTGGCTCAGATGGTAAAAAATCTGCCTGCAATGTGGGAGACCTGGGTTCGATCCCTGGGTTGGGAAGATCCCCTGGAGAAGGGAAAAGCTACCCACTCCAATATTCTGGCCTGGAGAATTCCATGGACTGTATAGTCCTTGGGGTCACAAAGAGTCAGACACAACTGAGCAACTTCTACTTTCTCTGGTGTGCTTGCTACAAAACTGTAAGAGCTGTGTCAGACTAAACACTTGAGACAGGAATTTACTGGATTCCAGCTGAAATTCTAGAAAAATTCCCTCATCCCCATACTCCTAGAGGCCTTGAACAGCAGTCCCTCATGTGTTCTCCTTTGCCTTTCAGACAATTCCTCCTCTCTTCAGGAGGATGAAGAGGTAGAGATGGAGGCCATCAGCTGGCAGGCCGGCAGCCCAGCCGTGAATGGACACCCCACCACACCAGTGACCTCTGCGCGTTTCCCCAGCTGGGTCACTTTTGATGACAATGAAGTCAGTGGCCCTTTGTCCCCCATCACATCTCCTCTGAAGCCAGAAACACTGCCTCTTGCCTCTGTGACCCCAGATGGACCTTACAACTCAACAGGGTCATTTAAGAAGCGGGAACGGCCCAAGAGCAGTTTGATGAACTTCTCCAAAGTTCAGAAGCTAGACGTGTCCTCTGTAAGCCATCCACCTGCTGTGCCTGAGGCTCCACCTTGGAGGGCCACCAATCCTTTTCTGAATGAGACGCTACAGGATGTGCAGCCCTCCCCCATCAACCCTTTCCGAGCTTTCTTTGAGGAGCAGGAGAGGCGAGCCCAGAACAGTTCTGTGGCCGGTACCCCAGGCAAGAGCCAGAGAGATTCCCTCATTGTCGTCTGCCAGGACGCCATCAGGTTTGAGGACTCAAGCAGAAACCAGTCACGCTCGGATGCTGTGGAAAAACTCAAGCAGCTCCAAATCGAGGATTCCGACCACTTGGCGGGTGTGCCACTCCCTGATGATGACCCGAGCGCCTGGGCCGAGCTGGATGACCACTCAGCAGGCTCCGAGCAGTTCCCGCCCAGGGACGGGTGGCCCATGATGCTTAGGATCCCCGAGAAGAAGAACATCATGTCCTCCAGGCACTGGGGGCCCATCTACGTCAGACTGACAGACGGTGGTTACCTACAGCTGTATTATGAGCAGGGCCTGGAGAGGCCATTCCGTGAGTTCAAGCTGGAGAGGCGCCATGAGATTTCCGAACCCCGGCTCCAAAACTACGACGAGAACGGTAGGATCCACAGCTTGCGGATAGACCGCGTCACCTACAGGGAGAAGAAGAAGTACCAGCCTAAACCCGCCGTGGCTCACTTGGCCGAGAGGGAGCAAGTCATCAAGCTGGGCACCACCGACTACGAGGACTTCCTGAGCTTCATCCGCGCGGTTCAGGACCGCCTCATGGCGCTGCCGGTGTTGTCGATGGAGCTGAGCACGGTCGGCCTGAACTACCAGGAAGAGGAGATGACGGTGGACGTCCAGGACGAATTCTCCGGCCTCGTGAGCAAGGGAGACAACCAGATCCTCCAGCACCGGGTCCTGACACGGATCCACGTGCTGAGTTTCCTCTCGGGGCTGGCCGAGTGCCGGCTGGGGCTCAACGACGTCCTGGTCAAGGGGAACGAGGTGGTGTCCCGCCAGGACATCGTGCCCACCACCACCGCCAAGTGGATCCGGCTCCGCGAGTGCCGCTTTCACGGCTGCGTGGACGAGGCCGCGTTCCGCGGCTCTCGTGCCATCCTCTTCACCCCTCTGGACGCCTGCCGCTTCGAGCTCATGCGGTTCCGGACGGGGTTCGCCGAGAAGACCCTGCCCTTCACGCTCAGGACGGCGGCGAGCATCCACGGGGCGGAGGTGGAGCTGCAGAGCTGGCTGCGGATGTCGGCGGGCTGCTCCTCCAACTGGGACCCCCTCACCCAGGTGCCCTGCGAGAACGTGATGGTCCGCTACCCCGTGCCCAGCGAGTGGGTGAAAAACTTCCGCAGGGACAGCGTGCTGGGGGAGAAGTCTCTGAAAGCCAAGGTGAACCGGGGGGCGAGCTTTGGCTCAGCCAGCGCCTCCGGCTCTGAGCCGGTCATGAGAGTCACCCTGGGGACTGCCAAGTACGAGCATGCCTTCCACGCCATCGTGTGGAGGATAAACCGACTGCCCGACAAAAACTCAGGTAGGCAGAGCTCCCTCTTCTTTGAGAGCCGCCGCGCCGGGCCAAAGAGCTGGGATCCAAGTGCCGCTTTCTCTTCCCCTGCCAAGTGCTGGTTTTGTGCTATGTGAGGGGAACGGTGATGGGGAGGGTAGGGGGAATGGACGGCCAGGAGTCACAAGCTATTTGAGCGAGGTTAAGTCACAAACCTGCATGACCCAGGTCCTCCCTTTTTATTCCCCTACCTTCTTCACACTTCTTTCGTGAAACGATGCGTTCTTCTTCTCAGGGCGGTTGTCAAGCACATTTCTAAGACAGCTTATGAATTTGTTCTCTGACTTAAAGTTTTAGCTGGTGTTGGAAGCTGGTTTTCTTTTTCCAGACCCTAGAAGGCTTCGGGGTTTTGAAGAGACGTCTGCATCCTGCTGCTGCTGTTGTTGTCATTGAGTTGCTGAGTCATGTCCAGCCCTTTGCCATCCCATGGGCTGCTGCACGCCAGGTTTCCCTGCCCAAGTGCAGGTAAAAGGGCCAGGTGATGGCCCATCGTGTACAGGGTAGGCGGGGAGTTAGATTTATGATTCCAGAAACCCTGTGCAAGGCCCGTCAGTCATAATGTCCCAAGCTTAGAGCTGGGATTTGGGCATGGGGAAGGGGCCTCCAAGGGCTTCCCTGGTGGCTCAGATGGTAAAGAAATCCGCCTGCAATGCGGGAGACCCAGGTTCAGTCCCTGGGTTGGGAAGATCCCCTGGAGAGGGGAATGGCAACCCACTCCAGTATTCTTGCCAGGGAACTTCACAGATGGAGAAGCCTGGCAGACAGGGCATGGGGTTGAAAGAACCATCCACGGCTGAGCGACTTTGAGAGGGAGAGAGGGAAGGGGCCTCTGATCAGACTGTAGACATCCTGGACATGAAGGTCCAGAAGGACTGGAACGCTACATGACAAAGAGTAAGGGAAGGAGTGTTCGACTGAAGGAGACAGCTTACCAGCCCTTGCTGGCCTGTGCACAGTGAGCAGGGGTGCTTGTGTGCTTGGGTGAGCCCAAAGGCGATGGCTTTCCTCTTGGGTCCGGTGAGATTTGGTGGAATGACAAAACTAGGGAGTGAGCTGGTTTTATTTCTTAGAGTAAGTCTGGGTGATCCCAATGGCAGGCAATAAAGCCCATGGTCCTTTAAACCACCTCTCATCTGTAATAAACAAAAGTGGGTATTTTGGCCAACAACAACAGCAGCAAATGTTTGGAAAAACTGTTGGTTAAACTTTTCCTTATGCAGATATTCTTTATTCCGTTCTCCCTGTTAAATCCTAACAACATAATTAGAGTCTTCATTTCCTGTTCGGAGTGTGGAGTGGCTGTGTTTTACCCTAGATGCCATATGACGTGAAGCCAAAAGGCAATACGATCCGGTCAGCTCCCCCGGCGGGCCAGGCGGGGGACACACACCAGAGCTTTCTGTGTCCGACGCTGGGTGTAGTGGCACAGACTAAAGGGACAATTGGGCTTCTGTGTTTGAGGCTGGACTGGCCACCCTGTTGCTAACTGGGCAGGAGTTTTAAAGCCTTCCTCTCGGCGCCTGCTTGTTCACTTTTCTGAGGCCAGCACGGTGTCACCTGGCTGACAGCACCGGGATTTTTGTCTCGGCCCATCTGAACTGACGGCAGAGAGGAGAGACCCTCAGCTCTCCTGTGGCACAGATGCTGTGGCACGGAGGCCCCTTGAGAACAGAGCTGAGGTCACAGGGGGAGATTGCTGTTTAGCCTGCTGGAGGGGTAACATCACAAAAAGTAGGGCCTCCAGTTTGTGTTTACTGGGATTTTCAGCTCTGCAATTTAGTAAGCATGGATTCAGGTCACTTCCTTATGGAATAACTGGATTTTCAAGCTGGAAGGGACCTGGGGGATGACTTAGGCAAACCTCTTCCTTCCACAGATGAGAAAATTAAGGACCAGGAGTGACCTGACCCATCACATCTAGGGTCTTCTTTTATTCTCAATACCCCTGCTGCCTCTCGGTAGGTCATACAGAACAGACACAAACTTGAAGTAACTTCCATTATGAGCACAGGGATTTGCAGTTTCTTCACATACCTCCTTTGCTTCAAAGTTCCTTCTCTCAAATATTGAAAGGTACCACGTGAGGGGCTTTACAGGCAGCAAGGATTGACTGCCCTCTTTCAGCAGAAAGAGAGAAACTGTCAGGAAGATACAGGTGGTCTCGGAGAACTGGAGGATCAAGCAGGCTTCAGAAAGGATAATTCTGGAAGGCAGGAGCTGTGGGAGGTGTCCTCAGGCTGCAGCCACTGGGACAAACCACCACTAGCCATTCCGTGCCACTTCCCGAGGCTCAAAGGTCATGACTGACAGGACCACCAAGATGACACGCGGTGGGCTGCGGCTGCTGCTGCAGCTGAAGTTGCTTCAATCGTGTCCAACTCTGTGCGACCCTATGGACAGCAGCCCACCAGGCTCCTCTGTCCACAGAATTCTCTAGGCAAGAATACTGGAGTGGGTTGCCATTTCCTTCTCCCGAGATGCAGTGCTGGGGAAGAGTATTTCTCAGAAAGAGAGAAGAAAAAAAAAAAAAAAAGATTGTTACCAGATTAAAAAGGGAGTAGCTACAGGATAGGGAATACATCATCCTCAAGCAACAGCAACTAGTTTCCTTAAGGCTTCCCAGGGTGGGAAGTATTCAGCAGGCTGAAGGCCAGGTCAGTGCAGCCTATCTATCGCATAGGTTATTTCCAGGTTACTGGCACCTTACTTGTGAACGATTGTTAAAATACAGGACATCACAAGAATATCTGGGGATGTTTCTCACTTAAACCTACCCCATGCCCCTCCTCAATTACTGATTTGCTGTCATGGTTGTGTTTTTAGAAGTGAAACCCCACCCCCACCCCCCCCACCCCCAAGAATTTCTTATTTTACTTCTGGCCAACAGTATATTTCTGTATCAGTTTAGGAAATTGATAGCACCCCATTTCTGGCAACTGGAAATGTACAGGATCTGAATTCTAGGCAGAGTGCAGGGTCTTACCGTTGCTGGTGTTCTGTGTTCTGCACCCTCTGCCTTTCCCATCCAGGGCTCCATCCAAGAACCCAGAGAGCTGGTGATGATCTATTAGTAACTGTCGCCTGTCTGAGCTCTGCTGTCTCAGTCTGGAGATAGCTTTGGGGAGGTGCCTTTGTAAGGCTCTTATTTGTCAGAATCCTCACATCTCTGCAGTGGAAGAGGACTGAACCTCTGCCCATGTACCCCACCTGCGGTGGCCCTGCAACCCTAGCTCCCGGAGGCGGGATGGTCAGACCGAGAGGCAGCAATGGCCAGGCTGGCATCCCGGGCCTTGCCAGCACCCCGAGCCTGCAGCCACAACAGGGCCATCCCAACAAAGGGTCCTGCAAAAGGCTAACAAGCCCCCCACTGGATTCCTACATGGCTCCTGCCAGCGGGGCCTGTCCATGTTCTCCCTCTCACCCTAATCCCAAGGGCGTTCCTGATTCCTAGAAGGCACCCGGAACAAGTTGTGTGCTTTCCCAGACTGTCTGCCAGGGAACAAAACATTCTGTCCTGCATCGGTAGCTTTCTTTGCTGGAATTCCAGTTCTCGTTAGATTAGGTAAAGAGAAAAAAATTTCCAATAAGGCTCCCCTTCCATGAGAAATAGCGGTCTGAATCTTAATGTTAAATTTTTTCAACATCATTGAATAAGATGACATAATCTGTGAGCTAATTAGTACATCATTATGAATTAAACTATCAATTCAGTTCAATTCAGTCGCTCAGTCGTGTCTGACTCTTTGTGACCCCATGGACTTCAGCACGCCAGGCCTGCCTGTCCATCACTAACTCCCGGAGTTTACTCAAACTCATGTCCATTGAGTCGGTGATGCCATCCAACCATCTCATCCTCTGTTGTCCCCTTCTCCTCCTGCCTTCAATCTTTCCCAGCATCAGGGTCTTTTCCAATGAGTCAATGAATTCAGTTTCAATTTGATTCCAATAAATTAAACTATACTAGCTTTCAAAATTGCATGTCCCTATCTGTCGGGCTTCCCAGGTGGATCAGTGGTAAAGAATCTACCTGCCAATGCAGGACATGCAAGAGACACCAGTTTAGTCCCTGAGTCGGGACAATTCCCTGGAGTAAGAAATGGCAATCCACTCTGCTGCTTCTGCTGCTAAGTCACTTCAGTCGTGTCCAACTCTGTGTGACCCCACAGACGGCAGCCCACCAGGCTCCCCCATCCCTGGGACTCTCCAGGCAAGAACACTGGAGTGGGTTGCCATTTCCTTCTCCAATGTGTGAAAGTGAAAAGTGAAAGTGAAGTCGCTCAGTCATGTCCGACTCGTAGCGACCCCATGGACTGCAGCCCACCAGGCTCCTCCGTCCATGGGATTTTCTAGGCAAGAGTACTGGAGTGGCTTGCCATTGCCTTCTCCTGGCAATCCACTCTGGTGAAAGTGAAAGTTTAAGTCACTCAGTCGTGTCCGATTCTTTGCAACCCCATGGACTATAGCTTGCCAGGCTCCTCTGTTTGTGTGATTCTCCAGGCAAGGATACTGGAGTGGGTTGCCATTCCCTTCTCCAGGGGATCTTCCAGACCCAGGGATTGAACCATGGTCTCTGCATTGCAGGTAGATTCTTTATTGGCTGAGCCACCAGGGAAACCCACCTGTTCCAGTATTTTTGCCTTAAAAATTGCCTGGACAGAGGAGCCTGGAGGGCTAGGGACAGAGGAGCCTGCTGGTCAGAGTCAGACACGGCTGAGCACACAGCATATCTGTCCACAAGCCCCAGCATCCATTGGTTGATGCTAGAACTCAAGAAAGAACGTTGTTTTCATAGAATTTGCTGTGAATACTGTTTGGTGGGGTGAGCAGAGGAGAGTCAGTTTTGTGGAAAGTTATGATTTTCAATGTTTCAACAATATGTAAATAAGGGTAATGAGATAAAACTGTCGTTGAGGATGCTATTGAATTAAGAACCTCCTCTATCTGCTTTATGATGATCAAATAGCAATATATTGAGAGGAGTCTCGGACATAATTTGGAGTCAGTTAGATATGAATTTCATTCCTAGTTCTACAGTTTAATGGCTGTGACCTCAGGCAATTTACTTAAACCTTTCAGGGAAATCTGTTTCCTCTTTTATAAAACAGCGTTATTAATACCCAGCTCATTAAGAATGAAATTAGATAATGCTTTTAAGTGTTTATCACAGTCTCTGGCCTGTAATAAACGTTCCGTAAGTGATGGCTGTATAATGACATCTGTGGTTACACAGTTTAAAAAAAGCTGAATCAATTCATTTTCAAATAATGTAATTTTGACTACTACATGTATCTTAAATTCTTTTCCCAAAAAACTGCAATCTTTTTCTTAAGTACTGCTTTTTAGAAAGAACTACTGAAATATGTTACATTTGTGAAACAGAGCAAAACAAATACTTCACTCTGTAATGTTTTCCTTGGAGAGCGGGTGTGGATGTCCTCACTCTCCGAGATTAAAATGTCCTGCCCAGACCAATAGAGGAAGTTGGAATTGTTTATTTGGGGAAACTCAGATAACCAAGGGCTGTTTCAGTTACCTCATGAAGTCAGAGGCACACTGTTTATCCATAGTAAGTTGCTTTATGGGGTTCCTTACGGCTTTTTCTCCACCCCTGTCACCCTGCAAACCCTGGTACTGAGGTTTGAGGGCTGTGAGGTTGTCACACAGACAAATCAGTTAAGAGTGTCTGGGAGGCGGACCGCTGGGTCCAGTTTTTTTGGCTCTGCCACTTGCTAGCTATGACCCTGGGCGGTCGACCTCACCTCCCGAAGCCTTAGTTCCTAATCTGTACAAATGTAACAAAGCACAGCCTCAGAGGACGGTCATGAAGATGCAGTGAGAGAATCTGCAGAGAGCACTTTGCACACGACCTGGATCAGAGTTCTCAGAATACGTCTCCTGCCATATCTGACCAGTGGCGGCGGCAACGCGTCCATGGCGAGGCAGGGAACTCAGCTCTGGCTCTTCTCCCCCAAGTAGTCTGGTAACAATCTTCAGATGAAAATCAGACCATAAGTTTGCCTTCCAGATACAGCAGAACCAGCCACAGATTTGTAGAGTTAAATAGCAGTAAGGGCCGATGCCTGGCCTTGTTCAGCTCACCCTTTCCCACCAACGCCCAGCTCCGCACTTCATCCTTGAGGAAGAAGCCTGGAGAGAACGAAGGCTCTGGGTGTGGGGTCCTCGCACTTAGAAGAGTTGCAGGTCAAATCCAGGACTAGCAGGTCCTGGCTGTTAGTCTTGTGTTCTCCCTGGTGTTCCGTGTGCATGACTACATGCTCAGTCGTGTCCAATTCATTGCGACCCCGTGGACTGTAGCCCACTGGACTCCTCTGTCCACAGGGTTTCCCAGGCAAGACTGCTGGAGTGGGTTGCCATTTCCTCTTCCAGGGCATCTTCATGGCCCAGGGATGGAACCCGGGTCTCCTGCATTGGCAGATTCTTTACCACTGGGAAAGATGTCTTTCTAGGGAGACATCTGGGAAACCATGCTTCCCTAATGCCAATGTGCAGTTTCTAAGGGCTTTGTTATTTACATATTTCATTCACCTGGAAAACATGCCAAAAGCATTAAAAATATATATATATGAACAGCTATGAAGAAAATTCAATTCAGCTTTCAAAAGAAATTGATGATTTTGCTCCAGGTGGCTGTCTCTGATGTTTTAGTAGGTGCTAAGTGCTGATCTCTTTTATTCCTTTCTGCCAATCTACAATCTCTATTTCTTGGTATTTGTGCTGTGTTCACCTTGCGCTCTGACCTGAGCAGGCAGAGTGAGCCTCACTTCCCAGGTCATGGGTTTTATTGCTAGGAAACCAGGCTACTGTAATGGACAGTGTTACGTCCAGCGGTCTGAGACATATACATGCAGCGTGGTTTCTGCCAAGGCCGGTCCTCTGCTCAGTGTTGGACCCTCTGAAAGGCTGCCAGGCCTCCTTTGTTTGTTACTCAGGCTCTCCTTCCATTTCTTCGCCAAAGAACCCAAACCCTAAATTCTTTGCTTCTCTTTTATAGCTTCTGGTCACCCACACTGTTTCTTCTGCCACCTTGAACTTGGCTCAGACCGGGAAGTGCCTTCCAGATTTGCCAATCACGTGAATGTCGAGTTCAGCATGCCTACAACGTCTGCCTCCAAAGCTGCCGTGAGATCCATCTCTGTGGAAGACAAGACGGACGTCAGGAAGTGGGTCAATTATTCCGCACACTACAGCTACAAGGTAGCCTCAGGGGGCATCGAGCTAATGCTTCCAAGTCTGCCTATTTACCCCCAAATGCTCCCTGCTCCCATTCCTTTTAGCACTGCCCACCCAGGGTGTAGATGGGCGCTCCGGCCACTGTGGAGGTGGCCCACCGTGCATAGCTGTGGTTGAGTCTGCTCCGAGCTAAATGAATAATCCTGCTCGTGGGCAACAGAAAGGCTGGAAAGAGAAATAGAGGCTAATGAAAGCGGAGGATATAATGTCTCAGTTGTCATGAACAACGACAAGAGTCATGGTTAAGGGGATTATTATTACTCGTTTATCATATAATTTATGTGCAGGGGAGTGGGCTTGGAAGTGCAGGCAGGCTCAGGAAAATGCTAACTCTAAGCATATATTTCAGCTGCAGATGTTGATGAAGTGGATCTGAGTGACGTTAAAACACATCTGACCTGGTCACTGTGCTGTAACAGAGCAATCTCAAAAGCCAAGCAAACCTTTATAGTAGCAATAGGATCTGGGCTGCAAAGGGGGCCGTGAAGCTGGAGAATTCTGACATAAAGAGTGATTATATCCTGGGGAGTTAAGAGATTCAGTAGAAAGAGAGGCTAGTGGTAAAGAACCCATCTGCCAGTGCAAGAGACGTCAAGATGCGGGTTCCATCCTTGGGTTGGGAAGATCCCCTAGAGGAGGGCATGACCACCCACTCCAGGATTCTTCCCTGGAGAATCCCATGGACAGAGGAGCCTGGTGGGCTAAGGTTCATAAAGTTGCAAAGAGTCGGACACGATTGAAGCAACTGAGCACACACACACAGGAGGTTAAATGCCAAAGATGATGGAAAATGGGCAGGGGGTCGGGGGGGGCATACTGAAGAAGGATTTGGCAAAGCGGTTTAATAATTTTCTATTCATAATAACATCCTTAGATTTATACGATCATTTAATTGTTCTTTAAATGCTTCCTTAGTTGTGCGATCCAAAACATTCAACTACCGAAAAGAACAAATACTCCATCTTGTGGCCAGAAAAAAAAAAACTCAGCACTTTTCTTCAAACATGACCGTAGTCAGCTGTTTTGCCTCGAATCCTTCCCCTCATTATTATAAATATCGGTATTGAGAGAAACAGCTTTCATTATGAAGCTCCGTAACTCAAAAGATTCCCTGCCTGACTTATCAAAAGGCTTCAGATGAGCTGTGTCACTCTCACGACAAGATTAATTGATTAATCCCTTTATAATTAACAGCTATGAAGTGAAGTCACTCAGTCATATCCGACTCTTTGTGACCCTGTGGATTGTAGCCTGTCTGGCTCCTCTGTCCATGGGATTTCTAGGCAATAATACTGGAGTGGGTTGCCATTTCCTTCTCCAGGGGATCTTCCCAACCCAGGGATCGAACCCGGGTCTCCTATATTGCAGGCAGATGCTTTATCCTCTGAGCCACCAGGGAAGCCCGCTTTAGTATTCTGCAGAAGATAGGGGCAGAACTATAAATACTATTGGACGCTTGTTTTTTTTTTTTTTTTGGCTGTGCCGCACGGCACGTAAGATCTTAGTTCACTGACCAGGGATTGAACCTGTGCCCCTTGCAGTGGAAGTGCGGAGTCCTGACCTTTGGACAGCCAGGGAGTTCTCCGCAGACTGTTTAAAGGGACAAAGTCATAGAGAGTGTAAACAGTCAACTGCAAAGAAATCCATTCATTTGATAAACCTTTGTGTATGCCTGTATTATTGGGGTTTAATAGTTAAAAGGGTCTGCCCTGTCTTACAGAGCCTGTGGTGTAGTGGGGCTGGGCGAGTGTACAGGGTACAGGGGAAATATACACAGAGGGGCACCTGATTCTACCTGGGGAGTCAAGAA
Organism: Moschus berezovskii; assembly: GCF_049115385.1. Classification (NCBI taxonomy): domain Eukaryota; kingdom Metazoa; phylum Chordata; class Mammalia; order Artiodactyla; family Moschidae; genus Moschus; species Moschus berezovskii. The sequence continues at coordinate 10,752,331 of NC_142468.1, forward strand.
TAGCTTTATAGCAGAGGTGATCTTTGAGCAACTGTGCAAGGCAAAGAAGAAGGATTTCCCAGGTGGACTGAGAAGGGGAGAAATTCCAGACCAAGCCAAGGGCATGTGCACATTCAGAGCCGTGATGTACACAGGCCCAGTAGCTTGGTGTGGCTAAACCCCAGAACATTAACCAAACTGTAAGGACTCTCAGAGAACCTAGTGAGGTTTTTCTCTTTTGGTTATTTGTTGGGATGTTTTCCTGATATTTCTTTCTGATTATTTCTCTCCAACGTCTATTCCTTAACAGGTGGAAATTGAGCAAAAAAAGAGTTTGAAGCTAGACTTGGAAGACGATATGGAAAATCCCAAGGAGTGCGGGGTCCAGTGATGAGGCTATATTGCAGGGGTTCGTGACCCAAGCAGCACGATAGGATGTCTTCCTGAATAGCTGAAATTCAAGTCAGTACCTAGCATGGCTCCTCCCTGTGGGAAACAGGGTATGGACTGTCCTGTTTGTAGTTACCTGCATTCTAACAGGAAACCCTAAGGTGGCTGCCTGGGAGAGGCTCTGACTATGCTTGAAGCTCTCAGGTCCCCTGGCCTGTGGAGCTTATAGTATAATTAAGTCTCCTCTCCACTCTTGCTTATCTCATGGCTCTTGGGTGTGGCTTGTCATGACTGATAATAGTCAGGAAAAGACCGCCCCCCTGCCCACCCCTCCCACCCCCCTGAACCGGCCCCCATCAGTGTTGGTGTGATTCCTTCCTGATGTTCACCTGTCAATCAATTTCTGGAAAACAATTTCTTGAGATGTTAATTAACCAAGACTCCACCTCCATCACTCCCTCTAGAGAAAAACTGAGTAAAGGTACAAAACCAATTTCCTCTCTGGGTCTGCTAGACCTTTCTTAGGTGTCTCCATGTTTCAAATGTTAGCACTATGCAAGAAGGAAGTTTCTGAAATGTTTTCTTCCCGGTTCGAGATTGAAACACTTTTTCCGTCTTTCTAAAGTGTCAGTCCCAGGGTTCACTATCCCAAGTCACAATAGACAATTGGGAAAAGGCACAATAGGACATGTTTAAATTCCGTAATTAGCCCTATATTCTGCAAAGAGTGGCTGTTGAAGGGAAAGCAAAATTGAGCTCTTTTTCTTTGTTCCAGGGAAAAGGAACATTCATCTTGAGATGATATTCGATTCAGGAGACAGCTTCAATCTCAGTGATTTTCTAAATTCACACTGAAAAATATATGCCATTTCTGACTCCTGAAATAAGTGGGTACATATATCTCAGGCATTTGTCAAGGGCATTTTGGGAACTCCATTTTATACCTCATAGCCAATAGACAGCTGCGTGTCTCTAACTCAGACTTTACAGGAAATATAATTTGAAAAGATCATTTTAAAAGCTGTTTCAAAACTAAGCTTGTATGAGCTTTTCCTAAAAGTTCAGAGTTTGATAATCACAGTGTTCTAATGGATCTGAAAGGCAGAAGACTCTAGGGTAGAGATAGGGGGAAGCCATATTTTTCTAACGTTGGGAACCTACAATCCTGATTCCAAGGATCTGGGGCACTCAATATTCTTTCTCTTCATCTGTTCCTTTTCACGTTCTGTACCTCCGCATCCCAGAGGGGATAATAGCTCAGCAATTTAAAGGCAGCTTTTATTTGCCTTCTTAGCTCTCCTATGAAGAAGAGAGTTAAGGGGGGCAGAAAGTACGCCTATCAGATTTATAGATGACCCAGGAGTAGACATATATATCTAGTCTGTTGACTAGTAGATTCAGGATTAATTCATCCCATGAATATTCACTGAATTCTAACTATGTTCTGACATTAGGATGCAGAAATCATTATAATTTTTGAAATATGTGAAGATAAGACTGAAACTAAAAGGGTAAAATTGAACAGGCATTAACGAGAGGCCCCCATGTTCTGAGTTTCCTAAATGCAACCTTCTGAGCATAGGCGAGGGCACCTGTGTGTGTGCGGATGTGTGTGTTAATGGGAAAGGTGTTAGAAAGTCCTGGTTTCACAGCAGTTTTTGTAGAAATGTTTTCTTAGGGAAATGTGAGTTCAGCTTTGCGTTAGGGGTATCTCTCGGCTAAACGAACACATTCGGCCGGTGGTGACAGAAATCTCGGGAGCCCTCCTCGTGGCACAGCTCAGTCCACATCTGCGTGGAGGACTGGGTTCAGTTCTGGGAACCACATTTTAAGAGAGACATTAATAAATTATTGCGTCCAGAGTCAGGTGACCAGATCATGAAAAGCCTGATTATATATGGAACCGGGCAATAGTTCCCCTGAAGAACAGAAGGTATAGCTGCAAAGGGAAAAAGAGGGGATGATATAATAGCTGCCTTGAAATCTCTGTTGAACTATAAAGGGGGAGAGGAACTGGACTTTTCCTGTGTTGCTTCAAAGGGCAAAAAGAGGAACTTAATAGATAACAGATGCTTGCTTCAACACACGAAAGAACCTTGTAATAGGAGTTATTCTAAAGAGGAATGGACTCAACTAGTAGAATTTCCAGTTGCTATAGATAAACAAGCAAAAGCTAAAATAACCCATTTCTCCTAAATGCCATGAAAGGGACTCTAAGATTGGATGTAGGCAAGATTCTTACCAAGATATCTTCTACATAGACGTTTAGTTTCAATAGTAATAGGACTCTAACTCTAGTTGTTTTTAGTTTGTAAGTGGCTTTTCATGCTCTTTGAAATACGGTAGGTTCCTCTAGAGGTCTTTGTCAAGTGGGGGGACTCCAAGGCATAGTCCTTCTCCCATTGTGCTAAAAGCTCATGAGGATTCCTCACAGAAGCATTGAGATGGGTGGAAGAGTTGCCAAGGTCAAGCGTATTCTAGCACCTTCTTTACCCAAGTTTAGAGCCCATGCACCCTCTCAAAAGCTCTGCTTCACCTGCTAGCATCACATATGTATTGGTGGTTGGACCCTTTTTTCCTATTGGTTAATTCTCATTGCCTTTGTGCTTTACCTGGATTTTTTTTTCTTTTTTTTTAAACCAAGGGTTGGAAAACTTCCTTTCATACTATCTACATTCAGCAATCAAATTATTCATTTTTAAAAACTTAACACCTTGATTTCATCAGATTTGTTTTCCCTCTGTTTTTTAGAAATTGTTTATGGCTAGCATTTAGGGAATTGCAAAATGTAAGACTACTTATTTTTAGATGTAGTTTCTATGTAGTTTTGTTAATAGCCTACATAGAAAACACAGTTGGACAAATACCTTTTTGATATGCAGATTGTAAGTTTGCTACCCTGGATTTCTATTTTGTGTGTCTATAGTCACAAATATTCTTTTTCTATGTTATCAATGATGTGAAAATATTAGAAGTGAATTCATTTTACCAGTACACAACCTGTTACTGTTAGAACATAAATTTGATGTCCCTTGATCTTAAGAGCTGTGCTTTTTTTTTTTTTTTTGAGACTGGTGACTTGCTTTATGACTTCATAGTAAAGGAAGATAAGAAATGATCTCATTGTGATATATCAGACGAGAGAATACGAGGTATTTTGGGGGGAGACCATAAACCCCCCTCTGCCACTCTTACCCTTGTGAACATAGTGCTAGTTAGGTCTTATCAAAATTTTGTGTTTCACTTAAATATAATCTGGGCAGTTTTTCTTTTTTCTATTTTGTCCCCCGCCCCCCACCTGCCCTGACCATCCTGCATTATTGTCAGGGTTCATAACCCTTGAGAACATTATTTTGGAGAGGGGGCACTGCATGGCTTGCAGAATCTTAATTCCCTGACTAGGGATTAAACCTGGGTCACCACATTGAAAGCTCTGAGTTATAACCACTGGACTGCCAGGGAACTCCTGAGAATGTTGTTTAACGTAAAATATTTCTCATTTGAAATGAGAGTAATTTCTTTTCAGATCTTATAGATGAGGGCAGGAGCTTCAGAGCGTTAGTCGCTCATTCGTGTCTGACTCTTCGCGACCCCTGGACTATAGCCCGCCATACTCCTCTGTCCATGGGATTCTCCAGGCAAGAATATACTGGAGTAGGTCCCTCGAAATTCATATTCCCAGGAAATGTGACTCATGGAGGCAAGAAATGTATCTTATTCTTTCTTTCTACTATCTAGCACCACACTTAGAATATAATAAATTTCAGCTATTTTAAATCCATGCCGATAGGACAGACATATTCATGTAATAAAGAAAAATTATTCGGTATTCAATAAATGTTTGCTGAATGAATACTGATCCTGAGACTCCATGACTACCTAACCCTTCCTTATCATCAGACACTTAACCTTAAAGCATACAAACATGCTTTCATTTCCTGGAGCACTAAAGTAATTTCTTTTCTTGCCTCCACTGTCAACTAATAACTGTCAGCACTTAAGCACTTAATGTGCAGCTGAATTTAAACTACAGTGAACCTTATTCATGTTGAAAAACAATTTTGTGTCCAAAGATAACAGCAGCACAGATGCTGTCAACGGTCTGGATTATTGATTCAGTCTTGTTCTCGCAAGTCAGAGAGCTCTGTGAGCCCGAGCCGTGTCTATTCGAATGGTCAGTGGGAGAAGGAAGCATTTACTAGAATCATGGGCAGTCTTGTGTGTTCGGCTTTGTTTTCCCTGACAGTGACCACTCAGCAGTGTCACTGTGTGTTTATTACCGTAGTAAGGAGGAGGCCTGGGATAGCAAACTGAAACTTTTGAAGGAACATCAGGATTTCAGAACTGCTTTAAATCTCATAAGTTTCGTGGTGGTGGGAAAACACAATGATCCAAAATTTTCCCTCCAACTCTTGAAAATATTAAGTTGATGTGAATAGGCAGCGCTGCCATCTAGCCTACTTTTTAAAATTTTCTCAGTTGGGAATGGTAAATTTAACTCTTCTATGAATGATGATTGTAAGTTAATTCTGGCATATCTAGAGTTTAGGTCATGTTAAAAATGCAACAGGAACTTCAAACAAAACTGGGCCAAAAAACTAAATCCACAAAAAATATCATCCAATAAAGGAATTATCTCTTAACATGTCACTAATAAGTGTCATCCGAACTGTGACAGCGCTTATGAAATTAGTCATAGCATTCTCACCAACTTCTAAACATGACCAGTCTTTAAGTGCCAATTCCCTACAAGTCACCATTTCTTCATTTCTTAATTATGTTCTTTGTAAATGAAACTTGCTTTCGATATTGTGGCTCATATTTATGTATTTAAGGAATGGAAAGTGAAAGCGATGTATAAGGCAGTCAACAATGTAGAAGACAAATGCGTGCATCAGCAGCATTCTCCCATGTCTTCACTAAACCAGGAAGATGGAATGTTTACATTTCTACTACTGTGCCTTAGCAAGTCTGGTTAAGAGGCTAGTTCTTTTAACAACTGGGGAAAAAAAATAGTATCTCTGAATTTGTAATATTCCAGGCCTGTAAAGGCAGAAAATATCCATAGTAATGTGTTTGGTAGTGCCTGGAGAGAGGCAAATAATAATGGCATTTAATGAAAAGTTATAAAAGAACAGAATCAAAAAATATAAGGTATGGAGAAATGACAAATAGAGCACTGACCACCAAACCTCAAAATACATGAACGAGAGGCCATCCCTTAAATGTAAGGAGCTCCAGGAATACTAAGTTTGCCTGGCAGAGATAAACAATAGAGTGAATTGAGTTCAACAAGTATTTGGTCAAGGTTCTGTCCCAGCAGCCAGTTCTGTACTGGGAGCTAAGGGAATGCAAGTACACTGTGGACTGCTGATGTAAAGGGAACCGGGGTTTCTGGGAGTCTTTAAAGGATCCCGTCATAGAGAAAAGCATCATGATGAGTCACTGGCTATTTTTCCAGTTGGGTTTCAGAACCCTCAGCTAAAAAAGTGAAGACGCTGGACTAATTGTTCCCTCAGGTCCTTTCCAGCTCCACTTGCATGAACTGTGCTCTGGTGCCACTGTAAGTCATACTCCATGTCAATAGGACTCTTCATACAGTCTTGAGAAGCAAGCAGTTTAAGATTGGAATACTGGGGAAAGCAGCCGGACCATCTCTCCCCTTTTATGTCTCTATCATTGACCCTGCAACCCTCTATTTAGTAGCTGCCTTCCAAACACAGAGAAACATGGCGGATCGTGATCTCATTGGCACCCTGCTCTGGAAGTTCCCCTAGCATCATCCAGCACAACAGTGGTGTGAGGGTAAAGAGGACTTCAGAGGATTTGGACACTACCCGAAACAGAAGTAGGTCTAACCCCCCAAGATACGGAAGGGCCACGGCTGACCAACAATTTATAAATATGTCCTTTTATAGAAAAGACTTCAGAAATCAAAGGAAGAAAAAACAGGAAAGTTTCTGGGAATATCTGTCACATAGTTATGGCAAAACCAGACTAGAGAAAGGGCTGGTCCTCCCTATCCGATCTTTTAGTAACAGGAAAAATGTAACTATTAATTTTTTAAAAACCACATACAAGCTACAAAGTAGCATCTCCTTTGTGGTATGTGTTAGTATGATTTTGTTTCTAGTACTAAGAGTTGGTCAAATGTAATGGCTTGATTCCAGCCAGCCAGAGGAAGAAATCCCAGCCTCCTCTTCCTTCCGGTCCTGTCTTCTGCCGCAGATCAAGCCCTCAGCGCTGGCTGTGGACTCCCTCTAGCCACACTTGACTGAAGCCCTGAGCACCGGGGTCTTGCCTCCGTGCGCTTCAGGATCAGTGCCCCCATGTGGTTGCCAAGGGGAGCAGTTCTGGGGAAGCATATGGCCACTCAGGTCCTGACAGCAGCCAGTTAGTTGGACCAGAGCGTCTAAGGGTTTTGAAGTCCTGGGGTAGCAGAGGGAAGAACATGAACAGCTCTCACTCTGAGTCAGCATTCGTTTAACCTTTGTGTCAGCCTGCCAACAGAACCTGGAGAAAGTTTACCGTGTTCAGGAAATGAAACCACCAGTGTTTTAAGCCTGGAAGTGCTAAAAGAGCACCCCCCTCACTCTCCACATGCCACGCCCATGGTGAATTTCAATATGTCAGGATGGAGGGACCCAGGGTCCCAGTGAACGATTCAGCTGGTGCAAGGCTTGGGTTTTCCTTTCTTCACCATCCATCCTCATTCAGTGTTGTGATTTATTTTATGTAAAAAGTTTACTTAAAAAAGTATGTGCCTATGTAATAAAGTCTACACACTGGCTAACTCTATAGAGGTGAGGTTTTGTTTTCAATTGTTCTGCTGATTATTATCTGTAACCCCCTTTTTGAGCTATGAAAAAGACCTATTAATAAAAACTTTTAAACAAAATCTGTTACGATGCAAGATTTAATTTGATCAAGCATAATAAAAAAATGTTTATTATTAAGAAGACTCACCCAGTTATTACAGTGAGTGATCATAAGTTGACAAGTTACCAAGTGATTTGCATCCTAGCTCAAGTTTATCATGAATATACTTTAGTGAATTCAAGATATATTTTCTGCATTCCTACTTTGTGCCTAATTCTGTAAGAAAACAAACAGTTCTTACAGGGGTTTTTTTGGCAATAAGAAAATACATATATAAATAAGTGAGAAATATAAAAGAGCATATAATCAAATAACACACTTATTTATATTATGTTCCTGGCATATTGTTAGCACTCAACAAATAACTGTTTAATTCACTGATGAGTCCAAATGACTAATGTCAACATAAATGCAGGGGAAAAAATCATTATGGACTAAAATACTTGGGAGGTTTTCATAAGAAAGATGGCTTTTCAGTGAGGCCTAGAAGTGGGGATAAAATTGAATTCAGTGGCAAGAGAACGGGAGTTTAGAGTTGGGAAGAAGCAAATGTAAATATAGTTGGATTAAGAGACAGGCGTCACCTGGGTCAGGGGTTCACGCCCATCAAGAGGTGAGAGTGGCAGAGGGGCCGAGCTGTGGGAGAGCCGGCCTCCAGCTTGAGGTTGGACTCCGTCTTGTAAATGCCGTGGAGCCACTTGAGAATCTTGCCAAGAAAGCTTTATTCTGGAATGACTAATCTGTCTGCAACGTGCAGGTTGTTTGGTCCAAGGGAAAGATGGAAGGCAAGGAAAATAAAGGGTGGTGGTTTTTTTGGTTTTTTTTTTGGTGTAAACAAGAAAGAGACAGAGATTTGTGTTTTGTTTAGTTCAAACAGACCATAGACATGTTATTGCGAAATACAGTTATCCACAAGGGGGGAACTCAGGCCGGTTCAGTGGTTCCTACCATTGAGGGAACTCTATCCTGAACAGAACACACAGAATTTCATAGCCTAGTTGGTGCAAAATTAATTTATATTAGTAACTTATCAGGTATGCAATAGGATGAAAAGCCAAATAGGAGCATAAGGTTTTCTTCAGTTCAGTTCAGTTCAGTTGCTCAGTCGTGTCTGACTCTTTGCGACCCCATGAATCACAGCACGCCAGGCCTTCCTGTCCATCACCAACTCCTGGAGTTCACTCAGACTCACGTCCATCGAGTCGGGGATGCCATCCAGCCATCTCAGACTATGGATATTCTACTCCTTTCCCCTATTCTTCCCTTCCTATCTGCCCAGAGTCCTCTTGAACAAATTTTGAGACCTAATTTTTTAGTTCCCATGCTGTCACAAGGTTTTAGCCTTCTAAAGTCCCTCTTTCTTTTAATATCTAAGTGGAACAACTACTCAAGTAACTGTTTGGAGCCAAGTATTCTTCCTGGGGTTCCTTAGGATTTGGGGGAGGAAGGGCTGGGAATGAGAGGAAGTGAAGATGAGAATTTAAACATCTTCCGTGTCACCTGTCAGCTCTCACTCTAAACTCCTCTCAGCTCCTCTTTTATCACTTCTGACTGTGTGCTCTGTATTCCTCCACGCTGGGCACTTTCTGTCTCCCTAGACATAATAACAGGACCTAACACTTAGGTAGTGCTTACCACCTGTACCAAGTATTTTAGATCTTATTTAATGAAGGCAGCCCCCTCTCTCCATTCGTCAAGGCACTAATAATTCAAGGCTGGTGGTATAGTTTAAAATCAATGGTGAGTATTTACAGCAGGGAAAGAACCTAAAACAAAGTATCACATACCCCTGTTTCTAAAGTTCATTGCCAATACCCCACAGAGGAAATTCTTATTAAAGATCTTTCTCACTTAGCTCTAGCTTGAGTAAAGGCACCAATCCCTCAAGTCCCCAGATTTACTGTTTCACTGCCAAGGGAGAACTGAAAACTCTTCTTAAAATCCCATTTTAAGTGGGAATTAAGTTTTAAAGTTTCAAGACCCTTGAAAATCACTCAAATTGTCTACAAAATAGGGTGTCATTCTTCTTTAATGAAAGTCACTCTGTGACGCTCAATTTTTCAACTTCTTCATTGAGGATACCACTAGAATCATCACCACCCAAAATCCCAGCTACCTGAACAGTGCCTTCCAGTTCACGGTCAATGTGGAGAAGTCATTAAAATGAGTCACACAGTTATTCCCTGAGTTTAGCGATGTGAATTGACTGTTTCAGGATCAACAGCATCTTTTATCTGCCTCACAGATCCACTGAGTGGAATAGCAGACCAAATAACTTCAACAGAAGCATATCCATTAGGCTTCACTTTGTTACACAAGGCAATTTTTAGCTCCACTCCATCATATCCTGTTATGGACCCAGGAAAAGATGCTGAAGTATCTTTCCATACCAAAGAGAATTGTGTGTTAGATCTCTATAAAAAGAACTTATTCACGATTTTTATCTTAGAGGTCTCAAAATTACAGATACTATTTTTCAATAGGAGTTAAAACCAAAATCAGGTACTTTCCTCCCAAACACAGTCTAGGTCTCAACAGAAAGGAACGGGATAACATCTATTCTCTCCCTTTCAAGAGCAGACCCGGGGGCAAGACTGCTGTCTTAGCTCCCTCTGCTCTCCTCCCCTCTCTTCTCACCAATAGGCATAAAGTCCCAGAAGCCTAGACTAATCCGCTGACAGCAGCAGAGAAAAGGGTATATATAATTCAGAAACTGGGACAGTCTCCAGTTATTTCTTCCCACATTGGACTCTTTTTGAACAAGCCCCTATTGTACATCTCTTCTACTGCCTTTAATGCTCATATGCTGCCTTTTAACATTTTATATTTATTGGCTTTATCCTCCTCATTAAAAAGCAACAGCTATTATTGCTTTCTCAGTATATGGCCAAAGTGCACCGAAAGCAAAATGAGTCAGCAAATATAATCAACATGCAACTGAATATGACTAAAATTCATTCTGTATTTCAGTTAAGACTTTCTTGAAGTCAACTCCTCTTTCCATTTCTGAGCCTCTGCAGTCTGGGAAATCTACTGCTGCTTTTCTTTCTCTATGCACCTTGGAGGTTTACTGCTGTTAGAAATGCTACAAGAATGCTGAATTCTCCCAATTTGCTAGGCAGTACAAAACTTATCCCTCAATTTCCCTCTGTTAATAATACACATCTAATAAGGGGATGACAACTGCAATGAAAAAAGAAATGCTCAGTGTAAATGATACAAATATTTGGTGACCAGATTGAATGTTGGGGCAAAGGAGAATCAACAATTTAGACCTACGGAACCTGGGTATATTTATCCTGAAAGCCTTGCCAGTAGCCTATCAGAAACCTAATATTTAAAAAAAGAAAAAAAAAAAACTTGCTGTTTCTTTTGCTACCAAACTAACAAGTATATACTAATATATTTTCTCCTGAGACTTTAAAATGATGAACTTAAAGAGCACCCAAGACAAGGCAGGACAGACAGGAAGCTGCAAAGGTTTGGAGGAGAATGCAGCTGTTGGTTTGCAGCAAGCAAACAGAGAGCTGCACAGATGGTCTGGGCCACCACCCTGTGCTGAGCCTCAGGCCTGTGTCTGCTGGTGCAGGCGGAGGCTGAGTGCTGAAACTCAGGCTTCAGAGGTCGCACCTGGGGAGCGGACTTGGGTTAGCAGTATGGAGACAGCTGCAGCGACTGGAGCGTGGTGTAGGCCACAACCAGGGCTGTGTGTGAAAGCCTAGGCCCACAACAGACGTCCGGTTCGGGAAGGGGGAGTGGAAGGACGTGCACGCTTCTCCTCCTGCGAGAGCACCACAATTGCAACTAGCTGTTGAACAGCCATGGACAGGAGGCCGCTGGAAGCCACCAAGAAAAAGGTACCCCACGTCCAGAGACAACGAAGAAGACGCAGCGAGATGGTAGGAGGGACGCAATCACGATAAAATCAAATCCCATACCTGCTGGGTGGGTGACCCACAGACTGGAGAACAGTAATACAAAAAGAAGTTGTCACACTGTTGTGAGGGTTCTGAACCCCATGTCAGGATTCCCAACCTGGGGGATCCAACAAAGGGACTGGGAATCCCCAGGGAATTTGGCTTTGAGGGCCAGTGGGGTTTGATTATAGGTCTTCCAGAGGAATGGGGGAAACACAGACTCCAGTCTTGGAGGGCACGCACCGAGACCCAGAGGAGAGGGGCAGTGACCCCACAGGAGACTGAACCAAAGTCACCTGCTGCTGTTGGAGGGCCTCCTCTGGACGTGTGGGTTCTCAGAGGCTAACCGCAGGGACGGGGGACTGGAAGGCTCCCTTGGCGTAAACCCTCTTGGAGTTCACCATTAACCCTACCATAGAGCCTGTAGTCACAGACTTTACTTTCTTGGGCTCCAAAATCACTGCCATGAAATTAAAAGACGTTTGCTCCTTGGAAGGAAAGCTATGACCAACCTAGACAGCATGTTAAAAAGCAGAGACATTACTTTGCCAACAAAGGTCCGTCTAGTCAAGGCTATGGTTTTTCCCGTGGTCATGTATGGGTGTGAGAGTTGGACTGTAAAGAAGGCTGAGGGCTGAAGAATGGATGCTTTTGAACTGTGGTGTTGGAGAAGACTCTTGAGAGTCCCTTGGACTGCAAAGAGATCAAACCAGTCTATCCTAAAGGAAATCCGTTCTGAATATTCATTGGAAGGATTGATGCTGAAGCTGAAACTCCAATACTTTGGCCACCTGATGTGAAGAGCTGACTCATTAGAAAAGACCCGGATGCTGGGAAAGATTGAAGGCGGGAGGAGAAGGGGACAACTGAGGACGAGATGGTTGGATGGCATCACCAACTCAACGGACATGGGTCTGAGTAATCTCTGGGAAGTAGTGATGGACATGGAAGACTAGCATGCTGCAGTCCACATGGTCACAAAGAGTCAGATGCAACTGAGTGACTGAACAACAACAGCAAGAGCCCATAGACCCCAGGGATGTGTTACCTCTGGCTAAACAACTACCCGGGAGGGAGTGCGGCCCCACGCATCAGCAGATGATTGGATTAAAGCTTTACTGAGAAGGCCCTGCACACCAGAGCAAGACCCCATCAAGAAGCTTGCAATCTGCAGTCAGTGTGATCCCTATCAAATCACCAATGGCATTCTTCACAGAACTCAAATGAAAAATTTCACACTTCATATGGAAACACAGAAGACCCCGAATAGTGAAAGCAGTCCTGAGAAAGAAGAATGGAGCTGGAGGAATCAACCTTCCTTACTAAGCTACAGTCATCAAGACAGTATGGAACTGACACCAAAACAGAAATATAGATCAATGGAACAAGATAGAGAGCCCAGAAATAAACCACACACCTGTGGGTACCTTATTATCAACAAAGGAGGCAAGAATATACAGGGAGGCAAAGATAGCCTCTGCAATAAGTGCTGCTGGGAAAACTGGACAGCTGCATGTAAAAGAATGAAATTAGAATACTTTGGAACACCACACACAAAGATAAACTCAAATGGATTAAAGACCTAAATGTAAGACCAGAAACTATAAAACTCTTAAGGGAAAACACAGGCAGAACACTCAATGACATAAATCAAAGCAAGGTCCTCTATGACCCACCTCCTAGAGTAATGGAAAGAAAAACAAAAGTAAACAAGTGGGACCTAATTAAACTTAAGTCTTTTGCACAGCAAAGGAAACTATAAATGAGGTGAAAAGACAACCCTCAGAATGGGAGAAAATAATAGCAAATGAAAAAACTGACAAAGGATTAATTTCCAAAATATACAAACAGCTCATACAAGTTAATACCAGAAAAAGAACCCAATTAAAAAACGGGAAAAAGACCTAAACAGACATTTCTCCAAAGAAGACAGACAGATGGCTAATGAACACATGATAAGATGCTCAACCTCGCTCATTGTTCAGTTCAGTTCAGTTCAGTTCAGTCGCTCAGTCGTGTCTGACTCTCCACAACCCCATGAATCACAGCACGCCAGGCCTCCCTGTCCATCACCAACTCCCGGAGTTCACTCAAACTCATGTCCACAGAGTCGGTGATGCCATCCAGCCATCTCATTCTCGGTCGTCCCCTTCTCGCTCATTGTTAGAGAAATGTACATCAAAACTACAACGAGATATCACCTCATACCGATCAGAGTGGCCATCATCAAAAGGTCTACAAACAATAAATGCTGGAGAGGGTGTGGAGAAAAGGGAATGCTCTTGCACTGTCGGTGGGAATGTAAATTGATACAGCCACTATGGAAGGCAGTATGGAGATTCCTTAAAAACCTAGGAATAAAACCACCAACGACCCAGCAATCCCACTACTAAGGATGTACTCTGAGGAAACCAAAACAAAAAGACATATGTAGTTCAATGTTCACTGAAGCACTACTTACAATAGCTAGAACATGGCGACAACCCAGATGCCCATCAACAGATGAATGGATAAAGAAGCTGTGGTACAGATACACAATGGAATATTACTGTCTTAAAAAGGAATGCATTTGAGTCAGTTCTAACGACGTGGATGAACCTAGAGTCTATTACACAGAATGAAGTAAGCCAGAAAGAGAAAGATAAATATCATATACTAGCACCAGCATATATATCGGAGAAGGCAATGGCAACCCGCTCCAGTACTCTTGCCTGGAAAATCCCATGGACGGAGGAGCCTGGTGGGCTGCAGACCATGGGGTCTCGAAGAGTGGGACATGACTGAGCGACTTCACTTTCACTTTTCACTTTCATTCATTGGAGAAGGAAATGGCAACCCACTCCAGTGTTCTTGCCTGGAGAATCCCAGAGACGGGAGAGCCTGGTGGGCTGCTGTCTATGGGGTCACACAGAGTTGGACATGACTGAAGTGACTTAGCAGCAGCAGCATATATATGGAATCTTGAAAGATGGTACTGATGAATTTATTTACAGGGAAGCAGTGGAAAAACAGACATGGAGAACAGACTTACGGACACAGTGGTGGGGAAGAAGGAGAGGGTGAGATGTATGGAGAGAGTAACATGGAAACTTACATTACCACATGTAAAATAGGTAGCCAAGGGAACTCAAACGGGGGCTCTGTTAACAACCTAGAGGGTAGGATGGGGAAGGAGATGGGAGGGAGGTTCAAGACGGGACATATGTATACCTATGGCAGATTCATGTTGATAATCTGGCAGAAAACAACAAAATTCTATAAAGCGATTATCCTTCAATTAAAAATTAAATAATTAAAAAGAGCTTACACAAGCCTCTTAGCCTCATCCATCAGAGGGCAGACAGAAGAAGCAAGAAAAGGCACAGTCTCACAGCGGCTAAAACAAAAACCATATTACAGAAAGTTAATCGTCATGAAACAGCAGAAAGTTATATCCCAGATGAAGGGGCAAGATAAAAGCCCAGAGGAAAAAATATAAAATGAAGTGGAGATAGGCCCACCACAGAAGTGAAGTGCCTTTGGTAATAAGCATGGAAGGAAGGGACAGAGGTCTCCATAAAAGCCTCTTTTCCTGCACACTCTCAGAAGACTTGGCGCCACCTCTACAAGTTCGGGAAGAGCACCAGCTGACTGTCCACATGCAGCAGTGGGGCTGAAACCTGAGGTGTGCAGATTTATGCCTTCATGTCGGCTTTGGAAACTCAGTGCCTATCGGACGTGACTGAGCGACTTCACTTTCCCTTTTCACTTTCATGCATTGGAGAAGGAAACGGCAACCCACTCCAGTGTTCTTGCCTGGAGAATCCCAGGGACGGGGGAAGCCTGGTGGGCTGCCGTCTATGGGGTCGCACAGAGTCGGACATGACTGAAGTGACTTAGCAGCAGCGGCAGCGGCAGCATGATATATCTGAGTGGAAGATAGAATAATGGAAATCACCCAATCAGAACAGCAGACAGAAAACCAAATTAAAAAAAAAAGAAAAGAAAGCAACGTAAGAGACCCATAGAATAACACAAAGCTCGCCGGTCTATGCGTATTGACTGCAGTAGAGGACGAAAGAGAAAAAGGAGTCAAAAACAAACTGAAAAAACTGTGGCTGAAAACTTCCCGCACCTAAAGAAGGAAAGAGACACGCGGGTACAGGAAGCACAGAAGGTCCCAAACAAGATGAATCCAAAGAGACCTACACCAAGACACATTATAATCCAAATATTCTACCCGGCAAGATTATCAGTTAGAATATAAGTGATACAGACTTTTTCAGATCTGCAAAAACTAAAAGAATACAGCAACACTAAACCTTTCCTAAAAGAAATATTGAAAGATCTTTTATAAATATAAGAAAAGTAGTAATCTATTGGAAAGAAGAAAATTACAACTGAAAAGTAAATTACTTAAATAGACCAGTCTTCAGATTAAAAAAACAAACAAATCTTTGTGAAAGTGATAACCACAATGAATGGCAAAAGGACAAACACAAAGATATAAAAGAGGACGTGAAAATCATAAAAATGTGGGGGAAGAGATTAAGAAAATGCAATTCTTTTTTAGAAGGTGTCTTAGCCTATTTTACTAAATCTAAAGAAAGTACATATAGGAAAGGGTTAACATACTTGAAAACAGGGTAACCACAAATCAAAAACATACAGCAGAGTCAGAAAAGCCAAAAGAAGAGATCATAAGCATACTGCAAAAGAAAATCATCAAATCACAAAAGGAACAAGGAAGAAATACAAAATCAACTGGAAAATAAGGTCTAAAATGACAGTAAATACATATCTCTCATAATTACCTTTTGTGCCAATGAAATAAATGCTCCAATCAAAAGAGTGGCAGATTAGATAAAAAAAAAAACAAGATCCTACAATATGCTGCCAACAAGAGACTCACTTTAGGACAAAGGACACACGCCTATTAAAAGTGATGGGATGGAAAAATATATTTCATGCAAATGGAAATTACAAGAAAGCAGGGGTTGTAATATTCATATCAGACCAAACAGACTTTAAAACAAAGGCCATAAAGAAAGATAAAGAAGGACACTATATAATGATAAAAGGATCAATAAGAGGAAATTATACTTGTCAACAAACATGCACCCAATATAGGATCACCCAAATACATAAAAACTAACAGATAGAAAGGGAGAAATGATGAGAATACACTAGGAAAACATTTTTCAGACTTACGTACATCAATGGACAGATCTGAACAGAAAATCAATAAGGCAACAGAGATCCTAAATGATACCATAGCACAGTTAGATAATATTTTCAAGGCATTATATCCAAAAAACCCAGAAAACACATCCATTTCAAGTGCGCATGGAACAATGTCTGGAACTGACCACATACTAGGGAACAGAACGAGCCACGAAATGGCAACCCACTCCAGTGATCTTGCCTGGAGAATCCCATGGACGGGGTAGCCTGGTGGGCTGCCGTCTATGGGGTCACACAGAGTTGGACACAACTGAAGCGACTTAGCAACAAATTTTAGGGTACAAAAATTATTTCAAGCATCTTTTCTGACCACAATGGCATGAAACTAGAAATCACAGAAAAAGAAACAAGACAAAAATGATTACATGGAGACTAAACAACATGCTACTGAAAAAATCAATGGTCAGGACTTCCCTGGTGGTCCAATGGCTAAGACTCTGTGTTCCCAATGCAGGGGGCCCAGATTCATTCCCTGGTCAGGGAAATAGATCCCACATGCCAAAACTAAAGATACCATGTGGTGCAGCTAAGACCTGGCACAGGCAAATAAACACTTAAACAAAAGAAAACAGAAAAGATCAATGAAGTTAAAGGCTGGTTCTTTGAAAAGGTAAGCAAAGTTGACAGATCTTTAGCCAGTGATGGTGGTGATGGTTTAGTTGCTAAGTCATGTCCAACTCTTTTGACCGCATGAACTATAGCCCACCAGGCTCCTCTGTCCGTGGCATATCCCAGGCATGAATACTGGAGTGGGTAGCTGTTCCCTTCTCCAGGGGATCTTCCCAACCCAAGGATCAAACCCAAGTCTCCTTCATTGCAGGTGGATTCTTCACTGACTGAGCTACCAAGGAAGCCCCTTAGCCAGACTCAT
Source organism: Moschus berezovskii (assembly GCF_049115385.1). NCBI lineage: Eukaryota > Metazoa > Chordata > Mammalia > Artiodactyla > Moschidae > Moschus > Moschus berezovskii. The sequence goes on from NC_142468.1 coordinate 10,769,590, forward strand.
CAACAAAAAAAGGGAGTGGGCTCAAATCAACAAAGTCAGAAATCAAAAAGAAGTTACAACTGACACCACAAAAGTAAAAGTGAAAATGAAAGTCTCTCAGTTGTGTCTGACTCTTTGCGACTCCATGGACTGTAGTCAGTCAGACTCCTCTGTCCATGGACTTCTCCAGGCAAGAACACTGTAGTGGGTTAGCATTCTCTTCTCCAGGGCATTTTCCTCACCCAGGGATCAAACTCAGGTCTCCTGCATTGCAGGTAAATTCTTTACCATCAGAACCACCAGGGAAGCTCCTCACCACAGAAGTACAAAAGACCATAAAAGACTAGGAGCAAAGATTTGAAAATAATATGGACAACCTAGAATAAATGGAAACATTCTGAGAAATGTACACTCTCCCAAGACTTAAACAGGAAGAAAGAGAAACTATGAACAGACCAATTATGAGTAATCAACTGAATCAGTAATTTAAAAACTCCCAACAAACAAAAGCCTAGGACTAGCTGGCTTCACAGGTGAATTCTATCAAATATTTAGAAAAGAGTTAACACCTATCCTTCTGAAACTATTTCAAAATAACTGTAGAGGAAGGAAAACTTCCAAACTCTTTCTATGAGGCCATCATCACCCTGATACCAAAAAGGACCAGGATATCACAAATATAAAATTTACAGGCCAAAATCTCTGGTGAACATAGATGCAAAAATCCTCAACAAAATATTAGCAAATCAAATCCAACAATATATTAAAAGGATAATATATTAAGATCAAGTTGGATTTATTCCAGGAATGTAGGATTTTTCAATATCCACAAATCAATTGATGTGATACACTATATTGAGAAATTGAAGAATATAAACCATGTAATCAGCAGAGCAGTACAAATAAAGGTCTTGACAAAGTTTAACACCTATTTATGATAAAAACTCTCCAGAAAGTGGACACAGAGGGAACACACCTCAACATAATAAAGGCCATATGACAAATCCACCATTAACATCATGCTCAGTGGTGAAAAGCTGAAAGTGCTTCCTCTAAGATCTGGAACAAGACAAGGATGCCTACTCTTGCCACTTTTATTCAACATAGCATTGGAAGTCATAGCCATAGCAGTCAGACAAGAAAAGGAATTCAAATTGGAAAGGAAGAAGCAAAACTAACACTGTTTTGCAGATGACATGATTACTATACATAGAAAATCTTAAAGATGCCATCAGAAAACTACTAGAGCTCATCAATGAATTTGGTAAAATTTCTGAAAATTAATATATAGGAATCTGTTGCATTTCTATACACTAGCAGTGAACTACCAGAAAGAGAAATGAAGGAAACAATCCCATTTACCACCGCACTAAAAACAACTGAATACCTAGGTATAAATCTACTTAGGGAAGTAAAAGACTTGTAATCAGATAACTGTTAAGACACTGATGAAAGAAACTAAAGAAGACACACACAGATGGAAAGATATACCATGTTCTCGGACTGGAAGAATTAATATTGTTAGAATGACCATACTACCGAACACAATCTACAGATTCAATGCAATCCCTATCCAAATACCAACTGCATTTTTCACAGAACTAGAACAAACAATTCAAAAATGTGTATGGAAACACAAAAGACCTTGAATAGCCAAAACAATCCTGAGAAAGAACAGAGCTGGAGGAATCAGGCTCCCTGACTTCACATTATACTACAAAGCTGTAGTAATCAAAACAGTATGGTACTGGAACAAAAACAGACACATAGATCTATGGGAAAGAATAGATAGACTAGAAAAAAAAATACCCATGCACTTATGGTCAATTAATCTATGACAAAGAAGGCAAGACTACACAGAGGAGAAGAGACAGTCTCTCCAATAAGTGGTACTGGGAAAACTGGACAGCTACATGTAAAAGAGTGAAACTAGACTGTTTTTTAACACTATACACAAAAATAAAACAGATGAAAGACCTTAATATAAGACTGGATAATATGAAACTCTTAGGGGAAAACATAGGCAGAACACTGTTTGACATACATCACACCAGTATTTTTGTGGCTCTGTTTCCTAAAGCAAAGGAATTATAAGCAAAAATAAACAAATGGGACCTAATCAAACATAAAAGCTTTTGCACAGGAAAGGAAACCATTGACAGAATGGAAAGACAAGCTATTGCATGGTAGAAAAACTTGGAAAATGGTATGATTTGTAAGTGGTTAATATCCCAAATATATATACAGCTTATCCAGCTCATACAACTCAGCATCAATGAACAAACACCCTCCTCCCCAAACCCAAGCCACTCAATTAAAAAATCTGCAGAAGAAATGCATAGACATTTTTCCAAAAAGGACATGCATGTGGCCAACAGGCACAGGAAAAGATGCTCAAACCTGCTAATCATCAGGGAAATGAAAATCAAAGCCGCAGTGAGATGTCACCTCAGACCTGCCGGAATAGTTATCATCCGGGGGAGCCTGGTGGGCTTCCATCTATGGGATCACACAGAGTCAGACACGACTGAAGTGACTCAGCAGCAGCAGCAGTATACAAGTAACAAATGTTGGCAAGAATGTAGAGAAAAGGGAACTTTCGAACACCACTATTGGTGTGTTAATTTGTGTAGCCACTGTGGAAAACAGGTTTATTTAAAAACTAAAATTAGAAACACCATGTGACCCACCAATTCTATTCGTAGACATATTTTTGAAAAAAATGAAGCCACTCATTTGAAAAGATACACGCACCCCAATGTTCGTAGCAGTATTACTTACAATTGTCAAGATACGGAGGCAAATTAAGTGTCCATCAACAGACAGGTGAAGAAAATAAGGTGTGAAGTATAATGGAATACTACTCAGTCATAAAAACGAAGGAAATTTTGCCATTTGCAACCACAAATGGACCTGGAAAGTAATTTTGCAAAGTGAAATTAAGCCAGGAAAAGACAAATACTGTATGATATCACTTATGTGTGTAATCTAAAATATAAAACTACAACCAAATATAACCAAAAAGAGACTCACAGATCTGGAGAACTAACAGTGTCTATGGAGGGGCAACATAAGGGTAGGAGATTAAGAGATACAAACTATCATAGATAAAATAAGCTATAATGATATACTGTACAACACAGAGAATATAGCCAATATTTTATAATAACTATAAAGGGAATGTAACCTTTAAAATTTGTGAATCACTATATTGTACACCTTAACTTATATTATACATTAACTATAATTCAGTTAAAAAAAAGGACAAATACATATGGGTCACACTTATATGAGGTACTCAGTGTAGTCCAAATCAGAGACACAAAGTAGACTGGTGGTTGCCAGGAGCTGGGGTTAGAGGGGAATGGGGGATTGTTGTTTACTGCATGCAGAGTTTCACTTCTGCAAGATGAAGCATTCTAGAGATGGATGTTTGCTGACATAGCACAACAACATGAATGTATTTAATGCCACTGACTGGTGCACTCAAAAATGGCTAAGATGATACATTTTGTCATACATATTTTATAGTAAAAAACCACTAAAAAATCAATTAACACTATTACTCCCACCAAATACAATCCTATTTCTGTGTTCTAACAACAAAGTTTCTCAAAAAGTTGTCTATATTTGTTCTCATCCTTTTTTCGCTTTTTTACATTTTCATTTTTTCATCTTTCTTCTCAGATCATTCCAATTTATTTTCCATCTCCATTGTTACACCATAATGACTTTTTCCCAAAGTCTTTCAACTTGATAAAGTCAAGATTTTTTTTTTCATTATCTCACTTGCTTCTGAGCACCACTGGACAGCAAGAAGCACTCTCTGTGAAAGGTCTGCTTCCTTGGTGCCTCTATCCGCCCTTCATTCTTAGTCCCACTCTCCTACATCATTGTCTGCCCCTTCCCAGTCATCGTTTTTGGCTCTTTCTCCTAGATCTATTCCCTAAATATCATCATGCTTCCACTTTCTCCCTTTACACTCCACCCATGATCTCATACATTCCATGGCTATAAATAACTATATATGCTAAATGATTCACAAATCTTTATCTCCAGGTCAGTTTATTAAGCTCTAAACTAATATTCAGGCTTGTTATTATCTCCATCTGAATGTTCAACAGACATCTAAACCTAACCAAAGCATAACTTTTCTCATCCAAACATGTCTTTCCTTCAGTCTTCCCCAATCTTAGTCTAATAGGGCACCAATATTCTCTCATTTACTTAATAGAAACCTATGAAGTGTTTTTGATTGTTAATTTTTCTAAGCTTCATATTCTACCCAAAGCAAGCCTAGTTGTGTCTCTTTTCAAAACACATGATGAATCTAGCTCCACTCTTCTTACCTGAGTTTCTACAATTACCAAACATGTTTCATAACATTTTATTTATGTATCTCATCTATTATCTGTCTCACCAGCCTTATGAGCTTCATGAGTGAAGGGAATTTGGTCTGCTTTGCTCTGTATGTACCCTCCTGGCGCAGAACAGGACTTGATGCACCATAAATATTTGTTGAATGAATGAAAGAAAAGTCTAGTGGGAGTCAAAAATGTAATTATAAAACTTTCTAAAAAAGGAGAATATGTACACAATTTAGAAAAGATATTATTTCTGGACCTTTAGAATTAGGTACAGCTTAATCTTTCTCTTTGTACGAAAGAAAAATAAGTCCCAGAATAAAGAACACTGGGAAAATGTTTGTCTTAATTTTCCCTTTAAAATGTATGTTGAAACAAAATACACAAGTAATTATATCAAATATTATTACTTTTCTAATGATTTTTAAAAAGAGAAATAATGATAGGGAAAATGATGGAAGGAATTAAAAGGATTCAAGAGCTGATTTCTCCAGGAAGGAAGAAAGGATAAAGATCTGGGGAGACATTGAAGTGTGTGGTATGAAGAAAGGTACAGGAAAAGGTAGAGAACTTTTTTCTAGAGGAAAGAACACAGAAGTTGGTCCCAATTTTACAGGACAGCTTTGTGGGATTTTACAAAGTCAAAGAGGCAGCAGGGACAACCTGTGGACTGGCTTAACTTGTGACTACTGATGAATACTTAACAGGTGGAAATCCTAAGACTCATAAACTCCATTTCTAAGAATCCACCCTACAAAGATAGTAACAGAAGTACAAACAGGGGAATGCACAAGGATATTGTTGCAGGAGTGTTTAAAATGGGGGGGGGGGGAGGCAAGTTGAAGGCCCACTGGTGAGGAGCTCTGGCTGAGACGCAGGCAGCAGCAGCCGCGGGGCCTGGCGAGGAGAACATGGGCGCCTCAACCTCCTGGGGCCTGCTCGTCCGCGTCCCAGCTCCTCACCGCGAGCCACAGGAGGCTCCGGGCCCGAACCAACTGCCCATCGAGATGCTCCGGAAGGTGCTGAGCTACCTGCCCCCCAGCACGCTGCTCCGGCACTGCCGCCTGGTGTGCCGGCGCTGGCGAGGTGTGGTGGACGGCTGGGACCTGTGGCGGAGCATCCTGCCCTGGAAACACCCCGACCTGTGGCCCGTCATCCGCACCTGCCTGCCCCCTGCTGACGACCCCGGGCCCTGCATCCTGGGCCGCTTCTGCGAGCTCAGACCCATAGGACGCAAGCTCAACGCGAACCCCCCAGGCAAAGACCTCTGGAACTGTATGATGCTGAGTGGTAGCGATGGCTCGGAGGAAGAGGAAGACTTGGGGGTCAGGCTGAAGACTTCTGGGGAGACGAGCTACAGTCCTGCCTACAGGTGTTGGTACAAGGGAGACATTTTGGACCTGGAGGAGGAGGGTCTGTGGCGGGAACTCCTGGATAGTGGAAAGATTTGGATTTCTGTCTGTCGCCGCTGGACAGAACAACAAGGCAGTGACTGGATATATCAGCTAGTCGTCAAGCTTCTAGATGCCAATTATGCCATCTTGCATTATTTCTTCCATAAACGTTTTCCCGTCCGGCCGCGAACAGGCAGTTTCTCCTTTCGGATCATGCATGCATTCACCAACATCAAGAAGGGCGTCCGTTTTGTGTTGTTTGACCACAGTGTCGAGGGCTATGATTCGTGGCCTGAGCAGTGTGGAGTCTGCAGGCCCCAGTCCAGTGTCATCGTACGGATCCGTCCCTAGGCTGTCCCTGTAAGACAGCCTGACTGTACCTTCCAGGAGCTGGGACCATTGGCCAGACCACCTCAATAATCAAGAGCTCCTGGCATCCTGGGATCTCTCCTGGGTCCAATCAAGGGACCTACTGGGCCCTGTCTTTAAATTCTGTGAGAAACTATGAGAAGAACGTTCTTACATCGGGGTTACTGACTGAACGCAGCAGCCCCTGTTCTATGGAGCGGAGACACGGGTGAAAACAAAGAAATGGTGAGAGGGATCCTCACCCTCCCCCCCCAATGCCAGGCCCCTCTGGATCAGCCCCTGTGCCCTCTGCCCTTGTCTTCTGTTTATGCTGTAGAGGCTTCATTGATCACTTCCAAGAAACCCTCTTCTTATGTCTGAATCAGAAACTCATCCCTCTGGCTGAGTAAGTCCATTCTCTAACTTTCCATGATTTCAAGACTGTGACCAGGACTCAGAGCTGAAAGTTAAACTAGCTCAAGAAATTAGAGGCAGAAGGTTCTGCCCACCCTGTGAACAATGAATTTGGTCCCCAGAGCCCAACCCTATTCTGGATTCTATGGTGGATAGAATTATTTTGTTACTTTGAAATTCTTTTTGAATATGGAGATAATAAATCAGTACTGTATCTTCCAATCATAATTAATAAATATATTTGCCTAAAGTAAAAAAATAAAATAGGGGGGAAAAGAATCTAACTGTACTTTTCAAGAGCATATTCATACTATGAAATTCCATGCAGCCACTAAAAACACCTGAGTCAGCTTGAAATTTACTAGTCTAGAAAGAGATCTGTGATAGACTGGATCTATGAAAAAAAAGCAAGTTGTCTATAAAATTTAAAGCATGATTCCATTATTATATTTACCTATCTAGAGATATGTGCAGGGAAGACACAGGTGTGACTGAGAGATCTGAGCAGAGACAGGAACACAGGAATTCCATTTTTATTTTCTATAATTTTTATTTGATGGTTTTAGTAATTTAACATTCCTCATTTTGCTGCCTTCCCACTCTCAACAAAATATTTTTTAAATGTCATGATTGGCTAAGGTTAAAATTAAGAGGGCTAAATAGAGACTAAGAACAAATTGAGACTTTCAAAATGGTCTGTATTTGATAATCATTCAATCGCCTTTTTTAAAAGACAGGAACTCTGATTTGATTTTTGAAGCCATTATTGGGAGGATGAAACTACATCAAGGTCACTGAACAAGGGCTATGTTTACCATTCTGTAACTATTGCATTAAAAAGGAAAAATAAACACAAAGCAAGAAAGGGAGATTATGAGAAGAAAAGGGAGGAAGAAAGAAAAGTATAATATGTTAACAGAATTTAAGAGAAAAGGGCAGAGAGAAAGAAGGGATTTGGACTTGACTGTGTTGTCATTTGCTAAAATTAGCACGAATTAAGAAGGAAATTAAAAGACACTTACTCCTTGGAAGGAAAGTTATGACCAACCTAGACAGCATATTAAAAAGCAGAGACATTACTTTGTCAACAAAGCTCTGTCTAGGCAAGGCTATGGTTTTTCCAGTGGTCATGTATGGATGTGAGAGTTGGACTGTGAAGAAAGCTGAGCACTGAAGAACTGATGCTTTTGAACTGTGGTGTTGGAGAAGACTCTTGAGAGTCCCTTGGACTGCAAGGAGATCCAACCAGTCCATCCTAAAGGAGATCAGTCCTGGGTGTTCATTGGAAGGACTGATGTTGAAGCTGAGACTCCAATACTTTGGCCACCTGATGTGAAGAGCTGACTTATTTGAAAAGACCCTGATGCTGGGAAAGATTGAGGGCACGAAGAGAAGGGGATGACAGAGGATGAGATGGTTGGATGGCATCACCAACTCAACGGACATGAGCTTGGGTGAACTCTGGGAGCTGGTAATGGACAGGGAGGCCTGGCGTGCTGCAGTTCATGGCGTTGCAGAGTCGGACATGACTGAGCGACTGAGCTGAACTGAAGAAGGAAATATGTGATGATTTCTATCTTTTGAAAATAAAACCACAGTTAGTGATAAATGTCACTAAGCAGGCAACAAAATATATGAAAAGGAAATGAAAAACCACTCTAGGGACTGTGGTTTCCTAGTCTTGTATTCTATCCAGGCTCAGGTATATTTTGCCATCCTGTGGCCAAATAACAGTATTGATTTTTATCATATACTACAATATATCTGAAGCCTGAAAACTTATCATTTGAGATTTACTGAGGAATGATAATAGATTCTACACTTCACAAATGAGCAATTATAACTCTTGACTAGAGTCTCAGTTTTAAACTATCTGAGTCATTTTAGGAAATTGATGATTTTCAACAGAAGTAAAAACAGAGAAATCAGTTATTCAAATGATCTATCCTCAAGAACTAGTATCTAGAGTGTAGTATGTGTTTTATCTCAAACCTGGAATGACTTTCTTCTTTGATTCTAATTTTACAGATGGAAAAAACCCACATGTTCAAAAGATAGATACGGATTGGCAAACTCAGTTCAGAAGTATGTTCTGATTCCTAATTTTGTTCCACTCCACTGCTTAAAATGATCTAGACAAAGACAAAATAGAACCCATTTAATTTTCAGTGCTATCCATATTATCATCATCTCTAATCATTATGGAAGACTTTGTGCCAATCACTGAGCTAAAGGGCTTGGCATGTACTATCTTTTAGTTCTCCCACAATTCTCTAAAGTAGAGAATTATTAATTTCACTAACTGCCATTTTACAGATGAGGTGACTTGTCTATGCCTGGAACAAGAACAAGCATTTTAGTCTCTGTAATTACAAAGTTCATGCTCTTGAGTACTGCTATTCCATTATCCCTGTCAATATACATGGCCTCTTCTAATTTATTGTGCAATGACATTGGCACAGGCCCAATTTAATTATATTTTTCTGTCTACACAATGGGAGCTATGCTATTGGTTCATCAGGTAAAATATAATAGACTTCTCCTTCCCAATGTTCTACCACTAAAAAGTCACCCTCCATTCTCTTGTTTTATGAAAGCATTTAAATTATAATTGTAAAGTTAAGACAGAAATGTTTTGATTAGAAATATTTGCTAGAAAATGACCATTCTTGTCAAATTCAGTAACTGAGTAAATGCTATTTTGAATGGGAAATGGATGATTTTCAACTAATGTAGAAACAGAGAAATCAGTTACTTAAATGATTTAATAAATGCTTTTGATGATACTTTTTACAGAGGCAATTACATTTAATTGGGACAAAGTCTCCAATTTTGAATATGTCACAGAGTTTCTTCTCCCAAATGAAGTTTAACACATTATATAATTAACATATATCTGACAAGCTTAGGGACCAACACAGGGGCTTCCCTGGTGGCTCAGCAGTAACAAATCTGCCTGCTAACACAGGAGACACAGGTTAGATTCCTGGATCTGGAAGATCCCCTGGAGAGGGCAATTACAACCCACTCCAGTATTCTTGCTGGGAAATCCTATGGACAGAGGAGCCTGGCAGGCTATAGTCCATGGAGTTGCAAAAGAATCAGACACAACTAAACAGTAACAACGACAACAAGGACCAACATCGTTTAATTCAAATCCTTCACGTCTTTCTTGATTGATAACTTGTTATTTCTAAGACAGGTGGCAAGAGATTTGAACCTGGACCTCTAACGCTTCATGAGAAAACAGCAATATGTTGGCAAGACACTGCTTAACCCGAGTCTGTTTCCTATCCATAACAAAGGGATAATATTACTCGTCTCATTGGACTGTTACAAGTTTTAAAGGAGGTTGCGTGTGATTACATTTTTTAGACTAAATTCACTATTGCTTCTCAGCTTGGCAGGGAACACAAAATGGCAAATTCCTCATCTTTTTAAAACCTCCATTCTTTCCAGTTTAAACATCTTTTCCTTGTGCCTACTGGCTATCTTCTTACTTTGAAGAACCATCCTAATTTCATGTAGACCCTTGTTCTCAAGAAGGTACTAGAACTATGCCTCTTGATTTCCTCCAAAAAACCCCTTGCTAAATCAAATACCAGCCCTCAGTATTTACAAATTCCTTGCTTCCATTATGGTCTGAAATCTACAATCATCTTTCTGCCACCTCCCCTTTTATAATCTCTCCTACCATTACTATCAGAGGAAGGTGGGTTTTGCAGAACTGAAATTGGCCTATCTAGTTTCAGTAATAATTCTCTAAAATATAGTTTGTAGATTAACTAAGATTTAATTTACCTGCTATTGATGTATTTTATTAGAAAATTGTCTGTGTAGCTGTCTTTCATATCAGAAACCTCTATCAAGTTGAAGATATAGGAACAACAAAGTTCGTAGGTAAATCAAAGAAAGCCAGGCCATTAGAAGGATGAGCAAGCACCTTACTTTTCACCATTTCTAACTGTCCCAAATCACAGATGCTCAACTTGCAGCTGAGATCCAAGAATCAGAGAAACAGGAAACCTGTGTAATTAAAATGTTTAACATTATTTACCGGAGAAGGCAATGGCAAGCCACTCCAGTACTCTTGCCTAGAAAATCCCATGGATGGAGGAGCCTGGTAGGCTGCAGTCCGTGGGGTCGCTAAGGGTTGGACACGACTGAGCAACTTCACTTTCAGTTTTCACTTTCACACATTGGAGAAGGAAATGGCAACCCACTCCAGTGTTCTTGCCTGGAGAATCCCAGGGATGGGGGAGCCTGGTGGGCTGCCATCTAGGGGTCACACAGAGTCGGACACGACTGAAGTGACTTAGCAGCAGCAGCAGCAGCAGCAACATTATTTACAATACCAGGCCTTGCTGTATGGGTTAAGAACCATTTGACTGTAAATGATTCACTGGGCTTATTTTAAATTCTTTAGTGGAAATTTTTATTTAATAATTCCTTTAATTTCATCAAATATCCAGTAAGTGTTCAAATTTCCAGTTGTTTCACAAATCATCATCTTTTATAGTTTATAGTTCTGTGTATTGTGATTGACTGTTAAGTCTCTTAAATGTCTTAAGCCTGTAAATTCCACTTTCTGAAATTGTTTGTTGAAGAAAAGACATCATTTATCCCATACCTTCTCAGGGCCTGGATTTTAATGATTGCATTTTTGACACAAATAGTTTTAAATGTCCCTGCATCCTCTGTATTTTTTGTAAATTTTAGTTGGATATGGAAGCTTGATCACATTCAGGGTTTATATTTTGGGGTGGTAGGAGTGTGAGTAATACTACTTTACAGGTGGTAGTATGTTCTTCAAGAAGCACATAATATCTGGGATAAAAAGTTTTTAAAAACTTTTAAAAAAGAAGGACAGGGATCTCCCTGGTGGTCCACTGGCTAAGATTCTGCACTCCCAGTGCAGGGGCCTGGGTTGGATCCCTGGTCAGGGAACTAGATCCCACAGGCCACAATTAAGAGCCGGAGCCATCAAATAAATACTTAATATTTTTACAAAAAGAAGGACACAATGTCAGGATATTTCCCTTTTTATGATGCTGGCAGATGTCAGTGCTTAACATCTCTCTCTCTTAATTCATTAAAGTTTGGGAAACAGTGATATTCTATGATTCTTTATTCGCTTATTAGCTACTTCTTTAAAGAGAAACATCCTCTTATTTACTGTACTGGTTTCCTGAGGCTTTTGTAATAACCACGAACTTGGTGGCTTAAAAACAACAGAAATTTATTCTCATAGTTCTGGAGGCCAGAAATCCAAAACAAAAATGTTGGCAGGGACATACTTCCTCCAGAGACTCTAAGGGAGAAATCTGTTCTTTGTCTCTTCCAACTTCTGTTAGCTGTTGGCATTCCTTATTGCTGTACTGCTCCAATTTCTTCCACTGTGGTTAATTTCCTCTTCTTCTGTTTGTTCATTTCCCTGTCCCTTATAAAGACACTTGCCAATGAATTTAGGGTCTAACATGGTAATGATCTCATCACAAAATCTTTAATTTAATTATACCTGCAAAGACCCTTTTTCCAAATAAGGTAACATAAATAAGGATTAGAACATGGACATATCTTTTGGGAGGCTACCAGTCAAACCAGGACATCCACTATTTGATACTTGGTGTACAATTCACAGGAAAGGCTGGAAATGCTTGGCTGTTTTTATTCACCAATCTTCAAGATGAATTGTTTCCCTACCATTCTCCAATGGTGACCAATCAGAATTTTCATTTTTTTTGGCAGCATTATAAATGAACAAATATAAATATTTGATGGAGTTCAACTTGCTGCAAGAACTATCTTATTGATACAAGGAATTCCAGGGGTTGCTAGCCACAACCAGAAGCTGGGAAGAGGCAAGGAAAGATTCTAACCAGAGTGTCAAACAGGACATGCCCCTGCTGACACCTAGATTTTAGACTTAAATCTTCCAGAACTATGAGGCAATACATTTCTGTTGCTTTAAGTCACTCAGTTTGCGCTGTTTTGATACAACAGCTTAGAAAACTAATATACTTAAGTGCTAGCTGTATTAAAAGATATTCCAGATTCATTCTGTATTAAGTAGAGCAATACTAAAAGAACTTCCCAGGTGGCTCAATGCTAAAGAATCTGCCTCCCAATGCAGGAGACACAAGAGACATAGGTTTGGTCCCTGAGTCAGGAAGATCCCCTCGGGGAGGAAATGGCTACCCACTCCAGTATTCTTGCCTGGAAAATCCCATGAACAGAGGAGCCTGGCGGGCTAGTTCCATGGGATTGCAGAGTCCAACAAAACTGAGTACCCACACACGCACATGGCAATAGGGCAATTTCATTTGGTTAAAATTAGTATTTTTCTTGCCCCAGTCCTGGAGTCAGAACTATTTTCAAGCAGTTCTGATTCCTGTTAGTGGAAAATGCTACTGTAAGATTATAATCTAGAGCTAGAAGTTCTCATGTATACCGGGGTGATTACCAGTGAAGTGTCTAGGCTTTTTCAGAACTATGTATATAAGTTAAAATAGACTGAATTTGGGTTTTAGTTGCTTTTTTTAAAAAAAGACATTTCCTGCTCTTGACCTAGAATCAGCGTAAGATATTTCTCCAAGGAAAACTCGTCTTGAAGTATCATAATCTAGGTACAAGGTATACTCATTGCTACTGGCTTGGTGATTGTTTCTAGGCTTTTTCAGAGCCAGCGAGAAAAATTTAAGACAAAATACCTCATGATACCTCTATTTCAAATTCAGGACTGTAGAATTTTCACTCAGCCTCTTCTATCTTAAATCTAAATCTCTTATGTTGGGACTCCAGCTTCTCAAGGATGATTGGGATGGCATAATTCACTTCAGTTCAGTCACTCAGCCATGTCCAACTCTTTGCAACCCCATGGACTGCAGCACACCAGGCTTCCATGTCCATCATCTACTCCCAGAGCGTGCTCAAACTCATGTCCACAGAGTCGGTGATGCCATCCAACCATCTCATCCTCATTCTTCCCCTTCTCCTCCTGCCTTCGATCTGTCCCAGCATCAAGGTCTTTTCCAGTGAGTCCATTCTGTGCATCAGGTGGCCAAAGTATTGGAGTTTCAGCTTCAGCATCAGTCCTTCCAATGAATATTCAATGATTTCCTTTAGGATGGACTGGTTGGATCTCCTTGCAGTCCAAGGGACTCTCAAGAGTCTTCTCCAGCACCACAGTTCAAAAGCATCAGTTCTTCAGTGCTCAGCTTTCTTTATAGTCCAACTCTCACATCCATACATGACTAATTGAGAAACCATAGCCTTGACTAGACGGACCTTTGTTGGCAAAGTGTCTCTGTTTTTAATATTCTGTCTAGGTTGGTCATAGCTTTTCTTCTAAGGACCAAGTGTCTTAATTTTATGGCTGCAGTCACCATCTGCAGTGATTTTGGAGCCCCCCAAATAGTCTCTCACTGTTTCCACTGTTTCCCCATCTATTTGCCATGAAGTGATGGGACTGGATGCCATGTTCTTAGTTTTTTGAATGTTGAGTTTTAAGCCAACTTTTTCACTCTCCTCTTTAATTAGAACATTATATAAAATACTCATTTTCTTAATCTTACACATTAAAAAAAGTGTACATATACAACATTACTACCACCAATAAAACTACTAAGAAAAGTGAAAATAATCTTTTGATATGTTTGTCCTTGGAGAATATCCCACTGCAGATATACACTCTAACTACTGTGTTTTTTTGTTTTTTAGGAATTCTATAAGAGTTTATTTTACATTTAAAAAAAAATTTTTTTTTTTAATTTTAATTGGAGGCTATGGACAGGGAGGCCTGGTGTGCTGTGATTCATGGGGTCGCAAAGAGTCGGACACGACTGAGCAACTGAACTGAACTGAACTGAATGACTTTACAATATTGTATTGGTTTTGCCATACATTGACGTGAATCCACCCTGGGTGTATATGTGTTCCCCATCTTGAACCCCCCTCCCACCTCCTTCCCCATATCATCCCTCTGGGTCATCCCAGTGCACCAGCCCCAAGCATCCTGTATCATGCTTTGAACCTGGACTGGCGATTCATTTCACATATGATAATATACATGTTTCAATGCCATTCTCCCAAATCATCCCACCCTCGCCCTCTCCCACAGAGTCCAAAAGATTGTTCTATATATCTGTGTCTCTTTTAATGTCTTGTATACAGGGTTATCATTACCATCTTTCTAAATTCCATATATATGCATTAGTATACTGAATTGGTGTTTTTCTTTCTGGCTTACTTTGTATAATAGGCTCGAATTTCATCCACTTCATTAGAACTGATTTAAATGTATTCTTTTTAATGGCTGAGTAATACTCCATTGTGTATATGTACCACAGCTTTCTTATCCATTCATCTGCAGATGGACATCTAGCTTGCTTCCACGTCCTGGCTATTATAAACAGTGCTGAGACGAACATTGGGATACATGTGTCTCTTTCAATTCTGGTTTCCTCCGTGTGTATGCCCAGAAGTGGGCTTGCTGGGTCGTATGGCAGTTCTATTTCCATTTTTTTATGCAAACTAGTACAGCCACTATGGAGAACAGTGTGGAGATTCCTTAACTACTGTGTTTTTAAAGTCACTTGAAAAAGTTCTTCTCTGTGTGTTATGGAACATCCTGTTAATAATCTGCTTCATTTTATTTTCAATTTTGGGGTTTTACTCAAAAGTTAATTTTGTTTTATAAGTAAAGTATTTGTTTTCAGAGTCAAATCTAAATAATTCAGTATATTGGTATAAGCCAGCTTCTATTCCTGTCCTCTATACACTATTTTCTCATTGTCCTTATAGGTAACCTTATTTTTAAAAAATTATGGTTTATCTTTCCCTTTCTAATTTTTAATGTAAGCAAACATATATGTGCATATTTTATGGTTATTTCTTAAAAGGTAAAAGGTAGCATACAAAGAATACTTCCCTTTTTGCACTCAACACTATATCCCCAAGACCCTTCCACAGTGGTATATAGGGACACTCATTTCTTGTCATAGTGCCCAGTAATCTGCTGTTCATCCAACCAATCCCCTCACATGCACATGTGGGGTACTTCCATTCTCTCAGTTTACAGTCAGTCTTACAATGAATATTCCTGCATATACATCTTTCCATATTTTTGCCATATAGCTGTGGCTCAGAGTCCTAAAACTAGGACTGTAAATGGGCAAGTTCACAAATAACTTTGCTATATATAATTGGATACATGAGTAACTAAGCAACTTGATGGAGTCAACCAATAAATTATCATTCACCATAAGTTTTAACTCATGATAGCACATAATTATATTTTGTATTCACCACTTGAAATGCTAAAACTTTGCCAAAGTTTTTGTAGAAAAGCAATCATTGACCATTGGCATCATTATTAAAATCTAATGGTAGCATTTTACAACTGAGTTAGAGACATTCCACCTGTTTGGATGTCATTGATATAGCTTTTTTATACTTACCATAATTAATAAATTACTTAATAATTAATTAGTAATAATATAATACTAATAAATAATTAGTAATAATAATGAATTACTTGCCACCGAATACTTACTAAAGCACTTTCTAGTACCTTTGATCTTCTAAAACATTCATATGTGGTGGTCTTATCAATACAGAGAGGCTTAGTTACTGCAGAAGGTCATACAGTAATGGCAGTCAAGCCTGATTCCACAAAGACTCTGTACTCTGCTAAACGAATTTAATTCATGTTTGCTAAGCCACCACAGACTACTTTATAGTTTGGTACAGAAACTGCAAATTAGTTTATTGTGTTAAGGAACAGAATAGCAATTTCAAACTATAAGAGACAAGGGAGGAAGAGAACATGAATAGAAATGATTTGTGTGGTCAGCCAATTTTGTATTATACACTGGCTCAAAAATTACTGCATGTGAAAATCAACATTTTTTTTTTAAAGCCTAAAAATTGGGTGAAACATTCTCTGAAGAAACTCTACAGGCCAGAAGGGAGGGGCGTGATATAGCTGAAGTCCTGAAAGGGAAAAATCTGCAACCTAGACTACTCTATGACTCAAAATATTTAAAACAGAAGAATCTAGAATAGAGAGATAGTTTCTCAGACAAGCAAAAACAAAAAGAATTCAGCAGTACTAAGCCAACCCTGGGCTTCCCCAGTGGCACTAGTAGTAAAGAATCCATCTGCCAGTGCAGGAGATGCTAGAAACATGGGTTTGATCCCTCAGTTGGAAAGATCCCCTGGAGGAGGAAATGGCAACCTACTCCAGCTTTCTTCCCTGGAAAACTCCATGGACAGAGGAGCCTGGCAAGCTACAGTTCATAGGGTTGCAAAGAGTTGGACATGACTGAGCACATACACACACAAATGAACCCTAAAAGAAATAGTGAAAGGTCTTCTTTAAATAGAAAAGAAACAAGAATCTATTGGAAAGGGAACAGTCCAATAAAAAAGGCAAAAATATAAAAATTTTGGTAAAAGTTATTATAATTACAGTCAACAGAAAAGGGTTGTGTTAATCATTCAGCACAAGGCTAAGCATAAACATGTAAAATTAGACATCAAAATCACAAAATGTGGGGAAGGGGAGCATAAAAATCCAGGTCTTTTAGAATGTGTTTGAACTTATATGATCATCAAGCAAGCAGATATAGTTATGGGTCAATAGACTTGAACATCATGGTAACCACACATCAAAAACATGCAACAGATTCACACACACACACGCACAAAACAGAACTCAAGCATACTATAAAAGAAAATCACCAGGCTATCAACGAAGAACAAAAAGAAGAAATGAACAAAGAAGAACATAAACAACTGGAAAACAAGGTTTAAAATGGTTGTAAGCACATACTATCAATAATTACTTTAAATGTCAATGGACTAAATGCTCTTATCAAGAGACAGAGAGTGGCATATTGGATTAAACAAGAACCTACAATGTGCTGCCTACAAGAGACTCATTTTGAACCTACAATGTGCTGCCTACAAGAGACCCATTTCAGGGTGAAAAACACAAACAGACTGAAAATGTTGTGATGGAAAAAGATATTTCAAGCATATGGAAACAGAAAGTAAGGGTGGAATGGGTCTCAATACTCATATCAGCAAAAACTGACTTTAAAACAAAGGACATAAAGGAAAGCAGAGAAGGACATTCAGTTCAGTTCAGTTCAGTCACTCAGTCATGTCTGACTCTTTGCGACCCCATGGACGACAGCATGCCAGGCCTCCCTGTCCATCACCAACTCCCAGAGTTTACTCAAACTCATGTCCATTGAGTTGGTGATGCCATCCAACCATCTCTTCCTCTGTCGTCCCTTTCTCCACCCGCCCTCAATCTTTCCCAGCCTCAGGGTCTTTTCCAATGAGTCAGTTCTTTGCATCAGGTGGCCACAGTATTGGCATTTCAGCTTCAGCATTAGTCTTTCCAATGAATATGCAGGACTGACCTCCTTTAGGATGGACTGGTTGGATCTCCTTGCAGTCCAAGGGACTCTCAAGAGTCTTCTCCAACACCACAGTTCAAAAGCATCAATTATTTAGCACTCAGCTTTCTTCACAGTCCAACTCTCACATCCATACATAACCACTGGAAAAACCATAGCTTTAACTAGACGGACCTCCGTTGGGAAAGTAATGTCTCTGCTTTTTAATATGCTGTCTAGGTTGGTCATATCTTTTCTTCCAAGGATCAAGAGTCTTTTAATTTTATGGCTGCAGTCACCACCTGCAGTGATTTTGGAGCCCCAAAAGATAAAGTCTGTCCCTGTTTCCACTGTTTGCCCATCTATTTGCCATGAAGTGAAGGGACCAGATGCCATGATCTTAGTTTCCTGAATGCTGAGTTTTAAAGGACATTATATAATGACATATAATGATAAAGAGAGATCAATACAAGAAGAGGATATTATACTTGTTAACATATATGCACCCAATATAGCAACACCTAAATATATAAAACAAATACTAACAGACCTAAAGGGAGAAATGGATATGAATACAATAATAGTAGGAGTCTTTAATATGCCACTGACATACATCAATGGACAAATCATCCTGACAGAAAATCTATAAAGCAACAGTGTTCCTAAATGACATAACAGACCAGCTGGACTTCATTGATATCTATAGAACACTATTCCTCCAAAACCCAGAATACACATTCTTTTCAAGCACACATGGAACATTCTCTAAGACAGACCACATACTAGGTCACAAAACAAGCCTCAACAAATTCAAGAGGTTAGAAATTATTTCAAGCATCTTTTCTGACTACAATGTTATGATCCTAGAAATCAAACACATAAGGAAAAACAGGGAAAGAACAAATACATAGAGACTAAACAGCATGCTAGTAAAAAACAAATGAGTCAATGATGGGAGAAAATAAGAATTCATAAAATACCTCAAGACAAGAATAAAACCACAAGCTTACGAAAGCTATGGTACTCAACAAAAGCAGTACTAAGGGGGAGTTCATATCAATACAAGCCTTCCCCAAGAAACAAAAGTCTCAAATAAATAACTAAATCTACCACCTAAAAGAATTAGAAAAAGAAGAAACAAACATTAAAGTCAGCATAAGGAAGGAAATAACAAAGATCAGAGAGAAAATAAATAAAATAGAGATAGATCAATAAAAGATTGAAAAGGTCAATAAAATCTTTTTTTAAAAAAAAAGATTAAAAATATCAACAAAACCACTAGCCAGGATCACCAAGAAGAAAAGAGAGGGGACCCAAATAAACTAACAAACAAGTGAGAAATAACAACTGGTACCACATAATTTTTTTAAAAAAAGGATTACTATAAGCAGTTACATGCCAACAAGTTGGACAAATTTCTAGAAGTAGACATAAAGAAATGGACAAATTTCTAGAAGTGGACATAAAGAAGTGGACATAAAGAAATTGACATACAGCTTGCCAAAATTGAGTCAAGAGGAAACATAATTGAACAGAATGATCACTATGAGTGAAATAGAATGTGTAAAAAAACAAACAGCAAAACTCCCTATAAACAAAAACCCAGGACCAGACAACTTCAATGGCATATTTTACCAAACAGATAACTTATACTTATCATTCTCAAACTATTTCAAAAAACTGAGAAAGAGGGAACACTCTTAAAATTTACTCTATGAAGCCACTATCACCCTAATACCAAAACTAGACAAAGACATTACAATAAAAGAAAATTACACAATATCTTTGATGAATATAGATGCAATATTCCTCAACCAAATATTAGCAAATCTAAAATGCAACAATATATAAAAAGGGTCATACAGCATGATCAAGTTGGATTCATTCCATGGTTACCAGGATGCTTCAACATGTGCCGTTCAATCAATGTGATACTTCACATTAACAAAAGGAAAGACAAAAACCACATGATCATCTCAATAAACACAGAGAAAGCACCTGACAAAATTCAGCATCACTAATGATAAAAGCTTACCAAAGTGGGTAGAGACGTAACATATATCAACATAATAAGTTATTTATAACAAAAGTTATTTATGGTAAATCCACAGCCAACAGAATATTTAATGATGAAAACCTGGAAGCTTTCCTACTAAATTCAGGAACAAGACAAGGATGCCCATTCTCATTACTTCTATTCAACATAATATTGGAAGTCATAGCCACAGAAATCAGACAAAAAAAAAAGAAATAAAGGCATCCAAATTAGACTGGAAGAGATAAAACTGTCACTATTTGCAGAAGACAAGATACTTTATATAAAGAATCCTGAAACCTTCACACAAAAACTGTTAAAATAAGTGAATTCAACAAGGTAGCAGAATGCAAAATTAATAAACAGAAAGCATTTGTATTTCTTTATACTAACAATAAAATATAAGAAAACAATCCTGTTAAAAATTACATCAAAAAATATTTAGGAATACACTTAACCAAGGAGGTGGCTGTGTGTAAAAACTATAAGACACTGATAAAAGAAACTTAAGATGACTCAGAGAAATGAAAAGATAACCCATGTTATTACATTGAAAGAATACTGTTAAAATGACCATACTACCCAAAGCAATCTACAGATTTAACGCAATCACTATCAAAATACCCAAGATATTTTTCACAGAACTAGAACAAATAATCCTAAAATTTACATGGAATGACAAAAGACCAAGAACTGTCAAAACAATCCTGACAATACTATAAAGCTAGAGTATCAAAGCAGTATGGTACTCCTACAAAAAACAAACAATGGAACAGAAAAGACAGCCCAGAAATAAACCCACACAACTACAGTCAATTAATCTACAAAAGAGAATATGAAAGAACATAACATGGAGAAAAGATAATCTCTTCAACAAGTGGTGCTGGGCAAGCAGAACAGTGATATGTAAATCAATGAAACCATAACACTCCCTCATACCATATACAAAAATAAGCTCAAAATGGCTTAAAGACCTAAATATAAGACATGCCACCATAAAACTCATAGAAGAGAACACAGACAAAACATCCTCAAACATAAATAGTAACAATATCTTCTTAGATCAGTCTCCCAAGGCCAAACATATAACAGCCAAAATAAACAAATAAGACTTGATGAAACTGAAAAGCTTTTACACAGCAATGGAAACCAGAGACAAAGTGAAAAGACAACCTACAGAATGGGTGATAATATTTGTAAACAACACACTCAACAAGGAGCTAATATTCAAAATATACACACAGCTCATATAACCCAATATTGAAAAAATCCAGTCAAAAAAATGGGCAGAAGGCCTAGACATTTGTCCAAAGACATACAAATGGCCAACAGGCACATGAAAAGATGTTCAACATTGCTAATTATTAGACAGTCAGTTCAGTCGCTCAGTCATGTCCAACTCTTTGCAACCCCATGGACTGCAGCATGCCAGGCTTCCCTGTCCATCACCAACTCTCGGAGCTTGCTCAAATTCATGTCCATTGAGTCAGTGATGCCATCTAACCATCTTATCCTCTGTCATCCCCTTCTCTTCCTGTCTTCAATCTTTCCCAGCATCAGGGTCTTTTCCAATGAGTTAGTTCTTTGCATCAAATGACCAAAGAAAATACGAAATTATTAGAGAAATGCAAACCAAAATCACTGTGAGGTGTTATCTCACACAGGTCAAAATGTCTATCATCAAAAAGTCTACAAATAATAAATGCTGGAGAGGGTGTGGAGAAAGGGAACCCTCTTATACTGTTGGTAGGAATGTCAATTGGTGCAGTGACTATAAAAAACAGTATAGAGGATCCTGACAAAACTAAAAATAGACTACCATATGACCCAGCAATCCAACTCCTGGATATATACCTAGAAAAAATGAAAACTCTAATTTCAAAAGATACATGCACCCTAATGTTCATAGCAGCACTATTTACAAAGCCAAGACATGGAAACAACCCAAGTGCCCACCAACCAATGACTGCCTTCAGAAGATGTGGTATATATATTGGTGGTCTGTGTGTGTTCACGTGTGTGTATATATATCACTGAATACTAGTCAGTCATAAAAGAGAATGAAATATCACCATTTGCAGCAATATAGATGGATCTAGAGAATATTATACTTAGTAAAGTAAGTGAGACAAAGAAAAGGAAGTATTATATGATATCACTTACATGTGGGATCTCAAAAAAAATCCAAATGAACCTAACAAAACAAAAACAGATTCACAAATATAGAAATCAAACTAGGGCTACCAAGAGGGAAAGAGGGGGTGGAGGGAAATTAGCAGTATGGAATTAATAGATACAAACTACTACACATACAATAGATAAGCAACAAGGATTTACTGTATAGCACAGGGAACTATACTCAATATTACAATAACCTATGATAGAACAAAAACTGTAAAAAAATACATATATATATAACTGAATCACTTTGATGAATACCTGAAACTAATACAACATCATAAATCAACTATACCTCAAATAAAAATTAGGTGAAACTGGAATATACTTTTATTTGGTTGGACTGAAATATACCAGTGCTTTTCATACCTTGAATGAATGCTGTAACTATGCAGTATACTTTACAATAAGACTTTCATTAGGATTAGCAAGTTTGAGATATAAGATCTTTCCTCTCAACTTCTGTATCCCACAAGAGAAACCAACACTATTGAACATATATGAGCTGCATGATGCCTATATACACTACACCATTTGCTTTATTTATTCATTTATCATTATTTAAGAAGATATAGGCCAAAGAGAAATTATAAAATGATATTTTACTTTAAGCCAATGAGTAGTCTTCTTAGATTTTCTTCTTCCTTGGTATTGTTGCTTAATAGTCATTTGGACAGTAAAACATTTAAATGGTTGGACACACTAAAGTTTGGTGTCACTCTGTTCATGGTATATTAAAATTTAGGTATTGAGTTTTTTCTTTTCTTTCTTTCTTCGACAGCTACTCAGTGTTAGGCAGATATTAATATTAAAAGAAATAAATAACTTTTTATTCTCTAACATAAAATATTTTGAAGTTAAAAAAGATTCATTTAGAGGCAAGAGAGCACTACTAGGTTACCATCTAAGTATATGACTGCTATAAAGTATGAATTCACAAACTGAAAATCCAATATGTTTCATATATGGTATAAGGAGATGATAAAATTAGAAAAGTTATTTAAGTTTTCATGTATAAAGAAAAAGTTTAGATAAAAACAACTGAAATATGATGGTAACCCCAGTCTTAATGGGAGGTTTTCTGTTCATAAATTTTCAGTTTTGTGAAGTTGAGAGCTGTGACCTCCAAATTACTCAGACTACCATTTTCGTGCAAGATCAGAAAACGTCTTTTTCAGAATTAAACTTGCTGACATATACATATTGTGATTGAAGGCAATATTATAGCTAAATGAGTATTGGAAAACAATTAATTGGAATGGAATCCATGATGGTTTCTTAGATGCTAGTCACGAGGAGAGGAGCAGTGGTGACAGTAGGTGTGCCGTGCTCAGTTGCCTACCACTCTGTGCAAAGTCATGGACTACAGCCCACCAGGCTCCTCTGTCTGTGGAACTCTTCAGGAAAGAATGCTGGAGTGGGTTGCCATGACCTTCTCCAGGGGATCGTCCCAACCCAGGGACAAAACCGGCATCTCCTGCATTGGCAGGGGGATTCTTTACCACTGAGACACTTGGATAAATATGAATCAAGGTATTATTGTAATGTAGAGTATGTAAAAGGAGGTTGATGCAGAGCCTCCAGGGAATCTGAAGGTCTTAAATGGAGGCCTGGACTCAGTTTTCTGCCTTTTTAATCCAATCACTGTATTCTATTATTTTACAGGTCAGATCCAGTCAGAAAACAACTGTCATCAATTCCTTTAAGGAATAATTCTGTGGCAAATAAATCTCATAAATTCTTCCCCATGCCCTATCTGTAATGATCTTAATTTTAACTGCAGAGCATTTATCATTCAAGAACATGAAGCGATAAAGAAATGAGGTGATAAGTGAGGGATTCCACAGGCAAACAGCAGTGTTATATAAGGTACCAGCAAGTCTTCTTAAAATAGAAATGGAAAGTATTGGTTAGTATTAACTTTTCCGGCTAAAGGTCACCTGACATTTAAATGAACTACAAATGATGACAGAATCTTAATTTTATATAATGTATAAAGAACACTAAAGGCAATCAACCCTGAATATTCATCGGAAGGACTGACACTGAAGCTGAAGCTCCAACGCTTTGGCCACCTGATGTGAAGAGCCAATTCACTGTAAAAGCCCCTGATGCTGGGAGAGATGTAAGGCAGTAGAAGGGGATGACATCGCGGACTCAATGGACATGAGTTTGAGCAAGCTCCGGGAGATGAAAGATGTGCCGCAATCCATGGGGTTGCAAAGAGTCAGACACAGTTGAGCGGCTGAACAACATAAAGAACACTATCATTTTCTGTGATTTATTTTTTTCTTTTGATGCTCCGAAACAAGCAACTCTGCAGGGAACTGAGAAGCAAGTGTTGTTCCTTCAATATGGCCTTAGAGACTATATAACTTTGATATTTTGTTTTGCTTTGCCTTTTGAGGATAAACTTTCTCATTTGTCCAGACTACATTCCATGTCTCTGGAAATTCCCTATGGACAAAAAAAATTAGCTACTGTTAAGTTCTACCTTTTAAAACATAGAACATTCTCCGTTGTGTGAAATGCTGCTACAAAGGCGGGTGATTAGCTTCCGCAGAGTAGGTCAAATGTCTATTGAGCTGCACCCCAAGACAAGAACATTTTCTGCCCACTCTTTAGCAGCAACTGCTGCTGCTGCTGCTAAGTCACGTCAGTCGTGTCCGACTCTGTGTGACCCCATAGACGGAAGCCCACCAGGCTCCCGCGTCCCTGGGATTCTCCAGGCAAGAACACTGGAGTGGGTTGCCATTTCCTTCTCAGGCCCTATCAATTAGTGGGGGTCAGAGGCCCGGTATTTCAGATGTTAATATGCCCTGGCCACGTGGAGTCACTGAACTGGGGCAACATTTTTAAAAACCGGGGAGACTTCTGCAGTCATTATCCCGGTGATCCGTTTCGGCTTGGAGAGGGAGGGGGTGGCTTTTTCCACTGCCTTGAGAAGTCGTTAACAGTACGTGGGATAGTAGAGCCCGGACCTTTGGGAAACTTGAAACCCAGAGGCTTCTTGGATGTACCGGCGGAGACAACTCATCTGTCTTTGATTCTGGAATGTGTTAAGGGCGGGGCGGGGGGGGAGGCTGGTGGCAAATCAGCTTTCATCCCTTTTAGGAACTCGGTACAATTCTGAAAGCTAAAGACCCAGGCCAGGAGAGAGGTGCCCGCGCCTCAGAACGTGGTATCTGAGCTGAGCTCCTCTTCAGAGATGACTCCGCATTTGAACCTCTGCCCACGGTCCTGGCGCGCGCGGGCGGCGGGGTGGGGCACGTGACCGGCTCTCGTCCGCGGCCACGCCTAGCGGGGCGACCGCCACTGCCCCTTCCACGTCTTCGGGCCCCTCCGGCGCCGGACGGCGTATAGACGCCCCTCAGGAGGCGGTCCCCCCGCTAGCTCTGGACTCCAGGGTTACCAGCACTCACGCCTTTTCTCCGGCAACGGTCAGGGAGCCCTTATATCCCGAAGCCGGAGAAAGAAATGGCAACCCACTCCAGTATTCTTGCCCGGAAAATTCCCACAGACTGAGGCGCCTGGCGGGCTTACAGCCCACCTGGTCGCAAAGATGCGGACACGACTGAACCACCCCACTTCACTATCCCGAGGCAGTTGCCCGAGACTTCCGCCTGGGTGCCGACCACGTGATCACGCGAGACTTGGGGAGGCGGCGGGCCGACTTCACAACTTTCAGTCGGCCCCGCCCCCTCACGACGCCCTCCACAGGGCTCGACGACGCGGCCTGCGGCGGCCTCCGCCCCGGCGCGCCTGCGCACGCGGCTCTCGCGGTGTTCTCGCGCTCGGCCCCGCCCACCGCTGCCCCCGCCCTTTCCGCCCCTCCCTCCGCCCCTCCGCCCTGTCTCTCGGCAGCGGCGGCGGCGGCGGCGGCTCGCGCAGCTCGTTGGCTCGCTATATAAAGGGGAGAAGCGGGCGGACCGGACGGCTGGAGCTGCAGCCGGTGGCGGCGGCGGCGCGGGGAGCGGCGACCGGCGGTGGTTTCCCTCCTTGGCGCGGGGGTGGGGAGCGGGCAACGCCCCCGGGACCCCTGACGGGTCGTGGCCTTTTTTCTTTTTTTTTTTTAACAGGGCGATTCTCGAGTTTTTTTCGCTCCGGGAGGACTCCCCCTCCCGCCGTCCTCCCCTGCCTCCTCTCGCCGCTCCCCTCTCCTCCGTCAGGATCCGATTTTGTCTGAAAGATTTTCCCCTCAGTTTTGCGGTGGCTTGGGTCGCCCTCGAGTGTTCTTTTTTTTTTTTTCCTCTCTCTTTTTCGTTTTGTTTTCGTCTTGTTTCCTCGGGGTGGCCCCCCCCACTCTTGTTTGTGTTGTGTGTGGAAATGGCGAACTCGGCAAATACAAACACCGTGGTAAGGACGTGGTTCGGTGGCCGGCGGGGGCTTCGTTCAGGCGGCGAGCAACGGCCGGACCGGGCGGGGGCGGGGACGGCGGCGGCTCCCCGGCCTCGCCTCGCCTCCGCCGCCCGCGCGCGGCCGCCGCTTCCCGCCTCGGGCGGCGCGGGCCGGGGCGGCGGGGCGCGGGGCCGGCGGGGGGCGGGCGCCGCGGGGCGCGGCGGGGGCGCCGGCGGCGGGGCGGGCGGGGCGCCGGCCGGGCCTGGGGCCGCCGCGGGGCGGTGGGGCCGGGCGAGCGCGCGGTCCCGGCCCCGGGCCCCCCGGCCGCCAGGCGGGCAGGGCAGGAGGGCAGCCGCCGCTTCCCTGCCGCCGCCCTCGCCCGCCCGCCCCGAGCCGGCAGGAGAAGGGGCTCCCCGCGAGCCGCCTCGGAAAAAAAGACCGGCGTCTGGGGGAGCCGGGCGAATCCCCCTCCAGACCCACCGCGGTCCTCTGTTAACGCGGCGGAAGGCCAATGGCTGCTCTGGGGGTTACTCTGAGGTGTTCTGGCGGTTCTGCTTAGGGAGCCTTCACTGGGGCTATTTTATGTATTATTTAAAAAAAAAAAAAAAGACGAAGGTTGAAAAGCACTTCTCTCGGTTCCTTCCGAATCGGTAAAATGGCGAAGGGGAAGCAACCCCCCCCCCCCCAACGTCGTATATACCTCCTAGCAAAAGCACCAAAACAAAACAAAGCCTCCAGTGGTCCAAAGTGCCCCGCTTTCGCCTTGAAATCTGCTACTTCCCACCGTTGGTCCCTTTTTTTTTTTCTTTTTTCCTTACGTGCAATCACGTAGGTTTGCAAAAAGCAGTCACATAAATAACCTTGTCTGTCAGTCACCAACGCAGTGTGATCACGAGTCCACCTCCACTCTCTTTTATTTTTATTTTGACAATAAAACACGTTTCTGCCCGGTCCCAAACGCAGACCAGCCCCGCGGCAGCCCGGCCCCGTACCGTTGACGACTCGGGTCGATCCATCATGGCTGCGGCCGCTTACCCTGCTTTTCAGTCCCTGAGCCTTGTGGTCCTCCTCCCTTTGGCTGCCCTGTTTATATAGAGCCATTGCCGCTCTCTAATATAGACTCTGCCAGGATGGGAAGGTGCTTTTCAGGCCTACGTCACCGCCTCTCCATTTAAACACCAGATCCGGCTTTAAATAGTGAGAGCTGCTGAGAGCGGGGCTGGGAGGTGCGTGCTCCCGAGGCGAGAGGCAGGCGCGTGCAGAGCTCACTTATTTCTAGGTCTTTTTCTGTCTGCTGTAATTTCGTGCCCAGTCGGGGCGGCCTTGGCAGCCGCAAGTTTTTGTTTGGACGCAGCAGCTGGGATTTGCCGGTCTTTGTTAGGGGAGAATAGACTTGCCCTCTCTTCTTTTTATTTTTGTTTTTAAAAGCAATTTTAAGCTCAGATGTCTAATCGTTTCTGTATTTAAGAAGGTACATGCATTATTGTCAGTTTCTTTTTTTTTTTAAGCTTTATTAACTGTAGAGAGTTTGATTTTGGTAGTATTTTGTTCACCGAACGTTCAGGACATGTTAGAAATACAGCTTCTAATATTTCATCATGTTTTCCTTTAATAAATGTTTGAGACACACAGCTTTTCAAAGAAATAGAAAAGTGCCTAAACCTTCGACGTAGTGCCTTACGTCTACAGTACATTAATTGTTAGGGGAATTGTGAGTAATGTGAAGAGGCTTAGTGCAAACTGGATATAAAAAATTA
Source organism: Moschus berezovskii (assembly GCF_049115385.1). Lineage (NCBI taxonomy): Eukaryota > Metazoa > Chordata > Mammalia > Artiodactyla > Moschidae > Moschus > Moschus berezovskii. Next base: position 10,797,805 of record NC_142468.1, read on the forward strand.
AAGTTCTAAGTAGACTGTTTTTGCTGCATTGGATGTTTATATGGTATCCAGTGTAGAAATTAATCCAATTTATTTTCCAGTACTGTACTAGGAACTAACACTTTTGTAAGAAATTCTTTGTTACTTAATGACACTAATGGCCTTTAATTTACGAGTTTGGAATATCTGCTGTTTGAAAACCAGGACAAACCTCAATTACTGTGTATTCCATAAAAGGCAAAAACTGGTTCAAGTAAAGTTTAGCATTTTGAATAATAATTTGTAAATTGCTTTTTTCAAATGCTGCCTATGTACTCGCATACTCTGAGACAACAGTTTAGCTGTTGAACAATTTAAAATTATTCTATGTGTACTTAATGATGAATACACATTTCCCTTTAACTGTAGTGTATAGGAATCCATTAAGTGGTCAGGTTGAGGGTTAATTAAAGCAGAAAAACAGAATCTTAAAGCAGGATTGTTTCATTAACTAGGGAGTACCAGAAGAAAGCACATTGTACCAATAAATGTGCAGATACCCAAGCAGAATAGTTTTAGGGATGACTAATTTCAGAAACATTATAACAATTATTTTGCTGGAAAATTAATTTATGTCATCAATATGAGATTTATACTACCAATTTAAAATTACTCTGAATCTTTATAATGCCTTGAATCATTGGTTAAAAAACTTTACAAATGTATTTTTGTAATTTAGTACTTGAATCACTATAGATAAAGTAATGTCCATAGTCAGACTTTCCTTGTTTATAGAATCAGAGAGACATTTTAAGGAGATACTGTAAAGATGGCAGAAGTCACTCGAATAATTTTAGTTCACAGAAGCAGATTTGGCAAAATAAAAAGAAAGTGAATAAGTGGAACAGCAAAGGTGAGAACTCAACTATATTGTTTTTCTGTTACATTGAAAGGGAACAAATAGATTTTAATGGTTGAGGTAAGTTACATAGAGGAACACACTTGTATTTTTGTCTGGACAAGGACATATTAAGAGGTTTTCCCTGTGATAACACTATTGCTGATGGAGATGCTAATAAAACTTTTCTATTTGAGGTTTGCTTCTAAGAGCAAACCCTTGGTTTTATTGGGTAGCGGTAACTTTCACCTTAAGCAAGATATAAAGCGCAAATAATGACAAAGCATTAAAAGAAAAAGTCTGTTAATAGCTTTGTGTGATAATGGATAGAATTTATAACAAGGTAGTTCTGGTTTTACACTCTGACAGCAAACTTCCTTTTGTCCAACATGTTAAAAATAGGATATGGGTTGGGCAAATTGTTCTGTCTCTTACTTTTTGGTTTTTTAAAAATAGTTTATATACTTTTGAAGTGCTTTCACATCTATTCTCTTTTAATTTTTTGGCAACCTTCTAAACCGCCCCCCCCCCCCGCCGTAATGCCAACAATAATAGTTATAATAATAGGTTAAAAAATAAGTATCAAGGCTGCTCAGTATTCTCTTCCATAGCGTGATCTGGGCAGCTCTTTTGTTTTAGTCTCTCAGTCATGTCCTACTCTCTGCGACCCCATGAACCCACCAGGCTCCTCTCTCCATGGGATTTCCCAGACAAGAATACTGGAGTGGGTTGCCATTTCCTTCTCTGGGCCGTAGTAGGAGAGAAATCCTGGAAAAGAGATCATTGTGCCTTGTTCCTCTGAGACTGAGACCTGTTATTGTGGTTATAGGAAAAGCTTTATGGTATAATTTAAAGGTACAGACTGGGTAACAAAAGCTAAAATCAGGTGATTTTAAATTTGAATACTCATTAACTCTCAAATTACTGCCAGGCAAATAATCACAGGACATAAGACTCTCTAAAGTCTTAAGAGAGAGATGAGGTTAGGAGATATAATGGGTTAAACTAAGCAAGGGATAATAAGAACCAGACATAGCAACCTGTAATACTGTTTTGACTATAACAACATAGAAATTATAACTGAAAATTGTGTGGGCCTTCTATGTGTAATGATCTTCTGTGTTAAATATGAATTGTATTAAATAGTCATAAAACTTTTGTTAAAATATGCAGTCAAGTCATTCAATTTAACTAGGCAGATGATCTTTTTACAATGGCCATTCCTTTGAAGTTTCATCTTCTAAAATAAGTTTTAAAAAGTTAGAAAAATGACTGTTGTGTTAATTTGTTTTGAATTTGTGAAAGCATGTTACCTATTTTAATATGTGAAAAGCAGTCTTTTTCAACACTCTTAAAATTTTATTTTCCCTTTAAAGCCTAAATTATACAGATCTGTGATTGAAGATGTTATTAATGATGTGAGAGACATCTTTTTGGATGATGGAGTCGATGAACAAGTTCTGATGGAACTAAAAACTGTGAGTTTGCCTTTTTTTTTCTTTTTTAACACTCTTCATTCAGAAACTGTACTCCCATGATTTTTTCATATGATGACCATTTGATTTTGTTGCAGGAGGCGGTGTAGTTATGTGAAGGGTGCTAGTTTTGAATTCAGGTTCTACCATGAATTCTTCCTCTGACCTTAGGCAAACCACTTATAGTTCAGTTTCCATATATGTCAGATGAGAGTTCGTAGTACTTACCTTTTAGGTTTGTTTTGAGGGTTAAATGTAATAACTATCTGAAGTGTTTAGTTTAGCATAGTGCCTGGCAATCAGTTGAGTTCAGTTCAGTTGCTCAGTTGTCTCCAACTCTTTGCGACCCCATGAATCACAGCACGCCAGGCCTCCCTGTCCATCACCAACTCCCGGAGTTCACTCAAACTCATGTCCATCGAGTCGGTGATGCCATCCAACCATCTCACTCTCTGTCATTCCCTTCTCCTCCCGCCCCCAATCTTTCCCAGCATCAGAGTCTTTTCCAGTGAGTCAGCTCTTCGCATGAGGTGGCCAAAGTATTGGAGTTTCAGCTTTAGCATCAGTCCCTCCAGTGAACACCCAGGTGGCAATAGTATTAGTTAGTATTAGTGGGCAGTTTCATTTATGGTATAAGAACTGAACTGAACTTCATATCTACATTCCTGTAAGGTTTTCTTTTTTCTCCTTTTTTTTGTTGTCTCAATGTATGGATAGTCTAAAATGTGTATGTTGGAGAGATTGAGCAAGTGCTTGATGAATTTCACATTCTGGAGTCAGATTTTCTGTGTGTGCCAAGTATTTGGTTTATCGTATATCCTAGTTTGGGAACTCCTTTTCTGTCTCTTAGATTTATGTGTATTTAAGCAGAAAAATATAGATACTTTTATTTTATGTTTGTGTTTTCTTAGTGCTGTAATGACTCGTGAAATCCAGGAGTATTTTTACCTTACTGCTCAGAACCATGGTTCTCAAAGTATGGTCCATGAACTTTCCCACAGGCTCTTCCAAGGGGTCAATGAGGTGGAGCGATGTCCAGGTCTGAATAACCATAGTATGTCTCTCACATTTCCAGTAAAAGTTGTATTACATGAAAAAAGTGACTAGTTAAACTTGAAACTCAAATGAACAAGTGCTATTCCTTGAGATAACTGCTCCATATGCAGCAGAAGTGCATTATGCATGTTTCCTATTTTGATGCACTGACTGTTATTAAAAATATGCTTACTTTTAAGGTTGAGATAAGATCATTGTTGATATTAAGATATTCAATTGTTTGATATTCTATAGTGAGGTGCGTTAACATAGGCATATCTGCATACACTGAACTCACATTTTCAAATGACCAATGCATGATGTTGCAAAATCCCTTCAAATAAGAATATGAAAAGTTAATTAGTATGTGGTCTCACATAGTACATTGCAGCTAACCTTTAAGAAACCATTATGTAAAATACTTCTTCCTTTCCCAGCTACTTAGCTGTGGGAAGACAGATTTTCTTCCTATACGTCAATGAAAACAAAGTGAATGCAGAAGCAGATGAGACAATCTATTTTTCCTTTAAGGTGTTTCTCACTAAATTTTATTTGGAAGACATGGTTATTTTCATTGAAAGTATTTATGTTAACATAGTGGATACTTGTTACTTTTAAATAAGTAAAAGTTTTTTAAAAATCTTATTTAAAATTTTGTAAAAGCTCATTGAGGGACTTGCTTGGTGGTCCAGTGGCTAAGACTCCATGCTTTCAATGCAGGGGGCCGGGGTTTGATCCCTGGTTAGGGTATTAGGTCCCACATGCGGCAGCCAAGTGTTCGCATGTAGCAACTGAAGAGTGCACATTCAGCAGCAAGGACGGGGTATCTAGTGTGCAGCAACTAAGACCCAGTGGAGCCAAGGAAACAAATAATTTTTTTTAAAGCTCATTGAGGTCCTCATTAATTTGTGAAAATGATAAAGGAGCCTGAGACCAAGAAGTTTTAAAATTGCTGGATAGAGACTGGAAATTGAGCTCCTTTAGAGCTATGTATAAATAAGAAATCACAGTGAATGCTATGTAGCACTTGTTGTGGTCTTATTTATCCATTCAAAAGAGGTGTGGAGACTCCAGTTTAGCAACTTATGAATTTAAATAAAGCAAATCTCACGTATATTGTGATGAAATATATCTTAGGATATTGCAGCATCTGTAGGGTTTTCATTAAGAGTCTGCCCATGTGAGGAAGGGAAAATAACAGGTTTGAATGAGACGAGGAAACATTTATTTACCCTAGGAGAAATGTGATGGTTACTGCAAGTGAAGAGTAGGTATCTAAAAATATAAGTGAAGGAGTGCCAACTCTGAGATATGAGTTGGAAGAATAGCAATGGAAATTGCTCAGACATATAAAGTATCTCAGGGATATGAATAAGAAGAGTATAAACTTATTTTGATTCCTTAGTATTTTTTGGAATGAATATTTTACAAATTATGTTATAACCCTTAACGATGATTGTCGTAGTTCTGTGACCTTATGTAGAAGGTACAGAATTTTTAGGTGTAGAAAATTAGTCCCAAAGGCTTTAATTTACCCTTGGTCAAACTAGTGGTCAATCCAAGTTGTTATCTGCTCTAGCTTTTCACAGTCTGGGATTGATATTTCACTCCTGGTCCCAGTTAGAATCAAGGTGTTGTCTTCAAACAGAATGAACTGTCTTTGAGACCAAATAGTTCCACCTGTATTTTTAGTACATAGGATTTTATGTATATATGCACACATACTTGCAGATATGTGAACGTATATTATTAAAGTAATATATATATATATCTATGCTCTATAGGTTATGCACTGATTTTTTGTTTGTTTAATGCTTAGCTTTATATGACAAAAATTGCCTTATTTAATTTTGAATCCCCAGCCTCTGCCACAATGCTTGGTGTATGTGATTGGCATTCAGTAAATATTTAATTAAACAACTTAATAACAAATGTTGCTCCAGAATCTAACTGAAAAAAGTATTTTAATGTTTTTGTTGCTTTCTAAATGGGACACACTCTTCTATTCTGGGTTGTAGCTGAACTTAAATATAAAACTGTTAGACTGAAATGAGTTTGCTTTATTTTAATTCTCTGCACTAAATTTCTTCAGGATCTCATTAGAGTTTACAGAATGTGCCCTAGATTTAACAGTTTTGACAGCCAGCATTAACAAGTAAAATTTTCTGTGGTGATGCAAATGTTCTATAATCTTTGCTCTCCAGTATAGTAATCACTGGCCACATGTGACTGTTAAAGCACTTGAAATATGGTTAGTGGAACTGAAGAACTGAAGTTTATTTAATTACAATTAATTTCACTTTAAGTCATCACATATGGCTACTGTGTTGGATGGACCTCATAGGTTTGAATATTCTTGCTAATGAAAACTAACAGTGTTTCATATTCTATGGTTTATAAAGGACTTTGTCATTAGCTCTGTCCTCTTTCTCACACTTTTATGGTATTTGACAAACTTTTATCAAAAACTTTCATGCGGCTGTGAGGGATACAGTGGTGTATTAGATTGTAAGTTAAAATGAGTAATGAGAGTGCCTGTAATTTGAAGTTCAGCTAGATACTACAGGAAGGGACCTCCTACGTTAAAAAAATTCAACTTGATTCTTGAGGTTATTAACAGTATGGGTCTCCTTTAATGTATAAATTATAGGAGAGAGAAAAGACACATGAAATGTAGTGTTGACTTTCTTTCTTTTCTAGCTGAAGTGTAGTTGACCTGCAATACTATTAGTTCTGGTCTACAGCAGTGACTCAGGATTTCCATGCAGTTCAGAATGATCACTGCTTGATTTTCATGAAATCTGTATTTGACTGTAAATTGTGTTTTAGATTGGTGAATGACTGCAGGTGGGAATGACAGTCTAGAAATCTTCAAAGAAAATGAAAAAATTATCCTGATTTCTAAACTGTCAGACCCACCCCTGTCCAAGTACTGTGGGAGAGAGAAAACATGGACCCTTTTCTTAGCAGAACAAAGTGAGAAGAATTCCTCAGTTGGAAACAAATCTGAAGTAGTTAATCTTCCCCTCCATCTGTTTTCTCATCCTTGGCACTGCTGACATTTTGGACCTGTTAATTATTTGCTGTGGAAGGCTATTTATTGTTGGAATTTAGCAGCATAACTGATCTCTGCCCACTAGATGCCAGTAGCACTCCTTAGTTCTAACAACCAAAAGTATTTCCAGACATTGCCAGGTGTCCCCCAGGCATAAGGGGCAAAACCACCCTGATTGAGAACCACTATTCTAAATAATTCTCTAGTTCTATATAAATACCTGTTGAACAGTGATCTACTGTTCTACGTCTTTTGGCCTTGGGGAAAGCTCTGTTCCCCAACGTCATTTCTGCAGAGCCCTAAAATACATTTGTTTTATGTTTTGTCCAGAAGCTAGATGTTTCTGTGAGAGTAGGAGAATCCCTCAGAATTTCTAGCCCAGCATACTGCCAGGAAGCAGTAGCTCTGATCACATTTTATAGATCAAAAAATAAGACTCAGAGGGAATAAATAGCTGATCGTTTAGCCAGTGGTAGAGTCTTGAACCTAAGCCTTTTGTGTCCAGATAAGGAAGGCACCAAAGGTGTGACTAGACCTGCTCTGATAGCAGCAGCACAGTTTAAAGATTAGAAACTTGGACCAGGGCTGGACTCGGGTGAAGCAAATAAGGTCCTAGAGTCCAAAACTTAAATTTTATGTTTAAAGGACATTTGCTCTCAGGTTCCAGTCCATGTCTGGGAACACTGGAGTCAGAGTGCCTGGACTGTACTGTGGTTTTGCTTACTATTCGCTGGTGATCTTGGAAAAGATACCTAACTTCTTGTTCCTCAGGTTCTTTTTCTGTGAAAAGGGGATGATGATAATATCTATTTTAAAGAATTTTTGTGAAAAATGATTTGGTACACATAAAGTATTTAACAGGTGCACATTACGCTCAGTATTAGTCTACTAAATGTGATCCTTAAATGCATATCCAAATCATTTTGGGAACAGAAAATGAATTTTCTCTATGTCTAATTTCAGAGACCTGGCAGATTGCTGAAGAAGGACTGCCAGAAATAATAGCTATGCTGTTGGGGGAAAAAAGTACTATGAAAATGAGAAGAGAGTTCTTTATATTTTCTAAGCTAGCTGAATAAATAGCAAGCAATTCAATATTCTTGGTAGTCTTTAGGAGTATTAATATGATTATTGTTGCCACAAGAGTATTACATTATTTATAAAATATTTTGATAGATAAAATTATTTAAAAATGAAATTGGATAGAAACAGAAAACATTCAACTAATTTGAACTTTTTGTGATATTATAAGCTTAATGCTAAATATTTGTATGGTATTATTTTTCGCAGTACCCAAAACAGTATCTGATACTTAGTAAATATGTATTCTCAGTGACCTGGTACTCCAATATCCTCTTCCTTTGCTCCCCCCAAAAGCAGCTGAAATTGCGTACTTCTGTGTTTGCTTGTCATGACTAGTGGGCATCTTTGGCATATAATAAGCTAGAGGAATGTTGTTATTTCCTGTACACTTCCTGTGGTTCAGTTCAGATCAGTCGCTCAGTCGTGTCCGACTCTTTGCGACCCCATGAATCATAGCACGCCAGGCCTCCCTGTCCATCACCAACTCCCGGAGTTCACTCAAACTCATGTCCATCGAGTCGGTGATGCCATCCAGCCATCTCATTCTCTGTCGTCCCCTTCTCCCGCCCCCGATCCCTCCCAGCATCACAGTCTTTTCCAGTGAGTCACCTCTTCGCATGAGGTGACCAAAGTATTGGAGTTTCAGCTTCAGCATCAGTCCTTCCAATGAACACCCAGGATTGATCTCCTTTAGAATGGACTGGTTGGATCTCCTTGCAGTCCAAGGGACTCTCAAGAGTCTTCTCCAGCACCACAGTTCAAAAGCATCAATTCTTCGGTGCTCAGCTTTCTTCACAGTCCAACTCTCACATCCATACATGACCACGGGAAAAACCATAGCCTTGACTAGACGGACCTTGGTTGGCAAAGTAATGTCTCTGCTTTTTAATATGCTGTCTAGGTTGGTCATAACTTTCCTTCCAAGGAGTAAGCGTCTTTTAATTTCATGGCTGCAATAAAAATCCGCAGTAATTTTGGAGCCCAAAAAAATAAAGTCTGACACTGTTTCCACTGTTTCCCCATCTATTTTCCATGAAGTGATGGGACCAGATGCCATGATCTTTGTTTTCTGAATGTTGAGCTTCAAGCAAACTTTTTCACTCTCCTCTTTCACTTTCATCAAGAGGCTTTTGAGTTCCTCTTCACTTTCTGCTATAAGGGTGGTGTCATCTCCATATCTGAGGTTATTGATATTTCTCCCGGCAATCTTGATTCCAGCTTGTGCTTCTTCCAGCCCAGCGTTCCTCCTGATGTACTCTGCATATAAGTTAAATAAGCAGGGTGACAGTATACAACTTTGACGTACTCCTTTTCCTATTTGGAACCAGTCTGTTGTTCCATGTCCAGTTCTAACTGTTGCTTCCTGACCTGCAACAGGTTTCTCAAGAGGCAGGTCAGGTGGTCTGGGATTCCCATCTCTTTCAGAATTTTCCACAGTTTATTGTGATCCACACAGTCAAAGGCTTTGGCATAGTCAATGAAGCAGAAATAGATGTTTTTCTGGAACTCTCTTGCTTTCTCCATGATCCTGTGGTTCGGTTCAGTTCAGTCGCTCAGTTGTCCGACTCTTTGCGACCCCATGAATCACAGCACGCCAGGCCTCCCTGTCCATCACCAACTCCCGGAGTTCACTCAAACTCATGTCCATCAAGTCGGTGATGCCATCCAGCCATCTCATTCTCTGTCATCCCCTTCTCCTCCTGCCCCCAATCCTTCCCAGCATCAGAGTCTTTTCCAGTGAGTCAGCTCATTGCATGAGGTGGCCAAAGTATTGGAGTTTCAACTTTAGCATCAGTCCTTCCAATGTACATCCAGGATTGATCTCCTTTAGAATGGACTGGTTGGATCTCCTTGCAGTCCAAGGGACTCTCAAGAGTCTTCTCCAGCACCACAGTTCGAAAGCATCAATTCTTCAGCGATCAGCTTTCTTCACAGTCCAACTCTCACATCCATACATGACCACTGCTGTAAATAAAGTGTTATTCTGCCTAAAATGTCAGTCACATCTTTATTGAGAAACTACCTTAAAAAACAATAGTTTTTCATTATCTTCTTTGAAATTAATATTAAATTTATGTTAAGTTCTTAGTCATTTTGTTAGGTGAATAAGACATAGTCTTTGCCCTGAGGGAGTTCATAGTTTAATAGAGAAGGAAGATTTAGTGCAAAAAGTGTTATCAATAGAGATCTCTCTAAGGTATAGAAGTAGTGATTTTTTTTCCCAACTGTGACTTTGCCTTTGCATTCTTCAGGGAATTGTGTGCCAGTCATAAAGCAGTAGTTTACAAAGGTTTAGATATGAGATATGTATGCTATATTCAGGGAGCTGCAGGTAGTTTGAAAAATAAGAGTGCAAGTTATAGTAGTTGGAGAAGTTAACGTAATAACTGCTTGAAGAAGCAGCATCTTTAGAATGAGAAGGATTCTGTGGCGTGCTAGTTAAAAGGCAGAGTTTTGGACTTCTGCTTCAGAGAATCTCACTTGATAGTGGTACAGTCTAACATTTAAAAAGAAAAATTTGCATTTACCAAAAAAAAACCCCACTCTAAATTAATAATTAAAAATGCATTAATGGGTTGTAGTCTGCAGTTTTTAAAGTATTGGTTTATACTTTAAAGCAGCAGCTTTTCATTTAGTGTACATAATAACCTGGACAGGTTGGTTGAACAGATTCCTGGCTCTACCTTCAGACTTGCTGATTTGATGGGGGGCGAGTGTGGGGTGGGTGCGAGAGGTGGCGCTTAGAATTGGTATGTCTTAACAAGTTCCCAGGTGATACTGATGCTGTTGGCCTGGGACCACTGATTTATGGAGGATAAATTGGAAGGACAAGTTTGCACTAAAATGTTGGGTCTCTAAGGACAAGGATTTTTGTCATATTTGTTCACTCTGTTCTCAGTGCCACTAACAGTGTAGCATATGAGAGATACCCAGTAATTATGTGTAGAATGTATGATTTGAAGCAGGGAACTCAGCTTATCATTAACACTTTGCAGTAATACTGATGGGAGGAAAGGACTTGAACTGGGACCATAATAGTAGGGATAGATTGGAATAATGCTTTGGAAGGGAAATCAACAGTGATAATAGGGTGTCAAGGTAGATTCTGACTCACAGATCATTCACTTGGAAGGATAGATGAGAAGTGGTAAAGAGCACTTAGCACATAATGTGTATTCATTAATACTTGCCTTTATCATGGAAACTTCATTGAAGTGAGGGGTCAGGATTACAGTGGGGAGACCAATTGGAGGTGTTAAAACTGAAGCTTTAAATTTAGAAAATTATGGTAAAGACTTGTATCTTAAAACATTAGTTAATAATACTTTTTTTCAACCTTGATTTTGGCCTACAAGAAGCAAGGTTGTGTGTTAGAGCAGAAAAAAGAAGTGTCGACAGTTTGGGTGATAGACTTGTTTGGGAAGCTTACTATATAGCCTTACTGCATAATACATTTAGAGTGTATCTTATACACTGTATAGTGTATTTTATTCAATGTCTAAGCCTATTTTGTATTTTGAAGCTTCACATGAGTTAGACAATATCGGAAGAGCAGATCCTAGAGGAGAAAACAAAGTATCCATAGAGTCTTGTGTACAAAATGACAGGATTAAATTTGATGTGTATGTTTAAGGAATGGTTTGCAACTTTCTTCGGCAATTTTTTATAAGTGCTCTATAGATTGAACATTGAACCTTGTAGAGAGGAAATGTGTTTGAAAGAAGGATGAAATAGTTGTAAATAGTTTCTTTTTTGCTCACTTTTTTTTTCTTTTTCCTTCATCACAGAAACTGTCCTAGGGTAAGATGAGAAAATAGAAGTGGTTAAGCAAAAAAGGATTGTCAATCCTTGTCATAATGAAAGAGGGAAGGGAAATTCAAGAAGTGTGGAGGTTTGAGAATACCTTTGAAAGTGCATTAAGAATTCTTCCTTTCTGTAGGATTGGACAGATAGAAAAGTGGATTTTTCTAACTTGAGAACTGCCTTTAGTGTTTCTCATAGTTCAAGGAAAGATGGATTTGTGTTTTACATGTTATTTAAAAGTTAGGAAAGAAAGATTTCTATAAAATAGATAATGATTTGATATTAAAAAGGATGATTTTTGATTGCTGAAAAATTGTTTATATGAAACTGGTAAATAAGGAATTACTATACAAAGTTTGTTGAAGATATAGAAAGAATTCTTCAGTAGCAAAATGAGTAGCAAAAATAGCAAAAATGAGGTTTGATGCTTTAGAAATTGGTTTTCATAGTTGTATACACTTGGGTCAGAATTAGAGATTTGCAGGTTTTGTGGTTTTATCAGTTTTGAAAGTGGAAGAATTTTATAAACAGACTAATAAAGTATGTTTTATCCACATGTCCAGATCTTCCCTGACTCTTACTCAGAAATCTTTAATGTTCTTTGCCTCAGTTATGGGAGAATAAACTAATGCAGTCTAGGGCGGTAGATGGATTTCATTCAGAAGAGCAGCAGCTTTTATTGCAAGTTCAACAGCAACATCAGCCCCAGCAGCAGCAGCATCATCACCATCACCACCATCAGCAAGCTCAGCCTCAGCAGACAGTACCTCAGCAAGCGCAGGCCCAGCAGGTCCTCATTCCTGCGTCACAGCAAGGTGAGACTGGATAATCCTACGACAGCTTGGAAGTGAAAACTGTCATTTTCAAAGAAGAGAAATACTCTGCATGTCTCCTTTCTGTTGGCTGAGGGGTTGTATCTGTGTGTGTCTGTATATATGATGTGGGTCCTATTTGTGTAATAATGAAGAGTAATTCACTAACAGATGCCTAAAATGATATTTAGATAAGTATATTAATACTTTGAGAAGGCTACACAGTGGTGAATTTTCTAAAATAAGTCAGACCTATAAGTTTATTTATTAAGAGTTTCATTATTATAGTAGAATCATTATCTTTATGAAACTGATTTGTTCCTTCAAAGATATTTCACTTTAGTTTTTATTAATAAACACTGGAGGATTTTTGTTACACTATAGTTTGGCAGTATGAAATTCAAATTGCCATTTATGAGAATTTACTAGATTATATTTCCTTTAAGTTAAGAGTGGATATATGACATCTTATATGATTTTACGTGGTTTATAGACAAGAAAAAACAAGTCTTTATAGACTGTGTCCATAGTGTTTTTGTACTGTGCGAGTCATTTTAAAGATTTTGTTTCATTGAAGCCTCTTAAAGGCTTTGTGAAATAGCCCTTAAAAATCACAAGTGAGGAAAACCTGGGCCCTGAAAAGTCTTAGAAGCTTTATCCTCTACATGGAGTATTTTCTGTCATGACAAAACAGTTCAGTTGTAAAACTTTCTGGTCATTCAAGTTACGTAAATCAGAGAGGAGAATGAAGGTAAGATGACAGCTTCATTTTAAGGTAACTGTTTTATTCACTTGCCTCACCTGAGAGTTTGTATGAGACTGAAAACTGATATTGATGCATATTAGAAATGTTTATTTTACTGTTTGTATCAAATATTGATTTTATTCTATACCTTATACTAAGTAACTTTGTCCTTTTAATTTTTTTTGATGACCGTTCCTCCTATTGCCTTCAGGTCTGGCACTAGGATTTTAGGTCATCATAAATTAAAATTTGATTTTCTTCACTCAGAGAATATTAGGATAATGGAATTATCTGTTTATTCTCTGAAATTTGCGGAATCAAACACCCAGTTCCTTTTATATCAGCATAAGTGTTCAACACCTAGTTCCTTTTATATCAGCATAAGTGTTATTGCCATTATTTATGCGTTGCGTTATTTTTAAGCTGAAGAAAATAAGATTCTGGAAACTGTCCGATTGGGAGGAAAAGATTTTTAAAAGCTAAATTACAACTTTTTGAGTTCATTCTGAATGAGTTAATAACACATTCAGCAGTAATATATTAGTAATATGGTTAATGCTGAGTTGGCAAGACAGTATTAAATTTTCCAGTTTAAGAATGTACAGAGGGCTTCCCTTGTGGCTCAATGGTAAAAAATCCTCCTGCCAATGCGGGAGCCACGGGTTCAATCCCTGCTCCAGGAAGATCCACCACACGTGGCAGAGCACTGAAGCCCGTGCGCCATGACTGTTGAGCCTCTGCTTTAGAGCCTGGGAGCCGCAGATACTTAGGCCCGCACCCCCTAGAGCCCATGCTCCATAACAGGAAAAGCCACCACAATGAGAGCCTGTGTCCTGCCGCTAGAGAGCAACCTCTGCTCACCACAACTGGAGAAAAGTCTGCGAAGCAGCAAAGACCCAGCATAGCCAAAAATAAAGATATATTTCTGTGCATTTAAAAAAAAAAAAATTTATGTTTAGGTGTTAGGTATCTCATTGCTTTGTGTTTCCAAGGTCCCTTGTATTCTTAGGTATTTGTTAACTCAAATCTTCTAAATTGTGGTTTACAGTAGAAGGAGGGTATATCACGGCTGTTATTTACCATAGAAGTTTATAACATTCTGAGATAGAAAGTGTTTGGACAGCATGAAAAAAAATTTCAGTATGGTATTGCCTTCTTATGAAATAGCCTCATCATCCGTTGTCTTTATATGTGCTTATGTTTTTATAGCTGCAGCACCACAAGTTATTGTTCCTGATTCTAAGCTGATACAACATATGAATGCATCAAACATGGTAAGACTCGGAACACAGTTCTTTGTTTGGCTCTATTTATTCTAGTCCAGGTTGTGATTATGCTTGAGTGTGTCGTGTATTAACATCTTGAAGTTTTATTCAAGACTTGAGCAAATTACCTGTTTTGCTTGGTTTCCTAAGTATTAGATTTAACAGCAAATCTAAAGTTTAGCTTGATACTTAAAACAATTAAGGTTCATAAAATTACATAACTTTCTGTTGAAAATAACAAAAGGATGATGCTTTGTGGGAGCTATTTTTGAAAATAGGTTTAAGGCACCTACCAAACATTATGCCAAGTATAGTTATGTTTCAGAAGATCTATTAACTGAGATTAGAAATGCTAAGAATTATAAATTTTTTTAAATGAAAATAAACTGTTTGAACTTGTTCACGAGACTCAGAAGATTTCTTAAACTTTCTGGCAGGCTGCGGTTACAGGACATCAAGAGAAAAGGCTCAGCTTTGTCAACAATCTGTTAGATATCTGGGCCTAATTATATCAGAAGGGACTAGGGCCATAGGCCCTGAGAGAATTAAACCTATACTAAATCATCCCCTACCTATGACTTTAAGACAATCGAGAGGATTTTGGGGACTCACAGGCTACTATTGTATTTGGATTCCGGGTTATGGGGAACTTGCCTGGCCTTTTGGAGAAGGCACTGGCAATCCACTCCAGTACTCTTGCCTGGAAAATCCCATGGACGGAGGAGTCTACTAGGCTGCAGTCCATGGGGTTGCTAAGAGTCAGACACGACTGAGCGACTTCACTTTCCCTTTTCCCTTTCATGCATTGGAGAAAGAAATGGCAACCCACTCCAGTGTTCTTGCCTGGAGAATCCGAGGGACGGGGAAGCCTGGTGGGCTGCCGTCTATGGGATCGCACAGAGTCGGACACGACTGAAGCAACGCACTAGCAGTAGCAGCAGTATCTTTAAGATCAGACATTTACAAATTCTGCTCTGATTTAACCATAGCATCGCCTAGTAAGTTTTATTACAGTATATAAATTGCTATTTTAAAATACATTTTAACCACTTGAGTTTATTATACATAGACTTGATATTTCTAAGGGATAGCCACTGAACTTCATAAGTCCTCAAATTTTCACATTTCACTTAGCACATGAAGTGTATCCTATCGGATATAATATAGTATAACTATAAAACTGAAAGAAACATTAAAATTTGAATTACCATAGTTGTTCCAGCATTTTCTTGTAGATGGCTTTTCTTTTGTTTAAAATACACAGATTGTTAATGGTATCTCAGCTCTGGCACTCCATTTTTAAATTCAGCCAAATCTTTTTATTAGGTAAGAATCGTTATTTTAAATAAGATCTCTTAGTTTAGTGCTACCTATGAGATTTTCTTTTCTGATCCAATTTTTTTTTAAATAAAGAGACAAAAAATCAATTTCTATATTTTGTGAATGATGAGCAGTGAACCTGAAAACTGATTTGTGTTTTATAAGACTTACAGAAAGCAGCACTTACATACCAGACAAATGACTTCTATCTATTGATATATACCAGCCTTAACACATGAATAACTTTACAGAATTTTCCACTTCTGTATGCTAGAGACTGAAATTTTTAATTCACAAAAAATTGAGAATCTCTTGGGAAAGGTTGACGACAGAGAATGAGATGGCTGGATGGCATCACCGACTCTATGGACATGAGTTTGAGTGAACTCAGGAGTTGGTGATGGGCAGGGAGGCCTGGCGTGCTATGATTCATGGGGTCGCGTAGAGTCGGACACGACTGAGTGACTGAACTGAATGGTTGCCAGAGTCAGTTATTTTGGGTAAAAATCACAAAAGTCCACTGCTGTTGATTCTAACACATAGTTTTGTTATTTTTTAAAAAAATTTCAAGTTTCAGGCACCAAAATTTCTTTTTACTCTCCACCCTTAAAAATAAATCTCAGATTTTCCTGGTGGTCCAGTGGTTGGGAATTTGCCTGCCAGTACAGGGCACACGGGTTTGATCCCTGGTCCAGGATTTCCACATGCCACGGGGCAGTAGAGCCCACGAGCCACAACTGCTGAAGCCCACACACCCTAGAGCCTATGCTCTGCAGCAGGAGAAGCCACTGCAGTGAGAAGCCTGCACACTGCAACTAGATAGCCCCCACTCAGCAACTAGAGAAAGCCTGCATGCAGCAATGAAGAGCCAGTGCAGCCAAAAATAAAATTTTTTTTAAAAGTTCTAAACAAAAAAGTCTTACTGTAGGATCCATATTATAGTTGGTACTATTGAGGCTATTTCCTAGGGAGTGACTTGTATAACTATAAAACAGAAAGTTTGGCAGAATCACTTGTTGTAGGCCCATCAAATTTTGAAGAATCTTTAGTGTTATTGGAAAGAATTTTGAATTAAGATTGTCTTTAAAAGGACTCACAAAATTAATGGCCCATCTCTGATTAGTTATGTCTCCTTGATTCTAGAGAGCATGTGTAGTTAAACAGATCATAGGTCAGACTTCAATCAATAAAATGTGTTAACATTTATATATATTTCAGCATTTTACTTGTTTTCAGTTAGTGTTAGTTCCATGTGTTTCTCATGTTCTAAAATGTAATCAGTATAGGCTCTTACACATAAAAGTTTTTTGGATTTTTATGTTTTCATTACTATTCCTGATTCAAAGATATCCATTAAAAAGTTTGATTTTTAAAAAAAAATTCTAATAGCTCTTTGTGCATTGGAAACAAACATATTGAAGAGTTAGGGTATAATTTCATAAGATATGAAATACTGATAATGTATTTGGTAGAAGGCTATTTCAGGGAACTTACGAAACAGGACCTTATAATCAAACTCGTTTTGCAGGTTCTCTATGAAATTATTGCTCAAATGCATTATTCACGTTAGAGCCTTTTCACAAGATACAGAAGCGAACTTTCAGCAGACATACAAAAGATGGTTTGTGTGTGATGTATGTGTGTATGCTCAGTTGCTCAGTCATGTCTGGCTCTTTGTGACCCCATGGGCTATAGCCTGCCAGGCTCCTCTGTCCATGGAATGAATTCTCCATGCATAAAAATTATTGGAGTGGCTTCCTACTCCTGGGGATCTTCTCAACCCAGAAATTGAAGCCACATCTCTTGTGTCTCCTGCACTGGCAGGCAGATTCTTTAGCACTGCGCCACCTGAGAAGCCCATGTGTATGATACATCACAACAGATATTTATAGCAGCTTGAATGTGCAGGTGGTTATTGTGTCATGTATGCTATAAGGAAAATGGTAGGTCAGTTAGCTAGTAGAGTGAGATCTATTAATCTTATAAATTGTGAATTATAGGCACTCAACATTCCTAAATAAAATTTCTCAATACTGAGTGGTTTTTAGTATATTCCTTAAATTTAGATTTCCTTTCATTTGCTTATATAGACAAGATTTACTTAAATTTTTCATTTATTTAATAAACTGAAATGCAGAAGCTGCATTTTATAAAGAGAACCTGGCAAGCTGTGGCTGAATTTGGAGGATATAGTGGGAATTTCAGGCTTGAGACATAAAGATTACTTAGGGCTATGGACCTAACAGAAGCAGAAGATATTAAGAAGAGGTGGCAAGAATACACAGAAGAACTGTACAAAAAAGATCTTCACGACCAAGGTAGTCACAATAATGTAATCACTGACCTAGAGCCAGACATCTTGGAATGTGAAGTCAAATGGGCCTTAGAAAGCATCACTACGAACAAAGCTAGTGGAGGTGATGGAATTCCAGTTGAGCTATTTCAAGTCTTGAAAGATGATGCTGTGAAAGTGCTGCACTCAATATGCCAGCAGATTTGGAAAACGCAGCAGTGGCCACAGGACTGGAAGAGGTCAGTCTTCATTCCAATCCCAAAGAAAGGGAATGCCAAAGAATGCTCAAACTACCGCATAATTGCACTCATCTCACAGGCTAGTAAAGTCATGCTCAAAATTCTCCAAGCCAGGCTTCAGCAATATGTGAACCGTGAACTCCCAGATGTTCAAGCAGGTTTTAGAAAAGGCAGAGGCACCAGAGATCAAATTGCCAACATCCGCTGGATCATGGAGAAAGCAAGAGAGTTCCAGAAAAACATCTATTTCTGCTTCATTGACTATGCCAAAGCCTTTGACTGTGTGGATCACAATAAACTGTGGAACATTCTGAAAGAGATGGGAATACGAGACCAAATGACCTGCCTCTTGAGAAACCTGTATGCAGGTCAGGAAGCAACAGTCAGAACTGTACATGGAACAACAGGCTGGTTCCAAATAGGAAAAGGAGTGCGTCAAGGTTGTATATTGTCACCTTGCTTATTTAACTTATATGCAGAGAACATCATGAGGAATGCTGGGCTGGAAGAAGCACAAGCTGGAATCAAGATTGCCGGGAGAAATATCAATAACCTCAGATATGCAGATGACACTACCCTTATGGCAGAAAATGAAGAGGAACTCAAAAGCCTCTTGGTGAAAGAGGAGAGTGAAAAGGTTGGCTTGAAGCTCAACATTCAGAAAACAAAGATCATGGCATCTGGGCCCATCACTTCATGGGAAATAGATGGGGAAACAGTGGAAACAGTGTCAGACTTTATTTTTTTGGGCTCCAAAATCACTGCAGATGCTAATTGCAGCCATGAAATTAAAAGACGCTTGCTCCTTGGAAGGAAAGTTATGACCAACCTTGATAGTATATTAAAAAGCAGAGACA
This sequence comes from Moschus berezovskii, assembly GCF_049115385.1. Lineage (NCBI taxonomy): Eukaryota > Metazoa > Chordata > Mammalia > Artiodactyla > Moschidae > Moschus > Moschus berezovskii. Next base: position 10,816,644 of record NC_142468.1, read on the forward strand.
TTACTTTGCCAACCAAGGTCCGTCTAGTCAAGGCAATGGTTTTTCCCATGGTCACGTATGGATGTGAGAGTTGGACTGTGAAGAAAGCTGATCGCCGAAGAATCGATGCTTTTGAACTGTGGTGTTGGAGAAGACTCTTGAGAGTCCCTTGGACTGCAAGGAGATCCAACCAGTCCATTCTAAAGGAGATCAATCCTGGGTGTTCATTGGAAAGACTGATGCTAAAGCTGAAACTGCAATACTTTGGCCACCTCATGCGACGAGTTGACTCACCAGAAAAGACTCTGATGCTGGAAAAGGTTGGGGGAGGGAGGAGAAGGGGACGATGGAGAATGAGATGGCTGGATGGCATCACCGACTCTGTGGACATGAGTTTGAGTGAGCTCCGGGAGTTGCTGATGGACAGGGAGGCCTGGCGTGCTGTGATTCATGGGGTCGCGGAGAGTTGGACACGACTGAGCGACTGAACTGAACTGAACTGAGGGCTGTCAAGTGGCAACAAGCATGTTTTCTTGAAAGGCTATTCCTGAGCCTAACTTGATAGTTGTATCATTAATCTACTTCAGTATAATTTTCCAAAATTTGTTGGCTTCTCAAAGATTAGCATCTCCAAAGCAGTTAATGTTTATTTCTTGAAGTGTGTTCAAATAAAAGTGTTAGTCACTCAGTCCTGTCTGACTCTTTGCAACCCCATGGACTGTAGCCCACCAGGCTTCTCTGTCCATGGGATTCTCCAGGCAAGAGTACTGGAGTGGGTGGTGAATCCCTTCCCCGGGGGATCTTCCCGAACCCTAGTCTCCTGCAATGCAGGCAGATTGGTAGGCTGTGAAAATTCTAAAGGAATTCTCCCTTGATTCCCTATCCTGTGTTGTCCCTGCACTGGCCCCCGGAGGGAGTGGAGGGTGGTGAGTACTCATATAAAAGTGTTTTTAAAAATGTATTCATTAGATTGTGTATATGAGCTTGGTACCTTAAAGAAGGTTGAAGCGTGCTGCATGCTAAGTCGCTTTGGTCATGTCTAACTCTTTGTGACCTCATGGACTGTATGTAGCCCACCAGGCTCCTTTATCCGTGGGATTCTCCAGGCAAGAATACTGGAGTGGATTTCCACGCCTGCCACCAGGGAATCTTCCCAACTCAGGGATCGAACCCCTGTCTCCTGTGGCTCGTGCATTGCAGGCGGATTCTTTACCACTGAGCCACCAGAAGCCCCCAAAAAGGTTGAAGGCGGGGAGGGGTGGAACTGCTGTTTTGTAGTTTTGCAGTTATAGTATAGTGAGATCCATGGAAATGGGCTTCCCAGGTTTCACTGGTGGTAAAGAACCTGCCTGCTAGTGCAGGAGAATTAAGAGACAAGGTTTCGATCTTTGGTTCTGGAAGAGGGCATGGCAACCCCTCCCAATATTCTTGCCTGGAGAATCCCCATGGACAGAGGAGCCTGGTGGGTTACAGCCTATAGAGTTGCAAAGAGTTGGACATGACTGTAGTGACAGCATGCATGCGTTTATATGGAAATACTTAGAGCTCAGGAATTTTTTTTTTTTTTTAACAAAAAGGAAAAACAGTGAAAGTATAATTCTTTTGGAGGAAAGGGGAGAAATATCTTGAAGCAGTAAATCAAGAATTTATCCTGGATTTAAAAACATTCAGAGTATGTAGTTCCATGTATATTTTTGTAGCTGAAAGTCATAAAGTAACTCCATTTTAAAATGCAGAAATTCAGTTTTGTGACTCAAGATTTTTAAGGTATTTTTTTATATTACTAAAACTGTTAGTAATACATGTTTCACCTTGATAATGCCAGTGTTGTCACCTTATGCCATAAGTATATCTTCATTTCAGAAATCTTAGTATTCTTAATTTATACCATAGTTAACAGCTCTCTATAAAAGGAAAATCTTTTATCAGAAGATTGCAATCCTTAGAGATGCCAGCTAAGAATTGCAATCTTCTGATAAAAGATTTTCTTTAGAGACTTGTTAATTATGGTATAAATTAAGAATATTAGGATTTCTGAAATGAACATATACTTTTGCCACTTGTATATTAATTGACAGTAAGGTATTGGGGATAAGGAAATAGAATAAAAAAGAAATAATGGAATGGATATTTTATTTATTGTACAGCATTTTTAAGTGTGGGTTATAGTTCCTTAGCATACATTCTCTAGGAGCAGTGAAAGTGAAGTCGCTCAGTCGTGTCTGACTCTTTGAGACCCCATGGACTGTAGCCCACCAGGCTCTTCCATCCATGGAATTTTCTAGGCAAGAGTACTGTAGTAGGTTGCCATTTCCTTCTCCAGGGGATCTTCCCGACCCGGGGATTGAACCCGGGTCTCCCGCACTGAGCCACCAGGGAATCTCTCTAGGAGCAGAGAACCTCCTACTTATATTATTCTGCATAATTGCTTGAAATAATTTGGTAAGATTTTTAGGCTCATTGGTCTTTATTGTACCATTTTATTAATTGGGAGGTAGTCTTAGGGCCAGAACTTTTCATTTTAGTATATTCTAAATGAAACTTTATGCCAGAGGTAAACTGAGGTGCTGTTATCCACATACATATTTTGATTGTTTTCAGAGTGCTGCTGCTACAGCTGCCACCTTGGCACTCCCTGCTGGTGTGACTCCTGTTCAACAGATTTTAACAAATTCAGGTAAATAGAAATAATTCAACTGTTACTTTCGTAACTAAGAATATGGTACCATCTAGCCTTATGGTACCATCTAGCCTTAGTTTTATCTTCATTGAAAGACAGAAAATTGTAATACTTCTTTTACCATTTGGCTTGTGTTAGTAAAATAAGATGATTTGAGGACTATAGCTTATTAAACCATAGTCACTGCTGAGGATGCAGTAAAGATGAAAATTGCACTTGAACTTTTGATCCATGAATGAAATCCTATTTCTTGAATAAAGTATGACTACCTAGAATGCTTATTTCACTTGGTCTTTTTTCAAAATGCATTTAACCTCCATTAAAATTAAAGTTTTATTTTAATTTAAAACCTGTCAAATTAAGCTTAATTCGTTTGAGCTAATTTGTGGCATTAAACTAAATCCTATAGTACCTTACTATAAAATAGCAAAATTTATTGCATTCTTAATAGTATCTCTCTAAAGGCTGGCAAAATTTACTTCTGATAATATTGTTTGAAGAATTTATTTACCTGGATTTTAAGAATTTTCTTTGTAATCCTAATTATGCAATTTCTTGTTATTTTGTTAATTTCTTAATTTTTGAAGAACAAACTTAGGAGCTTATCTTGCTGTATATTTCAATGAAATATAATTGCTTGCTACTTAATTCAAGATTGTGAGTTATCTAAAGCAATATTTTAGAGGGATTTTGCATAAGCCAATCATACAGTTAGTGTTATATGGCGTTGATAATTGGTTCAGCAAACTCTTACTTTATTTTCATGTTGAAGCTAAGTTAGTGCAATGCTTTGGTTCAAGATATTAATGCTTTATTATACTTTTGTTTCCTTAAAGCTTTAAAAATTAACAGCCCCTGAAATGTTTGGTCTTACTTGTTCTTTCATGACTTGTTAGCGAAGATAATTTATGCTTTTAATCAATTCATAACCTGTTGTTAAAACTTGTTGGAAAACAGCTTTATCAGGAAAATAAAGTATTTTAAGCAATGTATTTCAGCATATCTGGAAGTCAGAAAAGGTGAGGATTATTGTTTATTGTGTATAGATGACAGCCCTTAATAATATTGTTAATCTTCTTACTCAGTACTTTCTGACATTCACCATGGGCTGTCATTCACTATGAATTTGTTTTATTTTGAGGTGGTCACTACTGAAGTGGTAACTTGGAATGCATACTTTTTGCTTTAGGCCAGCTTCTACAAGTGGTCAGAGCAGCCAATGGTGCCCAATATATCTTTCAGCCTCAGCAGTCAGTGGTTCTGCAGCAACAGGTTATACCACAGATGCAGCCTGGTGGAGTACAAGCTCCTGTTATACAGCAGGTAAAAATCTTTTAAATTCTGACCACCTTGGAGTTCTTTTGTCTTCTGGGTGCTTCCCATTCCTTTTTCCACAGCTTTATCTATACATATTCTTAGACTCTTCTCCAGTACTACACAACCTGTCATTCTGAATTTCTCCTGTACACCTCACAGCTTAACTTAGATTCTGTATGTTTGACTAAATTGTTATCGCTACTAATGCTTTCTCCTCTCCCCCCACCCCCACCTTCCTTTTTATATGTGGCACCACTCTCCATCCAGCCTCCTCAGCTAGTTACTTAGCATTCATTCAACACACATTTCCTGGGTGGCTACGTATCAGGTTTTTGCAAGAGACTAAAGATTTAGGAGCTTAGAAGTGAATAAAGCAGGAACTCGTCTAGTTCCATGGCGGTTATGTATTATCTGGAAGGGGGTACATGGACTCCTCCCTTTTGCTTACCTCTCACTGACTCGATGGACGAGAGTCTGAGTGAACTCCTGGAGTTGGTGATGGACAGGGAGGCCTGGGGTGCTGTGATTCGTGGGGTTGCAAAGAGTCAGACACGACTGAGCGACTGAACTGAACTGAATATCTAAAGTACCATGAAGTTCTACCAATTCTTAATAGTTCTTTTTTTCAGACTTCAGTTTAAACATGTTTTTAATCCTTTAATATATTTGAAGCTAGTTTTGTTTTCCCATACTGCCTTTTCATTTTCTTAGTTCATGTTCTCATAATTTCTCACTTAAAATACTATGTTATCCTCTTGATTTCCCTTTCTCCAGTCTTATGCCCTCTTAAGTTGACTGCCACTCTGTTTATAGTCATTGTTCTAAAAATCTTTAAATCTTTTTTGCTTATTGGAAAACGTGTAAATTTCTCAGCATGGGTTGTAAGATCTTTTTTTTGTGATCTTGATTTTTTTTTTTAATCTTTCCATGTTTATTTTTTGCCATGCTTCCAGTTGTTACCTGCTTCAACTGCTATTTATATCAATGTTGACAAATACTTGCATCTACTTGTGTGCCAAGTGTTAAACACTTGTGTGAGGACAAAGATGAAAGAGAAGCAGTTATTTTCTTGAGGATCTTGTCTACTGTGAAAAAGAGGCAGAGACAAAAATACATGATGTTTATATGATAGTATGATGAGGGAAGTTAGGTCAGGGGAGTTGCATTAATCCAACCTGTTCACAGTTTTCCCAGTTTTGCTCTGCTGGTCCTTCTGGGTTTCCCTCCATGCCAATCTGTTTAGAATGCCACCTTTGGCCTTCCTTCTAGCAGTTCTCCCCACTCTCCCCCCGGCAAACAGAGAAAGCCTGGCTAATCTCCCAAAGCACAAATAGAAACTCTAGTTTACCTACTAGAGAAGGTTCCTTGACCAGGTCTTGTCCCCCATAGCTGAGTTCAGTACTCTTTCCTGTCCTCTCATGATGCTGTATCATGTGTCTCTTACATCTTCTGTCTTTTTGAGTTGTTATTGCTTTGTCTATTGCACTATTAATCTGTAAACTTCTGAAGAGAAGTACTATCTTGTTATTTTTGCTTTCCTTGAACCTAGTGACAAGGAGTTGCCATTTGGTACTTTTAATTTATAACTGGGTATGCTCTGCTTTTTACTTAGTAACTATAATTATAAATATGTCCATTATAATAGATATAATTAATGTTTATTAATATGTTCTTTTTGAGCTGTGATTTACTTCAGAACCCTAGAATGCAGAAGCTGGAAGGAACTTTAGAAGTCATTTGACCTGGTGGTTCACAACTTTGCTTATATGATTAGAATTATCTGGGAAGCTTTAAATAAAATGAATAGATATCATCTTATATCAGTTAAATCAGAATATTAGAAGTAGAGACTTAGGTATCAATATTTTTAAATTACAGATTGTTATAATTTGTAGCAGGGTTGAGAACCATTGACCTTAAACAATGAAGTGAGGTTAAATGACTTGCCTCTGCTGCATCTTTATCTGTGATCTTAGAACTGGAACCCAAGACTTCAGTTTCCAGATCAGTGTTCTTCATAGGGTGAAAGTGTAGCATAGTACTCAGAGCAGAACCAGAAAGCCTAGGTTCATGTTTTGTCTCCTAGTGACTTGATTGCAAGGTTTGCAAGTTGTTAAACCTCCATACCTCAAACAAATTAATAACATATAACTCTTGGCCTGGAATCTAAAATATACATAATAGCAAGTACTTGATAAATATAGCAATTGTAATTTTAAAAAATCTGTTTTTCATTAGAAATTTAAATGGTAAAATGAAAATTTAGTGGATCTGTACACTCACTAAACATTCCTCTTGTGCTTTGGTGGTTTTTGCTTGTATATGAGATAAGGCCATTTGAGGGTGATTCTTTCCCATTGGGGCCTATTTCTGTGTATCAAATGATGAATCCCTGCAATTTGATCCTCTAACTAGTTCCTAATGTGTAGTTTTTCTTTTGTCTTAGGTCTTGGCCCCTCTTCCTGGAGGGATTTCACCACAAACAGGTGTCATCATCCAGCCCCAGCAAATCTTATTTACAGGAAATAAGACTCAAGTTATACCTACAACAGTGGCAGCACCCACACCAGCACAAGCGCAGATAACTGCCACTGGCCAGCAGCAGCCGCAGGCCCAGCCTGCTCAGCAGCAGGCTCCGTTGGTGCTGCAAGTTGATGGAACAGGGGATACATCATCTGAAGAAGATGAAGATGAAGAAGAAGACTATGATGATGATGAGGAGGAAGACAAAGAGAAAGATGGAGCTGAAGATGGGCAAGTAGAAGAGGTAAGTTTTTAGTAAAGGCTTGAAATGAGGGCCTGCTCAGTTGTTTCTTCCTTCACTTGGTGCCAAATGGATGAATTCTGTGTTTTTAGAGGCTGTAAGGGTACTATACAGTGTAAGATTTTAAATAATGTTAAATTATTAATAAGATTTTTAGATTGTTCTGGATGTATTTATAAAATATTTCTGTCGCTGGTAACAAAAAGCAAACATACACCAAATTAGGTTTTACTTATGAATGTGATGACAGTGCAAGTAATTCTAATTCTTTGACTTAATACATTCATCATGATGTGGCTTAAGGGTAAGACATTGATAGAACCAGGTAGATGTGGTTCATCTTTTCCTTCAGTAATTTAAAACAGCATTTGGGAAGAGAAGACACTTCAGAGATAAAATGTTCCATATTCCATACCAGTTCTTTGGATAACCTCATCTGCCCTTATTGTCTGTCTGCAGTTTCACATACCATTCTTTCTTACTCATCTTTTGTTGTGTATTTCTAGAAGTATGTAAATATACCTTTGTTTTCCGCAGTGTTCCAGCTTAGGTACTTAGAGTCAAGATGGTGTTTGTCTTCACCAGTTTTCACTGTTACTGCCTCCTGCAGCCATCTAAGATGTGATCTTCTGTTCTGTCTTCTTTCTTTTAAATTATCTAAGTAATGTTTTTTAAAGAATACTATTTTATTAAATATTGAATAGATAAAACAAATAAAAAGTATTTTATGATGTAAACAACCCAGTGTCTGCATCTAGTTAAAAAAAAAAAATGCCCTTATCTAACATAAAGTCCACTGAGTGCCCCTCCCTAATCCCCGTCTTCTTCTTTCTACCATCAGAGTATCCTTGCTCATGAATTGTGTGTTTGTCACTACCTTGCCTTTATATTTTACCATAAGTATTTATATTCCTAAGGGGCATATTGTTTGGGTTTTCATGCCTGTTTAGAACTGGAATAATTGTGTATTCTTCTGCAAATTGATTTTTTTTCCCAAGATGGTATTCTTGAGGTTCGTCTAAGTTGTTACTGATTGCAGCCAGGAAATTAAAAGACGCTTACTCCTTGGAAGGAAAGTTATGACCAACCTAGACAGCATATTAAAAAGCAGAGACATTACTTTGCCAACCAAGGTCCGTCTAGTCAAGGCTATGGTTTTTCCCGTGGTCATGTATGGATGTGAGAGTTGGACTGTGAAGAAAACTGAGCGCCGAAGAATTGATGCTTTTGAACTGTGGTGCTGGAGAAGACTCTTGAGAGTCCCTTGGACTGCAAGGAGATCCAACCAGTCCATTCTAAAGGAGATCAATCCAGGGTGTTCATTGGAAGGACTGATGCTGAAGCTGAAACTCCAATACTTTGGCCACCTCATGCGTCGAGTTGACTCACTGGAAAAGAGTCTGATGCTAGGAAGGATTAGGGGTGGGAGGAGACGGGGACGACAGAGAATGAGATGGCTTGACAGCATCACCGACTTGATGGACATGAGTTTGAGTGAACTCCGGGAGTTGGTGATGGACAGGGAGGCCTGGTGTGCTGTGATTCATGGGATCGCGAAGAGTCAGACACGACTGAGCGACTGAACTGAACTGATACTTAATTTTACTGTTAAATGTTAAAAATTTATCCATTTTTGTGATACATTGGGCATTAGGGTTGTTTCCATTTGTTAACTGTTGCAATTATAAAATATTCTGGAATATGTCTTCTAGGGACGCATTCAGGTGTTATACCTAAAGATTGAATTGCTGAATCATAAGGCATGCATATCTTCAAGTTACAATAAAATGTCACAATGTTGTACTAATTACACTTCTGGCATTCAGTATATAATGGTGCATGGGTCTGTGTATGTCTTCACCAACACTTGACATTGTCAGGCTTCTTAATTTTTTTTGCCAGTTTGGTAGGCAGAAAATTTTTCACTTTGATTTTAATTTTTGTTTCCTTGATTAATGATGAGCAGCAAAAGGCTTCTGCTACAGCACTTTTTTTTTTTCAATTTTCTTTTTTGTTATAAACACCATAGCAAATTTTAAAAAGCTCTTTGAAAAGAGAAACATATCATAGTTCTTGATTTCCTGAGTGTACTTAACATCTACCCACTCCTTCCCTGTACACAGCAGGATGATCAAAACAAACAGGATTTTCAGGTGGGGGTGCTGGCAGCCATGGTCATCTTTATTTACTGGGTAGCCTCTTGACTCTTTCATATTTTCTTTGTAGGCAATCAAATCAAATGTGAAAAAATAGCAGTTTTTCTTGCCTAGTTGGCTAAGTTCTATAATATCGGTTAGAAATGGTGATAATGGTGATAATTGCACATACTAAGTACAAATTGTACACCTTAGAATGGTTAAAAATGGTGAAATATACCTCAGTAAATTCTTACATTTATGTTGGTGATAACTATTTTGAATTACAGAATGTATATTCATACATATACATGTGTGTAAGTAGGTACAGGCCTGGAGACTTAAATGTTTTTTTTTTAATTGGAGTATAGTTGCTTTACAGTGTTGTGTAAGTTTCTCCTGTACAACAAAGTGAATGAGCCATATATATACACATATCACCTCTTGTTGTGGATTTCCTTCCCATTTCATTTGCCGCAGATCATTGAGTCCTGTGCTGTATAGGGGTTGTCGTTAGTCATCTGTGTTATACGTGAGAGTGTCTAGATGCCAGTCCCAGTCTGCCCCGCGCTCCCTTCCCCTTTGGGTCCATTCGCTTGTGGTCTGTGTCTGTGTCTTTGTTTCTGCTTTGCAGCTAAGTTCATCTGTACCATGTTTCTAGATTTCATAGTTGATATACAGTATTTGTTTTGATTATTTTTCTTTCCATTTTTACTTTGCCCTAGCTTCTCTTTCTTCATTAATTAGAAATTAGAGTTGTGTGTTTTATTGTCTGTCACAACTGAGGTCGAGGTTAACTTGATTGGTCATTTTATGCTCTAGCTAGGTCTTGGCATTTAATTCTCTTCATTACTGAGATCAGGATCCCCCCCTTCTTTTAAAATGTGGCTGCCTTCGTTATGTTTTACGCCTCTACCAGTCGACATGCCAATTTATTTTCATAGTCCTAGTCTTCAATGTCAAGACTAGCTAGGCTGCCAACTATTTTTATATCCTTGTTTTTCTCTTCCAACTTCACCAGTGTTTTCTTTTTTACATAGCTGCTTCTGTGTAAATACCAGAAGCAGCTCTGGTATTTTGTAAATATTTTGTTATTATCTCATTAAATTATCTCATTATCTCATTAAATCTTCATGTTTTCCTAGTTCCACTTCTAGACAAATAGTTACTGGAAAGAGTTATCTTCTTGTGCTATTCTGAAAGAATAAAGGAAGTAAAGTAACATCTTTTCAGTCATATAAATTATATAGCTTAACTATTTTAATTACTATATTTAATTTCTTGCTGGAATTTCAGTGACATTGGCAGAATCTTAACACAGCCAATTAACAATATGTTCACAGTATATGTGGATCTGTCTGGCCCTTGGTTCTCAAAGAACTTCAAGGTCACTGTGTTTCTTCTCAGTGAATATTAGAAGGACCTTTTTTTAGTAATACATGAAATATAAATAAATGAACTCTTCTTTTTCGTTTTTAGGAACCCCTTAATAGTGAAGATGATGTGAGTGATGAGGAAGGACAGGAACTCTTTGATACAGAAAATGTTGTTGTGTGCCAGTATGATAAGGTAAGGATTTAATCAGTTCTTGACTGATTTACTGATGGAGAAGGAAGTGACAACCCACTCCAATATTCTTGCCTGGAGAATCCCATGGATGGAGGAGCCTGGTGGGCTACAGTCCATGGGGTCGCAAAGAGTCGGACAGGACTGAGCGACTTCACTTCACTTACTGTCTGATCCACCAGGGAAGCCAGTCTTCGGGTTACTAACATTTTTACTATTGTAATTTCTTCCTTAAACCATCCTGTCTGCTGTGTTCAAGCATTTGGTTAGCTGATTGGTGCCTCTTAGAAACTTTAGTATAAACTGTGTGAATGAAAGCAGTGTTATACTTTAGTAGATTATTTTAATGGAGTGAGAAGTTAATTTGTATAGCTTTATAGTTAGAAAATAAGTTATGAATGAAGTCACAAAAAGTATGTTGTTTTTCAATTTAGACTGTGTCTCCCAACTTGTTAACAAAGTAAAGCCACTTTATGGTTGTCTTTTAACATGAATATTAACTCAGTGAGATAACCCTGTTTTCCCTGTGACCTCAACTACCTCAAAACTTAAAAGGCTTTAATTGAGCCTTTCTATAACCTTTTCAACGAGGGTAATAAACAAGACTGGTAACTAACAAAAGATACGTTTTTACTGAAAATAATTTTTAATTATTTAACTTTGCTGTATGCAGTCCATGGGGTCGCAGAGTCATACACAATGTGGGGACTGAACAACAAAATTTTGGTAGTAATAAAAAAATTTTAAACTAGGTTCTATGAAAATTAGCTGATTTCTTAATTCTTAAAAAGGATGTTACTTCTCAAGTATTTTTGTTATAGTTTTGGCATTGTCGAGATTTTTTTGTTTATTGAAACATTTAATTCAGAATAAAATTTGTTTTCTGGCTATAACCATTAAATTTATAATAAATCCACAAAATATATTTCATTTGTATAATTTAATTTCAACAGAGATCTTTACCAGATGTTGAAAACTATGACAGACATAGTTGGGTTTTATTTATAAGCACTTCTCATTCACTAAACATATATTTATTAAGTGCCTAATTGTATCAAGTACTGGAAGTGAAAGTCGCTCAGTCGAGTCCGACTCTTTGCGGCCCCGTGGACTGTCCATGGAATTCTCCAGGCCAGAATACTGGAGTGGGTAGCCTTTCCTTTCTCCAGGGGATCTTCCCAACCCAGGGATCGATCTATACTCATATTATGCAAAATTTGTGCTCTTTATGCCCTCTTTTACAAATGATGAATGTCTTAATTTTGTGTTGCTTTTATAAAATGACTATTATAAGTAGCCATGTTTATTGCAAACAGATCTGTAGGAAAAATGTTTAAAAAGTGAATCTTAACATTTCCTAATGTAAAGGTAAAATTAAGCCAGTTAAATACCGGTGAAATTATAGAATTAGGTTAGCGAGGTCATTGATTGAGGGTATCAGGGCATCCACTTTTGTACCTTATGGCTACCAAGTTAAGCACTCATAATACCCTACACCAAGCACATGATAATACAAGTAATTTCTTCTTACATGCATATGGAGGAAGAATATTAAAGTTGAAACAACAGGAGATACCAGTAAATCTTCATTGTCAGGAAGACTCAAGGGAACCTGTTGGCAACCAAATTATCTAGAATGCAGTATCATGATAGCAGGGTGTCAGATACATAAGAAAGGACCTTTACCTTAGCTTGACTGAGGAATATGCTTCTAAGTATTTTCATATTATAAGAGACTAGTATTCTCCTTTGTACACTTAATATTTTTAACGTTAAAATTGGTTTGTTCCGCTCATGGAGACAGTATTTTAATGTTTTAAAATAAGAAATTTAAAAATAACTTTAAGTAGTGTGTTGTATGGTAAACAGTTTTAAAGTTTACAGAGATCTAATTTTTATCATCAAATGAGTTTTGGAGATTGGAGGGTTTATTCTTGATGTTTTAGCCAACAGTGAAAGAATGGTGGTGTTCTAAAATGGACTTGGGTGTAGTTTGAGGCAACTTGAACTTTAGGAGTTTATTTTTGAAGCCTAAATTTCAGCAGTGAGTCAGTTTTAGCAGCTAGGCTGGCTTACCGGAGAAGGCACTGGCAACCCACTCCAGTACTCTTGCCTGGAAAATCCCATGAATGGAGGAGTCTAGTAGGCTGCAGTCCATGGGGTCTCTAAGAGTCGGATACGACTGAGCGACTTCACTTTCCCTTTTCCCTTTCATGCATTGGAGAAGGAAATGGCAACCCACTCCAGTGTTCTTGCCTGGAGAATCCCAGGGATGGGGGAGCCTGGTGGGCTGCCGTCTATGGGATCGCACCGAGTTGGACACAACTGAAGTGACTTAGCAGCATACAAAGAATTGATTCTGTTGCCAGATGAGAGCTTTAAATCTAATAATGAGGCAGAGTTCTCACATAGTATGGATAGGTAAGGACTGATGGCATCAGGTGATGAGGCATCGGCCTTGTTTGTAGGTAGTGTTACTTAATATTTTTGTCATAAGGAAAGTTCAGAGGCCTTTTTCGTTGCACTCAGGATACTCCTTTATGCAGGACTTAATGTAAGGCCAGTAAATGAATTGTTTTTCAAGTTATATTTTGTGATTTTATTTGTCTATGGAATTCTTTTTTCCTGGCTACTCATTGCTTGTTTATTTAATTCCATATCTTTCAGCTTATAGTTACTTGTTTCATACTAGAAATAAATTTATATATCCATTTTTAGGATAATTAATACTTTATCTATAGGAAGTCAAAGAGACAAGGAGACAGAGATCTTTTTATTCAAAAAGTACTTAATAGTGTCTGTGATGTTCCAGGGCACTCACTGTTCTAGGAGCTTGAGATAAGCCAGTGAACAAAACGAAACAGTCCCTGCCATTTGGAAGCTTACTTGAGTTGAGGGAGACAAAGGCTAAAACATAACAAAATGATATTAACAGTTACCTTAATACAACACTGGGGCTAATTGCATGTAACTTAGAGGCAGCCCTCTGTATCTGTGGTTCGTCTATATATATGTTTAGTCATCCAACCACAGCCCACTTAATTCTGTAGTATTTGCTATTGAAAAATACCTGTGTATGAGTTGATCTGTGCATTTCCAAACCCATACCGTTAAAGGTTCAACTGTAATTAATGTGCTATGTTAGAAGCTGATAATTAGTGTGGGTGATTATAGAGTGGGAAAGGAAACAGGATCAAAGGCTTGATGAAAGTTAGCCTTGTCATTATTTGGTGGCATAACCTGCCTACTTTGTGTGAGAAGCAGCCAAGGAGGCCAGTGTAGCTGGGCTTGGGGGAGCAGTATAGCAGGAGATTAAGTCAGAGGTAAGTGGGGGCAGGTGGTGTGATATAGGACTCTGTGAGGACATGGGATCTCACTCTGAGTGAATGGAGAAGCTCTTGGAAGGTTTCAAATATACAAAAGTGGTATCACTTACATTTTAATCTTAAAAAAAAATTGCTTTGTTGAGAACAGAGTATAGAAGAACCAAAGGTTGAAATGAGATTAATAGAGGGACATCATAGTAATCAACATGAGTGAAAATGGTGATTAAGGCTAGGATGATAGCTTTGGAAGTGATGAGAAGCAGCTGGATCATAGATGTTTTGAAGGAAGAGTCAGCAGGGTTTCCTGACTCTTGTGTATGTGGTAGAAAATAAAAAAGGGAATCAAGAATGACTTCTGGACTTTGTTTGTTTGTTTGATGAGGAACTAGTCAGAAGAATGGAGAGACCATCAACTGAGATGGGAAAAGCTGCAGATGGAGCAAGTTTAGGAGAGGAGAGTGGCTGGTTTGGGACATTCTACCGAAGTTTGGGACAACCAGCCCAGATACAACAGTGTTAGTTTTGTATCTGTTAGACATTCAAATCATCCATCCTAAGGTATTAAGTGTAATAATCTAAATAGTTTAATTAGACCAGAGCTATAAGACCACTTGGGTAGCTCAGTGGTAAAGAATCCACCTGCCAGTGCAAGAGACACAGGAGATGTGGGTTCGGTTCCTGGGTTAGGAAGATCCCCTGGACAAGGAAATGCAACCCACTCCAGTACTCTTTCCTGGAAAATCCCATGAGCAAAGGAACCTGACAGGCTTCAGTCGAGGGGAAGTCACAAAAGAGTCAGCTATGACTTAGTGACCAAACAACAACAAAATAAGACCACTTAACATAAGAGGCCCTCTTCTGAATACTGTTTCACTTTATTGTACTCTATTTTGCTTTAATAAATGAGAAAAGATTGATATATGGTAAATTTATATATAGCTTAAGTTAGTAGTCTTAAGGGCTTGAGAGTGGTTTTCAAATATATGAAGTATTTATTGTTTTTTAGATTAACTTCCAAAAGGCATAACTAGGATCAATAAGTAGCAGTTTGGGGTAAGCAGGTTTTAGTAAGGGGTAAAGTATGAAAGACTTGCAAGGGGGCTGTCCCAGGAAGGGATAACTGAATTGGCAATTCTTCACCTTCCACTTTGAATCACACTCAGGCAGACACTAAACAGTGATTTGCTAAGAATACACATGGAGACTGTTTGCATGGGAATGGTAGACCATGATGGAGTTTTAGCAGTGGGATAAGAAAATGCCTGTACATAGTGAGAATTTCTGCATTATTACGGAAAACAGCCTGATAAATAGAAAGTGTCTTGGACTGGGGCAAAAGAATCATCTTTGTCCCTTAATTGTGAGTCATTGATAATCTCATTGAACTTCTCCAGGCTGTAATTTTCTCCTTTGAAAATGAAAGCCTGAAGTGGGAGTGATGCTTATGATTGAAAGGTAAGGGAGAGAGTGAAGACCTGGAAATCAGTTAAAAGTATTTTAATAAGTCGTATGACAAGAGGCTATTGATGTAGTAACTAGAAGATTATTGGTGGCCTTTTAGAAAACAGTTGCCAGGTGTCCTGAAGACAAGTAAAGTAGAATTAGAAATAAGATAATAATTAGAGAAATACTAGTATTAGTATGAATTCTAATACTGGGGGTGCCACAGTATTCAAAACGTCAGCAATGTGTCAGTTGTTCGTGTGTGTGAGGAAGGAGAGAGTACTGGTAAGCATGATTCCAGTAATGAGGAAAAAGTGTGGTCAGCAGACAGGGAGGATGAAGAAAAGCCTATGGTTAATTGTATAGATCTGAAAGGAGTTACAGAGAAAGGCCAAAACATAAAAAGTGTTTTAGAAGCATCAGGGAGAACAAAGGGTATTCCTGTTTTAAATATTTGCCTGTAAAGAATTGTATAGGAAATGACACGTATATGCAGACCTGGTAGAGATTAAAATAATTTGCAGAGAAACATTGTTAACAACTTTAATGAACCCAAATACTAAGAGCTATAAAATAAATGTTATTAATTATAGATTTTTGAAAAATTCACTTAATGGTTTTTTTGAGAGAGAGAGAGATTGTGTCAAAGTATTAAAATGCAATTTGACCACAGTTGTATGAAAATAGAAATCAGATGGAGATTAAACAATATGCTACTGAACTTGAAAATACCTTGAGACAAATGAAAATGGAAATACACCATACTAAACATGTGCAGCAAAAGCAGTTCTAGGAAGGAAATACATAGAAATGCCTACATCAGGAAATAAGGAAAAATCTCAAACAATCTAACTTTACACCTAAAGGAACAGGAAGAAGCCCGAAGTTAATGGAAGGCAAGAGATAACAAAGATCAGAGAGGGAATAAATGGAGACTAAAAAGATAATAGAAAAAAGGATCAATGAAACTGATTATTCGAAGAGAGAAACAAATTTGACAAACCTTTAGTGAGACTCAAAAAAAGAAAAGAGAGGATTCAAATAAAATCAAATGAAAGAGATGTTAACAACTGATAGTAGAAATACAAAGGATTGTATGAGACTACTGTGAATAATTATACTTCAACAAATTGGACCATATAGAAAATGTGGATAAATTCCTAAAAACATAAAACCTTCCAAGACTGAATCATAAAGAAATTAAAAATCTGAACATACTGATTACTAGTAAGGAGATTGAATCAATAATCAAAAACTTCCCAATAAACAAAAGTCTAGGACCAGATGGTTTCACTGGTACATTCTACCGAACGTTTAAGAAGAATTAATACCAATCCTTCTCAAACGGTTTGAAAAACTAGAAGACGATGAAACATTTTTAAACTCATTTTACAAGACCAACATTACCTTGATACCGATACCAAAACCAGACTAGGGTGCCACAAGAAAAGAAAATTATAGGCTGGTATCATCCTGCTGAGCATCGATGCAGAGGTGCTCAACAAAATATTAGCAAACTGAATTCAGCAATTTATTTAAAAAGATCATATACCATGGTCAAGTGGGATTTATTCCAGGGATGCAAGGAAGACTCACCATCTGCAAATCAGTGTGATATACCATTTTGACAACATGAAGGACAAAAATCATGGAATGGTATCAGTAGATGCCGAAAAAGCATGTAACAAAATGTAACATAAAAAATCTTGGAGAAGGCAATGGCAAGCCACTCCAGTACTCTTGCCTAGAAAATCCCATGGATGGAGGAGCCTGGTAGGCTGCAGTCCGTGGGGAAGGGTCAGACACGACTGAGCGACTTCACTTTCACTTTTCACTTTCACACATTGGAGAAGGAAATGACAGCCCACTCCAGTGTTCTTACCTGGAGAATCCCAGGGGCGGGGAAGCCTGGTAGGCTTCCGTCTGTGGGGTCACACAGAGTCGGACACGACTGAAGTGACTTAGCCGCAGCAGTAGCAGCAGCAACATATAAAAAATCTCAACAAAATTGTTGCAGAGGTAATGTACCCCAACTTAATAAAGGTCATATATAACAAACCCACAGGTAACATACTCTGAAAAGTGCAGAGCTTTTCTTTTAAGATTAGAAATGAAACAGTCATGTGCACTCTTACCATGTTTATTCAGCACGGTATGGAAAGTCCTAGTCAGAGCAGTTAGGCAAGAAAAGGAAATAAAACAAAAACAAATGAAGAAAGGAAGGAGTAAAACTCACTGTTTGCAGGTAATTTGATATTACAAAGAAAATGCTAAAGACTCCACCAGTGAACTGTCAGAACTATAAATGAATTCAGTACAGTTGCAGGATACAGAAATCTGTTGGGTTTCTATGCACTAATAATGAACTATCAGAGAGAGAAAATAAGAAAACTATCCCATTAACAACTGCAGCAGAAAGAAAATCTTAACAAAAAAACCTGAATTTATAGATACAGAGAACAGGTTGCCAGAGACAGGGTTTGGAGGTTAGGTGAAATGGTCGATGGTGGTCAAAGACAGAAACTTCAAGTTATAAGTATTCGCAGATAAAATGTATAGTACGATGACTGCAGTTGATGACACTGTGTATTTGAAAGTTAACAAAGAGCTTAAATGTTCTCATCACAGGAAAAAATTTGTAACTATGCATGGTGATGGATGTTAACAAGCTTACTGTGGAGATCGTTTTGCAGTATACACAGAGATCCAGTCATTACTTTGTACATCTGAAACTGCTATGTTACTTGTCAATTATATCTCAAAAAGGAAAACAGTTTGCAATTGTAGTAATATACGTGTTTGGTGTGTGAATGGATTTTGTTGTTTTTTGTTTCCTCTTTTTATTTTATCTCATGCATTTTTTACTTTTAGATACACAGAAGTAAAAACAAATGGAAATTTCATCTCAAGGATGGCATTATGAATCTTAATGGAAGAGATTATATATTTTCCAAAGCCATTGGAGATGCAGAATGGTGAAAAGAGTTGGTTCTTTTTCTTTTATAAATAAAACAAAAGAAACTTAAAAAAAAATTTAAAGTGGACCGTTTGAAACTTGGGACATATACCAACCAAAACTTAACTTCTGCATGTCAGAAAAGTGCAGTAGAAGCAGAGCTACTGGAACAAAGAGACCTTGACAACACAGACACTACTTCTAACTGGCAAGCCGTGGAGCTGTAGCACCTGGGGTTGTTGGGGTGGGCAGGGTGGGGATCTGTGTAAGAAAACCAGAACTGTCGATTTTAAATACAGGCACCTGCCACTGGTAATTAGCATGTAAAGCTTTGTTTATATTCCTTCCTCCAACTTGAGTTCAGCCAGAAGATACTTGTTGGAATGAACTGAAGAAACTTCCCTTTTGATAGATTGAACTGAAACTGCTTATTGTACGTGGTTATATTTGGTAAAAATTGCGTGTTGAGCTTTTTACAAAAGGGTAAGAATTATGGTGTTGAATTTTAATTCACTTGTATAAGGAAACAGTTTAGAACTCTTTTAGGTCTTAAATATTTTTACTTGCTGTTCTCCCTCAGTAATATATACCTCTTCCTTCCCTGCTTGATGAAACATCTATTTACAAGTTAAAGGAAGTGTATAATCAGTAATTACAGTTTGGAGACAAAATTTATCTAGGAATGGATGTTTATTTTAATTAGGTTTCAGACCCATTAGAAAGATTTGGGTCTTGTCTGAGTTGAGCAGAATTAAAATGACAACTTCAGTTTCCTAACAATTGTATTTGTTTCTTTTAGTCCCACACCTTAAAAAGAAACCCCACGTGGCTCCTCAGGAATGCAGCTTTGTTGCACAAAGGTACCATCTAGCTGGAATTATATACATATAAATAGATAGATAATTTTCCTGTTGGGCTGAAGTGTATGTTTATGTGTTTAGTCTTTAAACTAAACAAACATAGATAACATTCTGTGCATTGATTGATGCATTGAGCAGGTGGTGAGGACCTGGATTTTTATCAAACAATTTAGCAATTTTAAAAGTTTCTTGTGTTTACTAGTAAATAAATTTAAAACTCTTATTCTAATTGAACACATTTTTTAAAATGCAACTTTGTAACTTGAGGGAGAAATTTTGGTGTTAGCGGAGGGTGGGCCACTAAGTACATACTTACCTCTCTTTGGTGCAGTGGCCCTTCTAGGCCACTGATAATACAGACGTGTGCTCCAGTTTGCACATCGGGAAGATGGCATAGAAATTTGACTTGTATATTAAAAACAGTAGAGGTGTAATATGTACATGAAGAATGCATAGCTCGTATTCTGTAAGGGGCTCTAAAGAACAATGTGGCAGTGCTGTGTGTTCAGTGTGAACGAGTTGCTTGGGAAAACTGCAGGAACATGTGTCCTCACCTTTGTTCTTAACACCTAATTCTTTTCATGGTTTATTTTGACAAAATTCACATATGTTTAACTTGTATGTTGATTTTTTTTAAGTCTTCCACTTTTGTCTTCCTTTTATTTGCCTTTGTGTTTCCAGAAGTAACAGAGAAACACTTTAAAGTACATTGCAGAGGAAAAACTGTGAGCTGTTTTATATTGTTTTTTCTTTTTTTTAGCACAAATCTTTAAACTTCTTGAAAAGGCTGATTTTTTTTTTTTCTTTTGCCTACTTCCCACCCGAAATACCACCTTGGTCCCTTTAACTTATGTTCTGAACTTTGATATAAATGGTGGTTTCTAGCATGCTAGTAGTTAGATTTATTTCGATGCCATATCTGGTGATAACGGTTTTAATTTTTACTATATTAGTTTTTTGGAGGTTTATTTGTTTACCCCACTATGCTCAAAGCACATGCAGGTTTTTTGTTTTGCTTTGTTTTTGTTGAGCCTGGGAGGAGAGGGAAGGGAGTAAAATCACAGAAGTCCTGTTGTTCATTTGTCCTTTGGTATAGTTGCAAGTAGGTTTATATTTGCCTAATGAAGAAGTCAGTGACCTGAACTACCTATGAAAGTTTAGCATTGCTGCAGTGTTGATTGAAACCCTTTGGCTATCTAGTAGTTCTTACGCTACTGAACCTTGGATTACTATATGATACTCAGCTTATATTTTGGACTCTCTGTGTAGACAAAAACATTGTATTCATAATAGAATTGTATACTAGCCTGTTTTTATAACATTGAAACATGAACAACCACTGCTTTCAGTGTGACTTAGTAGGGTTGTTTTGAAGCAGGAAATAACCATTTATATTTGCACCTGTGTATACTGCATATCAATTATGACATACTTGGCAAGCGCTTTTCTTTTTCCTGTGAAAATTCTGAAAACTGGCCCATACAACACTGCATACCAAATTGTGCTCTTATATATCACTGCATTGTGTTCCTTTTTAGTCAAATAGCATGTTTTAGTTTTATTACAGTGGCTTGCTGTAAGAATGCCACTTGCTTATCTTTTATTGTACTTGAATTCTTAATCATGCTTTTAACATTTTATTTAACACCATTTCATTAGGTTCCATTAAAAATGTCATTCCTTTGAAAATGCAAGGATTCCCACTTTCAAAATTTTGAAGTAAAGATGACATTTATTCAAAGAAGGAAAATAGTTCAGGCTTGGTATTATGAAATAAGTGAAGGTTTCAGAAAAGGATTTGTTTAGATTTGCACAGATGATGATGGCACCTTTTATTAAAAAAACAATCAACAGTGCTAAGGAAAATTTACACAAAAGTACTAGGTTTAAGTGTAGAAATGTGTGCCTTTCTGTGTCCTCTTTTTGGTGGTCATTTGGATAATCAGACCATTTGAATGGCTGGGAGCACATTTAAATTCTATGGAGTGCCACATTTGGCTAAAACAACTCTAATGTGCAATTAGTTTCTAGACTAAAATGTCTGTTATATGAGGGGGATCTTTATATTGGGCTTTTATATTTTTTTAAATGTTCACATTTCTTTCTATTAATTAAATGCCATCATAGCACCACATTTATATTGTTGCCTATCTTAAAATCAAAGCCACCTTGATGATGTTCTTCTTGGCATGCATCAAGATTTGAGCAGTGTGTATAGCGATTAAAATGTATTCTTGAAGAGCATAGTCTAATAGACTCTGGTTTAGACTGCAAGAACATAAAAGTATAATAGCTTTTGTATAAAGATTTTCTTTTGCTATATGAAAATCAAGGATTTGGTTTGCTTTTTTTCTGGCTTTTATGGAGGAATAAAAAGTGTTATCTCCTTCTAAGAGTAATTTTTGATTATCTTATAGCAATAATGTCACCATTTCTTTTCAGAAATAAATATACCTTGTATAGGAAATCAGATATAATTTTCTTGGGAGCTCCCTTTATATCTTAGCTTTTTGTTCCTCTTAAGAAAATTCCTATATTTTCAGATTATTTCATCTTGAACTTTTTTGAGCTTTTGTGCAATGTAATATTTTATTGATCCATCTTTGTACATTTTCATTTTATTTCATACGTCTATCTCCCACCTATCTGTCTGAATCAGCTGTTTCAGGTTTTTAGTTCATTGGTTAAAAAATAGTTGCTTTATATATTTCCTCATGGGTTTATGTTAAATAGTTTTGCATTTTAATCTGTTATGCTATGGAAATTATTTTGAAGTTTGTATTCCCTTTTTAAGCCTGCCTTAGTCTATTTTTTGTCATTTTTTTTTATGGTTTAAGGAAGAATACACAGAACTTGATATTTTTATTTTGAGGAACAAGAAAAATTGTTTTTTCTTTAAAGAGAAGAACTACACTGAGTTATTAACTACTATTTCAAGTTAAGTTTCCTTAAATCATCCAGTATGCTTCAGGGCTACAATTTGGGGGGAGGGGCTAATTCTTTTTGCTGTTCTGAGCTACTATTGTCAACTGCTGTTGTACATACTGTTATGTGTAAGGGCGTAAATATATTTATTATGTTTGTAAAATTCATTCTGTACAATTGCAGATCAAGGTTGCTCTTCTGTGATATATGGGATATTATGTTTTAAAGACCATCTTGGAATACAATTAGAGAACTTAGTATTTTGATGTACTAAGACCTATTTTAAGTTTAATATTTTACCTTTGCAAAAACTTTAATTAAAGATGTTATTTAAAAAAGTAATGCTGCTTGCTTTGCTTACTAGTTTATAAAATTGTTATATAGATAACTGAATAAAACTATACAGTTGAGAGAGGAAAATGCTTTACATTGTTAATAAGTTCCATTATCAAAAAGAGATCATTAAATTCTATACCTTTAATTGGGGTGGGATGTCAGTCTCAATATTTAACTGTTACAAATTTTTAGTTCCTTTTAAAAAGAATAGTTGTAATTTCTAGGCACACAGGAATTTTAATTGGGCTAAAGTCATACCAACAAAGTGTAACTAAAAATTGATATAAATAACATATCGTATTGAGTATTTCTACTCCAAAGAATAGATTACTTAGGATAAAATTATTTGAGAACATACTTGTTTTTTAATTTCACTGTTTAGCTGTATATTTTTCTTTTTGTTCAGAGTTTTTAAATAGTTGCATAAAAGGATTATCAGATCATTAAGGCCTGTACTACATATTGAATATATTTTGTGTTATTTTAGAAAGTATTAAATAATTAGCAAGTATTTTTATTTATAGTTACTTCAAATGAATCATTAAGAAGAAGCCTGCTTTTTTGTAATTTTTTTTTTATCCTGTTACTACTTTATCCAGGAGACTTGCAAATTTTAACCATTAAAACAATCATAATAAAGATACTTTATTTGTTGCAGCAAATCTTGTATTTTTGCAGTTTAATTCAGGTTTCTACGTTGATGACCTTAACCTTTTTGGCCTCAGTTTCTCTATTGTTTTGAGAATTAAGTGAGATAATATACGAAAAGATCCTAAAGTGGTGCCTTTGTACCATAGTAAGCACTCAGATATCCCAGTTATTAACTTCATAATATCTGTGGAGCTGAAAAATATTTTTAGATGGTCAAGAATAGCAAAAGAGAATATGGTGTGAATTGAGAGTCAGTAAAATATTTGGATACAGCAAAACAAATTAAGCCTGGGAGGTTTAGTTAATGGAACCATGCTTCTGTCTGTAGCCGAAAGGGCTGAGAGGAGAAAAGTGAACGATGGGGTATGGAGAAGAATAATGAAACACACCGGGAAGTCTGTAAGCTTTTCTTTCCCTTCTTGAATTGTATGTCCAAAATAGGTTGGATTTTTCCCAAAGCTAAAACTGTAGTAATGTTATAACATTTTTAAAATGATGTAATTTTCCTAAATGGCAGTGGGTTAATGAAAGACATTGAAAGCATGATTACATCACTCTGACATGAACCTCTCTCCCAGTGCTTGTTGGCAATCCTGTTCATGGAGGCAAATAGCCTTTGTGTCATTGCTCCTACTTCCCAGCCAAAGAGGAAGATGCAGTGTAAGTAACTGCTTACTTCTGTTTCGTCTGAAATGTAAATTTTCTGAGGCTGAAAGGGAATCAAGCACGGAGCATGTATTAACATACTCATTCAACTTGGTGATCTCCCACAGGCGTGGAATTGTGATCAGTGTTATTGGATAAGCCACGGATGAATAAGGTCTTTGCTGTCTTTAAAAGCAGTGAAGTTGGATTGTCTGGGTTCTAATCTTAGTGTGGATTGGATTGACAGCAGTGAGTTTGGGCATATTACCAAACTAGACTACCTCATAGGTTTGTTGTGACATGATAATGACAGATGACATGATACATATGTTGCATTTATTAGTCTCTGATGCATGTGTATGTACCCATATGTCTTTGTAAGGCATAATGGTCACAGAAAAGATCTTAAACTGACCAGGTTACTTATGTTGAGTTCTCCTTACCTTCCTATTTAATAGAAAGAGGTTTAGCATCTGTGATGAGACTTGAGCAGATTAAAGTGAGAGATCCGAGAACTTAATATTAGCAATTATTGAGAGCACTGAACTTGCCAATGGAAATAGTTCTAGAAACTTGTAGTTGTGCTCCTCACATTGGAAATGAATTTTGTGTTCTTGAACCAAGAATGGCCTGGATCTTAGCTTCGAACTTCAGCTTTCTGAAGGTTGTTGGGTTGATACGATACCAGTTATCTCCTGATCACTTCTTGAAATAGCCTACTTTCTCAAACACAGCGTGACAGAAACAGAATTCATTCCAATTTCTATTTCCCCACTCCCAAATACACAGTGTGAATTAGTGACTACTGTTTTCCCAATCACTTTTTTTAAGCAATAAAAACAAAATGTATTGGAATGACTAAATTTGCAAAAACAGGCCCTTAAAAATAGCACATGTGCCTATATACTAGTTTTCTCGTGTTAGCCAAAATTATAAATTACCTCTCAGAGAAGTGCAAGTTACCAAATAATCAAGTTTTCATTCTCTTTACAGTGGACCAACAAATTATTAATTGGAAAATGATTCACCAGAAATGGCCTTGATCATTGTAGCTTTAAAGACTTCCACAGGTAACCTTGCTGTCAACTGTATCTTCTTGGCTGTCGGCTGCTTTAAATCAATCTGATCATTACTAGGTGTCTCTAGCCTTATTCCTTTTCCTCAGCACGTTTACTGGATTTGATGGCTATTTTTGTTGGTTTTTTTCCCCCCAGCCATCCCTGGGATTTGAAGCTCAATATCATCTAACCTAGTCTTAACCAGTACTAAGAAATCGCTCTACTGCCTACTAAGTTTTGCCCAAAACAAAATCCACAAGTTATTCCTTATTCCCTTTTTCTCTTTTCACTGGTACCAACTGTAAGTCCCCCCCTAAACCAGACTGACATCAACCGGTCTGACAAATGTTATACTTGCCCTTCCTACAGCGGGAGAACCTAGGGCAAGCTTTCCTTAATCGGATCTCAGCTGTGTCTGTCAGAGTCCCTGGCCTGCCTCTCAGGGTGTGGGCCCCTTCCTGTTCTTTTCTTACCCTGACTTGCAGATTTGTCTCACCAAAGCCCATTTCTTACCCCACATTCATGTACAGGTGAAACTCCACAGGGGGACCCACCTGGTCAGATGAGCATACAAGTTCAGCTCTTAGCTGAGGCATTTGCAGCTGATTTTTCTCTAGTCCTGCAACACTCTCCCTTCAGATCTTTATATTCTAATTGTCGAGAACATTCCCTGTTCTGTCTCAGCAGTAACGTCTCTTGACGTGTCCTCCTTCCTCATTCCAGATTTGTTCCAACTTACTCTTATTAAGACTGCTGATATTTTTAATATATAATGGACTCTTAAGAACGAGTAAGATACTCCATTGGGGAAAATGCGTATGTGTAGCGAGTCAGTTCATCAAAGAAGAAAAGCAAATGTCATTTAATTGACTCTCTTAATAATTGAAGGGTTACAAAATAAGACGATAAGAAGTCATTTTTCTACTTACCCAGTGACCAGAAAACAATACTGTGTCATAGTCAGGGTGTGGATAAATGGACCTTACGATGGATTGCTTGTGGGAATGCAGAATGGTACCCACTTTGTGGTGGACAGAAGGAAGAAACACGAGTGCTTCAAGTCAGGACAGGGGGATGGTAACCTACTCGTTAACAAAAGCTATCCAAGAAGCTCAAGTGTAGTGACCGTGGGGGAGGAAAGGTCTTTGTGGGAGGGATAAGAAGACCCGTATTTGGCATATTAACTTTGTGGTGCCTGTTAGACATCCAGGTTGAAGTACCAAGAAGGCAAGATAAGGAGACAGAGCCTGGAGCTCAGCAGGGGTGTCTGAGCTGAATAATACCTTTGGGATTTATTAGCATGTGAAGAGCATTTAAAGCCACAGAGATGATTCACCCAAGCAAGAATGTAAAAAGAGAGGGTCCAGGATGCAAGCAAGCTAAATATTGAGAGAAGAATTAGCCAACAGGGATGGCTTCATAATTTATAGACCCTAGTACAGAATGAGGAATGCAGGCCCAGTGTTCAAAACGTATTAAAAATCTTAAGGTAGTGACTGTGGAGCCCTTTGTGAGTGCACTTGTCACATACCCTTGAAGCTGTCCCTGGGAGTCAGGAAGGGAGAGGTTGGTATCTTGCAAGTCAAAGAGCACAGTATTTTAATAAAGGTTGGGTCTTGGTTAGCTCGGTGCCTTCAGATTGTGGTGCTGGAGAAGACTCCTAAGGATCCCTTGGACTGCAGGGACATCAAACCAGCCAATCCTAAAGGAAATCAGCCCTGAATATGTATTGGAAGGACTGGTGCTGAAGCTGAAGCTCCAATTTTTTGGCCACCTGATGCGAAGAACTGACTCATTGGAAAAGACCCTGATGCTGGGAGGTATTGAAAGTAAAAGAAGAGGGCAGCAGAGGATGAGATGGTTCGACAGCATCAGTGACGCAATGGATGTGAATCTGAGCTAACTCCAGTAGATAGTGGAGGACTAAAGACCTGGCATACTGCTGTCCAAAGGGTCACAGAGTCAGACACAACTTGGCGAACACAGCTTTTTGTTGTTCAACAACAAAGCTTAAGCCGTTCTTCCCTGGCTATGGTCATTGATTCCGGGGTTCAGAATTCTTGCTTGAAATGCTCAGACTCTCCCTTCAGAGTTGAATGAGGAGGCATTAGTTCAACAGCCATCCTGTGACCTTGAGAAGAACTAAGCTTAAGGTAAAGATGATATGGGGAGGCAGAGCGAAAGACAGAAATGATGTCTTTCATGACCTTAAAACTAACTAAGCCTTTTAGTTGATCATTCTGTTTACACCAACCATAAATACTGATTTTATATTTTCTGTTTACATTCTTTTCCTTTAATCCTCAACTTCCTGCCTTTTACCTGTATACAGTTTTCTGCATTTTACCTTGCTGATTCGCGGGCTTGCTTTAGGCCTGGGTTGTCAGACTGAGACTTGGGCTTCATGGTGGCTCAGATGGTAAAGAAACCATCTGCAGTGCGGGAGACCGGGGTTTGATCCCTGGGTCGGGAAGATCCCCTGGAGAAGGAAATGGCAACCCACTCCAGTATTCTTACCTGGGGAATCCCATGGACAGAGGAGCGTGGAGGGCTACAGTCCGTGGGGTCACAGAGTTGGACATGGCGGAGCGACTGACAGCTCACTTGTGAGACGCTTTCCCTGCAGACAGAGGAGCCTGTAAGCGTTGCTCCCACACAGTGGGAGCCAGTTGTACTACTCCCTCTGAGTATCAGATCCCTCATCTATAAAATAGAGTAAAACCATTGTTGTAATGGTTACCTTATACCCTTTTTGTAAGATGCAGTGTAATGTAAAGTGTAGAGTACATATTAGGTCTAATATTTTTTCTTTTTGGCTGTGCACTGTGGCTTGCAGAATCTTAGTTCTTTGACCAGGGATCAAACCCAGGCCCTGGAAGTGAAAGCACTGACTCCTAATAACCGCTGGACTGCTAGGGAATTCCCTGAAAAATATCTCATTAGCAAATTGGCCTGAAGTTTCTTTTGGTTGGATCTTAATACTCTACAGTTGAGGCCTTTAAAAACCCACAAAAGTAATGCAAACTAACCAACACTGTGCAACTAGTAAAAGGTATAGCCAGAAAGCCGCCTGATGCCTAGGTGGAATCCTTGAGGCAGGCAGTGATGGTCCATGGCAAGGTTTCCTTGAACTTACTTTAACAGTATGTAGTGGTGGCTTTTTAATGCACAGTTGCAGCACAGAATAGCAATTCTCTTCTTGCACCTGGTCTACTTTACATATTTGTACTAACTGGTTTTTTTTGGCAATACATCTCTGATCCCATGTAACAGCCTGTCAGCTCCTGTTGGTTTTAAGGACAGGTTCAAAGTGATATGTGAAAATACACCATTCAATTTGAAGTCAAGTGGGTACCCTCCTAGCCCATTGTATTTTCTCTGGTGTTTATCAGTGAGAAGGTGCTGAAAAGCCTTATTGCCTTTTCAAAATAAAAGTAAATTGTATTCTACAACAAGGCACATTGTGGCTGGGAAGGGGATACCTGGAGACCACCAGAGTGTCTCTGTGGGCTTAATCTTGTACCTTTGTGTGTGAAATTCTCCTGAGTGTAATTAGAGAAACAGAGTAGAGCTGGCTGTTTTGTTGTCAAGCTTGATTTACAGGCATAATTTCCATTCCTCGATACTTATTATGAGAGGTCTAAAATATGAAAAAAAACTCAAAATTGAAAATTTTACACATATCAAGCTTCCCATAGGATAAGGGAAACTTGAGGGGTTATCTGGGTCATTTTTGTTTTCTTAGGCGTAGACTTTGGAGGCCGTGTCGACTCATAAGATAGTCACAATCTAACAGTAGAGAGATATTTTTTGCCATGGGAATTTTTAGGTCTTAAGGCTGGGAGACAGCATCTCTAGTGGCCCTGAGATAACTGCTCCAAGGAGGTGAGAAGAGGAATCAGGTGCTATAGAAATCCGACAACAAAGTGCAGGTGGTCTAAACATCAAAAGATGGCTGTTAATTAAAACCAGCTATCTCAAGGAGTGTAGTGCTTGTCTATGTATGGGGAGATCCGAGAGTCTGCCCTCACTGAAGTCATTCCTTTCATAGGTATCCAGCTACCTGGGGTCAGTGTCCTGCTTAGTTTCATGTCCTGAGTTCCTCAGTGCTCACCGTAGGGAGTGGCAGTCACTTTATGACTGCCAGATGGCACATATTGTCTCCTTCCTGGTATTGTGCCCTCCAGACTCAGAAATTTCCTTTGAAGGGTTGGAATCACTGATGTCTGTGACATCCATACTACTGATACGGCAGGAAGTATTCCATTTCTCAGCCATCATATTGATCAGAATGTGGGTATTTATTAAAAGCCTCAAAAATATTATTCTGTGCGGTTCCTTAGGAGCTGAAGATAGACACTGGACTATACATTCCATTGGGCTTGTTCACTTGCTCAGTCTTGTCTGACTCTTTGTGACCCCATGGAAGGTAGCACACCAGGCTTCCCTGTCCATCACTAACTCCCAGAGCTTACTCAAACTCATGTCCAATGAGTCAGTGATGCTATCCAACCATCTCGTCCTCTGTCATCCCCTTCTCCTGCCTTCAGTCTTTCCCAGCATCAGGATCTTTTCTGATGAGTCAGTTCTTCGCATCACGTGACCAAAGTATTGGAGTTTCAGCTTCAGCATCAATCCTTCCAATGAATATTCAGGGTTGATTTCCTTCAAGATTGACTGGTTTGATCTCCTTGCTGTCCGAGGAACTCTCAAGAGTCTTCTCTAACACCACAGTTCAAAAACATGAATTCTTCTGCCCTCAGCCTTCTTTATGGTCCAACTCATAGCCACATGACTACTGGAAAAAAACATAGCTTTGACTAGCCAGATCTTTGTTGGCAAAGTAATGTCTTTTTGCTTTTTAGCATGCTGTCTAGATTGGTCATAGCTTTTCTAGTCTGCAGTGATTTTGGAGCCCCCCAAAAATAAAGTCTGTCACTGTTTCCATTTTTTTCCCCACCTGTTTGCCATTCAGTGATGGGACCAGATGCCATTATCTTCGTTTTTTGAATGTTGAACTTTAAGTCAGCTTTTTCATTCTCCTCTTTGACTTCCATCAAGATGCTCTTTAGTTCCTCTTCAGTTTCTGCCAAAAGGGTGATATCATCTGCATATCTGAGGTTATTGATATTTCTCCTGGAAATCGTGATTACAGTTTGTGCTTCATCCAGCCCAGCATTTCGTACAATGTACTCTACATACAAGCTAAATAAGCAAAATGATAACATGCATCCTTGACGTACTCCTTTCCCAATTTTGAATCATTTCATTGTTCATGTTCGGTTCTAACTGTTGCTTCTTGGCCTGCATACAGATTTCTCAGGAGGCAGGTAAGGTGGTCTGGTATTCCCATCTCTTGAAGAATTATCCACAGTTGTGATCCACACAGTCAAAGGTTTTCATGTTGTCAGTGAAGCAGAAGTAGATGTTTTTCTGGAATTCCCTTGCTTTTTCTATGATCCAGCAGCTGTTGGTAATTTGATCTCTGGTTCCTCTGCTTTTTCTAAATCCAGCTTGTACATCTGGAAGTTCTCAGTTCATGGACTGCTAAAGCGTATCTTGAAGGATTTTGAGCATTACATTGCTAGCATATGAAATGGACACAATTGTGCAGCAGTTTGAGCATTCTTTGGCATTGCCCATCTTTGGAATTGGAATGAAAACTGACATTTTCCAGTCCTGTAATCAGTGCTAAGTTTTCCAAATTTGCTGGCATATTGAGTGCAGCACTTTCACAGCATCATCTTTTAGGATTTGAAATAGCTCAGCTGGAATTCCATCAGCTTCACTAAGGCCCACTTGACTTTGCATTCCAGGATGTCTGGCTCTAAGTGAGTGATTACTCCACTGTGGTTATCTGGGTGATTAAGATCTTTTTTGTACAGTTCTTCTGTGTATTCTTGCCACTTCTTAATAGCATCTTCTTCTGTTGGGTTCATACCATTTCTGTCCTTTATTGAGCCCAGCTCTGCATGAAATGTTCCCTTGGTATCTAATTTTCTTGAAGAGATCTCTAGTCTTTCCCATTTTATTGTTTTCCTCTGTTTCTTTTCTTTGCATTGATCTCTGAAGAAAGCTTTCTTGTCTCTCCTTGCTATTTGAAACTCTGCATGCAGATGGGTTTATCTTTACTTTTCTCCTTTGCCTTTCACTGCTCTTCCCTCGGCTCTTTGTAAGGCCTCCTCAGACACCCATTTGGCCTTTTTGAATTTCTTTTCCTTGAGGGTGGTTTTGATCACTGCCTCCTCTACAGTGTCATGAGCCTCTATCCATAGTTCTTCAGGCACTCTATCAGATCTAATCCCTTGAATCTGGTTTCCCTTAATTAAGAATAATCTTGTGACATTCAGACTACCTTCCATTTGTTGCAATCTTCTATGTAACCTGACTCTTCCTCTTCACCTCCTCGGAACAGTTCCTTCAGGGTCACTTGAGATGCTGTCTTCAGGCCTTGACGTCCTAAAAATACCCACAAAATAAAACATAGCTCTCAACTTTTAGGTTGTGACTAGTTTTTAAGCTGACACATACAGTAGTTGATGCACACTGGGGTTGCTTCCACGTTTTAGTTATTGTCAGTGATGCTTATGTGAATATGAGTGTACAGACATCTCTTTGATATCATGCTTTGAATTATTTTGATTACATATCCAGAAGTGGAACTGTTCCATCATATGATAATTCTGTATTTAGTTTTTTGAGGAACTGCCACACTGTTTTCCACACTGCTTTTCCACTTTCTTATCAACAGTGCACAGAGTTCTAATTTCTCCACATTCTTACTAGTTTTTCTTAAAAAAAGTTATAGTAGTTATCCTAATGGGTGTGAAGTGGTATCTCCTAGTTTTGATTTGCATTTCTCCAGTGATTAGTGATGTAGAGCTTTGTGTGCTTATTGGCCAATTGTTTATCGTCTTTGGAGAAATGTCCAAGTCCTTTGCCCATTTCTGAGATGGGTGATTTGTGTTTTCTGTTGTCGTGTTAGGAGTTCTCTGTATATTTTAGATGTTAATCTCATATGATTTGCAAGTATTTTCTCTCTGTGCATTGATTGTTTTTTACTGTGGAACTTCTTTTTTGAATACAATTTATCTATTTTTAAAAATTCTATTGCCTATGCTTTTGGTGCCATATCCAAGAAATAATTGCCAAATCCAGTCTTGTGAAGATTTGCCCTTTTTTTCTTCTAAGAATTTTATAATTTTGGGCCTTAGATCTAGACATTTAACTCTTTTTAAGTTAAATTTTACGTGTGTTGAGTCCAGTTTCATTTTTCTGCATGTAGATATAAAGTTTCCTCAGCACCATTTGTTGAAAAGATTGTCCTTTCCCCGTTGTCCTCAAGATTGTCCATTCCCCATGAATGATCTTGGCACCCTTGTCAAAGTAGTTTGACTATATTTGTGAGGGTTTATTTCTGGAGTCTCATATTAGTCTAATAATCCAGACTCTCATATTCAGTTCAGTTCAGTCACTCAGTCGTGTCCGACTCTTTGCGACCCCATGAATCACAGCACGCCAGGCCTCCCTGTCCATCACCAGCTCCCGCAGTTCACTCAAACTCATGTCCACAGAGTCAGTGTTGCCATCCAGCAATTTCATTCTCTGTCGTCCCCTTCTCCTCCCGCCCCCAACCTTTCCCAGCATCAGTCTTTTCCAGTGAGTCAACTCGTCACCGGAGAAGGCAGTGGCAAGCCACTCCAGTACTCTTGCCTAGAAAATCCCATGGATGGAGGAGCCTGGTAGGCTGCAGTCCGTGGGGTCACTAAGGGTCGGACACGACTGAGCGACTTCACTTTCACTTTTCACTTTCCACTTTCACACATTGGAGAGGGAAATGGCAACCCACTCCAGTGTTCTTGCCTGGAGAGTCCCAGGGTCGGGGGAGCCTGGTGGGCTTCTGTCTATGGGGTCACGCAGAGTCAGACACGACTGAAGTGACTTTCAGCAGCAGCAGCAACTCGTCACATGAGGTGGCCAAAGTATTGGAGTTTCAGCTTTAGCATCAGTCCTTCTAATGAACACCCAGGATTGATCTCCTTTAGAATGGACTGGTTGGATCTCCTTGCAGTCCAAGAGACTCTCAAGAGTCTTCTCCAGCACCACAGTTCAAAAGCATCAATTCTTCGGCGCTCAGCTTTCTTCACAGTCCAACTCTCACATCCATGCATGACCACAGATATTAGACAAACATATTTAGGCTATATATTTGCTTTTATATTAATGCCACATTGTTTTAATTATAATAGCTTTGAGGTAAGATCATGGCATCCTGTCCCATCACTTCATGGGAAATAGATGGAAAAACAGTGGAAACTGTCAGACTTTATTTTGGGGGGCTCCAAAATCACTGCAGATACTGATTGCATCCATGAAATTAAAAGATGCTTACTCCTTGGAAGGAAAGTTATGACCAACCTTGATAGTATATTAAAAAGCAAAGACATTACTTTGCCAACAAAGGTCCGTGTCAAGGCTATGGTTTTTCCCGTGGTCATGTATGGATGTGAGAGTTGGACTGTGAAGAAAGCTGATCGCCAAAGAATTGATGCTTTTGAACTGTGGTGCTGGAGAAGACTCTTGAGAGTCCCTTGGACTGCAAGGAGATCCAACCAGTCCATTCTAAAGGAGATCAATCCTGGGTGTTTATTGAAAGGACTGATGTGAAAGCTGAAACTCCAATACTTTGGCCACCTCATGTGAAGAGTTGAGTCACTGGAAAAGACTCTGATGCTGGGAGGGATTGGGGGCAGGAGGAGAAGGGGACGACAGTGAATGAGATGGCTGGATGGCATCACCAACTCAATGGACATGAGTTTGAGTGAACTGTGGGAGTTCGTGATGGACAGGGAGGCCTGGCGTGCTGTGATTCATGGGGTCGCGGAGAGTCGGACATGACTGAGCGACTGAACTGAAGTTTTAAAATCAGAGAACTTTGAACCTTGAGAGTTTGAAACAAAGTTTCAGGAGCAGGCTGAGGTCCTGTATGTCTAGGTTCAGTGGTGTGACAGTGGCTATCTGGGGCAGGGGGTCCGGTAGTCGCCGCCTGCTTATACTGTTGCTGGGGCAGGGCTGTGGCTTTGCCTCTTTTGCTTGCTTACTCATTGAGCCTGGTTTTTCAGGCTTTGCACTGATTCAGCAAACTATTCTTCCAATCGATTCTTCTGCTTAAGTTAATCAGAACCTGTTTTTATTGTTCACAACCAAGAACCCTGATGGTATAGCTCATTTCATCTGGGAATGAGCCACAATGAGTTAGCAGGAAAAACTTTGTTGACCATGCCAAGCAGTGTCCTTTTCATGGTTCAGCAGCAAGGTTCATACTCAGTTATACACCTATGCAGTATTCAAATACTTCCACATTTATCCCTTAGTAAGCTGGGGTAAACAAGGTTTGATTCAGTAGAACTGTGGAAACAGGCATGTCTTAACCATCTTCCTAAGCTTAGTTGTCTGACTTCGTATTAACCCATCCCTCACATTAGGCATTCAGTATCCCATAACCTCTCCAGGCCAGAATACTGGAGTGGGTAGCCTTTCCTTTCTCCAGGGGCTCTTCCTAACTCAGGGATCAAACCCAGGTCTCTCTCGTTGCAGGCAGATTCTTTACCAACTGAGCCACAAGGGAAGCCCTCGCTGGATACATAAGACAGCAACGTATTTATATTATTATTAATGTTATTTAATGTTTAACAGGGCTTCCCAGATGGTTCAATGGTTTAAGAATCAGCGTGGCAATGCAGGAGACACAGAAGATGTGGGTTCAGTCTCGGTCAGGAAGATCCCCTGGAGAAGGAAGTGGCAACCCATTCCAGTCTTCTTGCCTGGGAAATGCTGTGAACAGAGGAACCTGGTGGGCTCCTGTCCATGGGGGTCAGAAAAAGTTGGAAATGACTGGGCAACTGAGCACAGAAACTTCTGCTCTTTTAATTCTCATAACAGCCCCAAGGATGGTTATTTTTGTGGAAGTCAAATAACTTGCCTAAGATTACATAGTGAAGTGGTAATCGTGAAGCTTAGGTCAAAATGGTAGCTAGGATGAGTTAAAGTCTCTCTGCTCAGTTTACAGGAAAAAATGGTTTTCACCTTAGCTGAACTTGTTGAGAAGAGGCTGTGGCCTTCCAGTAGCCTGGTCACCTGTTTTTGTTAAGAGGTAACATTCTGGGAACACTCTGAATTACCACTGTTTGCATTCATCACTCTAAAAGGACACTGAAGAGATAGGGAGAGAAATGAATGTACCATCTGGGACCACAGTGGCAAAGCCAGTCTGCAGAGTGGTTCTGTGCTCACTTGAGGATCAGCTAAGTGGTTAGTTGTGGCTTTTCCCCTCTACTAATAGGATCAGATCAAATGAGTTGAAAAGAGTATGGTTTCAGAAAAGAATTTTTTTTTTTTGGTTTACTGGAAGGGAGGATTGTCTTCACAGCTCACATTGCTTCTCTTCTGGAAGTTTACTCCTAAGTAAGCTCCCTAATGCAATCAGAGCAGTTCCTGCAGCTTTTGAGTGTTTCATTGCAGAGTGTAGCAGGTATATGGAAACCCAAAGGCTGATGCCCTGCGGTCATCAGAAAGCCCTCCTTTCAGTCTTTAACTGAAGTACCTGAGCATAGGTAGCTCTTCTTGCCTGCAGGTAAAGCTATATTGCATGAGGCCCTCTCAGACACATTTTGCAGCAATGACATCCTCAAGACAGGGAGCAGTCTATCCCAGGAGCAAGCAAGATTGTGGCAAACTGCAGAGAATTTAAACACGACAATAGCGCTGATTAAATTCAGTATGTTTTTATTATTACTGTCTGTGTAGGCAACCATAAGCAATGTAGATAATAAAAACTCCTTGCAAAAAATAATTTTTTAGTGTGTGTTCTCATTGACCTAAATATAATGTTATTTTTAAATAACCTAAATTATTTTTAAATATAGGTTTAAGAGTCTGATGCTAGGAGGGATTGGGGGTGGGAGGAGACGGGGACGACAGAGAGTGAGATGGCTGGATGGCATCACCGACTCGATCGACATGGGTTTGAGTGAACTCCGGGAGTTGGTGATGGACAGGGAGGCCTGGCGTGCTGTGATTCATGGGGTCGCAAAGAGTCGGACATGACTGAGTGACTGAACTGAACGGAATATATTATTGTGTTAAAAATATAGGTTAAAAAACATGTTAAATATAGGTGTTAAAAAATGAACCTATATTAAGTATAGGTTTACTATATTAAAACAACCTAGTGTTGTTTTAATAATATATGTGTTTTCTTCATTTGCATTACATATCTTTTTAGAAGCCATTTTTCTTCATTTCAGGTGAATGAAAGAAGACAGTTACAAAAATACAAACATTGTATGCTTCCACTGATAGGAGGTGTCTAAAGTCGTCTGATTCATAGTAACCAAAAGTAGAATGGTGGGTCCTAGAGGCTGGGGGAGGGGAAGTGAGGAGTTGCTTCACGGATAGAGAGTTTCATTTCTGCAAGACGAAAAAGTTCTGGAAATTATCTGCACAAAAAGATGAATATACTTAACTAGTAAACTATATGCTTAAAATTAATGTGGTAAATTTTGGTTAAAAACATATAAAATTTACCATATTCAGTTCAGTTCAGTTCAGTCGCTCAGTCGTGTCTGACTCTCCGCGACTGAGCGACTGAACTGAACTGAATATGGTAAATTTTATGTTTTTAACCAAAATTTTTAAAAGTTAACTTGGAAAACTTCCACTTAATACTGTCCTACCTGGACACTTGGAGCACAGTCGTACTTGTAAGGCTAAGCTCGGGAACTGAACTCTTGTGGTGGTATATATTTCTGCGTCTAAACAGTAGATCAGAAAGAAACATTTGGAACACAATAATTGTAAGCAGAGAAACAAAATTTAGGTTTTTAATTATGTCCTTTGCTGTGACCGTTGGAAATCTTTATTTATGCTTAAGTATCAAACAGTGGGGCTTCCCAGGTGACATAGTGGTAAAGAATCCACCTGACATTGCAGGAGACTCAGGAGACGGGGGTTCAATCCCTGGGTTGGGAAGACCCCCTGGAGAAGGAAATGGCAACCCACTGCAGTATCCTTGCCTGGAGAATCCCATGGACGGAGGAGCCTGGAAGGCTACAGTCCATGGGGCCACAGAGAGTCAGACTTGACTAAGCACACACATATGTATATATCAAATAGTGAAACAGTACAAACTCTGGTGTGCAACCAGTTTGTTTGGTTAATGCAGATTTTCATCTATAAATGGAATACACTCATATCATGACTGTTAGTGAAAATAATTGTGTCGTCTACGAGAGGAGGAGGTGTTAAAAAATGAAGCGTTCTGGGTGTCAGATATTCTAGGAACTGGGCATCAGGATGAGACCCCATTCTTTAATGATTCAGAAACAAACAGTTTAAATACAGAAATAAAGGCATGGTGGAACGAGCATGTGCCTCCAAGTTAGGTGGATCTGAATTTGAATTCAGTCTCCACCTTTCCTCAGGGGACTTTGGGTGAGGCATTTAAATCTTTAGTCTGTTCAGGGGGAAGAGCAGTACCTCCCATGGAAGGAGGGTTTGCCCTGAATAGAGGAGGAAATGAGGACAAAGCACTCAGCACAGGCCCCAGCACGGGGCAAGCACCACGAGGGCCATGCATTCCATTCTGGGGCTGCCGTTAACAACCCAGCACCAACCGGGCGGCTCAGAATAACAGAAGTTCACGCTCCAGTCTGGAAGTCAGAGATTCGAAGTCATGTGTCAGCAGGGCCGCGTTCCCTCTGAAGGCTCTAAGGGGAGAATCCTTCCTTGCTTTGTCAGCTTCTGGTGGCCCAGGTTTTTCTCGATAGATAGCTGTGTCACTTCGATTTCTGCCTCGTTTCCACATGGCCGTTTCCTCTGCGTGTCTCCTCTCCCTGCCTCACTCTGAAGACACTCATCTTTAGGGCCCACTTTGGCAATCCAGGATAATCTCATCTGAAGGTCCTTGACTTAGTTGTATCTGGAAAGATGCTTTTTTCAAATACAGTCACATTTAGGGAGCCACCATTTATCTTTTGGGGGCCACCATTCCACCTACTACAGTTAGCTATTAGTATTAATATTAAATGCTATACACACTTCAGTGTTCATTACAGCACTATTTACAATAGCCGGGACATGGAAGGAATCTAAATATCCATCAACAGAGGAACGAATAAAGAAGATGTGGTACATATATACAGTGGAATATTACTTAGCCATAAAAGGGAACAAAACTGGGTCATTTGTAGAGACATGGCTTCCCAGGGGGCACAGTTGGTGAAGAATCCACTTACCAATGTAGGCGATTCAGGAGATGGGGGTTCGATCCCTGAGTCAGAAAGATCCCCTGGAGGAGGAAATGGCAACTCACTTAAGTATTCTTGCCTGGAAAATTCCAAGGACAGAGGAGCCTGGTGGACTACAGTATATGGGGTCGCAAAGAGTCAGACACAAGTGAGCATGCACAGATGCACATAGAGATCTGAATGAACCTAGAGACTCATACAAAGTAAGTCAGAAAAAGAAAAACATACTGTATGTTAATGCACATATGTGGCATCTATAAAAATGGTATAGATCTTATTTGCAAAACAAATAGAAACATATGTAGAGAACAAAGATATGGACACCAAGGTGGGGTGAGTTGCAGGGGGAGGAATTGGAAGATTGGGATTGGCATATGTTTATACTGTTGCTCTACTCAGTGCTCTGTGCTGACCTAAATGGGAAGGAGTCCAAAAAAGAGGAGATGGATGTATACATGGGTTTCCCTGGTGGCTCAGCTGGTAAAGAATCCGCCTGCAATGCAGGAGACCTGGGTTCAATCCCTGGGTTGGGAAGATGCCCTGGAGAAGGGAAAGGCTACCCACTCCAGTATTCTGGTCTGGAGTCACAAAGAGTTGGACACAGCTGAGCGACTTTCATTTTCCCTTTTGTGTGTGTACATACAGCTGATTCACTGCGCTGTACGGCAGAAACTAACAACACTGTAATGCAGCTCTGCTCCAATAAAAATAGATAAATACTGAACATATATTGAGCTCTATACAGAGCATATCCAAGAAACAGCCCTCTTCTCCCCAGCCACGTGCCAGGGCAAATTTGGTTCTGTGTCTTCCCTTTTCACTGTGTAGTCCAGATAATGTAGCAGACTTTGGAAGCTTCTTCATTACAGTGTTTTCTTGCCTCTAGGTCTTGGCAACTGAAAGAAAGTTCATGAGTAGGAATGGGAGGAGGCCTTTGTTTCTGATGAACTCTTTTTTTCTTAATATCTATATTTTATTGAAATATAGTTGACTTACTATGTTTCAGGTGCATAGGAAGGTGATTCAGTTACACATATACACATATATTATTTTTGGAATTATTTTCCATCATAGATTATTATAAATATTGACTATAGTTCCCTATGCTATGCAGTAAAGCTTTGTTGCATATCTATTTTTTTTTAATTAGAAATCTAGCATTCTATTCATACTAAGTCAAACAAATAGAATCAAATGTCATACATTTTTTAGTTAGGCCAAAATTCATAAGTTTTCTAAAATATATGTTATACATATTATTTTTATATATGTATACAAAAGCTTTTCTACTACACTTGATAAAGGCTTGAGAACATAAAAAAAAAAAAAACAGAAACTGGAAAACATAAACTAAATGAAATGGGAGTGCTGAATATGAAATAGAAAAAGTGAAACTAGGTAAAAGTAAAAGATCATCATATAATCCGATTGTTTTCAAACAAGGCTGCTCGTTAGAAACATACCTGGAGCTCTGAAGAAAAAGAAAGCAATACCTGGGCCTATGTATTTTTCAAAAAATTGTAAGATAATTCTGATATGCATCTGGATTTTAAAAAGTGATTACAGGTTTTTTCTATTAAATGGTAGTTGGGGTGATACAGAATTTTATTGTTTCTTTGTTGACCAATCATGATACAACAGTATTGAGTGAGTAATAGTTACATAATCACAACAGAAATATCTTTTGTTTTTTGTCTGGCTATTGCTTTGTGAATACTGACAGACATCTCTGATGAACTCTTGACTGCAGCCCCCCACTTACGGCGACTGACAGGGATGGGTGAGAGCTGTGTGGAGGGAGATGCTGTTTTCATGCTGGAAGGCTTCAGGAAAAGGGACTGATCATAAATATGTTTATATGCCAGGTCATAAATATGTTTAAGGATGAGGAGAATTAGATTGAAAAGTCAAGT
The DNA here is from genome assembly GCF_049115385.1 of Moschus berezovskii. Taxonomy (NCBI): domain Eukaryota; kingdom Metazoa; phylum Chordata; class Mammalia; order Artiodactyla; family Moschidae; genus Moschus; species Moschus berezovskii. The sequence goes on from NC_142468.1 coordinate 10,856,505, forward strand.
GGCCCGGTCAGGCACTGAGCATAGTGAGATGAGGGCCTTGCCTCTGTTGTCTGATATTTGCTGCCTTTTTGCCTAGGGTTTTCTGATGAGCTTTAAAGCCAGTGTGAACCGCTCAGGCTCTGACCTTGGCAGGAAAGGTACTGTTTTATAACCACCAGGCACAATCAACCCATTGATGTGACTGCTTTTGTCCTTTTATAGAGGAGTAGAATGGATAAGCCAGCTACTACTTTAGGCATAGGATCTTGGTTTGTCTCTCATCTGGGCTTTGGCCGGTAGGAAAAGGGTGTGGGGAAAACGGAGAGAGGGTCACCGCCATTCCCACTGCTATCGATGGCCAGACCTGAGGCAAAGGACGCCCTCAGGGCAGTTATGGGGTGGGAGGGAAAGTCACCCTCCACTGACCATAAATAAGCCTTGCTCTCTGTTGCTTACTGAGCGGTGAGAGGAAGGGAAAACTTGTGACCTCTCACTTAGCATGCAGCTTCTCTGAAGCAGGGGGGTAGACTTGTGGGGGCCATCTCTTGAGCTCAGGTTTTAAACAGCACTCCAGGACGATGGGGCCAAATGCCATGACTGTTGCTTTGTGGTTCTTCATTGTTTCATTTGTAAAAGAGGAGTGGAGGCCTTAGAAGTTACTGTGAAAGCACCAACTCATTGTCGGGACTCTTTCAGAATCACATGGTACAAAAACCTGGCTTAAGCAAAACCAGAAATGTAGTGACTCACGGAATTGGGATACCAGGCTTTTGAAGCAAGACTGGAAGTAGAAGCTTAACTAATATTATAAAGGCATTGTCTCTAACTTCCTCTCATGGTCCAGTTTATATTTCGTCTCATTTTGATCTACCCTTGACAGACTATGTCAAAGGAAAATGGTGGCCACCAGTTGCCCTGTATATAAACTCTTAAAGCTTGTGAGCTAAGAAAGAAGGGATACATTTCTTAACTTCATATTTTTTTAAATTTAGAGAACTGTACCAGTTGGCCTGGCTAGGACTGTATACCCAATCCTTGGAATAATCACTGTATCTGGAAGAATTCAGGTCCATAATTAACTCAAGTCGGTCACATGTCCACCTCTACCCAGGAGTGGTAGGGGACACACCATTATTGACAGTGACGACCACGCGGAGAGGAAAAAGGACTTCAAGCGAAAATAGAGGTAATTTCTGTCGGTCAGTCATTTACTCACTCGCTCAGTGTATCCAGTTACTGAGTGTGTACAGCATGACAGGCGCTGTTAACTGCCAAGGGTTTAACACGGAACACGACAGACCAAGTCCTTGCCTTCTGGGAGCTTACATTGTAATTGGGAAAGACATGATCAATAAGGAAACTTTAAAAATTAAATTAATGAATGAATGGGCAAGGTAATGTTGGAAAATAGTGCAACTGAGATCAACAAAAGATAAAATAGAGTGGCCAGGCGAATGGGTACTACTCCAGAAAATGTGGCTGGGGACGTCTTCTGGGAGGAAGTAATGTTTGAGCTTACCTGTGGAAAATTCCTCAAAGAGAGAGGAATAGCAGACCACCTTACCTGCCTCCTGTGAAATCTGTATGCAGGTCAAGAAGCAACAGTTAGAACCGGACATGGAACAGTGGACTGCTTCAGAGTTGGGAAAGGAGTATGTCAAGGCTGCGTACTGTCACACTGTTTCTGTAACTCCTGGTAAAGAAGTTATGGTAAAGAATCCACCTGCAGTGCAGGAGATCTGGGTTCGATTCCTGAGTTGGCAACCTACTTCGGTATTCTTGCCTGGATACAGTCCACGGGGTCGCAAAGAGTCAGACGCGACTGAGCAACTAAGCCCAGCACATGCAGGTACATGTGAGACGGCAGGCTGGGGGAAGCACAGCTGGAACCCGGAGTGCAGGGAGGAGTATCAGCGCCTCAGCCATGCAGACGGCACCGCCCTTATGGCAGAGAGCGGAACTAAAGAGCCTCCTAATGAAAGCGAAAGAGGAGAGTGGAAACCTGCGTGAAACTCAACACTGAAAAAACGAAGATCCTGTCATCTGGTCCCATCACTTCATGGCAAACGTAGAAACAATGGAAGCAGTGAGACACTTTATTCTCTTGGGCTTCAGAATCACCATGGATGGTGACTGCAGCCATGACATTTAAAAATGCTTGCTCTTTAAAAAATCAATGACAAACCTAGACCGTGTATTAAAAACTAGAGACATTACTTTGCCTACAAAAGTCTGTATAGTCGAAGCTATGATTTTTCCAGTAGTCAAGTACGGATGTGAGAGCTGGACAGTGAAAAAGGCTGAGTGCCAAAGAATTGATGCCTTTAAACTGTGGTGCTGGAGAAGACTCTTGAGAGTCCCTTGGATCTCAAGGAGATCAAACCAGTCCATCCTTAAGGATATCAGTCCTGAATGTTCACTGGAAGGACTGATGTTGAAGCTAAAACTCTAGTACTTTGGCCACTTGATGCAAAGAGCTGACTCATTGGAAAAGACCCTGATGCTGGCAAAGATTGAAGGCAGGAGAAGGGGACAACAGAGGACAGGGAGGCCTGGCGTGCTGCAGTCCACGGGGTTGCAGAGAGTCAAACACAACTGAGTGACTGAACTGAGTCAGCATTTGAGCTGAGACTTGAAGGTTGAAAAGGGAGTGGACCTTGCTAAACTTTGGGGTAAATGTGTTCTAAGAAGAAGAACTATTGATAATATTAACAACTCTAGTGTCCTTTGGGTGCGAAAGTGTTCTCTGTTTTGTTCATGTGTCTAAAACATTACCTGCCACATAATAGATGCTCAGTATGTTTTGAATGAGAGCAGTGAAGGAAGGCCAGTAGGGCTGGACTGTAACAAGTGTAAACAAGAAGGGGATTGATGGTCAGTGAGGTTGGAGAAAGTACAAAAGGGCTAATAAGTAGGGTCTCTAGGCCCTGGATTATATTCTGAGTGCAAAGAGAGTCTATTGGAGAGTTTAAAGCAGAAGATGATATGATTTATTTATTTTTAAAGATCAGTATTCCCAAGGGTTTGAGTGTACTCCGGGAGTTGGTGATGGACAGGGAGGCCTGGCGTGCTGTGATTCATGGGGTCGCGGAGAGTCGGACACGACTGAGCGACTGAACTGAACTGAACTGATTCCCAAAATAGGGAATGCTGCTGCTGCTAAGTCGCTTCAGTCGTGTCCGAATCTGTGCGATCCCATAGACGGCAGCCCTCCAGGCTCCTCTGTCCACATGATTCTCCAGACAAGCACACTGGAGTAGGTTGCCATTTCCTTCTCCGAGAGAGAGGTTCAGTTCAGTTCAGTCGCTCAGTTGTGTCCACCTCAAAGAGAGGGAATAATACAGAGCAGCCACAGTGCCTCCACCCTTAATACACTCCTGTCATCTGCACAGGCTTATCTACGTGTCGTCCTCCCTTCCAGTGGAGAACAGGCATTGCTCCCAGTAGAAGGAAGGAAACGTTACTATTTCACACAAGAAATGGACTGTCTTTAGTTCTTTAAGGGAGATAACAGCAGCAGGTGGCACAATTCGCACAACGGGAAGGAGGAGTCTTTATACTGGTCCCTTCTCACAGACTTTGAAGAGCAAGGCAGCTACTTCCGGGAATGTGATCCTATAAAGACGGATGTCAGCTTCTGCTGTGTTTGGGTTGGAGCTAGGAAAGAGGAAATAGATGACCCTTTTTTTTTTTTTTTTGACATTACATTCATTTGGAAATTTTTTTCAAGTTTTTAATAATTTTTTATAAACTTTTTATTTTGTATTGAGGTATAGTTGATTGGGCTTCCCAGGTGGTGCTAGTGGTGAAGAACCTGCCTACCACTGCAGGAAACCTGAGAGGTAGGTCCCTGGATGGGGAAGATCCCCTGGAGGCAGGCATGACAACCCACTCCAGTATTCTTGCCTGGAAAATCCCCATGGACAGAGGAGCCTGGCAGCCTGCAGTCCATGGGATCACAAAGAGTTGGATATGACTGAAGTGATGTAACATACATCCATAGCCAGTTGACGATGTTGTGATATAAATAGTTTCAAGTGAACAGTAAGGGGACTTAGCCATCCATATGCATGTAGCCATCCATATACATGGCTTCCCCAGTGGCTCAGCAGTAAAGAATCCACATGCAGTGCAGGAGCCATAAGAGACACAGGTTCGATCCCTGGGTCGGGAAGATCCCCTGGAGGAGAGCATGGCAACCTACTCCAGTATTCTTGCTTGGGGAATCTCAACGGACAGAGGGGCCTTGTGGGCTACAGTCCATAGGATCACAAAGAGTCAGACACGACTGAAGCGACTTAGTGTGCATACATGTATCCATTCTCCCCCAAATTCCCTCCCACCCAGGCTGCCACATAATACTGAGAAAAGTTTGATATGCTGTACAGTAAGGTGACCTTTTATTTTTGAAGCACCGTAATGACCTTAAAAAAGTAGGCTTCAGAAGGTTTGAGGTAAGGAGTGCAGAGAAGAATCGCTCTGTGTGAAAAATGCCAAGAGGTTGTGGAAACTTGGAGGCTGGCTGGGGAAGAAAGAAGTGAAGAGGGCTGGTCCTGCACCACGTGGGGGGTGGGGTTCCCAAGGTGGACAACATCAAGGGAAGAAATCACTTATTGACAGTTTTTCCAAGTTAATTACATTCTACTATTTCTGACAGCCATCAGCATGAACCCTAATTCCTAAATGCGATCTCACTTATGTATTTGAACAACTCATTATTTTTCAAATATATAGCTTGCTTCTTATTTTATGTGATTACTTGAGGATAAATGTTGCATTAATTTCATTGACGAAGTCTGTCGATACTTTGTTTCATAAATTTAACTTACCTATACCTATATAGCAATAACTCCTCAAGGCCACCTCCCTCATAGATGGTGATCACACTTGTGGAATAGTGTTGCTTTGGATTTGACAACAGTTGGACAGAGAAGTTCAGCATACAGAAAGAAAAAAAGAGGGGTGTGTCAAAGGGAGCTGCATCACTGGGTTTGGTTCCACCCAAGGAATACAGTCTAATTCTTATGGGAAGTTTAGAGAGAGACTGTCCTTTGAAAGTCTAGTGTTCATTATGCCAAGTGGAAGTTATTAGGCTGCAAGAAGCATTCTTATATTGTGTGATGTTCTCCTTAAAACGATTCCTGGCTCTTGACTGATCACAAGGTAACTTGGCCTCAGATTGACTGGATTCTAATGTCCCACCTATTCTGAGAAAGGAAGCTTGTCTTTACCTTTGGTGGGGAGGTGAGGTAAGGGGTACAATCCCCCATTCCCCAATTCAATCATCGTTATCAGATGTGACAAACAGTCCTAGAGAGTTTTAACTAAAACGAACGGATGCTCTTATGGGATGGAGTAAAGCCCCTTAATTTGGTGTTTTCTGATACTGTTGGGGCCATGTTAACATGGATGTGCCTTACTCGTGGCCTGTATTGCAGACCAAAGCAAAAAGGTAGAAAGAACCAAGTTTTAGGCTCACATGTTTTCCATCCAGAGCGAGGGTGCCGCCTTCTAATTTGTATAAAAGTTGAACATAGGCCTGTGATGGCCTTGACTGTGCTTCCGAGAATCAAGGGAGAGGTCATTTGTCTGTGACTACAGCCAATGTTCAAGTGGACCAGATTTTGTCTGAGGTCAACGCTTCCTGAGAGAGCTCCAAGAGGAAAAAACTCATGCAAATAGAGTTGGAGCTCTAAAGCAGAATTGCACAACTAATATGTCTTGTGTGTTGCACATATGCCTCATAGTTGAACTGCTTAACCCTTGGGGAAGCTGGCCGAGGCGAGGGCAGCCAGAGCCTCTGTCTTTGTCGCCTCTGGCCAAGAGCAGCCTCTTCCATTCAGACGGTGTCCTTGCAATATGATGATATTCTCAGTGCACCGTGATGAGGGTAAGTCTGGGGAGCACTGCTGCAAGGTCTCACTTGTCAGAGGACCTGGGTTTCACATCTTGAAGAAAATGCCTGATCTTCCTCATACTTGGTTATCTGGTTCCCAGAACCACAGACTAACATCAGAAAATAATGAAGTGGGGAAATGTCTGCTGAAGACCCTTCTGCTACAACTGGTTTCTAAGCCAGAAGTGCGGGAGGATCCTGCAGAATGGGCACAGGTTGATGCAAAGGATGAACTCTGGTATACTGGAGAGAATATGAGCTATTTAGCTCACAACTTCTATTTAAAACCGACAACCGCTCTTGCCTGTGTTAATATCATAAATTGCCCATGATAATCTGAGCTACGGATGGCATTGTCAAGTTGATTCTCTCCTTGAAATATCTCCCAGACCAGCCTCCTCCTCTGTGTTCTCCTTAACCATGCCACCCCCTTTCTTAAGAGGCACGGCCTCCACATTTGGTTGTGCAGTGCACAACACACTACTGTATGCTAAAAGCCTTGATATTCTCCACTGTCTACTGGATAGAGGTTAAATTTTACAGTCTGGCCTGCAAGGCCTTTCCATGGTCTGGCTTCAGTATGCTTGAATCAGTGAAGATGCTGGTGGGAAACAGACGGCCCACTAAAAGGGTTTAACTGAAGAGAATTTAATGATGACACTATTTACAGAGTGATGGGTGAGGCTGAGGGAACGCAACAGGGATGATGAAACTCTAACCCAGGAGTTAGGCACAGCAAAGCTGTTGCTACCCCTGGGCTGGACTGAATGGATAGGGAAAGCAGGGTTGGGTGATACTAGACCCTGGAGAGAACTTGGAGCCAAAGCAGAGAGACGGAGAAGTTGGGAGCTGAAATCACAGACCTACCACCACCAGAACAGTCAGGAGACAGGGAGGGAGCTGGAAAGCTGCATTCTGATCTGAAGCTGGTGCCCACCCTGCCCTCGTTGCCAAATCAACTGGAATCCAGAGGGCAGCACGGTGTGGGTGATGCCATCCCTGGGGTCAGCCTCTGCAGGGCAAAAAAGGTGGTTGGAGGACGCCTCTGGGAAAATAACCTGCACATTCCTTCCCTCCGCCAGTCCTCTAAGCCTAAGCGTTAGGCGTCCGGGTTCCTTTTCTTAATAGTACTGTGGTGGTTCACATCCCTGTGGTGGTTCACATCCCTGCGGTGGCTTGTTTAATCCTCAGTCTGGAATGCTCTCCTCATCCCCCTCCTGTATTTATACATTTGAAATCCGACCCATCCTTTAATCCCAGTTTACAAGTAACCTTCTTGAAGTCTTCTTCAAGACTTGTCTGATTGCTCTGGCAGGATCGTCTAGGCCAGGGATATGAGTGGCTTGCAAAGCCTAAAATATTTGCTCTCTGGCCCTGTGCAGAAAAAAGTTTGACCATGCTTGCTCTCAATCTTCTGCTATCCACTGTGGTAGCCATTAGCTGCACGCGGCTAATGAGAACTTGCATGTGGCTGCTGTAACAGAGGATGGAATTTTAGACTTTACTTAATTAAAAAGATTCTATTTATTATTTATGCATGCATTTCATTTTTGTCTGGGCTGGGTCTTCGTTGCTGTGCAGGCTTTTCTCTAGTTGTGGACAGTGGGGGCTACTCTCATTGTGGGGTATGGTCTTCTCATTGCGGTGGCTTTTCTGGTTGCAGAGTACAGGCTCTAGGGCATAGGGGATCTTCCCAGACCAGGGATCAAACCTGTGTCTCCTACATTGACAGATGGATTCTTTACTCTGAGCTACCAGAGAAGTTCTAATTAATTCAATTTTAAGTTATAAAACCAACATGAAATTCAGTTATGGGCAACTTTTAACTGTTTAGAACACTTTGGGTACGAAAATCTGTTTATTTTTAACCTGTAAATTTGATGAACGTTGAATATGTATCAAGTATTTCTGAAGAAAATTTAGTTGCAAGTTGCAGTGTGCCATAAGTCCACAGTGACTTTTGAAGACAGAGAAGAAAAAAGAATGTAAAATATCTTAATATTATTTTGACATGTCAAAATGAAAATAGTTCATATACATGGGGTTAAAGTGTATTATTAAATTTAATTTTACCTCTTTCTTTTATCTTTTTAAAGTGTGGTTACTGGAAAGTTTACAGTTACGTCATGTTTTGCATTATATTTCTACTGGACAGCATTTTTTTTACACTAACATCCAGAAACTCTTTGTAAATGTTTTTATTAGAGTGAATATATCTCTCTTCCTTTTTCATTGTAAATTTATTAAAGACTGAGACAGTTTGAAAAAAAATCTCTGATTTACATGTGTTGCATGTAATAAATATTCAATAAATACACAATGAATTGAGCCATTCAAACACTTCTTGGAAGTTGTGGCCAATTCTCTGGGTTTTTGAAAGGGCAATTTAGGCTGAATTTCAGTGATCTTCGGGAGTTTCAAGTTTGTAATCCCAAGTGCTTCCTTAGATTTATGCCTCAACAAATGACTTCTTGCAGAGGAAAAGATTTATAGTGGAATCTTTTTTTCCTCATACTCATTAGGAAAAATTTATATAAGGCCATCTCTAATTTTTTAACCACAACAGATGCCTAACTGTATCATAAAGCAGAAAATTGCTAAATAGTTACACTATACCAGAGATGTACTGTTATAATTAGAGTATGCATTTTAAGGACTCAGCATCATTTAAATATTTCATAGACATTAAGGATAATTCAGTTAAAATCTAACACATATTTATTGAGCATCTACAATGTGTTAGGGATTGTTCTAGGCTCCTGGGGTATTACCAGCAAATAGAAATCAACAGAATGTCTATTCTTTTGGAATTTATGTTACAGTATGTTTATTACAACATGATAAATAAGTCCAGCAGTTTGTTAGGAGGTGATGAGCACAATAGAAAAATAAAAAGAATAAAATAAGGGAGACTACTGTTGCAGCATGGAACAAGTTACAGTTTTAAGTAGGATTGTCAGGACAGGACTCTGAATAGGTGCCATTTGGGCAAAGGCTGGATGAATGGGAAGGATTTATCCATGGAGCTATCTGGAGTAGCTCCCCAAGTGGTGCTAGTGGTACAGAATCCACCTGCCAATGCAGGAGACACAGGTTCGATCCCTGGGTTGTGAAGATCCCCTGGAGAAGGAAATGGCAACCCACTCCAGTATTTTTGCCTGGAAAATCCCATGGACAGAGGAGCCTGGCAGGGGTCTCAAAGAGTCAGACATGACTGAGCATGCACACATCATGGGGGTGAGCATTCCAGACAGTGATGAGTCAGTGCCAAGAACCTGGTCAAGGAGCTCTTGGTGTGATCAAGAAATAGCAGGCAGGCAGAGCAGCTGGAATACAGTTAACAGTGAGGAGAGTTGGAAATGAAAGCAGTGAGGCAGTTGACTTTTAAGATTTTGGTCTGAGGCCTTGAAGGATTTGCAAGCAACTGATATGGGGAAGGCTGTAGGTGACATAGCTTTTGTGATAGAAAATGAGGGAGTTAGTTTTGGACACATTGACTTTGAGATGGCTGTTAGATGTCAAGTGGAGTTGGTAAGGAGGAAGATGGATATACACATACAAGTTTGGAGAAAGGTCTGGTCTGGAGATGTACTTTTGGGTATCGTATATAGTTAGCTTTCACAATCTTGTGACCTTATGAGATCACTTAGGGAACAACTGTTGCTAGACAAGGCAAAAGAACCTAGGACTGGATTCCAGGCTATCATGACATTATGAGGTTGATGCGTAAAGAGAGGACAGCAAAGGTCTTTGAGAAAGGGAAATTCATGAGGTAAGTGGAAAACCAGGATAATACGGTGTCCTAAAAGCAAAGGGGAGAAAAGGCATCAATAGGGAGGAAGGAGCAGCTGTATCAAGTACTGCACGTTACTGGTCAAGTGACACAGGGACTGAAAACAGGCCATTGGGTTTAGTATCATGGATTCATGAACGACCTTAATGTGATCAATTTCCATGGAGCTATGGGATTGAAGTTCAGTTCAGTTCAGTCGCTCAGTCGTTCCGACTCTCTACGACCCCATGAACCACAGCAGTTCAGGCCTCCCTATCCATCACCAGCTCCCGGAGTTCACCCAAACCCATGTCCATTGAGTTGGTGATGTCATCCAACCATCTCATCCTCTGTTGTCCCCTTCTCCTCCTGCCCTCAATCTTTCCCAGCATCCTGGTCTTTTCAAATAAATCAGCTGTTCGCATGAGGTGGTCAAAGTATTGGAGTTTCAGCTTCAACATCAGTCCTCCCAATGAACACCCAGGACTGACCTCCTTTAGGATGGACTGGTTGGATCTCCTTGCAGTCCAAGGGACTTGCAAGAGTCCTCTCCAACACCACAGTTCAGAAGCATCAATTCTTCAGTGCTCAGCTTTCTTTATAGTCAACTCTCACATCCACACATGACCACTGGAAAAACCATAGCCTTGACTAGACGGACGTTTTTTGACAATGTCTCTGCTTTTGAATATGTTGTCTAGGTTGGTCATAATTTTCCTTTCAAGGAATAACCATCTTTTAATTTCATGGCTACAATCACCATCTGCAGTGATTTTGGAGCCCAGACAAATAAAGTGAGTCACTATTTCCACTGTTTCCCCATCTATTTGCCATGAGGTGATGGGACCAGGTGCCATGATCTTTGTTTTCTGAATGTTGAGCTTTAAGCCAACTTTTCACTCTCCTCTTTCACTTTCATCAAGAGGCTTTTTAGTTCCTCTTCACTTTCTGCCATAAGGGTCGTGTCATCTGCATATCTGAGGTTATTGTTATTTCTCCCAGCAATCTTGATCCCAGCCTGTGCTTCCTCCAGCCCAGCGTTTCTCATGATGTACTCTGCATATAAGTTAAATAAGCAGGGTGACAATATATAGCCTTGACATACTCCTTTTCCTATTTGGAACTAGTCTATTGTTCCAAGTCCAGTTCTAACTATTGCTTCCTGACCTACATACACGTTTCTCAAGAAGCAGGTCAGGTGGTCTGGTATTCCCATCTCTTTCAGAATTTTCCACAGTTTATTGTGATCCACACAGTCAAAGGCTTTGGCATAGTCAATAAAGCAGAAATAGATGTTTTTCTGGAACTCTCTTGCTTTTTCAATGATCCATCAGATGTTGGCAATTTGATCTCTAGTTCCTCTGCCTTTGCTAAAACCAGCTTGAACATCTGGAAGTTCACGGTTCACGTATTGCTGAAGCCTCGGTTGGAGAATTTTAAGCATTACTCTACTAGCGTGTGAGATAAGTGCAATTGTGCAGTAGTTTGAGCGTTCTTTGGCACTGCCTTTCTTTCGGAATGGGATTGAAAACCTACTTAAAATCTGTTTAACAGAACGAGAGGGAAGGAATTTGCAACAGTGAGCAAAATCAACTCTTGTGACAAGAAGCAAAAGAAATAATGAGAGAGAAGCAGAGTTAAGAATAGATTTTTTAAAACATGGGACAAACAATGGCATATTTTCATTATGATGGGAAGAATCCAAAGTAACTTTATTGTTTTACAAGCAATAACCAAAAGAGGACAGTCTGTACTCCATTTACTAGAAAGTGGGCATTCTTGTCTATAATAATTATACAAGGTGTATAATAGGCAGAGACAACATAAAGTATTCTAATTTACTTAAAATAACTACCTGTAAAAAGTTTTTGATGTTAGATTGACAATTTTATTTGCCACTTTAGAATTCAGGAATTTGTTTCTTTTGTGATAAATTGTATGACTCAATTCTATTAAAGATACTGAGTTGATGCCTTAATTTTTCTCCGTTAAATTTCTCTGTAACAGAGGCATTTGATATCATTCCATTGACCTTAGAGCTATCATCATTAACCTTATTTACCTGTAAATTTATTACCCAAAGTCAATGATGATACTTCCTTTTAATAATATATCCATATGTTAAGGCTAATACAAATTTCTCCCCTTTGTCCTCTCCTTAAAAGGATGAATTCTTAGTTAATTCAGAGCACGCACAGTTAGAGAAAACATAAGTTGAGGAAACAAGTCAGGGATTGTCAGCTTCTCAGTTCCCATTTAACACTCAGCTGACAGCTGTCAGAGGATTTGCAACTGGATAGCCGAAGTCATGGAGACAATTATCAGGTTCTTTGAAGAGATTATTCGAAAACAGTTTCCATGTATTTCTGTGGAATTAAGCCAACGTTAGATAATCTATTGATTTTCCCATATGCTGGAGGCTATAGCTCAGACTTTGAACAAGTGAACAAATTAATCTTCTTGTATTTCAATTAATTATTGCTTAAATTAGGCATCTCAGTACTTTGTGTGAGACAAAGCTGAGGGTTGCCTCAGGCACGTGTGAGGTTAAGTTGACAGAACCTTAAAGCAAACAGATGGATGAGATGCTTCTTTAAAAAAAATTTTTTTTGAAGTCACTTTATTAATTATGTTGTTTGTTGTTGTTTAGTCACTAAGTCATGTCTGACTCTTTGTGACCCCATGGACCCGCTATGGAGCCCACCAGGCTCCTCTGTCCATGGGATTTCCCAGGCAAGAATAGTGGAATGGGTTTCTGTTTCCTTCTCCAGGGGGTCTTCCCAACCCAGGGTTCAAACCCGCGTGTACTGCATTGACAGGAGGATTCTTTACCACTGAGCTACCAGGGAAGCCCATTTATTAGTTATAACTACAGTGAATCTTTGCCATTGAATGACAACTTCGTACAGTGATTAGGAGGACATATCAGGAGACACACTGCTGTGGTTAGAATTTCAGTTTCGTTCTTACTCAGTGTAGGAAACATCTCCATTTCCAGTTTTCTTCTGTCTAAACCATTGATAGTATTCGTTTAGTGTTTATTAAGTATTTAGTATTTGATAGTATTATCAACCTCATGGATCTGTTGTGAGGTTTAAATGAATTAATTGCTTTTTCTTCTTTCATTTTTTTCTTTTTTCAGTCAGTCAGTTCAGTTGCTTAGTTGTGTCCAACTCTTTTCTGATGCCGTGGGCTACAGCACGCCAGGCTTCCCTGTCCATCACCAACTCCCGGAGCTTGCTCAAACTCATGTCCATTGTGTCGGTGATGCCATCCAACCATCTCATCCTCTGTCACCTCCTTCTCCGCCTGCCTTCAATCTTCCCCAGCATCAGGGTCTTTTCCAATGAGTAAGCACTTTGCATACGGTGGCCAAAGTATTGGAGCTTCAGCGTCAGTCCTTCCAATGAATATTCAACATTAATTTCCTTTAGGACTGATTGGTTGGATCTCCTTGCAGTCCAAGGGTCTCTCAAGAGTCTACTCCAACACCACGGTTCAAAGGCATCAATTCTTTGGCATTCAGCTTTCTTTATAGTCCAACTCTCACATCCATACATGACTACTGGAAAAACCATAGCTTTGACTAGATGGACCTTTGTTAGCAAAGTAATGTCTCTGCTTTTTAATATGCTGTCTAGGTTGGCCAAAGAATTGATGCTTTTGAACTGTGGTGTTGGAGAAGACTCTTGAGAGTCCCTTGGACTGCAAGGAGATACAGCCAGTCCATTCTAAGGGAGATCAATCCTGGGTGTTCATTGGAAGGACTGATGCTAAAGCTGAAACTCCAATACTTTGGCCACCTCATGCGACGAGTTGACTCACTGGAAAAGACTCTGATGCTAGGAGGGATTGGGGGTGGGAGGAGACGGGGACGACAGAGAATGAGATGGCTGGATGGCATCACCGACTCGATGGACATGAGTTTGGGTGAACTCCAGGGGTTGGTGATGGACAGGGAGGCCTGGCGTGCTGTGATTCATGGGGTCACTGAGCGACTGAATTGAACTGAACTGAGGTTGATCATAACTTTTCTTCCAAGGAGAAAGCGTCTTTTAATTTCAAGGCTGCAGTCAGCATCTGTAGTGATTTTGGAGCCCCCTAAAATAGTCAGTCACTGTTTCCACTGTTTCCCCATCTATTTCTTATGAAGTGATAGGACCAGATACCGTGATCTTCATCTTTTGAATGTTGAGCTTTAAGCCAACTTTTTCACTCTCCTCTTTCACTTTCATCAAGACACTCTTTTTTCTCTTCACTTTCTGCCATAAGGGTGGTGTCATCTGCATATCTGAGGTTATTGATATTTCTCCCAGCAGTCTAGATTCCAGCTTGTGCTTCATCCAGCCCAGCATTTCTCATGATGTACTCTGCATACAAGTTAAATAAGCAGAGTGACAATATACAGCCTTGACGTACTCTTTTCCCAATTTGGAACCAATCCATTTTTCCATGTCTGGTTCTAACTGTTGCTTCTTGACCTGCACACAGATTTCTCAGGAGGCAAGTAAGCTGATCTGGTATTCCCATCTCTTTTGGAATTTTCCACAGTTTGTTGTGATCAACACAGTCAAAGGCTTTAGTGTCAAGTGAAGCAGAAATAGATGTTTTGTCTGGAATTCTCTTGCTTTTTGTAAGATTCGGTGGATGTTGGCAGTTTGATCTATGGTTCCTCTGCCTTTTCTAAAACCAGCTTGAACATCAGGAAGTTCTCAGTTCATGTACTGTTGAAGCCTGGCTTGGAGAATTTTGAGCATTACTTTGCTAGTGTGTGAAGTGAGTACAATTGTGCAGTAGTTTGAGCATCCTTTGGCATTGCCTTTCTTTGGGATTGGAATGAAAACTGACCTTTTCCAGTCCTGTGGCCACTGCTGAGTTTTCCAAATTTGCTGTCATATTGAGTGCAGAATCCAGTCCCATCACTTCATGGCAAATAGATGGGGAAACAGTAGCTGACTATTTTTGGGGGCTCCATAATCACTGCAGATGGTGATTGCACCCATGAAAAAAGATGCTTACTCCTTGGAAGGAAAGTTATGACCAACCTAGATAGCATATTAAAAAGCAGAGACATTACTTTGTCAACAAAGGTCTGTCTAGTCAAGGCTATGGTTTTTCCAGTGGTCATGTATGGATGTGAGAGTTGACTATAAAGAAAGCTGAGCACCAAAGAATTGATGCTTTTGAACTGTGGTGTTGGAGAAGACTTGCGAGTCCCTTGGACTGCACGGAGATCCAACCAGTCCATCCTAAAGGAAATCAGTCCTGGTTGTTCATTAGAAGGACTGATGTTGAAGCTGAAACTCCAATCCTTTGGCCACCTAATGCAAAGAGCTGACCATTTGAGAAGACCCTGTTGCTGGGAAAGATTGAGGGCAGGAGGAGAAGGGGACAACAGAGGATGAGATGGTTGGATGGCATCACCAACTCAATGGACATGGGTATGGGTGAACTCCAGGAGTTGGTGATGGATAGGGAGGCCTGGCATGCTGCGGTTCATGGGGTCGCAAAGAATCGGACACGACTGAGCGACTGTACTGAACTGAGTGCAGCACTTTCACAGCATCATATTTTAGGATTTGAAATAGCTCAACTGGAATTCCATCACCTCCACCAGCTTTGTTTGTAGTGATGCTTCCTAAGGCCCACTTAACTTCACATTCCAGGATGTCTGGCTCTAGGTGAGTGATCACACCATCATGATTACCTGGATCGTGAAGATCTTTTTTGTACAGTTGTTTTGTGTATTCTTGCCACCTGTTCTTAATATCTTATGCTTCTATTAGGTCCATACCATTTCTGTCCTTTATTGTGCCCATTTTGCATGAAATGTTCCCTTGGTATCTCTAATTTTCTTGAAGAGATCTCTAGTCTTTCCCATTCTATTGTTTTCCTCTTTGTTTGCATTGATCAATGAGAAAGGCTTTCTTGTCTCTCCTTGTTATTCTTTGGAACTCTGCTTTCAGATGTATATATCTTTCCTTTTCTCCTTTTTTTTTTTTTTGCTTCTCTTCTTATCTCAGCTCTTTGTAAGACCTCCTCAGACAACCGTTTTGCCTTTTTGCATTTCTTTTCCTTGAGGATGGTTTTGATCACTGCCTCCTGTACAGTGTTACAAACCTCTGTCCATAGTTCTTCAGTCACTCTATCAGATCTAATCCCTTGAATCTGTCACTTCCACTATATTATCATAAGGGATTTGATTTTAGGTCATACTTGAATGGTCTAGTGATTTTCCCTACTTTCTTCGATTTAAGTCTGAATTTTGCAATAAGGAGCTCATGATCTGAGCCACAGTCAGCTCCTGGTCTTGTTTTTGCTGACTGTATATATCTTCTACATCTTTGGCTGCAAAGAATACAATCAATGTGATTTCGGTATTGACTGAAATCTATTGATGGTATCTGGTGATGTTCATGTGTAGAGTCATCTCTTGTTGGAAGAGGGTGTTCGCTGTGACCAGTGCGTTCTCTCAGTAAAACTCTGTTAGCCTTTGCCCTTCTTCATTTTGTACTCCAAGGCCAAATTTGCCTGTTACTCCAGGTATCTCTTGACTTCCTACTTTTTCATTCCAGTTCCCTATGATGATAAAGACATCTCTTTTTGCTGTTAGTTCTAGAAGTTCTTATAAGTCTTCATAGAACTGTTCAACCGTTCAACTTCATTGAACCTATCAACCTTTCAACTTCAGCTTCTTTGGCATTAGTGGTTGGGGCATAGATTTGGATTACTGTAGTATTGAATGGTTTGCCTTAGAAACAAACAGAGACCATTCTGTTGTTTTTGAGATTCCACCCAAGTACTGCATTTTGGACTCTTTTGTTGACTGACGGTTTTTTTTTTTCCTTTTTTAGCTTTTTTTAAAAAAATTATTGCGGTATCATTGATTTGCAGTGTTGTATTTCAGATGTACAGCAAAGTGAATCAGTTATGCATATACATAGATCCACTGTTTATTAGATTCTTCTCCCATATTGGCCATTACAGAATATTGAGTAGAGTTCCCTCCCTATACAGTGGGACCTTATTAGTTAGGGTCGGACACGACTGAGCTACTTCACTTTCACTTTTCACTTTCCACTTTCACACATTGGAGAAGGAAATGGCAACCCACTCCAGTGTTCTTGCCTGGAGAATCCCAGGGAAGGGGGAGCCTGGTGGGCTTCCGTCTATGGGGTCACACAGAGTCGGACACGACTGAAGGGACTTAGCAGCAGCAGCAGCAGTGTCTATATCAATGCCAGCCTTCCTGTTTATCCCTCCACCTCTTCCCCCTTGGTAACCACAAGTTTATTTTCTATATGTGTAACTCTACTTCTGTTTGCTAGTTCATTCATAACCTTTTTTAGATTCCACATATCAGTAATATCATATGATATTTTCTTTCCGTCTGATTTACTTCACTCAGTATGATAATCTCTAGGTCCATCCATGTGGCTGAAAATGGCATTATTTCCTTATTTATATGGCTGAGTAATATTCCACTGTATATATATGTACCACATCTTCTTTATCCTAAATGAATGACTTTTAATAGAGCAAACTTAAAACAGCACTTGGAACCTAGTAAGAGCCATAACAGAGTTACTATATACATATAAACATACTTATGTATGTGTTAGCTATTAACAAAGAAAGTATTTTTAAAGTTTAGGGTTTAAGAACTCATGTGTTTCCAAAGGGATTAGATGCTTCTGGACACTTCTTCCAACCATTGGTTTTGTTGTGGTTGTTATTGACTTAAAAAGTTAAAGAATCCTTCTGCAGAAATGGTGGACAGTACTAAGTAATTGCTTTAAGAGGCCATCATATGAAATTATTAGCCCCTTCATTTCCTTTTCTGCTGAGGAGATGATAAAAAGCACCAGTCACATATTTCTTTCTCCTTATATATAATCACCACCTTATTCCTGAACCACTGAACCTCTGCTACCACTGTATTCTGCACCTTATCACTCCCTCCATCAGCAGCCTATGGTGATGACTCTTGAAAAGTTTCTGAATATATTCTGGATTCAGCATCCAGACCCCTTTCCCCTTTTTTAATGGTGGAATAAGGACCATAGCAATGATATTTTCATGACCTGGAGAGGAACAGGAAAGAATGACAAGGTTGGAAAGAAGGTATTGAGACTAGGACAGGATGGAAGGGTTGGCGTAGGCTGAGGGTCTTCCACATGGAAGACAGAGCGTGGCTGCAGGTTGAGTGGGTACCACGGGCACCATTTAGGCTGGGTGAAAAAGCAGAAGGAAATGATTTGATTTCCTCCAACTGCTGCTCCCAGCAGTGGCTCAAGTGCACTAATTAAAATGACATAAGTAGCAGCTTGGATGTCTGGGAAGACATAAGTGCCAGAGGTGTGTGCTCACTTTTTCCTTTTCTCCAGAGCTGGCCCACAGTTGGTGAAAACAGGTATGATGTCAGGCATCTCCCCTTTCATCTGGACCGTGGCACCGACTGGTCGGGGTATCTCATTTCTCCAACATTTGCTGAAGCTATTAATACTTCCCTGGGTTCCTCTTCTGTCGGAATGCTTAACAAACACTTAGAAACGTTAGAGAAATACCTTAGAGTACATTGAACAAAATGGTTCAAATTTGTTATTAATGAAAAAAAAAATCCTAGGAGTCCCATATTCCCACAGATCCACAAATCATCTGCCAGTATCTTGTTTGACAATATCTAACTTTGTCCACCATCATTCCAGAAGTCTTTTCCACGTGGTGTCTGGGGAACTGATGTGGAATGTAGTAAAATTTAAACCTGGGATTTACTTAAAAAAATAAAAGTAGGGATGAAACTAGTCTTGTTTTTCTCAGCTTTTGCCTCATCTATTTAATATGGCCCTTGCTGAGATACTTGAAAAGCCTCCTAGAGAATCGAGGCTCTTTCTCAGTTTCTCAGGCTTTTTTGTGACTCTCTTTGGGGTCAGTCCTTACTTGGCAGGACCTTTGGTGAAAGAAACCCGAGTCACAGGAATCAATTGTAAATAGTCTTTTGTTAAAGTACCTGCTATATAGTGGGCAGACCTATAGTGCCATTTTGATTGCAAATTTCTCAATGACTAGAATCCTTTATTTATATCACATTACAGTGAATTATTAATACCTCATTGCATGATTTCCAAATGCCTGAACTATTTCTATAGTTCATTGTGACTCTTGCTCTGCTGCTCAGTCACTTCAGTCGTGTCCGACTCTGTGTGACCCCATAGACGGAAGCCCACCAGGCTTCCCCGTCCCTGGGACTCTCCAGGCAAGAACACTGGAGTGGGTTGCCATTTCCTTCTCCAATGTGTGAAAGTGAAAAGTGAAAGTGAAGTCGCTCAGTCGTGTCCGACCCCCAGCAACCCCATGGACTGCAGCCCACCAGGCTCCTCCAATCCATGGGATTTTCTAGGCAAGAGTACTGGAGTGGCTTGCCATTGCCTTCTCCAGTTGTGACTCTTAAACACCCCCAAAATGCGCTATAAGGAAATGAGACACAGTTAAACTTTTCATTGTATGCTGTCCAAGAAAAATGTCCATCACCTCCTAATCCCTTTCCATATGAAATACTTCAGTAAATGAAACAGATTATTCCCCAATAGTCTCAAATTCCCAAAACAGATTCCAAAATTTTACTGAATGGGTGATAAAATTGAAGTGGTTCACACAATCTTGGTTTCCTTACTTTATTCAAAGTTTGGCTTTTTACTTATAAATTCATAATACAGATAACAATTAGTTGTTTGATTTTCCTTATGCCACTTTCACAGCAATCCATCTTAAGGGAAACAAAAATTCTTATTTAATGTAAATAGGTTGTCCAGTAGAATAAATTCTCAAAGGCTTTCACTACTTTCTTAGTGATTAGCTTTCAGATATTGCTGCAGAGTAAGCACTTTAAAACTCATTGTTTTATTTTGTCAGATCCTAAAAAGCTAGATTTCATAGTGGTTAGGTTATTGTTCAAGTGACCTTCAATGTGATATCTGCCTCCCGCCATTATAACTCTACAGACATAATAACTTAACTACCTGATAAACTTGGCCATTTTGTACCTTTCTTTAAATGCCACATTTTAACTGTTAATTATCTTAAAGCATAATATTAGTATAATAATTTCCATTCTAATGTTTTAAAAAAGTAAGCATATGATAAAAAAGAATTAGCAGTACAGAGGAATACCAGTTGAAAAGTTTTCATCTACAATGTACTAGCTTGAGCTGCCGTAACAAAATACCACAAGTTGGATGGCTTAAACAACAGAAATTTATTTTCTCACAATTCTGGGGGCTGGAAATCCAAGACTGAAGCGTGAACAGATCCAGTTTCTGGTGTGGGCTCTCTTCCTGGCTTGTAAATGGCCACCTTCTTGCTGTATCACTGCATGACGTTTACTCTGTGCGTACGTGAGCATGAGAGAGTTGTGGTGTATCTTATTCTCATAAGGATACCAGGGGCCTTAGGGCCCCTATACTGAACTGAACCTCCATAAAGGCCCCATTCCAGATACACTCATGTTGAGGGTTAGGGCTTCAGCCTTAATTTGGGAGAACTCAATTCAGCTCCTAACAGTACTCAATTCCTAATCCCAACCCCTAAAGGAAACCACTTTCAGTCATTTTCTGATTTTAATTCTGCTGAAGGTTATTATTATATTTTTGTTATGCTTCAGTTCAGTTCAGTTCAGTCGCTCAGTCGTGTCTGACTCTTCGTGACCCCATGAATCACAGCACGCCAGGCCTCCCTGTCCATCACCAACTCCCGGAGTTCACTCAAACTCATGTCCATCGAGTTGGTGATGCCATCCATCCATCTCATTCTCTGTCATCCCTGTCTCCTCCCGCCCCCAGTCCCTCCCAGCATCAGAGTCTTTTCCAGTGAGTCAACTCGTCGCATGAGGTGGCCAAAGTATTGGAGTTTCAGTTTCAGCATCAGTCCTTCCAATGAACACCCAGGATTGATCTCCTCTAGAATGGACTGGTTGGATCTCTTTGCAGTCCAAGGGACTCTCAAGAGTCTTCTCCAGCACCATAGTTCAAAAGCATCAATTCATCGGCAATCAGCTTTCTCAGGTACCTGTTATTTGAACTACAGATATTTAGACAATATATCTTTTGTCTGCACATAAGGGAGGTTAGGAAATTAGTTGTTTTAGCATAATCTCCTAGCTCCCAGCCTTAAAATTTGGAGGCTTGTATTAATTTTAGGCTTTTTAATTGTTTGGCTTTATAACAAACTTCTATTTCTTATTCTGTTGATTGTGGGCGGTCTCTCATCCCTCCCCACTGTGTAACATAGGGATTAACTCCTTTATCATGTCCTTCTTTACCCTTCTCCCCTTCCTGACTTTTGTCAGTAATACCATTACTTTGACTTGTCAAGGTTTGTAATATTTATATTCTGTTGGGAAATATGAGTCATACAATTTGATTTTAAAATATTTATAGAATTATAGCACACAAATATTATCAACTGTAAAACCAAGAGTGTGTCAAGAGCCATTGAAAAGGAAATTACGTCATATCTGAAGTACTACTTCAAGTAAGTTTTCAGATGGGAGATATGGGTAATGTTAGAAAATGACTCTTCTGAAAATGTAAACATTTTCCAAAGATTTTATTCAACTTAAAATTTGATGACAGTATCAGCAAATTGTTAAAACTGGTCCAAATATGCACTTAAGAAGTTAAGTACCTAAATGGCAACCCACTCCAATATTCTTGCCTGGAAAATCCATGGGCAGATGAGCCTGGTGGGCTACAGTCCATGGGGTCACACGGAGTCAGGCATGACTGAGCAACTAATATTTTCTCTTTCACTTTCACCTAAAAGCAATTGCAGGTGTTATGATAAAACTGCTGGGTTAAATACAAAACTGGTCAACATCCAGTGGGTCCACAAATCATGCAGAAGTTGGTTGAATCTCTGTCATATCAAGATCATCTAGACAAGTTAACCTCTGTCCTTATCAAGTTGCAAATTGCCTTGACAAGGAAGTCAAGCCCAGCACTGCACTGAAAACACACCAAAAAAAAAAAAAAAAGGTTATCTTTTTGCTTAATTCCAAGTTTTGGATAATTTATCTGGCATAAGTAACCTTCCAAGTATTGCAATATAAACATGTCATTATTTTGCCCTTACACTTGGATGAAAATTTGACTGGGTATAGGATCCTGGATTTAATACACTTTTTCCCAAGGCATTGAAAACATTGCATCATGTCCTCTGGTATACAGTGTTGTTGCCTTGAATTAAAGGTCACTCTGATTGGAGAAGGAAATGGTAACCCACTCCAGTATTCTTGCCTGGAGAATTCCTGGGACAGAGGAGCCTGGTGGGCTGCCGTCTATGGGGTCAAACAGAGTCAGACACAACTGAAGCGACTTAGCAGCAGCAGCAGGTACTTGTCAATTCTTTATAATACCTGGCATTTTTTTTTCTCTTTCTTCATTCACTCTGCAACATTTTAGATCTCTGCTATACTTTTGGTGTTCTGATACTTTATATGGACTGTTCTACATGGGAGTCTTTTTCATCCATCCCCGTAGTACTAAGGAGACACTGTCACTCTGCTCAAGAAGTTTTCTTCTGTGGCTCTGGTTACTATTACATTTTCTGTGTTTTCTCTAAAACTGCTATTCTTATATTGGACTTTGAGGCTGGTCTTCTATATCTTTCAACTTTTATCAGATATTTCATATCTTTATTTATTTGTTGAACATTCTAGAGTTCTTCTACTTTAGCTCCTAGTCATTCTGTTAAAGCTCTTGCTTCGGCAATCCCATTTTAAATTTGCCAAAACTCCTTCTTGCTTTTGATTATTAAATGTATCTGATATTATTAATTAGAAATTTAAAAATAATACTGTGTTTCTGAGCAGACTCTTCTGGAGAAATGTTCTGTTTGTTCAATTTGGTCTTTTTTTGTGCTATTGATGTGCACTTCATTTTTCTCAAATGTCTGGTAATTATTGTGGTTCACTTTTTATTTTTGATTAAAGAATGAGGATGGTTCATGTCAGCAAATGATGTAGATCTCTCTCTGCCTTTCCCTGGCTGGGCACTGATATTGATGCCTTCACATCAGTGACCCGGCTTCACTTAACAGTGTGAGGGAGGAAGTGGGCAAGTGAGTTCAGTTCTCTGCTTCCTGCCCCCTGCCCCAGACCAGAAACTTAGCCCTGTCTACAGTGAGCATTCACTTTCTTTCCAGTCAGTTTCTTGATTTCAACCTGGGCGGAACCCTCAATGTGTCAGTTCTAACTAAATGGAATGAGAGGGGATGGGAGGGGCCAAGTGAGATGGACTTGCAATTAATGACAGAAGTCGCCTGTTAGTCCTGTGACTTCCAGACTCGGGGGTTTCTTGGGACTCTGCATGGAAGCCCATCCTTCCACTGCTCCAGCCTTATCCTGTGAATGAGTTTAGGCTGTGACCTTCTGTACCCTAAGTCATCCACCAACTCAAGGCCAGAAATTTTCCATTTTTCAGAAAGTCATCAAAGATGGGTGTGTTGTTGGTACCATTTCTCCTGTTCACAGTACAGTTTCGGTTTGATCTCATTTTATATTTTCTCACTATCATTTCAGTGAAATTTGGAAAAGGAAGGTTAAATAGATCCCAGGACTTGCTCACCACTTTGAGTTGGAACTTTAAATCTTTTGAAACAGTGCATTGCTACCAAGTTTTTCCTGTCTATTTAGGTATTTAGAATGAATGAGAATCACCCCTCTGTGTTATAATTTTTTCTTCAAAGACTTCAGACACGATTATTTTTCCCACACAGTTATTGTTTTTAATTCTAATGATTCCAGTTTTATCTTCTTGCCCTCACTTTTACTGTTTTGCCACTATCATGGTGCTGCCTTGTAACAGATTCTTCTAATCAGCTGCTTCTGATATGTAGCAGATTATCCATTGAGCAAGAGTCAAACTTTGAGAGAATTTTGAGAAACTCCTTTGAGCAACATGTACAGATCTTAGGGCGTGAATTTTGTGACATCTGTGTGACTGACCTGAGGCTATTTGTCTTCATGACTTGGTTCCACATTTAGATAGCTGAAATCTTTAGGTAGTTACCAGGTTAAATGAACTCTGACCAGCTCTTGTATTAATAGATGTATTATCTTCATTAAGGGCTACCCTGGTGACTTAGATGGTAAAGAATCTGCCTGCAATGTGGGAGACCCAGGTTTGATCCCTGGGTCAGAAAGATCCCCTGGAGAAGGGAATGGCAACCCACTGCAGTATTCTTGCCTGGAGAATCCCATGGACAGAGGAGCCTGGTGGGCCACAGTCCATAAGGTCCCAAAGAGTCAGACATGACTGAGTGTCTAACACACACCATCTTCATTACTAACTGAAAGTCGCTCGGTTGTGCCTGACTCTTTACGACCCCATGGATTGTAGCCTGCCAGGCTCCTCTGTCCATGGAATTCTCCAGACCAAAATACTGGAGTGGGTAGCCATTCCCCTCTTCAGGGGATCTTCCCAACCCCGGAATTGAACCCAGGTCTCCCACATTGCAGGCAGATTGTTTACCATCTGAGCCACAGAGCACTATATAAATTCCTAGTGTAAATACCAATCATTTTTTTCTCTTAGATATCATTGCCTGTGAATGAATCATAATTCATTTTACCATGAGTAAATTTTTTCACATAAAGACCATTTACAACCAAGATACAATGTTATACTTAAGTTATTCGTAGTCAATAATTTTTTGATATGGATTTATTAACCAATTTTTTCCTGTCTTTAGTTTTAGCTCACAGGTTATAAAAAGCAATACTTTAGGACTCAGCACATAAGAAAATTTACTTCATGTCACAAATGCAAACTTTAGCAACAAATCTGTAAGAAGTTACTTTTCTAGGAAAGTATTATTTCAGCTACTCAAGGTAAAACATTATTTATCAGAATGTGATGCTTCAAAATGTCACAGATGAAAAACACATGTCAAAGGCAACACATGCTGTGGTTTTAATCCATAGTGTGGTTCATGAGCACTGAGAAGCAAATGCTGTCTCTGCTTAGAATGAAATTAAGGGGCTGTCTTGACAGATAACCTGGAGAATACATCTGTGATAAAAATCCTGGCCATATTAAGTAAGGGAGCACTGTTGGGGAATATAGATTTTATGTCCAGTGGTCAACAAGACTGGAAAAACTGACAGTTTCAGAGAGAAGAAACCTCTCTTAATTGTTTTAGTGTTGAATCATATTTCTTTACTTAGCCAATCCTCAAAAACAAGTTAAATGTTTCAAGTGAATTTTCACAGTGAAGTAGTAACTAATCAGCATTTGCAAAAACCACCTTTTATTTTATTTATTTATATACTGTGTGTATCCGTCTGCTTTTGGCCTGATAATGGTAGCTGTGTAGGTCCATGAATTAGATAAGTGATTCAGAGCCAGCTTGATACATTGGTCATTCACTGGAATTTCTGGCTCAGATCATAACCAAAAAATGAAACAAAGAAAACATTTCCTGGGTCACATGTCTAGGCTCCAAAGAGAAGGAGATGGCAGCGCTGAAAGATGGGAAAAACAGATTCTGCTTCCTTATTGTTTTTCTCTCTCTTCCTCATGGCAACCTATGTTTTGAGGGGGAGGGTTATCCATGGAGTTTTAAAACTGGAAGAGGCCATCAAGCTCCTTCATTTATGCAGACTGCAGAGCCCAGTAACTTGGCCAAGGTCCAACAATAAACGGATGTCCAGCCTGCTTTATTAATAAGCAGGTGATCTAGAATGTCCAGCTTATAATTCCCACTTACCATTCAGAAATACTTTCTAGAGTGCATGTTTTTAATGCCAGAAGCCTGGCCAAGAAGAGCACTTCTTAGTTTGCTCAGCCACAACAGATGAAATCTTGGCAGTTTTCCCAGGCAACAGTTGGTTCCCATCAGGTAGATTCTTGTGAAGAGATGATTAAGTTTCAGAGTCAGAAAAAAAAACAAAGCCTTCCCCTGCCCTTCATGTGTCAAAATGGCTGTTCCTTGTATGATGTCCTTTTGGACATTTCAGTTTCGTGGAAATCAAACTCTCTTGGGTTGTATCAGTGAACGTGAAATTGAACTGAACCAACACAGAGTCAGTTTTATCTTGTGGTCACCAACCAGGTTAATAACATTTGCCATTTGCTCAATCTTTAGTATGAAATGCTATATAAAAGTGAGAAAGCGCAATGTCAACATGGCTCAGTTGATACGTATTAAGCATTTTACACAGTGTAATTGCTGCACTTAACATCCAGTCAGTCTTCCAGGAAGTATAGATTACTGTGATATCACCTGGAATTCAGACACGCCGGTTGCCTCTCTTCCTTCTTGGAGGCAATGATCAGGTTACTGATAGTCCCTTTCCAGACATGAACATTACCTACAGATTAGATCAGCCACGTGTTGTGTCGATGGTTGGAATGATGCTCAAAAAACCATCCTAAGACCTTGTACCACTTACAGAACTGTTTGCTTATACTCTTTGGAGGTTTGGTCCTGCTGCTTTGGGGTTAGCTGAGAGTTTTCAAGCAGTTCATAGTCATCCTGCACATTGGGGAGACTCTGCCTCACATCTGGGGGAACCTTTTGGACCCGAATACCGGTGCTGTTCTTTGGAGAAACTCTCTGACCCCGGTACGCCTGAGCCTGGCGTTTACAGATGCCAAACTTGCTGAGCAGGATAAACACATCCCTCTGGAAGGCTTTGGTGAAAATGGCGTAGAGGAACGGGTTGGCACAGGAGTTAAGCGGGTAGAAGAGGACCAGCAGGATCTTGGAATTGGTGACGGTGATGAGAGGCTTGTTCATCAGGGCTGACAGAGCGTAGAAAGAGATTGGCGCCATGCACATGAAGTCAGTGAAGATCAACACAGCCATCCTTTTGGCAATTCTGGTGTCTTTGTCCCCCGGGTTGTAGTGGGGATTTCGGACTGTGATGTAGATCTTCACATAACAGGCGCAGACAATGATAAAGGCAACAATGTTGAGTAATAGAACGAGGATGATGTAAGCCAGGGCAAGAGGAGTCTCAGTGTCCATGGGCAGGCAGATGCTGACCTTGGCATAGCTGCTGATTCCCACCAAAGGGAGCAGGGCGAGCAGGAAACAGCAAACCCAGCCCCCCAGCATGATGACATAGGCGTGCCGGAGGCGGATCTTGCGGTCCAGGTGCATGGCAAAGGTGATGGCGTACCAGCGCTCCAAGGTGATGACCGTCAGCGTGTACACAGACAGCTCGCTGGCAAAGACAGTGAAGAAGCCAGCCGTGTTGCAGCCAGGGCCTGTCTGCCAGTCGATGGCATGGTTGTAGTATTCGGACTGAGTGTAGAGGTCTACGGAGGCGATGAGCAGCAGATACAACCCCATGCAGAAGTCTGCGAAGGCCAGGTTGCACATGAGGAAGCGTGGCACGGTCAGCTTGTAGTGGCTCGTGAGGAGGATGACCAGGACGAAGACGTTGCCCAGGAGAGCCAGCAGACTCACAAACCACACCACGATTCTCAGGAACTTGTAGCCCATGATGTCCTCACAGGGGTTGAACTCATCCGACTTGGGGGTACACACCATGTCCTCACTCCCCCCGCACACGGTATAGTCGTAATGGCTGTCAAAGGCCTGCAGGGTCTCCTCCTGGGGGTTTTTGAGCTCTTGGCCAAAACCTATGATCTCATCTTCTTGGTCCTCAAAGAAGACGTAGTAATGAGAGTTGCTGTGGGTATCTTGGAACTTGGAGTTCTCCTTGTACCTGGCACTGCCATCACCCAGATCCTCCTCATATTCCTGGTAGAAGGGACCATTCAAAGCACTCGTGGATTTTCTCTGACGCAGGCCCTGAATACTGCTCTCATTACACATTAAAGACTGAAGGATTCTGCAAGGCAGTGGGTAGAAAGTCACCACTTGTTGGAAACCCACTAATGGTCCCCACCACACTTAGCAAAATATGCAAACTATGCAGTATGATACACAGGATTTGACAGGATTCGACATGCTCTGGTCAGGCCTGTCTCTCCTGCATCATTTCCTATTACTGCCCCTCCCCAAGTATGATCCACTGACATGCTGTCCTTATTTCTCTTTTGCAACCAGTTCAAGAACAGCAGTGATTTTAAAAAAAAAGAAATCATGGATACTAGAGCCAGTCTACCTAGGTTAGGACCTGATTCTACTATTTCCTGGTTATTTCACCTTGGGAAGGTCTGTGAGTATTGGTTTATTCGTGTATAGAATGGGAGACAGGGAGTATTTTATTTTGGGTTCTTATAGGAATAGATGACAGCGCCTGGAGTGTTGTTAGTGCCAGGTAGATGTGTGTGTGAGGGTGTGTGGGCTCAGTCGTGTCTAACTCTGCTGGTTGCTGTTGGTATTATTATTATTCCTACTCAGAGCTTCAGAATTCCACATTCCCTTTACCTGAAAAACTCCCAGCTGCCTCTACTCAGTATTCAGTTTTAAACTCAATTTGTCTTTCCTCAGAAGAGCCTTTCTTCCTCGTCTTTAATAAACTGTCTGACCCTTGTGTTCATTTCCCTCATAGCACTATCTGAGATCTTCTTACTTGTTTGCCTGTTTCTTTTCTGACTTCCATACTAGAATGTAAACAAAATGCAAGAAGGCTCTGGTCTGTTCTGTTCATTGCTGTGGGTAGGATAGTGCTGGGCACACAACAGGTGCTCAATAAATGTTAACCGAACAGATGAATAAAGGGACGCTATTGTGCAGGCAAGCTTACAGAAGTAAGCTTTAGTGTTTCACTAGCCCACCAGATTGGTCCCCCAGAGATTCTTTAGATGGCTTCAGCTGCTGAGCAGATTCATCTGTGGAGTGGTGGTTAAAATCTGCAGCGGACTGCCTGTTCTACCTTGTTTGGAGGTTCATGAGAAATCATTCCTGTCTGTCCTGCATCACTGCCTAAAATGCTGCCCTCCTCTGCTTTGATGCAGAGATACAAGCCTTATTTCTTATTTGCAAACGCTTTTGGTCTGCAGAGTCACTGTGTCCCATGGACTTCATGTTTCTTACGGACGCTTCCAAATTCTTCTCCACCTGTTGTGCAAACAACAAAACTTCTTCCTCAAACCCAGATATTAATTCAACTTCCACCAAAACCTTTTGTCACTTAAGCCAAACACTGCCACTTACCCTCTGATTTTCTTCTGGTTCTTAAAAGCACAGCAGTGGCTCGGATAAGAAAGGTCAGCCCGTGTGAGGTGAAGGAAACTCAAGGAAAGAGGAAGTTTCTTTAGAGCCCAAGTGTTTCTTGCTATCAGTTCCTTCAGGTGTTCAAGGCCTTTGGATGGCAGGGCAGTGACGCTGGTATAAGAGATGTCCCTGAGAGGGAGACAACAGTGATCCAAGGGTGAGCAGCCAGGACCTTTTAGAATTCAGACAGGCCTGAGATTCATGGGGAGATGACATGATGCCTTCTACTGAACATGCCCTCTGAGATATTACACTCAGTCACTGGTCTAAGGAGAGATAATATGCTTCTAAGTTGATATGCTGCAAGGGACTCCCCTTTTTTAAAAAAACTTTTACATTGGAGTATAAGTGCTTTACAATGCTGTATTAGTTTCTGCTTCATAACAAGGTGAATCAGCTATATGTATACATAAACATATATCCCCTCCTTCTTTAGCTTCCCTCCCACCACCCCATCCCCACCCCACCCCTCTAGGTCATCACAGAGCACCAAGCTGAGCTCCCTGTGCTGTATAGCAGCTTCCCGCAGCTATCTATTTTACACATGGTAGTGTATATCAGTTCAGTTCAGTTCAGTCGCTCAGTCGTGTCCAACTCTTTGTGACCCCATAGACTGCAGCACGCCAGGCCTCCCTGTCCATCACCAACTCCCGGAGCTTACTCAAACTCATGTCCATCGAGTCAGTGATGCCGTCCAACCATCTCATCCTCTGTCATCCCCTTCTCCTCCCGCCTTCAATCTTTCCCAGCATCAGAGTCTTTTCAATGAGTCAGTTCTCTGCATCAGGTGGCCAAAGTATTGAAGAGCTTCAGTCCTTTCAATGAATATTCAGGACTGATCTCCTTTAGGATGGACTGGTTGGATCTCCTTGCAGTCCAAGGGACTCTCAAGAGTCTTCTCCAACACCACAGTTCGAAAGCATCAACTCTTTGGTGTTCATCTTTCTGTATGGTCCAACTCTCACATCCATACAAGACTACTGGAAAACCCATAGCTTTGACTAGCCGGACCTCTGTTGGGAAAGAAATGTATATTTGTGTATATGTGTACATATATTTCTATGCTACTCCTGAGTTTGTTCCACACTCTCCTATCCCCGCTGTGTCCACAAGTCTGTTCTCTACATCCATGTCTTTATTCCTGGGACTCTCATTTTTATTGCTCAGTTGTGTCCGACTCTTTGTGACCCTACAAACTGTAGCCTGCCAGGCTCCTCTGTCCATGGGATTATCCAGGCAAGAATACTGGAGTGGGTTGCCATTCCCCTCTCCAAAGGATCTTCCCGACCTAGGGATCAAACCCGGGTCTCCTGCATTGCAGACAGATTCTTTACCATATGAGCTACAGGGAAGATCTACTGTTTATAGTAACAATCTGAAATGAGATTCAAGGTACTTCCAAAAACAATGGGGGAGATAGTGAAGCTGGGAAAGTGTAGACATTAGCATTAGTTACTAAGGTAGCATTAATTCATGGCTTTTGGACTTTTTCTGCCCTTTTCTCTGTTCAAGAGTCAAGCTTAGGTATCTTGCTCCATCATTTTTACTTGCACTGAATAATGGCTTGAATAAACCACAAATATTTAACCTAATACCTCTCTTATTTTATATTTTATCAATGTTCATTAAATATTCTTTTATTTTTTATACTTATATTTTAATATCTCATGTAATTAGCATGGAGTATTAAACTGATTAGCAAGTGAATTCCAATGTTTACAACTTCTTCCACCACATCACTGTAACTGAACTTTGCTGGGATTTACATTCTCAAGGTTCAAGGCTGCTAGAACTTTCTTTCTGT
Organism: Moschus berezovskii; assembly: GCF_049115385.1. Lineage (NCBI taxonomy): Eukaryota > Metazoa > Chordata > Mammalia > Artiodactyla > Moschidae > Moschus > Moschus berezovskii. Next base: position 10,887,147 of record NC_142468.1, read on the forward strand.
TGTTGTTCAGTTGCTAAGTTGTATCTGACTCTTTGTGACCCCATGGACTGTGGCACGCCAAGCTTCCTTGTCCTGTGTATCTCTAGGAGTTTACTCAAACTCATGTCCATTAAATTGGTGATGCTATTCAACCATCTTATCCTCTGTCACCCTCTTCTCCTCCTGCCTTCAGTCTTTCCCAGCATCAGGGTCTTTTCCAGTGAGTTGGCCCTTTGCATCAGGTGGCCAAAATATTGGTGCTTCAGCAACAGTCCTTCCAATAAATATTCAGGGTTGATTTCCTTTAGAAATGATTGGTTTGACCTCTTTCCAGTCCAAGGGACTCTCAAGAGTCTTCTGCAGCACTACAGTTTGAAAGCATAAATTCTTTGGCACTCAACCTTCTTTATGGTGCTATTTCTCTTCTCTTCCCGGGTAGCATATTGGACATCTTCCAACCTGGGGGACTCATCTTCTGATGTCATATCTTTTTTGCCTTTTCATACTGTTCATGGGGTTCTCGAGGCAAGAATACTGGAGTGGTTTGCCAGTCCCTCCTCAAGGAGGGACCACGTTTTGTCAGAACTCTCCACCATGATGTGTCTGTCTTGGGTGACCCTGCACGGCATGGCTCATTGTTTCATTGAGCTATCCAAGCCTCTTTGCCACCAGAAGGCTGTGATCCATGAAGAGGAGAACTACTTGAGTTTTATTAACATGAGGTTTGCGTGTTAACTCTATTCACTGTGGAACTGTGATTCTTGGGAAGGGTATCATGTTTACTGTTTTGTTTTATATTTAAGTTGAAATTTCCATATTTCTGGGACTTCCTTGATGGTCCAGTGGTTAAGAATCCACCGTGTAGTGCAGGGGTCGCGGGTTCGATCCCTTGTCAGGAAACTAAGATCCCACATGGAATGGGGACTAAGCCCTCACATTGCAGCTTCTGAGCCCATGCATTCCAGAGCCGTGCCCCACAACTAGAGAGTCTGCGGACCACAACAGAAGTTCCTCATGGTGCAGCGAACATCCCATGTGCCACCACCAAGACCCAACAAGCTAAACAAATATTTTTAAAAATTTAAAAATCCGTATTTTGGCATTTCCCAAACTTCCCTGGCGGGGGGGCAGTAGTTGCTCTCTGTTCTTGTTGCTTTATGGCCTCCGGGTGATTTTTAACATTAAGCCAAGTACCTTTGGAAAACAGGCATATATGAATAACTTCCTAGCTAGTGAGAGAGTTGAGGAGTGAAGCTCAACTTAAGGTAATGCAGTTGGACTGCTCTCCTGCCTGTCCTTTTGACTCATACCTTTCTCTTTTAACCGTGCTGTCTGTGTGGTGTGGCCACCTTTCTGCCTCGTTTTCTGGAAGCCACTCATGTGTCTCCTTTCTGTCAGTGAAACAAGAGAGCATCTCTTGGCTCCCTTTCTCTGCTTTGCTGCCTGTTGGATACACTGATTGTGAGTGTACATCTGAAGGTGTCTATCCTTCCAAGGAATGTGTCTGCATTTTAAAAGATATTTCTTGAGAAACCACTTTAATAACCACTCCAGTTACTGCATGACAAAAATACCCCTAAACTTAAGTGGTATCAAACCATTTTGTATTATAAACATGGCTTTTATGGCCAGGATTCAGAACAGGGCGTGGAGGGGAGGGTTTGTGTCTGGGGCTCAGCTGGGCAGCCTCAGTGGTTGGGGCGGCTCAGGGGCTGGGGGCTGGGGGCTCATTCAGGCTGCTTCCCTTGCATGTTCTGGTGTCAGGGCTGAGACGGCTCCACCCTGCAAGCATCTGAGATTGTGGATGTGGCGTCTCCCAGTGGTTTAAGCTTCTCACAAAACTGTGGCTTACTTATGAGAGGAATCATCTGGAGAGAGGGCATTCCAGGAGATCCGGTAGATGCACGGGCAGGAGATACTGAACCTTATGGGCCAGCCCAGGGGAGGCATCCTCCTCCATTATCTCACTCCTTCTCTGTGGGAAAAGCGTCCAAGAATTTGGTGCCTTATTTTAAAACTGCCATAGTTGTCTCCCTGTGAGCTTCCCTGGTGGCTCAGAGGGTAAAGAATCTGCCTGCAATGTGAGAGACCTGGATTCCATCCCTGGGTTGGGAAGATCCCCTGGAGAAGGGAATGGCAACCCACTCCAGTATTCTTGCCTGGAAAATCCCATGGACAGAGGATCCTGGAGGGCTACAATCCATGGGGGTGGCAAAGAGCTGGACACGACTGATTGATTAACACTTTCACTGAGTTGTTTCAGCAGTGAGGATATCAGTGGGGCAGGTATTTGCTGAAAAGAGACAACGTAACACTCTGCAAATTAGTCTGTGGTCCAGGCAGCAGACAAAGAAACGAGACATCCCTTTGTGTCCAGAGATCCATCCAGCTGGCTGAGTGTGGAGCCAGGACGTGGGTCTAGGGTTATTAGATGCAGTCTCCTGGGAGCTCCCCCTACCTCTTATATTCAGGTCTCTGGAGACTTTGAACATAGATCCAGGTGCAGTGGCCCCTCCAGGAGCTCATTAGGCATCTGGGAGTGAGGAACATATTCCCTGATTTGTCTGAGTGTCTGCAGTGAGCGTGTCCCAGGTAGTCTCGAGTTGGGTCCCAATGGGGCTGACCTGGGAGGGTGTTTTTGGGAAATGTGTATAAACTTTGTGATGAAACATCTGTAACATAATTAGTACTTGGCATATCGTAGGTGTTTGATGTTAACGCCTTCTTTGCCACAATCTGGAGTTTATTTAAGCTCAAGTCAGAAGCAAAGGGACCTAGCAAATACAGTTCCAGTCCAGATCTTGACTTATATATTCAACAACTCATTTGACATTTCCACTTGGGTTTTTCACAAGCATCTCCAACTGAACAGATCCATCTTGAACTTAGCTTAAACTACCCCATCCCCACACCAACCTGCTGCTCCTCTATTTAAACTGGCAGAAACCAGGGATCTGAACTCCGAAAGAGCTGGAATCCGTGTATCTGCATGTCTCATGGGAGCTCTCTAGTTCGAGCTAATAGAATCTCTTGCTCCTATAGTGGTCTTGTCAGTTACTTGCCTCCAATCCACTCTCCACGCAGCAGCCAGGACAGTCGTCACATATGAGTGAAGCAAGGTCACACTCCTGCTCAGAACCTTGCAGTGACTTCCTAACACACCGTGAGTCACATCTGCTCTTCCTCCCATGAGCACCCTGCAGATCCGCGGCCTTTCCCTCCTCTCCAACCTCTTCTCAAGGGCCAGAGCCATTTGCAGCCCAGACTGGATTCAGTTAATACTAGGATCAATCTGGAGCCATCTCCCTCCCCACGGGCGGGAGCCACTCGACGTCTCTCGAAGCATCCATTAAGCCCGCTGCTCCGAGAGTGCCCCGAGATGCTGCGCTCTCCTGATGCAGGCCACTCCACGCCTGCTCCTTCAGCCCTTCCAGAGTCAAGCAAGGGGAACCACTGCTGCCCCTCGCCCTTTGAGAAACAGTTTCAGCTCCCCTGCAGAGATCTAGAGATCTGCAGGGAGGAAGGGAGGAGCTCCTTACACTCCCCAGTGGACACAGCATCACCTCTCCTCTCAAGATGATGGAATGATTCTTCCCTTTAAGCCTACTGGCATTTCTTTGTTCCCTGCCTACCAACCACCATCTTCCAGGGCTTGTGTCCTTGTGGATTCTCTCTTGTGCTTGCTGAGTATTCATGCCACACACGTACGCTACCATGCCTGCAAAAAAGATAGCTACTGGGGACCTGCTGTAGAGCACAGGGAGCTCAGCTTGGTGCTCCGTGATGACCTGGAGGGGCGGGAGAGATTGAAGGCGGGAGGAGAAGGGGACGACAGAGGATGAGATGGCTGGATGGCATCACTGACTCGATGGACATGAGTTTGGGTAAATTCTTGGAATTGGTGATGGACAGGGAGGCCTGGAGTGCTGCAGTCCATGGGGTTGCAGAGAGTTGGACATGACTCAGCGACTGAACTGAACTGAGGAGAGGTGGGAAAGAGTCCAAGAGGAAGGGGATATATGTATATGAAAGTCTTTTTAGGCATTATATCCAATTTACAAATTATGATAGAAATAGTGAAAGATGTGGCTATGTAAAGTTATACACTATGTTCCATAAAATACTGCACAATATGGCAACAGACAATTTAAAAAGGAACATAAATGGAAAAACAAATTCATGCCATGAATATTTACAGTAAAATGCAGATGAGCTCGACCCCAAATCACACCTCAGGTCAGCTGTTTATATGTCTGCGGAGTCATGGTTCTTATCACTACCACGTTAGTTTAGGTCTGAATTACATTTCAGCTGAGTTTTGCAAAAACTTCCTGACTCATCTCCCAGAAAGTGTCTACTAACTCTGCCTTCAGACGTAGGAGAGGATGTTCTTTCTAAAACCTGAATCTCATCTGGTTGCTTTCCAGCTTGAAACCCATGGCCTACAGATTGGAGTTCAAGCTTCTCTGTCTCTGCCCTCTCTCCACTGGGAGTCTCTTCCTGAATCCACATGGCTTGGGGATCTTAGCTCCCCCAGTAGAGACTGAACCTGCACCCTTGGAAGTGAACAAGCAGAGTCCTGACCACTGGACAGCCAGATAATACCCTGGAGTATATTTTCAAGTAATTTCTTAGAAAAGTGATATATGTAAGATATTTTCTGGATCCTGTATGACTAAAAAAAATGACTTTTTTCCCCCACCCTTTTAACATTCAATTGATACTTTACCTGGCTATAAATTTTAGGTTGCAAAGCACTTTCCTTTAGAATTCTTAAGACTTTACTTTATTGAATTCCAGTACCCATTGTACCTTTTGGCTAAATACAATGCCATTCAGACTTTTATTCTTTGGTCATTGACTTGTTTTTACTCTCTAATAGCTTCTTTTCTCTCTCAGCTTTATTGAAGTATAATTGACATATAACATATTAAGTTTAAAGTGTACAACATGATTTGAGATATGTATACATTGTGAAATGATTATATGGCCTTGTCTGCCCTGGTGTGAGAGTTCATGAAAGTGTGCCTTGATACGGATATAGATATATTTTCATTTATTGTACTGGACCCTGGGGTGGAGGGGGTCCCTCACCTGTTTGACAGTATTTGGCATTGTTCCCAGGATAGCTTGTGCCTCTCATTTCCTTTGTTTCTTCCCTGGAATTCCTGACAAATGGAAAAGGGCTGTCCTGGAACCCCTAGACATTTTCTTATAATTTTCTCTTACTATTTTTATTGAATCTTCTGGTAGAATTCCTTGTCTATATATATCTTCTGTGTCTTCTCTTGAATTTTTAAAATTAATTAATTTATAAAGTTCATAGCTCTATTGGGGTAATAATTGACAAAAATAATATATATTTATGGTATACAAAGTGATGTTTTGATATATGTATACATTGTGAAATGAATACCACAATCGAGCTAATTAACATATCCATCACCTCACACAGGTGTAATTATTTGTGTGTGGTGAGAACACTTTGTGTCTACTCTCAGCAAATTTCAAATATGCAATATAGTATTATTAACTATAGTCACCATGCAGAGTATATCCTGTGAAATACTAGGCCGGATGAATCACAAGATAGAATCAAGACTGCAGGAGAAATGCCAACAATCTCAGATATGCAGATAATACTACTCTGATGGCAGAAAATGAAGAGGAACTAAAATGCCTCTTGATGAGAGTCAAGGAGGAGAGTGGAAAAAGCTGGCTTGAAACTCAACATTTCAAAAACTAAGATCATGGCATCTGGTCCCATCACTTCATGGGAAATAGAAGGGGGAAAAGTGAAAACTGAAAGATTTTTTTTTTTCCTTGGGCTTTAAAATCACTGTGGACGGTGACTGCAGCCTGGAAATTAAAAAGATGCTTGCTCCTTGGAAGGAAAGTTATTGACAAACCTAGACTATATTAAAAACCAGAGACATCACTTTGCCAACAAAGGTCCATATAGTCAAAGCTATGGTTTTTCTAGTAGTCATGTAGGGATGTGAGAGTTGGACCATAAAGAAGGCTGAGCACCAAAGAATTGATGCTTTCAAATTGTGGTGCTGGACAAGACTCTTGAGAGTCCCTTGGACTGCAAGGAGGTCAAACCAGTCAATCCTAAAAACAGTCAACCCTGAATATTCTTTGGAAGGACTGTTGCTGAAGCAGAAGCTCCAATCCTCTGGCCTCCTGATGTGAAGAACCAACTCATTAGAAAAGACCCTGATGCTGGGAAAGATTGAAGGCAAAAGGAGGCAGGGGTAGCAGAGGATGAGATGGTTGGATGGCATCTTGACTCAATGGACATGAGTTTGAGCAAACTCCAGGAGATAGTGGAGGACAGAGGATCCTTGCATGTTACAGTCCATTGAGTCAAAAAGAGTCAGACACAGTTTAGGGAGTGAACAACAAGACTGTACATTAGATTGTCAGAACGTAGACTATATAACGGAAACTTTGTACCTTTTGACCAACATTTTCTTATTTTCCTTATCCCCCAGCCCCTGGCAACCACCATTTTACTCTCTTACTATGAATTCAACTTTTTTCGATTCCACAGTAAGACAGATCATGTTACGGTATTTGTCTCTCTGTGCCTGGCTTTGAAGATTTTAATTTTAGCTTGACAAGAGCTGAGTCTCTGCTGGTTCTGTTTATTGTCATAGTTTTTGCATCCAGACTGGTGCTTAGAAGACAGGAGGCTCTGAATATATATTTGTCAAACACATTTATAAAGTGCTTTCTTGTCTTATCTTCCTTTTTTATAGCGTGTTTGAGGAAGCACACGCAGCAGTCAGGAGCAGGGGTTTTAAATTCAGACTATCTGGATTTGCGTTTCCGTTTCCCCACTGACTAAACTTACTATCAGCCACTTAATTTTTTTGTCCCTCAGCTTCCTTGTCTTCTTGAGCAGTGGCTCACAGTGTGCTGTCAACAAATAATAACTATTATTATCATTGTTGTTATAGGGATAAAACATCTTCTCAGATTAACCTCAGGGCACTGACTGTTGCTTTGTAAGATGTTCTTTTCTGTTCTCTGCGTGCCTTTTGTTGCTCCAGGCTCATCCCTGCCCTTGACCCGCTCCTGCACATACATTTGTCTACCTTGGTTTCCATCTTTGACATCAGCAGCATTCTTTGACGGGTGTTCCTTGTTGTCACATTCATGCTTAAGACTGAGGCACGGAAACTCTGGTCTCAGGAGCTTGTCTACGGTAGACTTTGCTTTAGGGCAGTTTTGTAGGGAGCTGGCCATTCTGCTGTTGAGCCCTAAAATGCCAACATGGAGGTCTTTTTTGTTTTAGAGTTTTTCAGCTTCTTCAGAAAAGGAACTTCAAATCTCCAGCTTAGCGAGGAGGTACTTGGCAGCTGGTATTTTGCATAGATAGGGTAGAGGGTTACCATTTCCAGATTGTTGTTCAGTCACTCAGTCATGTCTGACTCTTTGTGACCCCATGGACTGTAGCCGGCCAGGTAAATCTGTCCATGGAATTTTCCTGGCAAGAATACTGGAGTGGGTTGCTATTTCCTCCTCCAGGGCATCTTCCCCACCCAGGGATCGAACCAGTGTCTCCTGCATTGGCAGGCGGATTCTTTACCACTGAGCCACCTGGGAAGCCCTCATTTCCAGACAGAGACGTTCAATTAGCCCGTTTGTTTTTAGCCCTGTATGTCAGTCTTGCTACACCCATCACCTCTAGACGCCCCCGCACCCTCCAGAGGTGCTGCAGGGTGAGACGGCTGCCTCTGACTGCGGCTCCGGTGGGCCCTGCAAGCTCTGCCCTCCTCTCCTCTGCCTCCCCCAGCATTCTGTGGGTCTCTAGACCACCCACCTGTCCTCATCCGTCCTCTTTGTCCTTGTGGATTTCTGTATATTGAAAGTTTCTTTCCCACGTTTCTTAAGGGGATCTCAGGAGGGAGAAAAAATAAAAGCTTCAGTTCAGTGCATCATCTCTGACTTTTAATCACTCTTCCATTTCGCATGTAGAAATGAGCAGGAGGTGAGAACGAACACGTGTTGAGTGCTGAGCCACACTGGACAACCTCCACATCTGGAGTTGATGGGGAAAGAGCCTTAGTCTGCAGAAATCCTCAAACTTACCAAGGCAGGGATCATTTTATTTGAAGCTGTATCTCTTCCCATTTGCTACATTTTTATTTGACCACTTTGAACCCAGAATTTCCTAGTGGTGTGCCTTTTCTCAAATACCCCTCAGGGTACAGTTAAAATTTGTAAGTGTTGGTACTGGAGTGAGAAGGATATGGAGAATAGCTGTCAGCCGGCAAGGGACCTGAGTTCCTTCGCAAATGCAGCCATGCGGAGTGAAGTCTACAAGCTGGAGGGCCTCGCTCTCCCCTGTCTGGCACTTTCCACAAAGAGCTCATCAAGTGAGGGGCACTGAGCTTCAAGAGAATTTGTCTCTAGCCAGTATTTACTCACAAACAGCATGCAGCTGAGCCAAGCCTGGCAGACAGTTTGAAGTCTAATTGCCTAGGTCATGGGAACCTTCTCAAGTTAAGTGTCTAATGAAAGTAACAGGACCTGAGTTTGGAGGGAATGAATCCTGCAGGGTTATGTCCCGGGCAAGAATATCACCAAATTTTAATGATGCCAGGGAGGAAAAAAAGAGCCAAGTGATATTTGATGTCACAGCAAGAACAAATTGCTTCTCATTAGCAATTATGTGCTCTAGCATTGCCAAACATTGGAACAATGGCCATTTCTTTTTTTGGTGAGATGTTTTATCATGATCAAATAACACAGTTAACCTTTGATGAATTCAATAGCAAGTTAAATAAGCACTAATCGGCTCACCAGTGTTTCAGCAGCAATTACAAGTCTCTTTTATGTCTGCTTGTAATGAACATGGGCTTCTCTAAAGGTCAACATGTAGACACTGATTCATTATGAATGTATAGTCACATCTGTAAACTGGTAGATGGAAATGCATCTAAGGGCAGAAAGAAGGCTGACTGTTTAAAAAGCAGTTTAATTAATCAATTGATAAGAAGGGCTTAGAGTCTTTAAGTTCAAGATAGTTAACCTGTCATTATTTGTTTGAAAGAATTTTAAAATAGGATATGCATTTATTAAATAAGTATTGATTGATTGTTTTCTATGTCTCAGGTATACCAGTAAACTAAGCATGCATATATTACTGTACTTCTCGTGCTTACATTCTAGTGGGGCGAGAAGAACAATTTTTTTAAATAAAAGTAAAACACACAGTCTGTTAGCTGATGATGATCAATACCATGGGGAAAAGCAACATAGAGTAGGGGAAGGGAAGAGCCCGGAGGCAGATCACAGTTAGAGATAGGGGAGGGTGTCAGGGAAGGCCTCACTGAGGAGCTGGTTGAGCGAAGGTCTGAAGGAGCTCAGGGAGAAAGCCACACTTATATCTGGGAAAGAGTATTCCAGGAAGAGAGACCAGTCAGTGCAAAGGCCCTGCGGTGAGTGTGTACCTGGTTTGTTTAAACAAGCAGTGAGGCCAGTGTGGCTGGAGCTGAGACAGTGGGATGTGAGAGTGGGAAACATGCAAGAAGTCAGAGAAGTTATGGGGAACAGATCACATGTGCCTTGTAGACCATCCAGGGGAGTTTGTCTTCTCATCAGAGTGAGATCAAAAGCCTTCAGAGGGATGAGATAGTCTGACTTACCTTAAAAGGATCAAACTGATGACTGCTTTGAAAGTAAACCAAAGGGAGCAAAGGGTGGAAACATGCAGACCAACAATAGACAGGATGGTTCTTGGACCAGAGTGGTAGCTGTGGAGATGCTGAGAGTGGCTGGAGTCTGTATAGATTTAAAGGTAGAACCAGTGGGATTTTCTGATGGATTTGGATATGGAGTATGAGAGGAAGGTCAAGAATGATTCTATGCCTAATGGTCTGCAGCTGGAAGAATGGAAGTGCCCTTTCCTGAGATGAGGAAAGCTGCAGGTGAGGCAGGTTTGGAGGAGTGATCGGCATCTTGTTTTCACAGGTCAAGTTTGAGATGCCTGTTAGACATCAGGTGGCATGTGAAGTAGGCAGTGTGTTATAAGTCTGGGGTTTGGCGGAGCTGTCTGGACTGGTGATCTCTATTTAGGTATCACAGGCAGCATGCAAAGACAGGAGTGGGTGAGATCACCAAGGACATGGACAAAGAGACAGAAGGCCGAAGGTGGGGCCCGGGGCCTCTGACAACAGGAGACCGGGAGGAAGAGAAGGGCTAGAAAAAGAAACTCGGAAGGGGCAACCAGCGGCGTGGAGAGAAACCGAGGGAGGGTGGTGTCCTAGAAGCCAAAAGAACAAAGTATTATAAGGAAGATCAAGTCATCAACCGAGGCAAATGCTTCTGAGACATGAACTAAGAACTGGCCATTTGATTTAGCAACTGTGGAAGTCACTGGGGATCTTGAAAAGAGCAGTTTTGGTGGCATGGTGAAAACCTAACTGGAGTGAGCTTAACAGGCATTGGGGAGAGGATTTAGAATTCTAGCCTGCTCTTTTGCCACATCTTGCTACAAAAGGACACAGAATTAGACATAAACTTGAAAGACATTTTTAAATTATAAGTGTTTCAATATATAACCCTGAAAGATAAGTATCTTTTAAAAATTAAAAAAAAACCCTAAATATAATAATAACTCTTTAAAGTCACCAAATAATCGGTGTTCCAAAAGAGGCAAGGCAGCTGTCTCACTGGAGTCAGGATCCATATCGATTTAAGAATTTCAGCTGACTGATACGTCTCTCAGGTATCCTTTAATCCATAGGCTCAAGAAATATTGTTTATGATGGGAGAAACAATAGCATGTTTAAATGTTGATGGGAGACAATCCGGTAAAGAGGAGAATATAGATGCTATTGGACAGAAGGGCAAGGATTGCTGAAGCAATGCCCCTGGATTGCTGAGAGGGCATGGGGCCCGAGATTAAAAGGTGACTTAAAACTTCAGGACAGGAGATAGGACGTGGACATAGATTCGGGAAGATGGGTCGCTGTGGGACCGTGAGCAGTTCTCTTCTGGTTGATTTTATTCGAGATGAAATGGAAGTCAAGGTGATCACCTGGGCATGAGAATGAGCGAGAAGGACTAGAGAATGGAGGAAGGGGAGGAGGCCTGGTGTGCTTCTCTGGGAGGGAGGGAGAGTGACTCGGGAAACGGGGTGTTATTGCTGTATAGCACTTAGGGTCTGCTTGGGGTGAATGAGTTAAAGTGAAACTGCTTGCCAAGCTCACCTGCAAAAGTCCAGCCCATAGTAGGTGGGTAATTGGATTTAACCAAGGTAGAGTTTTTCTAGGCAAGGATGATAGAGAGAAGGTCACTGGCTATGAATACAAGCCAGTGCTTATAATGATAGATGATGGAGACTAATCTTCATAAGAAAGAAATGAAGATATGAGAGAGGTGAAAGACAGTGAGATATTAATAATGGACTTGAGAATTTCTTGCCATGGTGGTGGTTTAGTCACTAAGTCATGTCTGACTCTTGCGACCCCATGGACTGTAGCCCACCAGGCTTGTCTGTCCATGGGATTTTCCAGGCAAGAATATTGAAGTGGGTTGCCATTTCCTTCTCCAGGGGATCTTCCGGACCCAGGAATCAAGCCTGGGTCTCCTGCATTGTAGGCGGATTCTTTACTGACTGAGCTAAGACAGAAGCTGTTTCCTGCCATATCAATAAACAAAGGATGTCACGTGCATGCCTGTGATAAGTCACTTCAGTCATGTCCAATTCTTTGTGACCCCATGGACTGTAGCCCGCCAGGCTCCTCTGTCCAGGGGACTCTCCAGGAAAGAATAGGAAGTGGGATGTCACGCTCTCCTCCAGGGGCTCTTCCTGACCCAGGGGTCAAACCTACGTCTCTTACGTCTCCTGCACTGGCAGGTGGGTTCCTCACCACTGGTGCCACCAGGGAAGCCCAAAGGATGTCAGTCATCAGCAGTTGCAGCCACCACGAACGCTGAGCTGGTGGACCCTGAGGGAATGCAGAAAGGAAGAATGCCTGCCATCTAGCAGCCATCAGACTGCAGCCACTCCCCACAGTGAGCCCTGAGGAGACCTGGAATGTGAAAATACAGGACACTGGCCCCAGACAGCTGAGGCGCATGTCAAAGGAGTGATTTCAGTGAGCCCAGACTTGCATCTTTCCATACACAGAAAAGCACTAAATTCCTTAACTTGACATGTCTGATTGCCTTAATTATCAGTAATCTTTGGTGTCCCCAAAGTTGGTGTTCCTGACTACCTACCCTTTGTTGCAAAACCTCTATATATCCTAGTTCCTCCCCTCACCTCTACGGAGCAGTTTCTCACAGCTGTCTGGGGTGCTGTCTCCCAGCTTGCAGTCCTCATTTTGCCCCAAATAGAGCTTAACTTGAAACTCTCATGGTGTGAAAAACTGTTTTTCAGCAGACTGCAGCTCCGAATCAGACCAAAGGATTGCAGGAATGGCTGTGAGGAGGAGACGCATGGAAGGACAGCAGGATGTTTGAGAATGAGACCGTGAGGGTTTGGAATCTTTGGTAATGACAGGCCTGTGGCCACAGAAGGGAAGGCGAGAGGCAGAGTGGTAAACACGCTTACTGGAGGGACCGAGTGACTCACTCAGAGGCCAAGGCATGGGGAAGAAGGTCTGCATGGACAATCCGAGAGAAGGAGGATAGAGGAATCTGCATCAGGAGTTGAGCTCCTCAAGCAATGAGGAGATGGGATGACTCTGGGGTTCACCAGTAACAACAAAGATACCTGGCTGGGGAGGGCTGAGGGCATACGAATCAAGGTAGGGGTGGAGCTGGATGTAGTGTGGTACTTGGTCGCTGAAATTCTGGAGGAGGAGTAAAGGAAGGGTGAGGGGACAGGCTCTTGGCTAATATCTCCGTTATCTGGAAGACACTCTTAGGTTATAACCATAGGTCTGCATGTGCATTTTTGTGAAGCACTTATGTTTCTTGTGGACAAGGTTCATTATTTTGCAACATCTAGGGTTTTTAGATGTCCTGAGGCAACAACGTGTGATAAAAAGTAGAAGTGATGAATTAACCAATTTGTAAATACCTTTGTTATATTGATTTTTAAAAACAGGCAGCGTCTTGGACCTGGAGTTATTAAATCGTCTCTGAGAAATGTATGTCAGGACTTGTTCATTTAGGTTGGCAGCTGAGGGGCAGAAGGAGGTACAGAGGGAGGGCCGTCTGTGGATGTGTTCATATTTATATTCTGGTGATAACCACTGATGTATGTACATCTCCTGGCTGCACCGCAGGGACGCATGGTTAAATAATTGATTCAGCAGAAACACACCTCCTTCCTAATCCTTTGTGGTTTGATTGGGTAATGAATCCTCTTAGAAGCATTATACTTTGCGTGCTCTGTTGCTTTATGTCTCATTTTTAATTGAACATTAAAGGGATGTAGTATTTTAATCATAGTTATGCCAATATGTTTATCTAGAAGCCTGTTGCCATTTTTTGTCTTCAAAATTTTTGTCGCCAAGAAAGGCAAGATTACATTTTTTCCTTCCAGATTGAGTCAGTGTAACGTATTCTTGGTTATCAAAAGACTCATAGCTTTGAGACTTTGAAATGATAAATATTCATGATGCCTGAAACAGGATGATACATAACTGTACGATCTTAATCACATAAAACTGGATGCTCACTTGTGAAAATACAGAAATGAGACCTAGGAGGTCACGTCAAGTGGAAAACTGCTTGTGACTGAATGAGTTTGTTTTTTGCTTCTTGTGTTTTTTGGTTTCCTATGATGTACATGTTAACTGTTAAGAAATAAATGTTATCTTAAAAACCTTAAGAAAAAAAAAAAAGAATCAAGGTTGAAGATAGATTTTTAAGGAGGAGGAGAAATAATGGTCCAAAGCACAGTGAGGAAGGAGGGCATCTGTTCAATTTCATTTAAAATATGCATATATATATATTTGTTTGTTTGCTTGCTTTTGGCTGCATTGGCTCTTAGGGGAGGCACGTGGGATCTTTGCTGCATCACACGGGGTCTTTCCCAGCTAGTGTGCGGCCTTCAGGCAGGTTTCTCTCTAGCTGTGGTGCATGGGCTTGGTTGCTCCATGGCATGTGGGAATCTTAGTTCCCTGACCAGGAATTGAACCTGCGTCCCTTGTATGGGAAGGCAGATTCTTAACCACTGGACCACCAGGGAAGTCCCAACTTCATTTTATATAAACTGTTTATGTTTCTATAACATGAGTCAATAATTAGCGTATTTTAAAATTAGATATTCTACTCTAAGATCCTTCCAAGCTGCCATTGCCCACAAGTAAATGCCTTTCATTTTCCACATGTGGATTGACTTGCAACAAGAATAGTGCACTACTTCGCTGCTGATGCTGAAGTTCAGATTTGACCACCTGATGCGAAGAGCTAACTCATTGGAAGAGACCCTGATGCTGGGAAAGATTGAAGGCAGGAAGAGAAGGGGACGACAAAGGATGAGATGGTTGGATGGCATCACCAACTCAATGGACATGAGTTTGAGCAAGCTCCGGGAGTTGGTGATGGACAGGGAGGCCTGGTGGGCTGCAGTCCATGGGGTCACAAAGAGTCTGACATGGCTGAGCCACTGAACAACAGCAACCACAGCATTGTAATCAGTAAGGTTGGAGCTCCTCCACACAGAAACACAAGGAAACGACAGGAACTTACTGCCGGAAGTCAATGCTGAAGCACAAACATACCCGCCCCAGCAAAGTCCTCTCCCCTGTCCTCCAGCACCCCCAGCACAGTTACAAAAGGAGCATCACCATCAGCCTCCACACTACCTTGGAGAAATGGAAAGTCCACTTTCTTTCAGAGTGTTTATTTCTTTTAGACTCAGAAGCAGAACATAATTAACAAAATGGATTTTGGAGACTTGGCAGAGATAGTGTGTCAGAATGAAAACCCTTAACCACCTTATTTCCTTCCACCTGTTTCCCAAGAGTAAAAACCTCCAGATGAGTCAGAGATGTAGTATGTGTGCTTTGAGCTCAGCTGCTCAGTCGTCCAACTCTTTGTGACCCCATGGACTATAGCCCACCCGGCTCCTCTGTCCGTGGGATTTCCCAGGCAAGAATACTGGAGTGGGTTGCGACTGATTTTAGTACTCATCCCTGTTTACTTGGGAAGAATTGAGTGCCTCATTGTATATACCATAAACTGCTTCTTTATTTATATTTGTTGGTTATTTATTTTTAAATAACCCAGGTTGATTATATAATTATATAATATATAATAATTATATAATAATAATGATTATATAATAATCCCAGGTTGATTCACCCCTCCTATCAGTTGACCTGTTGTCAGCATTTTTTAGTTAATTATAAGATCATGAGTAAAATTTGCTACAAAACAGAGTACACATCATTTTTACTTCATCTGTGTGGCCCTATGCAATCTCATTTCTTTTCTTTCATCATACAATTGAGACTTGATATGGGTAAAATCACCAGAAATTATGAAAGGAGTGGTTTGGAGAGGTCAGAATCCTTTGGGACTGCTAATATAAAGAAAATAATTTAAATTTATTTTAAGATATTCAGCACTGAGACTAGTAGGCACTCACTGAAAAGTAGATTTATTTAAATGTAAAGTTGCAAAAAAATATTCTTCTACTTTTCATTCTGAAGATTCATCACTGTTGAAGGCTCTTGGCTAAAGAGCACTGATTAGTTAATAAAACTGTTCAGAATTTTTATGGTTTAGAAATATTTTTCTCATTTTCCCCCTATAACTTCAAGTGTTATTTACCTAGAATTCAGACTCAGCAAAAATTCTTTTATGTTCTACCAGTTTTGATCAAAGTGAAAAGCCCTTAAACAATTGAGCAAAACTGAGTTACAAGAAACAGTTAATGGATTTGTGAATTATTCTTTCTTAGCGATGCAATCATCCTAGTTTACTTTTTGGCTTGGCATAGATACAAGACTGAATCCCCTAATGTAAAATGAATGATCATTTGAGGACACTGCATTCAATAGTGGTTTCCATTGCTTTGAAGAACTTTATTTAAAGTAAACATTTTTTTTAATTTATACTTTTTTATTGAAGGATAATTGCTTTACAGAATTTTGTTGTTTTCTGTCAAACCTCTACTTGATAAAGTGAACGTCTTTTGAGGATAATAGTAGCTGGGCTTTTAGTCAATTGAAGAAACCCAAAGATATGTATCACTTTGAGGATCTTTGCAATAATTCCTTCATCCTTCTACCAGAGTCATCTCCCTAGTAGGGAAGTGCTCTGAAAACTTCTCAATAGTTGTAAAAAGTAACCTTATTATTAGAGATTTCTGTGACTAAAGTCTTAATCCCCTCTTCTCATATCAATGGCTATGATAGTAAGAGATTCTACTAATCAATAAATACAGATTTGAAGGGAATCAAGGATCCTGTTCAATGGGGTTCTCAAGGCAAGAATCCTAGAGTGGGCTGCCTCCTCCAGAGAACCACATTTTGTCAGACCTCTCCGCTATGACTGGTGTGTCTTGGGTGGCCCTGTACAGCATGGCTCATAGCTTCATTGAGTTATGCAAGCCCCTTCACCATGACAAGGCTGTGACCCATGAAGGGGACTTAATCCTAAAGGAAATCAACCCTGAATATTCATTGGAAGGACTAATGCTGAAGCTCCAGTACATCGGCATCTGATGTGAAGAGCTGACACCATGATGCTGGGAAAGGTTGAAGGCAGGAGGAGAAGGGACAGCAGAGGATGAGATGGTTGGATGGCATCACCGACTCAATGGACATGAGTTTGAGCAAACTCCAGGAGATGATGGAGGAGCCTGGTGTGCTTCAGTCCATGGAGTCGCAAAGAATTGGACATGACTTAGCAATTGAACAACAACAACAAAGTATCCTGAGTGGCTGACATAACTCCTTTGGTCCAAAGATTCCTAGGGCTGAAGGAGACCATCCTTTTGTTTTTACCAAGAAGCCAGCACGCACACAATTCTAGAAAGGTAACTGTCTACTCTTTCCCTTCAGATTCTCCTGTGACCTTCCCCGCAGCTCTCATAGACTGCACAGATTGACTGCAGGCCCTCTCCTTTGCTGGGCCCCTGGAGACGGGGCCCCTGGAGACGAGGCCCCTGGAGACTTAGGATGGCTTCGATTGCTTCCCCAACAACCTGATTCCCTTGCCATGAGTCTGGCTGGGTGCCCAAGCCAGGAATGGCAAGAAATCTGTTTGTCTTTGAAACTCATTTCCCAGCCCAGAGCAGAGCAGCCTAGCAGACAAACCTCTGGTCTTCCACACCTAGGAGGTTCCCTTCCTCTCCGAGAGAGCTGCTCCAGAAAGGAAGACAAGGAACACGAGGCTGATCCACGTGTGGATCACAATAAACTGTGGAAAATTCTTCAACAGATGGGAATACCAGACCACCTGACCTGCCTCTTGAGAAACCTGTATGCAGGTCAGGAAGCAACAGTTAGAACTGGACATGGAACAACAGACTGGTTCCCAATAGGAAAAGGAGTACTTCAAGGTTGTATATTGTCACTCTGCTTATTTAACTTCTATGCAGAGTACATCATGAGGAACGCTGGGCTGGAAGAAGCACACGCTGGAATCAAGATTGCCAGGAGAAATATCAATAACCTCAGATATGCAGATGACACCACCCTTATGGCAGAAAGTGAAGAGGAACTCAAAAGCCTCTTGATGAAAGTGAAAGAGGAGAGTGAAAAGGTTGGCTTGAAGCTCAACATTCAGAAAACGAAGATCATGGCATCTGGTCCCATCACTTCATGGGAAATAGATGGGGAAACAGTGGAAACAGGGTCAGACTTTATTTTTCTGGGCTCCAAAATCAATGCAGATGCTGATTGCAGCCATGAAATTAAAAGACGCTTACCCCTTGGAAGGAAAGTTATGACCAATGTAGATAGCATATTAAAAAGCAGAGACATTACTTTGCCAACCAAGGTCCGCCTAGTCAAGGCTATGGTTTTTCCCATGGTCATGCATGGATGTGAGAATTGGACTGTGAAGAAAGCTGATTGCCGAAGAATTGATGCTTTTGAACTGTGGTGCTGGAGAAGACTCTTGAGAGTCCCTTGGACTGCAAGGAGATCCAACCAGTCCATTCTAAAGGAGATCAATCCTGGGTGTTCATTGGAAGGACTGATGCTAAAGCTGAAACTCCAATACTTTGGCCACCTCATGCAATGAGTTGACTCACTAGAAAAGACTCTGATGCTGGGAGGGATTGGGGGAGGGGGGTGAAGGGGATGACAGAGAATGAGATGGCTGGATGGCATCACCGACTCGATGGACATGAGTTTGAGTGAACTCCGGGAGTTGGTAATGGACAGGGAGGCCTGGCGTGCTGTGATTCATGGGGTCGCAAAGAGTCGGACACAACTGAGCCACTGAACTGAACTGAAGGGAGGCTAGTGCCTGCCAAATAGCCAGGAGGTAGAGAGGAGAGGTCCCAGTATTGCTGGGACCCAGCTCCCCAGGGCTAATATGGTTGCGGCCAAGGAAACAAGGCACGGGGTGACTTGAAGAGGACCACAGAACTGTACTGGATTATGAAAACTGTGACTGATGTTTCCATGGTAACCCTTCAGTGGCTCACCCTTACCTGCTGAGTGAGGCCACATTCCCACAACATGATTTCAACACAGCACACTTTTCAGACACTGTCCTTTGGCCCAAATTGTGTTATTTGGTTGTCGTTGCTCTTCAAATATATCCAGTGTTTTCCTTAGACTTGCCTTTGTTCTTCATCTTATTATTTCTGTCCCCGTCTGTTGTCATTTTAGCTTTCATCTGAAGCCCATCTCTAACACCACTGCCTTTAAAAAGGCCTTTGCTGGTCATCTTAGCCAGAAATGGGGTCTCGATTCTCCAGATACTTCTTAGGATCCTTTTTACATTAAACTCACAGTTACTTATTCACATTTCCCCTGAATTTGATTGTGACCTCGTTCAGGGCAGACACTGTGTCTTTCTCTTATAATGTCCCTGGAGCTCAGTAGGTGCTCATTAAAATGCCTGCAGAATAAGTGAGTAAATGAACACCTCGTGTTAGATTAGCCGTCTCTCCTTAAAAAGAGAAACAGAAAGAGAGAATAAACTAGGAATGACAGGGGACTGGTAGTCTGGACTAAAAGTAATTTCATTCTGGTCAAAACTCTTCTCCACAACCACAACTCAATAATAGATTGAATGGCAACCCACTCATTTTTAAAAAATATTGAACAGGCCCTTAACAAAAGAAAATAAACAAATGGCTAACAAGCACATGAAAAGATGCTCAACATCATCAGGGAAACACAAATAAAACCACCATGAGATATTACTTTACACCCACGAGCATGGCTAGAATATAAAAGATTGATAAGACTGTAAATGGGCAAGGAAGAAGCTCGTACTTCACTGGTGGGACTAGAAAATGGGACAATCATTTGGAGAACAGTTTGACAGTATTTCTTGTAAAAGTTAAATATACACCTATCCTGTGACCTGACAGTCTCACTCCTAGTTTCTACACCAGAAAAATAAAAAATGTGTAATTATCTATGGAAGATGGAGCAGGAGAGAACTTTCTGGGAGATGAGAATGTTCTAAGTCTTGACTGAGATACGGTAATATAGTTTTGCCGAGACTCATCAAACTGTACTGTTTAAAAATGTGCATGTTATAGTGTCTGTGAATTATACCTCAATAAAAAAATAATTTGCCCAGGATCAACCTAAAAAGTCATGTATTCTACCTGCCTGTGGACTTTGGGCATGCTAGAAAGAACCCCGCCACAATTTTTCAGCCATCTAATACTATGACCTTGTGAAGAGCATTAGAGTCAAAAGAAATACATGAAAGGTTTATTTTTCTCTAAACTCAGATGGCACTGCTATGACTCTTAGATTTTCAAATAATTAATCTGATCTGCTAATAGCAAGAATAGTTTATTTTTAAAGTTTGTTTTTGTTGATACCCGTAATACAAGCTCAAGGATATGATCACAGAGATTCTGTCTTCTTAGGAGTTACTTATAATAGTAAGTGGGACAGTTATAATACAGTCATTATCAACAGTAAGTTAAATGCTTATTAGAGTGAGTTACATAATTTAGACCTCGGAGGACTCTGGTTATTTATTATGGAAGGCATTACATTTCAGTGTATTCTTTCCTTTGGGACTTTAAATACCAAGAGCTTCTCTTAAAGTATAAAAATGGAAAATAGATCATATATCGAGTAAAAAAATCAATGAGTAAAAAATGTTATGAAACTAAATTTAAAAGGCTTTTAAAAAATTGGTGAAGATTGGAGATAAGATCTCACTTTAGATGCTGCACCTGTTTTAAGTTAGTTTCTTTTTAAAGCAGTGACCTTGAAAAAGATGGTAAACTAACTGGAGACATTTGATCATTTTTGTCAACAGAGATGATTGTATTCATTCACAAATACCTTTATGAGGTATACACATTTCTAATTCTCTTCTCTTTAGATAGAGTTTAAGATTTTTCAGCTTGGGCTTTTATACCAAATCACAGCCAAAACATGCCTATTTGATATTCAGTTATAATTTATCAAATACTTGTTGAGTATTTGCTGTCTTTTTTGAAGTGGGGGGGCTTACAAAAATTATGAGACGCAGTCAGTTTCCTCTAGGATCTTCAAGTCTAGTTACGGGGGAAACTAATGAAGATTTTGAAAAAAATTTAAGACAAGAATTAAATTATGTTACAAGACCGTGCATGGTTAGTTAAGAGACGCCTTTTAAGACAGATGCTTGGAATCTGAGGAGTGAGGCTGAGCTCTCATTCATCTCTTAGGCTCCTCCTGTGGGCCTGTCAAATGCTGCCGTCTCCATTGGCCTCTCTTCTGACACCTTTGTTGCATTCTTTTAAAATTTAACCTAAGTATGCATTAAAATAATGCATGGACCTATTTTTATAAAGCAAATTACATTGGAAACTTACCACACACAGCAGACCTTTGGGCAGCTCTTGCCTGCCTTCTGCTTACTGATGTCCCAGAAGCAACCACTTTCAATTTTCAGTATTCTTTCCATAATTGAAAATATTTCTTGATTTATTGGGTTTTAATTCACCCACTGACTCCCTTTAGCTCTCTTGTTTCACCCACACATACACTCTCCTGACAGTTGCCTCTGCTTTCCTGAAATACTTTTAGGACATATTTGGTTATGGCCATTACAAGTATATATTTAGTATTATGGCCATTACTTGTCTATACTTAGTATTATGGCTATTACAAATCTGCACACTGTGATTTCATTTCTTGTGTAACGTTTTTTGTCTCTTCACAAGATGTCTGTTCCTGCTTTTTTAAAATTTTGTATATCTTGGTTTGAAGGCCCTCTTGCTGAGTGTTGTCACATGCTCTAAAGTTTTTTAAAATGTCTCTCAGCCCAGTTTTTCATGAAGTCGACCTGTCAGGTAATCTGTTAGTCCCTTTTTATTTGTAGGCCTTTCTCTTGGAGTGCTCCTCCACCGCTGATGTAGACAACCTGGTCTCAGAATTCCTAAGACTTCCCTTTTGGTCATCCTGGAATTCCATTTGCCTCTTCCCCGTGTGGACCACTAGATTCCTCGTTTTTCTCTTTGTTGGTCTGTGCTCCCAGAAGAGGGGATTGGGAAACCAAGTTGTTGAGACTTTGCACGTCTGAAAATGTCTTTATTTCACTTTCACCTTCGACAGATAGTTTGGAAATTACTACTTTTTCTCAAATTTTGAAGGCTATACTCTGTAGTTTTCTAACTTTCAATGTAATTGCTAAGATTGGATGGCATTCTGATTCTTCAGCCTTCAGAGGTAACAGGATTTTTCGCTCTATAAGCTTCTAGTATATTCTCTTTATCACAGCATTGTTTTGGTAAGCCTGGCTAAAAGTCTATCAA
Source organism: Moschus berezovskii (assembly GCF_049115385.1). Classification (NCBI taxonomy): domain Eukaryota; kingdom Metazoa; phylum Chordata; class Mammalia; order Artiodactyla; family Moschidae; genus Moschus; species Moschus berezovskii. The sequence continues at coordinate 10,909,000 of NC_142468.1, forward strand.
TTTTGTTTATCTTTTCAAGAACCAGCTCTTAGTTTTGTTGATCTTTTCTATTTTTTTTTTTCTAGGTCTGTACTGCTGATTTAGATTTTATTGGTCCAGTTTTCACTTTATTCTTGTGCTGGGTGAAGTCATACAACAAAACTCAAGAAAGGAAAATAGTTGATTGGGTGTACTATTAAGTTAATTAGCTTAGTTTTTTTATTTTTTTATTATTTTTTTTATATAATTTTCTTTACAGTTAAAAGTATTTTTATTAAAAAAGCACAAATGCAAAGAAATGAACAGAGGAAAAATTATGCGTCGAACCTGGACTGGTCACTTATGATAATATACATGCTACAATTCCATTCTCCCCAATCATTCCACCTTCACCCTCTCCCACAGAGTCCCAAAGACTGTTCTAAATGCCTATGTCTCTTTTGCAGTCTCTTATACAGGGTTCAGGTTACCATTTTTCTAAATTCCATATATATGCGTTAATATACGGTATTGATGTTCTTCTTTCTGGCTTACTTCACTCTGTATAATAGGCTCCAATTTCATCCACCTCATTAAAACTGATTCAAATGCATTCTTTTTGATGGCTGAGAAATATTCCATTGTGTATATGTACCAAAGCTTTCTTCTCCATTCATCTGCAGATGGACATCTAGGTTGCTTCCATGTCCTGGCTATTATAAACAGTGCTGCAATGAACATTGGAGTACATGTGTCTCTTTCAATTCTGGTTTCCTCGGTGTGTATGCCCAGGAGTGCGATCGCTGGATCATATGGCAGTTCTATTTCCAGTTTTCTGAGGAATCTCCACACTGTTCTCCATAGTGGCTGTACCAGTCTGCATTCCCACCAACAGTGTAAGAGGGTTCCCTTCTCTCCACACCCTCTCCAGCATTTATTGCATGTAGACTTTTGGATAGCAGCCATTCTGACTGGTGTGAAATGGTGTCTCATTGTGGTTTTGATTTGCATTTCTCTGATTATGAGGGATGTTGAGCATTTTTTCATGTGTTTGTTAGCCATCTTTATGTCTTCTTTGGAGAAATGTCTGTTTAGTTCTTTGGCCCATTTTTTGATTGGGTCACTTAGTTTTCTGGAATTAAGCTGCAAGAGCTGCTTGTATAATTTGGAGATTAATCCTTTATCAGTTGCTTCATTTGCTATTATTTTCTCCCATTCTGAAGGCTGTCTTTTCACCTTGCTTAGAGTTTCCTTTGCTGTGCAGAAGCTTTTCTTTTCTATTTTTTAAGTCTCTTTTTTTTAAATTTATTTATTTTTTATTGGAGGCAAATTATTTTACAATATTATATTGGTTGGTTTTGCCATACATTGACATGAATCCGCCCCGGGTGTAAACGAGTTCCCCCTCCTGTACCCCCCTCCCACCTCCCTCCTCCCTTTATCCTCCCTCTGGGTCATCCCCGCATGCCAGCCCCAAGCATCCTGTAACATGCATCGACCCTGAACTGGTGATTCGTTTCACATATGACAACATACATGTTTCAATGCCATTCTCCCAAATCATCCCACCCTCACCCTCTCCCACAGAGTCCCAAAGACTGTTCTACACATCTGTGTCTCTTTTGCTGTCTCGTATACAGGGTTATCATTTTCATCTTTCTAAATTCCATATATATGCGTTAGTATACTGTATTGGTGTTTTTCTTTCTGACTTACTTCACTCTGTATAATAGGCTCCAGTTTCATCCACCTCATTAGAACTGATTCAAATGTATTCTTTTTAATGGCTCTATTTCATTTATTTCTGCTCTGATCTTTATGATTTCCTTCCTTCTACTAATTTTGGGTTTTGTTTACTCCTCTTTTTCTAGTCAGGTTAGGTTGTTTATTTGAGATTTTTCTTATTTCCTAAGGTAGGCCTATATCACTATAAACTTCCCTCTTAAAAAATGCTTTTGATGGGTCCCGTAGATTTTGGAACACTGTGTTTCAGTTTTCGTTTGTCTTGAGGTATCTTGATTTCCTCTTTGATTTCTTCAATGGCCCATTGCTTGCTTAGTAGCATATTGTTTAGCATCCACGTGTTTGTGTTTTTTCCAGTTTTTTCTTGTAGTTGATTTCTAGTTTCAAACCATTGTGGATAGAAAAGATGCTTGATATGATTTCAATCTTAAATGTATTGAGACTTCTTTTTTGGCTTAGGCTGTGATCTATTCTGGAGAGCATCCCATGTGCATTTGAAAAGAATGTGTGTTCTGCTGTATTGGGTTGAAAGGTATATGCCTATTAGTTCACTCTGCTGAAGCTATAACAGCCTTCTTGCTACTTTTCAAACAAGCCAGGTGTGTTTTCACCTGGGGGTCTTTGCACTTGTCTAGAATGATTTTCCCTCATATAGTCACATGACTCACTCCATTATGCCCTTCTGATCTTTTCCCAATTGTCATTTTAAAAAATTAAATAATTTTTAATTGAAGGATAATTGCTTTACAATATTGTGATGATTTCTCCCAAACATCAACATGAATCAGCCATAGGGTCACCCATGTCCCCTCCCTCTTGAACATCTCTCCCACCTCCCCGCCCATCCCACCCTCTAGGTTGTTACCGAACCCCGGTTCAAGTCCCTGAGTCATACAGCAAATTCCCACTGGCTGTCTACTGTACATATGGCCATGTATGTTTCCACGCTACTCTCTCCATACATCCCACACGCTTCTTCCTCCCCCAACTGGCCACGTCCATAGGTCTGTTCAGATGTCTGTGTCTCCATCACTGCTCTGCAAACAGGTTCATCAGCACCATCCTTCTAGATTCCATATATATGTGTTAGCATATGATATTTGTTTTTCTCTTTCTGCCAATTGTCACTTTCTTAAAGAGGCTTTTCCTGACATTACTTCAAAGTGGTGACCTCCTGGGTTGAAATTTGGTAATGAAGAATTCCTCGGCTTAGAAAGTTCTCAGTAAATGTTTACTGTACATTTTCAGAGGTTGCTTAGGAAAAGTTTCATCCAACTGATTGGAATGGGTAGGAATGAGAGGGAGAAGAGGGGAAATTCCAGACAGGTGAGCCGACTAAATGAGTTATGGCCTGAAACCTGAAATTTAGAAATTATTCATATTCTTATAATATTTGAGAGCAAATGATTTAAACAAAGGAGAAAATATGAAGAAGAAATTTCCAGGGCTAATCCTCATTGAAGTACTGGGGCAGCAAGCTCTAGTGAGAGAAATTGGGAGGGAGTTATCAGAGAGTTTAGGAAAGAGAAGAATAGTGATGTTGTCAAGAGTCAGGAAGAAGAGAAGGTAAATATATGAAGTGATTTAGATTTACTTTCTTAAGTTTCACTACTTTTAGCTAACCTGTTTTGACATATGAGAAAACTGAGACTTGGATTTCACCAGTAGTGATGGAGCCAGGAATCAGCTCCAGATCTGGCTCCTAATCTAGTTATGTTTTACAACCTTGCATGCTTATGTAACTTATATGCAGAGTATATCATGTGAAAAGCCGGGCTGGATGAAGCACAAGCTGGAATCAAGATTGCCAGGAGAAAATATCAATAAACTCAGATATTCAGATGACACAACCCTTGTGACAGAAAGTGAAGAACTAAAGAACCTCTTGATGAAAGGGAAAGAGGAGAGTGAAAAAGTTGGCTTAAAACTCAACATTGAAAAAACGAATATCATGGCATCCAGTCCCATCACTTCATGGCAAATAGATGGGGAAACAATGGAAATAGTGACTGACTTTATTTTCTTTTGCTCCAAAATCACTGCAGATGGTGACTGCAGCCATGAAATTAAAAGACGCTTGCTCCTTGGAAGAAAAGCTATGACCGACCTAGAAGCATAATAAAAAGCAGAGACATTACTTTGCCAATAAAGGTCTGTCTAGTCAATGCTATGGTTTTTCCCGTGGTCATGTATGGATGTGAGAGTTGGACCATAAGGAAAGCTGAGCACTGAAGAATTGATGCTTTTGAACTGTGCTGTTGGAAATGACTCTTGAGAGTCCTTTGGGCTGTAAGGAGATCAAACCAATCAATCCTAAAGGAAATCAGTCCTGAGTATTCATTGGAAGGATTGATGCTGAAGCTGAAACTCCAATACCACCTGATGCAAAGAACTGCCTCACTGGAAAAGATCTTGATGCTGGGAAATACTGAAGGCAGGAGGAGAAGAGGGGTGGCAGAGGATGAGATGATTAGACGGCATGAATCTGAGCAGACTCCCAGACATAGTAAAGGACAGGGGAGCCTGGCATGCTACAGTCCATGAAGTCATCAAGAGTCGGACTTGACTTAGCAACTGAACAACAACAACAATTTACCACTTTCAAAGAAGCAGAAATAGAGACTCTCCCATACAGGCAACCGGAGAAGGCAATGGCAAGCCACTCCAGTACTCTTGCCTAGAAAATCCCATGGATGGAGGAGCCTGGTAGGCTGCAGTCCGTGGGGTCGCTAAGGGTCGGACACGACTGAGTGACTTCACTTTCCCTTTTCACTTTCATGCATTGGAGAAGGAAATGGCAACCCACTCCAGTGTTCTTGCCTGGAGAGTCCCAGGGACGGGGGAGCCTGGTGGGCTTCCGTCTATAGGGTCACACAGGGTCGGACACGACTGAAGTGACTTAGCAGCAGGCAGCATACAGGCAACATACTCAATGATCTTTAAAGTGTGACTGCTATTTAAATGCTGTAGCATTTATGGAAGCGTGATTCAAGTATTTATTGTGGTGGTTTAGTCACTAAGTCATGTCTGATTCTTGCAACCCCATGGACCGTAGGCCACCAGGTCCATGGGGGAGTATTCCAGACGAGAATACTGGAGTGGGTTGCCGTTTCCTTCTCCAGGGGATCTTCCCGACCCAGGGATCAAACCCTGGTCTCTTATACTGCAGGCAGATTTTTTAGCATCTGAGCCACCCGTGAAGCCCAGTTCAGTTCAGTTCAGTCGCTCAGTCGTGTCCGACTCTTTGCAACCCCATGAATCACAGCACACCAGGCCTCCCTGTCCATCACCAACTCCCAGAGTTCACTCAAACTCATGTCCATCGAGTCAGTGATGCCATCCAGCCATCTCATTCTCTGTCAACCCTTTCTCCTTTTGCCCCCAATCCCTCCCAGCATCAGAGTCTTTTCCAGTGAGTCAACTCTTCGCATGAGGTGGCCAAAGTATTGGAGTTTCAGCTTTAGCATCAGTCCTTCCAATAAACACCCAGGACTGATCTCCTTTAGAATGGACTGGTTGGATCTCGTTGCAGTGAAGCCCAACCATACATTTAAAAGGATAGGATAAAGACGAGTAATACTTTTTAAAAATATTTCACCAAAAATGTCATTAAATATATTTTACTGATTTTGAAAATTGTTGTTTAACCCTTTCTGATATAGCTATTCAGGGTCTGCTTCTGGGTCAGTTTATTTTGGTTTTGGTTTATATTATTGTCAGTTGGAAGTTACCTCACAAAGACAGATGGTTCCAAATGGAATAGGGCAGGCTTGGCTGTACTTACTAAATTAAGATTCTCATCTCTCAATCCTATTCAGTAATCAAATATGTTTTTAATTGAAATTCATATTCTCAGATGTCAGTAAGTAGTTTCTGCAAACTAAATCTAAAGATGTTTCATTTTCATATATTATACATGTGGATTTTACCCATTGCAACTCAATTCAAAAGGTTTTAAAACATGTTAATATTTGATTTCTGATTTTTAAAAAGATTTTTATAAGTGATATTCACTATTTTCATCAGGAAAATTACATAACATGTAAATGTTTCCAAATACCTGTTTCTAAAGACTCTTTCCAAAGCACACATTTCTTTAGAAAAGCAACAAGTTTCCTCATTCATTGGTGAAATATCACCTTTTATCTCAAAGGAGCAGTTAAAGATATCTTTAAAAAATATTCTCAAGGTTAAAAAGAATCACAGTAAAGGTCAGTACAATTTTTTTTCACTTGTCTTTTTGTAAGAAGAAAAATGCATAATACTTTTAAGTACTTTGCCATGAGTTATCAGTGAACTCCAGTATGGTACAAGAGATTTTCAGGGTTACTCTGCCCTGTTATATGGAGGCTGTGTGTTAAGAAAATAAGGCCATAAACCCTTTTAACTGGGGTGCATTCAATCTTAAAGTGAAGTGAAATTGTTAAAAATGAAAGAGTGAGGGTATAAGTCTTCAAGACTGTGGACCACCCCCTGTTGCCTTGGGCTGCACCCATTCCCTCCTTGATGGAACCTCTTATTTATAGATGGAAACTTCTTGCCTCTGATGGATTGTCTTGTGCTTCTCTTGAGTGGCTGTGTTCCACTTTGGCAAGGATGGAACGAGTACTCGAGAATGAAATTCTAAACTAAGGCAAAACCAAGAGGATGAAGAAGGTGGCCCTGATAAAGAGGCTTTCGGGAGACAGAATCAACAGGACTTGATCATGATTAGATACAGACGTATCAGTATGAATTAGAGCAAACGCACACATATGATTTTTCTATGCTGCTTTACAAAAATGTTCACATCTCATCTTCTCTAGTAAGTTTTCCAGATATGAATCAAGCTATTTATATTCTTCTTTCTTACTGCCATGTGCTGTGCAATGCACAGTCATTTCTTGGCAAAGACTAAGTGTCTTCTGCCTATTTGTAGACCTTATGCCTGCAAACATCAGCTGCTCAAAAATGTCTTTTTTTTCCATAAGAGGGCCTTCATGAATGTCCACACCAAGGTGGCATCAGGCATCAGGATGGCACAGTGGAATGTGGAACCCTCTGAGTCTCAAACAACAAGGACTTTGTTCTGAACAGTAGCCTACACGGCTGGGCAGAAAAGCACTAGCAGAAACCTTTATCCAAGACAACAACATTCTCTCCCCATAAACATCATCAGCTAATCTTCTTAATGGCCCCCTCCCTCCCCTGTACCAAAAGGCAAATGTTCTTCCATATGTCTTACTCACAGCAAGGTTGGTCCACTATAAACTCCTGCAAATGCATCTTGGTCAATAACTGTCAGGTATTTATTCTTGTTCAGGTAACTAGAAAGAGAGGCATACACACAGAGAATGGATTAGGCGAGGTTAAGCAAATTCACATAAATACCAAAATAAAATGTGAGTGTGGTCTTCTTAGCTATTAACTGTTTTCTAGGAATTTAGACCATGGGGTCACAAAGAGCGACTGAGCACACACACACACACACACACACACACAGGGAGTTAGAAAATATCTTACCTTCTTCTGTCTTAAGCACTCAAAATATTCTAGGTTTCAATTGTGCAAGGTTTAGATGCATTCTTTGAAAGTGAACGCGCTTATGATCTAGTCTATATATTTTAAAGATTTTATATAAGTTGCCCAGTTCCCTATTTACCCGGCCAATGGTGACTGTGTTTTTTAATCCTCTTCAATACCAACTAAATTAATTTTTGTTTCTAAATACTGATCAAGATTTCCATTTACTTTTGCTGCCTGGGCTTATATCAGGTATGCAGTGAAGGTGGTGAGTGGTGATGGGGACTGGCAGAGATTCGGATCTTTTATTTGGGGAAAGGCTGCCAGATTGTGCAAGTAAAAATGCAGGATACTAAGACAAACACTGGATAATGTTTTAGTGTAAATTCTGTGTATGTGTGTGTGTCAGTTGCTCAGTATAAATAGTTCCCACGTAATTTTTGAAACATTCTTATACTGAAAGTTTTCATTGTTCATCTAAAATTCACATTTAATTGGCTGGTCTGCATTTTCTCTGACAATTCTGAGCGGGGGCAGGTTATACTGATAAGATTATAGACTATAGCTTCCATGGAAGGGGTTTGATGAACACTTTGATCTTTCCATTTTGAAAACACAATGGCATTTGAGTGGAAAATATTTTTGAAGCAATTTAAGTCATAAAGGGATTCTGAAAAACAAAATTACCTCTAAATGGATAAAAGCTTTCAAGTATTTTGAAATGCTTTTTTCTCCTAGCTGTTTTAGAAAACAAAGTTATCTGAAAAGAAACCAAGTATTATATATATAAATATATTTGTTAAATTTCTTTTTAGATAAATATATCTTTGTAGATATATGTATCTTCTTTCTATATATATCTTTATTTCCTTTTATATTTTATATATGTGTGTGTATATATAATCTCTTTATTATAAATGATCTCAATTTACACATGTTTAGAATAATTCACCATATAGACAAGTCAGTTTAGAGTCAGTGAGTAGTCACCTGTTGGTACAGCATGAATACAGTGGACACTCTTTGGAGATCTGTTTAGATATAGACAATGCTTCCATTTCTCTGCTTATGGTGCTTGCTCTTCATGATGCAAAATTCTCGAGGATGATGGTTAATAAGAATAGTATGACACTGGTATATATAAAAGGATAACCAGCAAGGACCTCCTGCATACCACAGGGAACTTTGCTCAATGTTATTTGGAAGCCTGGATGGGAGGGGAGTTTGGGGGAGAATAGGTACATGTATATGTATGGCTGAGTCCCTTTGCTGTCCACCTGAACCTATCACAACATTGTTAATCGACTATACTCCAACATAAAAAACAGTTAAAAAAAAGAACAGTGTGATACTAGATAAACTGCAAGGACCTCCTGTGTGATACAGGGAACTATACTTGGTACAGTTAGTTGTAATAACCTATAATGGGAAAGAATCCGAGAAACTATATCTATATATATCTCTAACTGAATCACAGTGCTGCACACCTGAAACCCACCCAACACTACCAATCAACTATACTTCAATTTAAAAAAAAGGAACAGTATGCCATGAACACTGTGGGTCAGAAGGATGCTTTCTCCAGAGCCCGCACAGAGGAACTTCCCCTCAGTGAACTGGCTGTTCCTCCCTTTCTCTGAATCTCGGAGGGAGACGGAGGGCAGGGAGGGTGGCTGTGTTTGTGGCTGCGCTGGGGGAGGCAGCCGCCGTCGCCGGTCAGAAGGCGGAAGCAGCAGCAGGGCTTCCATGCGCTCCGGCCCCGGCCCCTCCTGGCCCGGCCCCTCCTGGCCCATCGTCTGCTCCTCCAGCCCTTTGTCCAGGATGGAACCTGGAAGAAGAAGGGGCAGCCTCAGAGCCACAGAAGGGTCTCCACTGGGGCAGCTGGACGAAGAGTGTTACCACCACCACCAAAGTCTCCGTCTCCTGGATGGGGCATGAGGCGTTAACCAAATGACAACACTGCAGCTCCATACAGTGTTGTCGTTCAATCACTCGGTCGTGTCCGACTCTGCAACCCCGTGGACTGCAGCACCACAGGCCTCCCTGTCCTTCACCTTCTCCCAGAGTTCCTCAAACTTGTGTCCACTGAGTCGGTGATGCCATCCCACCATCTCATCCTCTGCTGTCCCCTTCTCCTCCTGCCTTCAATCTTTCCCAGCAGCAGGGTCCAATGAGTCAGCTCTTCGCATCAGGTGGCCAGAGTATTGGAGCTTCAGCTTCGGCATCAGTCCTTCCAATGAACACCCAGGACTGATCTCCTTTAGGACGGACTGGTTGGATCTCCTTGCAGTCCAAGGGACTCTCAAGAGTCTTCTCCAGCACCACAGTTCAAAAGCATCAGTTCTTCAGTGCTCAGCTTTCTATATAGTCCAGCTCTCACATCCATACATGACCACGGGAAAAACCATAGCCTTGACTAGACGGACCTTTGTTGGCCAAGTCATGTCTCTGCTTCTCAATACGTTTTGTGATCTTTTCCATCTTTTCTCAGATCGAGGTTCGGAACGAAGTTGACCTAAAGCAGCCGCCACCTGTTTCCCTCACTGCACTCTTTATTCCCTTCAGGGCTTTACTGCGGTCTGTGATTATCTTGCTGCTTTGTGTGCTCTCTCATTGTTTGTCTCCCCAGTCAGAATGTAAGCTCTCTGTCTTACTCACTGCTATATCACCAGTGCCAAGTTCAGTGCCTCTGTAACTATGTCCAGAATGAAGGTGTAAAGGATTGAATCAAAAAAGCAATGCGCTTTTCCTTCAAAATAATGAGGTAGGCCATGCTAAACTTTCACTGTAAGGAAAAAGTAATAGAGAATCAATCATCATATGGTGTGTTGGCAACAACTGACTCCTCAGATGGCAGTGCCAAGCAGCTTGTTTACAAATGCCACAGGGTGTGGTCCAGATGTGGCCTCTTCAGGCAATGGCTGGATAGCAAGCTTCCAGGGTACTGTTAAGTCTAAAAATGGAGGGAGGGGGTCAGTTAACCTCATATATGTACAAAGACTCAAGTAAGAGGTCACAGAAGTCAGACTGTGCCTTCTGGATGAATGGTTGTCATGTAAGTCTCACTCAAAGACTTCGTTTGAACAGTTGACTCTCCTTCAGTTCAACGTGTCTCCAGTTCACGGTCAGTGATAGCTAGAGCAGACAAAAGCCACCTTGGAGAAACAAGAACTGCAGAGAAGATCTTGAACAGCATGATTTTGTAAAAAGACAACTAACTCAGCACAAGTGCCACACTGACTCGCATCCCCTTTTGTACTCTTTGGACCACGCAATTTGCAGATCACATTCTGTTCCCAGACTGCTGAAAATCAAGTAAGGGTTGGTGAGTTCATCTCAGTTTTTTCCTCCTCATCTCTAACTGCCGCGAGTGAAAATCGGCTTGCTCTAATCAGTAGAAATTATTGTAAAACTAAATAATTGCTTGTCCAATTCTGCAGTGTTTTCATCGGATATTCAATACGCCCCCAAGGATCAGGAGGCTGGTTGATAAGTGCTACAGTTTACCAGAAATGCTGCAGAGGAGTTTAAACTGGGAAAGCCAGCCAGAGTCCAGGAGGGGAGCAGCCGGATGAAGAGAGGGTGCAGCCAACGTGAACGGAGATGAACTGAGTCTTGGGGGGAGGCTGCCTTCTCCAAAACCAAGAACTGTTTGTATACTTCCTCCCTTAGAAATAACAGGGTGCTTCAAGATGAAACCCCCACTCTGCCATTGGCAGCTTGGAGGCTATCTTCTTATCACAGATGATGATAATGCCACGAAGTGTTAGCCTTGGGTTCAGATGGCAGATTCTACCTTCCTTCTGAAGCAAAGTGGATGGGGTGGGGAAATATGTTTGCAGAAGCCTTAATACTCAAGAAGAGTGGACTTCCATCAGCCTCATGTATCATATAATGTTCATGGGGAATGTCAGTTTAAATTGAATCTTTGACCCTGACTTATCCTGATTCCTCTAGAATCCACAATCTGTAAGCCAGCTTGGGTAAATCAATCACAAATCTTGGTAGGGCTACATGGGAAACCCACTCCGGATGACGATTATTTCAGATGGAGGGTATATCTGTGTGATCATCTAAACTCTCTCTTCCACAGACAAGGTGAATGTAAAAGACTAAAAGGAGTAGAAAGTCTTGGAGTCTGAAGTGAAAAGAAAGGCTTCTTGAAAGGATTTCTAAATACTGGGAAGGGCTTATTTGAACAGGACTGGTATCTTCTTTAAAAATAAGATAGACACTGCACCATGTGTGTATTCCATGCCTTTTCACTCTTTGGAATATGTGTGCCTCTTGGAGAACTTCTTGGAAGAAATTAAGTTCCTCCTAGAAAAGGGTGGCTCAGAGGTTAAAGTGTCTGCCTCCAATGCGGGAGACCTGGGTTCGATCCCTGGGTCGGGAAGATCCCCTGGAGAAGGAAATGGTAACCCACTCCAGTATTCTTGCCTGGAGAATCCCATGGATGGAGAAGCCTGGTAGGCTACAGTCCATGGGGTCGCAAAGAGTTGGACACGACTGAGCAACGGAAGGGAACGGAACAGAAAAGATATATCAGATTTTTTCATATGGGAGTGGGGGGCGGTGTAGGGAAGGGGAGGGGAGTTAAGAAGCCCCGCCCTGATTTAAGTGCTGTGTATCTCAGTTATGGAAGAACAGTGTGGTCAGGGAAGTGAAGATGGTCAGGAGTGAGTTGCAGAGGACTAGCCCACTGATGAACTCAGTGCTACAGACGTGGCTCACATTAATCCCCACTGGACTCACACTGGGCACCTAGCAGCCATATAGTAAAAACAAGCCAAATAAATATATGAAGGTCCAGGTGCTGGGCGCCTCCTAGCTCGAGGCACCCTCTACATTATGTTAGGTGAGGACATGTCAGAGGGAGAAGTATGACATTGAACCAAGGCACGTTGTGGGTGCTGCTAAGCTTTGTTCTCTGGGGTGTTTTAGGCTACATCGCGGCTCCAAGGTAGAATTTCAGCCTGTATTTCCATAATCCCTGTAGGGTACCTGTTTATGTGAGACTCTCACGGGAATACTTCTGTGGGGAACCGTGTTTCCCTCTCACAGCATCAGTTACTTGGAAAATTGAAGATGACCCCTGCCCAGCCCTCAGTGCTCCATAAGAGTCCTTTCGGTGGCAGAAATCAGGACTATTGTTCTTCAGTCGCTAAGTTGGGTCTGACTCTTGGAGACCCCATGGGCTGCAGCATGCAGGCTCCTCTGTCCTCCACTATCTCCCGGAATTGACTCAAATTCACGTCCATTGAGTCGGTGATGCTCTCTAACACCTGTCTGTAAACAGTAACAGGTGAGAAAATGCTCAAGGTTTCAATAGGCAGAGGTAAGAGCCAGCCTTGGAGCATATCCTGCAAGCTGTTCAAATACTTACTTCATGAGAAATAATAGCCAGCCTAATCCTATAATCTTTACTCAGATCATCTTTTCCCAATGCTCCAAGCTGTGGGGCTTTGCTTATGATAATGTGTGATGCTAATTAGTACATGAATTGTGATGACTTCTCTGTCCATAATGACTGGTGTTTCAGTACACCCTTAGCCCATCAAAATGGTATTCTTTTCCTGCCCAAATGTTTACTGTCAGTTAGTAGCTTGTTGCTAGAATTTGACGATAGAAGCACTATAGAGAATGAAACATTCTGAGATAAGCAACACATCCTTCTGCCTGATGGTGTGGAAAAGAGGTTCCAAAGAATGGATGTGTGACTTAACTTGCAACTGAGAGCAGTTCAACTTCTGTTGAGCAAGGGATGCTGGTATTATTATTAATTTCACATCTGAGTGATGACAGTGTGCTTGGTTCCATATGAAATCACAGGACCATGCACTCTCGTGCACCAGCCATCATTTTCATGAACTTTTAACTAATTACCCAACTGCTGCTGAGGCATCAGTGCTTGTTCTCAATGTGGAATGTGTCCAACTTGGCTGCAATCATGTTCTTCAGTTACACTAAAAAAAATAGGTCTCGGTGAGGTCAAATCTGCTAATTTCAGCACATTGACATGAGGCAGATGATGGGAAATAATCACTGTTTTGGATGAGCAGTTGTTTAAATTAGAAGTTAAAATATTTTACATCAATACAGTCTTTGAACACTGGTAGGGTAATTATAGAATATTGATGTGTTTACGTTAGTTTTAAGGCACAATTCGCATTGAGGCTAGCAGCAACAGCTCCATGTTAAAATCACAAAGTCAGTACTATTTTGTTATTACTATGGAAACCTGACCTCTGTTTTCTCCATCTACAGCTCAGCCCTTATTTATCTTCTTCCAGCTCGAGGCCTCTTTATCATGATTACTATTTTGATTTTTACCTTGCATTATTAGGATACCTTTTACTGAAGAGAATAAAGCTAAGAAAAATTTAGTTTCTGTCAACCAGGAATCAAGAACTTAGGGTAGAATGAATAGATGGAACATTTATTTTTATAACAGGAACAGAGATTAAGTTTAGATTTCAAATACTGATTGGAAAAAAAAAATCTGTTTTATTTTATGATTGAATATGAACTTTCAAACCATAAAATATTTTTATCCAGATACTTATCTTTATCCCATGCTAGCCATTTAATCTTTACAAAGAATTGGGAGAAACAGACTACATATTTTGTGACACAATGGTCATCCTCACTGAATACTAGATCAGTTTGGTCACTCAGTCGTGTCTGACTCTTTGCGACTCCATGGACTGCAGCACGCCAGGCTTCCCTGTCCATCACCAATTCCTGGAGCTTACCCAAACTCATGTCCATTGAGGCAGTGATGCCATCCAACCATCTCATCCTCTGTCGTCCCCTTCTCTTCCCACCTTCAATCTTTCCCAGACACAGGGTCTTTTCCAGCGAGTCAGTTCTTCATATCAGGTGGCCAGAGTATTGGAGTTTCAGCTTCAACATCAGTCCTTCCGGTGAACACCCAGGACTGAGCGCCCTTAGGATGGACTTGTTTGATCTCCTTGCAGTCCAAGGGACTCTCAAGAGTCTTCTCCAGCACCACAATTCAAAAGCATCAATTCTTCAGCGTTCAGCTTTCTTTATAGTCCAACTCTCACATCCATACATGACTACTGGAAAAACCATAGCCTTGCCTAGACGGACCTTTGTTGGCAAAAGCATCTGTGCTTTTTAATATGCTGTCTAGGTTGCTCATAACATTCCTTTCAAGGAGTAAGCGTCTTTTAATTTCATGGCTGCATCTAGATCAGGAGTTCACAAACTATGACTATGTGGTCACATTCTACTTGCCACCGACTTTTATAAATAAAGTTTTATTGACACATGGCCATGCTCATTTGTTTATGAATTGCCTGTGGCTGCTTTCACGCTACAGAGGCAGAGTTGACCCACAATGACCAACCTATTTTTTTATCTGGCCCTTGCCAGAAATAGTTTGCTCATCTCAGCTCTAGACTTCTAAAAATCAAGGAAAAAATTATTTTCAGTTAAGAAATATTTCCCACATTTGTGAAATCCTCCCAAATCTTACATAAAAATGTCAAGAAAGTATGTGAAAATGATGCATTGATTCTTTCCTATGTTTGAAGGGATAGTAGTGACTAGAATAGACTGTAATTCAGGGAATCAGTGAATTAAAATCCACTGTCTTCAACAGAAAAACTCTCTCCTATCAGACAAGGCTCTCACAGAACCCACGATATGGTCTGAGAAGAAAGCTGGTAGGAAGGTAGAAACAATCTCCCTTCATAGCCTCTTCATAGATTTAACTTCAGAAGACCCCAGGATGATCTGAAACTTTACTGGCTCTTTATCCTCCATAGCCTGCCTCTTGAATAAACCTTGTTAAATTTACCTGCCTCCCAACAAGGCAGTCTATCAAAGATTTTTCTTGAGTGTTTTTGTTGTTCAGTCTCTCAGTCGTGTCTGACTCTTTGCAACCCCGTGGGCTGCAGCACACCAGGCTTCGCTGTCCTTCATTATCTCCCAGAGCTTGCTCAAACTCATGTTCACTGATGCCATCCAAACTTCCCATTCTCTGACTTCAGTAGCTTCCCCCCAAAAGTATTCTGTGAAATACCAGTCCAGAGAGAGGCTCCTGGAACCAAGACCTCCCTAGGAAGCTCTGCATACTGTATCCTCCTATTGTGTGCGTGTGTGGGCATGTGTGTGTGTGTAAAGTTGTGTCCAACTCTGCGACCCCCATGGGCCCGCCAGGCTTCTCTGTCCATGGAATTTTCCAGGCAAGAATACTGGAGCCGGTTGCCATTTCCTACTCCAGATCCTCCTACTGGGTACTAGTAATTCAGATTCTTCTATCAAAAGACCTAAGAAGTTCAGCTGTATACTTTGTTTAACTTTATAAGGTCATGAACAGCTTTTAAGAAGTAAACCTCATTAATTTATTAATTTATTATGGAAAGAGAGTTCAAGGAACATAGTTTGGGAAATGCACTCCTTTACCCCAACCCAATTTATTCTCTTACCACAAAAGCTGGGAAGAAATTGGGATAGAAATTATTGTTCCATTGTTAGTTTTTCCTTTTTTATTCAGTACGAAATGTATCTATACTTTTTTGATATTCTGCAGCTGACTCTACCGGATTACACCCAGATCCTCTTAGCACAGAAGTCTGCTGATTAAGGAAGATTCACTCTGGAAACCTCCTGAAGTGTCTGTGGAGTTCTCTAAACATGACCAAAAGGCCAATTATGAGCAGGCATGAGATGTTTTGAAGCAAAACGGTGAACATACATGGACTAATTTTGGTCCTGATTCTTTGAATTTAATAACTTTTGATCATGCCAGCCTCTTCATCAAGGTGTCCCTCACTCTAACCTCATCTGGAAGTTAGTTGAGTGGGTGACCTTGCTGAATTGGTAGACTCTCACTGACGAATGACACTGGTGCTTGGTGTAACTGTTCTGTGAAACTTCCACTGGTTGTATCTTAAGTCTTGAGTGACCTCCTTTCTCCAGCATGAGTCCACTCCTCTGCAAGATCTACAGATCTGCGAGATCTTCTAGTTTCTTTGTTTCACATCTTTAACAGACTGAGAAGGATACATATTATCCTGGGCTATGAAGCAAGTAGCAGCAGCTAGAGGAGTTGGGTGTCCAAGCCTTAGAGGTGGCTGGTAAGTCACCAACAGCGAATCCCAGCAGAGCACAGGGGAAGGAATCTTGAGCTAGGGGTTCCAGGTCCTGGCTTTGGCCTGGCCACTAGATAGCTCTCAGTTCGGTTCAGATCAGTTCAGTCGCTCAGTCGTGTCCGACTCTTTGTGACCCCATGAATCACAGCATACCAGGCCTCCCTGTCCATTACCAACTCCCAGAGTTCACCCAAACTCATGTCCATCGGTGATGCCATCCAGCCATCTCATCCTCTGTCGTCCCCTTCTCCTCCCACCCACAATCCTTCCCAGCATCAGAGTCTTTTCCAGTGAGTCAACTCGTCGCATGAGGTGGCCAAAGTACTGGAGTTTCAGCTTTAGCATCAGTCCTTCCAGTGAACACCCAGGATTGATCTCCTTTAGAATGGACTGGTTGGATCTCCTTGAAGTCCAAGGGACTCTCAAGAGTCTTCTCCAACACCACAGTTCAAATGCATCAATTTTTCGGCGCTCAGCTTTCTTCACAGTCCAACTCTCACATCCATACATGACCACGGGAAAAACCACAGCCTTGACTAGACGGACCTGCTGCCTAGGTTGGTCATAACTTTCCTCAGATGTAAAACGCCACATTAAGAAAAGCCATGTGCTTATCTATATTTTTGGTGCACTGGGTCTGCATTGCTGTGTGTGGGCTCTCTCTGGCTGCAGAGAGCGGGGTCTAGTCTCTCGCTGCAGTGTTTGGGCTTCTCATTGCGGTGGCTCCTCTTGTTGTGGAGCACAGGCTCTAGGGTGCTGGGGGCTCAGTAGTCACGGCACAGGGCTTAGTTACTCTGTGGAGGCGTTTAGGATCTTCCTGGATTGGGATTGAGCCTGAGTTCCCTGTCCTGGCAGGCAGATTCTTAACCACTGAACCACCAGAGAAGTCCAGCTATGGTTCTTGACCTTTACATAAAGCAAAGGTTGGATTCACCTGAGGAGACTTCTAAATTCCCATGCTCTGGCTACACTCAGACCAACTAAACCAGAATGTCTGGTGGTTAAATCTAGGTATCAGTGATTCCAAATCTCTTCAGGTGATTCAAATTGGTAGCCAGTACTGTGAACCTTGCTCTGCAGAACTTACAAGTCTGAATTTTATACCCAAATCTCTTGTCAGATACCTGAGAGTGATTGAGGGTGATATCGTCCAGTGACTAAACATGGCAGGATAAAGAAGCAAATGATTGAGAGCACAGATCCTCATATTGGGCATTAAAGTCATTTGCTTATGGAAAAACAAAAGTTTTCGAAATGAATTACTACACAGTCAAGGTTGGTTTCTGGTCCTTCTTCTCATCCAGAATTCTGGAAAAGTTATTTGGATTCAGGCAAATTTGGGTTCATCTGGACATGCTGGATAATTCAGAGCCGTGTGACTAGCTCTCATCTCACTGACTGAAAGGTTCCTCACTTTCCCTATCAAGCGTTTGCTAATGTGCTTCTCTGTTGCCTTAATGCTAACATTGTGATGATCCTGATGTCCCTAACGGTGTGACAGTCTTCTGAAATCTCTATACCCTAAGTATCTACAAGCTGACTTAATTATTTTGAGAAGTCCCAATTCCCCACTTCATTCATAGAAAATTTGAATTGGGAAGATTATTGCCCTAATGGTCATGGCTTTCTAGGAATAAAGAGGAAAAATATTTGGTTAAACTCATGCAATATTAAAATTGAATGTTAATAATTTTTTAATGTGATAACTACAGAAAATCATGCTTAGGTCTCCAAGCAAGGGTTGTTAGTGTTATTTTCAATCTGAAATGCGTATTTTGGATTAGGTACATTTCTCCGCAGTATACGCTGACCCTTGATATTCTGCCCTCAAGTTGAGGTCCCTGGAATGTGTGTTCGGTGTGGGCAGAGAGCACGTTGGTCTCGTTCATCTCGGTATCGCCAGTGAATAGCACAGTTCCAGGATCTTTGAGGGCTTTCCCTGGTGGCTCAGTAGTAAAGAATCTGCCTGCAGTGCAGGAGCCACAGGAGATGCGGGTTTGATCCCTGGGTTGGGAAGATGCCTTGGAAGAGGGCATGGCAACCCACTCCAGCACTTTTGCCTGGAGAATCCCAAGGGCAGAGGAGCCTTGCAAGCTACAGTCCATAGAGTCGCAAAGAGTCAGATATGACTGAAGCAACTTAACATACACACAGGATTGTAAAAGATGTTCACTAAATGTGTTGAAAAATAAATGAAGGACTGTGTGAGATGTGTACATAAAGTTAAGATAGAAGTAGGGTCTCTCCAATACTGTAAATAAGTTTGGTGTGTAAGTATTCACATTACTCCTTTGAGTCTTTTCAGACTTACCCTGTAATTATATTTTGGGGTGTTTTTTTGGCCACATCACAGAGCATGTGGGATCTTAGTTCTCCAACCAGGGATTGAACCCCCTTTGCCTGCAGTTGAAAGACAGAATCTTAACCACTGGACCACCGGGGAAGTCCTTGTAATTATATATTTAAACAAATGACTAACATCAACCTGAATGAGCCTACAACTAGACAGTCTAGAGAAAGGTACTCGGATCTTCACTTGATAAAAACTACTAAGAAATCCAAAAACCTGATAAAGAGTGAGAACTCAGGGAGTAACACCAAGGCATAATGACTTTGAAATTATTAGTATATATTGTACAGGTTATTTCTGCCACCCACTCAAGTGTGGTCAACGAACCAGCAGCATCATACCACCTGGAAGCTTATTAGAAATGCAGAACCCTGGAGCTCACCCCAGATCTACATACATCAGATTCTACATTTTAACAAGACCCTCCACCCCAATGCTCTATATGCTCAGTAAAGTTTGAGAAGCATCAAACAGCACAACAGATCTAGAAACATATCAGATTTTGCAGTGATCACTCTCCAGAATATAAAACAACAATGCATGAAATGTTTAAAGGGAGAAAAAAAAGGTGAAATTACAGAAATGAAGTGGCAAATTTTTTAGAAAGCAACAGAACGTCTGAAGTTGAAAAAAATACAATTGTTTAAAAATACTCAATAAACTGTTATAAAACAAATCAAAAACCTGGGAGCCTGCCTTGGGGTTCTCTCCTCTGCAGAGGTTTGCATTTGTTTCTGCCAGGAGTCCAGAGGTTCTACTAGCGTGGTCCCACTCCAGCTGTCATCCAGGTTCCCTGAATTAACCCAGGAATCTCGGGTTTGCCTCACTTCTCCGCCTTCTCACTGACTGAAGCCTCGTCTCCTGGCACCACAGATGCTGGCAGCTGTCCAAGGGAGCTGCACCCTCTCTATCTACCCACCACTTTGGCTTTAGCTACTGGTTCATTACTTTGTTTCATTTCCCTCTCTTTGGACCTATGGCATAAAATATAAAACTTTTAAATGTGTGATCTAGTTTCATAGTAGTAGGGCCCTACAAATTACTTGGCGCACCATACTGTAGAAAGCAGACTCTACCAAAGCTAATTGTCATTTACTAGCTATGGGGTTGGAGAAGGCGATGACACCCCACTCCAGTACTCTTGCCTGGAAAATCCCATGGATGGAGGAGCCTGGTAGGCTGCAGTCCATGGGGTTGCGAAGAGTTGGACACGACTGAAGTGACTTAGCAGCAGCGGCAGCAGCAGCTGCTAGGGGGTTAAATCACACACCAGTGTGGCTGAAGCAGTCTACCAGCTCTTAGACACAAAGCATGCCCTGGCACAGATGCCGGGGACCACAAAGACCTGATAGAAAAGTACAACAAAGACAGAAACCCGTGTCAATGACTATCCTTTTTGCTTACATCCTATTCCAGGCATAATTCATTTGCAGCAAAAGCAAAATCGGGATATGGCTTTTCAGCTCTTTCTGAATGAATCAAACATAAACTGACACCTTTCCTGAAAACATGTCAGAAAGAAACTAAACGAAAACCCTCATGGTCTGAATAGCTTTGGACTTAATTAAGACCCTCGTTCACTTCATGGACCTAGTGGGGAGTCCTGCCCTCAAGGCCACAGGTGCTGAGCTTTGCACCAAGGCTACAGAAGCGGAGCCCAGAACCACGGACACCTCTGAAACTGACTGAGCCCCTTTGTAACCTTGCCCAAAGCCCCCTGATCATCACGAACAAGCTCTCTGATTCCCAATTAGGCAAAGATGCCCACTCCAGCAGGCACCCCATAGAGCCCCAACCAATCACCTAATGCCAACCTTCCAGCAGGGATTTTCTTTGTCTTGAGGCTATAAAAACTGGCTACTAACGCACAAAAACTGTCAGCTTTCCCTCATCGGTCAGAGGTCAGCTTTCAGTGCCTGCTTTATCTCTGCTCTTCTTAATAAACTCACTCCCTTCCGAAATGCTCTGTCTGAAAATTCTTCTCCAACCTGTGCTAGGACTGCCTTGACACCTAGTCAATGAATATTTACACACACACACACACGCGCGCACTCCTACTAGGTAACTGGAGGTGACACTATGGTTCTCCATTTTATTAAAGATAAAAGCTTTGGGATTTAGCATTGGAGTCAATGTAAGTGTCCGCTAAAGCTGGCTTTTGCAGAGTTTCTTAACATCATCCCCACGTCTTGCTCTAACTAGCCCTGGGGTTGAGGAATGCTCTGGGGGAACCCATCTCTAGCAGAATTTGACCCATTGAATGGTCCTTTTGGGTGCTTCTGGAGGTGTAGGGGAAGGATAGTGGTTTTCATGGCAACCCTTGACTTACACAGCATCCAGCTTTGTCCCGTTGAAAGCATGTCCTTGGATTGAAGTAAAGCCATTGTTGTACAGTTTCCTATAATCAACAGAGAGAAAGGATCAGTGACCTATGAGAGTAGTGCTGGCCCTTGGGTCAGGCTTCATTTTTTCAGTGCCAGAAATGTGCATGAAGGTTCTCAGATCCCATCTACGAGCCCTACAAGAAAACTTTACCGTATATCTTTTTTGGGACATAGAATAGTATTTCCCACTTAGAGCCCTCATTCTCCAGACTTGGCTCCTATTTCTCAGAAGCAGATTGACTTTGATGAACAAAGACTTGCAATCATTAAAGATTTTTTAAAAAACATTCTACATATACTCAAAAAACAGTTTTAGGAGTTAACCCAATGTCAAAAATGGAGAAATAAGTGCTGTTTTTTAAGACGAGCACTTTAAAAGACATCATTCTTCTGAATGCATAGGTTTTATATTTTAAAATGTTATTTCACATTTGTATTCATATTTTTAATCCTCAGGGCCTACCACAGATTAAATGCTTAATTAAATGGTTGAGAACTGAATTAAACTGACCTTTAAAAACAAATCTAAGAAATAGATAGACCCTGGGCTTTGGGGAAATTTTAATGTTTTAACTTGTTGCTGTATTGCTGCAATTAATTAATTTATACAGTGATTCGGAGGGCTGGACCGAAGCGTTGTCGCCTGCATTTCCTAGTTAAGTTGAGAGGTGGAGGTGATCTACCAAAGCCACACTGATGCACAGCTGTCCAGAATCAGGATTTCTGAATTCAAAAGCAGTTCTTCCCACCCATCAAAGGGGCACAAAGCCATGGGAGGTCTGATCTGCACAGGGCTGCAGTGGGGGCTTCCTGGGAGCTATCGGCTGAAGATGAGAGAAAGCTGTCAGGACCACAGTCAGGCACAGCTAGTGGCAATTTAGGGGAGTCTGGAAACAACTGTAGTCTGCCTCCTGTGAACTCTGGAAACACTGCAAGAAGCACACGGGAGACTGCAAATTTAGAATGAGACCTGAGTCTTTCACTTCACAGTAGGTGATCCTGAGAACTTCTCAACCTCAATTATCCTCAGTTTTCCTTGTCTGTCAAAGTGTGATCAATTGATACCTCATCAAGAGGTTGCTGGGAGCACAGGGTAGCCAGACATTTAACACAGTGAGGTGTAGACGCTTACGAGAAGGCCATGTTAAAAGGTCTTCCGAGACCTGAGAACTTGGATTTACCTTAGGTGGTTGTGGAGAACTGAGAGGTTATCCTGTTTGTTGGTCTGTTTTGATTGAAACAGTTACACAGTGAGTTTAATTCCAGCTCGAGGGTGTCCTGGGTAAGGGCTGTAACATATGGGGTACTCAGCACCGAGCCAGGAAAGGAAAGTAATTTTTATGGGTAAGTTAATTTCTCCTGAACTAGAGTTCTTGAATGAAGATGTGAGAACTCCTAATTTTGGCATTTCTGTTTATCCAGAATTGGTTGAGAGACATAGACAATAAAAGTGTTCTTTGTTGGAGTTACATCTCAGAAGATTAAATAACAATCTTACGGGACACGTAGGTCTCAAAAAGGGAAATTAGTGAAGGAAGAAAAACACAGTAAAGAAAGAACCAAAGGGGCAAATTTTCAATGAAACTGTCCTACCAGGAAGATGGGTACAAATTTTGCTGTGGGACACATACCCTTTCGTGTTTACAGTTTTTTGAGTGTGAGCTTCAAAGAAGCAAGGACTTTTGCAGGAATGTAGAAATAGTCATCTGAAAAGACAGTGGCCCAGCCGTGGCATCCCCGCTTCTAGATTTCAGGAAAGTTGAGGTTTATCAAATGCCTATCAGGCCCCACACTGGGTGTGAGACAAAGGCCAGCCTCCGATGGAGAGGGCTGCTTGTGATATGAGAAAAGTGCCGAAAGGTGGAGGTAACCTTTTCTGGAAATAATCTGAGACTGGTGTTTACTTTTGCTGCATGGCCAACGGCACAGGGGGAGCTTTTACGGGACATGCACATGGCCTTGAGGTTTGGGGCTGAGCAGACTAAACACCAGTCTTTGATGTGCGGTCAAATGCAGTGGTGGCTCCGGGGCCTCTGGTTTCTTTAAGAAAGCTCTGCCCCTGTTTGGAGAAGGACAAACTGAAATGCTCCACTCTGGGCAGAGTTCCAGGGTTGAGATAGCCGCACAGGGTCAAGACTGCTGGCCCGAGACTGCTTCGAAACAGCCCTTCCACGAGTTGTGTGGAGCCTTGGATCAGTTTTGCTGGAGGATAATTCGATCAGGTTTGGACACATTGATGAAGAAGATGCAGTGTGACCCAAGAAAGGAAGCTGGATAACAATCCATGCCAAACACCCACCAGGCCTGAACATGAACAGTGGTACAGAGACCAGTCAGGTGGGGATCATTTGACAAGGCCCCAACTTTACTTTGTGGTTAATTTGACGAAAGAAGGGAATTCTTTATGGCCTGGGAAATTAACTTATCTTTTATACCTCTATTAGATCTCCTTCCTGAGAACATTTTGCAAATTTCCCCGAAAAAGTATTTCCTTTTGAACAACTCAAGAGCAGAACCCATTCAAACTCTGGAAAAAATGATGATATAGAGAAGGACTATGTTTTCTATCCAATATCCCATTGTAGGAGCTTAGTTAGTGATGACACAGCTGAAGTATGAGTGCAAAGCAGGAAAAGACCTATTAGGAGAACCATTTTCTAGCTTAGGGACCTTGGAAAAGTCACTTAAATTTGCTTTAACCCCAGATTCTTCCTCTGTTTAATGGAGATGATGGATGCAGGATATTGTATTATAAGGCCTGCAGGTCAAATCTGGCCCACTGCCTGCTTTTGTCAATAAAATGTCATTGGGACATAGCTGCTCTGTTCAGTAGTCTGTGTACTGTGGATGGCAGCTTTTGCCCTACAATGGCAGAGTTTAACAGTTGTCACCAAGGCCACATGGTCTGGAAAACCTGAATGGCCATTCACAGATAGAGTGTGCGGACCACTTCTGTAAGAGACTACCCGTTGTCTTGCTGCCTGACCCACTCTGTCGGTTGCACAGCACCGCACCATGAGGTGCCACTCTTATTTAACTCTGTGTAACCCTTGGCAGACCAAAGCGCAACATGCTGTATAGCAGTGTGGTTCTTGGGTGGTCTGTGGAAATGTGACAGTGACCCAGATAAAAATCCCAGAGTTGGCAGGAGTGAAGCTGGCCGTACTCACAGTGTCAAGGTTTCGTTGCATAGGCCCTGAAAAGCATTCGCACGGATGGAAGTTATGTAAGGGTTGTCTGTAATTTCACTGTAAGAGAGGAACAGAAACACTTGGTGGAAAAAAACACCTCTGGAGCTGGGCTCTTGCTGTATATATGCACCTAAATATATAACCTGACATGATTCCATTTTCTCTTATTTCTTTTTAGGTGGTGTTGACTCTTCTTAGCTGCTGGTGACTCAGGGGTCCGGTGAGGTGGTGAGAGCTGACCTAGGTGGACATGCACTCAGAACCCCACCTGTGCAGTGAGCTAGTGAGCTTTGCGTGTGGGCTGAGGTTCCTGAAAGTCCTTATGTGCAAAGGGAGGATCCACGTGACAAATACTTTATCCAGAGCAACTCGTTCCATCAGTGTGTGGAACCCCTGAAAAGGGTCGGAAGAATGGGATTGAAGGCTTTCATTTCATGATTATTATTAGAGTGTCCTTCACTTGAAAAATACTGCCAGGCAGATGCTCCTGGAGAACTTTTCTGTGTTCTGGTTGCTGGAAGATGGGTTATATTTTGAACAGAGCTCTTCTGCAGCAAAGGAGCATGGGCATTTTTTTTTCCCTAGCAAAATCCCAAGAGTTTGGATCCTATCATTTTATTGATATATTTTGCTGATTCCACAGTACAAACTCAACCTGTAACACTCTCTGCATATGTCCTTTCACGCCTGTACAACTAGGAAGACACTTGACTATGTCACGGGTTTTGGAAGAGAGCACTTGTCCCCAATCAGACGTCCCAGGAAGTGGTTGGAGACCACTCATGACCGCTCCTGGGACCCTCCTCAGACCAAATCCCTTAGGTTTTCTATTCCTCAGCTTCCTCGTTTGTATAGTGTAACAGCTCTAAATTCCTTTATGCCTTGTAAGGTGGTTGAGAGGAGCAAACATGATAACCCATGAGAAGGTGTTTGAAAAGCTATGTGAAGAATAAAGTATCCTCAGTATCATCAAAGCTCCTTCTGTTCAGTCACTCCCATCAGCAAACACTCATGACAGAGTTTCTCCCATTAGAAAAAAAAAAAAAAAAAAGACTCTTTTCTCCTTATTCCATGTGCTTCAACTACTGAGACATTTTTCTGCTTCTTTTTAATAGTAAAACCTCCTGAAAGAGCTCATTGTCTCTATTTCCCCCTTCTGAATCTCTCTTGCGCTCACTCCAAACAGACTTCTCCACCCAGAGAGTCCCACTTTTCAGAATCACAGTGGCCCGTATTACTAAACCCAACGGGCATTTCTCAGTCCTTGCCTGACTTCATTCCTCAGGGCAGTTGTCACAGATGATCACTGCTTCTTCCTCGAAACAACTGCTTCAGTTGGTTCCAACCAACATCTGTGGCTGCAGCCTAATTCTTGTTAGTGACAAGTAAAACATTGCCGAATATTGCCTGAGTGCACACTTACAGTATGAAGAATACATCAGTGGAATAGATTTTGGTCAGGTCGGGGAATACTCTAAGTCCAGTGTTGAAAATGCCACTACAGTACATGAAAAAGAAGAAAAGAAGAATAGGAACAAGGTGAGAAAATCAACACATAGGAAGCAGGATGATGTAACAGCTGAAAGGATGTGTCTGACGTCAGACGAGGATCCAATCCTAACTCCTTCGTCAGTTATCTGAGAGACCATGGCAAGTTCCAGCCCTTGGACGGGACGATGCTCCTCAAAGTACGAGGATTTACCCAGTCCACCAGTGTCAATACATCCCTTCTGTTTAGGAAGATCTGGGGATTGTTTGAGCCACGTGGGATTCCTAGAAATAGGAATTCAGGGTTCTTTTTGTGTTGTGTGTGTGTGTGTGTGTGATTTCCTTGTTTTAACTGGAGGCTATGATGCATGTTCGGGGGAAGGGAGGGTGGAATAAGGGGAGGATGCACCAGGAAGACAATCTAATTACCGACTCCAAGCCAGGCTCCCTTTTGCAAACTCTACATTATATCGTGTTGGTTATTTTACTGAGAATGATACTCCCATGGCAGCCTCTTGAGAATACCATGGCAGCAGTACCATAAAATATGTTCAGACAAAGAAGGAAATCAGTCAAAGACAATGTCTTCATTCTCCAAAGCTTGTATCATCAGGGCAAAACGTCAAGATAAAAATGTGCATAAAACAGTATGTATATAGAAGCTCAGGCTCCAGATGCCTCCCAGACTTAGTTGGTCTAACACTGTTGTAGTTATTAGAACACAGGTAGTAGAGTTATGCTTTGTTTGAGAGCCTTGGCATGCCATGCTAAGAACTCGTCACTACCAGTAAACCTTTATAGAAAGTCTTCCAGCAGAGAAAACTCTAGTCCCTCTGGTGCCCCTTCTAAGGTAAATTCTGACCTGATTCCTAAAGGGAAAGGCACATTATTTGAAGAGGAAGCAGGAGCCTGAGGTCTCAAAAAAGCAAATGGGAAGCTGCAAATAACCAAGGAGAGAAGTAACATCCATAAGGTATATCTGAAGAGCAGTAAATAAACTCATTCAATTGCAACAGTGGCTCATGTGGAAGAGCAGGGGACAACAGCCTGAGAGTTAAGTGGGGACCGTATTGGAAAGGGCTGGAAATGCCATCCTAGGGACTTGGACCAAGATCTCTTTATTCTTCAAAACCCCACATGAGTCCATCTCCTTTTTGATGTCTCCTCTAATTACCTGCACCACCAGATAAAGGTATGTACCTCTCAACTTTTCAATTCCATATATAAATCTTCCTTTAAAAAATGGTAAGCATCTTTGAAGGGAAGGACAATGTTCATTATCCAACATGTTCCCCACCAAGCCTTGCACAGACTAGGGAACTAATCAAAGAGTTCTAAAGGATCGAAGCTCAGAGTCCACACAGGAGCAGTTGCCTTGTGCTGTAAATATTTATTGGGCTTCCCTTGTGCCTCAGCAAATTTCTATTACTTCCCAGATACCCCGTCAACCGCATACCCCACCGATGTCCTCTTCTGTTCCCCTGGCATCACCCACCCCTACCTCTTCCACACTGAACTATTTCGTTCCCCAAATAAGCCATGCGGTTCCACACTTGTGTGTCTTTATCGTGCTATTCCCCCCACCTGTATTTCTCTTCTCCCCATCCTGGGTAACCTCTACTGATCTTTAAAGACTTATTTCATGATAACCACTACTCATCCTTGAAGACTTATTTCATGAAATATATTTGGATATATACTTTTATTTAAAGTCCCTAGATGGCAATGAACTAATATGTGAATAGTGATTATTTCTGGGTATTGGGATGAAGGTTAACTTCTTTTTTTTTATTCATAATGTTTTCGCATCCTAATCTTTTACAGCCCATGGAGCAGGAAAGGAGGCAAGAGGGCAGGGTGCCCAGAGGGCCTGAGCGTGCGCACACGCGTCTGCTGAGCACGCTTTGTTGCACGACAGACAGCAGGCAGTGACGCACGACAGAGGACGGAAATGTGTGGCCCCGCTCTCACTGAGACTGCAGTTAGCTCACAAGGTGTCACCCGAGCAGAAGGTGCTGTCCGTTTCTGTTTAGTGCCCCTCCCAACCCCTAAGAGATGAAGTGTCACCTTTTTTGGTTCGTTTTAGTGTAACAGCCACTGTAATATTGCAATATCTGTTTCCTAACAAACTTGACTGGTGGGCTCTCAGAGGGTACATTCATTTAAAGACCGTGCGTGCATGATGGCGTTTTCTCTCCCACATCTCCTGGGGCCAGACTCTGGCCCCAGCACTAGGTGCCGACTTTGAACAGGTTTTATTTGGCTGCACTTGGTCTTTGTTGCAGCGAGCGGGGTCTGCCCTCGAGCTGCAGTGTGCGGGCCTCTAGTCGTGGGGGCTTCTCTTGTTGTGGAGCCCAAGCTTAGTTGCCCTGTGACAGGCGGAATCTTCCCAGACCAGGGACTGAACCCACGTCCCCTGCATTGGCGGGTGGATTCTTAACCACTGGACCACCAGGGAAGCCCCTTGAATAGGTTTTAAAAGTGTGACTCACTTCACCTGACACCTTGCCTGAAGGGAAAAGGTGGGGAGTAAGTCACAGGATGTGGTGTGTCCCAGACCACCAACCACTCACAGCTAAAATGACCCAGATCCACATTATCCCAGGGATATTCCTACATTATAATTCTCTTTTTTTATAAAAGGGTAGGATGGGATAGGAGTTAATACTTACAGGAACTTTAGAAGGGGGAGCTCTTTTAGGGCGCCAGGGTCTATGTAAGTTAAACTTCTGGTATTTCGAATTTCTCTGTAAAAGTTACAAGAAACATAGTCACTATAATGTAGTCATTTCTGTTCTTATGAAAGATAAAACAGTCTTAATCAGGTTTAACAAAGGTTCATGAGAAGAATACATATTTCCTTGGTGCCCACGGACTTTTTCTGCCGGGAACCAGTCCCACCAACAGAAAGCTACTTTTTGCTTCTCTCAGGGACACAACGGCTGTTCAGCCCTCTTCCATCATTAACTTAGTTTCGCGCCATCTAAATTTTGGGGTGACCTTTCTCTTATTCACAGCCTTAGAGACCTTTTCTTCCTTTTAGGTTTAAAAATCTCTCCAGTAGTCTGTTGAGGGCAGATATCTTTACTACTGATAGTAACAAGTAACCTGGCCATGGGGAGTCGGGGATCGCGTGGATTATATAGTGGATAACAGCACGGGAATAAGATCGGTGGGGTTCCTCTGTCCATTGCTATTTCAGAGGCAGCAGAGGTAACGACTTCATAGTTCACTTGGGTTTATCTTCCTATTGTTGTTGTTTAATCAGTAAGTTGTGTCCAATTCTTTGCGACCCCATGGATTATGGCACGCCAGGCTCCTCTGCCCATGGGATTTTCCAGGCAAGAACACTGGAGTAGGTTGCCGTTTCCTTCTTCAGGAGAGCTCCCTGGCTGAGGGATCAAACCCGCATCTCCGGCATCAGCAGCCGATTCTTCACCACTGAGCCGCCAGGGAGGCCCTTATCTTCCCACGTCTGCTTAGTCGCTCAGGAGTGTCTGACCCTTTTGTGATCCTGTGGACTGGAGCCTGCCAGGCTCCTCCATCCATGGGATTTTCCAGGCAAGAACACTGGAGTGGGCTGCTGTTTCCTTCTCCGGGGGATCTTCACAATCCTGGGATCAAACCTGAGTCTCCTGTGTCTCCTGCATTGCAGGTGGATTCTTTACCCACTGAGCCATCGGAGAAGCTATTTTCCTATGTGGTTATTTAAAATGCTGCAGCACATGTGATAACATCATATAGGTCTATAACTTATCTACTTGGGCTTATATACATGCTATCGAAATGCACAGCTTGCATCAGTGAAATCAGTGACTCTTAGAAATAGGTTCTCGTTGGTATTAATAGAAGTAAATGTATTCAACATGTGTAAATTTCTTAAGAGTTTAAAGGCTCTCTCCAGGCTTACATGAAGAATATAAGAAAATTTAGTAAGGCCTGCAGTCTGACCCCTTCTGAATGGCACCTGAGGCTTGATTCCTAAAGGAATCTGCATCCAGTGGTTGCTGGTAACAACTGGAGGACTTAGAATCTGGCCTCTGGGATTTTTAAAAAATAGTTTTGTTGAAGGAAAACATCCATAATTTTATGCATTGCAATTTGATACAATTAAATGATTTTTAGTAAACTTATAGAATTGTGCATTCATCATCACAATCCAGTTTTAGAACATTTCTATCAATGATAAAAGTAATCATATGCACACTTGCAGTCAATTCCCACTCCCTGCCCTCTGCCTAGAAACCACTGATCTCCTCTCTGCTCTAAAGTTGCCTTACCTGGACATTTCATATAAACGGAATCATAAATACACAGGCTTCAGTGTCTGGTTTCTTTCATTTAGCATAGTGTCTGTGAGGCTCATCCGTGTTGTAGCATATATCAGTAGTTTTCACCTTTTTATTACCTTTTTATTTTATTACTGAATAATTGGATGGGCCTAAGGTCAAATCTTGGCCCTGCCACTTCTAGTTATGTGACCTTGGGTAAGTTCCTTGACCTCTCTGAGACATAATTTTCTCATTTGTAAAACAGGGACAATATTAGTGACTCTAGTGAGGATTAAATAATCCCTGTATGAGGTTTCATGTGTGTACAGTAAAGGCTCTATAGGTGTTAGTTTTATTGTTTTTCACCTGAGCGGAATGAAAGCTGGAGCAGACATTGGAGAGCTCAGGTTGGAGGTACTGCAATGTTTGTAAAAATTAAAACAAACAAGCAAAAAACCCCACAAGGTTTGACATTTGACAAAGTACAGCAAACATGAAACAGACTCTTGGAAAAGAGGGAGGGGCATTAACTCTGAGAACAGAAACCATTTCCCAGCTCAGTTTACTGTTTATTGTCAGTGTGACCTTACCCGTTTCTTTTCTTCATTAGCATCATTTTGTCCAGGAAAGTAACTTTATTGTCCATTGTGGGAACTTCTTGAAAGACCCATCAACACTTCAACAGTTTATATCCCAAGACTCTTAGACACCCTCACCTCGTCATCTTCCCTTTGTGTCTACTGATCCTAAATTATCATGTCATGATCTTTACCCAACCAAGACCCTGCAGGGAAAGGCCCACTTTAAACCAGACTCTTTACATTTTGTTCTGACTTGAAACTAAACGTCCTGTATCCCCGATACTCCCTCTGTGCTGGGTAAACTGGGACTGCGGGCTACTCCTCTGCATAGTCTCCTGGGTGTCCCCGCTGTGCCCCTCTAAGACCATCAGACTCTGCTGAGTCAAGGTGCTCTGCGTGGGGAGCAATAAACTCCTTGCCAGAGCTTTCCATTTGGGAGGAGGGGTTGAACTGCTGTCAGTCAAATGCAAACTAGTTAGAAGAGTCTGAAAAGTTTCCAAGTGTGGTTTGCAGTCTGGAAAACTACTCCTTGAGTGACTATTGTTGAACAAGGGAACTTAAGTGAGTATCCCAAAAGAATGTCACAATGAAAGAGTGTAGCCCAGCTGAATCCACTTTAGAAGCGGAGAGAGAATTAAGGGAAAATAAACACCGCTGTTGGCTACAGCTGATTAAATGAGGCTGTCAACCAACATGGCAGCTGCAAGAGAAGAAAGAGGTGGAGGGGGCACAAAAAAGGAGATGGGTTCCTCAGTAAGAGTGGAGAAAGGGCAGATGGACAGGAGAAAGCAAAAGGAAACACCAGGCAGGAGAAGCCACTTCCTGAGGTAGGTTAACACGTCCTCACAGATGAGTCTTTAAAAGTTTCTGCTAAGGGAAAGATAGACATGGTATGAAATAATTTATATGTGAAATCTAAAAATGCCAAACTTGGACAGGGGCCACGATTGGGCTGCAGGCGGGGACTGGGGAGACCCTGGCTGAAGCGTACAAGCTTCCAGCTATAACACTAGCAAACTCTGGGAATCCAGTGCACAGCAGGATGATTATAGCTAATAATACTGTGTTACATCATTGAAAGTTGCTACTGGAGATCTCAAATATTCTCAAAAACGAAATGGTCATTATGTAACAGGGTGGAAGTGTTTGTTCATGCTATGGTGGGAATCATTTTGCAATATGTGAGTGTATCAAATCAACACATTGTATATGTTAAAATTCCACAATGTTATACGTCAGTTATACCTCAGTAAAGGAAAAGGAGTATGTCAAGGTTGTATATTGTCACCCTGCTTATTTAGCTTCTATGCAGAGTACATCATGAGGAACGCTGGGCTGGAAGAAACACAAGTTGCAATCAAGATTGCCGGGAGAAATATCAATAACCTCATATATGCAGATGACACCACCCTTATGGCAGAAAGTGAAGAGGAACTCAAAAGCCTCTTGATGAAAATGAAAGAGGAGAGTGAAAAGGTTGGCCTGAAGCTCAACATTCAGAAAACGAAGATCATGGCATCTGGTCCCATCACTTCATGGCAAATAGGTGGGGAAACAGTGGAAACAGGGTCAGACTTTATTTTTTGGGCTCCAAAATCACTGCAGATGCTGATTGCAGCCAGGAAATTAAAAGACACTTACTCCTTGGAAGGAAAGTTATGACCAACCTAGATAGCATACTAAAAAGCAGAGACATTCCTTTGCCAACCAAGGTCCGCCTAGTCAAGGCTATGGTTTTTCCCGTGGTCATGTATGGATGTGAGAGTTGGACTGTGAAGAAAGCTGATCGCCGAAGAATTGATGCTCTTGAACTGTGGTGCTGGAGAAGACTCTTGAGAGTCCCTTGGACTGCAAGGAGATCCAACCAGTCCATTCTAAAGGAGATCAATCCTGGGTGTTCATTGGAAGGACTGATGCTAAAGCTGAAACTGCAATACTTTGGCCACCTCATGCGACGAGTTGACTCACTGGAGAAGAGTCTGATGCTGGGAGGGATTGTGGGCAGGAGGAGAAGGGGATGACAGTGAATGAGATGGCTGGATGGCATCACTGACTCGATGGACATGAGTTTGATTGAACTCCGGGAGTTGTGATGGACAGGGAGGCCTGGCGTGCTGTGATTCATGGGGTCGCAAAGAGTCGGACACGACTGAGTGACTGAACTGAACTGAACTGAAAGCTAGAAAAAATGAAACTTCAGATAAAGCAAGGAAGGGGTGTGGGGTGTGGATTGCCAGTTCAGTTCAGTTCAGTCGCTCAGTCGTGTCCGACTCTTTGCGATCCCATGAATCATAGCACGCCAGGCCTCCCTGTTCATCACCAACTCCCAGAGTTTAGTTAAATGAATACAGATGTCAGAAGTGAATGCAGCTGGTATAACCTTTTCAAAAAAAACAAGGGAGGTGCAGAGGTAAGTACCAGAAGCATGTGATAAGAGAAGAAGGATGAACCAAGAGTACGAATTTGAGTGAGTTCCAAGAATGCCTGTGAGGGTGAATTTGAATCTGCAGTTTTGGCCCAAGCATGCAGGAGGCTAGCTATGCTTCCAGGAAGCTGGGGAACCAAGAGGAAGGCAATCTACACGAAACTGCAGCACAGTGGGTTGGGATAGAACGGCCCTGCAGGGTGAGGGTGAAGGACAGCTGAAGATGTCAGTGCCTCTGGACCCACAGCCTGGATCCCTGCGTGACTGCGTGGAGGAGGGCCGCCCTGCCCCTGCTCACCCACCCAGTACTGTCTGTGAGCAAGAAATGCCCCAGTTACCGCAGGAGTTTACACAGTTTAAATTTTGTCTACTTCTTACAGTAATTAGCCTACCCAAACTCATACAATAAGCATGGATAAAACTGTTAAAATAGAGAGCACACACTTAATAGTGGTCATCTCTGGGAGGTGTTTACAGGCTAGGACTTTGTAACTTTCACTTTTTATCTTGTTCAATTGAAGAAAAAATAGAATAAAACTCATGCAAAAAAAGAGCCACCCCAAATTTTAAAAGAGCAAAACAAAACAATATATATTCCATATAAAAATTTATAATGTGCAGTGCCAAATAGTCTGCTTAAATCTTCAAGTATGCTCTTTTACAGAAAGGGGTAATTTAGCTGTGTCAGGGAAATGTTTGAGGATCTTGAAGCTTATTGATTGGAACAAGGGCCTACTGTAGAGCTCAGGGAACTCTGTTCAGTGTTATGTGGCAGCCTGGATGGGAGGGGCCTTTGGAGGAGAATGGATACATGTATATGTGTGGCTGAGTCCCTTTGCTTTTCACCTGAAACCATCACAACATTGTTAAGCAGCTATACTCCAATACAAAATAAAAAGTTAAGAAAAAGAAAAACCTAGTGTTGGAAGATTAAAAGGCAAAAAGACATTGGGTATACTTATTACTCAGAAAGTTTCTAGCACTGAGGGAATAGAAGAATCGACTTCAGTGAAGCAGGTAACATCATCCTTATTTTGCAGACAAAAATGATGGAGATGCTTAGAAAGATTAAGTGACTGATCTCCCGTCACACAGTTAGAGGCAACTCTGGGCCTTAAGATAGGAATTCTAACTCCAAACACAGCTCTTTCTTTTTCCTTTTTTTAAAAAAATGATGTTTATAGGAAATCATCAACCAGAACTTAAAAGAAATATAAATGCTCATTATGGATTAATTTTATTTCACTGGATTTCAAATAAAATGTACATTTAGATGAAAAATCTAACATTATGCTCAGTATGCAGTGTTTTCAGAAGATAGCAGATTAATAATCTAGTATTAGGTTCATTTAACCATATGTCTAGGGCTCCCCTGGTGACTCAGTGGTAAGGAATCTGCCTGTCAATGCAGGAGATGTGGGCTTGATCCCTGGGTCAGGAAGATCCCCTGGAGAAAGAAATGGCAACCCACTGCAGTATTCTTGCCTGGGAAATCCCCTGGACTGAGGCACCTGGTGGGCTACAGTCCATGGGGTTGCAAGAGTCAGAAACTACCACCAATCATATGTCTAGATTCTGGGTTTTTCTTCTTCTTCTGAGAAATATTTGTTAATTCTCACTAAGGGCCAAAATAGAGAAGTTGGCATTATGGTAGGTACTTAATACACAGTCCAAACCCAAAGAACAAGGGAAATCTGCAAGGTGAGAGAAGGGAGTTCTCAGGTTGGGGAGGGAGCAGCCAAAGAAGGGGGAAAGGAAGGTTTAAACCCTCCTATGAAGGAACTTTTTCCAACTACTGATATTCTTCCATCGTCATATCCCCGCTCCCCACCCTGATTATTCACTAGGCATTAGTTGCCAGCATTTGACTGTGATCATCAGCCTTAGAGATATTTGCCCACACCCTAAACATCTCCAATCCATGAATGAAAAACAGGCCAAGTGGGGAAAGAATTGAGGGCAACGATAAAGCTGAGTTGGCCTTTCACTTGCAGAGTTAGATGGGGCCAAGGGTAATAGGAAAGCTTCAGACTCTCACTCAGCATGGAGACTGAGTTAAAGTAACTTATGAGAAGCTGCCCCAGTCAGTAGAGCTGGACTTGGAAGAAATTCAAATACAGTGAGAGTCCCTTGGACTGCATGGAGATCCAACCAGTCCATCCTAAAGGAAATCAACCCTGAGTATTCATTGGAAGGACTGATGCTGAAGCTGAAGCTCCAATACTTTGGCCACCTGATGGGAGGAACTGACTAACTAGAAAAGACCCTGATGCTGAGAAAGATTGAAGGCAGGAGGAGAAGGGGACGACAGAGGATGAGATGGTTGGATGGCATCATTGACTCAACGGATATGAATTTGAACAAACTCCAGGAGATAGGGAAGGACAGGAAAGCCTGGTGTGCTGCAGTCCATGGGGTTGCAAAGAGTAGGGCACGACTTAGTGCTGAACAGTATGTAAGATTGTGTTGTTTAAAACAAGAAATTGAATGAGAATATTAGCCAAAAACCTAGTTCTTAGCCAGTCCCAGATCCTTATCAACTTTTACTTAAATTTGATATTCAGGGATTTTTTCTGTTTTCTCTTTGTAGTCTGCTTTTAAGTGGCAGTGGGTTTGGAAAAAAACTTGGAGGCAAGCCTCTCTGACTAAATTTGCTCTCTCTAGTTAGCAGAGTGTGACTGAGTGAAGTCACTCAGTTGTGTCTGACTCTTTGCGACCCCGTGGACTGTAGCCCACCAGGCTCCTCCGTCCATGGGATTCTCCAGGCAAGAATACTGGAGTGGGTTGCCATTTCCTTCTCCAGGTGATCTTCCCGACCCAGGGATTGAACCTAGGTCTCCTGCATTGCAGGCAGATGCTTTAATCTCTGAGCCACATCTATCAGGGCAAATTTGTCATGTGCTTTGAGAAGTACAGGGAAGTAGTAACTAATTAACTACTTTAAAAACAAGATGTGAATATATTGGCAAAGCCAGAATTTTGTTAAATACTTTAAATGCTGTACTGATTCGAAATGGGGACTAAGAATTAGGTAAATTAATTTTGATAAAATTATTTTGTGATAAGCATTTATTAATATTTCCCTAGGACTGCAAGGAGATCCAACCAGTCCATTCTAAAGGAGATCAATCCTGGGTGTTCATTGGAAGGACTGATGCTAAAGCTGAAACTCCAATACTTTGGCCACCTCATGCAACGAGTTGACTCAATGGAAAAGAGTCTAATGCTGGGAGGGATTGGGGGTGGGAGGAGACGGGGATGACAGAGAATAAGATGGCTGGATGGCATCACCGACTCGATGGACATGAGTTTGAGTGAACTCTGGGAGTTGGTGATGGACTGGGAGGACTGGCGTGCTGTGATTCATGGGGTCGCAAAGAGTTGGACACGACTGAGCGACTGAACTGAACTGAAGTGAGCCCTAAGATACCGCCTAAACCTCTGGTCATTTTCCCAACCCCTCAGCTGTTGTTTACAATTCAGAAAATACTTCAAGAGGAAAACGATCGAATGCTCTGTTGGGGATCTCCTTCTCTCCCCTTAAGTTCTTGCTCCCTTCATAACATTCAAATCCCTTTAAACAGATTTTGTTTTCTAGTTCCTCATTGTTTTCAGACTGATGGTTGATCTAATAATGTCTGCTAGCCTGACATAGCTGGAGACAACTTTCTGGGTCTCAATATTCTTTTTTTCCCCCTAGATTGCATGTTTATTTATATTTATTAGGCTATAGCTGCTTTACAATGTCATGTTCGTTTCTGCTATAGAAGACGGTGGATCAGCCCTGTGTACACATACATCCCCTCCCTCTTGGACTCTTTCCCACCCTCCCCATGCCAGCCCTCTAGGTCAACACAGGGCACGGAGCGGAGCTCCCTGGGAAGATCCCCACTGGCTATATTACGCAGACATACAGAGGAACCACGTTGAGCCTCAGTGTTCTTGAAGATAGTGCACTCTTGTGTGCAGGGAAAGAATATTTGAGGCAGATACTTACAATGTGAAAATTCTGGCCCTCTTCCTTAGTAACTGTGTGACCTAGGATAACATGTTTGTCTCCTCTGCATTTATGTTTTCCTTAAGTAACTGATATAAATGATACTCTCTACTTCACAGGGTGTTTCAAGGTTAAATAAAGTCCATAAATGTTCAGCATAATGTCTAGAACTTTATTTATAGATGAT
The DNA here is from genome assembly GCF_049115385.1 of Moschus berezovskii. Classification (NCBI taxonomy): domain Eukaryota; kingdom Metazoa; phylum Chordata; class Mammalia; order Artiodactyla; family Moschidae; genus Moschus; species Moschus berezovskii. Next base: position 10,946,202 of record NC_142468.1, read on the forward strand.
AAGTATTTTTGTTCTTCATCAAGAAAAAAGTTAATATTTCACAATACAGGGCTGCTTAAAAGAATATAAAGCGCTTGTTTATATACAACGTTTTACGGCTTGTAATGTACCACAGAAATAAAAACAGGGTGTGAAGTGCGTTGATGGATGTGTGGCAGTGTGCGCGCGCTCAGTCGCTCAGTCCTGTCCGACTCTTTTGCGACCCCGTGGACTGCAGCCCGCCAGGGTCCTTGTCCATGGAATTTTCCAGGCAAGAATACTGGAGTGGGTTGTCATTTCCTCCTCCAGGGGATCTTCCTGAGCCAGGGGTCCTGACTCAGGAGACCTGAGTCTCCTGCACTGGCACGTGGGTTCCTTACCACTGAACCACCTGGAAAGTCCTTTGTGCGGTAGGCGCTGTGCTCAATGCTTACGTGCATCATGTCATTCAATATTTATAATGAGCATATTAAGTTGGAACTCTTATTCCCATTATTTTACAAATGAGAAAACAGGTTAGAAAGGAGTACATGACTTTTCCACGGTTAGATAATGAGGTTGCTGAGTCCTGATCACCACGCCACCAGGGAGCATCAAGGTCAGATAATGACAGGCGAAGAAACCAGGGTTTTAACCACACTCTGACCACTCAAAACCTAGAGTTCTTCACTCCTGTTTCAATCTCACAAGGCTACATGTCTCTTTCCTAATTGAGGGGGGGAAATGTTAGTTTTTCAGAAACTTGCACAGAACCTGGAATCTAGTAGGTAGCCGGTAAATATTTAGACTTACTGATATCCATATCAACAAAATCTACGACACAGCAGTAATAGAAGTGACAATTCAAGAAGTGGACGTCTAATTTTGTCTTTAACTTCTGCCATGGAAGTGAAAAATAGGATGAATTAAGATAAACTGAGAGTGAGAACAACTTAAGAATTTAATCATTAGCGGAAATTCTGATCCATGTTCTAGAAATCAGCTCTTATTGCCATCTGGATCCCCAAAATTATCAACCAAAAAAGAGCTGTGGATGTACGCTGCTCCTCAGTTTAATGAAATCTTTTGTATATTTGCAAAGACTTAAATGGAGAGAAACACTTGAGAATCGGTAGTGGAATCTTTTGAGGTTTTACTTAACACCTGATGCAAAGAACTGCCTCGTTGGAAAAGACCCTGGTACTGGGAAAGACTGAGGGCAGGGAGTGAAGGGGGTGACAAAGGATGAGATGGTTAGATGTCATCACTGACTCAGTGGACATGAGTTTGAACAAACTGCGGGAGATAGTGAAGGACAGGGAAGCCTGGTGTGCTGCAGTCCATGGGGTTGCCAAGAGTCGGACACGACTTAGTGACTAATCAGCAATTTGGCTTTTCAGAGACAAATGCCTGATATGTAGAAATACAAAGTTCCTAACGAAAAAGATAAAAAGACAACAACAACAAAAAAAGTGACTGCAACCTGTATTTATGCTGCACTTTCCATTGTACTTACATGTGAGTCACTTTACTCAAATTGTAGAAGGAATGAGATTCCAGTTGCTGCAGAGTTGCATCTATTGACAAGTAGCTGAATGTCACAAAAATAAAAGACAAAGTACAAAGTTAGTAAGGTCGTGAACTACAAACATACCATTAATTCTGATGTAACTTCTTTGACAGGGGCATCCCAGGTCATGAAACATGTACAACCCTCATGATGTCTCCCTAATTATGTTAAAAGTAGTTACTACTATTTTTTTTAAGATCCTGTTTTATCTGAAAGTTTCCCAATTCATTGGTCTTACTCATATTTCAGGTTTCATTGAACCAATACTTCCTTTAGAAGCTTTCCCCAAATTTCCTGATTAGGTCAAATTTCTCATAGGATAGCCTCATGGCACCATGAACTTCTCCTTCCACTAATTATCACGGTGAAATTTTGCAAGTGCTTGGCTGATATTTGATTTATGTTGTCTCATTAGACAGCCAGTTCTCTGAAATGGAGAACTGAGTCTGGTGTCTGATGAGTGCCTTTCGTACAGCTTGTCTTGTAGTAGACTTCCAATAACTATGTAGTTACGTGAATGAATGAGTAAACAGGTGAACAGGCGAGTTACTCAGAAGAGCAGAAAGTGAGAGACGGCAGAACAGAATACACAAGTGAGTAAGAAGCATTTTCAACGGAGTACCTAACAGCATGAGAGTAGAGCTATAGCTCCAAAGGTGAAGAGAAAGCCGCCGTTCTCTATTGGAGCATTCCACGCAGCGGTGGCTGTATACTCTCTCAAGACCTTGCTTTTTTGTTTTGATGAGGCTGCAAACTCAAGGTTTGTTTTGAACATTGTAAATGAAAGGCAACACAAAGTTCTAAGTACTTAAAAAAAAAAAAGAAACATAAATACAACTCATGAAGAATACACAAGGGATGATGTTTCAAATAGTCTCCTTAAATTCCATTTTGTAATAAGAATGAGTAATGCAGTCAAATTCAAGGACTGCATGTTCCTAAGAGACATTTCTATGAAATCTGGGAAAATTAGTGATTAATAGATGGTGTCCACCTGTATGCGGAACCGAGCTTCTCAACCTCGGCCACACAACTGAACTATCTGGGAGGCTTTTGAAACACATCTTAAGACTCGGTCCAGAGTAATTAATTCAGTGTATATAAGGGATGGTCAAACACTTTTATATTTAAAAAGCTTCCCAGATGACTCTAAGGTGTGTGCATGCATGCTCAGTCGTGTATGAGTCTTTACGACACTATGGACTGTAGCCCAACAGACTCCTCTGTCCATGGGATTCTCCAGGCAAGAACACTGGGCGGGTGCTATGCCCTCCTCCAGTGGATCTTCCCGACCTAGGGATCAAACCCATGTCTCCTGTGTCTCCTGCATTGGCAGGCAGTTTCTTTACCACTGTGCCACCTGGGAAGCCCTTCTAAGGTGCAAGGCAAGGTTAAGAACCCCTGGCGATAGTTTGAGTTGAATCTGCCAGTAAAATGTTTTCATTAATGAAATGCTTATAAGAGGAGTGCTGACTGTTCCACCTGAGTTTTTTTATCACTGGTGTTGTGAATATTCTAAGTGTCCTGTGCTTTCCATTTCGAATTATCTACTCTCCAACCAGTAAACCTTTGATTTGTCGGACCTCCCAAGCCATTGCCACTTGTGGATAACATTACATGAATTATTTTGATCCAAATATTATATCTCTAACAGAGAGGAAGCCATTGAGGATGTTGAAAAGAATTTATTGTGTAGACATTATGGGGCTTTAAGTGGGGTGAAGCTGAGCAATCTGAGGGACAAGGTTAATTATGAAGCTTGCAAACTAGTTTTCCTCACTTTGCATCCTATCCATTGCTCCAGTATTTCTCCTGCATTTCTTAGTTTAGGAGGGGCAAAGCTTTCTTAAGGTTTTAGTCATTCAGCACATGTCATAATAAATGAAGTTCCAATTTCTCCAACTGAATGATACCTCCTTAGAGGGCTGCCATAGCTTGGTTGCAAAGACAACACATAGGAACGATTTATTCAGTGGGATAAAAGCAATGATTCCCTATTGCTTATCATATTTTTATAATCGGGAAAAATCAGATCCAACCTCTTCCTCAAATTTCTTCTTAGCATGTAAATTGTATGTAATCACTAGGGTAACCATATCATCTCTCATCCACAATAGGATATTTTTGTGAGTTAAAACATAATAATTATGTCAGAATAATAGGTGGGAAAGTGTACTGTCCCAGACAAACCTCCCTGCTGATCTCTCTTCTCCCCCAAGATGTGACGGCTCCCTGACTATTCTTTGTGCTGTGTGTGTAGTCGCTCAGTCGTATCTGACTCTTGTGACCCCATAGACCGTAGCCTGCCAGGCTCCTGTGTCCATGGGATTTTTTATGTATGTGTGTATGCTTTCGTTCAACAAATATATTGAACATTTACTTGATATGTTAGTAAATGGGCACTGACCAGTCAGACCTGCTCCTGAGCTTCCAGGAACTCACAGTACTGAGACATACAGACCGGTAAATGGGATTAACACGTGGAGTGATAAATTCTCTGATGGGATTCCAGGCACGCTTAATCCAGACTGGAAAATTTCAGCACCGACTCCCTGAAGGAATCTTCCTCAGGACCCTCAGATCTGCCTGGACATCCTGAACATCTCAGTTAACCTTCCTTCTTTTATTGTCCATCATTTTATTTAAACCTTCTCAAATTTCTAACCCTGCCCATTCTACCCTCAGTATTAGCAGATAATCTTTTTAAATAATTTGTAGAAAAGATCGAAACCTTGAGTTGAGAATTTCTGGAATTCCCCTCCAAGAAGCCTATTAATTTACCTGCCTCTGCCCTACCTTGTACAGCTACTGTCTTATTACTGCACCAAAGATGGCCATCTTCCTGCAGATCAGCCCCTCTATTTGGATGCCATTCCCTCCTGCCTCCTGAGGGATTGTTCTTTCTTCAGTTTTTTTAGCCTCTCTGATGCCTTTCCCTGGTCCATGTTACTTCTACCTGTTTATGACTCTCAAGTTTCAATCTTTCCCCAGTGCCCCTACATACCTGGGATTTCCAGCTCTAAGGTCCTTCATCTACTTTGATACCCAAATTAAATCCCCTGAATTAACATATTATTATGCTTTTGCTTCCTGAATTAATGTATTTATTTATTATGCTTTTGCTTCCTTGTCTATTTCTTCTCATTTGAATGTAAACTCCACAGGCGCACGGTTTGTTGTCCATTTGTTCCCTGAGGTATCCCAGTCACTTAGACCAGCAATTGATATATACCAGGGAATGAATAAATATTTCTTGAATGAACTGATGAAAACTGATATCCTGATGTCTACTAGATATAGCTGCTTGATGCCTCCACGGCACCTCCGATGCCCTGTGCCCTAAACTGAGTTCCTAACTTATCCCCTGCCCCTCCATAGCAGATGCACAGAAAACTACTCTGCCTTGGCAAACGTGCTCGTCAACCACACAGAAGCCCTCGTCAGAAACAGTGGTGAATCCTCCACCTCCCAGCCAACCAACTTTTGTTCTCTTCTCCCTTACTTTTCAAATCTGGCCACTTTTTTTTAAAATTACCACTCAAGCCATCCCCATTCAGTTTGCCACTCCTCTCCCTGGGCACCGAGTCAACCTCCTCACTAGCTTCCTGCCTCCAATTTGCTTCACTTCCACCCATTTTCCACAGACAGACAGGGCACATGTCTAAAACATCTGATCTGTCACTTCCCTGCATATAGTCATCCTGTGGCTTAGTCCTTAGGGGAGATTTCAAACTTCAAAAGATTCACAAAGCCCTGCCCTCACTTACCTCCCAGTTTTATTATTCTCTACTGTTCCCACTTTGAGACTAAGCTCCAGCTTCCACAAGCTTATTTTTAATTTCATTGACAGTCATTTTTTCTTCTGCTTTGACTTATCTTTCCCTCATCTGTTTTTGGTTTTTTCCCCCAGACAATATAGATTGCAAATTAGGCACCATTTCCTCCAGGAAGTCTACCCTGACCACACCCCCTCTCCAGGTAACAGACTTCTCACATGAGTTCCTAGGTCACCCTAGAACTGACTCCATCAAGGCACTTACTACTCTCTTAGGAAGGAAACTGGAGGTTCCATGAGTATTGTCAACTATTGTATGTGACACATCTAGCAAAGTGCCAGGCACAAAGTAGGGGTCAATAATTATTCACTGAATGAATGAACATAGCCAAGTAGAGACACTAAAGGCTTCCCTGGTGGCTCAGCTGGTAAAGAATCTGCCTGCAACGCAGGAGACCTTGGTTCAATTGCTGGGTTGGGAAAAGATCTGCAGGAGAAGGGATAGTCTACCCACTCCAATATTCTTGGGCTTCCCTTGTGGCTCGGACGGTAAAAAAATCCATCTGTCAATGTAGACGCACCAATTTTAACAACTGTGCCAGCCTGGTGGGGGAGGTTGATAATGTGGGAGAGTGCACATAGCAGGGGGCAGAGAGTAAACGCCAACTTTCGGTACCTTCCCCTCAGTTTCGGTGTAAACTTAAAACTGCTCTAGAGCTGAAACTCCAATACTTTGTCCACCTCATGAGACGAGTTGACTCCCTGGAAAAGAGTCTGATGCTAGGAGGGATTGGGGGTGGGAGGAGACGGGGACAACAGAGAATGAGATGGCTGGATGGCATCACCGACTCGATGGACATGTGTTTGAGTGAGCTCCGGGAGTTGGTGAGGGACAGGGAGGCTTGGCGTGCTGTGGTTCATGGGGTCACAAAGAGTCGGACACGACTGAGTGACTGAACTGAACTGAAAGTGTATTTAAACAAACAAAGAAAGAAATCTATAGTATAGCCTTGAACTGTAGGAACTGTCCTTTAAGAATTAGTTGTGTTAGGTAACAGTGAGGCCAAAGGCAAGAGAGTGTTCCTTCAAGGGGCAGAGGGCATAGAGGAATTAGGACAAAATAAACGAAGAACTGGAATGTAAGGATCTGAATGAAATAGGAAGCCAGGAAAGTAGACAGGGGGACTAGTCAGGGTAAGATGTTAAAAAGAGGGAGGGAACAACAGCAGGGAAACCAAAGAAGACAAGAATCTGGAGAAAAGGACGGGCTGGTAGGAAGAAACCCAAAACCGAACTGCAGCGATGCTCAGCTGGGATGGTTTCTCAGCGTCAGCACTGCCGATGTTTGGTCTTGATCATGCTTGGTTGTGTGTGGGGTGTCCTACACCTCATAGGATGCTGAGCAGATCCTTCAACTCAGCCCTTAGATACTGGTAGCACCCTTCTCTCCAGCTGTGACAACCAGAAACCTCCACTGCCCCTGAAATGACACACGAGACGATAAGTGGTCACGAACTGACTAATTTTAGCCAGAGACCACACAGGCTGCTCTGGTGGCACTGTTACTGGTGTGCCTGGATCATCTGTGCTGCTTGTCAGAATCAATGCATTAAAATAAAGACCTGGCTCATTTATACACAGATACACTCGTCAGTGCAACATGGAAACTCTTTTTCTCCTCACTCTTGAGTGCACAGCAGTTTGCTTTTCTGTGATTAGGAATTATTTTTAGTTCTTTTTTTAAAATGAGAAGTCTGAAATCACTGACTACAATTATGAGAAAATGTCAACATTTGTACTAGTGGTGAAAAGAGAATCAAGAATTGGTAATGAGGATAGATAGATTAGAGACAGATAGATATCTTTGTTTATGGGAGAGATTTCTGGCTAAGGTTTTGCCATGTATCAAAATATATTGACATACACTAAGAATTAGTAAATTCTTAACACCAAAGGTACTTAAATTTGCTTTAGGTTTAAAAAAATCATCTAGGGATTAGGGGGTGGAGATGCAGCAAAATCAAATAAACAGCTCGTACATAAACTTCATGTATACTGAAAATCTAGACATCATTGCCTTCTGTAAGTGCAATATTTAACAGGTGTGTTTCTTGATAGAACCCTGTTAGAAAACACATGTCACAATTGCAAATATCTTCTTATATTAGAAAAATGTGACTTACATCCTGGAAATATTGGGCAGATTTGAAAACGCACGACTGGGAATGGTTTTCAGATGAGTCTCTATAAACTTCCTGTAAAAAAAAAAAAAGTCACACGGAGTTCAAATCATTAGATTTTTCCAGTAACCCACCCTAATTATACAGAACATTATTAGAAGCACGACAGTCATTACAATATATATTTTATCATACATCAACAAAAATAATAATGAAAAGCAAACAATTTTCTCCCCAACAAAACAAGAATTAAGAGATTCAAATGCAGAAAATAAATCTTCAAACATTGCCTTCAAATTTGCAGTAAACTGGTATGCCTTGTATAACGTCATATTCAATCTGTTAACAGAAGGGCAACATAATATATTCATAAGTTTGTTAGGACTACTGAATTCTTTGCCAATAAAAATATCTTGAAATGCCACCAGAGTATTACTAAGAGTCCACTAAGAGGGTTCAGAATAGTGGTGTGATTACATTCTATCATTACCTTGATCTTATAATGCACTTGCTGCAATTTGGAAATAAATGACTAACAAGGATCATGGCATCTTAGTTGCATATGCAAACTACCGGTTGTGGCTTTCCTTCCTGTTTGATTTTTGATACTTTTCAGAAGATTGAGACTGTTTTTCTTATGCAATGAGACATCTTGATGCAGTCTAGTATGTCTCTCCACCTGGATCCTCCATTGTTTACTCCCTTTCTTTGTTATGGGGCTTCCCTGGTAGCCCGGCTGGTAAAGAATCTGCCTGCAATACAGGAAACCCCGGTTCAATTACTGGGTCAGGAAGATCTGCTGGAGAAGGGATAGGCTACCCACACCAGAATTCTTGGGTTTCCCTGGTGGCTCAGCTGGTAAAGAATCTGCCTGCAATGCAGGAGACCTGGGTTCAATCCCTGGGTTGGGAAGATCCCCTGGAGAAGGGAAAGGCTACCCACTCCAGTATTCTGGCCTGGAGAATTCCATGGACTGTATAGTCCAGTCCATGGGGTCACAAAGAGTCAGACTTTCACTTCACTTTTTCTTTGTTATAGCAACCACTTGAATAGAATTCTGTATGGAAAAATATTTACCTATTGTCCTAACAGTTTGCAAAAAGCCAGTGCACATGCTTATCATCTTCTTCATGGATTTGTTTTTGCCACTTGCATGTTGGTAATTATACATTGTTCATTTATTAGCTTTTTAAAAGTTATTAGGCTGAAATCATGTATTTTTCCTTCTAGGCTTCAGGGTGATTTCTCAATACTCAATTTCCTTGATCTCTGTACTCTTCAAACTACTAATTTTTGCAGTGATTAAAATGTATTTAGACATTCTGGTGTCTGGTTCTATCTGACTGGAGCCTGGAAGTTCCCTACCTTCTTCCTAACAATAAATAAAAAGCTGCTGCTAAGTCACTCCAGTCATGTCCAACTCTGTGTGACCCCATAGACGGCAGCCCACCAGACTCCCCCGTCCCTGGGACTCTCCAGGCAAGAACACTGGAGTGGGTTGCCATTTCCTTCTCCTAAATAAAAAGCTAGACAGGAAAATCAATAACTCTTCTTAGATCTGTGGGGGAAGGGAAGATAGGACAAACCACAGTCCCTAGGACTGCAGAGACAGACAGGAGCCCCCACTTCTCAGAGCAGAGACTTGTGAGCAAAAACTATAAGCGGGAGACCAGTGCCAGGGTACAGATTCAGGAAAACCTGAGCTGTGACTGACAAATTGCCAGAAGCGCAGTGCACACAACTCTGAGAGATGAAAACTCCGGGACAACCTAGTTATAGGTAGCCCTCCACCGTTTTGTGAGATTTACCTCCAGGAGTTCTGCCAAATATTAAGGAAAAAATCCTTTTGTGCTTCTGTCAGAGAAGGGGGAAAAGGAAGCATTTGGAAATTCAGTTGACCCTTGAACACTGTGGGGGATGGTTGGGGGCATCAACCCCCACATTTTAAAACAACCACGGATAACTTTATTGTTGGCCTTCAGGATGTGTGGTTCTGCACCCGCAGATTCAACCAACCACTGCTGGGTCATGTAGGATTGTCATATTTATTACAGAAGAAAACCCACGCATGAATGGACCCGGGCAGTTCAAAGCCATGCTGTTCAAGAGTCAACTGTTTATCAGAGCACTCTGTTCTTAACAAAGCCTGCCCTCAGGGGAAGCTAGTTATCTACAGCCTGTAGAAGGGAAGTACACAACTCGAGCTCACTCTGGCTTATTCTGTCCTATCAAGGGGGAGAGAAAATACTGAGAAATGGGAAAGTCATGGTCCAGAGGCACAGGCTTAGCAAAAGACCTAACCACAGGACTACAGAACGCATTCCCTCCCCTGATATCTCACCACCACCTTACTGACCTATTTATAGCTATTCTTCTTACCCAGTATGTTCTGTCTGTCTATCAGGAAGTAAATCTGTAACTTGCCTGATCAAATCCTCAGTAAGGCCAAATTAATTTCTAAAAGGACCTATTAACTTGGGGGCAGAGAGAGGTGATGTGAATAACAAAAGAGTAGAATGTCAGCCTTTTGCAACATTGGTGATTGAGCATCAAGTGCAATGTGCCTTCATATGAGTCCAGAAATTCAGGGCCTGCACCCCCTCACAGCTCTCCTAATTACACTCTCTTAATTGGACTGATTAAATCCAACTGGTCCAGATCCAAGATTCTAAAGTTTAAAAAAAAATGAGAATAACAAGTTATTGCAACTAAAATCTCCCAGTCAAATTAGGCCATGCCTAAGTGGTGCTGGAGAAGACTCTTGAGAGTCCCTTGGACTGCAAGGAGATCTAACCAGTCCATTCTAAAGGAGATCAATCCTGGGTGTTCATTGGAAGGACTGATGTTAAAGCTGAAACTGCAATACTTTGGCCACCTCATGCGACGAGTTGACTCACTGGAAAAGACTCTGATGCTGGGAAAGGTTGGGGCGGGAGGAGAAGGGGACGACAGAGAATGAGATGGCTGGATGGCATCACCGACTCGATGGACATGAGTTTGAGTGAACTCCGGGAGTTGGTGATGGACAGGGAGGCCTGGAGTGCTGTGATTCATGGGGTCGCAGAGAGTCGGACATGACTGAGCGACTGAACTGAACTGAACTGAAGGAAAACAAAAAGATAAGATACACACCTGTTGGGTATCACCTGAAGAGACCCAGTTTCTTGAGCTCAAAGACAATCCTACTCATAGAGCATGTCCTAAGGCATGGATCTTGAGGGCAAGCTTATCTAAGATTGTACGTTCTGCTTGTAGGTCATATGGACCTAATTTGTAACTTTCATTAGCAAAAATTCTGTCTCCAAAAGTAAAGAATCTGTATTCAATTTTAAAAAAATTTAATTTAGGAGAAGGAACAAGATGGCGGAGGAATAGGATGGCGAGACCACTCTCTCCCCGACAAATTCATCAAAAGAACATTTGAACGTGGAGTAAAGTCCACAAAACAACTTCTGAATGCTGGCAGAGGACGTCAGGCACCCAGAAAAGCAGCCCATTGTCTTCGAAAGGAGGTAGGAAAAAACATAAAAGATAAAAAGCGAGACAAAAGAAGTAAGGACGGAGCTCCGTCCTGGGAAGGGAGGCTTTAAAAAGAGAGAACTTTCCAAACACCAGGAAACACTCTCACTGGCGAATCTGTGGCGAGCCTTGGAAGCTCAGAGGGCCACATAACCCTCTTTTTTTTTAAGAAATTTTAAAAACCCACAGATTACCTGCCAAACGGTAACTCCCAGCGGAGAAGCAGCGCAGACGCCTGCATACGCCATTAGCAAGTGGGGGCTGGGCAGGGAAGAGCCGGCTGAACTGCTTAGAGAGAGGACTGGGCTTGAATGCCGCGAGAACAATTTGAGAGAACTGGGGAAAGCAAAGCAGACTGTGGGATAGCTTCCCCATGAAAAGGCAGAAAGCTCTAACCTACTACTCAGCCAGCCCCGCTCACAGAATAAAGGACTGAGCAGAGTGAGCCGGCTGCGGCTGGCCCATCCCCCATCCCCAGCCGAGACAGGCAGGGAGCGCAGCCAGAGCCGGAGCGGGCAACCGCGGCCCCAGAAAGGCATCTGATACAAACTGAAGACAGGCTTGTTGCTATTCAGGACTTCTTGGGCTCGGGCCGGTCGATATCCCCCTGAAAAGGTGCGCCGGTTGTACACCCAGAAAACTGAGTGGTGGGGACTGGGGAGGCGATAAGTCACAGAGACCGCGCTCGCCAAACACCTGGTCCCCTGAGCTGCTCGGACCGGGGAAGGCACAAAACGCAGGCCCAACCAAGTCTGCGCCTATGTGGAGTACCTGAGAACCTGAACTTGAGCCGCTCAGACCTGGGAAGTGCATACAACCCGGCGCCAGCCTCAGACAGTTCCCGGCAGAGCAACATAGAGCCTGTGCAGTATAGACTGGGACAGCATACGTGCTGTGAGCGGGGGCAAACCCAGTGTGGCCGAGACGCTGCGAGCACTCCCCACAGATGCCAGAAATATTCGACTGCAGTGTTCCTCCCTTCCCAGAACAGGACTGAACAACTGAGCCTTAAAAAGTGTCCACCCACCCCCTAGTATCAGGATGGAAATTAGACACTGAAGAGACCAGCAAACAGAAGCTAAAACAGAGGGAACCACCTTGGAAATGACAGATAGAGACGTCTAGAGGCTACTCCAAGAATAAGACCAAAAACCAGAGGCAAGAGGCTTAAGGCCAAATCCTGAGAACACCAGAGAACTCCTGACTCCAGGGAACATTAATCAATAGGAGCTCATCAAACGTCTCCATACCTACACTAAAACCAAGCACCACCCAAGGGTCAACAAGTTCCAGAGCAAGACATACCACGCAAATTCTCCAGTAACACAGGAAACTAGCCCTGAGCTTCAATATACAGGCTGCCCAAAGTCACTCCAAACCCACTGACATCTCATAACTCATTACTGGACACTTCATTGCACTCCAGAGAGAACAAATCCAGCTGCACCCACCAGAACACCGACACAAGCTTCCATAACCAGGGAACTTTGACAAGTCACCTGTCCAACCCCACACACAGAGAGGAAACTACATAATAAAGAGATCTCCACAAACGGCCAGAAGAGGGAAAGGCCACCCCAAGCAAAGCATTATAAGCAAGATGAAGAGGCAGAGAAATACCCAGCAAGTAAAGGAACAAGATAAATGCCCACCAACACAAACAAAAGAGGAAGATATAGGGAATCTACCTGATAAAGAATTTCGAATCTTGGTGGTGAAAATGATTCAAAATCTTGAAAGCAAAATGGAGTTACAGATAAATAACCTGGAGAAAAGGATTGAGAAGATGGAAGAAAGGTTTAAGAAGGACTTAGAGGAAACAAAAAAGAGTCAATATACAATGAATAATGCAATTGATGAGATCAGAAACACTCTGGAGGGAACAAACAGTAGAATAACAGAGGCAGAAGACAGGATAAGCGAGCTAGAAGATAGAATTGTAGAAATAAATGAAACAGAGAGGAAAAAAGAAAAACAAATTAAAAGAAATGAGAACAATATTAGAGACCTCTGGGACAATGTTAAACGCTCCAACATTCAAATCATAGGAGTCCCAGAAGAAGAAGACAAAAAGAAAGATCATGAAAGAATACTTGAGGAGATAATAGTTGAAAACTTCCCTAAAATAGGGAAAGAAATAATCACCCAAGTCCAAGAAACCCAGAGAGTCCCCAACAGGATAAACCCAAGGCGAAATACTCCAAGACACATATTAATCAAATTAACAAAGATCAAACACAAAGAACAAATATTAAAAGCAGCAAGGGAAAAAGAGCAAATAACACACAAGGGGATTCCCATAAGGATAACAGCCGATCTTTCAACAGAAACTCTTCAGGCCAGGAGGGAATGGCAAGACATACTTAAAGTGATGAAAGAAAATAACCTACAGCCCAGACTACTGTACCCAGCAAGGATCTCATTCAAATATGAAGGAGAAATCAAAAGCTTTACAGACAAGCAAAAGCTGAGAGAATTCAGCATCACCAAACCAGCTCTCCAACAAATGCTAAAGGATCTTTTCTAGACAGGAAACACAGAAAGGGTGTATAAACTCAAACCCAAGGCAATAAAGAAAATGGCTACGGGATCGTACTTATCAATAATTACCTTAAACGTAAATGGGTTGAATGCCCCAACCAAAAGACAAAGGCTGGCTGAATGGATACAAAAACAAGACCCCCATATATGCTGTCTGCAAGAGACCCACCTCAAAACGAGGGACACATACAGACTGAAAGTGAAGGGCTGGAAAAAGATATTCCATGCAAATAGAGACCAAAAGAAAGCAGGAGTAGCAATACTCATATCAGATAAAATAGACTTTAAAACAAAGGCTGTGAAAAGAGACAAAGAAGGAAACTACATAATGATCAAAGGATCAATCCAAGATGAAGACATAACAATTATAAATATTTATGCACCCAACATAGGAGCACCGCAATATGTAAAACAATTACTAAAAAGTATGAAAGGAGAAATTAACAATAATGCAATAATAGTGGGAGATTTTAATACCCCACTTACATCTATGGATAGATCAACTAAACAGAAAATTAACAAGGAAACACAAACTTTAAATGATACAATAGACCAGTTAGACCTAATAGATATCTATAGGACATTTCACCCCAAAACAATGAATTTCACCTTTTTCTCAAGTGCACACGCAACCTTTTCCAGGATAGATCACATCCTGAGCCATAAATCTAGCCTTGGTAAATTCAAAAAAGTTGAAATCACTCCATGCATCTTTTCTGACCACAATGCAGTAAGATTAGATCTCAATTACGGGAGAAAAACTATTAAAAATGCCAACATATGGAGGCTGAACAACACGCTGCTGAATAATGAACAAATCATAGAAGAAATCAAAAGAGAAATCAAAATATGCATAGAAATGAATGAAAATGAAAACACAACAACCCAAAACCTCTGGGACACTGGAAAAGCAGTGCTAAGGGGGAAGTTCATAGCAATACAGGTACACATCAAGAAACAAGAAAAAAGTCAACTAAATAACCTAACTCTACATCTAAAGCAACTAGAAAAGGAAGAAATGAAGAACCCCAGGGTCAGTAGAAGGAAAGAAATCGTAAAAATTAGGGCAGAGATAAATGCAAAAGAAACAAAAGAGACCATAGCAAAAATCAACAAAGCCAAAAGCTGGTTCTTTGAGAAGGTAAATAAAATTGACAAACAACTAGCCAGACTTATTAAGAAACAAAGGGAGAAGAACCAAATCAATAAAATTAGAAATGAAAATGGAGAGATCACAACTGACAACACAGAAATACAAAGGATTATTAGAGAATACTATCAGCAATTATATGGGAATAAAACGAATAACCTGGAAGAAATGGACAAATTCCTAGAAAAGTACAACTTTCCAAAACTGAACCAGGAAGAAATAGAAAATCTGAACAGACCCATCACAAGCACAGAACTAGAGGCTGTAATCAAGAATCTTCCAGCAAACAAAAGCCCAGGTCCAGATGGCTTCACAGCCGAATTCTACCAAAAATTTAGAGAAGAGCTAACACCTATTCTACTCAAACTCTTACAGAAAATTGCTGAGGAAGGGAAACTTCCAAACTCATTCTATGAGGCCACCATCACCCTAATCCCAAAACCTGGTAAAGACCCCACAAAAAAGAAAACTACAGGCCAATATCACTGATGAACATAGATGCAAAAATCCTTAACAAAATTCTAGCAATCAGAATCCAACAACATATTAAGAAGATCATACATCATGACCAAGTGGGCTTTATCCCAGGAATGCAAGGATTCTTCAATATCCGCAAATCAATCAACGTAATACACCACATTAACAAACTGAAAAATAAAAATCATATGATTATCTCAATAGATGCAGAGAAAGCCTTCGACAAAATTCAACATCCATTTATGATAAAAACCCTCCAGAAAGTGGGAATAGAAGGGACATACCTCAACATAATAAAAGCTATATATGACAAACCCACAGCAAACATTATCCTCAATGGTGAAAAACTGAAAGCATTTCCCCTAAAGTCAGGAACAAGACAAGGGTGCCCACTCTCACCACTACTCTTCAACATAGTTCTGGAAGTTTTGGCCACAGCAATCAGAGCAGAAAAAGACATAAAAGGAATCCAAATTGGAAAAGAAGAAGTAAAACTTTCACTGTTCGCTGATGACATGATCCTCTACACAGAAAACCCTAGAGACTCTACCAGAAAACTACTAGAGCTAATCAATGATTACAGTAATGTTGCAGGATATAAAATCAACACACAGAAATCCCTTGCATTCCTATACACTAATAATGAGAAAATAGAAAGAGAAATTAAGGAAATTATTCCATTCACTGTTGCAACGAAAAGAATTAAATACTTAGGAATATATCTACCTAAGGAAACAAAAGACTTCTACATAGAAAACTATAAAACACTACTGAAAGCAATCAAAGAGGACACTAATAGATGGAGAAATATACCATGTTCATGGATTGGAAGAATAAATATTGTAAAAATGAGTATACTACCTAAAGTAATTTATACATTCAATGCAATCCCTATCAAGCTACCAACGATATTTTTCACAGAACTCGAACAAATAATCTCACAATTTATATGGAAATACAAAAAACCTCGAATAGCCAAAGCAATCTTGAGGAATAAAAATGGAACTGGGGGAATTAACCTGCCGGACTTCAGGTTCTACTACAAAGCCACAGTCATCAAGACAGTATGGTACTGGCATAAAGACAGAAATATAGATCAATGGAACAAAATAGAAAGCCCAGAAATAAATCCACGCACCTATGGACACCTCATCTTTGACAAAGGAGGCAAGAATATAAAATGGAGAAAAGACAGTCTCTTTAACAAGTGGTGCTGGGAAAACTGGTCAGCCACTTGTAAAAGAATGAAACTAGAACACTTCCTAACACCATACACAAAAATAAATTCAAAATGGATTAGAGAGCTAAATGTAAAACCAGAAACTATAAAACTCCTAGAGGAGAACGTAGGCAAAACACTCTCTGACATAAATCACAGCAGGATCCTCCATGACCCACCTCCCAGAATATTGGAAATAAAAGCAAAAATAAACAAATGGGACCTAATTAAAATCAAAAGCTTTTGCACAGCAAAGGAAACTATAAGTAAGGTGAAAAGACAGCCTTCAGAATGGGAGAAAATAATAGCAAATGAAGCAACGGATAAAGGATTAATCTCCAAAATATACAAGCAGCTCCTGCAGCTCAATTCCAGAAAAATAAATGACCCAATCAAAAAATGGGCCAAAGAACTAAACAGACATTTCTCCAAAGAAGACATAAAGATGGCTAACAAACACATGAAAAAATGCTCAACATCCCTCATAATCAGAGAGATGCAAATCAAAACCACAATGAGATACCATTTCACACCAGTCAGAATGGCTGCTATCCAAAAGTCTACATGCAATAAATGCTGGAGAGGATGTGGAGAGAAAGGAACCCTCTTACACTGTTGGTGGGAATGCAAACTAGTACAGCCACTATGGAGAACAGTGTGGAGATTCCTCAAAAAACTGGAAATAGAACTGCCATATGATCCAACAATCGCACTCCTGGGCATACACACCGAGGAAACCAGAATTGAAAGAGACACATGTACTCCAATGTTCATTGCAGCACTGTTTATAATAGCCAGGACATGGAAGCAACCTAGATGTCCATCTGCAGACGAATGGATAAGAAAGCTTTGGTACATATACACAATGGAGTATTATTCAGCCATTAAAAAGAATACATTTGAATCAGTTCTAATGAGGTGGATGAAACTGGAGCCTATTATACAGAGTGAAGTAAGCCAGAAAGAAAAACACCAATACAGTATACTAACGCATATATATGGAATTTAGAAAGATGCAAATGATAACCCTGTATACGGGATAGCAAAAGAGACACAGATGTATAGAACAGTCTTTGGGACTTTATGGGAGAGGGTGAGGGTGGGATGATTTGGGAGAATGGCATTTAAACACGTATGTTGTCATATGTGAAACGAATCACTAGTTCAGGGTCAATGCATGTTATAGGATGCTCGGGGATGGCATGCGGGGATGATCCAGAGGGAGGATAAAGGGAGGAGGGAGGTGGGAGGGGGGTTCAGGAGGGGGAACTTATGTAAACCTGGGGAAAATTCATGTCAATGTATGGCAAAACCAACCAATATAATATTGTAAAATAATTTGCCTCCAATAAAAAATAAATTAATTACCAAAAAAAAAAATTTAATTTGAAAGCCCACCAGATGGACTTTGCGGGTGGTCCAGTAACTAACAGTCTATGCTCCCAATGCAGGGGACCTGGGTTTGATTCCTTGTCAGGGAACTAGATTCCACATGTGGCAATTAAGAGCTCATACATCGTATCTAAAGAATCTACATGTTGCAGCGAAGACTGAAGATCTCCTATGTGCCACAGCTAAGACTCTGCACAGGCAAATAAATATTGAAAAAGAAAATTAGAGTAACAATGGTTTCTAAGAAGTTTAACTTGGAACAGAAATAGCATTTAGATGCAGTTTAAAAGCCTTTGGATTAGAGGTTCAAATAAGGTTTATGTTCTTTCCCTATATATGAATTTCTGAAATCTGTAAAAAATGTTTCTGGGATTCTGTCTTTCTCATTCACACATGTAAACACACAAATACGTTAAGCCACAACTACTGAGTTCATTGCAGTTGATGGAGTTCGGAAAATACTATCCCAAAACATATTGTGTTGGCATATTGAATATTTTCAGCTGGGGGAATGTGAGAAGCAGGGTGTAGGAAGGATTTTGAGACCCCCTCTATTGCTTCCCCCTCTGAAGCAAGTCTTAAGACCCTCCTGTGAGAGGTGCCTTCACAATGCCCAGAGAGAAGCACAGTCTTACCGGGAAGACAGGAAGATGCTAGGGGATTTGAATGAACAGACCTTGCAGGATTCCCGCAGTTTACTAGTCTTAGCTCATACCCCTCCATTCTATCACATTTTCCCACCACTCTTCATCAAAGAGTGGAACGCTAGCCTATGATCACTCAGGTTTAATCACTTCTTCACGTCTCCATGTTTTCATAAAGCGCCCATGCCGTGTAAAACTCATTTTAAACACACCGCTATGCTTTCTCTTGTTACTCTGTCTTTGGTTACAAAGCCCTAGCTGAGAACCCAGAAGACTAGAAGGAAAATAATTGTTTTTCTTCACCTAAAGAGTAGAATGTGCTTTAAAAGACAAAATTTTTGAAGTGCTCACAAAACAAGATATTCTTCTTGGGCAAATTTCTCACCAAAGGAAGCCACCCATATGAATACAATTATAAGAATTACGTATCTCAGTGCAACTGTCTTACTAATGATAGAATATGCATGGTGAAAGTGAAAGTAGCTCAGTCGTGTCTGACTCTTTGAGACCCACAGACTATAGAATCCATGGAATTTTCTAGGCCAGAGTATTGGAATGGGTACCTTTCCCTTCTCCAGGGAATCTTCCCAATCCAGGGATTGAACCAGGTCTCCTGCATTGCAGGTGGATTCTTTACCTGCTGAGCCACAAGTCCCAAGCAATAAGTCTTCACCTACGATGAAAATGAACTATCTATTTTTGAATGAACTTAGTTAATAACATGATGATTATAATGCAGAAGACTGGTTTCAATAATGTTAAATGAATTAGCAGAATGGTAGCTGATCATATAAATTGTTGAATTCAATTTGCAGATTGTACATTTTACCTGGATATATTCATAATAATGTGTACATAATCTGGAAAAATAAACTCATTAATGAGTTTAAAATATATGTATATATATTTACTTTTGGTATAAATTGTCTTGGTCGCCACTCTAAAATTCACCACATGTCTCCTCTTTCTTCCCCAGCTTTTACAATGTTATTAGCCTGATTTGCACAAAATCATGTAGAAAGAATTTTCTCTCAAAGCATCTGTTTCTCTTCTAATAAAGAGCAAAAGATCATTGGCTAGGACATAACATCTAGCTAATTAAATACTGAAGATATCATATTTATTTACAGAGCCTTGTTGTCCATTTCCCCCCATAGTTTTACTATGAACCTCCTGGAGAATAAGTTATTGTATTGATAATATGTGGATGCCTTACTGACCTCTAGCTCACCCCAGATGTGTGAGCTTCAACCCTTAAGGAGGTTTGGTGGTGGTTTTATTAGGGAGTAATTTCGTAACTAGAGCTAACTGATACGTGTTTATCACCAACTTCCTTCTCTTTTTTGTCCCTTCACTTAGGGACTTACAGTTGGATGTCCTTCCCATTGTCTATATATTCAAAAGCAGAGCTTTATTCAAAGAATCTTGTGACACTGTGATATGACACCTTTAAAAGCAAATGGGAGATAAAAAAAGCAAATGATTATATTTGGCCAAAATATTTTACTTTCAGAATACATTTAAAATATTTTTGGAGAGAAAAATACATATCTAAGAATATATTCTTTAGACAAAAACATTAGAAAAGCTTCAAGGTGTTACACTATTGTCCAAAGGATTAGCATCAAAATAGTGTTTATTTTGTAAGAAAACACACCAGCTACTGAAGAGACTCTGCTTTTCTTTTTTTTGCTTTTGATGGTTCAAAATAAGAAGACAATGATTATTCTCTCTAAAATATAATGAAAAAACTCAGAAAGCTTACTTTATACAGATAATATCCATATTTACTATTAATGACTAAAGTGTCACATATAACTCATTGGGAGCTATAGTTTTGTACCCTAAATGGAGTATGTACATTTAACAGTTAAACAGGTTGGCTTTAGGATATGGAAATTACAAGAGAGAATAAATATTTAAGCTGATGATGTAATTTATTTTTCTAAGACGTATTTAACCAAGAATGATCAGTGAGAATGTGACTTGGTCAAATATTTCTTTTGTGCTTTACAAGATTTATATTTCTCAAATATCTGCATTTGGAAGCTGTAATGCAGAAATAGAAATGCATTTGAAATGCCACTGATTGACTTGCAGATTTTTTATTTTTTGCCGAATAGGATTCAGTTTTAAGAACTCTTGCAGTAGCAAGCGATGGAGGAGGGAAATCTGGTTAATGCTACTAAAGAGAGCAGATAGTTCTCTATGTTCCTACAAGAACAGTTTGTACAATTGGATTTTTCACAGCAAACTTAAATGATAGTAGGTTCATTTCACTGAAATGTTATCAACATGTAAATTCAATCAACATTCCAGCATCTTGTGGTTTACAAGGTTTCTGGACTCATACCTACAGAGTTTGTGTGTAGATGTGTACATGTGGGTGTGGGTTTTTAATAAATGCTTCACGTTTCTCACTACACCCCTTACTTGATAAAGAATGTGAAGTATGAGCAGATGAGCCAGATTGAATCTTCTGAGCTTGTGTGGTTCAGAAATACCAAACTTCCCACTTGTGTGTCACGTTTTTGGTCCCTTGGCAATCAGGCTGAAAACATTTTGTGACTGGGTACCAGGAGCTTGTTTGTTTAATATCATCATCTGCTTTTCT
The DNA here is from genome assembly GCF_049115385.1 of Moschus berezovskii. Lineage (NCBI taxonomy): Eukaryota > Metazoa > Chordata > Mammalia > Artiodactyla > Moschidae > Moschus > Moschus berezovskii. The sequence continues at coordinate 10,967,241 of NC_142468.1, forward strand.
TTCTTGTTTTCCTTTTTTTTTTTTTTGCTATACCATGTGGCTTGTGGGATCTTAGTTCTCCAACACAGGGCTGAACCCCAGCCCTGGCAGTGAAAGTGAGGGTCCTAACCACTAGACTGCTAGGGAATTCCCTCATCATCTGCATTGCAAGGGCTCTTTTTAACTTCTTTTTAATTAAAAAATTTTTAGGAGAAAGAGTATCATTTATTCAGAATTACATTAACTATTTTTAACAGCTTTGTGGAGATGTAATTGATATATAGGGCTTCCCAGGTTGTGCTAATGGTAAAGAACCCTTATTCCAATGCAGGAGACATAAGAGATGTGGGTTCCACTCCTGGATTGAGAAGATCCCCTGGAGGAGGGCATGACAACCCACTCCAGTATTCTTGCCTGGAGAATCCCATGGACAAAGGAACCTGGCAGGCTATAGTCCATAGGGTCACAAAGAGTCAGACATGACTGTAGCAACTTAGCATGCATGCACTCACAACCGACACACAACAAAACTATATGTAGTTAAGGTATATAGTTTGGTGAGTTTAGACCTATGTACCCATATGGATTTCATGCACCCATGGAACCACAGCAATAAAGGTTACAGACATGTCTGTCACATTCATAAGTTTCCTGTGTCCCCCTTTTTTGATTGTTTTTTCTTTGTTGCATGTGTGTGTGTGTATGTGTGTGTGTGCATGGTAAGAACACTTAACATGTGATCAACCTGCTAAACAAATCTTTAGTTAACAACACATTATTGTTAACCATGGGCACTATGTCGTACAGTAGATCCTCTGAAAGCTCATTTTTATTAAAATATCTGTTACAATCAACTGATAATTTTTTGAGCTATGCCAAGTGTGACCATAAAAAGTACTGGAAAGTACAAAAAGCGAGAATTGGTGCAAATAATTCAGATACTTATATATTGTGAAGTTGTAGACTATAAACTGGACAATATCAAATATGACATTTATCATTTGCCCATTGTTTTTACTTTGCTGAGAAGAAATTCCCCTTGGTGAATGTGTTTTACCACTATGAAAAGCTTTTTTTTTTAACTCTGTGATGAGTTGTGAGAGAGTGCAGCAAGCGCAGGGATCAAAATCAGGGATGCAGACCCAGAAGGATGATGCAGTTGAGATTCCTTATATACATACTGTATTTTTCAGTATGAAAACTTTAATCTGTACCATGTTGTATTTTCTGGGTTTGGTGGTAGGTTTGGATTTTAGTCAGTGTTGATGTTTCATTATTTACAAGTGGTACAAAAATACCAGGGGATGCCTACAACACAAGGTGTGAAACTCTAACACCCAGATTCCAAAGGCACTTGTGAGCCGTCATTTTGTGATAGTTTCCATCAGGGCTTTGATTTTTGTGATCTGAGACTTAGAACCCAAACAATGGCCTGACAGATCTGGCTTATGGAAATTGTTCAGCTTACATCATCTGGGAGAGAGTTTTCTATTCATAATGATTGTTTTCCAGATTTAAAAATACATATTTAATTTGGTTTTATGTCATTACTTGGGATACTTTTGAACTGAAAAATTTTCAGAATTATAATTTATGTCTAGTAAGAAGCATAAATCTTAAATGTCTAGACACTTAAGGTATACCAGCAAGCCAATGAAAAAATTAATCAATAGTCTAAGATGAAATGAAAGATTGTATTCGAGCCAGTCTGAGGATTATAACCCAGGAGACAGGCTCTAAGAGAGCTTCGAGAACTGCTCTGCAGAGGTGAAGGGGGAGGCCAGACGTGAAGGGGGAGATTTTGGTGAAGAGTTACATGCAATCAAACACACACCTCAGTAGAAAGTTGCTATTGGTCAGAAAGAACAAACATCTTAATTAATAGCATAGTGCTTTTCTAAGTATGGGAAGATCCAAGAATCCAGGTTCATAAAAAATTTCTCCTAAAATAGCTAGCTATCTGAAGGTCTGTTCTGCCGGTTTTCCCAAAGCACAGAGTGCCTCATCCTGACCTTTGCTGTGAAATCCTTTCAAAGTGTACTGCAGGTCAGCGGCTGCTAATGACTTGATTCTTGTAGATCTGGATAGTGGACAACATTCTTTATGTTACAATTCCTTCCATTTTGGTTTTAATTTTAAAAGAAGATTTGGGAGGCATTTCATGACCAATTTTTCCCACAGTGCTAGGAATGCTTATCCCCAGGTCAGGTGAAGATTTGATTGATATGCCATTCAGGGTACTGTTACTGGATTAGGCCCTGTTAAGCCCAACATTCAGAAAACAAAGATCATGGCATCTGGTCCCATCACTTCATGGGAAATAGATGGAAAAACAGTGGAAACAGTGTCAGACTTTATTTTGGGGGGCTCCAAAATCACTGCGGATGCTGATTGCAGCCATGAAATTAAAAGATGCTTACTCCTTGGAAGGAAAGTTATGACCAACCTAGATAGCATATTAAAAAGCAGAGACATTACTTTGCCAACAAAGGTCGGTCTAGTCAAGGCTATGGTTTTTCCCATGGTCATGTATGGATGTGAGAGTTGGACTGTGAAGAAAGCTGATCACCAAAGAATTGATGCTTTTGAACTGTGGTGCTGGAGAAGACTCTTGAGAGTCCCTTGGACTACAAGGAGATCCAACCAGTCCATTCTAAAGGAGATCAATCCTGGGTGTTCACTGGAAGGACTGATGCTAAAGCTGAAACTCTAATACTTTGGCCACCTCATCAACAAATTGACTCACTGGAAAAAATCTGATGCTGGGAAGGATTGGGGGCGGGAGGAGAAGGGGACGACAGAGAATGAGATGGCTGGATGACATCAGCGACTCGATGGACATGAGTTTGAGTGAACTCCGGGAGTTGGTGATGGACAGGGAGGCCTGGCGTTCTGTGATTCATGGGGTCGCAGAGTCGGACATGACTGAGTGACTGAACTGAACTGAAATGAACTGAACAGTAGTCTCTGGACTACCTATCTCTGGACTACCTCGATATCTTACTGATCTAAAAAGTCAAAGAAAGTGTCAGTCACTCAGTCATGTCTGATTCTTTGAGACCCCATGGACTGCAGCCTATCAGGCTCCTCTGTCCATGAGATTTTCCAGGCAAGAGTACTGGAGGGAGTTGCCATTTCCTATTCCAGGGAAAAGAATACCCAGCAACTGAACCTGTATCTCCTCCCATCTATGGGATTTTCCAGGCAAGAATACTCGAGGGGGTTGCCATTTCCTTCCCCAGGGCAAAGGAAACCCAGGGATTGAACCTGAGTCTCTCACATTGTGGGCAGACTCTTTACTGTCTGAGCCACCAGGGAAGCCCAACTTACTGGTCTGAAGAGTCCAGGAAATTGTTCCCTCTGGTTCCTTCTTCCCATAGTTAGAGTTATATTATTACACAATTGATCTCATAGAATTATATATTTGATCAATCAGGTTTCAAGTTACCTAATCATCATTAACTTTATCTGAGTCTCAGTCACACATTTGGTAATGTAAGAAATAATAACCTTATAAAATTAGGCAGAATACAAGTAATATGACTAGTAACTTTAACAGGTCATCAGTTAAGTATTTAAGCTAAGAACTTCCCTTAGGTGTGACTCAGTATCACCCCGTGTCATACAACTAGTCTGTTTTATATCAGTCACTATCTTTAAGAGAAATGATCTGTTGGTGCTGTACATAAAGTTCACCAGAGATGCCTGCACATGTGGGCGAGGAGTGAGTCACTGCAATTCCTTTGAGGACTGCGAAAGGATTCTTATCTTCTAAGGAGTTACATGACTGGGGCCAGAAGGAGAAAATTTATTTTATGGTTGAGCAGTTATTTCTGCCACTGGGAGGTCTGGTTAACATATAATACAGACACACAGTGTACAAGAGAAGGGGAAGAGACTAGAGGGCAGAGAAAGATTTAATGTTAAACTTTTTTTGCCTTGCCTTAGAATATTAAATTGCATTTCATTAAGTATAGGCCAGTATACTTATACTATACATATATGTACATGTATACCCATGTGACCAGAACCTGGGTCAAAACATAGAATACCTCCATTATCATCCGAGAAACTTCTCCTGTGTCCCCTTCCAATCAGTAACCCCATCCCTCTCAGGAGATAACCACAGAATTGCTCTCTTTGTTGAGATGATACAAATAAACCTATTTATAAAACAGAAACAGACTCACAGACTTAGAGAACAAATTTATGGTTGCCAGGGTGGAAGAACAGGGGAAAGACATAGTTAGGGAGTTGGGGTCAATATGTTATTTAAAACGGATAACCAACAAGGATCTACTGTGGAGCACAGGGAACTCTGCTCCGTGTTATGTGGCAGCCTGGATGGGAGGGGAGTTTGGGGGGAAAGGGATTCATGTTATATATATGGCTAATCCTTTTGGTATCCACCTGAAACTATCACAGCATTGTTAATTGGCTATACTCCAAAATGAAATAAAAATTAAAAAAAAACAAAAAATTGCTCTCTTTGTTAACTTCATGTAAATGTAACCATACATTGCTGCTGTTGCTGCTGCTAAGTCGCTTCAGTCGTGTCTGACTCTGTGCAACCCCATAGACGGCAGCCCACCAGGCTCCCCAATCCCTGGGATTCTCCAGGCAAGAACACTGGAGTGGGTTGCCATTTCCTTTAGCCACCTTTTCTTCTGTCTGGCTTCTTTTGTTCAACACCATGTTTCTGAGATTCATCCATGTTGATGCACACATCATTCTTTTTTATTGCTAATTATGAATATGCACCATTTTTGGTTCATTCTCTGATTGACATTTTTCCAATTTTGGGCTTTTATGGCTAAAGCTTCTATGAATATCCATATGCAAACCTTTTATGAGCGTATACAATCACTGCTCTTAGCTGAATACCTAGGAATGGGATTTGTGAATCACAAGCAAATATATACTTAGTTATAACAAACACCACTGGTTTCGAAAGTGACTCCACGTCCTCACCAACACCTGGTATTACCTGTCTTTCAAATTTTAGCCAGACTGGTAGATGTGTATGTAACAATCTTGACTGATAATTTTAGTTGCTAATAGGTTTGGAGAAATGCAAGGTCATATAAGAATGTATATTTGTAAACCCGATGGTGAAGTTTAACTTTATCTGTCAGTTTGACAAGGTCATAGAGTGCCTAGATATTTGGTTAAACATTATTCTGGGTGTGTCTGTGAGGGTATTTCTGGATAAGGTAAACATTTGAATGAGTAGATTGAGTAAAGTAGGTTTCCCTCTCCAGTGTGGATGGACCTCATCCAATTCACTGAAGGCCTGAGTAGAAAAAAAAGACTGTATGAGAGAAAAGTCCCTCTCTGCTTGTCCATCTCCAGTGGCAGGGACGTTGGTCTTCCTCTGCCTTTGGATTCAAACTTAACTGGAACTTACACAGAGGCTCTCCTGATTCTCGGGTCTTTGCACTCAGACTGGTAGTATACCATCAGCTTTCCTGAATTTCCAGCTTTCCGGTTTCAGGTCTTAGACAGAACAGCCTCCATTACCATGTGAGCTGACTGTAAAAAACCCTCCTTTGTCTTTCCATGTCTCTCTCTCTCTGTGTATTCTCTTTCTCTGAAGGGTCCAGACTCACATAAGGACCTAAACTGAAAATGATACATATTTACATCGCTTTGGACTTCCCTGGTAGCTCAGCTGGGAAAGAATCTGCCTGCAATGCAGGAGACCCTGGTTTAATTCCTGGGTTGGGAAGTTCCCCTGGAAAAGATATAAGGCACCCACTTCACTATTCTTAGGCTTCCTTGGTAGCTCAGCTGGTAAAGAACCTGCCTGCAATGTAGGAGACCTGGGTTCGATCCCTGGGTTGGGAAGAGAAGAGCATGGCATCCCTAGAGAAGAGCACGGCAACTCACTCCAGTATTCTTGCCTGGAGAATCTCTGTGGACAGAGGAATCTGGCAGGCTACAATCCATGGGGTTGCAAAGAGTCAGACATAGCTGAGCGACTAAGCACAGTACTACATAGCTCAAGAGATGGGAATACCAGACCACCTGACCTGCCTCTTGAGAAACCTGTATGCAGGTCAGGAAGCAACAGTCAGAACTGTACATGGAACAACAGACTGGTTCCAAATAGGAAAAGGAGTACGTCAAGGCTGTATATTGTCACCTTGCTTATTTAACTTATATGCAGAGTACATCATGAGGAACGCTGGGCTGGAAGAAGCACAAACTGGACTCAACATTGCCAGGAGAAATATCAATAACCTCAGATATGCTGATGACACCACCCTTATGGCAGAAAGTGAAGAGGAACTCAAAGGCCTCTTGATGAAAGTGAAAGAGGAGAGTGAAAAGGTTGGTTTGAAGCTCAACATTCAGAAAACGAAGATCATGGCATCTGGTCCCATCACTTCTTGGGAAATAGATGGGGAAACAGTGGAAACTGTATCAGACTTAATTTTTTTGGGCTCCAAAATCACTGCGGATTTTTATTGCAACCATGAAATTAAAAGACGCTTACTCCTTGGAAGGAAAGTTATGACCAACCTTGATAGTATATTAAAAAGCAGAGACATTACTTTGCCAACCAAGGTCCGTCTAGTCAAGGCTATGGTTTTTCCCGTGGTCATGTATGGATGTGAGAGTTGGACTGTGAAGAAAGCTGATCGCAGAAGAATTGATGCTTCTGAACTGTGGTGCTGGAGAAGACTCTTGAGAGTCCCTTGGAATGCAAGGAGATCCAACCAGTCCATTCTAGAGGAGATCAATCCTGGGTGTTCATTGGAAGGACTTATGCTAAAGCTGAAACTCCAATACTTTGGCCATCTCATGCGACAAGTTGACTCACTGGAAAAGACTCTGATGCTGGGAGGGATTGGGGGTAGGAGGAGACGGGGACGACAGAGAATGAGGTGGTTGGATGGCATCACCGACTCGATGGACATGAGTCTGAGTGAACTCCAGGAGTTGGTGATGGATAGGGAGGCCTGGCGTGCTGTGGTTCATAGGGTCGCTAAGAGTTGGACACGACTGAGCGACTGAACTGAACTGAACTGACATGGCTCAAACTGTGCCAGGCACTATGAAAGTGCATTATACTTATTATTACATCATTGCAACAGCTCTTTGAGTTAAGTAGTAGTATTATCCCCATTTTATTTATGATAATCTGAGATACAAGAAAGTTAAATCAGTTGATAAAAGCCACACAACTGTTCCTTAGGAGAACAGGATTTTAATCACAGGCAAAAGGCATCAGGTTCTTTGTATACTCTACTGCTGTTCTGCAAAGTAGGAAATGTAGATGATTAATACCACTTCATAGGGTTGCCATGAAGATACTATTAGAAACACTCAGAACAACATTTGGCACATAGTGAACACTAGATTTGTCTTTTAAAAGACATGAAAACATACAAATGAGTTTGCCAATTTATTAATCAACGATGAGGAATACAACTGTCACATGGACCAGAATACTCATGACACCAAAGCCCATTTTTTCATGTGAGCAGACTACTATGGGGAACCAGGACAGATTCAGAAGATTTTTTGAAGAAAACATGAAATCAATCAAAACAAGGAGTTGAAATCATTTTCTTAATGCTCTCAGTAAGACAGCGTAACATCACCACTTCTTCCAAGGGACGGCCTTCTCTGTGGGATCACAGCATTTGGCGTTCACTGGCTTCAGTTTCCTTTGTCTGACTAGATAGGAAGTCCCACGGATCTCATCTGTGACTCCACTCTTCTCTGTATTTATGGCTGACCAATTCTCTGCCCGATGGATATTTCTTCAGCCAGATTGCAGGCGGTCATTCTATTTCCTTTAAGAGATTTTATATATCTCTGCTATGATCCACTATGTGTTACTTTCAAACTTTACTCCCTTTTGTTCCTAATTCACCAGGGAGCAGTACAGGGCAGCCTCAATATTATTGGGAATATTTTATCATAGATCCTTGGACTGTTGTTGACTTTGCGTGGTTGAATTACTTGGTATGCAAATAAAAGAAAAAAAAACCCACAATGAATCCCTTTAACACTCTTCCTTATCCCTCAGGGCACACTTAAGGCTTTGAGGAGCACTGCTTAAAACCTATATATTTGTCTAAACCTTGTTACTTTGTGGATGAATAATCCGAAGAAAGGTCGAGTGACTTACGTCCATAAAATAAAGGAATAGCAGTCCGGTTTCCTGCAAGCCTTCCATTATAAGGTACATACACACTTGTGGTAGTTCAGTCGCTAAATTATGTCCAACTGTTTGTGACCCCATGGATTGCAGCACACCAGGCTCCCCTATCCTTCACTCTGTGGTCTTCTGAAACTACATAACCATAGACTCTTTTGTTTGTTGTAAAGTTGTATCATACAGATGTTGAGTGCTTACCAGGTTCCAGGCACCACACATGGTGCAGGGAATGCAGTGATAAGCAACTCAGATGGAGGTCCTACCTTCTTGAAGCTAAGACTGGTGAGGGAGCTAGACATGAAAAGATCTATTTATTAATAATAAAGTTACTGTATTATTATCACTGTTAGTGTGATGAAGGAAGAGCCCAGATCTCTGCAAGTTATGTAAGAAGTCCTCTCTGAGGAGCTGATTAAAGCTGAAACCTGAAATCTGTAATTTGTAACAGAATCTGAAGGATTAAAAGAGTAAGTGAAGGAAGTAGGGTGATGGACTGGGAGTCAGGGAGTTCTGAATCTTAGCCAAAGAAGGATGATAATGTATCCACTTTTCTCACTGAATTATTAGGTGGAGAAATGAAAAGTGAATTATATATTGCACACTACTGAGTGAATGTCAGGAATTACAACGTATTAGGTCTTCTATAAAATGATGCCCGTAAATGTAGCTGGCCTTCAGTTTGTATTCCAGAGAAAAGCAGCTTGATGAATACCTCTCATCTGTCCAGTGTTCAAAAAGAAGATTTCCTTAAAAATGCCATTGCAGGCTTTAGCACAGGGTAACATTTTTTTTTTTATGGTTCAGTTCAGTTCAGTTCAGTTCAGTCACTCACTCGTGTCCGACTCTCCGCGACCCCATGAATCACAGCACGCCAGGCCTCCCTGTCCATCACCAACTCCCGGAGCTCACTCAAACTCATGTCCATCGAGTCGGTGATGCCATCCAGCCATCTCATTCTCTGTCATCCCCTTCTCCTCCCACCCCCAATCCCTCCCAGCATCAGACTCTTTTCCAGTGAGTCAACTCATCGCATGAGGTGGCCAAAGTATTGCAGTTTCAGCTTTAGCATAAGTCCTTCCAATGAACACCCAGGATTGATCTCCTCTAGAATGGACTGGTTGGATCTCCTTGCAGTCCAAGGGACTCTCAAGAGTCTTCTCCAGCACCACAGTTCAAAAGCATCAATTCTTCGGTGATCAGCTTTTTTCTGGTAACCACATGCAAACTGGCAGTTCATTAAGTTCACCATCTTTCAATAAAATTTCAAAGTAGCATCAGTGAATTTTATCCAGGGAGAAAAGACTATTGGCTTAAGAAAATTTTAAACCAGTCAGGACAATGAGTGAGACATCAAATATCAAAGAGATATGCATGTATTTATCATCTGTATATTCTATTCAGAAATGTAAATGCAAGGGTCAGATATTTTTGAAGAAGATGTGTGTATGTGTATGCATGTATTCATGTGTATGTGTTATGTTCATGTCGTTAAGGAGAAGAAAAATAATTTTGTTTGAAAAATGATCAAAAAATAAGTTCTTCCCATTCCTAATTTGAATTCCAGGTGTTATGATTTTTGAATGAGTTAATTCTCCTTTCTGTGCTGCTTGCATCTTAACTGTTATACATGGATTTCAAACTGCATTCTTCCTCCACACCACTTCAGCTGCTCTTCATTTATGTAGCTCCAAATTTCCATTTTGACATGTATTTTTTTCCTGCCTAAAGAATTTCCTTTAATGTGTTGCTCTTGTTGTTAGTACAGGTCTGCTAGCAATGATTTTGCTCAACTTTTATCAGGAAAAGTCTTTACTCTGACTTCAATATGGAAAGATATTTTCACTGGGCATAAAATGACAGGTTAACAGCTTCTTCTTTCTTTCAGTACATAAAGATTCATTCTGTTGCATTCCAACCTGTGTAATTTCTGACAGGAAGTCTATGTATTAATTTTTTTCCCTGGCTATTTTTAAGATACTCTCTTTTTCCTTGGTTTTTAGCAATTCAATTATGACGTGCTCCAGTGTAGCTTTCTTTATGTTAATTCTCCTGTTGCTTCATTAAAGATCCTTGGACTTGTAGGTAAAGAATTTTTATCAAATTTGGAAAACTTTGGGTCATTATTGCTTCAAATATATATTTTTTCTGTTCCCTCTTTCTCTCATCTTCTTTTGGAACTCCAACTACGTGTCTGTTCAATAAATTGATTTTGTTACACAGGTCATTGATGTACGCTTTTTTTAAAATATATATATATTTCCCCCACTCTGTACTTGATTTTGGATATTTCCTATTGCTAAGTCTACAAAGTCTTAACATTTTTCATTGTGTAGTCTTTAATGCTACCAAGTCCATCCTGTTGATTTCTCATTGTCTATATTTTTAACCATACAATTCCCTTGGGTCTTCTCTGTAGCTTCCATTTCTCTCCTCATTATGGTCATGTTTTCTTTTCTCCTCTTGAGGTCGTTTAGAAGACTTAAAACTGACATTTTCTCTCACTGCTGGTTAATTCCACTATCTCTGTCATTATGGGTCTGTTGGTATCAACTGATTTTTCTCTTTGTTATGGATCATATTTCCTGTCCCCGAAGGGGAAAAAAGATTTATTGATGTCCACTGTGATAGTAAAAATATGGCCACGAATTTTCCTCCCTTTGAATTTGGGGTGGCCTTGATTGCTTGACCAAAGAATGTGGTAGAAGTGGTGTTCCTGGGGCTTGAGATTGGATTAGAAGTCTTGCAGCTTCTGCCTGGTTGTCTTTGAATATTCTCCTAGAAGGATAATTCATGACTTGTCATGAAAGAACTGTTTACCCTGAAATGGTCATTCAGAGTGTAGGCACTCCAGTCCCAGCCCACCTGAGACCAGCATTCAGCCATCCTCATGAAGTAGCAGACGTGTGAAGGAAGACAACTTGGGGTCTCCAAACACACCCATTTGTCACGTGAATACCATTAAATAAACTCTGACGCTGCCATGAGAATGCCTCAGTTAAATCTTATCCCAATTTATGCTGTAATTTAGATATCCTGTAATGATTACTTGTTATTTTTGGCCATGCCTTATGGCATGTGGGATCCTAGTTTCCTGACCAGAGATAGAATCTGTGCCTGCCTACATTGGAAGCATGGACTCTTAAACACCAGACCACCAAGCAAGTTCCTATAATGGATGCTTTGAACATCTAAATTTTATGCAAAAATAGATAATCAAAATACCCAGTTATATATTGGGCTATGAACTTTATGCATATCATATATTGCTAATAGTAGCCACATTTTATCATAAACCTCAACAAGCTAAGATAAACATAACAGGACTGATTTAAGAAACACCTGTAAAATGACAGAAGTTAAGTTTCAAGTCCACAGTTCCCTTTCCATTTATTATTCCTGTCCTGGTTGCAAAATTATTTGAAAACTTGGGTAATAACAGAGTTTGAGTTCAGTTCAGTTCAGTTCAGTCACTCAGTCATGTCCGACTCTTTGCGACCCCATGAATCACAGCACGCCAGGCCTCCCTGTCCATCACCAACTCCCGGAGTTCACTCAAACTCATGTCCATCGAGTCGGTGATGCCATCCAGCCGTCTCATTCTCTGTCGTCCCCTTCTCCTCCTGCCCCCAATACTTCCCAGCATCAGACTCTTCTCCCGTGAGTCAACTCGTTGCATGAGGTGGCCAAAGTATTGGAGTTTCAGCTTTAGCATCAGTCCTTCCAATGAACACCCAGGATTGATCTCCTTTAGAATGGACTGGTTGGATCTCCTTGAAGTCCAAGGGACTCTCAAGAGTCTTCTCCAGCACCACAGTTCAGAAGCATCAATTCTTTGGAGATCAGCTTTCTTCACAGTCCAACTCTCACATCCATACATGACCACGGGAAAAACCATAGCCTTGACCAGACGGACCTTTCTTGGCAAAGTAATGTCTCTGCTTTTTAATATGCTATCTAGGTTGGTATAGTTTAATATACTATCTAACTTTCCTTCCAAGGAGTAAGCGTCTTTTAATTTCATGGTTGCAATAAAAATCCGCAGTGATTTTGGAGCCCCAAAAAATAAAGTCTGACACTATTTCCACTGTTTCCCCATCTATTTCCCATGAAGTGATGGGACCAGATGCCATGATCTTTGTTTTCTGAATGTTGAGCTTCAAGCCAACCTTTTCACTTTCCTTTTTCACTTTCATCAAGAGGTTTTTTAGTTCCTCTTCACTTTCTGCCATAAGGGTGGTGTCATCAGCATATCTGAGGTTATTGATATTTCTCCCGGCAATGTTGAGTCCAGTTTGTGCTTCTTCCAGCCCAGCGTTCCTCATGATGTACTCTGCATATAAGTTAAATAAACAGAGTGACAATATACAACCTTGACGTACTCCTTTTCCTATTTGGAACCAGTCTGTTGTTCCATGTACAGTTCTAACTATTGCTTCCTGACCTGCATACAGGTTTCTCAAGAGGCAGGTCAGGTGGTCTGGTATTCCTATCTCTTTCAGAATGTTCCACAGTTTATTGTGATCCACACAGTCAAAGGCTTTGGCATAGTCAATGAAGCAGAAATAGATGGTTTTCTGGAACTCTCTTGCTTTCTCCATGATCCAGCGGATGTTGGTATTTGATCTCTGGTGCCTCTGCCTTTTCTAAAACCCGCTTGAACATTTGGAAGTTCTCGGTTCACATACGCTAAAGCCTGGCTTGGAGAATTTTGAGCATGACTTTACTAGTGTGTGAGATGAGTGCAATTGTGTGGTAGTTTGAGCATTCTTTGGCATTGCCTTTCTTTGGGATTGGGATGAAGACTGACCTTTTCCAGTCCTGTGGCCACTCCTGAGTTTTCCAAATTTGCTGGCATATTGAGTGCAGCACTTTCACAGCATCATCTTTCAGGATTTGAAATAGCTCAACTGGAATTCCATCATCTCCACTAGCTTTGTTCGTAGTGATGCTTTCTAAGGCCCACTTGACTTCACATTCCAAGATGTCTGGCTCTAGGTCAGTGATCACGTTATCGTGACTATCTTGGTCGTGAAGATCTTTTTTGTACAGTTCTTCTGTGTATTCTTGCCAGCTCTTCTTAATATCTTCTCCTTCTGTTAGGTCCACATCATTACTGTCCTTTATCGAGCCCATCTTTGCATGAAATGTTCCCTTGGTATCTCTAATTTTCTTGAAGAGATCTCATGTCTTTCCTACAGAGTTTAATAATCTATAAAGAGGCAATCTGGAAATGATTCTTCTCCATACAGCATCACTGGGGTTTATTTTACCACTAGTGTTCCATCAAGACAATAAGGGAGAGATTTTAGCTGCCTTTTGACTGGGATGGTCAGTCCCAGCTCTGTTAACAGCTATCCCTGTGACTTTAGATAAGTTATAAACTCTCTGAGCCTCAGGTTTTTTTTCATGTATGGAGAATGGTATTTCTTCTTTGCTTTTTCCCACACCCTGAAAATGAGACACTTGAAGTAGATATTTTACATTCAGGAAATTACACTTCACATCTTTAGCTTCCCTGACTATTCAGAAAATGAAATGAGTTTGGATTTATGTTTTCATTGCAACAGTGATGATGACTCAAAAAACAAACTATAACATAAAAGAGATAGTGTTTAGCTGTTTTCTTTGAGAATACCTACTTGAAGAAAAGGAAGAGACTGTAATTGTCATTCTTTCTTTCATTAGCCTTAAAAGCATTTAAAATGCATTCAGTCTTTAGACATGTGTCTGGTTTTTCTGTAAGTTACATGAGGATCCTTTATGCATGCTAAACTGAATATTTCAAACTATTCAGACAAAATTTTTAAAAAACTATTATATAAATGGCTGCAATTTTCAACTGTCTTCCTATTCTTTGGATTACCTATAAAATTGTTCCCTGCTCCCTCACTTCAAACATGAGCAAAATACAAACCTAAAGAATAGAGTTATTTGTGACAGCAAACTTTTTGACAGGTAAATAGTTGCAATGTCCAAAGACAAAGGATTGGTTAAATAAATTACGGTACATGCACTAAATGAAATATTATTTTACCATTAAAATTTTCTAAATGCTGCATAAAAAGAACATGAGAATATGTTTAAAATGTAATACTAGGTCAAAAATAGCAGTTACCAAAGAGTACATGCATTATCAAACTGTTTTATAAAAATCACACACAAAAAAAACTTCTAAATATATATACAGCAAAATGTTAGAAGTTCTCAAGGACTGGGATTAGAGATATTTAAATTTTTCTTTTTGTAATCTGTACTTTCTAATTTTTATACAGAAAACATGTATTTCACTTCTAATGAAAGAAAAGTTATAAACTGTTTTTTATAAGTGTGGTTAGGTGGAGCAGGGTTGGATTGTTATTACTTATAACTATAAGCATGCTCTGTAGTTCTAGAAGAGTCATATTTTCATTAAAAGGTCAAAGGCATCACAAGTTGAGGGTTGCGGTTCTTTCAACCCAGTATAATAGCTGTAAGTTCCTTCATAGAGTAAAACTGCAATGACCAACACAACAGTCATAGTAACATTTGGCTCCTAAGCCCTTGAAATGGAGCTAGTATGAACTGACATGTGCTGTAGGTGTAAAATGCACACTGGATTTTGAAGACTTAATAAGAGTACAATATTTATAAAACTTATTTTGGTTACATGTTAAAATTACACATTTTGGATATATTAATGTAATCAAACACAGGCTTCCTAGGTGGTGCGGTGGTTAAGAATTCACCTGACAATACAAGAGACTCAAGAGACTCGGGTTCGATCCCTGGGTTGGGAAGATCTCCTGGAGAAGGAAATGGCAACCCACTCCAGTATGCTTGCCTGGAGAATCCCAACGACAGAGAAGCCTGATGGGCCATAGTCCATGGGGTCACAAAGAGTCAGACATGACTGAACATGCATTCACATACGACTGACATTAATTTCACCTATTTCTCTTTACTTAGTTAAATGTGAAAACTAGAAAATTTTAAATTATGTATGCAGTTTGCGTGATATTTCTCTTGGAGTAAGCTCAGCCTTAACATTCTATGTTTCTTTCTGAACCACAAAGGATCTTTTGGAAATTGATTTAAATACATAAGATATTAAAACATAATTGAAAGAGAATGAAATAAATGCAGATTTAAAAAATAACTTCTAAAATCTGAAACAAGATGCCCAATTGGTGTTCTATAGTAGCAAGATGTAAATAAATAAGAAACAAATGTAGACAGGATTGCCCTTAAATTTTATCTGTTTCTTCAAATTGAAGCTTAATGTTTTTCTTAAACATATACTGATTTTTATCATAACTCACATTACTGCTCAAGTAAAAATAAGTGGTTTTGGTAAACATGATTCATCAAAATATCAATGTAGTTACAGCCATGCCCACTTTGCTTCCTGTGGTTGTAATTCCTCCAAAGGTGTGACTGTAGAGGCTTACACAGGTGACTTGGGGCCAAGAGCAGACTGGCAGGGTGAAGGGAACCATGCTCTTCCACGTAAAGTGCTGCATATGTCATCAATAGGCCACCTTTCCATCTCCCCGTCCTTAGTTAGAAAAGTGTGGACAGATTTTCTAAAACTGAGGGCTTATGCAGGGCAAACCTGAATACTCAAATCTATGGAAGAAAAATCTAGGGATTTCCTGGTGGTTTTATTCATCATGGCCAACGAGCCAGAGCTTCCTGGTTCCCAAATACACTTCAGCTTTCACAGATGGGTCTAAAGTTTAATGATGCTATAACATGATACATGTACTCTTGCCTGGAAAATCCCATGGGTGGAGGAGCCTGGTAGGCTGTAGTCCATGGGGTCGCGAAGAGTCGGATACGACTGAGCGACTTCACTTTCACTTTTCACTTTCATGCATTGGAGAAGGAAATGGCAGCCCACTCCAGTGTTCTTGCCTGGAGAATCCCAGAGACGGCGGAGCCTGGTGGGCTGCTATCTGTGGGGTCACAGAGTCAGACACGACTGAAGTGACTTAGCAGCAGCAGCAGCAGCAGCAACATGATACAAAAAGGGCAGCAGAACATAATGTGTCCCCCTGAAAAATCTCCAGTGTGATAATGGAAAAATGTCATGACCAAAATGTCACATTTGCTCCATGTATAGTTTACACAGAAATCATCTCCTATGGACAATTCTCTTGATTAAAATAAAAAAGACTATAAAGATTACCTCCTGACAATTTCCTCAATCGAGACAACAGTAAAAATGAAACCACATGATTTTCTATTATGAATCAAATAGTCTAAGTGGATGGGAAGTACAAACGCACTGGTATCTGGGAGCTCATATTCAGATGGCTGCATTCAGAATGATTAAAAACACTTCAGTAAAGTCTTTTTTTGAGTGATACCTTCAGATATGGAAAAGCTGGTTTCACAAAACAGAAGATCACTGGAGAAAAGGATTCAACATTTATTATCTCCTGGCTGCTGCTGCTGCTAAGTCGCTTCAGTCGTGTCCGACTCTGTGCGACCCCATAGACGGCAGCCGACCAGGCTCCGCCATCCCTGGGATTCTCCTGGCATGATTTTTAAATAGTGCTTCTATGTGTTTTAATTCATTGAAAGAGAAAAGACTAATACCAAAATATTCATCCCATATGATAATTAAAGCAGAATTGACTTTCAATAAACTTCAGAGAAAGGATTTCAGACTTTAAAAAATATATATATTTTGATGTGATGACCTGGAGCTCAATCCTTGAGGTGAAAAATGAATTTAACCAAAAGCAGTGTAATTTGTAATCTTCTTTCTTGATTTTAAGTGAAGGATCAGTTTTCTGTGGTCTTAGCCAACAGACAAGGGAAAAAAAGTGAACTTAGCCTATTATGTGTAGACATCAGAGAGCAGGCAATTGAAAGTTCCCTGCGAAAGTAACTTTTTTGTCCCTGAAGGGCTCTTGAGGGTTTAAACAGGAACGTCAGTAAACTTGTTTTGCAGAATTTGCATCAGCCATTCTTAGCTGCCCTCTTTGCTGCAATCAATATGCTCCAATAATTATAGGTAATACGTTTCTAGAACCAATAAACACCATTCCTCAAACATCAGGGGCTGCTCTTCATGACAAAATAGGCTTTATACGGACTCTCAACCATGGGGTTGCAAAGTCGGACATGGCTAACTCTCACTGAACTCAACATAATTCCCAGCATATCCATCCCATACTGTAGTCCAAAGTTCAGTGTTAAGTAAGTACATAACATAAAATTATTTGGAGGATGGTTTTAGTGAATTATTTTTATAGTGCTGAGACTTGGAGATTCCAGGCAACGCTGGGCAGTCTCAGCAGACCATGTTACCGATAACTGGCAAGGATACAGAGTCCCTGGCATATTTTTTTAAAAGAAAGGCCAAGTTATTGTTTCACTTTGTTTTCTTTAGAAAAATGTCAATGTTTTGATCAGCTCATAGGCCATCAGATCAGGTAGGCTAACTTAGTACAGCTTCCAGGAATGGCCGTACTCATGTCTCCCACTTAGTACAGAAAGTTTGTATTTCCACTAAAGAAACAGAGAGACTTTGGATGTTTCCTCATTAACACATTTTAAAACCCCAAATCAAATCACATATATTTTTATTTATTTTCTTTCCATCATATAAACAATAGCTACTATTCATAGAGTTCTTCTATGTCCTAGGTTCTGTACTAATATGGTGACATGTATTTTCTCGTTTAATTTTTACAATGATATGGTAGGTGTACCATGGTGATATTTATCTCATAGATTAGGAAATTGAAAATTAGAGGGGTTAAGTAATATGTCCAAGGACCTTGCTGAAGGACTACAAGACTACACACTCACACACACACACACCTTAACCACTCTCCATATTACTTCTCTGAATATATTTCATATTTAATATCATCTATGACTGTTCATGACTATTACATGTCAGGAGGCTATAAACAGGCAACAAAGGGTGTGGTTTTAAATAGAACAGCCCCTTGTCTTCTTCCTTCTTCCATATCTCTCTCCTTTTCTTCTTTCTGCCACCTGGCCTGTCTTCCTGTGGTTTGAAATATATTTGAGAGCTATGTAGTATAACATAATCCTTAAAAGTTTGAGAAAGTTGAGTAAAATAAGGTGAAGAGGAAACAGGAACTAAAAAATTCCCCAAACATCCCTGTGGAAAAATGAGTCCTTTCTCAAAAATATGGAAATAAAGTTTTAAGGAGAAAAAGTGAGTGGGTTAAGTCTGGAGAAATTACAATGTGCCTTTGTTATGGTTTTTAATTCCTTTAAGCTTATTGGATAATTCAGACTTTCTATGTCTTCTGGTGTCGGTTTTGATAAGTTGCATTTTTTTCTAGAAACTTGTCCATTTTATCTAAATTCTAATATTTAGGAATATAAAGTTAATAATATCTTTAAGTTATGTGATAATTTTTTAAATATCTGTAAAAAAATTCTGTAAGCTTTGCAGTGATATATCCCTTTTCATTTCTGATTCTTTGTTCTTAGTAAGCTTCACCCAGGATTTATCAATATTTTCCACCTTTTTGAAGAATCAACTTTGGGTTTTTAAAAAGGTTTTCTATTAAAAGTTTTACAGTTGCTGTCTGATAACTGACTCAGTGTGTGAATCTCCTGTGCATCCATTTCCATTGCTGTTACTTCTCTTGATTTTTTTATTTTTTATTTCTCTTCATCTTTCCTTTTTATTTGGCCATTTACTTTTAA
Source organism: Moschus berezovskii (assembly GCF_049115385.1). Classification (NCBI taxonomy): domain Eukaryota; kingdom Metazoa; phylum Chordata; class Mammalia; order Artiodactyla; family Moschidae; genus Moschus; species Moschus berezovskii. Next base: position 10,986,073 of record NC_142468.1, read on the forward strand.
TTGTGTCCAAATCAGATTGATTATATTCTTTGCAGCCAAAGATGGAGAAGCTCTATACAATTAGCAAAAACAAGACCAGGAGCTGACTGTGGCTCAGATCATGAACTCCTTATTGCCAAATTCAGACTGAAATTGAAGAAAGTAGGGAAAACCACTAGACCATTCAGATATGACCTAAATCAAATCACTTATGATTATACAGTGGAAGTAAGAAATAGATTTAAGGGACTAGATTTGATAGATAGAGTGCCTGATGAACTCTGGACAGAGGTTCATGACATTGTGCAGGAGACAGGGACCAAGACCATCCCCATGGAAAAGAAATGCAAAAAAGCAAAATGGCTGTCTGAGGAGGCCTTACAAATAGCTGTGAAAAAAAGAGAAGAGAAAAGCAAAGGAGAAAAGGAAAGATATAAGCATCTGAATGCAGAGTTCCAAAGAATAGCAAGGAGAGATAAGAAAGCATTCCTCAGCAATCAATGCAAAGAAATAGAGGAAAACAACAGACTAGGAAAGACAAGAGATTTTTTCAAGAAAATTAGATATCAAGGGACCATTTCATGCAAAGATGGGCTCGATAAAGGACAGAAATGGTATGGACCTAACAGAAGCAGAAGATATTAAGAAGAGGTGGCAAGAATACACAGAAGAACTGTACAAAAAAGATCTTCATGACCAAGATAATCAAAATGGCGTGATCAATCACCTGGAGCCAGACATCTTGGAATGTGAAGTCAAGTGGGCCTTAGAGAGCATCACTACCACCAAAGCTAGAGGAGGTGATGGAATGCCAGTGGAGCTATTTCAAATCCTGAAAGATGATGCTGTGAAAGTGCTGCACTCAATATGCCAGCAAATTTGGAAAACTCAGCAGTGGCCACAGGACTGGAAAAGGTCAGTCTTCATTCCAATCCCAAAGAAAGGCAATGCCAAAGAATGCTCAAACTACCGCACAATTGCACTCATCTCACACGCTAGCAAAGTCATGCTCAAAATTCTCCAAGCCAGGCTTCAGCAATATGTGAACCGTGAACTTCCAGATGTTCAAGCAGGTTTTAGAAAAGGCAGAGGAACCAGAGATCAAATTGCCAACATCCGCTGGATCATGGAGAAAGCAAGAGAGTTCCAGAAAAACATCTATTTCTGCTTCATTGACTATGCCAAAGCCTTTGACTGTGTGGATCACAATAAACTGTGGAACATTCTGAAAGAGATAGGAATCCCAGACCACCTGACCTGCCTCTTGAGAAACCTGTATGCAGGTCAGGAAGCAACAGTTAGAACTGAACATGGAACAACAGACTGGTTCCCAATAGGAAAAGGAGTACGTCAAGGCTGTATATTGTCACCTTGCTTATTTAACTTATATGCAGAGTACATCATGAGGAACGCTGGGCTGGAAGAAGCACAAGCTGGAATCAAGATTGCCGGGAGAAATATCAATAACCTCAGATATGCAGATGACACTACCCTTATGGCAGAAAGTGAAGAGGAACTCAAAGGCCTCCTGATGAAAGTGAAAGAGGAGAGTGAAAAGTTTGGCTTGAAGCTCAACATTCAGAAAACGAAGATCATGGCATCTGGTCCCATCACTTCATGGGAAATAGATGGGGAAACAGTGGAAACAGTGTCAGACTTTATTTTTTGGGGCTCCAAAATCACTGCAGATGCTGATTGCAGCCAGGAAGTTAAAAGACGCTTACTCCTTGGAAGGAAAGTTATGACCAACTTAGATAGCATATTAAAAAGCAGAGACATTACTTTGCCAACCAAGGTCTGTCTAGTCAAGGCTATGGTTTTTCCCGTGGTCATGTATGGATGTGAGAGTTGGACTGTGAAGAAAGCTGAGCACTGAAGAATTGATGCTTTTGAACTGTGGTGTTGGAGAAGACTCTTGAGAGTCCCTTGGACTGCAAGGAGATCCAACCAGTCCATTCTAAAGGAGATCAATCCTGGGTGTTCATTGGAAGGACTGATGCTAAAGCTGAAACTCCAATACTTTGGCCACCTCATGCGATGAGTTGACTCACTGGAAAAGAGTCTGATGCTGGGAGGGATTGGGGGCAGGAGGAGAAGGGGATGACAGAGAATGAGATGGCTGGATGGCATCACCGACTCGATGGACATGAGTCTGAGTGAACTCCGGGAGTTGGTGATGGACAGGGAGGCCTGGCGTGCTGTGATTCATGGGGTCGCAAAGAGTCAGACACGACTGAGCGACTGATCTGAAGATAGTGTATATGAAAATAATGTTGAAATAATTGAAGGCCTAGGATTATCTTCCTCGGGGGAGGATTAACATTTGCCTTTGGAAGGTGGTTGGGGCACTAGCAATCCTAGCTCACCTTAATCCAGTTATAGAGACTGAGATGCTTTGAAACTGCACTTTAGTCCCAAGTTCTTCCAGCTACTCTTCACATTAAGATGAAGCCCTCGGGAATCCCAACTCATGTGTGGAGCTTTGTCAGAGATCCTACTTGACAAAACTTGATTAGAAATTTTTTTTTTAAAACCATCTACCCCTATGGGGTGCCAAAATCTGTGCTCACCTTTATCCTTAATTAACTTCCAGAATCATCACCCACTCCCGGGATTCACCTCTCTAGGTTTCCTTTTCCTCTTGTTTCAATTCTTGATTACCTTGGTGGCTGTGAGATTTAAAAGAATTTTTTGTCCTGCTTTGTTAATATTTCTCAGCAGGAGTGATTTATATTATGTGTGTCTTGTTGTGAATATTCCCAGAACATTAGTAAAAACAGAAGTCTTTTATGATTTGTTTCTAATATTTTTACCATTGGTTTGTGATTTCTTAGTTCATTTTGTCAGTGTGTATATTTTTTCATAATGTGGAAGATTTAGGTCCAACTTTAGTTCAAGTAATTTTTGTCATTTTCTAACATATAACTTCATATATGTGATATATAATATAATAAGTTCTCTCTTTCTTTAACCAGTATCTATTAATGCCCCACTCTGAATGATTCTGTTTGTAGAATACTTTGTTTCTTTCACCTTCTTGCTTTTCTTTTCTGCTACACTTATTTTGTTTAGTTACATGGTTGGTCTTAGATCAGCCCTAAACGCCTACTTTGAAGACCAGGAAACCAGTGCACTTACAGGATCTCCATCCTCTTTTCTCTCTGGATCCTGGTTTTTGTTAGTTATATTATTTCTACAAAATAATAATATATTACATTGACAGTCTGTTCTATAATCATATAATTTCTCCAGGTTATTTTAACCTGAGTTCTACATATAAAGTGACTCTATGCTCACAGCTGGTTCCTTTATTATATGTAATTACATTCATATCTTGACTGACTTAAGTTTGATAATCATTTTTTTAAAACTCATGTAGTTTGTATTTTCCTCAGTTCTTAGTAGACTTGAAAAGTTACTGCATATATAAACAGTGAGATAAAGTACTTCATGCATCTCAGTATATAATTTGGGGGTTCACACTTTATTTCCCTGAGAACTTTTAAGACATGACTTTGTTCTTCCTAGCACTGAATATGGAAAGTTTGAAGCCACTTTAATTCTTTCGCTTTTTTAAAAAATATAATTTTATTTATTTCAGGGATCTAACCTGTGTATCGTGCATTGGCAGGCGATTCTTTGCCACTGAGCTAGCGGGGAAGCCCGATTCTTTTGCTTTTAAGATGAGATCTTTATGTTTCGTCTCTCTGGATATTCTTGTGTTATTGGGTTTTTTTTCCTTTGAAGTCCATTAACTGTACTAGATTTTCCATGGGTATTTGTAAATATTTATGTCCTCTGCTGGAATACTGTGTCCTTTAATTCTATAGATTCAGGTCTTCTTTTATTTCAGCAGGGTTTTTTTTTTTTTTTTTGACACATATTGGAATATTTTTGTGCTCCCTTTGATCTGTTCTTGTCTTTTAAAATATGTGTTGCACCTGTTGAATTCCCTTCTGTGTTCTTTAGCTACATGTTTCCCATCTACTGTAGTCGATTTTCTTTTCCAGTTCATTTTGCTTAGTTTTCTCAAGATGTCTTGAATGCATTTTTAACATTGGCAGCATTGCTGTTCCCATCAAGGCTTTTGTATTTATGAATGCTTTATTTTTCTTTCTCACTTTTGTCCCAAGATCTGCCAATTAATTTTTTAAACATTTTAATGTTGTCTTATTCTTTTTTCCTTGAGACTCTGTATCCCATTAAGTAGTATGAGCTCACAGATAATTCTTTAGTTACATGTTTTGTTTCCCCTCGGCAATAAAAATATCTCGATGGGTGCTCTTTTTATGATTTTTATTTGTTCTGTTCTTTTTCTTTGTTACTTGAATAGGTTTTTGTTTTCGGCATAAATCTTATGCTTTTGGATAAATCCTATCAAATTCTTTCTTGATAATGAAGGGTTTTTCTCTGAAGGGGGCACAATAATTTATGAGAATATGTGAAAGAACATGGAGGTGCTCTGGGGTGGCAGGAAGATTTTTCAGTTCACATCAAAATGAAAGTGACAGTGAAAGTCACACAGTTATGTCCGACTCTTTGCGACCCCGTGGACTGTAGTCTGCCAGGCTCCTCTGTCCATGGAATTCTCCAGCCCAGAATACTGGAGTGGGTAGCCATTCCCTTCTCCAGGGGATTGTCCCAATCAAGGAATGAAACTGGGGTTTCCTGTGTCGCAGGAGGATTCTTTACCAGCTGAGCTACCAGGGAAGCCCCAAGGTCTCCCATCTTTAGGGTCCCAAATAATACAAAAAGATGTGTGTGTGTGTATCACATATGTTAATGGGTTGATTTAGCCATAACCTCTCTTCACTCATCCATCCAACCACGCTGCAGATATTTGTTTTTTACCTTCCCTGTGTCAGGTACGGTGCTAGATTTGGGGAATACAGCAGTAAAACAGAACAAAATCCTGCCTCCATGGAGTTTCCGTTCTGTGGAGGATGGAGATTGAGAACCGACAGTGCTTATTGTTCAGTTTCTCACCTGGTCTGCCAAACAGAAAAACTTCTTGAAGAGTCAGCTTGTCTGCAAATGCCTCCATTAATCATAACATCCCCTGCCACTGCAGGGCGTCTGTGCAGTTTCCAGAACTCCTTGAGCCCACCCATCTTGTTTTATGCGTGTCCTGCTCATTGGTAATGACAGTCGTTCTCCTGCTTAGGAGAACGCTAACCGCTCAGGCTGTGACCCTTGGGAGCCCTCTCCCGTCAGTTCATCCCCTCCTTCTGGCCCAATTTTGCTGCACTTGACCAGCCGTTCCTCGTGTACATTATGGTTCAAGTGAATTCTGCTGTTGTGTGTGTGCTCAGTCATGTCTGACTCTTTGCAACCCCATGGACTGTAGCCCGCCAGGCTCCTCTGTGCATGGAAATTTCCCAGGCAAGAATATTGGAGTGGATTGCCATTTCCTACTCCAGTGGATCTTCCCAACCCAAGGACCGAGCCTGCCTCTCTTACGACGCCTGCACTGGCAGGTGGGTTCTTAGCCGCTGTGCCACCTGAGAATCTAATGGTCGCAATGCAGGTGTTTGTTGCTAATTTTCCTTACTGGTTTTAGCTGGCTCCCAGAGACTGGCATAGGATCTAGATGTCTTTACTGAAACAAAATATTCCAATTTTTCACTTTTAAAGTTAGGGAACCTGAGCCTAGAAAGACTTGGTAATTTGGTCAAGGTTTCACATATAGTTTCTAATAAAGAATCCAATCCAGAACTCAGGCATCTGAACTCCCAGTTCAATGTCCTTCCCATTGTAATTTATTTTATGTGAACGATAAGTATTAAGTTAAAAAAATCAACATTAGGGATTTATTCATAAAAACAGCTTTAGACTTGTCCAGACCTAACTTTCCACCTCTTCTCACATTAAAAAACAAGTACATATTTCTACTGATTTAGCTATTGTATTAGTCAGAGTTCTCCAGAGAAACAGACCCAACAGAGATTTATTATAAGGAATTGGCTTTCATGTGATTGTGGGACTGAAAGTCCCAAGATTTGCACTTGGCAGGCTGGAGACACAGGAGAGCTGATGGTGCAGTTCCAACATGAATCTGAAGGCCTGAGAACCAAGAAAGGCGATGCTACAATTTCCAGTCCAAAAGCCATTAGCTCGAGATCCGAGAAGAGCCATATTTCAGTTAAGAGACTGGAAAAGACCAGTAACCCAGCTCAGCAGTCTGGCAGTAGGAGTCTCCTCTAACCGCAAGAGGGTCAGTTTTTTGTTCTATTCAGGCCTTCAGCTTCAGTTGAAGGCACCCACATTTGAGGGGTTAAACTGCTTTACTCAGTATGCCTAGCCAAATGTTAGTGTCATCTAAAAACACCTAGAATAATGTTTGACTGAATACCTGGGCACCTCATGGCTCAGTTAACACATGAATTTAACCATCATGTCCATACTAATAACTGCAATTTTAAAGCCCAGTTCAGATCAGTGAATGACATACCAGCTATTGAGTCACTGAGATCTGAGGTGACTGAGATCAGTCACTGAGAACTGAGGTTGTAAACTTAGAACAGAGTCAAAGTAGGTGATAATGCAAAGTGCAGCCGAACACTCACGGATATTGTCATCTAGGAAACGTCTTTACTCACAGCTCATTTAGAAAGTGCCTGTTGTTGCCCACGTATTTTGAAGTTTCAGATTCTTATGGAATCTTCTTCAGGGAGTTCTACCTTTCCTGTTCTTCATACTACAGGGTCTAATCTCATGGGTATACCTGTCTGATTCTGTCTTTGCAAATACAAGCTGCTTTGCAAATACATCACTTGCGTCTACCTGGTACAGAAATCTGGTTTGGCTTTGTCATCTCTAGGTAGGTCTATGCCTACCTTCAACTCTTACCTTTATCTTCATGAAATGGTGATTTGAGATGGGTTTCTGAATCATAGACTTTCTTGGTGGCTCAGATGGTAAATCATCTGTCTACAATGCGGGAGACCTGGGTTCAATCCCTGGGTTGGGAAGATTCCCTGGAGAAGGAAATGGCAACCCACTCCAGTACTCTTGCCTAGAAAATCCCATGGACGGAGGAGCCTGGTGTCCATGGGGTCACAAAGAGTTGGAAATGACTGAGTGACTTCACTTTCCTTTTCTGAATCATTGCAATCATAGGAGTCCTAATTCAGTGGCTCTAATCCATAGGGCTATAGTTCAGTTCAGTTCAGTTGCTCAGTCGTGTCTGACTCTTTGCGACCCCATGAATCACAGCACGCCAGGCCTCCCTGTCCATCACCAACTCCAGGAGTTCACTCAAACTCATGTCCATCAGGTCGGTGATGCCATCCAGCCATCTCATTCTCTGTTGTCCCCATCTCCTCCTGCCCCCAATCCCTCCCAGCATCAGAGTCTTTTCCAGTGAGTCAACCTCATCATATTAAATAATAAGAAATTGTGCAAAAGAGTGTAAAATGAAAGAATTTGAATGCAAATATGAAATATGACCTTTGCTGAGTGTACATCCTGCCTTCTTTCTCTTTAGGAACTGATCGGTTCTGTGGTTTCTAGCCCATTGCTCTAGACTTCATATAAGTCATAGTCACAGTACACAGATACACGTGTGGCATGCAAACACACCCCCCACCACTCCCACCACACATTTCCCAATTTGTCTCACCACAGTGAACTGTTGCAGTGACAGCTCTCGTCTGTCTAGCCCGCCTTTCCTTGATCCTTGGTTTCTGGTGCTGGAAATACTTTCTCAGAAATACTTTCTACGTGGTCCAAGTGGGACTAATCCCACACTCTGCTCACCACCCACTAATCTCTGGGCAAAGACACAGTCTTCTTATTGGAATCATTAGCATAACAGCAGTGTAAGTATGGAGCTCCCAGTGTCCATTTTGCCACCATATTACAAGGCTGTCTGAGAATAAAATCTGTGCAGAGGTAAGAGAAGTTGGTAGTGTGAGCAGAATGAGAAAGTTTGGGTGATACAGTTTTTTTTCAGCTTTAAAATGAGGGTTTGGTCCACAGGAATGTCTATAGCTAGGTACACCGAAACTGTACCATATGCTAGACACTTTGTTAAACCCTTTCCATGCATGAATTTCATTTAATACTCATAACAACTCTTTGAGGCATATGCTTTTATCCTTATCTGACCCCCATAACAGAGAAAATTGAGTCCGACATAACCAATCCTGTGTAAGGTAGTTAGGATGAATTTTGTTCATCATTTGAAGTTTGCTTCTATCAGTGTCTCGCTTAACGAGGAGATAGCAAAAGGGGTTTGTCAAATAAATAGATAAATCAAGATCTCTCTGACCTCAGGACTGCCCTGTAACCAGTGGAAATAAATTGAAACGTTTGTTATAGAATGAAATCTTGGCATCTGTGACAACAGGAATGGACTAAGAGGGCATTAGCTAAGTGAAATAAGTCAGAGAAAGACAAATACCGTATGATTTCGCTTATACGTGAAACCCAGAAAATAAACGAGCAAATGTAGCACAACAGGAAGCAGACTCGTAGACGCAGAGAACAGTCTAGAGGTCACCAGAGGGAAGGGAGGTGGAGGGGGTGGTGAGCGGAATAAGTGAGGGAGATTCAGATGCAGAAACCGCCAGCAACAAATGAGTCACAGGATATAATACACAGTCTGCAGAATACGGTCAACAATACTGTAATCTTTGTATGGTGACAGATGGCAACTAGACTTATCATGGTGATCATTTTGTAATGTATAAAAATATCAAATTGCTATGCTGTACACCTGAATTTAGTACAGTACTGTAAATCAATTACACTTCAACTTAAAAAAAATGGAAAAAAAGTCAACCATGGTGCTCCCAAGACTGAGATGTGGACAGCTTAATAACATCTTGATTTGCATAAACAAAAATGAATGAATTGAAACACTCGTTTACTTGATTAACTACCTAAATTCCCTGAGGAGTGATCTACTCAGGTTTGTCTATGTTTCCAAGAAATTTGAAATGATTAAAGATATAAATGAATATACATTGCCCTCAGATTCAACATTTATCTTTCAGTAAAATATAAGGAAAACATCTATTTGTCCATCTGACTATCTAGTCTGAATTAATCTTGAGTTGTTTTGACATGAATATCAGAGATTTCCTTTTAATTCATCAGAGATCCCAAGGTACTGGTCCAGGACTTTTGGTCACACCATATGAAACCCACACAAAACAACTTATATTTCAACAATTATTTTTCACCCAAAGCCAGCAATTTCTTATATTTCAACCTAATAAAAAGATTGAAAAGCTGTGTATGTGTGTGTTCATCTATAGAATATATCAAGTTTTTTTGACCCTAAGTGTATTTTTACAAGATTTACATAGTTACGATTATTAGTTAAGGGTACTCAATTGAGTTATTATGCAGGCTTTCTCTGAAATATAATGACTACTTCTAAGCAATATATAAACTCTTGTGTTCTTTTAGTTAGCAAAAAGTTGACAGGAAGAAAAGCAGCTCTTCTGGGCAATCAATTTCATTTCAAAGAATAGATTTACTGCTTAAGAGGCTTTTAGAATAAACAGCCTGAATATTAAGATTTTCCCTGCTAGTGTTTCATATTTTAAACAGAACTTTAGCTTTGGTTTAAAGGTTTCGGTTCGATTTTTGGATTACAGGTAAGTTTTCTGTGTTTCACTATAACAATTGCGTTCACAGGCTAACTGAGCTTAACTATACCTCATTATGATCTGACTCCTAATATCATCTCTGTCCATCCATTCCACCGTCAAACCTGCCTTTCCTCCAATTTTCTCAACTCAATAAATATCCCCAGATGTTTAAGTCAAAAGCTTGGAAAATGCCTCTGGCAGACTGACAATGCTTTTGCACGTCTAAAATAAAATGCATAGTATTCTAAAGGAAATAAAATATACTGAAATACAATTACCAAAATATTAAAACAAATTTATGATTTTTAGCATGTAGGTTTATTAACATGTTAAATACAATATCTAAGAAGTCATGTGATAAACTATGTCTCCAGATATCTATAACAACAGAATATGAAAACCTCTGTGATTTCTATTAATGACAATGTTGCAAACACTCCTGACACAACTGTGGCCTGTACCTATAGTCATAATTGAAGGACATGATGAACTATAGTTAGATACCCATGAAAATTAAAATGTGATTTTTTTTTCCCCATCCAAGTTCATGGATCCCAGTAACGAAACGTGAAAAAAATACTTGAAGATATCTGGTGTCCCAAAGGGGAAAAACGCAGAGCAAGTGCCTTCCAGTACACGAAGGGAGAAGAGGAATTCCTCATGCAAGAGAAAGTCTGCAGGGTTTTGGTCCCGAGAGTAGAAACGTCACCTCACCATCTGTTACTCCCTTGGGTAGGGGGCAGGAAGAAATCGCTGCTGGGAACAGCTTAGGAGGCTCTGTCCGAAGCAAGAGGGCTCCTGGCTTCAGTAAAGGACCTCTGCGGTCCATTAACCATGGCTTGGACAGCAGCTATTTTAGGGGTATGGACTGGAGATTTGACGGATCTCCCAGAGTGTCTTCTATGGGTAGGTATTGGACCCCTTCATATTGTACATTCTCAGGTTATAAATGTGTGGAGAGAGAACCACAAAAGAGCAGGAGAAAGGATCAGAGTTCAATTTATTTTAAAGATAAAGAATTTCTGCACATCTAGGTTTTATACACACACACACATACACCATTCCCACTATACACATTTGACTCTCTTCTTAATCCCTAAAGCCAATCAACCTGCCCATCTCCTTGACTCTGAGCTGGACTATCTCTCCCATCACTGGGGCTCAGGCTACTGTATTTCTCGGCCCAGCATTCACTCTTGCCACCTCCAAAACATACTCCACCCTGCAACCAGGGGTGTTGGATTTTCTTTCCAAAACACCAATCTCAAAACGGAAAATGGCTTCCCTCTCCCTTAGAATAAAGTTAACCAAATCCTTAACCTTCTCTGGACAGGCCTGTCTACTCTCAGCCTCATCCTCCTTGACTTTTCCCCTTGCCTCTCTAGACCACAGGTGTGAATGAATTTGCTACACTCCTACGTTCAGGCCATTGCATACACCATTCTCTCCCTGGCCTCCCTCCATACCAACTCATATGTGTATGGCGCCCCCTAGGGCTTGCTCAGGGCACTACCTGTTCAGCCTTATACTGTAGCCCTGTTCCTTCTTCCCTTTCACGCCGCCCTAGAGGTACCTATACATCTATGTGTCTGTGTATGTATTATTGAAGTATAGCTACTCGCAACATTTCAGGTCATACAGTGATTCAATATTTTTACAGATTATATTCCATACACAGTTATTATAAACTATTGGCTATATTCCTTGTGTTGTATGGCACACTGTATCTTATTTATTTTATACCTCCCATGGAGTACTCTTGCCTGGAAAATCCCATGGATGGAGGAGCCTGGTAGGCTGCAGTCCGTGGGGTCGCTAAGGGTCGGACACGACTAAGCAACTTCACTTTCACTTTTAACACATTGGAGAAGGAAATGGCAACCCACTCCAGTGTTCTTGCCTGGAGAATCCCAGGGACGGCGGAGCCTGGTGGGCTGCCGTCTATGGGGTCACACAGAGTTGGACACAACTGAAGCGACTTAGCAGCAGCAGCCCTCAAACTGAAACTAGTTTCCTTCTCATGAAATATCTTGTTGTATCTCTAGAGTCCTGTGAGTGCGTGCTCAGTGGCTTCAGTTGTGTCTGACTCTTTGCGACCCCATGGACTGTAGCCCACCAGGCTTCTCTATCCATGGAATTTCCCAGGCGAAAATACTAGAGTGGGCTACCATTTCCTTTTCCAGGGGATCTTCCTGACCTAGGGACTGAACCCATGTTTCCTGCTTTGGCAGGTGGATTCTTTACCATTGAGCCATCTGGGAAGCCCCTAAGTCCTGATCTTTGGACAAATATAATCTGCTTTCATTACTAAGTTGCTTTCTAAGAGAAAGCTAAGGTAGGCCTTGTTCAATTTCTGAGTTGGTTAGATTCCAAAAGTTTGTTTGAAAGGCTGTCTTATGGGATTTTGAATGCATTTTTTCCTCCGGGTGGTCAATTTCTCAGGCCAGGTCCCCAAAGCCTGTTTCATTTGCTCAGGTGGTGGAAATGGGACCCAGCTGAGCTTTGTGTTTAGGAGCCATGAGGAGGCCATGGCCATCCCAGGAAAAAGAGTTTTCTCCCTCCACTCGGAGTGCAGGGCCATCACTAGATAAGATGTTAAATAAGCAGTTTGCACCCTCCTGCCTCTATCCCCCCTCCACCCCATGCTCTCCCACCTGTCTGTAGCCTGTCAACTCCTTCCCGCTCAGTACCCACACACAAACCTCACCCATTCATTGCATGGCTGCACTCAGAACCAGTTTAACCTAAAATCTGTGTCAAAATTACTCTTTCCTATTCTGTGTGTAGTTTCTCTCCCACCCTTGGAAAACCAAAGGTTGAATTAATTCATGCTACTGGATGACTGTTTAATTTATTCATCTAAAATTCTCAGTTACTGCAAATGGAATCTTACACAAGGTGAAGTGAAAATATTCTCATTACTGAAATACACAAGTTAAGCAGTATAATCATGACATTAAGTCATTAAGACATTGATGCTCTTGAACTGTGGTGCTGGAGAAGACTCTTGAGGGTCCCTTGGACTGCAAAGAGATCCAACCAGTCCATCCTGAAGGAGATCAGTCATGAATATTCATTGGCAGGACTGATGCTGAAGCTGAAACTCCAATACTTTGGCCACCTGATGTGAAGAACTGACTCACTAGAAAAGACCGTGATGCTGGGAAAGATTGAGGGCAGGAGGAGAAGGGGACGACAGAGGATGAGATGGTTGGATGGCATCACCGACTCAATGGACGTGAGTTTGAGTAAGCTCCAGGAGTTGGTGATGGACAGGGAGGCCTGGCGTGCTGCAGTCCATGGGGTTGCAAAGAGTTGAACACAACTGAGCAACTGAACTGAACTGACATTAGGTCATTTATTAAAGAACATTTACTAGGCAGCTTTCATGTACTAACCTCTGTACTAAATAGAGGAGACAAGTAAATGATCCTGAAAAATACATTGGTGAATGGCAAAGACAAATCAATAATTCAGTAGAGGGTATTAAGTGCTATTATAGAGCATTGCTGAGTTTCCCTGGTGGCTCAGACAGTAAAGGATCTGCCTGCAATGTGGGAGACCCAGGTTCGATCCCTGAGTCGAGAAGATCCCTGGCAAAGGGAATGGCTACCCACTCCCAGTATTATTCCTGGAGAATTCCATGGACAGAGGAGCCTAGTGGGCTATAGTCCATGGGGTTGCAAAGAGTCAGATACAATTGAGTGATTAAACTACTACAGAGCATTATGCAATATGGAATCTGAGGTGGTCAGTTTCCCCAGAGGAAGTGACACTTTGGACTAAGACATTAAAAACAAATAGAAATCTGCCCTCAAGATAAAGACATGCTAGACAGAGGGAACAGCCAAGTGCAAAGGCATGGAGCTAAGGGAAAGCATAGCCCATTTGAGGAAATGCAATCAGCTCACTATGGCTGGACTCTATACTTCAAGATGGAAAAAGGATGGATATGAAACTGGTCCTGGTCAGTCTGTCCCAGGGTTATCCACTTATTTTTCATTTTGCAATTCTTTCCTTTCTTACACAGGAGATTCTACAAAAATTCATGAAAGTTGGAAAATTTCCCAGTGACCCCAGGCAATTAAATAGGAGATCCTGACCTAAGGGTTATGGAAGCCTAAGCAGAGGTTATATTTTATATACGCTATCTGGAGGTTCTTTCTAACTTGCACTTTCTTACTTACTTTTGACTCCTTTGGCACAAAGGAGTTTGCGTGCCTTGAAATTACCGAGGATCTTTGTATGAGATGCATGGTCTCAGGCCCCATTCCCACTGTTCTGGTTTCACTGATGTGGAGTGTCAGGAACTTGGATTTTTAACAGGCTCACAGGTAATCTGGATGCAAGCTGTCCTGGGGGCCACACTTAGAGAAATACCACTCTGGAGTGTCAGGCACGGCTGACCTCGGGTGTAAAGGGGACAAGTTTCCGTCTGTGCTCTCCCTCCCCTCCTTACACCTTCCTGGAACCCTCAAGCTGCCCCCAGTTTACTCAGGGGTCCCTTGGGTCATTACCCAAATGCCAGCCCCTTTCCTCCACCATCCAAACTTAGCATCTATAGAGTTACCACATGTTAGCAGAACACTGGAGCTGGTGGAAACTTGTAACATGGATAAAAGTGAGGCACTGCTCCAGTTCAATTCCTTCCCTAGTTTATCTCTGAAACCCCCAAGAGCATTTGGCATTCCGTGGACTGTGAAAGCCTGTGTTCTGTTTGTTTCCTTCATCCCTTGCTGTTCCCGTCTCTTGTGCTATTAAGATGTAAGGAGTGACATCCACATGCTGGATTTCTAACACATATGACAGTGTATCTGTTGTTGCTCAGTCATTAAGTCCTGCCAGACTCTTTGCGACCCCATGGACCATAGCATGCCAGGCTTCCCTGTCCTCCGCTATCTCCTGGAGTTTGCTCAAGTTGGTGTCCACTGAGTCGGTGACAGTATCTAACCATCTCATCCTCTGTCATCCCCTTCTCCTCCTGCTTTCAATCTTTCCCAGCATCAGGGTCTTTTCCAACGAGTTGGCTCTTTGCATCAGGTTGGCCAGAGTATTGGAGCTTCAGCTCCAGCACTGTAACTGTCTGGATAAAACAAATTGAGATTTTTGCCGGTCTTGAATGCTGTCCAACAGAAATTTAATACAGAGTTTTAAATTGACGGTAATTACTTCTCCCCCGTCCTTTGTTCCCCTTTACCGCAAACCAGAATTTTCTATCATTTCCCTTTCAACTCATGCAGCTTCTTTGCCAGCTTCAGGTTTTCGAGCTGTTTTTCTAAAAGAGGCTTTCTAGATGAAGTGCAGAACTTTATGGCAAGAAAACTCGGTGCTTATTTAAAGTTTCTTAAACAAAGGGATTTAGGGCGTTTGCAAAGACCAATTTCAGTGCTTCAAAAAATAACATGTGACTTAGAGAGGTTTTAAGTTTATATTCAAACATTGATCTGATCCTTTGACTCAGAACCAGTCCTTTCTGTATTTATACCATATAAACAGACTCTAAAATCTCTGTCCTCTACACCCAGCTCTCCAGTCTATGGAACTGAAATCAAAATTAGGATCAGGTGAAGATTTATTTTTAAGGAACATCTGACCCAAAATAAAATTAAACTTAAAGCACAAATTCTGCTCTCCCTGACACTCTAGTTTCTCCCTGTCATTACAGTTGGCGAAAACTATCTGTGTGAAGAACCAGGCCCTTGGAAAGTACTTAGGAAATAGTTTTTTGAGATTGCATTCCAGTAACACGCCATGACTAATAGCTTCAGGAACGACGACCAGGTCTCCCAGTCATTTTGTGCCTTCCACTTGGTGTGGGAATTCTACGATGACACAGGCCATTAGCTTAGCTTGGCTGCCAACCCAGATTCTAGTTGATGGAACCGTAGCAATCAGAGCGTGTTAGCGTCTGGCAGCATTAGCGGTTTGGTGCCAAAGTCCAAGCAAACCTTTGGGGCTTACACAAACAAGTCCAGGAGGGTGCTCAGCATAAGAGGAAGGGGAGAAGGAGGAAGTGGCACTCTGGCTGGTTTTTCGTACATAGGATCTCATTTATCACCCTTTATGTCCCTTGGATGGGGCTTCCCCGGGGTTAACTCAGCGGTAAACAATCTGTCTGCAATGCAGGAGGTGCGGGTTCTATCCCTGGGTTGGGAAGATCCCCTGGAGAAGAAAATGACAACCCACTCCAGTACTCTTGTCTGGGAAATACCATAGACGGAGGAGCCAGGCAGGCTTCAGTCAACGGGGTCACAAAATGTCGGACACGACTTAGCAACTAAACAACATCATCAATATTCCCTAGATACAACTCCCTATGACTTAGCAACAAAACAACATCATCAATATCTCCTAGATACAACTCCCCACCATTCTGGACCCTGACACCCAACAGGAAGATAGCTGTTATATGGCATCACGTGAATCAGCCAGGATACCTCTAAAATCTTGGACTGGCTGTTCATAGTAAACCTGACCATTGTTTCTGGTCTTACCCTTAAACTCACGTCATCCAGTTTCCTCCTGGGGATACAAACAGTCCTGTATGGGCAGACCCTGAGGAGAACCATCCCTGACACTGTTTCCACTCCTCTTTAAGCCTGCGAGGCAATGAAAAACAGCCCCTTTTCACAAACAGGCTGGGGAACCTTGACATAGAACAGATCTCCAATTGGCTTTTGGACTGAAATAACTGAATCAACAAGATATTTTAGAAGTGTTTATTTATTGTGTTTCTCAAGTGAAGATGAATTTTATAGACCCATCTCTCCTGGGTATATCTGTTTTAGTCCTAAACTAAAGAGCAGTACACATTTTTTTCCACAAATCACTTTATAAGTGGGGAAAATCCCACAAATATCATGACCCAAAAGGTTAACACGTGAAAATCCTTTCATCAAGACCTAGGATTATACTCTATTCCCAAATCAAGCCAAGTAAATATAGATAATGCCAGACCACTAAACAATGATTTCTCGGACTCTAAAAGGACAGAGTAAATAGCCCTCCTTAAGCCATATGTGTGGTCTGGTATGAAGAGAGAGCTTTGCAGGATGGAATACAAGCTCACTTGCTGTGAAATCCAGGCCAGCCACTCTCCCAGGAAGTCAGTGCCCAGGGTCAATGAGAACTGATTAATAAAGCCCTTGACTCATAACAGTATCAGTTCAGTTCAGTTCAGTCGCTCAGTTGTGTCCGACTCTCCGCGACCCCATGAATCACAGCACGCCAGGCCTCCCTGTCCATCACCAACTCCCGGAGTACACTCAAACTCATGTCCACAGAGTTGGTGATGCCATCCAGCCATCTCATTCTCGGTCACCCCCTTCTCCTCCCGCCCCCAACCTTTCCTAGCATCAGAGTCTTTTCCAGTGAGTCAACTCGTCGCATGAGGTGGCCAAAGTATTGCAGTTTCAGCTTTAGCATCAGTCCTGTTATGTTAGCATAACAGTATAGTTAACAGTATAGTGGACTATAAAGAGTGGCTCTAAATTTTCATTAGCTTGAAAAGTCCTAGAGGACAGGGCATGTGTGTTCATGTATCACAATGGGACTTATCTAACAAATCCTATATACACATATGTTCATAAAAAAAAATCCATATAAATGTCTTTACACTCATGTACATCTGCTAAGATCCTCCTTCCAAGGACAACATAGAAGAAAATCATAATTTCAAGGGGATTTTTCAGAGTCATTGAAACAAACTTTTTTTCTATAAATTACTACATATGGCTAAAAGTTCTAATTATCATTTCATTTAGGCCATAAATACTGTACCATAATTGTAAAAATTAGATAAACTAACATAAATGCTGGTTCTCTGAAAAAATAAAATAGACAATTATCTGACAAAATTAATCAGGGAAAAGAAGAGAGATAGCACGATGCATAACTGTATTAGGAATGAAAAAGAGGCTGCAACTACAAATACTGTACAGGATTATTAAAATGACTTGAATATTATGAATAGCTTTATCCTCATAAATTTCTAAGATGAAACTGATAAGTCTCTAGAAAAAAAAATGAATGACCAAACACATGAATAGAAAAACATAAATAGACAATGATTAAATTCCATCTATTTATCTTGTTATTTATCTCTATCCCCACAAAGGTACCAGCCTGAATGGATTTACCAAACCTTCAAGAAACTGATACTCCCTTTCTTGTACAAATCATTCCAGAAAAAAAGGAAGAAGGAAAGGGAGAAAAAGAAGGACGGGAGTGAGGGAGGAAAAGAGAAGAAAAGTGGAAGACAGCAAGGGAGGGGGAGGGAGGGTGGACCACGTCATGATGTTCATATAATGGCAACAGTACAAGAAAGGAAAGGCCAAGCCAGTCATGCTTATCCCCTCTCCTGAGCTAATTGGCTGCTTACATTTGGGCCTTTGAGTCCTGAGAGAATGACAGCAAGCAATAAGGGAGATGATAAGTTTTCTAGTAGCTATGGCAGCGAGGGCTTAACTGGTGGCTCAGTCATTAAAGAATCTGCCTGCAATGCAGGAGACCTGAGTTCGATCCCTGGGTCAGGAAGATCCCCTGGAGAAGGAAATGCAACCCACTCTAGTATTCTTGCCTGGAGCATCCCATGGACAGAAGAGCCTGGTAGGCTACAGACCAGAGGGTCTCAAAGAGTCAGACATGACTGAAGCAACTTAGCACACATATATATATGACAGTGAGAGCACGGTGGAACCAGTACTCAGTTCCATGAGTCAGCAATGCCTGTAATAGTGTCCTTGGCAATGGATTTATCTGATTTCAGCTTAAGCGGGGTAAGTTCCTATTACCTCTAACCCTATATCTTGACTGAAATACCTTACAATGGGCATCTACTAAAAAATATAGCAAATATCATATGTAATGGTGAAACTTTAGAAGCATCCTCTTTAAAGTCAAGAAGATAGGATGCTAGTGTTAAACGTTGTAACAGAGTTCCTAATCAATGCATTAAGACTAGAAAAAATTAGGAACTAATAATAAGATGGAAGAAACAAAATGATCATATTTATATATTCTTCTATAAGGAAAATCAAGAGTTCAGAAGTTGGTGCAAATAAAATTAACATACAGTCATCAATAGTATTCTTAAACACCAGAAAAAAATCACTTAGAAAATATAATAACTAAAAGATCTCACAGAAAAATAAAAAGAAAACTATAAGATAGTTAAAAATGGAAGATATTCAAGACCTCAATGGAGAACATCACTAGATTTGATTGAAAAATTAGAGATATATTTGGGTACACCAAAATTTAAAGTTAACTCTATAACAAAGGATTGAAAAAATAAAATTAAATGACTAGGCTATAACTTCCTCAGTTCAGCTCAGTTCAGTCGCTCAGTCGTGTCCGACTCTCCGCGACCCCATGAATCACAGCACGCCAGGCCTCCCTGACTATCACCAACTCCTGGAGTTCACTCAAACTCATGTCTATCGAGTCGGTGATGCCATCCAGCCATCTCATTCTCTGTCGTCCCCTTCTCCTCCCGCCCCCAATCATTCCCAGCATCAGTCTTTTCCAGTGAGTCAACTCGTCGCATGAGGTGGTCAAAGTATTGAGATAACTTCCTAGTCAATACATATTTTAAGAATTAAATCAAAAGGCAAGTGATGGACTGGGAAAAGATATTTACTAACTTATGAAAGTGTTAGTCGCTTAGTCATGTCCGACTCTTTGTGACCTCATGGACTGTAGCCTTTGGTATACTAACTATATGTTCTGTTCTGTTCAGTCGCTCAGTCGTGTCCGACTCTCCGCGACCCCATGAATCACAGCACGCCAGGCCTCCCTGTCCATACCATAGTATTAATACCCAAGATATGTAAAGGAGTCCTTGAGGCAATAAAAAGACAAGACAATGAATAATTTATAGAAGAAAAAGTTGAGTAAGTATATAAAATGCTCTTCCTCAGTAGTCATCAGGGAAATGAAAATAAGAAGAATATTCATCAGATTGGTAAATATTTAATGTCTGAGGATGTAGTGAGGATATTTGGAAATAAGAATTTTCATGTATTACTCTTAGAAGTGAACTTTGCTACAATCATTACAAAAAGAAATTTGACAATATCTGATAATGCTGAAGTTTATTACATCTTGCAACTCAAACAATCCCCTTTCCTAGGCGCATACCCCAAAGCAACTGGCACAAGGCAACAACCCAAGGATGTTCATCGCAATAGTTTTCACAAGCGTCAACTTTTGAAAACAAAAGTCATCAATAAGGAGATGGATAAATAAGCTTTGATTAAGTGACATTATAAAATACTGCTGCTGCTGCTGCTAAGTCACTTCAGTCGTGTCCAACTCTGTGTGACCCCATAGATGGCAGCCCACCAGGCCTCCCCGTCCCTGGGATTCTCCAGGCAAGAATACTGGAGTGGGTTGCCATTTCCTTTCCAATATGTGAAAGTGGAAAGTGAAAGTGAAGTCACTCAGAGCCATTAAAATAAACTAGACCACATATACGAAGAGTAATTTCTCTTGAACATATATATGGAGTCAAGAAGGTAAACTAAAGAATGATACTCAGAATATGGTACCGTTAAATAAAACGCTAAAACACAAAACACAATCCTATGGCATTTATGGATATAGCATATGTGATAAAGCTACAATTGCTACCAATTTTCTTGAGGAAGGGTATTTGTCATAGTACACTGTGTATATTTATGCATTTTAAATGCTTCATAATAAATAACCCATTAATATGCAGAGTGTAGCCAGTATGTATATGAATAACAGTGGCCTATACAACAAATGATGCCATTGAAAAACATTTTGCCAACTTGATAACTCTGGACATTTCATTTAAAATTTTTTCCTATATTTGAGACAAGATCATTTGATTCCTCTTATAAAGAGATAGAAGTATGGTTACACCAACATTGTTTTTAAAAATCTGAAAATGTGGAAGCTATTAATTATAATCACTCCGCTAAACGAACATTGTAGAGCCTGCCTTTACAAATGTGGATATTTTGCCCATGCAATCATATTTAATGGGGCCTAAACTTGATTTTAATTAGTTGTAAACAAAAGATTATTTGTCATCTGAGAACTGTTTATGAGTAAAATACAATTCTATGTCACTTGGATATAATGCTCTTATTATCTGAAACAGATATGCTTATATAATCATTTAAAAAAGGAAATCTTAAAGAATAACTAAATAATGTCCTAATAGTTAAAGAGAAAAAATACCTATTATTCCTAGAATAATTAGAGCTTTCAAGAATCTATTAAAGTTTTAAGTTGATCCAGGAAATAGAAAATTGACATGAAAAATGAGCAATTCTTCATATTTTAAGAATAATTCATCTCATAAAAATTAAATACAGTTTCCATTTAACACTTATTTGCTTTATTTTATATATTCATGTTGGTTCAATTTCAATGCATGCATTCTATACTAGGATGAAAAGTGTAAACTACATAAAGTTTGTATTCAAGGTAAAATTTCTACTAAATTTTATACTTTAGTTATAGAAAATGGTACTGAATTTCTTGCTTGTCAGACTCAACTAATCAGCAATCAACATAATTCCTGAGTACTGATTACTGAAAACAGGGCTGCTGCTGCTGCTGCTGCTGCTGCTAAGTCACTTCAGTCGTGTCCGACTCTGTGTGACCCCATAGACGGAAGCCCACCAGGCTCCCCCATCCAAATCTCTGTCATAGGAAAGAAGAGACTCCCACAAGCTTTCAGAATTGAGTCTGAACATAGGAGTTAAGTGACCTGCCCAAGTCTGATCAATATTACTAGGGCCAATCTCCAAGGAAGTAAACTATTACATCACCTTACATTTGCAATGTTTTTTTTTTTTTTTTTGTAGTCACACAGTTTGCAGTGAATGCTAAGTAAGTGACAGTCATAGGTTTGAACCTAAGTGATCCTATATTCCTACCGTGTTCTGTGTATACAGACTTATTTTAAAATCAGAACACTTCTCATTGATTATGAGGGAAAAAAACTAAAGGTGATTTAGAAATCAAATAATCCAGCCCTGCTGGTTTACAGATAAAAAATATGAAAATCCATCGCTCCTTATTCCTGAAGTGCAGGCTGCACATAGTGGCTTCCCTCCAAAGAGCACAGCATTGAAGGGGAGAAAAAGAGTAAGTAACTTTATAGTGGGGGCTTCCCTGGTGGCTCAGAGGTTAAAGCGTCTGCCTCCAATGCGGGAGACCCAGGTTCGATCCCTGGGTCAGGAAGATCCCCTGAAGAAGGAAACGGTAACCCACTCCAGTATTCTTGCCTGGAGAATCCCATGGACGGAGAAGCCTGGTAGGCTACAGTCCACGGGGTCGCAAAGAGTCGGACACGACTGAGCGACGGAACGGAACTTTATAGTGGAGAAACATGAAAAAGGTTAATACCAGTAGCGATAGATCATACTGATACGATAACAGATGAATAGCATTTTGCCTCTGGGGTCTTCCTTCCAAACACCTGTAATTCCAGTCTAATCGTATGAAAAAAGTCAAATTCAAATTGAGGAAAATTCTTCAAAATACCTGACCACTACTCTTCAAAACTGTCAGGGTCATCAAAAACAAGAAAATGGAGAATGTCAGACTCAAGCGGAGCCTAGGGAGACACGATGACTGTTTTTGTCTGCTTGGCCTGCCATAGCAAAATACTATAGGCTGGGTGGCTGAAACAGACTGTTTCTCACAGTTTTGGAGACTGGGAAGCACAAGATCGTGGGGCTGAAGATTCAGTTCCCAGCCTGCAGAAGGCAGCTTTCTTGCTCTATCCAGAGTCAGGGCACTCTGTTCTCTCTCCCACTTACTATAAGGGCACTAATCCCACCACGGGGCCCCACCTAGTGTCCACAATTAAACCTAATTACCTTGCAAAGACCCCACCTCCAAACACTACCACATTGGGAGTTAAGGCTTCAATATAAGAATCTGGATATGATCCAGCAATCGCACTCCTGGGCATACACACCGAGGAAACCAGAATTGAAAGAGATACATGTACTCCAATGTTCATTGCAGCACTGTTTATAATAGCCAGGACATGGAAGCAACCCAGATGTCCATCTGCAGACGAATGGATAAGAAAGCTTTGGTACATATACACAATGGAGTATTATTCAGCCATTAAAAAGAATACATTTGAATCAGTTCTAATGAGGTGGATGAAACTGGAGCCTATTATACAGAGTGAAGTGAGCCAGAAAGAAAAACACCAATACAGTATACTAACGCATATATATGGAATTTAGAAAGATGCAAATGATAACCCTGTATACGAGACAGCAAAAGAGACACAGATGTATAGAACAGTCTCTGGGACTCTGTGGGAGAGGGCGAGGGTGGGATGATTTGGGAGAATGGCATTGAAACATGTATGTTGTCATATGTGAAACCAATCACCAGTTCAGGGTTGATGCACGTTATAGGATGCTCGGGGCTGGCGTGCGGGGATGACCCAGAGGCAGGATAAAGGGAGGAAGGAGGTGGGAGGGGGGTTCAGGAGGGGGAAAAAGAAAAAAAAAGAATTTGGAGGGGGGAGGGGAGACAAAATGCAGTCCATAATAATGACAAAACATCATGTGGTGCCTTTTTAAAATGTTTTTTAATGTGAGCCATTTTAAAAGTCTTTATTTAACTTGTTACAATATTGCTCCTGTTTTACCTTTTGTTTTTTTGGGCTAGAGGCATCTGGGATCTTGGCTCCCTGACCAGAGATTGAACCCATGCTCCCTGCATTGGAAGGCTAAGTCTTAACAACTGGACCACCAGGGAAGTCCCTAATATGGTGTCTCGAATGGCATCCTGGAATAGGAAAAAGTCATTAGGTAAAAATTAGGGAAATATGACTGAAGTATGAACTTCAGTTAATATTACTATATCAGTATTTATTGATTAAAATAAGGTGTTAATAAAATGGTGTTATGGACTGAGTTGTATCTCCCCAAGATTTATACTTTGAAGACCTCGCCCCCTGTACCTCAGAATGCATCTGTTTTAGGGGATAGGGTCTTGAAAGAGGTACTTCAGTTAAAATGAGGTCATTGGTGGTGGGCTCTAACCCAATCAACTGACGTCCTTATGGGAAGAGGGATTAGGACACAGACAACTCACAAATCAAGGGGCCACCAGGAGGGGGCTCAGAGAGAAGGAGGGAAGCAACAGAAGAACAGTGCTACCTCCACTTGGACCGTAGGCTTTTAGCCTTCAGGACTGTGGGGAAATGAATTTCTGTTGTTGAACCATCCAGTCTGTGGTCTTCAATTACTGCCAAACCAAGGCATAGAGGAAACTGGGTGGGGGTATATAGCAAACACCCGTATTAGCTTCACAATTTTCCTACTAAATCTAAAACTGCTCCACAGATAGCCATTTTGTTTTTAAAAAGTGAATCTCAGGGGACTTCCCTGGCAGTCCAGTGGTTGGGACTTTGCCTTCCAAAGCAGGGAGTATGGGTTTCATCCCTGGTCAAGGAGTTAAGATCCTGCATGCCACCTGGCCAGGAAGCCAAACGTAAAAGAGAAGCAATGTTATAAGAAATTCAATAAAGGCTTTAAAAATGGTCCATATGAAAAAAAAAAAACTTAAAAAAAGTGAACCCCAAAGAGGCTAAGCAAGGTAGAGCCTAAGTAAAAAACATGCTTCAGTGAAGCCTGGTTACACCTCATGCTGTGTGGGCAGGTTATTTTCCCTCCTTAAGCCTTTGCTCATTTGTAAAATGAAGGTGGTGGTATCTGCCCTACTTTTTTCCCAGTGTTATTATGACATCAGTTGAATTAATACATCCAAAAACAATTTAATCAAAGGACATGTTTTTAAGCGTTTCGCCCAAGTCCCGTAGCTATTATAGGCAGAGGTAGGTCTAATTATTTAGAACTCTTATTTGCTCTTAATCATCCAACCCTCTTCCCATCACTCCTACCTGATGCCAAATTTGAAAACTTCTGTAGCCCAGCAGTTTGCAGGGCACATTAGTAACATTATCTGTGGCAGTTATAATTTATTTTCCTAATTAGGGCTGCCATCTCAAAACTGCCAATGCTTGTCTTTAATGTTGCCCTGTGGGATGTGGCATGCAGATCAACACACCTTGAAAAGCAATTCTGTGAATAAATATTGATTGTAAGCCAGTATTTTTGTATATGCAGGAAAGCATGTTTTTCTATTAAGCATAATACTTTACAGGCTTCCCTGGTGGCTCAGTGGTAAAGAATCTGCCTGCCAATGCAGGAGATGCAGGTTCGATCCCTGGGTTGGAAATATCCCCTGGAGAAGGAAATGGCAACCCACTCCAGTATTCTTGCCTGAGAAATTCATGGACAGAGGTGCCTGGTGGGTTACACTCCATGGAGTCGCAAAGAGTTGGACACGAATTAGTGGCTGAACGACAACAATAATACTTTATAGCTGGTTTCTGAAGTGCAGTGTCCAAGACAATATTCTGGGGTACAGAAAAAAAAAATAGAACCTGTACTTATAATTGAAAAACTTCTGGATTTCTGTTTCTGTATGTTCATGTTATAATTCACATGGTGTGTTAATATAGTAGTATATGTCTATGAAACATGCACACAGACACATATATTTTAAAGTGCTGATTGAGACCATGTTCACAAAAATGTTTGGAGACCCCATCATTAGTAGGTAGGAATAACTGAAACACTGGGTAAGCGAATATAAACTAGATTCTTAGGATTTTTTTCCATCTTAATACAACAGCAGAGACAAGTAATACATGTTCATCTTTAAGGATGTTTTCAAACTATAGGCTTTGCACTTACTGAGTATGTGCATTGCACAAATTATTTAATCTCTCTCTGCCCTGGCTGCCTCATCTTTTAAATGGGAATGATAACATTCAGATGGTAAAGAATTTTCCTGTAATGCAGGAGACCCAGGTTCCATCCCTGGGTTGGGAAGATCCTTTGGAGAAGAGAATAGCTACCCACTCCAGTATTTTTGCCTGGAGAATTTCATGGACAGAGGAACCTGGCAGGCTACAGTCCTTGGAGTCACAAAGAGTTGGACACACTGAGCGACTTTCATTTCACAACAGTACAAACTCATGTTGCATCGGGTTAGCCAAAATGTTCATTCAGGTTTTGCCATACGCTGTTACAGGAAAAACCCAAATGAACTTTTTGGGCAACGAAATATCTCCACATAGGGGAGGGATGAGGAGAAAACCCTGGTTTCAATCAGGATGGCAGCTTGCTTAATCTAAAAGCCAAGGCATTGCAAAACCTGCAGACCACACTGTCAGCTTCAGCCTTCTCCTTGTTCTTCAATAAAACTTGAACCTGACTTCCAGAATCTCTGAGACAGAACACATCAGAAAAAATGAGGTGTAGCCTACTACTCCTGAGTGCTACGGAGTGCGCTGCTAGGCAGTGCGTGGGCTCTCACTGGGGCCACGCTCACCAGGAAACAGAGTAACTGGAGAGGCACATACAGTCAGCTCAGCACCCCGACTATGGAGCTGTCTTTTGTAAAGAAGTTATGGTTAAAAGCGTGAGGTCACCGGTCTACGTGATTGTTGATGGAAGTTCTGACTAAAGCAGTAGGTAGATTCTGGTGATGATGCTGAAAACGAATTGCTGGGATTTGGTGACTAGCCGAACGTGGAAAGTAAAGAGAGGTGCTGATTTGGAATTTCTGGCTAAAGCTACTAGTTGCAGTGCAATGTGGTCGAAACTGAGATTAGAAAGAAGAAGTGCAAATGTTGCGCGATTCTTCCCGGGTGAGGAGTAGGGATGGTGGTCAGGAGGTTGGTAAGGAGAGGGCGAGTTTTGGCCGAGATGAACTGAACTTGAGGTTACTGCAGGTCATCCAGGCGGGGATGTCTAGGAGACAACAGAAAAGCATCAAGTACCAGGAAGAGTTCAGGATTAACAATAAACCCGAGCAGTCATTATCACCCTGATGATAGCCGACACGTTAAATCTGACAAGACTTTCTTTTCTCCTATTTGGTTTATTCAAATTACATTCCTTTAGAAGGGTACTTAAATCACTTTCTTATGACTCTGTAAAAGAATGATTCATTTAGCCCATGAATAAAAGATAACATTTCAACATGTCTTTTAACTGTGGTTCATTGGCGATACAATGAAAGTAAATGGAACTAAAATAAACCAATCAATAGAGGTACATCTTATGATGAGACTTTGGAATTTTTATAAAATGCAATAATTCACTGAAGAACATTAAAAGAACAATGTAAAATAAGCAGGCAATTTTACAAGGCAGCAAGAAGTAACTAATTTACTGTGATTTTACCAAAGTGACTTTTGGTTAACTCTATTGTGTATTCATTATGTTCAGTTTGGTTCAGTTCAGTCGCTCAGTCGACTTTTTGCAACCCCATGAATCACAGCACGCCAGGCCTCCATGACCATCACCAACTCCCGGAGTCTACCCAAACCCATGTCCATCGAGTCAATGATTCCATCCAGCTATCTCATCCTCTGTCGTCCCCTTCTCCTCCTGCCCTCAATCCCTCCCAGCATCAGAGTCTTTTCCAGTGAGTCAACTCTTCGCATGAGGTGGTCAAAGTATTGGAGTTTCAGCTTTAGCATCAGTCCTTCCAATGAACACCCAGGATTGATCTCCTTTAGAATGGACTGGTTGGATCTCCTTGCAGTCCAAGGGACTCTCAAGAGTCTTCTCCAACACCACACTTCAAAAGCATCAATTCTTTGGTGATCAGCTTTCTTCACAGTCCAACTCTCACATCCATACATGACTGCTGGAAAAACCACAGCCTTGACTAGATGGACCTTTGTTGGCAAAGTAATGTCTCCTGCTTTTTAATATGCTATCTAGGTTGGTCATAACTTTGGGCTGGAAGAAGCTCAAGCTGGAATCAAGATTGCCGGGAGAAATATCAATAACCTCAGATATGCAGATGACACCACCGTTATGGCAGAAAGTGAAGAGGAACTCAAAAGCCTCTTGATGAAAGTGAAAGAGAAGAGTGAAAAGGTTGGCTTGAAGCTCAACATTCAGAAAACAAAGATCATGGCATCTGGTCCCATCACTTCATGGGAAATAGATGGGGAAACAGTGGAAACAGTGTCAGACTTTATTTTTTTGGGCTCCAAAATCACTGCAGATGGTGACTGCAGACATGAAATTAAAAGACGCTCATTATGTTACTGAACTGCATAATAATTTGTTTGCTTTAATATTGCTCAAAAGAAAATATCTTTCACATAAGCCATAATATGCTACAACCACATGAAGTGCATTTCCTTGCCAAAAAATTGAAGAAAAATTGACTAGTTGTCTATTGCACAGCTGCCAGCTTTTTCTGATTTAAGTGTTAGGGGTTATTTTATATTCATTTCTACAATTTTTATTTTAGTAAGAACACTAGTGACCTACCCTCTTGGATTTTCTAAGTATATAATACATTAAGTGTGCATCACGTTATTGTTGACTGTATTTGCAATGTTGTGCAGATTTCTAGAGCTTATTCATCTTGATTAATTGAAACTTTATGCCCCTTAATTAGTAACTGCTCATTTCCAACTCCCTCTAGCCCTGGCAATCACCACTCCACTCTTTGATTCTGTGAATTTGACTACTTAAAATGCCCTGAATAAATGGAGTCATGCAGAACCTTGAGAACATTAAGTTAAGTGACATAAGCAAGTCACAGAAAGACAAATAAACACTGGGTAAGATTTTCTAAGGAGCGTGGGTTGTCTGCAAGAAGAACAAAGGTCAGTATCCTGGTGAAGGTCAACCTTTCACAAGCAAGACTCAGGAGATGAGATGGGAGGAGGACCTATTCGTTACAGAAATATCATAATCTATGGAAATATCAACCAGGATAAAAATTCAGTTCAGTTCAGTTCATTTCAGTCGCTCAGTCGTGTCCGACTCTCCACAACCCCATGAATCACAGCACACCAGGCCTTCCTGTCCATCACCAACTCCCGGAGTTCACTCAAACTCATGTCCACAGAGTTGGTGATGCCATCCAGCCATCTCATTCTCTGTCATCCCCTTCTTCTCCCACCCCCAATCCTTCCCAGCATCAGAGTCTTTTCCAGTGAGTCAACTCGTCGCATGAGGTGGCCAAAGTATTGGAGTTTCAGCTTTAGCATCAGTCCTTCCAATGAACACCCAGGACTGATCTCCTTTAGGATGGACTGGTTGGATCTCCTTGCAGTCCAAGGGACTCTCAAGAGTCTTCTCCAGCACCACAGTTCAAAAGCATCAATTCTTCGGCGATTGGCTTTTTTCACAGTCCAACTCTCACATCCATACATCACCACGGGAAAAACCATAGCCTTGACTAGACAAACCTTTGTTGGCAAAGTAATGTCTCTGCTTTTTAATATACTATCAAGGTTGGTATTTTAGATTGTGACATTTCAAACTGGCAGTAAAGAGTGAGAAGGGAGCTTTAGGACAGCGGTAATCACGGAGCTGAGGAAAGGGGTAATGGACAGGATTTCAGCTGATTGAACCTAAGCGGGAATTGCAAATGGACAGTCTTCCCTTTAAGACAGAGTTTTTACAATGGGGAAATTAGATAATATTTGTAGCTAGTGGTGAAGGACAGAGCATGACAGTAACAGTAAATGTAAAGTGTTTACTATTTGCCAGGAATTATTCTAAGCACTTTACACAGATTAATTCATTCTATTTTCACCGCACTGTTATCTCCATTCTATAACCCAGGAAACTGAGGCACAGGACAGTCAGGTCGACTCATCCGGCCGGGTCCCACACAACTGGTGTCAGCGATGGGATTTAAATCCAGCCAGGGACACTACAGTCTGTGCTCTTAACTTCTACACTTTGCTGGAAAGGGGAAGGTGTAGGAAAATAGAGCCCTAATGAGTATGCCGTATGCAAATATGTGAGTGAATTAAGATTACAAATAACTCACTTCAGTTTGGGCCAAGTTCTGCTGTTGCTGCTAAGTTGCTTCAGTCGTGTCCGACTCTGTGCGACCCCAGAGACGGCAGCCACCAGGCTCCCCCGTCCCTGGGATTCTCCAGGCAAGAACACTGGAGTGGGCTGCCGTTTCCTTCTCCAATGCATGCATGTGTGCTAAGGTGCTTCAGCTGTGTCCGACTCAGTTCAGCTTCTATGAGTTACCAAAGAATTGTCCCTGTCCAGAGTGTCCAAATTTTGGACTCGTGGATAAAGAACTGTGCTCCCACAATAGCTGAGCATTTTAGGAAAGGAAGGGGAGAAGTGACTGTTGCATGGCTTGGAAAGGGCTGGGAACACCCGTTCCTTTGTGTCGAGACAGAGCAGAAAGGAAGACCAACAAAGCTAGGTCTCAGCTCTTCACGCCCAACTCCCACCAGCAGCTCTGTGCTGCTTCCTTATCCAAGGTCAGACAGATGCCACACAGGATCACCTTCTGCCCTTTAAGGTCGAGCGTGGCCTGTCCTAGCTTTTCCTGTATTTTATTTAATATTCTGCCTCTCCCTTCCAGGTGTTACTAAGAAAATGGAGAAAGACATTGAAAGGGCAGAGGATGCTACTAGACAGATTCCTTCTAGTTCCAATTTCCCTAGCAATATTCATTCATTCATTATTTTGTTATGCACTGGGGGTGGGGGGAGATGCTTTAGAAAACTATCAAAAACTTGGGAGAATGCTTAAGTGACAAGAGAAGCAAAAGTGAAAGACTTCATTGTGACAACCCCCGCCCCCAGGACGACAGAGAGAGAGACTGAAGATGAGTTATGAAGAGACTCTGAATCAGGCTCCCCAGGGGGCGCTAGTGGTAAAGAACCCACCTGCCAGTGCAGGGGATGCAAGAGACGTGGGTTTGATCCCTGGATTGGGAAGATACCCTGGAGCTGGAAATGACAATGCACTCCAGTATTCTTACCTGGAAAATTTCATGGTCAGAGGAGCCTGGTGGGCTACGGTGCATGGGATTGCAGAGAGCTGGATAAAACTGAGTACACACACACACACACACACACGAATCAGGCTGCCAGGGAAGGAAAGAATGGGAGTCTGAGTAGAACCAGTGAAGACTGAACAGGAAACCTGAACAGCAGGCTCTTTTTCCAGGTCTTTAGCATCCGCCACCTCCCAAGCCACCATCAGGCTCAGGTCCGAGGAGCCTCAGGTCTCTTTGTTCAGCTGACCGGGGCAGGGGCAATGCAACTGGAAACAAAAGGGAAAGCCTGAAAATGTTAGTGATCCAAGTTGTCACCTGGACATTTGACATTTTAATCCATACAAACATCATTGAGCACTCTGTCAGAAGCCAGAATATTTCTGGTGGTGCTTGAGGTAGGTAAGAAGCAAAACCCCCTGAGACTGCATTCTGGTTTACAGCTGATTTCTGGTATGGTATTACAATGTCTGGCATCTTAATGGTTAAAAAGCCTTCGGTAAGCTGGCCAGAAAATTTAATACATGTGTGAGATACATTCCAAACAACTGACTTTGGGAACACGATCCTATACATTGAGGACTGACCGTTTTTATACTCCCTTTGCCAAGGTTACTAAAATTAGTAGCATAACAGAAATTAAAAATAATATATTCTTGTGACTCATCAGCATGGCAACATCTTCAAACCCAAAGCTTAATTTTAGAGTCAGTATTATTTTTTGGGCATCTTCTAGAACCACAGAGGATGAGTTGGCAAACCGTCCCATCTGGCAGTATTAATGGAGAAATTCTGCTTCTATCTTTATAATTGAAGTAGCTCTGTGAAGTTTAATTATCAATATGAATGGGGGCACAGGTGGTATGTTGATCAAATCTGCTGACGTTGCAAAAGTGAGAGAAATAGCAAATGTGTTAGGTAAGAGTCACAAGGGCTTCCCAGGTGGTGCTAGTGGTAAAAAACCTGTCTGGCAATGCAGGAGATGTAAGACTTGGGTTCGATCCCTGGGTTAGGAAGATCCCCTGGAGGAGGGCATGGCAACCCACTCCAGTATTCTTGCCTGGAGAATCCCTATGGACAGAGGAGCCTGGGGTTGCAAAAAAGTTGGGCATGACTGAAGTGACTTAGCACGCACGCATGAAAGAGACACAAATACTTCGCTCCTCTTCCATCTTCGCAGTGTATTATCCAAAATGGTAGCAGTTTGGAGGATCATGTTGTGTAGAAAATGGAGAGAAAAAAATGTATAGCCTAGAAAAGATTTAGTAGGTGGGAGGAGGAAGGTCATTAAATATGAGAGATTATCTCCGATTTGATCTGTGAGACCCAAGTGAACACATCTAAGACCAATGGTGCAAGATTTTCTCCAGTGTAGGAAAACGTAACAGAATTCTTCAAAAACAAGGTAGTAAATTCTCTTTACCACATGTATTCAAGGGATGAAAGTCATGAATCAAGTACAGAAGATTCTTACATTGGGCAGAAGATTAAAGTGGATGATCTTCCAGTTCCTCTTTCCAATATTAAAACTCTATAAGTCCATGAAAATCATAATAACTAACTACTCCGTTTTTTCCCCAAGCAATACGATATCCTTAAAATTGGATGCCAGTGAGAAAATTCAAGTTGATGCTAAGACCCTAGTTGGTCATACAATTGTGCAATCAAGTTTTAAGTGTTCTTGATGGAGCCAGCCAACCTGGGACTGCCCATTTCCTTAGTCATGGAGATGTACTTTTGGAAACCAAAATCTGTAGCGGGCAAAAATCAGTCCAAGCCATGTGGCTTTCCAATAGGGTATGATTACAAAAGAAGCCAAAATTATTATAGCCCAGAAGGGGGAAAGTCAGCAGAATTCATTATCCTTATAAAACACATTCTTTGATCCTTCTTTCCACCATATTGCACGCACTGTTTCTTGGGCTATCTGTGGTCATTGAGGTCAAGATAATGTTGTATAGCTCTCATTTCCCTTATACTGGCTTTAGAGAGACTGAGTGCCAAGATTAGCCATCCCAGCTTCTTTTTAGAATAGTTACAATTTAAGAAATGCAAGTTTTTCATTGTTGGAAATCAATTTGAGTTCTTTAGAATATCATACTAGCTTCTTAATTTTTATAAGTAATAATTCAAGGCGTTGTAATATGCTCAGAATGTTGTAGTGGAAGTCTTGTTTTTCTCTTTTACAAACCGATTAATCTTGAAATTATTTGGTCAGTGTCAGCCACCTGTCTGGAATACAAATTCCATGGGAGTATGGACAACTTATCTGTCATGTTCGGTATCCCATTTCTAGTGCCTAGCATAGGGTTATCTATATAGCTATATAGCTCAAAAATATTGATGAATAAATCTAGCAAGGAAATGATCATCTGCTCCTTCCAATGCTACTCATATCTTTCACTTTACATCACAACATGCACACATGCACATATACACACACACAGCTTACTGTTTTGGAAAAGTTTCTGAAAAATATAAAAATAGCCTCCCTTTTTGTTTCATAAATTGCAGAAAGAAAGCAGTACTTTCTTGTCCCCTTGTCCCAGGTCAGAGCAAAGATTCTATATCCTCTTTTTAAACTACTTATTAATCTTTGTGACCATCTGTATCAAATGGGCACTGGGACAGTTCACAGTGGTATAAGCACAAATCACCTGGCTTTCAAGGTTCCCCTCTAAAGCACAACAAAACTGCTCCTAAGTCCCATCCAGAGGAGAGAGACCTGTGAATGGCTTCCCAAGTAGGTAACACTACTTCATGGGACAGTCAAGACAGGCAGCCTCATAAGAAAAACGTAAGTAAACATGAAAGATCACCTGCTTCTAAAATACCTTCAAATGGCTTTTCTGGCAATGTTGCTTTCGGAGAGGCAGGATGAAGGCAGCAGGATTTTATGACAGTTCAGTTCAGTTCAGTCTCTCAGTTGTGTTCAACTCTGCGACTCCATGGACTGCAGCACACCAGGACTCCCTGTCCATCACCAACTTCCGGAGTTCATTCAAACTCATGGCTATTAAGTCGGTGATGCCATCCAACCATCTCATCCTCTGTTGTCCCCTTCTCCTCCTGCCTTCAATGTTTCCCAGCATCAGGGTCTTTTCCAATGAGTCAGTTCTTCACATCACATGGCCAAAGTATTGGAGTTTGACCTTGATCGTAGCCTTGACCTTTGTTGGCAAAATAATGTCTCTGCTTTTTAATATGCTGTTTAGATTGGTCATAGCTTTTCTCCCAAGGAGCAAGCGTCTTTTAGTTTCATGACTGAAGTCAACATCTGCAGTGATTTTGGAGCCCCCACCCCCCAAAAAATTCTCTCACTGTTTCCATTGTTCCCCATCTATTTCCCATGAAGTGATGGGACCAGATGCCATGATCTTCGTTTTCTGAATGTTGAGCTTTAAGCCAATTTTTTCACTCTCCTCTTTCACTTTAATCAGGAGGCCTTTGAGTTCCTCTTCACTTTCTGCCATAAGGGTGTTGTCATCTGCATATCTGAGGTTATTGATATTTCTCCCAGCAATCTTGAATGTATGTACCACCTGGATTGTATGTACTATGTATTACCTGGGAATTGAGAGGCAGGGAGATGGGCAGTGTTAACCACTAGCCTTCCCTGTCTTAAAGAAACTAGACAATAGTTTAACCATGACAGTCTTAATGATAACATTATCTGGGTTTGTATATTGTCTATTTGTTTCATAAACACCTACATCTATTATTTCATTTGAATTTTGTAATAACACTGTTAGTTAACATAGGTATTAGTTATTGTTATGATTATTACCATCTATTTTTCATAGACAAAAACTACAGAGCTTAAGTGACCAGTTTAGAGTTAAGGTGCTAGTTATGGGCACAGCTCGGTCTCTCTGTCTCTGGGTGACAAAGGAGTGTGCTGGAGCAATCACTGGACTAAAGCCTGCTTAATCCCAACCCCATTTATTATCTATATGACCTCAGAAAAATCCTTTGCACTTTTGAAGCTTTGCTTTCCGTAAATATTTTTAAAATATAAGCTAGAGAGGTACAGAGGAATAGGGAGGAACAAATGGCTAAAGCGCTCTGTAAGGTATCCCTGTGAGATGGTATTACTCTTCTTGTTCCCAAAGGAAGTACAGAGCAAGGGGCTTCATTTTAAATCCCAGGGCCACTCCTTTCTAACTGTATGACCTTGCTTGAGTTCCTGAACCTCAATAAACCTCAGTTTCCTCATCTGTAAAGTGGGAACAATGAAACCTGACTCTTCACCCTCATGTCAGTCCTATGCATGTGTGTGCTAAGTCACTTTAGTCATACCCGACTCTCCGTGACTCTGCAGACTGTAGCCTGCCAGGCTCCTCTGTCCATAGGATTCTCCAGGCAAGAATACTGGAGTGGGTTGCCATGCACTTCTCCAGGGGATCTTCCTGACCCAGGGATTGAACTTATATTTCCTGCAGCTCCTGCACTGGCAGACGGATACTTTACTGCTGAGTCACTGGGAAAGCCCAATGGCCCTGTGAATCAGGGTTAAATGACATTAAGTGCAGGAGACAGAAGTGACTAAAAGAATGGTAATAGTATAATAATAATGATGACAGTGATGATGATGATGATGATAATAATGCCTGCTTTACAAATGAAGAAACTGAGACTCAGTAGTTTACTGGTTTCGGCTCAGAGTACCCACAGAGCAGAGCAGTGCGAGACTCAGTAAACCAGGGTTAAGGCCTGTGTTTGCACTGGGAGAAATAGAATTGGTAAGTGGACACTGGAGGAGAAGAAATTTTCTTTTTCTTTCTGAATCCCACCACCTCCACCCTCCTAGGTTCAGGGTCTATACCTCTAGGATTTGAGAAAACAGGAGCCACGGAGACCCAAGGAGAAACTGGCATGAGACTTCCCCTCCTCAACTGCTATGGGAATCCCCAGAAAAGTTAGGCAAGAGACAGGATTCCCAGGGGTGCCACTGCTTAAATCCCAGGTCTTCTCGATTACTAGAATGATACTTCTCCCTGAGGAGCAGACCTGAATCTGTGGGAGATTTCTGGCCCCTTCCGTTACTGGAAGGAAATTTCTGAGATGAAACCCGCTTGTCTCTTAGTGCTCCCTCTGTTGGTTGGCTGAAAGTTCACTGCGACAGAGCAATATGCTTCAGAAAATGTTGCGATAAACATGCTATAGTCACTTAGGCCAAAGGACACTGTTTCCCAAAATAAAGAACAATCATGGGAATATGCAGCATTGGATTGCATCATATTCAAAAGCAGTTCAAGTCTCCCAGGAAAGAGAGAGCACACTGGAGAAGCAAAGACCATCTAAGTATTCAAACAAGGCTGGGGGGTTATGTTGGGACTTAGGGATTTAACTGAAAGTTTGATAGAAAAGAGCAAGAACTCTTGATTTAGTTCCTGCTGATGCATTTATTTGAATTTCCATCTCAACAGAACACCACAGGGTTGCAATTCAGAAAAATTTATTTTATTTATAAGTGACTGCACCTGGTTTCATGACACAAGATAGGAAAACTGGATCAAAATCATGCAAGGTCAACAGAAAAGAACTTTTTGACTTAGGAAAATACACAGAAACTCCAAAAAATCATCTATCCTTCTTTAGAAAAACCAGAACTAGTTTCATCTACATGAGAAAAGGGAAAAGGAAAAGTTTAAGATTGATCAGTAGGTAATTCAGCCCAAGAAGCATCCCATACATCCAGGTATTGGAGACAGAAGCACGGTAAACTCCTTAACAGGTCCACTGGTTCTCTGCAAAGTGGGGGTCATGCTGAGCCACCATAGTGCAGAAAGGTGACACACTAGCTTTTCTTTTTCTCTTTCTCACACATATGCCTTGGCATCATTTGTGTTTTCAACCATGTATAATGTACAATGATTAATTCAGTACTTTAGCACAGAATTTATAAGTAAATGTGTATATTAGGAGGACACATTCCAAAATTTAGTTGTAAGAGTACATGAATTGCAGCTAGAGATTATGTCTGGATAATTTGCCCAATTCTAAACTTTACTGGGCAGAGCAGGCATGCACTCACAATAAATGTGATCTTTTCCCTTGGCATCAGCCTGAGAAAAGTATTTCGGCAATATGGATTGTATGCTCAGTACTCTGCTAGGCACAAAAGGGACTTCTAGCAATATAAGGTCTAAGCCACAGGGGTTCAGCCTGGGCCTTAATGCTTGTCTCTCGGTCTTCTCGAGGAGCCCATTCCATTGCTGGACAGCTGTTATCTTCAGGGAATTCTTTCTCACATGGTATCTAAGTCTGAAAGATGACAATTAAACTCAGAAGTAAATTTTTACAGTTCTAAGTTTTGCCTACAAGGGCAAACCTGGATAGCTTTGAAATATCTAAAAATAGCTCAAGTCTATCTTTATTTTTCTCTCCCACAGAGCCCTATTTGGGTTCTTTCAACTTTTAAAATATAGCCTAGGGTATGGTCTACCCTTTCAGATGGCAGTCACCTAATTTTCTCGTTTGTCAATTCCCTTTTAAAATGCATTTAGCACGACTTGTGCTAAACACAGGGAGGCTATCATTTCTCTTTGTTTGAATGCCCTATAGTATTCATACAATTAATACTAATATTTTTAGAAATTTCATCTGCCCCTTGGCTCTTTTTATAGTTAAAAACAGCTCCGGGAGGTTTTTACCATGAAGTCTGGGCTAGGACTAAGACCATCCTGTAACTATATAATTTATTACTTAGAGCTGATTATAGGGTTTATGTTTATCTTGATTATTCCATCCAGCACATTTTGATTTATGACATAGCCTACAGGATTATTTTTCAATCTTCTCATTCAGCAAATATTAAGTGCCCATTAAGTGCTAGTCCCTGTTTGGGGTTGTGGGGTCAAAAGAAGAATTAAGTCACAGTCTCCCTTCTTGAGTATTTCATGTTCCAGTCAGGAAACGACACATAAACTCTTTCATCAGGCAACATGTTAGGACCGATAACAGAAGTTTGGGTATTAACACGGCTTCTCTGGTGGCTCAGTGGTGAAGAATCCACCTGCTATGCGGGAGACACAGATTCAATCCCTGGGTTGGGAAGGTCCCCTGGAGTAGGAAATGGCACCCTACTCCAGGATTCTTGCCTGGGAAATCCCATGGACAGAGGAGCCTAGTGTGCTACTGTACATGGGGTTGCAAAAGAGATGGACATGATTTAGCGACTAAACAAGAATAAATACCAGAAGTGCATGTAAAGTACAATGAACATGCAAAGAAGGAAGAGATTTAAACACTTGCTAACATTTAATATTGATTAGCTTACATATCTTATTTAATTCTCAAATCAGTTCTGATGGATAATATGATTAGCAAATAATCCTCCATTTACAGAAGAACCAGAGGCTCAGAGCAATTAAATGACCCAGCAAATAAGAAGTATCTTCTCCCTTTATTTAGAAAGGCAGGACGAAATGGTCCCATTTTTCTGTTGAACACTTGTTTTCCAAGATCCCCCAGATAGTCCACGCAGAACCCTCAAACTGATGACTGCATCTCTTCAGCAGCCTCTGAACTTGTCGATGTGAATTAATTTAAAGCAACGTCTCTACCAGTATGTCAGTTGAACTTGGTCTGCAAAGCTCCTTTCAAACTTGGAAGTCTGTGAGCCTTCCTCCAGCTCCTGTTTGTCATCTGTTGTTAGTCTCCTCTGACCACTTGCTTATCCTCTAATTACTCCTCCTCTACTAGAAACATGGTTTGTAAACGTCTCTGTCGTGTTGAGTTTTATTTTCAGTCCCCAGACTTCTCTCCCTCCTCTTCTCCAGTATCCGACATTAAACTCTGGAAAGGGTGGTAGGGTTAATAATAAAAATGAAGCAAAATCCTTGGACCTGTCAGCATTAATTGCTTTCAAATTTTGGCCTGGCCTTACGAAATTTGTTTCTTTATTTCCCCTTTGAAAACAAACCTGGGTTATTGAACGTCTGGGCTGGAATTTCTGCTGAAGAAAAATATTCAGAGGCTCTTGAAGTGTGTCCAAGTTCTCAAGTCTTTTTTGTAAGTAGGTAAAACCACTCGTCTGAAGAAAAGAATTCTTTTCCCTGCTCAAGTGTTTTTATGTCATACGCACTGGCGAGCAAGATGCGAGTTAACGTATGAGGACAGAAAGGGACGGGTTAAAAGGGTGGACTCTTCTGTACTCAACTGAGCAATGTAACGGAAAGAGGAATTTATAGATCTTTCAATTTAGCATCATGACATTATAAGAGAAAATACTGATTTTTAAAAGCCACATGTGAATTTGCAAATGATTGATTTTCTCTCTCTCTTGATTGAGAGAGAAAAATTAGGACTTGCTCAATCTGTGTTTTAACCTTCTTATTCATGAATGTCACTATTGTATAAAAATTTTAGAAGTTTTTCCTGTTTCAGGTCTCTGTCTTAAAACTGCCACTAGTCTTGTCTTTTCAGCATCAATATAGAATCTAACACAGTAATGATCATAACAGGTTCAGGTCAGGAATATTTTATTGGATGCCTCTTATGTGCATCCTCTTCTTTTTTGGACTCAAATGAGAAGCCTTCTAATTGGACATGGAATCTGGCTTTCTAAGGAACCATTAAAGAAGCCAGATGCTGCACCTGTAACTGCAGGGGAGTGACTTTGATCAGTGGGAACCAAGAGGTAGGGGGAGTAGGTAAGGGCCTTCTCACAAGCTGCCCTAGACCCTGGGTTTCCCACAGGGCCTGTCCACAGACGATTAGCGCCTGCGCAGATGCACTGCCCTGCAGGGTTCTTCCTGGCTCATTGTGAGGAAGCCGTTCGGAATATCCCAGCAGCACATTGCTTCCCAGCCACCCTTGCCTTCCTTCTCTGATTTCTCACTCTCACATCCGCAAGTCACCTCTGCCTCAGAGATGATAAAGGATAAGACAGCTATTAGTTTAAAATATCAATGATATTTTCCAGGGAATCCAGGGCAAGATGGCTATTAGTTAAAAATATCAATTAACCAGAATGCTAAAGTTCATTTCAATTCAGGATAATTCTGTCACCCTGCGAGGCACTAGATTAGATATTACGAGGGAAGCACAGCTGAACAAAATCCAATTGCTGACCTTAGGCGCTAATCGTCTAGAAAGAAGATAAAATAATTGCATGGGCACCATAGCTATGAAGAGGAATTCGTGAGAGTTGCCTTCTAAGTCTGGCTCTATGGGTCACTGGTTCAAGAACAACATTTATTCTTTCTGGGCCTTGGTTGTCTTAGCTGTAAAATCCAGGGTTGCCTTAGGTAACCTCAAAAGTCTTTTTCCACATCTAAAATCCTATGACTTTATAAATGTGACAGGTGCACTTTCTGAATCCAAATGCTGTGGGAACCAAGGGCTTTAGAGATCTGGGAAACATTTGTGAAGAATGAGGCATTTGAGCTTGCGGGATTTGTTAGGATTTTGATAGGCACTTACAGGGCAAATGAGCGTTTCAGGCAGGAGGAGAGTCAAACGTGAAGGAACACAAAAGGAAAAGTATCACGTGCATACAGGAGAGGATGCCTACTTGACTTGGGCTGAAGCAAGGGGTAAATGAACACCTAAATCAAAGGCAGTGGTGACGTGGACAATGGACGATCTCAATGGTCAAGTTGAGTTTGGGCTCTATCCCGTATTCATTGACTCAACGCATCTACAGAACACTTGCCATGTGCCAGAGAGACAGCAAGGTGCTGAGAACACAGAAATAAGACAGAGTTCCTGGCCTTAAGAGGGTGATGATCAGCGGGCAGGAGGATGGGCAGCACTCGTGAAAGCAGTGTGTGAAGTTCTGTAGCATAAACCTGGACTGCAGGGCACGAAAGTGTGAAATGAGTCAGAAGTACAGGCACACTGAAGAGGCAGAAGAGTCAGTGATGATGGGAGACGGAAGACCGCGGCAGAGTGCAGGGTGCCTAGCTCTGTTGATAGGAAGAGCCGTTGGCTTTGGATGTTCAGCTTAAGGTCCTTCCAGACAACCAGGCAGAGACGTCGAAAAAGTAGGAAAAATTTTGGTTCTGTGACGAGGTTAAAATGTTGGAGCAAGAGACTGAACTGTGAGTGTGTTCTCTGAATAACTCATGGCTCTGGGAGGGGCTGTCAAGGAAGAAGATGGAAAAGATCAAGGAGAAGACCTTAAGGAATGCCCACGCTTGGGGGTCAGAAGAAGTAAGAGGTGTGAGTCCAGAAGACAGAGCTGGGACTTCCATGGTGGTCCAGTGGCTAAGTCCCTGTGCTCTCAATGCAGGGGAACTGGGTTCAGTCCTTGGTGGGGGAACTAAATGCCACATACTGAAATTAAGACTTCACAGGCCTGTTAAGACCTATTGCAGCCAAACGAATAAATAACAAATAGAATAAATCAATAAAAAAGAAGGCAAGAGTCAGACTATTAGGGACATTGGACAGCCAGCATAAAGGACGTCAAGGGAAGAAAGAATGTAAAAGATTCCCCAAGACTGGTGACCGCCTATGTCAAAGTCACTTGAAACATGTATTAAAATACGGACTTTTGTATATGGATGGAACTTCAAGAAACTGTTAACAGTGTTTGCCTTAGGGAATTTAAGATGAAGGATGGAGAATGATTCACAAGTTAGCATTTACCCATTAGTATTATTTAAATTTTTACCACAGGCATCTTTTACCCAACTGAACAAATATATTGAAACGCACATTTCCAACTTCTATCTCAGACCTACTAGGAAAGAATCTTCAGGAATGGCGCCCGGGAACCAAAATTTTTAATAAGCTCTCCTGGTAATTTTAATCATAGTCAAATTTGGAAATCCTTAAAGGAGCTTCCCAGGTGGCACTAGTGGTAAAGAACCCGCCTGCCAATGCAGATGTAAGAGATGCAGGTTCATTCCCTGGGTCAGGAAGATCCCCTGGAGGAGGGCACTGCATCCCACTCCAGTATTCCATAGGGTCACAAAGGGTTGGACACGACTGAAGTGACTTAGCACGCAAAGGAGATAGCTTGTAACAGAGCTTCCAGTCCTTAGAATAAATGCATTTTGGGTAAAAAGGAAAGGGAAGGACAATAAATTCAAGAGCCAGAAATCATCCAGAAAATAAAGGCTGAAAAGAAGGCCTGATATCCATAGGATAGAAAGTTTTGGTAGAAGAACGGGGCAGAAGTAACCCGGAAAGGGGCGAGGACTAAACAGGAGATGAACAGGCAGTGGCAATGAGGAACACGGGAGTGAAGGCAGGATGCTAGAACCTGAGGGGTAACTAAACCCAGTGAGAAATTTAACCTAATCAAGGCGCTGGCTTGTCAGTTCCTGGGAGACCAGAGAGGGCTTCCACAGCTGGGCATCTGGTGGAGAAGTCTCAGCTCACGGTGAGCTCTGGTGTCAGTGAAAAACTGGGATGCAAGGTTTTCTGTTTTTAATTTTTCCAAGTGTGGGATGCAGCCTAAAGCTTGAAGTAGAATTCAGTTCAGTGCAGTTCAGTCGCTCCATCGTGTCCGACTCTTTGCGACCCCATGGACTGCAGCACGCCAGACCTCCCTGTCTATCACCAACTTTCAGAGTTCACCCAAACCCATGACGATTGAGTCAGTGATGCCATCCAACCATCTCACCCTCTGTCGTCCCCTTCTCCTCCCACCTTCAATCTCTCCAAGCATCAGCGTCTTTTCAAATGAGTCAGCTGTTCACATCAGGTGGCCAAAGTATTGAAGTAGAATTCAAACATAATTAATAAAAGAGGACTGAACCAGAATTGAAGTACTCAGATAGAAATGATAAAGTAAAGGTGTCATGGGAACAGCAGAAGGTAAGAGAACTGGCCAGAAGTCACAAATGCTGGCATTTGTGAACAGGAAGCTGTCTCTTGGGGGGACCAGCATTGCTTTGGAAATGACACACAGGAAGCACTGAGATTGCTTTGCCGGGCTTTTTTCGGACTCTTCTCTATTATAGATGCAAAAGGCACTGAGCACAGTTCCCTGTGCTGCACAG
Organism: Moschus berezovskii; assembly: GCF_049115385.1. Classification (NCBI taxonomy): domain Eukaryota; kingdom Metazoa; phylum Chordata; class Mammalia; order Artiodactyla; family Moschidae; genus Moschus; species Moschus berezovskii. The sequence continues at coordinate 11,028,485 of NC_142468.1, forward strand.
TAGGTCCCTGTTGTCTGTTTTGTATACAGTAGTATGTATCTGTCGGTCCTCAAATCCCACTTTATCTCTCCCTCCCCTTTCCCCTCTGGGAACCGTATGTTTATTTTCTAAGTTTGTGAATCGATTCCTGTTTTATAAATAAGTTCATTTGTATGATTTTTTAGATTCCACACAGAGTGATGTCATGTGATATTTGTCCTTTTCTCTCTGACTTGTTTCACTTAGTATGATAACCTCTAGGTATATCCGTGTTGCTGTAAATGCATCGCCTGACATTTTTTTTAATTGGAGGCTAATTACTTTACAATATTGTGGTGGTTTTTGCTATACATTGACATGAATCAGCCACAGGTGTACGTGTGTCCCCATTGAACCCCCCTCCCACCTCCCTCCCCACCCTATCCCTCAGGGTCATCCCAGTGCACCATCCCTGAGCGCCCTGTCTCATGCATCCAACCAGGACTGGCGATCTGTTTCACATAGGGTAATATACATGTTTCAACGCAATTTTCTCAAATCATCCCACCCTCGCCTTTTCCCACAGAGTCCAAAAGTCTGGCTTTTAACAGAACTTACAGATGCAGGAATGGGAAGATAGTACTGGACAGAAGAATAGATAGAATCCTATCTCCAGAGTGTTCCAAGCACCAAGACAGAGGAGCCCTGAGCAAATTTAAATGCAGAGGAAAAAAAAAAAACGAGTAAAAAAAAGGTCTGCAGTGTCAGAATGACGGGAGAAAAACATTTGCACTTAGTCAAAAGGCCAAGAAGTAACTGTTAGGGGAAATAAAAGGCTGATAACGGAATTTGCAGAAAGACACTGAAAATTTTCAAGTATCTTTGGAAAAACCGTGTTTGACAATTACATTCTAGTTCCTATAATATGCTGCCCTCTGTGCAAGGTGCTCTGGCGTCATTAATCAAGAAAACATTCTCCAGCATCTCTGAGATTATATAGTCCAGTCTAAGAGATACAGACAAGACAATATACAAGTAAATGGTGTCACACAAGGAGGAAACATACAGTGCTGAATCAGGTCTATGTAATCTAGAATCGAGAAAAGTCTAGGAACTAATGCTTAATTTATATCATAAAGTTGATAGCAGAGGATCTATGTCTGTTTTCCTTAGGACACTGTGTCCATCACCCCATACAGTCCCTGAGATAATAAAATATCTGTAGAATGAATAATTTAGAAATTGAAAGATTGAGACTGCCTGGAAGTCTACATAATCCAAAAAGCCTTCCCACCATAACCACCTATAAAGTCTGGGTAATACATAACAACTCTTTCAACGAATAGATAAACTGCTCTGGGATCAAGACAGAATGGCAAACAGGACGGGAAGCCTCATGAGTGCTCCAGAAACAGGAGGTGACAATGGGGAAAGAATGGCCAGACTCAGCAAGCTGGGAGCTTGACTTTTAATGCTGACACTGTCATAAGAGCAGACCTTGGCACAAGTGAAGGGCACAGTTAGAATTAAGATGCTGCTATAATATTAATATTAGCAATGTAAGATGGCTATACACTTAGTAAAAAATGTGAGTCAGAAAAGATCTGCCCACTGGCCAGAGTTTGTCTATCTCCTGTACACATTCTATATTAAACATACTCCTGAGAACCTGGAATGCACCTACCCACAGATGTAGGTGTTTGAATTAGCATTCGAACGGTCGCCTGGTTGAGGCATCACCCAAGCAGTGAAAGTAACACAAAATATGGACCTGAGTGATGAAATCCCTGCCACTGCTGAGACAAACCAATGCAGAGCTCCTGATAAAATGTGTCTAGCTCACAGCCCAGGCTGCACAAGACTCTGTGACAGTGCTGCTGAAGGTCAGCTTATAATCCAAAATTTTAAAATAAGGTTACAATTCACCATGAAAGAGCTAGGAGACCGTACAATTAGCAAATTGAGATCCCAAGAATTTCAGAAAATGGAGCAATTTCATAGTGGCAATAAAATAAGTTTGTTTAAAATAATTCAAAACATAAAGGATGTAACCCAAACCACGAAAAGAGAAGAGCAACATTAAAAAGAACAGATGATTGCAATATAACAGACATGAAAAATATGTATAATAATACTGACTGGATTAAACAGGAAAGTAGTCAGCAGCAGAACAGTGAAATAGAAGACAAAGCTATGAAAAACAGACAAGATGTAGCACAAACAGATATCATATCAGGAAACATTAGACAGACGTTAAGACAGAAGAATGGAAGATGGATGATCCAACATACATCCAAGAGGGCTTACAGAAGAAAAGTAGAGAAAATGAGGAGCGACAATATTAAAGAGAGAATGACTGATAACTCTCATTTAAAATAGGATGAGTTCAAAACAGATAAATAAAAATTAAATAGCTACGCACATTCTAGTAAAACTGCTGACCTTCAAAGACAACGAGACCTTAAAAGCAAACAGAAGTCACAGATAAAAAAAACTGTGTAAAGAATGACAATAGACTGAGGGCAGATTTCTAATAATAACAATAGAAGGCAAAAGACAATAGAATTATATCTTGACCTCTAGGTAGGGAGGAAGGGAAAAGCCTAACGGTAGGGCTTTCACTGTTTCTGTTACATTTTATTTATTTAAAATAAAAAATATAAAGGAAAGAGCTGAAGCAAATAAGGTCAAATGTTAACTTCTGGTTAATCTGGACAATAATACACAGCTATCTGCATTGCTAAATTTTGTCCTTTTATATATACAAATTATAATCTTAAAAAGTAAAGGATGAGTAAGAGTTAATCAGAAGAAAAGCAGCAGTGGAGATAAAGAATGTTCCAGTCAGAGGAAATAGCCTGTGCAAAATGCACAGGAGCAGCAGAGTGCATGCACATGCTAAAATATAAAAATAATGAAAAGTGGTTGAAATAACAGAAGTGACTGAGATGGAGGGAAATTCTTAAGAGATCTTCCTGAAAAGAGAAGACAGCCAGATCTCACAGGTTTCAAAAACCATGTAAAGAGTCTGAAATTTCCCCTGAGAGCACTGGAAGGCAATAATGTATTTTAAACAGGGAATGGAGACCCACCACCCATAGTACATTTTAGATTTATCACTCTGACTGCTGTGTTTAATAAAGACAGAAGAATCTCCACTTATAATGTTCAGGTGGAAAACAATGGTGTGAATTTGCATGGCAATAACACAAATTAAATGGAGACAGATCCAAGAGATATTTATATTGGTAACGATTGTGGATTTGATATCAGGGATGTGTGAAAAGACAGTATCAAAGATATTATTATACTGAGTCTGTTTTGAGCATCTGGGTAAATGGTGATCCACTCACTGAAATAAACAGGCAGAGTGTTTTGGCTAAGAAAATAGTGAGGTCACTTTTGGAGATACTAAATATCAGGACTCGGTAGGACATCTAACAGGTATTTACATGATATAGATCTAATGCTCAGAAAATAGACCCAGCCCAAAGACCTGAAATTGCAATTCATTAGCTTACTCCTTGGAAGAAAGCTATAACAAACCTAGGCAGCATATTAAAATGCAGAGAAATCACTTTGCTGACAAAGTATAGTCAAAGCTATGGTTTTTCCAGTAGTCACGTAAGGATGTGAGAGCTAGACCATAAAGAAAGCTGAGCACTGAAGAATCGATGCTTTCAAACTGTGGTGTTGGAGAAGATTCTTGAGAGTCCCTTGGACTGCAAGGAGATCCAACCAGTCCATCCTAAAGGAAATCAGTCCTGAATATTCATTGGATAGACTGGTACTGAAGCTGAAGCTCCAGTAATTTGGCCACCTGATGTGAAGAGGTGACTCATTTGAAAAGACTCTGATGCTGGGAAAGATTGAAGGCAGGAGGAGAAGGGGACGGACGACAGAGGATGAGGTGATTGGATGGCATCACTGACTCAACGGACATGAATTTGAGCAAACTCCAGGAGATAGCAAAGGACAGGGAAGCCTGGCATGCTGCAGTTTATGGGGTCGCAAAGAGTCAGACACGAGTTAGCGACTGAACAAGCATCTCATTCGATATGCGAGTTGGAGTGGACCAGATAGGGGAAGTGAGGTCTGAGGAGAGAACTTAATAAATGACAGCATTTGAGTGATGAGTAGAAAAAGAGAGGCTTGCCAAGAAAGCCAAGGATGTACAAACAGAAACGATAAAAGAGAAAAATGAATGTGGCAGTCATGGAGACAGACCACTCCAATCACCTGGAAGATACAACTTCCGCTTTAGTTGTCAAGAGACAGTCAGCTGCCAGCCTCCAACCACAGCATGTGCAGGATTTGTCACAGAGGTTGAACCAGTACCGCTGGACTTTCCCTGGGAAGCCCAGAGCCAGTGGCTGAGCATGGCAGCGGCACTAGAACCTACCCTTTCCACTGAACATGCGACTCCTCCAACACGCAATGCTCACTCAAGAGCTCCTCGTGGGAATAAAATCATATGATCAATTGCCAGGAGCCCATCTTTGTCACTGGCCACCCCAGAACTAGCATAAATGGAACATTAACAGAGACTGCATCCCAATACCATAGACCCCCCACTTATCAAGGCTGATCTGGCTACTACAAACAGTGAAAGTCCAATTGGTTATTAAAAGAAATCAATGTGGCATTAGTACTTTATGGCACCACATGCCCACTTGGTGACAACTTAATCACATTGGGCCCTTTCTTCCTAGAAGGACCTGTGGTTCATTGTCGTAAGAGTGGACATTATTGGTCACTGTTCACCTTTCCTGCCTCGAGAGCCTCAGCCAGCACCACTATCTGAGACGTTTCAAAGTGTCTGATCCACAGGCATAGAATCTCATACCACAGAGCATCTGACCACGGGACCTGCTTCAACGAGAAGGAGACAGAGGGGGGATGAGCCCATGTCACAGGATCCACTGGCCATATCAAGCATCATATCATCTAGAAATAATTGATTTTACAGAACAATGGACTAGCTTTCCAAAGGCACAACTGAAGTGTCCACTGGTAGGCAATCCTCTGCCATGATGGAGTACCATCATGCAGGTTGCATATTAGGATACTGTGTCCCGTTAGGATACTGTGTCCCCCAACTGGTTCAACATCTCAGCGTCTGCCTTCATGGTGCAGCAGCAGCCCGACCTTCAGGGATGATCAGAGAGCCACTCTGAGGCACCAGGCAAGCAGAGGGCGAAGTGGAGGAATCCAAAGGCGATGTCATCACTGACAAATGCTACCAAACGTCCAGTCCAGGGAAGGCTCTAAAAATGTCCACTGAATTGCACAACCAAGGTTATAAGTGTCTTTGGCAAAGAAATTTTTCAGTTGAGTAATGGGGACAGAAGCCAGATTGCACTAAGCTAAAGAGTGGATGGTAAGTAAAACTATCAAGAGAGCAACCTGAGAAAACTCTATGACTGCTCTGCTGTGAAGGGAAGGTGACCGGGAAGTAAGAGTGGTAGATGGACAAAGATGTAAGAACTATAGAGGAATGTTCTTTAGGAGATAGAGACTCAAGTGTGTTTAGACAGCAGTGGAAAGAATCTGGGACAGTGAGAGGGAGGAAAAGTCTAGGGTGGAGAGACCAACAGGCAAAGGAAACAGGAGGAAAGATTCCTCTTGCATTGTTGGAAGAGTGGAGGGGGTAAGGATGGATGTGGATGCTGTGAAATTAAGTATTTAGTTGCTGTTGCTTTGTTTTTGTAGCCAAATTCCTCCAGCATCCCAGTATGATACATCTGTGTTCCCGAATATTTAATAAGCACAGTGGTGGTGGTGGTGGTTTAGTTGCTAAATCGTGTCCACCTCTTGAGACCCCGTGGGCTGTAGCCCTCCAGGCTCCTCTGTCCATTGGATTCTCCAGGTAAGAACACTGGAGTGGGTTGCCCTTCCTTCTCCATTTGATAAGCATAACCCTCCTGTATTCTTACTCCGTTGAAGAAGAAAGATCGCCCTCGAGAAATGAACAGCCCCCTGTAAACTGGAACAGTTACTTCCCTGGTCTTCCCACCAGTTCTTCAAGGTAGGACAGAGACATTCCTTGGCTTTCATTTCACAGATACAGTGAGACACAGAAAGATTAAGTGCCTTGCTGAAATGTTCTTGCCTCCCTGAAGGTCTCCTGACCTTTGATCTCCCTTTCTGTTGACCACCCAGACTATAGAGTCCTGTCACATAGTCATACAAGCATTTCCTTACGGCATGGACACTTCCATCTACTCTTCTCGAGGACTTTTAGCTGACACAGCTTTAACCACGATATTTCCCCCTCCTTACTTTGTTGCTATTGACATTGAAGATATTGGATACAATATACAAAGAAAGCAGAGTTCCTCCAAGTCCTTTTTTTTTTTTGGTCCTGAGATGCACACTTTTTATAAAATGCTGTTTCTAAAGAGTAAAAGGGGGACTTCCCTGGTGGTCCAGGGGTTAAGAATCCACCTTGCAGTGCAGGGGTACAGGTTCGATCCCTGATTGGGGAGCTAAGACCCTATATGTTGCAGACCAACTGAGCCTGTGGTCGTGTGCTGCAGCTGGGACTGGATGCAGCCAAATACATAAATATAACAAGAGTGTAAGCTGAACCAGAACTGCCATCGTCACACAGAACTGAATTGGACCAGAACCTTAATGGATTCTTCCATGCTTCGTAGAGCACATTTCAGAACTTCTGGCTTTGTTGTTTTAGATTCCAGGGATTGAGGATGGTTTTGAAATGGCAACTTGGTTATGCTACATAAGAAGGCCAGCCAAGCATTAAATAGGGGCATCTGGAGAGTCTGGAAATACTAACAGTTCCTTTTAGCCAAACTCTGACACAGAACAGATCAACCTTTGTTAGAGATTTACAAGCCGTACTGGGACAGAGACCCTCCCAGCGAGAATTGTGGTCACTTTACCCTCCTCACAGTAACTCCTAGGGGATGAACAGCTCTGGAAGAAGACAAGAAATCTTGTAAATCTGGAGCATGCCCCTTCTGCATAGTGCACACGTGATTTTGCTCTTCTTAATAAAGCTGCACAGCCCTCAAACTGAACAGCTGGTGGATGGTCCCTGCATGGAAGCTTGCCCTTCCCGAGTCAATATCATGCCCACATTGAGGGTTAAATCAGGCCAGATCTCACAGCGTCTCAGACCTACTACTGCTATGGTGAAAACAGATAACGTGTGATCCAGGCTTTACTCTGGTTTACCAGCTATTGCACACGCATGCCACCAGCGTGACCTCACGTGATCCTCACAGTCACTCCATGATGTGCATGGGGCTAGCACGCCTTGCTAGCTTGCGTGTGAGTGAGTGGAGCAAATAGTCTCCCTCACAGTGAGCTGGTGGAGAGCTAGGATTATTTATGTATTTATGCCTGTGCTGGGTCTTCGTCGCTGCCTGTGGGCTTTCTCTAGTTGCGGCAAGCGGGAGCTATTCCCTAGTTGCAGTGCACAGGCTTCAAATTGCAGAGGTTTCTCCTGTTGCAGAGCAAGGGATCTAGGCACGTGGGCTCAGCTGTCCTGGTGCACAGGCTTAGCTGCCCAGCAGCATGTGGGATCTTAGTTCCCAGACCAGGGATTGAACCCATGTCTGCCTGGCAGGCAGGCAGATTTCCAACCGCTGGACCACCGGGGGAATCCCTGGAGAGCTAGGACTTGCCCACACATCTTCTGCCTCCAAGTCCAGAGTGGGTTGGGAAGAAACAGCTGAGAAGTAAACTCTGGTAAACATAAGAGGAAGAATATTTGCTTCTCTCATATAACCTCTTTTATTCTCATCAAGTTTTCTTTCTTGGCATATTGTTTAAATGTTGAATGGAGGTAGAGAATATAAGAAACACCATTACAAATGGGGTATTGTTTGAGTTCTGCAGTTTCCCTATAACTCAGAAAAGTCCTTAGCATAAATCCTGGCTCTTAAAAGAGTGAGAGGCATTGCTATTAAGTCACCTCTTTGTACAAGTGTGGACTGAGATCACCATGAGATCCAGAAGGGACAGGAACATGCTGTTCCTCACCCAACAAGCTAGAAATAGTCTCACTCACGGGATGGGTATTCTTAAGACCTTTTGACATGGGAAAGTAGTTCTGAAGCTCTAAGTCTCTGAGAATAAGTATGAACGTTTTTGGTGCTCGGATCATTATATCTAAGGTGCAAGGCATTTGGACAAGAGTGGGGGTGCTCTTTAAACCGTTGTGTTAGTAATGAATGTGCCTGAAAAACCCTGAAAGGAAACAAAGCTTCACCTTTTACAACCTGCGTTCCCTCCCCCCGCCCCCACCACACCACTTGTCTGATCACCCATGTTCTTTCTGTCCCTACAACGCTGATGGAACACGCAAACATTATATTCAGTAAAAGAAGCCAGACACAGAGGTCACAAGTTGCATGATTCCATTTACATAATATACTTAGAAAAGGTAAATCCACCCAGAGACAGAGAGCAAATGCATGGTTGGCTGGGGCTATGGAAAGAGCAGGAATAGGGGTTGATCAGTACTGATCACCTTGAGAGATGATGAGAGTTTGGAACTAGTGGTGATGGCTGTAAACATTATGAATGCACTAAATACCGCTGAATGGTGCGCTGTATGAATTTCACATCAATGAAGGCAAGTGGGGGGAGAGGAGGGCATGGAAAAGGACCAGATGAAGGACATTAACTACAGAACAGTAGAGACAGCCTTGGATTTAGAGTTAGGAGACCTGCGTTTGAATATTCTTTTTCACTTATACGTGTTGTGACATAAAAGATAAGAGAGGTAACATTTCTTAAGCCTCCGATTCCTCATCTAAAGTGGAGTCAAACAACTACCTCACACGGCTACCGTGAGTCCTAAACCAGACACAGGATGTGAAAACACATAGTTTCGGGCTGGACGCGGAGCTGACACACAGAATATCAGGTAACACAAGAAAACAATGCAACAGTGATGGGCTTTTTAAGGCAGGACAGAAAACCCACTATACACATTATAGCTCAAACTGTTACGATATGTAACTTGGATTAATAAACCTTAGCAGATAAAAACCTTGACTATTTTCAGAAATCTTCTCTGAAGGACTAAATGTTTTTGAAACTTAAGTTTTCAGGCATCGAGGCATTAATTTAACCCTAAAAATGACTGTTATGGCCAATTCTTCACTCTAGTGCTGTGTTTGAATTATATCGAGTTACTCCATCTCATCACTTTAAGATGCATGTTAAAAAGAAAACTTTAATATTTCTGAAACCAGGAGTCCACTGATCAAAACAGAGGCTGGATCACCCTAAGGAAATTTCTACAGTGCCACCCTAGAGGTGATTCTCAACAACCAGCAGACAAGATGACTCCTATGGATGCCAACCAGTGCTGATACAACAGACATGAATGAAACGCCCATGGTGACAGGGATTAAAGCCAAAGAAGGGCTCCTTCTCATCAAAGCTAGTCAAGATACCACCTCTGTCAATGCCTGACCTGCCAACAGCAGAGCCTTATGCTGTACCATTAAGAAGGCAAATTTGCTCAGAAAACAGCCAGCCATTTGCTGGCAGATTGGTTACATTGGATTCTTTCCCTGCTGTAGAAAGAAGTGATTCATTTAAAAAAGAATCTTTACATTGGATTTGGGTCTGCCTTCCCTAACCTCAACGCCTTCACCAGGGTCACTATTCAAGGGCTTATAAAATTCTTCATCTACTGTTATGAAATCCTGCACAATACTGAACAAGCAACTGGTACAACACTGCAGCACAACATTCAACCAAGAGACACAATTCATGGCTGAGAAGGCACAGCAAAGAGCACACGACCGCCACCTACTAATTCCACTGCGTAACTCATCAGGCAGAAGCGGACTGCCTAATACAATGAGGGGCTGACCCATTAAAGGCTCAGCTAGGTGAGGTACAGGGAAACCTGGCGTGCTGCAGTCCACGGGGCTGCAAAGAGTCAGACACGACAGAGCAACTGAACAACAAGGTCGCGACTCGGAGGCTAAGTCCTGCGTGGTTGAGGATCTGACCTATGAAGAACACACACACACTGAACCAACAGCTGCTGTGTGCTACTATGCTCTTTAACGCTAGAATACCTGTGTCTGAAGAGCTCGGGCTGTTGGTAGGATTGGGTCTTCTCACCATCACCACAGTGACCTACTTCCGAAATTGGAACTTCTCAATTCCTGTGAGATTAGAAGTCCTCGTTCCTGGATGGACAGATTACTTCCATCAAGTAAAACACAGTGTTCCTGATGCTATAATAACCGCCTAGTCATTTGGGCTCCTCATCCCAGTGGATAAATAAGAAAATAAAGGATTTTCTCTACTGATGGGAATAATAGAACTGTGAGAAGGTAGGTGGCTGCTACACACTACAGGCAGATGCAGGGAGTATGTCTAGAACCCGGGACTTTCACTGGGACGTCTTGGTTCTTCTATGGCCAGTGATAACTGTGAATGAAAAAAGTGAATGCAGTTGATAAGGGCAAGGCAACTAAGGGTTTAGAACCTTTGAAGGCGCAAGTCTGGGTCTTTTCACCAGCCCTCCACCCCAGCCATCTCGCCCTTTCTCTCTAAGGGTGAGAGAAATCTAGAACTGGAGTTGCAGAGAGATGACAACTATCAACTATAAACTTGGGATCAACCGTAACAGAGGAGGCCTCCGCTCGTGTCAGAAACCCTCTTGCATTGTTTTTTTAAAGACTGCATCCTGAAGGGAGCTCAGTGACTGGCTGGACTTGTATCTCCCTCTCTCTCAGGAAAGGAGTAAGAGGATCTTATTTGAACAAAACTGAAGATCACGTATTTTAGTCTGGGAGCAGGATATGAAAGCTCTGAGTGGCGCAGAGTGAACTATGCTGGAGACCTCTTGTACCTCACTTGAGATCCTCTCAGCCTCTTTTTCTAGAGATGCTGCAGCCAAGAGTTCATGCAGAAGTCACCTAGCTTCCCCCAGGTGCACTGTGACAGCAGCGATCTCGGCTCTGTCTCACATTCCTCTGGCCTTCCACCCGGGGCTTTTCTGTTAATATAAAATCTGGAAATCCTTTATCATCCATGCACAGGAAACCCAGAAGCTTGGTCAGTTAAACACCCTGACCTACGGGGGATTGGTTTTTTTTCCTTGTAATCTGGAAGGGGTTTAAAAATCCTTACTAGCTTCCTATCATTCAGAAAACAAAACAAATAAATACTATATACATGTTTGTGTGTACAGGCTTCTCTGGTGGCTCAGCAGTAAAGAATCCACCTGCCAATGCAGGAAATACAGGCTCGATTCCTGGGTTGGGAGGATACCTTGGAGAGGGCTATGGATAAAGGAAAGGATAGCTTTTAAAAATCTTTTTTCTCTCTTTTTAACAATCTAACTCTCAAATTCAAGCAATCTGCTTCTTTTGAAAACTCTTAAGCAAATAATTTAGGCTTTCCAGGGGGCACCAGTGGTAAAGAACCCACCTGCTAATGCAGGAGACATAAGAGACACAAGTTCGATCCTTGGGTTGGGAAGATCCCCTGGAGGAGGACACGGCAACCCACTCCAGTACTCTTGCGTGGGAAATCCCATGGACAGAGAAGCCTGGTGGGCTACAGTCCATGGGGTCACAAAAGAGTCAGACACAACTTAGTGACTAAACAACAACAAAATGTGTGTATGTGTGTGTATGTAATAATGACAATACATAAGTACAACAATGATCTGCTGCTCTGTAATTGCTCTGATCTCATTTGCTACAACCCACTCTCCTTCAGCCACATTTTTCTCCTTGCTACTTCTTAAACATCCTATGCATGTTCTTCTCAAGTCCCCCCTGACTCTGGGTCTCTGCATGTATTCAGACTCTTTCCTCTGCTAGATATCAGCCTGGCTTAAGTTTATTTTTTTGGATCCTTCTGGTCTTTATCTAAATGTCACCTTCTCAATGGGGCCTTCTCTAACCATTTAAAATGTAACTTTCAGCATTCCTTCTCCCTCTTCCTTAATTTTTCTCCATTACACTAATCACCACCTGACATTCTATGTGTTTTCCTTATTTATTTATTAACTTGTTTATGATGACTACTTTTCCTGCTAGAATGTAAGATCAAGGGGGTCATTTATTTTATATCTTCAATGCCTAGAATGGTACTTGCATATAAAAAGTGATCGGTGGAAAAAGAAAGGAAGGAAGAATAACTAGAACGAAATGCCATTCATCCAGAAGTAAGATTTCTGGCTATCTCAAATCTCTGGAGCGTGGCCATGAAGCCAGAAACCACTCAAAGGATGTTGAGAGGGAAACCGAATGGTCGCCCGACCCACTGAGGACTTTGCCACGGGAAAGCCCCCAGTTACCCTCTTCCTTTAAAGTCTGTTCATCCTCACGTCCACCTCCTTTCCCCAGAGTCAGCCTTCTAGTTTTTCAGCTCACAAAAAGACTGAAATAACAAAATATAAGTAGCACCTGGCAATAAGAAGAAGCAATTTCGATCCCCTAACTGGAGTTGAGTAATCATGATAACACTCGGGTGTGGGTAAAATTAAGCTAATGCTTGCAAAATGTAAGCCAAGAGCTTCGTGTATCATATAAACACAGGGATTGTGTTTTTGAAATGAAAAATTGGGACACAGTGAGCTCTTCCCAGGTGCAAAATGGGTGTGGGGAGTTTGGTTAAGATGACGAGGAAATATTTGAATTTCTGGACTATTCTGATGGTAAAAAAATCTAGGGCATATTTACATGTCACTACATGTAAGGCAGTAACATTTATAAGATGCTTGAAAGATCACAAATGCCTGCTTGTAATTTTAAGAAGAGAATTGTTTTGAACATTTCTGGAACACCCTAAATGTCCTTAAAGATTCATGCAAAAATGAAGCAAAGTAAGAAGTGTCTGTCATCTAAATGAAACCTTTTAAAATCCACTGTGTAGCTCTGAACAAATGGGACCACTTTGCTCATACTTGAAATTCTCTTCAATGATTTTTTTAATTGCAGTAAAGAAAGGCCAAAGATGAAAGAAACACACTGACCAGCTTCAGGGAAAATGGAAACAGGGTCAGTGTGGAGGATTTAATGTCAGATATGAGGCCTGGACTCTTGTAAAATCTGGTTTTAAACTATTGAAGAATAACCACATTCAGTGAACTTCTAGCCTATTCAAAGGACAGGCTAAGTGTGAGGCATCAGAAAGTAACCATAATAATGTATTTTGGAGAAATATATCACCTCCAAAAGTCAGTAAGTTTTTAAAATATATATATTTCAGCATTCTTTGCAATGAAATATTTATAACAAAAAGAGTTATAGTTAGCACCAAATGTATACTTAGGGTCACACAAAAATCCCAAATTATGCCCAAACAGAATTTCTTTGGTAATTTGGCTATTTGTCTTATTTGAACTCAGCCTGTTGGAACAGATGAGAGATTGCTCTTGTGATTCCAATTTAAAATGTTTTATTGAGTAATTTACTTCAACCTGTGATTTAAGTTGAAAAGAAAACTATTTTTTGCACTGAGTTTACTTGTCAGTGCCTCCTATGAGACAATAACTGTTCTCAGCATTTTATACACATTGCAGGGGAAAAACTGTGCTTCAGTGGAAAATTATGCATTGATTCAGAGCACATTCTTCTAAGATTTTGAGTGTGATTCAACAAGAGCTATTTTACAACTCTGTAGGTTGTAGATAACTAACAACAGTGCAAAATAATTTTGTCTGTAGACACACAAATTCTGTCTGTTAGAGCTTTACTTGACTCCACAAAGAAAGTTAGTTTTGCCACCAAAAGTGGGAGAGGGGAACCGCCTCCCTCTTCTTCCCCCCAGTAGCTAGGACATTAGCAGGTAGCCTCTGCCAGACAATCAGATGCTCTCATATAGGATATCACTCTCTGGCTGGTGATTCAAAGAGGCAGGGACAATTGAGAAATGACTGATGGTGGCACACGGAGAGTGTAGTGGCTATACAGCAGGGGGCCCAGCACTACAGACATCCTGTAATTATGACTGTGGTCTTGTCCATGGAATGGTTCCCACCAGATGGTTGGCGGTGACTCCGACTTCCTGCGCGCCGTGTGCCTTGGCCTATTTTCAAAGCCTGATTCTACAATGATTCTGTAAATTATATGTAATTCTTTCAAAATATTTCTTTTCTCCTTAAGCTAGACAGAGTGGGTTTTCGGTTACTTACCAATGAAAACCTTGACTATACCCACACACAGAGAATAACAGAGAATAAATCACGGAGTCTAGAGGCATGGGGTGGCGCTGCCTTTATAAGACACAAAGTATTGATCCTTGCTTGGGTGCTGAAGCAGAGGGCTTTGCTTTACGTTGGGAACCAAATGTTATTCAGGTTATGACCACTAATTGGGACTAAAATAATTCTGTAATGTAGACTTAATCCACATGTCCCTGAGGGTAGAACAGGTGTGACTTGAAGATATTTGAGATTATTTTGGGTGGAGTGTCCACGTGGCATTAAATAATAGTGAATCACACAGGGAGAAAGTGATTCCCTTTTCCATTGTCTTTCAGTCCTCCTGATATCAAGAAGGACACCACGGTGGATTGGTATGTCCTTGATATTTCTTGAACACCTATTACTCTCCCTTTATAACAAAGAGAAAGCTGCCCAAGGCTCACAGCATTCACGGACAATAGTATTGAGCTAGAATAGAATTACATTTTGTTTTCGCAGTATTCAGTCTTCTGGTTACCTACTATTTGGAGCAAGCCATGAGAATTTCCAGTTATAGTCACAACATAAGCCTTCTAAACAGATTTCTTTTAGTTAAAGAGGTGAGTCAGCCTAAAAACATTGATTAAATCACATCACAGGTCGAGCACAGATAAGCCAACACACCCAAAGATGGTGAGTTACTGTCTTCCCTTTAGAAAACATCAGGATAGACCACTAATCAGAGCCACAGATCCAGAATGCAAATGACTTAAAAACTGAAGCAAAATTCAGAATTCAGAATCAACAGCTCCTCCAGAACCCTGACTGAAGGCCGACAAGTACATGATGGACAAACCGTTACGCCACTGAAGCGCTGGACTCTGGAGGGCAAAAGACAGAGGGGGTGGAGGCAGTGATTGTGCCCATCACAAAACGAAAAGCAGCTGGGTCAACAGGACAAGGCAAGGTAAAGCAGCATTTTCCTGAGGAAAAATCCACACAAACCCAGAACAGACATCTAACCCCATCCACCTCCTCACCCAGGGAAGGGATGGTCTCTGATACGTGGAGGGAGCAGATGGCAGCTCTCTGAGAGTGGTGGGTCAACCTTGCTCTCCTTGGTGTTAAGGTAACAAGATGCAATTATACATCGACGTTTAAACTCTGAATTTTATTCTGCTTGCTTCATTTAAGTTCCTTAAGTCAGTTGGAAGGAGCAAGTTTTTCCTAACCACCTGTACATCAAAGGTTCTAGAATGTTCCACCAGGGAGTAGGCATGTCAGCTGTCCTTCACTAGTCACCTAGTGAGAACCACCGTTATAAAGGGAGGGTGTCATGCCCATTGGGGCCGGGGTGAAGTGGAGGAAACGATTTAGAGCCGCTGCTTCGGTGACAACACAGACGGTATAGCTTCCGCCCAGACCACCCGGCAGGTGTGTGGATGGTGAGGAAAGAGGCCGTGTCTTTACCTTTCAGCACCATGCAAAGAAGCTAGAAGACAGCTTTAGGAAAAACTGCTCTTGCCACCAGGGTGATTTGCAACGCGGCTAAGCAGTGGTTAAACAGCATCTACGTTCGAAAAGGGGGTTACCACCAGATTGGGTTTTCAATGACAAGGATCTGGTCTGCTCCACCAGGGAAAGCCTTTTATGATAAAACTTGAACGTGGTCGTTCTTTTCCGCCCTCCCTCCCATCTCCGGTCTCTTCCTTTCCTTCTGCTTTCTTCCCTTGTTTCCTTTTCTGCCTAACTTCCGATTTCCTGAGTGACTGCGTATTTCTCAGGCCAGCAGTCCCCAAGGTTATGTGTGGCTTACTGGACATCTCAGACTTTCAGACTTCTTTCTGTAAACCCTCACGACCATACTGAGCAGAAAGAGCTGGCGGGGTGAGACCCACTTTCCACCGCCGACGGGGGCTGCAGGGCGTCGCTCTGTGGTGCCCCCCGCCCTGGCACCACCGCCTACCAGCTGCGTGACGCCGAGCCAACCGCTTCATCTCTCGTGCCTCAGTTTTCTCATCTATACAATGAGAGCAATAAAAGCACCTGCGCGATTGGATTTTGTGAGGCGTCAGCGGGTGAGCTGGAATAAAGGACTGGACTGAGAACTGCCCAAAAAGCACCGTTCTGTAATAAGCACGCTGTGCGTGTTGTTTTGCGTATTTGACTTCTCTCATAAGCCTGCCTTTCACAAAAGAGTTCTGCTGCCCCCCGAAGATGTAAACATCGCTTTGCTGCCTTTGCCCAGGGCTGCGGTCACCGTTTGCATTAGCATACCGTTTACCCCATCCTTTTCATCTATTTTCTCTTCTCCATCTCACGATAACGTCAATCTTCATAAGAGCTCCCCCCGGCCCTGTTCCCGCCGTCTTCCCGTCGTTTGGGAGGTCAGGCTCTCCCCACCACTGTCTGCACCCGGGGAGTCAGTGGATTCAGACGGACTGGTCTCATCGCAGACTATTCTTATCGCAACACAGGCATCAGAAAGAACCTGACGGAACCCTCCCTTCTACCCTGAAGGAAACATGCATCCTCCCACGTAAATTATCTCACCTGATTTCACAGTTAGCCACAGGAGGAGGAAGAGACGCGTCTTCCGACTCCGATTCCATTGCTCCTTCTCCCACATTACCTTTCTCCTCATCGTTCGGAGGAAATCGAACAGAATGACTCCCACGTCCCTTCCGTGGTCAGAGCCACCCTGCTCCCTTGAGAGAAATCTCTGAAGATGTGATGCCTCTGGTCTCCATCCCCCCCAACACATACACACACAGTGGACAATCTGAGACCAGCATATTTGTCTGTTCATTCATTCACCTAACAAGCTTGTTTTTTTTTTTTTTTTTGAGCATTAAAGTAGTTCTACAGTTGAATGGGGCTTCCCTGGTGTCTCAGTGGTCAAGAATCTGCTTGCCAAGCAGGAGATGGGGGTTTGATCCCTGGGTCAGAAAAATCCCCTGGAGAAGGAAATAGCAACCCACTCCAGTATTCTGGTCTGGGAAATCCCATGGAGAGAGGAGCCTGGTGGGCTATAGTCCATGGGGTCACAAAAGACTCAGACGTGACTTAGCGACTAAACAACAACAACAAGGGCTGAAAGACAGGGACGCTGGGTTAGACAAGTTCATGTTCTGCTAAGACAGGCACTCAAAGAGATAAGGAGTTACAGAAAACCTGATGTTGGGCGAGGCTGGAGTTCACGCACTAGATGCTGTCGGGAGGACAGAACTCACTGAGCCTAGAAGTCATGGGCCAGGAGAGGCTTCCCGAAGACAGTTAACCCCCAATCTGGACCTTGGAGTAGGAATCAGCGAGATGAGGGAAAGGGAAAAGTCGCTTTAGGCAGAGGGACTAGAATGTGGAAGGAAAGGCAAAAGCAGCTTGCGGGAGCAAAGAACTTGAGGGAAAGTTCCAGAAATTCTGCTCAGTAGCAGAAACTCTTTCCACACCTGAAGTGTGACAGACTGTGAGCCATGAGGTCTGAAAGACTGGACTAGGTCTCAAAGGATCTTGTAGGCTGTACAAAAGAACTTTATCACGGGAACCGCAAGGAGTCAATGCAAGGGTTCCATCAAAACATCAAGATGCTAAGAACAGCTTTTCTTCTGGGGTGGCAGCATGGGCAATGAAGCCATACTAGGAGGCTGAACAGAAGTACATACTTGTGCTGAAACGTTCATAAACTACTGCTAACTGCTGGAGGAAATTTTAAACACAACTTCGACATTGCTTTCCATTTGTCTACCTGTGCTTACTGATCTTAACTGGGTTTAACCAGATCCCCTGGAGAAGGAAACGGTAACCCACTCCAGTATTCTTGCCTGGAGAATCCCATTGATGGAGAAGCCTGGTAGGCTACAGTCCACGGGGTCGCATAGAGTCGGACACGACTGAGCAACGGAACAGAACAGAACAGGACAGAACCAGTTAAGTACATAGGAAAACAAAATTGTTTTTACTATTTTTTCTTACCATTCTGTTTCTGATCACCCAAAAAAGTCTTATTCCCTTCATTACAATCACCCTCTCAATTGTCCTTGATTTAAATGTGTGTTAAGGAACAATGGGCTTCCCTTGTGGCTCAGACAGTAAAGAATCTGCCTGCAATGCAGGAGATCCAGCTTTGATCCCTGGGTTGGGAAGATCCCTTGGAGAAGGGAATGGCAACCCACTCCAGTATTCTAGCCTGGAGAATTCCATGGTCAAAGAGCCTGAAGAGCCACAATCCATGGGGTCCTAAAGAGTCAGACATGACTGAGTGGTTAACACTTTTACACATAAAGCTTATTTAACATTAAGCTTCTAACGTGGTAACATTTAACATGCAGATAAAATATACTATTTGAAATTTCATCTCTTTTTCTCTCTACCGTGCTTATCCAAAAGGAGATTTCTGGATCGCTACATAAGTGAGTGTGGCTTCCCAGGTGGCTTAGTAGTAAAGAATCTGCCTGCTAATGCGGGAGACCTGGGTTCGATCCCTGGGTTGAGAGGATCCCCTGGAGAAGGAAATGGCAACCCACTCCAATATTCCTGCCTGAAAATTCCATGGACAGAGGAGCCTGGCGGGCTACAGTCCATGAGGTTGCAAAAGAGCTGGACACGACTTAGTGACTAAACAGCAACAAGAAGAAGTGGGTAGTTCATCATTGAGTAAGTAACGGCACATACTTCATACAAAGAATAAAGGGTATTCCATATGCGCAGGTGTTACGTCTGTAGATTCAACTAACCTGGATTGCATATACTCAAGGGTGGGGTAGAGGGCATTCCAGAAAGTTCCAAAAAGCATAACTTGAATATCCCCCACACTGGCAACTATTGACACAGCATTTACATTGTTTTTAACATTATTTACATATAACATTTAGACTGTATTAGGTTTTACAAGTCATCTAGAGGTGTTCTAAAGTTTACGGGAGGATGTGCAAATAGGTGATATGCAAATACTTCACTTGAATATCCTTGGATTTTAGTATACACAGGGGTCCTGGAGCCAATGGCCATGGATGCCAAAGGACGACTGTAGTTTAAAAAGAGCCCTGATTAAATTGCGTCAACTATTTGATGAATCAAGAAACCTACTAAGATAACTTCTCATCTAGAAAGACTATAAAAATTGAAACACTTTTTTTTTTTTTGCAATTTTTCATCACCTAAAATAAGATCAAAAAGATCAGTTCTTGAGTTGTCAGCAAGCTCGTTTACATTTTAAGTAAAATTGAGATCCTGGCTCAGGCAAAGTGCAGAAAAACAACTCTCTTAGAAAGGACAACTGTCACTTTTCATCTTGTGCTAAAGTTTTGTTAACTTTTTCTGCATTGTGAATAACTGTGGTACATCAATCCCATGTTTGGTGGATGGAGTGTTTACTCACTACACGCACAGACACACACCCCTCTGGCCAGTTCTCAAGCTCTTTTCATGTACGTCAGCCTCCTTCCCAGCTGCCTGGGACCCCCGGGTCCCCGCCCTCCCCAGGTACTCACAGGGTCTGCGTGCTGGGGGGTAAGCTAGGGATGCGCTGGATGTCCTTGCAGGTGACTCTGAAGTCGTCCTCCTGGCGGCATTCGCAGGGCGGAGACGGACACCTCTCCCCGCCGAGGCTGCTGGGCAGGACCAGAAGCAGCGCCAGCCGCAGGAGGGGCGTCGGCCGCATCGTCCCCGGGGCCCCAGGCTACCTCTGCGTGCTCCGGGATCGCCTCGCTCTCATCCCTCTGCGCCTTGGGCTCCTGCGGGCCGGGGGAGGGCGCGGGGCGGGCGGGAGGAGGGCTCGACGGGGCTGTGACTTCAGCACCACGCCGGAGGCTGGAGAGCGCACCGAAGAGGCTCTCGAGGGCTCCGTCGCCCTGGCAACCCTGCGCCCAAACCAGCTCCCCGGCTTCGCTCTCCGCGCCCCCAGCCTCGGCTGTTCCCCGCCCCCCGCTGCCCTCCAGCCTGCCGCCACGCGCTCCTCGCCTCGCCTTCCTCCAGAAGCCTGGTTTGGACTTCCCCGCCTTTGCTGGCCCCTGAGCCCCACGGGCCACCGCACTTTCCCGTGCGGGGCGCGGTGCCCAGGGAGCTGCCTCTCGGGATCCACGCGCACGCACCCTCTCTGAACGGGAAAGTTCCAGCCGAACGGACTGTCCTCCCGGGAGGACCCGGGGCCCGCAGAGCTTCAGCTCTCCCTGGCCCAGGGCGCCTCTGCCCGAGGGTCCGAGGCGGGCACGCGTGGCCGGCCAGCCCGCGGTGCGGCCCGGGCGCGCCGCTCGCGCCGGATCTTCGCGGGTCCCACCGGGCGCGCCGACACTCGCGCAGATCGCCGCGCGGGCGGGCCTGGCGGTCCCGGCTCTCGGCGCGGCGCGCGGCCCGGCAGGCGCTGGCCTCTGGCGCCACCTGGTGGGCAGACTCGGGGACGGCGGAAACAGTTCCGTTCAGTTCAGCCGCTCAGTCCCGTCCCAGGCCTCCCTGTCCATCACCAACTCCCAGAGCTTGCTAAAACTCATGTCCGTCGAGTCAGTGATGCCATCCAACCATCTCATCCTCTGTCGTCCCCTTCTCCTCCCGCCTTCAATCTTTCCCAGCATCAGGGTCTTCTCCAATGAGTCAGTCCTTCACATCAGGTGGCCAAAGTCCTGCAGTTTCGGCTTCAGCAGCAGTCTTTCCATTCAGGACTGATCTCCTTTAGAATGGACTGGTTGCATCTCCTTGCAGTCCAAGGGACTCTCAAGAGTCTTCTGCAGCACCACAGTTCAAAAGCATCAATTCTTCGGTGCTCAGCTTTCTTTAAGGTCCAACTCTCACATCCAGATATGGCCACTGGAAAAACCATAGCCTTGACTAGATGGACCTTGGTTGGAAAAGTAATGTCTCTGCTTTTTAATATGCTGTGTGGGTTGGTCATAGCTTTTCCTCCAAGGAGGAAGCGTCTCATCCCCTATCATCCCCCTCTCCTCCTGACTTTCCCAGCGTCAGGGTCTTTTCCAGTGAGTCACTTCTCATCAGGTGGCCAAAGTATGGCAGTTTCAGTTTCAGCATCGGTGTCTGTGGCTTAAACGGAACTCGGAAGCCAGTGCTGTGATGCTGGAGTTGAGTCCCACCTGATAAATTCTGGTCTGCCCAGGGGTATTATCGACCCCGTGGATCCTTCCAGAAGACAGGAAGAAAAAGAAGACTCAAGGGGAAAACTATTGTCTACTCATCATTCTTCACGCAGTAACCAACAAGATAATTCAAAATAGAAATCGGATTGTGCCCGTTTCTCTCTTAAAAACTTTCCTGTTGCTTACTAATTCTTTTTGAGGTAAAGGGAATATCATCTTACATATTACATGCTTCCACTTATATGAACTTCTGGGATGGGGGAAAAACTATGGTGAAGGAAATCAGAACTATGGTTAGGGGAGATTGGGAAAAGACAGGAGAGAACTTACTGGGCTTGTAGAAATTTTCTGTATCTTGACTGGACATAGGTGGATGCATGCATTTTCCAAAATTCACCAAACTGTGCAGTTTAACTACGTGCATTTCAATTTTTATAATGACTTTGTTCATATTTCACCCGAACTGGAAACCACCCAAATGTCCTTCCACTTCAGTTCAGTTCAGATCAGTTCAGTCGCTCAGTCGTGTCCGACTCTCCGCGACCCCATGAATCACAGCACACCAGGCCTCCCTGTCTACACCAACTCCCGGCGTTCACTCAAACTCATGTCCATCGAGTCGGCGATGCAATCCAGCCATCTCATTCTCGGTCGTCCCCTTCTCCTCCTGCCCCCAACCCCTCCCAGCATCCGAGTCTTTTCCAGTGAGTCAACTCGTCGCATGAGGTGGCCAAAGTACTGGAGTTTCAGCTTTAGCATCAGTCCTTCCAATGAACACCCAGGATTGATCTCCTTTAGAATGGACTGGTTGGATCTCCTTGCAGTCCAAGGGACTCTCAAGAGTCTTCTCCAGCACCACAGTTCAAAAGCATCAATTCTTCAGTGATCAGCTTTCTTCACAGTCCAACTCTCACATCCATACATGACTACGGGAAAAACCATAGCCTTGACTAGATGGACCTTTCTTGGCAAAGTAATGTCTCTGCTTTTTAATATGCTATCTAGGTTGGTCATAACTTTCCTTCCAAGGAGTAAGTGTCTTTTAATTTCATGGCTGCAATCAGCATCTGCAGTGATTTTGGAGCCCAAAAAAACAAAGTCTGACACTTCTTCCACTGTTTCCCCATCTATTTCCCATGAAGTGATGGGACCAGATGCCATGATCTTTGTTTTCTGAATGTTGAGCTTTAAGCCAACTTTTTCACTCTCCTCTTTCACTTTCATCAAGAGGCCTTTGAGTTCCTCTTCACTTTCTGCCATAAAGGTGGTGTCATCTGCATATCTGAGGTTATTGATATTTCTCCCGGCAATCTTGATTCCAGCTTGTGCTTCTTCCAGCCCAGCGTTCCTCATGATGTACTCTGCATATAAGTTAAACAAGCAGGGTGACAATATACAACCTTGACGTACTCCTTTTCCTATTTGGAACCAGTCTGTTGTTCCATGTCCAGTTCTGTTGCTTCCACAAGGTAATGTATAAACAAAGAGTGACATTAATACATCCATATGATGGAATATTTTTTCACAATCAAAAGAAAAAATAAAAAAAATTTTTCAAAGAAAATTAGATTTAAATTCTACAGACTGACCAATGAAGTCCTGCTTTGTGATTAGTTACTCAGTTGTCTCTAACTCTTTGTGACCCCATAGACTATAGCCCACCAATCTTCTCTGTCCATGAGGATTCTCCAGGCAAGAATACTGGAGTGGGTTGCCATGCCCTTCTCTAAAAGTCCTGCTATAGGTCCCAGTAAGATTTTGCTGTAAAGAACCATCAGTTCAGTTCAGTTGCTCAGTCATGTCTAACTCTTTGTGACCCCATGGACTGCAGCACGCCAGGCTTCGCTGTCCATCACCAACTCCCGGAGTTTACCCAAATTCATGTCCATCCAGTTGGTGATGCCATCCAAACATCTCATCCTCTGTTGTCTCCTTTTCCTCCTGCCCTGAGTCTTTCCCAGCGTCAGGGTCTTTTCTAGTAAGCCAGGTGACCAGAGTATTGGAGCTTCAGCTTCAGCATCAGTCCTTCCAATGAATATTCAGGACTGATTTCCTTTACGATTGACTGGTTTGATCTCTTGCAGTCCAAGGGACTCTCAAGAGTCTTTTCCAACACCACAGTTCAAAAGCATCAATTCTTCGGTGCTCAGCTTTCATTATGGTCTAACTCTCATATCCATACATGACTACTGGAGAAACCTTTGTTGGCAAAGTAATGTCTCTGCTTTATAATATGCTGCCTAGGTTGGTCGTAGCTTTTCTTCCAAGGAACAAGCATCTTTGAATTTCATGGCTGCAGTCACCACCATCTGCAGTGATTTTGGAGCCAAAAAACTAGTCTCTCACTGTTTCCATTGTTTCCCATCTATTTGCCTTGAAATGATGGGACTGGATGCTATGATCTTACTTTTCTGAATTTTGAGTTTTAAGCCAACATTTTCACTCTCGTCTTTGACTTTCATCAAGAGGCTCTTTAGTTCTTCTTTGTTTTCAGCTGTAAGGGTGGTGTTATCTGCATATCTGAGGTTAATGATATTTCCTCTGGCAATCTTGATTCCAGCTTGTGCTTCATCCAGCCCAGCATTTTGCATGATGTACTCTGCATGTAAGACTTCCCTGTAGTTCAAGCGGTAAAGAATCTGCCTGTGACACAGGAGACAAGGGTTCGATCCCTGGGTTGGGAAATTCCTCTGGAGAAGGGACTGGCAACCCACTCCAGTATTCTTGCCTGGAGAATTCCATGGACAGAGAAGTCTGGTGGGCTACAGTCTGTGGGTTGCAGAGAGGCAGATGCAAAGAGTTACTCAGAGTTGGACTAAACAACTAACACACACACACTGCATATAAGTAAATAAGCAGGGTGACAATATACAGCCTTGACGTACTCCTTTCCCTATTTGGAACCAGTCTGTTGTTCCATGTCCAGTTCTAACTGTTGCTTCCTGACCTGCATACAGGTTTCTCAAGAGGCAGGTCAGGTGGTCTGGGATTCCCGTCTCTTTCAGAATTTTCCACAGTTTGCTGTGATCCACACAGTCGAAGGCTTTGTCATAGTCAATAAAGTAGAAGTAGGTGCTTTTCTGGAACTCTCTTGCTTTTTCAGTGATCCAATAGATGTTGGCAATTTGATCTCTGTTTCCTCTGCCTTTACTAAATCCAACTTGTCCGTCACAAGCAATGCCTATGTTAGTAATCTGTTCCAGCATAATCAATAGCCCTAAAATATATTGGCTTAAAACAACATCTACTATCTCAGAATTTCTGTGGGGCAATTTGGGAGCAGCCTAACTGGATGCTCTGTTTTAGGGTCTAGTGTGAGGTTGCAAACAAAGTGACAGCAAGTGCTACAGTTATCTGATAACTTGGCTGCAAGATTGCTAAATTCACTTTTTAGTTTTAGAAGCTGTTTCATAGATTCCATCCGATTATCTACATAGATTAATTGTGTGGTCTGAGAATAGACAGTCTACTTTTGTCAAAGCTGGATTCTTCTCATTTCTTTTTCTTATCTGACTGCACAGGCTAAAAATTCCAGTACAATTTTTAGTGGAAAGAATAAGGGCAGATATCATCTTGTTCCTAATCACATGGTAGAGATCATTCTTTCATCATGAAATATAATGTCACTTATGCAGTTTCCATAGATGCTTTTTATCAAGTAGAGAAAGTGTCCTTCCATTTCTCCTTTTCTTAGAGATTTTTTCTAAATCAAGAATTGGTATTAGATTTTATCAAACGCTTTTTCTGCATCTGTTGAGATGAGTCAGCATTTTTCATTTTTTAGTTTGTTGATGTGGTGAATCATAGAGATTGATTTTTGAATGTTAAACTCATCTTGCATTCCAGGGAAGAACCCCACTTGATCTTGACATATCAAGTTTACTTATATTCTGATTAAATTTTCTAAAATTTGGTTGAGTTTTGCATAGATGTTAACCAGTGATAATGGTCTGTTATTTTCTTTCTTTATAATGTTTTTGTTTAGTTTTGGTATAAGGATAATTTTGCCATGATAGGATAAGTTAGAAAATATTCCCTCCTCTTCAAGTTTGTATGAGTTTGTGTAGAATCAATATTACTTCTTTCTTAATTATTTGAGAATTCATCAGTGAAGGTACTTGGAGATTGAGTTTCACTTGCTGGAATATTTTTAATCACAAATTAAATTTCTCAAACTAGATGTAGGGCTATTCAGATTATCTAATTCTTCCTGAAATAGCTTTAACATGGATTAGTAGCTTACGATGGATTTGCCCATCTAAATTTTTGAATTTATTGTCATAATGTGTTCAGAATATTCTCTTATCCTCTACATATTTGTATAATCTGGTCTAATGTCAGCACTCTCATACCTGATACTGGTATTTGTGTCTTTTCTCTTTCTTGACAATTATTTCTAGAGGTTTATCAATTTTATAAATATTCTCAAAGAGGTAAATTTTTGTTTCATGGGTTCTCTATTTTTTCTTTATATCCTATTCATTGATATATGCTCAAATCTTTATTAACTCTTTTCTTTTGCATCTATTAGGTTTAATTTGCTTTTCTTACTTTCTTAAGATGAAGGCTGGGGTCATTGATTTGAGACCTTTAAAAAACTCATATTTACCATTCTGTAGATTTTCTCTGTAAGTACTGCTGTAGAGACATCTCATAAGTTCTGATCTCTTGTAATTTTATTTTCATTCAGCTTAAAATATTTTGTTGTTGTGCTCAGTTGTATCCGACTCTTTGCAACCTCATGGACTGTAGACCACCAGGCACCTCTGTCCATGGGATTTCCCAGGCAAGAACACTGGAATGAGTTGCCATTTCCTTCTTCAGGGGATCTCCCTGACCCAATACTTCGTAATTTTTTGTTTGTTTCTTCTTTGATTTCTAAGTCATTTAGAAAGGTGTTATTTAGTTTCCAAATATTTAGGTATTTTCCACATATTGTTCTGTTTTTGATTTCTGAATTTATTCTATTGTAGAGCGATAACATAGGTTATTTGACTTGACAGCTTTTAAATTTAGTGAGACTCAGAGTAAGGTATATTTTGATAAATGTTCAGCGTGCATTTTGAAGAAAACATATATTCTGAATGGGTTCTACAAATGTCAATACGTCAAGTTGTTGACAGTATTGTTCAAGTCTATATTTTTGGTGATTTTCCTGTCTACTTGTTATGTCAATTATTGAGACATGGGTAGTAAAGAATTTTTAACTGCAATTAGGGATTTGTCTTTTTTTCTGTTGTATTTCTATTAGTTTTTGATTAATATATTTTGAAACCCTATTATTAAATATAGAAATGTTAGAATCTTTTATTTTCTAGGTGAATCAATGCCTTTATCATCATTAAATGCACTTTTTAATCCCTTGTGAATGCCTTTTCTCTTTACTTTTTTCTTGTTACGATAGAGCCAATCTAACTTTCTTTTGTTTAGTGTTACCATGTTATTCTTTTCCTATACTTTTACTTCAGCCTCTTTGCATCCTTATATTTAAAGCACATTTCTTATAAAGAGCAGAGTTGGGTTTTGCTTTCAGTCTTTGCCTTTTATTTGGATGGTACAGATAATTTCCCTGGAGGAGGAAATGGCAGCGCACTCCAGTATTCTTGCCTGCAGAATTCCTTGAACAAGGGAGACTGACGGGCTAGAATCCACGGGGTCCTGGAGAGTCGGGCATGACTGAGCGACTAGCACAACACAGAAGAGCAACAGGGAGCTCACACTGGGTGCTCTGTGCCTCCCTAGAGGGTGGGATGGGGTGGGGAGTGGGTCACTGGAGATCATTTCCATTCCCACGTGATTCTCCAGGCCAGAGTCCTGGAGCGGGTAGCCATTCCCTTCTCCAGGGGACCTTCCCAACCCAAGGATGAAACCCTGGAGAAGCCAATGATCCACTTCCCATCCCATAGATTATGTACCTCTGATATCATTATTGATATTAGGTTTAAGTTTGTAATCTTGTTTCTGGCTTTCTATTTGTCCCATCTGTTCTTTGATCCCTTTTTCCTTTTCTTTAACCTCTTTGGATTAATTCAGGAATTTTTAAAAATTAATTTATTTTTAATTGGACGATAATCGCCTTACAACATTGTGTTGGTTTCTGTTACATCAACATGAATCAGCCATAGGCATACATGTGTCCCCTCTCTCTTGAACCTCTTTCCCACTTCCCACCCCTTCCCACCCCTCCAGGTAGTCACACAGCACTGGGGTTGAGCTCCCTGCTGCTGTGCTGGTCTTACTTGCTCAGTCATGTCCAACTCTGCGACCCCATGGACTGTAGCCCACCAGACTCCTCTTTCCATGGAATTCTCCAGGCCGGAATACTGGAGTGGGTTGCCGTGCCCTCTTCCAGGGGATCTTCCCAACCCAGGGATTGAACCCAGGTCTCCCACATTTCAGGCAGATTCTTTACCATCTGAGCCACCAGGGAAGCCCAAGAATACTGGAGTGGGTAGCCTATCCCTTCTGCAGGGGATCTTCCCGACCCAGGAACTGAGCAGAGTCTCCTGCATTGCAGGCAAAATTTTTACCAGCTGATCCACTGGGAAAGCCTGCATCACAGAGCAAATTTCCACTGCCGACCTATTTTGCATATGGTAATGTGCATGTGTCAATGTTACTCTCTCTTTTTGTCCCACCCTCTACTTCCCCCATTGTGTAATTGAGGAGTTTTAATCATTGCATTTTATCTTCTTTGTTGATTTTTAGCTATAACTCTTTGCCTGGTTATTATAGTTGCTTTAGGGCTTAGAGTGTATATCTTTAAGTTATCAGAATCTACCTGTAAGTGATATTACACTACTTTAAATAGGGTTTCATAACCCTACAACAGTATTAGGGCTTCCCTGGTGGCTCAGCTGGTAAAGAATCAGCCTGCTATGCAGGATACCCAGGTCTGATTCCTGGGTCAGGAAGATCCTCAGGGGAAGGGAATGGCTACCCACTCCAGTATTCTTGTCAGGAGAACTCCATGGACAGAGGAGCCTGGCGGCCAGTCCATGAATTATGGCATTTGGTCCCATCACTTCATGGCAAATAGATGGGGAAACAGTGGAAACAGTGACAGACTTCATTTTCTTGGGTTCCAAAATCACTGCAGATGGTGACTGCAGACATGAAATTAAAAGATACTTGCTCCTTGGAAGAAAAGCTATGACAAACTTAGAAAGCATATTTATTTATTTTAAAACATTAAGCCTCTGTCAAAAATGTATTTCTAATTTTAGGGTACAGGATAGAAGGACAAGATGATACTTACAAGTAAAGAAAATTTACAAGAAAAAACTTGACAGAAGTTTTTCAATTAAAAGTATCATAACATTCAAACTTGACTTCAAACATAACAAAAGAAACAAAATTGCAAACAAAATAGACAGCATATTTAAAAGCAGAGATATTATTTTGCCGACGAAGGTCCATATAGTCAAAGCTATGGTTTTTCAGTAGTCGTGTATGGATGTGAGAGTTGGACTGTGAAGAAAGCTCAGTGCCAAAACATTGATGCTTTTGAACTGTGGTGTTGGAGAAGACTCTTGAGAGTTCCTTGGACTGCAAGGAGATCCAACCAGTCAATCCTAAGGAAATCAGTCCTGAATATTCATTGGAAAGACTGATGCTGAAGCTCCGATACTTTGGCACCTGATGCGAAGAGCTGACCCATTAGAAAAGCCCCTGAAGCTGGGAAAGATTGAAGGCAGGAGGAGCAGGGGATGACAGAGGGCGAGATGATTGGATAGCATCACCGACTCAACAGACATGAGTTTGAGCAAGCTCTGGGAGTTGGTGATGGCCAGGGAGGCCTGGCATGCTGCAGTCCATGGGGTTGCAAAGAGTCGGACACAAAAGAGTGACTGAACAACAACAACACCCACTTCAGAATTCTCCTCTCCTGGCCTTTGTGCTTCTGTTGTCATACATTTTACCTATGTGTAAGCTGTAAAGAATGAAGGGATGGAGCCAAAGCAAAACAAATACCCAGTTGTGGATGTGACTGGTGATAGAAGCAAGGTCTGATGCTGTAAAGAGCAATATTGCATGGGAACCTGGAATGTTAGGTCCATGAATCAAGGCAAATCGGAAGTGGTCAAACAGGAGATGGCAAGAGTGAACATAGACATTCTAGGAATCAGTGAACTAAAATGGACTGGAATGGGTGAATTTAACTCAGATGACCATTATATCTACTACTGTGGGCAGGAATCCCTTAGAAGAAATGGAGTAGCCATCACGGTCAACAAAAGAGTCTGAAATGCAGTACTTGGATGCAATCTTAAAAATGACAGAATGATGTCTGTTCGTTTCCAAGGCAAACCATTCAATACTACAGTAATCCAAGTCTATGCCCCAACGAATAATGCTGAAGAAGCCGAAGTTGAACAGTTCTATGAAGACCTACAAGACCTTTTAGAACTAACACCCAAAAAAGATGTCCTTTTCATTATAGGGGACTGGAATGCAAAAGTAGGAAGTCAAGAAACACCTGGAGTAACAGGTAAATTTGGCCTTGGAGCACGAAATGAAGCAGGGCAAAGGCTAGTAGAGTTTTGCCAAGAGAACGCACTGGTCATAGCAAACACCCTCTTCCAACAACACAAGAGAAGACTCTACACATGGACATCACCAGATGGTCAACACCAAAATCAGATTCATTATATTCTTTGCAGCCAAAGATGGAGAAGCTCTATACAGCTAGCAAAAACAAGACCAGGAGCTGACTGGCTCAGATCATGAACTCCTTATTGCCAAATTCAGACTTAAATTGAAGAAAGTAAGGAAAACCACTAGACCATTCGGATATGACCTAAATCAAATCCCTTATGATTATACAGTGGAAGTAAGAAATAGATTTAAGGGACGAGATCTGATAGATAGAGTGCCTGATGAACTCTGGACAGAAATTCCTGACATTGTACAGGAGACAGGGACCAAGACCATCCCCATGGAAAAGAAATGCAAAAAGGCAACATGGCTGTCTGGGGAGGCCTTACAAATAGCTGTGAAAAGAAGAGAAGCGAAAAGCAAAGGAGAAAAAGAAAGATATAAGCATCTGAATGCAGAGTTCCAAAGAATAGCAAGGAGAGATAAGAAACCCTTCCTCAGTGATCAATGCAAAGAAATAAAGGAAAACAACAGAATAGGAAAAACAAGAGATCTCTTCAAGAAAATTAGAGATTCCAAGGGACCATTTCATGCAAAGATGGGCTCGATAAAGGACAGAAATGGTATGGACCTAACAGAAGCAGAAGATATTAAGAAGAGGTGGCAAGAATACACAGAAGAACTGTACAAAAAAGATCTTCATGACCAAGATAATCACGATGGCGTGATCACTCACCTGGAACCAGACATCGTGGAATGTGAAGTCAAGTGGGCCTTAGAGAGCATCATTACAAACAAAGCTAGTGGAGGTGATGGAATTCCAGTTGAGCTATTTCAAATCCTGAAAGATGATGCTGTGAAAGTGCTGCATTCAATATGCCAGCAAATTTGGAAAACACAGCAATGGCCACAGGACTGTAAAAGGTCAGTCTTCATTCCAATCCCAAAGAAAGGCAATGCCAAAGAATGCTCAAACTACCGCACAATTGCACTCATCTCGCACCCTAGTAAAGTCATGCTCAAATTTCTCCAAGCCAGGCTTCAGCAATATGTGAACGGTGAACTTCCAGATGTTCAAGCAGGATTTAGAAAAGGCAGAGCGACCAGAGATCAAATTGGCAACATCCGCTGGATCATGGAGAAAGCAAGGAGTTCCAGAAAAACATCTATTTCTGCTTCATTGACTATGCCAAAGCCTTTGACTGTGTGGATCACAATAAACTGTGGAACATTCTGAAAGAGATGGGAATACCAGACCACCTGACCTGCCTCTTGAGAAACCTGTTTGCAGGTCAGGAAGCAACAGTTAGAACTGGACATGAACAACAGACTGGTTCCAAATAGGGAAAGGAGTACGTCAAGGTTGTATATTGTCACCCTGCTTGTTTAACTTATATGCAGAGTACATCATGAGGAACGCTGGGCTGGAAGAAGCACAAGCTGGAATCAAGATTGCTGGGAGAAATATCAATAACCTCAGCTATGCAGGTGACACCACCCTTATGGCAGAAAGTGAACAGGAACTCAAAGGCCTCTTGATGAAAGTGAAGGAGAAGAGTGAAAAGGTTGGCTTGAAGCTCAACATTCAGAAAACAAAGATCATGGCATCTGGTCCCATCACTTCATGGGAAATAGATGGGGAAACAGTGGAAGCAGTGTCAGACTTTGTTTTTTTGGGCTCCAAAATCACTGCAGATGCTGACTGTAGCCAGGAAATTAAAAGACGCTTACTCCTTGGAAGGAAAGTTATGACCAACCTAGATAGCATATTAAAAAGCAGAGACATTACTTTGCCAACAAAGGTCCATCTAGTCAAGGCTATGGTTTTTCCCGTGGTCATATATGGATGTGAGAGTTGGACTGTGAAGAAAGCTGAGCGCCGAAGAATTGATGCTTTTGAACTGTGGTGCTGGAGAAGACTCTTGAGAGTCCCTTGGACTGCAAGGAGATCCAACCAGTCCATTTTAAAGGAGATCAATCCTGGGTGTTCATTGGAAGGACTGATGCTAAAGCTGAAACTCCAATATTTTGGCCACGTCATGCGACGAGTTGACTCACTGGAAAAGACTCTGATGCTAGGAGGGATTGGGGGTGGGAGGAGACGGGGACGACAGAGAATGAGATGGCTGGATGGCATCACCAACATGAGTTTGAGTGAACTCCGGGAGTTGGTGATGGACAGGGAGGCCTGGCGTGCTGTGATTCATGGGCTCTCAAAGTGTCGGACACGACTGAGCGACTGAACTGAACTGAACTGAAAGCTGTAAACTCTATAATACATTGGTATTGTATTTGTTAACATAACCAATTATCTTTCAAAGAAATTTAAGTCATGAGAAAAGACTCATTTAGTTATCCTTTCTGGTCTTCTTCATCCCTAAGTGTATATAGATCCATATTTTCCACTGATATCACTTTGCTTTGGCTTGAAAGACTTTAACATTTATTACAGTGCAGATCTGCTGGTTATAAATTATTCCAGCTTTTGAGTGTGTGAGAAGTGCTAATATTGCTTTCATTTTTAACGGATATCATTTTTTGGTATTCAATTCAATTCAGTCACTCAGTCGTGTTCGACTCTTTGCAACCCCATGAATCACAGCACGCCAGGCCTCCCTGTCCATCACCAACACCCGGAGTTCACTCAAACTCACGTCCATCGAGTCGGTGATGCCATCCATCCATCTCAGTCCTTGTCATCCCCGTCTCCTCCCGCCCCCAATCCCTCCCAGCATCAGGGTCTTTTCCAGTGAGTCAACTCATCGCATGAGGTGGCCAAAGTATTGGAGTTTCAGTTTTAGCATCAGTCCTTCCAATGAACACCCAGGACTGATCTCCTCTAGAATGGACTGGTTGGATCTCCTTGCAGTCCAAGGGACTCTCAAGAGTCTTCTCCAACACCACAGTTCAAAAGCATCAATTCTTCGGCGCTCAGCTTTCTTCACAGTCCAACTCTCACATCCATACATGACCACGGGAAAAACCATAGCCTTGACTAGACGGACCTTAGTTACCAAAGTAATGTCTCTGCTTTTTAATATGCTATCTAGGTTGGTCATAACTTTCCTTCCAAGGAGTAAGCATCTTTTAATTTCATGGCTGCAATCAGCATACACAGTGATTTTGGAGCCCCCCAAAATAAAGTCTGACACTTCTTCCACTGTTTCCCCATCTATTTCCCATGAAGTGATGGGACCAGATGCCATGATCTTTGTTTTCTGAATGTTGAGCTTCAAGCCAACCTTTTCACTCTTCTCTTTCACTTTCATCATGAGGCCTTTGAGTTCCTCTTCACTCTCTTCAGTAAGGGTGGTGTCATCTGCATAGCCGAGGTTATTGATATTTCTCCCGGCAATCTTGATTCCAGCTTGTGCTTCTTCCAGCCCAGCGTTCCTCATGATGTACTCTGCATATAAGTTAAATAAGCAGGGTGACAATATACAACCTTGATGCACTCCTTTTCCTATTTGGAACCAGTCTGTTGTTCCATGTACACTTCTGACTGTTGCTTCCTGACCTGCATACAGGTTTCTCAAGAGGCAGGTCAGGTGGTCTGGGATTCCTATCTCTTTCAGAATGTTCCACAGTTTATTGTGATCCACACAGTCAAAGGCTTTGGCATAGTCAATGAAGCAGAAATAGATGTTTTTCTGGAACTCTCTTGCTTTCTCCATGATCCAGCGGATGTTAGCAATTTGATCTCTGGTGCCTCTGCCTTTTCTAAAACCTGCTTGAACATCTGGGAGTTCACGGTTCACATATTGCTGAAGCCTGGCTTGGAGAATTTTGAGCATGACTTTACTAGCGTGTGAGATGAGTGCAATTGTGCGGTAGTTTGAGCATTCTTTGGCATTGCCTTTCTTTGGGATTGGAATGAAGACTGACCTCTTCCAGTCCTGTGGCCACTGCTGAGTTTTCCAAATTTGCTGGCATATTGAGTGCAGCACTTTCACAGCATCATCTTTCAGGATTTGAAATAGCTCAACTGGAATTCCATCACGTGCCATCGCTTTGTTCGTAGTGATGCTTCCTAAGGACCACCTGACCTCACATTACAGGATGTCTGGCTCTAGGTGAGTGATTACACCATCATGATTATCTTGGTGATGAAGATCTTTTTAATACAGTTCTGCTGTGTATTCTTGCCACCTCTTCTTAATATCTTCTGCTTCTGTTAGGTCCATACCATTTCTGTCCTTTATCGAGCCCATCTTTGCATGAAATGTTCCCTTGATATCTCTAATTTTCTTGAAGAGATCTCTTGTTTTTCCTATTCTGTTGTTTTCCTCTATTTCTTTGCAGTGATCGCTGAGGAAGGCTTTCTTATCTCTCCTTGCTATTCTTTGGAACTCTGCATTCAGATGCTTATATCTTTCCTTTTCTCCTTTGCTTTTCGCTTCTCTTTTCACAGCTATTTGTAAGCCCTCCTCAGACAGCCATTTTGCCTTTTTGCATTTCTTTTCCAGGGGGATGGTCTTGGTCCCTGTCTCCTGTACAATGTTACGAACCTCCGTCCATAGTTCATCAGGCATTCTATCTATCAGGGCTAGTCCCTTAAATCTATTTCTTACTTCCACTGTATAATCATAAGGGATTTGATTTAGGTCATATCTGAATGGTCTAGTAGTTTGCCCTACTTTCTTCAATTTAAGTCTGAATTTGGCAATAAGGAGTTCATGATCTGAGCCAGTCAGCTCCTGGTCTTGTTTTTGCTAGCTGTATAGAGCTTCTCCATCTTTGGCTGCAAAGAATATAATGAATCTGATTTCGGTGTTGACCATCTGGTGATGTCCATGTGTAGAGTCTTCTCTTGTGTTGTTGGAAGAGGGTGTTTGCTATGACCAGTGCGTTCTCTTGGCAAAACTCTGTTAGCCTTTGCCCTGCTTCATTTCGTGCTCCAAGGCCAAATTTGTCTGTTACTCCAGGTGTTTCTTGACTTCCTACTTTTGCATTCCAGTCCCCTATAATGAAAAGGACATCTTTTTTGGGTGTTAGTTCTAAAAGGTCTTGTAGGTCTTCATAGAACAGAATGACAGTATTTTTTCATCTCAGTATTTAAGAAATATTGCTTTATTATTTTCTTGCTTGCAATATTTCCAAGGGTAAATTTTCTGTCACAATTTTCTTCTTTTGCAACATACTTTTTTTTTCCCATTAAGATGCTTTTTAGACTTTTGTTATCACTGGTTGAGAGTCATTTGATTATCATGTTCCTTGATGCATTTTTCTTATTTCTTTGCAGTATTTTTCAAGTCTTGGATTTGTGCATTTTATGTTTTTTTTAAATATGAAAAATTTCAGGCATTATTTCTTCATATACTTTCTCTATCCTCTTATCTCCATTTTTTTGGAGATTCCAATTATTACAGTTATATTAGGCTGAAGTGTGCCACAAAGCTAATTGATGCCTTTTAAATCAAAACTTTTTCTATTTTTTTATTTAGACAGTTTCTTTTGCTTCGTTTTCAAACTCAGTATTCTTTTAAAAATATTTATTTTTATTTCTGCATTTGTCTGTACAGGGTCTTAGTTATGGCATGAGAACTCTTAGTTGTGTCATGTGGGGCCTACTTCCCTGACCAGGGATTGAACCAGGGCCCCCTGCTTTGGGAACGTGGTGTCTTAGCCACTGGACCACCAGGGACATCTCAAATTGGTATTCTTTTTCTCTTTTTCTGAAAGAGTTTATCTGCCACTAATCTTGCCAGTGTAATTTTCATATCAGGTTAAGTTTTTGTATCTAGAAGTTTCGTTTTGGATTTAATGTATTTTTCCCCCTGTGTCTGTGTAACTTTCTGAACATCTCAAACACAGTAACTGCTTTGATGTCTGAATTAGTTTCCTGGGGCTGCTGAAACAAAAGCACCAAGAACTTGGAAGCTTAAAACAACCAGAATTAATTCACTCCCAGTTCCGGAGGCTTGAAGTCTAAAGTCAAGGTGTTGGCAGGGGTATTCCCTCTTTGAAGGCTCTTGGGGAGGATCCTTCATTGCCTTTTCCAGCTCGTGATGGCTGCCAGCAGTCCTTGGTATCTTGACTTTCATCACTCCAATTTCCCTGTCATCACAAGGTGTTCTCTCTGTGTGTTTCTGTGCCCAAATCTCTTTTCCTGTGAGGACAGCAGTCATTAGAATATGGTCCACACTAATCCACTCTAACCTCAATTTAACTGAAAAGATCCTTTTTCCATATAAAGTCACATTTCGCAGGTACCAGGTGTTTGAATTTCAAGATATGGAATTCAACCTACAGCAGTGTTTGACAATTCTAACATGTTTGTCAGTTCTGAATCAGTTTCAGTTCAGTTCAATTCAGTCGCCCAGTCGTGTCCGACTCTTTGCGACCCCATGAATCACAGCACAACAGGCCTCCCTGTCCATTACCAACTCCCGGAGTTCACTCAAACTCATGTCCATCAAGTCGGTGATGCCATCCAGCCATCTCATTCTCTGTCATCCCCGTCTCCTCCCACCCCCAATCCCTCTAGCATCAGACTCTTTTCCAGTGAGTCAACTCATCGCATGAGGTGGCCAAAATATTGGAGTTTCAGCTTTAGCATCAGTCCTTCCAATGAACACCCAGGATTGATCAGTTTAGTTTTCCTTTTTAAATGGGTTGCACTTTCTTTTTTTTATATATGCCTGATGACTTTATTTGGATGACTAGTGTACATTTTAACACTATTGGTGCTGAATTATTTGATTTCACATAAACTTGAGATTTGTCATCAGATATTATTTCCAGGTGGTGCTAGTGGTAAAGAACCCGCCTGCCAGTACATGAAACATAAGAGACACAGGTTTGATCCCTGGGTCAGGAAGATCCTCTGGAGGAGGAAATGGCAACCCACTCCAGTATTCTTGCTTGGAGAATCCTCATGGACAGAGGAGCCTGGAGGACTTTAATCAATAGTGTCTAAAAGAGTCAAACACAACACATGATTGAATTATTTGAAAACTTTGGTGTTTTTGGATCTTGCTTTCAAAGTTTGTTAAGTGGGACCAGAGTAGCATTTAATCTGGTGCTAATTTCTTCCCAGCCCTGTTGACAAGACTCTTCTGAGTATTTTCTACCTAATGCTCCATGGATTATGTGGTGTTTCAACCTGACAGGTGGGAATAGTCACTGTTCCTGGTCCTATGAGTGACAAGAACATTTCCCTGCAGACTAGTAAGGCACTTCTTTCTCAGGCCTCAGTTTCTTCACTTAAATGGGATGATTCATGCTCTGCTGAACACTCCATAGGATTCTCTGGAGTTTACCCTTTATGGAGCTCTCTTCACTCTGATTTGTTCTGCAAACTCCAGCTACATTGATCATCTCTGACCCTCAGCTCTGGTTTCCTCACTTCAGAGCATCCACTGGGTTATTTCTGAGTTCCTTCCGCTTGTACCATGGCCTGGAAGTGCTCCCAAGGCAGTGAGTTGTGACAATTAAAAGTATTACTTTGTTTCCTATTCCTCTGTCCTCCTTTGTCTGATGTGTACTGCCTTAAAAAGCTTTGTTTCATATGTTTTGCCTGTGTTTTTGTTTGATTCAGGTGTAAATCTGGTCTCTGCTACTCCTTTGCTGGGAATAGATATGGTATGCTGAAATCTGTAACACTTTGATGAAGATTTAGACAGCGTAAAATTGGCTTACTGGTGATTATAATATAGGTAAAATTTTGTAGGTCAGTTGGTTTCAATTTACTAAACTAGAACAAGCCTTCAATGAATGGCTATATTTTAATAGCTTGCTTGAAAAATTGCTATGACAATCAATAAAGCAATTTTCTTTCCTTAGCATAGCTTTTAAACTGGGGCAAATAAACACATAGGATGATACAATGAATCAGTTTAAATAAAGGGATGTGATTATACACACATCGATAAAACACACAAAAAAATTCTTTAAAATATAACAGATAAATGAAAATGGCTATGGTACATTATGTTTTTCCTTTTGTAGGAAAACCATTATCATGGTCCAAATATCAGACAGTGGTATTTAGCAATGAGTTCCTCTGTGTGTTTTGTCTTTTTTCAAAAGATGCCTATTAAAGTGGAACATAGGCTATATTATTTAGCACCCAAAAAAGTCGTAGAATTTTGGTTTTGTGCATTAATAGTTGTTCATTTTGATCTAAATACATAAATATCGTTGTTTTATATTTGTGATGTTCTTGACAAATAGCTATAATTAAGAAGTATGTGACTAGAAAGACTATTATGGGATCAATGGTGCATCCACACAATGAATGGTTGAAAACGATTTTTTGAGCAGTGGGCAGTACCACTATTGCAACATCTTATCTTTTATTTCAATTCTTATTAGATTTTCAGTTATCTTGAACACATGATGCATATAGAGTCAAAAATATTTATGTCATCTTATGCTGGTGTAAAGGGAGTGGTTTTCATCACTGTGTTGGTACAGAGAGCATTTTGAGTAGTTCCCTTCAGTCCTAACAAATCAGGATGTTAGAGATTTCTTTTTACCTTATGCATAGCGTTCCACTTTGGTGCTCCATCTTCCTTCGTATGACTTATAACTGTCTTCTTGCATTATAATGTCCTCTGGGCTTCCCTGATGGCTCAGAAGGTAAAGAATCCGCCTGCAGTGCAGGAGACCTGGATTTGATCCCTGGATTGGGAAGATCCCTTGGAGGAGGAAATGGCAACCCACTCCGGTATTCTCGCCTGGAGAATCCCCATGGACAGAGGAGCCTGGTGGGCTGTATATAGTCCATGTGGTCACAAAGAGTCAGACACGACTGAGCAACTTAGCACATTATAATGGAGCTTGACCATCTGTGATGGCTGGACAGAACCAAGTGAAGTATAGTGGTAAAGGCGGTCTATACTTGGGCTGGAAAATCACTAGGCAAGATGCAAGCTGTTTTTGAAGGGACATCCTCCCCTAACGTCAATGGGCAGGTCAGCTAAGTTCAGGCTGTGAACTGTACTTGCTTGAGTGCAGGCTGAGTGCTCTATGGACGTGGGTTTTCTTCCAACACCATCAGGTCAGCCCACCTTCAACCTCCCATTCTAGGGCTTTCTTCTGTTTCTTGTGACATTTCCAGTTAGGAATCACTTTTTTTCTGGAGGGCACTGCTCTTGTTCATGATATTTGCTTCCAGATTTTTTGCTTATACCACAACTCCTTTCTGAAAGCAGGGCTAGTAGTTTCATGGAGTGGGTTGCCATTTCCTCTTCCCAGGGGATCTTCCGGACCCACGGATCAAACCTGGGTCTCCTGCACTGCAGGCAGACTCTTTACCACCTGAGCTACCAGGGAAGCCCTCAGTTCAGTTCAGTTCAGTCACTCAGTCGTGTCTGACTCTTTGCAACCCCATGAATCACAGCACGCCAGGCCTCCCTGTCCATCACCAACTCCCGGAGTTCACTCAAACTCATGTCCATTGAGTTGGTGACGCCATCCAGCCATCTCATTCATTGTCGTCTCCTTCTCCTCCTGCCCCAATCCCTCCCAGCATCAGAGTCTTTTCCAGTGAGTCAACTCGTCGCATGAGGTGGCCAAAGTATTGGAGTTTCAGCTTTAGCATCAGTCCTTCCAATGAACACCCAGGATTGATCTCCTTTAGAACGGACTGGTTGGATCTCCTTGCAGTCCAAGGGACTCTCAAGAGTCTTCTCCAGCACTACAGTTCAAAAGCATCAATTCTTCGGCGCTCAGCTTTCTTCACAGTCCAACTCTCACATCCATACATGACCATGGGAAAAACCATAGCCTTGACTAGACGGACCTTGGTCGGCAAAGTAATGTCTCTGCTTTTTAATATGCTATCTAGTTTGGTCATAACTTTCCTTCCGAGGAGTAAGCATCTTTTAATTTCATGGCTGCAATCAGCATCTGCAGTGATTTTGGAGTCCAAAAAAATAAAGTCTGACACGGTTTCCACTGTTTCCCCATCTATTTCCCATGAAGTGATGGGACCAGGTGCCATAATCTTAGTTTTCTGAATGTTGAGCTTCAAGCCAACCTTTTCACTCTCCTCTTTCACTTTCATCAAGAGGTTTTTGAGTTCCTCTTCACTTTCTGCCATAAGGGTGGTGTCATCTGCATATCTGAGGTTATTGATATTTCTCCCAGCAATCTTGATTCCAGCTTGTGCTTCTTCCAGCCCAGCATTCCTCATGATGTATTCTGCATATAAGTTAAATAAGCAGGGTAGACAAAGTAACTAACAAGGTCCCAATGTTCATGGAACTGACATTTTAAGATATCTTACTATCTATCACCTAACCTGTATTGACTGCTTACTATGGGCTAGGCACTGGGCTAAATCCTTCACACACATTAATTGACTTTTATCCTCACAACAACCCTACACATTAGGTACTGTTCTTAGCATCAGGGTCAAACTGTAGATAGGTATTATGGCTAAGATTTTAACCTGAGTGATCTGGCTCTAGAATCTGTGCATTTTACCACCTTTAGCTGCCTCTAGCGGAGAAGGCAATGGCAAGCCACTCCAGTACTCTTGCCTAGAAAATCCCATGGATGGAGGAGCCTGGTAGGCTGCAGTCTGTGGGGTCACTAAGGGTCGGACACGACTGAGCGACTTCACTTTCACTTTCACACATTGGAGAAGGAAATGGCAACCCACTCCAGTGTTCTTGCCTGGAGAATCCCAGGGACGGGGGAGCCTGGTGGACTTCCGTCTTTGGGGTCACACAGAGTCGGACACGACTGAAGTGACTTAGCAGCAGCAGCAGCAGCAGCAGCAGCAGCAGCAGCAACAGCAGCTGCCTCTAGGGTATCCTGAATCAGGAATATAGGATATACAAGTGGGATTGGAACCAGGAACTTAGTTGTCGGGAAGCAAGGCTGTCTTTTCCTAGGCCTGTTTCCCTGAGACTGTGCAGTTTGTTCCTGCTTTATTCATTTGTTTCTCTCTTCCTCTGCACGTGAGATTTTTTCAGTCTCTCCTTGAAAATTGTTGAAGATGGTCACCTCACTATGACCACCTCAGCTTGTAGCTGTACATCAAGACTATTCAGGCAATGAATGAAATTCTTGTGTCCTAGTTTTATAGGATAAGGAGAATAAATTGGCCCAAATTATTTCAGGCATCTGCCCCTTGTTCAACCATCTTAGTCAGAGAGGTAGGGACTTTGTATAATACAAACAAGGTCTTTGGGGTCCCAGTGCTGTGGGTAGGATCATTCCCAGTAAGGGGGCACTGTGGGTGAACTAAGGGCTTCCCAGGTCTTACTTACTCCCAAGTCTGCCAATGCAGGAGACATAAGAGATTTGGGTTTGATTCCCAGGTCAGGAAGATCCCCGGAGGAGGGAATGGCAATTCACTCCAGTATTCTTGCTTGGAGAATTCCATGGACAGAAGAGCCTGGT
Organism: Moschus berezovskii; assembly: GCF_049115385.1. Classification (NCBI taxonomy): domain Eukaryota; kingdom Metazoa; phylum Chordata; class Mammalia; order Artiodactyla; family Moschidae; genus Moschus; species Moschus berezovskii. Next base: position 11,069,621 of record NC_142468.1, read on the forward strand.
GGGTATCAGTCATAGGGTAACAGAAATCAGACACGAGTGAAGTGACTTAGCATTGCATGTGGGTGGGGTATGTAAAAAATGAAAGGTTGCTGATGCAAGAATATTTAGGATGGACTGACTGGATCTTCTTGCAGTCCAAGGGACTCTCAGGAGTCTCCTCCAACACCACAGTTTAAAAGCATCAATTCTTCGGTGATCAGCTTTCCTCACAGTCCAACTCTCACATTCATACATGACTACTGGAAAAACCACAGCCTTGACTAGATGGACCTTTGTTGGCAAAGCAATGTCTCTGCTTTTAATATAGTGTCTAGGTTGGTCACAGCTTTTCTTTCAAGAAGCAAGTGTCTTTTAATTTCATGTCTGTAGTCACCATCTGCAGTGATTTTGGAGCCCCCCAAAATAAAGTCAGCCACTGTTTCCATTGTTTGCCCATCTATTTGCCATTAAATGATGGGAGGATATACCATGATCTTAGTTTTCTGAATGCTGAGTTTTAAGCCAACTTTTTCATTCTCCTCTTTCACTTTCGTCAAGAGGCTCTTTAGTTCTTCTTCACTTTCTGCCATAAGGGTGTTGTCATCTGCATATCTGAGGTTATTGATATTTCTCCCATCAATCTTGATTCCAGCTTGTGCTTCTTCCAGCCCAGTGTTCCTCATGATGTACTCTGCATATAAGTTAAATAAGCACGGTGACAATATACAGCCTTGACATACTCCTTTCCCTATTTGGAACAGTCTGTTGTTCCATGTCCAGTTCTAACTGTTGCTTCCTGACCTGCATATAGATTTCTCAAGAGGCAGGTCATGTGGTCTGCTATTCCCATCGCTTTAAGAATTTTCCAGAGTTTGTTTTGGTCCACACAGTCAAAGGCTTTGGCATAGTTAATAAAACAGAAATAAATGATTTTTTGGAACTCTCTTGCTTTTTCGATGATCCAGCGGATGTTGGCAATTTGATCTCAGGTTCCTCTGCCTTTTCTAAATCCAGTTTTAACATCCAGTTCATGGTTTGAGAAAAGAAAAGTTAGTCTTTTTTCTTTTTGAACCATTTTGAAGAAAAGCAGATTCCAAAGCAAATACATAGCTTCATTAACATAGCTTAAGAAAAATATTTCTGTAAGAAAAACACATTGGTTGGCTCAAGGCAGAACCAGGTGTTAACACAGAATTAAAAGAAGTCTCTTTTAATTTTGTGTAGAGAAGGGGAAAAAAAGTCTTCCACCTACAGTTTATTTCCTTCTGCTGCTTGAGAACCTCTGGCCTTCCTACCTGTTACCCTCTCAAAATTATCTGCCTAATTTTATCAAGATATTGGGTGGTGGGAGGGTCACTGATGCTAGTAATCCTGCAGAGGTACAGTTTTAGAGAAATGTGTTATGCACTGAATTGTGCTTTCTTCATTCCCTTGTCCCATATATTGAAGTGGTAACTAACCAGTCAATCCAAAAGGAAATCAGTCCTGAATAGTCATTGAAAGGACTGATGCTGAAGCTGAAACTCCAATACTTTGGCCACCTAATGCGAAGAACTGACTCATTGGAAAAAAAACCCTGATGCTGGGAAAGATTGAAGGAGAAGGGGACGACAGAGGATGAGATGGTTGAATGGCATCACCGACTCGATGGACATGAGTTTGAGTGAGCTCCGGGAGTTGGTGATGGACAGGGAAGCCTGGTGTGCTGCATTCTGAGGGGGTTGCAAAGAGTTGGACACGACTGAGCAACTGAACTGAACTGAACCTTCATTGTTATGATCTTTGAAGACAGGGCCTTTGAGGAGGTAATTAAGGTTTGTGTATGTTAATTGCTCATTAAACCACCCAGGGATGGTTTAATGAGGATATAAATGTGGGGCCCTAGTCCAATGTGACTGGTGTCTTTATAAGAAGAAAGGCTCCAGGTTACTAACTGCCTGCACAGTGAAAAGGCACGTGAGGACACAGAGAAGGAAATACCTACAGGCCAAGGAAAGAGGCTTCCGGAGGACCCGAACGTGCTGATGCCTTGGTCTTGGACTTGGAGCTGGGAGAAATCAATTTCTGCTGTTTCAGTTCATTCTGTGGTGTTTTATTATGGCAGTCCTAGCAAACCCAATACATCAGGTAACCTCTCTCTGCCTCTGTTAACACTGTGAAAGAAAACTATGTACTGCAGGTGATAATTCTTATGGGTTTTTCCAATTCTAGATTCAGGTGGTTCGACTTAACTGTGCTTTTGGGATTGGATAATGTGTGCCTGTCATATCAATTAAAAGCACTAAAGGTAATTTGGAAGTTACAAGGCACATTTTATGTAAAATCGCTTTTTTTTAATTAGCTTTATTTCATGTCTTTTGCTGAGAACGAGAAAGAGTCTATGATCTGACTTCAGTATATTTTTTCTGGATAGCATATAGCATACTGGTGTATTGAGAGCACACCATATGATAGAAAGTTGCGATAAATTTGACAATGTGTTTTAAAATTTCTTTGTCATAATGAACTCAATGCTGATTCTTTATCCATAAGTCTAAGTTATATCCTCTGAATTTGCTTTATTTTGTTAATATCACTTTAAAAATGGGGTCCCCAGAATTTGTCCCATTTTCTAAATATCATCGAGCCAGGGAAAAGAGGTTGTGGAAAAATAAATTTTTATTAATACATCTCAAGATTTCATTAGCTTTTTTGGTAGTCAATCTTCCTGCAGTTGATCAGACATCAGTTCATCAGGAAGTGTCTTTTTTGTCTCTATGCCAGCATCTGTTAGATCATCGAAAAACCAAGAGAGTTCCAGAAAAACATCTACTTCTGCTTTATTGACTATGCCAAAGCCTGATTATGTGGAAAACAACAAACTGTGGAAAATTCTTCAAGAGATGGACTGAGAAATCCATATGCAGGTCAAGAAACAACAGCTAGAACTAGACATGGAACAGCAGACTGGTTCCAAATCAGGAAAGGAGTAGGTCAAAGCTGTATATTGTCACCCTGCTTGTTTAACTTATATGCAGAGTACATCATGCGAAATGCTGGGCTGGATGAAGCACTAGCTGGAATCAAGATTGCCCGAATAAATATCAATAACCTCAGATATGCAGATGACACCACCCTTATGGCAGAAAGTGAAGAAGAATTAAAGAGCCTCTTGATGAAAGTGAAAGAGGAGAGTGAAATAGTTGGCTTAAAGCTCAACATTCAGAAAACTAACATCATGGCATCTGTTCCCATCACTTCATGGCAAATAAACAGGGAAACAGTGGCAACAGTGAGAGACTTTCATTTTTTGGGGCTCCAAAATCATTGCAGATGGTGACTGCAGCCATGAAATTAAAAGATGCTTGCTCCTTGGAAGATAAGTTATGACCAATCTAGACAGCATGTTAAAAAGCAGAGATATTACTTTGTCAGCAAAAGTCCATCTAGTCAAAGCAATGGTTTTTCAAGGTCAAGAAACAACAGCTAGAACTAGACATGGCACAGCAGACTGGTTCCAAAATGTTAGTTGAACTATAAAAAAAGTTGAGCGCTGAAGAACTGATGCGTTTGAACTGTGGTGTTGGAGGAGCCTTTTGAGAGTCCCTTGGACTGTAAGGAGATCCAACCAGTCCATCCTAAAGGACATCAATTGTGAATACTCATTGGAAGGACTGATGCTGAAGCTGACACTCCAATATTTTGGCCACCTGATGCCAAGAACTGACTCATTTGAAAAGACCCTGATGCAGGGAAAGATTAAAGGCGGGAAGAGAAGGGGACAAGAGAGGATGAGATGGTTGGATGGCATCACAGACTCAATGGACATGAGTAAACTCTGGGAGTTGGTGATGGACAGAGAGGCCTGGTGTGCTGCAGTCCATGGGTTCGCAAAGAGTCAGACATGACTGAGCAACTGAACTGAACTAATAGAAACCTATGTATTACCCTCACCTGGGTTTGTAATAATTTGTTTCATAATCTATTTCCCTCACTTCACTCTGAGCAACATGTGGGCAGAGATGATGTTGTTTATCCTTTTTTTTTTTTTTTTTTACTACATCTTCAGGGCCTCGTACAATGTCTGGTTCATAGAAAAATACAGCATGTATTTGCTGAGTTAAATGAATACATTTGTTTTGAAAAATTAAAATGTTAGCAAATAAATGAAGTTACTATTATGCTTCCAGATGCATTTGGAAAGCTTAAGGTTGTTCTGAATTACCTTAATTTCAGTATCAGGTGGAGCACATTCTTGAATACAACTTTGAGCAAATGCTTGAAGATGGATGCAAATATATAGTTAGAGCTTTAGAAGAATTATTTTATATCCAAACTGCATATAAAATAAACTTTACCTCTCAGTGTGGGCCAGAGAAAATATTTGAATAATTGTAATATATAGTATAATTTTGTGTGCTTGTGTGTACGCACACAAGCATGAGGTAGGGGGGAAAAGAGAGACAAAGGGAGAATGTGCAGTGAGGAAAAGCCGAGGAGAGAAAAATTTTAAAAGGTTAGGATCCTGTGTTTGAAGGGCTTAGAATCTAGTGAAAGTGACAGTCTTTCAGTAGTGTCCAAGTCTTTGCAACCCCAAGACTTTACAGTCCATGGAATTCTCTAGGCCAGAATACTGGCGTGGGTAGCCTTTCCCTTCTCCAGGGGATCTTCCCAACCCATGGATCGAATCCAGGTCTTCCATGTTGCAGGCAGATTCTTTACCAGCTGAGCCACCAGGGAAGCCCTAGTGTCTAGTGAAGGAGACCAACTGGGATGGGATTAAAGTACAGAATTATTAGAATAAGGAAACTGTGTAGTTTAGAAATGTGATTTAGCTCTACTGAAGGTAGGCAGGAAAACTTTCACAGATAAAATAAGATTTGATTTTTGCTTTGAGGAGGGAAGAATTAATGGTCTTCTTGAATAGCATTTCCTGGAGCAGGAAATGGCAACCCACTCCAATATTCTTGCCTGGAAAATCTCATGGATGGAGGAGCCTAGTAGGCTACAGTCCATAGGGTCGCAAAGAGTTGGACACGACTGAGCGACTTCACTTTCACTTTCATGCGTTGGAGCAGGAAACGGCAACCCACTCCAGAGTTCTTGCCTGGAGAATCCCAGGGACGGGGGAGCCTGGTGGGCTGCCGTCTGTGGGGTCGCACAGAGTCGACACGATTGAAGCGACTTAGCAGCGGCAGCAATAGCATCTCCAGAGTTCAATTGTTTGTTGAAGGTTTTATCATCACCTTTTCATGACTGAAACCGACATCTGCAGTGGAGTATGTCTCTCTCACGTTCCAGAACGACTGAGGAGATGACAGCCTGCACTGAAGGTAGCAGCAGCCGTGAGGGGACAGCCGCATACGCTTGGGGTCTGCCATTCGTGAACTGTGCGGCTTCAGTCGCGTCATTTACTTTCCAGGCCAAAGAATTTGATTAGACAATCTTCACTGTTCCCTTTCAGTTCTGAGAATTTGTGAGCCTTCAGAAACAGACACTGGGTCCTGGTGTAAAGTGGTTTTTCCCCTCTCACTGTTGGAAATTACACTTCCCTGTTCCCCATAGAGTGAAAGAAACATAGTTTGTGTATTACAACTACTTAGATTTTTGTTGTTGTTGTTGTTATTTTAAATGAATAATTTAGACTTTTCTGATTATGCTAGAGTGAGGGCAAAAGCAGCTCTCTTAATTCTTTATCTGGGGGTTGTCTCTTACAGCTGCTACTGGCACTTTAACAAAAAACAGAGCAAGAGGGCGCCGCCGAAGGACTCAGGTGCCCGCTAATCCGGCCTCTTCCGGGAAAGTCACCCGCAAGACCAGTCATAAGGCATCACGGGAAATGCAGTTTCTCCTAGAGTCGCTCTCTCCTAGTAACTCCTTGCTCTTGAGCATGAGATGGACTACAACTCCCAGAGGGCCAAGCGGGGGCAGCGGGGCCCTGTACCTTCGCCGCGGCTGGGCGGCTAGTTCAAGTTGCCATAGCTGCGAGTCTGTGGAGAGCGGAGTCGGTTGCGTCGCCGCGTCTGGTCAGTTACACCTACTGGGGTCGCCGGTGGCCGCGGGAGCCGGGTGGGGCCGCGGCAGTGACCCGGCGTTAAGGACCTGGGGTCCTCTTCTAGCCCAGGTAGCTCCCCTCAGCCGCCCCTCGCCCTTTCCGCACCACTTCCCTGTCTTGTCCTGACGTCTCGGGTCCCGCGTCCCCTGGGCCGGGGGTCGGGCCGCCGGAGCTGCCCGGAAGCCCTGGGCTGGCGCCGGGGCCGGGTCGCGTCTGTGGCGAAGCTGGGGTACGGCGTGCCCGGCACCCCCGCGCCGCGCTTCCCTCGGCGTGCGTGTCTGCAGTCGGGTCCTGGGCTCGTTATCCCGGGAGTTGGAACTTGGTGGTTCTCTTTTCGAGAGCACAGCGCGTCCCGTCGCCAGCGGCTGTGAAGCTTGAGCTGTCACGGAGGTCGGGCTCCTGGCGTGTGCGTGGCCTGGCCTGGGATGTAATTGGACGCTTCGGACCTGATTTGGAGTCACAAAAACTCGCCACCCTCGGGAGCGCTGTCTGTATAAGTGCCTTCTCTTCCTTTGCCAACATGGAAGTGGCCTCAGCGTCAGCTGTTAACAGTCCCTTCCAGAAGTTTATTTCCTGTCAACACCTGACATTGAATTCCAGCCGCTCCCTCAGCGGTTTCATGGAGCTCGGTCGCTTCTGCGGACGTTCTATAAAACCGCTTTGCAGCCCTATGCCAAGTATTATATCAAGTATCTAACCAGTTGCCTAGCCCCCAGGGAGGGCTCAGTGTTTGTTACTTTTTTTGATTATATAAAGCTGTGCCCATAGACACACAGTGTAAGCCACACATGCAAGTTTAAATTTTTTTAGTACCCATACTAAAGTAAAAAGGAGCTGGTGAAATTACTTTTAAGTAATTTTTTGACACATCCAAAATGTTTTCACTCTCAACATGAAGTCAGAATGAAACTGGAGATATTTCACATCTTAAAATAACTTAAAAAAATGGACTAAATGTTGTGTGTATTTTATGTGTGTAGCACTTTAGCCGGAGAAGGAAATGGCAACCCACTCCAGTGTTCTTGCCTGGAGAATCCCAGGGACGGGGGAGCCTGGTGGGCTGCCGTCTATGGGGTCGCACAGAGTCGGACACACTGGTGCAACTTAGCAGCAGCAGCAGCACTTTAGCCACTTTTGGCTAGTGACTGCTGTAGTAGACAGCATAGCTAGAAGGTTAACATTTTGGTTTGTGTGTGTCCATGACTCTCTAGAATGAAGGTTGCTGTTTTGTTGAAAGAGTTGACTATGCATCATGCCTACGTCCTGTCCCACTGCATGACCTCTGGGTCACTTTGGACTCTCTCTTGACTGTTTATTTTGACTAAGAGAATACTTTTTTTCCTCTTGGAGTGATTTATAGATGTATTCTGATCTGCTTTTTATGTGGACAGTTACCAATTTTCCAGAAATTTTCTGTGGATTCTTACAGACTGCTTGGAAAGGAGTCACAGAGAATTGAGAATATTTCTATCCACAGATTTTACAACCAAAGGCATTTTATTTTTACTTATTTATTTGCTGTACTAAGTGTTGGAAGAGCTGGGCAGTTTATAAAGTATTTCCTTTAGGAGTACTAGAATGTAGTTCATTTAATAGCTTAGAAATACGTTTGGTCCATTAAATTCAGAAGAAACATGTTAAATTCATTACCTGCCTTAGTTAATTTACCCACTAATAGACTTAGGGATAGTACCTTTGGCTAGACTTGGGCTACAGTTCACACTGCAGCATGATCTAGCCAGACTAAGGGATGGGTGGAAGTCCCCAGCGAGGAGTATGCTGTCTGGGCACTTGGATGTGAAGAACTCCTGTGACTTCAGTGGGGCGTTTGCATGATCCAAGAAGCAGTTTCTCTGTCCTCTGATTTGATGTGATTTATTCTCTGCCATGCACAAAAACTGTCCATAGGGTGAGCTTACTTTATCATTAATTGCTTAAAAAATGTTAAGGATATAGGTGTGTTTTACTCCTTGTTTCATTTATCTGTAGGTGGTTTGGGGAAAGTGTAGGGGCAACCAAAGATCCTCCATTTGACTAGGCCTCTTGCCCTGAACCTCATGAAGAAATGATAAGAGGCAGACATACGTGCCTAAGAAGAGCTCTGAGCTCAGAGGACAGCAGCCCGGAGTTTGGGGGGTATGCTTTGTAAGTATGCTTCCTCCCTCCTTGAGTTTTTGAGATGCCACATTTTTGTATATTTTAGTGGAAAGGAGTATGTCAACAAGTAGACCTTTATGGCAACCCATTCCAGTGTTCTTGCCTGGAGAATCCCAGGAATGGGGGAGCCTGGTGGGCTTCTGTCTGTGGGGTCACACAGAGTCGGACACGACTGAAGTGACTTAGCAGCAGCAGCAGCAGACCTTTAAGGGGCCGGAAACCCCTTTCTAACCTGCAATATCAGGATTAAATAGGATGGTTGTACATGCAGTATTACAAAAATTAAGGGGAACAGACTGGATACCTTAATGAAAGCGATAGCGATGCACCTGTTTCCATTAGACAGTATTTGAGAACCTTTTTTGTCTCAGGCACAATATTAGGCACATTTTACATGTTTTATAGGTTTATTTCTCTGGTGCTTTAGACGATAAAGAAACTGCCTATAATACAGGTGACCCGGGTTCGGTCGTGGGGTTGGGAAGATCCCCTGGAGAAGGGAAAGGCTACCTACTCCAGTATTCTGGCCTGGAGAATTCCATGGACAGAGGAGCCTGTGGGCTACAGTCCATGAAGCAGCAAAGAGTCAGACATGACTGAGCGACTGAGCATGCGTACACACATATGTATACAGTACATTTGTTATACCTCTCTTCATTTTATAAATGAGATTTAGATAGTCTATTAGATTTGCTTGGATTCTGGAGCCAAAAATATGGTCTTCATCCCCAGGGCCTCTGACTCCAGATCTCAGTTGTGCCCACTGGAGGCGGCCACACTGTGGTCTCTGATTGTCTCTAATAGAGTTTGATTTATAGTTAGTGTTTTTAGATTGTGTGTCATATAAGCAAAATTTGTTATTCATCTCTTTAAATGTTCAAGAGTTTCTAGTATCTTTCTTAGTTTTTTATCCCCAAGATTTAATGGTCTTTATGGTATTATTGAGGTAAGAGGTAATTGTATCTATGATTTTGATTGAATATAAATGTATGTATGCAACATTAATTGTCACTGATAGTCAGTAGGATAGTGTTAACTCAGGCTTTGCATCGTGGATTTAGAATTCTGGACACTTTAGCATTTTCATGTTGCCTTTTGATAGAGGGCACTTAAACATGTAGGGAAGACCCATTGGGGCCTTGTAAGAGCAAGCTATATTTGTGAAAGGTTCTTAGAATTAAAGAATATTAGAGCTGGAGTGGCCTGGTAGGATAATTTAGTCCCAAAGTCTTCAGCCACAGTCTTGACACATTTGGGAATAATATAAAAATAACCTGGAGTGGATTCACTGTTAACCATGTAATGATGTCACTGGGTTGATTCTAGTATGAAATGTTTCAATATATTCATACTATTCTAATAGTGTTTTTCTTTCTTGTAATAATGTATTATTATGTTAGCACAAGTTTTTCCTTATCTCTCTTAACTGCTACATAGTTTCCCAAATGGGTAGATACATTTATTGTATCCCTAATCAGTGGACTTGTGGTTTATTTTTTTTACTATTACAAGTAGTTCTGCAATGACGCTCTTTTACCTGATGGCTCAGTGGTATAGAATCTGCCTTCTAATAAAGGAGAGGTGGGTTCAATCCCTGGGTCGGAACAATCCCCTGGAGAAGAAAATGGCATCCCGCTCCAGTATTCTTGCCTGGGAAATCCTGTGACAGAGGAGCCTGTTGGGCTGCAGTCCGTGGGGTTCCCAAGAGTCGGGCATGACTTGGTGACGAACAACAACAAGTGAGACGCATACATGCATTTTGTGATGCACCTTGTGTCTTCCTAAGGTAGTAGTCATAGAAGTAGAATCTCTGCATCAAAAGCTGCGTACTATTTTTACTTCCCAGATTGTTCCCTAGAAAAACTGTCTTAGTTAGTATCTTACAGCAAAGTATGTCCTTGTGAACACTGGTGGTGAGAGCTTTTGTTCGTAGGTACAGAACAGATGAAATATTATTATTTTAATTAGTGAAATATAGTATCTTACACTTTTTTTAGAGCCATTTATGTTCTTTGAATTGTCTGTTTATCTTTTGTATCTTTTACTACTGAAATGTTCTTTTCTTCTTTTTTTGGTTTCCATATAATGCAAATAGTTTTCTAAGTTTTAACTTCCATTTTCTAATCTTGTTCTGGTGTCTTATTAATAATTATGAATGATCCTGAGTCTTATTAGGCCTTTATCGGATATTAACACCTCCTGAAATTTATAAAACTCTTATCTTAAAGTGAAAGTTTCTCAGTCATGTCTGACTCTATACAGTCCATGGAATTCTCTAGGCCAGAATACTGGAGCGGTTAGCCTTTCCTTTCTCCAGGGGATCTTCCCAACCCAGGGATTGAACCCAGGTCTCCTGCATTGCAGGCATATTCTTTACCAGCTGAGCCATGCATAGTGTTTGCCATGAGACAGGTGCTCATGAATGAATGAACTCATAGATATATGAATTAAAGCTAAACCTGAATTAGGCTTTTAATGAAGAGAGACTTGTGGAAGAAATGGACTATATTATTTAGAAAACATAAGATAATTTTATAGATTGTAGGAGGAAGAAAAGAGCTTGATCGTGGAAGAGTGAAGGTTTTAAAATGACAAAAATAGGTTGGCGTATTAACAGCAATTGATACATTAAAGCAATACTGAGAATGCACACTGATAGTAAAGAGTCCAGGTAACTTGGAGTGTGTACAACTTTATAGTACAGATAAATAATAATTGAGGAATGTATGTAGCTGCAAATTGCAATGAGAAAATGATTTGTATTAATTCAAGCAAACCTTGTAGTTTGATTCAGTTATAAGTTTTAACCACTGAAATGAATTTTAAATTATTATCCTTGTTTATGAGACATTGTCAAGTATTCACATTTGTACTACTTTGCAGTTCAGTCCGTATTGTTTGAGAACTCAGTTAATATAGCCCATGTACCACAAGAATTATTTCATCCAACAGTTATTTAATTAGAATCACCAATTGCAAAGTCCTGTACTTTGAAGTTTGTCTCTGGGTTAATCAGTGTAATAAGGGAAGTTTAACTGTCAATTCATTAAAATTGTTCCAGTCACATGCCAGGCACTATGTTAGATGTTGAAATACATCTGTAAGCAAAGTTAATGGAGTCTGTTATGAGATTTAGTCTAATAGGGAGACAGACAAGTAAACAGCCAGTTAGCTCCTCTGGGCTGTGAGGAGGTGGTCCAAGGTGGGGGCAGTGAAGAAAGGTTCTCCAGAGAAAGTCTCCTCTGAACTGAGACTTGAAGGACAAGTAAGAGTTAGTCAAAGGAAACGGAGTGAGAAGAATGTTCCAGGTGGTGAATACAGCAGAGGTTTGATGGTGAGATGAGCATAACATACTTGAGAATTTGAAAAAAAAGCTTTCTGTGGCATGAATAATTACATTTCATGGACATATTTAATAATTGTATTGCTGGCTGGAAATAGAAGGCTTCTCTGAGATTGTGTTTGACCTATACCTGGAGATTTGAGTGGAATTTAAACAAGTGGCCGTGGGTGACAGCAGACGGCATTTCAGTCAGGACTAATGATGCTAGTGAAGGTTGGAAGTGGTAGGAGAATGTGGTGTACGTCGTAGCTAAATGTCGGCCTTATGTTTTCTATGGTTCGTTTGTTAAGAGAAGGGTGTCTTGATGAGGGTCTTGAATTCCTGATTCAAGAACCTAGACTCAGTCATGTGGGCACTGGAGTGTCAGTGCAGGTTGAAACATGTGGAAAAAGACTCAGAGTTGTAGAAACCTTTACAGTGGCTGGTAATGAGATAAGAAAAGTCCTGCATTTTGGATGGCGCCTGTGGTAATGAGAAGGGAAACATGGTTAGGAATTTGGGCCTTGAAGAAAGGCTTGTGACTCGGCTCTGCCACTGGAAGCTGTGTCACCTTGGGAACCTCACTTAGCTTCTTTAAGCCTCTCAGGCATAGGTCATGAGGACAGTGATACTTACCTTGCAGGGTTATTGTCAGACAGCAATCTGTGATACTAAAGCATTAGCTAGTCAGCATTATTATTTCAACTTTTGTTTTTTGAAGGTTTTTGAAATTGAGATTCTTCACTGGCGTTTACACCCATACACTTGTGGTAGTTTACTCTTTAAGCATAATTGGTTTTATATGATATTGAGCTGTTTTTCATTATAGTTGGATTCCTTTCGAATCCTATATCTTTAAAAAATTTTATGTATACATATAAAAACATTACAAGAAAAAGTTTATGGTACACAGTTCATTCCAATCACCTTTTAAAAAATTTTAGAAGTTTTTTTTTTTATAGTATCTTGGAAAGAATATACAAATCATTCTTGTTACCTCCTTTAAAAATAAGAATAAAAAATAAACTCTTGAATAAGCATGTTTGTAAGTACAATGAAAGTGTATTTTAGTTAATTATTATAGAAGAGTTAAAGGGAGATCTAAAGATATAAAATAAAAGTAGAGTGGGGGAAGAAAGAAATAACGGAAATTGAGGAAGAGTGGAGGGTAAGAGAATACATTTTTTTTTTTTTTAAAGTTTAAGTCTTCAGGATATGGTTTCTGAAAAAAAGAAGAATTCCTGAAAGAGGTTGTAAAGATTCCTAGTAAGAGATAGGATTATTTAAAAGTCATCTGAAAAGAGCTGTAGAAAGTTGGACTTATAGCAGAACATAATTAATACTTTATTATCTTATGCTGTATTCATTATATAAACCTTTAGTTCTGAGTAAGTGGGTACGCTTGGAATAGTCTGGCCTTAAATGCTCTGGTTGTATGTATATGGTGGGAGAATTGTATTGTAAGAAATATGGTAAGGAAAGATACACATACACAGCCACAAACATTTCAGTGTGTTTGGAATTTAAATGGTGTTTTTGCATCTAAGGATGTAGTGGAAGAGGCAGTGGCTAAGAGACAAGATGTAGGTTCTAGATCTCTTAATGTAACTTTTTATGAAAGCAATTGTGGATAAGTATTTTACTCAAACTTTTTGTTCCTTTAGGAACAAAAGTAAAGGGTTGTAATTATACCAGCTTTATAGGCTTCAAATAGAGATCAAAAGAGAAAATGCTGGTGAAAATTCTTTGTAAGCTATAAAGCAGTATGCAAATTTAAGGTATAAATAGCAATAAGAAATATTTCCTTTCCTAAAAATTTGTAGTGTTGTTTTGTTCACTAGGAAAGTCAAGAGGAATTTCTGTTTCTGCTTTAAAAACTAGGAGGAAGAAAACAAACAAGCTTTATAATACACTTAAGAAATAGCATGTTTATTATGAAAAACTTAATGTTACATGAACAAATAAATAACCCCAAATGATATTTATGATTACTTTCTCAAAAATTGGTGGCCTGTCCTTTGTTATATCAATTGTTGATGCTTTTTTTGTGCACCCTAATATGAATCTATCCATTTTTGCTTCTCCCGTTGGATGACAGTCTGAAACCAACTTGTTTTCTCAAGGAGAGCAGGCTTGAGAGGAAGCCTCAGGAAATTAACCATCTTCTGAACCAAATCAAATGACTTATTAGTAAACTATCAGCCTTTGCATAATAAATAACTCCTGGCAGGCATACAGCAATGCGCTTTTATTTTGTACCTATCTTGGCTGGAAATGTTAGTCTGGGCTCAACTGACTGGTCTGCTGATCTAAGCTGGAAGTTATTGGGGCAGCCATGTATCCCACACCTTTCAGTGGGATCGTCTTTGTGTGTCCTGATGGTGACGCAAGAGTTATGAAGGGGAGCAGGTTCCAATGTGTAGTCCCATTTCAGGTATCTGTTTGTGTCCTGTCAGCTGAAATCCTATTGGCCAACTTAGGTCAAATAGCTGAGCCCAGAGGCAGGGAGGGTAATTCCACCCATAGTAGGAAGACTTACATCTTGGGGAGGTGAAGAGTTGGAGCCAGATTACACAAGCAGCACTTTGTTCTGCATTTAATTTCTTCTGTATACCAGAGTGGGAAAGCATCTTGAGTAGTCTGCCAAAAATCAAGTCCTCTTGCTCAAGGCTTACATCTCGTTCTAGTTTTGTAGTCTGTAGGCTAATATGGAAGCTGTGTTACCCGATTTCTCTTCTGGTCTGTGGAGGGGAGCATTGTCTCTCGAGCATTTAACCTTGATTGATTCTTTCACAGTAGAATTGTTCATTTTTAACTGGGGAATGAGGCCAATAAACTTCCTTTTCTTGGTTCTTTATCCAATGTAGGATTGCAAAGTCAGCTGCCAATTGGGTCCTATGCCCGGTGGGGATTGCAAGGGCAAACAGGAAGGTGCATGACCCACTCAGGGCAGCCACTCTTTACAGCTCTGTTGCCATGGGAACAGTCTTCCCAAGTGTTGGCAGATCTTTGGAGTTTTCAAGAGAAACTGGAAATTAGATTTTTTTGGTGAAGTCTCTTTGTTTTCAAATTAAGGTTTTAAGATAACACAATGAGGGCTCTGTTAAATATATATTGCTTCGTTGGATTTGGTCTGTAGTTCTCTACTTTTCACATCCTGATTTAAAGAGAATGGTGTTAGGAACTCAGGGATTCTAGCTCTGTCTTTGTCCAGGCTCACCTCATGTCCATTTTCTGACAGTTTGGGCCTTTATTAGGGGTTGTCTCCACACCCAGAGGGTTTCATTGTTGTCTACTTTGGGAATAGTGTAGTTTGTGTTTATTCTTTTTATCTGTTAGCAAATAGAATGCCATTCTGGGGCTTAACTCCAAGTAAGAAATCCATCTTCTGTTTGTTAGCGTCCATTTCTGTCTGTTACCTTTATTTTTACCCCCTTGGGTTTTTGTTGATTGTTTTTTATCGTGACATGTTTTACTTTTAATTTAATTTTGTAAACTGCCTTATTTATTTTAAAAGTGTGTGTAGGTGTATAAGTCTAAAATATCTGTGTCATTCTGCTGGTGAGACAGGGAAAGAGTTATTAAGTAGCTTTATTTTCTTTTTAAGCTGTGCTAATTTTTAACAACTGGCATACATATAATTAAGCAGCTATTAATTTTGTCTCCATGCCTGAGGAAACAGTAATTTTGTATGCCATGCAGGCTTTTCCAGAAATGCCCCTGCCACCTGCTTGATGGGTGCTGATCCCCGTGACTCTGCCCTCTTACTCCCGCAAGGGGAGCAAATGGAGCCTGGGGGCTGAGTCTGTGTGGTGTCATCCATGGGATAGAGGGGTGGGTGTGTGCCTGTGTGAGAGAGAGAGAAGGGAGGGGGAAGGCAGAGAGAGGAAGGAAGGAAATGGATGGCAGCAACGGGAGTCAGTGGAACATCCAAAAAAAGGAAATCTAGTATATTTGCAATATACATGTGTATATATGTATGTATATGTGTGTGCATGTGTTCATGCTTGATCATGTCCCACTCTGTGTGACCCCATGGCCTATAATCTGCCAGGCTCCTCTGTTCATGGGATTTTTCAGGTGAGAATACTGGAGCAGGTTGCCATTTCCTTCTCCAAAGGATCTTCCCGACCCAGGGATTGAACCTGAGTCTTCTGCCTTGATTGGCAGGTGGTTTCTTTACCACTGAGCCCCCTGGGAAGCCCATATATATGAATATATGTACATATATGCATAATATATATTTAATGTTAATTCTGTAGGTCAGAAAATAGCCATGTACCTCATCTCTGCCCAAGGGGACATTTAGGAATATCTGGAAACAGTTTTAAATCTATGCTCTGGTTGAAGGATGGGAGGGCTCTGAATATTTGTCTCTTCCCTAGTTCCTCTGAAACGATGTTTTTTAATGGAATCTCGCTTCTTTGTCTCATCCATCTGTCAAACTTTCATCCTTCTAGATGGGTGGAAAGATGCTGACCAGACTCCCCTGGTGTATTGTCATGGCACCTAGCTCATCGTATGTGGGCTTCTTACGGGTCTTTCTCTCCCATTGAGAACTGTCACTGAACCACCTTCCTCCTTCATTTCTAATGTGCTGACAGTTCAGTGGATGGCGAGTGCGTGAATCTGTTGTGTCTCTTCAGTTCTGTTCCTGCATTCTCTTTTGACTTAACTGAGAACTGACTACTGGACAGTAGACTTGGATCTCGCTCTTTATTTAATTTTTTTCTTTTTGTGAGGAGACTAACAGCCCTTGTTATGTTTAATTTTGTTCCCCAGCAAAGGATAATAAATTCAAGTAGTAACATCACAATAAAATATTTAATTGTTCAGGAGCAGTTCAAGATGCACTGGAATTAGCTCCCTCTTCTGTGTCTTCACTTAGATGGTAATAGATGCTATTGAGTAGCCTAGGCATCCTTAAGCTAAAGATTTGAAGTGAGAACTCAACCCCTCTGTCACCTGGGAAAAGGTCCCCACCACAGGGAGCTTGCCTTGGGTAGTGGGCAGGTGATGACTTGAGGTTTGGTATGAGATGACTCAATGGACATGAATTTGAGCAAACTCTGGGAGATAGTGAAGGACAGGGAAGCCTGGCTCCTGAAGTCCGTGGGGTTGCAGAGAGTCAGACGCTGGACGACAGTTCTTGATTCATTCTCAGTCCGTTGGGTCTCTGCTGAGTGCCAGCTATGTTATTAATAGAGTTCTGGGCCTTGGGGTGCCAACATTGAATAAGTAGAGTGAGTGCCTCCCCTCATGAAACTTACATGAGGGCTGGAATAAAATCCACGCTTCTCGTAGCCTGTGCCTCTCCATGAGCTGTCCCCAACCTGCTTCTCAGAGTTTGTCCCGTGACATCCTCCTTGTTCCCTGTGCTCCTGCGTTTTGCTGTTTCTCAAGCATAGCAAACTCCTTCCTACTTCATGTGCTAAGCATCTGTTCCTCCATCTGTCCAGAATTTGGTTCCCTCCTCATGTCTATGTGAAGTTTCTTCTCAACATTAAGCTCTCTGATTAAAAGAGCCCTGTCCTGACCACTTTTCTCTAAAAAAAACTCTCCCAAACCAAGTTATTCTTATTTTTAAATTTTTTAATTGTAATTTTATTGGCTTACAGTGTTGTGGTTAATTGCAGGTGTACAACAAAGTGATTTAGTTGTACATGTATTCATTCTTTTTTAGATTCTTTTCTCATGTGGGTTATCATAAAATATTGAGTTCTTTGTGCTGTCCAGTCGGTTAGGTATTTGTTGGTTATCCATGTTTTTTTTTTGGTTACAGCTCAGTTTTATTTGGTAAACAGAGGATAGTACAACCCCTGTTAAGCTGTGAGGGTGGGCCAATCCCAAAGGAGAAGCTGGTTGTCTATCTTATATGTTATGGTGAGCCAACCATACTTTATGGTGAGTGTGTGTGTGTGTGTGTGTGTGTGTGTGTTCATCCAAAACTCCAGACTTATCCTCCCCAACACATTTACCTGTTGGTAACCAACCATAAGTTTGTTTTTGATATCTGTAAGTCTGTTTCTGTTTTGTTTTTTTTGTATCTTTTAAAGAAATGAGATTCCACATGTGAATGATACCATATGATATTTGTCTTTCTCTGTCTGACTTTATTCAGTATGATGATTTCTAGGTCCCTCCACATTGCTGCAAATGGTGCTGTTTCATTCTTTTTTAAACGGCTGAGTAATATTTCATTGTGTATACGTACAACATCTTTATCCATTGCTCTGACAATGGACATTTAGGTTGCTTCCATGTCTTGGCTATTGTAAATAGTGCTGCAATGAACACTGGGGTGCATGTTCCCTTTTGGATTATGGTTTTCTCTGGATCTGTGCCCAGGAGTAGGATTATTGGATCATATGGTGGTTCTGTTTTCAGTTTCGTAAGGAATCTCCATGCTGTTGTCCACAGTGGTTGTACCAATTTACATTTTTATCAACAGTGCAGGAGGGTTTCTTTTTCTCCAGTATTGTTTGTAGACTTGTTGGTGATGGCCATTCTGGCTGGTATGAATTGATAACTTCATGATATTTTTGATTTGCATTTCTCAATTGAAGAAAGTAGGGAAAACCACTAGACCATTCAGATATGACCTAAATCACATCCCTTATGATTATACAGTGGAAGTGAGAAATAGATTTAAGGGACTAGATCTGATAGATAGAGTGCCTGATGAACTATGGACGGAGGTTCGTGACATTGTACAGGAGACAGGGACCAAGACCATCCCCATGGAAAAGAAATGCCAAAAAGCAAAATGGCTGTCTGGGGAGGCCTTACAAATAGCTGTGAAAAGAAGAGAAGCGAAAAGCAAAGGAGAAAAGGAAAGATATAAGCATCTGAATGCAGAGTTCCAAAGAATAGCAAGGAGAGATAAGAAAGCCTTCCTCAGCAATCAATGCAAAGAAATAGAGGGAAACAACAGAATAGGAAAAACAAGAGATCTCTTCAAGAAAATTAGAGATTCCAAGGGAACATTTCATGCAAAGATGGGCTCGATAAAGGACAGAAATGGTGTGGACCTAACAGATGCAGAAGATATTAAGAAGAGGTTGCAAGAAGACACAGAAGAACTGTACAAAAAAGATCTTCACGACCAAGATAGTCACGATAACGTGATCACTGACCAAGAGCCAGACATCTTGGAATGTGAAGTCAAGTGGGCCTTAGAAAGCATCACTATGAACAAAGCTAGTGGAGGTGATGGAATTCCAGTTGAGCTATTTCAAATCCTGAAAGATGATGCTGTGAAAGTGCTGCACTCAATATGCCAGCACAGATTTTCCAAAATTTGGAAAACTCAGCAGTGGCCACAGGACTGGAAAAGGTCAATCTTCATTCCAATCCCAAAGAAAGGCAATGCCAAAGAATGCTCAAACTACCGCACAATTGCACTTGTCTCACACTCTGGTAAAATCATGCTCAAAATTCTCCAAGCCAGGCTTCAGCAATACGTGAACTGTGAACTCCCAGATGTTCAGTCAGGTTTTAGAAAAGGCAGAGGAACCAGGGATCAAATTGGCAACATCCTCTGGATCATGGAGAAAGCAAGAGAGTTCCAGAAAAACATCTATTTCTGCTTCATTGACTGTGCCAAAGTCTTTGACTGTGTGGATCACAATAAACTGTGGAACATTCTGAAAGAGATGGGAATCCCAGACCACCTGAACTGCCTCTTGAGAAACCTATATGCAGGTCAGGAAGCAACAGTTAGAACGGGACATGGAACAACAGACTGGTTCCAAATAGGAAAAGGAGTGTGTCAAGGCTGTATATTGTCACCCTGCTTATTTAACTTTTATGCAGAGTACATCATGAAGAATGCTGGGCTGGAAGAAGCGCAAGCTGGAATCAAGATTGCTGGGAGAAATATCAATAACCTCAGATATGCAGATGACACCGCCCTTATGGCAGAACGTGAAGAGGAACTCAAAAGCCTCTTGATGAAAGTGAAAGAGGAGAGTGAAGAGGTTGGCTTGAAGCTCAACATTCAGAAAACGAAGATCATGGCATCTGGTCCCATCACTTCATGGGAAATAGATGGGGAAACAGTGGAAACAGTGTCAGACTTTATTTTTTGGGGCTCCAAAATCACTGCGGATGCTGATTGCAGCCATGAAATTAAAAGACGCTTACTCCTTGGAAGGAAAAATTATGACCAACCTAGATAGCATATTAAAAAGCAGAGACATTACTTTGCCAACAAAGGTCCGTCTCGTCAAGGCTATGGTTTTTCCTGTGGTTATGTATGGATGTGAGAGTTGGACTGTGAAGAAAGCCGATCGCCGAAGAATTGATGCTTTTGAACTGTGGTGTTGGAGAATACTCTTGAGAGTCCCTTGGACTGCAAGGAGATCCAACCAGTCCATTCTAAAGGAGATCAGTCCTGGGTGTTCATTGGAAGGACTGATGCTAAAGCTGAAACTCCAAAACTTTGGCCACCTCATGCGATGAGTTGATTCACTGGAAAAGACTCTGATTCTGGGAGGGATTGAGGGCAGGAGGAGAAGGGGACAACAGAGAATGAGATGGCTGGATGGCATCACCGACTAGATGGACGTGAGTTTGATGAACTCCGGGAGTTGGTGATGGACAGGGAGGCCTGGCGTGCTGTGATTCATGGGGTCACAAAGAGTCGGACATGACTGAGACTGAACTGAATGAATATCAATATTTGAGCATTTTCTCATATGCCTGTTGGCCATCTGTTTGTCTTCTTTGGAGAAATATCTATTTATATCTTTTGCCCGTTTGATTGAGTTGTTTGTTTTTCTGATGTTCAGCTCGTGAACTGTTTGTATAATTCGGAGATTAATCCCTTGTTGCTCCCTTCATTTGCAAATATTTTTTCCCATTCTGTGGGTTGTCTTTTATTTTGTTCATGGTTACCTTTGCTGTGCAGAAGCTCTTAAGTTTGATTAGGTCGCATTTGTTTATTTTTGTTTTTATTTTCATTACTCTAGAAGGTAACTCCCAAAAGGTAATGCTGAAAATAATATCAAAGAGTGTTCCGCTTTCCTGTAAGAGTTTTATAGTGTCTGGCCGTACATTTTGGTTTTTGATCCATTTTGAGTTTATTTTTGTGTAAGGTGTTAGAGAATGTTCTAATTTCATTCTTTTACACATAGCTGTCCAGTGTTTCCAGCACCACTTATTGAGGAGACTGTCTTTTCTCCATTGTATACTTTTGCATCCCTTGTCGTAGACTTATTGGCCCTGGGTGTATGAGTTTATCTCTGGGCTTTCTGTCCTGTTCATTGGTCTATATTTCTGTCTTTATACCCATACTACCCAATCTTGACGACTGTTCAGTTCATTTCAGTCGCTCAGTTGTGTCCGACTCTTTGCAATCCCATGAACCACACCACGCCAGGCCTCCCTGTCCATCACCAACTCCCGGAGTCCACCCAAACCCATGTCCATTGAGTCGGTAATGCCATCCAACCATCTCATCCTCTGTCGTCCCCTTCTACTCCTGCCCTCAATCTTTCCCAGCAACAGGGTCTTTTCCGATGAGTCAATTCTTTGCATGAGGTGGCCAAAGTATTGGAGCTTCAGCTTTAGCATCAGTCCTTCCAATGAACATCCAGGATTGATCTCCTTTAGGATGGACTGGTTGGATCTCCTTGCAGTCCAAGGGACTCTCAAGAGTCTTCTCCAACACCACAGTTCAAAAGCATCAATTCTTTGGTGATCAGCTTTCTTTATAATCCAACTCTCACATCCATACTTGACCACTGGAAAAACCATAGCCTTGACTAGACGGACCTTTGTTGGCAAAGTAATGTCTCTGGTTTTTAATATGCCATCTAGGTTGGTCATAACTTTCCTTCCAAGGAGTATGTGTTGTCGAATTTCATGGTTGCAATCACCATCTGCACTGATTTTGGAGCCCAGAATCCAATGATGACTGTAGCTTGTAGTATAGTCTGAAATCAAGAAGTCTGATTTCTCCAGCTTCATTTTTCTTTCTCAGTACTTTTTGGCTATTTGGAGTCTTTTGTGTCTCCATATAAATTAAAATTTTTTTTCGTTCTAGTTCTGTGAGAAATGTCATTGGAAATTTGAAAGCGATTGCACTGAATCTGTCAAAGCTATGGCTTTTCCAGTAGTCATGTATAGATGTGAGAGTTGGACTATAAAGAAAGCTGAGCGCTGAAGAATTGATGCTTTTGAAGTGTGGTGTTGGAGAAGGCTCTTGGAAGTCTGTTGGACAGCAAGGAGATCCAACCAGTCCATCCTAAGGGAAATCAGTCCTGAATATTCATTAGAAGAACTGATGCTAAAGCTGAAACTCCAGTACTTTGGCCACCTGATGCACAGAACTGACTCAGTTGAAAAGACCCTGATGCTGGAAAAGATTGAAGGTGGGAGGAGAAGGTGCCAACAGTGGATGAGATGGTTGGATGGCATCACCGACTCAATGGACATGAGTTTGAGTAAACTCTGGGAGTTGGTGGACAGAGAGACCTGGCATCCTGCAGTCCATGAGGTTGCAAAGAGTCGGACATGACTGAGCGATTGAACTGAACTGCATTGAATCTGTAGAATGCCTTGGGTAGTAAAGTGATTTTGGCAATATTGAGTCTTCTGACCCAGCTTTGATTTTATATGAATTTGCTAAAAGGGTTTGAGGAGATGATGTTACAGAGGAGGACTGATGTAAAGAAGATAGGTGCAGGTGATAATTATTTGTGCATGGTAGCCCCTGGTGGTGTGTTAACTTTTTCTCTTGAAGGATGCAGCAGTTGCTATTGAAGCAGTGAAAAATACATTAAAATTTTTGAACTTGGTTCGTGGCTCAGCTTAAAGTACATTCCCCAGCTGTCCCAACCACCTCTAAATATCAACGTCATTACGTTGAGGACAGCTGCCTTGGACAGGGACGGCTGAGGCTCTTGGAGGCCACAGAAGCAATCAACGTACTTAACATGCACCAGTCAGCCTTTGTGAAATATCACCCCTGATGCTGGGTGCTTATCTTTTATGGAACAGCTTGCAAATCCTAATTGTTTTAAACTGGCTCTGAGGAAAAGAGACTTGAGAATCAATAAATTACAGCTCTCATACATACAAATGTGCATCATTATAATGAAGACAGTCTGATGGCTCTTTAGGTCAAATAACAAAAGAGGTGGACTCGAGTTTGTAGACTCACTGCCAGTCCTTTTATTGCAGGGTTGAAATTACAGGGCTGAATGCAGTTTTCATTCTCTCACAATATTCAGGTTTGCATATGGGCGTTCGTTTTTGATAGATAGATCCTCAGTGGGAGCAAATTGATGAGGGGTCCATTACTTGCTCTGGTGGCCGTACGTCTTCTTTATAAGGTTCATTAAGGCAGAAGCAACAATATTTATGCCTTTAAATACTGATGTGTTGGGAACAGCCAAATAAACTATTCCGAGAATGGTACCATCTGTTTTCAGACCCAGAGCTTTCTCTATGACTCTGGAGACTTTTGCCCAAGGTCACCCGTCTTAGATCTCTCTAGAGTCTTGGGAGAAGCTTAGTATCTGGAAAGCAGACAGTGTGAATAGTCCTGCTTTCTCATCAGTGATAAATTGTACCCGGAGGTTTAAGCTGCAGAGAGTATCTGCTGCTTTTTGGTGGCTCAGATGGTAAAGAATCTGGCTGCAGTGCAGGAGACCTGGGTTCCATCCCTGGGTCGGGAAGATCCCCTGGAGAAGGAGATGGCATCCTGCTCCAGTATTCTGGCCAGGAAAATCCCAGGGACAGATGAGCCTGGCAGGCTACAGTCCATGGGGTTGCAGAGTTGGATACAACTGAACAACTTCACTTTCTTTCTTTCTCCAGTTAAAGGAAATGCCTGTCACACATTTAACCAGGATTTAGGTGATTCAGTTCCTTTAAATTGTTCTTTAATCATTCTTCAAAGTTAGCAATTCTTTCTTCTTTTGTCTACAAACATCATGCTGAGATTTCTTATGCTAATGCAAATTTCTAATCCACCTGAATTTTTTTTCTTTTAACTCTTTAAAAATAATGAAGATTTTTTTTTTTCTCGAGCATGCTAGGTGTTTAAATTCTTCTTTGGAATTCAAATTGCGGTAGTGATTATTATTCATGGACCACTTTAAATTTGTTTTATTTAAACGCATTTTCCAGGCATCAGTCTGTTCTTAATCTGCTGTCTCTGAAGGGGATCTTTACATATATATTTTTTCTTTTAAGCATTGATTTTCTTTCTGATTATTCAATCATTGTAGAAAATTCAGGAAGTATGGGAATGTTTAAAGAATAGAAATCGACTATAAACTTACCGTGGTAAGTATACTTTTATTTTCTTCTCCCTTTGTCCTCATCGTTTCCTGTACCTCTAAGTATGTATGTGTGCGTGTGTGTGAAATCACTTCAGTCATGTCCTGCTCTTTCGGGCCCTGTGGACCATAGCCTGCCAGGCTCACCTGTCTGACGGATTCTCCAGGCAAGAATGCTGGAGTGGGTTGCCAGGCCCTCCTCAAAGGGATCTTCCCCACCCAGCGATTGACCCTACTTCTCTTATGTCTCCTACATTGGCAGGTGGGTTCTTTACCACTTTCTCCACCTGGGAAACCCCTGAATATGTATACTGGCAATTTATATTCGTATACAGACATCAGGTAATGTTTATTACAAAATTGTGATTCATGCTTTTATCCCTTGTGTTGCTATTAAATATCTCCAGAAACAGGGTTTTAATGTCTGTGTACTGTTCCATTACATGAATGTACTGTATTTTAACTCTTATAATTTGAAATTTCAGTGCTTTATATTTTCCCTCTGTTATATAGTTGTGATATTTGTTCTCAGCAAATATTCTTATATATAAATTTCTGTATATATTCCAATGATTTTGTTAGAAACTTTGGAAGTATCGTTGGCAGGTCAAAGGTATAAACTGCTTTTGATACATATTGCCTGCTGACATCCAGACAATTTGTATCAACTTACACATATCCTTTAGGACAGCATAGGAGTGTTCCTTCCCCTACAACCTGGCTAAGATAGACATAATTAATTAAGGGAGAACAGTGGGCTATAAAAGCATCTCATTGACGATTTATATTTCCTAGGTTATTAGATAGAACAGTTTTGCATGGCCATGAATATATATATATTTTTAACGTGACTGCTCTCAGTATGCTTTTATCAACATGGACTGAGTCTAATGCTTTGGGTATGATTTCACTGGGGAGAAGATTTTCAGAGTCCTAAAAAAAATCTTATTTGCATTAATGCCACTGATACTAGGATAAACAATACTTTTTAAAAACTATTTAATTGTACAAAATATTAATGGTCAGTGAAGAGTGTAGCATTGGCATTTACTGTTTTGTGCTTCTCTGTCAGTTATCTTAAGGGGCTCTTGGAACTATCTTCATGGCCTTTGGTTGAATCCCTGGATTGGGAAGATCCCCTGGAGAAGGAAATGGCAACCCACTCCAGTATTCTTACCTGGGAAATCCCATGGACAGAGGAGCCTGGCAGGCTACAGTCCATGGGGTTGCAAAGAGTTGGGCCTGGCTGCGTGACTGACACTTTTTTCTGATAGTGGGGCAGCAGCCTTCTTCTCTCGAGGCCACTCCTTTCTCATTTGTTTCTCTCTTCCTCCATCAGCTCCGTGTCTGGGGAGTGGAAATGTTGACTGTTAGTAGACTGACATCTTTTGGTAAGGCTGGAACTCTGCCACTGTACCTGCTTTCTGCATTTTGACACTTAGGTTCAGCTGCTCTGTTAGCTGTGAGAGGTGTGTTTGACCTTTTGAATTGTTGGTAGTAGGTGTAGACAGTACTAAGTTTTTTTTTTTTTTAATCAACAATGTAATAGTAGTCGAATTTCTATTTTTTTATTATAGATTCTTTAATGTCTTTAGTGTTTTAAATTCAACACTTATGACATTTATGTAATTAAATTCTTTCATATGCTATAAAAGCGAATGTTTCATATGCTGTAATATGATATAAAAATCTTCACCTGTATCTCACGTTGAATCTTGATATTTCTACAGGAGTTCCATCAGATGCAGGAGTTTGTATGTCTTTTATTGCTCAACGTAATTGAAATTAAAAGCTGAGGACTTTGTGAACTAGTGAAATTCATGCTGAAAAGTGTGATTTTATCTTATTAAAAGTATGTAATCCTTAATAGGGGTAAGTGAGAGGTCGTGTGTGTGTGTGTGTGTGTGTGTGTGTGTTATGTGACAGTTACACATAGTTAAGCTAATGCTGTTTGTATGGTTTTGACAACGCTGTATGTGTGAGCAGCTAATGCTGCTATGATTTTCTCTTTTAGATTCAGATACCCTGTATCTTTACTTGTTAATATTTTTTCAACTAATTACAGTGTGTGTTCCATTAAGGAAGACTGCGAGGTACGTATGTACCTGTGGTAAAAGTGTAAGAGTGCGGTGTGGAGAGTTAAACTCATTCAGTGGTTAACCCAGGGATGGGGTGGGGTGGAGCGGTGGGAGTAGTCGGCTGAGGATAGGGTGGGCAGCTGCGTGCATGCATGTGCGACTGTCTGACTCTGCAGCCCCGGGGACAGGCTCCCCTGCCAGGCTCCTCTGTCCATGGAATTTTTCAAGAATACTGGAGTGGGTTGCCATTTCCTTCTCCAACGGATATTCCCAACACAGGGATCAAACCTGTGTCTCCTATATTGGCAGGAGGATTCTTTACTGCTGTGCCAATAGTAGGGCTTTATTTACAGTGTTCTAAATATTGGATTGGCCAAAAAGTTTGTTCAGGTTTTTCTGTACCAGCTAATGGAAAAACCCAAATAAATTTTTTGGCCAACCTAATATTTTATTTAAAATATTAGAAGCACACGTGTCAGAATGGGAAATAATAATATTAAGAATATATTCTTAAAAATAATAGGGAAACAGATGATAGAAGCAGAAGAATATAATAGAAAATAGAAATAGATAATGATAATATTCTGGTAGCAGATACATGCTTGCTTACTATCTTAGTCTCTGTACTATTTTATATTTTACACATTTTTCCAAAATTATTTAAAAACACATAAAATTTTCAGTTTTAACTCTTTGTAGTCAAGTTGATACTCCAGATAGCTCATTAGATGACTCTGATATGCCATTTATATTCATTGACATTGCGTGCATGCTAAGTTGCTTCATTTGTGTCTGACTCTATGCAACCCTATGGACTGTAGCCCACCAGGCTCTTCTGTCTCTGAGATTTCCCAGGCAAGAACACTGGAGTAGGTTGCTGTGCCCACCTCCTGTGGATCTTCCTAACCCGCTTCCGAACCCAGGAATTGAACCCGTGTCTCTTATGTCTACCTGCATTGACAGGCGGGTTCTTTACCACTAGCATCATCTGGGAAGCTCCCTCTCCCTTCATTGACATTATGGATAACTGATTATTATTAAAATTTTGATATTCAAAAAAAAAATCAGGTTGTCTCAAAGATGGTTATCTTGTTTCTTGTTCTCACCAACAGCCATTATGGTTAACGTCTGGTTTTTCAGTGTTACCTTTTTATTCTGCCTGGTGATATCTTAATTCCAGTTTAGTTTCCAGAATTATGATTGGTTAAAATGAAACTTACTCTTTCAGATACAGAATTCTGACAGGTCCAGGCATAATTATTATTTTCCATCATATAAGAGACGGAATAAGGACATAAAAGCCTTTTTACTCTGAGGCCAGAGGTTTGATTTGTTTTATTATATGCAGCATAGATATGTCACTGTTTTTTTTTTTCCCCTAAGTGACTAATAGAGATTTCATATTGCTACTTGCTTTCTACTCTCCCTCCCTTTGGTATTTTGATGCTTAAATGAAATGACAGGGCATTGAGGAGGCTGTGGACACATGTGAGCCATGGCCTGATGCTATCTTTAATGATCTTTGCTAACTGTTAGGACTATTCACAAGTAGTGTTTAGGAGACAGGAGAGGAGCAGAATGAAGAGAACAATGAAGGTGAGGAAGCCTGGCTGAGCCCTAGGTCTGCTTCCTGGGTCTGTTACTTACAGTCACTGTCTGGAGTTTGGCTTGTTACTTATTTCTGCCTTCAGCATCCTCTATAGGTTAACTGCCCATTTTAGTAAGTTATTATTGGAATTAAATTGGACTGTCTATGTGAGCATTTATAGAGTACCTGGCATTGTAGTAGGCTCTCAGAAAATGTTGAATTTTTTTTTTCCTCCTGTTTTCATTAAAGGAAAATGTTGGAAAGTCCTCTAACTTACAGCAAATGATTTTAGGTCAAGTGGCATAGATTTATGGGTGTGCGCACATGTGTGCATGGGTGTGCAGAGACACACAAGTGATTTCCTAAGTTTAAAGGTGAAGTTCTATTTAAGATTTCTTCTTAAGTTTATTCTTTTGGACTTAAACAAGTGTGATCCTGCAAAACTGTAGCCTTACAGTTGCATCAGCCTTTGTTTCTTGTTCATGTTTCCTGATGTCAGAGGGAGCTACATTGTCGGCATGTGCTTTTATACTTGTAGACAGGAGAAGGGAGGCGGGAACTGAGGAAAGAGTTGAGGAAGGAAGTTGAGAGGCCTGGGCAGAGGAGAGTCTGGAGTCTGGCAGCTCTTCTCCAGCACTGTCTCAGATGGGTTGAAGAAGCTGGATGTTATGTTGATTTCTTTTTTCTGATTCTACAAGGACAGACTGTATTTCACTTTGAAAAGCCTGAACTCACAGCAGGCTCCCTTGCTTATCTTTTTTATTTAGTTTAATATTTTAAAAACATGAATACTTTCATTAAATGCCCTAGAATCTATACATATTTAGCAAATTCCCTCTATCCCTTTGGCTTTAGATGTATGGTCATGTACTTTCCAGATTCATTCTGAATAAAGATCCAAAAATTTCACAATATTCTAGATTATTAAAGCGAGGTTTCCTCATACTGTTTTTAAAACGCCAGAAAACTGGCCATATAGATTTTAGGAAGATTGTAACAATTAATGTTAAAATAAAGATCATTAACTCTCTGTTAAGCAGAAAACAAAATTATTGGAATACTCAAACTTTCACTTTTGATAATTGAA
This sequence comes from Moschus berezovskii, assembly GCF_049115385.1. NCBI lineage: Eukaryota > Metazoa > Chordata > Mammalia > Artiodactyla > Moschidae > Moschus > Moschus berezovskii. Next base: position 11,098,156 of record NC_142468.1, read on the forward strand.
TTTTCTCTGAAGTTTCTTTGTTAAAAATATATTTCATTTTTTCAATTTCTATAAAAACTTTCTGAAATTTTGAGATTGTCCTTCATGAAATAATTTTCTTTTGCATTAGATTGAAAAATGAGGTAAGGATGGAAAGAAAGCATATTTAGAGATGTTTCTGCTTAGGAGATTATATTCAGGCTGCTTGGCCTTCTGTTTTGGTGGAGATGTTGAATATGTCATCTCACGTATTTGTTATCATGGAATTTGTACTTCTGTGATGGCATTTAATTCGATTGTATTTTAAATTAAGATGTATGAGAGTGTTTGCTGTATAATAAATGGAATTCTCTTAGTTTATTCTGTGTGTGTTGTATTTTTATTTAAAGATACACATGTTCTCATAGCTTAGCAGAGTGGAAGTCAGATGAATATTGAGACCTGCAGGTCCTACCTTGGAGAATAGCTGCATTTTTTTTTCTTTCATTGTAGAGATATCAATCTGTATGTCTCATATACCTTAGAGTGTTGTTGGTAGGGTTGTATGAAATACTGTATGCTTTGAAAATTTAGGAGCATTGCACAAAACTAAGTGTTTATTATTATTTGGAGTTATAAATGTCTGAGGAATTGCTCATAAAGTAGAAAAGACAAAGGAGAGAGAGTTGCACGTGGAAATGACTTGACTTGTATTTACAAGCTCTGTGTTAGAAATTATGATATGGCAGAAGACTAATGTAGTAAATACTTAAGATCAAAAAGCAAATAAAAGTTAAATTAACTTCTTATTTCTCTGCTCTTTACCATTTGATTGACCTTGAGCTGGATTTATTTTTAAGGATTTTTGTACATCAATGGCAGAATCCTCCAGCGATTCAGACCACTTCCGCTCTTGTGACCGATTGAGTCGATGGGCTGCCAGTTCAGTACACAGGGGAGTTCGACATCGTCCTACTGTGGGTGTCACTGAGAAGGTCAACACAATAACCAGTACTTTACAGGTTAGTTTAGCAGTGGTAGCATGTGGTAGGTTTTAACTCAGTTAAGCTAAGAAATGGTTTAAGTCAGTGTATTAGTTTTTTATGACAGAGTAACAAATTACCATAAAACTATTGTCTAAAAAACCTAGAAATTTATTTTCTTACAGTTCTGAAGGTCAGAATCTGACATTGGTCTCATTGGGCTAAAAGCAGGATATCAGGAGGTCCGCATTCCTTTCTGGAGGTCCTAGGGAAATACTGTTCCTTTTCTAGACGCTGCCGAAATTCCTGGTCCTATGGCCCCTCCCTTCCTCTTCACAGCCATAGCAGTGGGTTGGACCCTTCTTGCATCATGCTACCATGCCTACTCTTGCTTCCCTCTGTGGCTCCTTGTGAGTACTTTGGGTCCACCCCATAATCCAGAATAATCTCCCCATCTCAAGGTCCTTGATTTAGTTACATCTGCAAAATCCCTTTTGCCATATAAGGGAACATATACACAGGTTTGAGAGATTAGGACCTAGACATTTTTGGGGCCATTATTCTGCCTGACAGTAAAGATACTTGAGATATCTGATAGGTTGCGGAAATGTCTTGGGATAAGATAGTATTTCCAAATACTTAAAATACTGTGGGAATGAAGGCAGTAGGAATTACCATAGTTTAGCTTCTTGTGGAGGTGTCTTTAGAGAAGTTGTTCCTATTTTGAGTATGTAAATTATTCATGGATGAATGATATTGAGATACCATTTTTATTTAGAGGTTAGTTTTTGACAGTGTTTGGAAATTTGAGTGGGCATTTTATATGCCCTTTCTAGAAAGGGTTTTGATAATGAGGTGGGGGAAGGATATCATGTTGGGAAAAAAGAAAACTGAAATAGAATAATTTTTTTTCCTACCCTTTAATCTGTTACTTCTGTTTTGCCTGAATAACCATGGATTTTGGCTTTCAATTAGTTTGAGTTATTATGCTTAGATAAAAAGAGGCTAATTTCTGGTGGAGAAACCATAATATGCTTTAAAACTCAGAAACCTATTTCTTTTGAAACTTATTTAAATTAACATGATATTGGATTTTTGTAGTGCAGATTCTTGTACTTTTCCACTAATGAAACATATTAATAAGTATATATTTTGAAAGAAATGCCTTCATTCACCTTTCAGGTGAAACCTAGAAAATTTCGTGGAAACCATTTTTATTGTAATTAGAAACAAATTTGTTTATAGCTAAAAGTTAAAGGCTACTTTATTTTCTCTTAATCGAGTTCTAAGGTAAAAAATTGAAATAACATTGATCCTAGTGATTTGCTTGTCTTGAACACAATCTACTACATTTTTCTCAGGATTTCTCTTCTATAAAGAGGGGGTGAAGTGTAAATTGTTGACGTGCACAAATTGATGATGAGGATTCTTATCCAGTTTATGGTTTTGTTTCCAGCTTGTTGTGGAGCCTTGGATAAGGACTGAAACCATTTGCTTCAAATTTCACACGAGTAAATTGCAGATAGGCTTGAGTTTCTTTATCAGTGTTAATAAGATTTATTTGATATTTATGAAGTATATTGATGGTCAACTTAATTACTGTATCAGTTGTACCTTTTGCAAACAGTTGACCTAGTTCTTTGATATACTGCTAAGATTGGGGAAAACATCATTTGGAGCAATTAATAAAACCCACTTCTTTTTTAGGACACCAGTCGGAACCTGCGACAAGTCGACCAGATGCTTGGACATTATCGAGAGTATAGTAATGGACAGGCGGGGGCTATAGAACATGTAAGAATGTTTACAAATGTTTGCATTTTCTCTTACCAACCTTTTTGGAAGTTTAGTTGTTGAATATGGATATGAGATAAAGGAGATGACCATCATGGATAGCTTTAGCTTTTTGACTGGTTTATTATTTTGTAGTTTAAATTGAGGTTAGCTTGTCAGATAGATTGCCAACTAGTGTGTATAGATTAGGTTCTGTTGTGTTTGCAAGCTTTATTTATTAATTTTTTTTGGCTGTGCCACATGACATGTAGGATTTGTTCCCTGATGAGGATCAAACCACTGCAGTGGAAGCATGGAGTCTTAACCACTGGACTACCAGGGAAGTCTGAATTTGAAAGCTTTAAATCAGAGGGGGAAGAATTAAGGATGTGAATTAAACTGAAACTTACTAAATTTGGACCATGGATATGCCTCATGGGAATTAAGAATTTTAAGGATGGTTTAATTTAGTAAGACATGCTCATTATTTAAATAAATACTAAAACCCCATAGCCCTTTTTAGTGCTACTCCAAAGAGGTAACTGTTTGCTGTTAAGCAAACTGTTAAGCTTTTTATATATCTTTCCAAACATTTTCAATGCATGCATAAGCATACATGTAATTGCTTTGAAAACCGGCATCCTGTTATTTAACTTTTGTATAACAAGTATTATATAACTTTAATTCATTTAATGTATATCATTTTTCATATGACACAGTAGCTCTTCCTCATTCTTTTGAACAGTTATAATATTCCATAGTATGGATGTATTTAGGTTATTGTTTGTTATTATAAACCGTGCAGCTGTTACCGTTACTGTACACATTTGTTGTGTATAATCATGTATGATTCTTGGAAGTATAGAATTCCTGGGTTAAAGGACATGTGCAATTAAAAATTCTCCAGACATTTCAAAATTCCCTTTCAAGTGTATGCGAATTTATACACATGGGGATTTAATATAATTCCCGTGGGGATGGAAGCTGGAAAGATACCCCAGAATTCTGGGATAAAATGAATATTTTTATTTGTTTGTTTGATTTGGGCCATGCCATGTGGCTTGTGGGATTTTAATTCCCGGACGAGAAATTGAACCTGGTCCCCAGGCAGTGAGAGTGTGAAGTCTTAAACACTGGGCCACCAGAGAATTCCCTAAAATGAATATTTTTTATTAATATTTTGCTAATTCCATCTCTTATTTCCTTCTTTTGGAATTTGCTAACTCATCTTCTACAGATTCTTGGGAAACCAATTACATTTATTCCTTCATGTTTCTAATTATGAGTAGATACTCTAAGACGACAGGTATTACATATGTACTGTAAAATTGATTATTTTATATATATCTGCGCTGTACTGAGTTGCCACTTAAGTCTCAAGCTTACTTGATGATTTATTTTCTTTTTACAAAGCAGAAATGTAGTCATCTCATTTGCTTGTAATTGGAGGCTAATTGCTTGAGTGCAGGGAACATATTTTCTCTCGTAAGGTTTTTTTTACTACTTTTATTTAGAAAATAAACTTGGACTTTTTTGCATCTACCAGGTTTTTATGATTTATGATGTATTTGCAGATGGAGCCATAGACTTTATATATTTGAGTAGCTCATGTTTTTGATTTAATTACCTTATTAATAATGGTAGTTGATTTTTTGCTCCATAATTTATTAGTTAAAAATTAAAAACATTAACTAGTGGCAGAGAACTAACCTACTTTGAAAGGGAGAATATTAGATGAATTTCCCTTGGATTGAGTTATTGGGAAATAAAACTATGTATTAGAGAAACTTCTGCATGGGTAAGCTTTTAAAACACAGAATGCAGTCTACTAGAATTGGGAGGCCTAGAATTGAATAACGCTGAGTTCTGGGGGAATGGTTTTATACATGAGAAATAAACTCAACAGGTATTTCATTTCCATCTGAATTATCCATACGTAAAATGTAGGGCCACTCATATTTAAAATAGGACATAGGAGAACAAGATTCTTTTACCGTGCACATGTGGCAAGTTGCTTTGGTCATGTCTGACTCTGCAACGCTATGGACTGTAGCCCGCCAGGCTCCTCTGTCCATGGGATTCTCCAGGGATACTGAAGTGGGTTGCCATTTCCTCCTCTAGGAGATCTTCCAGATCCAGAGATCGAACCCATGTCTCTTATTGGCAGGCAGGTTCTTTACCACTAGTACCACCTGGGAAGCCCTCCTTTTATTTTAGGCCATTCTTTGATGGTCTAAATTCTCCTCCTTAGTTTCTCCAAATTCTTGTTCTGTTAAAGTAGTTGGTTCTCAATGATTACCCACTCACCCTCAGCATACCAGAGGGGGGATGTCTCTCATTGCTTTATATTACACTCCCTCCATGGAGCAATGATTTCCACTCTACCACCTGTAAGTTACCTGGGGGCACACCTGCCTTAAACTATGGGAAGATGTGCATCTCGGAGTATTTCTCACAAGTCAGTCTGATGGGCTTCTCAGTATAGATTGCTTTCTTAGCATTAAAATATTTACTGTCATGAAACATAGCAGTAAAATGAGCATAACCTAAAAATGAGTGTATGTAACATGCTAACTATCAGGTGATTCATCTGAATCTTTCTATTTTTATTCTTTAAGTCTTGTAAGTACGTGATAATGTTATCCTCTATTTTTAAAATTTTAATCATTGTCTGTTCTGTTTAGGAAGGGACTCTGGAAGTTGATTTTTGTTTTTTGTTTCTTTTTGAGCCTGTGCTCCAGCTCATGCAAGTTCTCTTGCTGTGGGACCTAGTTTTTTTTCAACATTGTGTAGCAGATTAATTGATTTTGAAATTATTATTTTATTGAGGTATAGTTAATTTATAATATTGTATTAGTTTCTGGTATACAGCAGAGTGACTCAGTTATACACACATATTTATTAATATTCTTTTCCATTATGGTTTATTCTAGGATATAAGATATCGAATATAATTCCCTGTGCTAAACAGTAGGACCCTGCTTATCTATTTTATGTAGACTATTTTGTATCTGCTAATCTCTAATTTATCCCCCACCTACCCCCTTTCCCCTTTGGTAACCATAGTTTGTTTTCTATATCTATGAGTCTGTTTCTATTTTGTAAATAATTTTGCTTGTGTCATATTTTATTTTTACATGTAAGTGATATCATATTTGTCTTCCTCGTTCTGACTGACTTCGTTTAGTATGATAATCTCTGTATCCGTCCATATTGCTGCAAACGGACTCACTTCATTGTTACTGGCTGAGTAGTGTTCCATTGTGTATATGTATGTACCATATCTTTATCCATTCGTCTGTTGACATTTAGATTGCTTCCATGTCTTGTCTATTGAAAGTAGTGCAGCTATGAACTTTGGGGTATACGCATTTTTTTGAATTAGAGTTTTTTCCAGATATATGCCCAGGGGTGGATTGCTGGATCTTATAGCAATTTTTACTTTTTCAAGGAACATCCATACCCCTTTCTATAGTGCTGCACCAATTTACATTCCATCCGACAGTGTAGTTCCTTTTTCTCCACACCCTCAATAACATTTACTATTTGTAGGCTTTTGATGGTGGCCATTCTAACTAGTGTGAGGTGATAGCTCATTGTAATTTTGATGGTGTGATCACTGACCTAGAGCCAGACATCTTGGAATGTGAAGTCAAGTGGGCCTTAGAAAGCATCACTACAAACAAAGCAAGTGGAGGTGATGGAATTCCAGTTGAGCTATTTCAAATCCTGAAAGATGATGCTGTGAAAGTGCTGCACTCAATATGCCAGCAAATTTGGAAAACTCAGCAGTGGCCACAGGACTGGAAACGGTCAGTCTTCATTCCAATCCCAAAGAAAGAATGCCAAAGAATGCTCAAACTACCGCACAATTGCACTTATCTCACACGCTAGTAAGTTCAGTTCAGTTCAGTTGCTCAGTCGTGTCCGACTCTTTGCGACCCCATGAATCACAGCACGCCAGGCCTCCCTGTCCATCACCATCTCCCGGAGTTCACTCAAACTCATGTCCATCGAGTCGGTGATGCCATCCAGCCATCTCATTCTCTGTCGTCCCCTTCTCCTCCTGCCCCCAATCCCTCCCAGCATCAGAGTCTTTTCCAGTGAGTCAACTTGTTGCATGAGGTGGCCAAAGTATTGCAGTTTCAGCTTTAGCATCAGTCCTTCCAATGAACACCCAGGACTGATCTCCTTTAGAATGGACTGGTTGGATCTCCTTGCAGTCCAAGGGACTCTCAAGAGTCTTCTCCAGCACCACAGTTCAAATGGACTTATATTTCCATAAATCAGCATATGCAGAGAGGTTAGGGACAGCAGTCAGAGATAATGATCTTTATTATAAATGAAAAAGGTAGCAGCAACCATTTAAAAAGTACATTTCAGCAACAGATGGTGGGACCGGAAAAATAGGGAATCCATAACTTTGCTCTAATTTTATAAAATGCCCCACCTCCTCCACCTCTTCTTTCTGTCCTCCTCCTCTTTGCTCTAGTGTTAATAGCAGAAGATAAATAGGCCCTAAGGGACCAACGTAGAGCTGATAAAATTAACTCTACAACCAATCTATTGTGCAGTCTATTGCCAGATCAACCTTGGCATTCTGTGGAGAAACAGGCAGTGAAGGAAAGTCAAGTAGAAAGCACTTAATTGGTGTGCCCATGGCTGTCACTATTATGTTGGACAAAATTTTTGACATCACCTCTTCTCTGCCTGTACTTCTGCCCTGGATTTTGCCAAGTTGACCTTACACTTGTAAATCAAGCACTTCAATTTTTCTTTTTTTTTAATGTCAGCATTATAGCTATACATTATAGCCATAGTTACCTGTGCTATATTCATTGTGAATGTTTGCTAAATACTGACTTTACTGTCAGGTGAAACCGGGGTAAATGGTTAGATGAAATATTCACTTTTCCAGTTACTGCTCAACCATGCAGCCAAGTGGATGTGGTTACCTATACATGCAGATTACCTATACCTATACAGATTTGCATGCATTTCTGTATAATCTGTGTTCTGTATAATCTGTGTTAGGGGATGGGATGTGTGTTTTCCTAGTATGAAAATAAAGGACAATCTGGAGTAAGAAAGTGTCTGAAGAAACTAAATAGGATCTTTAATGGTTTCCACAATTTAAGCCTACTTTGAATTGCAGTGGGCTTCCCTTGTGGCTAAGCTGGTAAAGAATCTGCCTGCAGTGCGGGAGACCTGGGTTCAATCCCTGGGTTGGGAAGATTCCCTGGAGAAGGGAAAGCCTACCCACTCCAGTATTCTGGCCTGGAGAATTCCCAGTCCCAGGTGAGGTGAAGTTTAGTGTAACTCTTCCACTGAGTACAGCCGTAACACCTTTACTGAATGCGTGGAGTAGCTTTTCGAGGACTCTGGAAAGTAAAGTCAGTCAGTCCTTGTTGCATGGTTTTGATGTGCATGAATTTCATTACCCCATGTGGTCAAAATAACACCCACCCTTACAATTAAAATTTCAATTAACACAACATTGTATTGATGATGAGTAAAGCAGAGACATTACTTTGCCAACCAAGGTCCATCTAGTCAAGGCTATGGTTTTTCCCGTGGTCATGTATAGATGTGAGAGTTGGACTGTGAAGAAAGCCGATCGCCGAAGAATTGATGCTTTTGAACTGTGGTGTTGGAGAAGACTCTTGAGAGTCCCTTGGACTGCAAGGAGATCCAATCAGTCCATTCTAAGGGAGATCAATCCTGGGTGTTCATTGGAAGGACTGATGCTAAAGCTGAAACTGCAATACTTCGGCCACCTCATGCGACGAGTTGACTCACTGGCAAAGACTCTGATGCTGGGAAAGGTTGGGGGCGGGAGAAGGGGACGACCGAGAATGAGATGGCTGGATGGCATCACCGACTCTGTGGACATGAGTTTGAGTGAACTCTGGGAGTTGGTGATGGACAGGGAGGCCTGGTGTGCTGTGATTCATGGGGTCGCGGAGAGTCGGACACGACTGAGCGACTGAACTGAACTGAACTGCAAAAAAGGAGAAACTTTGCTGCTAGCTCTTCAGGCCACACGTTACTGTGTAAATAACAAATTGTTGCTTTTGAAGTCTGTTGCTGATTGGTTGCAGACAATGAAGAGTATAATGGTGATATTTCCCTTCTATTCCAGTGATGATCCTTGCTATTTGTAAAAATAAATAATAATAATAAATGAATTGGTCAAAAAGGTGAAAGTGTTGCAAAGAAATGAAAATTGATAATGCTAAAATGAAATTTGAATTATATTATGGAGGAGTTACACATGGGGTTATAAAGATATAGGAAGGGTGGTGGGGAGGAATAGTTAGGGAGTTTGGGATTGACATGTACACACTGCTGTTAATATATTTAAAATAGTTAACTGTTGCAGTCCTTTAATGGACTGGCACCTGGCGGTCCAGAGTTGACAATAAGAAAGTGAAAGAGTAAGAAGCTAATATTCCCTGGTTTATGCAGAGAACCAAAAAAACCCTTGAAGAGGGCTTGTACTGCTCACGAAGGCACAGGGTGCCCTCTCACAGGGGTCTTGGAAACCGGGCAGGAGAATGAGCTCGGCGGGTTTCTACGCTCCAGAGAATTAGCCAGAGGGAGAGAGAGAGAGAGAAAGACAGACATAGGGACCCAAGCCTCTGGTGGAGGAAGGGTGCTTTAATGATCTTTCTGTCAGTATATATAGGCTGTTGTACAAGAAATTTCTTTCGACAATGATAAAGATCAGAAAACCAAACGTACAGCAACCATTAGGAAGGGAACAAGGGATTAATAATGGTCACAAGGTCAGGAAGCAATCCATATCTAAAGAAAGAGGATTGAGACTAAGCAGTTTTGTCATAAGGAGAATGTTACTGAAGGAGATTCAAGCCTGTCTCATCCTATGACCTCAGTCCTGGGAGTGGTGTGCCATTCCACTCATTTCTGTTGCCAGAAACTGATAAGGAACAGAGGATTTATGAGAAACAGCATGTAGGAATCCTCCTGTTAAACATTCCCTGACAGTTAACCAACAAGGACCTACTGTGTAGCACAGGAAATTGTGCTTAGTGTTATTAACAACCTAAGTGGGAAAAGAATTTGAAAAATAATGGATACATGTGTATGTATAACTGAATCACTTTGCTGATAACCAAATCACTTGGCTGTACACCTGAAACTAACACAGCATTGTTAATCAACTATGCTGCTGCTGCTGCTGCTGCTGCTTCTAAGTCGCTTCAGTCGTGTCCGACTCTGTGCGATCCCATAGATGGCAGCCTACAAGGCTCCCCCGTCCCTGGGATTCTCCAGGCAAGAACACTGGAGTGGGTTGCCATTGCTACTCCAATATAAAATAAAAAGTTAAAAAGAAATAGCCGAGAGTGAGAATAGTGACAGTTTTGCTGTTTAAGAGTCTGTAGATGTACAACTGGAGGAATTCAGTGAGTCATCTTTAGGGAATGATATTTTTTTGAAGACTTTCTTCAGATTAAAACATCCCATTTCTTCACTCGTGTTTGCTCTTATATTCAGCATCTATAATCATCACAATGAAAACTGGACATTGCCATTTACTGGACAAACCAATCTTCCCTAGGCATTTCTCTAATTATTCTACATACATTATCTTATTTCAGTCTCAAAATAAAAAGTTAGTCTGTGAAATAGATCAACAGGAGCAGATGCAGAAGTAGTATAATTGAGGCAAGTACAGGCTTTCTTCTGGTTCTTCTGAATCATGATGTTTTTAATGATCACACCCCTTAATATGGAGTGCTGACTGCTGCCTAGGTGATTTCTCTTCATATATTTGATTTGCCATATACTCAGTCTTTCTGAGTTATATATATATATATATATATATGCAATATATATATATTTCAATTCACTGAGCTTGACTTATATTTTGTCTCAAATTAGACCTTCAAATAGCGACGTCAGGGGTCTTTCAGAGATGTTGATGAGAGTTTTAAAAATTTGCTCTTTTATTGTTAATCTGAAAGCTTATAATTTATTTACTCCTTTCCAAAATGATGAGTTATTCCCTGGCATTGTCTACTGATGACCAATGATTTTTTTTTTCTTTTTGAGTATCGTTAACTTATGAACTTAGGCATATTGGAACAGGTTTATTCCATTGCAGTTAATATTTTTATTGATGCCCAAATTATTTCATCTATCACTCGAGAGAGATTTTTCAACTTGAATTCTTTGTTTAAAAGAATGTCTTAACAATTTGGATGAACTGCCTTGTAAACAAGTATTGCCATTCAATTTCAGTGGCTGAGTTTTATTTTTATTTCTACTGGGTCAGTTCAGTTCATTTGGTCAGTTGTGTCTGACTCTTTGTGACCCCATGGACTGCAGCACGCCAGGATTTCCTGTCCATCAACAACTTCTCGAGCTTACTCAGACTCATGTCGATTGAGTCGGTAATGCCATCCAACCATCTCATCCTCTGTCGTCCCCCTCTCCTCCTGCCCTCAATCTTAACCAGCATCAGGGTCTATTCCAGTGAGTCAGTTCTTCACATCAGGAGGCCAAAGTATTGGAGTTTCAGCTTCAGCATCAGTCCTTCCAGTGAATATTTTGGACTGATGTCCTTTAGGATAGACCGGTTGGATATCCTTGCAATCCCAGGGACTCTCAGGAGTCTTCTTCAACATCACAGATCAAAAGCATTAATTCTTCAGTGCTCATCTTTCTTTATAGTCCAACTCTCACATCCGTACATGACTACTGGAAAAACAATAGCTTTGACTAGACAGACCTTTGATATGCTGTCTAGGTTGGTCATAACTTTTCTTTCAAAGAGCAAGCGTCTTTTAATTTCATGACTGTAGCCACCATCTGCAGTGATTTTGGAGCCCCCCAAAATAAACAATTCCATTGTTTCCCCATCTATTTGCCATAAAGTGATGGGACTGGATGCAATGATCTTAGTTTTCTGAATGTTGAGTTTTAAGCCAACTTTTTTACTCTCCTGTTTCACTTTCATCAAGAGGCTCCTTAGTTCTTCACTCTCTGCCATGAGGGTGGTGTCATCTGCATATCTGATGTTATTGCTGTTTCTCCCAGCAGTCTTGATTCCAGCTTGTGCTTCCTCCAGCCCAGCGTTCCTCATGATGTACTCTGCATATAAGTTAAATAAGCATGGTGACAGTATACAGCCTTGATGTACTCCTTTGCCTATTTGGAACCAGTCTGTTGTTCCGTGTCCAGTTCTAACTGTTGCCTCCTGACCTGCATACAGGTTTCTCAAGAGGAAGGTCAGGTGGTCTGGTATTCCCATCTCTTTCAGAATGTTCCACAGTTTATTGTGATCCACACAGTCAAAGACTTTGGTGTAGTCAATAATGCAGAAATAGATGTTTTTCTGGAACTCTCTTGCTTTTTCTATGATCCATCAGATGTTGGCAATTTGATCTCTGGTTCCTTTGCCTTTTTAAAATCCAGCTTGAACATCTGGAAGTTCACAGTTCATGTACTGTTGAAGCTTGGCTTGGAGGATTTTGAGCATGACTTTGCTAGCGTGTGAGATGAGTGCACTTGTGCGGCAGTTTGAACAATCTTTGGCATTGCCTTTCTTTGGGATTGGAATGAAAACTGACCTTTTTCAGTCCTGTGGCCACTGCTGAGTTTTCCAAATTAGCTGGCATATTGAGTGCAGCACTTTCACAGCATCATCTTTTAGGATTTGAAATAGAAACTGGAATTCCATCACCTCCACTAGTTTTGTTTGTAGTGATGCTTTGTAAGGCCCACTTGACTTTGCATTCCAGGATGTCTGGCTCTACGTGAGTGATCATACCATCGTGGTTATGTGGGTTATGAAGATCTTTTTTGTATAGTTCTATTGTGTTTTGTTGCCACCTCTTCTTAATATCTTCTGCTACTGTTAGGTCCATACCCTTTCTGTCCTTTATTGTGCCCATCTTTGCATGAAATGTTCCCTTGTTATCTCTAATTTTCTTGAAGAGATCGCTAGTCTTTCCCATTTCATTGTTTTCCTCGATTTCTTTGCATTGATCACTGAGGAAGGCTTTCTTATCTCTCCTTGCTATTCTTTGGAACTCTGCATTCAAATGGCTATATCTTTCCTTTTCTCCTTTTCCTTTAGCCTCTCTTCTTTTCTCAGCTATTTGTAAGACTTCCTCAGACAACCATTTTGCCTTTTTGCATTTCTTTTTCTTGGGGATGGTCTTGATCCCTGACTCCTCTATAGTGTCATGAACCTCCATCCATAGTTCTTCAGGCAGTCTGTCTATCAGACATAATTCCTTGAATCTATTTGTCACTTCCATTATGTAACTGTAAGGGATTTGATTTAGGTGATATCTGAATGTTCTAATGGTTTTCCCTACTTTCTTCAATTTAATTCTTAATTTGGCAATAGGGCGTTCATGATCTGAGCCACAGTCAGCTCCCAGTTGTTTTTGCTAACTGTATAGAGCTTCTCCATCTTTGGCTTCAAGGAATATAATCAGTCTGATTTTGGTATTGACCATGTGGTGATGTCCATGTGTAGTCTCTTCTTGTGTTGTTGGAAGATGGTGTTTGCTGTGACCAGTGCATTCTCTTGGCAGAACTCTTTAGCCTTTGCCCTGCTTCATTCTGTACTCCAAAGCCAAACTTGCCTGTTACTTCAGGTATCTCTTGACTTCCTACTTTTGTATTCCAGTCCCCTATAATGAAAAGGACATGTTTTTTGGTTATTTCTGGAAGGTCTTGTAGGTCTTCATAGAACCGTTCAGCTTCAGCTTCTTCAGCATTACTGGTTGACTTGGATTACTGTGGTATTGAATGGTTTACCTTGGGAATGAACACAGAGCATTCTTTCATTTTTGAGATTGCATCCAGGTACTGCATTTTGGACTCTTTTGTTGACTATAATGGATACTCCATTTCTTCTAATGGATTCTCGCCCACAGTAGTAGATATAATGGTCATCTGAGTTAAATTCACCCATTCCAGTCCATTTTAGTTCACTGATTCCTAAGATGTCGATGTTCACTCTTGCCATCTCCTGTTTGATCACTTCCAATTTGCCTTGATTCATGAACCTAACATTCCACGTTCCTATGCAATGTTGTTCTTTACAGCATCAGAGTTCATCAGCACTCACGTCCACAACTGGGTATTGTTTTTGCTTTGGCTCTGTCTCTTCATTCTTTCTGGAGTTATTTCTCCACTGATCTCCAGTAGCATATTGGGCACCTACTGACCTGGGGAGTTCATCTTTTAGTATTCTATCATTTTGCTTTTTCATACTCTTCATGGGGTTCTTGAGGCAAGAATACTGAAGTGTTTCGTCATTCCCTTCTCCAGTGGACCACGTCTTGTCAGAACTCTCCACCATGACCCCTCCATCTTCCTTCAATTGTTTTCACCTGATGTCAAATGAATGCTGATGAAAGAATAGACCTAATATGTAAATGGTGTATTTATGTCAAGTTAAAGTGAAAAAATGTCATGTTCTATGATGCTGGTTCTGCAGTGGGGGAAATAGAATCAGCATTGGTATGTGGTGAGGTATCCAAGATAAACTCATAGAATCTGGACCATTGTGGTCAGTACTGTAGTCTGTGTGGAACACTGATTTAGTTTCTGAAAAATAACATCATCCATCATAGTCAATTAATGTTAAATAGAATATTTTTAGTGTTTTGCTTTTATGTAGTTTTGAGTTTGATCTGCTTTTGTACATAATTAGAAGTTTTAATCCTAAGGACTTTAAAATAAATTTTATATCTTTTTGCTTTATTATTCTAGAATTTAGCAAATTGCTTTTGTACATCATGACTAGATTTTGTGTGATGTCTGTTGTTTTATTGCTACTTTAAGTGTAGTTTTTAACTTTATTACATTTAGTTTGTGCACATTTTTTTATAACAGCAGTCACTCTGACAACTGTTCATTTTCCTGTTTGCTAGAGATCTGGGGCTTCCGAGGGAATGTTCAGAACCGAGGAAAACTTTTTCTCTCTTTTTCAGATGTGTTGGCCTTTTTATGTTTCTAAGCATGGATGGACCATCCATCTGATTTTGTAAACCCTTGGATAGTAGACATGTCTTTTGTATTCTGGTAACACAAAGATGGAATAGGTAGGGACAGATGTATTTAAAACCACATTAGAGTTGGTTCTTAAAATATTTATGTTTACTGTTTTTATATTTCTATTTACATAACTTAGTTCAGAATTTTCTGTGATATAAATTCTCTTTAGCAACACCAATAGTTCAGAAATAGCTTTAAAAATCTTAGGATATTGTATTTGGAAGTTGTTTAAGAAGAATAAATCTCCCTTCGTTATATTCTTTAATTTAGTTAAAAGAAAACTTGGAACAATCAATAGGCCAACTGCGGAGTCAACGGTTGTTGAGAAACTCAGGAGGGAGAAGTATTTCTGTGACAAGTCTGAGTACAAGTGACCTCGATGGTGGCACCGTGACAGGTAAATTTTCAGATGTTCTGAAAATCTTTTCTTTCCTTTGTCTTAAAAATATTCCTGAAGTACATATTGAGGACATGTAGTATTTAGACAAAGGTAAAATCCTGGGTATTCATTGGAGGGACTGATGCTAAAGCTGAAACTGCAATACTTTGGCCACCTCATGCGACGAGTTGACTCACTGGAAAAGATTCTGATGCTGGGAAGATTGGGGGTGGGAGGAGAAGGGGACAACAGAGAATGAGATGGCTGGATGGCATCACCGACTCTATGGACATGAGTTTGAGTGAACTCCGGGAGTTGGTGATGGACAGGGAGGACTGGCGTGCTGTGATTCATGGGGTCGCAGAGAGTCAGACACGACTGAGCGACTGAACTGAACTTAACCCATACTTAAAATCCTACAAATGATGTGCTAGAAGATACAGAGTTTTACAGTGAATATTTTGAAACATGTTCAATGGGACTTTGATATTCTGAGTCTGTTACTTTGGCTCTTCTCAGGCTCTGTAGACCATGTAGAGCTTTACCTGACAAAATTTTGATTTAATTGTCTGCCTCCAGTCAAAACAAACACAAATAGGATTTGCTGTGTGGTGTACTTTCTGGATTATAAGTCTTATCTTAGCTTCATAGTTCTTCAAATGTCTCATTATGAAATACCCTGTGACAGTTGTTAAGAATAGGGGAGTTTTATCCTTTCTGTGCAGCTAGATTTCAGTGGCTGCACAAAAGATGATAACGCTTAGTTTGCCTATAATTAACCTTACTTATACTTTTCTGTAAGTGGCAGCCCATTCCAGTATTCTTGCCTGGAAAATCCCATGGACAGAGGAGCCTGGTGGGTTACAGTCCATGGGGTCACAAGGTGTCAGAGACAGCTGAGTGACTGAGAATACACATCCTTTCCTACAGCACTGAGGTTCATGTTTAAATAGCGAAAACTTGTAAACGTTTGCAGTGAAGAGAGGCAATTAGAGTGAACTTTAGTAGCTTGCACTGTTAATATTGCTATTGGTCATGATAATGACTAAAAATCACAGTCGGCTATTTTTCTTTATGTAGTTTAGTTCATTTATACTGATTTGTAAACACCATTCAGATTTTAGATAATTTGTTGTTTGAAAATTTCTGTTTTAATAGTATTATTTTGGGGAATCATAGAAGTTATTTTTATAGCAACATACTATTTTTATGTAAGAGAAAATATTCTATTGCTTCCTTGAAAATTACAGCCAATTAGGATTTTTGATATGTTCTATTTTCAGGTCACTTCAGTTGTTCATTTTATCTGCTTTAAGAGCAAGATAAGTGCCAATTTTGTGGAATTTTATGGCCACAGTGAGATTTGTTTGTGATTGTCTATGGGAAATAGTGTGGGTTAAGGACACATGTGTATATCCATGTCTGTTATGTATTTCCTGAGTGAAAGTTTATATTGTTGCTTCTTATATAGTGTTTTTTAATCCTTTCTTTTCTTCTGTAAAGAGAGCTACCGTTTTCCACCTACCTCACCTCTCAAGGACTATGGGGATCAACAGGGTATTAAACGAAACAGGTCCAGAACTGGTGTCCGATTTGTTCCGGAGACTGATGGCGTGGGCCAGGTACTTTGTTCCCACTCTGTAGTCTGTATTCTTCCCATTGCCTTTTAAATGACTAACACTTGAATTTTGTGGCAGCGTTTTAACTGATCATCACTAACTTTGTACTGATTATTTAATGAAGTAAACTATTTTATTTTCAGCCTGTTGATTACCATCACACATTTATTTTGAACTTTGTTATGGAGGATTATATTTTGTTTTGTTCCCTTGCTCAGGTGGCTCACTGTTCTGGAAGCTCTGCTATGTCAGCTACTTTCTAATTTGCTAAGTTTAGTTTACTATGAGCAAATTAGTCTTTATTGATTTTTTTTGCATAATTTTTTTCTTATTGTTGAATCATTGTGGAGCCACTTTCTATGAAGCAGAAATTCTAAACTTTTTCTATGTATTCATGAAAGATTTTGAAAGTATTAGTTCTATGGATATACTTTTCTTGCTTTAAACTTCTCTGCAAGATCTGAAAGTTTTTGTTGTTGTTGCTTTGGGGTGCTAAATTAATAATGGCTAGGAGATATTGCTGACTTTGACATCTTTGTCTTGGTAGTTTTAAGATTGAGAGCTCACAGTTTGTTGGGATACTCGTTTGTATTTTGTGCTTATTATAGCATAAGATAAAAAGATAAAAGGACTAAATCCATTAGAAGACACCTTGTAGAAACTTTTCCTTGACTATTATTTTTCAGTACGTGCAACTGACTACTAGTGTTGATTATGTGATTAAACCTAGAGCAGAGAACAATATCCTAACATTACTCACTCTTTCCTTTTGTTTATTTAGTGCTTCTGTCCTGGGGCAGTGCTTGTACTTGGAAACAGTGATGAGCAAAAACCTAGGCTTTTCATGGAGCTTACAATTTAGAGGGGGAGCTAGATACTAATCAAAAAGTATATAAATACACCCAAAATTATGATCTGAGATACATGCTATAGCAGAAAAAAGCCTAGGGCTGTGGGAGTGTTCTGTAGAGGGACCTACTCCAATTGGGAAAGCCTTCCCAAGGAAAGGCTGATTAAGCTGAGATCTGAAAGTTGATTAAGAGTAATTTGAGGTAAAACAAATAGCTTGGCAGGAGGGAAGAGAGCAGCTATCCGTAATTTACAGAAGACCATGTGGCTAAAGAAGTGTGAAACTGATACTGTGCACAGCCATGTAAGAGAGTGACAGTAGCTTTGAAAATATCGCCCTGGCTCCACTGTAGGAAATGAAGTCAGTGTGGGCCAACCAGTAGGAAGGGTGCCGCTGTGTTCTGGGTGTGAGCTGATGGTCACTTGGATGAAGGTAGATGGAATTGGAAAGAGGGCGGTAGATATGAAAACTATTTGGTGGTTGAAAGGAAAGATCTTGAAGATCTGATGACCATTTGGGAAGGGTGGAAATGAGTGTATAGGAGGGGTCAAAGATGCGTCCTTGGATTCTCCTTTGCAAAACTGGAAAATCATGATGACAAAACCTGAGTGAATGGTCTGGTGCTCATCTGCTGTGTTAGCTCTGCTCCTTTCACTGGTTCTTCCTTGTTTTAGTCCATGTCCTAGATGACCTGCAGCTCCATGTGACTGCACTTTCCTAGTGCCCCAGTGCAGTGTTTGTGCTTCTGTTTACAGATCTGTCTCTTATGTAAATTCTGAGCCATTTTTTCCCCAGCACAGTTGCTGGCACTCATTATCTGCTCAGTGTTTGTTGAAAGAATCAATTTGGTATTTCTGCAAGTCTGCATAGCTTGCTTCTTTGTTATAAAGTATAGCCTATACATACGTGTTTAGCATACCTATTTACCATGAAAAGTACAATAATATGAAAAATCCATGTAGCCACCACTCAGATCAAGAAGTAGAGGGTTATAATTCTCCCAAAACCTCTTAACACTCCTCTCTTCCCCAAGGGCTATCAACTATTTTGCTTTCTGTATTAATCATTCTCTTAATTTAAAAAAAATACCAGTTTTACTACTTGTGTCTGACTTAGTATTACCTGCATTAAGCTTTATATAGGTGGAATAATGCAGTATGTATTTTCTAACTTGCCTTTTTCACTTGATGTTTTGTTCTTGAAGTGTAGATAGCTTTGATCATTTCATTTTCAGTGCTGTGTGATGCTCCACTGGAAGACTATATTGCAGTTTGTCTCCATTCCGTTCTTAATGGACTTTTGTTTTCAGTGTTTTCATCATGAACAGTGCTGCTCCACACATTCTTGTTGGTGGTTCCTGGTGCATGTGGGCAAGGGTTTCTTGGCAACATGGGTTGGCACACTGAGGCACATGGTCTAGTTGAATAAAACTTTACTGTAGCACAGTCACACTCGTTTGTTTAATGGATACTTTTGTGCTGTAATGGCAGAGCTGAGTCATTGTGACAGACGCCATATAGCCCGAGAGCCTGAAATATTTGCTACTGTACTGTTTACGGAAAAAGTTGCTGAACCACTTTGCTAGAGTGTCTGTCAAGAGTGAAATATTGCTTTATAGAGCATGTAATGGTTAATGTTACATATGGTTTTAAAAACTTTTCTTTGGGAAAGAATATTTTGTATCTTTTAGAATATACATTTGTTTTATTATGTTTTGATAACATTATAAAAATTTGTGTATTGTTGCAAAGAACAAGTTCTCCTCTTTTACTTTCATTGAATCTTCATGGAAGAATTCAACAGAATCCTAAATGGATCACTTTGTTTTACTTTTTTTAGTTTCATGCTTTTCATCAGTCCCTTCGAGACCTCAGCAGTGAACAAGTTCGCCTTGGAGATGATTTCAACCGGGAACTTGCGAGAAGAAGCCGGTAAAAGCTGAAAATGATTTTTGTTGAATTAATTGTTAGAAGAATAAGACAGGTTCTATAGTTGACATGTTTACATGAGTTTACAAAAGAAAATGCTGTGTTTTTATACTCATATTTTAAAGTATACTAATAGAACAGTTCAAAACCCTTTGAATTTGCAATATATCATGACTCAGTGTTAGACAAGTTAATTTCATACTTTTAAAAACATTTCGTATTATTACAATGGAATGCTGGCATTATATAGAGAGATGTTGTTAGATATTAGTAAAGGTAAATATGCAAACATTGGGTTAGCTAAAATTTTCGTTTGGGTTTTTCTGTAGTATCTTATGGAAAAACTCAAATGAACTTTTTGGCTAACCCAGTGCATTGGAGAGAGAGCCCGAGACCAACTGACCAACACTGGAGCAAACATAATGTAAAATTCATCAGTGGACATGAGCCATTGTAGAATCAGACATTTTGTCTTTCAGTTGAAATCTTCAAAGGCCAGTTGTTTACATCTGCCCAGTTTTTGCAATTTTGTCAATTCTGGGTTGTCCCAGGAGGTATCATTTTATTTAAGATTTCTTCTCTGTCTTTATTTTCATCATAAGTAGTGACAATTGGCTTTCATTTAGAGGCCATAGTTTTCTTGCTCTTTTAAAATTTATTTTTATTTGGAGGATAGTTGCTTTACAATATTGTATTGATTTCTGCCATTTATTAACATGAATCAGTCCTAAGTATGCATATGTCCCCTTTACGAACCTCCCTCCTACCCCATCCTACCCCTCTAGGTTATCACAGAACACTGGATTTGAGCTCCCTGCATCATACAGCAAATTCCCACTGGCTATCTAGAGGCCATAGTTTTCAAGGAACTTTTTATCCCATTGCAAAAGTCACAATCTGTATACAGCAATGATTAGGGAAAAAAAAGGTTAATTGAAATTCATTTACAAAATTCACTGGCTAATTCCTAGTCTTAGCTAATGAAATCATTCCACATGCCAGTTTTATGTTGCTATAGCAAAAAGAGTCAAAGCTATAAATGTTAAATCTATGAATATCAATTGTAGTCTGTGTCGGAGAAGGCAATGGCAAGCCACTCCAGTACTCTTGCCTAGAAAATCCGTGGACAGAGGAGCCTGGTAGGCTGCAATCCAAGGCGTTGGGAAGAGTCAGACACAACTGAGCGACTTCACTTTCACTTTTCACTTTCATGCATTGGAGAAGGAAATGGCAACCCACTCCAGTGTTCTTGCTGGGAGAATCCCAGGGACGGGGGAACCTGGTGGGCTGCCGTCTATGGGGTCGCACAGAGTCGGACACGACTGAAGCGACTTAGCAGCAGCAGTAGTAGCAGTCTGCATAACTTTTCTTCTTCTCTGTAAGGAGGCAGGAAATTTAGTGATAATTAAAGACCTTACTGTTACACTTATTACTACTGCCACCAGTAAATAGTATTGCACAGTTATTTCATGTCAGGTAGATTTAGGTTTATTTCTAAAACAGTTTTATTGAAGTGGTAATTATTGTTTTCCTCATTTTGAAATACGGAAGACTGGTGGGGTAGGTGAAAGTGTCAGCTGCTCAGTCGTATCTGACTATTTTGCAACACCATGGACTGTAGCCCACCAGGCTCCTCTGTCCATGGGATTCTCCAGGCAAGAATACTGGAGTGGGTTGCCATTCCCTTCTCCAGGGGATCGTCCCAACCCAGGGATCAAACCTGGTCTCCTGCATTGCAGGCAGATTCTTTACGGTCTGAGCCACCAGGGAAGCCCAGGTGAGGCATAGAAACTCAGAGTTTGACCTTGGATACGTTAGGTTTCAGATAACCTGTGAGACATCCAAGTGGAAATGTAAGAAATGCAGCCAGACATTGGAAAAGGCAATGGCAAGCCACTCCAGTACTCTTGCCTAGAAAATCCCATGGATGGAGGAGCCTGGTGGGCTGCAGTCCGTGGGGTCGCTAAGGGTCGGACACGACTGAGCGACTTCACTTTCACACATTGGAGAATGAAATGGCAACCCACTCCAGTGTTCTTGCCTGGAGAATCCCAGGGATGGGGGAGCCTGGTGGGCTTCCGTCTATGGGTTCACACAGAGTCGGACACGACTGAAGTGACTTAGCAGCAGCAGCAGCCAGACATTTACTCTGGAACTCAAAGGAAAAGTCTCCGTTAGAGAAATTTATGAGTGGTCAACATATAGAAGTGGTATTTGGAACTATGATAATGGTTGATATCCAGAGGGAAACTGTAGGGAGAGCATCAAGGACAGGGAGTTCTAGGAGTTCCAATATTTAGAAGTCATATAAAAAGAAGAGCTGGCCTGAGGGTAGGAGCTAGTCAGGGATGGGAAATCCAGCAGCACATGGAACCACAAAAGCCCAGAAAGAAGTACAGTAAAGAAAGTCTATCACTTAAGATAGCTTCTTTCTGAGGAGATTACTAAGGGCATACAAGTGAAATAAAATGACAACGAAGAAAAAGGAAGATACAGGTTATAAGAAATAGTAAAACTTACCAGGGACTTCAGTGAAAGTAATTCCCAGCATGATAGCCATATAGCAGGTCCAGGAATTAATCACTGAATTAGAGCAGGAAGTAAGTAGCCTTTGAGACGAATGTAGTCAAGAAGAATGGTGTAGATTCTTAAAAGATGATTCAGTAATAAGTGGGAGAAAAATATCAGTGATGTGTTAATAAGGTCAAAAGATAATGGGAAAGTAGAGAAAAACAAAAGCGCAGGGAAGTTAGTGATCCGGGTAGGAAGCTGACTAAAATGTGAGCATGACAGAATGTAAGGAGAAAGTATTAATTCTCTATAGTGAAGTAGTTCATAATGAGTAAAATGTATTAAGTAGGTTATACAGGTGACTAATAAAAGAACTGAAAATAGTAATAAATTTATCTGAAATTGGAGAACAGTGTTAGTGAGTTAAATATTTCAAAACAGAGTTGAAAATATCTAGAGTTGAAAATCCTGGTGGTAACGGGAGTTGGTGATGGACAGGGAGGCCTGGCGTGCTGTGATTCATGGGGTCGCGGAGAGTCGGACACGACTGAGCGACTGAACTGAACTGAACCAGCAAAAGAATTCAGAATATATTAGGCAAGCATGGTTGCCAGCGGGCATTGGAACCAGATAAATGTGAGAGAGAAAGGGCTCTGCTTTTCTTTGTAAGTTTCCTGTACTATTCGATTGTCATGTGTGTTATTAATTTGATGGGAAAAAGGTAATGGGAGATAAGTCAGTGAGGACAGAGTTTGTACAGCAGTCTCAGGTGTAATTTGATGTGGAGAGGATGTGAGATCAAGAGTTTTGTCCTCCTTACCTCTTGAATTCTTCTTAATTTAAATTGAAAATTATAGCCTATTTTTTTTTTAGTGGAGGTGGTGATGTAGTATAGCATTATTTCTCAAAATGCAGTCCCCAGACGGGCAGTATCAGCATCACCTAGGAATCTGTAGGAATGCCTTCTTGGGCTCCAGTGCAGATCTACTGATAGATTCTGTGTAACACGGCCTCCAGGTGTTCATGTGTTTGCTAACCTCTGAGACCCGCTGCTGCGGAATATTATGTAATAACATATTGTGATGTTGTAAGTTTCATGAATTATGTATATTTTCTCAAATAGCCGACTTAAATATTTTGTTGTTGTTGTTTGTTTGCCTAGGTCGGATGCTGCAACAAAAAGGGCTTTGGAAGAATTGACTGAAAAACTTAATGAAACCCAAAAACAAGATGTGGTGAGATCTCCTTGTTCATAGAAAGTTTTATTTCATACCCAGGTGCTAGGGTAATTGAGCTGGTCATAATCACAATCAGTGTAGTAGATTTTAACTACTTGTGTAGTATATACCATTTTGTCTAAAATACTTGTGAATTTTAGGTATTTACACTTGAAATATTTATAGTGGTATTATGTTAGAGATATAACTAATTTTTAGAGTTTTGTTATGAATATTTTAAAGATAGTTTAAATTTTATTGACTCAGTGATGTTGTGCTTTTATTAAATGATATTTGAGAAATATAGAATTTTTTGGTAGTGATTCTGTAGCACTCTGTTAAGTATTTTTAAGTCATCCCACAGAAACATGTGATCAGCGCTGCTGCAAAGGCCTCCTTGCTCTGTTTTTTGTTTGACATGGTGCTGACTGAAAGAAAAAAAGCCCTAATTCTTGAGTTTTATCTCAAACTCAGATTGTTGACACTCTTTATTCAGTGATTTCTTTTTGTGAAATCACTGTTCTTTCTGGAATTAAAATGAAAAATGAAGCATATACGGTGTCCATTTCTTTGCATCAAGTTTTTTTTTTCTCTTTTTTCCGGAGAAAAAGTTATCAGTTGAAGTGGTCATTAAACTGTTCAGTTGCAAACTTACCCATTTCAGGATAATGTGTATTCATTCATTCATTTACTACAAAGACTGAGAGTAGTGACAAAATTTTCTTGTTTTATTATAATTAAGAGGTTCCTTATAAAAGCAGATAATTTTTCTGCAGTTGTAATTTTTCTCCAGATATTACTGTGTATACAGGTTCTTATATAATATGCTGAACTTATTTTGGAGTTTGAATTTATTGGCCACATATGCTAAGAGATGGATATGCTCTGTTTTCAAAGAGATGAACTTAATTTCTCTTGCTTTTAGTTTAAAAAGTTTGGAGGCATAGTGTACTTACAGAAAAGTGCATGTATTAGTGTGTAGCTTTATGAATCATTACAAGGTAAGCATACTCATGAAACCACAACCCAGGTCTAGAAACAGAGCATTGCCAGTGCACAGTAAGCCTCTTTATTTCCCCTTCTAAGCACTGATTTCTCCTTTTCTTACCATGATTCTGACTTTTGAACCCATAGATTAATTTTGCCTGTTTTAGCTGTTTATATAAATGAAACCATGTAGGCATATTTTGTGTGTGTGTGTGTGTCTGACTTCTTTTGCTGATCACGATTGTGATATTTCTGGGTGATTTGTCATGAACTTATAGTTTGTTCATTTTTATTGGTCCTTCGTATTGCATTGTATGGATTTACTGCAGTTATTTTACTGTTTTGTGATAGATATTTGAGTTATCTCAAATTTTGGGCCATTACAAATAATCTACTGTTACCAATCTATTTTAGTGCATATGTGCATGTATTTCTGTTGGTATATAACATGGAGTACAATTGCTAGGTGCCTTCCAGTTTAGTAGATACTGATAGACAGGTGTCCAAAGTGGCTTCACTCATTTACACTCCCAGCAGCAGTGTATGAGAAGCTGTGTTGCTTTTCGAAGACTTGATATTATTAATATTTCATTAGTAGCCATTGTGTCAGGTGCTTACAGTATCTCATCATGGTTCTAATGGGCATTTTCATGATTAGTGGTGATCAGCATCTCTTCATGTTTGGATACTGGCTATTTTCTTTCTCGAAATGCTGGTTCTTCTTTTGCCCACTTTTTTTTTTTTTTATTGGGTTGATTGTCGTTTTGTTATTGATTTGTGGGAGGTTTTAATAATTTTGTACGTGAGCACTCTGTCATTTGTCTGTTTTGCAACTGTTGTCTCCCATTCCACAGCTGCTTTTTTAAAAAATCTCTTAATTTGAGTCTTTTGTTAAAATTTAATTTAGTTCATTTTCCATCTTTTTTGACCTATTTAAGGAATTGGTCCTTATTTTAAAATCATGAAAATATTCCCTTATATAATCTTTCGGGAGCATAGTGTTTTACCTTTCACATTAAAATCCATTATGTACTTGAAATTGATATTTGTTTCTGGCGTGAAGCAGAGGTCATACATTTTATATGGATATCCAGTTGATTCAGTTTCATTTACTGAAAGGACCACCTTTCTCCATTACTTTACAGTCCTGTCTTGGTCGTAAATAGAATGTTCATATGTGCAGCCGTCCGTTAGTGGTCTCTCTGTTCGATCATCTGGTTAATTTGTCTATCCCAGTGATCGTATCACGCTGGCTTTCTTTTTGAGTAGAGTTCCTTGTGCTATACAGTGGGTCCTTGTGGATTGTTTTATAAATAGTAGTGTGTATAAGTTTTTATGAACCAGCTGATTCCTCCCTGCCCACTCATTATTATTTTTTTTTTGTAAGCATAAATTTCAATTCTAAATCTGTGAAGCTGTTTCTCTTTGGAAAAAAGTTCATTGGATTCCACCTAGAAGTGATAGCGTATGATACTTGTCTTTACCTGTATCCCTACATCAGTTAATATTATATGATCATTTCTATTAGGTTGGTGCAGGTGTGTAATAATCGTGGTTTTTGCATTGTTGAAATTTGCCCTTTGATATTGGAATACATTCGTAAATAAATGTCGTTCTGTTATATATCATTTTAATTCACATTTCTTGCTTTATGTTTTTTTGCTGATGACTTTTTGCTATTTATTTTATATGTATTTTAGACTATGGAAATTATGTTAGACAAAAAGCAAGTTTGAGCAGTTTTCTTATATGAGTTCAAAATGGGTAATAAAGCAATGGAGACAGCTTGCAGCATCAACAATGCATTTGGCCCAGGAACTGCTAATGAGCATACAGCGCAGTGGTGGTTCAAGAAGTTTTGACCCACTCTTGTTAAAGGAGATGAGAGCCTTGAAGACGAGGAGCACAGTGGCTGGCCATCAGAAGTTGACAGTGACCAACTGAGAGCAATCATTGAAGTTGATCCCCTTTTAACTACATGAGAAGCTGCTGAAGAACTCAGTGTCGACCGTTCTGTGGTTGTTTGACATTTGAAGCAAATTGGAAAGGTGAAAAAGTTTGATAAGTGGGTGCTTCATGAGCTAACCAAAAATCAACAAAATTATCATTTTGAAGTGTTGTCTTTTCTTATTCTACAAAACAACATTTTGCTCCTTGGAAGAAAAGCTATGACCAACCTAGACAGCATGTTAGAAAGCAGAGGCATTACTTTGCCAGCAAAGGTCCATCTAGTCAAAGCTATAGTTTTTCCATGGGATATGAGAGTTGGACTGTGAAGAAAGCTGAGCGCCAAATAATTGGTGCTTTTGAACTGTGGTGCTGGAGAAGACTCTTGAGAGTCCCTTGGACTGCAAGGAGATCCAACCAGTCCATCCTAAAGGAGACCAGTCTTGGGTGTTCATTGGAAGGACTGATGCTGAGGCTGAAACTCCAATACTTTGGCCACCTCATGCGAAGAGTTGACTCATTGGAAAAGACCCTGATGCTGGGAGGGATTGGGGGCAGGAGGAGAAGGGGACAACAGAGGATGAGATGGCTGGATGGCATCACCGACTTGATGCACATGAGTTTGGGTGGACTCCGGGAGTTGGTGATGGACAGGGAGGCCTGGCATGCTGTGATTCATGGGGTCGCAAAGAGTCGGACACGACTGAGGGACTGAACTGAACTGAATTGTGCACTTGGTTGAATTGTTTATCTGCCGTTTCCTCCCATCAAGTTGTGATGTTACAGCTTGATTTGTGCTTTCTGTAATTTGCTTTCAAAGCAGATTTGTCTCATAACTGTGCAGATCCTCTCAAACTTCACTTGGTTGTATGTAGTTCTGATTAAGAAACAGTTGTCTAATGCAAAGCTTAAAAAATAGTATTGTTGAATTTTAGAAGGTCTTCTGAAGGCCACATGATGTTTACTTTCAGTTTGTGCAAGGCTTAGTATAGATTTTGTGACTCATTCCAGTTGAAGTCAGCATTTACATTTTATAGCAGTCTGGCACACTGTGTTGTGTTTGTGAATTCATGATATCCTGTCGTCAGGGAAGATGCAGTTTTGTTGTCTGAGCATTAAACTTCTCAGAGGCTGCAACTGTGTCCCCACCTCCAGATTTAAGTTTAAAATATGATTACCAAAGTGATGCACATTGACTGTGGAAACCTTTTAAATATTGTACAAATACATAAAGAAAAATGACTGACTGCTCCTGTCGTCTACCAATTTCAATTTCTTTTGGTAACTGCTTTTAATCACATTTATTGTGCGTTATTCTGAGGCTACAGTTGTTTATCATGCATTTTTCTCAGTAACCGAAATATATCTTGAAAGTTTATAGAACACATTTTTCTTTGAGAGGCAGAAAGTATTAGTTTCTATCGCACATGCCAAGATCTAATTTGTTAATCCTTTGGGTGTCATAAATTTTGTTTGTTTGTTTTCAAACTGCCCATTGGAAGGGGAATATTATTTTAGCATGATGTTATGGGAAATATTTTCTGTCAGCACTTGTGATAATAAACAATATTTTGTGTGCATCGTACCATAGGAGAAATTTTAGTCCGTTAGTTATTTGGGCTTTATCTGGCTGAGTGTGATAGGAGTGCATATTAAGTTTGATTATTTAAAAACATTTTTATTTTGATTTCTGTAGGAAGGTCACTAAATTCAAAATGTAAACATGGATCCAGCAGCTTATGAGTTGATTATTAATTGAACTCTAAGAACTCCTCCAATACTGCATTTAGAATAAAATAGTTATTGCAGAGATTACAGTGGCAGCGTGTATAACTAATACTTACTGAAGTGGATTTTAAGCCAGCAGATATTATTAAAGATCTGAGGAATCAACATATTGAAACGCCAGAATACAATCCTGTGAACAAAATGCTTTTGCTTTTGTTTCATCTCTCTTCATTAAAATGCTGACTTTAAAAGCTGTCCTAACTTTCATTGTTATTCTGCTTTTTTTTACAACTGAATTTAGAGATTCAGGACATTTTGATATCTTGGCAGTGAATTTGACTGATTAATATGGACTCTGCTAAAAAGGAATTTTTCAGTATTAGGTTTTTCCCTTAGGTCTCAGAAATAAATAAATGTGGGGTGGCAATAATGTGTGCAGTCCTTTTAATCTTATTATTGGGAATTATCTTTCAAAAGTTATAAATATATGCTGTGTCATTAGGTACAAAGCCTGTGCTGTTCTGTTTAGAACTGTTTATATTTACTCTTCCTTTGGTCTTTTCTGTCTCAGGAAAGTGCGTAACAATCTACCCAGCAGTCACCTAGGATTCACTCCAGATCTTGTTTTTCATACCACACTTCCAATCCATTATCAAATTTTGTCCCTTTTATTTCTTGCAGTCTTGCTCAATTCCATCTATATCATCTAATACTTCCGTTCAGTCACTTTTATTGAGTTTACTGCAGTGGAATGCATTGAACTTGATCTCTCGCCTCTTACAATTGTCCATATCTGTGCTGACAGTTCCCAAGTGATTTTTATTTTGTTTTTTGGGCATGCCAAGAAGCTTGTGAGATTTTATTTCCCCAACTAGGGATTGAACCTGGGCCCACAGTAGTGAGAGCACAATGTCCTGACCACTGGACTGCCCCGGAATTCTCCCAAGTGATTTTTAAAAGTAGTCATCACAGTGAATTTCTCAAATGCTTTTTAAAACCCTTCCTGAGATTATTCTGTTTCAAATTATTTACCATAGGCTATACTGCCTACATTATCTGGCTTTCTCTAGGTTCCTTGGTTTTGCCAATTCATTCCTACATTTTGGTCTTTGCATTGGCTTCTCTTTTCCCATTTTTTTGCATGGCTGGCTCCCTTTTGTTACTCAAGTTTTCTGTTGATAGTCACCACCTCTAGAGTGGCCGCTCTTACTCTGCCTTTGTTGTTATTGTTAGCAATTAGCATAGTAAAAACACTTCTATATATTGCCTTTTACACTTAATATATTTTTGATATTGTTCCATATTAGTCTTTCATGAGCTTCCTAATTCCTTTGTTTTAATATTTAAAGCATTCCATTGAATGTCCCATAATTTATTTAACCAGTCTTATATTGATGGACATTTAGGTGGTTTAAATCTTTTGCTTTTATCCACAGCACTGCAGTTATTGATCTTGAACATGTACCGTTTTTCACATGGGAAAGTAAATTGGTAGAATAAATTTCTAAGAGTGGATTTATAAGATTAAAGTTTATGTGCGTTTGTAATTTGTTGCATATTGCTCAACTTTATAATTAGTATTTTAAATGTCCTCTTCTAATACTTTCACCTGAGAATTAACATTTATCTTACTCTTTTCCAAAAAGGATGAAATGTGGCTTACCTTAAAGCTGCAATATGTGTGAAGTTATGTTTTTCTAATTGGCCTATTGGATTGACTTTCTTCTTTCCTTTAGCATCAGGTCCCCACTTCCTCCTCTTATGAGTTGGTTCCCCACCCCTGGCAGTTTTATCCAGGCCCGTGATGACTCAGGTAGAGATGACATATCTTAGATGTCCTACGTGTCTAAGTTGTGACCATGTGCCTGACTCGGTGTGAGTAACAGTGGTACATGCACCTTTTGTGTTGTCTCCTTGAAAACAAAGCCACTTGACTGAGACTTCCTCTCTCTGTATGTGGGTTGAAATAGGGTTGCAGCACTGACCCAGCTTAAACCATGCAGGTGAGGGTAACAATCTGGGGGTGATGGAGCAACAGATAGAAGGAACCTGGATCTCTGAGTGACCTTAGGGAAGAGAGTGGCTTGCCAGCTTATCTTACTTTCTTCTGCACAGTAAGATGAGAGAGAAAGCAACCCTTACCTTATTTGAGCTGCTGTGTATTTGATCCTTTTGGAAGAGCCTAGACTGTACCCTGATACAGAATATAACATAGAAATAAATGAGAAAGAGTAGACAAAGAGAAAACTGGAGCTATCCAAATGTATGTCTTAGGGCCTTGATGGTTGCTGACTTGGTTGGAGTTGAGTGACTCAATACAAATATTAACGGTAGAAAAAGGAAAATATTTCGAGCATGTTAATCTCTTTGGATGATTAGGTCTAGATACTTTGGTAGCCGTAGAGGATGATTATAATTTTGTTGTTCAGTCATTCAGTCATGTCCAACTATTTGCTACCCCGTGGACTGCAACATGCCAGGCTTCCCTGTCCTTCACCATCTCCTAGTGATTGCTCAAACTCATACCCATTGAGTCGGTGATGCCGTCTAACCATCTTGTCCTCTGTCATCCCCTTCTCCTCTTGCCTTCAATCTTTCCCAGCATCAGGGTCTTTTCTAATGACTCTGCTCATTCCATCAGGTGGCCAAAGTATTGGAGTTTCAGCTTCAGCGTCAGTCCTTCCAATGAATATTCAGGACTAATTTCCTTTAGGATTGACTGGTTTGATCTCCTTGCAGTCCAAAGGGCTCTCAAGAGTCTTCTCCAACACCACAGTTCAAAAGCATCAATTCTTTGGCACTCAGCCTTCTTTATGGTCCAACTCTCATATCTGTACATGACAAGAGGAAAAACCATAGCTTTGACTATACAGATTTTATCGGCAAAGTAATGTCTCTGCTCTTTAATGTGCCGTCTAAGTTTGTCATAGCTTTTCTTCCAAGGAGCAAGTGTCTTTTAATTTCATGGCTGTACTCACCATCTGCAGTGATTTTGGAGCCCAAGAAAATAAAGTCTGTCACTGTTTCCATTATTTCCCATTTATTTGCCATGAAGTGATGGACCAGATGCCATGATTTTAGGTTTTTGAATGCTGAGTTTTAAGCGAACTTTTTCACTCTCTTCTTTCACCTTCATCAAGAAGCATTTAGTTCCTCTTCACTTTCTGCCATTAGGGTGGTGTCATCTGCATTTCTGAGGTTGTTGATATTTCTCCTGGCAGTCTTGATGCCAGTTTGTGTTTCATCTGGTATGGCATTTTGCGTGATGTACTCTGCATATACGTTAAATAAGCAGGGTGGCAATATACAGACTTGATGTACTCCTTTCCCAATTTGGAACCAGTCTGTTCCGTGTCCGGTTCTAACTGTTGCTTCTTGATCTGCAGGCAGGTTTCATAGGAGGCAGGTAAGGTGATCTGGTATTCCAGTCTCTTGAAGAATTTTCCACAGTTTGGTGTGATCCACACAGTCAATGAAATTCATGAAATAGTTCGTGTCTTTATTCATTTTCAATCATGCTAGTTTGTGTATATATTTTATTTTTTTCTCAGTTCTGTTTAGCTATTTCTCAATACTGACCAGCTACCTGTCTATTAAAAAATCCCTCTACCATGGATGAAATGGGGTCTTAATAGTTAGAAATGGAGAACAAAATTATGTGAAGTGGATAGAAATTTTCTGGATGAAGAAGAAAAAACATGCATATGTATATTTTCTTCTTTTTCATCAAACTCTCTAGTTTATTTCTTGGGTGAGGATTTATCTGAAAACCAATTAAAAAGTTACAGTAGTTAACTATCTATGGCTGCATAACAAATCTCCCAAAACGTAGTGGCTTTAAAGCTTTATTATTTCACAGTTGATGTGGATTAGGAATTCATGTGTGGCTCTGGGTCTTTCACAGGCTGTGGTCATCTCAGTTCTTCACTGGAATGGATCTTCTTCCCTGCTTATTCGGTTCCTTTTAGGTTATTGGGTTGAAGCATCAGGCATCATGACCTGTTGGTCAGAGGCCTTTTTTGTTTCTTTGACATGTGGTCTCTATACAAAGCATTTCAGAACTTGGCAGCATGCCTCTTCAGAGCAAGCAAGCAAGAAGAGAAAACATGCTATTAAGATGAAAGTTAGAGTTTTTTGTTCCCTAATCATCAAAGTGACACATCATCACTTTTGTCATATTCTGTTCACTAGAAGGAAGTACTAGGCCCAGCCCACACTCAAGGGGAGGAGATTATTACCAGTGTATGAACACCAGGAAGCAGAGACTGTTGAAACTCTGTCAGAAACTGCCTACCACAACCATTATTTCAAAACTGAGAGTCCTTCAAACGTGGTAACTCATTCTCATGACATGCACCAGTTACAGTGGTAAGGTAGATAATGGCTAAATAATCGTGGGTTTTGATTTCGGTATTTAGTTACTTGAGTTGCTTCCATTTCGAGAGGGTGCTAATGACAGGCACAGCCTGCTTTCCTGAAGGACATCAGTTGTTCGGCTCATTGATTTAATTAGAAACCTCTAACTCCTCTTTCAGTGTCAGTCTTCAGTGGCTAAAAGTTACTGAAAGGCGGGGTCTGTGGATACATCCATGTACTGCTGTGTCTCTAACCTCTGCCTAGCGTTCAGCTGGAACAAATTAATGTCTGTGTATCCTTACTGAATGAATGGAGTGTGTGAAAATGGAGCTGAGAATTACAAATGCTGCTGAAAAAGGAGACTTGTATTGGGATCAGTTTTCTCATTAATTTGTTTTGTCATTCATGGTTAATGCCCTGCTTCATCGTCTCAGTCTTTTTAGAATTAAAAATTTGGGTAAAAGTTCACAATTCTGTCAAGTCCATATTTTTAAAAAGTTCTTTGACTCATACCTTTTGCCTTAATAATTCTACTTAAAGATTGTATTTTGAGTTTACAAACATAATCTTATACAGGAGTATCTGTCACAACATATGCCCGTAAAAATAAATTACAGTTATCCCATTATCAATAGGGAATTATTTTAATCAGTTACAGACAACGATACTTTTGCTAAAAATCAGGATGTAGATTTGTTGTCATGGAAATTTGACCATGATATGTGAACTGCAAAAAGAAAAGATTTCTATATATAAACTGAAAAAATTTACAAAGCTCTAATATCCCAATTTTTGTTTAAAAATTTAAATGAAATGGATATATGTTTGACTAGTCATATACATGTGCCTAGAAAGATTTCTTGGAAGTATACAGTTCATTTCAGTCGCTCAGTTGTGTCCGACTCTTTGAGACCCCATGAACCGTAGCACGCCAGGCCTCCCTGTCCATCACCAACTTCCGGAGTCCACCCAAACACATGTCCATTGAGTCGGTGATGCCATCCAACCATCTCATCTCCCTTCACCTCAATCTTTCCCAGCCCTCAATCTTTCCCAGCATCTGGGTCTTTTCAAGTGAGTCAACTCTGCATCAGGTGGCCAAAGTATTGGAGTTTCAGCTTCAACATCAGTCCTTTCAATGAACACCCAGGACTGGTCTCCTTTAGGATAGACTGGTTGGATCTCCTTGCAGTCCAAGGGACTCTCAAGAGTCTTCTCCAGCACCACAGTTCAAAAGCATCAATTCTTCGGTGATCAGCTTTCTTTATAGTCCAACTCTCACATCCATACATGACCACTGGAAAAACCATAGCCTTGACTAGACGGACCCTTTGTTGACAAAGTGACGTCTCTGCTTTTTAATATGCTGTCTAGGTTGGTCATAACTTTCCTTCCAAGGAGTAAGTGTCTTTTAATTTCATGGCTGCAGTCACCATCTGCAGTGATTTTGGAGCCCCCCAAAATAAAGTCAGCCACTGTTTCCACTGTTTCCCCATCTGTTTGCCATGAAGTGATGGGGCTGGATGCCATGATCTTAGTTTTCTGAATGTTGAGCTTTAAGCCAACTTTTTCACTCTCCTCTTTCACTTTCATCAAGAGGCCCTTTAGTTCTTCTTCACTTTCTGCCATAAGGGTAGTGTCATCTGCATATCTGAGGTTATTGATATTTCTCCCGGCAATCTTGATTCCAGCTTGTGCTTCCTCCAGCCCAGCGTTTCTCATGATGTACTCTGCATATAAGTTAAATAAGCACGGTGACTATATACAGCCTTGACATACTCCTTTTCCTATTTGGAACCAGTCTGTTGTTCCATGTCCAGTTCTAACTTGCTTCCTGACCTGCATACAGGTTTCTCAAGAGGCAGGTCAGGTGGTCTGGCTCTTGTAGAATACAACAAGTATACAACAAAATACTTAATGTTATTTTTCTTCTGATAGATGATATTAACAGATTAAAGACTTTTTATCATTCTATATTATTTGTTTATTTTTAATTGTAAAATATATACAAGATAAACTTTACCATCTTATCCATTTTGAAGTGTTCAGTTCGGTAGTTTTACGTACCTTCACGTTGTTGTCGAAGCAAATACAGACGTCTCTTCATCTTACAAAACTGGAACTGCACCTGTTAAACAGCAGCTACTTATTCCTCCTTCCCCCAGGCCCTGCACCCATCATTGTATGTGGACACTTGAGTTGCTTCTGCCTTTTGGCTGTTGTGGGTAATGCTGCTGTGAACATGGGTATACAAATAATCACTTTTGAGACCTGGATTTCGGTGTATGCCTAGAAATGCAATTGCTGAATCATGTGGTTAATCTTATTTTTTAAGGAACCGCTGGACTGTTTTCCTTAGTGATCGCACAGTTGTACATCCCACCAGCAGTGCATCAGGGTTTCAGTTCCCCTGCATCCTTCCTAACATTGTTTTCTGGTTTTTGTTGCTAATAGCCATCCTAATATGTTTGAGATCATTCCCTATTGTTTATTTTTAATAAGTGTTGCTATTACTTTTCATACTGAGTGGACAATGACGGTATTACCACTTTGTAAAAATAGAATGAATTAGCTTTATTTTTTGATTTATTTTTAATATTGTTTCTGTAACAGCAAGTACTGCCTTTATTTCAGATGCAGTAGTAAATTGTTGGGATATTAGGGTTGATTGCTAGAATAAATTAGAAGCTTGATGCTAAAGGGTGTTTTGAGGTTTTAGTAAAGTACTCTGAATAACATAGTAAATATCTTAATTGCTCTTGAGCACTCAAAGTTGGAAACCCTAGACTTACCATTCTGTAAAGTCATGCTCAAAATTCTCCAAGCCAGGCTTCAGCAGTATGTAAACCGTGAACTCCCAGATGTTCAAGCAGGTTTTAGAAAAGGCAGAGGCACCAGAGATCAAATTGCCAACATCCGCTGGATCATGGAGAAAGCAAGAGAGTTTCAGAAAAACATCTATTTCTGCTTCATTGACTATGCCAAAGCCTTTGACTGTGTGGATCACAATAAACTGTGGAACATTCTGAAAGAGATGGGAATCCCAGACCACCTGACCTGCCTCTTGAGAAACCTGTATGCAGGTCAGGAAGCAACAGTTAGAACGGGTCATGGAACAACAGACTGGTTCCAAATAGGAAAAGGAGTGCGTCAAGGTTGTATATTGTCACCTTGCTTATTTAACTTATATGCAGAGTACATCATGAGGAACGCTGGGCTGGAAGAAGCACAAGCTGGAATCAAGATTGCTGGGAGAAATATCAATAACCTCAGATATGCAGATGACACTACCCTTATGGCAGAAAGTGAAGAGGAACTCAAAAGCCTCTTGATGAAAGTGAAAGAGGAGAGTGAAAAGGTTGGCTTGAAGCTCAACATTCAGAAAACAAAGATCATGACATCTCGTCCCATCACTTCATGGGAAATAGATGGAAAAACAGTGGAAACAGTGTCAGACTTTGTTTTTTTGGGCTCCAAAATCACTGCAGATGCTGATTGCAGCCATGAAATTAAAAGACGCTTGCTCCTTGGAAGGAAAGTTATGACCAACCTTGATAGTATATTAAAAAGCAGAGACATTACTTTGCCGACCAAGGTCCGTCTAGTCAAGGCAATGGTTTTTCCCGTGGTCATGTATGGATGTGAGAGTTGGACTGTGAAGAAAGCTGATTGCCGAAGAATCGATGCTTTTGAACTGTGGTGTTGGAGAAGACTCTTGAGAGTCCCTTATACTGCAAGGAGATCCAACCAGTCCATTCTAAAGGAGATCAATCCTGGATGTTCATTGGAGGGACTGATGCTGAGGCTGAAACTGCAATACTTTGGCCACCTCATGCGACGAGTTGACTCACTGGAAAAGACTCTGATGCTGGGAAAGGTTGGGGGCGGGAGGAGAAGGGGACGACGGAGAATGAGATGGCTGGATGGCATCACCGACTCTGTGGACATGAGTTTGAGTGTACTCCGGGAGTTGGTGATGGACAGGGAGGCCTGGCGTGCTGTGATTCATGGGGTTGCGGAGAGTCGGACACGACTGAGCGACTGAACTGAACTGAACTGAACTGAACTAATTTTTGATGGAATATTTTTGCTTAACCTTTATTGACTAATTGAACTTCTGTTTACCAATGTCTTTTAAAAAAATAACTTGATTTGAGGTATAGTTTATCATAAAGTTAATCTGCTTTAAGTGTGCAATTCAATAATTTTTAGTAAATGTACTGAGTTATGAACCTATCACCATAATCTGGAGAAGGCAATGGCACACCACTCCAGTACTCTTGCCTGGAAAATCCCATGGACAGAGGAGCCTGGTAGGCTGCAGTCCATGGGGTCGCAAAGAGTCGGACATGACTGAGGGACTTCACTTTCACTTTTCACTTTCATGCATTGGAGAAGGAAATGGCAACCCACCCCAGTGTTCTTGCCTGGAGAATCCCAGGGACGGGGGAGCCTGGTGGGCTGCCGTCTGTGTGGTCGCACAGAGTTGGACGCGACTAAAGCGACTTAGCAGCAGCAGCACCACCATAATCTAGTTTTGTGTCTGTTTGTTCAGTTGCCAAGTTGTGTCCAACTCTTTGTGACCCCGTAAATTGTAGCATGTCAGGTTTCCCTGTCCTTCACTGCCTCCTAGAGTTTGCATAAACTCATGTCCATTGAGTCCTTGATGCTCTCTAACCATCCCTTTGCCTTCAGTCTTTGCTGGCATCAGGGTCTTTTCCAGTGAGTCAGCTCTTTGCAACAGGTAGCCAAAGTATTGGAGCTTCAGCTTCAACATCAGTCGTTCTAGCAACTTTTGAGGGTTGATTTCCTTTAGGATTGACTGGTTTGATCTCCTTGCAGTCCAAGGGACTCTCAAGAGTGTTCCCCAGCACCACATTTCAAAAGCATCAATTTTTTGGTGGTCAGCCTTCTTTATGGTCCAGCTCTCCCATCCGTAAATGACTACTGGAAAAGCCATAGCTTTGACTGTACAGACCTTTGTCAGCAAAGTGATGGCTCTGCTTTTTAATACATTGTTCAGGTTCGTCATAGCTTTTCTTCCAAGGAGCAAGCGTCTTTTAATTTCATGGCTGCAGTCAACATCCACAGTGATTTTGGAGCCTAAGAAAATAAAATCTGTCACTGTTTCCACTTTTTCCCCATTTATTTGCCATAAAGTGATGGGACCATATGCCATGATCTTAATTTTTTGAATGTTGAATTTTAAACCAGCTTTTTTACTCTCTTTTTCCAACTTCAAGAGGCTCTTTAGTTCCTCTTTGCTTTTTGCCATTAGAATGGTATCATCTGCGTTTCTGAGGTTGTTGATATTTCTCCCTGCAATCTTAATTCCAGCTTGTGATTTATCCACCCTGGCACTTTACATGGTGTGCTCTGTAAATCAGTTAAATAAGTAGGGTGACAGTATACAGCCTTGATTTTCTCTTTTCCCAGTTTTTAGCCATTCTGTTGTTCCTTGTCTAGTTCTAACTATTGCTTCTTAACCAGCATACGGGTTTCTCAGGAGGCAGGTAAAATGGTCTGGTATTCCCATTTCTTGAAGAATTTTCCATAGTTTGCTGTGATCCACACAAAGGCATTTGAGTAGTCAATGAAGCAGAAGTAGATGTTTTGCTCCAGTCGTCTTGCCTTTTTAATGAGCCAGTGGTTGTTAGCAGTTTGTTCTCCAGTTCCTCTGCCTTTTCTAAATCTAGCTTGAACATCTAGAAGTTCTTGATTCACGTACTGTTGAAGCCTGGCTTGGAGAATTTTGAGCATTACTTTGCTAGTGTGTGAGATGAGTGCAATTGTGAGATACTTTGAACATTCTCTGGCATTGTCTTTCTTTGGAATTGGAATGAAAACTGACTTTTTCCAGTCCTGTGGCCACTGCTGAGTTTTCCGAATTTGCTCCTGTGGTTATTCAGATCATTAAGACCTTCTTTGTATAGTTTTTCCCTGTGTATTTGCCACCTCTTAATCTCTTCTGCTTTTTTTTAAGTCCTTACTGTTTTTGTTTTTATCATGTCCATTCTTGCATGAAATGTTCCCTTGATATCTTCAATTTTCTTGAAGAGGTTTCTACTCTTTCCCATTCTGTTGTTTTCCTCTATTTCTTTGTGTTGTTCATTGAAGAAGGCCTTCTTATCATTCCTTTCTATTCTCTGGAACTCTTCATTCAGTTGCGTATCTCTTTCCCTTTCTCCCTTGCCTTTCACTTCTCTTCTTTTTTCAGCTATTTGTAAAGCCTCCTCAGACAACCCCTTTGCCTTCTTGTGTTTCTTTGGGATGGTTTTGGTCACTGCCTCCTTCCTTTACAATACTAGGAACCTACGTCCATAGTTCTTCAGACACTCTGTGTACCAGATCTAATCCCTTGAATCTATTCATTTCCTCCACTGTCTAATCATAAGGGATTTGAATTAGGTCATACCTGAATGACCTAGTAGTTTTTCTTGCTTTCTTCTGTTGAAGCCTGAATTTGCAATAAGGAGCTCATGTTCTGAGCCACAGTCAGCACCAGGTCTTGTTTTAATATTCTAGTTTGGCATATTTCTGTTGCCCCAGTAAGATCCCTTGTGACCAAGACCTTTATTGATTCTGTAGAATTTGTGGCAGAAGATTTCTTGTGACAGGGCTGTATTTATTGCTTCTCTTAAATGAATACAAATATCTTTTATCATATCCTCCTATACCAAATATATGCAAGTACTCAAGTAGTGTATATTTTATTTAGGGGACTGTATAATAATACGCATGAAGTATGTTTGAATGTGCATAACTTTCAGCAAGGAAAAAATCTTACATCAGAGAATAAATTCTTTCATGTTTGTTTTAGAGAGTCCCGATTAAACATTTTCCCTTGTGACTTGATTTTTTGATCTTTTACTGCTGGTTTATTTTTAGCACATCATAGTAGCAAAGGTTGACAAGCCCTTTCAATTATTTGTTGCATATAAACATCAAAGCCTTCCAAGGCAGGTCATGCTTTTAGATAATTAAAATGAAAAGAACTAAATAGAACAATTTATCATTCATTAAGTAATAAATGCAGTTGTAGGCAAAATTGGTAATTGTCTTCTAACTCACCAGAGGGCACTCTTTTCTTGTTTATTACCTTTCACTCTGATCTTTAGACATAGGTTATACTTTGAAACATTTCAGTCTTTTACTGGGGTCTTGGTTTGGATTAATTGGAGACTAATGATTGTTTTCTATTGCAGCTTTTAGTGAGTATTTTTATGACCTGCTTTATAATAGTGTCATTAAAAACAGTTCTGCAAATAAGCCATAGTCTTAAATGCTTTAGGCAGTAGTGTATCTGGCATAAAATATCTCTTCAGTTTAGTCTTTTTTTTTTTTGCCTAGCAGCTCTATAATGGCATTTTTTTCTTTGTTTATGTTAAGGTTTCAGATCGAGTGGAGCGGCGGCTTCAGGAAATAGAGAAAGAGATGCGAACAGAAAGAGAGCTGGTGGAAAGACGGCAGGATCAACTGGGACTTATTTCTCAGCAGCTACAGGAGGTTTGTGAAAAGTGGCTTTTCGTAATGTGAATCCTGAGGTTAGGTGGATGTTTAGCTATTGTTAAAATGGTTTTAGTTCCTGGGTATTGCATGTCACAGTTTAGTCCCTGTGAGAAGTGCAGCATGTTGCTGACAGTTCG
Organism: Moschus berezovskii; assembly: GCF_049115385.1. Lineage (NCBI taxonomy): Eukaryota > Metazoa > Chordata > Mammalia > Artiodactyla > Moschidae > Moschus > Moschus berezovskii. The sequence continues at coordinate 11,138,080 of NC_142468.1, forward strand.
CTGTATGTAGATGACCCTTCCTGGTTCAAACCCAGAGCCTACTGTTTCCTGGATGTATGCCCTTGGGCAAGTTCCCTAACTTCTCCAGACTCATTTCCTTTGCTGCTGTTCAGTCGCTCAGGGTCTGACTCTTTGTGACCCCATGGACTGTCTCATGCCAGGACTCCCTGTTCATCACCAACTCTGGGAGCTCACTCAAACTCATGTCCTTCAAGTCAGAGATGCCATCCAGCCATCTCATCCTCTGTCGTCCCTTTCTCCTCCTGCCTGTCTTTCCCAGCAACAGGGTCTTTTCTAACGAGTCAGGTCTTCACATCATTTCCTTTGTAGAAAATAGAAATAATCATCAGTTCAGTTCAGTTCAGTCGCTCAGTCGTGTCTGACTCTCCGCGACCCCATGAATCACAGCACGCCAGGCCTAATAATCATAGCATTTACTTAATCACGTTGGTGCAGGAGTAAATAAGTTGATGTGGATAAAACAGTTAACATAGTATCTAACTTGTGCTCAGTACATGTGAACTGAAGGTATAATTATTCAGATTCATTTTCTTTGCTGTGAACTAGGCCGGGGATCAGCACACTGGCCTATGGACTAGATCTGGCTCACTGCTGACTTTTGTAAATAAAGTTTTATTGAAGCATAGCCACTCCCATTCATTTTCAGTACTTCTGTGACACAACAGCAGAGTTGAGATGTTGTGAAAAAGACTGTATGGCTCACAAAGCTTAAAGTGAGTATTGACTGACTGGCTCTTTATAGAAAAAGTTTGCAGATCCCTGGACTAGACTATCATCAGATTCAAACTGGAGGTTACTTATCCTTTAGGTAACATTTTTTTTTTTTGGTAAATGATTTTATTTATTTATGGCTGTGCTGGCCCTTCATTGCTGCATGTGGGCTTTCTCTAGGTGCGGTGAGCGGGGGCGACTCTTTGCTGCAGTGCGCAGGCTTCTCCTTGAGGTGGCTTCTCTTGTTGGGGAGCACAGGCTCTGGGGTGTACGGCCTTCAGCGGTTGTGGCTTAAGGGCTCAGCAGTTGCAGTTCTTGGGCTCTGGAGCATGGGCTTACTAGTTGGGGTGCGTGGGCTTAGTTGCTCCGTGGCATGTGGGATCTTCCTGACCCAGAGATCTTCTGTTTTGGCTGGTGGATTCTTTACCACTGAGCCACCAGGGAAGCCCAAGGTAATATTTTTGTTTTGAAACTGCAGACTTATGAAGAAGTTGAGTTATTAGAACAAAGGAATAATGTATATCCTTTGCCTCGATTCCCCTAATACTCATATTTGCCAGACTTGCTATATTATTTTATATATGTATCTCCATGTGTATGTATATCTAAAAGTTTCTTTTGAGGCTAGTTGCTGACGTAATGTAGATACTTTTAAATCTAAATAATAAGATGTGTGCATTCTCTTCTGTTATCACAGGAGATTGACATTGGATCAATACTATGAACCTAAAGGTTTTATTAAAATTTTGCCGCTTAAAGTCCTTTTCTGGTCCAGGGTACAATACAGGATTACATAAAGCATTTGACCATCATGTCTCTTTCAGTTCAGTTCAGTTCAGTTGCTCAGTTGTGTCCGACTCTTTGCGACACCATAAATCACAGCATGTCAGGCCTCCCTGTCCATCACCAACTCCCGGAGTTCACCCAAACTCATGTGCATCGAGTCGGTGCTCTTTAATCTGGAATAGTTTTTCAGTCTTTTTTTTTTCTAGCCAGTTATTTTGTAGAATGTCTTTTGTTTTAGGTTTGTTGATTTTTTTTTTTCCTCATCACTAGATTCAGGTCTTGGACTTCTGGCAGGAAACCCAGAGAATTATTGTTGCGTTTTTCCTAGGTTATCAGATCAGGAGGCATGTAATGTTGATTTGTTCCATCACTGATGAAAACTGAACATTGATTAAGGTGTTGCTTGCCAGGTTTCTCTACTGTAAAGTTACTATATTATGCTTTTTAATTATTTGTGTTATGGGGAAGCTCTTTGAAACTTGAAAGTAGCCTATATTTCATCATATTTTCACCTGCAAATTTTAGCATCTATTGATTCTTTCATGAAACAGCTACTGCTGTAAGTGATACTAACCAGTGATTTAAAAAATATTCTGTCATATCTATTACATTTATCAGTTGGAATCCTACTGTCAGGAAATGCTTTGTCCTTTTCTCCACTCATTCATTCCTTTGTTAATATTAGTGTAGATTTATAAATTATCATTTTATCATCTTGGTTATGTTTTATAATTGTCATTATAGGAAACTTGTGAGATTACCTTTAAATGTTTCTTAGATATATAAAGCATAAAAAAAATTAGAAACAAGGAATCCAAAAGATTTAAAAACAAAAGGAATGCTTTATTTTTTTCTTTTACAAAATGTTTTTAAAAGTGATGTTTTTCAGATGTACTTGTGTGTTCTTAAAGATCATTAACCCTTTTAGATTGACAGATTAATTTTTTTTTTAGTTTTAGGAAACATGCCCATTGAAAATTAAGAATAAAAATTACAAACCTGAAATTGTAATGTAGGCCGATAGAAAAATCTGCTTTTGTTTTCTAAAGTTCCATTTTTCCTCCATTTCAGAAAAGGACACATACCCTTGTTAGTTGGTAATTACTTTGAAGCGGATACTTTGTTGAATAATTAGATACAGATGTGGGTAGCTTTTTTTAAAAAAAAAAAACTTGATTTTTATACATTTGTTCTCAAAGCAAATTGCATCTGGTGAGCGTAAGAACAGTACTGAAGAGACAATTGTTCTTTTTTGTGAGAGAAGATTAGAGAAATTTTCCGTGCTTATTTTCTACTCTCTTTACAGAATGCAGAAAATTGCAAAGAAAAAGAGAGAGAAAGATTGCTCCCCCCCCCATTCTTGAGAAACCAGAGCCTGAGTATTTGCATTGTAATTGTCATTTTGACTAAAAGCTTGAACAGTACTTTGGAATTCCATCTCTGACAGTACAATAGAGGATCACTATTGATAAGAAATGTTTAATTTCATATTTTGTCACTTTAATATATGTGGTAACCTATGTGCTTTTAATAGGTGATTTTGGATTAAACAGTGCAGTGGAAACTGGAAAGGATTAATTTAGCATGATGTGTTTTCCTACTCCCAAGTTAAGTGGCTTAGAGTGTTCTGGAAAGATCTTGTTTAAGGAGAGAAAACACTTTGCTTTCTGTTTGATATTAATACTTATGGATATACCTGTACTGTATGACAGTAGTAATTTATGAATTTTGTTTGTGGCCATGGTGAAAAGTGAATCTCTAGGTGGGTAAGTATGCCTGGACTTTTAGCCACTATATTCTTCTGCCTCCCTAAAATGTGTGATTCAATGTTAGTTCAAATTATGACAGTTAAAAGTTGTGAAGAGATTGGGAGTTGTCATTAAAAATTCCAGAATGTCAGAGATTTTTGGGTATTGATATAGTGTGTTATTTCTTTTCCATGGGGATGGTCTTGGTCCCTGTCTCCTGTACAATGTCATGAACCTCCGTCCAGAGTTCATCAGGCACTCTATCTATCAGATCTAGTCCCTTAAATCTATTTCTCAATTCCACTGTATAATCATAAGGGATTTGATTTAGGTCATATCTGAGTGGTCTAGTGGTTTTCCCTACTTTCTTCAATTTAAGTCTGAATTTGGCAATAAGGAGTTCATGATCTGAGCCACAGTCAGCTCCTGGTCTTGTTTTTGCTAACTGTATACAGCTTCTCCATCTTTGGCTGCAAAGAATATAATCAATCTGATTTCGGTGTTGACCATCTGGTGATGTCCATGTGTAGAGTCTTCTCTTGTGTTGTTGGAAGAGGGTGTTTGCTATGACCAGTGCGTTCTCTTGACAAAACTCTATTAGCCTTTGCCCTGCTTCATTCTGTGCTCCAAGGCCAAATTTGCCTGTTACTCCAGGTGTTTCTTGACTTCCTACTTTTGCATTCCAGTCCCCTATAATGGAAAGGACATCTTTTTTGGGTGTTAGTTCTAAAAGTTCTTGTAGGTCTTCACAGAACCGTTCAACTTTGGCTTCTTCAGCGTTACTGGTTGGGGCATAGGCCTGGATTACTGTAATATTGAATGGTTTGCCTTGGAAACGAACAGAAATCATTCTGTCGTTTTTAAGATTGCATCCAAGTACTGCATTTCGGGTCTTTTGTTGAGCATGATGGCTATTCCATTTCTTCTAAGGGATTCCTGCCCACAGCAGTAGATATAATGGTCATCTGAGTTAAATTCACCTATTCCAGTCCATTTTAATTCACTGGTTCCTAGAATGTCTATGTTCACTCTTGCCATCTCCTGTTTGACCACTTCCAATTTGCCTTGATTCATGGACCTAACATTCCAGGTTCCTATGCAATATTGCTCTTTACAGCACCGGACCTTGCTTCTATCACCGGTCACATCCACAACTGGGTATTGGTCTTGCTTTTGCTCCATCCTTTCATTCCTTCTAGAGTTACTTCTCCACTGATCTCCAGTAGCATACTGGGCACCTACCGACCTGGGGAATTCCTCATTCAGTATCCTATCATTTTGCCCTGTGATACAGTTCATGGGGTTCTCAAGGCAAGTATACTGAAGTGGTTTGCCATTCCCTTCTCCAGTGGACCCCATTCGGCTGTGGTCCATGTGATCAGATCGACTAGTTTCCTGTGATTATGATTTCAGTGTGTCTGCCCTCTGATGCCCCCTCACAATACCTACTGTCTTATTTGGGTTTCTCTTACCTTGGGTGTGGGATATCTCTTCACAGCTGCTCCAAGAAAGCGCAGCCACTGCACCTTACCTTGGATGAGGAGTATCTCCTCAAGGCCGCCCCTCCTGACCTTGAACGTGGAGTAGCTCCTCTCGGCCCTCCTGTGCCCACGCAGCCACCGCCTATTGGACATGGGGTAGCTCCTCTCAGCCGCTGGCCCTGGCCTCAGGCGTGGGCTAGCTCCTCAGGGCCGCGCCTCTCTGCGTGGTCAGTTGCGCCAGGCCACCCGCGTCTTCGCCGCCGGGGCCGGCGTCTCCCGCGTCTGCGAAAAAGCAAAATGGCTGGCTGAGGCGGCCTTACAAATAGCTGTGAAAAGAAGAGAAGCGAAAAGCAAAGGAGAAAAGGAAAGATATAAGCATCTGAATGCAGAGTTCTAAAGAATAGCAAGGAGAGATAAGAAAGCCTTCCTCAGTGATCAATGCAAAGAAATAGAGGAAAACAACAGAATAGGAAAAACAAGAGATCTCTTCAAGAAAATTAGATTCCAAGGGAACATTTCATGCAAAGGTGGGCTCGATAAAGGACAGAAATGGTATGGACCTAACAGAAGCAGAAGATATTAAGAAGAGGTGGCAAGAATACACAGAAGAACTGTACAAAAAAGATCTTCACGACCAAGATAGTCACGATAACGTGATCACTGACCTAGAGCCAGACATCTTGGAATGTGAAGTCAAGTGGGCCTTAGAGAGCATCACTACGAACAAAGCTAGTGGAGGTGATGGAATTCCAGTTGAGCTATTTAAAATCTTGAAAGATGATGCTGTGAAAGTGGTGCACTCAATATGCCAGCAAATTTGGAAAACTCAGCAGTGGCCACAGGACTGGAAGAGGTCAGTCTTCATTCCAATCCCAAAGAAAGGGAATGCCAAAGAATGCTCAAACTACCGCACAATTGCACTCATCTCACACGCTAGTAAAGTCATGCTCACAATTCTCCAAGCCAGGCTTCAGCAATATGTGAACCGTGAACTCGCAGATGTTCAAGCAGGTTTTAGAAAAGGCAGAGGCACCAGAGATCAAATTGCCAACATCTGCTGGATCATGGAGAAAGCGAGAGAGTTCCAGAAAAACATCTATTTCTGCTTCATTGACTATGCCAAAGCCTTTGACTGTGTGGATCACAATAAACTGTGGAACATTCTGAAAGAGATGGGAATCCCAGACCACCTGACCTGTCTCTTGAGAAACCTGTATGCCGGTCAGGAAGCAACAGTCAGAACTGTACATGGAACAACAGTCTGGTTCCAAACAGGAAAAGGAGTACGTGAAGGCTGTATATTGTCACCCTGCTTATTTAACTTATATGCAGAGTACATCATGAGGAACGCTGGGCTGGAAGAAGCACAAGCTGGAATCAAGATTGCCGGGAGAAATATCAGTAACCTCAGATATGCAGATGACACCGCCCTTATGGCAGAACGTGAAGAGGAACTCAAAAGCCTCTTGATGAAAGTGAAAGAGAGTGAAAAGGTTGGCTTGAAGCTCAACATTCAGAAAACAAAGATCATGGCATCTGGTCCCATCACTTCATGGGAAATAGATGGAAAAACAGTGGAAACAGTGTCAGACTTTATTTTTTTGGGCTCCAAAATCACTGCAGATGCTGATTGTAGCCATGAAATTAAAAGACGCTTACTCCTTGGAAGGAAAGTTATGACCAACCTCAGTTCAGTTCAGTTCAGTCGCTCAGTCGTGTCCGACTCTCCGCGACCCCATGAATCACAGCACGCCAGGCCTCCCTGTCCATCACCAACTCCCGAAGTTCACTCAAACTCATGTCCACAGAGTCGGTGATGCCATCCAGCCATCTCATTCTCCGTCGTCCCCTTCTCCTCCCGCCCCCAACCTTTCCCAGCATCAGAGTCTTTTCCAGTGAGTCAACTCGTCGCATGAGGTGGCCAAAGTATTGCAGTTTCAGCTTTAGCATCAGTCCCTCCAATGAACATGCAGGATTGATCTCCTCTAGAATGGACTGGTTGGATCTCCTTGCAGTATAAGGGACTCTCAAGAGTCTTCTCCAACACCACAGTTCAAAAGCATCGATTCTTCGGCGGTCAGCCTTCTTCACAGTCCAACTCTCACATCCATACATGACCACGGGAAAAACCATTGCCTTGACTAGACGGACCTTGGTTGGCAAAGTAATGTCTCTGCTTTTTAATATACTATCAAGGTTGGTCATAACTTTCCTTCCAAGGAGCAAGCGTCTTTTAATTTCATGGCTGCAATCAGCATGACCAACCTAGACAGCATATTAAATAGCAGAGACATTACTTTGCCAACCAAGGTCCGTCTAGTCAAGGCTATGGTTTTTCCCGTGGTCATGTATGGATGTGAGAGTTGGACTGTGAAGAAAGCTGATCGCCGAAGAATTGATGCTTTTGAACTGTGGTGCTGGAGAAGACTCTTGAGAGTCCCTTGTACTGCAAGGAGATCCAACCAGTCCATTCTAAAGGAGATTGGTCCTGGGTGTTCATTGGAAGGACTGATGCTAAAGCTGAAACTGCAATACTTTGGCCACCTCATGTGACGGGTTGACTCACTGGAAAAGACTCTGATGCTGGGAAAGGTTGGGGGCGGGAGGAGACGGGGACAACAAAGAATGAGATGGCTGAATGGCATCAGCGACTCTGTGGACATGAGTTTGCGTGAACTCCGGGAGTTGGTGATGGACAGGGAGGCCTGGCGTGCTGTGATTCATGGGGTCGCGGAGAGTCGGACACAACTGAGCGACTGAGTTGATTGAATTGATTGATACTGTGTTATAGGGAGGCAGTCTGTGGTTTTGGCTAAAACCTGCTTCGTTTTAGTGATCTCATGAGGTTCTTAGATCCTCAGAGCTTTATCTATTCCCACCTAGTGAAAATCGCAGTATTAGTCATTGGAAATGGATTGAGGGAAAACTACTCTCCTTTTCTTATTTAGAGTTTTTGAAAATTGTCTGCTCTTCTGTTCTTTATTTCCCATTCCTCCTGGTCTAAGCAGTAGTGCTAAGCGCACACTCTGGAATTCACTTCCTTTGATGAGCCTCAGCTGCTCATGTGCTACTGCACACGAATGTCAGATTTTCTTAACTTGGTAAGGGCCTTCCTTGGCCTTCAGACCTCACATGTCATATTTCAGACAACATTGTTCTCGTAGCTCAGTTGATGTCTCTCTGGAGAGATGAATGTTCCATTAGCTGTGCGATAATTTTGTATAGCTTTTAAAAATATTTATATATTTTAAATGAAAGTGTGGTTGATTTACATTGCTGTGTTAGTTTCTGGTGTACAGCAAAGTGATTGTTAGTATATATATATATTTTCAGATTCTTTTCCATTGTAGGTTATTATAAGATATTGAAAATAGTTCCCTGTGCTGTATGCTGCTGCTGCTAAGTCAATTCAATTGTGTCTGACTCTGTGTGACCCCATAGACGGAAGCCCACCAGGCTCCTCCGTCCCTGGGATTCTCCAGGCAAGAACACTGGAGTGGGTTGCCATTTCCTTCTCCAGTGTGTGAAAGTGAGAAGTGAAAGTGAAGTCGCTCAGTCGTGTCCAACCCTTAGCGACCCCACGGACTGCAGCCTACCAGGCTCCTCCATCCATGGGATTTTCTAGGCAATAGTACTGGAGTGGCTTGCCATTGCCTTCTCCGACCCAGTGGTCTAATTATCATGATTTCCCATAAGAACATTACTTAGGACTTTGTGTGATGACTTGATAGTATCTGAGTCTGGACAGAGTTGGACTCAGAAATTCCTTCTCCAATGAGAACAGGAACAATCCTGCCATCAGTCTGCCTCATAAACCCAGCCCCAGCAACAAGACTTTAATCCACAGATTAAATAATTTGCCAGCACGTCAAAAAGAACCTTTATTCTGATTTGAATAGCCTCTTATGCACTCATGCTTTCTTGCCAGATGCCTTTGGAGCAGGTGCTTTCTGGGATGGAGCTTTCTGACCCTTCTGAGTTATAGGAGGAGGTGCTGCCTTCTGGCCTGCAGCTTTCTGGGCAGGAACCTTCTAGGCTGGAGCCTTTTTACCCGCAGTGGTGATGTTTTTTGCTGGAACCTTGGCAGCGGCAGTAGCCACTGCCGCTGCCCCCGTAGCAGCAAGGGCTTTCTTGGGAGAAGCTTTCAGGAGAGTTGCCTTTTGAAGTTTCTTAACTTCAATCTTGATTAGTCTGTTCCTCATTTTCCTTGCCTGTGCTGTATAGTAGGACCTTATTGTTCATCCTTTTGTTTATAGTAGTATGTATCTGTTCATCCCAAACTCCTAATTTATCCCTCCCCACTACCTTTTCCCTTTGGTAACCATGTTTCTGAGTCTATTTCTGTTTTGTAAGTAAGTTCATTTGTAACTGTATTTTTAGATTCCACATATAAGTGATATCATTTGATATTTGTCTTTGGCTTAGTTCTCCAGTTCCATTCATGTTGCTTTAAATGGCATTATTTTGTTCTTTTTTATGGTTGAGGATTCATAGGGTTGCAAAGAGTCAGACACAGCTGAGCGACTGAACTGAACTGAATGTTCCATTGTATATATGTACCACATCTTCTTTACCCATTTCTTTATTGATGGACATTTAGGTTGCTTCCATGTGTTGGCTGCTGTAAATCGTGCTACTGTGAACATTGGGGTGCATGTATTTTTTCAAATTAAAAAGTTTCCTTCTTTTCCAGATACATGCTCAACAATGGCATTGACAGACCATATGGTAGCTCTACTTCTAGCTTTTTAAGGAACTTCCATACTGTTCTCCATGGTGGCTTTATATTCTGGTTAACAGTGTGGGAGGGTTCCCTTTTTTCTACCTTCTCTCCAGCCTTTATTATTCTTAGACTTTCTGATGATGGCCATTCTGACTGGTATGAAGTGATACCTCATTCTAGTTTCAATTTGCATTCCTCTGCTAAAGGAGATCAATCCTGGGTGTTCACTGGAAAGTCTGATGCTAAAGCTGAAATTCCCATACTTTGGCCACCTCATGTGACAAGTTGACTCACTGGAAAAGACTCTGATGCTGGGAAGGATTGGGGGCAGGAGGAGAAGGGGACGACAGAGAATGAGATGGCTGGATGGCAACACCGACTTGATGGATATGAGTTGGAGTGGACTCCGGGAGTTGGTGATGGACAGGGAGGCCTGGTGTGCTGTGATTCATGGGGTCGCAAAGAGTCGGACACGACTGAGCGACTGAACTGAATAAGTAGTCACGTTGAGCATCATTTCATGTGTCTGTAGTTCATCTGTATGTCTTCTTTGGAGAAATGTCTATTTAGATCTTCCGTCCATTTTTTTGATAATTTTTTTTTTTATGTTTTGAGCAGTGTGAGCGGTTTGTATATTTTGTAAATTAAACCCTTGTTGGTTACATCATTTGCAAATATTTTCTCCCATTCCATATGTTGTTTTTTCATTTAATTTATGGTTTCCTTTGTTGTGCAAAAGATTTTAAGTTTAATTAGCTCTCATTTGTTTATTTTTGTTTTTATTTCCATTACTGTAGGAGTCAGATCCAAAACGATATTGCTGCTTATTGTGTCAAAGTGTGTACTGTCTGTGTTTCCGTCTAGGAGTTTAAAAGTATCTGTTCCTAGGTTTAGATCTTTAATCCATTTTGAGTTTATTTTTTTATATGGTGTTGAGAATGTTCTAATTTCATTTTTTTTGCAAGTAGCTCTCTAGTTTCCCCAGACTATTCATATAGGTCTTTTAAATTTTGAACGGTTGTTGTCTGAACTTTTACTAACAGAATTCAAATATTGTTAAGCTTGTAACCATCAGCCTTTCCTTGTTGAACCATTGTGTAAACAATAAAGTATTTGTTTAACATTATAGTAATTTGGATAGTAATTATCTGTAATTTGTCATATTACAGATTCCTTTTGGTCAGACACTTGATAGTAAGGTAACTTTGATTAGTTAAGTTTAGTGGCATGAGGTAAGAATGGTGGTGCTCGAAACATCAAGGGAGTATTTAGACTGTAAGCCCAAATCAGAACTCTTTTGCAGGTACAAAATTTGCATAAAATCTTACATAACATTTTAAACTCTTGACTCTGGGTATCTTGGGAATTCCTGACTTGCTTTTTTTTTTTTTAAAACGAGCTGTTTTTTATAAATTGAATATTACTTGTTCATCTTCAGTTGAATTACATAAAATGAAAAACACGAGATAGATATTTGTATATGTTTTTTCAGAGCATTTTGTAGCATATTAAAATGCTAGTTCCCTGATCAACCCCCACCAGGAGTATTCCATACTTGCATATAACCTAAAGTGAACCAGTTTCCTTAAGATTTAAAAGTGTTTCATGGAGAAACCCATGGGCAGGCAGGGCATGGAATCTTAATAGAAGATAGTGAATACTAAATGAGAAATTCAGTGTAGTGTGGGAGCTCGGCTCAGTGGTTTTCAGTCTGTGCTCTGATGGAAAACCAGATTTTGTGAGTCTCTTCAATAAAATGAGACCATATACAGAGAAATGAATTGATGGATTCCGCCCCCCCCGCCCCAGTATTTTCCTTCATTTTTTAGCATCTGTATCAATTGTGAAAAACCTAATGAAGAAATAGCTATTCATTCCTTCCCAGAAATCTCATTGTGGCTCCAGAGATGCTGAGTAATATGGTTACTTCAACTAAGAAAAGCCTTGGGTACTGTTTATTAATGTATTTAGTTTGGACTCATTAAAGGAGAAGCTTCCACTGAAGCCAAGAATGTTTTCCTAATGTCCTCTTAATAGCTTTACCATCTCCCTTGAGACTTCTGAGCCAGTTCAGAGGAGATCCTAGTCCAGCAAATGTTCTAACGTGGCCTCGTTAAGCCTTTCTTCTGCTCTTCCTCTAGAGACTGTGCTGTTTGATTTGGAGTTGTGGAAGCCTTTCTGAGGCTGCTAAATTTGGGCCTCTCTTCACTTACCTTGCCAGGGCTGAATTCCAAAACTTTTGCATGGCCATTTGCTTTACCCTCTTGTTTCTATAACCAATACTCTCTTTTTCTGTGGGTATCCCCTACATTTTCACATTTTTTCATAGTACAAGCTTCGATTCCCCCTGATATTATTAGATCCCTTCTATATAAGTGCCCATTAAATCACCCTCATGTTGGCCATCCCAGTAGCCTCCCTGGGTGTTAAGAAAGATCGGTAGAAATTATAAGTAAATGAGAGTTCAAAAATAATAGACAGTTCTGTGGAAAGCACAAGAAAAGCTCAGAGAACGCACCTAATTTTTGCAATCCTTGGGGTATGAGCTCTAGAATTTAGTATTTTGTCAGACCTAGGTGATGAGGTGGAGTTTAATAGAGAATGACACAGGTAGGGTGACACCACCCAGGGCCCCAGACTGACAAAGGGCTGAAACCCAGAGTGTCACACCGGCACAGCCACACGTGTACTGTTCTGTAGGAGGATGAACATGTGTTGCAAGGTAAAATTTGAAAACTCACTCTCTAGTGTACTTGCTTCAGGTGTTGGGGGGGATTGTGTGCAGAAGAAATTTAGTCCTTACTTTGAGCCACGATTTTTATTCTTTTATATTTTTATATTCATCATATTTTAATATATATATTTAATATTCATTATTCTTAATGCCATTGACTCTTTTTCTCCTCCTTCCTCAACGATGGCTGTTTTCCTCTCTCTGTTCAGTTTCTGGTAATATATGAGGTAAAGTTTTTAGTCTCAAATTATTCCTGTTAATTACCATTTCTTGATGTATTGTCTCTTTTAATTGTACTTGTTTTGAAAATATTTTACTTCTGGCATTTAAGATAGTATGCTCTTAATAAATATTTGTTGACTGCATTAAGTTGTGACCATACTAATGTATTATTTTGATACATTGTTTAACAGGTTTTCTCATATGGTTCTTTGTTTTTAAACTTTGTATTTAGTATAAAAATTATTTTTATATATAATTTAAATAAATGTATAACTTCATATCATAAATTCTTACATGATCTTTTTTTTAATGCAGCTTTATTGCTCAGGTCATTTTTTTCGTATTTCTTTCCCTCTGTTTTTCACTATCAATTACTACCCCTACTCACTAAAATAAAAAGAATAGTGTAAACAGCCTGGGATATATTCTTTTTTTTCCTTTTGTGCTCTTGATTATGCTGGACAGATATATATATATATATATATATTTATAAAATATATATACATTTGCATATGCAGAGGTTTTGGGTTTTTTTTTTTTTGATGTTTTTATATTAGTAAACTGGGATTACATGTATCTACATTTCTTCACCTTCCTTTTTTTCTCTGTCAGTACTCTGAAAATTCCTTCAAATAGCTGATGTGGTTCCAACTTAATCTTTTATTGCCATTGACAGATCTTTTATTGTAATAGAGATTACCAGATTATTTTTCCAAATAGTTCTAAGTCTTCACTTTTTTATCAGCAAAATAGCTGAGAGTGCCCCCTTTCCCCCACGTTCCTACTGTTAGTAATGGTTTTAAATGTTTTTAATTTTTGCCAAGTTGATGAGTATGAAGTGTTAACTCATTTTTGTGTTTATTTCTATTTCCTATTAGTGAATTTCAGTATCTTTTCACATACTCGCTGGCAGTTTTCATTTGTGCCTGTGCAATAGCCTGTGGATAAATTTTGCTCATTTAAAAATACTGGACTGTACAGTAAGTCCTTTTTGATGATCCATTTTGAATATCATGTGTACATGTCAGTCCCAAATTACTTGCATTTTCTATCATGGCAGAAGGAAGGAATCTTAAGTTATTTCTTACATGACTAATGAGTTGCCTCAGCATCCTTTTTGAATAATTTCTTCTTTTCCTTCTGGTTTAAACACCACTTCTGCTATATAGTGTCCCATGATATCTGTCTGAGTTCATATTTGTTCTGTCTATCCCTGAATGTGTTGTCTATCCCTGAATTATTCCTGATAATGTGTTGTCTCTATTTTTTAGAGCTTTCATTATATTTCGGTGGATGATAATGAAAATCTCTTATCAAGTTCTATGAATAATCTTGCTGGTATTTTGATTTAATTGTACTAAATTGTAGATTAGTTTGAAGAGGTGTTTTCTAATGTTCTTCAATAATATTTATAATTGCCTCTATAATAATCATGTATATCTTAGGCTTACTTCTTAGTACCTTATGGTTTTTCTTTCTATTGTGATATTTTCTTTCATTGCATTTCTAATTGATATTTTGTAGCATATAGGACGGAGAAGGCAATGGCAAGCCACTCCAGTACTCTTGCCTAGAAAATCCCATGGATGGAGGAGCCTGGTAGGCTGCAGTCCATGGGGTCGCTAACTGAGCGACTTCACTTTCACTTTTCACTTTCACACATTGGAGGAGGAAATGGCAACCCACTCCAGTGTTCTTGCCTGGAGAATCCCAGGGAAGGGGGAGCCTGGTGGCCTTCTGTCTATGGGGTCACACAGAGTTGGACACGACTGAAGTGACTTAGCAGCAGCAGCAGCAGCATATAGGAAACCCACTCCAGTACTCTTGCCTGAAAAATCCCATGGATGGAGGAGCCTGGTGGGCTTGCAGTCCATGGGGTCAGAAGAGTCGGACACGACTGAGCGACTTCACTTTCACGTTTCACTTTCGTGCACTGGAGAAGGAAATGGCAACCCACTCCATTGTTCTTTCCTAGAGAATCCCAGGGACAGGGGAGCCTGGTGGACTGCCGTCTCTGGGATCGCACAGAGTCGGACACGACTGAAGTGACTTAGAAGCAGCAGCAGCAGCGTATAGGAATGCAGTTGTTTCATATCTGGCTCTGTTATCCAATAATTTTGTTAAATGATCTTGTTAGTTCCTATAATTTGTTAATAGCTTTAATGACTTCCTGTCTATTGTATAGCTAATCATGTTGCTGTTCAGTCACTAAGTCATGTCCAACTCTTTGTGACCCCATGAACTGTTTCACGCTGGGCTTTCCTGTCCCTCACTATCTCCCAGAGTTTGCTCAAATTTATGTACGATGAGTTAGTGATGCCATCCAACCATCTTAGTCTCTGTTGCCCTCTTCTTCTCCTGCCCTCAGTCTTTCCCAGCATCAGGGTCTTTTCCAGTGAGTCGGCTCTTTGCATTAGGTGGCCAAAGTATTGGAGCTTCAGCTTCAGTATCACCCTTCCAGTGAACATTTAGGATTGATTTCCTTTAGGATTGACTGGTCTGATCTACTTGCTATCCATGGGACTCTCAAAAATCTTCTCCAGCACCACAATTCGAAAGCATTAATTATTCAGCTCTCAATGTTCTTTATGGTCCAACTCTCACATCTATAAATGACTACTGGAAAAACCATAGTTTTGACTATCTGGACATTGGTTGGCAAAGTGATGTCTCTGCTTTTTAATTAGCCATCTAGGTTTGTCATAGCTCTCCTTCCAAGGAGCAAACCTCTTAATTTTATGGCTGCTGTCACCATCAGCAGTGATTTTGGAGTCCAAGAAAATAAAATCTGTCACTGTTTCCACTTTTCCCCCATCTATTTGCCATGAAGTAATGGAACCGGATTCCATGATCTTAGTTTTCTGGATGTTGAGTTTCAAGCCAGCTTTTTCAGTCTCCTCTTTCACCCTCATCAAGAAGCTCTTTAGTTCCTCTTTGCTTTCTGCCATTAGAATTGTATTATTGCATATTTGAGGTTGTTGATATTTCTACCGGCAACCTTGTGAGTCATCCAGCCCAGCATTTCGCATGATGTACTGTGCACACAAGTTAAAGCAGAGTGACAATATACACCCTTGACGTACTCCTTTCCCAATTTTGAACCAGTCTGTTGTTCCATGTCCGGTTCTAACTGTTGCTTCTTGTCTTGCATACAGGTTTCTCAGGAGACAGGTAAGGTGGTCTGGTAGTTAATCATATCATTTGAAGTTAAAGGCAATTTAATTTCTTTCCTTGTGATAGTTTTGAATTGACTAGAAACTCAAACGCAATGTTGAATATAAGCAAAGATAGTAAGCATCCTTGTTTTATTCCGATATTTATAGAAATGCTTCTAGAGTGTCAACCTTTTGGAAGTGTTTGTGCCTGGTTTTGACTGCTGTCCTTTATCAGATAAAGAACATTGCCTTCTGATTGTGGGTTGCCAAGAGAGGTTGATTTTTTAAAAAGCCATGAATGAGGACTGTGGAACTTATGAAATATTTGGTTTTTGGTTGCACTCTGTTGCTGTGTGCAGCTACTTTCTAATTGCAGTGCATGGGCTTCTTAGTACAGTGGTTTCTCTGGTTGCAGAGCACAGGCCCTCGGCGCGTGGGCTTCAGTAGTTGCAGCTTACTAGGAGTTAGTAGTAGTAGGCTTAGAAGTTGTGGTGCATGGGCTTAGTAGCTGAGGCTTGTGGGATCTTCCCGGATCAGGAATGGAACCCACGTCCCCTGACTTGTCAGGCAGATTCTTATCCATTCTGTCCCCTGGAAAGTCCTCTCTTTCATTTAAATGGAATTGACTTTTTATTAATTGATGCTAGGCTCTCTCTGCATTCCTAAGAACTTCGTTTGGCCATAATATATTATTTTTTTTAATACATTGCTGAGTTAATTTCCTAGTCTTTTCTTTAGTATGTTTATATTTACATTTATGATTGAGATAACTGATAATTCTCTTTGCATTACTCTTTTTGGTTTTGAAAGCAAGGTAGGTAGGTTCCTTCTTTTTCTATCCCCTGGCTCTGTCTGTTTAAGAGGATTGTCTATTTCTTGAATGTTTGTTAAAATTCACTCACATAATCACTGATATCTGCTATCTTTTTGGTGGCTAAGGTTCTCAATTTCTGTGTTTTTTGGTTTATATAAACTCAATTTTTTAAATTCAGTTTGGTGATTATTCCTGATTGTGTAGTTTATCCATTTTGTTATGTTTTGGTATTAATTTGAAGAAACAATCATAGCCTTGCTGTATTTTTTTTTCAAGATTATTCTGAAGCTTTAGCCTTTTAATATTATTTAGTTTTTGTTCTTTTTTTCTTTATTAATCTTACTAGATATAACTATTTTATTAGTTTTCATTTTGACTAACTTTGTTTATTAAATCATCCACTTCTGCTTTTAACTTTTGTTTTCTAATTTTTCACTTTTAGGATTGATGTTCTGTATTTCAGACTTGCAAGTTAATTAATTGACTTGTCTGTTTTTAAAAGTTAATGCTATAAATTTATGAACAAATTACCCTACGTTTTGACATACTATTATTTTATGATAGTTTCCTTCTAAATTGTATAATTTCTATTATGATTTCTTCAATAATTCAAGACTTAGGAGTGCCTTTTGGAATTTTGAAATATATATGTATGCTTTTTTTTTTTAACACTTTTTAGTATTTATTTTTAATTTCTTTGAAATTTGTTGAAACTTCCCATTTAGCCTAGCACCATTGTCATTTTTTTTTGGCATTTTATGAATAAAAAAATTAAACATTTTCCATTAAAAATTTTTTTTTTCTATTTGGGTTTGTGTTTAAATGTACATGGGTGACCTTACAAATTTTTCTAAGGAATATATATTCCAGCCAGCCATAGTGATTTCCTCTCCTTGTCTTATTGGAATGTTTTTCTTCTGATTCTCAGCCTAACTTACTCTTTTTCATCCTTCAGGTTTAATTACCACCTCTTCAGAGAGAACTTTCCTGCCCCCTTGTCTAAAATAGCCCTTTTCTGCCCCATTGTTCCTTATTATGTCATAGGACTTTATTTTTTAATATTAACTTGTGAAGTCACTTTAGTCGTGTTGGATTCTTTGCGACCATATGTACCGTAGCCTGCAAGGCTCCTCTATCCGTGGGATTCTCTAGGCAAGAATACTGGAGTGGGTTGCTATTTCCTTCTCCAGGGGATATTCCCAACCCAGGGATTGAACCTGCATCTCTTAAGTTTCCTGCATTGACAGGTGGGTTCTTTACCACTAGTGTCAACTGGGCAGCCCTTTTACTATTACTGCAAGTTGCCTATAGTTATGATTTGTTTACCTGTGTTATTGTATGTCTTCCCCTCTATGTGGCATAACTACTTACGTGATTTTAATTCTTCCTCCATTGGTAGGAACTTTGCCCATCATGCCCTTTTGCTCTTCATTTCTGGGGCACATAGTACAGTGTTTATCACACAACAGACATTCTGTGAATAGTTGTTGAAAAATGAAGACTGCTTTCAAATGTAAATAACCATTTAGCTGCATATAACATTCTTGATAGAAAGTTTCTTTCCAAGATCTGTATACATTTTTGTATTATTCTGTGGCTCTTATTCTTGCAAGGAAGAAAGTACACATCTGCAAATTTTAACTTTTTTTTCTCGATCAGGGAAAAAAAACACACTTTAATTGTCAGGATATATTAATCGATAAGCAGTGTCTTGTAAACTGTAATAAAACCAGGCATTAATGTATCTTTTAAAAACAGTCCTTTACCTTTTGAGTGATTTTCATCTTTTAGAAATTCCATATTGCTTTTCTGACTTAATGACTCCTGAAAATGTAACCTAAAAGTGAAAACATAACATAATAAAATAATGGCATTAAATCACTAGTGATACGGCCCGTTTGTGTTAATGGTCTGTATTTCTATATAAGTTATTATGCCCTCTTGTCTTACAAGTTTTAACTTTTTTGAAGTATAATATATAACCGTTTAAATGATTTAACCCGAATCCCATAAATATTCTTCAAGAATTCAGACAATCACGATTAAGTTGTAAATATTTCAACTTTTGAAAATGGCCATTTTGATATAGTAGGTTACTGCTTTTCAGAGTATTAATACGTTGATAATTTAGAGTCGTTGGATTTCTTCTGTCTTTGTGTCTAACAAAGTTAGAGAATAGTTAGCACTACACAGATTCATGAAATACAAAAGTAGGACCTGTTGAAATAATTATGGGTTTTTGAAACCACGTGAATTCAGCTGTGTGGAAGTGGATAAACTGACACTATACCAAGTTGTTCCCATTAGGGGTCAATAGCAGATGCTTATGGGCTTGGGTTTGTGGATATTGCAAATAATGGACAGAAAAGGTTTTTTAAGAGACTTTTCAGATACAATTTTTTCTTATGTAATTGTCAAGAAGTTTTTAAAGGAAGTTCTTTTAAGGTTTCTCACATAAATTTCATCAAATGTTTCAAATTTGGATGACAAAAATCATAGGATTCTTAGTAATGGTATTACTACATGTTTTTGACCACTAGTCGTCAGTATTGAACCATCAATGGTGACACTGCAGGCATCATTTATTAAAGTTGCTAAACTTTGCTGAAAAATGATTATAGTATATACACATACCTCATCTCTTAGGGCTCCCTAAAAGTGCACTTGGCAAAAATAATGCAACTGGAAAAAAATCTAATTATTTAACTACTGCTATTTGAAACCGAAATTTGAAACAGTGTTGCTTTCTACTATTGAAAAATGAAAGATGACATATGGAGTATTACATATTAAGACATCTGTTATATTTAACACTAAAACTGTCATTTCTATGCCTTTTTGTTAGTTTCTTTCATACTTTCTATTCAGAGTTATAATTCCCTCTTCCTCTCTCTTTCCCTCCCACTAAGGAAAAATCTTTTTATGTATAGTAAAACAATTAGAGACTACAGTTTGACATGAGAATTTATTTCACTGGGATCATATAGTCTTGTGCCATTTTCCAGGTTTCATATTCCCAAAGATAGAGTCTCTAAAACACTATTTCCTAATGATTATTTTCTTCTCCTTAGTAATCACTGCCTTTGCACCCTGTTGTCTTATCACCCCAGTTATATTAATTTTCCACTGATATTCTAATGTTGTTTGTTTTTCATTTGGTTAATCTTGTTTGTTTTTCTTGACTTGTTAGTGGAAAAGCATTTTTTATAGCTCTATCATGACTCATTGCATTTCTAGTGAATTTGCATTTCTATTCAGTACCCTGAATCCTTTTTTCTTTCTTTCTTTTTTAATACTGCATCTGTAGTTTTATTTATTGCCCAAGAAATGAGAAACAGCTTAGGTTTTTCTAACATATCCTTGTCCATATTATGGTCATGTTAGCATGGCATTTGCAGCTATTACCTTCTTATGTAGTTCTTTGATGGGCTTCATACGGCAGTGAGAAAAAGCTACGCCATTTCATGTTTATTATCTGAGGTTGAGAATGTGAAGCCTTGCTCTCCTGTATCCGTCTTGGATTGGGATCAAGTTGGAGTGATGCTGTGATTCAGAACCGGAACACCTGGGCGGACTTGGTCTCTGGAGCTTCATTTCCTGATCCTTCCCCTTCTGACTCGTGAACTTGTAGAGAAGGTGCTAAACCTTACCTTTTTGTGTGACTCATCCTAAGAGTACCTCATATGATTTATTTCTTCTGAAAAATATGGCTATTCATCTTGACAGTAAAATAATTTTAATTTTATATTATAACTCTTTTGTATGTATCTTTTATGGCCTTGCCTTCTCCATTCCTCCCATTCGTCATATCCAGTTCATTATTAAATTTTGTCAACTCTGTCTTGAAAATATTGTCTTAATTGGTAACAACTCACCTGTCTATCACTTCTACCCTGACTTATTATCTTGATCTTGTGGGGGCTATTGTTTCCTGCTTGGGGTAGTGGAGTAACCTCTTTGCTTCCATTCTTAACCTCCTTGCAATCTTTTCCCCACAGAATCAGATAATGTTACTTCTTTCTTCAGAACCCTCAGTTTTTTCCTTATCTCGTTCAGGATGAAGTCTAAAATCTTCAGCCTACAAGGACCCTCTGATGTGGGCCCTGCCTGCCATCTTACCCTGGTTTTCTATTGTTCTTCTACTTTGCCTAATTAATCTAGGGCAGTTACCCTGGCCTTACTTTTCCAAGGATAGGCCAGGCACCCTTCTGCTTCTGGACATTTGTACTTTCCACTCCCAGAGCCAGGGATTTTCAACTTGGAAAGCAGTTGCATTGCATACACCATCTTGTCATTCACAGCTCTACTTCAGAAAAGCCTTATTAATTAGCCTACATAATATATCCCCCTTTTCACTCCTAAGCTTCTTATCTGGCTGTATTTTTTTCTTTATAATACTTTTCCCTGGTTCCCATCTGTCTGTCGTCTCTCCCTCTGAGCAGAACGCAGGCACTTGGTCTGTCGTACTCATTGCTGTATCTCCAGTGCCCAGAACAGTGCCTGCCATAGGCCCGGTAAGTGTCTCTTGAATGAATGAATGAATGTTATAAGCTATTCATTATGAAATATTCATTTGGCCAGTACTCTCACGGACCTACCATGTGCCAGGTGCTGTGCTGGGGACTAGGGATTTAAAGACTCTTAAAATGATCTATTGTGCTTTCGGGCTCCCAGTTCAGTTGGGAAAGTAGAAATGTTAACAATGAGTGTAATTTGTGTGTTATTTCAGCTTTGCTGAGGCTCCAGAGTAGCCCTTAGGGGAAATAGTTACCCTTTCTCTGCCCTTTGGGAAAATTTGAGTGAAAGAGATGGCATTTTTACTGAGATTGTGCATTTTCAAATCATTTTAGGCAGATCTTTTATGAATATGATTCTATTCTATTGCTTATTGCTGTGTAAGAAGCACTTTACCAATCTGTGGCTGAAATCCTTATTTAATTTCAGACCCACTATACTGTTGATTCACAACATTGCTCTTTGTCTTATTATTTTATGCAATGCTAATTATTTTCTTCTCTCTTTTATGTTCATTACCTGTGGATTACTTTTTTTTTTTTTTCAAGATTAAACGCTTTTTTTCTGTAAGGTTGTGAAAAATCCATTAATGTCAGCATGCTGAAAGAAAGGAAATAGATGGGAAAAGATGATTGGTTATTATGGGGTTTGTCTTTCAGAGTTGGTTGAATGCTATTCGGCACAGCTGGAAATGTGCAGGTCCCGGACACGCAGAGTTCCTTAGGCTTCGGCAGTCTTTCTCTTGGTCTCTCTCCTGTCCCCCCATGTCCACCCACTGTCTTATTTAGCTTAAGGTCTGTTTTATTAGGCATTGATCCTTTCAGATGACACCAAAGCACTTTAAATATTCTGTCTGTGGAAAATGGTTTTTTTCTCCTCAACTTCTTACAGAAGTTGGAAGAGATCTTGGATGTTGTCTCTGTCAACCTTATATTTACTCAGTACTTGAGTTTCCATTCACAGAGCAAATTTCCTGCATGAATGGTAGATAACAGAGACAAGTCTCTACCAGCCATGTTATCTTTTTTATATTGGGAAATACTGAGATTAATAGCTAACCAGATTAAAGATAGTTTCATTTTGATACTATTTTTCAGGAACCTGTTATTTAATATACTCTTTAATATTGATAAGATGAAAGTTGAACATTTAGAAGTATATTCCACATCAGAGAATAAGTAATGTGTCAACTGTTAGCATCCTGGTTAAGGCCTTTGGATTCTTTTGAAGGGGGCAGTTCTGTGAGATGATGTGTAGGTGTAAGTTGTCCTAAAATTCTAACAGTCTCATTTCTAGATAATTAATGCTTATGTCTTGTTAGGCTTTTTGCTTTATTAAAAACTAATACCTAAGGCTATTATTTATTACATACTTATACTTTCCATCCTCTTTCACTTCCCTGTTTCAACTATTTTTCTCAAAAATTCTCCCATATATACTAACTTACATCTTCTTATTATTCAAGTGGTTTTGAATAATGTGTGTTTTTCGGGATGTCCTTCTGAGTTGTTCACTGTGCTCATAGTTTCCATGGTCGTACCCTTGTTGAAGTAAGTCCTCATATAATTTTTTGTTTCTTCTTTCCTAACTGTTTGCTCTCTAGGTTATTGAAGAGTCACTAATTCTATTAGGACCACTATGGCCTCTGCCTCATTCTTTGTTTCACCTGTTCTTTACACATCTGCTTAGGTATTCTTGTAAAGCATCTCATATTCTCTTATTTATTTATAAATAACTACCCATATTGCTTCTGTGAGTTGCATTTAAGTCTGACACATATTTTATGTTCATACTACATATGACTAGATCTCAAAGTAATGCTTAATCACATTTTTTATGTGTGCTTATTTTTTCTCGTCAATATTATCTCTGCAAATTATGACAAATACTGCTAACTTAAGTCTGTGTAGGGACCATATGCAAATAGACATTTAATGCTATTAATGCTATGATGATGATGAAAAATATTTGTGTTCTTGTTGACTGAACAGCTGTCTGACAATAGACTGAGGTTTTCTGAGTGCAGGACTTGTTTAATTTCTACTTTATGCTTTTCTTGAAGAGTGGAATGTTTTTATTCACATTTTCAGCAAATTTATACTAGACCATCTGTTTATAAAGCCCTTTCCCATAGTTATCAATTAATATTTATTGGGCAACTACTGAGTGCATAGTAATATTGTGCAAACAAAGATGACTTTGCTACAGATGGGCTTATTCATAGGCTTGATACTGTTTTATTTTGATTAGAAAAAGTAAAAAACAAAACAAAACACCCCCCCCACTGCAATTCAAAGGCGTAAAATAATATCTTCTAACTGAACAGTGAAGGATGTTGTATATTTACAGAGCATTCTGCTCAAAGACACCTAAAACTTGAGAAATTCCAAATTAAATTTCCATAATTATCTATGATATTCTGTTTGTCAATAATTCTAACTCCATGGTCCTGCATTTAGAAAGTCAAACAAAGTATCATATTGCTGTGGGATTTCTAATAAAACTATGTGTCTCTTTTTTGAGAGGGAACTACTCAGATAAAACAGACCCTCCACTAAGAGCGGTTGCTTTTTGAATTTGAAGGAAATCCTGGAAAGTACACTTGTTGGGCTCACATTTAACTTTACTTGCAAGATTTTTATTAAGTAAAAGGTTGCATAAAAATAAAATCCATTCCAGTAAAAGCAATGGCATTTAGGAGGGTAATACTCATTACCGTTGTTGCTTTTGAATTAAGGAAGTCAAAAAGACTTGTATGTCTTTTCAGCATACCAACTTTGTAGGCAATGATTAAGGTTTTGTTTTGCAGATTGGCAAATTTAATAACGTCTGAGGAATGAAATCCTGACACTAGTCAATACAGGGTTTACTTTTGAGTTATTTTTATAGTCATGGTAGTGGATTTTCACTGATTCATCCATGGTCTCTGGCCTACTTAGTCTTCCATGTGGCCTTGGGCTACAGTTTAGGGCAAAGGCACTGGCTGTGCAAGGGAGCAAAGGAAATTGGCGCTCATGGTAATTGAACCCATGACCTCGGTTGACTTCTTTGGCATAGGGCGTCCTAACCGGTCACAGACTCCATAAATATGAACGTAATGGAAGCAATGAGTTTGTTTAGTCATCAGGGAAAATAGGTCCATAATATGTACCCATCTATCCTACCATAATAGTTCCTATGAAAGCTTTTTGGATTCCTGAAATCATAATCACCATATGATAAAAAGAAGAAGAAAAAAGAAAAGACATCTAGGCCATTCTCAAACGAAGCTTTGAGTTTTATGCTGTCAAAACCTCAGGTGGCTTTAAAGAACATTATTTAAGATTTTACTTACCATCGGAAGTTATAGCAGTGTGCTTCAGTTCAGTTCAGTCGCTCAGTCACGTCCGACTCTTTGCGACCCCATGAATCACAGCACACCAGGCCTCCCTGTCCATCACCAAGCAGTGTGTTTAACTACTGATAAATCTTACTCAACCACTTGATTCTTGATATTACTCTACTCTTTGAAAAGCAGGAATGACTGCAACTTGTGACCCCTCACTATGTGCTTACTGCTTCAGTATGGAAAATACATATTGTCCAGCTGGCAGCAAGGTTTTAGAATCTTCCCCTTTGATTTCCCCCAAATCTATATGGTGTCACAGTGGTAATGATCAGTATCAGATTCCCTTGGACTTCTCTCACACAGTTTTACTTTCACTTATTTAAGTGTTTTAAAATCGTAGATGTTGGTATAGAATTTTTGTTCCTTGGTTACGGCTGAAAATAAATTTCTTTGAACAATTTAAGTAATATTCACTTAACTGTCTTTGAGTTAGATATTGGCTCAGGGATTTAGAAGATGAATGTATTGTTTTCTGCCTTGAAAAGAAACTTAATTTTTTTTTGTTTTGTTTTGTTTTGGTTTTTGTTGGCACAGATAATCCCCAACTGGATGAATTTAAAGGCTAAAATTTTCCATGACTTTAGCTAGTTTTCATGTGGGAGGAATCTCTGACTTGATTTAGGAAAAAACAAAATTTAGAATTTCACAGAACTTGATAGAAATAAACTCCATGTTAATTTAAATGAGTAGTACTAGTTATGAGCAATAAAATCCTGCTGTATTATGCATATATATTCCTTTTCAAAATATGTATTTTTCTATTGATGTTTGATAGTTTTGGAGCTATGATTTAGGTTTACAGAAGAGAATTTCGGAAATAGCAGACTTTTGTCTTTTAAAAAATTCTAGTCAAGTCAGGTTTCAATTATAGTGTTTTATACATACTGAGTACTTAATAATGTTTTTCTTCTGTTTGAAATATGACATTCCCCTAAAGCTTTTGATTTTTTAAAATACATAAATGTAAACAACTTACAGCTTCAGTTTTTAGCTTATGTGGTCTAATTGGCATCAAAATATGGTGGTTCAGTGGTAAATAATCTGCCTGCCAATGCAGGGAACATGAGTTCAATCACTGGGTCAGGAAGATCCCCTGGAGAAGGAAATGGCAACCTTCTTTAGTATTCTTGCCTGGGAAATCCCATGAACAAAGGAGCCTGATGGGCTACAGTCCATGGGGTTGCAAAAGAGTCGGGCATGACTTAGCGACTAAACAGCAACCACAATTACTATATTATGAAGTTTAAAATATTTGCTGATTTTTATTTTGTACTTACATAAACAATTATAAAAAGTAAATGACTTATGAAGTCTTGAAAAGATATAGAAGAACCTTAAAGGCATATTACTATGTGAAAGAGGCTAGTTTGAAAAGATCACAGACTGTATGATTTTGACTAAATGACTTTCTGGGGGGAAAATATGGAGATAGTAAACAGCATCAAGTTGGGGTAGAGAGGGGAGAGATGAATAAGTGGATCACATGGGATTTTTTTAGAATAGTGAAATTACTCTTTATGATACTATAATGATGCATACTTGTCATTATACATTTGTCCAAACCCATACAGCGTGTGACAGCAAGTGAACCTTATGTAACCCATGAACTTTGGGTTATTATGATGTATCAATTTAGGTTCATTGCTTGTAACAAATGTACCACTTTGTTGGAGAATGTTGATAATTGGGAGGTTATGCCTGTATGTAGACTAAGTGTATATGGGAACTGTCTGTACCTTCCTCTTAATTTGGCTGTGAACTTAAAACCACTCTAAAAAATAAGTTTTTTTTTTAAAAAAAAATATATATATAAACACAAATATATATACATATATAAATACACACACATATATATTAAGAGCAGCTGTTATAATTTTCAGTAATATGACTTTTCATTTTTTATTTTTACTGGGGAAAAAGAAAATCTGACTTAAAAGTTTGTACCTTTAATATAATATTACAGACCTGTTGTTCAGTGTGAGCACAGACTTGTTTTTCTGTAGCCCTATTGGTTTACCAGTGAAAACTGTTGCTTTATCATCTACATATCCTTGCTCTTGTGACCAATGGCATGCAATTGTAGCACTGCTGTGTGACTAGGGTGAGACAGGATAGCTTATGCTCATAATTTTTTTTTTTGAAATTTCAGTGGCCTGTGTGGGTAATTAACATGTGACCTTTATTTCATTCCAGCTCCATCATTCTTACCCAAGCTTTGCTGGTCCATTTAAAGTAGACAAAAGGCCTTTAATTCCTTATTTGTTCTACATTTTTGAGTGTGTTATTTTTTAGAACCTCTTGATAAACATGCCTGTTGTCAAAGTTGTGGGAGTTTTTTTGGTCAGATGAAATGTCTGCAAACATTTTATTTTTCTCCTTTCCCCTATTCTTTTAAAGGAAAGACTCCTTTTTAAATTTTTTTCTGGATTATATTTAACTGTGAAAATTCAGAAGCATCAGACTCTAAAGAACTTAAGTATTACAATACTCAATATGTTAGTCTTTTTAATGGAAATAGGCACACTTGGAAAAGAAGAAAAGTTGTTATTAAAGGTTTAACTGTGCTCTGGGACCCTCTATTAAGGCCCAGTGTTGTTGCTGTGATTTTAAATATGTAAAAGACAGTCTGAATCCAGAAGCAGGGTACATGATAGCTTTATAGCTAAACTGCTTTTAAGAAAAAAGTTTTAAAGGGCAAAATAACACAGTAATAGAAATTCATTGGCATGTGAATTTTTTCCTCTTTATAACTACTTTTACTGGGTCAGTTTTCAATATAATTCTAAGTTGCTTGATCTAAGTCAAATGGAAAAGAAATCCAGTGTGGGCTTAAATTCTTAAAAAGAGATAGTAATTGAATTAAAGTTTGTTACTAAGATTTAAAGAAGTGACTTGTAATTTTGATTTAGTTAATGTTAAACTATTTCTCATTGACTGTACCTGTTTTTGCAAAATTTAAAGTGCATTAATGTATCTATTTACTAGGTCTTAAGAATTAGACTTCTTTTGGTCTTTCATTTTAAACTAATGTAGAAAATAGGTTCAGTGTTTTGGGCTAGAATATTGCTTGTGTGTTACTTGTTTACTGGCTTATGATATATAGGTAGCAGAAATAATGTTTTAAGTTAATGAGATTTCTAAATAATATGGTTGAAATAGAGTAATTTGCTTTGGGCTGCTTCTCGATACCTCACTTTTGCTCCTCCAATGAAAACAATAAAATTTTAGTTCTCATTGCCTCAGTTTTCTGAGACTTACATATCCTTAGAGCAGCAGTCCCCAACCTTTTGGTACCAGGGACTGGTTTCGTGGAAGAAAATTTTTCCACATACTGGGGTTGGAGTGGGGATGGTTTTGTGATGGTTCAAGCAACTACATGTATTGTGCACTTTATTTCTATTACTAGTACCTCAGTTCCACCTCAGTTCATCAACCATTAGACCTTGGAGTTTGGGGATCCCTGCCTTAGAATAAAAGGATAAATAAAAAAGGAGGGCATTAGATGATGTTTTAGACACCAAGTAGAGCTACACTAGAAATGTATGTTATTTTGGAAAAGTGATAATTAACTGGAGAGTGAGGAGGAAAGGAAGTGTTATTGCAGATTCTTAGATATCCAAGAGAATTAGAGATTCTTTTATTCAAACAGCTCATATATGGAAATTCAAATTTAAAAACAAAATAGACAGTTGACTTTCAGAAGAATTATGTTTCTCTAGGGCATAATCCTGGGGCTTCCCTGGTGGCTCAGAGGTTAAAGCGTCTGCCTCCAATGCAGGAGACCCGGGTTCGATCCCTGGGTTGGGAAGATCCCCTGGAGAAGGAAACGGTAACCCACTCCGGTATTCTTACTTGGAGAATCCCATGGACGGAGAAGCCTGGTAGGCTGCAGTCCATGGGGTCGCAAAGAGTCGGACACGACTGAGCGACGGGACGGAACGGAGGGCATAATCCTAAAGGAAATCAGTCTTGAATACTCATAGGAAGGACTGATGCTGAAGCTCCAATACTTTTGCCACTTGATGTGAAGAACTGATTCATTGGAAAAGATCCTGATACTGGGAAAGATTGAAGGCGGGAGGAGAAGGGGATGACAGAGGATGAGATGGTTGGAAGGCATCACCGACTCAATGGACATGAGTTTGAGCAAGCTCTGGGAGTTGGTGATGAACAGGGAGGCCTGGCGTGGTGCAGTCCATGGGGTCTCAAAGAGTCGGACATGACTGAGCGACTGAAGTCAGGGCATAATTCCATGTACTAGGAAACACAGTTTGATTAAAGTTCAACTTACTGATATTCCTTTCACATCAAGTAAAATTCCTAACATTTATACTAATTATAGCGGGAGACGCCGGCTTTGGCGGCGCAGATGCGAGAGATGCCGGATCCGGTGGCGCAGATGCGAGAGACGCTGGCTCCGGCAGCGCAACGCGACGCGAAGTTGAACAGTTCTATGAAGACCTACAAGACCTTTTAGAACTAACACCCAAAAAAGATGTCCTTTTCATTATAGGGGACTGGAATGCAAAAGTAGGAAGTCAAGAAACACCTGGAGTAACAGGCAAATTTGGCCTTGGAGCACGAAATGAAGCAGGGCAAAGGCTAATAGAGTTTTGCCAAGAGAACACACTGGTCATAGCAAACACCATCTTCCAACAACACAAGCGAAGACTCTACACATGTACATCACCAGATGGTCAATACCGAAATCAGATTGATTATATTCTTTGCAGCCAAAGATGGAGAAGCTGTATACAGTTAGCAAAAACAAGACCAGGAGCTGATTGTGGCTCAGATCATGAACTCCTTATTGCCAAATTCAGACTGAAATTGAAGAAAGTAGGGAAAACCACTAGACCATTCAGATATGACCTAAATCAAATCCCTTATGATTATACAGTGGAAGTACGAAATAGATTTAAGGGTCTAGATGTGATAGATAGAGTGCCTGATGAACTCTGGACGGAGGTTCGTGACATTGTACAGGAGACAGGGACCAAGACCATCCCCATGGAAAAGAAATGCAAAAAGGCAACATGGCTGTCTGGGGAGGCCTTACAAATAGCTGTGAAAAGAAGAGAAGCGAAAAGGAAAGGAGGAAAGGAAAGACATAGGCATCTGAGTGCAGAGTTCCAAAGAAGAGCAAGGAGAGATAAGAGATATCAAGGGAACATTTCATGCAAAGGTGGGCTCGATAAAGGACAGAAATGGTATGGACCTAACAGAAGCAGAAGATATTAAGAAGAGGTGGCAAGAATACACAGAAGAACTGTACAAAAAAGATCTTCACGACGAAGATAATCATGATAGCGTGATCACTCACCTGGAACCAGACATCTTGGAATGTGAAGTCAAGTGGGCCTTAGCATCACGACGAACAAAGCTAGTGGAGGTGATGGAATTCCAATTGAGCTATTTCAAATCCTGAAATATGATGCTGTGAAAGTGGTGCACTCAATATGCCAGCAAATTTGGAAAACTCAGCAGTGGCCACAGGACTGGAAAAGGTCAGTCTTCATTCCAATCCCAAAGAAAGGCAATGCCAAAGAACGCTCGAACTACCGCACAATGCACTCATCTCACACGCTAGTAAAGTCATGCTCAAAATTCTCCAAGCCAGCCTTCAGCAATATGTGAATCGTGAACTTCCAGATGTTCAGGCAGGTTTTAGAAAAGGTAGAGGCACCAGAGATCAAATTGCTAACATCTCCTGGATTATGGAGAAAGCAAGAGAGTTCCAGAAAAACATCTATTTCTGCTTCATTGACTATGCCAAAGCCTTGACTGTGTGGATCACAATAAACTGTGGAAAATTCTGAAAGAGATGGGAATACCAGACCACCTGACCTGCCTCTTGAGAAACCTGTATGCAGGTCAGGAAGCAACAGTTAGAACTGGACATGGAACAACAGACTGGTTCCAAATAGGAAAAGGAGTACGTCAAGGTTGTATATTGTCACCCTGCTTATTTAACGTATATGCAGAGTACATCATGAGGAATGCTGGGCTGGAAGAAGCACAAGCTGGAATCGAGATTGACGGGAGAAATATCAATAACCTCAGCTATGCAGGTGACACCACCCTTATGGCAGAAAGTGAAGAGGAACTCATAGGCCTCTTGATGAAAGTGAAAGAGGAGAGTGAAAAGGTTGGCTTGAAGCTCAACATTCAGAAAACAAAGATCATGGCATCTGGTCCCATCACTTATTGGGAAATAGATGGGGAAACAGTGGAAACCGTGTCAGACTTTATTTTTTTGGGCTCCAGAATCACTGCAGATGCTGATTGCAGCCATGAAATTAGAAGACGCTTACTCCTTGAAAGGAAAGTTATGACCAGCATAGATAGCATATTAAAAAGCAGAGACATTATTTTGCCAACCAAGGTCCGTCTAGTCAAGGCTATGGTTTTTCCCGTGATCATGTATGGATGTGAGAGTTGGACTGTGAAGAAAGCTGATCGCCGAAGAATTGATGCTTTTGAACTGTGGTGCTGGAGAAGACTCTTGAGAATCTCTTGGACTGCAAGGAGATCCAACCAGTCCATTCTAAAGGAGATCAATCCTGGGTGTTCATTGGAAGGACTGATGCTAAAGCTGAAACTGCTATACTTTGGCCACCTCATCCGACAAGTTGACTCACTGGAAAAAACTCTGATGCTGGGAGCGATTGGGGGTGGGAGGAGACGGGGACGACAGAGAATGAGATGGCTGGATGGCATCACCGACTCAATGGACATGAGTTTGAGTGAACTCCGGGAGTTGGTGATGGACAGGGAGGCCTGGTGTGCTGTGGTTCATGGGGTCACGGAGAATCGGACACGACTGAGTGACTGAACTGAACTGAACTGATACTAATTATAAGATACTAAAATTAAATATCTATTAGTATGAGAATGTAGCCTTCCTAAGTGATCAGTGGAAAGAAATAGAGGAAAACAATAGAATGGGAAGGAATATAGATCTCTTCAAGAGAATTAGAGATACCAAGGGAGCATTTCATGCAAAGATGGGCACAATAAAGGACAGAAATGGCAAGAACCTAACAGAAGCAAAAGAGATTAAGAAGAGGTGGCAAGAATACACAGAAGAAATACACAGAAAAGATCTCAATAACCCAGATAACCACGATGGTATGATCACTCAGCTCGAGCCAGACATCCTGGAGTCTGAAGTCAAGTGGGCCTTAGGAAGCATCACTACAAACAAAAGCTAGTGGAGCTGATGGAATTCCAGTTGAGCTATTTCAAATCCTGAAAGATGATGATGTGAAAGTGGTGCACTCAATATGCCAGCAAATTTGGAAAACTCAGCAGTGGCCACAGGACTGGAAAAGGTCAGTTTTCATTTCAATCCCAAAGAAAGGCAATGCCAAAGAATGCTCAAACTACTGCACAATTGCCCTCATCTCATACAGTAGCAAAGTAATGCTCAAAATTCTCCAAGCTGTGCTTCACTAGTATGTGAACTGAGAATGTCTAGCTCATCAAGCTAGTTTTAGAAAAGGCAGAAGAACCAGAGATCAAACTGCCAACATCCATTGGATCATCAAAAAAGCAAGATGGTTCCAGAAAAACATCTGCTTCATTGACTACACAACAAACTCTGGAAAATTCTTCAAGAGATTGGAATACCAGACCACTTTACGTGCCTCCTGAGAAATTTGTATGCAGGTCAAGAAGCCAATAGTTAGAACCAGACATGTAACAATGGACTGGTTCCAAATTGGGAAAGGAGTATGTCAAGGCTGTATATTGTCACCTTGGTTATTTAACTTGCATGCAGAGTACGTCATGGGAAATGCAGGGCTGGATGAAACACAAGCTGGAGTCAAGATTGCCGGGAGAAATATCAATAACCTCAGATAACCACCCTTATAGCAGAAAGTGAAGAGGAACTAAAGAGCCCCTTGATGAAAGTGAAAGAGGAGAGTGAAAAAGCTGGCTTAAAACTCAATATTCAAAAAACTACGATCATGGCATCCAGTCCCATCACTTGTTGGCAAATAGATGGGGAAACAATAGAAACAGTGACATATTTTATTTTCTTGGTCTCCAAAATTGCTGCAGATGGTGACTGCAGCCTTGAAATTAAAAGACACTTGCTCCTTGGAAGAAAAGCTATGACCAACCTTGACAGCATATTAAAAAACATATTAGAAAGCAGAGACAGCATATTAAAACCGTCTAGTCAAAGCTATGGTTTTTCCAGTAGTCCTGTATGGATGTGAGAGTTGGACCATAAAGAAAGCTTGAGCGCATTGATGCTTTTGAACTTAGTACTGAAAAAGACTCTTGATTGTTCCTTGGACTGCAAGGAAATCCAACCAGTCCATCCTAAAGGACTGATGCAGAAATTGAAGCTCCAATACTTTGGCAACCTGATGTGAAGAACTGCCTCATTGGAAAAGACCCTGATACTGCGAAAGATTGAAGGCAGGCAGAGAAGGGGATGACAGAGGATGAGATGGTTGGATGGCATCAGCAACTTGATGGACATGGGTTTCAGCAAGCTCCGGGAGTTGGTGATGGACAGGGAAGCCTGGAGTGCTGCGGTCCACGGGGTCATAAGGAGTTGGAATCGACTGAGTGACTGAACTGATGTGGTGAGAATGAAGAGTGATTGTTTGCCAGCTGCCCTGTAAGGGAGTCCTGGATCCTGGTAACTTTTCTTTATGGAGTGAGGAAAGTGGGGGTGTTGGACATGGTAACCAGTATAAGTGTTCAAAGTTGAGAACTGGAATAGAGCGCATTGCTCTGTATAACTTGGGGAAGGATATTTAGAAGCCATTTGGGAATACCTAGATGCTGAAAAGAAACCAAACAATGAAGCTGAAGAAAGATGGAAGGGAACTGGGGAGAAAGAGAGTTCCTGATGGGTAAAATGGGAGAATTAGGATTAGATGGAGACTTGACTAGTGTACTCCATCCACTGATACAGTCTTACATAAATTCTACATTACCCATTAATGTTTTTGGTGCAGGTAGGTTATCTGGAGGAGAGTGCAAAGGGGTAGAGCTTTCTACTTAGTAGTGAGCTCTGGCCTGTGGATTAACATACCAGGAATCTGGGTTGCATTTTGTAGGCCAAAAACGTACTGGTAATGTCACAATAAACTGTGGAACATTCTGAAAGAGATGGGAATCCCAGACCACCTGACCTGCCTCTTGAGAAACCTGTATGCAGGTCAGGAAGCAACAGTTAGAACTGGACATGGAACAACAGACTGGTTCCAAATAGGAAAAGGTGTACGTCAAGGTTGTATATTGTCACCTTGCTTATTTAACTTATATGCAGAGTACATCATGAGGAACGCTGGGCTGGAAGAAGCACAAGCTGGAATCAAGATTGCCAGGAGAAATATCAGTAACCTCAGATATGCAGATGACACTACCCTTATGGCAGAAAGTGAAGAGGAACTCAAAAGCCTCTTGATGAAAGTGAAAGAGGAGAGTGAAAAGGTTGGCTTGAAGCTCAACATTCAGAAAACAAAGATCATGGCATCTGGTCCCATCACTTCATGGGAAATAGATGGAAAAACAGTGGAAACAGTGTCAGACTTTATATTTTGGGGCTCCAAAGTCACTGCAGATGCTGATTGCAGCCATGAAATTAAAAGATGCTTACTCCTTGGAAGGAAAGTTATGACCAAACTTGATAGTATATTAAAAAGCAGAGACATTACTTTGCCAACCAAGGTCCGTCTAGTCAAGGCAATGGTTTTTCCCATGGTCATGTATGGATGTGAGAGTTGGACTGTGAAGAAAGCTGATCGCCGAAGAATCAGTGCTTTTGAACTGTTGAACTGTGGTGTTGGAGAAGACTCTTGAGAGTCCCTTATACTGCAAGGAGATCCAACCAGTCCATTCTAAAGGAGATCAATCCTGGATGTTCATTGGAGGGACTGATGCTGAGGCTGAAACTGCAATACTTTGGCCACCTCATGCGACGAGTTGACTCACTGGAAAAGACTCTGATGCTGGGAAAGGTTGGGGGCGGGAGGAGAAGGGGACGACGGAGAATGAGATGGCTGGATGGCATCACCGACTCTGTGGACATGAGTTTGAGTGTACTCCGGGAGTTGGTGATGGACAGGGAGGCCTGGCGTGCTGTGATTCATGGGGTCGCGGAGAGTCGGACACGACTGAGCAACTGAACTGAATGTTATATTAGGTCTGATTTTAAGCTTAAATTGGTGGGTGAAATTTAAGCATGCTTGCATAGCCTCAAATTGTCTACCAGAATATTACTTTAGTGATTTTAACGTATTTCCACATATTTCTCCCGCTGGGAAGTGGAGCTTAACTCTTCTCCCTTTGATTGTGGGCTGGACTTAATGACTTGCTTCTGACAGAGTCTGGAAAGGAAAGAATACCAAGTTTATGGTGGAGAGATTTGGCAGCCACCACCCTGCCTTAAGTGATCAAGGTTAACGTCGCTAGTCCTGAGTCACGTTATCATGTTCCCTACAGTGTGATGCTCTGAGAAGGGCCCTTACCTCTTGGATATTCTGTTCTAATATTTATGAGCTCTGTCTAATTATGAGAAGACATCAGAAAAACCCATATTGAAGGATGTTCTATGAAATATCTGTCTTGAAGATACCTGAAGTGTTTTCTCTTAGAAAATACTGAAATTGTAAAAGCAAGAAAAGATTGAAAAACTTCCCCAGATCAGAGGAGACTAAAGAGATAAGATGCTCTGAAGTGTCTTGGATAAAGACCACGTGATAAGTTGAATAAAGCCTATAGTTTAATGGTTTTGGAATAGTGTTGACATCTTTGTTTTGATAAACCTGCCATCGTTATGTAAGATGTTAATTTTAGGGAAAGCTAGGTGAAAGATATATGGGAATTCTGTGCGGTGTTTATAATTGTACTGTAAATCTGAATTATCAAAAATAAAACCATTCAGACGATTTTTTCCCTAAAGAAAAGTCTAAAATGATGTCTTGGGAAAACAGGAAAGGGTTATTAACTCCTTGACATAAAGCCCCAAATAAATATTTATTTTCCGATATCACTACATCATAATAATTGTTTTTTTCAGAAAGACAGCTTGGTGTTTGAGAAAATGTGGTGGTTAAGAAAGATGGGAGAAATCTGGGAAACATTCATGGAGGTAATCAGCAGAGTTGGCCAATTGTAAACAGCAGTTGTTATTCAGGAATTATAAAGGGATGTTTATTCATCCATTAAATAACATATGTTTGCCACCTAAAATGTGCCAAGAATTGTGTTAGAGTTAAAATGTGATTGTGACAGATAGGATCCCTGGTCTTCTGAAGCTTATACCATAGTGACAACAAACCTTTTTCAGTTCTCTTTGGAAATGTAAACTTCTAGACAAGGAATATTTGAATGCCTATGTATGTAAGTTAAAATGAGCATATGAATGAATTAAGCTTTTTTAAAAAATTGACTTAAATTAAGGTATGTAGACTCTTGGAAAATGTGAATATGTCTTTCTTGTTTGTTTGTTTTTGATGTAAAATGTGATAGGATTTTTAAATTGTAAGTTCTGGAGCTTATGAGAAAAGGGCAGAAATGGATTAATTCCAGTTAGTAAAATGGAACAATTTCTTCCCCGGAGAATTTTTGGAGTTTGAGTTCTTCAGTTCAGTTCAGTTCAGTTCAGTCGCTCAGTCGTGTCAGACTCTCCGCGACCCCATGAATCACAGCACGCCAGGCCTCCCTGTCCATCACCAACTCCCGGAGTACACTCAAACTCATGTCCACAGAGTCGGTGATGCCATCCAGCCATCTCATTCTCCGTCGTCCCCTTCTCCTCCCGCCCCCAACCTTTCCCAGCATCAGAGTCTTTTCCAGTGAGTCAACTCGTCGCATGAGGTGGCCAAAGTATTGCAGTTTCAGCTTTAGCATCAGTCCCTCCAATGAACATCCAGGATTGATCTCCTTTAGAATGGACTGGTTGGATCTCCTTGCAGTATAAGGGACTCTCAAGAGTCTTCTCCAACACCACGGTTCAACAGTTCAAAAGCACTGATTCTTCGGCGATCAGCTTTCTTCACAGTGCAACTCTCACATCCATACATGACCACGGAAAAACCATAGCCTTGACTAGACGGACCTTGATTGGCAAAGTAATGTCTCTGCTTTTTAATATACTATCAAGGTTGGTCATAACTTTCCTTCCAAGGAGTAAGCGTCTTTTAATTTCATGGCTACAATCAGCATCTGCAGTGATTTTTAAGTAAGTTAAATTCCTTAGAGTGGCAGGCAGTGTGAAGTTAAACCAGGTTTTAAAGGTGCCTCCTTCTGTTTTCAGTAAACAGAGGTGGAAACAATTTGAAACATGAAGATGTACAAAATCTTACTAGAAGGATGTTAGCAGCTACTGGCTGAAGGTTGCAGAGTCTTCTAAGGTGGATTCTGAATTCGGCTTTAGAAGTGAATGACTCTAATATTTGGGACAAGCTCATCTTTCTGGAAGTTTTTTATGGCCTTAAATGATGCCACCTGGTTTGGGTGAGCCTTCAGTGCATGCCCATTTGAAATGACTTCTGCTTAGGAGTTTGAATCTAGAAGGGCAGCGTGGAGAGCCTGACTGTTTATAATTTGATCAAACATATCAGCTGCCTGAGGAAGTCTTCCTCATAGTCTCCTCTCTGTGGAAAAGCCCAGGCTGGTTTTTAGTTCAATGAAAGAAGTATTGAAAAGATAACCAACTAAGTTTAACTCGTTGAAGAACAAAAAGCTGAGGGGTGGCTAGGCTGGAATGATGATGTTGGGGAATAAGATAGTTCAAATAGTATAAAATGAATTCATGGAAAATATAGCAACAATTTATATCTTTTTTTCTTCATGTTTCTCCCTCCTTCCCTCTCCCTCTTTCTGTCACATAAACACACACGTTAGGTGTGCAGACTGAGGAAGCAAGGCCAGAATAGAGACACAGTGATTTTCAGATTTCTGGGGTAACTTTTTTCAGAAAAAACTTCTAAACATCCCACCAGCCAAAAACAAATAGGTTATACATATATAAGTAAGTATTATTACAAATTCTACTTACCTTATAAGGAAGAACAAATATCAAACATCAAAATCACTTGGTAGCTACCTGAAAAATGTTATGATTTATAATATTTTATCAACTGTTAGCAGTCTTGTAATTGTGATTGTTGATGTTTAGTCACTATGTCACGTCCTACTCTTTTGTGACCCCAGGGACTGCAACCCACCAGGCTCCTTTGTCCATAGGATTTCCCAGGCGAGAACAATTGGAGTGGGTTGCTACTTCCTTCTCCAGGGGAATCTTCCTGACCGAAGGATCGAACCCATGTCTCCTGCATCTCCTGCATTGGCAGGTGGATTCTCTGCCTCTGAGCCACCTGGGAAGTCCCCTTTTAATGCTTAACAAGTATCAAATTATTTAGTCTTCATATTTACTCTGTGCTTAATACTGTTATTTCAACATGGAG
Organism: Moschus berezovskii; assembly: GCF_049115385.1. NCBI lineage: Eukaryota > Metazoa > Chordata > Mammalia > Artiodactyla > Moschidae > Moschus > Moschus berezovskii. The sequence continues at coordinate 11,175,817 of NC_142468.1, forward strand.
AGGCAATACCATTCAGGGTTAAGAGGCAGATAGCCTGAGTCTACTTCCTGTCTGTCATGAACTAGATGAATGACCTGGAGTAAAGTATTCAATTCTTTGTAACTGCAGCTTTCCTCTTAATAAAATGGCCTTAATGATAACTCATGGAATTTTCATGAAAATTAAATGGAAGTATTTAGTATGTAGAATATATTAATATTTACTTTATGTAAGAAGAAGAAGAATGCCTGGACACAGCACTCTAAAAATATTATCATCTTATTTATACTCAAACCTAAATTACTCTGCATTTTTGGGCTTCCCTGGTGGCTCCGTGGTAAAAATTCCACCTGCCAGTGCAGGAGACTTGAGTTCAATCCCTGGGTTGGGAAGATCTCCTGGAGAAGGAAATGGCAATCCACTCCAGTATTCTTGCTTAGAAAATCTCATGGACAGAGGAGCCTGGCAGGCTACAGTCCATGGGGTTGCAAAAGAGTCAGACATAATTAATAACTAAACAACAACTCTGCCTTTTTCGTTAGTTGTTTTTATTAGAGTTGGAGCCATGCAGAGGGAGCAGTAATCTCATGGATAGGGGTCCATGGTTATTCTGTATACACACGTATATGCCCTTTGGAGATATTTGTTGGATATGTGAGTAAATGAAATAGAAATGTGATTGATTATATTTGTGTCGAAACAACAGTTTTAAGATGTTTTGCTGTTTGCCTAAAAATAATTTTTCTTTTGAGCATCATAGAACTGTTGGGAAAGAGATCCAGAAATTTGGCTTTTCTCAATTTTGATGGTCTCCACACATGTACCTTTTTAAGTCTAAATGCTCAAACGTGTCAAAATTTTTTTAAAACAAATAGATTGTTTTTTAGATGAAAGATTGCTCTTAGTATAAACTTTTTCTCAAGTTTAATTTTGTTTTAACGTAGATATAAACCAAAACAAACACTTTTGTGGTTAAGTTTTGAAGTTTGTATTTTCTTCAAGTTCCTTTTCTTCATTTTATTAAAGAGAGAAAAATGGAAAAAAAAATCAAAAGGAAAAAAGGAAAAAAATCAAAAGAAAAAATATTTATTAGAGAGGAAAAAAGAATACTCTTTTTGCTGTATGTGAAGTATGGTTTGAAGAGCCAGTTATATGTTGTGATAAAATGTCATATATGTAATAATGATGCAACCAGCATCTTTCTACCATGATAATTTTTTTTTTAGAATTTGAAAAGGTAGTAAACTGGTTTTTGGTATCATATTAGAATAGTTGAACAGATAATATAACTTGTAAATACTATTATTTCTGCAGGCTGTAAAATTTGTTTCCAAGAAAACTGTTAGCTGTCTAAGATCTCTGAATGTGTTATAAAATTCCCAAAGATGGGAAAAAATGCAATTAAGTAGAACTTGATTAGGTAGATTGGACAGTTGTTTATATATGATCCTCAGCGAAGTGATTTTAGGACTTGAGTGAATGAGCAGGTTGTAATTCATGTGTATGTTTTGGGCAATTCATAATCATCTGCCTTAGCTTCTTCTTAATAAATCCTTTTGGAATATTAATAGTGTTTATTTTCCCATTCTGTCTTTCTAGGCACTGAAGAAACAAGAAGCTAAAGCAGAGGAGAATGAAGGGGAAATGAAAAATAAGCTAAGACAAACGGAAAGTGAGAAGAGTAAAGTAAGAGTCTGAGAATTATCTTTCAAAGAGTACTAATGTTTGGGGCCACTGACATTCATTGAATGCCTTAAAAGTGTCTTGAGGTCATTTGCTCATTAGTCCAGTGAGGCCTTTATGTTTTGATGTGAAATCACTTGGCTTCAGGGCTCTGCCACTCTCTGCTACTTGCTCTTGGAAACATGCACAGGTCGTTGCTACCTTGTGTTCTGGCCACTTTGTTTTTTCAGAAGGGGATTAAACTTGACCATTCCTTTTTGAAGAACGTTTAAAGAGCTTGACTTTGCTGCAGGGTTAGGAAAGACCTGTTGTTTAAAGGCTGAGTATTTTACTTTGTTCATTTTCATTACAGAAGTTAAAAATAAGCAGCCTCGTTCTGAAAAATCCTCTGTTCTTATTAAATATTAAGAACTTTTGCTATATATTCATGTCTGTGAACCTACAGAGCCTAGCCCTTTAGAACTGGAAGGTGATTCAGAGGCCAGACAACTCTCTTCAATTTGCAAATGAGTAGGTTTCAGGCTGAGAGCAGAGTAGTAAAGGATAAAGTGATAATTTGCCCCCACTGTAATGTTCTTTATCCCACTTTGTCTTTTCCGTCTGCCTTTGCCTCCTTTATTTCACCAAATTCCGTCGAGTTCCATGATGCGTCTCTGCTGCCTTCATGGTGGTAAGCGAGATGTGTCGGGCCATCACGCTTGCCCTTTGTGAGCTGACACTGCTGACATTACCCAGGAAATATGACCAGGATAGGCCCTGGAAGATTTTCAAACTACTTTGACTTTAGGGTGATTTCTTCCCTTTTATTTAGCCACGGAAACAAGAGGACTGGTCAGGTAATATTTTGTGTGGATTCTCTGCCTTCACAGGTACTTTATAGCTGGCTTACAGTTGACCTTTGACCAGTGCGGGCTTAGGAACTCTGACCCTCTGTGCAGTCTAAAATCCGAGTATAACATGTAGTTGGCCCTCTGTATTTACAGTTTTTCTCTAGCTACACTTCCACACCTGTGAATTCAACCCATTGAGGATCCTGTAATACTGTGGTGTTTACAAAAAAAAAAAAAATCCGTGTGTAAATGGACTTCTGCAATTCGAACCTATGTTCAAGGACCAGGTCTACTTTAAAAAATATGTGATGTTTATTTTCTGAGCTGCGTGTATGGTATTTAAAAAGCTTATATAATTGGATTAGAAAATTGTTTTGAAATAATAATAGGTCCATCAGTTCAGTTCAGTTCAGTCGCTCAGTCATGTCCGACTCTTTGCGACCCCATGAATCACAGCACGCCAGGCCTCCCTGTCCATCACCAACTCCCGGAGTTCACTCAAACTCATGTCCATCGAGTTGGTGATGCCATCCAGCCATCTCATTCTCTGTCGTCTCCGTCTCCTCCCACTCGCAAGCCCTCCCAGCATCAGAGTCTTTTCCAGTGAGTCAACTCATCACATGAGGTGCCCAAAGTATTGGAGTTTCAGCTTTAGCATCAGTCTTTCCAGTGAACACCCTGGATTGATCTCCTTTAGAATGGACTGGTTGGATCTCCTTGTAGTCCAAGGGACTCTCAAGAGTCTTCTCCAGCACCACAGTTCAAAAGCATCAATTCTTCAGCGATCAGCTTTCTTCACAGTCCAACTCTCACATCCATACATGACCACGGGAAAAACCATAGCCTTGACTAGACGGACCCTGGTTGGCAAAGTAATGTCTCTGCTATTTAATATGCTGTCGAGGTTGGTCATAACTTTCCTTCCAAGGAGTAAGCGTTTTTTAATTTCCTGGCTGCAATCAGCATCTGCAGTGATTTTGGAGCCCAAGAAAATAAAGTCTGACACTGTTTCCACTGTTTCCCCATCTATTTCCCATGAAGTGATGGGACCAGATGCCATGATCTTCGTTTTCTGAATGTTGAGCTTTAAGCCAAACTTTTCACTCTCCTCTTTCACTTTCATCAAGAGGCCTTTGAGTTCCTCTTCACTTTCTGCCAATAGGTCCATAGAGGTTGCAAAATAAAATGTGCCCTGTGCCCTTTATCCAGTTATTCTCAATGGTAGCATTTTGTTTTATTGCCATCCAGTATGAAAACCAGCGAATTGATACTTGCAATGCATGGAGCTTATGCAGATTTCACCAGTTTTATTGTGTGTTGAGTGAGTCTGTGTGTACGTACTTATCTTATTGCTGCCATAGTCAAAGCGCAGAACTGTTCCATCACCACTGTGCTCCCCCGTGCTTCTCCTTAGTAGCCACACTGATCACACGCACAATTTCTGAAGGACTAATGTGTAGATAGTAGTTTGTTCAAATGAAGTGATGATTTAGGATAACTTTTAAAATCGAAACACTTAATGCAAACTTGTGATTTCACAAAATGACCTTACCCTTACAGATTGCAAGGATGTCCATCTTATGTAAGCTCTGGATTTTTAGCAAACATTTTTTCCATCTGAAAGGGGAGGAAAAATGATTTTCCCTTTACAAATCTTTTAGGTTCTTTGGCTGGTCTAATAATTAGATTGAAATCAAGCAGATTAATAGGAGAAAAAGCATTTAGTTTTGTTTGTATGGGAGCCCCACAAACATATGAGATACAAAGGCAGCCAGACAATTGAAGCTTATCTCCCATCCTGAGTTAAGGAAAGGAATAGGGGCCTGGGACTTCAGAGGGAAGGAAGGCAGTTCCCAGGAAGAGAGAAGGGCGGGTTATGGTTAACAGATGTTTGCCCTGCCATGCAGGTGTATCTTTTATATACAGAGAGTATCTTTAGTAATAACTCTCTTCTTGGTACAGAGCTGCTTTCTAAAGTTTTTTATGCAGTTAAGGGGAAGGTGAAAAGCTTTTCCTGAGTCTGCTGGGCTTTGCTTACCATTAGCTCACAATAATACTTGAGCCAAAGAGGTGTACTTTGGAGTGGCATACTTTTCTTCCCTTCACATCCTATTATATTTTTCAACTTGAAATAAGCTAGGCACAGTGACTTTGTAGCATATTTAGTCACCTAACTGGCACATTTTCTGTGGGTATTATCTAATGACAGTATTATTAGGGAAATTTAGAATGTCTTATTCTGAGCTGAGATACTTCAAAATTTTTGGAATGTTATGAATATTGGATGGAGAAGGAAATGGCAGCCCACTCCAGTGTTCTTGCCTGGAGAATCCCAGGGATGGGGGAGCCTGGTGGGTTTCCGTCTATGGGGTCGCACAGAGTCAGACACGACTGAAGTGACTTAGCAGCATGAATATTGGAAATATTAGGAGTATAAGACTGTTAAGAATATAAAGTAGTTACCAACTGGATGAAATATACCTTGAGTCATTGGGTCCTTGAAATTTTTTTATTCTAATTTAGTTCATATGATACTACATGTAGTAATTTAAAGAAAAAAAATCACTTTAGAATTTTGCATTAAGATTTAAAACTGAAGGGAGCTCAGAGATTGTCTTATATAAAACCCTTATTTTAGAGATAACAGAAAGGAGGCCCTTAAGGAAAAAAGATTTAAACAGGATCATAATTGAGATGAAACTGACTAAGCCCAGACCTCCTGGAGTCTGGTCTGGTTCAGTTTTTGTTATTTAATTACCATTATTTTAATGGGAGCATTGATACATATTTATTGCAAGATGTTTATCTTTTTATATTAACTGTAAAAGTCTGAAAACCTTTTCACTTTTCTCCTCTTAAACTGTGCCTGTAATAATTTAGTTTTCTTCTGCCCCATTGGACCTTTTCCCTTATCCTTTGATGAAACTCTAGCTTCAACAGGAATTGGAGCTATCTCGAAGGTTACTGAATCAGTCAGAAGGCAGCAGAGAAACACTTTTGCATCAGGTAAGTATGCAAGCTATGATAATCTGTTTTTGCATTAAATCAGGATTGAGTCTCTTTGTGAAAGGGCAAAAAAAATTCAGGTCTAGGAAATTTTTTCCTAGCAAATGTATATTAGCACACATAAGCAAAAGATGAAATCCTTTCAGGAAGATTCAGAGAAAGCCAGCACAAAGCACCAGCCCAAGTTCCTCCTGTGACAGTGTATCTTGCTGATTGCCACTGCAATTTAGAAATTATCTCTCTTAGCATAACCAGTGTAAAAGTGAGACTGGATGGGTAAGGCACAGTTTCCCCAGGAACTTAATTTTATTCGAGGAGACATTGGAGAGAGAAGGAGGAAGTAAAACACATAAAACAGACCTGTGCATGCTCAAGTTCCCTTGAATGTATCATTGTCTTATATTCTTGTTTTCGAGATGCTCCCTGCTTCCTTTCAACCAGAGATAAGGCTTAATTTTAAAACATAACATTTTGTAGCCCGTTAAAATCCCATGGATGGAGGAGCCTGGTAGGCTGCAGTCCATGGGGTCGCTAAGGGTCGGACACGACTGAGCGAGTTCACTTCTACTTTTCACTTTCACACATTGGAGAAGGAAATAGCAACCCACTCCAGTGTTCTTGCCGGGAGAATCCCAGGGACGGGGGAGCCTGGTGGGCTTCCGTCTATGGGGTCGCACAGAGTCGGACACGACTGAAGTGACTTAGCAGCAGCAGCAGCCCATAATAGTTGTTTTGTGCTTCTGATATTTAAAGTTCAGTAGCTTGGACAGAGAAGCCTGGTGGGCTGCAGTCCATGGGGTCGCTAAGAGTCGGACACGACTGAGTAACTTCACTTTCACTTTTCACTTTCATGCATTGGAGAAGGCAATGGCAACCCACTCCAGTGTTCTTGCCTGGGGAATCCCAGGGACGGGGGATCCTGGTGGGCTTCCGTCTATGGGGTCGCACAGAGTTGGACACGACTGAAGCGACTTAGCAGCAGCAGCAGCTTGAAATAGCCATCTTACATACATTGGGAAAGGGCATTGGATTTCTAACTGTCTTTCTGCTTGTGTTTAATGTAAATTGCAGTTGTATTTGCCTCTCTTTTGAGGTATGGGTTACATAACTCACTGTATAATATGCTAGGTAGGCAAAGATGTCAGGCATTATAGATGTTCAGGATGACTTTATTTGACGATTAATCTTGAAAATGCAACATAGCACCTGTTTTACAAAATCCTTAAAAACATGTAATGACTTTGTTCTGCAGCCAGTGGTATGATGGAATTAATGTTGGCAGAGTTTAGACTTTCTTTTTTGGAAGGCTGTATCTATATTCAGTTCCTTCAGATTCTTTTGGTTTTGGAACTCTGCCTTATAACTTCTAATCTTTTGAAATAAGAGATTTCTGTGTTTAGGTTGCCATTGTGACTTTAGCTGAGATGTTCTGCCACCGCTAACTTGTTTAACGGTCGTTGGGGACTTGCCTGCTAGACTTCAGATACATGAAGATGAATTAAAGGGTACCTGACCTCAAGGAGTTTATACTTTTTCCAACAGCCTTTAGTGCTTATTTATTTTGAGCAGTACTTTGATATATAAATGTTTTAAGTTGTGATCATTTCACTTGACTTTACCAACCAATGGACTACATTCACATGAAAGAAAATAAGTGAAAAATGTAAAAACATACACTACTTAACAGGAGGTGATTTTAGTAGTAGAGTGGATTGAGGTGAAAATAGGGATTTTGTAAAATGTGGTCAAATTATTTGTCATAGACACAAAGAAGCGGAAAATACCTTCATCGTGAAAGGAATAGGAATAAAGAAGTGAAGCAAGAGACTATTGCACTGTGCTTGTCATAATGAGATTAACCTGTGCTTACAGTAATCTGCTAGAAGTGATTTTTTCCCCTAGGGAAATAATTTGTAATAATTTATAAGTTCAATTATTGTTTTCCTGCTTTTAAAACTAATGAAAGTTTCACCTTTGTTTATATGTATTTAGGTAGAAGAACTCCGTGCACAGCTTATGAAAGCAGAAGGAGATCCAAAGGGTTTACATCATCAAGTATCTCAGATTTCCAGGCAACAGTCAAGTCTTCAGGATGAACAGGGAGATGACTGGAGGTTTAGGAGAGGTATAATTCTGATTTGTAAATGTCTGGGGCCTTTAAAAAAATTTTTATTGGAGTATAGTTGCTTTACAATATTGTGTTAATTTCTGCTGTTTTTGATTTTTTTAAATAATTTTCATTTTCAAAATCTCTTTTCTTATGTTCTTTTCACTGTATTTCTTGATCTACTACAAGGTTTTCCAAATTAATCATAGTTTAGCATGCAGTTTTTCAAAACAGACATAATTTTATAGCAGTATTGAGCAGATGGTACAGAGATTTCCCGTATATGCCTGCTTCTTCATATCATAGCTTCCCCAACTGTCAACATCCCTCACCCCAGTGGTGCATTTGTTATAACTAATGAATTGGATATTGACACATCATTGTCGTCCAAAGCCCATAGTTTACCTCAGGGTCCACTTTTGGTATTGTGTGTTCCGTAGGATTACACAAACATGTAATGACATGTATCAATCATTATAGTATCATAGTGTAGTTTCACTGCCCTTAAAATTCCCTATGTTTCACTATTCATCCCTCTCTCCCCCTAACCTCTGACAAACACTAATCTTTTTATCGTTTCCTTAGTTTTGCCTTTTCCAGAATCTTATATATCAATAGTTGGAATCATACAGTATGGAGCCTTTTCCGATTGGCTTCTTTACTTAGTAATATCCCTTTAAGTTTCCTCCATGTCTTTTCATGGCTTGGAAGTTCTTCAAAAGAAGAAAAAAAAAACAAGAAACTTTTTTTTTTTTTTAAAGCACTGCATAATATTTCATTGTTTGGATGTACCACGGTTTATTTATCCATTCATGTACAGAATCCTGTCTTGGCTTCTTCCACGTTTTGGCAATCATGAATAAAACTGCTGTAAACTAAACATCTGTGTGCAGATTTTTGTGTAGACTTAAGGTGTTATCTGGAGCAGGAAATGGCAACCCACTCCAGTGTTCTTGCCTGGAGAATCCCAGGGACAGGGGAGCCTGGTGGGCTTCCGTCTATGGGGTCGCACAGAGTCGGACATGACTGAAGCGGCTTAGCAGTAGCAGCAGCATCAAGGTGTCATCTCTTTTGGATAAATATCAGAGAGTATGATTGCTCAGTCATATGACAGGAGTGGTTAGGTTTGTAAGACTCTTCAAACTCTCTTCCAAAATAGCTATGTCATTTTGCCTTTTACCAGCAGTGATGAGATTTCCTGTTGTTCTGCCTCCTTCTCAACATTTAGAATTGTCAGTGTTCTGTATTTTAACCATCCAGATAGGTTTGTAGTGGCATCTTGTTTTAATTTGCGTTTTCCTGATAACATGGTGTGGAGCATTTATTCATATGCTTATTTACTATATATATATATATTTTTTTTTTCTGCTGAGATATTCATTAAAATCTTTGGCCCATTTCTTAGTTTGTTTTCCTGTTATTGTTAAGAGTCATTTGTATATTTTGGATAGCAGTCCTTTATCAGTATGTCTTTGCAAATACTATCTCACAGTTTACGGTTTGGCTTTTCATTCTCTGAAGATTTTCTTTCACAGAGCTGAAATTTTTAATTTTAGTGAAGTCCAGCTTATTCATTCTTTCTTTCATGGATTGTGAGTGTGGTGTTATATCTGAAAAAGTCATTGTCAAATCGCAAATTATTCTCTTACCTTCTAAGAGTTTTATAATTTTGCATTTTACGTTTAAATCAGTGATCCATTTTGAATTAATTTTTGTGGAAGATTTAAGTTCTGTGTCTAGATTCAGTTATTTTTTTGCATGTGAGTCTTCAGTTCTAGTGTCCTTTGTTTAAAAAGACTGTCTTTTCCCCATTGTATTGCTTTTGTTCTTTGTCGAAGAATCAGTAGACTGTTTTCTGTGGGTCTGCTTCTGGGCCCTCGGTCTGTCCCAGGTGTCTGCCTGTCTCTTTTTGGCCAGTACCACACTGTTTTGTTGGATAGTGTCAGTCCTCCATCTCTTTCCTTCTTTTTCAGTGTTGCTCTTGCTATTTGGGATTCTCTGCCACTCTTTGTAACTTTATAATCAGGTTGTCAATATACACAAAATAACTTGCTGGAATTTTGATTGGCTTGCATTGAATCTACTGCTGAAGTTGAGAAGTACTGACATTTTGACAATATTGAGTCTTCCTGTCCGTGAACATGGATTATCTTTCCATTTATTTTGTTCATCATTGATGTCTTTCATCAAAATTTGGTAGTTTTCATCATATAGATTTTATTAGATTTATACCTAAGTGTTTGATTTTTGGGCTTCTCAGGTGGCTCATTGGTAAAGGATCTGCCTGCAGGAGACTCTCGAGACATGGGTTTGATTCCTGGCTCGGGTAGATCCCCTGGAGTAGGAAATGGTAACCCACTGCAGTATTGTTACCTGGAAAATTCCATGGACAGAGGAGTCTGGTGGGCTGCAGTTCATGAGGGAGCAAACAGGTGGACCTCACTGAGTGACTGGCATGCATGCATTTAATTTGAGGGGATGCTAATGTAAATAGCATTCTGTGTTTAATTTCAGATTTCACTTGTTTGTTGTTGAGATTAGCGTCCAGTTTTAATGTCTTCTCTGCTTGATTTTTAAACCCATTTCAGTTGTCGACCTACCTATCTCATGAGTCTTCCTTTTGGAAAGAGTCAACAAACCAGTTGTGGAATTTTTTTTAAATACATGCACACACATATATGCACACATGCACACACACATACATGTGAGTGTATTTGTGTGTATTTGTACTTAAATTGGAAATCCCTGTGCTTTTCACTTTCTCTTAACCTGATTTTCAATATAAATTAATATTCTATCTTTGTTTTGTTACCTGGAGATTGGGGAAAAAATTAATCAGATCGTAGAAGTGGTCATGAACCATAAGACTGGCTTTTTTACTGTTGACTAGAAAGGCATTGACCCACTCCAGTGTTCTTGCCTGGAAAATCCCAGGGACAGGGGAGCCTGGTGGGCTTCTGTCTGTGGGGTCGCACAGAGTCTGACACAACTGAAGTGACTTAGCAGCAGCAGCAGAAAGGCATTGTGTTTGACAATCTTTGGAATGTTCTTTCAGTGGAGGTGTTGATTTTGGTTGCAGAATTTAATTACTCTGGATGGATTTCTTTTTGAAAGTTTTATGTTTAACAGAAATGGTGATATTGAAATTTTATAATGTTTTCCAACAGACTACTAAAGAGTGTTCCACTCTAAATCATTTAAATATTAAGTCATTCTACTCAAATGCCTAAATTGTCATAGAAAGTGTTTGATGTTATAAATTCCCCAGATTCCCTACACTTAGCTCAATGTGTTGCCTAAGTTAGAATTCCCACATTACCAGAAAATCTTTTGAATCTACCAGAAAATGGCAGATTTTGACATACCAGTCCTAACATATTTGCATGCCATTAAGTTCAGTTGAGTTTCATGTGGTGTTGTAATTTAAACATATTTTGACATTAGAAGCTTGGAAGAAAAGCTATGACAAACTTAGGCAGTGTATTAAAAAGCGGAGACATCACTTTGTTGACAAAGGTCTGTATAGGCAAAGGTATGGTTTTTCCAGTAATCATGCAAAGATGTGAGAGTTGGACCATAAAGTAGTCTGAGCGCTGAAGAATTGATGCTTTCCAACTGTGGTGCTTGAGAATCCCTTGGACAGCAAGCACATCAAACTCAACCCTGAATATTCACTGGAAGGACTGATGCTGGCCACCTGATGCGAAGAGCTGACTCATTGAAGAAGACCCTGATGCTGTGAAAAGTTGAAGGCAGGAGGAGAGGGGGACGACAGAGAATGAGATGGCTGGATGGCATCTCTGACTCAATGAACGTGAGTTTGAGCAAACTTTGGGAGACAGTGAAAGACTGGAAAGCCTGGTGTGCTGCAGTCCATGGGGTCACAAAGAGTCAGACACAACTTAGCCACTGAACAACTTTACAATTTATTTTTTAAAGTAAAATATAGTATTAAGATTATTCACCACATTTTCATGAAGTTGTACATAGGAATTCTCATTTTGTTTGGAAAAAAGATTCTGTGGTACATTTGTTATATGTTTTGTTGTCCCCTAAAATCTAGTTATTTTTGTTGTCTTTGAGGATTCAAAGAATCTCACTTTTTTAAGCTACTTACCAGGCTTAATGAAAATCTTAAAATTCTCTTATTGTTGTGGCAATGGACTTCTTCACCTTCTTTTAGTAATTCTAGAGTTTTCATCGTTATAGAATACTTGCATTATTTTAAAAAATTCTACATAAGAAATTGCACTTGTCATCCTCCACCTGCTCCTTATTCCCCTACCCACTGCAAAATGACTTCCATTTCTGTTTCTAAAATTGACTTTGCTTAGTTTACTAGTGGTCTCCTCTGTTAAATTCAACGGAATTTTTAATTACTTGCCTTAGTTGTTTCCCATTTGTTTCCTCTCCCTTAAAACTCTTCCACTGACTTGATTGTTCCTACTGTTTCCTGGTTCTTCTGTCTTAGTGGTTTTCAGTTTTTCCATCTGAATCTTTTCCGTTTGTTTCCAGTTTGCATTTTAAATGTTGCTGTGTTCTAGAATCCTGTTTATGGATTTTCTCACTTGGTACTTTTCCCCAGGGGTTGTTATTTAATCTTAGGCTTTAGCTATCACCTACAAAGGATGATCCCTAAAGGGAGCTCTTCTCACTCTCCTGACCTCCAGCCCTCCAGATGGAGGTGCTCCTTAGGTGTCTCTGTGCTGTTCCAGCATGCTCAGAAACAGGTTTACAACTGGATTCATACTTTCCTCCAAACCTGTTTTTATTTTCTATCTTAACTGCTCGAATGTTTCTTTATCCAGATAAGCCTAAAATATAAAGAACGTCCAAACTTACTTCTCCCCTCCATCTAATTAGTCTCTGTATCCTGTCTGTCTGAAGATACTGAGAGCTCTTGAAGTGGCTTCTTTCGTATTTCTACTAACCCAGTTTAGGCATGCTTTCTCTCATCTCTGTTACCCTCCTAACTTGTCTTATGCTAGTTTGTCTGTAATCCATCTTCTGTCCTGCTACTAAAGGGACCCTTCTAAGACACAAACCTGTCATGTTCTTCTCTTGATTAAAACCTCTCATAATTTATTGAGTTCTTACAGGGCATCATGCTATTCCTCTTATGCTATGTTTTTAGTTCTTAGAAATACTCTATGAGAAGGATGCTCTTATTTCCATTTTAATGATTTTTTTTAAAGGCTGAAAAACAAAAAAATTGCATTCCTTGCTTAAAGTCACATTTGTGGGAAATAGCAAACCAAATCTTTTTTCTATCCAGGCTTGAACTCTTTAACTGCTATCCTCTACTGACCCATCAACGTTTGTAGCAAGAATTCTTTAAAATGGAGCATATGAGATAATCCTTTGGGAAGAGAGTGTCTCTAACACTATTTGTGTTGTATACTTTGTGTTTTAAGTATTTTAATTTTTATAAATGTTTCATTATATATGCATTTATGTGTTATACCTTTATATATATCTACACTTTAATATTTTATGTAGGAACTTCCCTGTAGCTCAGACGGTAAAGAATCTGTCTGTAATGCAGGAGATCCAGGTTCGATCCCTGGGTTGGGAAGCTCCTATGGAGAAGGGAATGGTAACTCACTCCAGTATTCTTGCCTGGAGAGTCCCAGGGATGGGGGAGCCTGGTGGGCTATAATCCATGGGGTCACAAAGAGTTGGACATGATTGAGCAACTAACACTACACTACTACTGCTATTTTATGTGTAAAACATATCAAAATATTATGTCTCCACATCAAATACAGAGATGTGTTTCATAAAATACATATGTGTGTATGTTTACACACATATTCATATATATTATCTTCATAAGTTGTATAATATATAGTCATACTAACATTAATTTGCATATATGTGTGTATATACTAATGTTATATATACCATGAAACATGTCTAGGCCTATATATAGATAGGTGGGTACTATAGAGAGAGATGCACACACATATGCATATCTATATGGGCTTCCCAGGTGGCTCAGTGGTAAAGAACCTGCCTGCCAATGCAGGAGACATAAAAGACGTGGGTTTGATCCCTGCTTGGAGAAGATTCCTGGGAGGAGGGCATGGCAACCCACTCCATTATTCTTGCCTGGAAAATCCCATGGACAGAAGAACCTGGCAGTCTACAGTCCTTGAGTTTGCAAAGAGTCGGGCATAACTAAAGTGACTTGGCACACGTGGGTATATATTAATAAATTTATGAAATAAAAGTTATATTTAAGATGAATGGATACGTGTATTTTTCAAATGAATAAATACATTTATACATAAAAATATGCATATTTTCAGGTTGATGATCTAGCAGGAGTGGGCAAAGGATGGCCCATGAGCCAAATCCAGACTGCTTCCTGTTTTTGAATAAAGAAACTTTATTGGGATACAGCTACTCCCATTCATTTATGCATTGTCCAGGTCACTTTTGTAATATAGTATCAAAGATGAGTAGTTGTGACAGAGACCGTATAGCTGCAGTATTTACTGTCTGACCTTTTACAGAAAATGTTTGCTAACTCTTAGTCTGTAGGCTGATTTCCAAGCTCCCTGGCAGCGCATGACTGCTGACTCTGCTGACTTGCCTTCCTCACAAGTATTAGCTATGTAGAACGTGATGTGTGCAGTTACCCGAATATGAAATCCAATATTGTTCCTCGGTGCTTTATGCTATTTCCTTTCCCTGAAATATCAACCCAATTTCATCTGCTTTGCTTGGTGAAATTTTTTGTCTATTTTTCAGAACTAGCTTTTAACTAATTCTTAAAACTTCAGTTTCTTATTAAGATAGAGTTAATCATTCTGTCCTTTGGACTAATTTTGTGTGATAACCAAAATTTACTATACAGAAATTATACAGATACAGGGAAATATTTGTGTAGTATCTGAGGGTCCTCTTATCACTGTGAAAATACCTATGCATCTTTCATCCACACTGTACAATTTTGACAGTTTAATATTTCTCAAGTTGGGATGTGTCTTATGAATGATCTGTAGATTGTATTTGCTAGTGTTTCCTTCCTTCTTTCCTTTTCTGGAAGTGAAAGTACTAGAAAAGAGTAGTTTTAAACTGATAATATATGTTCCAGTTTTTGACATCTTAACTTCATAAAAGTACTTTATTTATATCTTTTTCCTATTCTTAGAATGTAGGCTCATTGAGAAAAGGGTTTCGTGTTATTTATTTTTGAAAAAGATGGTGTTACAGTGCCCTTTTCATCATATACCAAATATTTCATATTGAACTAAAAGTACATACTATGTCAGTTTATATTGTTCAGGTAGGTAGTTATCTCCAGAGCTAGTAAGTTAAAGGTCAGAACACAATCAAGATTTAGCTGCCTCCTTTGCTTGTGTTGCAAGAAAAACATTTTATTGTGTGAACTTCAGTAACTTCAGTAAACTGTAGAAGCTTAGTTGAAAATTCTTTCAGTATTTTTGTTTTAGAGTTTGGGGGTAATATAGGGATATAAGGCAGATTAAAGAAAAATGCATATAATTTTCCTGAAATAAATTATACTGGAAATCAGCAGTCCAAGTACAATATCAAAATGGGATAACACTGGATGACGTAGCTATGTGTTTTAGAAAATTGTGTAAGACTTCAAATAATAGAATGGCGAGTTGGTGCCAGTGACGTTTAATAAGTGGATTGTATGGAGTAGAGTTAGTATTAATAAGCCTACCGTTTGAGAGTACATTATCCTGTGAATAACGAACAACCATCACGCTTTACATTTTCTCTTTTAAGGGGTTGAGCGAGAGGATCTGGAGAAGCAGATGTCAGATTTGAGAGTGCAGCTGAACTTCAGTGCAATGGCTTCTGAGTTAGAGGAAGTGAAGCGGTGCTTGGAGCGAAAAGACAAGGAGAAAGTACATCTGGCAGCCCAAGTGGAGGTGACTTTGCTATGTTTAAGCCATGTTCAAAGGACTTTAGTTTGTTTCATAGCATTGCTTAGTGAAATTTTAATATAAAGATTGTGATGTTTTACGAACTTAAGTTTGTGTGTAGATAATGTAAAGTTATCTAGGCGGTTACTTTACGTAGAGAAATTTCTATGGATTCATTTCTCTTCATTTGGACCTCAAAGCCAGGATACCTATGAAACCTGAAAATATTCTTCCACTAGCAGTTGAAGCCTTCCCTCAGACAGAAGGGATCTTTCTTCTCTGAAGGAACCACAGTTATTTGTGGTGGGTGTCGGGGATGAGGGGGCGGGAGTGAAACTGGCAAAAGGCATAGCAATAAGGTATTACTGATATTTTTTTCTCTGGAAATAGAAAAGTTTTCAAATCTCTAGCTGTTTTGCATGAAGTAGAGGTGCGATGCCTCCATCAATTTAGAGTTGCCTAGAAAATCCCATGGGTGGAGGAGCCTGGTAGGCTGCAGTCCGTGGGGTCGCTAAGGGTCGGACATGATTGAGTGACTTCACTTTCACTTTTCACTTTCACACATTGGAGAAGGAAATGGCAACCCACTCCAGTGTTCCTGCCTGGAGAATCCCAGGGACAGGGGAGCCTAGTGGGTTTCCGTCTCTGGGGTCGCTCAGAGTCGGACACGACTGAAGTGACGCAGCAGCAGCAGCAGCAGCAGCAGTAGTCATGAATGATGAGTGAAGTGTAACTAGGCAGCTACCGTTTCCTACTTGCCTTTTATCTAGCCCAGATGGTGCTAGATAAAAGTAGTTATCAAAAACTATTAAAAAATCAAAGGAAAGAACTTGGTAAAAGAAAATGGCTTAATTCCCATTTAGATTATGTAAATTAGATCCATGCAAACATGGAGGACACATTTGGGGCTGGATATGTATCAGTCTTTCTCTGTATCTGCTGTTGTTAGTGAAGTTGTGTTCTAACTGTAGTAAGTGGTCACATTTGAAGAATTTCCCAAGTTATAATGAAAGGTAGAAAATTGGTGTGAAAAGTGTCTAACTTTATAAAATTCAAAGGAAATATTTAATGTTACTGCAGTCTTAAGTTTCTCTTTCATCTTGTCTGTGCATCAGTACAAAATATATTTTAGATTTGTTTCAGGTTCATGTTTAAAGATAATGAGACAGTGACATTTTCTTTACAAAGCCTCTGCATGTTTATTTCTTTATTAATTTTTTAATGGGACTATAGTTGACTTAGAATTCTATGTTAGTTTCCGCTGTACAGCAGTGATTTTTATGTTTTTATAGATGATGTACTATGCCATGTTAATTATAGTATTATTGACTATTGTCTCTGTGCTGTATATTATATCCCTATGACTTTTAAATTCAACTTAATTTTTTGGCTTAAAATTTTATATTTTATTGAGGTAACACTGGTTCCTAATACTGTAGAAGTTTCATGTGTACTACATTATATTTCTCCTCCTTTTCACTACATTGTGTTCACCACCAAAAATTTAGTTGATCCCGTTTACCCATTTTTCCTCCAACCCCAACTCTGTCCCGTCCCTTGTGATAACCATTAGTATGTTCTCTGTATCTATGGATTTGTTTTTATGACTTGTCTTTTAACATTTCACTCGCTTTTTAAGTGGTTCATTCATTGGCTTTACTATGTATTTTCCTTTCCTAGTAAAGGAATTTTTTACTTTCCTAGTAAAGTACATTTTTCCTTTCATTCATTTTCCTATCTTTATAGGGCCTTTCCTTTTCCACTTAAAGTTCCTTTAACATTTCTTGGAAGGCTGGTTTACTGTCGTTAAACTCTTTTTAGTTTTTGCTTGTCTGGGAAACTATCTCTCCAGTTCTGAATAACTTTGCCATGTGAGTATCACTGGTTGTAGATATTTTTTCCTTTTGTCACTTTAAATAAAATATACTGTGCCGTCCCCTGTAGACCTGCAGAGTTTCTGCTGAGAAATAGGTGCTGGCCTCTGGGGCTTCCCTTGGATGTGACTCCAGTGTTTCTTTTTCTTTTTGACTGCCTTTAAAACTCTCTCTTTAACTTTTGCTGTTTTAATTATGCTAGGTCTTGGCGTAGATCTCTTTCATTTTGTTGGGATTTTCTTTGTTTCTGGATCTGGATATGTGTTTCTTGCTACAGGTTAAATTTTCAACCATTGTTTCACCAAATTCATTTTTGCCTCTTTCTTTTTCCTCTCCTCCTGGGACCTCTAAAATTTGAATTTTATTGTGCTTGATGTTATCTTAGAGGTCTCTTAAGCCTCATTTAAAAATTGTTTTTCTTCTTGCTGTTCTGATTGAGTGATTTCAGCCATTCTGTCTTCAAAGTTGCTTATGTGTTTTTCTGTGTCACCTAATCTGCAGTTGATTCCCTACAATATGTATTTCATTTCAGTTATTATATTAATCAGGCTACCCTGGTGGCTCTGATGGTGAAGAATCTGTCCGCAATGTGGGAGACCCCGGTTCTATCCCTGCGTTTGGAAGATCCCCTGGAGAAGGGAATGGCAACCCACTCCAGTATTTTTGCCTGGAGAATTCCATCGACAGGGGAGCCTGATGAGCCATAGTCCATGGGGTTGTAAAGAGTCAGACATGACTGAGCAATTAACACACACATAATATTTTTCACCTCTGATGCCTTCTTTTTTATATTTTCTAATACTATGTTGACGTTCTGTTTTCTTGCCTTATTATCCTAAGTTCAAGGAGCATTTTTATGATCTTTGCTTTAAACTCTGTACCAGGTAAATTACTTACTGTCATTTCATTAGATTTTTGTTTTTCCTGGAGTTTCATTTTGTTCTTTTGTTTGAAACACAATCCTCTGTCTTCTTATTTTGCTTGACTTTCTGTGTTTGTCTCCATGCGTCAGGAGAAGCAGTTACTTCTCCGTGTCTTGAGGGTGTGTCCTTGCGTAGGAGCATCTTTAGACAGACTGTGTGTGTCCGTTGGCTTTGATGGAAGGACTGAAGCTGAAGTGACCATGGACTTCTTCTGGTGTGTACTGGGGATTGTTCCCCACTGAAGTTGGAACCTGGTATGGTATTCAGGCTTCTCCTAGGACGTGTAGAGGGCTACCACTTTGGCACAGGGGCTGGAACCAGAGGGGTTACCGTTGGAGCCCGGCATGAACCAAGACTTCTAGGGTGTGCCAGAGATTGCTGCCTTGGTGGAGGGACTGAAGTGGGAGCCTAGTGTGGCTGAGGTGTATGATGGGCATCCTTGCCAGGATAGCAAGGATGTCAGGCTCCTGTCAGTCTGCTGCTCCCATGCTGGGACTGGGAGTGAATGAGTTTGTGTGCATAGTCTTTAAGTGCAGTGTTTCACTTTTCTACAGCCCTCTGGCTCTCCTGACTATGAGCCCCGCTGGTTTTCAGAACCAGTTAAGTGGGTTTGTCTTCCAGGTGCCAGTCTCCAGGGTTGGGGTGCTTGAGGTTGGGACTGAAGCGCTTGCTCCTTAGGGAGGACCGCTGAATTTGTGATCTCTCCTCCTTCTTTTGGGTCACCTGCTGGGGGTGTAGGTCCTGATTCAATTACTTCTCTTTCCCTTATACTCATCTTGGCATTTTTCTTCTTCTTCTTCCCCTTCATTGCAGAAGAGCTGTTCTGCTCTGCAGATTCTCATTGCTGCTGCAGGTCATTCTCACAGGTAGTTGTTCTGTAAGTAGCTGTAGTTTTTGTGTGTCCTTGGGAAGAGGTGAACTCAGTGTCTTCCCACTCTGTCATCTTGATCTCAACTTCTCCTCTACATGTTTAATAAATTCTTATTGGAAATATTCTCAGGGCAACTGTGATTGTAGGACATTTAAATTTTTTATGGGAATTATCTAGCTCTTTATTCTGCTCTCATAAGTGGTAAAATATGATTGTTTTGTAAAAAATAAGTATTAAAATAAAGCTACTCTACTGATGCCAAAGCTGGAAAGATCCTTTTGCTGAATTGTTTAAGACCATATGTTGGTCTGTCCTCTCTCCCTTCTTCCTCTCCTCCCATCCTTCTCACTCTCTCTTTTTATTTGTCATTTATGGAAAAATTGGAAAAAGCTCAAGTATGTAGACATTAAAAAAATTACTTATAATTTATAAATTACATTTGCTTTCCCTTTGTCCTAAATTGATAGTTCTTTTACATTTTCACATGTTTTAGGGAAAGAGTTGGAGTAGTCTTTGGTTAGCTTGGATTGGTTGCATAGAATTGGATGTGAGATTCAGTTGGAAAGAAAGATTGAATATTTATTCACATATGAAATAATTAATGACCATCTATTACATGCCAGGCACTGTTCTAGTTACTGGTGACATTCAGTTCAGTTCAGTCGCTCAGTCGTGTCCGACTCGTTGCGACCCCATGCATCACAGCACGCTAGGCCTCCCTGTCCATCACCAACTCCTGTAGTTCAAACTCATGTCCATCGAGTCGGTGATGCCATCCAGCCATCTCATTCTTTGTTGTCCCCCTCTCCTCCCACCCCCAATCCTTCCCAGCATCAGACTCTTTTCTAGCGAGTCAACTCGTCGCATGAGGTGGCCAAAGTATTGGAGTTTCAGCTTTAGCATCAGTCCTTCCAAGGAACACCCAGGACTGATCTCCTTTAGAATGGACTGGTTGGATCTCCTTGCAGTCCAAGGGACTCTCAAGAGTCTCTCCAGCACCACAGTTCAAAAGCATCAATTCTTCGGCGATCAGCTTTCTTCACAGTCCAACTCTCACATCCATACGTGACCATGGGAAAAACCATAGCCTTGACTAGACGGACCTTGGTTGGCAAAGTAATGTCTCTGCTTTTTAATATGCTATCTAGGTTGGTCATAACTTTCCTTCCAAGGAGTAAGCGTCTTTTAATTTCCTGGCTGCAATCAGCATCCACAGTGATTTTGGAGCCCAAGAAAATAAAGTCTGACACTGTTTCCACTGTTTTTCCATCTATTTCCCATGAAGTGATGGGACCAGATGCCATGATCTTTGTTTTCTGGATGTTGAGCTTCAAGCCAACCTTTTCACTCTCCTCTTTCACTTTCATCAAGAGGCTTTTGAGTTCCTCTTCACTTTCTGCCATAAGGGTGGTATCATCTGCATATCTGAGGTTATTGATATTTCTCCCGGCAACCTTGATTCCAGCTTGTGCTTCTTCCAGCCCAGCATTCCTCATGATGTACTCTGCATATAAGTTAAATAAGCAGGGTGACAATATACAACCTTGACGTACTCCTTTTCCTATTTGGAACCAGTCTGTTGTTCCATGTCCAGTTGCTAACTGTTGCTTCCTGACCTGCATACAGGTTTCTCAAGAGGCAGGTCAGGTGGTCTGGTATTCCCATCTCTTTCAGAATGTTCCACAGTTTATTGTGATCCACACAGTCAAAGGCTTTGGCATAGTCAATGAAGCAGAAATAGATGTTTTTCTGGAACTCTCTCGCTTTCTCCATGATCCAGCAGATGTTGGCAATTTGATCTCTGGTGCCTCTGCCTTTTCTAAAACCTGCTTGAACATCTGCGAGTTCACGGTTCACATATTGCTGAAGCCTGGCTTGGAGAATTGTGAGCATGACTTTACTAGCGTGTGAGATGAGTGCAATTGTGCGGTAGTTTGAGCATTCTTTGGCATTGCCTTTCTTTGGGATTGGAATGAAGACTGACCTTTTCCAGTCCTGTGGCCACTGCTGAGTTTTCCAAATTTTGGAAAATTTGTGCTGGCTTATTGAGAGCAGCACTTTCACAGCATCGTCTTTCAGGATTTGAAATAACTCAATTGGAATTCCATCACCTCCACTAGCTTTGTTCGTAGTGATGCTCTCTAAGGCCCACTTGACTTCACATTCCAGGATGTCTGGCTGTAGGTTAGTGATCACACCATTGTGATTATCTTGGTTGTGAAGATCTTTTTTGTACAGTTCTGTGTATTCTTGCCACCTCTTCTTAATATCTTCTGCTTCTGTTAGGTCCATACCATTTCTGTCCTTTATCGAGCCCATCTTTGCATGATATGTTCCCTTGATATCTCTAATTTTCTTGAAAAGATCTCTTGTTTTTCCTATTCTGTTGTTTTCCTCTATTTCTTTGCATTGATCGCTGAGGAAGGCTTTCTTATCTCTCCTTGCTATTCTTTGGAACTCTGTATTCAGATGCTTATATCTTTCCTTTTCTCCTTTACTGGTGACATAGCAGTGAACAAAAATCCCTCATATTTCTGTATTTCTATGAAGATGATTTCCTAAAATTGGCATAGAGGATTCTTTGAGTTTGTTGCAAGTATAGTTCAAATTCCTTTTGGAATATGGAAGATTTTTGTGATTTTCATTGAAAAGGATATCACAAAAAGACATTCATCCTGGAAGAAATTATCATTAGCCAGTTATTATTTCCCCTGATTTTTCTCATTTTTAACAGTAAAATAATTAAATTTGCATCAGTTGTTTCAGATTTAATGACACTTCTGTTTATGGCTTGTTAATTTTTTACCTTGTGTAGGTCCTTTGAATATCTTTATCCCCAAGCTGTTCTCAAAGTGACATCCTGTGTGGATTTTGTGAGACATATATCCGTCGTGGATTGCTCAATTTAATCTCTAAATTGGAAATTTTATTGCAATTTAATCGCAAATCATTTAGCCTCTGCTTTACTTTTGGTGGTATGGGATATTACCTTATATATATTCTATAAAAAATTGAAATTTATCTCCTTTAGTTGCTTTTTAGAGATCAAATATAAGTAAGAAAAGATGCATAAAGCAAGATTATTGATCAGATGCAGAGCATATGTTTAGTAGCATTGCTTTTGGTTTGTTTGATCATTAATGTTTTTCTCTTTAACCTTGACCTAATGCCTTTCCTACAGAAGCCTGTACACAGTCTTATTATTTCATTTTTTCTTTTTCTTCTCTCATTTCATTTTTTGTCTTTGTTTCAGTTGTTCCCTGTTTGTATAAACGTCCTCTTTTCATGGAAATTCTGAAACTTTCTTGTATTATATCCATTGCAAGTGATAATCCTTCCTTCTGGACCATCCTCTCACCTCCATTATTAAGGGCCGTACAGCACGTTTTTCACACTGGGTATTATTAAAGTAATCTGGGTATATTTCTTTAAAATTTCAGAGCAGATTGAAATAAAGGTGAAATGAGGCTGTAGAAGAAAGCAGTCCTGTCACCAAGACAAATCTGACCTTGATATCCTTACCATTTTTCAACATCTTGTCGTCACATCTGGAAATTTGCATTTTATATGTCCTAGAATTAATGTGACCCAGGAGGCTGATTCATATTAATATTGAAGCTTGCAAGAGAACAGTATATGAAAGAGAGCCAGTTCATTGACATCCGTGAGAATCCTACATGGATATTTATACTCTATTCTTCTGTGTGGGACACCAGTCTCCCAGTTTTCTGTACCTAGATTTTAGAAAGCTGAATTAGTAACCAAAAAGTTGCTTATTGGACAGGAATGAGAGAGTAATGATGTCTAAAGAAAGACCAATTTGTTCATGGCTGTGGTAAGGCTCTCCAACCCTCCACCTCTCTTTAACAGCATTCTTGTACTCAGGGATCCTGTTTACTTTGGCAGATTCTGTCTTTATTCCTGAAGTGTGTTCAACTGATTTCTTTTGTCTTTCTAACAATCTTTTCCTCTGCTTCCACTCTGATGCTTATCCTCCTGTTTACATTTTCTTTTGATATACTGCTGTGTACAGATTTTGCTCTGGGTAATTTACCAGTATGCATTGATGTTATAGTTCAAACTGTGGCTTTCTGGGAGCCACTTATGAATTAAAGACTTAGATCCCGTTTCAAATCATCAACAAGTATGGGCTAAGAATCAGGTCTTACCCCAATATCCTTATATGTCCCCTTTCCAACAGTGTCTTGCTTATTTTTTCAGTTCAATTCAATCGCTCAGTTGTGTCTGACTCTTTGCAGCCTCATGGACGGCAGCACATCAGGCCTCCCTGTCCAACACCAACTCCCGGAGTTCACTCAAACTCATGTCCATTGAGTCAGTGATGCCATCCAGCCATCCCATTCTCTGTGGTCCCCTTCTCCTCCCGCCTTCAATCTTACCCAGCATGAGGGTCTTTTCCAGTGAGTCAGTTCTTCACATCAGGTGGCCAAAGTATTGGAGCTTCAGTTTCAGCATCAGTCCTGCCAATGTATATTCAGGACTGATATCCTTTAGGATTGACAGGTTTGATCTCCTTGCAGCCCAAGGGACTCTCAAGAGTCTTCTCCAACACCACAGTTCAAAAGCATCCATTCTGTGGTGCTCAGCTTTCTTCACAGTCCAACTCTCACATCCATACAAGACTACTGGAAAAACCATAGCCTTGACTAGATGGACCTTTGTTGGCAAAGTATTAATGTTTCTGCTTTTTAATATGCTGTCTAGGTTGGTCATAACTTTTCTTCCAAGGAGCAAGCATCTTTTAATTTCATGGCTGAAGTCACCATCTGCAGTGATTTTGGAGCTCCCCAAAATAAAATCTCTCACTGTTTCCACGGTTTCCCCATCTATTTCCCATGAAGTGATGGGACCAGATGCCATGATCTTAGTTTTCTGAATGTTGAGCTTCAAGCCAACTTTTTCATTCTCCTCTTTCACTTTCATCAAGAGGCTCTTTAGTTCTTCTTCGCTTTCTGCCATAAGTATGGTGTCATCTGCGTATCTGAGGTTATTGCCATTTCTCCCAGCAGTCTTGATTCTAGCTTGTGCTTCATCCAGCCCAGTGTTTCTCATGATGTACTCTGCATATAAGTTAAATAAGCAGGATGACAATATAGAACCTTGACGTACTCCTTTTCTGATTTGGAACCAGTCTGTTGTTTCATGTCCAGTTCTAACTGTTGCTTCTTGAGGTGTGTACAGATTTCTCAAGAGGTGGGTCAGGTGATCTGGTGTTCCCATGTCTTTAAGAATTTTCCACATTTTGTTGTGATCCACACAGTCAAGGCTTTGACATAGTCAATAAAGCAGAAGTAGATGTTTTTTCTGGAGCTCTCTTGCTTTTTCAATGTTACAACAGATGTTGACAAGTTGATCTCTGGTTCCTTTGCCTTTTCTAAATCATGCTTGAGCATCTGGAAGTTCAAGGTTCATCTATTACTGAAGCTTGGCTTGTAGAATTTTGAACATTACTTTGCTAGTATGTGAGATGGTGCAGTTGTGTGGTACTATGAAGATTCTTTGGCATTGCCTTTCTTTGGGATTGGAATGAAAACTAACCTTTTACAATCCTGTGGCCACTGCTGAGTTTGCCAAATTTGCTTGCATATTGAGTGCAGCACTTTCACAGAATCATCTTTTAGGATTTCAAATAGTCCAACTGGAATTCCATCACCTCCACTAGTTTTGTTTGTAGTGATGCTTCCTAAGGCCTACTTTACTTCGCATTTAGGCACTCAGTTAATATTTGTTGACAGAAAGAATATATTGTAGAAAAATTTTATGGTTATTTTTCAAAGCTGGCATTTGTTGCCTAGTCATTCCTTAAAAGCACATTCATTTCGAAAGAGTTGTCAATATTCAAGGGGGCCTTTGCTCTTTCTCACTAATTGCATTAGTTTTTGTTGGTCCAGAATATATATTTTAAGTAGTTGTTCTACACTGGGAAAAAACGATTGAGAGTAGCTTATGAAAAACCCAAATGAAAGCTGTATTTGAGTTTGCATAATTTACCTTTCAAATTCCACCTAAGACTTTAAATCTCTGCATGCATAGAAAATACTAAGTGGGATATTTCTCTTCTTCTAAACTTGAGTTGAACTCATTAACCTTGATAGGCTATTTGTATTCATAAGAATTCCAAGCATCCTTGATCAATGATTCCTCCTGATTTAATCTCAGCCTCCATTTCCCATCAACTTACTCTTCTTGAAAAAAAAAATTTGACTTTTAAATTCAAGGAAGAACTTCAAAGAAAAAAAACACACAAGACTCAGTACATAATTTAGATTAAGTTTTGAAAGTGATAATTGAGTGACAACTGACATGATTATTCATTAGCGGAAACTTGAGACTATAATGCCAGTGTTTGCTTTAAAAAGAGAGAAGATAGTGGAAAATAAATGATAATCAATAACAACTTTTTTATGACTAGTACAGTAGAAACAGAAGGAAGATTGTTCCTTTTGTGCATGCTTTTGAGTAAACTCTTTTGATCCTTGCATTTTTTATATAAAGCTGGCCACTTTGCTATACAGTAATGCCCACTTCAATATTACTTTTAAATTCTTTTTAGAGACCTTTGGTCTTAGACATCTTAATACCCCTGTCTGCAGTTTCTTCTTATGCTTTTTTTTTAATATTAATAATTTCTTTCTTATCCAAGTGCCTGTTGTGAAATAAGGTTTTATCTGAGCTGTAAGTAATTTTTAATATCCAATTTAGATTTTAAAGAAAAATATTGGCAGCAAAACTTATAGAGGAGAGGGTAAAATCATGGGATCTGGTAGGGATGAAGTCTGCCTGTATTATTAATCAGATAACTCTTATATTAGGACAGTTGTTAAGACCATAGATGCACCATATCCCAAGTTCTTAAAAAAGATGATTCTTGACAGAGATGTGTTACAAGTAAAAACTCTAAGGCTAAATAAACCTTTACAGTTCCTGCAAGATTTAGCTTAATCTGAGATTTCATCTGTATGAAAATATAGAAATTTTAGGAGCTTGAAGAAAGACCGTTTTTCTGCAATTAGTATTTCCACAAAGCCAGAAAGTAGAAGTGAACTGAATATTTTAATTTTTTTAAACTAGCATTAATATTTATTATACTTATCGTTTGAATTGGCTTTCCAGGTGGCTCAGTGGATAAAGAATCTGCCTGCAATGCAGGAGATGTGGGTTCGATCCCTGGGTCAGGAAGATTCCCTGGAGAAGGACATGGCAACCCACTCCAGTATTCTTGCCTGGACAATTCCTTGACAGAGGAGCCTGGCGGGCTACAGTCCATAGGACTGCAAAGAGTTGGACACGACTGAAGAGACTGAGCGCTTGCATGTACACACACACACACGTACACACACACACATGCAGACACTCACTCACATACACACACATCAGTTGAATGTGGTAAATAAAGAAAAAATTTAGAATGAAAATGTCCATTTTCAGATTCTTAGTTTTCTGAAATCATGGTCTTCTGCGTCATGTTTTACATATGAATTGAATATGTAGGCCCTTGTGATTCTTTGCATGTAGTGTGTGTGTGTGCACCTGTGTGTTTGTGCAGGCGTGCACGGGGTGGTGGTGAGAGAGGAAGAAACTTACATGCCTCACAAAATAATGATGTATTGGAAACTTAATGTAGATTTAATATTTAAAGCAATTATAAATTATCGGGAATAATTGTTGAAGACTTGCTTTAGAAAAGTGGGTGATATGAGACAAATGTGGTAATATCTTTACATCTCAGTAACTGGTGGTTCTTCATTTCTTGACTCCCACAAATGCCACTAAAAGCGGGGATAGCAGACCTTATAATAAGCAAATTTAAAATGTGCTTTATTCCTGTAGTCCTTATAGTTACCTTATCATTATAGTGATTTTTATTTGATAGCATATCATTTTACATGGAAAATTAAATTATTTTTTAGTTGCTTGTTTTCAGGCAAATTTCTACAAATGGAAATGAAATTGTGCTGAGCCTCAAACCATGAAAAGTCAACAAATTCATTATACTTTTGGAAATGTTCACATAGTGTAAATATCTTTGTAAGAAAATTAAACTATTCATATGCACTAAGGAAACTTAGTTTTTAATAATTATACATGACTAACATAAAGGGTAATGTTCACAAGTTTTTTCAGATGTATTAAATGCAACTAGTTTCTAGTATTTCACTTGCGTAAAATATTTGTTTATATTATGCAGTTTTTATATTTTTGGGGAACCCATAATGATAAAATGTTAGACTATTTGCTCTTCCTTAATGAAGATTATAAATTAGGCAAACTTTTGGCAATTCTGATTGAAAAACAGTTCTGCCTTTGGTAATGGTATTAACTTTTTGCAGAAAATATTCTCCTTTTGAGAAAAACTAAAAGATGAGGATGACATATTTAAAAATTTTGTTTGAAGTGACAGAAAGTTATTTGGGCCCAAGGACAAGAAGGAGCAAGTATTCTCATAAGGAGTGGAATGCAGAGTAATAGGCCTGGCATCTTCTGAATCACACATTGAGCAGTCATAGCTTAGGCCCACTGCAGAAGAAGAGCCTGGTAAACATCTTGCACTTTCAGCTGGGATACCCAAAAGGCTAAACGCCAGGGCTCTGGGTGAACTGAAAATACACCAACAGTCACAAAAACTGTAACATAACTTTGAATCCGCTTTGGTTTTATCTGTCCCTATCCTAACTGCCCATTTACACAAAAGTACAGTTGACTCTTGAATAACATGTGTTTGAATTTCATGGGTCCACTTATATATGGATATTTTTCAGTATTAAATATTTCAGTACTACATGCTCTGTAGCTGGTTGATTCCATGGTGAGGAACTATGGATATGAAGGGCCAGCTGTAAGTTATACTTGAATTAAGCCCCTGTGGTATTCAAGGGTCAACTGTAAATCTTTTGGAGAAGAACGTATGATCATCCAGAGCCCACATATTATTTCAGTCATACAATGTCTAGCCTTTGATCAAAACTTAGCAGGCAAATCAGGAAACAAAATCATACTATTTAGTTTGAGAAAATAGAAACAGGCATATAGACTATTCAGATGTTATAGTTGTTAGAAGCCAGCTTTAATCAATGGTAATTAATATGCTAAGAAATTAGGTTTTATGATATTTAATTCTAGGAGAGAATAGGACATGATGAAAAGAATCATTGGAAATCTGAGAATTGAAATATAACTAAATTAAGAGCTGATGGGTAGATAGAGTTTAACAGACGGTTATGCACACTTTTTCCTTATTACTCTAAAGAGTTTTATGGGACCTCCATCCATATGTATGCTTCAGTTCAGTTCAGTTCAGTCGCTCAGTCGTGTCCGACTCTCCACAACCTCATGAATCACAGCACGCCAGGCCTCCCTGTCCATCACCAACTCCCGGAGTTCACTCAAACTCATGTCCACAGAGTCAGTGATGCCATCCAGCCATCTCATTCTCTGTCGTCCCCTTCTCCTCCCGCCCCCAACCTTTCCCAGCATCAGAGTCTTTTCCATTGAGTCAACTCGTCGCATGAGGTGGCCAAAGTATTGGAGTTTCAGCTTTAGCATCAGTCCTTCCATTGAACACCCAGGATTGATCTCCTTTAGAATGGACTGGTTGGATCTCCTTGCAGTACAAGGGACTCTCCAACACCACAGTTCAAAAGCATCAATTCTTAAGCGATCAGCTTTCTTCACAGTCCAACTCTCACATCCATACATGACCACAGGAAAAACCATAGCCTTGACTAGACGAATCTTGGTTGGCAAAGTAATGTCTCTGCTTTTTAATATACTATCTAGGTTGGTCATAACTTTCCTTCCAAGGAGTAAGCGTATGTATGCTTAGGATATGTATTAATGGTATGTGGTTTGGTTTTTGGTTTTGTATTCTGTTTTTTTTTTTTTCTTTTTCTAAATGGCAAGGAGAAAAACAACTTATGCAATCTTTCATTCAATAAATTTTGATGCAGGGCCTGTTAGGTATTGGGTCTGGTGCTAGGATCTGGTGTCCACAAATGAAATCAGTATTGCCCTCAGTAAAGGTGCAGTCATTGAACTTATATTTTGTACTGAAATGTCAGTTCGCTAGAAGAACCAGGCCTCTTCAGCATGGATGGGCAGAATCACTGTGAGGCTTAGAATGGGGCACAGGGTTGTGGGCTTGGTGCCTTGAACCTTTGGAAGTGGTCATGAGACTCTTCCATCCCTACTGCACCAGGGTGGCTCCTGCTCTGCAAGGACAGAACTAATGTGTCAATGTGAACAATCATGGAATGATAAAGCAGCAGAAATATCTTCAAATAGAAAATGGCATTTGGTGATCAAAAATCTGAAGCAATGGTTTCATAGTTTTACAGGTTTAGTATTTTCATTCTTATGTCACATTCTTCATTTATACTTGTTCATCCTTTCTAGGTTATAAGAAATTGAGATACACTCAAGAAGGTGTTTAATGTAAGGGAGGCAAGAAATTATTTTGATAATTGCCCTGCTGGACTTCATGCAGAAAACAGATTTCATATATGTAACTACACTGTGTCATTATTGAGACTTTATTCCAAAACTGAAAAACTTGAGTCAGCTCTAGATGGCTGTCTTGAGTTTAGTATTAATTTCTCGGTCCAGTCATCTATGACTATGGTGGTGGAGTCACAGGGTTTCTAGTTGTACTGTTTTGCATATATGTGTATTAGAATTGCTATTAAGCATCAATTTTATTAAATTTTATTTAATAAACATCAATTTTATTGATGCTATTAAACATCAATTGCTATTAATCATCAAAGAATGAAAGCTTTCCTTTAGTGTTTCTTGTAAGACTGGCCTACTAGCAACAAATTATCTCAGTTTTTGTTTGTCTGAGAATGTCTTTAACCTCATTTTAAAAAGGATTTTGCTGGATGTAGGGTTTCAGTTGACTTTTTTTTCTTGGCTGCACCGTGCAGCTTGGGGATCTTAGTTCCCCAACTAGAGATCAAACCTGGGCCCTGGCTGTGAAAGTGGCAAGTTCTAAGCATTGGACAGACAGGAAATTAATTCCCTGACTATCTTGTAGCACTTTGACTATGTCATCTCATTGATAGCTGTTTTGCATTGTTTGTCATGAGAAGTCAGCTGTTAATTGTTGTGGTCCTTTAATAGACCAGAACCTGGTGGTCTGGAGTCGACGATAAGAAAGTGAAAGAGAGAAAGAGGCTAATATTTCCTGGGTTACGTGGAAAACCAATAAAGCCCTAGAACAGGGCTTGTAGCTCACGAAGGATCAGGGTGTCCTCTCGAGGAGGTCTTGAAAGCCTGGGCAGAAAAGTGAGCTTGGCAGGTTTCCACGCTCCAGAGAACTTAAAGAGAAAGAGAAAGAAGGACACGGGGACCCAAGTCTCTAGTGGAACAAGGGTGCTTTATTGAACTCTATGTGAGTATACACACTGTTTTACAAGGTAGGTTTTCAGCAAAGATAAAGATCAAAAGACCAGACTTACAAGTTACCAAGGAAACAAGGAGTAATAGAGGTCATAAGGCCAGAAGACAATCCATATCTTAAGGAGGGTCGTGACTAATTACTTTCACTGATTGGAAAAGTTAATGAAGGAAATCCATGCAAGCATTCCATCCCATGACCTCAGTCCTGGGAGCAGCATGCTGCTCCACTGGTTCCTGTTACCAGGAGCTGATAAGGAACAGAGGGCTCATGAGAGACAGAAAATAGCACACAGGAATCCTGCTGTTAAATGTTCCCTGACAGTTAATCTTTTGGCATGTCCTCATACATGATGAGTAATGTTTCTCTTATTGTTTTTAAGATTTTCTCATTTTTTTGTCTTTCAGCATTTGACTATAGATTTGTTTTTATTCTATTTGGGGTTCATCATACTTTTGGAAATACAGATCAATGCTTTTCTTTAAATTTCAAGCTTTCAGATATTATTTCTTCTTGTACTTTTCCTTTCCTTTCTTTCCCTCCTTTTTCCTTTTGGTATTTTTGTTATATATATTTTGGTATCCCACATTTCTCTCAGGTTTTATCCATTTTTATTCTTTTTATCCCCCTACATTTCATATTCTATTGATTTATCTTAAGTACTTAGATCCTTTCTTCTGCCAACTCAAATCTACTATTGAGCCTTTCAAGTGACTTTTTCATTTTACTTATTGTACTTTACAGTTCTAGAATTTCTATTGGTAAAATAATTTCTATCTTTTTTAGTGATTTTCTCTATTTAATGAGATATATTCTTCATATGCTTCTTTTTCTTCTTCTTTTTTCATTATCTCCTTTAGTTCTTGGAACACATTTCTAGTAGTTGATTTTAAATCTTTGTTGATTAAGTTCGACATCTGGACCCGTTGAAAGACATTTTTTATTGTTTACTGTTTTCCTTTATGTAGGTTGCACCTTCCTTTTTTTTTTCTTTTTTTGAACCTTATCATTTTTATTGAAATAGGACCTTTAAGAAAATATATTGTGTTAATTCTGGGTACTAATTCATTCGCCACTTTCTTGGGTTTGTTGTTGTTTGCTTTTTTATTAGTTTAGTGAAATGGCTGGAATAGTTTAGTGAAATCTATTTTCACTGCAGTGTGAAGCCAATGATTCATTTGTCAGAGGGTGCCGCCTCGGATATGTGCACAGTGTCTGTGACCACCAAGGATGATTATTGTTTTCTCTGGGAGTCTTTAATTGTCTGAGTCCCTGCTCCTCCCATTAAACTCTGGCTTGGCTGGCTTTGTTATCTCTCTTAGCTTTTAGCCTCTCTCCTAATTGCTAGCAGATTTTTTTTTTTTTGGACAGTGTCCTTTGGTAAAAATTGCTCTGCAACTGATTCAGTTAAAGTTGGGGCTTTTTGCAGGGTCGGTTGTGGGTACTAACCAGTCTTTGGGGTATTCTCTGATCCCAAGAGGGCTGTCTTTAGCTATCTTATTACCTGAGTCTGTCTGTTAAACTTCTATATGATCTGTTGTCTTGTTCCTACTAGTATTATGGAAACTACCAACCTCTTAAATGCTCACCCCCAAGATGGCCATTATTTTTGACATCATCTTTAGAAATGGATTTTCTTATCCTCTGTTACAAACAACCGAACAGAACTGTTGAGCTCTCTGGTCATATGACCTTTCTTCCTCAGCAGAACCTCTGCATCACTGCACTGGAGCTGAATTCAGGGACTATAATTTGCTTCCCTTTGGAGCAATGCTCCAGCTCTTCAAGTATGGTGTTGGGTTGGGATGGTAGTCTCTGATCTGAATTTGCCCCTTTGGTTATGGGCCCTTTAGTATATTGCGTGAACTTGGGCAAGGGTAATATAGACCTACCTTTTGCCCTGCAAGTGGGAACTGGTTGGGGGAAAGGAGACTTTTCATTTGGCCATATCTTCTTGGGTTAGCACTTCTGATCTGGATTCCTGCCCCTCTGTGGGTGAATCTGTAGCTTTAGACTGGGAACTGGGCATGGGGGAAGTTCTGTCTTCTTAACTATCCTTGCCTGGAGTGTTGCTTCATTCACACTGAGCTGGGGAATGGCATATTCAATACTATTAATATATTAAATAGATTGTGGCTTAGATGCCATGGCCTTTAATTATTCTTACCAAGATTTAATTGATTTTCTTAATTGTTTCTCCATTTTCTCTGTTCCCTTAGGACAATTTCTAGATGCTTTAAATATTTCTTATTTTTTAAAATAATTTTTACCAGTTAACTATGGTTTTGATGAGAATAGGGTCTGCTAACCTCCTTACGTTGCAATTTGGAAAGTCTTGCTTCTCGATAGAAATTGTGTACCAATTAGGAAAAAAATACCCACTCTAAGTCACAGAGAGACAAAATAATGGAAAATATGGAAATGCATATGAAAGATACATGGGACATAGTGAAGCTCTAATATATATGTTCATTTCAGTTCAGTCACTCAGTTGTGTCTGACTCTTTGCGACCCCATGAACCACAGCATGCCAGGCCTCCCTGTACATCACCAACTCCCAGAGTCAACCCAAACCCATGTCCATTGAGTCAGTGATGCCATCCAACCATGTATGTAATTGGAGTCTTAAAAGCAGAACAGGGACAGAAGCAATATTTGAAGAGACATCAGTTCATATAATTAAGAAGTTGGCTTGAAGCTCAACATTCAGAAAACTAAGATCATTGCATCTGGTCCCATCACTTCATGGGAAATAGATGGGGAAACAGTGGAAACAGTGTCAGACTTTATTTTTTTGGGCTCCAAAATCACTGCGGATGCTGACTGCAGCCATGAAATTAAAAGACACTTACTCCTTGGAAGGAAAGTCATGACCAACCTAGACAGCATGTTAAAAATCAGAGACATTACTTTGCCAACCAAGGTCCGTCTAGTCAAGGCTATGGTTTTTCCAGTGGTCATGTATGGATGTGAAAGTTGGACTGTGAAGAAAGCTGATTGCCGAATAATTGATGCTTTTGAATTGTAGTGTCGGAGAAGACTCTTGAAGAGTCCCTTGGACTGCAACGAGATCCAACCAGTCCATTCTAAAGGAGATCAATCCTGGGTGTTCACTGGAAGGACTGATGCTAAAGCTGAAACTCCAATACTTTGGCCACCTCATGCGAAGAGATGACTCACTGGAAAAGACTCTGATGCTGGGAGGGATTGGGGGCAGGAGGAGACAGGGGCGACAGAGACTGAGATGGCTGGATGGCATCACCAACTCGATGGACATGAGTTTGAGTGAACTCCGGGAGTTGGTGATAGACCGGGAGGCCTGGCTTGCTGTGATTCATGGGTTGCAAAGAGTCGGACACGACTGAGCGACTGAACTGAACTCAA
This sequence comes from Moschus berezovskii, assembly GCF_049115385.1. NCBI lineage: Eukaryota > Metazoa > Chordata > Mammalia > Artiodactyla > Moschidae > Moschus > Moschus berezovskii. The sequence continues at coordinate 11,209,794 of NC_142468.1, forward strand.
CTGAAGATTTCCAAGCAGGGCAAATGCAATGAAGATCACAACTAGACATGTCATAGTAAAATTAGTAAAACCAAGGTGAAAGAGAAAGCCTCAAATGCAACTAGAGGGGAAAGAAGACATAGTACCATAAATGATCAAAATGGAAACCAGAAGAATAGAAAGATGACTTCAAAGTACTGAAATAAAATAATTGCCAGTCTAGATCCATACCCAATGAAAATATTCTTCAGAAGTGGAGGTGAAGTAAAGATATTTCTCAAAAACAAGAACTGGTGAATTCAATTTTAGTAGACCCAATATGGTAAAGGTACTTTTTTGAAGGAGAAAGAACAAAAAATGCAGCAAGGAATGAAGACTAATAAATGGGGTAAAATTTTGGGAAAAGTCTAAATGAATATTGGCTAATAATCAGTCATAGCAATATCTTATTTAAGTGATTTAGAAAATTAAAATTACATGAATAATACTGCTTCATTTGGGAATTATATATTAAGTTGAAGTGTTTTTAAATTTCTTGATTCTTAGATGAAGGAAGTTGTAAAATTACTAATCTACTTTATATATTAAGAAGTGAAGGATACATATAGTAAGTTCTAGGATAACCACTAAAGATGAGTAATGTATATATAGTTAATACAGGGAAAGAAAGTGAAAACAATTTTTTAAAATTAATTACTTTTAAAAGAAAAGAGAAAATCTTCACAACATTGGATAAACAAAGATTTCTTACGAGGACACCAAAAGCATAAATTACAAATGACAAAAACATTAAGTTTGATTTTGACAGTTCAAAATTTCTGCTTCACACTTGGTAACATTAGGAAAATGAAAGAAGCAAGTCACACTGAAAGGAAGTATTTATAGGACATATATCCAGCATATTGTAGATAAATGACTAACATTAACAAGTGATGTATTTCAATTAAGACAAAAAAGTCACATGTCAAAAGAAAATGAACCGTCAGCAGACCTTTAAAGCTGACCCAAAAACAAACAAAAAAAATCCAGTGAATCATTTTCAGTCACATTGCTCCTGTAAAACACATTGTCCTAAGTATTTATTTTTATTGAGATCAAAAAATATTTTTTGCACTCTTGGTAAAATTTATGCAGCTTATTTTTAAAATTAGAAAAGAAATTACACATAACCAACATTAGAAACAAGAAAAGTCCTATGCTTATAGATTAAAAGAGAAGGAAAATTAGAAAGGATATCAAGTTGTTGCTCTAGATTAGACCTTTTAGTAGTGATGGAGATGTTTTATGTTTGCGCTCTCCAGGACAGGTTAGCCATATGTACCTGTTGGGCACATAGAATGAAGTTAATGTGACTAAATTTTTCATTTTCAATTTTACTGAATTCTAATTTAAATATTGGTTGGAATTAACATGTGGCAATGTGATTTTTTGCTGTTGTTCAGTGGCTGAGTCATGTTCGACTATTTGCGACCCCATGGACTGTGATACCAGGCTTCTGTGTCCTTCAGAATCTCCGAGAGTTTGCTCAAATTCATGTCCTTTGAGTCTGCGATGCAATAACCATCTCATTCTCTGTCACCTGCTTCTCCTTTTGCCTTCAGTCTTTCCCAGCAACAGGGTCTTTTCCAATGAGTCAGCTTTTTGAATCAGGTGGCCAAAGTATTGGAGCTTCAGCATCCGTCCTTCCAATGAATATTCAGGGTTGGTTTTTTTTTGGATTGACTGGTTTGATCTCCTTGCAGTCCAAAGGACTCTCAAGAGTCTTCTTCAGCACCATAATTCAAAAGCATCAATTTTGTGTTTCAGAAGCACTCAGCCTTCTTTATGGTCCAGCTCTCACATCTGTACATGACTCCTAGAAAAACCATAGCCTTGAGTATACGGACCTTTGAAGTTTTATATTGGAGAAGGTCATGGCAACCCACTCTAGTATTCTTGCCTGGAGAATCCCATGGACAGAGGAGCCTGGTGGGCTACAGTCCATGGTGTTGCAAAGAGTCGGACACGACTGAAGTGACTTAGCACAGCACTAAGTTTTTTATAGTTTTCCTTCCAAGGAGCAAGTATCTTTTAATTTCATAGCTCCAGTCCCCATCTGCAGTGATTTTGGAGCCCAAGAAAATAAAATCTGTCACTGTTTCTACTTTGTCCCCTTCTGTTTACCATGAAGTGATAGGACTAGATGCCATGATCTTCACTTTTTGAATGTTGAGTTTAAGCGAACTTTTTCACTTTCCTTTTTCACCTTCATAAAGAGGCTTTTTAGTTCCTATTCACTTTCTGCCATTAGAGTGGTATCATCTGCATATCTGAGGTTGTTTGTATTTCTACCAGGAATCTTGATTCCAGCTTGTGATTCATCCAACCCAGAATTTCACATGATGTACTCTTCATTGGAGTTAAATAACAGGGTGACACTGTACAGCCTTGTTGTACTCCTTTCCCAATTTTGAATCAGTCAGTTATTCCACGTAAGGTTCTAATTGTTGTTTCTTGACTCACATACAGTTTTCTCAGAAGACAGGTAAGGTGGTCTGGTAGTCCATCCCTTTTAAGAATTTTTCACAATTTGTTGTGATCCATACAGTCAAAGACTTTTGAGTAGTCTGTGAAGCAGAAGTAGATGTTTTTCTGAAATTCCCATGCTTTCTCTATGATCCAGTGTGATTTAAGGTGTGATTAGATGTTGTGGGGGCTTCCCTGATAGCTCAGTTGGTAAAGAATCTGCCTGCAATGCAGGAGACCCCACCCAGTTCGATTCCTGGGTTGGGAAAATCCCCTGGAGAAGGGATAGGCTACACACTCCAGTATTCTTGGGCTTCTCTTGTGGCTCAGCTGGAAAGAATCTGCTTGCTATGTGGGAGACCTGGGTTTGATCTTGGGTTGGGAAGATCCCTTGGAATAAAGGAAGAGCTATCACTCCAGTATTCTGGCCTGGAGAATTCCATGGACTGTTTAGTCCACGGGGTCACAAAGAGTTGGACACGACTGAGTGACTTTCACTAGATGGTGTGAAATTGGGTTCAGAGTCCTGTCTTGAAATCTCATTGATACAGTAATCACACTGATTTTACTGTGATTGCCTGAATATGGTCTGACTGTATGAGGGAAAGATTGTGGTTTAGGACTTTACTGAGGGGCTGATAATAGAAACATCCCTCAGAGCCATTCCTCTCTATGTCTCCTGTAGTTCAAAAGGGGATTATTATTATTTTTCCTTTTTTGTGATAAAATACATATAACAGAAAACTTTTCATCTTACCCGTTTTTCAGTATACAGTTCAGTGGCACAAAATACTCTCAGGTTGTGCAACCATCTCAATCCCCACCCCCACTGAAACTCTACACCCATTAACCAGTTACTCCCAATTTTCCCCTCCCCCCCAACTCTGATAATGATCATTATACTTTCTAGGATTGCATACCTCATGTAAGTGTAGTCACATGGCATTTGTCTTTTTGTGACTATTTCACATAACATAATGTCCTCAAGTTTCTTCCGTGTTGTAGCATATTGAAGAATGTCCTCCCTTTTTAAGGTTGAATAATATTCATTTTATGTTTATATATTGCTTAATCACACATTCGTTGAGTAACTGGGTTGCTTTGATATTTGGGTTATAAATAATGTCCATGGATGCCCAAGGATCTCTTAAAAACCTGCTTCCAGTTTGGGGTACATACCCAGGAGAAAAATTGCTGGATCATATGTTAATTCTGTGTTTGTTTATTTTTAATTTATTTATTTTAATTGGAGGCTAATTACTTTACATTATTATATTGGTTTTGCCATACGTTGACATGAATCTGCCCCGGGTGTACATATGTTCCCCATCTTGAACCCCCCTCCCACCTTCCTCCCCATCCCATCCCTCTGGTTCATCCCAGTGCACCAGCCCTGAGCATCTTGTATCATGCATTGAACTTGGACTGGCGATTCGTTTCACATAAGATATACATGTTTCAATGCCATTCTCCCAAATCATCCCGCCCTCGTCCTCTCCCACAGAGTCCAAAAGACTGTTCCATACATCTGTGTTTCTTTTGCTGTCTTGTATACAGGGTTATCGTTATCATCTTTCTAAATTCCATATATATGCGTTAATATACTGTATTGGTGTTTTTCTTTCTGGCTTACTTCATTCTGTATAATAGGCTCCAGTTTCATCCACTTATATATAGAAAACTATAAAACACTGGTGAAAGAAATCAGAGAAGACACTAATAGATGGAGAAATATACCGTGTTCATGGATTGGAAGAATAAATATTGTGAAAATGAATATATTACCCAAAGTAATTTATAAGTTCAGTGCAATCCCTATCAAGCTACCAATGGTGTTTTTCACAGAGCTCGAACAAATAATTTCACAATTTGTATGGAAATACAAAAAATCTCTAATAGCCAAAGCAATCTTAAGAAAGAAGAATGGAACTGGAGGAATCAGCCTGCCGGACTTCAGGCTCTACTACAAAGTCACAGTCATCAAGACAGTATGGTACTGGCATAAGGACAGAAATATAGATCAATGGAACAAAATAGAAAGCCCAGAGATAAATCCATGCACCTATGGACACCTTATCTTTGACAAGGGAGGCAAGAATATTCAATGGAGAAAAGACAATCTCTTTAACAAGTGGTGCTGGGAAAACTGGTCAACCACTTGTAAAAGAATAAAACTAGAACACTCCCTAACACCATACACAAAAATAATTCTGTGTTTAATCTTTGAGGAACCACTGTCCTGTTCACCATGGCAACCATACCATTTTATATTCACACCAAAAGTGCACAGTCTTCCAATTTCTCCGACGTTTGTTTTCTGTTTTAAATAGTAGCCACCTGAATGGGTGTGAGATGGTATCTCAAGGGATCGTTAGTTCAAAACAATATTTACTTTATTTAAAGAAATTAGGCCTCTTTTATCTTGTTTAGCTTTCCTTAGCTTCTCTTTTCTCCTCTTGTCTAAAATAGAATTGATTTCTCCCAATTGCACAAGGTTATTGTTTTGTATAAGATAATGCATCTGTTTCAAATAAATTGGAACGCTCTATAATGAAGTAAAGCAATAAAATTGTTATGTTATATTTCGTTTCTCTTCACTGTATGTCATGTAATGTTGGGAATAATATTTCTTTAGCTGAAGGCAATGGCAAGCCACTCCAGTACTCTTGCCTAGAAAATCCCATGGATGGAGGAGCCTGGTAGGCTGCAGTCCACGGGGTCGCTACGAGTCAGACATGACTGAGCGACTTCACTTTCACTTTCATACATTGGAGAAGGAAATGGCAACCCACTCCAGTGTTCTTGCCTGGAGAATCCCAGGGACGGGGGAGCCTGGTGGGCTTCCGTCTATGGGGTCACACAGAGTTGGACACGACTGAAGTGACTTAGCAGCAGCAGCAGCAGCTGAAATATGTACTTTATCTTCATCCTCTCAGCTGCCACATCAGTATTGCTAAGTCACAGGTGAATGTCTTTCTCTGATACCTGCTTTGGCCTGTTGTATTTCATCACCAGCTCAATGGACATGAGTTTGAGTGAACTCCGGGAGTTGGTGATGGACAGGGAGGCCTGGCGTACTGTGATTTATGGGGTCGCAAGGAGTTGGACACGACTGGGCGACTGAACTGAACTGATTTCATAGCAAGTGTGTAGTCACAGGTTGCTCCACCTCCAGTAAGAGCTGTCCCGAAAACCAATCTGCTTAAAGCAGAATGGTTTTATCCTATCTGTATTCAAATCTTCTTTTCCCAAACTGCATGCTTTAGTTAAACACCAGAATTGCAGTTAAAATTATCAGTCCAATAGAGTACGAAAAAAATTAAGAAAACACAAATGTACTTTGAGATATGTGTTCCAGGGTCTGAATTCCTCTAATGTGTGTTTCTGGGGCCCAGATGTTAATTATATGTCCCCTTGTATTTTAGGTTAAACACTGAAGAAGTGTATATTTAAAATGTTCCATGTAGTGAACATCACAGCTAATGAAACAGAAGTTAATATTTTATTTCTTCACAAAGAGATGAATGTGTTTAATTAATTGAACATTATTTTCAGTACTTTGCTTAAGCTTAGTATCATGTTTCATTAAAAAATACAAGGAAACTGTAGTTGTATGAAGCAGATATGTCCTCATAGGATTTGTGGAGAAATAATTATTTTTAATCACTGAGAAAGACTGAGGAACCTATTATGTGGAATTAATGTCCTTTGTGTGTCTCTGCTTCACTGGATGAAAAGAATCTGATAATAGTATATGTGGTCAAAATTAGTTTGATAGAAAAGACGGAAGGTTGTATTTTTAAAGGATGACCATTTGTGACATGGTTATGACAATGGCCCCTGATATTTTATGTTGCTGACCCCTCATTGAGAATTCAAATCAGTTTTTAAAGATTATTCATATGTGTTTGCTTGAATTAAAAAAAAAAAGACTCAGTACATTCTGCTTTCAACCTATCATGATTAAAAAAAAAAGTTTTAAATTGTTTGATCCCAGTGAGTGATGGCCTAATTTAGCTACATGTAAGTATATTTTGGGGCTACCACACTTGTTTTGATTGATTTGAGTTCTTTTATTCCAAGAGACTTGCCTTACGTCTTCTGACTGTGGAAATTGATTACTTGTCCTCTCAGTATCAGTTCATAAAACACCTAAATTATCCTGAAATGAATGAGTTCATCGAGACATGCAAGAATATGTCAAGATAATTTCCCAATAGAGGTGAGTGGGGCATGGCTTAATTGAGAGTCTGAGAAATTCAGGAGAAATCCTATTAAATCAATTTTTTTGTTTACTCAGTACAGGCAAAACTTTATAATATCAGTTAGAGTTTAGTGCGGGAAATAGAACTGCTTTAGGTATTTTATACAATAGTTGTCTATGATATTGGCAGATGTGGGCCTGCCTCACCTTCCAGGAAAGGATGGATAGCACAAAGAGGGAGATTCACTGCAAACAGAATACATTTAAAATCTTTTGTGACCTTGCCCAGGTGGCACTAGTGGTAAAGAATCCACCTGCCAATGCAGGAGATGTAAGAGATATGGGTTCAATCCCTGGATTGGGAAGATCCCCTGGAAGAAGAAATGGCACCCCACTCAAATATTCTTGCTGGGAGAATCCCTTGGACAGAAGAGCCTGTTGGGCTACAGTCCATGTGATTGCAGAGTTGGCTACTGCTGAGCCTCTGAGCACACACAGCATATAACCTTGCTGGCCAGCAGCAGACACCCACATTAGCAAGTATATGGTCCCTGCCTGTCTTCCACATTCTAAGTCTCTCTGTGTTGCATCTAATTTGCCCCGGAACTGAGCACAAGGGAGTACTGAGCATTTGGTTTTGTAACCTCCATGGAATTAGGGGAGTATATTAGGAAGCAGTGCTAAGGGCTGTCTGCTATTGGGTCATACCCAATAGTGCAGTAATCAGGTTTTTCTTTTAGTTGAGAAACATGACTTTCACTTCTCTTCTTTCATAGCCTTTGAGCCTAGCCTTGTGTGAATCAGTGAATGCTGGTTGAGTTCCTGTTAGACCTATAACACATTTACAAATATGTAATGTTATATTCAATCTGTGATTTCTTTGCAAGGTTTTTTTTTTTTTTAGCTTCCTGTCCATTTTAGTTTAGTTTTGTTGTTCAGTCCCTCAGTCGTGTCTGACTGTGACCCCATAGACTGCAGGATGCTAGGCTTCACTGACCTTTACTATCTCTAGGAGTTTGTTCAAACTCATGTCCGTTGAGTCGGTGATGCCATCCAACAATCTTGTCCTCTGTCATCCTCTTTTCCTTCTGCCTTCAATCTTTCCCAGCATCAAGATCTTTCCCGATGAGCTGACTCTATGCATCAGGTGGCCAAAGTTTTGTAGCTTCAGCATCAGTCCTTCCAATGAATATTTAGGACTGATTTCCTTTAGGATTGACTGGTTGGATCTTCTTGAAGTCCAAGGGACTCTCAAGAGTCTTCTCCAACGCCACAGTTTGAAAGCATCAATTCTTTAGTGCTCAGGCTTCTTCATGGTCCAAATCTCACACCCATATATAACTACTGGAAAAGCCACAGCTTTGACTTTAAGGACCTTTGTTGGCAAAGTAATGTCTCTGCTTTTTAATATGCTGTCTAGATTTAGCATAGCTTTTCTTCAAAGTAGCAAGCATCTTTTAACTTCACGGCTGTCACCGTCCACAGTGATTTTTGGAGCCCAAGAAAAAGTTAAATCATGTATAAATGCAATTAACTGGTCACATGGAAATGAAAATATTCCAACATGCTGGAATAGAGTTTAATTTCAGTAAAACAAAAAATATAAAATTTTATTTTTTCTGTACTTACTTGAGCTTGTCGTCTTCCTTATTGGGCTGTTTGTACTCCTTTTGGGTGTAATATTGTTATTTTCTTCAGTCGGTGTTTTCATCTTGTCCCTGCTTTAAGGAAGTCATGTTTTGGACTAGAATTAGTGAACAGATGCTTTGTTCACATCATATTAAAGATGACTAATTGAATTCTATTTCAAAATGATTTTCTACTTCTGACTTATTTGCTGTTTATTAGCTTTAATGTCACTGTTTTTGTCCTTGTAATGAATTGAGCTTTATGCCTTAAAGATAATTTTTGCTTCACTGTATCAATTTGATATATTTAGACATTTTCTACTTTTATTCTATTGGGTTTCTAGAAGCTGTATTATAAGATTATTCTGTTGTGGTTTACGTGTTTTTAAATGATAAATGCTATAATTAATCGCTGTGTTTCCAACCAAGGGTTTTTAAGCCAAAATATTTCATGCTTAAAATGAAGTTGCCATCAGTGCCAAGATATAAAAGAGATATAATGGAAACACCATGTAATTTTATAGTGTATGTGTTTGCTCTGGTACAGTAAAAGGTGTGTATGTATATGTACAACTATTGTATTTTTTATTAGTGAACATGAGCCTCACAAGTGACTATATTTCTATTTGGCTTGCCCCTAATTTTTTTTCAAACATTACAGGAACAAATTATTTTGAATTCTTATGAAAGGCTTTATTTGTGCATATTTTCAGAGGCGTCTTGCTGATCAGATTCTCTTATTAATTTTTTCCCTCTTCTTCACACTTGTTTCTGGATTCCCTGGCAGTTCAGCTAGTAAAGAATCTGCCTGCAATGTGGGAGACCCCGGTTCAATTCCTAGGTTGGGAAGATCCACTGGAGAAGGGATAGGCTACCCACTCCAGTATTCTTGGGCTTCCCTGGTGGCTCAACTGGTAAAGAATCTGCCTGCAATGTGGGAGACTTGGGTTTGATCTTGGGTTGGGAAGATCCCTTGGAGAAGGGAACAGCTACCACTCTAGTATTCTGGCCTGGAGAGTTCCTTGGACTGTATAGTCCATGGGGTTGCAAAAGATTCGGACACAATCGAGTGACTTTCACTCATACTCCTTTCAACCCTGTTTCCCCTTCTCCCACCAGTGTTAGGACATGTCTTTCCTGACAGAAGGCACCAAAGGCAGAGAGGACAGCAGTGCTAGGCACGCGCTTGCCGTCGTGGTGTGGCCACCGTCTCAGCTGGGGCTGGCCGTCTGAGCGTTCGTGTCCCTGTGCCTCTGTCTCTCTCCCCGTCCTGCCCGCGCTTCCTGTCTCCTGCATTCAGTAGCAGTCATCGAATCACCTCTCTGTTCCCTTTGTCACTCCTTAATGTACTTAGTCCAGGGGTCTTTCCTTGGGACAAATAATTATTGTTAGAAACCATTACATAATCAGATAAAGACACTGAAAAGTGAAACTTAGGTATATATTTATTACCTCAGATATGCAGATGACACCACCCTTATGGCAGAAAGTGAAGAGGAACTCAAAAGCCTCTTGAAGAAAGTGAAAGAGGAGAGTGAAAAGGTTGGCTTGAAGCTCAACATTCAGAAAACGAAGATCATGGCATCTGGTCCCATCACTTCATGGGAAATAGATGGGGAAACAGTGGAAACAGTGTCAGACTTTATTTTCTTGGGCTCCAAACTCACTGCAGATGCTGACTGCAGCCATGAAATTAAAAGATGCTTGCTCCTTGGAAGGAAAGTTATGACCAACCTAGATAGCATATTAAAAAGCAGAGACATTACTTTGCCAACCAAGGTCCGTCTAGTCAAGGCTGTGGTTTTTCCCGTGGTCATGTATGGATGTGAGAGCTGGACTGTGAAGAAAGCCGATCGCCGAAGAATTGATGCTTTTGAACTGTGGTGCTGGAGAAGACTCTTGAGAGTCCCTTGGACTGCAAGGAGATCCAACCAGTCCATTCTAAAGGAGATCAGTCCTGGGTGTTCATTGGAAGGACTGATGCTGAGGCTGAAACTCCAATACTTTGGCCACCTCATGCGACGAGTTGACTCACTGGAAAAGACTCTGATGCTGGGAGGGATTGGGGGCAGGAGGAGAAGGGGATGACAGAGAATGAGATGGCTGGATGGCATCACTGACTCGATGGACGTGAGTTTGAGTGAACTCCGGCAGTTGGTGACGGACAGGGAGGCCTGGCGTGCTGTGATTCATGGGGTCGCAAAGAGTCGGACACGACTGAGCGACTGAACTGAACTGAAGTATATATTTGGCAGCACAAATAGGGAAGAGAGGCAAAATTTGAAATAGAGAAGAAACAATTGCTTGCATATATCACATTTATTCAAAGTAATGTTTACATGTCTGTTTCCCCAACTCAGTTGTATGGATATCTGGAGTAGTAAAACATAGAACCATGCTGCTGATTCGTTTTTGTGTCTTGGCAGCTTGGTTGTTGCTGAATGCAGTAAGTGTTTATTGGACTGAATGGAAACATATCTGTATTTTCTTTAGAAAGTCTGACAAGTATTTTTTTTTTTCCTTTACCTTTCCGAGGCTTTTAAATGCCACAGTTGGTTCTTGTCTATTTTAAACCAGCTCTATCAAATTTATTGCTAAAACTAAACTCAGATGAGAGACGAATTGGTTCTCAAAGTCCATTCCTGCTTCAAAAGGATGATCTTCAATTATTTTTAATGTTGCTATAATATTTTAATATCCTAGTGTTAGGATAATGTCCTTTGGTGATTGTTCTTTCTCAGGCACTTATCTGATCATGTTACTTCCTTGCTCAAAAACTACTGAGAGCTCAAACTGGATTTTAACATCCCCCCAAACCTGATTTCTCAACTTATTTTCCAATTTTTTTTAGCCCTCTTGAGCATTACTGTTTTGGGGGGTGCAGGCAAAGAGTGAGTTTGTTAGTGATAGTATGTATGCTTGTGAGAGATACAAGTGGGCAGGTGAGAAGTTGAGCTGTTGCTCTTTGTGAGCAGCCTCTGCTGGCTCGCTCATTCTGTGGCTCTTGCTGGTGCTGTCGTTGGTCACAAGTGCTTATTTCCTTTCCACCAGTTACCAAATCTTTTTTTTCTTCACACTTTTGTTTGCCTGTTGTGTCCTTATTTTGTATCTCCTTCTTTTTAAGGTCTTGCTGATCAGAATAGGTTCTCTTAAATTTAGAGACTTAACTCCTGTTTCTATAGCTACCATGGTGCTTCCCACCGGCTCTCGTTTGCCCCAGTCACTATTTCTCATTCAGCACTTTTCCTGGTTCTGTGTTAGCACACCTTATCCTGTGGTTCTTGTCTCTCTTTCAAAAAAAAGTTCTAGAAACATCTATGCATCAGGGATTGTATAATTCCTGTTTAGGATTTCCATCTGTCTTAGGAAGGAATATGGTGATTTATTTATTAAAAAAGGTTGTTTGGTTGGTATCCAGTAATATGGTGAAGTGGAATCACTATCAGTTTGAATAGTAGGGACCCTATGGCTGGTCCTTTCTCAGCTGAAAACTTGCCTCCTTATCTTGGATTGATCACCTTATCTTCCACTGCCATCAGTTTCCTTATCTCTAAAAGGTAGGTGTTGGATTGCCTCTCTAATTCTAACATTGCTTCTGTTCAGTTCAGTTGCTCAGTCGTGTCCGACTCTTTGTGACCCCGTGAATCACAGCATGCCAGGCCTCCCTGTCCATCACCAACTCCCGGAGTTCACTCAAACTTGCGTCCATCGAGTCGGTGATGCCATCCAGCCATCTCATTCTCTGTCATTCCCTTCTCCTCCTGCCCCCAATCCCTCCCAGCATCAGAGTCTTTTCCAGTGAGTCAACTCTTCACATGAGGTGGCCAAAGTATTGGGAGTTTCAGCTTTAGCATCAGTCCTTCCAATGAACACCTGGAATTGATCTCCTTTAGAATGGCCTGGTTGGATCTCCTTGCAGTCCAAGGGACTCTCAAGAGTCTTCTCCAACACCACAGTTCAAAAGCATCAATTCTTCGGCACTCAGCTTTCTTCACAGTCCAACTCTCACATCCATACATGACCACAGGAAAAACCATAGCCTTGACTAGTCGGACCTTGGTTGGCAAAGTAATGTCTCTGATTTTTAATATGCTATCTAGGTTGGTCATGACTTTCCTTCCAAGGAGTAAGCGTCTTTTAATTTCATGGCTGCAGTCAGCATCTGCAGTGATTTTGGAGCCCCAAAAAATAAAGTCTGACACTGTTTCCTCTGTTTCCCCATCTATTTCCCATGAAGTGATGGGACTGGATGCCATGATCTTCGTTTTCTGAATGTTGAGCTTCAAGCCAACTTTTTCACTTTCCTCTTTCACTTTCATCAAGAGGCTTTTGAGTTCCTCTTCACTTTCTGCCATAAGGGTGGTGTCATCTGCGTATCTGAGGTTATTGATATTTCTCCTGGGAACATTGTTTCTAGATAGTAGTAAAAATATTTCCTGAAACATGCCATTGATTCTTCCACATGCTTTATCTAAGTGGTCTCATGTAGGTCATCATTCTTCTGTATTGTAGATGTTATTGAGTCCATTTTATAGATTTACTTGTTACTTTGGTTCACAGACAGTAAGCAGTTCTTCTCCGGTCGTAGACTGGCAGAGCTGGGATTTGAACTCAAGTCTGTTAGCCATGTGCTTTCCATGATATGCTACTGTCTCCCTCTAGATGTTACTTTTGAGGCTTTTAAGTCTAGCTGTTTTTTAGTTACTGTTGCAAGTTTTCACATGAAGTACATAATACTATATGCGGAAATGTTTATTTTAAATTTATACCATTCACTATAACCTACTCCAGTGTTCTTGCCTGGAGAATCCCATGGACAGAAGAGCCTGGTGGGCTATGGTCCATAAGGTCACAAAGAGTCGGACACGACTGAAGCAACTGAACACCTATTTACTGTACCCTGCTTTATTTGGGGCCAGGTTTTCATTTTTAAATGTTCACTAAGGCGCCCAATCTTTTGTGTGTGTTGACTGTCAATTAAGAGTAGAGGAGAAATTGTATTTAATTGTATTTTAGTTACATCAGTGAACAAATGGTCATTGTTACCACCTACACATAGGTGTAGGACTTTTGTCTCTAATCCCTCATGGAAAATGTTTTAACTGTAGGCTTAACAATTCTTCATGAATATGAGAAATAGGAAGAAGGTGGGTGGAAAGATTTTTGTATGCCAGACAGAGCTGATTTCTTAATTCTGTAAATTTGCTCCATTATTCTCCTACCATATCCAATTTTTCCACTTTTGTAATTTCAAGCGATAAATATCCTTTTGTAATCAAAATATGTAAAATTATGATCTTAGATGTGTGATCGGTTAAAGCTAGAGTTTATGGTGGGTCCTATCCATGTTGTATTTTTAATAGAATCTCTCTTTTTTTTTGTCTAATTTGTGTTTTAACGCCTTATTCATATGAATGGGCTGTCTAGTTTTCTTAGAATTTGAATACAACCACTGCAGCTATTAAAGAGGGAGCCAGTGGCAGCCAAAGTCAATCAATTTTAAAGGGAGAGTGTTCTTTTCTACTATCTTCTATACACATTATTTTACAGGTATTATTTATAGTTAATTGTTTTTTTAATTAAGAACTTATTTAGGGCCTTATTTTTTCCTTTCTGTCTGTCCTTTGGCTGTTTTACTACTGGGAAGAGAGGAATTAAGTTAGTAGATCCGAGGCAGCTTTCCTCAGGATGGTCTGCTTGCAAGGTAGGTATTTGTCTGGCATCCGGGAACTGGAGTGATAATTATTTCTCTACACTGATATGCAGTCTTCCCTAAGTAATAAAGGTAGCTCACTGTGCCTGGACGTTTTGTACAAACAAAATGTGGCTTCTACTGAACACCTGCTTTCTTCCTAGGAGTCTGAGATTTTGGTATACAATACTAGGCATTAGAACCCACCTGCAAATGCAGGAGACATAAGAGACATCGGTTCCATCCCTGGGTCAGAAAGATCCTCTGGAGGAGGGTACAGCAGCCCTCTCCAGTATTCTTGCCTGGAGAATCCCCATGGACAGAGGAACCTGGCGGGCTACAGTCCATGGGGGTCACAAAGAGTCGAACATGACTGAAGCGACTGAGCACACACATGATGCAGATAGTACCTAAGTGACCAGCCCCTAATTAAAACTTTGGGCACTGAGTCTCTAATGAGCTTCCCTGGTAGACAGCACTTCACAAGTGTCAGAATTCACGGCTGGAAGAACTGAGCACGTCTTGTGTGACTCCCCTGGGAAGGAGGCTCTTGGGAACTCGCACCTGGTTTCCGCTGGCCTACCCTGCATGCCCTTTTCCCTTTGCTGGTTTGCCTTGTGTCTGCTCACTCTAATAAATCTTAGCATCAGTTCAGTTCAGTTCAGTAGCTCAGTCGTGTCCAACTCTTTGTGACCCCATGAACCACAGCACGCCAGGCCTCCCTGTCCATCATCAACTCCCAGAGTTCACTCAAACTCATGTCTGTTGAGTTGGTGATGCCATCCAGCCATCTCATTCTCTGTCATCCCCTTCTCCTCCCGCCCCCAGTCCTTCCCAGCATCAGAGTCTTTTCCAGTGAGTCAACTCTTCGCATGAGGTGGCCAAAGTATTGGAGTTTCAGGTTTAGCATCAGTTCTTCCAATGCATAAATACAACTATAGGCTTCTAGTTCTGTGAATCCTAGCTGTCACCAAACCTGAAACCCTTAACACAGCTACCCATTAATATATTTTCCCATCTGTAGAAGGCAAGAGAAAAATCCATTCAAATGTATAAAGTTTTAGTCAATTGGAGCGTTCGTAAATTTTTTGGTATTGTAACCTGAAGGAAATCAGAGCCTGCCACCCCAAATTATGCCATGTTGGTGTATTGATTTTATTCAGCTGAGGGTGATTGACAACCAGTAGGTGCAGAAAAGGGATCTGTGACCTCCTTGTTGTACCTAAAAACAAGTCAGTATTTCCCACGAGGAAGGTGCCCTCCCTGTACCAGGAAAAGAAGAGCGTTCTTATCAAGGAACACTGGTAGTTGATGCCAAAATGGATCTGTGCAAACAAACCTAAATAATAACCCTTGTCGTTCAGTGGCTCAGCCGTGTCCAACTCCTTGCAATCCAATGGACTGCAGCATGCCAGGCTTCCCTGTCCTGTATTTCGTGGCGTTTGCTCAAGCTCATGTCCATTGAGCTGGTGATGCCATCCAACCATCTCATCCTCTGTCATCCCCTTCTCCTCCTGCCCTCAGTCTTTCCCAGCATCAGGGTCTTTTCTAGTGAGTTGGCTCTTCGCACCAGGTGGCCAAAGTATTGGAGCTTCAGCATCAGCCCTCTTATCTTCTGTTCATTTTCTCCATAGATGTCCTAGTCACTTTTCCACTATTAAATCCGTTTTCTTTTATCTTGTCGTCTCTCCATAAATTCTTTATTAACAAGTGTATAAGCTCTCAGTCCTAACCACTTCTTTGGGTCTTCTTTTTTCCTGGGATGGCTCCTATGTGTACATAAAAGTATTAAATAAAATTCATATTCTTTTCTCCTGTTTATCTATCTTACGTTAGTTTAATTCTCAAGTCCAACCACAGACTCTAAAAGGTTCCCTGTAGCATTCTCAAGTTTTTCCCTCCCCTCCTCCTGGAAGGAATTCTTGGTAAAAAGTATGTTTCTGTTACTTTGGTTTGTTCTTATCTTTGACGGTACTTATATGGTGGGAAATAAATAATGGGTTAATTAAGTGATATAAAATTTAACCACCTGGTTTAGTAGCTGAGTTAATTTTACACAGTTTAAATATAAAAAAGTTCTTCAGGGTAGAAGATGCTTGCAGGAATATATGATGGTATTGTTGGAACTGAAGTTCATCATAATGGAATAAATAATAGAATTGCTTTCCACTTAATGTTTCATGTAGTCCATAGGAGGATACTAGTGTTTACTATACGTGCCTACCTTGGTAGCATTTATCCATGCATTAATGATGTATGTATGTGCTTCATGTGTGCTCTGTGTGTGTGTGTGTGTGTTTATTGGAGGAATTGTTTGGAGGGTTCTATCGAATAATCTTTTGATTGATGAGGGAGAAATGTTTATTACAACTAGATGATTCTGATTGGTTTTTTGAGGAAGATGGATTAAAGAGAATGTAAAAAAAGTGACTGAGTAGACTCCACCAAGGAATGGGGAATGAACGTAGGAAGGAGTTCTCTGGTAAGTTTTACCTGAAGCATGATGCAGTCAGATTGACAGGAGCAAAGCAGTAGCAACAGTTTCCAGACTCAGGGCAGTTGGAGGCTGTGTTCATCCTGTTCACACTGAAACCTACTTCCCATCAAGAGTGATAACCACCTTATTTATAATAAGAACCACCCCTTTTCAGTTCACTTTCACTCACATATCCAGTCAGTGCCATGGTGTTTTCACATTTTCTTCAAGAAGTGAATTATTGTCTGTTATCTGTTAATATGAAAGTCTGCAGTTTTAAAATGTGAGAACAAAAGGAATTTATTTTGTTAAGCCCTGGGCTTGCATTTATTAGTCCTGTCCCTATTCTTGTTGCTATGTAATTAACAGAGGAAAAATAATGCTGGATTTATTTTAATTCTGGATTCAAAAGAGTTGCTGGAGAAATTTGAAGAATTTCATCTAGTCTTGGGTCCTTTGTAAACTTGAGATAGTCTAATTGTAACTTTACTTCTGTTTGTCAGCTTTTAAACATTTCTCTCTTCTTCATTTTCTCTTTTCCTGCAGCAGCTATTTCTGACTCTCTCACTGTGTTTAAATACACAAGTCCAGCTCCATTTTTACCCTTCCTCAGTGGAGATTTACTGCTGTTTTAATAGGACTGTCTTTTTGTTAGGAGTTGGGCATCCAGTGAATTCACTTTTTTGATGTGCTAAAATTAAGATGCCTGTGGGATTATCAAGTGTAGAGAGTCATTATGCAACTAGGTATTAAAAAATCTGGAATTAAAATCAGTCTGGTTCTGAATTAGGAATCACTTAGATCTCTGTTTACCTACATACTTGCTACTGCTAAGCTGCTAAGTCGCTTCAGTCGTGTCCGACTCTGTGCGACCCCATAGACGGCAGCCCACCAGGCTCCCCTGTCCCTGGGATTTTCCAGGCTAGAATACTGGAGTGGGTTGCCATTTCCTTCTCCAACCTACATACTTATTTACCACCAAAGACATTTTATAGATGGAATGATGCTTAATACTAGGACCCTGTACAGTTATCTCTGTTTAGAAGCCAAATAGTTGAAGAGACCCAGGAAAGGAGATTATGAAAGAAAAAGGAGAACTAGTGAGGAGCGTATTGTGAAAGTTGAGGAAGAAGAAACCTGGAAGTAAGAAGAAGTGATTGGCAGTGTCCCATGCAGCAGGATAGTAGGAGAGGTTTGTGGGGTCCGCTGTATTTAGCTTTAGGTTATCTTGGAGATCTTGATGAGAGTTATTTTAATTGTGTGATCAGGCTGGAAACCAGAGCCAGTGACTTGAGAAGTGGATTGGAAATAAGGTTGTGGGGCATCCAGTGTGGACTGCTCTTTGCAGGGGTTTTTTTAACCGGAAGAGGACAGGATGCTGGTTAGAAGATCATGTCAGATTGATAAAGGTTTTTTGTTTGTTTCACTTAAAAAAAATTAGTTTTTTTTTTTTTTAAAGATGAGACTAGTAGAGAAGAATGATATAGTAGGAAAAGAGAAGGCATAACTGGTGTAATGAAGTCCTTGATGGATGTGGAAGCAAGGAACCAAGGGAGGCTGATTTATCTAAAGAAGAAAGGTCCCTTTTCCTTAACCACTGGGAAGATTCAGGATGGTACATGTAGGAAACTTGGGGGTGTCTTGCCTAATAGCCTCAGTGTTATTTTTCAGGGGGAGAGCTAGATTGTTATGTATGCCACAGTGAGTGAAAAAGCTGGTAGGTTCAGAGAGAGCACGCCGGACCGGGTAGGGGCATGCTGAAGACTTTCTGGGCACTGAGGGTGGCTTTCAGTGTCTCATCGTGTCCCCTGATACTTATCTGTGATCTTCCTTGGAGGACTCAGTAACCTGATATGGGAAATAGGAGATTTTATTTCAGGTCCTACAGAGATGTTGGTTTTGCTATTCAAGTTCAGTAGATGAATAGGTTTAAAAGGAGTTTGAGATGTAAGCAGGAGAGTGGCTAAAGCGACATAAGTAAGTTAGGTTAAAGAGCCTGGATCTCAAGCCAGTGAAAGGAGTATCGTCTCCTCTTGGCGGTGAAGAGCAAATGTATTCGGAGAAAAGGGAATTTGGCAGATGGGTAGATAGCCAGAGGAGGAGATAATGGGCGGCAAAGGGAGTTAGATATACTCTTGCTTCAAAGGTGATGGTCCTGAAAGAAAAAGCCACTAGAATAAGTCTATAGGAGCGAGTGATTGTAGACACTTGGAGTTTACATCCATCTGGAAATCTGAAAGCTTAGTAAAGAGCTGAAGACGTGGGCTCTGGACTCAGACTGAGTCTGAATTCTGTGCCCTCACTTCTTAGGTATGTGATCTCAGGCAAGTTCCGAGTGGTGGTTGATTGTCACTCAAATCAAGATAATAAGAGTGCCTGACTTTAGTTTTGTGGTGGGATTGAGTGAAGTAATTCATGTAAAGCACTTGTACTATCCCTTGCACAACTTAGCTGCTCAATAAACCTTAGTTGTAGTCGTTGTTGTTGTTATCATTATTGCTGGCTCCATCTCATTTAGATTGCAGTTCTTTTTTTAAAATTAATTTATTTTAATTGGAGGCTAATAACTGTATGGTATTATGGTTTTTGCCATACATGGACATGAATCAGCCATGGGTGTACATGTGTCCCCCATCCTGAACCCCCCTCCCACCTCCCTCCCCATCCCCTCTCTCAGGGTCATCCCGGCTTTGAGTGCCCTGTTTCATGGATTGAACTTGGACTGGTATAGATCTCAACTCTTACGTCACCGCCTAAGAGAGATCCTCACCAGCCACACTGTAAAATATAGACCCATTCAAATAACTGTCCGTCATATTTTAATGCCTTGTACTATGCACTGTTGTAATTTAGCTGTTAGTGTGAATATCTCCCCAGTTAGATTATCGTCTTCTTTGGTGTTGAAGCCAGATCTTATTAACCTTTTTATAAACGATGTGCCTAACATATCAGAAGTATAACCGCTCTCCTAAGTCTTTGTTGTGGGAGGAAAAATGGTATCTCTCTGTTGATGCAGAAACCACTTGAATACTGCTTGTTTAATAAAGTTGATTTCTGGCATGGTGGTAAAACTTTTAGATAAGGGCAGAAGGGTAAACTACCATCACTAAGGTTTTCTGATCTCATTTTAGAATTTTCTGCACAAACAAGTGCACAGTTCTCATTTTACTGTTTTGTTTGGGTGGGTAAAGGAGTGACTCATTGCTTCCAAGCTGCATTGGATTTAACACACTGAGCAAATGCAAACCTCTTGATTTTGAGGCATTATTTATATATTGTTGCCATAAAGTCAAATCACGACTTTAATCATGAGAGAAATTATATTTAACTTGATTTGAGCCACGGTTGAGGGATGCTGAATCTGGAACTGGTAATCTACTGTTAGAGGAGTTTCTAAATGTTTCCAGTCTGTTTATAGGTGCTTCAGTACAATGCAGGTGATATTTTATTGCTTGTCCAGCTCACGGTCATTTTAGCTTCCTGAACCTAATCTTACTTGAACATACGACCTCTTCATGTTAGTTTTGTAACCACAGGTATTTGAAACTAAGGCTAAGAAGGAGCAGCTTATGTGATACATTGTAGGCACTTGTTTCTGAACTTCTCACTGGCTTCCAGAGCTTTACAAGAGTGGCTTAATGTTAATGATGATAACGTTCTTTTATTTGTATAAAATGTTATATAATGTACTCTTATTTTTGAAGTTAAAAAATTGGTATTTGCTCACTCTTCTCAAATTAAAAATACATTTGAATCATGATGATTTAGTGTAAGTCCCAAGTGTGTAATTGACCAACTCTGGTTTGGGGAGGGGTCTCCCCTGCTGGCTCAATTGGTGAAGAATCTGCCTGCCAATGCAGGAGAAACTGGTTCCCTCCTGGGTCGGGAAGATCCCCTGGAGAAGGAAATGGCAACCCACTCCAGTATTCTTGCCTGGGAAATCTCATGGACTGAGGAACTTGGCGGGCTACAGTCCATAGGGTCACAAGAGTTGGACCTGACTTAGTGGCTAAACCACTGCTACCACTGGTTTAGAGAAACTAGATTTTAAGAGTTTAAGTTCTTTTCTTGAATAGATAAGTATTCCATGTATTTTAAGTTTATAAATTGAAAATCTGTCCTTCATTGATTTGTGTAAGCTTGAGATAAGTTCATCAACTTATAACATTATGTATTTCCAGTCAAATAACCTATCTATAAGTAATTTATCACTTTTAAATGGACTTTCACATTACAGTATTGTCTATACTGGTGATTCTATCATCAATGTTCTTTTTTTTTGTTACAGATTTTTATTTTATTATCACAAAATTTTATTTGCTGTCAGAAAGTGAAGCATTATGTATAATGGCATATAATTGCTCTGACAATCTGACAAATTCTCAAATATTGATGTTTCTTTCACTGTACAAGACACTAGATTCTTACTAAAGTAATACATGTTGTTTTTCTCATCAACGAGGCTTTCTGTTTTAGTGACAGTCAATTGGGAAAAAAACATATTTTCCCTTCTTGAATAATGAAGTAGTCTAAAAATGAAAATAGTTTTATAACAACTTATTCTCAATTAATATGATCATGAAATACATGGGAAAGGATCATATTTTCTAGGTGGATTGTTAATTTGATGACATTAGTGACTCCTGTTTGATGATATATTACACATCCATTGTTAACAAGAACATGTTCCTGATCCTTCACATGCTTTATTCCTAGAATTTAACCTGTGAATTGGAGAACAGGGAAAAACAGCAGCTAGAGATGTTGGATGAACTGAAGGAGATCCAGAAGCACTTTGAGACGTGTGACGCCAAACACCAGCGAGCTGACCTGCAGATCACGAAGCTGACTCAGCATGCCGAGGAGGCCACCAAGCAGGCTGAGCAGTACCTTCTGGAGTTCCAGCAGTCCGAGGGCCTGAGACAGGAGGCAGAGAAGAGGAGAGAGGAGCTGAAGCTGAAAGCTCAGGAGTCCATTAGGCAGTGGAAGCTTAAGCATAAGAAGTTAGAACGTGCGCTGGAGAAACAATCTGAAAGTCTCGATCAACTGTCAGACAAGAATAATCAGGTACAAAAGCCACATTCCTGAGGAATGATTTCTGCTGTGACCAACCATTCACTCATTTGTCCTTTGAACAAACTCTTGAGTGCTATGCTATATATGTAACCTATCAAGAGGTTCTTGATACAAAAGTCTCTATGTCTTGACTATCTCAAGGTTACAAAGATAAAATCTTTGTACACCTTTTGTAGTAGTTTAACTTTCTGTGGTGCAGAGTTAACCCTTAAAATGGATCCACTCTCCTCATTTATTTTAGCTTTTAGTTCCCTGGTACTCCCCATGCTAAGTTGATCAGTCATGTCTGATTCTTTGCAAGCCCACGGACTGTAGCCTGCCAGGCTCCTCTGTCCATGGGAGTGGGTTTCCCTGCGCTAATTTGAAATTATTCTTTAATATCCAAATGGAAGAAAATCATAAAATCTTCCTTAATATCACATGTCTTTTCCTCCAGTGAATGTATTTTAAAATCTCATTTATTTGTATATCTCAACTTCAGTATTGGTTGGAAAGAAGCATTTAAGATGCAGTCATTACTGCTGGACCATTTTCTGGCAGCAAGTATAATTTTAGTTAAGTGAGTAACATTGATAATCTCACTGAGCAATATTGTCAGATCTCAAGCCTCTTGAAGACTTTTGCGCTCCTTTGATAGCAACAAAAAGCATTTCATTGATCTGTGTATACATTTAACGTCATCTTTTCTCTGGTATAATCAGTTATTTTAGATGGATTTTTTGCTCCTGTGTTGATTTTCAACTGTATCTTTGCATTGAATTAAACCCAGATGTTTATAAGGTAATAAGCAGGAAAGTCATGATTGATTTTTATCCATGTTTAGTCTTGGTTTATCACTTCTGCAGTGTCATTTGTCACTTGTCAAGAACTCTGATTGTTTCAGAAGAATAATCATTTGGATAAGTTGACTGTCTTTCAAAAGAAAGCAAAATGTAGGGCAGTTACACCTATAAAATCAATTGTCAGCACTTAAGAATGACAGATGCTTATTTCATGACAGATGAGCTTTCATGGACATGATGCATTTTTACATATGAATTTCTTGGACATATAAAAGATGGAGAAAGTGATCACTTTGCACTGACTGTGGAATGCTTTTCACTTTAACCCACCTAACACTTAATAGGTGACTTGTTGCCCCAAGGTAAAGCCCTTTTGAAGCTTTCAGACTTGAATCTAAATTGATTTGATCCCAGGAAATTGGTCTACCTTGATTATTCTGTTGTCAGCCTGGTTTGGCAATTGGTTCAATGAGTCTGCCTATAATGGAGGTAGGGAAAGAGAAGAGTGGTTGGGGAAATTGACTGATTGAGAGCCATCTGGGGATTTTACTTAATGAGAGGAAATTTAGAAGGGTCCATGTCATCAGACAGTGTCCTAATCCAGGAGAGTTTTCTCGATTGAGCTTTTTAGAATATTAAAAATTGTTAAACAGTCACTTCCCAGAACACTCCTGCTAAAATTATTTTTATCACTTAGCATTGCTAATGATAAGCAAAGAAGTAGTTTTAAAGTGATTGCCACAGTTAGGGTAGTATTACAATTATCACAGCAGGCATTGTAATTTCCACTTTAAAAGCCTTAAAAATTAATGCAGCGTGTCGCAGTTAGAGCAATGGTTAATCAAAGAAGAAAGGGTAACAGATATTTTACTGCAAATTCAAGTGTCCAGTAAGTCTGTGATACGGAAATACATTGTAAATAACTTTGGAGAAAGTATATCTTTAATACCTTACTGAATAATGCCTCTGAAGAATATTTAATTTTGAATAAAACAGAAAACCACCTTAGGGCAGTAGTAAGACAGTCTACTCATATTTTGTTTTTTTAGGACTAATTATGTTTTTTTAGGACTAATTACTTTCCAAAAGTGACTGCAGGGTATATTTGGAAGTGTATGTTGAAGTAACAATGATACTGGTTTACAGGTGAAGCACGCTGTAGTTTAGAGAGTGGATTAGCTGTGTAATAAGTACCTGTACTGAGCCCTTTCACGTGCTCAGCAGATGCAGTCTCTGCGTTTTCAGAATCATTCCTGCCTACTTCCATCTGTCTTTGTCCAGGGTCACTTATTCTCTGCTTTAAGATGTGCCACTTAAAAACTCATTAGAAAGCCCAAAGCTTTTATTCTCTTAACTGTTGCTCTTATTTTTTTTTTTTTGTCCTGCTTTTTACATTGCATTATGGAATCTTGGTAAGATGTCAGATATATATCATATTACAAAACTGCTTCATTATTGAAGAATATAGCACATTAAACAAATAGCATATCATTGCAGAAAAACTCCAGACAGGTCAGTATGTATACTTTCCTTAAAAGACACTGACATGAATCTTTACGTCAGGGAATCATGATATTGTTCGGTGATATATAGATGGCCTAACATTCTACTGATACATATAACATTCGATAGAAGGCCTAGCATTTTATTGATATAAGTAATCTAGTCAAGAATTGTGATATTTTTGCCTTTTTTTCTTTTAAAGTGCTTTTGATGTCTTTGGTTTTTATATGTGCTTTAAAAATAATAAGGAAAAAAATGTCAATTTGGGTTTTGATCATAATGTATGCTTTTCTGAATGTTTCCAAATTCATGGTTGTTTTTTTTTTTTAACATGGATAATGGGAATGATTCTTAGGTCTTGTTTTATCTTGTTTTTTCTTATTGAATTGGCAGGATAATTGACTTGCCCATGTATTGAGCTTTTTCTTGATAATATTTGACTTCGAGAATCTTAAATTGCCATCTTTTCCTTCTGTGTATTGCTTTCATGCTGAGGGAAATAAAAGAGCTGTATGTAATATATACTGTCTTTTCAAATGTGAATTTCTTAATGGTTGAAAAGTAAGGAGGATCAGTGCTAAAGTGCACCCTTTTTGAATGTGTATGCGGTCTTGTCATAAACAATTTAAGAAAGGCTAGAGTACTGATATGTTAGTATAACCCAGCAGTCTCTCTGCATGTTTCCTTCTGTGCAGAAAAATAACTTTTGCTTTCTTTAAACATTTTTCTTGTCTACCTTTTGGTTCCTTAAATAAAATTTAAAAAAATATACATACTTGATAGTCGGGCCTTTGAGGAGTTGATTCCTGTTCCTATAAATCACCATGGTTTTAGGCAGTATCGTTCCTTTGGTGTCACACCAGCCATTTTCAATCCTTCTTTCATAGTCTTCCCCTTTAGCTCTTCTTCGGTGGAAACAGTGTTTGGTTAGAACATTCCCATCCCATTTCTCCTGACTGCTACTTATGTCTCCATTAAACCTCCACTTTTCTCAAGAATTTTCACACCTGGCTTCCCTTCAACCTATTTCATTACATGTAATTTTGCTATTATCTTTGGTGATCTCCAGGTTTAAGTCAGCAGCCCATTGGACTTTCACTAACTTCCTATTGTATAGTGACCTTCAAATCACTCTGCAGCTAATTTCTATGGCTAAAATTTGTCATCATCTATAATTTGTGTTCAGATCTTTAGTTATAAAATTTAAGTCGCTTATTGTCCACATTACTTTTATTCCTTTCTCCTCTTTTAAGTATTACCATTGGATTTTCATCTTTCCATGTTCCATTGGTTGACCAACTGTTTCTTGGAATCAGTTTTTTTCCCTCTCAGACTGGACTTCATGAAAAGCTAATCTGGTGACATGTTCACCGGCATCTTTAGTTTCTTAACGTCCATCCCACACATTTTGCTGATCTTCAATCTGGGATCTACCTAACTCTCTACTTACTCTGTTGCTGCTCTTAAGTGGTACCAGCAAAACTTACATAGAATATCATGTAGATTGGCTCCTCTAGTGATCTTGGTTTCCTCCTTGACCCCAGCTCAATTCATTCCATTACATTAAAAAGAAAAAATTAATGTAGGCCAATTGCTAGGCATCTAGCTCTCTTCTGATCAAGAACTATTCTTCATCTGAAGGGTGAACTATGAAGACTGTTGGGGAGCTTCTGAAACATTTTACTCATTCCTAAAAAAGATACACTAAGAGCGAGATGTCGTCCTTCTCTGAACATTATTGTGTTTGACTGTGATGCCAGAAATGGCTGAGGCTGTCCTGTGATGACCCTGAGAATGCAGCCTCATTAGGAGGGAAGGTATTGCTGAGAACGATGCAGAGCAGTGAACCTAGAGCTCTGACATACTGTGTCTGGAGCAGTTCTGCTTGGAATGATGCCAAGTCACCTTGTAGTGTAAGCTAGCTTGAATTGGAGTTTTCTCTTACTTGCAGCAGGAAAAAATCCAAGCTGATAAGAAGCATCAATACTAGGAGTAAGGAGCTGTAAGTGAACAAACCTAAAATGATTGACTAAGTGGAGAAGTAGGGTGAGGACAGGGATGATCAGACTTTTCTCAAGGGAAAGCTGGAAAACCTTACCATGCTATTGGAAATAATTAATTAAGCCATTAGAAGTCATACCTTTGGGTCTTGATGATGTGCTTCAGGGGATGGTATTAAGTGACCAGTAGGTAAATGACGTAGGGCTTCCCTGGTGGCTCAGCTGGTAAAGAATCTGCCTGCAATACAGGAGACCTGGATTCAATCCCTGGGTTGGGAAAATGTCCTGGAGAAGGGAAAGGCTACCCACTCTGGTATTCTGGCCTGGAGAATTCCATGGACTGTATAGTCCATGGCGTTGCAAAGATTCGGACATGACTGAGTGACTTTCACTTCACTTCAGGAAGACTTTAGGATGTTGGAGTCTGATGTGTACTTATTGCAGCCATTAGAAAACTCCCAGAAGAAAACAATAAATAAGCACAGGTTGAAACTGGCCAGTCTAAAAGCAGAGAGAAAGATCTTGGGGCATTGGGAGACTTAAAATCTGCCAGCTTTAGTCCATATTTACTGAGTCTGATAGTTTGGAGTCTTTCAGAGTTGGAAAAGCCAAATCGTCTTTCTATGCTAAAGTTAGTCCAAGTAAGAGAGGGAGGTAAGACATTTAGCAGAAATTTAAATGGGGTTAAAAAAAAGCAAGCCTGATTTCTCAGGCCCAGGCACTTCCACTCAAGCATTGCTCACCAAAGGAGACCCAAGTCCATTGTTTTGAATTCCCTCAAGATAAAGATTATTCAGCTGAGGGCCCCCAGGAATCTCCAGGATACTGAGGTGGTGGATAGGACACTGACATTTTCAGACACGGAGTCAATGTCCAGACAAATCTTGGACTATGGCTACTAGCCAAGCATTAGCCAGAAGAAAATAGAAGTTACTTAGCTTTAGGTACGTATATTGCCAAAGAAATTCCAAACATAGTCTGTGACTGTCTGCTCTAAGGCTGTCACTGCTGTCCTGAATTGATGTAACGCTCGGAACACTAAAGGTGAGGGCAAAACCTGGAGGGTTGTGGAGGGTGGCAGAGTCTGAGCTTGAAGGACTCATCTTGAAACACCCCGTCACTGCTCTTCCCGTCATGTGACAAAAATAAGTACAGTAGTTTGCAATCAAAGACATTTTATCTGCTACAACTTCATCTTGAATACACAGTTTTTACTGATATCTTCAGGGCTGCATGGAAGTCTCTTAACTCAAGGCCAGGGGCCTATGTTATCTGTTCCAAAGGTTAATCACTGTGTTTAAGCCGCCTCCCCTGTTCTCAGGTCCCTTCTTATGTTATCCTTATAGTCAAAGCTGGATTCTGTCAGTTTTGTCTTCTTTAATGTGGTACATAGAGTGACCTCCCAAAGATACCTCAACCTAGTTTCTGGAAGCTGAGGATATGGATGAAGTATCAGTGCCCTGATGATGTTATATGGCATGGTTGATTTTAAGATGAGGAGATTGTCTGAATGGGCCTAGTCTAATCACAGGAGCCCGTAAAAGCAGATAAATCTTTCCAGTTGTTGGGAGAAGGGGAAGTCAGAGGGATTCAAAACTTGAGAAGGATTCGGTGTGGAATGTTACTGGCTGCAGAGACAGAGGAGTCCATAAGCCAAGGAGTGTGAGTGGCTTTTAGAAGCTCAGAAAAATAGCTGGCCCAAAGCTCGCAAAGGTAACAGGGACCCATGTCCTAGGTGCACAGAACTAAATTTTGCCAACACCATGAATGAGCTTGGAAGTGGATTCTCCCTCAAAGCCTCCAGATAAGAGCCCAGGTTAGCTGACACCTTGATTTTAGCATCAGGAGATGGAAGGCAGAATTGCTTGCCAGGATTGACAACCTGTGGAAACAGTGAGATAATATATGGGGGGTGTTGTTTTAAGCCACGAAATTTGTTGGAATTTTTTACACTGCAATAGGAAAATAATACATCTGCTCTTGTTTAGCCGCTCAGTCATGTCCAGCTCTTTTTCGACCCCATGGACTATAGCAACCTGGCTCCTCTGTTCATGGGATTTCTCAGGCAAGAATACTGGAGTGGGTTGCCATTTTCTTCTCCAACATCTGCTCTTTAGGCTTATGATTATTTCTAGCTATTTTTCCTGCCTTAAATTCTCTCTGAAGTGAACTCTTTCCTCTGTGTGCTAGAGACTTCTCAATCCGGAACAGTACTTTATCCGTGAGCCCCTCTCTTCACAGTTTTGATCACTATCTTGCATAAGTACCTTCCGGAGACTCCTGGTTTCTCCTTAAACTTAAATCCCAATCCCTCTCTTTACTTCCCACTTCCCAGTTGTGTTCATCACAGCCCTATGATGTAGCTTTTATTATCTTTATAAACAATTTCTTTAAGGCCATGGAGCTACTTATACCTAGGCTGAGAATCCAGTTCTCCTAGTCAGAGCTCAGGTGCTTAATCACTCCCTTTTATTATTTCTCATATTAGCTTCATGCTCTTTCTCCCTGTTAGAAATTTGAGGAGACCATTTTTTTGAAGTGATGGACTTATTTTATCATGAATTGTTTCACTCTGAGGTGCAAAATATAAAGTATGAAAATGTCTTAAAGTATTTGCACTTTAACTCATTTCTAATTCTAAAATGAGAATCTTATTATTTATTTTTTTTCTGGGTTCAAACTATGGTGAAGTGAAGTCACTCAGTTGTGTCTGACTCTTTGCGACCCCATGGACAGTAGCCTACCAGGCTCTGCTGTTCATGGGATTTTCCAGGCAAGAATACTGGAGTGGGCTGCCATTTCCTTCTCCAGGGGATCTTCCCAACCCAGAGATCGAACCTGGGTCTCCTGCATTGCAAACAGATGCTTTACCGTCTGAGCCACCAGGGAAGCCTGGTGGCTCAAACTATGGTAGGCATCAGTAAACAGGTACGGAGATGCTATTGGTGTCAGTGTTGGGGGAGAGGGGACAGTTTCAGCTTCCTTAGCTGTTGGCTTTTTCATTTGCATTGATGGACGGTGAGAATTAAAGGGTTAATTCTTGGCCTTTGTCCCTGAGCAATAGCCCTAACCCCCGAAGACACTGGCAGAGGGTGATGGCCTTTTGGTCCTTTGACTTTTCTCATGAGTCTCTTCCCAACCTTTCCAACTCTTCAGTTCAGTTCAGTCACTCAGTCGTGTCCGACTCTTTGCGACCCCATGAATCACAGCATGCCAGGCCTCCCTGTCCATCACCAACTCCGGGAGTTCACTCAAACTCATGTCCATCGAGTCGGTGATGCCATCCAGCCATCTCATTCTCTGTCGTCCCCTTCTCCTCCTGCCCGCAATCCCTCCCAGCATCAGAGTCTTTTCCAGTGAGTCAACTCGTCGCATGAGGTGGCCAAAGTATTGGAGTTTCAGCTTTAGCATCTGTCCTTCCAATGAACACCCAGGATTGATCTCCTTTAGAATGGACTGGTTGGACCTCCTTGCAGTCCAAGGGACTCTCAAGAGTCTTCTCCAACACCACAGTTCAAAAGCATCAATTCTTCAGCGATCAGCTTTCTTCACAGTCCAATTCTCACATCCATACTCTTAAATTAACCTTATTTCTACCTTTATTGAACTTAAAGACCTCCGCATTACACACTGGTGTGTTTCTTGTCACTAATCAAATCACATTATTTGATTAACAATGACTGATTGTACCAAAACCTTTCTGTATCTACATTCTTCTTCACATTATCTTCCCTATTTGTTTTGAGGTTTCTTCTTTTAAAAAGTGTGCCATTGAAATGCAAATCATTGTTATTTTAAGTAACATTGTATTATTTTAACCTCTGGTAAATAATAACTGGAATCTTTTTTTCCTGTTCTTCTGCTCAATTTTATCTTGAAAGTGAAAGTGAAAGAAAGTGAAGTTACTCAGTTGTGTCCGACTCTTTGCGACCCCATGGACAGTAGCCTACCAGGCTCCGCCATCCGTGGGATTCTCCAGGCAAGAGTACTGGAGTGGGTTGCCATTTCCTTCTCCAGGAGATCTTCCCAACCCAGGGATCAAACCCGGGTCTCCTGCATTGCAGGCAGACGCTTTGCCATCTCAGCCACCAGGGAAGCTCAATTTTATCTTAAGTAATTATTTATGATCATAGATTGATGCATTTTGGTGATGAAAATCTGAAACATATATCTCAGTGTGGTATTACTTCAGACCAATTGTATTTTTCTGCCTTTTTCTAGCCTAAAAAATATATTTTATTTAAAACCAGAAAAATTTACTAAATTTTCAAAATGGCAAAAAAAAAAAACCAGCAGAAAAAATAGAAAGTATTATTTTATGAAATTTTCTTTTCCTTGTGGCTTAAACTTTATTTTGTTTTTTGGCAGTGCATATGGTGAATTTTACAGTAATTTTTGCTTTCTGTTCCTAATCTGATAGATTCTAAAAGAAAAGGATGAACTGAAAAACCAGCTTTATGCAGCGCTGCAACAAATAGAGAGTCTTCGAAAGGAACTGAATGATGTTCTGACCAAGCGTGCCCTTCAAGAGGAGGAGCTTCGTTGTAAGGAGCAGAAACTAAGTGATGTTAAGTCTCATCAAGCTGATCTTGAACTGGAAGTCAAGGATTCCCTGGATACCATCCATAGGCTAGAAAGTGAATTGAAAAATCAGAATAAGATTCAAAGCCAGCTGAAAGCTGAGAAAGCTCACCTGGAGGAACAGATTGCAGAGCTGAAGGAGAGCCAGGCCAAGGACAGAGCTCAACTTCTTGAGATGCAGGAGGCCGTCAAGGACTTGAGTGCCATCCGGGCAGACCTGGCAAATAAATTGGCGGAGGAACAGAGAGCCAGGAAGGAGGTCCTCAAGAACCTTTCTGACCTCAGGACGCAAGCGAAATCTAAAGATGAGGAAACAGCTACAATCATTACTCAGTTAAAACTCGAAAGAGACGTTCACCAGAGGGAGCTGGATGATCTCACGTCGTCATTGCAGAGTGTGAAAACGAAACACGAACACAATATCCAGGAGCTGATGAAGCACTTCAAGAAGGAAAAGAGTGAGGCTGAGAATCATATTAGGGCCCTGCAGGTACCTGCGCTGAGTTATCCTGATGATACTGGAGGAAGTTTTCTGGTGGCTCATGAAGTTAATAAAGCTTAAACTTTTAGAGATCGTTCTGTATTCCTGAGCACTGAAGGGGAGATAAAACTAACAGTAAAGAGGCGTGTTTGTGCCTGTTCGGCCAGGTTGAAATGAGTGATAGCGGCCACCTGGGAGCACCTATTGCAGAGGACTGAACCCTTTAGAAAGGCGTTTAGTGATTCGGGGCGTTCAGGAAAGGCAGACAGAGGTGGCAGTAAGTCATGGACCTGAAACGGGTCCTCATTCACTGTTTATGATCTTCTAAAATATAGAAGGCAAAGACTTGTCAAGGCCATAGAAGCTGTAACCATGGCCCCTATCAGCATGGTAACTAAAGAGGATCGGCCTGTGGGTTTTGCAAACCCAAGGTGTTTTGAGATTTACCCCTTCTTTTCCAAGTCAGAATTGCCTGGGTAAATGCATAATTGAGATCTTGGATTTGAGGAACTATTTCTAAGATGTATATATCATCATATTAGCATTTATCACATGCAGGGGAGTCATCTCATAACATGATTGTCAGGAGTGTGATAAATCTATCCCTCCTTCCTGCTTTAGTTTTTCTCTAGAGCACGCATCATCATATGATACAGATTTCATACTATTATTTAATCTCTTTTTATTAGTATGAAAACTCCATGAGGATTGGGATTTGACTCTTGTTTACAACTATATCCCTAGTGCCCAGTTCCTGGAACATTAAAAATATCTGTTGAATAGCTGAATACATGCATAAATCTGTAAAGATTAATTATATTTTTTCTCAAAATTCCTTGAAATGCAACTACCATAAAAATGCTTATGATAAAAATGAAATTATTAATTATAATTAAGCTGCACTTGTAGAATGTTTTCAGCTAATTTATTCATTCTTCTTTAGTCCTGTTTAGTCTACTGGCAGTAGTGAATTTGGGGTTATTTAAGTTGGGGTGGGCAGAGCAGAATGGAAGCTGGAAGAAACAGGTAAGAGGCCTGCATTCTATTTCATGTAACCTAAGACACTATCATTTGTAAGGTGGATCATTGCTCTGTGCTTAGGAAAAAAAATTATGCCTATGAAAATGTGACATGCTATCAACTGTAAGATAACATCCCAAGGCAGAGAAGGTAAAATGTGAAAAAATTGTATCTTTTGTTATTGGTCAGGTATGGCATAATAGTCTTTCAGTGTTGGTGAGTCCATAAGCAAAAGCAGAATCAGAGATATGGAGAAGAGAATACATACATACATATATATATATATCTCAGAGAAGGCAATGGCAGCCCGCTCTAGAACTCTTGCCTGGAAAATCCCATGGACAGAAGAGCCTGGTAGGCTGCAGTCCATGGGGTCACTAGGAGTTGGACATGACTGAGCAACTTCACTTTCACTTTTCACCTTCATGCATTGGAGAAAGAAATGGCAACCCACTCCAGTGTTCTTGCCTGGAGAATCCCAGGGATGGGGGAGCCTGGTGGGCTGCCATCTATGGGGTCGCAAAGAGTCAGACACGACTGAAGTGACTTAAAGCAGCATATATATGTGTGTGTATATATATATATATATATATATATATATATATGAATACATACATAGAAAATAAAATACATATCATATATTGATTGGTTGGTTGACAATAATACTAGGAGACATTTTTTTCAGCACTTAGGTTGTGCTGGTTTTATTACTGTAAGAACTTTATGTGTGTTACTCATTTAATACGTCATCTCTGTAGATTGTGTGATGTTAATTCCTCTCCAATGAAGAAATTCAGACATGAGAAGTCACTTTTCCAAGGTCTTACACCGGAGAGTAATAGAGATAGGGCTTGAACTAAGGTAAAGTTCTTAACTACATTGCTATACTGGAAAAGATTTAGACTCTAGACTGGCTAGGTTTAGTTTTGGGTGACTAGTTAGATAATGAAGCTGTTTGTCAAGATGGAGAATATAGACAGAGCAACATATTTGGAGAGAGTAATGTCAAATCCAGCTTCTTAACATGTTGTTGAGTTAGGTGGAAGAGGCCTTAAACCTAATCATGAAAGTCTAGGTGGAACAGTTTAGTATGTAATGGGTTAGAAGTTGAGGAGTAAGTTGAGATTCACGTTAGATATTTGGGAGCCAGCAATCCATTGTTGGTAGTTGAAATCACAGGGTTTGGAAGACATTATGCAAGGAGAAAAGGAGGATGAAATTCTAGAACACCACTGTGCAAGGGAAGAATCGTGTAAACTGGGAAGGAGTTCCCAGGAAATACAGGACAAAGAACCACATGCGTCACAGGAGGAGAACCAGAAGAGAATGGTGTCTCGTATCCCAAGGAGGATGTTTTAGAAGAGCACGGTCGTGAGTGTCCGTGCGGCAGGCAGGCTGAAAGAGGAACGACGTGACGCGCTCTTTCCGTTTGTCACAGGTGGGGAGGTCTGTGGGGAGATGTGAGGGGCTGCACCCATAGCAGAGTGCGCAGATTGCAGCAGCAGACAGGGCGTGTCTTCCTCTGAAGGTTCTGAAAGAGCTCACTAAGCTTGGGAAGGTCGATAGGGATGGACTCGGGTTGTCGATGTGAATCTTGAGTAGAGCGGCCGTGCAGTGAGTGGTTTGTGGTGGTGAAGGCTGGCACCAACCGTGCGAGGCCAGTCTGGGAGTAGGTGATGTGCTCTCGTGTGGCTACCACTGAAGAAGTGTCATGGACAAAGGAACAAGAGAGTGGAGGGAAAGGAATGCATGACCGCAGGCTGCTTGACCGTAGGAGTTCCTCGACTGGAGCTTAGGTTTTCAGAGTTGAGGTCCAGGCGAGTGGTAATGCGGTGAGTTGCCATTGGGGAATGTGTTTGAAGGTGGTTGGAAGAGAATGGGTCACATAACTTTGCTGTTAGTTTGTTGGGTAGATATTTGTGTTCATGATGCTGTTGTGAAGGTAACGTGTCACACGCCAAAAACATCAGTGAAGAGGATGACTGGTCGGTCGGCTACTGCTAACCAGGAAGGCAGGATCAAAGTAGTGTGAATCTCAAAGGAAGGCGGTGTTTTTGCACGAGGATGCGTCTGTCATGATGTGTTAGGTCATGAATTGAGAAATGGCTCTTTCAAGGAACTTTTGGTTTTCCTGGGAGTGTTGAAACTGCACCGTCGTTTTCTTCTTGGTATTACTGACATATTTCGTATTCTCATCATCACTATGTAGTTGTGTGATAAACATGCATTCCAGCAGGAGTTGGTAATAATTTAATCAGTCCTTGCAGATTCAAGATCATCTGTGTAAAAACATCATTGTCACATTGTATTGAAAATATGCTTTCTTGAGAGGGAGGTGAAGTCAGGAGGTACAGCCTGCTTGATGGAAACTGCATGTGCCCCTGGACGCCTTGGCATATGAACAATATAGCATGCATCATAGTAGAAGTGGACTTCCGCCTGCTGATTTGGACTGTGGAGACGTGAGACACAGCTCTGAGGAGCCTCCCTACTTCCCCTTTAGTCCCTCTTTCTACGCCCAACTCCTCCCTTTCAGCCTTCAGGTACCACCTGTGCTGCCTCTTTCAGAACGCTGATCCAAGTGTGTCAGCTCCTGCTCAGAAACCTTCAAAGCCCATTACTATCTCAGGAACAAAGTCTCAGATCTAGTCCAGTCCTCTGTGATGTGGTCCCACCTGAGCTGTTCACACTTGGAGCCTTTTTCTGCTCCCCAGCTGGCCTCATACAAACGGAAAACCATTTCCTGCACCGACTTCTCACTGCCGTCTCTTCATCCGGATTGTCTTTCCCCCGTCTGCAGGAGGAAAAGGGCTGCCTAACCTTTCAAGGCCCAGTTAACTTTTTCCCTCTCTCTGAAGATGGATATATCTCAGCTGAGGTTGAGACAAATCTCTTGCTCCTCTGTTTCCATAGTGTTCTGTGGGTACTGCTAGTACAGCACATTTAGGCTGGTGTGTTTGGGGTATATTCATGCCTCTCCAGAGGGATGGGCAGCAGGTATTAGCTGCTTAGATTTTTTTTTTTTTAGTTAGTTTTTAATTCGGAAGACTGAGATGAGGGATTTTGTAGTCACTCTTTAATGTGGTATAAAAGCAGCAGCATCTGTACTTAAAAGGAGACCAGGGATTGTGAGAGCTCAGTACTGTTCTCTTAAACCGAAATCACCCATCAGGGACAACCCCACCTCATGCTGTTTTATTAATATAATCCTGTACTTTTGACTCATTTATATTAATTAAAAGTAGTTGATAGCAGTGGTCATCATCAAAGATTTAATATGTCGAGTTATATATAAGAGGGCTATAGATAAATAGCTCTGTAAATGTGTTTCTCTTTTGGCTTCACCTTAATTTATAACTTTTTCTGAGTCTAGTAAGTACTGATACATTACCCATTTTTTTTCTCTGCACAAATTATATATATTTTCCCATCAAGACCTACCCTTCTCATGCCTATTTTTTGAATTTAAATGTAAAATATTTTAATGAAATACTCTTGCTGCTATTAATATCTGAAGGCTTTTTGTACGTTATTTGAAG
Organism: Moschus berezovskii; assembly: GCF_049115385.1. Taxonomy (NCBI): domain Eukaryota; kingdom Metazoa; phylum Chordata; class Mammalia; order Artiodactyla; family Moschidae; genus Moschus; species Moschus berezovskii. The sequence goes on from NC_142468.1 coordinate 11,245,260, forward strand.
GCTGTTATCACCTCCAGATGATTTCAACAAAGATAATTTTGTAGAGCCTTCCTGGGGTCAGAAGACCAAGAGTAGAGTTGTATACTTTTGCCGTTTGCTGGCCGTATGACCTTTGTCAAGTTACTTAACCTATTTGTACTTCATCAGTAGAACGGGAACAGTCACGTCTGTCTCTCTCATGGGGTTTTTGTGAGTGACATCACTGTGTAAACCCTAAAATGAAATGTAAGCATAATAATGAGACCACCAAAAGAAGGAAGTTCTTCGTCAAACCTAGACATTAGAGTTCTGGTAAATGTTCTAAAACAAGTTCTTTGGGAGCAAAGAAGGGAACCCTGATCTGTAGCATTCGCCAAGTTCCGTGATTTAAGAGCCCCCTTTTGACTGGTTTCAAGCTATCAAACAGCATCACTGGACACAGAGTTGGGAGCTGAACCCAGCGGCTCCCTGAGCGTCTCTGTGAGCTGGCCCGTCTCACCACTGTCCTTAGGGCAAGACTGTATGCCTGTGCTCTTTATAAGACACAAAGAAAAGCCAGGCCTTCTGCTGAAGCTTAAAAATCATAATGGAACAGTTTTCCTGATGGGAAATTCTATTTTGAACATTTATTTTTGGATAGTGAATACAGGATTCCTAATTAAAAAAAAGATCAGTTCTTTTGTTAACTCAAAGTGGCATCATGTCTTCACTGAATTTTGTGGGGTGAATAAGATGGAGATTTTGTCTCAAACTCACACAATGTCTTCCCTTCGGGAAACTACTTCCGATGATTATGTTCCCGGATACCTAATTAAATCCATACAGTAAATGTATGCAAAGGAAAGAAGCAAATGTATTTTAGGCATTGAAATGTATTTTAAATAGACTCTATGTAGTTGCTTACAGGCTGTCAATAACTGGTGAGTGTAACTAGTACTAACAGCATTGCAAGTGCTCACAGCTGATTTTTAAAACCTTATGATATATGTACCTTTTAAAGGTAGTAAGGCAGAGCAGCTGAAAACGTGGGTAGTAGAGAGAATTTCTGGGTTCAAATCCTGGCTGTGTTATGGTCACTGCATCCCCTTGGGAGAATTATTAGTGTTGTTATGCTTGAGTTTCAAAAAAGGAGACAGTAATAATAGCTCCCTGCTTAGGTTGTAGTGAAGATGAAATGAGGAAAAGCTATACAAAAAGGTCTTAATGCCGTGTCTGACATAGAGTCAGTATCCACATTGTTGTCCTTTCAGAGGTATTTAAGTTCACATACCTGGCAAATCTTTGTTGAATCCTCTCCACCCATTATTCCTAATAATATTAGGAAATTCCTCATTTTTTAAAAAAAAAATCTGATTCTGGTTATATTTCAAATAATAAATGAAAACCAGGCACATTATTGCATTATTGGTACCGAAATAATCCCTGGTAAACCTCTTTTACATACTTAGTCGTTTATAGTTTTTTCGCTGCTGCAATTCATAATCTTTTTAACCCCACAAGAGTGCTATTTATAATTACATTGCACAAAAAAGCACACAATTGTTTCACAGAAAACAAGGAGGTAGCTTGAAAAGGAACATTGTGATGCTCCTCTTATAGAAAAGGAAACTGATCAGGCAGTGAAACCCCATAGTGTGTCCTTGTGGGGACATTTCTCGGCAGGTAGTGTCCCTTCTTTGGGGTACACAGACCCCTGCTTGCACCTTTATTAAGAGCTTCTTATTCATCGTCAAACTTGAGTGTTGCACCTGTGTCTTTTATGGTTCATGCCTGTTATCTTCAGCACCTAGTACAGTACCTTGCACTTACTTGGTTGCTCAGTTAGTGCCAAGCAGAGCTTGAACACATGGAAAGAATGTTTCCTTTGCATGTGTGTCTATGTGGGAATGCTTCAGTTCAGTTCAGTTCAGTCGCTCAGTCGTGTCCGACTCTCCGCGACCCCATGAATCACAGCACGCCAGGCCTCCCTGTCCATCACCAACTCCCGGAGTTCACTCAAACTCATGTCCATCGAGTCGGTGATGCCATCCAGCCATCTCATTCTCCGTCGTCCCCTTCTCCTCCCGCCCCCAACCTTTCCCAGCATCAGAGTCTTTTCCAGTGAGTCAACTCGTCGCATGAGGTGGCCAAAGTATTGCAGTTTCAGCTTTAGCATCAGTCCCTCCAATGAACATCCAGGATTGATCTCCTCTAGAATGGACTGGTTGGATCTCCTTGCAGTATAAGGGACTCTCAAGAGTCTTCTCCAGCACCACAGTTCAAAAGCATCGATTCTTCGGCGATCAGCCTTCTTCACAGTCCAACTCTCACATCCATACATGACCACGGGAAAAACCATTGCCTTGACTAGACGGACCTTGGTTGGCAAAGTAATGTCTCTGCTTTTTAATATACTATCAAGGTTGGTCATAACTTTCCTTCCAAGGAGCAAGCGTCTTTTAATTTCATGGCTGCAATCAGCATCTGCAGTGATTTTGGAGCCCAAAAAAACGAAGTCTGACACTGTTTCCACTGTTTTTCCATCTATTTCCCATGAAGTGACGGGACCAGATGCCATGATCTTTGTTTTCTGAATGTTGAGCTTCAAGCCAACCTTTTCACTCTCCTCTTTCACTTTCATCAAGAGGCTTTTGAGTTCCTCTTCACTTTCTGCCATAAGGGTAGTGTCATCTGCATATCTGAGGTTATTGATATTTCTCCCGGCAATCTTGATTCCAGCTTGTGCTTCTTCCAGCCCAGCGTTCCTCATGATGTACTCTGCATATAAGTTAAATAAGCAAGGTGACAATATACAACCTTGACGTACACCTTTTCCTATTTGGAACCAGTCTGTTGTTCCATGTCCAGTTCTAACAGTTGCTTCCTGACCTGCATACAGGTTTCTCAAGAGGCAGGTCAGGTGGTCTGGGATTCCCATCTCTTTCAGAATGTTCCACAGTTTATTGTGATCGACACAGTCAAAGGCTTTGGCATAGTCAATAAAGCAGAAATAGATGTTTTTCTGAAACTCTCTTGCTTTCTCCATGATCCAGCGGATGTTGGCAATTTGATCTCTGGTGCCTCTGCCTTTTCTAAAACCTGCTTGAACATCTGGGAGTTCACGGTTTATATACTGCTGAAGCCTGGCTTGGAGAATTTTGAGCATGACTTTACTAGCGTGTGAGATGAGTGCAATTGTGCGGTAGTTTGAGCATTCTTTGGCATTGCCTTTCTTTGGGATTGGAATGAAGACTGACCTCTTCCAGTCCTGTGGCCACTGCTGAGTTTTCCAAATCTGCTGGCATGCTTAGAAGTAGCAAAATCTCCCAAATATTTGCCCACTGATATAATGTGGAATTTGTCTTGTGTACAGTTTGGCTGTGGCCAGTGGACTTTCTCTTTTCTCCTTTTTTTTTTCCCTCAGGCAGAAAGCTTAGAAGATAAGAATATGGCTAAAGTCCAGCGTTGTCAGCTGGAGAAGCTGAAATCACAGTATGACAGACTGACAGAGGAATTAACCCAGAATGAAAATGAGAACAAAAAACTGAAGCTAAAATACCAGTGTTTGAAGGATGAACTAGAAGAAAAGGTAAAAATGTGGATGGATTCTAATTGAAAAGGTTTATTTGCATTTATTCTAGAACATAGTTTATGTATTAATAAATGCTAATTTTCTGCTTTCATAGAAAAGTTGTATCAGTGCCAGATACAGTCATAGAAGTTTATTAGGATGCTGTGATTTTTATTCTTTCAACAACTAGTAACCTTCTAATACTTTTTATTTTAAATTTCTAATGGATCTTAAAATAGGTATTTATAGGCAAGGTAGCAAAGAAAGGAGTTATGGTTTATCGAAGACCTACTCTATGGCAAGCGTTTATGCCGACAGATTGATTTATGTGTGCTCATTTAATTCACACAACTCTTTGAGTTAGATTTTATTGATCCCTTTAACCTATGAGGAAACCATGGTTCAAAATAAAATATGTAATAGTTAAGTGGTCACTGTGCACTAGGCATTCTTCATGCGCATAGTCATTTTATGAAATTCATACTATTTGGCTCATTTTTGAAGTTACAAAGACTGAAGCTTAAGAAGGTTGGTAATCTTGAAATATTACCAGCAGACTCACTGCTTTCCTATCAGTAGCTCTGTAAATTTGGGGTGTATCTGCTGTATATCAGGGCTTTTCAGGTGGCACTAGTGGTAAAGAACCCACCTGTCAATGCAGGAAACATAAGAGACACAGGTTCGATCCCTGGGTGGGGAAGATCCCCTGGAGAAGGGCATGGCAACCGCCTCCAGTATTCTTGCCTGGAGAATCCCATGGACAGAGGAGCCTGGCGGGCTACAGTCCATGTTGTTGTTGTTCAGTTACTCAGTTGTGTCTGACTGTGATCCCATGGACTACAGCATGCCAGGCTTCCCTGTCCTTCACAATCTCCTGGATTGCTCAAACTCATGTTCATTGAGTCGGTAATCCCATCCAGCCACCTCATCCTCTGTCGCCCCCTTCTCCTCATGCAGGGTTGCAAAGAGTCACACACAACTGAAGCCAATTAGCATGCGAGCAGACTATGTATCAGGCATAGGGTAGAATACTAGGGACTTTCAGCAGGTCATTACTTTTGTGGCAAAATGTCAACTAAGAATAGAAGATAGAATATTTAAATTTGTGTTCTGTGTCTTTCAGTTTAGTTCAGCCGCTCAGTCTTGTTCGACTCTTTGTGACCCCATGGACTGCAGCGTGCCAGGCCTCCCTATCCATCACCATCTCCCAGAGTTTACTCAAACTCGTGTCCATCGAGTCGGTGATGCCATCCAGCCATCTCATTCTCTGTTGTCCCCGTCTCCTCCCACCCCAATCCTTCCTAGCATCAGACTCCTCTCCAGTGAGTCAACTCGTCGCATGAGGTGGCCAAAGTATAGCAGTTTCAGCTTTAGCATCAGTCCTTCCAATGAACACCCAGGATTGATCTCCTTTAGAATGGACTGGTTGGACCTCCTTGCAGTCCAAGGGACTCTCAAGAGTCTTCTCCAGCACCACAGTTCAAAAGCGTCAATTCTTTGGTGATCAGCTTTCTTCACAGTCCAACTCTCACATCCATACATGACCACGGGAAAAACCATAGCCTTGACTAGACAGACCTTGGTTGGCAAAGTAATGTCTCTGCTTTTTAATATGCTATCTAGGTTGGTCATAACTTTCCTTCCAAGGAGTAAGCGTCTTTTAATTTCATGGCTGCCATCAGCATCTGCAGTGATTTTGGAGCCCAAAAAAATAAAGTCTCACACTGTTTCCACTGTTTCCCCATCTATTTCCCATGAAGTGATGGGACCAGATGCCATGATCTTCGTTTTCTGAATGTTGAGCTTCAAGCCAAAGCTTTTGACTGTGTGGATCACAATAAACTGTGGACAATTCTGAAAGAGATGGGAATACCAGACCACCTGACCTGCCTCTTGAGAAACCTGTATGCAGGTCAGGAAGCAACAGTCAGAACTGGACATGGAACAACAGACTGGTTCCAAATAGGGAAAGGAGTACGTCAAGGCTGTATATTGTCACCCTGCTTATTTAACTTATATGCAGAGTACATCATGAGGAAAGCTGGGCTGGAAGAAGCACAAGCTGGAATCAAAATTGCCGGGAGAAATATCAAAACCTCAGATATGCAGATGACACTACCCTTATGGCAGAAAGTGAAGAGGAACTAAAAAGCTCTTGATGAAAGTGAAAGAGGAGAGTGAAAAATTTGGCTTGAAGCTCAACATTCAGAAAACGAAGATCATGGCATCTGGATAATAGGGTAGGGAGGATAACCTGGGCCAGATGAATCCTATTCTTGATAAGTGTTACTAACTAACATCTTTGATAAAGGAACTATCAAGGGGTAGGGTGTCATAAAACTGTATAAACCTTCATGCAGAAACTTTCATGCTTTGCTCTTTTTCTCCTCTGTCATTTCTGTATATATATATATTTACCTTTCTAGTAATTGTTAGAATCAAGGAAATAAAATTTAAGTAAACTTCGTGTTTATGATTAAATGTGCTTCAGTTGCTAAATTTAGGCCTACAGTCTTGACAGTTGTTGTAATTTAGCTCTTATGTCATACTTTGTTTTCATTATGTCTAATGTTCACAAATATTTAATGTATGTGTTTTCAGGGTATAGTTGTTTTGGAGATAAATGCTTAATTTTCCAAATTTTTCATAATTAAAATTTAGCCAGAAAGTTGTATTAGCATGTTATATATTTAGTTATTTGCATTTAGGAAATATTGGAGAAATTTTTGATTCATTGAAAGTGTAAAGGTTACCTTATTCTGCTTAGAATAAATGTTTCATCCAGGTATATATACATTATCGTGCATTCATATAAATGGAACATTCGAGACTTCCCTGGTTTTCCAGTGGTTAAGACTTCGTTCTTCCCCTGCAAAGGGCTTCTGTTTGATCCCTGGTTGAGGAACTAAGATCCTGTATGCCCCGTGGCACAGCCAAAATTAAATAAATACGTAAATACATAGAACATTTACCTTAGAACAGAGTTTTTGTCAACTACAAATTGTCACCTGCTATGAGCCCTTGCCATCTACCTCTGTAAGGATTAAATCATGTGCTGCTCTGGCTTCTGACCTTCAACACCTCCTGAAGGGACTTCAAGGTAGAGATCAGGGATGAGGCACTCTGGGAAAACTGGCAGAACAGGTCTCCAGAGAGTTAGATATTTTTAGGAGCTGATTTTATGAACTCAATCCTTGCACCTGCTCATATCTAGAAAAGTCCTAAATCCCTTGATGGTGACATCAGCTCCTTGTGACTAGCAGTAAGCCTTTGCAAAGATAAATGTTTGATTGCATGAACTCTTTGTTCACCACCAGAATCAGATATATATTGACTTTGCCCCCTACCGTTTGGGAGCAGTTGCCCAGAGCTCTCTGAGGTGCTGTCTCCCAGGCTGCTGCCCTCATTTTGCCCCAGATAAAGCTTAACTCTTACGTTGTACATTTTTTTTTTCAGTCGACAGTTTCTGGAGTTAGTGGTTGTACAGTAGATTCTCCCCTGGCCTCCCTTAGTGGTTTCCCTGTCCACAATTTCAGTCACCTGCCACAGCAGATAACTGAAATTACCAATTTTGGACCAATTGCGGTGCAGAAAGATTAATTGGAAATAATAATTCGCAAGTTTTAAATTGCACATTGTTCTGAGTAACATGGTGAAATCTTCCTTTGTTTCATTTTTTTTCACCTGGGATGCCCTCTTATCTCAATCTGCTGCTAACATCCAACCAGCCACATCATCATGGCTTGATGGCCCAGAATCACCCAAAGCAGGTGAGATCCTCCTTCTGAGGTGTTATCAGAAGGTCAATAGTAGCTTAACACTATCTCATCATGTAGGCATTTTAATGTCTCATATACTCACAAGAAGTGTGGTGAATATGGTACAGTAAGGTATTTTGATAGAGAAAGAGAGAGACCACCTTCATATAACTTTTGTTAGTGTATCATTACAGTTGTCCTGTTTCATTGTTAGTTACTATTGGTAATCTCTTACTGTGCTGGTTTATAAGTTAAACTTTATTATAAGTATGTGTGTGTAGAGCATCATCACTGCTGACAAAGCAGAGACATCACTTTTCTGACAAAGGTCTGTATAGTCACAGCTCTGGATTTTCTAGTGGTCATGTATGGGATGTGAGAGCTGGACCATAAAGAAGGCTGAATGCTGAAGAATTGATGCTTTGGAGCTGTGGTGCCGGAGAAGTCTCTTGAGAGTCCCTTGATCTGCAAGGAGATCAAACCAGTCAATCTTAAAGGAAATCAACCCTGAATATTCATTGGAGGGACTGATGCTGAAGCTCCAATACTTTGGCCACATTATGGGAAGAGATGACTCATTGGAAAAGACCCTGATCTTGAGGAAGACTGAAGGCAGGAGGAGAAGGGGATAACAGAGGATGAGATGGTTGGATGGCATCACCGACTCAATGGACATGAGTTTGAGCAAGCTCCAGGAGATAGTGAAGGACAGGGAAACCTGGCCTGCTGCAATCCATGGGGTCGCAAAGAGTCAGGTACAACTGAGCGGCTGAACTGACGGATGTGTAGGAAAAAAACATGTAAAGGATTTGGTACTGTCTGCAGTTTCAGGTATCCCCTGGTGGGGTCTTGGAATGTATCCCTCAGATAATTGGGGATTCCTGTAGTCCTTTGCTGTATGTGGAGCGCCTAGTATGTGGCAGTCATTGTGCTGGATGCTGGGGATAAGATGCAGGTCTGCAGTTGAAAGTTTATAGTGGGATCATTAAAAGCAATATCCCTTTCAATTGTTAAAACTATTGAATATATAGTCAAGTCCTGATAATGGGTACTGATGCAAAGATATCTAAAGTCTAAAATGGTAAATAATCTTAAGAATACATTGACACACACTAATACACACATAGCTTATGGGCTTGCTTTTGTTTAATATATTTTGTTTATGTGATTGTTGTATCCTTTTGATTGACTTAGCTGTTTTTGTTCACCTAATATTTTTAGTATAATTAGCTGTGAATCAAAACTTCATTGGATCAAGTTATATCCAGATAGCACCTTTCTCTTTCAGAGGTAGTGAGGTATTCACGGCTATGGACATAACTTTCAGTTTAAGTCATTTTCTAGCCATGTGGCATTAGGCAAGTTGCTTAAAACTCAAAGTCTCAGTTATGTCATCCCTAAAACTGGTATAATAATAAATTCTAATGTAGTTAAATGTGAAAATGCATTTAAAGTGCTTGGCAGGGTGTCTGATACCTGATCAGCTATCAATTAGCAGCTGCCATTATTTTATTATTGTTATGTTACCAAGTGGTTGCCAGTTAATGGTTCAGCCAAGCAATAAACCAATCAGCAAGCATTGATTAACTACTTATGATATGTTAAGGATTAAGGGCCAGGGAACTGGGAATAAGACTGCAGAACTATGTTGAATGGACGTTTTGAGCCAGAACTGTGTTGAATCGCTTGAGGTGATGGTCCACAAAGGAGGAGCCAGCTTGAGAAGAGCTGGCATTTCCTGTTGAACAAACAGGAGGGTGGGTTTGTAATTATGTGTGCTATTTGAAGAGAGGAACCAAATCATGGTGGTTTTTCTATCCCCAAGATTAGGTACAGCGCTTGACATATGGTAGGTAATTTATAAGTGAGTTGTGGATGAAGAGATGCGCATCTGTGTACATACATGCTCGTATGTTTGCCTGCGTGCTCAGTCGCTTAGTCATGTCCTACTCTTTTGCGACCTGATGAACTGTAGCCTGCCAGGCTCCTCTGTTCATTCTTGGATTTCTTGGGTTTCCCAGACAAGAATACTAGAGTGGGTTGCCATTTCCTCCTCCAGGGGATCTTCCCGACCCAGAAATTGAACCCATGTCTCCTGCGGCTCCTGCACTGGCAGACTGCTTCTTTACCACTCGCAACACCTGGAAAGCCCTGCTTATATGTTTATGTGTAGATAAAAAATGTGGTAACCTGTGGCTGTAGATGTTTGTTCATTCTCTCCTCCTCTCTCTCTCTCCCCATCCCTCCCACTCTTCCCCACTCCTCCTTTCCCTTTCCTTCAGTGAGTGTCTGTGTGTTGGCCAGTCTGGGGGAAATAAAAACAAGAAAACAGTACAAAAGTGTGTCCCCAGTGAAAAAAAGCCCATGACTTATATCCCAGAGATTCCTGCTATCCAAGCAGTGCAGTGAACTTGATAAATAGGGCCCAATTGAAGGGTTTCTAATCCTAATGGAGGGATTTCCAATCAAAAGGGTCTCTATAGAACCATTTCTGATCAGCTTATAGATTACATAGGCTATCTGGGATGCTTAGCTAACTCACATGATACTTGCTTTTCTCCATTGTTGTACTTTAACTTTGTTTTCTATTATTAGTTCTTTCGGGAGACGTGAGTAGCTGCAATGAAACAATTAGGAGACAAATTGTGAGACAATCTAAGGCAATTGCAGTTCACAGGAACGTAAGCATTGAATAGATTAGGGTTTGCAGAAGTGTGGTTTTGTTCCTTCTCATGAAATGTGTTATTTAAATTGTTTGTGAAGTGACATGTAGCAACATATTTAAAGCTATGGCTGTATTGGTTAAAAACACTTAATAATTTTCTTATATAAAATGTGGATCTTTAAAAAGATCATTATAATTCAGATTTGCAAGTATAATGATGATGCCATTTTTACAAGCTGGAAACTGAGGTTGAGAGCGTAGTATTGTGACTTGCCCAACATTGCACAGCTTGTGTTGGAAACAGGATATGAGCACAGATTTCTTGTATTTTCCCCTTTATTTACTGCCAGTAAAATGACTCACATTTCTGTCTTTTCATTGATTTCTTTAGTGTTGAATTTAACTTTGTTGTTATTATAGTCAACAGATTACCATATCCTTTCTTACTTGTTTTTAGTCTGTATAAATTTTGGATTAGAAGTCATCAGTAATTTTTTTAGAAAAGTCTAATTAAAACCTGATATTTCCACATAAAAGATATCTGTGACTGGAAAAAATGAATCAGCATTGTTTAATTTTGTTTTGTTTCTAATTTGACCATCTGTTTAGGATTGTTCTTTTTCATGAGGTGAAAAAATGTATATGATTGTCAGATCTGTTCTATAAAATAGTCACTCTGCTAAAATCACAGTTTTACATTTTTTACCAAGAACTCCTTAATAGGAGCAGGCAGAATTCTCTGTTTTTTTGTTTGCTCCCCCCTACAAGTACAAGAAAGAAGTAGAAGTTAATGAGCTGTTGACTTTAGGCCATTTTAGGCAATCTATGCTTTTTCTTTGGTGCTTCATCTTTTTTACATCGTGTGAATAGAATAAAGCTATAACTTCTACATATTAATTTGAGGGCAAACTTTAAACCAGACAGTCTAAATAAACACTAACTAGGATACTATGAGTAATTTCCTGTCAGGTTTCTCCCAATTAAAAAAAACACAATGAAAATAATAATAAAATGGTCAAATTGAAGGCAAAATTATAAATTTATCATTTGTTGTTTGTAAAGTGGTTTTAACTGAATCCCTGGTAGTTGTTAAGTCCGGAGTAGTCCTTACTTTCTCAGAGAATTGACGGAAACACCAGAGTGTTACCATGCATGAATCACTCAGCCAGATGTTGGGAAACACGTTTAGAATGCATACATGGAGTGACCTTACATCCAGCTGTGGTGGAGGGAGGGGCAAGACCCAGAGATGCATGAAAGGACATTTGGTCTCTACTTCCCAGACTGAAGCAGCTTCCCTGGTGGCTCAGATGGTAAAGAATCTGCCCGCAATGTTGGAGACCTTCATCCGTTGGTGAAGGGAATGGCAACCCACTCCAGTATTCTTGCCTGGAGAATTCCATGGACCAAGCAGCCTGGCAGGCTACAGTCCATAGAGTCACAGGGTCAGACACAACTGAGCGACTAACACTTTCACACTTCCCCGGACTGAAACGAAGGTGTGGAGAAGCCCCTTCCTGCCTCTTTCCCATTGGCAGTGAACTCTCTACCAACCATTTACAATCTAACCGGTTGGTTTTAAGTGAATTTAAGGAGTGATGTCCAAGTTTGTGTCTTTATGACCTCTGATTTGGATTTGAATTTGAGGCATTTCAAGTCATTTTGAAGGGCTTCCCTGGTGGCTCAAATTGTGAAGAACCTTCTTGCCAATGCAGCAGGTACAAGAGACGTGGGTTTGATCCCTGGGTCTGGAAGATCCCCTGGAAAAGGAAATAGCAACCCTTTCCAGTATTCTTGCCTGGAAAATCTCCTAGACAGAGGAGCCTGGTGGTCACAGAGAGTCGGACACAGCTGAGCAACTAACACTTCACTTTCACTTTTCGAGGCATTTAATCTTTAACTTTTTGTCAGTTCAGTCGCTCAGTCGTGTCTGACTCTTTGTGACCCATGGACTGCAGCACACCAGGCTTTCCTGTCCATCACCAACTCCCGGAGTTCACTCAAACTCATGTCCATCGAGCCTGTGAGGCCATCCAACCATCTCATCCTCTGCCATCCCCGTCTCCTCCCGCCTTCAGTCTTTCCCAGCACCAGGGTCTTTTCCACTGAGGCAGTTCTTTGCGTCAGGTGGCCAAAGTACTGGAGCTTCAGCTTCTGTATCAGTCCTTTCAGTGAATATTCAGGACTGATTTCTTTTAGGATGGACTGGTTGGATCCCCTCACAGTCCAAGGGATTCTCAAGAGTCCTCTCCAACACCACAGTTCAAAAGCATCAGTTCTTCAGTGTTCAACTTTCTTTATAGTCCAACTCTCACATCCATCCATCAGTATTGGAAAAACTTAGCTTTGACTGTGTGGATCTTTACCTTGCTGAGTGGTTGATAACTACAGGAGCTTGAGAAGAAAGAAGTCTTTGGAGCACTTTTCTCTAAAATCCTGTATTGCTAGTTTGATTTCATTTCCTTGTGAAACTGAGTGATATCCAGAGTGTAGGAGTTAGACTGAATGAGCGTATGTAGTTGCTTTTGGTGTGTAAATTAGCCAAGAGGAGAAGGCCCCGTGAAGGTTTCTACCGCCTGCGTGTCAGTGCTCCGCCAGATGCTGAGCAGGCATAGCTTGCCTTGTAGACCCTGAAAGATACAGACGGTGAATGCCCAGGTTTGTTCGCATGGCGTTTCTTTTATCACCATTGAAAGCGCTTGTTGACTCAGTCCATTTTTTTCGTTTAATGTTGAACAAGCAATATTCTTTAAATTTATGATAAGACAATATGTAGAAGGTGCTTATTGTATACATGAGTTATATTATTTGGAGATTTGTTTTTGCACTTTTTTCCCCATAGCCTTTCATAGGAATAAATGTATACTTTAGCATCCTGTAAGTAGAAGAAAAAGAGGAGAGAAACAAATTCTGTTGGTTTTCTAAAGACACTGTAAGTTTATAAACATTTTTCTGGAGATGAATGGTGCGTTTTTTTTCTTTTGAAAATTAAACAGTGTTCCTTCCAGATGCACAATTTGAAACTCTAGTTGTTTGTTTCCTGTCCATGTTTTGTTTCAGAAATAGAAATGCATCAAAAGTGGCTGATTTTAAATAACTAATGTTATTTGTGTTTCCAGGCATTGACTTAAGAGAAGTCCATCATAATTACAAAATGGTCCTAAAACTTAATGAATGTGTAAAATACCCTTTAGAGGCATTTTTGTTTTCAACTGTGAATATTAATTTCTAGGAATGTATCCTAACACCTTTTTGATTGTGCTACCAATGACTTTTGTATTGTTCAATATTCTCCTAGAAAAAAATTACTAAAAACCCTGAGGCAAGAATCATTTCCTTAAATGGGGTTAGGAGTTTACGTTTGAATTTCCATTTTTTGACTTCTGTTTTATGGATGACTTTCCCAAGACTGCCTGCTGCTGCTAAGTCACTTCAGTCGTGTCCGACTCTGTGTGACCCCATAGACGGAAGCCCACCAGGCTCCCCCATCCCTGGGATTCTCCAGGCAAGAACACTGGAGTGGGTTGCCATTTCCTTCTCCAATGTGTGAAAGTGGAAAGTGAAAAGTGAAAGTGAAGTCGCTCAGTCGTGTCCGACCCTTAGCGACCCCACGGACTGCAGCCTACCAGGCTCCTCCATCCATGGGATTTTCTAGGCAATAGTACTGGAGTGGCTTGCCATTGCCTTCTCCGCCCAAGACTGCCTAAGACCTGGTTATAGACTGGAAAGTCTTTCACACTCAGGTTTTAACATGCATCACATCATCTGTCAAGTTTTCTCATTATGCCATCCCTTTCTCAGTTATCCCAGGTGGCACTAGTGGTAAAGGACCTGCTTGCCATTGCAGGAGACTTAAAAGACATGGATTCGATCATCGGGTCAGGAAGATCCCTTGGAGGAGGGCATGGCAACCCACTCCAGTATTCTTGCCTGGAGAATCTCATAGAGTAGCTTGGCGGGCTACAGTCCATGAGGTCATAAAGAGTTGGAGAGTACTATAGCTCTTACTCTTACATACTATTAGTCATAATTTCTTCCCTCCTTTAAAAGAAAGATTGTAAAACATCTTCTTACAGAGAGGAAGGAAGTGTCTATCTAACTAAAAAAATAGTGGTATTTTGATTTTAATCTTCTAGAAGGAATTACAATGTTCTTTTGCTTTCTAAATACATATAAAGAACTATCTTACTCTCTCACAGATAGACCTCATATTAATGTACTGACGAGTACTTAACTCATCACAAGATCTTACTGGGTCTATCCTCTAGATTTATTCTGATTCACTCCTTACCACTGACGGGCCCTTTACTTTTGTGACATCACCTTACCTTGATCGTTACAATAACCCGCTAGTGATAAGGTGCTTGCCATCAGTGAGTTTTACTAATTAATGTATTCCAAAAACAAACTTACTGAGACATAAGGAGTTATTTAAGTTTAAAGATTCCAGTTTTTTCTTTTCCATTGTACAGTTGGGAGCTATGCTTGGCACATAGAAAATGCACTTAAAAAGAAACACTAGCAGAATGACTGGGACGTAAAAGGATGTTTATGCTTCAGAAAGGTTTATCGACAGACTGCTGTGTGAGCCGTTCTTTTCTCTTTTTAAAAAGATTTACTTTTCATCGCGGTAACGTGAGCTTGTAACCTTGGTTGAATTTCCCGCTTGCAGCATTCTGCTTCTGCATACACTGCAGCATCAAAGTGACAGTGTTAGTCGCTCAGTTGCGTCTCACTCTTTGTGACCCCTGGACTGTGGCCCGCCAGACAAGAATCCTGGAGCGGGTTGCCGTTCCCTTCCCCAGGGGATTGTCCCAACCCAGGGATGGAACCTGCATCTCTGCGTCTCCTGCATTGGCAGGTGGGTTCTTTCCCCCCAGTGCCACCTGGGAAGCCGTATAGGCATGTAAGTCATTTCTGTATCATGGCTGTTGTAAGTAATGCTACGGTAACTCTAGGGGAACATAATTTCCTTTGGATCAATGCCCAGAAGTGGGATAGCTGGATCATATGGTAGTTCTGTTCTTATTTTTGAGGGAACCTTCATACCGTTTTCCACAGTGGTTATATCCACTTACATTTCCATCGTCAGCGTATGAGTGGTGCTGGGATACAATGAAGAGGGATCGTCTTTGCCCTCGAGGAACTCACAGTGTGATAAGGAGACAGACGCAGAAGACACACAGTTAGTAGGTGCTACGGCAGAAGCTTACATAAAGTACCAGAGGAGCATACGGACAGAGCACTTAGTATTCCTCAGAACTTGGGTCACCTTCCGTCATTCTAATATTCATGTGGGTGATGAAGTAGGTGCATGTTATTGGACTTTAATAGCAAGTAAAAAACTTAGTTTATGACTTTCCCTCATCCCCTGTCACTGAGTATTATTGGGCTCACATAGGTTGAGTTCGTGCACTTTTTCAAACTGATCTGAACTATTGTTGCTTTATTCTGTTTTTATTTTTGTGATACCTATCCAGGTGTTTAATATATAGCCATACTTTAAGAAATCCGCACTCATGTAAGATCTAACAAATGTTTGAAAAAAGTAGTTACATGTGATCGCAATCAATGTGTTATTTATTTGTTGGCTGTTTTGCAAGACAGCTTGAACTGCAGGTTAGTGACTCTCCAGATTAAACCCTTTGCAGATTTCCTATAGAATCCATAGTAGATCCTTTCTTTTAGTCACTCGCAGTTTCTGCCCTGGTTGGCGTTTCATATTGTACCCTAGCTTTCTTGCAGCTGAGTCAGCGCTGTTGGCAGAAGTAATGGGAGCCTTCTTTAGAGAGTCAGATAAATGTCTTCCAGACAGATCCAATTTTTGTTCAGGATAGTTTCATAATTTGCCTTGTAATGCTAGTGTCCTGGATTTAAACCTTAGGGATAATAGTTATCTTGAGTTACAGAAATACTCTTTCTCAAAACTTTTTAGGTAATGTGTGCAGGTCTATAGTTTCAACACGCCATACTTCTAGTAATCTTTAATTACATTTTATTAGTTTTAGTTTTGGTCTTAAACTTTGATTTCTAAATTCTACCACTTACCCTCTCTCTCCCCCACCCCCTGATCATGTATTATAGATGGCCCTGGGGCTGAAATATTGCATGTTTATTCAGTTTACTTTTCACTAAAGGAAAAACATTAGCTTTGTAAATTAATGATTTATTTAATGGTGTGCCTGTGTTTTATTTGCTATAATGTTTCTCTTAAACTATATGAAGAACTGTTTTCATTTTATGTAATAACGGTATTGGAAATACAGTGACTTTTCTGGAACACTTAAGACATTGAAGGAATCTCATATGCTTTTACCAAGGAGAAAACATTTTGGATATGCTCTGGTTTTTATTGAAGTCATTCTATTTTCATTAAGATCATGTCTCCTTGTAATCTTTATAGCCTTTGGGAACGTGAATGTTCTAATTAGAGGAGCATTTCTTATCTTTTGAATTATAGGTTCAACGATTAAGCCAGTCAAGAGTGTGTGTGTGTGGGGTGTGTATGTGTATGATGACATTGTGAGTATTATGATTTTTGTTTCCTGTTGACGCAAATGTCAACAATGTAAGCCTTTTCTGTCTTTAAGTGGAAGCATCAGGAAACTTTTGCTGTCTTGACCATGGAACCATACCTTTAGTGTGGTATTAGTTATACTTTTTAACTAAATTCTAGAGGAGATTTGCATATACAATGTATATCTCCAGCACAGAGGAGAGGGATAGCCCGTAAAAATTTAGGGTGTTGTGCCTGCTTGGTGGTTTTCCCTCTTGTTGTGGTCTGCCTCCCTTTTTTTGTGCCATTGTTTCGTATGTTTTCATTTGTAGTGATAAGGCTCATTCAGAAATGTTTTTGAGTTATTCCTTCTACTTTATGACTACATTAGTCCCCATATAACCTCCTGGTAACTTTTTGGAGTTTTTCACATTGGCTTTCTAAACCCCAGTTTTAAGAACTCAACCTTTTGAAGCATTTGAATAGAGAGCACTAGTAAGGAAGTCAGGGCTATTGGCCTCCAGCGGATTTTACTGACCCAGGGATCAAACCCCATGTCTGTTTGTCTCCTGCATCATGGGCTATTGGCTCTTTGACTTTTGTCAGGTTTCTTTGAACTTTGCTTTCCTTATGCATGAACTTAAAGGTAGGTTTATTTCCCTTGTGGCTCAGCTGATAAAGAATCCGCCTGCAATGCGGGAGACCTGGGTTCGATCCCTGGGTTGGGAAGATCCCCTGGAAAAGGGAATGGCTACCCACGCCAGTATTCTGGCCTAGAGAATTCCATGGACTCTGTAGTCCATGGGGTCACAAAGAGTTGGACACGACTTTCACTTTTGTTTTCTAAGGTGGTTCTCTCTTAGATTCAGTCATGGTCTATTGATATCCCTCTTCTTGGATTGTATAGACTGTTGCAGTCAGCTTCATCTAGCCCCACTCCTCTACCCCGTGAAAAGAATCTATTCCTAAGACCCAAGCATTTGTGTCCTTTCACACTGCAACATTGAAGTTGGACTATCTGTGTCTTCCATATCTTTAAATAGTCTCTGAAATACCTTGTTTTAGTTCTGGTCCTCTAGAAATATGGTAGCTTTTGTTTCATGCTGTTGTAGAATTACTTCTCCCTCTAATTTCACTAGAAGGCCACAGAATAGCCATCATAGTGCCTAAATATTGCCATCTGCCTTTATTAACCTATGTGGCCCCAGTGAGATGGTTGATTGAGTTAATGTCAACCAGTTTAACTTCTTCCCATAGAATTAGCTGTACTTGCCCCGTTGGTGGACTTCTGAGGTGGCACTAATGATAAAGAATCCACCTGCTGATGCAGGAGACAAACAGACATGGGGTTTGATCCCTGGGTCAGTAAAATCTGCTGGAGGACAGCATGGCAACCCACTCCAGTAATCTTGCCTGGAGAATCCCATGGACAGGAGCTGGCAGGCTGCATTCCGTAAGGTCGTACAGGGTCAGACATGACTTAGCACACATGCACACACTCACACTGCAGTAGAGTTATTTCTGAAACACGAAACAGGGAAAAACAGCTAATTCTTTGGGTGCCACGGTTAGTGTTCAAATGGATACTCTCAAGGCAGAAGAACTGGGATAAAACAGAAGTGCTGAAATTTGTTGGCTCTCTGAGAACAGGCGGCTTATCTATCTCATTTGCTCTATCCCTGGCATTCAGAAGAGTGTATTGCCATAGTAGGCGTTCCATAAAGATTTATAGAACCAGTGAAAAAATTAAATTATAGTTGCTTATGTACAGAGTGGAAGAGCTTATTTATTATAACTCTTAGATTTAGGGTCTTGGAGGACATGCAGAAAGGATAGAGAACCAGTATGGTACAGCGTCTGAAACCTAATTAAATAAAAGAACACAGACCTTTACCTGGAAAGTAGAAGATTTAATAGGGGTGGAGGATTCACTTATTTGCTTTAATTTTTGAGTATAGCACTTAGACTCATGGAAAGATTTTGCATTTTTGTCAAGTACTCTTTTCCTTGAAACCCAAGTTGGTCATGTAGGTAGGGGTTGCATGACCATCTGCCATAAATGTCACAGAAGGGGATCCTGAAAGAACAGGTAGTTGAACCTACTTATTACTAAGGTTCATGTGAGTTTGTAGCTCTGTGAGTTTTACTTCAAAGGGAGATTAGACATGGCATGCTGTCTCGCAGAGGATAGTGAAGTGGGTAATGAAATTTTCAGCCTTTGCTAAAGTGTTTGAACTTGTAGATTCTTTTTGACAGGATCAGCATTTCTTAAGACTATAAAAATCTGGAAATAGTTTTGTCTTCTTTTTAATGAGTCAAGTAACAGAGCACAGAAAAGTGACGGGAAGAAAGAAAGATGTCTATGAGGGAAAAGAGAAAAGAAAAATTGGTTAGAGCATTATTGTGAATCATGTAACTTTAAAATATGAACGGTTGTTCCCTAAGTATGTCAACCACCCTTGATAGAGTATTTTCTTTATTAATGTCGCACCACAGGCCTGTGGCGAGAACACTGCAGCCTGTTTGATTGGAGGACTTTGTTTGTATAGAGGCAACCTAGCATACCTCAGTGGCCTTTGAGTATATAGATCTGCATGATAATTGATGAAATGGGCTTTACAGTGTTGAGTTTGTCTTCAAAAATGTTTGAATCACTTATTTAGCAAAGTGGAAGAGTTTAAAGATGGCTGTAAATATGTTTTGTGGTCTCCTGAAATTGTCAGTTTCTTAAGGGAGACAGGTACATAACCAAATAATTTTATTATAGCTTCATACATTAAAAAAAACTATGGTATCCATAATGTACTGTGGGAACCTTCTACATTGGGAGATCAGAAATGAAAGGAGACTGGGATCTGAAGGAGAACTTTTGAAAGATAAGAAGCATAGGTGGGTAGGTGCATAACAATACAGAGGCAAGTGTCCTCAACTAGGGACTTGGCAGTAAGGTTTCTTTCTAGTAAAAAACTTTTAAGTCATCCCTTATTGTCAGAGCCAGGCCACGATGTTAATTTTTGTGAAAGGTTTCTAGATGAAGTTAAGACTTAGCAGAGCATCATCTAAAAAGATACCATATCCATCAGGAGGGAGAGTTTGAGCAGAAACCGAGTGTGGACAAAGGAGAAAGGGAGATATACTCGAACAGTCCCCATCCAAACTCTACCCAAGAGAATGGAACACTCTTGTTACTGTGATTTGAAAGCCCTGACATGTAGTTGGACATGCCAGCCTGCCATTAGCTTGATGCCATTTAAATGTTGTTTCATGAAACAGTCTCCTCTGGTCAGATTTCCAGTTCATTAAGCAACATTCTGATTATAATTTGCCTTCCCAGCTAGATTGGTCTACAGGGAGAAAACATGCTGGTTTATGCTGACATGAGCATTCTGATCCATATGGCAGTTACAGTTCTCATTGTAAACTAATGTAGTAAACTGAGTGATATTCTAGTCTGTCTGCTAGTCTCTTATGAGCTTAATGTGCTCTACTGCTGAAAGATGACTCGCATCAGAGGACCAGAAAGCAGTGAAACTCCAGCTCCTAAGTCTACAAAGTTGAGCTCCTGGCCAGGAAGATGTACTCATGAAGGTAAATGCCTTCTCAGGACTGCTAGCTCCATTTTGAAATAACACAATTTCAGAGTGAGTTGTTCAGATGAGATGCGGCTAGAGGAGACACATGTAGGTGTTCTTGAGAAGCTGCAAGTATGAGAGAGTGGAAAGGAGGGAGATGAGGCAGGAGAGAAGAGCAGAAGACAGGTTGTGAAATGACTGTTCTTTTGTTGGGAGGGTGTTTCATTTTTTTCTTTTTTTTTAAGTAAATTGAATTCCTAGGAAATTCATGTGTGATTATTCGGCTGAAATACCATTCTGTCTTTCTTGATGAATTTTCATTGAAAAAGCCTTTTGTTATTTTAAATCAAGTTGATTGGTTGACCATATAATCTTCCTGCTTATGTTGTGTTTACTAGGGTAAGTGAAGATCATTAGCCTATTGTGTGATGACTGAAGGCATAACTAGCTAGCCATCGTGACTTTTTGGTCCTCTGTTTATCCTTACAATTCTAGTAATTCTGTTCTTTTCTTCTAAGCCTTGTGCAATACCACTTGAATGTCTCCAACGAATTTCCAATGAAATTGTATAACCCTAATGATGGAGAGTTGTTTTGACTAGGGGCGTCCCCAAGACTTGTACTCTTTTATAGGGTTCTTGAGAATCTCCTTTTCATGAAGTATATGTGCTTACTTGAAAAGTAGCTCTATCAAATTTTCATGACTCAAAGCCTTTATGTAGTATGACTGAGTTTGGACACTTAGACCTTTTGAAACGGTGTTTTGATGAGATAAAGGTAGTAGTAACACTTTTTTTTTTCCTTGAAGAAACCTATTTACTTGACATTTTGCCTTTTCTAGTGTTTTACTAATATTTATTGAAAACTCAAAATCGTTGTGACATTGGCTCTTACTCTGATCCATTAATGGCATTGTGTTATTAAAACAGTGAAGGATATTTTAAAACTTTTTTCTTTTGGTAGCTGAATTACTGTAGTATTTTTTAGCATGTATCTGCTCACTATTTCACTCATTATCGTACTTCTGAATTCTCTGTTACTTGACATCAGTTAATGAGGAAGAATAATAAGTTATTTTGGAAAAGTCAAGGGACAAAGTCAGATCTGTTTTTTAATATGCTTCTTTGGGTTTGTTGTACAGATATGACATGTGTTTCTTGGCTTCACTTAATAATTAACCTCTGATTTTATTTCTTACCAATGCCTCTAGGAAAAACATATAACCAATGAAGAAGAACACCGCAGGAGGATGGAAGAGGCCAGATTGCAGCTCAAGGATCAACTTCTTTGTCTGGAGACCGAACAGGAATCCATCCTTGGGGTGATAGGAAAGGAAATTGATGCAGCTTGTAAAACGTTCTCCAGGGACTCAATGGACAAATTGAAAGTAATTACGTGTTGCTATGTGCCTTTCACTTAGTTTCCTAATATATAATTATAATACGATTTAATGCATAGTTACCTGGTCATCACATTTTTATTCCAGAGAGTTTTATGGAATAAAATAACATCTTACACTTTTTAGAATGAGCTGTTTTATCTGTTACACAGTCATGGTGAAAGAAAGCATGCTGCTACTCCACTGAATTGCTTGTATCTCACTCTGTAAAAGAGAATGTCTTACAAGAGAGATCTTTCAAGTCAAGAAGCCTGGATTTTGAATTTTTTATTATCACAGGCCATTTTTATTGTTGTTAGTATATTACAGGCTCACATCTATTGAGTGCTAGCTATATTACACATACTGTTGTAATTACAGTATATACGTTCTCTCTCTATTCTGAAACCACCCTGTCCTTTAGATACTCACATTAAATCCATTTTAGGCAAGAGAAAGCAAAACTTGGAGGGGATAAGTAACTTACCCCTGGCCATGTATCTAGTCTAAAGCTAGAATTAAGACTTCAAATATTGGGTGTCTAACTCTGGAGCTTAAACAAGTATCTACCATGCTATTTGCCCTCCCTGTTTAAACAAATTGCATTTTATTTAGTTTTCCTGTCTTTAAAATGGATTATTGCCACTATATTTGTAGTCTTAGTGAAATAATAAAAACAGAAGTTCATCATGGATATTCTTAATTCCTTGAAGTAAGTGCGTCCTTACACTCTAGGCCCTAGTGTGCTCAGTTATATACAGAGAGCATTGCGGTGCTTTGGTGTGGGATAGCCACAGTGCATTATAGTTTAGCCCATCACTTCCCCCTGTAGTTATTTCATTTGATGATATAACAGCATTCAAGTTATCGTATTATGCGTTATTTTTTTAACCTTTTCCAATATTTTGTCATTCATCTTTTGTCTCAAAATATTCTTCCCTAAACTACTTTCCCTTCTTTTTTCCTGTTCTTTCTACCCATCTTTTTTCTTTCTTTCTTAAATTATGTTTTCAAGAACATAAAATGATATTCTACACTTGTGCTTTAGGATTCAGCTTTAAAGGAAATATTTCAACTGGCAGAATTTGGTGAAGTTGATGGAATTTCTACAATATATATTTTTGTATACCTTTTTTTTTTTAAGTTTAGATGTCAATTTGAGAGGACTGTGAGCCAAATATGAGAAGTAATTGGCTTTAGGGGAAAACTAACTCTTTCTGTCCTGTTATAACGCTCGTTTATTCTTTTCCTTGTCTAATACTGCTTTATTTTTATTTAGAACTTGTTTACATATATTTAAACCATTGAAATAATAATTTTATCTAGAAGATGCACAGATTATCAAATATTTATCCTGTGTTTAAGAATTTATGTCAGAATGGTTTGTATTCAGTCAAGTAGAGATATAAAAATAGAAACATTTGGATTGCATTATATATAAACCTTGTTATTTGCAGACTAAAACGGGTCAATTACAAGCTAAAGCATAGTGTATATGTAGCACATTGCTTAAATATTTTATTTCTTTATAAGATTCAAATTATCCTTCCAACATACTATTATGAAAAGTACCCTATTCTTTAATAGGCTTTCAAGAATGTGGTGGTAATGGGTCTTTACACTTCCTTACCTGCAGAAAGACTAATTCCAGTTCAAGTGATGGGTGGAAAGTTAATCTATGAGAATGGAAATTTTGTTAACATATTTTTTAAGAATGCATTTTTTTTTATTGTGGATCTATTTCCATTTATAACTTTTGTTGTTTCATTCCTATAAAATTAAAAAAAAAAAGGAATGCTCAAGAACATAACATTTGTTCTTACCTCACAGAAACCACCAAAGTGTTTATTAAAATTGATTTTTTGCTTTGTAGTTCAGAGATGTAGGTGAGATTGGTGGTCTTTGTAAAATATTTTCAGAAGTGAAGTAATTCCAATCATTCCTGGTCATTTGTTGATTTTTGAAATATTGCTGATGAAAATTTCAGCCATTTTATGTAGAAAGTGACTATGATGGAATGGACTGAATAAGAGATATGCAACAAAAGAGTCTGTGAAAAGCCTTTGGGAATGTTGGCCTTATTTCTAATTATAGTTTCTTTTTTCAGCCATCATATTTATTACTTATTCCACATTAGTAAGTGCATGCAGTGTTTGAAAACTGTTGTTAGACACTTATGGAACAGTTAGAAAAGTATCTGAATTAAAGGTACAATATTTTCACAGACCAGTCTTTGGTAATTTTAGAGATTTTCCCCTTACGCTTGGTCAGAATATTCATTTCTTTGTAGAGCATGCAGAAGATAGGCTTTGGATCAAGACAGATGTAGATTCAAATTACAACTCTCCAAATTGCTAATGTATGACCTTGGATGAGTTATGTAATCTCTGTTCTTCCTAAGAATTCATGTCCTATTTATAAGTTGGGTTATTATGAAGATAAAAAAGATATAGAAGGTGTACATCATAGTGTGATGTACATACTAAGTGTATCGTGTCTTGTACTTAGTAGTGCAAGATAGCAGGATCAACTAATGATTTCTCTCATTATTATGCAGAGAGTTTTTGTAATGTACTTGTATTGCCAAGTATGTGGCTTCTGTTTCTTTAATCTTTTTATGACAAATAACTGTTGTCTCAATAGACTTTGTGCTCTTGTCATAATAGACTTTGAAGTGTATTTATTGATAATTACATCTTGATATGCAGTTAGTGGTGAAGTGATAATGGTGTTCTGTATGCCTGATATTGTGCTCACACCCATTTTATTTAATTTATACCCTGGCCTCATGAGGTAGTTTACTCACTTTATAAATGATAACCTGCCGCTTAGAGAAAAATTAAGTCACACCATTTATAAGTGATTAAGTGACTATTTTCTTAAACACTCAACTGTATATAAATTTATAAAGCACGTTGCAAAATATAAACATTGTTTTATCTCAAATTATTTTGGTCTTTAATCTTGAGTACTGTATCTTAGGTCACTGAAGACTTGAGATGATGACATAGGTCAATGAAAAGAATAGTAAAGAACAACATCAGTTCAGTTCAGTCGCTCAGTCGTGTCCGACTCTCTGCGACCCCATGAATCACAGCACGCCAGGCCTCCCTGTCCATCACCAACTCCCGGAGTTCACTCAAACTCATGTCCACAAGAACAACATAATCAATGATAAATGGATGGTTAGAAATATTCAGCCCAGTAGAGAGGTAGAAAAGGAAGACAGCACCGTGAACTGGAAAGATTAAGAAAAATCGCATTGAAAAAGCAGGAAAGGCCTGAGAATTGAGTGAGATCTAGATAATGAGAAAAATGGATGACAGAAAGGTTATATAAGACTACGGCACTCTTGTACGTGGCATGTGGTCAGCACTCGTTGTGCATTTATCATATGTCTAAATGAATTACCTAATGCTATTCCTTAGGGGAGTGATGTGCATACACATCAAGAAGTATAGAAGTATTTGAAGATAGGAACAGACATTGCATGCAGAAGGATAAGATACTTTTAAGCAGAAAATTTCTAGGAAAAACTGATGCAAAAATTTCATGGATAGCACGAAGTTCAAAGGGAAAAATTGAGAAAATCTTTTGTGTTCACAATGATGAAGTCACTGACGAACTTTGAGTACACTTTTATCAGTATTAAGGCAGAACCAGCTGACAGTAATTTTATAAATGAGTTGGTGTGAAGGAACTCAGGGCATCTGGTGTAGACAACCGATTTATTATAGAATTTTGTTACCATCATGAATTACAAAATGATGTTGGTGTGAAGTTATATTGATTAGGTTCTGTCAGTTCTATACAACCATTAATGAGACAAAATAGCCCTCATAGTATAAAATTGAAGAAGGAAAAATGAGACAAAGAATTCAGTTTTATGTAATTACATCTGACTCACTGTGAAATACATTATCTGGAACAGGACTGAGGAGAAGACACAAAAATGAAGTAAACTGGTGTAAGTGAGGCTGCTTGCCATGCAGAACTCCATGGATCAGCCTCAGAAATTCAAGCAATGGTAGCACTTGAGAGTTGATTCGTATGTGTATACGTGAGCTAAATATTTAATGTCAATACATATGTTCATACATGGATACATATATACATGCTTAAATAAATAGGCATTAAATAAATAATGGTTTGGAACTGGTTTTATACTTGCTGTGAATTCTTTTTAAACCCTTAAGTTTAGAGACTAAACTTTTGGATATAATGGTGTACAATCTTCTTTTATGTAAGTTCATTTCAAGGGGGTACCTACTTCTAATAGATGACTTCTTTTTTTTTGTAGGTTTTTTCATCTAGTCCTGATATTAATTATGACCCACATCGCTGGTTAGCAGAGAGCAAGGTAATTAATCTTGGAATTCTAAAGCTTTCATCATGTTTATGACCTTCAAGGCATCCTATTTGGCCTAGTCATGTATTTTGACATGTAACTGAACATATGAAAGCCTTAATACTTCATTACTGGCAAAGATATGGTAATGCATTCATGTTCTTTTAGTTTAATATTTAAAAATTAGCTTAAGTATACAGGCATGGAATGAGAGAATAAATGAGAAAGTAAAACTGTTGAAATATTGAAATTTGATTGTCAGACAAATTCCTCTACCTTTTCCTTGGGAGAGAAAGCTGAGGTGCACAAAAGTCAAGGAAGCTGTAACCAGTCCTTATTTACGTGTATATATACTTACATTGTGGTTCTGGAGTGTTAGCTCAATGCTGCCAGATATCTCTGTGGCTCAAGCAAATCCTTCAACCCTCTGGGTATGTTGTTTTCTCAGTTACAAATGGAAGGGTAAACTGTGTGTTCTGAAGATAACTGTTTCGTGATTCTTTGACATCGTGATTTAAATGTAATGGAAGGTAAAAAATAATGTTGAACAATTTATTAATTTTAGCAAAAATATTCTCCTACACTGTGGGATAGTTTTCAGCTGTCTTCATATACAGGTCAACTTGGAAATTCATTAATTTAAATATATAGAACATTGTGATCATATAAGATGTAAATGTCTGTTTATGAAATTATCAGTGCTTAAGCACTTGCTTTCCTTTTTAGAATAGTTTTTTTTCCGCTCTAAGTTACTAAAATCTTCCATCCCATTTAAATTCTATAAGAAAACCAACTGTACTATAAACCTCACCAATTGTGTTTCAACTTAGGATTTTTTTGCATGAAAGAACCTTTAGGTTTTTACAATA
Organism: Moschus berezovskii; assembly: GCF_049115385.1. Taxonomy (NCBI): domain Eukaryota; kingdom Metazoa; phylum Chordata; class Mammalia; order Artiodactyla; family Moschidae; genus Moschus; species Moschus berezovskii. The sequence continues at coordinate 11,271,874 of NC_142468.1, forward strand.
TCCTTATTTAAAAATATGAGCAAAGTGAGGTTTTCATTAAGATACATGACTTCTCAGCTTCCCGGGTGGCTCAGATGGTAAAGAATCTTCCTGCAATGTGGGAGATGTGGGTTCCATCCCTGGGTCGGGAAGATCCCTAGAGGAGGAATTGGCAACCCATTCCAGTATTCTCCCTGGAGAATCGCATGGACAGAAGAGCCTGGCAGGCTACAGTCTGTGAGGTTTCAAAGGGTCAAACATGACTGAGCGACTGACACTTTTACTTCTTTTTTGATATAAAGAAGGGGAGAATGGATTACATGCCATGTCAGATTCACAGTGAACATTCTTACCATTATGTGTATCAGTATCAGGCTCAGTCATGTCCGACTCTTTGTGACCCTACAGACTGTAGCCCACCAGGCTCCTCTGTCCGTGGAACTCTCCAGGCAAGAATACTGGAGTAGGTTGCCATTTCCTTCTCCAGGGAATCTTCCCAACCCAGGGATCGAACCCAGGTCTCCTGCATTGCAGGAAGATTCTTTACCATCTGAGCCACAGGTGAAGCCCACGATTATGTGTATTAACATTTAAATATATCCAATCTTGTTCATTTAGCCAAGGTTTATTGGTCATGAGTTTTTTGTGTATAGACATTGGGGATATGTGTTAGAAAGCCATGGAAGTTAATAGGTAAAATGGAATTGTAAACAAATTTTAGATATCCTTGAAATCCTTACTGTGAGTTATATTGTTATAGAGAGAGGTAAACATTGACCTGAGAATACAGAAGGAAGGACTGTGGTGTTCGTGTTGGGAGGATGGAAGGGTGTGATGCTGCCAGCATGTCAGAGAAGGCTTCTGCAAAAATACGTTTAAACTCAGTTGTACAAAACATATGTAGAAGTTTTCTAGTTGGCTAAGTTTAACAGTGGCAAGAAGATGAATATTTGAGTCAACAGGGATATGGCCCTGAGATTCATGAGGAAGGTACAGGTGGGAGGTGGTACGAGACAGAGTTTACTTTAGAAAACCAGATAGTCATTAGAGAAGCTTCTTTTTTAAAAAAATTCTTAATAAGAAATTAACAGTATTAACGATTGAACATTGAAATTTCCTTGACCTTATAAAATTTTCTCATACTTTCAATACAGTGATCCTGTGTGTACCTCACCATTTTTATAGAAGCCAATCCTGACTTGTATTTATGCTGCTCGCATAGAAATTTTAGAATATACATGTTTTGCTGTCTCAGAATTTTTTTAGCTAGAAGTTTGCTGTGTGTGAATAAAGCATTTCTCTCTTTTTTCTTTTCCCACAATTCTGACAACAAGAGCAATGTACTTGGAATTTCCTTTCAAGTTAAAATCTTTATCATTTCTGAACAGAAAGTTTTCATTACTGTTGTTCAGTTAAATTATGAGAGCCAGAGATGACTCTTAATCATAGCTCTTTAATTTGGGAGCGAGTGAGCTGTTTTCCCTTATCATTTAATGGGGTTGAACTTCCGATCAGACAAGTTTTAATGCTGCATGAGGCAACTGTAGCTCTCCAGTGTAAAACGGTCGTGATAAGCAATACTACGCTGACCAACTGACTAAGGAGGAATTGAATCTATTTACTAGAAAGATGGCTCGGGTTATTGATGGGCTACAGCACTGTAATTCCCGTGAACTATGACTGGACAGCTCTATAAGTATTGAAGATAAGATCTGAAATCAAAGGACAAAAGCTATATGGAAAGCAGAATTGCTATTCAGCTAGTCGACGTTGACGTCTTGCAGTATTAGAAGGACCTTTGATGGCATTTTGTAATTGTTTTCATAAATCTGCCAGATGAATTTCTTCTTTTAGTGTTAATTCTAGAAGAACTAAGGCTGGGTGGAAATTGTGTTCCTGTTGCTTTGTTGGCAGTGGTGACATAACATAAACATGAAACCCAACTAAGACTTGGACCTGGCTCATAAAGTAACCAGTGAATCTAGGAATAATGCATGACAGAGGAAGAGGGTTGAGATGGTTGTTAAGTAAAGCAGGGCATTCCCATAGCCAGGAAATTTGTTTTTGTCAAAAAATCCTGACAAAGCATTTAGAGGCTAAATTTTATTCAGTTCAACAGAATTTACTAAGTAGCTACTATGCCTCAGTACTCCATAACGTGCTGTGAAGATAAGAATGAATTACGAAATGATCCCCGGACTTCCCTGTTGGTCCAGTAGCTAAGACTTCACCCTCTCAATGCAGGGAGTCTGGGTTCCATCCCCTGTCAGAAGTCTGGATACCACATGTCACAACTAAGACCCAATTCAGCCAAATAAATAAATGTTAAAAAAAAAAAAGAAATGATCCTTCCTCTTAAGGAACATGTTGTCTCTAGAAAAACTGACACTTCTGTAGATAGTTTCAATATTAGATTTAAGAGCGTAACAGGTGAGCAGAAGCTGCCTTGGAGGCAGATGCTGCGGATAGATCTTGCAGCCAGCCAGGTAAACAGGAAAGAATGTGCATACTGAGGAAACAATCGTAGGAATGGCCTGGAAGAGAAACAGCATGATAAATGCCGAAGAAGCACCGAGTGATCTGGCAGTACTACATACACTGTGGAAATGTGAGACAGAGGATCTCAAGGAGAGGCTCCAGAGGGAGGCAGAGTTTAGGTCCATCAAGAAGAGCATCGTATGCCATTTTAAAAGCTTGGGTCTGCTCTGCATTTAGTCGGGGACCATGAAGGAGTTTTGAACAGGAGAGCCATATGTTCATATTTTAGAAGCACCACTCTGATAGTGATCTGAAAGATGGATTACAGGTGGGAAGACCAAAGGAAGATCAGTTAAGAGGTCTTTGGTGAGACCCAGGTCTCTGGTTGAGGTAGGGTGAAACTTCTAATTTAGGAAGTTGTAGCAATTCATTGGAAGGGACAGGCTCAAGAAATATTTGATGACAATATGCAAGTAATGTTTAATGTCATGTCAGAGGCTGATGGAGAAGGAGACGTCCAGGGATTTCCATTCAGACTAGAAGACCCCAGTCAGTGGTTGGTATTGGAATACATAGGCATGCACAGTCCTAGGTAGCAAGCTAGCAGAAGTATTGAAAGAGTTTCCACTACAGGAGTTAATATCCATGAAGTTTCATCTGAATAGGAAGGCCTAAAGAGAAGCAGGGACAAAGGCATAGATCGGAGTTTAGGTTCAAATCATGGAGCGAAATGAGAAGTAGCAAAGACACTTTCAGTGAGAAAATAGGGACAGGTCACCAGCTGTAGAGCCAGCAGGCACTCACTTTCAGGATGGAGCCACACTACTTGCAAGCATCACTCTTGATCTCAGATCTTAAGTTTCCAGTTTACGATAGTAAATAAAAAAGGTGCTGTCAGCTGCTGCTCATCACAAGACAAGAGCCTTGGTGCTCTTTTGTTTTCAGAGCACAGTTAATTCTGGGAGGCTGGTATTAATTATTCTCTGAAGATGCACAAAGCTGAATTGATATGCTTCTTTGGCTATGGAACTCCTTTCCTTCTTGGCCTTTATCCCACTGTGTTGAAATTCCCATTTACTCTTCTCTTCTCTTTCTCTAATCTGTAAACTTTCTGTGGGAACACCTGTGTCTATCCTATTCCATGTTGCATCTTTATTACTTACCATAAGTAAATAACTCAGTCATGTCGGAATCTTTGTGATCCCATGGACTGTAGTCCTCCATGCTCCCCTGTCCATGAAATTCTCCAGGCAAGAATACTGGAGTGGCTTGCCATTTCCTTCTCTGGGGCTCCTGAAGGGAAAGTTAGAATTGGACGCCTCAAGTACAAGGGAGCCCCTGGGGCATGTTCATTATCAGAGTGTTCCTTTCCTTTGTAAAGCACTTCTGACTGCTGGATTGTTTAATTGTGAGCCATTCAGGGCCCATTGCTCTTCTGATGTTAATGTATTAAATATGCACCCCGAAGATCTTTCCTTTAGGATAGATGAAATATTCCTAGATGCAGAGAAAGTGCTTACCATGGGCTTGGCTAAATGCTCAATAAGTAGTTTTGTTTTGTTTTTTTTAAGAAAGCATTTAGACTTGCTGCATTTTCCTACTGCATTTACTTCCTCAGGTTAACTATTACCAATGAATAAGGAACAAGCAGGTTAGATTTCAGAAATATATGAGATCTCAAACTGCTATTATTTGATCAATAGTATTTAAATTTTAAGGTTATATATCAATATATTAAAAAATATGCTTCCAAGTTATTTAGGGCTTTTCCTATTTGGTATTATCTCAGAGGGGTTTCTCAGTTGACTCAGTGGTAAAGAATCTGCCTGCCAACGCAGGAGATGTGTATTCCATCCCTGTGTCAGAAAGACCCCCTAGAGGAGGAAATTGCAACCCGCTCTACTATTCTTGCCTGGAGAATTCCATGGACAAAGGAGCCTGGCAGGCTACAGTCAGTGGGGTTGCAAAGAGTCAGACATGACTGAGCACACATGCACATCATCCCAAAGAGTCATACTTTCTGTAGAATAACAAGCTCAGGGAGCTGGTGATGGACAGGGAAGCCTGGCATGCTGCAGTCCATGGGGTTGCAAAGAGTTGGACACAACTGAGTGACTGAACTGATGTTCTGTAAGGTGACAAGTACTTGTTTTTCCCTACTGTTTTAGAAATAGTGTAACTGAAGCAGTTTTAGATGTCGTGAAGTTTGACTTTTTATTTTGTAGATGAGAAAGAGATCCTGGGAGTTTTGTTTTACCTAAGGGACATAATGCTAGTTTCTGAAAAGGGTTTGGGAACCTGGAGCTCTGAACTCTGGGCCACTGTTTTTTATTCTGATTGTGTGACCTATACTTGAATATAAACTTTATATTTATGAATATTGTCTTTTTAGTGATGTGGATTAAAAAAAAACTATTATTTTATGAGAAGTATTGTTTTTGTTCAGTTGCTAAGTCATGTCCAACTCTTTGCAACCCCATGGAGTGTAGCACACCAGGCTCCCCTGTCCTTCACTGTCTCCTCGAGTTTGCTCCATTTCATGCCCATTAGTTGGTGATGCTATCCAATCATCTCATCCTCTGTCACCCCCTTCTCCTCCTGCCTTCACTCTTTTCTAGCATCAAGGTCTTTTCCAGTGAATCGGTTGTTAACATCAGGTGGCCAAACTATTGGAGCTTCCAATGAATTTTCAGGACTGATGTCCTTTAGGATTGACTGGTTGGATCTCCTTGCTGTCCAAGGGACTCTTAAGGGTCTTCTCCAGCACAATTCAAAACCATCAATTTTTCAGCGCTCAGCTTTCTTTATAGTCCAACTCTCACATCCATTCATGACTACTGTGAAAACCATAGCTTTGACTAGATGGACCTTGGTTGGCAAAGTGACATCTGCTTTTTAATGTGCTATCTAGTTTTGTCATTGGACTCATTGTATTTAATTCTTGTTGAAGGTTGCAAATGATCGTCTAGTATTTTATCCTTCCAGTGTCGACAGCAAAATGTGATACAGATACTCAGGTATCTTCTTATGGTGGAGATATCCTTAGGTCATACACAGGGAACTCATTCAGTTTAATTGGCGGAATTATTTTGTATTTTCTAAAATGTACTATGAATATAGGTAGATGATATTCAACCCAAATAAAAAGTGGAAAGTTTTATTGAAAGAATTACATTTTGAGGTTGATTTCAATTTGAATTTTGCAGTTCTGGGTTAATTCTTATTTTGGTAACCTAGCACATTCTAAAAAATTACTATCCTTGTTAATCTCTGATTCTTTTAATGAAGGAAGCATAGTAGTTAAAAGCAGCAAACTTATGGTTCCTGATATTATTGCTAACTCTATCAACTATAATCTTGTTATTTGAATTTTCTATTTTTAGCTTTGAGTCATTCCTTAATGACTTCTGGTATATTATTCCACTAAATCTCACTAGAGGATTTGTACAGATTTAAAATATCACTGTGATTGTTTTACTAGATACTTAAAAATATTCCCACCTAGTTGCAAGCTGTCAACTAAGAAGGTAAAAAAAAAAAAGATTTAAACTTTTTTGTCCTATTTTTGTTTACTTAGCAATATTTGTTGATATAGTTAAATAAATGAGCCTATTATGTGATCTGTAAGATTCTCTTGTGAGTGGTTAAATAGAATGGTGTTTGCACTGTGATGTATAGCCTTGTCCTCTAATTATTGTTTGGAATTGGTGAAGTTATTCCTATACTGTGTCCCAAGCTGTTTCTCCAAGATACTTAATGAAAGGTAATGGGTGTTTCTCTAACAAACTCTGATTCTCTTAATTGATTATTGGTTGGTTGAATTTCCATAAATCAATTTGTTTTCTAGGATTAACAGTATATTGTGCATACTTACTCAACTCATAACAAACATCTAACTATGACCTGTTTTTAATTTTGTATGGCAGTGGAATAAAGGCTCAACAGGAATTAACTGAAGCCATAGGTCTTACTGTACTAGTTGGCTAGGGCTGCCATAAGAAAACTGGGTGAGTTAAACAACAAATGTTTATTTTCTCACCGTTTCTGTGGCCTAGAATTCCAAGGTCACTCGGTGCTATAACTGGTTTCTGGTGAGACTTCTTGCCTCATACACGGTCATCTTTCATGTGGGGGCTATGGCTATGGTTGGAAGAGCTGAAGGTTAGGAGTCAGAGAGTGTCTCTTCTTCAGAGGACACTACCGTTAAGACCTCATTTAACCTTAATTACTTCCCTAAAGTCCCTATGTCTTTGGTTAGGGTTTTAACATGATTTTGAGGGGAGTATATTCAGTCCATAACACAGATCAAACCTGGTTATTGCTTTGTTTCGGATAATTTTTTGTTATTCTGTTTTGATCAGAACCAGTAGGAGCATTGTTATGATAAAACAGAATTTTTTTGTTGTTGTTGTTATTCTCTCTTAACAACAGGCCAAAGATTGGAATGGAATAAGGAATAGGTAGGAAACCATTGAGAGAAAGGAAATTGAAAGTATTTTTTAAATTTGCTATTGAATCATTGAGAAAGAACAGATTAAACTAGATGATGAAAGCTAGTGATCCCCAGGGACTCATTTTGTTTGGACCATTTGAGTGGTAAAAAATTGAATTGGTAGTGAATATTTTTTAAGAAATCAAGTAAGTGCATTATTACCACATGGAATTTGTTTTCCTTCTGAGGCATAAGAAGATCTAATAATGCTAGGATTTTTTGTGGTAGAAAACAGAATTAAGAAGAAGAACCATGGATGTGACACCACATTAGACGTAGTGTCCTTTTTGCCCTTGTTTTTTGTAACATAGCAGCCTGAATGGAACTTTTCAAGAAATATAAAAGGGAACATATTTTCTGTATACTTTACACTTGTCTTTGGTAGGTGTAAAGACATAATCACCACAAACAATTTGGTGTTCATGTTTTTAGTCCTATTTTGGTTTGATGGACTGAGCTGCAATCATTTTCAACAACATTTATGTTTTTTAAATTACTTTATATGCCTGTCCCTTCCTTTGAATCTTTGAGGATATCCACCTTGTTGTAATATTTTCTTTCTTTGGGGTTGAGTTGCCCCATACTCATATTTTCCTCCTAAATTTCCATTTATATCCTCATTTTTTATTTTGGAATTTCACTTGTGTTTTTCTCTTCTAAACCCTCTTCTCTTCTGTCTGTAGATATTCTTTAGGAGCCATTTTATCTGTTCCTTTTAGTTTGTGTCTCTTGACCATACCTCTTGAACTTTAGATCTATATATCCAATTATTATCTATACTTCTGTGTGTTTTGATCCTAACTCCAGTCTAATTCAGCCTAATTTAACTTCTTAACCCCTAAATCTTTGCTTTTTCTAGGTTTCCTGTTTTAGTTTATTAAGCTAAAAATTGGCCATCAATGCCGATTCCACCTTCTTCCTTACCCCACTTACATTTAAGTCTCAAATACAAACGGTTTGGTCCAGTCCTTATTACCATTTTTCACTTGTTTGGAATACTGTAATAGCCTCTTGGCTTCCTGATATCTTCTCCACTCTATCTAGAGAGTATGCTTTCTAAAGAACATCAGTTCACTTCCTTGTCTCATATTTGGGGTTAGATGGGGATGATGGTATATCTCACTCTCACGCTGACTGTGTTTTCTTCCTAAATGCATTAGTAGAAAGTGATCTTTTCATCTGGCGGAATTGATTATCTTTTCTGGCTTTCCGTGCTGTGAAATTTTATTTTTTTTTTCTACTTGCAATAGTATTTCAAAGTGGATATTGGGAAATGAAGCAGACTTAATTAAATTTCTACAGTCATAATTGGAAGTTCACATCCTCATATATGTTGAGGACTTCCTGTGTTTCAGTTGAGCTCAGTCATGTCCAACTCTTTGCTACCCTTTGAATCGCAGCACGCCAGGACCCCTGTCCATCACCAACTCCTGGGGTTCACCCAAACCCATGTTCATCAAGTCGGTGATGCCATCCAACCATCTCATCCTCTGCTGTCCCCTTCTCCTCCTGCCCTCAATGTTTCCCAGCATCAGGGTCTTTTCCAATGAGTCAGCTCTTCGCATCAGGTGGCCAAAGTATTGGAGTTTCAGCTTCAACATCAGTCCTTCCAATGAATACCCAGGACTGATCTCCTTTAGGATGGACTGGTTGGAACTCCTTTAGGATGGACTGGTTGGCTGTGATTTTGGAGCTCCCCAAAATAAAGTCTGTCACTGTTTCCACTGTATTTATTTAATACACTGTTTCCTGTATTTATCTAGTGACATACAGACAAGACAAAGGCCTGCAAATTGTACGGCAAGTACTATAGCCAGGTCTCATCTCTGCAGGGTGATTTAACTTTAGCTTTTCTTGATCTCTTTCCTCCCCCCTTTTATTTTTTGTTAAATAATAACTAAATTGAAATATAATTCATGTACCGTACAACTGACCCATTTAGAGTCACCATTTAGTAGTTTTTAGTATCTTCACAGAGAGGTGTAGCCATCACCCACATGAACTTTGGAACGTTTTCATTACCCCCCAAAAGATAATCTGGACCATTAGCCATCGGGTTCCTAACATATCTGCCCATCCCACCCTCCTGGTAGCGCTAGTCAGCAAGTAGTCTGCTTTTATCTCTATAGATTTGTCTGTTGTGGACATTTACTATCAGTGAAGTGAAGTCGCTTAGTCGTGTTCTCCTCTTTGTGACCCCGTGGACTGTAGCTTACAAGGCTCCTCTGTCCATGGAATTTTCCAGGCAAGAGTACTGGAGTGGGTTGCCACATCCTCCTCCAGGGGATCTTCCCAATCCTTTATGACTGATCTTTCGTTTAGCGGAATGTTACCAAGGTTCATCTGTGTTGTAGTGTGTATCAGTACTTTACTACTTCTTGATAAGTAACTGTCCATTGTATGGATATACAACATTCATTTACACTTGATGTTCATTTGGATTATTTTGATTTCTTGGCTATCATGAATAGTACTTCAGTGAACATTTTGAGTAACATATTTTTTTGCATGAACATATGCTTTTATTTCTTATAAGTGTATACCTAGGAGAGACTTGCTAATTTACACAATAAATATGTAAACTTTTGAAGAAAGTCCAGATTGTTTTTCAAGGTGACCGCACCATTGTATGATGCTCTTGTCAGTATATGAGCATTTTAATTTCTTTACATGCACACTAACAGTTGTTATCATCTGTGGTTTTTTTTTTTTTTTTGATCATAGCTATCCTGCTGGATGTAAAATGGAACTTTAGTGTGGTTTTGATTTGCATTTCCCTGATGGCTAGTTGTTGAGAATCTTTTCTTGTGGTTATTGGTCATTCATATATCTTCTTTGGAGAAAAGTCTATTTTGATCTTTTGCTGAATTTGTTATCTTTTAATTTATTATTTGAGTTCTTCATGTATCCTAGATATAAGCCCTTTTTCAGACAGATGATCTATAAATATTCTTTCCTGTTTAGTGGATTGTGTTTTCACTTTGTTGATTGTGACCACTGAAGCATAATATTTTAAATTTTGATTAAGTCAGATTTATCAACTTTTTTCTTTGGCTGCTTGTGATTTTGGTGTAATATCTAAAAAATGATTGCCAAATCAAGATCACGAAGACTTCTGCCTATTTTCTTCTAGGAGTCTTATATTTTTGGCTCTTACATTTAGACCTTTGATCCATTTTGAGTTAATTTTATAATACCTCAATATGAGGTAAAAGTTCAAGTCTATTTTTTTACATGTCACTATTCGTAGTCCCACCCCCAGTGGTTGAAAAGACTCTTCTTTCTTCATCAAATTGTTTTGACACCCTTGTTGAAAGTCAATTGACCATATATGTGTAGTTTTTTTTCTGGACTCAGAATAATTATATTTCATTGATCTGTATGTTTATCCTTTGCCAGTATTACACTGTTTTGATTATTGTAGCTTTGTAGTAAGCAAAGAAATGGATAAGTTTGAGTCTTCCAAATTTGATCTTATTTTCCAACACTTTTTTTTTTTTGGCTATTCTGGGTCCCCTGATTGTCCATATGAAATTTAGAATGAGCTTGTCAATTTTCCGAAAAGCCAGTTGGGATTTTGATTGTAATTGCATTGACTGTATAGATCTTTTTGTCTAAACTATATTAAGAGTTCTGGTATTTTGTACATGGGATATTGTCCCATTTATTTAGGTATTAAAATTTTTTTTCAACATTTTGTTTTTTTCTTTATTATCTTTTCAGATTATGTTTTTCACTTTTTTTTAAAAGGTGTATTATTAAGTATTTTATTCATTTGATGCTACTGTGCATACAGTTGACTTTTGATTTTTTTACTGATCATTCAAGCTTATAGAACTACAATTGATTTATGTATATTGATCTTATACAATATTGCTAAACTGTTTTATTAGTTTAATATGTTTTTAGTGAAATCATTAGTATTTTTTTAATACAGGGGCATATTATCTGCAAATAGATCTAAATAGGTTTACTTGTGTTTTTTTTTTCAGTGTGGATATAATTTATTAAATTTTCTTGCAAAATTGCCAGGCCATGATCTCACTATACAGTGTTATACAGAGGTGGTGAGAGCAGACATTATTGTTTCTGATTTTAGGGAGAAAACATTGTCTTTTACCATTAGGTATGATAATAATTGTGGTTTTTTAAAATAGATGTCTGTTATCAGGTTGTGAAAGTTCCCTTCTGTTCCTAGTTTGTTGAGTGTCTTCATTGTGAATGGGTATTGAATTTCATCATATAATTTCTCTTCACCTTTTAATATTATCATGTGGCTTATGTCTCTAATGCTTACTAATATGGCTGCTGCTGCTGCTGCTGCTAAGTCACTTCAGTCGTGTCCGACTCTGTGTGACCCCATAGACGGAAGCACACCAGGCTCCCCTGTCCCTGGGATTCTCCAGGCAAGAACACTGGAGTGGGTTGCCATTTCCTTCTCCAATGTGTGAAAGTGGAAAGTGAAAAGTGAAAGTATAGTCGCTCAGTCGTGTCCGACCCTTAGCGACTCCACGGACTGCAGCCCACCAGGCTCCTCCATCCATGGGATTTTCTAGGCAACAGTACTGGAGTGGCTTGCCATTGTATATTAATTAATTTTCACATATTAATGAAACCTTGCATTCATGGGATAAATCCCAGTTGATTATGCTGTCTGTCAAAACCTTTTTATGTGTTTCTGGATTCTGGTTGTTAGTGTTTTATTGAAGATTTCAAAAAATACTCCTTAACAACCTGGGAAGATGACAGTTGTCCCGGGACCTCAGTGTTCTTAGCCTGCTTTGTTTGGAGTAGAATGACCACCCTATCAGTGAGGAGTTGGTGGAGGAGGGAGTTCTCAATATTTCTGTTGCAGTTACCCATAGCTTGTGTAAATCAGAGCTCTGAAGATGAAAAATCCTAGTGGCCTGCCCTTTCTGTGAAATATAATACCTACTGTTACGATCTGCGTCTACTCACAACACTTTTAACGGTAGATGCTTGAGTTTTCCACATCAAGTAGTCTTTCAGTTTTTTGCTTTCATCAACTGGGTGCCCTATAACTTAATTCATCTCTGACACTCACTGTCCAGAGTTAGTCCAGATCTCACAGTTTAAGGACTCAGCGCCATAAGACTTTCCCTACCTCTCCCCCATCTTCAGATGCCAGTCACAAGTATTGAGTTGTGGGTTTCCTGCACTTCTATCTGAGCTGGCTTCAAATTGGAATTCCCATAGTTCATTAATTTGTTATAATGGCTCACAGATTTCAGGGAAATACTTGACTTACTATTACTACTTCTTTATAAAGGATACAATTGAACAGCCAGATGAAGGGATATATAGGGCACGGTTCCAAAGTGTTCTGAGTACAGGAACTTCTGTCTCTATGGAATTTTGGGTACATACCCTCTTGGCTTGGAGGTGAGTTCACCAGCCTGGAAGCTCATCATGTCTTGCTGTTCAGGTCTTTACAGAACTTAATCTCCAGTCCTCCCTGGCCTGTACCCCATCCCCCTTCTTCTAAGTTGATGAGTATCAAGGTAAATTTCAGCTAGCTAATCCCCAGCCCCATCCTGAGGCTATCGAGGGCCTCCACCCTAAGCCAGCTCATTAACATAAACTCTGGTCTGATCAAAAGTGCTTTGTTATTAATAAATCATACCTTTATAAGCATGATTTCCATTTTTATTCATCCAACATATTGGTTACCTTATGATATTACTGTATAATTTTTTATAATTTCACTTATGATTTTTTTTCCTATGTCACCACCTGTTGGACCTTCTGTCCAAAGGAACTGTGACTCTTTTTCATTTATGGGGATATTTGAAAGCTGATGTATGTGGGGAGTCCCAGTCTAAGGGCCATATCTCATTTCTGCTTCATCATGTGGTGGTTCAGTTGCTGAGTTGTGTCCAACTCTTGTGACTCCATGGACTGTCAGGCTCCTCTGTCCATGGGATTTTCCAGGCAAGATTACTGGAGTGGAAAGGAAATTGCCATTTCCTTCTCCAGGGGATCTTCCCAGGATTGAACCTGCTAAATGATTCTATCACAGCTACTTTTAATAAAGTGGGGCGTGTCCAAACAGCCTTTTAGTCTTCTGGAGGCTTAGAATATTCTTGCTTATGATATGTACTATTCAGGGAGATTGTCCGTTAGCTAAATCGCATTTTCCCTTTTAGTTCACAGCTTCCACTATTTTGCTTCTTATTGAGGTGAAGACTATATAGATTATTTGAAGTCAACTAGCAGCTGGATGGTATTCTCACTTGGGAAGGTCCTAAGACCCAACTGAAATTTTGTTCTACTGAATGTGAAAGAAAGATTTCTTTTCTCATCTCTGCTTTAAATATTCAAATATTAGCATTGGTGAGGTTAGAGTCTTTGGAAAAGAGAGTTGCTTCAACTGAATTTCCTGGTTTTAAATATGGAAAAATGCTGACTTTATCTGGCTCATGCTGTATAAAATCTCTTTCTCTACCTGATTAGCAAGACCCTTGGGGATATACATTTTTAGAAACAAAATTTAGGAATTTTATCTTATTTTTTAATCTCTGAAATAACATTCTCTTTTATAACAAGTTTTTCTAGGTCTATTATGGAGTGCTTTGGATTTTCAAATATTTGTACTAAGCTAATTAGGGGATTAATTGTATTACAACATGAAGTTTAATAGGCTAGACTTTCTGTGGTATTGCCTTTCCAAAGATGATAGAGCATACCAAGTATTTTATAAAAATCCAAGAAAATAATTTTCTGTATGAGGTTTTAACTGATATAAACCATTATGCAAATTTAAACATTATGGGTATTTTTAAATTTTGCTTAAATTTGTTAGTTATTGTCTAAATTCAGATTATCATGACTTTGTCATGTTTTGGAATGCTACTGTTTTCTAGATTTTTAAAAATTAGAATAAATGTCATATTTTTAGACTAAACTTCAGTGGCTCTGTGAGGAGCTGAAAGAGAGAGAAAACAGAGAGAAAAGTCTGCGGCACCAGCTGATGTTGTGCAGACAACAACTCAAGAATATGACTGAAAACAAGGAAGCTGAGCTTCAGTGTCTCTTTGAACAGATAGAAAGACAGGAGCAACTTCTGGAAGAAATACACCGAGAGAAGAGAGGTGTGTTAATTGCTCTTTCTCTTTTATTTTTCTTTGTTTATGTTCATGAAATCTTAGGGTTGGGGGAAAAATATTCTGTTTCTCTTGCCTTTAGTTTGAACTACAGAATTTCCAAATTCCTTTCCTTTCCTTATCTCTTGTCTCCTTATCTTCATTTCTGGGTCTGGAGGAGAGAACTGGTTCTCCTGGAGAATTTCTCCTTTAGCTCCTTATTCCCTACTGTGTAGATTTCTGTCTGTTGGCCAGTTGCAAATGCTAATTAGGTAAGTCATGTTTGTTCTTCCCTAGTAAAGTGCTAAAACTTATATTTTACTTCAGTAAAATACCCATTCATTCAATAAATATTTACTTTGTATCTATTTTCCCAAATTATTGAAGTTGTCAAATTTATTGATTTAAAGTTTTTTGTAATAGCCACTTTTTAGTTCTTTCAGTTTCTGTAAGATCTGTGCTGATGTCTCTTATTATATTCCTGGTATTGGTAATTTGTTTCTATTCTTTTGTTTTTAGAAGTCTTGCTGGGGGTTTTATTAATTTTATTACTATTTTCAAAGAAACAGCCTTTGATTTTTAATTTTTTCTATTATTTGACTTTGTAGTGTTTTATTGATCTCTATTGTCAATTTTATTTCCTTTCTTTTACTTCCTTTGTACATCATTCGTTTTTCTCCTGGATTCATAAGTTGGAAACTTTATTTTAATCTTTCTGTTTCTTAATATAGTCATTTAAAATGATAAATTTCCATCTTAGTAATACTTCAAATGCATTTCACAAATTCTGGTATATTGTTCTCAGTTTCATTTAGAAAATATTTCCCTTCTGATTTCTTCTCTGACATGTGGAATTTTTTTTTTAAAAGAAGTGTACTACTTAGTTTCCAATTATGTAGAATTTTATAGATATTATCAGTTTCTAAACTTAGTGCCCTTGCAGTTGTAAAACATACTCTGTGATTTCGATTCTTTGCTGAGACTTGTTTTATTGCTCCAAATGTGGTCTCTGTTAGTGAATTTTCCATGTGCGCTTGAAAATAAGTTATGTTCTTCATTTATTGTGAAATGTTCTATAAAAGTCACTTATGCTAAATTGTTTCACATTGTTCTGCATTTCTGGTGGTTTCTATATCCCTACTGATATTGATTATTTCTATCAATAACTGATAGAGATATCCAGCTATTTTGAGTGTGTGATTTTTTTTTCCTCCAAATATTTTGAAACTCTGTTGTTAGATCCCATCTTGATATTGATTGTGGAAATGCATCTAATTAGTCACTAAGTCGTGCCCCACTCTTAAGATCCCCTGAATCTAATTAGGAGCCTATTGTAACAGTCTCAATAAAAGCAAAAGAGGGACTGACAGAGGACATTAGTAGTGGCAACATGCAAGATACTGTTGAGGAATTAGTGCAAGACTGAACAATGTAGCTGTATGAGAGAAGTCTCACAGGATACTCCAAGTCATGTGCTTTTGCCATTGGGAGAAATGGCAGAGTTGGGAAAGAGGGGCTGATTTGTTGGGAGACCAAAAAGGATCATGTTTTTGTCTATTCTTTAAAAAAATTATAAAAAGTAAAAGTCTCGGGAAGACCCAAACTTTTGTGATAGAGGGATGATATGGTAATTTCTTGACTTTCGGGTACAAGATGTATGAGCACTGTCTGTGACTCAGAAATAAAGAGGACGTAGTATGGATAATGAAGAACAAGCCAAGCCTGTTGCATACGTACACATGTATTATTAGGAAGATAGGAGTTTTCTTCTGTTTTCTGGGCTATTTTAGGTCTGTAGTTTGGAGCTGCTGCTGCTGCTGCTGCTGCTAAGTCACTTCAGTTGTGTCCGACTCTGTGTGACCCCATAGACGGAAGCCCACGAGGCTCCCCCTTCCCTGGGATTCTCCAGGCAAGAACACTGGAGTGGGTTGCCTTTCCAAAAGGAGACAAAATCTCCTGAAAAGTTATTGTCATGGACTTCTTGAAGTTTAGTGGTTGTTGACTTAGGAGTTCTGCATTGTTATGAATGGCAACAAAGAAAAGAGTAGAGAGAGATAAACTATAGCAGAGAAGATTTAGGTATGATATTTTAACTTGTGTAAGTAGTTATTTTTAGTAATTTCTTAATAAACCAATCACTGCCTACCTTCTTAATATTCTGATAGCTCACTGCTCCTGTGTGTGCCAGTTTTCTTCGGTAAGAACATATGCTTTGAAACTATGAGGTGTACTAAAAGCTGAAATTTATGTGTATGTTAGAGGAATTTCTTTCGTCAGAGGCCTTTAGAAGGAGGGATATCTGTATGGTATGATTTAGCTCCATTCTTGCTTATGAAATGCTAATTATTATGAACAAATATAGCAGACAACTTTATTAACACATTTTTTTCTTAAACTGAAATTGTGAACTCTTAATTGAACAAAGAATCCATCTTTGCTTTCCAGGTCCTTTATGATTATGACTGTGACTAGTGTACATCATTTTTCTTTCTGAAGTAATTAGAAATTCACATGGCCTCTTAAGTTCCTTTCCCTTAAAGATGAAATTTTGTCTTCTTACCCAGTTTCTCTTTTGGGTAGGTCACATGCTTGTTGGCTTTGTTCTTCCTCTGTTCCCTCCCTTCTGACAGGTGCAGTGCCTAGAAAGGCGACATTCTTGGTGCCTGGCACTGAGTCCAGGCTCTCAGATCTAGCCTTTCCTGTCATGTCTCCGTTATTGTGACTGTAATACATGCAATGATGAAATAAACCATTATGAATGGCCTCTTTATTGGGGAGTTACCTTTTCTGAATAAAGGGAAAAGGTACTAATGGAATGTGGAAGAAGGGAAATAGTCCTTCAGCTACTTACGAAGGTATATTTTTGCAGCAGAGGACTGTCACTCAGGTTGTTTGTTTGATTATTTCTGATGAGCACCTGTTCGTTGGAATAGCAATGAAGTGGGCCGAGAAATGGGCAGTGGGAAAGGTTGCATCTTTGCCCTGCCTTTGTTTTTTTCCCTTAGTTCAGCTGCTTTAAGTCTTTTGTTAGCATTGACTGTGGCTGTGGCCAGCATTCAGAGGACTGTCCTGGAGCAGAAACATCTTGTTTCTTGCCTCTGAGTTTGGGGATGACACACAATTGAGAAATGTGTTTAGTTGAGTGTATCCACTAGATGGAGTTTCTATGAAGGTAGTGATTTCATTATTTTGTTCAACACTATGTAACCCAGTGCCTGAGAAGAACTTGGCAGGTAATAAATATGTCAAATGTTTGCTGAATGAATGAGTGAAAGAACATTAAAGGGGCACAGTTGATGAGGGAACCATAACATCTGTGTTCAGTGAAAGAAAAAACACAATGAACTCTACATACCAAAGTGAATTCTGCATAACCAAATTGCAAATCCGCAAATATTTGGCAGAAGTTAAGTAATTTAATTAGAGTGGTTTGCATTTTTGTTATGGCACTTTGGGATTAGGTAAAATTATTTGCCTTTCCTAATATTTCAGTTATGTATTCCATTTTACAGCAGAAGTATTTAAATCATTTATATTTTTATTCATTTTGTGACAATATTTTCTAGGAGATTCCTGATTCATTTAAAGCACGTTGTAACGTTATTAGTCATTCTTGTCTCCTTTTGTACTATGATATGGGGTAGCTCTCTGGTATCGCATGTGAAAAGAAATTTTAATACCTGAGTATCAAAAAGAAAATAAACAATATAAAAATGTTGTTTATATTAAAGTAGTTTCAGTCCTTAATAGTAGAATGAATATAACTTTTAGACTATAATTTCTGTTTGCTACTGATCATAGAGAAGTTTAAGCGTGATTATAAATGTTGAATAGAAGGATCCAGGAATAGGAGATACTGAATAGGTGAAAGAAAGGTTAATTAGTATAGCAGGAACCCAGAAGATACAGGAGTGAATGGGGTCAAAGTAAAGGTAGAGAAATGAATCTTAGAACAAGGACAAGAGTTAGACATTTCTTCTTTCATTACCGTTTTAGCACTTTGAATGCATTACTGATTTGGCTAGTTTCATTTATCACAATAAGTTTTGTAATGGTTTCCTTATTTTTACTGTTAGCTCTTCAACACTTGTGATTGGATATAATTAATCTTTGCCTTGTATATGTTCAGTGCCTGTCTGGAGAAAAGGATGCAAGGAATGAGCCATAGCTAGTGGATTTACCATGTTAGACTTTGGAAGACCTGTTTTAGTAGAAGCCTTATGAATTTTAAGCCAAAACATTTCTCATAGTTTTTTGTTTGTTTGCTTGCTTGTTTTGTAAAATATCCAAAGGCTAATAACACTTGTCATTCAAGGAATAGAGTCAGTTTAGTGATGAAACTGGTACACTGTATATTCCTATATATGGCTCTGAGGATGAGTATTTTTACTATATGATAGAGATATGATTTAGTATTTTTTAGTTTTCTAAAACTTTTATTCTATTCAAGACACTTCCACAGGTTCTCATCTACGTGATTCGCTTCTACCAGTAGTAATCTCAGTTTTTTAAGGATTTTCCTTTGATTTCTCAGTGTTCTGAATAACACCTTTCAACTATTTTCTCTGTTTTCTCTTTTCCTTTTTCTGAATTTTTGTACCATTTCTGTGTTGATGGCAGAATAAAGAATAATTTCTTAGAATTCATTTTTGGGACAGAAACAAGGGCGGGACTTGTGACCCGAAGGCATCTTTCCTGGGGTGAAAATGAAGAGTACTTTCACTCCAGTACTCTTTCCTAGTACGGGGAAATATGGGGTTGTATCATTTGTGTTGTGTGTGTGCATTATGTATTTATTGGTTAAGTGTTTCTCCTACTTGTGATTCATATTTTATTTCCCACATTGTTTCAAGCAGTTTTTTAAAATTTGTCTTATTGAAAGAATATTTGGCAGTCATGCACCTTATATAAATGTTAGTCATTATCTAGTCTAAGAGCTAGGAAAACCAATTTTTTCTATTGCATGTCGGAATATAATTAAGCATTCTAAATTAATTTAAGGGATAATGTCTAAGTGTAATGTAATTTATTTGGATTCTGGTTAATTAAAAAGAATCTATTTAGCACTTTATTTTACATTTCACCAGTTTGTTCAGAAGTTCAATGATCTTGATCATTAGAGGTAATGAAAGAATTTTAATTGATTGAGGAAATTATTTAAACTCACTAAACTATTATTTTGTTTAATGTGAAGTCATATCTTCCCTCATGTATTTTCAGATTTTCTTCATAATTATTTTCAAAAACCAATTGAGAAACAGTGGATTTTTAAAAAATTATATCCACTACTTGAGTAAAATCAGAAGTTTGTTTTAATCTTAGCCCTTGTTTTTGCTTATATATTTTATTATAATAATTTTATTTCTCATGTGTTTAGTGTTATTTAAAATCCAGCCAGGCCAACAGGTCAACTGGGATTGAAATTAAACTTCATTGATTAAATGTGCGTAAGACCAGAATTGAATAAATTAATGATATGCCTGGAGCTCCTGTTAACCAGATCTATGCCGGTATCAACTTTGATTGACTCTATAACAACATTCATATTGTTCCTAAATAAATTGACAGTAGAAAGTTATAGCTAATTATTCTTTAGTTATAAATATCCGCACCCACCTGCCTATCTTTATAATGGGCCTAATTCTTGTACTACTTCTATTGACTAATTAATTTGGAAGACAAACATTTTCAACACTTTCAGTTACATAGTCAGTTAGCAACAGTGTAGCATTGAATGTAGCGTTCAGATATTTAAAGTTACATTTTTCCTCTCCTAAATTACAGGATGTATTTTTATATTCTGAAATGTATTCCAGAAAATCCATAAGTATTAAGTATACTCTACAAATGAATTTTAGATTTTCTTTTTTGATCTTTTCATAGATTATCTGTATTATTTTCTACTGTTTCATAGGAGAGCAAAACTGGTCTGCTTGAATTTGAATCATAGTCATATTCAGGGAGGAAAGTAAGCTAAAGTTGCATGTGCTAAAAAAGATTTCATGTGGATTTTTAGGTTAGTAAATAGCTTTTATTAAATTCAAAGCTTATCTTTGCTATGTTACAGTTATTTTCAACTAACACTTCTTTCTGTTTTGTTGTTTATATGTTAGTTATCAATTGTGGTAGGCAGAATAATGCCGGCTCACTACCCTCAATGATGTCTACATCCTAACTCCCAGAACCTTTTAATATGTTGAGATTTTGTAGCTATGTTCAAATAAGGGTTTAGAAAAGAGGAAGTTATCCTGGATTGTTTATATAGGCCCACTGCAATCATAAGTATTCTTAAAGTGAAAGAGAAAGCAGGAAAGGGAATCAGAGAAAGACTCAATGTATCCTTTGTTCATGGCCTTGAAGAAGAAATTCTTCTGGTGGCTCAGACGGTAAAGCATCTGCCTGCAATGTGGGAGACCTGGATTTGATCTCTGGATTGGGAAGATCTTCTGGAGAAGGAAATGGCAATCCACTCCAGTACTCTTGCGTGGAAAATTCTGTGGACAGAGGAGCCTGGTAGGCTACAGTCCATGGGATCGCAAAGAGTCGGACGTGACTGAGCAATTTCACTTTGTGCTTTTACTTTTGAAGAAGAAGGAAAAGAGTCAAAGCCAGAGAATATGGGTGGTCTCTAAGAAGCTGGATAAAAGTAAGGAAATCTGTTCTTCCCTGGAACCTCTAGAAAGGAATGCAGTCTTGCTAGAATGATGACTATAGCCCAGTGATTCCCACACAGGCCTTCTTACATACAGAATTGTAACATCATAAATTTGCATTGTTCTAAGGCACTGTTCAGTTCAGTTCAGTTCAGTCACTCACTCGTGTTCGATGCTTTGTGACCCCATGAATCGCAGCATGCCAGGCCTCCTGTCCATCACCAATTCCCGGAGTTCACTCAAACTCATGTCCATCGAGTCGGTGATGCCATCCAGCCATCTCATTCTCTGTCGTCCCCTTCTCCTCCCGCCCCCAATCTCTCCCAGCATCAGAGTCTTTTCCAGTGAGTCAACTTGTCGCATGAGGTGGCCAAAGTATTGGAGTTTCAGCTTTAGCATCAGTCCTTCCAGTGAACACCCAGGATTGATCTCCTCCAGAATGGACTGGTTGGATCTCCTTGCAAGGGACTCTCAAGAGTCTTTTCCAGCACCACAGTTCAAAAGCATCAATTCTTCAGCGCTCTGCTTTCTTCACAGTCCAACTCTCACATCCATACATGACCACTGGAAAAACCATAGCCTTGACCAGACGGACCTTGGTTGGCAAAGTAATGTCTCTGCTCTTTAATATGCTATCTAGGTTGGTCATAACTTTCCTTCCAAGAAGTAAGCACCTTTTAATTTCATGCCTG
Organism: Moschus berezovskii; assembly: GCF_049115385.1. Lineage (NCBI taxonomy): Eukaryota > Metazoa > Chordata > Mammalia > Artiodactyla > Moschidae > Moschus > Moschus berezovskii. The sequence goes on from NC_142468.1 coordinate 11,293,271, forward strand.
CAATTTATTACGGCATACATAGCAAGCTGATCACCAGTAAGATCATGAGATTAGGTGTTTGTAACAGTTTCTCTGCGTCTTGGCTCTCAGTTCTGTTCAGATCACATAGTTCTACAGCCTGCTTGAACAACTCTTTGGGTGCTGTGCCCATCTGTGGACGTTTGTCAGAAAGTTAAGTATGGTGTATTACTCTCAGTCTACTAACATTAACTTGGAAATGAGTGCCCAAGGCAGTTCTCAAAGTGAGTGAGATGTGGTATTTTCAAAATGAATATGATTTCCTTGCTCTCACACACATACTTACATACATACATTTGATGTGCTTCAGTTAAATATAGAAATTAAATTCAGTGAAATTGCATAGGTCATGAATGAACCTGAAATGGAGGTAGTCTTTATCGGTTTGGACTGTAGTGAGGCCTTTATTAATTTGTAGTCCTACTTTTAAATTTTATTCTTCTTCCACTTTGAGTTATAGCATAATACTAAAATGCACATAGAAAGAAATTAAAAAATAAAATTGCAGAAAAAAAAATCAGAAAATAGAGAAATAGTGTCCTCAGTACCTGGAAGGAGTTATTGTGGTTTATCATTTAATGCAGCTCCGAGTTTTCTAACATCAGAGAGATATACATGTGGGTCACGAACTCCTAGTGACTGACAAACAATCTGGAAACCGAAGTCAAGAAGAATGTATTGTATTGATCTTTCTGTAAGTGATATAACAAATAGTGTCTCCAGTTACTGTTCATATAGTAAGAAGAGCTAACATTTATTGCTGTGTGCTGGATACTGTTTAAGTCTTTTAAGCAATTTATTTTTTAAGTTATCCCCAAACAGGTGCCATCATCCAGCTTTCAAAATAGCAAAAACTATCATTTTTTCTTAGTAGAAATGCTACAAGGTAACTTGGTACACATTATGAACTTTTATAGTCCCTTAGGCACTTTGCCTTCATGGATCTCTTCCTCTACAGACAATGGAATGTTTTGACTACATTGGTGTGAAGATAAATATAATCCAGGCTAGATTTATCATTTATTCATGGTTATATTCGTTCTTCTGCTGACTTTATAATCATCTCAGGTGAAAACGTTTTCATTGGGTATAGACACTGCCTCCTGTGCTTAGTGGAGAAGCTGGCCTTGGATGGAGGAGAGGCCGTGCTCTGAGGTCCTGTGGGGGCTCTGTGCACAGCAGGTCGTGATGGAGACTGGACGATGGGGTTTCCGTAGAAAGTGTTCCATGTGGTGAACCTCAGTTTGAGTAGGCGTGATCCAGGCAGGAGATGGTGGCGGAGTTGTCCCAGCAGAGAGAACCGTGTTGCGGGGGGCTGAAGTGGGAAAGAGCTTTGCTGCAACGTAATGAGATAAGGAAATTGAAATGCACACACAAAGGTTGTGGTTGACCTAATGTTATACACCTACTAGATTAAAAAAAAATTATTTCTGTCCCTCCAGTGAACTCAATTTTCACATGATTGGTATCCCTTTGGTAGATATTAAACTTCAATTTATAGTTGCATTCTTGTCTAAATATTTGAAGTTTGATTATTCTTTTTTGTTAACTTGGGATACAGAGTGCTTTAGATATCAGTTGTGGTTGCTGAGAATAAATAAGCATACCATGAAATTTAAAATGGAACTATTTTAAAATAGCAGATGGCAGTATACTGTATAGAAAGAGTCTATAGATAGGCCTTATAGCTATGAAATTTTACTTTGAAACTCCAAAGAAAATTTTCTTAATGTATTAACTTCCAAGCTTTCCTGAGAGCATTTAAAACCCATTCTCACACTTACGATTCAAAAGGAAGATTACTTTCTCCTATTCCTTGTCCCCTGCAACTGGTGACTTTGCCAAGTTTTACTTGGTGGTTTCTCATGTATCTGCCGCTCCTTCTGCATTTAGAGTATGCTGTCTTATTTAGCTCTTTAGAAGCTTTGTATTTGCAAGATCTTCTTAACCTCTGGTTGCTGCCTTCTACTTGACTGCTCTTCACTTCTGAGCCTCCCAGAGCCCCCCAAATGGATGACTTTCCCAAGCAGTCACACTCCCGTGGGTGTGTTCATTGCTTGGGTCCCAGCTGTCTTCCATCAATTTCTCTGCTCTCTAATAAAGCTTTTGATAAGGGTGGCATCTTTTAGGAATAGCCTTGAATATGCTTCAGTTCAGTCCAGTTCAGTCGCTCAGTCGTGTCCGACTCTCCGCGACCCCATGAATCACAGCACGCCAGGCCTCCCTGTCCATCACCAACTCCCGGAGTTCACTCAGACTCACGTCCATCGAGTCGGTGATGCCATCCATCCATCTCATTCTCTGTCGTCCCCTCCTCCTCCCGCCCCCAACCTTTCCTAGCATCAGAGTCTTTTCCAGTGAGTCAACTCTTCGCATGAGGTGGCCAAAGTATTGCAGTTTCAGCTTTAAAAGAGGAAATCATTTTCAAAGTACAATTTTGTATTTTTTTGTCTCCACACTGTTCTCCATAGTGGCTGTAGCAATTTGCATTACCACCGACAGTGCAAGAGGGTCCCTTTTCTCCACAGCCTCTCTGGCATTTATTGTTTGTAGACCTTTTGATGGTGGCCACTCTGACCGGTGTGAGGTGATACCTCCTTGTGGTTTTGGTTTTCATTGTTTAGTTACTCAGTCGTGTCTGACTCTTTGCGACACCAGGGTCTGTAACCCACCAGGCTCCTCTGTTCAGGGAATTTTCCAGGCAAGATTTACTGGAGTGGGTTGCCATTTCCTATCCAGCGGATTTGCCTGACCCAGGGATCAAATACGGGTCTCCAAATCTGCTGCACTGCAGGTGGATTCCTTACCACTGAGCCACTGGAGAAGCTCATAAAACCCAGTATTTACTTATAAAAATTAGTTGTATTCATACTATGAAAATTCAAATTTTATAAACTTGATGGAAAATGTTACTAGTCACTTCTTACTTGAGAAAAACAGATCAAACCAAAAAGATCTCATTTTCATAATACCCCTTACATAACAAATTATCACACACATTTGTACATATGGCTATACTGTCTTCTTTCTCTCAGAACCACATATTGAAGAGAGTATCTTCTCCCCATTGTATATTCTTTTTGTCAAAGATAATGTGCCCATAGGTGTGGGGGTTTGTCTCTGAACTTTCTATCTTTTCCATTGGTCTGTGTTTCTGTTTTTGTGCCAGTTCCATACTGTCTTGATGACTGTATCTTTGTAGTATAGTCTGAAGTCAGGAAGGTTGATTCCTCCATCTGTATTCTTCTTTCTCAAGACTGCTTTGCCTACTTGGAGTCTTTTATGTTTTCATATGTATTGTGAAATTTTTTGTTCTAGTTCTGTGAAAAATGCCATTGCTAATTTGGTAGGAATTGTATTGAATCTGTAGATTGCTTTGGATAGTATAGTCATTTTTCACAATATCGATTCTTCCAATCCAATAACATGGACTAACTCACCATTTGTTTATGTCATCTTTGATTTCTTTTCATCAATGTCTTACAGTTTTCTGTATATAGCTCTTTTGTCTCCTTAGGTAGATTTATTCCTAAGTATTTTATTTTTGTTGTAGTGGTAAATGAGATTGATCCTTAATTTCTATTTCTGATTTTTCTGTTGTTGCTAGTGTATAGAGATGCAGGGACTTTCTGCGAATGGATTTTGTGTCCTGTGACTTAACTAAATTCTCGTTTGTTGCTGTTCAGTTGCTCAGTTGTGTCTGACTCTTTGTGACCCCACAGACTGCAGAATGTCAGGCCTCCCTGTCCTTCACAAACTTCTGGATCTTGCTCAAACTCATGGCCATTGAGTTGGTGATGTCATCCAACCATCTCGTCCTCTGTCATCCCCTTCTCCTGCCTTCAGTTTTTTCCAGCATCAGGGCCTTTTCCGATGAGTCAGTTCTTCACATTGAGGTGGCCAAAGTATTGAAGCTTCAGCTTCAGCTTCAGCATCAGTCCTTCCAGTGAATATTCAGGATTGATTTCCTTGTGAAAAGGAACAGTGCCCTCTATAAGAGACAGAGCTAGACCTGCCTTTGAGTGTTTGAGTGTCTCCTGTGGAGGCATGGGTCAGCAGTGCCCTGCCCCAGGGACTGGACTCTGGCTGCAGCAGACCTGGGAGGCACGACATGTGGCATACATCCTCTTGGAGGAGGTCGCCATTAGCCCCACCATAGAGCTGACACGTAGACTTCCCAGAAACTGGAGAACAACTATACCAAAGAAGTGCTCGCACTGTTGCAAAAGTTCTGGGGCCCCCAGCAGATTGCCCAACCTGGGGGTCCAGCAGAGGAACTGAGAACCCTCAGGGAAGTTGACTTGAGGCCAGTGGTATTTGATTATAAAACTTCCAGAGCAGATTTCCCAACCTGGGGGTCCAGCAGAGGAACTGAGAACCCTCAGGGAAGTTGACTGTGGAGGCCAGTGGTATTTGATTATAAAACTTCCACAACAGATTTCCCAACCTGGGGGTCCAGCAGAGGAACTGAGAACCCTCAGGGAAGTTGACTGTGGAGGCCAGTGGTATTTGATTATAAAACTTCCACAGGACTGGGGAAACAGACTCTTGGAGGGCACAAACAAAACCTTGTGCACACCAGGACCCAGGAGAAAGGAGCAGTGACCCCACAAGAGACTGAGCCAGACTTTCCTGTGAGTGCCCAGGAGTCTCGGATGGAGGTGTGGGTCCACAGTCAGGGGCACTGATTACAACAGTCCTGGGAGCTGCAGGGTGCTGGCATAAGTCCTTTTGAAGGTGATGCCATTACTGCCATTACCCTGCCATAGTTTGGCCTGAGGGAGGAACCACAGCCCCACCCAGAAGCATAAAATTGGATTAAAGATTTGCTGAGCATGGCTCTGCACATCAGTTCAGTTCAGTTCAGTTCAGTCCCTCAGTGGTGTCTGACTCTTTGCGACCCCATGGGGTTGCAAACAGACACGACTTAGTGACTGAACAACAACAGCAGTGTAGTATTAATGACTAACATGTAGTTTTACAGTGATGAGAAATTTGACTCTCTTCACAACTTCCTAAGCTCACTGGGATCAGGATAGGTGTGTATCTGATTTATGAGTCACATTTCCTCCTTCTTTCTGCCCTTAACAGGGTCATAGTGCCCCTTAAAACCTTTGCTGAGTCTGGCACTGTTATTAACAGTTGCCCTCACATTAACATCTCTCTGCCTTCTTCTGTTCTGACTGTAATGACTCAACACACCTTAACACAGAAGACTTTCTTCTTGAGGAGAGAGAAAATAACTGTAGCTGGAAGGATATAGCTAAGATGTAAGGACATTTTGAAACTCTGAGGTTATTAGAAACTAAAATGTCTATACCTTTTGGGAGGAGTTTTTCCTTCAAGGAAAGGGAGAAATCTGTGTAGATGATTTAGTGGCAATGTAATACTAATGATTATGAACAAATAGAGGAGTTAGTTTTCTTATTCTTTATTTAACTGAAATTGTGAGCTCTCATTTAATCAAGGAACTGACCTTGCTTTCCAGGCACTTTTGGCTAGCTATTTAATATGAACACTTCACAGAGGTATGTTTCTAGGTAACATGATCTCTTGTTTATCCCTGTCAGTGAGGCCTCTGATGGAGTCACTTTAATATTCGCATCTTTGTCCATGGTGAAGTTAAAGTGTTTTCCAGAGCAGCACAGGGAGGAGATGATCACTGTTGCATGTAGTACATCTTGGAGATACTGTCTAAAGACAAATTCTCATAACATTTCATAAATATCCTTATCGAAATGGGTGAGAGGAAAGGCAGATGTGATTTCAAGGAAATACCGTTTTCAAGCCAACATTCTCCAGGTGAAAGTTGTTCTCAAGAAATAAACTGTCCAAAGAGGAATAATATAGCTGATTAATATGTGGTTACTTTCCAGTTGGAAATCAGTGTAAAAACTCTGGCCTTCTATATTCATACTGTTCTGCAATATTGAGATCTGAAAACATGTTTATACTAATTTTCTAGTTAAATCTGAAAATTATCACTAGTTTTGTTCTTATCTCAGACAGAGAAATAATCTATAAGTTATTAAGAGAATAAACAAGTTTTTATTTAACTATGCTAGGAAAAAATAATTTGAAATATCTTCTGTCCTTTGGATTTGATTCAGTACTAATGCTTTCTGCATAATTCACATAGAAATGTGTTACCCATACCTCTTTTTCTCTTCCTCTTGAAATCTGTGGGGGCAAATGTTTAAAATATACTTTCTGACAGAGAGTTGCTCTAGAATTTGTTTTCTCTGACATTTAATGAGCTGTGATGAATATCTGTACTTCCTCCTGAGGTTTCTGCATGCAAACCTTTTTCATTGATTATTTTTTAAACTTCACTGTAAATTGATCTTCATTCCATGTTAAACTAATGTACCTTACTATTTAGCTTCTTTATAACCTCTTGTCCCCGGATCCAGTTGTAACCTTGTTTTTGTGTAAGTCTCGGTTTAAGACTGGTGTTAGATAAGACATCAGTGTTTGGTCTCAGGTGTCTCCGTGTAAACCAATCTGAACTTTTTTTAAAAAAGATTTTGTATTTGTCTTTCAATTTCCATGTCTCCATTACCATGTCCAGGTGACTAAGCATCTTACTACTTTTCCATAACTCTAGTGCCATTTAAATCTCTAGTTTATTTTTCATTTGCAATTTTTTGCAATCTTTCTTTAGTTTGGTATTTCTCCATGAGCACTTTGAAATGCTTCCCTCCTTTTATAGCTCTGGTTCTCAAATATTTTATTCACCTTTCTGCATCTCAGTGTTAAGTCCATTTTGTAAGAAATTGGTATGTAGTATTAACTATGCTCACTGGTACCCCATTCTCTTTGAAATATCTGTTCTTTCTAAAATATAACTTTTTGTTAAAAACATTTTTGAAGAAATATCCATTTATTTTTATTATTACCTGGACAGAAATGTTCAGTGAGATTCATGGCTTATAATACATGTTTGGCTGTATAGGTTACTTTGTATCTCCTCCAGTTCAATTAGTGCTGATGAAAGTACTTCCCTTGCTCAGGAAGCCATAGGAGAGCCGAGACTGACTGATTTTCAGTGACTACCTATCGGTGTCTTAATAGTGTGTGTGTTTCACTGGGTTTCATATATAAAAGAGACATAGTCTTTTAAATTTGAAATTCTAATTCAGGAACTTCCCTGGCAGCCCATTGGTTAGGACTCTGAGCTTCCACTGCAGAGGCTGTGGGTTCTATCCCTGGCTGGGGAACTAAGATCCCCCCATATTGCATGTCATGGCCAAAAAAATAAAATAAGGTAAAGTAAAATAAAATTCTAGTTCAGATAAGGATTTACAGAAGAATTTACATATAAGGCTATGAAAAGTATTATGTAGTTTTGGTACAAGGTGAAAGTTGTTGATGGCGTGGGTCTGGTTGGTTCTGGAATTCTTTTTTTTTTTTTTTCTGGACCTCTCTCTGCTGCCACTTCTGAGCTGTGTGAGTTCAGGCAAGTTGCCTAAACCCTCTTTGCTTCCGTGTCTGAGCCCTGTGATCTTAGGCAAGCTGCTGATCTCTCCTTGCTTCACTTCTTACCTGTGTGACATTAGGCAAGTCGTCCAGCTTCTCTGCGCTTCTGCCTCTGAGCTGAGTGACCTTAGGCAAATGGCCTAAGCTGTCACTGCTTCTAATTCTGAGCTGTGTGATCTTATTCAACTTGCCTGAGCTCTGTGTGCTTCCACATCTCTGTTGTGTAATTTTAGACACGTTGCCCAACGTCTCTGTGCTTCCATACGTGAGCTCTGTGATCTTAGACAAGTTGCCTGACTTTGCTGTGCTTCCACTTTTGAGCTGGGTGATCTTAGGACATTTGCCTGATCTCTGTGGTTCTAGAATTCTTTTTTTCACGTAGGTTTGGTGCTTCAGAAGAAGCAACCACAGAGGGAATTGTTTCTTTTGTCTTCTTTAACTGTGAGTTGCTATAAATTACCCTGAAGGGATATGCATTGTAGATCCTGGTAAAACTCATAAAGAGAAGGTTTTCTTTGTCATTTTGCTATTAGGAAGTTTCCCTGTTAGTGTGATGTTATTAGCACCTGTTGCTTTGGCTAACGCAGACACATCATGCTGTCATGGTAACGGGAGATTGGAAATATCTGTTGATTTCTAAGATACAAGGAAATGAAGGAATGTCCATGCTTTGGGGTATTTGGAGACTGGGATAGAAAAGGTGAAACATGCTGATGACCTACAAAAAAGATCTTAGGGGGGTTTTTTCTGTTTTTATGTGTAGCACCTTATACTACTTCTCCTCTTACTCTAGGTGACAGAACAGAATGAATGTGTGGTTAGCACGTTTATGGAGGAAGAGTTGGTTGGTAGGGCACTGGGGACAATTTTTTTTCTTTTTAGAGCTCATTTGTACTTTTTAAAAATTTGAAAAATACCATATCTGATTGTTCTATGTATGTTGCTGCTGCTGCTGCTAAGTTGCTTCAGTCGTGTCCGACTCTGTGCGACCCCATAGACGGCAGCCCACCAGGCTCCCCCGTCCCTGGGATTCTCCAGGCAAGAACACTGGAGTGGGTTGCCATTTCCTGTTAATTAGTTGGAATTAATATAATTTAGGATTTCCAGGTTTTTTTAATGCTGCATATTTCTTCAGAAAGTTTTTCTTTTAGACTTTAATTTTGATTGTGAAGTACAGTATCCTCTAATCAATAAGAACTTTCTCCTATACCAAATTCTTGCCTATTATAATTCTTGGAATTATAGAGCATTTTCTGCTTGTATATTCAGTTTTCATCTATTTTCAGTCAGTCCACATAGGACTGATAATCCAGTATCAGATTAATTGTTCAGTAGTCAAAAAAGAGGGAGCTTGTGTTTCTAGAATCGACAACAGAAATAAAGAAGTAAATTTTCTATAGTGAAAGGCTCTAGTAAGAATGAGGTAGAATATACATGAACTTAGGTATTGAATTCTAATGGTTGATAGAGAAAAAACCAAACAAACAAACAAAACACCTTAGTTGTTTATTAGGGGCAGATGGAGGTGGAACTTAATGACAAGAGGCACCTTGGTTTTTCCTGTTCTTCACAGCAACATACACTAGGTGCACAGTAAATCACTGCATAAAGAAATGAGGGAATGGACAAAGGCGCGAACAAGTAGGGTAGAGGCCCAGAGTAAATCATCAGCGTGTGCTCTGCGTGGGGAACTGTCCTGAAAAAATAAACCTCTTATTATAGTTTTTGTAACAGCAAGTAAAATGAGTTTATGAGTATTTAATTGTCTGATGGCATATGGGTATCAGTAGTATGACCTCAATGTTCTCAGCCCCCAAAATGTAAACTATCATTTGTTTTTTTATTATGTATCATTATTATTTTTTGTGAGCATAAGATTATTTAAAAAAATTTTAAAGTTAATTCTGAACCTTTGACTTTTCTTTTTCCATAGTCTTGAATTTCACGAATATAAATTGGTCTTTTTTGGTTTTGTTGGTTTGTTTTGGGAACCTGTCACTGTTGGTTAGAATTGATGGTGGAAGTATTAATTTACTTCAAATTACTCCAAAATGGATGTTTTTATAGTGGGTGTATGTTGATGAATTATTAATTATTATTAGTTAAGTAGTAATGGACTGCTTGAAGGCCAAGATAATTTTATTCAGGGTCTTAAGTGTCTTTTATCACATAACACACAACAGATGTTGGATGGGTAAATGAATGGCTGGATGAATGGTGATTATTCAAATTTGCAAAGGTGAAAAGTAGACTACAAGTCCAGCAGTTCCAAATGAACAAAAGTGTTAGTAAGTAACAACCCATGTTTCCTGGAACTTAGAGCTTATGAGAAGATACAGTCGGAGATTGGATATCAACAACATTCCACAGAACCAATCAAGTATCCAGTTTCCATAAAGCTTGCTTGGCTTGTTATGATATTCAATTATTAAGTGACAGTAACTGTTTCTGTTTTAATTGTTTTGTTTCTACAAGCTGACTTCAACACCTCTGGGTTCTATGTTATGATGGATGATTGTGTTCCATTCTCTGTAAGTTACTATTTGGTAAAACTTCCCAGAACACTAAGATTTCAGCAATAGCTTCCAGTTAGCTCTTCATCTATTCTCAAGTGACCTGGCAATCTTGCCCTTCTCTGTGAAGTGGGCTTTGTATGGTCTCCCATTGCCTCAGCCAATTAAGACCTTAAAATTAGGCTTTGAGGAACCCTGCTCATGCTTCCAGGAACATAATAGCGCCACTTTTCATTGAAGGAGATGAGAAGTGTTTAAGTTTGGCCAATGAACAAAGCAAGGATAAAAACAAGTGCTAAAATCACAATTAGCCCTGAATATTTTAATGCAGAAAGGGTATCAGTTTTTGGACACTATTCCACCATTATGCTCGATTTCCCTCCATAATTTATAGAGTTTTTCACTTCTTATAGAGATAATTAAGTTATATAGTAAGACATTTTGAAAAAGGTACTACACCCTTAGTTTTGAGGCAAATAGCTTAACTATTCCTAGATGTAAGCATGGATTAAAATATTCCTATTGCCTTAAGCCTGAATAAGATTCTAGAATGTCAGCTCTTCAAAGGATCTTTCTTGATTTGGGTGGGAGAGATGAGCAGGTTTGAAATAAAGGTATGACATTTTTATGAATTTCATACATACTTTAAAGTTATTGTTATTAAATAATGAATGCCTTGATTTATGGTAGGTTGACTTGTTTCTCTTTTAATGACTCTGACATTTTATGTTGAGCTGTACCTATCTTTTGCTTCTGAGGCAATGAGCAGTACCTGTCTTTTGCTTCCCATACTAGATTAGCAATGTTCTTTCTAATGGTTAAAAGGAGTAAAGAGTGCCGTCTCTGGCAAATGACAGAAAGGGCTCTCCACCACCCCTTGCCCCTGTCCTTCCCGCTTAACTGGGTGTCAGATAGGAATGGCAAGATTGATATTCCTGCTCAGTAACAAAAGTATTTGTAAGTGGGGAAAAAAAAATTTAAGATGTTATTTGCTTATATATGGAAATTCTGTGTGTGCATTAAATGCTTCAAGTAACTACCTTATTTTTTTTCTTAGATTGAGAATGACAAACTTTGTTGCTTTTGGCACACCATATGTAAAAATGTATGTGATATATTTGCATGTATGTATATTTATACACCGAACAGAGATGCTTTTGTGTAATCTTATGTTGATTGTACTCTTAGAATGGAGTCTCTGAGTGTTTGGCTCTGAAATCACCCCAGTGTCCAGGAACCAGCATAGATCAGGGCACTATGAATCTTTTGACATGGAAAATTCTTTGTGGTACGGGGTGCTCCCACCAACTGAAGGACATTTGGTTATCGTGGCCTCCAAATACTGAATACCAACAGCACTGTCTATATTTCTGAAATAAAAATGCCTTCACCCATAACCTTTAGAAAACTAGATGCCTTTCTCACAGCACCAGAATTTTTTCTTGTGCTTACTTGTTTTCTTATTTGTATCTGTTCAGGAAACCATGGATTACACAAGAGCACAGACCTTGTCTTAAATGTATCAATATTCCATGACATCATAGTGTGTGACCCATAAGCATTTAATCCATGTTTATTCACAGATGAAATGTAATACTAACTTTAACCTTTACCTAATTATTTGAGTAGCATTTTCCCCAAACACAGGATTAAGCAATATGGTGAAATAATTTATCCAGAATTACCATAAACATATCTAATTATCCACTTACTTATTCATCTAGCCATGTGTTTATACCTGGACTTATAAAACAGAATTACACACAGTGGATTTCATTGAAAATGTGCAACCTCACAGAGTAGTGCTGCCCCAAAGAAATGGGACACAAATATGAGCTGCACATGTTAATTAAAAGTCACATTAAGAAAGGCAAAAAGAAAACGTGAAGTGAATTTTAATAATATATTTTATATAGCTCATTATATCCTAAATATAATCATTTTAATGTATAATCAGTATAAAAATTATCAAGTTATTTTACATTCCTTTTTCATATGGAGCTTTCTAAACCTAGCTTGTATTTTGCCCATATAGCTCAACTCAGCCCCAGCCAGACACATTTCAGATGCTCAGTAACCTTGTGTGGTTCATGGCAATGTATGTGATGGCACAACCTTAAAAGACCTTCTCTGTTGGCCAGTGTCTCATCTCATCATTTCTTTGATGAAAGATTTGTCTGAGGTAGTAAGATTGCTAAGATTGTTGAGAACTTTTTAGGAAGTCCAAGATGAAGAGTGTAAGCGGAAGCTCATATGCTCTTATATTAATTCTGTTTATGAAAAAAATTCATATTTAAGAAATGATGTAAGGCATCCTACAGTAAGACTATACCAAAATACCAAAATATATGAAGGAAAATTAAAGATGTATAGAAATGATTTACATAGGTTGCCTTCATTGAGTTTTCTGATTTTCTGTACGTCTGTTCAAAAAAAAGATGGTAGAGAATAGTGCAATCATTTATGTAGCTGGGCAGTAGACAAAGATGGCTTTGGCAAATCAGAAGGAAGGACATTTCACAGAGGTTTATTTGCCTTCCTCCTAGAACTTTCTCTGTGTTGTATAGATTACAGTAAAGAATTTGGATAGTTCTTAACTAGAGAGTTCATTCTTTGGAGTACACAAGTCACATTGTTTTTGGTTTAGAGTGTAGAGCTTAGTAAATATTTTGCTCAGGGCAAGGTTATTTTCCATTCAGCCTACAGAGTCTAAATTGCTTAGGCTGTGTTTTGACTGCCTAGACCATTGTTTGTTTCCAGCGTTTTATTTTTCAAAAGTTAGCACCTTTTAATGAATTTAGAAGAGTTTTTATTAGCTGCACAGGAAGTAAATGAAAAGGGGCCTAATGCTGAGTATCTACCACACGCCAAATTTGTATTTGAAGTGTTATGTAACTTCTCAGATAATCTTTCATTTGAGTTAGGTATTTATCTTCCTAATTTATCAGGAAGGAAACTGAAACTCGTGGAGGTTAAGTGACAAGCCATTGGATCTGTGGATAATGGGAACGAGATTCCTTTGTAATATGTGGCTTGACTGGTGATGCAGGAAATCACTCTCTTTATTCTGTCACTTTCAACTCTGACTTGTACCTGTCATTCACCGCTCAGCAGCCTGGAGAAATTGTTCTGTAACATAAATTATACCATCTTATCACCCTACCTCAACCCATCAATAACTCATGTACTTAGAGGAAAAAATCCAGAGTTCTTTACCATGATTTGCAATCTCCCTCCCAGTTTGGCTTCCTCTTACTCCCCAGTTTCATCCATTTCCCTGTCAACTTGAGCATTAAGTTCTAGACACAGTTTATACCGGCTTTATTGTATTTTTTTGCCTTTTGGTCCTTGGATCGCATCTTAAACTGTGTTTCCCACCTTCGTTTTGTTCCTTCTCTTGTTCCGTTGCTAATGTTGTCCAGTTGTCAGAAGGGCCAACTGCATTCACTTTCTAGGTCCACATCCCTTTCTTTGTTCTAAGGGATCCGGTTTCCTGACTCACACAGACAGCTCGGTAGGCAGACCTGAGCTGGGCTGGTGGCTTGCTTCCCCTCACCACAGGGCTTGTTTCAGGAGATCCACTCTAGTCCCTTCTGAGTCCTTCTGTGATTGAAAATCTCAAACTCAAAATAGGAGCACCTCTTTTTATGCTTTAGACATGGTATTAAAAGGTTACAGACCTCTCTTTCAGAGTTTAAATTCTGTGGCAAGAGGAGAAAACTGCGATAGCAGAGAAATAAGTCAACGCTCCGAAAAAAATGACAGATGTGGGTCAAGTGATAGGCTTGCTGGTGTCGAACCCTCATACTCACTTAGCCTCATTTGAGTCTGTGCCTTTCTTGATGAGATGCTGCGTTTCATTCCTTCCCTTTTGGTTACTAGTGAACGTTGGCTCCCTGTCCTTTACAGGCAGATTTTTGACAAATCAGCATTCCCAGTTGTGTCCCTGAATACACACAGCAAGGGATTATTAAAATCCATTCTGTTTTCCTGTGTTAAATTAAAAAATATTTATCAGCATCACTATAAGATCATGTTAAGCTAATTTTATTTAAATTGGAAGTGGTGGTTCCACTTTATCTGCAGCTATATATTCTCTGTTCAGAATTTATTCTAGTATTCCTTCAATTTCTGAAAACCGAGAGAGGTAGAATATATGTTTGTGATATGTACATATATATAAAATACAAAATGATTACTTGTAGACATATCATTTTATTGCAAAAATTATTGTTTTTTTGTGCCATATAAATTTGGGGTCCATTGAAACGCACTGTTTAATTTTTTTGAGTTGCATTATTTTTACTAAAATTTAGAATAAATACTGTGAAGTTTTTGTTGAGAAGACGAAAGTGATATAAATATCTACTAATGTGAAGTTGTTCACATGCTAGAATTAATGAATTGGCATTGATAATTTGTACATTGATTTGTATTATTCAAGTCATTGGTGTTGAATTGTATAAGACTTGATTGTGTCATTCTAGTTTAATTCACATGTTTGATTACATAGCAAAGTAACAAACTCCATTTTGACTGTGTTGTGTTACTTGAAAACAAGGATTGGGGATGGAAGCTCTGTGAAGATGCAAGTGAAATGCACACTAAATTAGATTAGTGATCCATTTGATTCAGTATTCTGACAATCGCCCCATGTAGATGTTTTGATGGAAGCACAATCCTTATGTTTCCTTTGATCATTTTGAAATGTTAAGAGTATATTCTGTGTATATGTGCTTAGTCACTCAGTCATGTCCGCCTCTTTGTGACCCCTTGTACTGTAGCCCAGCAGGCTCCTCTGTCCATGGGATTCTCCAGGCAAGAGTACTGGAGTGGATTGCCATTCCCTTCTCCAGGGGATCTTCCCAACCCAGGGCTCGAACCCACATCTCCTGCATTACAGGCAGATTCTTAACTAGCTGAGCCACCAGGGAAGCCCACAAGAGTACTCTAAGTATCTCTCATTTCTTTTGAAAGTAATCTGCATGGTTTAAAAAACTTTTTGAATTGCTTTTATATTTTCAAGAGACATAAACCATCTTAGGAACGGTGCCCTACCTACCGTACCTGCCACTACTCTCATCTTCTGATGCTCATGGCAGACATTACAAAAATTAGCTTTCTCTGGGTCAGCCGCAGCTTCAGTATGCCCCTGAAACGCTGTACTAGAAAGCCTCTGCCAACTTATTTAAACTGACTCATGTAGTGAAATTTAGTTGTTAGTATATAGTGTTCTGTCTACACTGAAAATGACAGTACTTTCTTCTTTGCTGCTGCTGCTAAGTCACTTCAGTCGTGTCCGACTCTGTGTGACCCCATAGACGGAAGCCCACCAGGCTCCCCCGTCCCTGGGATCTCCAGGCAAGAACACTGGAGTGGGTTGCCATTTCCTTCTCCAGTGTGTGAAAGGGAAAAGTCAAAGTGAAGTCACTCAGTCGTGTCCGACTCTTAGCGACCCCACGGACTGCAGCCCACTAGGCTCAACCATCCATGGGATTTTCTAGGCAAGAGTACTGGAGTGGCTTGCCACTTTCTTCTTTAGGTGTTCTATTTTCAGGATTTTCATTTGCTTTTTAAAATATTTCACTTTCAATTCTGCTAGTCACTCAGAAAGGGACACGTATCATTCAGAGTGGCTGATGGCAGAGTTCTTACCCTTAAAAGGCTACAAGTTTTGTGAACTATCATGGACATGCTGGCTTTGGCTATTATTTATTTTTCAATTAACCTTTGCTTTGCTTAAGGTATTTTGCTTTGCTCCCTCAACTCAATGATGAAATGACAAATAGCTCAATTAAAAATTGGGCAAAGGTCTAAAATAGGCAGTTCTCCAAAGATTATATAAAATGGCTAATGAGCACATGAAAAGATGTTCAGTATCATTAACCATCAGGGAAATGCAAATCAGAACCACAACATGATGCCATTTCACACCCCTCCGGATAGCTGTTATCAAAAAGACCGATAATGACTGTTGGAGAGGATGTGGAGATATTGGAAGCCTCATACACTGCTGATGAGAATGTGAAAAAGTGAGGCTGCTTTGGAAAAATCTGGCAGTTTTCTGAAAAGTTAAATATAGAATTATCATCAGTTCAGTTCAGTTGAGTTCAGTCGCTCAGTCGTGACCGACTCTTTGCGACCCCATGAATCACAGCACACCAGGCCTCCCTGTCCATCACCAACTCCTGGAGTTCACTCAGACTCATGTCCATCGAGTCGGTAATGCCATCCAGCCATCTCATTCTCTATCATCCCCTTTTCCTCCCACCCCCAATCCTTCCCACCGTCAGAGTCTTTTCCAGTGAGTCAACTCGTCCCATGAGGTGGCCAAAGTATTGCAGTTTCAGCTTTAGCATCAGTCCTTCCAATGAACACCCAGGATCGATCTCCTTTCGAATGGACTGGTTGGATCTCCTTGCAGTCCAAGGGACTCTCAAGAGTCTTCTCCAGCACCACAGTTCAAAAGCATCAATTCTTCGGTGATCAGCTTTCTTCACAGTCCAACTCTCATAGTACTCTGCTTTTTTATTCCAAGGTATATACCGAAGAGAAATGAACACACATAACCATGTTAAAACTTGTACATTAATATTCATAGCAGCCAAATGTTCATAATAGCCCAAAAGTAGAAGCATCCAAAATGTCTATCAACTGGTGATTGGATACGTAAAACATGGTACAGCTATACAGTGGAATATTATTTAGCAGTCAGAAAAAATGCATTACTAATAAATTTTACAACATGATGAACCTTAAAAACACTAAGCTAAGTGAAAGAAGTCAATGAAAAAAGCTACATGCTGTGTGATCTCATTTATATCAAATGTCCCTTACAGTCAAATAAGAAACAGGAAATAGATTAGTGGTTGCCTAGCGCCAGAGTAGTGGGGCAAATGGGTGAATTGGGATATGTCAGCCAAGGGGTACAGGGTTTCTTTTTGGGGTAATGAAAACATTCTAGAATTGTGATCGTTGTATTTTGGTCATCTAATCGTGCATTTCAAATGGGTGATTCCTATGCTGTATGAATTATATCTCTAGCTGTTAAAATTAGGAGTGTTATTTAGTTTCTAATCTCCCTTCACTCTGCATACCTAATTCTTTAAACAATATTATCAGCTCTACCTATCAACTGTATTCCAAATCTGTCTCATTCTATAATCTTGGTTCAAAGTCAACTTTTGCCTAGACATCACTGCAGTGACCTCCTATCTGGCTTATACCTGCCTCCACTCTTCCATTCATGCAATTATTTGTTTCATCTAGCAGGCAGAGTGAATATTTTTAAATTGATGATGAAATAGGTAATATTATTGCCTATTAATGCTAATAAAATTGTAGTGAAGTCACTTCACAGTTATTGTACCACGTAATATTACAGGTACATAAATGTTAACTCATTTAATCCTTACCACAGCTCTATGCTGAAGGTGCTGTTACTAATCCCCATCTTATTGATGAAGAAACTCAGGTTCTGAGAGGTTAAGCAAGTTGCCCAAGGCTGTACAGCAAGTAAATAGCTGTCTATAAAGTGGATCAAGGCATTCCTTGACTTCACGTTCACTCAGTGCTTGGCCCTCTTTATTTTACTAATTTCTAGCCTGCCAATCTCTTTCTTGCCTTGGGCCATTTGTACTTTTCCCTTTCTACTCCTTGGAAGGAAAGTTATGACCAACCTTGATAATATATTAAAAAGCAGAGACATTACTTTGCCAACAAAGGTCCGTCTAGTCAAGGCAATGGTTTTTCCCGTGGTCATGTATGGATGTGAGAGTTGGACTGTGAAGAAAGCCGATCGCCGAAGAATTGATGCTTTTGAACTGTGGTGCTGGAGAAGACTCTTGAGAGTCCCTTGGACTGCAAGGAGATCCAACCAGTCCATTCTAGAGGAGATCAATCCTGGGTGTTCATTGGAAGGACTGATGCTAAAGCTGAAACTGCAATACTTTGGCCACCTCATGTGACGAGTTGACTCACTGGAAAAGACTCTGATGCTGGGAAAGGTTGGGGGCGGGAGGAGAAGGGGACGACAGAGAATGAGATGGCTGGATGGCATCACCGACTCTGTGGACGTGAGTTTGAGTGAACTCCGGGAGTTGGTGATGGACAGGGGGGCCTGGTGTGCTGTGATTCATGGGGTCGCGGAGAGTCGGACACGACTGAACGACTGAACTGAACTGAACTGAACTTCTTAAAGCTCTCACTCTAGACTTTTATTTCTTCCTATCATTCTTAACATCAGCGTCATCTCCACAGAAAAGCTATCTTCAGTAATGCCAACTTGCTTTTTGCATTTTTGAATATTTTATTGCCTCTATCAGTGCTTGAAATTATCTTATTTTAAATGTTTAATCATATAAGCTTTGCCTCTGCCTTGTAGAATCATGCCTGACAAATAGTAAGAGTTCTGACTTTCTGACTTGTGGAAAGTTAGGATTTTATTTGTTTTCAAATTATGGCTGAGACAAATTTTCAAAGTGCATGTGGGAAGACTATTTTTATGCTCTAGTGACTCATTGTAAGAATATTTTTCACATGTTATTATAATTACTTTTAAAAAATAAAATAATCTTTTGTAATTGGTACCTTTCCAAGTGTCATTTTGGCCTTCACTTACTTTAAGATGGGAGTTGACCCTTTGATTATGTGATATTTGAATGATTAGACAATATTGTTGTTATTAACATGTTCCATATTTTTTAAGGTATTACTCTTCTACTTCTAGGATATATATGTATTTTTCAGGTGGGAGTATAAATAGAGAGTGTGAAGGGCTGGGGAAAGCAGTTCTTGGCTGTTGGTTTTATGGGGGGGTTTGAAGTGATGTAACCACAGTCAGCTTGGAGAAACCATGAGAGAGCTAGGGTAATTTTCTAGATCTGTTCTTGTCTGATGTTCGTTGATTCTGAATTCTCACTGAGAAGCCTTGATGCACCATGCCTTCTTGTTAGTTGGGTCCACATACACTTATGTGCCCAAGTGTGATAATATCAATACATATGCACAGAAACACTCTTTAATGTTCCAGTTCCATAATGGCCTTTCATCAGCAGCCTCCCTTCTGTTACTTTTCTGTTGTTTTTCTCATCTGTGAGTGGTGGTGTTTACATTTCTAATGAGAGAAATAACTCTATGTGTGTGTACACATCTATTACTCCTTGAATGAATGATACAACCACGTACACTCATGTGGAAATTTAAAGATTCCAGTTGTGTAAACACATCCTAAAGAAAACTCGGGCTTCTTGGGAAGAAACATATTGCACAACTATATGTCTGAGGTTTACATTTTGATATTTTGCTGGCCTCTGATACATTGAAAAAGAATACAATATTCAGTATATTCTTACTAGTAGTTTTATTTTTTCAGAATATTAAAATTGGATCCCATGTGCATAAGTAATATTCATAGAATTCAGTTCTCTTAACTTTTCACTGCTCAGCAGAGCGAGAGAGATAAACACTAGGTGTTAAAAAATAAAATAGGAAACTGCAGCATTGAATGGCTAGGCTCCAGTTGCTTTTACATAGTTTCTAATAACCAAGATTTTCCATGCAGCTGACTCTTGATTCTTTGTACAAATAGGCTGGTTGTAGGATGTTGAATACAATCTACATAAAATTAGAAACAGAATCACTGTCATTACTTGCAAGCTTCTCTGTTACCCAGTACTTGTAAGTGATGCTAAATAGAAGTTATGTAAAAACTTTTTATGCTTTAAATAGGTATATAAAAATAACCCTACTATGTGCGAGGCTGGGCAGATTCAAAGAATAGCAAGACGCTGCCCCTCCCTCGAGGAGTTTATAGCCCCGAAGTCTAGGAGCTCACTTCAGTTCCCCTTTGGGTATGTTGCTGTGGACATCAATAAGGTGCTGTGCACACACCTGATGCAGACACTAGCTCTTCCTGGGTGAGTTGGAGGACAGAGAGCTATTTCAACTGGACTCTGAAGGTTAAATAAGAGTGTGCCGGCTGGAGAAGCAGGCAGTTGAAACTACACAAGAGTCATAGGATTTCAAAAAGGCCATGCTGGTCTAGGAAATAGGAAGAGATTCAGGACGGCAACAGTAGAAAATGGTTTCCTTCAATGAGGAGCAGGAGTAAATTTCAGCAGATGAGAAGTGGGAGAGGAAGAAGGAAATAAGATGAACTTGGAAATGTGGTTTGATATCAGATTAAGAATGTGTTTTATTAACTACCAGATACCTTCTGTGAATGAGTGCGATGATTCCTTTGATTTGTAGAATGATGCGAGGAGCAATGGGGAAAATGCTCTTCCTCTATTCTGCCTTCTGTATAAAATATGCTCTTCTTGATAGCTGTTCTGTTACTAGTAATGATAAGAAGCTACAGTATTGTTCAGTTTTAGTCTACCTGTGTCTTCTTTGATTGTCCTATGATATGATTAAATTTAACTTTTGTATTCCTTACAGATAGGGCATTATTCGGTGAAAGATGGAGTTAGTGTAACCTTGCATTTTACAGTTTAGAGTTTGTAGGCTGTATGGCATTTGGAAGCAGACTGTTTGTCCAGTCTGAGCTAGATCTAATGGAGACAT
This sequence comes from Moschus berezovskii, assembly GCF_049115385.1. NCBI lineage: Eukaryota > Metazoa > Chordata > Mammalia > Artiodactyla > Moschidae > Moschus > Moschus berezovskii. The sequence continues at coordinate 11,313,847 of NC_142468.1, forward strand.
ACAAGGCTCAGGGAAAGTGAACCCTTGCTACTGACTCGGTTATTTGTCATTTCAGGATGTTCATGATGGAGTAGGTGAAGTGATTCTGACCGAGATAGGTGGATTGATAGAACTTTAAGATGGCTTCTAGTTGAACAATTACAGAAGTCCTGATCACCTTTGTGATCTCAGGCTGCCTTTTGAGGATATATCCGAGTGCTTGCCTTGGGTTTTCTACTTCAGAATGCATTCTCTGGGATGAAGGGTTTACAGGGCAATGGATACATGGCTGCCCACTCATAAACCCAGTAAATCTCTTTTCTGGACCATACTCTGGGTATGGTCAGAATTCTTTGATCAAACCACGAAAAGCCCACTCGGAGGAAAAGTTGAGGCCCTCTACTTCCCAAAGACAGTGTGAATAGCTCTAGGTTCAAGAGGTGGCTGAAGAGTAGCTATCTGTGGGGCAGCAGGACTCAGATGTGTGCTGCAGTTTCCACACTCGTATGCCCAAAGCCCTTCATGGTACTGGATAGAGTCCGGGTGGGTTGAAAAGGCTTCCTTTTACATCCCTTAAAATGTGTAGAACAGCCTGTCTGGACCTGGTAGGGTCAACTGGAATTACAGAAGTTAAAAGGATCAAGAGGCTCCAGTATAGAATTTGAGACATGTCAACGAGCTCTTTGCAGAGTGTGTACACTGCTTTTCCTTGGAGTTATTTGTCTCAGCCCCCCTAGTGTGTTGTCAGATTATGTCTAGTGTTTGTATTTGCAGACTTTCTGTCCTGGGTGTTCATTGGAAGGACTGATGCTGAAGCTGAAACTGCAATACTTTGGCCACCTCATGCGACGAGTTGACTCACTAGAAAAGACTCTGATGCTGGGAGGGATTGGGGGCGGGAGGAGAAGGGGACGACAGAGAATTAGATGGCTGGATGGCATCACCGACTCGATGGACATGAGTTTGAGTGAACTCCGGGAGTTGGTGATGGACAGGGAGGCCTGGTGTGCTGTGATTCATGGGGTTGCGGAGAGTCGGACATGACTGAGCGACTGAACTGAACTGCCCTGTTATATTTGATCTCCCCCCAAAAGTTACAAATTAAAAAGTTTCTTTCTAAAGGGGTTTATTGAATTATACTATTAGGCACTAATTCTCTAAGATGCCCAATGTGTAGTCATTGGAATTAGACTCGAAGGAACAAATTGATTTCAGGTATTTGTATTTATAGTAGAACAAGATTATAAAAGATGAATTGGCATGCAACGAGTTAAGTCAACATCATTAAACCTGTAGAATTACTTTCACTCCATTTTAAAGAACAAATACACTACTACTTACAATTTCCTATATATTTTATGCTGTAGCATCTTATGATTGAAGAGAAAGTAATTGTTTTATGTGTTATTTGATGCTTCATTAGTATCATATTGTGTGGTAAAAATATGTGAACACATAGATATGTTTTATATAAATATATACACACATACACTTATATATTCTCATATGTTAATTTTCAGAGCACACTTTAAAGGGGTGTATGTATTTTTCTTTAGATTTCTTTCTTCATTACAAAGGAAAAAAAACAAGGACTGATTCAGAGTAGTTACATGGAAGGTATCCTAAGTGGATTCCTTGGTTTTGAATTACCTCAGTTCAACATTTACCTAATCTGTATAAGTGATAGAAATAATTTTTGGAGATCAAAAAAACAGAAAAACTAGATTATTTTTTCCTGTAAGCCAAAAGAGCTCTTTTGTTTGTAGGTGCTACACTTTGTTTTTTTGAAGGGAGTGAATGTGTATATTTGATGAATTATCAAGATTTACTTTAATGCTCTGGAGTATGCAAGTTAATGATTTTAGCTTGTAATGTTTTATGACTTTAAAGACAACTACTGGACAATTTGAATGTCAGATGTTTCAATTCACAGTCATATTGTGGTCTTGAAATTGTTTTCTGTAAATGTTTAGATGGAGTTTGCACATTGTCAGTTCTAGTTATTCTAAATCACTTTTGATTGTTTAAAATTTTGCTCAAGAAAATATCCAATTAAAGACAATGGAATATGCATGTGTGAAATACCTGACTAGTTATGGGGCCTTTGAGCAGGTTGATGTGTGGATCAAATAACAAGGCGTTAATTAGATGATTATTTTTTAAAGAGAATTTTTAAATTATTAGTGACTTGCTTTATTTTATATTCAGTTGTATACTCCTTAAGGACAGTATGTCAATAAAAATATCTATTCCTTTAATATTTATAATCCTAAGATAACTTGAGGAAAAAGTCTGGGCAAGTAGGTTTTATGATATGGACAAGTTATTGTTTATACAGCAATATATTTTACATGATTATTATTTCACTAGGTGATACAGACTATTTATGTGTATGTATATCCATATATATATATGGATCCAGTCAACTCTGAAATAGATGAAAATAGGTACATCTTGTTTGTTATTGTTTAGTCAGAATTTCTTAACTTTTCTTCTAAACTCAGTACTGATTTCATACTATGATTGTGGCATCTCCCATGAGAAAACAAAGTCAATAAGATCTGTTGCCTAGTAACAAATTATCAAGGAAAGCAGATGAGAAGAACACTGAAACTGTTTCAGTCTGTGTTTAAAATTGTTTGGTAATGGAGATTATGTTTGCACCAATTTATGAGGTGATTTCATCCTTCTGAGATTGTTCCTATCTATCCCTAATAAATAGCTGTGTTTTGCAAATAGCTATAGGTATAGATTGTCTATTTATGTCCCCTCCCCCAAGGATCAAGTTTCAAAAATAAACCTTATTCCTCCAGAATTAATTGTTGTGCTGACTATTTGTGTTACAAGAGAACTCTTATTTTAGGCATTCTCTTTATTCTTAGTTACTCTCCTCCTTTTTTAGATTTGCTACATTGTTCTGCAGTCTGAAATAGAAAGAAGACAGTCTAATTGTGGCATTTGTGGTTGATTATAGAAACAAACGTGAAATACATGTTGATCCCATTGCAGCTTTCTCTCAGCTCCACATTATGGTTACTTCTTAATGTCCTGTGTATAAAATTAGATAGAGGATCCCATATTGATCAGATATTATTCTTATGCAAGGCAGTTGTTTCATTTGATATTCCACTTACAAACCATCAAAATTGTTGGTAATAAGAAACTGAGCCATTCAAAAAAAAAAATCCAGTTGATAGAATGGAAGTGAAAACCCTATTCATTTATCAAAAAAGAAGATAAAATATGTAGCTCTAACTAACCTTAACAAGACACATCAAAACTCACGTGAGGAGAACTGTGAACCACACCTGAAAGTGACAGAGGTACACTGGAGGAACGGAGGCATAGCAGTCTCTTGGCTGGGAGCACTCAGGCATCGCGTGATACCATGTATTCCCAGGCCAGTGACTGTGGTGCAGACTCGAGCTTGCAAAGCCGGTTATAAAATTCATCTGGGAGAATGAAAAAGTATGAATGTCCAGCAAAATCCAGAGAAAGAAGAGCAAGGGAAAAGGGTAGGTCTAAATCTATCTTAAAAAGAAAAATAAGTTTACTAGACAGACCAATGGAGCCAAATAGAAAATCCAGAAATAGACCCAAATGCTTAAAGAAATTTAGTCTACAGTAAGGTTGGAATTTTAAATCAGTGCAGATATATAAACTTTATAGTAAGTATACTGGGACAACTGGATATCTATATGGAAAAGATTACATTAGATTCATTCCTGAGGCCATCTTCTGAGTGTATTTTAAATGGATCAGAGACTTCAGTGTTAAAAATGAAATTACACAACTACTAGTAAAAGCATGGGCAATACCTCTGTAGTCTGGCAGTAGGGAAAAGTGACCTTTACTAGCTACAATCCAGATGCAATCAGGATATAGAATTGATATATTTGATTACATAGAATTTTTTTTTTAAATGACTGAAAACCCTCCACCATAAGCAAAAATATTTGCCAGTCTTATCATAGACAAGAGGTTAGATCCCTAAATATTGCTTGTGGCAATGCAAAATGGTCCCCTTTTGAAGGTGCCTTTAAATCTAGTTAGTTTCCATGAGCACTTACTCTCGATTCCTGGATCCTACTTCTAGGAATCTGTGGCAAAAATACAGATACAGTGGACAACCATACAGGAGCCCACTGCATAATGCTGGGTTTTTTGCAGCACTTTTTAACAGCAAAAGAGGAAATAACCCAGTGTCCATCTTTAGGGGGCTGGTTGGAAAAGAAAAGAATCAAACTTCCAGAATGTGCAGTAATATGCAACAATGGAGAGAAATTCCTCTTCAGTGTCTGGTATCTTGATTGGGAGGATTCAGAGGCAGGGCAGCCTACAAGAAAATCTCCCCCTGCTGCTCAGAGCATGGCACCTCGGGGCTCATGTGTCCTGGGGAGTAGTGAAGAAGTTACATTGCTTTTTCTAATCTCTTTGTGGAAATCACACAGCATCACTGCCCTGCACTCTGTTGATAAGCTACTCAGCAGCAAATATTGGTCTATATCAGGTCATCGGTAAATGTTTATTTTGAACATCCTTTTGTCTAAAATAAAATGATTCTTTTAAACATAACTACAGCACTTTGGTCACACCTAAAAAAAATAGCAATTTTTAAATAATGTATGACAAATGAAAAAGATTGTTCAGGTATAGATAATAGTCGTAATTGGGAGAGTCCCTTGGACTGCAAGGAGGTCCAGCCAGTCCATTCTAAGGAGATCAGTCCTGGGTGATCATTGGAAGGAGTGATGCTGAAGCTGAAACTCCAATACTTTGGCCACCTCATGCGACGAGTTGACTCACTGGAAAAGACTCTGATGATGGGAAAGGTTGGGGGCGGGAGGAGAAGGGGACGACCGAGAATGAGATGGCTGCATGGCATCACCGACTCTGTGGACATGAGTTTGAGTGAACTCAGGGAGTTGGTGATGGATAGGGAGGCCTGGCGTGCTGTGATTCATGGGGTCGCGGAGAGTAGGACACAACTGAGCGACTGAACTGAACTGAACTGAATGTGTATGTCAGCTCATTATACTGATCTAGCTCTTTGGCTTTGAATAGGTTTGAAATTTTGCATAAGAAAAAGGCTTAAAAAAGAAAGGTAGAAATGAGACAAGGAAGAAAATAAGGGAAGGGATAGAAGGATTGAGAAAAGGAAACATGGAATTGATCTAGGTGAAATTTTGGCATAATTCAATATTGTTGCTGTCTCAGCTTTATAGAAAATTACATTCAATATACCTTTTCATTTTCAAAACAGAAAAATATGGGCCTAAGATACATCCGTGATTTTTAGGTTTATGAGGAATAGTCCTAAAAGTCTCCATAATAAAATAAATTGTTTGCATTTGTTAAGTACACATGAGATTGGAAAATACATGTATATTCCCTGGTGGCTCAGATGGTAAAGCATCTGCCTGCAATGCAGGAGACCCGGCTTCAATCCCTGGGTCAGGAAGATCTTCTGGAAAAGGAAATGGCAACCCACTCCAGTTTTCTTGCCTGGAAAAGCCCATGGATGGAGGAGCCTGGTAGGCTTCAGTCCATGGGGTCGCAAAGAGTCGGACACGGCTGAGCGACTTCATTTTCACTTTTTTACATGTATTGTAGTGTATCTGTATATAAACTATGAGCAGATACAAACCTATGTGACTTCTCAGCTGTTTGACATCCATAAATATTTTCAAGTAACCAAATCCTAAATTTTATTTGGTATATGATACTTCTTTTTTTTCCTCTTAGAAAATTTAGTCTGAACTTTCAGCTCAAATGTTAACTTATTGGCTGGAATGTTTGCTTGATGGTTTCTTCATTCTCCAAATGAGTATCAGTTTCTTAAATTGCAATTTATCCTTAGTAAAATCATCTAATGGTTTACAGCTACATATTGAAATTATTTCTCAGAGATCCTGTCTTTCTATATTTAATTATGGGGTAAGGAACAAATAAAGGTATTATTTTTAGTGTGTTTTTCCCATTACATAAGCATCTGTCTTACTAATCTAAAGAGTTTCTTAATTCTGGTAGTTTAAAGTTTTATTAATAATCATTTTGTGGGTTGAATCTAAATTAAGATGTTATTACCCAGACAATTTTCTTTGGTTTTGTTTTCTGTGAAAGAAAATAGGGAAGGAGGGTGTTTTCTGTGGCTGTAAAAAGGTAGGATGAAGGGATCTTTGTGTAGGAACTTTTGGTATCGTGACTGTGTTGGTGGTCACGTGAATCTGCACATGTGATGCAATGATAGAGTTGTGTAGAATTAAACACACACACACGGGTGCGGATAAAAACTGATGAAATCTGGATTGTGTCTGTGGATTGTATCCATGTCGGTCTTCTGGTTATGGTATTAAATAAGATTTATGCAAACTGGTACCATTGGAGGAAGGTGGGCAAAGGATGTAAGCCTTCTCTCTCTGTTATTTTATACAGCTGCATGTCAATCTTATAATTTCACAATAAAATCTGAAAGTAGCTTATATTGGTTTTAATATTTTGAATGATAATTTATTGACGTAAGACAATAAAATGTCAAACCTAGTTAAAATAGTGAACACATGTGTTCTAATTTCTTACATTTTTTTAGCTTTTGGATTTTTAAAAGTTTAAAGTAGAAATAGGACCTGAGTATTGGAAGGACTGATGCTAAAGGTGAAACTGCAATACTCTGGCCACCTCATGCGACGAGTTGACTCACTGGAAAAGACTCTGATGCTGGGAAAGGTTGGGGGCGGGAGGAGAAGGGGACAACCGAGAATGAGATGGCTGGATGGCATCTCCGACTCGATGGACATGAGTTTGAGTGAACTCCGGGAGTTGGTGATGGACAGGGAGTCCTGGCGTGCTGTGATTCATGGGGTCGCGGAGAGTCGGACACGACTGAGCGACTGAACTGAACTCAAGTTCTTAAAAATTGACATCAAGGACTTTCCTGGTGGTCCAGTGGCGAAGACTCCATGCTCCCAAAGCAGGGGGCCCTGGTTTGATCCCTAGTCTAGGAACTAGATTCCAATGCCTCAACAAAGAGTTTACAAGCCACAGTTAGAGTTTGCACGCCACAACTAAGACTCAGCAAGCCAATAAATAAGTTTGTTTGTTTTTTCAAAAGGAATGCAGTTTCCATACTTTTAAGCTTCTTCTTTTTTTTTTAAAAGCTGATACTGTTCAGCATAAGAATCTTTAAGTAGATAACCATAGATCTGAGAACTGGGAGAGCCCCTTTTGTGTTTATAACTGTCTCTACTAAAAATGAAGGAATGGACCCAGAAAGGTTAAGTGCTTTTTCCAAGGTTTTACTATTTTAATGAAGCAGTGATTGATTTTTACCTACCTTTTATCTCTGGCCTTCTTTTTTCCTGCATCATCTGTCAATCTGTGTATTTTCACTTTTTGTTTTAAGAACTTTTCCTTTAGTTCTAGTCTCTCTGGCATTAATCATAAGAATAGTAAAAACAAACATAATTTTTATAGTGTACATTTTTGGGTGGTGTCATAATCATATAAATCACAATTTATATGGTTAAAATCCATGCTGTGTATGGGTCTTTTGGCTTGTGTTTTGCTGTATGTATTTGTGTTGCTTTGCCTCTCAGAAAAACAATTTTTGCTTGATTTTAAAGAAATAGCTCTTAGGTCACAAAATAAGCAGGTAGTTGCCACAGGTTTTCCAAGCGGCCTTTGGCAACTCATGGGCTCTGAACTCCCACTGCTTAGGTTTGACTCCTGATTCTACCACATTTGACCCTGAGACACTTCCAGCCTCACTATCCCTTAGCTGCCCATTTGTTAAGTGGCGTTAATAATAGTGTTTACCTGGAAGAGTTGTTGTATCAAATGCACTAATACAGGCAAATTGATTGAAACAGTGGCTAGAGAGAGGGTTCAGTAAATGTGAACTGCTATTTTTACATATGACTCTTTGTTTTGGTTTTATTCTCATGAGACATTGCTCGGTCCAAAGGCTGCACTAAGGGAATGGGCAAGGGCAATCGTAAGAATATGATCAGGAGTACATACACAAGGAATCAGTAAATCATCTTTGAGTACTTGTAATGTCGGACATGACTGAGCGACTGAACTGAACTGAATGTCAAGGACAAATAGATGCACAGGGAAATGTGTTTTCCTTAATTCAGTGTTTAACTAATCTGATTTTCCTCTTGAATATTGAACCTTTGGTTAATCATCCACTTAACAAATAGTTGTCAAGTACTTACTATAATGCCAGGCTCTTTTCTTGAAAGCAGAGATACAGCAGTGAATAAAATACACAGTAAGTCCTGCAGCTGTGTTGGTTATCTTCTATTGGCAGGAGACAGACAATAAACAAAAGCAAGTCAATTATAGAGTATTTTAGAAGATAATAATTGCCGTGGGGGGAAAAAAGCAAAGAAGGGAAGAGGAATGCCAGTAAAGACAGAGTGTAATTTTAAATAAGGTCATCAGAGCTGGTTTCATTGAGAAAGTGCCATTGGAACAAGGAATGCAAGGGGAAAATTTACGTGTAAAAATTACGTGCGTATCCCAGGTAGAGAGAAGTGCTAGTGCAAAGGTGTGCCCTGCGTGTTTGAGCAATGTCAGAGTGTTATGCCCTGAGTCCCGTCCCCCCATACTGGTAGAATAAGACACTAGCAGCAATGCAAAAGCAAGAATGGGGTTTATTTCTAGCTCGAGCTAGGGCTCATGCCTCCTCCAGCGCAGTGGAGTGCTGACAAGAGCCCTGAGCCCAGGTCACAGCGGTTTTTATAGTCTCAGATTACATAAGCACCTATTTTTGTTCAAAAGATCAAGCTGGCAGAAACTCATTGGCCAGTTCATGCGTGCAGGGGTTTTTCTGGGGGATTTCCTTTTTTCCTCTGATTGGCCTGATTTTTGGCGCTGGCGGGACTTTTCTAGGGAGGAGTTTCTTAATTTTGGCTCAGGTGGGATTTTCTTAGGGAGGAGTTTCTGTGAACTTAGCCTCCACCCTGTCTCCAGGAAATGGAAATTTAGACCTAAGCAAGGTCTCAGGCCTATCCTGGCTACTCAGATGTTAGGGCTTCTAACAAGAGGAGTCACTGTGGCTGGACCTGAGTGAGCGAAGGGGACCATGGTTGTGGAATTTGAGAAATCCAGAGGAGTCCAAATGATGACAGCCTTGAGCTGAAAGAGCAAACCCTCCTTGTCTGACGTGGGAAGGCTGGTGGTGAAGCAGCAAGAAACTTAATGGGAAAGAGTGAACTGAAAGTCAGATCTAGTTTAAAATTTAAAACTGTCCTATTTGGTCTGCTTTGGTCCAGGGACCGAGTCTGACCGTAGTCTCTCAGGTAGCCTCGTCCGCATCCCAGCAGAGGCCCGCTTGTGCGCCTTTGAGGCAGAAGGGTGCCCCTGCCTCCCCTGTCCCTGAGTGACGCTCCTCATCCACGTGGTGGTTGCTTTCCCGCGGTTGCTCATTTCAAGGCTGCGTCAGTCGCTGGTGGAGCCTGTCGTCTGCCACGTTTCATCTCAGGCGGTGTTGCCTGCAGCGCCAGCCGGCTGGATTTCCCTCCATGCCCGCTGCCGCCGCCCTCCATTCCTCTCAGACCTGCATATGTGTCCTGTTTGACTCCACAGAACCGTCTGCTGGGCAGCCTCCCTGAGGTCGGTACCCTGGCCGGCGGTAGCTCCTGCTTCCCTCTGAGACTGCCTGGAGCCAGAGGCTAATCAGTGGATTAAACCTCGGGTCCTCCTCACTGCAGACACCCAGCCTCCAAGGTGGTGGCTCTGCCGTCCGGGGCAGCCTGAGGGACAGTCACTTTTCAGAGTCCTTAACAAGGACCAGGAGCTGGAGTCCTGCCCTGCCCTGTGGTACCCTTGCGGATCTAATGAGCTGCTGCTGCCCTAGAAAGAGTGGCAGAAGGGAAATTGGCTCATGGATGAGACAGTTTCGTCTGGCTTCCTGTCTCTTCCCTACTGCCCTTTAAGACAAGAAAGGGACAGTCTCGCTCATATATCATATCCTATTCCTGTTTGGATATCCCCTACGTTAAAACTATATGGTCAGCGAGACAAACTTTTCCCTTGGGGTGCTAAAATGGAAGACAGTATTTTCACTCAAGCTGGTATTCAAACTAACAAGCCTATCTGACTCCATAAATCCTATTTTCTATGAAAGAAGCTGAATATTACAGTATTATTTTTCTTGGGATTCTTTAGGTCACAAAATCCTGAAGTACTATTCAGAATGAAATTCTGAGTTACTGCTTGTAACCTCTACTCAGATAGATGCTTTGGAATGAGCATCTGTTTCTGAAAAGCCCACATTTTCAGAAATACAAATGGGAAAAAATTAATAACTTGAAAAATCTGTAGCTATTATATATATGGTTTCTGAAATACATTTTATTTTTTAAATAAATATAAGTACACAGTCCTGTGAATAGCTTTCATTGGTCATGTTTGATGGTTTGATAGATATGTCTGAATGGTTTTGACACCAAATGCTGAAGTGTTTCTGGTTTCCAATTTTTGCCTTAACAACTGTTTGTTCAGTGGATCTTCTTGTAACCCTCCCTAAACTGTTGTTTAAGAAAATAAAGCACAAAGTCTGCTTTAACATATCTTCACATTTTGAGGTACGCAAGTAGAGCAGATGTTCCAGTGTTCTTCTGTATTTCTATTTTTAAATGTTAGTCTATTTTCTATTCAGCATTTTCCAAGTGATTCTGCATTATTAAGAACAAAATGCAAGTGCAGACAGAAAAGACAATGGCTATGCCTTCTTATTTTAAGGACAAAATCTATTAAATAAGGTTTTTTGAATTTGATTTTAATAGTAATTTTGGAGAGGGAAAAATAGATAATGTATGTGATAATATATCATTCAAAATCCCTAATCTCTCATATTTCAAGATAGGTTTGAAAATATTTTGATGAATGACTTAGATACATTTTGGGAGATATAATTCTGGCATGAAAATAGAAAATCCATTAGATACTCCCAGTACCTCTAAATTCTTTTTATTGTGTAAGAAGAATAGCATTATATTCCTAGTTCACCCATAAGATATATTTTATAGGAAAGCTAAAATAAGAGAGGGAAACCTTGTATCTGAAAGATCATGTTGATTTCCTGAGTTCTTACTTTCAATGTTTAGAAAGCTTTTCTATTTCTTAAATTTCAGTTGATGGCCTTTGGTAATTTGCTGTGACCCAGATTCAAAGAAACTTCTGATATCAAACAGTTCTATCTTAGGTTTAATTCAGATAATGTACACAGTCTGCTGATGGGGTCCGGTTTGCAAACCACCTTCTGTCTTTGCCCCAGGTCTTGATCCCCTGCCTCAGCTATCCTCAGTGTCTTCGTATCTTTATACTCATGTCCTTTCCTGCTTCCTTTCCTATTTGTTTGATGTGATTAAGTCTGTCCCGTTCAAACAAACAACCCACTCTGAATCTCATACATCTCCCAGTACTGCTTTATTTTATTCCTATTCAAAGACCTCTGCAGAGCCATCTTGCTCATTGTTTTTTTCCTAAACTCCTCCCTTTTATTTCATCTCTCTCTAGCCCTTGACATTGAGAGCTGTTCTCTTCTCAGCAAACTCTCTTGACACCACTTTTCTCTGCTTACTAAGTGCATTCCTAAACATTTCCCAAGCTCCTCTATCAGCTTCTTTTGTTCTAGCCATCCCTTAACTTTTGCTGTTTCCTAAATATTGATTCTAGATCCTCTTATATTTTCATACCTTATGTGCTGCTTGGGAGATTGAATCCACTAGCCTGGTTTATATATCCAAATGCTCATGACCTCTAGCCACAACCTCTCCCACAGGACTCAGATTTGGGTCTCTTCAGTTCAGTTCAGTTCAATTCAGTCGCTCAGTCTTGTCCGACTCTTTGCGACCCCATGAATCACAGCACGCCAGGCCTCCCTGTCCATCACCTGTCTCTTAAATATATTAGATTTGAATCTCCTACTGTCTTTCAAATATATATTTACTTGAATATCTTGCAAGTATCTCAAATGCATTGTGTCTGAGTATTAGCTTACTATATTCTTCGCACACTACTTTCTTTCTTTATTCCTTATTTGCCCACTCAATGTAGAAGCCTCCAGGTCTGCCCAGTTCCCTCTTAATCCACGCCCTCCACTCCCTGCCCCGTGCCCGATCCCCACTCCAGTACCAAGTTATCACTAAGTGGACCTCAGATGCCTTTTTTATAGCTTGGACATGCATACTCCTTACCTCCTCGACCACGCCTCTTTCTCCCGCCCCACCACCCCAGTTACTGCTGCACTGTTGTTCACATTTTCCACGTGCCATGCGTGGCACATTCCCTGTCTAAGTGTTTCCACCATGCAGTCTGCTGTCTGTGACCTGTTTGATCCGCAAAGAATCCTGAAGATGTTTACTGCCACCTTAAAACCGTTCCGTAGTGTTCTGTTGTAGAAGGGACACATTATGTAATCCCTTTGAAAGTCTATGTTTTGGGGGGATGTTGTCATGGTGAATGGCAGACAGTCAGCCACTCCCCAGTGGTGGTCACAGCAGAGAGCTGGGGCAGCATCTGTAAACCCGTCATGACTCCAGGGGTGGTCTTTTCCTTCCTGGCTCAATGTTGTGTGCTCCCCCAGAATTGGGTCCCTGGAACCCAGGCATCCCCAGTTCTAACCACCTCAAAGTCTCTTTTTTAAAAAAAAAATTAATTGAAGGATAATTTCTTTACATCAAAATCTCTTAATACTGTTGCTCTTCCAGACACCTTGCCCTCCAGCAACACCAACTTAAGTTGAACCCATCCTGCATTTTCATAGCATGAACCTTTGGAAAGACTTTTCTGTTTCAGATTCCATCTTCACCTACTAGTGAGTTTCTCAAAGCTCAACATATGTCTCCGACTCTGCAACATTGCCTGGCCTTTGCCCAGCCTCTGTCTGGACCAGTGAAGAAATTTCTGACTCAGTGTTCCTCCAACCCTGTCTTCTCCTTTATGAGTTGATGTGTTTTTATACTTTGCAATTCTTCTGTCTTTTCACGTTTTCCACAGTAGGCAATCTCTTTCTCATGGGCCCAAATGCAAGCCCTGCAACCAGGTTCTCTCTGTTACAGGTTTTGCTCTCAGCAACATCTCTACTCCTTCTCCTTGGTTTTTTACACTTTCCCATTCATAAACTGTTAATAGGATTACCTTGATAGTTTACGCAACAAGCAAAACTTAGTTACGGTTAATATACATAAATTATGCAAGAGAAAACTCCTGCCATGCGGGAAAAAAAATAGAATTTTAAACTGAAGACTAAAATACTTGTGGAAGAAAACAAAGACATCCCACTTCATCCCTCTTCATCCTCAGATATACCTTCTGAAACATTAGTGAGGGTCACTCAGTCGTGTCTGACTCTTTGCGACCCCATGGACTGCAGCACGCCAGGCCTCCCTGTCCATCACCAACTCCCAGAGTTCACTCAAACTCACGTCCACAAAGTCGGTGATGCCATCCAACCATCTCATCCTCTGTTGTCCCCTTTCTTCCCACCTTCAGTTTTTCCCAGCATCAGGGTCTTTTCCAATGAGTCAGTTCTTCACATCAGGTAGCCAGAGTATTGGAGTTTCAGCTTCAGCATTAGTCCTTCCAATGAATATTCAGGACTGATTTCCTTTAGGATTGACAGGTTTGATCTCCTTGCAGCCCAAGGGATCCTCAAGAGTCTTCTCCAACACCCCAGTTCAAAAGCATCCATTCTTTGGTGCTCAGCTTTCTTTATAGTCCAACTCTCACATCCATACATGACTGCTGGAAAAACCACAGCCTTGACTAGGCGAACCTTTGTTGGCAGTGTAATGTCTCTGCTTTTTAATATGCTCTCTAGTTTGGTCATAACTTTTCTTCCAAGGAGCAAGTGTCTTTTAATTTCATGGTTGCAGTCACCATCTGCAGTGATTTTGAAGTCTCCCAAAAAAGTCTGTCACTGTTTCTGTTACTTCCCCATTTATTTGCAATAACGTGATGGGACCAGATGCCATGATCTTAGTTTTCTGAATGTTGAGCTTTAAGCCAACTTTTTCACTCTCCTCTTTCACCTTCATCAAGAGGCTCTTTAGCTCTTCTTTACTTTCTGCCGTAAAGGTGGTGTCATCAGCATATCTGAGGTTATTGATATTTCTCCTGACAATTTAGATTCCAGCTTGTGCTTCATCCAGCCCAGCATTTCTCATGATGTACTCTGCATATAAGTTAAATAATCAGGGTGACAATATACAGCCTTGACATACTCCTTTTCCTATTTGGAACCAGTCGGTGGTTCCATGTCCAGTTCTAACTGTTGGTTCCTGACCCGGACACAGATTTCTCAGGAGGCAGGTCAAGGTGGTCTGGTATTCCTATCTCTTTAAGAATTTTTCAGTTTGTTGTGATCCACACAGTCAATAGATTTGGACTGTACAGACCATGGATTTCTCCAGGCCAGAATACTGGAGTGGGTAGCCCTTCCTTTCTGCAGGAGATCTTCCAAACCCAAGGATCAAACCCAGGTCTCCCACATTGCAGGCAGATTCTTGCCAACTGAGCCACAAAGGAAGAACATTAGAATCGGATGTTAGAATCTAATGTAAATTGAGAATGATTTCTTATTTACTGCAGTATTTTTCTTAAAAATTATTGTTTTTTTCAGGTATATATTTATTTTGTCAATGCAAACAACAGTATTTCAACCAAATTAATAGTTGAATATGCATTATGATCTATCCTAGGTACAACAAAAATTTTAGGTGGGAAATACTGGTCTAAGTTTCAAACAAATGAGTTAAGGTAGAGTTAAACATATTCGGAAGTGTGGAGCTGCTCTTTTGTAATATCTTTTTAATTTTAGATTTCGTAACTTAATATTGGGCACTTTCTTGTTCCCTCTGGGCCTTTTATTTAAATAAAGAAGTATGGCCTCTCATTCTTGTTCTGTAGAGCATCTTTAAAATATTTGATGATTTTGTTTTATTTTCCCTCAACAGAAATAATGTAATCGTTTATTTTTAATGATCAAAAATAAATTCCATACAGGGGAAAAAAATTGGATTTCAGTTGGAGCTTTGGAAGAGTACTTTTATATCTCATTAAAGGATAAAGTCAATTTTTTGAGAATAAACTCCAAAGGTCAGTACCGTTGCTTCTGAAATAGAGCAAAGCTATTTACAACCTTTATTTTCTAAGAACAACTAAATAAATGACATGTAGGCGTGGTTTTCTTTCCAACTGACATGATTAAATTGTGGTCCTAAAGTGAAATATTAACAGTGGAATAGAAATTTGTGTCTTTGCTACAGGAGACCTGAAAACAAATTGAATTAGTAAATGGGCCTTAGATTTCATCTAAAATATGAATATTTCATTGAACTGTTGTTCTACAGATTTTAGGAAATCTAGTGTATGCTGCTGGGTTTTATTTTTGAAGCTGTTGAGACCTCCTGAGTATCTCAGACATTTGTTATTCAAAGTTTGGTCTGTGAACTCAACCCTGTGTGTGGTGTATGCTAAGTCACTTCAGTCGTATCTGACTCTTTGTGACCCCATGAACTGTGTAACGCACCAGGCTCCTCTGTCCATGGGATTTTCCAGGCAAGAATACTGGAGTGAGTCACCATGCCCTCCTCCAGGGGGATCTTCCCTGACCCAGGGATCAAACTCACATCCCTTGCTTCTCCTGCAGTGGCAGGTAGGTTCTTTAACACTAGTGCCACCTTTGAAGCCCATTACTTCAGTCGTGTCTGACTCTTTGCGACCCTGTGGACTGTAGCCCGCCAGGCTCTTCTGTCCATGGGATTCTTCAGGCAAGAATACTGGAGTGGATTGCCATACCCTTTCTGAATTATACTCTGCATTTTGACAAGATCTCCAAGTGATTCAAATTCACATTAAAATATGAGAAACAGTGCCGTAGACCAGTGCGATATTTATGCTGTCCGGTTAGAGGAGGATAGGAAGCCTTCTTGTCCAAATGGTTCAGGGTACCTTAGCAAACTCTGGAGGTGAGCTGTTGTGTGGGGGATTGGGTGAACCACTCAAAATCATGTTGTTTTAAGTCTGGAAGGATCTTCAAATATGATCTAGTTCAACTATCCTCTTTTTATAACTAGAAATTTAAGTCCCCCCAGATAAACTATTTATTGAATGAAGTTTGTTGTTGCCCAAGATCATAGTCTGCCCACCGTAGTCTAGAGTGATTTGTTCGATTATTACTCTGGGGAGCTAGATCTAGAGAACAACATTCCATGCTTGTGCTTTTTATTTTCACCTGGGCAGTTTTCACCAGTCCTCAGAATCCAGTGATATCAGGTCATGCAGACATTCTTCTTCAGCTGTTATGATAGCCAGTTTTCATGTGAATTGCTGTTTATACTTCTGACATTCAGAGTACATAACCTTTCTTTGGTATGTATGATACCCATGATAACCACATGACTAACTGAATTCAGTAGGTTGATTTTACTGTTTTGGCAGAGTTTGCTGCAGCTTATGGGATTGCAAAGAGTTGGATATGATGTAGCGACTAAACAAGAGTTTATCTGAGATTTGCCAGTTTACAGATGACTAATGGATGTCGATTTCTGGCAGAATCATGAAGTTTTACTCTTTCAAAATTTCTTAGACAACAAATTTCTGCATTTGGCACTTAGCTCAGTTCACCAACTCTTATAGGTATTGTGTTATTCCTTTCCATAACATGTTGATACCTCCTTGTGGCCGGATCTGATGTCCTGGTTTTTCTTGACAGCTAGCCACAATTTCTCTGTTTCAACAAACTGTCAAATCTCCAAATCCAATTTTCACTTTCTTTTCAAAACCCTTCTATGTGGATGATTCAGTTCAGTTCAGTTGCTCAGTCGTGCCCTACTCTTTGCAACCCCATGGACTACAGCAACCAGGCTTCCCTTTCCATCACCAACTCCCGAAGTTTGCTCAGACTCATGTCCATCAAGTCAGTGTTGACATCCAACCATCTCATCCTCTGTCGTCCCCTTCTCCTCCCACCTTCAGTCTTTTCCAGCATCAGGGTCTTTTCCAGTGAGTCAGTTGTTCACATCAGGTGGCCAAAGTGCTGGAGTTTCAGCTTCAGCATCAATCCTTCCAATGAATATTCAGGACTGATTTCCTTTAGGATTGACAGGTTTGATCTCCTTGCAGTCCAAGGGACTCTCAAGAGTCTTTTCCAGCACCACAGTTCAAGAGCATCAATTGTTTGGTGCTCAACTTTCTTTATAGTTCAACTCTCAGATCCATACATGATTACTGGAAAAACCATAGCTTTGACTAGCTGGACCTTTGTCAGGAACGTAATGTTTCTACTTTTTAATATGCTGTCTAGGTTGGTCATAGCTTTTTTTCCAAGAAGCAAGCATCTTTTAATTTCATGGCCGCGGTCACCATCTGTAGTTATTCGGGAGCCCAAGAAGATAAAGTCTGTCACTGTTTCCATTGTTTCTTAGTTTTCTGAATGTTGAGTTTTAAGCCAACTTTTTCACTCTACTCTTTCACTGTTATCAAGAGGCTCTTTAGTTCCTCTTCACTTTCTGCCTTAAGGGTGGTATCATTTGAGGTTATTGATATTTTTCCCTGAAATCTTGATTCCAGCTTGTGCTTCATCCAGTCTAGCATTTCTCATGATATACTCTGCATATAAGTTAAATAAGCAGGGTGACAGTATACAGCCATGACATACTTCAATCCCGATTTGTAACCAGTCTGTTTTTCCATGTCCGGTTCTAACTGTTGCTTCTTGACCTGCCTACAGATTTCTCAGGAGGCACGTCAGGTGGTCTGGTATTCCCATGTCTTTTAAGAATTTTCCACAGATTGTTGTGATCCACACAGTCAAAGCCTTTGGTATAGTCAATAAAGCAGAAGTAGGTGTTTTTCTGGAACTCTTTTTGCTTTTTCAGTGATCCAGTGGATGTTGGCAATTTGATCTCTGGTTCCTCTGCCTTTTCTATATCTGCTTGACCAGTATTATTTCCTACTAAACAGATAATTGACTCCTGTGATTAATATCATTTGTCTTTTTCAGCTTATAGTAAGTTTTAAAGTAAATTTCACCCCATTTAAAGAAGAAAAATAAAGACATTCTTAATGTATCTATTGGGAAGGCCAGAAGTCTAAGAAGAGTTTGTATCTATACTTATCGGTATGTGGATTCTAGTACAAAATTTCTGTCTTAATATTTTAAAGCGAGATTATACTACATGTACTTACAGGTCACAGTACATGTTTTAATTGAACAAACACAAGTTTATAGACTTATTTAATAGCCTACTGTTAGAGTACATTTGTGCTGTGATGGAGAATAGGAAAGACATTACAATATTGTCCTTTTTTTCACAGATGTTACTAAGAGTAGGTTTGAGTTTTAAAATTCTGTGGCAAATCTTTAAAGTTATATTTCTAACATTGGTTACTTATTTTTAGTGAATGGAAAAATGCAAGAAAAGCTTTCTGACCTGTGAATTCATCTTATTTACCATCTTTCATTTAATAGTATTTCAGGATTCGGTATAATGAAATCATTTTGAGTTCCAAAGAGGATTTATTATAAAGAGACATCAGTTCAGTAAAGGGATGTGGGAAAGCCATAAACTAGTAGTTATTTAAGTCAGGTATTAAATTGAATATCGATAGTTGATTTTGTTGTTAATAAATTGTTATGTTAAAGTGAGTCCTTGCACTGATTTGAAGTTGCACACATATGAAAACACATATATTTTCTTATCATTTAGGTATGTGTCATGATGTAGGTTTTTTGTTTTTTCTTACACTTGTCTTACAATATCTTGGGCAATGTGTTTGCAATGATTTTATCTACACCTGGGCCAACCAATGTGCGAAATTTAATTTCCGGAAGACTGAAAGACTGAAGCTACTTATCATCAAATTCTCTTCCTTACTAACATAACGAGGATGTATGTCTTTCAAACTGTGTTTTCTGTCAGTCATAAACATAAAGCAGTATGAAACAATGAATCTGATTTAAACATTAAGCTCTGTACTTCAGAAGTGTGGATCAACTGACTAAAATGACCGCTTTACTAACACAAGTGAAAGGAGTTAGAACAGGACGGATGGTTAATATTTTCAAGATTGCCATGCCTTGTATTCAGTATTATAGACCTACTCTCTTACTTTAGTACATTTCCCTCTTTTCTCCTCTACACAAGTTGTTATATGATTTTTTTAAAAAAGTTATATAATTCAGAAAATCACTATAATTTAACTAAATATTTTAATATATCAATTAGTTCATGGATGCATAAGTTAAGAATGCTTTTACTTTAAAATATTTTAAAATATTATCCATTTCAGAAAAAAGCTTCCTTAACCTCTAACATAATAAGCCTGTTATATTATGCACAAATTGTATATATATATATATATTCATAAATATATAAACTGCTCAAAGCCTAATACTTTGTATTCTGAGTCTTATCATATATTCAATATAATTTTGCATAACTTAAATACAGTTGTGTCTCCTGTGTAGCCGACTAGAATTGGGAATAATACTTAGATGTGTAGCAGTTTGAGTAGCGTAGGATTCTTGCCGCTGTTCTCGCCTCTTTAACACCGAGAACCCCTTCTCCTGGTTGGCCCTCTAAATTCATAGGCTCCTTTCATTTCATTGATGCCTCCAGATTGTACACTGATGTAGCTTGATCTCCTTCTGGGTAGACTGTGAGAAAACTGAGGGTCAGAAGTGTTTCATGTCTTCTTTTTACTTCTGGTGCTTGGTATATTGTGAGGTGCCCTAACAGTTTCTTGATGGATGTTTTGGGATAATTATGTTTCCTGGGAAAATTTCTACCTTATGACCCCCCCCCCCAGATCTTTAACTCTTTTTCTTTCTTCTTACCTTCATCTAAAGTCTCCCCATAAAAGGATTTGCTATAACTCAGATCTGATGGTAAGAAATTGTATAGATTATATTCTAGTAAGGTAATTATACTAAAAAATACTCACTGGAAAAGACTCTGATGCTGGGAAGGATTGGGGGCAGGAGGAGAAGGGGACGACAGAGAATGAGATGGCTGGATGGCATCACTGACTCGATGGAGGTGAGTTTGAGTGAACTCTGGGAGTTGGTGATGGACAGGGAGGCCTGGCATGCTGTGATTCATGGGGTCGCAAAGAGTCGGACACAACTGAGTGACTGAACTGAACTGATACTGAAGTTATCTGATTTAGCCATTCCAAAGCTTTATGAAGCAAGAACTATTCTCACTTGTTTTCCTACAGATATAGAGATAGAATGATAATTGTGTTATTGTTTCTAAACAGTCATTATGGAATATTTCCATTATTTTAATACCATTCTATTTGCTGTCATCAACTAATAGGAAGGTGAATGGGGAATTCGGTTCCTGTGAGCTTCGTGTGTGATGCCTTAATATGATTTAACAATCAGGGAAATAAAACAAATACGAAAATTTGTTTGGTATAGAAACATTAGTTCATCTGGGTTTGGAAACTTGCAGAGAACTTCTGCTAAAGCTGATGCTGTTCATTAAGTCATAGTAGAAAGAGTTGATTTCACTTATTTTTATTAATGAATATAAAATAGGCTAGTGAAAAATTGAATTTATGTATTCTTATTCTGTTGGCAAGGCTAGTTGTACAAAGAGAAAAGAGTAGCAGAGAGCAGAGAACGAAGGTCATTGTGAATTCTGGACCAGACCGAGTAAGATCAGTAAGAATAAGGAGTGGGAAAAGTGAGAGAACTCAAGGAGTTACTGATCATCTAGAAACATTTTTTGTTTCAAATAAAGTTAACATATTTAATACTTGTTCTAATTAGTATAGAGTTTGGAGAAGTGTCCATTTTTGTAGAGGGTATATATTTAAGGAAGAGGTTAAATTGAAACCCTGGCAAGTCTGTATTTTATTTTTTTATTATTTTTTTAAAGGTGTTTTTAAAAAAATAAATTTATTCATTTTAATTGTAGGCTAATTACTTTGCAATATTGTAGTGGTTTTGCCATACATTGGCATGAGTCAGCCATGGGTGTACATGTGTCCCCCATCCTGGATGCCCCTCCCACCTCCCTCCCCATCCCATCCTTCTGGGTCATTCCAGTGCACCAGCCCCGAGCTCTGACAGAGAACTAGACAAATAATCAGAGACTTAATCTGTTAAAAATTAAGCCAGAATAAGGTAAAGTGACTATTAGAAAGGAGGTAAATAATTGGTTTAAGGCTTTTCATACAGGGATTTTTAAAAGTCTTAATTCCTAGTCTATATATACTATATATGTCACCTGGAAAAATAGCTATTATGTATTTAGTTTTTTTTTTTTTTTTAAGAATATGGTATATCATCAAGTTAATAGCAGACATTCGGCAATCAGATGTTCATTTTCAAGCATGAGTAATCTCCTTTTTGGGGGTGTTCACTCTTACCTTTTTAGCTTCTAACTGGTTAATCTCATACTTATTTAGAGTAGCCCTTTTTTTTTTTTTGGTACTGTAGTTAGAATATTTTGGGTTAAGCATTGTAAAAGTGCTTTTGATATTTTTGATAGATGATCTTTTACATGAACGTAGCATTTGAGTTATTTCCTTTCACAGCAGGATTACATATTATCCCCAATGTTTGTATCTAAGAAAAAAGTGATAGAGCGTCTGAATCTGCTGTATACATGCTGTTCTATTTCGTTTTAATTGAAATGGGGCTCTCAGGTCACCTGTGGGAATCCATGCTAACTGATGGGCAGTTCTTCATGACTGCAGCTGCTGTGTAATTTTCTCTTGAGCGTATATATCTCTTACAGAATAACTGTCCATGATAAAAATAGAGGGTGGACAGCAGTTGATAGCCTTTCCTTAAGCCAAGAAAATCTGAAAAATATTGATTAATTCATCCTAGTTTTCTGTATTATAGACTCTATAATTCTACAACATATGGAAAGATGTCTTTTAAAAACATAATTTTGAGCAACCAAGCATTTTTCTTGCTAAAGCTCCTGAATTGTTTGTTGTATTAATGCCAGTCTAATACCCCAATTACAATGGAGGCTTTGTGGTTTAATATATTGTGAGATAAATAATACTGTTCTGTTTTTTTATATGTATCTATAGCATTTTATTTTTTCATTAGGCTCCACCACACTTAGACAGGGCTTTCCTGGTATCTGAGATGGTAAAGAATCTGCCTGCAATCCTGGAGACCCAGGTTCAACCCCTGGGTTGGGAAGATCCTCTGGAGAAGGGAATGGCCAATCCACTCTAATATTCTTGCCTGGAGAATTCCATGAACAGTGGAACCTGGCGGCCTGCAGTCCCTGGGGTCACAAAGAGTCAGAAAGATTGAGCAACTAACACTTTCACTTTCCACACTTAAACAATTCTAAATTTCCTGTGGTTTAGTTTGTTTCTTGAGGAAAAATTCTTTTTCCTTTAAATATAGAAAGGGTTCTGTTTCTTATGTAATTGAAGCAAATTCCTTAAATTATTATTTTATTTTTACCTAAATAACATTACTTTCTTTAACACTGTTGTATATTTTGGTTAAATTTACCTTCCTTGGATTAAAACAATCTAGGTGGAAAAATTGTTTTCTAGCTCTTTTAAAGAGCTTTAATATGGCTATGGCTATAGATAAGGAACAGATTATGAACAGACAAAATGCAGAAAAATATTCATGAACGCACATATGCTTCCAGTTTAGGAAATGTGTAAGTATATTCTTTATAAGTAATTTGATGATCAAACTACTTCATATATAAAAGCCTTATCTTAGATGTAGTGCTTTTCCAGTTTGGCTCCCAAAATTCTCAAATATGAGGCCACTATAATTTACCTTACTCTCTTCTCTGTAATAAAGGAAGCTCAGTGACAGTACATGTGTTTGAAATAAAGTTAGTATGAACTGTACCCCTTTTATTCTGTCTCATACATACACATATAAATGTATCACACATACATGTTTGAGGCCTATCTTTTTCTTCATTTGAAACTGTAGCATTTTCTAAGGCTCAATAAAGAAATTTTCTTAAAATTAAGCTCTTAAACATTTTCTTTTACTTGTTCAAAAATATATTTTTCATTTGACTGAATATTTTCAGAAGCTCCCAATCCATTTTATAAAAGTAATGGGATATGTCACAGACTTTGAGTGCTATAGGATCACTCGTTGGTGAGCAGAAGTAGAAAATATTTATAAAGATGTGATATTCTAAATTCTATATAATAAGGATGATGATGGTGAATAATTACTACCATAATAACATCATTCATAGCTGTTGGCTAAGCACTAAGCATAGCATAGTATTAATAGCTTTTAGTAATCCTTTCAAATGTCTTCTGATTTTGATATTATATTTTTAGGTTCAGATATCACAACTGATATGGGTCAAAGCTAGGGTTGGAATCCAAGTTTTCTGATTGAAACCTTTTAGCTCTTTATCCATCTTCTGCACCAAAAACACATACATTTTTCAAAATGGAATAAAAAATAAAATGAAAATTCAAGAAACTTTCTTAAAAAAAAACCTTTTATCTAGATAAAGAAAGGTAGGATTTTTCATAATCCTGTTCATATAGTTACCTGTTTTATTTTCTTTGCTGAATTGCTTCCAGATTTGCCATTTAGAAACACTATTTCCTATAAAGGACAAGTGATTCAAAATCCTTTATCATTTTTGCTGTGAAGATAGCATTTCTTTGGGTTTATTAATTAATTTCAGGGAGTTTATGGAAACTTATCTTTTCTAGAGTTCTGATGCTTAAAGAAAAAAAAAGAAGAAAAAAGGCATTCATGTCTTCTTTAGTAAAATCAAAGGTAGGCCAGGATTATGGGTTGTAAGCAAATTTACATTTCTGAGTGTTATGTTTCTTTGCTTTAATCCTTTTTTAAAATGCTTATCAGTTCATTAATGAAGCACTAGTCTTAGTGAGGCAGGAAATGACAGTGTTTTCTTTTAATGAATATTCTGGCTTTCTTTGTACAAGTAACCACCAGAAAGGGTTCCTTCATCATTTCAGAATGGAGCTGTTTTAAAGTGGTTTATAATTCTGTAAATCTTCTACTAAAATGGTAATTTTAAAATTTTGCTAAGGCTATAAATTTCCTTTTTATTGTTAATTATGGTCCTAAAATAGATTTCAAGGGGAAAAAATACCCTAAAGATAAGAAGTACTATTATATAAATCATACTATATGTAAATGTTTGCCTCTCTTTTCTAAGATTTCTAACCTTCATACTTTTTTTAAACCTTGAATATCTTAGAGACAAAAGTTTAGAACTTTAAGCTTGAGAACAAATTATTTTGAGAGGATAGAGACAGATAGGAATTTAATTGTCACTGATTGCTTTTACTTAATTCACTTACTTTTATAAACTTCAGTAGAGTGATAATGCAGAAAATATTTTAAGTTTGCTTAGTTTTCATGTGATCTAATATATTTTTCCCAATGCTATAGTATTTCTGAATTAGAAAATAACATTACTGAATTAGCATAGACTCTTTTTGTGAAATGAAACTAATTGATTTCAAGCTCAAAGACATTTTAGAAGAAAATGGAAAAATAAACCATACTACAGATGGGCCTTTATGAGCACAAATACACGTTTATAATTGGCAGTGAAAATCAAGAGGCCAAGGAAAGTGTTAAAAACATGGAAGTTGGTGAAAATGGCCTCCCACATCCCGAACGCTTTGTAGCTGAATACATTTCCTTAAAAAACTTAGCTATATTGGATTTGTTTATTTGTTCGTTGGTTATCTTTGAAGTCCCTTTTTATAGAAACTAATTTCAATAAGTGTTTTTTAATATACTGACTACAGTGTTAGCAATTTTATGACATGATTTAAGATGATTTTTCTGTTCATTTTTAGTGCACTTTCTTTTGTGGCTTAATAAGTATTAAAAAATTTGTTTAATAATAATGTCAAGTTCATTTCAGAGAAGAACAAGAGATGACTACTATGCTTCTTGTGAGGATTATTTTAAACAGTAGCTTTTCAAATGTGATTTTCTTTTTTATAATACTTTCTATAGACTTGTTAATTTTACAGCCAATAACTAGCTTATATATCCTGTTGATAGAAAAATAGGCCTGGAAATCTGTAATTTATAATTGACAGGCCACTGGGCTTTAAGGTCAATTTATGTCATCTCTTTGGTGTAAATCTCTGTTTTTGCTTCTACAAAATTGGAATTATGAAGGTGCTTTTAAACTTCATGAGCCTGTCAGTTTTGATATGTGAGGATAATTTTGAAGATGTAAAATTCTCTCCAACCTGTCCTTTCAACTCTTTCCTCAAAAAGCAAGAGGGAGAAAGCTGATTACTATATATAGACAATACAATAAGGAGATCAGAGATCAGTGATTTGTGAACAGTAAACCATAGGCAACATCCCCTATAATCAATCAGTCTTTCTCCATGGTTCATTAAAGTAAAGCATCCAGTTTGCCCAGCTTGCAAAAAGAGTGATGTATTTCAGTTCTCACTATTCACGTGTCCCAACTCTTTTTGACTTGTTATTGTTGAGTTGTCTGTTTAGGCCTCTTTATTCCCCATAACTTGTCTTTGGTACAGATAGGGAATTTTATTTTTCACTTATTTATAAGTTCTAGAAAAGGACTGTGTTTCCTATTTTCAACGTAGAAGCAGTGATTGTGTTGTGTTGTGGTTTAGCATGGCACAAGATTTGAGAGTGACTGAATTGATCTCAGGTTTAGTTGGGATACCCATCTCCAGAATCCTGCCTTATGGTTTTTTTTTTTTTTTCATTAATGGTGAGCCGTATGTAACTAACAGACAGAGATGTCTGTCACAGCGTCTGGTGTTTGTGACCGACCCCGTCAGTGCTTCATCTGTAATCCAGGCCTGTTTTAGTATGGAGTAGTGGTTTGTAGTTCTCATTCCTTATTTTAACTCAAAAATACTCAATCAGTTTAGTAGGCTTCCTTTTATAAATCTGTTTACCTTTCTTTCTCTAGTGGAAATATTTAGCATTGTCCATGACAAATGCATCTTAATCTTTTCCCTGATCTAATTATCTACAACATCCTCAGGAGCTGCCAAATGCTTTCAGTCATTCTTCTGATGGTCTCTTGGTTTAAGTAAGGATTCTTTGATTTAGTAGCAAGCTGGAATCAAGATTGCTGGGAGAAATATCAATAACCTCAGATATGCAGATGACACCACCCTTATGGCAGAAAGTGAAGAGGAACTCAAAAGCCTCTTGATGAAAGTGAAAGAGGAGAGTGAAAAGGTTGGCTTGAAGCTCAACATTCAGAAAACAAAGATCATGGCATCTGGTCCCATCATTTCATGGGAAATAGATGGAAAAACAGTATAAACAGTGTCAGACTTTGTTTTTTAGGGCTCCAAAATCAGTGCGGATGCTGATTGCAGCCATGAAATTAAAAGACGCTTACTCCTTGGAAGGAAAGTTATGACCAACCTTGATAGTATATTAAAAAGCAGAGACATTACTTTGCCAACAAAGGTCCATCTAGTCAAGGCTATGGTTTTTCCTGTGGTCATATATGGATGTGAGAGTTGGACTGTGAAGAAAGCTGATCGCCGAAGAATTGATGCTTTTAAACTGTGGTGCTGGAGAAGACTCTTGAGAGTCCCTTGGACTGCAAGGAGATGCAACCAGTCCATTCTAAAGGAGATCAATCCTGGGTGTTCATTGGAAGGACTGATGCTAAAGCTGAAACTCCAATACTTTGGCCACCTCATGCGACGAGTTGACTCACTGGAAAAGACTCTGATGCTCGGAAGGGTTGAAGGTGGGAGGAGAAGGGGATGACAGAGAATGAGATGGCTGGATGGCATCACCGACTCTGTGTACATGAGTTTGAGTGAACTCCGGGAGTTGGTGATGGACAGGTAGGCCTGGCATGCTATGATTCATGGGGTCGCAGAGAGTCGGACATGACTGAGCGACTGAACTGAACTGAAAAGTAAGAAGGTAAAAAGCAACTGAATGTGATATGGCCCAAGATGAGGTTTGACTTGAGATAACTGTCAATGAACCAAATTTATATAAAAAGGCAAGTATAAAATCGTTATCACTGATAAAAATCTTTGTAAATAATTTAAGATTTATATGTTTTAAATGGTGATAGATCTTTATAAGAAATGAACTGAAAGTTGGACATGAGTTAGGTACTAGTGGCTGATGAATGATGTGTGACAGCTTGGTGTGTGTGTGGTCAGTCGCTTCAGTCCAACTGTGACCCCATGGACTGTAGCCCACCAGGCTCCTCTATCCATGGGATTCTCCAGGTAAGAGTACTGGTGTGGGTTGCCATGCCCGTCTCCTGGTTGGGGAATCTTCCCAACCCAGGGATCGAAACTGTGTCTCCTGTACATCTTACATTGCAAGCTGATTCTTTACCTCTGAGCCACTGGGGAAGCCGCCAGGGACAGATTTAGGTTTAAAAAATATTGATCCATTATAATACCACTGAGTATCTGGGATTTTTAGTTCCGTCTCACATATCTAGGTTAGACACACTGAAGCGTTTAGTCCTATGCCCTTTTATTAATCTCTCAGTGATTGGATGATCATGTTGCTTTAGCCACGTTCTTCCAGATTTTCTAACTCTTTTTTCACATACTTTTTAATAGTAGAAATACAAGTACCAGGAAGCAGTAAATTCAGGAAGAACCTTAGGCAAGAGAGTAGACCAGAGTCATGTTCTTATATTTAAAACAGCATCAAGAGGATTTGCTTTTCCTCACAAAACTAGCCCTGCAACAATGCAATATGATAACTGTCTAGCACAGAATAGCATAATACAGTTTCCAACTGAGACATATAATAGCATTGGCCAAATTAATTAGATATACATCTGTTTTCAGTTGATTATTTCCAAATTCTTGACTTTAAAAGTTTCCTAATTCCTCGGACTTCTAATACGTACCTAGAAGGTGTGTGTTCCCAATTGCTGTTTTGAAGATAATGTTGTTTTCCCTTTTAAAAAGTGAAAGTGTTAGTTGCTTAGTCCTGTTGGACTTTTTGTGATCCCATGGACTATAGCCTGCCAGGCTCCTCTATCTGTGGAATTGTCCAGGTAAGAATACTGAAGTGGATAGCCCTTCCCTTTTCCAGGAGATCTTCCTGACAATCCGGGATCAAGTCCAGGTCTCCTACAATGCAGGAGATTCTTTATCTTCTGAGCCACCAGGGAAGCACTGTTTGCAACTCAGGGTACTTAGAAGTATTCATAATTTGTTGTGATGATTTCATTTTATTATACATAGGATACAATGAGAAGCCAGATTTTTTTTTTTCTGGTTTTGGATTTTTTTGTATGTTGGAGCTAGTAAAGCTTCAATTTTTAGATATGTATTATAATAAAGTTGGAACAAAATCAATTACTGAATTGAACTCATCATCACAGTCTTTACAAAATAAATCCTAAATAAGCACCAGCCTTTAAATAATCAGTAAACGTTATTCCAACAAAGATGTTATTCAAGGCAAAATTGCAATTCTTTAGGGAATGAGAAGTTTAAAATAAAGTTATACAAGTGTTCTGAATTTTCTTCCTATATAAATAATACTTGAACATCTCAGAATATTTTCCTCCCGCTTTACTCAAGTTCTATAAATTTTGCGAATAATTTAAAACATGTTTGCAGTAAATCAAATGTCTTGCCCTTTTAAGACATTTTTTAAAGTTCTGTCAAAATAAAATGACAATGTATTAGAAAACTCACAAGTGTTATAGTGACAGAAAAGTGAACATACACTGTCTCAATAAATATGAGGATTTCCTGTGCCCAGGTGTATTAGTTTGCAGGGGCTACCATAACAAACTACCACTGCCCGGGCTGCTTAAACAACAGTAATTTATTTGATCACAGTTCGGGAGGCAAGAAGTCCAAGATTAGGTGCCGACAGGGTTGGTTGGCTACATTCCGAGATGTTTCGCCCTGACTTGTGAAGGCCGTGTTATCTCTTTGCCTCCATGTCTTTCCCTTTCTGTGTATTTGCCTTTTAGGAATGGCACTCCTCTCGGATTAGGACTCACCCTGGGAACCTCTTTGTACCTTGACCTTTTTTTTTTTTAAATTTTATTTATTTTTTATTTTTTTTATATCTAAAAAAGAATTTTATTAAAAAAGCACAAATGCAAAGAAATGAACAGAGGAGAATTTATGCGTCGAACCTGGACTGGTCACTTATGATAATATACATGCTACAATTCCATTCTCTCCAATCATTCCACCTTCACCCTCTCCCACAAGAGTCCCAAAGACTGTTCTAAATGCCTATGTCTCTTTTGCAGTCTCTTATACAGGGTTCAGGTTACCATTTTTCTAAATTCCATATATATGCGTTAATATACGGTATTGATGTTCTTCTTTCTGGTTTACTTCACTCTGTATAATTGGCTCCAATTTCATCCACCTCATTAAAACTGATTCAAATGCATTCTTTTTGATGGCTGAGAAATACTCCATTGTGTATATGTACCAAAGCTTTCTTATCCATTCATCTGCAGATGGACATCTAGGTTGCTTCCATGTCCTGGCTATTATAAACAGTGCTGCAATGAACATTGGAGTACATGTGTCTCTTTCAATTCTGGTTTCCTCGGTGTGTATGCCCAGGAGTGCGATCGCTGGATCATATGGCAGTTCTATTTCCAGTTTTCTGAGGAATCTCCACACTGTTCTCCATAGTGGCTGTACTAGTTTGCATTCCCACCAACAGTGTAAGAGGGTTCCCTTCTCTCCACACCCTCTCCAGCACTTATTGCATGTAGACTTTTGGATGGCAGCCATTCTGACTGGTGTGAAATGGTATCTCATTGTGGTTTTGATTTGCATTTCTCTGATGATGAGGGATGTTGAGCATTTTTTCATGTGTTTATTAGCCATCTTTATGTCTTCTTTGGAGAAATGTCTGTTTAGTTCTTTGGCCCATTTTTTGATTGGGTCACTTAGTTTTCTGGAATTAAGCTGCAGGAGCTGCTTGTATAATTTGGAGATTAATCCTTTATCAGTTGCTTCATTTGCTATTATTGTCTCCCATTCTGAAGGTTGTCTTCTCACCTTGCTTAGAGTTTCCTTTGCTGTGCAGAAGCTTTTGATTTTAATTAGGTCCCATTTGTTTATTTTTGCTTTTATTTCCAATATTCTGGGAGGTGGGTCTTGGAGGATCCTGCTGTGATTTATGTCGGAGAGTGTTTTGCCTACGTTCTCCTCTAGGAGTTTTATAGTTTCTGGTCTTACATTTAGATCTTTAATCCATTTTGAGTTTATTTTGGTGTATGGTGTTAGGAAGTGTTCTAGTTTCATTCTTTTACAAGTGGCTGACCAGTTTTCCCAGCACCACTTGTTAAAGAGACTGTCTTTTCTCCATTTTATATTCTTGCCTCCTTTGTCGAAGATAAGGTGTCCATAGGAGCGTGGGTTTATCTCTGGGCTTTCTATTTTGTTCCATTGATCTATATTTCTGTCTTTATGCCAGTACCATACTGTCTTGATGACTGTGGCTTTGTAATAGAGCCTGAAGTCCGGCAGGTTAATTCCCCCAGTTCCATTCTTCTTCCTCAAGATTGCTTTGGCTATTCGAGGTTTTTTGTATTTCCATACAAATTGTGAGATTATTTGTTCTAGTTCTGTGAAAAATATTGTTGGTAGCTTGATAGGGATTGCATTGAATGTATAAATTACTTTGGGTAGTATACTCATTTTTACAATATTTATTCTTCCAATCCACGAACACGGTATATTTCTCCATCTATTCATGTCCTCTTTGATTACTTTCACTAGTGTTTTATAGTTTTCTATGTACAAGTCTTTTGTTTCCTTAGGTAGATATATTCCTAAGTATTTAATTGTTTTCATTGCAACAGTGAATGGAATAGTTTCCTTAATTTCTCTTTCTATTTTCTCATTATTAGTGTATAGGAATGCAAGGGATTTCTGTGTGTTGATTTTATATCCTGCAACTTTGCTGTAATCATTGATTAGCTCTAGTAGTTTTCTGGTAGAGTCTTTAGGGTTTTCTGTGTAGAGGATCATGTCATCAGCGAACAGTGAAAGCTTTACTTCTTCTTTTCCAATTTGTATTCCTTTTATGTCTTTTTCTGCTCTGATTGCTGTGGCCAAAACTTCCAGAACTATGTTGAATAGTAGTGGTGAGAGTGGGCACCCTTGTCTTGTTCCTGACTTTAGGGGAAATGCTTTCAGTTTTTCACCATTGAGGATAATGTTTGCTGTGGGTTTGTCATATATAGCTTTTATTATGTTGAGGTATGTCCCTTCAATTCCCACTTTCTGGAGAGTTTTTATCAAAAATGGATGTTGAATTTTGTCGAAGGCTTTCTCTGCATCTATTGAGATAATTATATGATTTTTATTTTTCAGTTTGTTAATGTGGTGTATTACGTTGATTGATTTGCGTATATTGAAGAATCCTTGCATTCCTGGGATAAAGCCCACTTGGTCATGATGTATGATCTTCTTAATGTGTTGTTGGATTCTGATTGCTAGAATTTTGTTAAGGATTTTTGCATCTATGTTCATCAGTGATATTGGCCTATAGTTTTCTTTTTTTGTGGGGTCTTTACCAGGTTTTGGGATTAGGGTGATGGTGGCCTCATAGAATGAGTTTGGAAGTTTCCCTTCCTCAGCAATTTTCTGGAAGAGTTTGAGTAGAATAGGTGTTAGCTCTTCTCTAAATTTTTGGTAGAATTCAGCTGTGAAGCCGTCTGGACCTGGGCTTTTGTTTGCTGGGAGATTTTTGATTACAGTTTCAATTTCCGTGCTTGTGATGGGTTTGTTCAGATTTTCTATTTCTTCCTGGTTCAGTTTTGGAAAGTTGTACTTTTCTAGGAATTTGTCCATTTCTTCCAGGTTATTCATTTTATTGCCATATAATTGCTGATAGTATTCTCTAATAATCCTTTGTATTTCTGTGTTGTCAGTTGTGATCTCTCCATTTTCATTTCTAATTTTATTGATTTGGTTCTTCTCTCTTTGTTTCTTGATGAGTCTGGCTAGTGGTATGTCAATTTTATTCACCTTCTCAAAGAACCAGCTTTTGGCTTTGTTGATTTTTGCTATGGTCTCTTTTGTTTCTTTTGCATTTATCTCTGCCCTAATTTTTATGATTTCTTTCCTTCTACTGACCCTGGGGTTCTTCATTTCTTCCTTTTCTAGTTGCTTTAGATGTAGAGTTAGGTTATTTAGTTGACTTTTTTCTTGTTTCTTGAGGTATGCCTGTATTGTTATGAACTTCCCCCTTAGCACTGCTTTTACAGTGTCCCAGAGGTTTTGGGTTGTTGTGTTTTCATTTTCATTCATTTCTATGCATATTTTGATGTCTCTTTTGATTTCTTCTATGATTAGTTCATTATTCAGCAGCGTGTTGTTCAGTCTCCATATGTTGGCACTTTTAACAGTTATTCTCCTGTAATTGAGATCTAATCTTACTGCATTGTGGTCAGAAAAGATGCTTGGAATGATTTCAATTTTTTTGAATTTACCAAGGCTAGATTTATGTCCCAGGATGTGATCTATCCTGGAAAAGGTTCCGTGTGCGCTTGAGAAAAAGGTGAAATTCATTGTTTTGGGGTGAAATGTCCTATAGATATCTATTAGGTCTAACTCTTCTATTATATCATTTAAAGATTGTGTTTCCTTGTTAATTTTCTGTTTAGTTGATCTATCCATAGATGTAAGTGGGGTGTTAAAATCTCCCACTATTATTGTGTTATTGTTAATTTCCCCTTTCATACTTGTTAGTAATTGTCTTACATATTGCGGTGCTCCTATGTTAGGTGCATAAATATTTATAATTGTTATATCTTCTTCTTGGATTGATCCTTTGATCATTATGTAGTTTCCTTCTTTGTCTCGTTTCACAGCCTTTGTTTTAAAGTCTATTTTATCTGATATGAGTATTGCTACTCCTGCTTTCTTTTGGTCTCTATTTGCATGGACTATCTTTTTCCAGCCCTTCACTTTCAGTCTGTATGCGTCCCTCGTTTTGAGGTGGGTCTCTTGTAGACAACATATATGGGGGTTTTGTTTTTGTATCCATTCAGCCAGCCTTTGTCTTTTGGTTGGGGCATTCAACCCATTTACATTTAAGGTAATTATTGAAAAGTAGGATCCCGTAGCCATTTTCTTTATTGCTTTGGGTTCAAGTTTATACACTCTTTCTGTGATTCCTGTCTATAGAAGATCCTTTAGCATTTGTTGGAGAGCTGGTTTGGTGATGCTGAATTCCCTCAGCTTTTGCTTGTCTGTAAAGCTTTTGATTTCTCCTTCATATTTGAATGAGATCCTTGCTGGGTATAGTAATCTGGGCTGTAGGGTATTTTCTTTCATCACTTTAAGTATATCTTGCCACTCCCTTCTGGCCTGAAGAGTCTCTGTTGAAAGATCAGCTGTTATCCTTATGGGAATCCCCTTGAGTGTTATTTGCTGCTTTTCCCTTGCTGCTTTTAATATTTGTTCTTTGTGTTTGATCTTTGTTAATTTGATTAATATGTGTCTTGGAGTATTTCGCCTTGGGTTTATCCTGTTGGGGACTCTCTGGATTTCTTGGACTTGGGTGATTATTTCTTTCCCTATTTTAGGGAAGTTTTCAACTATTATCTCCTCAAGTATTCTCTCATGGTCTTTCTTTTTGTCTTCTTCTTCTGGGACTCCTATGATTCGAATGTTGGAGCGTTTAACATTGTCCCAGAGGTCTCTAATATTGTCCTCATTTCTTTTAATTCGTTTTTCTTTTTTCCTCTCTGTTTCATTTATTTCTACAATTCTATCTTCTAGTTCGCTTATCCTGTCTTCTGCCTCTGTTATTCTACTGTTTGTTCCCTCCAGAGTGTTTCTGATCTCATCTATTGCATTATTCATTGTATATTGACTCTTTTTTATTTCCTCTAAGTCCTTATTAAATCTTTCTTCCATCTTCTCAATCCTTTTCTCCAGGTTATTTATCTGTAACTCCATTTTACTTTCAAGATTTTGAATCATTTTCACCATGAAAATTCGAAATTCTTTATCAGGTAGATTCCCTATATCTTCTTCTTTTGTTTGTGTTGGTGGGCAATTATCTTGTTCCTTTACTTGCTGGGTATTTCTCTGCCTCTTCATCTTGCTTTTATTGCTTTGCTTGGGGTGGCCTTTCCCTCTTCTTGCAGTTTGTGGAGTTCTCTTTATTATGTAGTTTCTTCGCTGTGTGTGGGGTTGGACAGGTGACTTGTCCGGGTTTCCTGGTTAGGGAAGCATGTGTCAGTGTTCTGGTGGGTGGAGCTGGATTTCTTCTCTTTCCTTTAGAAGACAATGGGCTACTTTTCTGGGAGCCTGATGTCCTCTGCCAGTATTCAGAAGTTGTTTTGTGGACTTTACTCCACGTTCAAATGTTCTTCTGATGAATTTGTGGGGAAGAAAGTGGTCTCGCCGTCTTGTTCCTTCCTCCCCAGAACACTGGATTCTTATATTCCACTTGGTCGTGGAGTATCTCTTCCCAGCTGCTCCAGCAAGGCGCAGCCGCTGCAGCTTACCTTGGACGAGGGGTATCTCCTCAAGGCCGCCCCTCCTGCTTTGAATGTGGATCAGCTCCTCCCGGCCCTCCGGTGCCCAAGCAGCCACCGCCTCCTGGACGTGGTACAGCTCCTCTCGGCCACCGCCCTAACTCTGGGCGCGGGGCAGCTCCTCTCAGCCACGATTCTGCACGTGGTCGGTTGCGCCGGGAGCCGGGCGTCTCTCGCGTCTGCGCCGCCCGGAGCCGGGCATCTCTCGCGTCTGCGCCGCCGGGAGCCGGGCGTCTCTCGCGTCTGCGCCGCCGGGAGCCGGGCGTCTCTCGCGTCTGCGCCGCCGGGAGCCGGGCGTCTCTCTGTATCTTGACCTTTTTGAAGGCCCTGTCTGTAAATTCAGTTATATTCTGTGGTGGTGGTTCATTCGCTCAGTCGTGTCTGACTCTGTGACTCCATGAACTGCAGCACGCCAGGCTTCCCTGTCCTTCACCATCTGCTGGATTGAGTTTGCTCAAACTCATGTCCTTAGAGTCGGTGAGGCCATCCAACCATCTCATCCTCTGCCGTCCCCTTCTCCTCCCACCTTCAGTCTTTTCCAGCACCAGGGTCTTTTCCACTGAGTCAGTTCTTTGCATTAGGTGGCCAAAGTATTGGAGCTTCAGCTTCAGTATCAGTCCTTCCAATGAATTTTCAGGGTTGATCTCCTTTAGAATTGGCTGGTTTGATCTCCTTGCTGTCCAAGGGACTCTCAAGAATCTTCTCCAACACCACAGTTCGAAGCCATCAATTCTTTGGTGCTCAGCCTTTTTTATTGCCCAACTCTCACATCCGTACATGACTATTGGAAAAACCATAGCTTTGACTATACGGACCTTTGTAGGCAAAATAATGTCTCTGCTGTTTAATATGCTGTCTAGGTTTGTCATTGCTTTTATTCCAAGGAGCAAACGTCTCTTATTTCATGGCTACAGTCACCGTCCACGGTGATTTAGGAGCCCAAGAAAATAAAGTCTGTCACTGTTTCCATTGTTTCCCCATCTATTTGCCATGAAGTGTTTGGACCAGATGCCATGATCGTCATTTTTTAAATTTATTTTTTCATTGAAGGATAATTGCTTTACAGACTTCTGTGGTTCTCTGTCAAACCTCATCATGAATCAGCCATAAGTATACATATATCCCCTCCCTTTAGAATCTCCTTCCCATCCCCTCCGCATCCCACCCCTACTGTTGAGTTTTAAGCCAGCTTTTTCACTCTCCTCTTTCACTTTCATCAAAAGTCTCTTTAATTCCGCTTTGCTTTCTGCCATAAGGGTGGTGTCATCTCATGTCTGAGGTTATTGATATTTCTTCCTGCAGTCTTGATTTCAGCTGTGCTTCATCCAGTCCGGCATTTCGCATGATGTACTCTGCATATAAGTTAAATAAGCAGGATGACAATATATAGCCTTGAGGTACTCCTTTCCCAATTTGGAACTAGTCTGTTGTTCCATGTCCAGTTCTAATTGTTGCTTCTTGACCTGCTTACTGGTTTGTTAGGAGGCAAATAAGGTGGCCTGGTATTCCATCTGTTTAAGAATTTTCCCGTTTGGATTTATATAGTCCAAGGGTTTAGTGTAGTCAATGAAGCAGAACTAGATATTTTTCTGAAATTCTCTAGCTTTTTCTATGAGCCAACAGATGTTGGCAACTTTATCTTTGGTTCCACTGCCTTTTCTAAATCCAACTTGTACATCTGGATGTTCTTGATTCACATATTGCTGAAGTGTAGTTTGATGGATTTTGGGCATTACTTTGCTAACATGTAAATGAGTGCAATTGTGTGGTAGTTTGAACATTCTTTGTCATTGCCCTTCTGTGGGATTGGAATGAAAATTGACCTTTTCCAGTCCTATGGCCACTGCTGAGTTTTTCCAAATTTGCTGGCATATTGAGTGCAGCACTTTCACAGCATCATCTTTTAGGATTTGAAATAGCTCAGCTAGATTTCTTTGTTCGTATTAATGCTTCCTAAGGTCCATTTGACTTTGCACTCCAGGATGTCTGGCTCTAGCTAAATGATCACACAATCATGGTTATCCAGGTCATTAAGATCTTTTTTGTACAATTCTTTTGTGTGTTCCTACCACCTATTCTTAGTATCTTCTGCTTCTGTCCTTTACTGTGCCCATCTTTGCTTGAAATGTTCCCTTGCTATCTCTAATTTTCTTGAAGAGATCTGTAGTCTTTCCCATTTTATTGTTTTCCTCTGTTTCTTTGCATTGTTCACTGAAAAAGGCTGAGGTACTGCAGCTTAATTTCATCATATGAATTTGTGAGGGAACAAATTCAACTCATACCTGAAACTATGGGACTTACCTAGGTATTTAGGTCTCCTGTCTTTCAGTCTTGTTAAATCTGTCTTCCTTTTTTCTTAATCAGATTTGAGAAAGAATTTTTCATTTTGTTAGCCTTAAAAAAAAAAAAAGCTTTGTGTTATACTGAGCTGCTCCACTGTGGTTTTTCAGAGTTCGCTGATGCCTCTGTGACCAGTTACTGTACATGTTGCTAAATCGCTTCAGCCGTGTCTGGCTCTTTGCTACTCTATGGACTGTAACCCGCCAGGGCCTTCTGTCCATGGGATTCTCCAGGGAGAATACTGGAGTAGGTTGCTGTGCCATCCTCCAGGGGATCTTCCTGACCTAGGGATCGAACCTGTATATCTTACATCTCGTGCATTGGCAGGTGGGTTCTTTACCACTAGTACCACGTGGGAAGCCCAAGCAGTTGTTAATGCTGCTCCTTCCCAACGCCATTATTATTTTCGAGCAGTTCGGTCATACCAACATTGATTTGTAGAGTTACTTCAGTAACTTTCGATTACTCGCTTATTTCCTTCAATGAGTCTGCATTTATTTAACCCTTCTATTTTTTTTAAAGCCAATTTTCATAAAGTTGATAATAGTATTCTCTTAATAATTTAAGAAACTGAACTGCATTTCTAACTGGCACTATACTTTTTTCCCGAGAATTTTATTTTTCATTTTTTACCATTATCAACTTCTGTTACCTTGCTTATTACTATTTTTCTATTTCCCAGAGGAATTTTTGGTATTCTCATCCCCCTAATCTTTTTTTGTTATCTGTATCATTATTTTCTACCCTTTATTATTTCACTTCTCTTATTCTCTTAATATTAGTATATTTTTCTTTTTCTAGTTTTTTAAGGGGCCTTTTAAAATCAATTTATTTCCAATATTTTTAATTAATGCATTAAATTAATACATTTATTTATGTTTAGTTGCATTTCCTGTGTTTTGATATATGGTCTTTCATTGCTATTCATTTATAAATTTTATATAATTTCTATTATGAGTAATACAGGAGTATAAGTTGGTTTTTTAAATTAATTCACTTATTTTAATTGGAGGCTAATTACTTTAAATAAACAAGTTGATTTTTTTCAGTCTCTCGAATTTTTGTTTTTCTTTCACTACTTTTCCAACACCAATTTTAAATTTAATTGCATTATTATTAAATAACTTGTCTTTTTAATATTTGTCCCTTGAAATTCATTGAAACTTCCTTTATATCCTAATGCCTGTCATACTTTCCAAAATATTTCGTGTTTATTTTAAATATGTATGTATGTATCATTTCTGTTTGTAGTATAAGAATTTTCTATATATCTCTTGATTTAGCTTACTAGTTTTATTGTTAAAATATTTTCTATTCTTTTCTTTCTCAATCTATTTATTTATAATAGAGTATGTTAGAATCTCTAATAAAATTGTGGATAGTTGTGTGGAAACTTTACAGAAACTGATGTCATGAGAGTATGAATTCATTGCCCTTGTCACAAATCAGAAGTGATGGATTCAAGCCAATGTCTGTCTGACTTTGGGAACAAGTTCTTAACTTCTAATGTTAGTATAATTTTTAAAAAGAAAAAAAAAAAAAAAGAACTGCGAGTTTGGGTAAATTCAGTTCATTTGCTCAGCCGTGTCCAATTCTTTGCAACCCCATGGACTGCAGCATGCCAGGTTTCTCTGTCCATCACCAACTCCCGGAGCTCACTCAAACTCACGTCCATCGAGTCGGTGATGCCATCCAACCATCTCATCCTCTGTCGTAAGCACATGACTCAAATCAGAACCATTCAGCTTATCAGCTGATTTGGTGCTAAAAAACTATATCCTGTGGCACATTTCACTTCTCAGTTACCAGAACTGATTCTGGAAAGGTGAATACATGATAGGAATTTTAAACTTTCCTTCTCAGAGCTCTTTTTCATTCTGCTCATCATTTAATTGCCTAACTTGAATTTCTGATACCGCCGTTCCTTCAGAATCGTTCAGTTATTTTCAGATGCTGCCATGGATCGATTTTGACCTGAACTCTTGGCCGTTCCTTCTGACTCCTTTTGGCAGGAGGCTTTAGAGCCATCCCCTCACCGTCTTTCTGGAGTGTCTAGACTGGAGCGCATCTCCAGTTTCCAGTTGTTTGCTGCTCCCTAGGTCTCTGTTCAGATGTCCACAACTGAAGTCAGCCCATGTTCCAGGTTGAACAGCTAATGGAAAGTGGTAGATAGGCCCCCAAAGTGCACATTTTCCCAGAAAGGTCATGAGAATATTGTCTTCCTGCCGGGGCCAGATAGGTTACATTGAGGGCAGCTGAGCGTGTAAGTGTAGAGCAGTGGGGATAAGGATTGTAGAGCCGGGGGATTACCAGGTCAAGTTTGTCCTGGAGCGGCCGCTCAGTACTGATACTACAGTTGCTGAAAAGCGACATTACCGCCAGGCGTATGGTAAGTAAAGTCACTCAGTCGTGTCCGACTCTTTGCGACCCCGTGGACGGTAGCCTACCAGGCTTCTCCGTCTATGGGATTCTCCAGGCAAGAATACTGGAGTGGGTTACCATTTCCTTCTCCAGGGGATCCTCCCTACCCAGGGATCGAACCCGGGTCTCCTGCATTGGAGGCAGAGGCTTTTAACCGAAATGCGGGACAGGAGTGAGGTTTGAGGTCAGTCTGTCTGAGACATCTGTGATGAAAGTGCGCACAGCGGCTGCCTGAAACTTGTGCTTTGGTCCTGAGCCTCAGCTTCTTCTCTCATAAGAAGGTTGAGGGAAATAACACCAGCCTCCAGGAGCTGGTGAGAGAATTCAGTAAAATCATGTCCATCAAGTACCCACAACAATACCTGGCATCAAGGAGGGACTCTGGAAGCGCTGGGGTCATTGCTGCTCTTATTTCTGTTTGCTGCTGCTTTTTATGGTGATTTCTTGCTGTTGTTGGGAGGTAGCTGGCAAAGAGCTATTATCGAGGCATTTTATATGCTGATTGGTGGACCACGTAAAAGCAAAATGTCCTATAACTTTACATGTGTTCCATGACCGATTCAAAATTTTAGTCTTGTGGTAAACTGCTGCATTGTTGAAAATTTTTGCCGCTGCTCTTTGAGGAGGATTATGTTGCTTGGGCCCATTGACATCAGATTGGCCATATTACATGTTGTTGAAATCAAGAGAGGCCGTGGTAGTTTTGACCAGTAACATGTGCATGAAAATGGGTTGAATTACTTTTAAATAGAAACTTGAAAAGCCCAGGTTACAGGCAGTTTCTCTTTTCTTCCCTTCTGTTATAAGACTGGCAGGCTAGAGGGAGACTGCCCCCTCAATCTGGAGCATATAATGAAAACAGCACAGAGCATGACAAAAAGTAATCCTTAGTCGCTTGTGATGTTGGCATTGTTTATTGATGCAACAAAGTCTAATATCATGACAGAATTCTCATGTTTTGTATTTCAGACACTCAACAATGTCATTGTCAGTGTTGGTACAGACAGAAGTCAAGTATAGAGTTAATCTGTCCAGTGGCTGGTGGCTTTCACCTTGACTGGCTCTAGAACATTTCTATTATTACAGAAAGTTCAGTTGGACAATAGTCGTATATATATCAGTGTGGTCCCTGAGACCTAGCTGAGGTTAGCTCAAGGGACATGTCTGATGTTTTAGTTTTCCTTTTTCAGTATTTTTTTTTTAAAAGTTATCCTATTAGCTTTCATCTAATTATTATATATTGTAAAATAATATTTACATTCTAAGTTACAGTATATAATTATGTTACCCATTTTTTCTTGCATTTTGCTTTGTAATATTGCAAAGCCTCCATTTAATCCATTTAATCGTGTGCTGTTGTGTTAAAGGTTTTATATTGTTGAGTGGGCATGATAGAGAATGACTTTCATAATACATCTTGATTCTTACAATGACTAAGGTAACAGTGAATAATAATTTGTTAAAGAGAATACTTTTTAAAAAATATAAATAGTCATTGATTAGAAAAAATAGTAAAATAACCATCTCTGTAGAGACTGCTTATATTTTAGGTATAAATTTAATTTTAGACTTGTATGCTTAGTATTCCAAACAGAAATATAGTCTCTACCATAAAACACAGAAGTCAGCTACCTTCCATGACATAAACTATTTAGATCAACTTTCTGAAATATTTTAGTGTGCGCAAATGATGTATATTTCCATTAATTAGTTAGTTAATTATTGAATGTTCAACAATGTTATCCTCTGAAGCTGGGGTCGTTTGAAATGTTTTCACTGCTGTTTCTCATGTGTTCAGCTCAGATCAAGTTAATCATATCTAAAAATCTTGTAGTAGTACCAAATCCGGAAAAAGCATTTGTCTAAGCGGCTGGAAAGCCTCTATCTCTGCTGATGGAAGATTTAATAGAAACTGAGTGATATTGTTTCAGCCCAATGTACTCTGTATAATTAAGCAATTGATGTTCTTTAGTTCATTAAGCAATTTCATCCACCCTTCCCAACACTTTGAATTCATGTTTTGTTGGTTATTCTGATCACTTCTTAAATCTCATTAGTTGGGGTTGAGAGGCAGCATTAGTGAAAAATTTGAATTACAAAGCATATAGCATTTTGGAAAAATGTACTTGTATCGCTTAATACATATATTTATTTGAAGTCAAACTGCCCAGCAAAAATGTTCTTTAATGAAAAAGAATTATAATTTCACAATACCTTTTCAAGGGACAATGTTGGCCTGTATTTACAGTTTATTTATATGTATCTAGGTAACAAGTACGTCTGAAGTTCTTGCAAACAACGTGGTCTTTCAATTGTATAAATATTCCTCTTGAAAACAATTTGCACTATTTTTGTTGTTATTCTTCAGAGACTTCAGTTTAACCCCTATCATAAGCAAAAACATATCTCCTATTAAAATAGATTCATGAACTTGGACCATTAGGCAGGAAAATTTCTGACTTCCTCTCTGGTTGTCCAAGGTCTCTCCTGTCTTTGAAGTATACTGAGGCTGGCTTTAAGAACTAGGGTTGATCCTAGCAATGGCAAATATTAACATAACAAACCAGTACACTCTAGTTTTAAACAGATGGAAATAAAGCCATAGCACTGTTGACAGTGGAGCAGAAGAGGAAAAAAGGCTGATGCCCTTGGTTTGTCTGGTGGGGAAGTACTGTTCGTTTAATGCTCATTTTATAATCCTTGTGCTGTGTTCTCTGCTCAGTCATGTCCAACTCTTCGTGACCCCATGGACTGTAGCCATCAGGCTCCTCTCTCCATGGAATTTTCCAGGCAAGCATACTGCAGTGGGTTACCATTTCCTACTCCAGGGGATCTTCCAGACCCAGGGACTGAACCTAGGTCTCCTGCATTGGTAGGCAGATTCTTTACCACCGCACCACCTGGGAAACCTGCTTTACAATACTTACTAGTTCTATTTCTTTAACCCCATATTTCTGTTTCATTGGGTGGCCAAGTCTGAGTTCATGCAAATGAACTTTCATTCAGCAATTAAACCTCCATTGAACCTTACTTGGTGTTTAGCACTATCCTGGTTTTTATCCTGATTTTATCCAAGCCATTTTCACATCAAAGTGTTTTAAAGATGTGAATCTTCCTCCATAACTTCATGTTGCAACTGAATACCATCATTCCAAGGGCTATTGTGCAAAATTCATAACTTGGTACACGCTTTCTCCTCTATCTAATACTGAAATTGTTGTGAGCTTGACCCCTGGTAATTCATTTTTACCTGAGTCCATTTTTTTCCTTTAGTTTCTGGGGAAACTGAATAATGATGGCACTGATTTTTCCATAGTCCCAAAATGGAACCAGGAAGTATTATAAAGAGTGGATTAAGTAAAAAGTGCTCCCCTGCCAGACAAAGCAACGGCATCAGTCTTTCCTCTTCTGCTCCATGTTCAACAGCGCTTTAAAGCAGTTTTTTTTTTTTTTTTTCATAAGAAGGATCCAAGAGGCTTATTGGACATGTCACGGCAAGATGAAGAATGACCAGTGACAATAACAATCATGTTGTGTCAGCCAGGTGCCACTTGGCAGTGTGATATTATACTGAGAGACATCCCTGCATTCACATTTCCTCCTGGGCTGTGCAAGGGCTCTCAAATGAAGAGTCTAACACAAAGGAATTCCAGAAACCACTGGAAAACCAAGTGACTTAGAAAAGTCAATATAGGGTTGTGGGGAGGGGTAGTGGTTACATAGGTCCTGGAGCATGTGCTTTCTGTAGAAAGATAGGAGGGGTCTTATCAGTGGACAGGCAAATGGATTTTATTTTTTCCAACCAAAGAAATAACTAAAGATTTGGGGTCAAACTTTTTTCAGGTAAAATGGTGAATTTAGATGAAGCATTTTTATATATTTCAGGGTATATGTTTAAG
Source organism: Moschus berezovskii (assembly GCF_049115385.1). Lineage (NCBI taxonomy): Eukaryota > Metazoa > Chordata > Mammalia > Artiodactyla > Moschidae > Moschus > Moschus berezovskii. The sequence continues at coordinate 11,357,012 of NC_142468.1, forward strand.
GAAAATGTGCTAGGGACACAAGATAGCCAAATGACTAAAAAATCAGTCTCCATTTTTTTATGTGGTTTTGGAAATGTTATTTAGCATTCCTGAGCCTTGGTTTCGTCTCGTGGATAAAAATAATACCATATATTGCCTAAGGCTGTTAAGTTTAACTGTATTTCGCATAATACCTAAAAATAACAAGCATTTAGCAATTGTTAAGAAAGCCTTCTAGTCAACATGACAGTGATCTGTTAATGCTTTTAAATTGCTATTTAGCATATGTCTATAGCTAAGTCTGATGTCAGCTAAATTTATGTTTGTGATGGACCCTTCTGGCTTTATGTGTGTAATCACAAAATCTCATAGAAGAACTAATTTCATGTTCTCTATAATTGGCCAAGTGTGTCTATTGTAGAAATGGCACAAACTCATTCAAGACTGAGAGTTGTTATATGGGTGTCAGTTACTGTGTGTGTATCTGAACTAATTGATATGATACAATAAGCAAATAATATTTTAACATATGTTAAGTTGACATTAATTCAGGTGGTTTGTACACACTGAAGATTTTAAATTTTACAATGACAGAATATAGGCAGAGTATTTGAAGTGCTGTGAGCCCCATCCTCTTATTTAAACCTCTTTCTTCATATCTCAGAGCCAAATTCTGTTCTTTCTTTGGGACATGACCGAGCAACTTCACTTTCACTTTTCCTTTCATGCATTGGAGAAGGAAATGGCAACCCACCCCACTGTTCTTGCCTGGAGAATACCAGGGATGGCGAAGCCTGGTGGGCTGCCGTCTATGGGTTCGCACAGGGCTGGACACGACAGACTGACTTAGCAGCAGCAGCAAAGAAGTGAGGAAAATAAAGTACTAAGAGATTGAAGATGTTATAATTTTGATAATTCATGGTATCTTTAGGGTGCATAAAAGACATCCCCATCCATTTATAAGCATTTGTCATATACCTCAAATCCCTGATCTCTGATAACACAGCATACACAATCTGGCTCTGGGAACATTGCAGTCAAAAGGGTCTGGGTTCCAGGAAACTTTTGGGTTGTGTTTCAGTAAAAGACCTCTCAAACCACCTGATAAGGGACATGGCTCATGAGAATCCATCATCATAATGAAGAAATCATAAATACTGCTAATTTGTTGTGTAATTGCCCATCTGACTTGGAAAGTGAGTGTCATCATTACTTAGAATAGTTTTACATGAATTTTTAAAAAGCAGATATTACTAATAAAATACATATATGATTCGGTAGTTTCCACTGTAATGGGGTCACACAGAGTCAGACACTACTGAAGTGACTTAGCAGCAGCAGCAGCAGACTAGTGTCCTGTTCTATTAGTGAAAATATAAATTTCATCATCATGTTTCAGTGGTAGTACCATAATTTAGATCAACAAGTGCTTTTCATTACATTTACAACAATTTCAAATTTTTAAAGTGGTAGAGCTCTGAGCTGAGTAAACTGGGGAATTAATAGACATCTTTTGGCTCGTTACATGAAGGAAAGCCAGAAATGATGGCAGCGTCGCTGGGGTTTTCTGTTTGTGTACCAGGGCATGCATATCCTTCTTCATTTAACAAATGTTTCTGGTGCCAACATTGGCTGGATAATCGAGATAGCAAGGGAGTTCCAAAAAAACATCTATTTCTGCTTTATTGGCTAAGCCAAAGCCTTTGGCTGTGTGGATCACCATAAACTGTGGAAAATTCTGAAAGGGATGGGAATACCAGACCACGTGACCTGCCTCTTGATAAATCTGTATGCAGGTCAGGAAGCAACAGTTAAGACTAGATGTGGACCAACAGACTGGTTCCTAATAGGGAAAGGAGTCCGTCAAGGCTGCGTATTGTCACCCTGCTTATTTAACTTATATGCAGAGTATATCATGAGAAACGCTGGGCTGGATGAAGCACAAACTGGAATCAAGATTGTGGGGAGAAATATCAATAACCTCAGATATGCAGATGACACCACCCTTATGGAAGAAAGCAAAGAACTAAAGAGCCTTTTGATGAAAGTGAAAGAGGAAAGTGAAAAAATTGGCTTAAAAACTCAACACTCAGAAAACTTAGATCATGGCATCCGGTCCCATTACTTCATGGCAAATAGATGGGGAAACAGTGGAAACAGTGACGACTTTATTTTGGGGGCTCCAAAATCGCTGCAGATGGTGACTGCAGCCATGAAATTAAAAGAGGCTTACTCCTTGGAAGAAAAGTTTTGACCAATCTAGACAGCATATTAAAAAGCAGAGACATTACTTGCCAACAAAGGTCCATCTAGTCAAGGCTATGGTTTTTCCAGTAGTCATGTATGAATGTGAGAGTTGGACTATAAAGAAAGCTGAGCACTGAAGAATTGATGCTTTTCAATTGTGGTGTTGAAGAAGACTCTTGGGAGTCCCTTGACCTGCAAGGAAACCCAACCAATTCATCCTAAAGGAAATCAATCCTGAATATTCATTGGAAGGACCGATGCTGAAAATGAAACTCCAATACTTCGTCTACCTGATGGGAAGAACTGACTCATTGGAAAAGACCCTGATGCTGGGAAAGATTGAAGGCTAAGGGGATGGCAGAACATGAGATGGTTGGATGGCATCACCGACTCACTCAATGGACATGAGTTTGGGTAAACTCCGGGAGTTGGTGATGGACAGGGAGGCCTGGTGTGCTGCAGTCCATGGGGTCGCAGAGTCAGACGCGACTAAACTGAACTGAACTGAAATCATTTTAAGACTTGTCACAATATTGTTTCCACTGCCTCTCTAAATTCATCTCCTCTGGTGGTCACAGGCCATATTTGCGCTTTATGTTCATGGTGCTCAGTTAACATGAAAACATGGGAAGTTTTGATAGTCTAGCTGCTCCCTGACCTGTTTCAGCAGTCTCACTGTAGCTTCAGGCATTACTTTGGAAGCTGAATCCTCATCAAGGGTGATAGAAATCTTTATATGATTTCACCCATGGTATTCCCATATCAAAGCAACTCGGTGTACTGCATGAGCCAGGCTTTGTCAGTCGCTTGATCGACTATATGTATTCTACTCACAAAGGTACCACATATATTATACTTATTGTCATCTTTTACAGAAGAATCTGCATCATTCTGAATTCAACATGTTATAGACTTTCTATAGGCTGCCCAGGTGGCACAGTGGTAAAAAATCTGCTCACCAATGCAGGACACACAGGAGATGTGAATTCAATCCCTGGGTCAGGAAGACCTCCTGGAGTAGGAACTGGCAACCCACTCCACTGTTCTTGCCTGGAGAATTCTATGGACAGAGGAGCTGGCTGGCTACAGTCCATGGGGTCACAAAGAGTCAGACTCAACTGAGCAAGCACACACTCATCACTCAGGCATTATATATCTATGGAGATGTTTTGAAAAATTGCATTATTAGTTGCTCTGAACCTTCAAATCTCAACGTGATTATCCCAGTTTAAAGTATTGTCATTGGAATATAGTAATAGATAATTTAAAAATAAAAATATGCAACCTACCTGGATCCAATTGACAATGTGAGTCTCTGCAAAGGGGGAAACTGGCAGCTCTTCTAGCAATCAGATCATGTCACTGGGCCAAGAATTGGCTTTGATAAATTCTTGATTCATCAGGGACTGTGGATGAACAGCTGCCTTTTGAATGTAGCCAAAGGAAATTTGCTGACGAGCATAACTGTGATTAGGGCAGTAAAGCTTTCAAACGACAACAGAAGGATGTCAATGCAAACCCTAAGAATACTCAAAACCGAGTTCTATCATTTCCATATCCCTTACCATAGTTCTTCTAGAGTTGCCGTGCCCATAAGCAGCGTCAGATCAAAAATGACAAATTACCTTTTTCAGGCTTGTGCTAGGTGAATTAAAAACCAATTAACTTTTAATTTTTTTCTCCATGTTCCTAGAAGATCTAAATTATCAATCTAAAGTACTCTGCTTTGGTGATGGCTTTTGAAAATTTAAAGTATACACAGTAACAGGAGACAGGATGGTTATTCAGTGCAACTTTCAGCTTAAATTTGATTTACTCACGAATCGTTGTCTTCAAAAAGGATTTTTAAAGGAACATTTTATAGTCTCGCTTAACATCAATACTTGTCACCTAAACTAAACATGTTAGTTTTTTCTCTCTCTCTTTTTTTTTTTTTTTGGTTACAAAAGATTCAGTTCAGTTCAGTCGCTCAGTCGTTTCCGATTCTTTACTTGTTGCTCAAAACTGACCACTGGCTGCCTTACTTCAAAGAGTTTCAAGCTTCCCTTTCCCCTTCCGTTCCATCCATAAAGATTTTTACATGTTTGTTCTCTAGCATTGGGCTTCCCTGGTGTCTCAGATGGTCAAGAATCTGCCTGTAATGCGGGAGGCCTGGGTTCAATCTCTGGGTCCTGAAGATCCCTGGAGAAGAGAGTAGCTATGCACTCAGTATTCTTGCCTGGAGAATTCCATGGACAGAGAAGCCTGGCGGGCTACTGTCCTTCGGGTTGCAAAGAGTCAGACACGACTGAGTGACTAACATTTTCACTTTTCACTTCTTTTTCTCTAGTATTAATTGGAATTACGTGTATAAATCATGCATCTAGTGTAGCTGCTTCTTTGTATCATTTCTCTGAAAGAATATTAATCTCCATGTAAAATGGCCATCAAATATAAGGCCATGATAGACTTCTGCCTTTTGAGAAAAGGGAGATGCCACCATTAAAAAAAAAATCAATTTATTCTTAAAAAAATGAATGGACTTCCAACTACTGAAACCTGGATGGGTGGTTTAATGCTATTTACATCACATTAGGGTTAGGCCACAACAGCTGGAAACAGGAAAGGTCTGTATGAGTGAGCTTAGGTGGATTCAGGGCCAGTAAAAAGAAATAGGAACATGGATATTAGGGGATGACCAGAGGAGGGGAATTTAGTAACACGCTGTAAATATTAATTCTGGTCTCTTTGTGACCAAAAGTTAAATCTGGATTTGTTTTCAAGTATGCTTGTTCACAAATTTCTCAAAGGATTTAGGTAGAATGAAGCTAAATTTAGTCTTCTCCAGAGGCCTCTTGGAACTGGTCACATTTAGCCTCTGACTAATACCATGGTTAAGAAGGGTAGAACTTTATAGCTGGAAAAAAGAAAAAGAAGCCCCATCTTTCCAGTCCCATTAGCTTTCATGGGGTGCTCTAATATTCTACTTTTGGAGGCATGCCTTGCTTTCTGCAGGGTTGAGTAGTACTGTAACTCAAACTGTAGGAAGAAGACTGTTGAAAGCAGAGGAGGTATTGTCCTGTGTTTTCTTTTATAAACTTGAATTTTTCAAGAAATACTTGAGTTGTTGTTCAGTCACTCAGTTGTGTCTGACTCTTTGTAACCCACAGACTGCAGCAAGCCAGACTTCCCTGTCATTCACTACCTCCCAGAGTTTGCTCATACTCATGTACATTGAGTTGGTGATGCCATCCAATCTTCTCATCCTCTCCTGTCCCCTTCTCCTCCTGCCCTCAATCTTTCCCAGCATCAGGGTCTTCTCCAGTGAATCATCTCTTTGCATCAGGTGGCCAACGTATTGGAGCTTCAGCTTCAGCAAGCAAGCCTTCCAATGAATATTCAAGGTTGATTTCCTTTAGGATTGACAGGGTTGATCTCCTTGCTGTCCAGGGGACTCCTAAGAGTATTCTCCAGCACCACAGTTTGAAAGCATCAATTCTCTTGTGCTCAGCTTTCTTTATGGTCCAACTCTCACGTCTATACATGACTACTGGAAAAGTCATAGGTTTGACTATGCAAACCTTTGTCAGCAAAGTGATGTCTCTGCTTTTTAATACACTGTCTAGGTTTGTCATAGCTTTTCTTCCAAGGAGCAAGCGTCTTTTAATTTCATGGCTGCAGTAACCACCTGCAGTGATTTTGGAGCCCAAGAAAATAAAATCTGCCACTGTTTACATTTTTTTCCCCCATCTATTTGCCATAAAGTGATGGGACTAGATGCCATGATCTTAGTTTTTTGAATGTTGAGTTTTAAGCCAGCTCTTTCATTTTCCTCTTTCACTCTCATCAAGAGACTGTTTAGTTCCTCTTCACTTTCTGCCATTAAGGTGGTATCATCTGCATATCTGAGATTGTTGATATTTCTCCCAGCAATCTTGATTCTGACTTGTGATTAATTCAGCCTGCCATTTCACATGATGTACTCTGCATATAAGTTAAATTAGCAGGGTGACAGTATATAGTCTTATCGTTCTCCTTTCCCAGTTTGGAACCAGTCCATCATTCCACATCTGGTTCTAACTGTTGCTTCTTACCTGCATAGAGGTTTCTCAGGAAAGGTGATCTGGTATTCCTGTCTCTTTAAGAATTTTCCACAATGTTTTTGTGGTCCACACAGTCAAAGGCTTTAGCATAGTCAGTGAAGCAGAAGTAGATGTTTTTCTGGAATTCCACTGCTTTTTCTATGATCCAGTGGGTGTTGGCAATTTAATCTGATTCCTTTTCCAACAGATGATCCAACAGATGTTGGAAGTTTGATCTCTTTCCTGGTTTCTTTTATAAACTTGAATTTTTCAAGAAATACTTGAGAATCCATCACATTTATATTAATTTCACTCCACCTCCACTCCAACCAGTCCATCCTAAAGGAAATCAGTCCTGAATATTCATTGGAAGGACTGATGCTGAAGCTGAAACTCCAATACTTTGGCTACCTGATGCAAAGAACTGACTCATTTGAAAAGACCCTGATTCTGGGAAGGATTGAGGGCAGGAGGAGAAGGGGACGACAAAGGATGAGATGGTTGGATGGCATCACCAACTCGATGGACATGATTTTGAGCAAGCTCCAGGAGTTGGTGATGGACAGGGAGGCTTGCTTTGCTGCAGTTCACAGAGTCGCAAAGAGGTGGGCACGACTGAGCGACTGAACAGAAGTGAACCACTTCCTTACTCATTACATCTCAATGAAGAGCTTTATTATAGCAAATCAACTTTGGATTTTGCCAAAGATACAAAATTTCTCCTTTGGTTTTTGAAAGGCTTCAGTTTTCTTCTGCCTCTGTGACCAAATATAGGCTGCTTGAAGAGGAGAAGCAGCAGGATGAAACACAGAGGAAAGAGGAGTAAAACAGATTAGAAGGCCACAGAGACTCCTTAGAGTAGGTCTATCAGCAGGGTGCTTTCAGTTGCAGCAAAAGGAAAATAGACTCAAACTGGTTTAAACAAAACAAAAAGGATTTCCATGGACTCATGTAACCTGAAAGGCCAGTGTAGGTCTGTTGTCAGGCATCTGCTTTCATCCCTTTTCCATTTTCTTCTGTTTCTCAGGAAGATTTCTCCCAAGTGGTAGCAGTGATAACCATCCCTGTCCCCCATCGGTCTTTTTCTACGAGCCATACAATGCCAATGGTAAGGTGCCGCTTTCCCAAAGGTCATAGCAAAAGTTCCCTGGAGACTCTGCCTTTACTCAGTCAGCTGTCCTTCTGGGAGCCGGTCGCTGTGGCCAAGTGGAAGTTGTTTTATGAGTGATCAGATCTGGGTCATGTACTTATCCTGGAGCCCCTTAGCAAGAACCCAGGCAAACAAAGAAGAGGAGCAGGGAGGGAGAGAGTAGAATTGTGAAGGACATGTATGATTACAGTGAGCAGCATGTGATCAGTTAATAAACGACAAATGAATTAGGTGGCCAATCTTTCATGTTAATTAAGCATTTTGAAGGATGTACATGGATATGACATCACCAGATTTATATTTTAGTCAGATCACTCTGACTCTATGAAGAGGGTAGGTAGATAGACAGATGAAGATACGTATATAAACAGAAGGATAGTGATATGGGAGTTGTTATATTTCATCCCTCAATTCCAAAATATAATCTTGTGTACCTCCAAACACCCTACGTGGTTTGGCAATTGGGTCTAGTTGTGAAGTATAAATAATAAGGGTGTAAACAGAGGAGAAGGAAATGGCAACCCACTCCAAGGACTTAGCAGCAGCAAACAGAGGTAGAAACAATACAGACCTTTAACCTGGTGATGCCAGGTTAAAGGATGGGATGAGTGTATGTGCAAAGAATCAACAAGAATTCTAACTCATTTAAGATGGAGAAAGAGGAAAGGGGACATTTATTTAGACTGTGACTATGAACCTATGGCATTTAGAGAAAAATGTAATTTTGGTGTCAGTTATGTGATTACTTATACAAATTGCATCCTCAAGAGAACTGGAATATAAGCTGAAACTGTGGAAACTGTGGTTAAGAAGAGCAGTTGCAGCTTCAGTTCAGTTCAGTCACTCAGTCATGTCCGACTCTTTGCGACCCCATGAATCACAGCACGCCAGGCCTCCCTGTCCATCACCGACATCCAGAGTTCACTCAAACTCATCTCCATCGAGTCGGTGATGCCATCCAGCCATCTCATTCTCTGTTGTCCCCTTCTCCTCCTGCCCCAAATCCCTCCCAGCATCAGAGTCTTTTCCAGTGAGTCAACTTTTCACATGAGCTGGCCAAAGTATCAGAGTTTCAGCTTTAGCATCAGTCCTTCCAATGAACACCCAGGACTGATCTCCTTTAGAATGGACTGGTTGGATCTCCTTGCAGTCCAAAGGACTCTCAAGAGTCTTCTCCAACACCGCAGTTCAAAAGCATCAATTCTTAGGCGATCAGCTTTCTTCACAGTCCAACTCTGACATCCATACATAACCAGTGGAAAAACCATAGCCTTGACCAGATGGACCTTGGTTGGCAAACTAATGTCTCTACTTTTTAATATGCTGTCTAGGTTGGTCATAACTTTCCTTCCAAAGAGTAAGCGTCTTTTAATTTTGTGGCTGCAGTCAGCCCAAAAAAATGAAGTCTGACACTGCTTCCACTGTTTGCCCATCTATTTCCAATGAAGTGATGGGGAAAGTTGCAGCTTAAAGAGGATGATTTAGATCATACATATAGAGATTTAGTTCACCCACAATGGATGAAAGAAATAAAATGACTTACAATGAGAAAAGAAAAGGATCAAGAGTAAGATCTTGAAAAGCACCAACATATAGCATTGGGGAGAAATAGGAAGAACAGATCAAAAAGACATGAAAATATTGGTTTGAGAGATAGGTGAGCCTCTAGTGAAAAATCCAAAGAAAGTGTGTTAAGAAAGAAAGATTAATTGTATAAAATACCTCATGAATGTTAAAGATGAAGATTGAGGAAAAGGAAATGAAATTACATTTAGCAATTAGGTCACCATTGATATTTGAGAGACCATTTCCAGCCAAAGTACAGGAATTAAATAGCTGTTAAGAAAGTGGAAATGGCAGGTACTGTCTATTCTTTTGGGAATTTTTTTTTTTTTTGGTGAGAAAAACACTAAAGCTCTGTGGTTGGACTTCTTTCAAGGGACCTTATCTACTCCCATGATTTCAAGCATGACAGTTTTCACATCCTTCAGTCTAGCCCAGAGTGTCTCTAAATCCAACCTGTTACGTATCACCAAGTTAATTTTCTTTGAGTTCTCTTAGATCATATTGTTTCTCTCTCAGGAATCTTCATTGGCTTCCCATCGATAAATGTACAAAGTCTTAGTGGTAAAGTCTGTTTTCAAGTCATCCAACCAGAGCCAAGCTAACTTGCAAATGTTTATTTCTCACCAGTCCCCTGGGTGAGCATTTTGTTCTCCATGCTCCAGCATTCCAGCCAGATTAAAGTCCATGCTGTCTCCTGATCATGCCTGTGCTCTCCCATCCAGCTAGTCAAGGATATATCCTGTGCTCTCTTATTAGAAACTTTCATCCATTTATTTTTTCATTTTTTCAAAGCTTATTGAAAGATAAGTGAGACACAGTTGCTGACAAGGCGAGACACTGCATTAAACTTTTGTTCCTCATTACCTGCTCTGTGGTCTGGCTTTATAATAAGTTTTGATATGGCATCTTCCTTGTTCTCTGTTTAACAAGGTAGGATAGAGTATCCTCCCCAGAAATATCAATTTATCTGTCCTTCCTTTATTTGAAACAAAGTTGTTCGCTATACTTCTTTGTTTTTATTCATGTGTTTGTGCTCATATTTAGGACAGTACACATGTATATAAGTACGTAGATGAGTGTAGTGGAACAGACTGCTGCACCCTGACCACTTCATTGGATTGGGTTTCTGAAACACATCCTCCGTTATCCCACTCCAGATGTGCTTTTGAATTTAACCCTCTTATAAGACTTATTTCAAAACAAGCTACGTCTTGCAGAAAGCTTTCCCTGATTTCCTTCCCAAGTCTTCTCTTCTTCCTCCCACTGCAATTTATCTGCATCGTTTTGGATAGCAATAATTTTTTGTTAATATAATTTTTTGTATTTGATATGTCTTTTCCTAAAGTAGAATTTTACTGGGGGTAAAGCCATTTCTTTCTTCTCTAAATTATAGAAGAGACTGAGTATCTGTGAAATGGAAATGAGCCTCGTTGTTAAAACTTAGGACATTGTTTTCATCTCCATCTCTTTACCTCTGAAGCTCACAATGACCGTCACCCATATTCTCCATAATGACGCGTAGATGCCCTTGGCTGTTTATGTCATCCTGTACCTTTCCATGGGTTACTTTCTCTTATAAAATATTTAACTCACCCTGAACAGTGATTCACATAGGATCTGATTTGAAACATTTTTCCACTTATCTACATTTCAGGTGAAAATCTTCTCTGACATTATGATGAAAATCTCACCAAATTTTTCTTCTGACTAATGATGAAGTAAATTTCTTTCCCTGCCAGAAGCCCATTTTGACTTCATGTCCTTCATGTTCGCTTTGTCCATATCACCGATGTAGCTGGTTTTTCACTTCCCATATCTCCCTTTCTATTTAAATGTTCTGACCTTCAACTAAAAGAAGAAATGAAAACTATACCTGCCAAGCCCTTCAGCTTCCTATCTTGGGCTTCAAAGTCACTATACATAACATTCCATTTTCTTCCTGACTATATTATTCATGACCAAGTGAATCAGAAATAATAAATACCAGCCAGTGGATTTAATAAGCCTTGTCAGGTCACATATCTGATTATTTGCTATAGGTAAAGTAGACTTTCTAGAAAATACACTTTCTAATTTGTCATGTCAGGCCTGTATAGAAGAAAATCGTCAGTCACAAATAGCTGACTCTTCTTTGTGAGGTTAAAAACTGAATTCCTCAAACCTGCTGTTGCCTGTGAATGTTCCTGATTGCTCTGGAAGGCAATGTCTGTCCCAATTTGTTTGACCATGACCTTCCATAAGAGGGGCTTCCCTTGTGGCTCAGCTGGTAAAGAATTTGCCTGCAATGCAGGAGACCTGAGTTTGATCCCTGGGTTGGGAAGATCTCTTTTCCCTGGCGAAGGGAAGGCTACCCACTTCAACATTCTGGCCTGAAGAATTCCATGGACTGTATAGCCCATGGGGTCACAAAGAGTCAGTCACAACTGAGCGACTTTCACTTTTACTTCCATAAGGAACGCTTTTTTCCCCCTCACTACCTGGTACGTGTGTGGACACACATACAATGCTTCACACACATGTTTATACCTGAAACAAAAGTTTTGTGAACTAATACTCTCCTTGGGCCAGGATGTAATTTTTAAAATACTGTTCTGTGAATTCTGTCATTACTAAGTGAAGAAACTTACCAAACACAGTGAATTTATATAATGAGCTACTTATGGGAAACATCTCCTAATTTGAAAAACGTCAGATGAGATTTGGGGAAGATTGCTGTTAATTCGTGGAGAAGGCAATGACACCCCACTCCAGTACTCCTGCCTGGAAAATCCCATGGATGGAGGAGCCTTGTAGGCTGTAGTCCATGGGGTCGCTCGGAGTCAGACAGGACTTAGCGACTTCACTTTCACTTTTCACTTTCATGCATTGGAGAAGGAAATGGCAACCTACTCCAGTATTCTTGCCTGGAGAATCCCAGAGACGGGGGAGCCTGGTGGGCTGCCGTCTATGGGATCGCACAGAGTCAGACACGACTGAAGCGACTTAGCAGCAGCAGCAGCTGTTAATTCAAGAGGACTAGATTCTTCCTCCATTTCAGTGGTTCCCAAAAGTTAACATGCATAAATACTGGGGGGACTTTTTAAAAATGCACATTGTTGAGTTCCATTCCCCAAAGCTTCTAATTTTGTGATTGCAAAATGGGGCCCTCGAATCAGCTGTTCAACAGTGCACCCCAAGTCGACCCCATCCAACTAACCTGGAGACCAGGGCTTGGGAAGTTTTGCCTCTTGCTTTCTGAGGATGCAGGCACTTCTTCTCCTTCATCTTTTTGTTTTCTTCATCTATTCTCTGGTTTTTCACCAGGCTCACTTTTTCTCCAGTGAAATAGCATCTTTATTTCTTCTGTTTTTTTAATGTCTTTAATTCTTGTATGCTCTCTAGATAGAACATCCTTTGTCATTAACCAGAAATGAGAAGCATACTCTTCAGACTCTATTTCCTTTCTTTTTACCTCCACCTGACATATTAGTGTCCAGCAGGACAAGTAAGATTATGGGTGGCCTCAGAAAGCAAATGTAGTACCTGCCATGCATTTGTGAACTGCCTATGAGTTTCAGGGCAGGGGTGGGGAGGAAGAGAAACTGGAGGAGTGCAGTTTGAATTCCAGTCCTTTGTGTGTGCGTTTGGGGCCCACCTGTCTCACCCACATAACCCATTTTCTGTCTCCCTGCCTCTTTACGTTCTCAGGAAACAACTGCAGGATCCTCTTGCTTGCAGGGCCGCCTCTTTCACAAGCTCCTACTGACCTTAATGTTACGTTCTCCTACTTATTTGTTGCTGCTGATGTGCTTCATGTCATTATTTTACACGGTCTGAAATCATCTAGATCTGTCTGGGCTCCATTGATCCAGACATTGATCTAATCCAAAAGGAGCAGATACTCTTTTCAAACCCTTTCAGAGAAATTCTTAGCCACGTTGGACACCTGCCAATACCATTTGTACTTTACTGCGAATCAGCTTATGTTTTACTCTGTCACTGCTTCCTATTTACTGAAATCTGATCTTACCTTTCTCCTTGAAAAAAAAATCCTAAGGTCCCGGAGGCAAGTAGTGTGTTGTTCATTTTCCTTTGATATATTAGTATTTAATACAATTTCATATTTAAACTAATATTTAATAGGTGAATGAAAGAAGGAATAAATAGATGAAGACCTACCACTCTAATTTCTTTTTTTAAGCTTACAAATATGTAGATAGTGCTTCATAGATGTCTTTATTAATTGATATTTTAGTATACTTAGTATAGTTTTATTTTTATATACTCATGATCTCAGGAAAATATTGAAATAGATGTTTAATAAAGTAAATAAAGAATGACAAGGAAGGGTTAGTAATGTTAGTCTAGTTTTGTGCGTGTATTATTATTGATAACTGAAAATCCTAGGTTCGCCTTCAATTCATATTTGTGTATTAGCTGCAGCCTCTATTGAAGACTAGTCCAACACTCAACCAAAATATCTATCAAGCTATTTACCAACACAAAAAGCAACAGTAATACTAAAAACCAAGACTGACAGATAACCTAATACTGATATCTAGAATTAAACTTCATAAACATAAGGCAAATAAAATTTAATTGAGGAAAATTGAATTAGGCTTTACTTCCTTAATTAAAGACCCTTTGAAAAGATGTGGGACAACACTTTGGCCTATCCCGCATCTTTTTCTCATGACTCAGGGACCCAGATTCTGCCAGTAACCATGAACTAGCTAACTCTCACTGATTTTTGAGGTAGCCATATTTCTGTGTCCATTAAGAAGCAATTAAAAAAAAAAAAAAAAACAGTGACTTCCAGAAATTAATAAGGGGTGGATTGGTACATGCATATTTTGAACTATATTCTGTATACGAAAGCCTGGAAAAATACTGGAGTTAATTGAATTAGGCAAATGTAATTTTCCATATACCCTACAAGTTTAGGGTTCTGAGAACCAAACAATATCCACCTCAGCAAAACTGTATTAATGAATGCCTGCAAAATATTGTGAATTAGATCCAAAACAGTGAATATCAACTTGTTTTTTTAACACAAGGTTGCTCAACCTCAGTACCATAGATATTTTGGACTGTAGTCTGTGCTGTGCATTACAGGCTGTTTAGCCACATTCTTGATCTTTACTCAGTAGATGCTAGTAACACATCCACTCTCCCATGTCCTGACAATCAAAAAAAGTGTTTTCAGACATTGCCAGATGTCCCTTGGGGGGAAAATTTCCCCCAGTTGAGGACCAGTATATCAGTAGGTCTCACAGGGGCATGATTGAATCTTGATAGCAATTGCCTTATTTAAGGATGGCTGAATGAAAAGAGGACTTCCCTGGTGGCTCAGACAGTGAAGTGTCCGCCTACAATGCGGGAGACCCAGGTTCAATCCCTAGGGCGGGAAGATCCTCTGGAGAAGGAAATAGCAGCCCACTCCAGTACTCTTGCCTGGAAAATCCCATGGACAGAGGAGCATGGTAGGCTACCGTCCATGGGGTCGCAAAGAGTCAGACACGACTGAGCGAAATCAGTATGAGTCTATTTTTAAAATATTGTAGTTCATGGGAAAGAAAATATTACCCAAAGACACAGAGGGAAAATGCAACTTTGGAATGATGTACTTCAAGTTCCAGGAAAAAAGTAATTCTTAGACTATTTGATGTAGTCAACAGAATGCAAACCCTCAATGAAGAGGGTTGGAAAATGGAGTAAGTCATGTAGCGAAGACAAAACAGTAAAAAAGAGTGAAAAGATAGAAGGTGAGAGGTAAATTGCATGGACATTTTGTCAGATTTTGTTTTAAGCTGATGATAGTGTTGGTAAGAGATAGTGATTTAAGCATTCTTAAACATTCCATACAATCTTTCGAGAGTGCAGTTTTCATTCAGATATATATGGACATAAGTACAGTTTATTTGGGTTAATACTAAAGAGCACGATTGCTGAATTGTGTGGTAAGAGTATGTTTAGTTTTGTAAGAAACTGCCAGACTGTCTTCCAAAGTGTCTGTAGAATTTTGCCTTCCCACCAGCAGTAAATGAGAGGTCCTCTTGCCAAACATCCTTGCCAGCATCTGGTGTTGTCAGTGTTCTTTTCTTATTTTAATTGCTTTCCATTTTAAATGCCCAATTCAAATGTGACACCCTCTATAATATTCCCTTAACCAGACTGTTAGTAATACCTCCGTACTCCATACTATACTTATTATCTGCATTTTACCACTTAGACTTACTGTATGCTGTTGATTTCTTGTCTCGTATTTCCTATTTGAATATTAACTCTTTGACAGCAGCAATTTTTATGCAAGATACCATACTTTTATGCATTTCTATAAAATTTAGGTCAATATTTATTGAAAAAAAGTAGTTATATTTTCATATATGTAAATCATTTTACAAAATAAAACTGTTTAGAAATGTACCCATAGTAAATCTCAGCTGCTTCATTTTTGTTGTGAAGTGGGTAAAATAAGTGCTATGTTTATATACAGTTCATGAGTGAAGGCTTGTTAGAGTTAAAAGTAACCTTGTTAGCTTTTTAAATTACCTGTGAGGAATCTGAGGTGCAAAGTGTTTTCATAATACAGCCCATGCCACATAAGTAGAATTATAATATGTCTCATTTATCACCCTTGCTTATCTTTCGTCAGAACTGCTACTGCTCTCTAATTTTAACTGAATCTGAGATAGGATAAATTTTGTTCCATGAAAATAGATTATTTTTTTAGAAAATGCAAAAATTGGTGATTTAAGAATGTATTTTTGAAAATGTTCTATTTCATTAAAATAAGTGTGAACTATATACGTTACTGTGCCTCTTTTTGTATCTTTATCATCTAATTCATTAATTCACATGAGACATTAACTACAGTCCAGTTGTCATGATTCACATCTTTTCATTTTCCAGTGAATTTAACTTTATAGATGAAGAGTGATTAAAGTATTACCTTAAAAGAAAGGTTTTATAATACATGAATTCTATTTTGTATTGTTTTCATTGAATCGAATGTTGACAAAAGAGACTAACAGTAGTAATGGTCGTTACTGAATGCTCTTTTGAGATTTGATTTCTCATGATTTTGTATCAGTGAGCTCTCTGAGAAGGACAGTATCTTCTGTATCTTCTTTTTGAAACAAGAAGAATGCAGACAAAGCAAGTGGACTGTATTTCTCTTGGCAGTGCACCACCCCTGTCTTGCTGTCTCTAGTCCTTACTTGCTTTTGTCGGTCTCCCCCATGAAGTCTTCTCCCTACTGCTGCACGTATTTTGGGAAGTTTACATGCCTGTGTCTGATGTGCATATACCCTTGTCTACTTGGTAACATGGGGCTTCCCTGCTGGCTCAGTGGTGAAGAATCCGCCTGCCAATGTAGGAGGCCCAGGTTCAAAACCTATACTGGGAAGATCCCCTGGAGAAGCAAATGGCAACCCTCTCCTGTATTCTTGCCTAGGAAAACCCATGGATAGAGGAACGTGGCTGGCTATGGCCCATGGGGGCTTAAAGAGTTGGACACGACTTAGGGACTAAACAACAACAACAATAGGTAACACATACTCTTGTGATACCCCAGAGCTATAACAAAAAACCACAAACTGGGGAGCTTAACAAGACAGGCATCTATACTCTCATAGTTCTGGAGGCTAGAAGTCAGAAATCAAAGTATTACCTGGGCCATGCCCCCTCTGAAGGCTGTGCGGACTAATCCTTCTTTGCTTCTTCCAGCTTCTGGAGGTGATTAGAAATCTTTAGCATCACTTGGCTTACAGCTTCAGCACTCATCAACTTCTGCCTCTGTCAACTAGTGGCCTTTTTCCCTGTATGTGTGTGTATCTGCATCCAAATCTCTTTCACCTTTCTCTTATGAAGACATCAGTCATTGAATTTAGGACCCACTCTGAATCCAGGACCATTTCTTCTTGTTCAGTCACCAAGTCATGTCCGAATTTGCAACCCATGGACTGCAGCATGCCAGGCTTCCCTGTCCTTCACTATCTCCCGGAGTTTGCTCAAACTCATGTCCATTGAGTCGGTGATGCCATCCAACCATCTCATCCTCTGTCGTCCCCTTCTCCTCTTGCCCTTAATCTTCCCCAGTATCAGGGTCTTTTTCAGTGAGTCAGCTCTCCACCTCAGGTGGTCAAATTTGAACTTCAGCATCAGTCCTTCCAATGAATATTGACAGTTGATTTCCTTTAAAATTGACTAGTTTGATCTCTTAGCTGTCCAAGGGACTCTCAAGAGTCTTCTGCAACACCACAGTTCATTAGCATCAATTCTTTAGCACTCAGCCTTCTTTCTGGTCCAACTCCTACATCTGTACTGGAAAACCGTAGCTTTGACTATATGAATCTTTCTTCTTGATATCCTGAAATAACTTTATTTCCAAGTAAGGTGTCATTCTGAGGTTCCAAGCAGACATGCATTTAGGCATGTCACTATTTAACTTACTATGCCTGGTATGGGCCAAGCAGTCCACCTCCTGTGCTGGGATGGTGTTTATTTCTGCATGTACTTAGCAGGCTTTGCTGCCTTTGCTGGATACCGGCGCCCCTTTGGCTGCATGTTGCTGTGCCTTTCACAAATCACCGTCTTTGGTAAGCCTCATTGCCTAAGCTCGAGTGTGTATCACTCTGGTGAGGCCTCTCAGCTATCTGGTGACGGCCATGGTGCCTGCCGATCTCTGTTACTGGTGGGTGTGACCGTCTTGTACATCCCAGTGGCACTGCCGCTGATCCACAGGAGACTTGTGGAACCATTCGGTCTTCTTTTGAGTTTATACAGTTAAAGTAGGTTCAAAAGCAATCAATCCCAACTATCCATCCCATGTTGTATTAAGAATTGCAGTTCTCATTAATGCTAAAGTTTTACTACTGGACAGAACTTGACTCAGTGTTTTTTTAGGATGAGGATTTTCCAGGAGCCTCTTCCATCCTTCAAGTGAACCGACTCCTGGCAAGTAAGCCCTTCTCTGCTTACTGCTCAGACATCTCTGGGCTGATGTGAGTCCCAGCAATTTTCAGCTTAAGTTCAAAGTGGGGCCAGCTCCCTGTTTCTTTGTATCTCCCCCATCTCACACATGTAGTACTAAATTGAATTGAATTGCTGTGCTGTTCTGACATGGCTATTTTAATTATTTACAAGATCGCTTTATTTCACTGTTGAGATAAATACTGTTGAGTAAAGAACAAATACCCTTTTTAAACCTTTTAACAGTCATTCACTTTAGACTCAGAAAGCACTCTTCAGCAGCCATAAATATTTTACAACTTGATTTTAATCTGTTTTAATTCAACAGTTATTTATTCTGGGCACACTTTATACCAAGTAGTATATCAGAATCTAGGGAAAATGTAGAAGAACAGACTCACAACCCAAAACTAGAAAGATGGTGAAGCAGTGACAAACATCGATAGCTTGTGACTGAAGCGTTAGATAATGGGAAAGTTGACACTTGATGATCTGTAAAGGGGGCTTCCCAGGTGGCTCAGTGGTAAAGAATCTGCCTGCAATGCAGGAGACTTGAGTTCGATCCCTGGGACCGGAAGATCCCCTGGAGAAGGAAATGGCAACCCACTCCAGTACTCTTGCCTGGGAAATCCCATGGACAGAGAACCTGGTGGGCTGCAGTCCATGGGGTTGCAAAAAAGTCAGACACATGGACCCCATGCTAAGAATTTAAAACATTAGCATTTATAAAACTAGGAGTAGTGGTAGTTTTTATGTTTCAGGCAGTAGTATAAAGATTCAGTTAGAAATGTAGATGTGAGTGTGCAATTGCAATAGAGAATGATGAGGATTTAACCTAAAATGAGTGTAAGTATAGAGAAGGGGCAAATGCTGGAGATACACAGATGGTAGACAGGTCACAGTCTGTTACTTATGGTTATGGTTGCTGGGAGAGGGAAGGGTGTCCAGAATGAGCCTCAGGTTTCTGCCTTGTTGTCTAGATGGGCAAGTTACCTTCAACTGAGATAGAAACTCCAGGGAAATAGGAGGAAACTTAGAATCTAGTGTTAATGGAAGGCCATCATGTCATGTAATTTAATTCTCATAATAATAGCCCTTCAGAGTAGCTAGGAATCCATTCTCAAAGAATGTAAATAAGTTAATATAAGTAAGTTTAACTAGGCAGTGACAGAACTTGATGTTTTCTCCTGGAATTTCACTCATCCTCTTATATATTCAGAAGGGTGGTGGGGGATAACAAATTCAGACTTAGTTGTTGTGTTTGAGACCCCCTTAAATTATCAAGTCTGTTAATAGACTGTGCATTAGAATTTGGAACTTAAGCTCAGAAAAAGGGTAAGTCTTTTGAGAGGGCCTGTTTGGTAATTGTTCACATATGTGCTCAGTTGCTCAGCCCTGTCTGGCTCTTTGCGATGCCATGGACTCTAGCCCACCAGGCTCCTCTGTCCATGGGATTCTCCACTCTACAATACTGGAGTGGGTTGCCATGGCATCCTCCAGGGACTCTTCCCAACCCAGGGATTGAACCCTTGTCTCTTAAGTCTCCTGCATTGGCAGGTGGGTTCTTTACCTCTGGTGCGACTGTTTACATATGAGGGAAACCCTGTTTACATATCGGGACTTGTCAAACCCAGATTTCATACTGTGTCTATCCAGAGGCCAAATCAAGAGTGAGAAAAGGAGAAGGCTTTAGATAGAACCCTGGGGATCATCTACATTTAAAGGGATGGTAAAAAACAAAAATATAGAACCAGGAGAGCATAAAGGGAAGTGAGGATTCAGGAGATAAAAGAGAGAATGTTCTGGAAAAAATTAGAGTATCTTGAGGAAATTGTCCTTAGTGTTCAGTACAACATATAGGTCAAGTTAGGTGAGTCATCTAAAATGTCTATTGAATTCAACAGGAAATTGGTAGTGGCTTTAAAAAGAGGTGAGAGTTCCATTATAGTAACTTGAAAAATTAATAGATGAGATAGTAAAAAATATTTATTAATACACTGTCATTCCAATTGTCAGTGTAGTAATCCTTACCCTTTAATAATAGGTCATTATTATTTTTTTTTTTTTAGCAGTAGCCATGGTAGATTTAAAAAAAAAGTTTATCCTCCATCTCTAGTTTGAGTCCACCTATCAGGAATGACATACTTCGTAATCTACAAAATAAAGATGAGGGTACCTCCTATACACCTGAATTAGACTTATTTGCACTGTGATGTTACGAACTGAATTGACTAATCCCAGACCTATCAATTTTGAAATGAAAATGTGTTCCTGTAAATGCCCTTTCAAAGTAAAACAACAAAGATGTTTCCATATTCCAAAGGACAGTGGTTAGAAACAATGCTTTGTTTTTGAGGTTTTTGTGAATTCCATGCAGTGGGTGCTTCTGTCTGTCTTGGTCCATGGAAAAGTCACTTTCTATAAGAAAGATTTGATTATGTGTTATTTGCCTTTGGAGTCAGAGAGATTGAGTTAAACTTTGTTTATTCGTTGGTTCTGGCCACGTGATAATTACTGTCAGCTTTTCTTACTGATTTCAGTCTGAGAACAAAAATATCCATCAAAAAACCACGGATCCATGTAAGATTAAGATTCTACTTAAAGAAGCAGGAAAGTGGGCATTATCTTCTCAACTTCTCTATTTAGCCTTCAAGGTAGAGACCAGTTATATTGAAAGATGGTCATCAGCTGTTTCTAAGATATAAAATAAATATTATTTCCAGTAATATGTTAATTTTAGGCCAATTGTATTAGAATAAAAAGATTTGGGTGGTCCACAGAGTTCCATTGTAAGTAATCTAACAAATGTGAACCTTAATCATATTTAAGAAGAGCACAGAATATGTTATTGTCTTTCGACTTTTAACAGAGACAATGAGTTTACCTCAGGCTCACATTTACTGGGTAGAGTCCCAGTTCTCTTAACCTTGTATTTCACTCTTCTCCGCATTCTTCATTTGGATCATATGTAAATACTCTTCTTGCTCTCAGTGAGGCATTTTGGTGTTTTCTGCTTCAGCAGTTCTCCTTTGGTAACTCATCCCATATGTTTGGTAGCCTTTGCATAATATTGCTTTGTGTGAACTCAGCTTCTGAACTGTATCTTGTATGTATCTGCCAGAAGGATGCTATTTGACTTGTTTTTGTACTTATAACATCACAATTAGAAACTTTTTCATTATTTGAAGGTAAAATGAATTTAAGTCTCATTTGCGTTAAGTATGTAAACGAGTGTAATTTTAATATGGATTCGTTCTTTGGTTTGGTACCATCTTTTAACATAGTACATTCCATTGACACATAGGAACCTGGAATGTTAGGTCCATGAATCAAAGTGAATGGGACATGGTCAAGCAGGAGATGACTAGAGTGAACATTGACATTTTAGAAATCGATGAACTAAAATGGACAGCAATGGGCAAACTTAATTTAGATGGCTATTATATCTACTACTGGGGATAAGAATCTCTTAGAAGTAACAGAGTAGCCCTCATAGTCTACAGGAGTCTGAAGTTCAGTATTTGGGTGCAGTCTCACAAACAACGAATTGATCTTGGTCCATTTCCAAGGCGAAACCATTCAACATCATAATAATCCAAATCTATGCCCCAACCACTGATGTAGGAGAAGCTGAATTTCACCAGTTCTATGAATACCTACAACACCTTCTAGAAATAACACCAAGATTCAGACTAAATTGAAGAAAGGAGGGAAAGCCACTAGATCATTCAGGTATGACCTGAATGAAATCCCTTATGATTATACAGTGGAGATGACAAATAGATGCAAGGGATTAGATCTCTGGTAGAAAAAGTGCCTGAAGAACTATGGATGGAAGTTCGTAACATTGTTTAGGAGGTGATGAGCAAAAGTATCCCAAAGAAGAAATGCAAAAATGCAAAATGATTGTCTGAGGAGGCCTTACAATTAGCTGAACAAAGAAGAAAAGTGAAAGGCAAAGGAAAAACGAAAAGATATACCCAGCTGAATGCAGAGTTCTTGAGAATAGTGAGAGGTAGGTGGACTGTCTTAAGTGAACAATGCAGGGAAATAGAGGAAAGCAATAGAATGGGAAAGAAAAGATATCTCTTCAGGAAAACTGGAGATACGAAGGGGAAATACCATGCACAGATGGACACAATAAAGGACAGAAACGGTAACGACCTGAAAAAGCAGAAGAGTAAGAAAAGGGGGCAAGGATACACAGAAGAGCCACACAAAAAGGCCTTAATGACCCAGATAACCATGACGGTGTGATCGCTCACCCAGAGCCATACAGCCTGAAGTGTGAAGTCAGGTGGGCCTCAGAAAGCATTGCTATGAACAAAGCTGGTGGAGATGATGGAATTCCAGTTGAGCTTTTTCAGATCCTAAAAGATGATGCTGTGAAAGTGCTGCACTCAATATGTCTGCATATTTGGAAAACTCATTTGGGGCCACAGGACTGGAGAAGGTCAATTTTTATTACAATCCTAAAGAAAGGCAATGCCAAAGAATGTTCAAACTACCACACAATTTCACTCATTTCACATGCTAGCAAAGTATGCTCAAAATCCTTCAAGATAGTCTTCAGGATGTGAATCAAGAACTACCATGTGTACATCTGCTTCATTGACTATAGTAAATTCTTTGACTGTGTGGATCACAGCAAATTGTGAAAAATTCTTCAAGAGATAGGAATACCAGACCACCTGACCTGCCTCCTGAGAAACCTGTGTGGAGGTCAAGAAGCAACAGTTAAAACTTGTCTTGGAACAACAAACTGGTTCCAAATAGGGAAAGAAGTATGTCAAGACTGTGTATTGTCACCCTGCTTATTTAACTGATCTGTAAGGTACATCATGCAAAATGCCAGACTGGATTAATAACAAGCTGGAATCAGAAGATTGCTGGGAGAAATATCAACAACTTCAGATATGCATATGATACCATTCTAATGGCAGAGAGCAAAGAGAAACTAAAGAGCCTCTAGAGGAAGGTGAAAGAAGAGAGTGAAAAAAACTGGCTTAAAACTCAACATTCAAAAACTAAGATCATGGCATCCAGTCCTGTCACTTCATGGCAAATAGATGGGGAAAAATTGGAAACAGTGACAGATTTTATTTTCTTGGGCTCCAAAATCACTGCAGATGGTAACTGCAGCCATGTAATTGAAAGACGCTTGCTCCCTGGAAGAAAAGCTATGACAAACCTAGGCTGCATATTAAAAAGCAGAGCTATCACTTTCCCAGCAAAGGTCTGTATAGTCAGTGCCATGGTTTTTCCCGTCATCATGTACAGATGTGAGAGTTGAACCATAAAGAAGGGTGAGTCCTGAAGAATTGATGCTTTTGAACTGTGTTGTCGGAGAAGACTCTTGAGAGTCCCTTCAACTGCAAGGAAATCAAACCAGTCATTCCTAAAGAAAATCAACCCTGCATGTTCATTGGAAGGACTGATGCTGAAGCTGAAGCTCCAATCTTCTGGCCACCTGATGCGAAGAGCCGACTCATTGGACAAGACCCCGGTGCTGGGAAAGATTGAAGGCAGGAGGAGAAGGGAATGACAGAGAATGAGATGGTTGGATGGCATCACTAACTTGCACATGAGTTTGAGCAAGCTCTGGGAGATGGTGAAGGACAGGGAAGCCTGGTGTGCTGTATCCCATTGTTTCACAAAGAGTCGGACACGACTTAACGATGGAACAACAACAACTCATTAATATATAGTCAATTTGTTATTGCTAGACATTGTACATAGATTATAACCAACAATCTGGACATTGCAGACCTGGGGCCTGCATTCCATACTTTTTTCCTTCTCATCTCACCTTTTAGAGCTTCCTATAATGAGATAAAAAGAAGAAAAATACTTTTTTAAAAAAAATCTGTTGGTAGTTTTGCAATGCTTATTAACTTTAGAGGGAACTGAATAAAGGGTCTCCTGGAGTTGAAATTCTGGGCCTTGGTTGAATTCAGAGGTAGTTTTTCAATTATTAGGAGCTAACATTTCAGTCACCTGTGTTCAGACTGCTTAGGCTCATCAGTCTAATAAAATATTAATATTAGGCATTTCCTTTCATGCAGTCACTCATTTAGTAAATGTTTACTAAGTTCCTACTATGTGCTCGTCACTGTCTGTACCTTTTTTGAGGTTCACTGTTTTGTGGTGTAAGACAGTAAGACACCATAAAAAAAATTATTTCAGGCGGTGTGAAAAGTGTTATAGATCAGGGTAAGAAAGTAGAAAAGTTTATAGAGAAAACTGAAGTAGGGTAAGAAAGTAGAAAAGTATGGGAGGAGTATTTTTAGATGGGTGATCAGCTCTGGATCTAGAGGATAGAGCAGTGAGCAGTGACATGAAGTGAGATTTTAATTCCCTGCCCAGGAATTGAACCTGGGTATTATCATTGCTTTAAAATTTCCCACCCAGAAATGCCCTTCTGGCGTCTCTGCTTCAAAATCCAAGAAGTGTTTCCAGAAGGAAAACATGAAGGAAGGATCAACTCACTTTTCACTTTCACACATTGGAGAAGGAAATGGCAACCCACTCCAGTGTTCTTGCCTGGAGAATCCCAGGGACGGGGGAGCCTGGTGGGCTGCCGTCTATGGGGTCACACAGAGTCGGACATGACTGAAGTGACTTAGCAGCAGCAGCAGCAGTCAGTGTAAAGTAGAAGTTAGAATCATGAGTTTCCAGCACAAAACCTTGTTTCTCAACGTTGTTTTCTGTCAAGCGCCCCGAGAAGTTTATCTGAAGCACTAAATAATTGTCTAATTTTAAAGCTTGCAATGGTTGCGATTTCCTCTAGGACAGAATCTGAACTTGGCAGTGCAGCTTGCTGGACCCTTCATAACCCACATTTATTATTTTTTTTTAATTGAAGGATATTTGCTTTGCAATATCATGTTGGTTTCTGTCATACAGCAACACGAATCAGCCATAGATATACATATGCCCCCCACAACCTCTCTCCCACCTCCCACCCCATCCCCCCTTCCTAGGTTGTCACAGAGCGTGGCATTTCTACCCCTTCTCCTGCCTCCTCCATATCCAAGTCTCCCCACCATGGGAAGTCGTTCAAATATTAAAGAGGACTTGGTGGTACAGGTACTTCCTGTTTTGGAGATATATACCCAGGATGACTCCTTGACCCAAGGGGCTCTCTCTGTAGGTAGCCCTTGACCTTTATAAATTCATCATGGTCTAGAGTACGATATGTAGACTTATGGATTCAGATTTTTTCACACCAAGGATGGATACGTCCCATAATGAGCAGATTCATTTGAACTAGGGACATATAATCATCCATTTAAGTATTTATCAAGGACAACTTGAACCAGACAGTGAGCTTCATAACAGAGATACAGTGGTGAATAAGGTAAATTTGATCCCCAACTTATAAAGTCTACAGTCTGGCTGGTCAGTGGGGGTACATAGTGGGATGTTCTGCTTGTCCTGAGTGTGGGAGCAAGGCTGAGAGAGGCAGGGGCTTATTGATCTTAAAGCTTGAAAGTTTTGCTGGAGGAACTGGAAGAGGTTAAGGTTGGTACCAGCAATCAGAAGAGGGAGAGAGAGAAAGGGATGACAGAAGACATCGGAGAAACAGGCAGGACCTAGCAACAGAGCCAGGAAAACTTCTGAGCCAAACTGAGCCAAAAGTTTCACCATGAAACTTTCTCAATGGAAAGTATTACTATTACTACACTAGACCTCTCGTGCCAGTATTATTTTCCCTCTGGAAGTCATAAAGGAAAACATTTTCTTCCTTTCTTGAACACCCAAACCAAGAGATTACACACGTAAATGTTCACTGTTTGTAATGGCAAACAGATTTTAAATGTTCACTAAGCTAGCGGAGATGATGGAATTCCAGTTGAGCTATTTCAAATCTTGAAAGATGATGCTGTGAAAGTGCTGCACTCAATATGCCAGCAAATTTGGAAAACTCAGCAGTGGCCACAGGACTGGAAAAGGTCAGTCTTCATTCCAATCCCAAAGAAAGGCAATGCCAAAGAATGCTCAAACTACCGCACAATTGCACTGATCTCACACGCTAGTAAAGTCATGCTGAAAATTCTCCAAGCCAGGCTTCAGCAATATGTGAACCCTGAACTCCCAGATGTTCAGGCAGGTTTTAGAAAAGGCAGAGGAATCAGAGATCAAATTGCCAACATCCGCTGGATCATGGAGAAAGCAAGAGAGTTCCAGAAAAACATCTATTTCTGCTTCATTGACTATGCCAAAGCCTTTGACTGTGTGGATCACAATAAACTGTGGAAAATTCTGGAAGAGATGGGAATCCCAGACCACCTGACCTGCCTCTTGAGAAACCTGTATGCAGGTCAGGAAGCAACAGTTAGAACTGGACATGGAACAACAGACTGGTTCCAAATAGGAAAAGGAATACGTCAAGGTTGTATATTGTCACCTTGCTTATTTAACTTATATGCAGAGTACATCATGAGGAACGCTGGGCTGGAAGAAGCACAAGCTGGAATCAAGATTGCCAGGAGAGATATCAATAACCTCAAATATGCATATGACACCACCCATATGGCAGAAAGTGAAGAGGAACTAAAGAGCCTCTTGATGAAAGTGAAAGAGGAGAGTGAAAAGTTTGGCTTGAAGCTCAACATTCAGAAAACGAAGATCATGGCATCTGGTCCCATCTCTTCATGGGAAATAGATGGGGAAACAGTGGAAACAGTGTCAGACTTTATTTTTTTGGGCTCCAAAATCACGATGCTGATTGCAGCCATGAAATAAAAAGACGCTTACTCCTTGGAAGGAAAGTTATGACCAACCTAGATAACGTATTAAAAAGCAGAGACATTACTTTGCCAACCAAGGTCCATCTAGTCAAGGCTATGGTTTTTCCCGTGGTCATGTATGGATGTGAGAGTTGGACTGTGAAGAAAGCTGATCGCCGAAGAATTGATGCTTTTGAACTGTGGTGCTGGAGAAGACTCTTGAGAGTCCCTTGGACTGCAAGGAGATCCAACCAGTCCATTCTAAAGGAGATCAATCCTGGGTGTTCATTGGAAGGACTGATGCTAAAGCTGAAACTGCAATACTTTGGCCACCTCATGCGACAAGTTGACTCATTGGAAAAGACTCTGATGCTGGGAGGGATTGGGGATGGGAGGAGAAGGGGACAACAGAGAATGAGATGGCTGGATGGCATCACCGACTTGATGGACATGAGTTTGAGTGAACTCCGGGAGTTGGTGTTGGACAGGGAGGCCTGGCGTGCTGTGATTCATGGGGTCGCAAAGAGTCGCACACGACTGAGCGATTGAACTGAACTGAACTGAATGAAAAGAAAAGAAACAATGTTATTTAGAGATAAGTACATATATAAAAAAACTATAAAGAATAATCATGAATAATCGTGGTCATTGTATCTATCCTTGCTATTTTTCTGACTCCTCTGTAATGATTATGTCCTGTTCATGCTGTTGTATTTCAAATGTGTAGCTGATACATCTTAGAAGAAGCCAATTTTTATACTGGTGAGCTGAATAACATGTTCACTAAGAATATGGATTCTGGAGGCAGACTAAAGTTGGTTCAGATTTTACCTTTTAGTAATCGTGAAATTGTTCAAGGTGGTTAGGATCACTGAGCAAAGTAGACAAAAATTCCTGTCCTTTTGCAGTTTACATTCTAGCTGTTAGAAATAAATTGTCATGAATTTTCATTAAAATGGTGAGCCCCCTGGAATATAGGCACCTAAATCTGACACACAGTAAGTATGTTTAAAGAATTTAATTGTCTAGTGAATGAGTATTGTACTTTGTACTTCTGTGGAACAAAAGAAATACAAGCTGCTTCAGCTTTTCTCCATCACAGTTATAACCTCAAATCAAAGATCAGCCTTCTTAGAGCTTCATTCATTGATCTTAGCAGATCCTGAACCACATACAGAAACTGAATTGTAGTGTGATCTTTGAATAACTGAATAATTGAGATGAGTAAGCACTATTAATACTGTGTAAGCACTTTTATAGCCTTCAATTTCTGGATTTTATTTTTCTCTCAATTCTTTAGACCAGTTTTTAATTGGGTTTAATTTCAGTAGTAAGTGTACTGCTTTTTTTCACTTCTCTAAAAACGTTGCCTTCTCTTTCTTCCATTATCCTAAAAGTTTTATTCCAGTACATGATGAAATTTCTATTGACTCCTTTAAAGTTCGATGACAATGCAATTTTTATATCGTGTTCCGTGTGTGTGTTTATGTGTGCCTGTACACGTGTGTGTGCTGTAGAAGCAAAGCAAATGTGTACAGTTGACCCTTAAACAACAGAGGTTTGAACTATGTGGATTTGAACTTACACCTGGATTTTTTTCAGCAGTAAATACTACAGTTCTGTAGGATCTGTGCTTGGTTGAGTCCTTGGATGTGGAGGAACCAAGGATATGGAGAATTGACTCTAAATTATACACAAGTTAACCTCCATATTCTTAAGGGATCACCTGTATATTTCTTCCTTTGGGTTCATCAAGTTCTTAAAGGAGGCGGTATCTAATCTATTGCCAGACATTAGGTCCTTTAGAAAATGTGATTGCTATAATATGACAATGATAATCTTTGTACTTAGTTAATTCTGAACCTTTCTGATTATTCTTTTAAGTGAAATTAAGTGGATAAAAAAGTATGAATGTTTTTGTCTCTTGGTATTAAGGTAAAAATTATTCTTCAGAAAGATAGCATTGCAGATTTGCTTTTGCTTTGGTCCATAAGTAAACAATTGAACCTCAAATAAGACATGTTATGGAGAATTGACATTGTAAGATTATGTGTCTTATAATCTTAATATTACCTTCTGTTCACATATTAGGCTGTGCCCTATTTGTGATTCTAGATTACTGCAGGATTATTTGTCTTTTTTCATCTAGATTCATTAACTTATTTTCATTATCATTATTCATCTTTATAAAATAAAAACTTGCTTGGATTCTGCTATGAGAGCAAATAGTGAAAGTTTAATAAAATATTTGTGTATTGCCTGTGAGAGCTGGAGTTTCTTTGTGTGTATGCGTGTTGTCCATATAATTCAGAAGGCATGTGTATATTGTAGCCAGTCAACTTCTCTGGTAACTTAGTTTTTCCGTATGACTCACTTTCTTACAAAGGCAGATTTAGGGGGTGTTTCTTAAGAATTTCTTTTTCATATACTAAGGACTCTTTCATAATGTTAATCAGAAAGTACTATCCTAATGAATTCATTTCACATCTGAGTATAAACTCTAAAGCCTACAAAAATTTAATACTAAATTATTGTCATAATACTTTATTTCAATAACAAGTATTTAATTGCTTATAGAATTTTATGATTTCTGTGAAATAGGTTAGGCAATTGATAATAAATTTATTTAAGCTTATAAAATATAATTTTCATTTATAATCTAATCTCATGTAAGAGTAATATCCAACATTGTTCATAGAAGTATGTGATTATTTAAGAGTAATAATGGATTATTTTATTAGTTTTTAAATCACCAATGAAATTGGAGTATGTCTATACTGACCACTGCTAAAGAAACATTGAACAAAGCAGAAGGGATTCTTCTATACTTAATAGCACAGGTCTTTTTTTTTTCTTTAGAGGGCACAAAATAATGAAATGGAAATATCTAGATTGGGTTTCAAAGGTAAAAGAAAAATTAAAATAATCTAAATTTTTATGCTGGCTGACATGTCTTCAGAAATTTACAGGTTTCTTGAATTCATTATGGAGTTTCTTAATTGGGTCAATGAATAGCAAACTACATGATTAAAGCATGTTAAATTCACTCATAAACAGATATGTCTAGCTAAACCAACTCAAAATGTTTTGTTACCAGGATACCTAATTCCCATGTTGTTCTTACAACTATAGTATCTCAGGAATGTGTGACTCAAAGTTGCAGACACTCAGATTGAGTAAGTCACTGATGGAAGAGAAAAGAAAAACAAAGTCCAAAAGCCTCAAGCCAATTAAAAAATCAACAAACAAGAAAAATCACCTAGAAAAACTTCTGCACAAACCCTAGGCCTGCCTAGACTATACCTCATGTTGATGTACATTACTAAAGCTTTTGATTGTGTGAAACAGTTTTACTAGATCATTTATTAATGACCTATTTCTCAAATATTATTTCTTAGATCCTTAAGACAAGGTGTTCTTACCTCTAAAAAAAATTTTTTTAACCATACATACCTTTTATTATTATTGTGGAGAAGGAGGTGGCAACCCATTCCGGTGTTCTTGCCGGGAGAATCCCAGGGACGGGGGAGCCTGGCGGGCTTCTGCCTATGGGGTCGCACAGAGTCGGGCGCGACTGAAGCGACTGAGCAGCAGCTCTTCTTAAGCTTCATAAGCAGCAGAGTTATTGTTGGTCTCTGTCTCTCACTCCCTGTGCCTAATGGCCCTCCCTCCACAAACTTGATTCAAATTATTGTCCTGATTTTTTAATTAATTTATTTTTAAAATTTTTATTGAAATATAGTTGATTCTAAAAAACTTCTTATTGGTGTGTTAAAAATGAATTATTTTTGTCTTTTGAATTTGAGGAACATTTTATATTCCATTTATGAAATATAAAAATTAAAAAGATAAATAGGTAAAAGTCCTTCTGCTGCTGCTGCTAAGTCGCTTCAGTTGTGTCCGACTCTGTGCGACCCCATAGACGGCAGCCCACCAGGCTCCCCTGTCCCTGGGATTCTCCAGGCAAGAACACTGGAGTGGGTTGCCATTTCCTTCTCCAATGTGTGAAAGTGAAAGTGAAGTCGCTCAGTCATGTCTGACTTGTAGCGACCCCATGGACTGCAGCCTACCAGGCTCCTCCGTCCATGGGATTTTCTAGGCAAGAATACTGGAGTGGCTTGCCATTGCCTTCTTCTAGTTCTCCAAAAAAGGAAAGGATATGCAATTTATCAATTTTCTGCTGTGCTAGACACACTGTGCATTTAACTTTCACCACATCCCTGCGAGATCCATATTCTTCTGTGTATCTTATAGACAAAGAAACCAGCCTCAGAGGACATAGCTTGTCAAAGACCACACAATTTGCATTGCTGAATTCAGAATTAGAACTCAGACCTCCCGGAGAAGTCAAAGCCCAATTCTTCCAATTGTTGCAACATAATAAAATCTCCAAGTTATTTGGAGAATAAGTATGGAATTGTAGGAGCTATTGGTTTCCTCAGGGATCTTGGTTGAAGTGACATTAAGCCTGGTTTAAAAAAAAAAAAAAGTTAAGGAAAAAAGAAAAAGGAAGAGTTGGGATTACTTATTGACAGGCTACATTTGTAGTTTTAGTTGCCATCTTTAGCACAAAAAATTTCATTCGTGTCATCCAAAAATCTTATTCCAGCATTTTAAAATCTCCCTTTGTGTTAATTTCATTCTCAGCCTGGCTTTCTCTAAGTAGAAGCAACATGGCAGCAGTAGCTTGTAGGCTTCTTACATCCTTAGCAAAGAAAGCCTTACTTAGCAGTAGCTCCAGGAAAAGGCCTGGGACTGATGTTCCTTGACATTGGTTCACCTGCTACCCTTAAACTGTTTCCAGCTGTGGTACTCTCATTGGCCAGGTTTCAGTCACTTGTCCAGAGCTAAAACAGACAGCAGGGTTCACCCCACTAAAGCTTTATAGGGTGAGTGTGGGGAGGGGTGGTCACCACAGCAAAATCTGGGCTCCGTCTTTAGGGGAGAAGAGAAAATGGATGCTGGATAGGCAAAAAGAATACACATCCTTTGTAGCTGTATTTTATGTTGGAAATTGAGCCTATTGATTAAAGCCTTGTCATAGTTTGAAACTGGTTTAGACATACTGAAAGAAATTCTCTTTTCTTCAGCTTCATTACATGTAGCCTTTTTCGCAGTGTGCGCCTCCTAATTTGGTGCTTGATGCTGTGTCTAAAGGCATGCAACCAAACTAAAGAAAATGTGCATTATTTAAAAAACAGGAGACAGTACCAATAAACATATCTGTAGTGCGCCCAAATGAGGGAAATTCACTATTTAGGATAACAGATGCATTAGTCTGTGTTTCTAAATAAAACCTCAGGCATGTGTCCATATTCATTTACTTACTATTCAAATGGAAGGTTCCCTCTGGAGGTTAGTCTGATCTGTCAAACCACCATATGGGTCTCTAGCAAAATAAAGTTCTCTAAATTTTCCACCCCTGCAATCTAAGCTTTTTCACAAGGGTGTTTACTCCTGGGAACTAAACTGCCTTCAGTAGAGCTGTGCTGAGGAGATTTTGAACATGGTTTAAAAACACACACAGTCTGAGCAAGGCAAATGTGTTTGGTTACTTGAAAAACTCTTCAGGGAAACTGAATGCAATCTCTGATATGGGACTTCCATTTTATAGCTGAGTGGGGCTATTGCTCTAGTTCTATTACATCAGTCTAACACCAAAAAAATCTGAGTGGGCAGACACTGTTTTTTTACTTTATTAAAAAAGCTTTTTCGAGGTGGACTTCAAATTATTTTTCTGTTTTCATTTCTCTAATTTTCCAAAACTGCTCTTGAATGACATAATTTCTGAATATTTCTATTACATGAAATAGAAATATATATATATATATGATTCGTTGCACTTGCAACAGCAGATCTACCACAAATGATAATCATTTAGTGCACTCTTTATTCACAGATTGGCCCATCAAATGTTAGTAGAATATCTACAGTGTCCTGCCACAGCACTGCTAATGAGTTGCTGTACGCAGATAAATATTTCAGTATTTGATGCTTCAGTTCAGTTCAGTTCAGTCGCTCAGTCGTGTCCGACTCTTTGCAACCCCATGAATCACAGCACACCAGGCCTCCCTGTCCATCACCAACTCCCGGAGTTCATTCAAACTCACATCCATCGAGTCAGTGATGCCATCCAGCCATCTCATTCTCTGTCGTCCCCGTCTCCTCCCACCCCCAATCCCTCCTAGCATCAGAGTCTTTTCCAGTGAATCAACTCGTCGCATAAGGTGGCCAAAGTATTGGAGTTTCAGCTTTAGCATCAGTCCTTCCAATGAACACCCAGGTTTGATCTCCTCCAAAATGGACTGGTTGGATCTCCTTGTAGTCCAAGGAACTCTCAAGAGCTTACTTCAAGCTTAAGCTTGAATATTTAATTGCATCTTGAAGTCTTTTGATAAAATCGTTACAGTTTCTTGTTTTTCCGTTACATTCTTATGCAGAGCATGCTGAACGTATATTTAAGAACTTGGGTCCATTTTTACCAACCTCGATGGTTGTATTCTAACATACTAATTGTCCTCAGCATTGACTGAGACTATTTTACCACTTGTTCTGCACCAGCATTTCCTTAGTCTCTTTTCTTTCTAATTCTGAAACGCTGTTTCATCCAGTGATCCCGATGTGTTCTGTTCCGAGTTCCCCAGAATTTCCACGTGTCCAAGTGTGGTTGACTTCCTTAAATATACTTTGACCTAAAAAACTGCTTGGATCGGATTTTATGAAATATGAACGCCATCTTGCATGCCAAGTCTCTCAGTCTGTCTGACTCTTTGTGACCCCACGGACTATAGCCCTCCAGGCTCCTCTGTCCACAGTATTCTCCAAGCAAGAGTAGTTGGGTGGGTTGCCAGTTCCTCTTCCAGGGGCTCTTCCTGACCCAGGGATTGAGCCCATATCCCTAAGCCCCCTGTATCGACAGGCAGATTCTTTACCACTAGCGCCACGTGGGAAGCCCATAAAAGCCATTACACTCTGAGAAAAGCCTTGAGGATTTTACCTGTGAATAAGGTGTATGATGTTCTGGATGCACAGATTTTAGGGCATCTCTTTTGACTACTTATATCTTCTCCCCGTCCCTGAGTCTCATGGGCATTGTTGTGTGTGTGCATACCTGTGTACACACACATGTGTATGTGTTGGAGGAAAGGTCAAACGGGATGTCTTTGGAGAGATGATATTGCTTTCTTTTCATGACTAGGCTCAAAATGTTGAGACTATTAGGTATTTAGAGAAGGCAATGTGTTCTAATAATTTCTAAAATTATTTTCTTTCTCAGATGAATATTTTCAGTATAAAAATTGGAGACATAACTTACAAGAAAGTTCTCAGTTGTTAACAAATGCATTCACAGGATTTGCTTTAGGAAGAGATAAGTTGCCTGGATTTAGACCCTGACTACTTGTCATTTTGATTTGTTTATTTCTCTCATTATGGAATACATAAACATAAAATCCTGAATCGAATTGTTCATATCTTGATTTCTCAGAAGCCAGATACTGAACTCAATAAAAATCAAGGTGAAAAGGTGCAGGACTGGTTAGTACTTACTGGTGAAAGTAGGGATAGATATCAATAGTTCCTGGGTTAATTTCTTAATGCTGGAACAAACAGCCAGAAAGTTGGTTGCTTAAAACAACACAAATTTATTCTCTTACAGTTCTAGAAGTCTGAAATCAGTTCCATTCGGTTAAAGTTAAGGTGTCCACAGGGCTGGTTCTTTCTGGAAGGTTTGAGGGGAGAAGTCGTTTTCTTGCCTTTTTCAGCTTCTAATGATTGTCTGTATTCCCTTTCTTGTTATCCCTTCCACCATCTTCAGAGTACATTAGTCTCTGCTTCCTTCATCACACTGGCTTTTCCTCTTCTGTAGACAAATCTCTGGCTGCCTCCTTCTTAAAAAGGACAATTGTGATTATATTTAGGGCCTTCATCTCAAGATCCTTATAATCTGCAAAGTCCTTTTTACCATGTAAAGGAATATATTCACAGGTTCTAGAAAATAGGACCTAGATGTCTTTAGGAGCCATTAGTCAGCCTACCACAGTTCCTATTTAGTGTTTTGTAACTTTTAGGAATAATACAGGTAGCACTTAGATTTTGATATGAATGAGAGAACTAATCTGATACCTTAAAAACCACTTCTAGAAGGAAATTGTTTTTTATATGTGTTTATTTAATACTGAGTAGAATATCAAGCTTTTAGCTGTTTTCGTTTCTTAAAAAATGGTATTGCTTTGGGATATTGAAGATTCAAAGGAATAGTAATTGAACTTATTAGATAATGAATTCAAGTCTTTTAGATTACTGGCTTTTGGACCCACGGATCTCTTGAAAATCTGATGAAAGTTCCACTGAGTCCACAGAAAAATGCACGTAAAAACTAATATTTACAACTTCAAAAGGCAAGAATCAGGGAACCCCTCAAAACTAGACTTTGATTCTAGATATAGATATATAGGTCCCAGATTCAGAATTCCCACATCAGATATAGAGTTGGGTTTCTCTTGTTTCCCAGTTCAAATCAGCATATCTATATTTTCAAGCTATGTGTTGCTTTCAGCTCATAAGTGTGCAAATCAAAGGTTACTAGTCTGTTATGAAGCTACTCAAAAAGAAAAGTACATATGTTATTGTGTATACACTTTAAATGAGCTGATGGTTTTAACTTCTTTGCTCATTCTTTCAGCTGTTGTACACATTTATTATGCTCTGCAATTTAATCTCACTTTCCTCTTGTAATTTTGAAGAATAAAATCAAATGTTTTATGAAGTCACTAAACTCTTTTTCTAGGATCAGTAAACTAGGATCCACAGGCCAATTCAGGCTCTCAGCCTGTTTTTGTGTGGCCTGTGAGTAAGAATAATTGTTATATTTTAAGGTAAAAAAAAGTTCAAAAGAAGGGAATTCCCTGGCAGTCCAGTGTTAGGACTCCCTTGCTTCCACCTAGGGAGGGGCCATGTTCTATCCCTGGCCTGGGAACTAAGATCCTGCAAGCCACAGTTCGACCAGAAAAAAAAAAAAAAAAACTCAAAAGTAGAAAAGTATTTTGTGGCATATAAAATTCAAATTTCAGTGTTCATATATGAAGTTTTACGGTAACACAGCTATGCTCATTTGTGTATGTATTGTCTAAGGCTGCTTTCCTCCTACAATATCTGAGTTAAAAGAGAAAGAGACCATAAATGAAAAAGAGTCCATACGACCAGCAAATCTAAAATAGTTCTTTTTTTTTTTCTGCTTTTTATTTTTTATTTTTTTTTAAATCAAATAATCCAATTTTATTTATTTTTTTTTTCAAGTTGAACAGACTAAATTTCTTTAAACAAACTTACTTATACTCCAGAGTCCTTTAAAAACTTAATAGCATTTATACATTGAAGGTATTTGATTTTCTTGTAACTAGCACTTCAAATGCAACAAGCATTTGAAGCAACAAACATTTGACCCAACAAGTAAAACTTTCTACAGTTCATAACTTTTATAAATAAAATAAATTAAATATACAGTGAATAAGTTCTCTGAAATATTTCAATATTTCTGCAGGTTTAGTAACATCGTAAAATACATTTCAACTAAAGTTCACAAATCTAAAAACCTGTTAGGCATTTTTAGGCGTTTTAAGTTGGAAATGAAGACCAATGTTACATCGGAATATGCCAATTACAAATAGTACTTCAAATAGCAAATACTACAGTTTGTCCCAAACTTTAAAAACTATTCATGAACTCAACACTGAACTATTGATGGCTATGAGAATTGTTCCTAGCCTTTTTGAAAATTTCAACCCATTTACGTTTAAGGTAATTATTGATAAGTACGATCCCGTAGCCATTTTCTTTATTGCTTTGGGTTCAAGTTTATACACTCTTTCTGTGTTTCCTGTCTATAGAAGATCCTTTAGCATTTGTTGGAGAGCTGGTTTGGTGATGCTGAATTCCCTCAGCTTTTGCTTGTCTGTAAAGCTTTTGATTTCTCCTTCATATCTGAATGAGATCCTTGCTGGGTATAGTAATCTGGGCTGTAGGGTATTTTCTTTCATCACTTTAAGTATGTCTTGCCACTCCCTTCTGGCCTGAAGAGTTTCTGTTGAAAGATCAGCTGTTATCCTTATGGGAATCCCCTTATGTGTTATTTGCTGCTTTTCCCTTGCTGCTTTTAATATTTGTTCTTTGTGTTTGATCTTTGTTAATTTGATTAATATGTGTCTTGGAGTATTTCGCCTTGGGTTTATCCTGTTGGGGACTCTCTGGGTTTCTTGGACTTGGGTGATTATTTCTTTCCCCATTTTAGGGAAGTTTTCAACTATTATCTCCTCAAGTATTCTCTCATGGTTTTTCTTTTTGTCTTCTTCTTCTGGAACTCCTATGATTCGAGTGTTGGAGCGTTTAACATTGTCCCAGAGGTCTCTAATATTGTCCTCATTTCTTTTAATTCGTTTTTCTTTTTTCCTCTCTGCTTCATTTATTTCTACAATTCCATCTTCTAGTTCGCTTATCCTGTCTTCTGCCTCTGTTATTCTACTGTTTGTTCCCTCCAGAGTGTTTCTGATCTCATCTATTGCATTATTCATTGTATATTGACTCTTTTTTATTTCTTCTAAGTCCTTATTAAATCTTTCTTCCATCTTCTCAATCCTTTTCTCCAGCTTATTTATCTGTAACTCCATTTTGCTTTCAAGATTTTGAATCATTTTCACCATCAAAATTTGAAATTCTTTATCAGGTAAATTCCCTGTATCTTCTTCTTTTGTTTGTGTTGGTGGGCAATTATCTTGTTCCTTTACTTGCTGGGTATTTCTCTGCCTCTTCATCTTGCTTATAATGCTTTGCTTGGGGTGGCCTTTCCCTCTTCTGGCCGTTTGTGGAGTTCTCTTTATTATGTAGTTTCTTCGCTGTGTGTGGGGTTGGACGGGTGACTTGTCCGGGTTCCCTGGTTAGGGAAGCATGTGTCGGTGTTCGGGTGGGTGGAGCTGGATTTCTTCTCTCTCCTTTAGAAGACAATGGGCTGCTTTCCTGGGAGCCTGATGTCCTCTGCCAGTATTCAGAAGTTGTTTTGTGGACTTTACTCCGCGTTCAAATGTTCTTTTGATGAATTTGTGGGGGAGAAAGTGGTCTCGCCGTCTTATCCCTCCGCCATCTTGTTCCTTCCTCCCCAGAACACTGGATTCTTATATTCCACTTGGTCGTGGAGTAGCTCTTCCCAGCTGCTCCAGCAAGGTGCAGCTGCTGTACCTTACCTTGGACGAGGGGTATCTCCTCAAGGCCGCCCCTCCTGCTTTGAATGTGGATCAGCTCCTCTCGGCCCTCCAGTGCCCAAGCAGCCACTGCCTCCTGGACGTGGAACAGGTCCTCTCCGCCACCGCCCTAACCCTGGGCGCGGGGTAGCTCATCTCAGCCACGATTCTGCACGTGGTCGGTTGCGCCGGAGCCGGGCGTCTCCCGCGCCTGCGCCGCCGGAGCCGGGCGACTCTAAAATAGTTCTTATCCGATCATTTATAGAAAAACTTCTTGACCTCTGCTCTAGTTCAGCATTGAATTCACCAAATGTTTACTGAGTACCTCCTGTGTATTAGGGCTTCCCCTGTGGCTCAGCTGATAAAGAATCCGCCTGGGTTTGGAAGACCCCCCTGGAGAAGGGAAAGGCTACCCACTCCAGTATTCTGACCTGGAGAAATCCATGGACTGTGTAGTCCATGGGGTTGCAAAGAGTTGGACACGACTGAGCGACTTTCACTCACTTTCTTTCACTTTCCTGTGTACTAAGAGCCACGTGACCTTCCAGTTTCCTATTCTTTGGCTTCATGCTGTTGGCAAATATATTTTGTTACATAAAATACCAGTGTAAGTTGTAACATTTTATATTTCTGACCAGAGCTGATGAAACCTGAGACAGACAATGCTTCAAACCTTAATACATGAGATTGGCAAGGATAGGACAGCTTGGAGGTCCATTTCAATGAAAAAGTGTTTAAAAGATGCCATCTTAGTCTAAAGGTAAAAGACAAAAACCAAAAAACCCAAAACAAAACCAAAGAGCATGCCAACACAGATACCTATTTTTAGCTGCATAAATAATGCCGTAAACAGCTCCCTAAAGTCTATCACCACAGCTGTGTGGAGAGGTTTTTCCTTTACCCCATTGTACCTGTCAACTTTAATTTCGAAAGCTAGGCAGGGAAATTCCATTTTTCTGACTTCTGCCCTTCTGCTGCAGCCTTATGAGAAATGAGCAGCTGGGGAAGGGAAAGGTCAAGCATGAACATACCTGCCCACGAAAGAAGTGGAAGTCAAAAGGTCTAATTTTAGCTTTCGTCCTCCTGAGGATATAGTCACAGTCACTAACAGGAATTGTTTTGGAATTAATAAACAACATACTGTAACATATGAGTCATTAAAAAAAGAGCGTGAGTTCATGCAGTGTTGAGTGGAAAAAGAAAAACACCCTTACAGATAACAGAGGGATTGAGTTATCAGTGAAAAATGCTGAGGATGGACATCCTTTGAAGCCAAAGCAAAAAAGTATATCCCAGCAGATGGGAGCTTACGTTTGAGAAATAAGAAAACTAGTACATTTCAAGGACTAATCTAGAATTTAACTTGTTTTTAGTCTTTGTGATTTTTCTTAAATGTATGTTTTTGACTGCTTAGTGTAGTACTACCATCTTTCAAACAGGTTTACAAGATTTTGCTTGATCTGCAGGATTTGCTTTAAAAAGCATCTAATAACAACTCTCATTCTTTCATCTGTACTTGTGATCACTGATGGAACCATCATTAGAACAAAAACACAATGTTGACAAAGAACAGCACAGGTTTTTGGTAGATATATTTTTCATTATAAGCTCTTCTACAATCAAAAACTCAGACAAACCAAATAGATTTTCAACAGGAAAGAGAATACATTAAACATTTTAAATCTGGTTTTCCTTCAGTTCAGTCACTCAGTCATGTCCGTCTCTTTGCGACCCCATGAACCACAGCATGTCAGGCCTCCCTGTCCATCACTAACTCCCGGAGTCCACTCTAACTCATGTCCATTGAGTCGGTAATGCCATCCAACCATCACATCCTCTGTGGTCCCCTTCTCCTCCTGCCCTCAGTCTTTCCCAGCATCAGGGTCTTTTTAAATAAGTCAGTTCTTCGCATCAGGTAGCCAAAGTATTGGAGTTCAGCTTCAACATCAGACCTTCCAATGAATATTCAGGACTGATTTCCTTTAGGATGGACTGGTTGGATCTCCTTGCAGTCCAAGGGTCTTCTCCAACACCACAGTTCAAAAGCATCAATTCTTCGACTTTCTTTATAGTCCAACTCCCAAATCCATACATGACTACTGGAAAAGCCATAACTTTGACTAGACAGACCTTTGTCGGCAATGTTTCTGCATTTTAATATGCTGTCTAGGTTGGTCACAGCTTTTCTTCCAAGGAGCAAACGTCTTTTAATTTCATGGCTGCAGTCACCATCTGCAGTGATTTTGGAACCCCCAAAATTAAAGTCTGTCACTGTTTCCATTGTTTCCCCTCCTATTTGCCATGAAGTGTTGTGACCAGATTCCTTGATCTTAGTTTTTTGAATGTTGAGCTTGAAGCCAACTTTTTCACTCTCCTCTTTCACTTTCATCAAGAGGCTCTTTAGTTCTTCACTTTTTGCAATGAGGGGGTGTCATCTGCATATCTGAGGTTATTGATGTTTCTCCCAGCAGTCTTGATTCCAGCTTATGCTTCATCTAGCCCAGCGTTTCTCATGCATATAAGTTAAATATAAGTTATAAGTTAAGGAATCAGGGTGCATATAAGTTAAATAAGCAGGGTGACATTATACAGCCTTGACATACTCCTTTCCCTATTTGAAACCAGTCTGTTTTTCCATGTCCAGTTCTAACTGCTGCTTCCTGACCTGCATACAGATATTGTTTTTAAAGTGAAGTCGCTCAGTCGTGTCTGACTCTTTGCAACCCCATGGACTGTAGCCCACAGGCTCCCCTATCCGTGGAATTCTCCAGGCAAGGATAATGGAGTGGATAGGCATTCCCTTCTCCAGGGGATCTTCTCGACCCAGGGATCGAATCCAGGTCTCCTGCATTGTAGGCAGACGCTTTACCATCTGAGCTACCAGGGAAGCCCATAATGAGCTACCTAAAGGAATTTTTTTTAACCTACTTAAATTAGTTATTATTGTTAATCATGATACTCATTTAGATTTACCTATTTATTTATCATTTTCATTGTTCATCATTGTCCCTATGACCCAGGTCTTTTCTTCTAGGCTGAGAGTCCTTCTTACTGAAAAGCATCATTTAGTAGCTCTTTCAATGAGTGGTAAATTCTTTGTCTTGAAAATGTCTTTTATTTTGCCTTAATTATTAAATGATTGTATCTGAGTGAAAGAGGCTGATCACCAAAGAATTGATGCTTTTGAACTGTGGTGCTGGAGAAGACTCTTGAGAGTCCCTTGAACTGCAAGGAGATCCAACCAGTCCATTCTAAAGGAGATCAATCCTGGGTGTTCATTGGAAGGACTGATGCTAAAGCTGAAACTGCAATACTTTGGCCACCTCATGCGACGAGTTGACTCACTGGATAAGACTCTGATGCTGGGAAAGGTTGGGGGCGGGAGGAGAAGGGGACGACAGAGAATAAGATGGCTGGATGGCATCACCAACTTGATGGACATGAGTTTGAGTGAACTCCGGGAGTTGGTGATGGACAGGGAGGCCTGGTGTGCTGTGATTCATGTGGTCGCAGAGAGTCGGACACAACTGAGTGACTGAACTGAACTGAACTGAAAGAATTCTAGGCTAAAACTTCCATTATCTCAATACTTGAAAGATGTCTTACCATTTTCCAGTTTCTGTTTTCTTGCTGTTATGTAACTTCTGCCAGCCAAATTGTAATTTCTTTACAAATAAATTTTCTTTTATTTTTCATCCCTCTAAGAAATTTTTGCCAGGGTATTCTGCAATGTTACCATTTTATGTATTTAGTATAGGCTTATTTTTATTTACTTTGCTTGATTCTCTCTGATTATTTAATCGTAGAATTCCAGCTAGAGAAGATTCTTAACTATTCTAGAATTACTTCTCTTTTCTACTTTTGGCTCACTAATAAAACTCCCATTAGCCACATGTTGGATTTTCTCATCGTACTCTTAATATACTTTTATTGCTATTTAGTGTCTTTTCATCCCCTGTACTGTAGTCTGTGTAATTTCTTTAAGTAGTTCTTACAATTTACCAGTTCTTTTTTTCACCAATTTCTAAAATGTATCTATTGAAATTTTAATTGCAATGGCTGTTATTTTTCATTTCTAGAAGTTACTCTTCATGTTTTCTGTTCCTTCCTGTGTGTCTTCAAATAACTGAAAACTTATAAGCTTTTCAGCTATTCTATTATCTTAAGTTTTGGAGCTTTCCATGTTCCTATTTTATTTTATTTTTAATTTTTGTAGAACAACAGCAGCAAAGTTTTTTAAATGGGCATTTTACAATATCTGGCATGTGAAAATTTCTCTAAAGAACAATTTTATATAGAAGTAAAACACTTTACTTCTTTCATATGCCTCAAAAGAATCCTTAACCCAGGATCAGTTTTTTAATTTAATTTCGTTAGTGTATCACTCACATGCCTTTGTAGGCAATGTGCATTTTCATTCCAAAGCAGTATACCGCAGAGGAGCCTTGGTCAGACATAAGCTTTTCTATCTTTTCTC
This sequence comes from Moschus berezovskii, assembly GCF_049115385.1. Lineage (NCBI taxonomy): Eukaryota > Metazoa > Chordata > Mammalia > Artiodactyla > Moschidae > Moschus > Moschus berezovskii. The sequence continues at coordinate 11,399,407 of NC_142468.1, forward strand.
CTGGGTCAGGAAAGATTGTTTTTTTGGGTCCTTTTCATTCATGATTAAGCTCTTAGAGCCTTGCTATTCAAAATGTGTTCTGTTGACTAGAAGCATCAGCATTACCTAGGAGCTTGAGAGATACAAATTTTCAGACCTGCTGAGTTAGAATCTCTGGAGGTGGATTGAAGAATCTGAGTTTTAATACGCTCTCCAGATGATTCTCCTAGAAGTTCCAGTTTGGCACATGTGGCCGTAAAGAGTTCAGTATTGTGCAGGAATCTCAGTTCCAACTTCTTGCATCATTCAGAATTGGTCCAAGACCTTACTTCCTGTCACTTGCTGGGTCTTAGAATCCCAAACTCCAGCTCTTAGGGCCTCCCCTGAAATCCAGTCCCCACCTCAGGATCTGCTACAGCAACAACTTGCTTGTACCACTCAGGGTTTCATTGAACTCTGTATGCATCTGGGGACTTCCTTTTTTTTCCCTTGTGCATTTGTTTTACTCAGAATTTCAAGATGTGTCAGTAAGAAGACTTTGAGCTTAGCAGTCTTATTGCCAGAAGGCCTTAGGTAAATTATTCATGTTGTATACTGATATTATCTTGGATGGTGAATATACATTGTGGTGATGGTGTTTAGTCGCTAAGTCATGGCTGACTCTTTGTGGCCCTGTGGACTGTAGCCCTCCAGGCTTCTCTGTTCCTGGGATTTCCCAGGCAAGAATACTGGAGTGAGTTACCATTTCTTTCTCCAGGGGATCTTTCCGACCCTGTGTCTCCTGCATTGCAGGTGGATTGTTTACTGCTGTGCCACCGGGGAAGTCCATAGACACTGTGGTTTGTTTTAAATTTGGAAATTGAGATAGAATATTTGGCCTTCAGTCTCCTTTATATTATAGTAGATGCTTTGTAATATCTACTGTAATTGCCTAATGATTGCAGGTTCTTTAATTTTACCTCCTAAATTATATGGGGATAAAAAGTGAAGCAAAGTTTTTAATGTAGTGTCTTTTAGACAATAAAAAATAAATGGGTGTATTGAACTTATATTTCTTGAATATTACAGATTGGAATCAAGATAATTTCTTTCAAGAACACCTATTATGTTTTAGGATATAAACTAAATGCTTTCAGTTCAATTCAGTCGCTCAGTCGTGTCTGACTCTTTGCGACCCCATGAATCACAGCACGCCAGGCCTCCCTGTCCATCACCAACGCCCGGAGTTCACTTAAACTCATGTCCATCGAGTCGGTGCCATCCAGCCATCTCATTCTCTGTCGTCCCCTTCTCCTCCTGCCCGCAATCCCTCCCAGCATCAGACTCTTTTCCAGTGAGTCAACTCGTCACATGAGGTGCCCAAAGTATTGGAGTTTCAGTTTCAGCATCAGTCCTTCCAATGAACACCCAGGATTATGTTTTAGGATATAAACTAAATGCTTTACCATGTACCTAATTAAATCCTCAGAAACAGTCCCATTCTCATTTTATGTATTAAAAAACTAAAACACACAGAGGGTAAGTACCTTTCCCAGATCACATGGCTGTTACATGAAGTGAGATTTGAAGCCATACAGCCCAACTGCACAGCAGATGCTTTAGCCAGCACACCACATTTCATTTTAGAAAAGGAAAACAACATGCTGTGTGTGTCATATTAGGTGCTTTCTCCTATTTTCTGTTTAATGCTTATAATAATCCTGTGAGTAGTTATTACTAGTCACCCCATCCTTTTATGTTTTTCAAAAGGTAGTTTTCACATAGGTTAAATATTTTGCCTCAGTGAATCAAAGTTGAATTTGAACCCAGATCGCTTTTCTGCCCAAAAGGTAACAAGGCTGACTGCCTTAGTTCAAAATCTGTTCCTCCGTGGTTATTGATTGCAAAATTTCCAGCCCAACTACTGAAGGCTTTTTAGTTTAGGGGACTAATTTCCGCTGGGGTCCTGTGGTTAACAGAATCTTTGGACAATGTTCTAGGAAGTCTGTAGCCTTTGTTCTGCGTAGACCGGACAATAGGCACCATTGCTTATGGCACCTATGCTCCCTAGGTTTCAGTTTTCTCTTTTCTGTTTTTGAACTTTATTATCTATAAATGTCCTTGTGGCTCTGACATTCTAATTCAACAGTGGTAGTTATAATAATTTAGGTTTTAAAAACCGCAGATGGTCGGGTCTAATGATTCAATCCAATTTTGCCCCCCTTCCTGATTGAGACTCCTTGTTGTACTTTGTGATCTATAGTCCTGTGCATTTGTAAGTTTGCACGTCTTAAGTGAACTCATCTGCTCTTTGCTCCTTAAGACTTTTGTTAGCATCCATCATCATGATTAGAAATGCAAACACTTGATCTTTGAAATACTTTTATCACATTTGATAAAAATCATTTGAATTTGAGTAATTTAACATAATGGAGAAAAGCACAGGTTATAAGTCCATCCTAAATTAGATATCCAGTTTTGCTAATTCCTAGTTGTGAAAGTTTGTTTCTCTCTCAACCCATTTCCTTCTCTGGTATATAGGCAAAGTAATAATGTCTACATGATTGGGTGAGAATTTAACAGGGAAATGCATGAGCAACTTTAGCACAGTTGCTGGAGCCCTGTAAGCATTCATAAACTCTAGCTGTTACTGTTGTCACTGTGATGATCCCTGTTAAGCATCTTTGCTTTGTGTTGAAGTTCTCATTGAATGAATTATTAGGAAAGTAAAAATGCAAAGTTGAAATTGAATGCAAATCTTTATGTTTTGCTAAATAATTATTTGAGTCTGTCAGGGACACTGTACACATCAGTAACAGTAAAATTGAACAGGCCACAGGAAACCCTTTCTAGGTGAAGTACTTCTGTAGTTAGTTGCATTGGTTAGAAATCTCTTGCTATTGCTTACATAGGTTTTCTGTATTTAAGCTGCTGCTGTTCAGCCTCCCAGGTTACAAGCTGTTGTTTCACAAATTGAGACAATCTGTCTGTCAGTCCTGTGAGCCAATGTGGGCCTGTCTGCTGCTGTGACTTCCAAGCGTTTGACTCTTGGATTTGTGCTCTCTACATCCCTGTAACATATCTCCTGCCTGCCTTACTTGGTCTCCCACCGCTGCTCATTATGAGGCAGATGGATAGCTGATCTGTTTCATCAATCCTGCTGACGAGCCCAGTGCTGAGAATCTAAGTTGCTTAGGTGCTGGTAAAATGTCCGTCTTTGGTTTTTGCTTTTTAGAGATCTCATGTAGCTATTCCCTCCTCGAACTGGGTAGCTCAAATCTTGTGCTGACAAAAGTAATCTCTGATGGACCCTGATCTCCCCCTGGGTCTTGATGCCAAGCTTTCTGTATTTTGGGTTTCACGGCAAAGTTGTTACTTAACATCATATTTGTTAAATTATGAACTTCAGTTCTAAATTGTTACTAGTTTACATGACTATGGCATTTCCCCATCATCAATGATATCTGAGCTTTGTATCTAAAATCTAAATTTTGGATCACAGCAGTGGAACGATTTCTTGCAATGATTAATATACTCCAAGCCTGATTAATGTCATTTGTTACTATTTATTGTATACGTACTGTTTATTGTATACCAGTCACTGAGTAGGCAAATTGAAAGATCTTATTTTAATTTGATCTTTCTAAGGGTAGTTATACACTTGGTGATAATTCATTAAACTGAACATTTGATAACCTTTACTATGTACATTTTATATTTCTTAGTTAAACAGTTAAAAAAACAAGATATGACCTCAAGGAATTTATAGTCCAGTAGCAAAGCAGATGTGTGAATTAGCGATTTTTAAGCAGTGATGAATGCTGTTATTACATGAGAAGATTTCTTTGGACAAACAAAAGTTATCCTATTCTTGGGCTTTTTGAGAAAATTCATAGAGGAGATGACATTCTACCTGAGTTTTAAAGATTAAGTAGAAGTTATCCAAGCAAAGAAAGACATTTAGAAGAAAGGAGAGTGTTAGGAACCCAACAACCTGGATCGGATAGAGTTCTGTGGTGGGTCATGGGATGTGACCCAGGTATCATCTGACCCAGTTATAACCTAAATCAAATCCCTTACGTTCATAAGTGGAAGTGACAAATAGATTCAAGGGATTAGATCTGATAGAGTGCCTGAAGAACTATGGAAAGAGGTTCGTGACATTGTACAGGAGACAGGGATCAAGACCATCCCCAAGAAAAGAAATGCAAAAAGGCAAAATGGCTGTCTCAGGAGGCCTTACAAATAGCTGTGAAAAGGAGAGAAGCGAAAAGAAAAGGAGAAAAGGAAAGATATACCCATTTGATAGCAGAGTTCCAATGGACAGCAAGGAGAGATAAGAAAGCCTTCCTCAGCAATCAGTGCAAAGAAATAGAGGAAAACAATAGAATGGGAAAGACTAGAGATCTCTTCAAGAAAATTAAAGATACCAAGGGAACATTTCATGCAAGGATGGGCACAATAAAGGACAGAAATGGTATAGACCTAACAGAAGCAAAAGATATTAAGAACACATGGCAAGAATACACAGAAGAGCTATACAAAAAAGATTTTCATGACCCATATAACCACGATGGTGTGATCACTCAGCTAGAGCCAGACATCCTGAAATGTGAAGTCAAGTGGGCCTTTGGAAGCATCACTACGAACAAAACTGCTGGAGGTGATGGAATTCCAGTTGAGCTATTTCAAATCCTAAAAGATGGGGCTGAGAAACGGCAGCACTCAATATGCCAGCAAATTTGGAAAACTCAGCAGTGGCCACAGGACTGGAAAAGGTTAGTTTTCATTCCAATCCCAAAGAAAGGCAATGCCAAAGAATGCTCAAACTAGTACACAATTGCACTCATCTCACACACTAGCAAAGTAATGCTCAGCATTCTCCAAGCCAGGCTTCAACAGTATGTGAACCGTGAACTTTCACATGTTCAAGCTGGTTTTAGAAAAGGCAGAGGAACCAGAGATCAAATTGCCAGCATCCTCTGGATCATCGAAAAAGCAAGAGAGTTCCAGAAAAACATCTATTTCTGCTTTATTGACTATACCAAAGCCGTTTACTGTGTGGATCACAATAAACTGTGGAAAGTTCTGAAAGAGATGGGAATCCCAGACCACCTGACCCGCCTCTTGAGAAGTACGTATGCAGGTCAGGAAGCAACAGTTAGAACTGGACATGGAACAACAGACTGGTCCAAATAGGAAAAGGAGTATGTCAAGGTTGTATATTGTCACCCTGCTTATTTAACTTATATGCAGAGTACATCATGAGGAACACTGGGCTGGAAGAAGCACAGCTGGAATCAAGATTGCCGGGAGAAATATCAATAACCTCAGATATGCAGATGACACCACCCTTATGGCAGAAAGTGAAGAGGAACTAAAAAGCCTCTTGATGAAAGTGAAAGAGGAGAGTGAAAAAGTTGGCTTAAAGCTCAACATTCAGAAATCTAAGATCATGGCATCTGGTCCCATCACTTCATGGGAAATAGATGGGGAAACAATGGAAACCATGACAGACTTTATTTTGGGCTCCAAAATCACTGCAGATGGTGACTGCAGCCATGAAATTAAAAGACACTTGCTCCTTGGAAGAAAAGCTATGACCTACCTAGAAAGCATATTAAAGAGCAGAGACATTACTTTGCCAATAAAGTTCCAGTAGTCAAAGCCATGACTACTTTTTCTAGTAGTCATGTATGGATGTGGGAGTTGGACTGTAAAGAAAGCTGATTGCCAAAGAATTGATGCTTTTGAACTATAATGTTGGAGAAGACTCTTGAGAGTCCGTTGGCCTGCAAGGAGATCCAACCAGTCCATCCTAAAGGAGATCAGTCCTGAATATTCATTGGAAGGACTGACGCTGAAGCTGAAACTCCAATATTTTGGCCACCTGATGTGAAGAACTGACTTATTGGGAAATATCCTGATGCTGGGAAAGATTGAAGGCTGGAGGAGAAGGGGACAACAGAGGATGAGATGTTTGGATGGCATCACTGACTCTATGAACGTGAGTTTGAGTGAGCTTCCAGAGTTGGTGAAGGACAGTGAAGCCTGGTGTATTGCAGTCCATGGGAGTGCAAAGAGTCGGACACAACTGAGCAACTGAACTGAACTGAATGGGATCTGATGTTAGGCGGGTGTTTTCTGGAAGCATATCTGCAAAGACTGGATGTTCACCTGTAGAGTTTAAGGGCAGAGCTCCTTAGTTAGTGATATTTAAGGTTTAGCCATGGAAAGGTGAATGCTCAAAAGATACCTAAGAGAACGAGTGAGAAAAGGATGGGTGAGACCTCTGGAGAGCATTGCCATGTGAGCCAAGGAAATGGTGGATCTTCAGCATAGGAAAGTGGTCAGTGGTGGTGAGATGGTTGGATGGCATCACCAACTCAATGGACATGAGTTTCAGCAAGCTCAAGGAGTTGGTGAAGGACAGAGAAGCCTGGCTTGCTGCAGTCCATGGGTCACAAAGAGTCAGACATGACTAAGCGACTGAACAACAGTGACAATGGTGTCAGATGCTGCAGAAGTCCCCAGTAGGCTAGGGATGGAAACGAGTCCCCTGGCTTCAGCAGTATGGAGGTCATGTCATGATAACATAATTCTGTAAAGAAAGGAAACTGCATTATTCCTGAGTACGGTTTTGTCATTTGGAAATGACTGCCCTCTTTTTCATGTTTTTTTTTTTTTTAACCACCTTGGTTTTTTCCTTCCCATTTTATTTATATTTTATGTATCTTGCTCATTAATCCTTATATCAATCATTCCCTTTTCCATGACTGTTCCCCCACATATTAGTTAAAAACGTTGTCTCCTTGTCACCTGTCAAATATGAAAGATGATTTTATTATAGAAAGTTATGCATAAAATGTTTTCTGTGATCACCTTTTTGGGTTTCCCACATGCTTGTGGTAAAGAACCCACCTGCTAATGCAGAAGACACAAGAATCATTTGTTCGATCCCTGGTTCAGGGAGATCTACTGGAGTTAGGAAATGGCACCCCACTCCAGTATTCTTGCCTGGGAAATCCCACAAGAGAGGAGCCTGATGGGCTACAGTCCATGGGGTCTCAAAAGATTCAGAGATCACTGGTCAACTGAACAATCACCTTTTCTTCATTAAATGAGATTGACTTTTTATGTAAACATTTAAGTGGTTCCCTCTGTACTTTCCTTATTATGGTGGTAAAGAGGTGTATTTGGATTTGTATGTATCTCAATGTTCTGGTCGTAAATAACTCTGTTTCCTGAGAGACCTTTTTACTACCGTTTCTGCCCTGTGTTCCTCTCTAGTGCTCTTCCTGGGTAGCTTGCTATCTTAATTCAGAATGACTTTGCATCAAAATATGTTGAATCCAGTTAAAATTTAGATATATATAAAGAGGGAGACGTAGGGGTAGGAGAGAGATGGAGAGAGAAACATGGACCGTTTCCAGTAAGGGGTTGTTTAGATAATGATTTTGGAAAATACTTTTTAAAAATGCACTGTTATTTCAGAATAATTTTGAGGCAGACTACAGTTACTGTATATAGTCTGTGTTACCTATAACTGATATCATAGTCTTCATTACCTAGCAGGTACTTATATTTTTAAGCTTTTCAAAACAATGTTTCTGGTTTCTCTGATCTTTGAGGATTTTAGAAATCATTCTCAAGATGTATTTGGAGCTTTCTTGGATTCAGTTGAATCCAATATTGTTAATCTGGATGTACTGTCATTTTAATTTTCACTAATGTTATTGTGTCTCTTAATTCCATGCCCTTACCTTACCCCTCCCCCCTCCCTGTTAGTTACCATTAGTTTATTTTCTATGTCTGTGAGTCTCTTTCTGTTTTGCTGTATACATTTGTTAGTTTTATTCTTTAAATTTACTTGTAAGTGATATCATTCAGTGTGTCTTTCCCTGATTCATTTCACTAAGTATAATATTCTCTGTTTATTGCATGTAGTAATTATGGTATCATTGACTCAGTGAATATGAGTTTGAGTAAACTCAGAGACACAGTGAAGGACAGAGAGGCCTGGCGTGCTGCAGTCCACGGGGCCTCAGAAAGTCCAGCAACTGAGCGACTGACCAACAGCAGGCCCCAAATGGACTCAGTCATCAGCCAAGGAGCCTAGTCTGAGGGGTCAGGGAAGGCTTCCAAGAAAACACACCTGTAAATTGATGGCTGGATTGGGGCTCAGCCAGGAGAATAGTGACAGAACTGAACTGAAATGAATGTTCTCTAGGTCCATCCACATTGCAGAAGAATAAGTTTCATTTCTTTATGACTAATATTCCATTGTGAGTGCATATGTGTGTGTGTGTCCATATATAACGCATGTATGCACTTTCTTTATCTGCCTGTCTGTTGATGGATGCTTGTGTTGCTTCCATATCTTGGCTTTGTAAATGAGAACTGGCATGTGAGGCTCAGTCACCTCATGTGTGAGAAGAGCACCAAGATCCTTGGCAGCAGTTGAAGGGGAACCCTAGGGGAGCAGAAGGAAGAGAAGAAGGGCCCCCAGACCCCTGTGCTGACCCGGTGGGAGTCGGTCAGGGATCAGGGAGAAGAGTAACGCGCCTGAGCCCAGGTGGAGCCCACGGGGGATGATCTGTGGCATCCTACTTGTTCTTATTTGTCCTTTGATATTTTGAAAATTGAAACCCTGGCTAATTTTCAAATGAAAGCTTTTTTAAGTAAATAATCATAATCTGGTCTAGGGAGAGATAATGTGGTAATTTGTCACTAAGCATGTGTGTGTGCGTGCTCAGTCACATCCGACTCTTTATGACCCCTTGGGCTGTAGCCCACCCGGCTTTTCTGTCCATGTAATTTTCTAGGCAGCAGTACTGGAGCGGGTTGCTATTTCCTACTCCAGGAGATCTTCCCAACCCAGAGATCGAACCCTGTATCTCTTATGTCTCCTGCATTGACAGGCAGATTCTTCACCTCTGCACCACCTGGAAAGCCCATTAGTTACTAACAGCGCTATACATAACAAGAGAAGTAGTGATATCAAATTAATATAATCACCCTATTTATCCCTACTATTCCTAATCTTAAAATTTAAAATTCTTCCTTTTCATTCTTTTATTATGTGTGTATACATCACTCTGTATTTTCTTCTTTTACCCTCTCACTCATTTTGAGATTTCTGAGATAATTTTAACACAATTTCATCAGAGACAAAGACCTCTGGAATCTTACCAAAAGAGTATTGGACAAAAATGCTTACCATTGTTTCAGAATATTAAAAGGCAGACACTTTCATGGCTTGTACAACATAAAACAGCAAGATCATTGACATTATTATGCTAATAGGTACTTTTATAACTAAGTTATTAAGAACAATATTTACTGACTTTACTTATATTTAAAATGTTCAATACTTTTTATTATTAACTTTATGGAATACTTTAAATTAAGCCATGATTTTATCAAGATGTTACTTTAAAAGAATTATAAATAAGATGCTGTGGCATTTGTGTTAAACTGAAATATCCGTATCTCTCTTTGAGTTCTTTTCACTGGAATTCACTGCTGATTTACTTGGGCATAATTTATATGATATATGCTTTCTCACTCCAAACTAAAATTTACTTTAGATAAAAATTAATCATGCTTTTTGGTTACTTGATGCTAGTATCCAGTTCATTTTTCCCCTCTCAATAATTCATGGCAATGTGAGGTTCTTAATATTTTCTCTTTAGTCTTTTAATGTTTAACGAAGGTGGATTGAATAATTTAATAACAAAATGAAAACTCCATATCATATAGTTCATGAAACATTACGGGCTCTCAATAAATATGTTTACCATTGGTTCCAAGGTTTAAAACTAAAATGATACAGTAAAGAATTTATTGAAAATGAAAAGTCTTATTCCCAGTGCTATTTCTTTTCCACACATTTGCTCAGTCCTATTTTCTTATGTGTCCTGCCAGGAATAACCTATGTAGATACTAGCAGATAAAAATATGTATTCTTTTTCTAGTGATTTTTTTTTTTTACAGAGATGGGGGCATACTACACACTGTTCAACATTATGCTTTTTACTTAATATTTTTTGGAGATCTTTTTGTATTTTTTAGCAACTCTGTAGAAATTCAACTATGAAAATACTGTAATTTATTCAACAAGTTTTCCTGCTGATATGAATTTAAGATATTCTCAGCTTTTGCTGAAACACTGCAGTGAATAACAACATATGTTTGTCATATGCTCAAGTAAAATTATGGCTGTGGAATAAATTCCCAGAAGTAGAGCTGATAAAGGAAAAGGTACATGGATTGATCATTTTGATAAATTTTGCATAATCTTCTTCCATAAGGTTGTATCTGTTTACACTCCTACTAGGAAAGAATGAAACTTTTCATATGCACACCAATATTATGGCCATACTTTTTACCTGAGTGTTAAACTAAAGGTTTTACCTCTAATTTATATAAAAACACTAAGGATTCAGAATTGATGAGAGTACCCCATGAATTATAGTTTCTAATATTCAAACCATAATACCACATTTAGCAACCTATGTCACCTATTTTACGATAACATTGTTAGATTCTTACCTCTTCTGAGCTAACAAAACCATACAGCCATGTTAAATAGATGGCACTAGCAAAGGAGAAGGCAATGGAAAGCCACTCCAGTACTGTTGCCTAGAAAATCCCATGGATGGAGGAGCCTGGTAGGCTGTAGTCCATGGGGTCGCTAAGGGTCGGACACGACTGAGCGACTTCACTTTCACTTTTTACTTTCACACATTGGAGAAGGAAATGGCAACCCACTCCAGTGTTCTTGCCTGGAGAATCCCAGGGACGGGGGAGCCTGGTGGGCTTCCGTCTATGGGGTCACACAGAGTCGGACACGACTGAAGTGACTTAGCAGCAGCAGCAGCAGCAAATAACAATGCAAACAGATTATAAGAGCAGTAGTATTCCAGAGATTTGTTCAAGTACATGCCGAAGGTAGTTCCCAAAAAGGTTTCATTTCAAATACGTGGGGAAGAGATTGGTAATTCTATAAGTGGTTTTAAGCCAACTAGATGTTCATCTTGGAAGAAAATGATCAAATGTGACCCGTATTCCTTTTAGCAAAATCAATTCCAGAGGGGTCAGAGACTCACACACTACACAAACAACCAGTATGTTGTTTGTTATGTAACTTGCTGCCATTTGATAAGGAAAGAGGACTGTGCACACACATACACACATCACGCATACACATACCGATAGGCTGAGCAAGAAATAAATTTCAGAAAGTGCTGACTGTGAAGAAAGCTGATCGCCGAAGAATTGATGCTTTTGAACTGTGGTGCTGGAGAAGACTCTTGAGAGTCCCTTGGACTGCAAGGAGGTCCAACCAGTCCATTCTAAAGGAGATCAATCCTGGGTGTTCATTGGAAGGACTGATGCGAAAGCTGAAACTCCAATACTTTGGCCACCTCATGCGAAGAGTTGACTCACTGGAAAAGACTCTGATGCTGGGAGGGATTGGGGGCCGGAGGAGATGGGGACGACAGAGTATGAGATGACTGGATGTCATCACCGACTCGATGGACATGAGTTTGAGTGAACTCCGGGAGTTGGTGATGGACAGGGAGGCCTGGCGTGCTATGATTCATGGGGTCGCAAAGAGTCGGACACGACTGAGCGACTGAGCTGAATTGAACTGAACTGAATAGACCTTCACTCTTGAAGGCACCAAAGGGATAGGAGTCAGTATTTGAATACTGAGGAATGCAGTTTACTTTGACAAAATATTGTTTTGTGTGAACATTTTTTAGAGCAGTTTTAAGTTCTCTGCAAAACTCATAAGGAGGCACAGAGATTTCTCCTATATCCCACACCCCCACCCGTGAATAGCCTGCTCTGTTACTGATCTCCCCTACCAGAGTGGTACATTTGCTATGTTTGGTGAACTGCACTGACAAATCATAATCATCCAAAATCCGTAGTTTACATTAGGGTTCACTCTTGGTACTGTATGTTCTGTGAATTTAGACAAATGTATAACAACATGTAGCCTTCGTTATAATATCACGGCCACGATTTCACTACTCTAAAAATCCTCTGTGCTCTGCCGTTTCATCTCTCCCCATCCCCAACCTCCCGGCACTATTGATCTTTTTACTGTCTCCATAGTTTTTTGCCTTTTCCAGAATCTCATATAGTTGGAAGCATACAGTATGCAGTCTTTTTATTTTAGCTTCTTTAACTTTTTTTTTTCTTTTGGTTCTTTCTTTCTTTTTAAATTTTATTTTATTCATTTATTCTTTAACACCCAAACCATTTTGTATTGGAGGTATAGACAATTGAGATTCCTCAGTGTGTTCTAATGGCTTCATTGCTCATTTCTTTTTAATGCTGAATAATACTCCATTGTCACCATGTCTCATAGTTTACTTATCCATTCTCCCACTGAAGGCCATCATTATTGCTTCCAGGTTTGGACAGTAATGAATAAAGCTGCTATAAAAATGCTTTTGAGGTTTTATGTACTCTTATAGGTACATATCCGTTCCGTTTCGTCGCTCAGTCGTGTCCGACTCTTTGCGACCCTGTGGACTGTAGCCTACCAGGCTCCTCCGTCCATGGGATTCTCCAGGCAAGAACACTGGAGTGGGTTACCGTTTCCTTCTCCAGGGGATCTTCCCGACCCAGGGATCGAACCTGGGTCTCCCGCATTGGAGGCAGACACTTTAACCTCTGAGCCACCAGGGAAGCTGTAATCCCTGGATCTTATAGTAAGAATATGTTTATTTTGTCAGAGATCACCAAACTGGCATCCATAGGAGCTGGACCATTTTTCCATTCTTACCAGCAATGTATGAGCATTCCTTTTGCTCCACATCATTGCTAGCCTATATTTCTTTCAGTGTTCCAGATTTAGGCCATTCCAATATGTATACACTGATATAGTGTTAGTGTTAGTTCTGCTGTGGCCAACTTTTTGTGACCCCACAGACTGTGCTGTACCCCACCAGGCTTCTCTGTCCATGAATTCTCCAGGCAAGGGTACTGTAGTGTGTAGCCATTCCCTTCTCCAGGGGATCTTCCTGACCCAGGGATCAAACCCAAGTCTGCCACATTACAGGCAGATTCTTTACCTTCTGACCCACCAGGGAAGCCCCTGTATTGGTATATTGTTGTTGTTATAATTTATATTTTCCTGATGACCTGTTATTGGAGAAGGAAATGGCAACCCACTCCAGTATTCTTGCCTGGAAAATCCCATGGACAGGGAAGCCTGGCAGGCTGCAGTCCATAGGGTCTCAAAGAGTCGGATACAACTAAGTGATATATGGAGCATCTGTTCATAACCTTATTTGCCATCAGTATATCTTCTTTGGTGAGGTGTCTGTTAAGGTCTTTAGCCTGTTTTACATTCCTGCTGTTTGCTTCCTTATTCCTGAGTTTTCGGTGTTCCTTGTATATTTTGGATAACTGTCCTTTGTCAGATGCATCTTTTGCAATCATTCTCTCCCAGGCTTTGGCTTCTCTTTTAATTCTCCTGATATTGTCTGTCATAGAGAAAATTTTAATTGTAATTAAGTCCAGCTTATAATCGTTTTCTTTCTTAGGTTGTCTTTGGTGGTGTTTTTGTGTTTTTTTTTTTTAATCATCATACCCAAAGTCATCTAGGTTTTCCCCTATGTTATTTTCTAGGACTTTCATATTTTGCATTTTACATTTGGGTCCCTGACCCATTTTGAGTTAATATTTGTGAATAAAGTAAGGTATGCGTCTAGATTCATCTTTTCGCATATGGGTGTCCAATTGTTCCAGCACCACTTATTGAAAGACCATCTTTGCTCCATTGTATTGCCTTTGCTCCTTTGTGAAAAATCAGTGTACTACATTTATGTATGTCTCTTTCTGCAGTCTCCATTCTGTTCAATCGGTCTATTCTTGCACCAGCACCGCGCTCTTTTTATTGCTATAGCTTTATAGTAAATCTTGAAGTTAGATAGTGAGAGAGTTCTTTCCAGTGTAGGTTGATAAGAAGTCCAGGGTCTCCAAAGAGGAGAAAGGAGTCAGGAGCCCTCAAGGAGAAAGGGGTCTCGAACTATCAAGGAGAAAAGGAAAAACATTTTTTTTCTACATTTCTTTGTCTTCAGTTCAGTTCAGTTCAGTCACTCAGTCGAGTCCGACTCTCTGCCACCCCATGAATCGCAGCACGCCAGGCCTCCCTGTCCATCACCAACTCCCGGAGTTCACTTAAACTCATGTCCACAGAGTCGGTGATGCCATCCAGCCATCTCATTCTATGTTGTCCCCTTCTCCTCCCACCCCCAATCCCTCCCAGCATCAGAGTCTTTTCCAGTGAGTCAACTCATCGCATGAGGTGACCAAAGTATTGGAGTTTCAGCTTTAGCATCAGTCCTCCCAATGAACACCCAGGATTGAGCTCCTTTAGAATGGACTGGTTGGATCTCCTTGCAGTCCAAGGGACTCTCAAGAGTCTTCTCCAGCACCACAGTTCAAAAGCATCAATTCTTCGGCGATCAGCTTTCTTCACAGTCCAACTCTCACATCCATACATGACCACTGGAAAAACCATAGTCTTGACTAGATGGACCTTTGTTGGCAAAGTAATGTCTCTGCTTTTTAATATACTATCTAGGTTGGTCATAACTTTCCTTCCCAGGAGTAAGCGTCTTTTAATTCATGGCTGCAATCAGCATCCACAGTGATTTTGGAGCCCCCAAAAATAAAGTCTGACACTGTTTCCACTGTTTCCCCATCTATTTCCCATGAAGTGATGGGACCACATGCCATGATCTTTGTTTTCTGAATGTTGAGCTTCAAGCCAACCTTTTCACTCTCCTCTTTCACTTTCATCAAGAGGCTTTTGAGTTCCTCTTCACTTTCTGCCATAAGGGTGGTGTCATCTGCATATTGATATTTCTCCCAGCAATCTTGATTCCAGCTTGTGCTTCTTCCAGCCCAGCGTTCCTCATGATGTACTCTGCGTATAAGTTAAATAATCAGGGTGACAATACACAGCCTTGACATAGTCCTTTTCCTATTTGGAACCAGTCTGTTGTTCCATGTCCAGTTCTAACTGTTGCTTCCTGACCTGCATACGAGTTTCTCAAGAGGCAGGTCAGGTAGTCTGGTATTCCCATCTCTTTCAGAATGTTCCACAGTTTATTATGATCCACACAGTCAAAGGCTTCGGCATAGTCGATGAAGCAGAAATGGATGTTTTTCTGGAACTCTCTTGCTTTCTCCATGATCCAGCGGATGTTGACAATTTGATCTCTGGTGCCTCTGCCTTTTCTAAAACCTGCTCGAACATCTGGGAGTTCACGGTTCACATATTGCTGAAGCTTGGATTGGAGAATTTTGAGCATGACTTTACTAGCATGTGAGATGAGTGCAATTGTGCAGTAGTTTGAACATTCTTTGGCATTGCCTTTTTGGGATTGGAATGAAGACTGACCTTTTCCAGTCCTGTGGCCATTGCTGAGTTTTCCAAATTTGCTGGCATATTGAGTGCAGCACTTTCACAGTTAGTCAATATAATAATGTATGTTGCTTGGGAACATGTTTCTCCTAAACAAGTACTAATCTTGAGTGGGTCTGATAAGACCTTTCTGTTTTTAGTTCTAATCTTGTTAATTTAAAATGTATGTTGTGGGGGTGGGTCTGGTAAAAGTATATAAGGCCTTGATAAGACTAGTGGGTGGGGGCACTCTCCATTCCCCTTCTGATGTCTGTGTTAGAAGCTTTCTCTGTCCCCTTTTCACTTTAATAAAACTCTGCTACACAAAAGCTCTTGAGTGATCAAGCCTGGCCCCTGGTCCCGAAGCTAAATCTTCTTCAGAGACCACAAATCCAACATCATTCACTGTAAGCTATCAGTAGTATCAGTCTTGCAACTTTATTCTTTCCCTTCAATATTGTATAGATTATTGTGGGTCTTTTGCCTCTTCATGTACACTTTTGGGTCAGTGTATCAATCTCCATAAAATAACTTTCTGGGATTTTGATTGGGATTACATTGAATCAGTACATCAAATTGGGTAGAACTAATATCTTGAAGTGAGAAATAGATTTAAGGGACTAGATCTGATAGATAGAGTGCCTGATGAACTCTGGACGGAGGTTCGTGACATTGTACAGGAGACAGGGACCAAGACCATCCCCATGGAAAAGAAATGCAAAAGAGCAAAATGGCTGTCTGAGGAGGCCTTACAAATAGCTGTGAAAAGAAGAGAGGCGAAAAGCAAAGGAGAAAAGGAAGATATAAGCATCTGAATGCAGAGTTCCAAGGAATAGCAAGGAGAGATAAGAAAGCCTTCTTCAGTGATCAGTGCAAAGAAATGGAGGAAAACAACGGAATAGGAAAGACAAGAGACCTCTTCAAGAAAATTAGAGATACCAAGGGAATATTTCATGCAAAGATGGGCTCGATAAAGGACATAAATGATATGGACCTAACAGAAGCAGACGATATTAAGAGGAGGTGGCAAGAATATACAGAAGAACTGTACAAAAAAGATCTTCACGACCAAGATAATCACGATGGCGTGATCACTCACCTAGAGCCAGACATCTTGGAATGTGAAGTCAAGTGGGCCTTAGAAAGCATCACTACGAACAAAGCTAGTGGAGGTGATGGAATTCCAGTTGAGCTATTTCAAATCCTGAAAGATGATGCTGTGAAAGTGCTGCACTCAACATGCCAGCAAATTTGGAAAACTCAGCAGTGGCCACAGGACTGGAAAAGGTCAGTCTTCATTCCAATCCCAAAGAAAGGCAATGCCAAAGAATGCTCAAACTACCGAACAATTGTACTCATCTCACACTCTGGTAAAATCATGCTCAAAATTCTCCAATCCAGGCTTCAGCAATATGTGATCCGTGAACTCACAGATGTTCAAGCAGATTTTAGAAAAGGCAGAGACACCAGAGATCAAATTGTCAACATCCGCTGGATCATGGAGAAAGCAAGAGAGTTCCAGAAAAACATCTATTTCTGCTTCATTGACTATGCCAAAGCCTTTGACTGTGTGGATCACAATAAACTGTGGAACATTCTGAAAGAGATGGGAATACCAGACTACCTGACCTGCCTCTTGAGAAACCCGTATGCCGGTCAGGAAGCAACAGTTAGAACTGGACATGGAACAACAGACTAGTTCCAAATAGGAAAAGGAGTACGTCAAGGCTGTGTATTGTCACCCTGATTATTTAACTTATATGCAGAGTACATCATGAGGAATGCTGGGCTGGAAGAAGCACAAGCTGGAATCAAGATTGCTGGGAGAAATATCAATATGCAGATGACACCACCCTTATGGCAGAAAGTGAAGAGGAACTCAAAAGCCTCTTGATGAAAGTGAAAGAGGAGAGTGAAAAGGTTGGCTTGAAGCTCAACATTCAGAAAACAAAGATCATGGCATGTGGTCCCATCACTTCATGGGAAATAGATGGGGAAACAGTGGAAACATTGTCAGACTATTTTTTTGGGCTCCAAAATCACTGTGGATGCTGATTGCAGCCATGAATTAAAAGACGCTTACTCCTTGGAAGGAAATTCATGACCAACCTAGATAGCATATTGAAAAGCAGAAACATTACTTTGCCAACAAAGGTCCATCTAGTCAAGGCTATGGTTTTTCCAGTGGTCATGTATGGATGTGAGAGTTGGACTGTGAAGAAACTGATCGCCGAAGAATTGATGCTTTTGAACTGTGGTGCTGGAGAAGACTCTTGAGAGTCCCTTGGACTGCAAGGAGATCCAACCAGTCCATTCTAGAGGAGATCAATCCTGGGTGTTCATTGGGAGGACTGATGCTAAAGCTGAAACTCCAATACTTTGGTCACCTCATGCGAGTTGACTCACTGGAAAAGACTCTGATGCTGGGAGGGATTGGGGGCGGGAGGAGAAGGGGACGACATAGAATGAGATGGCTGGATGGCATCACCGACTCAATGGAGGTGAGTTTGAGTGTACTCCGGGAGTTGGTGATGGACAGGGAGGCCTGGCATGCTGTGATTCATGGGGTCGCAAAGAGTCGGACACGACTGAGTACTGAACTGAACTGAATATCTTGACAATATTGCGTCTCTGTATCCATAGACATGGTATATATCTCCATTTATTTAGTCCTTTGGTTTTGTTTATTAGAGTTTTTTAGTTTTTCTCAAATAGAACTCTGTGAATCTTTTGTTAGCTTTGTACCTAAAAGATTCCATTTGGGAGGTTCTAATGTAATAGGACGGAGAAGGCAATGGCAAGCCACTCCAGTACTCTTGCCTAGAAAATCCCATGGACAGAGGAGCCTGGTGGGCTACAGTCCATGGGGTCGCTACTAGTCGGACAAGATTGAGCGACTTTACTTTCACTTTTCACTTTCACACATTGGAGAAGGAAATGGCAACCCACTCCAGTGTTCTTGCCTGGAGATTCCCAGGGATGGCGGAGCCTGGTGGGCTGCCGTCTATGGGGTCACACAGAGTCGGACACGACTGAAGTGACTTAGCAGCAGCAGCAGCAGTAGCAGCAATATAATAGGATTATGTTTTTTATTTCAAATACTAACTTGTTGTTTGCTGGTATATAGAAAACAGTTACTTTTGTATATTAACCTCATATCCTACAACGTTACTATTGTTTCTCGTTAGTTCCAGGATTTTTTTGGTCAATTATTTCAAATTTTTTACATAGATAACTATTTCCTCTGTGAAAAAAGGCATTTGTATTTCTTCCTTTCAAATATATATGCCTTTTATTTTAATTTTCTTGCCTTATTGCATTAGCAAGGGTGTCTAGTAGGGTATGGAAAAGGAGTGGTAAGAGGGGACATCCTTGCCTTGTACCTGATCTTAGCGGGAAAGACCATTATTCAAATGCTTTCCAATTTTGGTTTCTAATTTAATTCCAGTTTGGTCTGAGAACAGATACTGTATGTCCTTTTCTTTTAAATTTGTCAGACTGTGTTTTATGGCTCAGAATGTGGTCTGTCTTGATGAATGTTTCATATCATCTTGAGAAGAGTATATATTCTGCTATTGATGGATGTGGTAGTCTGTAGGTGTTGATTATATTCAGTAGATAGTGTTGTTGAGTTCAGCTGCATCCTTACTGATTTCTGCCTGCTGATTGTGTTCATTTTTGATAAAAATTATTGAAGTATCCAATTGTGATATTGCATACATCTATTTCTCCTGTGGTTCTATCAGTTTTTGTCTGACAAGTTTGATGCTCTGTTGTTAGGTTCTTACACATTAAGAGTTGTTATGTCTTCCAGGAGAAGTGACCCCTTCGTTATCATGTCATGCCCTTCTTTATCCCTAATAACTTTCTTTGTTCTGAAGACTGATGTGTCTGAAATTAATATAGTTTTCTTTTGATTTGTGTTGTTCAGTCACTAAGTTGTGTCTGACTCTTTGCAACCCCATGGACTGTAGCATGACAGGATTCCCTGTCTTCTACTATCTCCTGGAGTTTGCTCACGTTCATGTCCACTGAGTCAGTGACGCTATCTGAACCATCTCATCCTCTGCCACCACCTTCTCCTTTTGCCTTCCATCTTTCCCAGCATGAATGTCTTTTAGCTCTTCGCATCAAGTGGCCAAAGTATTGAAACTTCAGCTTCAGCACACATCCACAACTGAGTATTGTTTCCGCTTTGACCCAGCAGCTTCGTTCTTTCTGCAGCTGTTAGTAATCGCCTTCCGCTTCTCCCGAGTAGCATGTTGGACACTTTCCAGCCTTGGGGACTCATCTTTTGGTGTTATATAGTTTTACTTTTTTGTAATATTCATGGGGTTCGCACGGCAGGAATACTGGAGAGGTTTGTCATTCTCTCCTCCACTGGACTACGTTTTGTCAGACCTCTCCACTATGACCCGTCTGTCTTGGGTGGCCTTGCATGGCGTGGCTCATAGCTTCATTGAGTTATGCAAGCCCCTTTACCAGAACAAGGCTGCGACCCATGAAGGGGTTGATTTGTATTAGTGTGGTTTATTTTCCCTCCATCCTGTTACTTTAAATCCATCCGTGTCTTTATGCTTAAAGTGGATTTCTTGTTGACAACATATATTTGGGTCATGGTGTTTTTAATTCACTCTGACAATTTCTGCATGTATTTAGAACATTGACATTCAAAGAGATATACATTTATATTGTTGGATTAGTATCAACTGTATATATTACTGTTTTCCATTTGTTAGTCTTTGCTTCTGTTTTCCCTTCCACTATTTTCATGCCTTTTGTGGTTTTAATTGAGGATTTTGTATGCCATCTTCTCTCTTTCTTAGTATATGTTTTACTTTTTATTTTTTATTGTTTTTACTTTTTTCAGTTGCCCTAGCATTTGCATTATACATTCACAACTAATACAAGTCTACTTTTAAATAACACTATACCACTTCATGGGCAGTGTGAGTACATTATAATAACAATAATTTTAAAGTCTCCCTTCTGTATCGTGTATCATTACTGTCATTCATTTCTCCTACATATGAGCATCTATAAGCATATATATTTATTTATACATGTATAAGATATATGCATAAGCCATGCATAATCCAATACATTGTTGTTGATATTATTTTAAACAAACTGTTACTTGTTAGAACATCTAAGAATAAGAAAAATGAACATTTTTATTTTGCCTTATTCCTTCTTTAATGTTTTTCTTCTCTTTATGTCAACTGATGTTTTCTCTTAAACTTTTTTTTCAACTCTGTGAAATGTTTTTACCTACTTATATATGTAATCTTAAAAAATCAATAACTTTGTCCCCTTTTGCTCCAAAAAAGTATGAGTTCAGGTGTTTCCTTCTTATTGCATTCTTTCCAAAGGGACTGATTTCTCCAAAAGATGGAATGTTGTGCTATTTTTTGCCTGCTATTTACATTGAGGTTAACTCTGTTGGTTTGAGTATACTCGTAATGACACCAATGACATGAGTTTTATTTCCATGTGGTTCAGTTAACTTTGGTTTTCCACTGCCACAGACTGTTCCCATAATTACATCTCAAATGTGGTTTTGGCCCAAGGAAGACCTGATGGAGCAAAGTGCAAATCTAGTACCATGTGGGGAAATGGACACCCAGAAACCGACCCAGTAGATGGTGGAAGGCACTGTCGTAATGCAATCTCTAAACTGACATCTTAAACAAAACTCATGTTATTCATGCTGTCCAGGATATATGATTTGATGTTTTGGTTTTAAAAGGTTCAAAGTAAGTTGCAGGGAAGGAATTTCTGTTTACAGGCAAATCCAGAAATATTAACCAAGATAACTTTTTGAAAAAAAAAAAAAAAAAAGCAAACTCATGCTTAGCCCTTTCCAATTACATAATATTTACTTATTCAAATGCTTTACCAGGTTTAAAATATCTCAGCCTTATGTTTGAAATTACATATAACATATATTTGATTATGTAGTTTTTTAAAAATGAAGGCTCTAATGTAGAAATTTCTGATCTTATATAGCCTTTGCAGTATTATAATATGTCTCTAGTATTCTCAAGTCATGATTCAGAAATTTCTCAAATCTCAAAACCCAGAATAATTTAGTTTTTAATATAAATTTATAATATACCTTGATTCAGTAAATATTCATTACATGTTTAGCTGGTGCCAGGTATTGTATTGAATTCAAAGAGACCCTTTACAGTCCCTGAAGAATCTTCACTTAAGGAGAGAAGGAACAGAAAAATAAAGAGATCATTATTATATATTTAAAAAAAATAGTTTGAAAGTGTTTTATTAAAGCAAATCACAGGGTAGTGATTGTAGGAGGTATTACTGAAGGTATCTAACCCAAATGGAAAGCTCTGCTGGATTTTGAAGGACACGTAGGAGTTAGTCAGGGTAAAAGGAGTAGATAATGTACTCCAGGCAGAAGAAATATAGTCGGATTTAGAGGTTGAAGAGAAAATCCTACAATGGAGGATTGCAAATATTTTAGTATGATTCAAATTTAGAATATGAAAATGGAAAGTAAAAGAAAAGACTGGAAAATTAAACAAATTCCAATCCATAAAGGAAAAGTGGATTATATTCTAAAACCACTGGGAAGTGATTAAAGTATTTTAAGCAACATTAGGTTGGTATTAGAGGAAAATAAAGATGTGAAATGAGGTATAATTTGTGCTGTATGATATTAAATAACATTCAATTTTATGTTAGTAGGAAATCTAGAATTAGATTCACTTATTGGCTCATGTAGTAAAGAATCTGCCTACAATGAGGGAGACTTGGGTTCAATTTGTGGGTCAGGAAGATCCCCTGGAGAAGGGAATGGCCATCCACTCCAGTACTCGTGCTGGGAGAATTCCATGGACAGAGGAGCCTGTCAGACTACAGTCCGTGGGGTCCCAAAGAGTTAAACATGATTGAACGACTAACACACATACACATACATTCAAGCTGTTTACTGAGTACCTTCTGTGTACCTGACTGTGCTTTAGGTGCTTGAGATGCTTAAGTGATCTGAATAATCAAAATCACTGCTTTCACAGTGCTTACCTTCTCGTGAATCAAAACCATCCCCAAGAACAAGGAATGTAAAACGGCAAAATTGTTGTATGAGGAGGCTTTACAAATGGTTGAGAAAGGAGAGAAGCAAAAGGCAAAGGAGAAAAGGAAAGATATATCCATCTGAATGCAGAGTTCCCAAGAATAGCAAGGAGAGATAAGAAAGACTTCCTAAGTGATCAATACAAAGAAATAGAGGAAACAACAGAATGGGAAAGACTAGAGATCTCTTCAAGAAAATTAGAGACACCAAGGGAACATTTCATGCAAAGATGGGCACAATAAAGGACAGAAAGGGTATGGACCTAACAGCAGCAGAATATTAAGAAGAGGTGACAAGAATACACAGAAGAACTATACAAAAAAGATCTCAATGACACAGATAACTCTAGCTGTGATCACTCACCTAGAGCCAGACATCCTGGAGTCCGAAATCAAGTGGGCCTTACTTAGGAAGCATCACTATGAACAAACGTAGTGGAGGTGATGGAATTCCAGCTGAGCTATTTCAAATCCTAAAAGATGATGCTATGAAAGTGCTGCACTCAATATGTCAGCAGATTTGGAAAACTCAGCAGTGGCCAGAGGACTGAAAAATGTCAGTTTTCATTCCAATCCCAAAGAAAGGCAATGCCAAAGAATGCTCAAACTACCGCACAGTTGTACTCATCTCACACCCTAGCAAAGTAATGCTCAAAATTCTCCAAGCCAGGCTTCAGCAGTACATGAACCATGAACTTCTAGATGTTCAAGCTGGATTTAGAAAAGGCAGAGGAACCAAAGATCAAATTGCCAACATCTATTAGATCATCGAGAAAAGCAAGAGAATTCCAGAAAAATATCTACTTCTCCTTCATTGATTACTCTAAAACCTTGACTGTGTGAATCACCACAAACTGGAAAATTCTTAAAGAGATGGAAATACCAGACGAACTACCTGCCTCCTGAGAAATCTGTATGCATGTCAAGGAGCAATAGTTAGAACCAGACATGGAAAAATGAACTGGTTAAAAATTGGGAAAGGAGTATGTCAAAGCTGTATATTGTCACCCTGCTTATTTATTTATTCTATGCAGAGTACATTGTGTGAAATGCTGGTTTGGATGAAGCACAAGCTTGGAATCAGGATTGCTGGAAAAAATGTCAATAACCTCAGCTGTGCAGATGACACCACCCTTATGGCAGAAAGCAAAAAGAAACTGAAGAACCTCTTGATGAAAATGAAAGAGGAGAGTGAAAGGAAGCCTGGTGTGCTGCAATCCACGGGGTCGCAAAGACTGACCATCTCCTGGAGAGAAAAAGACAACAGTTAAATATACAAATAATGTTCATTATTTAATGAAATAATGTCAAAAAGGACTAAGAAGAAAAGAAAAGCAGGGTACGTTAGACAGAACTAAGGTGTGTATCATTTTAGATCTTTTTAGTTCAGGGAAGTCCTCTCTGATTTGGTGGTATTTGAGCAGAGACTTAAATGAAGTGAAGAAATGAATGGGAAGTTTGTTCTAGGTAGAAGACTCAGTCTTATCAAAGACCGTGTGGCAGTGATGATGACATATCCCCCAAGAGCAGGGATGCAAGCAGGACTGGAGATGAGGTTGCAAAGCACAGGGAACCGAGGGAGGTGGTGACCGGATGGATGAACAGACGAAGAGAGAACTGTGAGATGAAGCCTGCCTCAGGGAGTGCGGAGAAATTCTCGAAGCGGAGGTCCTTCCCTGTGTCTCTCACCTTTGGTTCTCACTCTGCCTCCCTCCTCCTCCTCCTCCTCCTCCTCTAATTGAATGGTATTCTGGTTTCCTTGGTCATGCTTATTCTGCAGCTTCAACCTTTTCTTAGTAGATATTCATCTTCTTTAAGGTATATATTTATTTTGTAAGTGAGCTGTGTGTTTTTCTTCAGATACATTAGCCTTTGATGTTCATAAATGTTGTATATATAAAACGGTATGTATTTTATATAGTATATATATATATATATCAACATCAGGCCAAGGTAGAACTGTAGAGAGTCCTGTTTTAGATCATCTTAGACCAGGGAAGTCCTCTCTGATAAAGTGACATTTGAACAGAGGTCTTACATGTGTAATGACACGGTGTTCAAAAGCCAGGGACTCCTGTTCTCTACATATATTTATCTATGAAAGTGCTGGGGAAAAGAGGCCATTGTTTGAGAGTGGATCCCTTGAGGTTCATTACAAACTTCTAGACCTGGCTAACCTCTTCGGATTAGACTACAAATACAGTACATTCTGTTTCCCAAACAAAGATAACAGTTTATACTTTGGGGACTCTAAAGAGTGAACATTTTCCTTTCCGTTCCCTGCTTTATAAACCTAAACTCCCTCCAATCTGTCAGTTATGATTATATGTACTGTTCCCAGCTAATGCAAATAAGAGACGCTGCTGATGGAAAGAGGAATTTTAAAGAGACTTCCAGAAGTATTGTGGCAACATGAAATTGATTCAATCAGGACACCCGTGGAATTCACAGAGCCTGGCTTTTTGAATATATCTATAAGTCACCATTTCCTTCTCCACTATAAGTCACCACTACCATCTATTTTCTGATCCACACTTTTTGCATTTTATGGACTTCTTATTCAGTCAAGATGCTGCAGATCCGAAAGCAAAAAAAGACAAAATGCTTCTATTGCTGTTCAGTGATCAACCCTAGTGGGAAAGGAAAAGCTAATTAAAATCTATGAAAATGAAATGAATAACCTTTAAAGATATGCAGTAGTGTGGCTGGTGTTAATATGACAATTTGTTAATGGGCTAGACAGTTGTAATCAGTATTAAAAATTACTTGAGGCTTTTTTATGTTTGGCAAAAGTTACTAATTAAAGGAAGCAATGACCTGTGAGATAATCCATGAAAACCATTTGCCTTGTGAACGTAACACCTAAGAAAATACTCATTTAAAGTTTTTCTTTTCATGCTGTAACCTTACATTGGTGACTGTTTTGGCTTACTTTTACTTTTCTATTGCTGGTTGGTTGGATATTTGTTGAATCCATTTGTTTAAATGGGACACACATTTTTAATTCTTATAAATGGGAAGGGACTAAACCCCCTAAAATCCTAATTCTCCCTATTCATGTACTAGGTTTGGTATTCTTGACTGCCCTTTAGAAGGTCTACTTGAGGCCTGGTTCAGGAGAAAGCTGTCCTTTGAGGACATTCGTGGCCATTTTTTTTTTTTTTTTTGCCATGACACTGACAAGAAAAGCAACAGATCTGACAAGTGAAAATATCTGTGTTAGATAGTTCATTTTTGTAAAAATCCATTTTGTGAAATTTTTCTACTTCCGGATGAAACAGTTGATTTGTTTATTAGAATTTAAAAAGAACTCTGAATGAGAAGATAGAAAAGAATTATTGTAATTGTGAGCATTTGAAGAACAAAAAGGGAAGATTTGTAATTATCTAAAAGTGTGTTTACCCTGAGTGTAAAAGAAAACAAGTAGATATTATAGGTGAATGAGAGTGAATTTGTCGCATGTTCTTATTATCAGTCCTAACAATGAGGGTAATCACTTAAACTAAGTGAAGAATCTATTGGGGTTTCTAAAAAGCTTTGAGGGGATGATTGTCATCCATATTAATTCTGAATAATTGTTACTCTCCCACTGAGGCACTCAACTAAGAGACAACTCACACTTAGAGATCTTACAGCAATCTACTAAAATGTATTGCTTAACATTTCAGTGCTGGGAAGATTTTTGCAATAATCTAGTCCATTATTTTATTGATGTGATCACTGTGGCCAAGAAAGATTAAGTGAGCATTCTTAAAAATCTAATTAGCTAATGAGGAGCAGAAAAGAGCTAGAATCCAGGTCTCCTGACTCTCATTCTGATATTTTTCCATCATCCTGAGTAAACCGTACCTTCTTAGGGTGAGCTTGGTTGAAACTTAGTCATGAATTTCAAATTACTGATTGGCCGGTATAGTCACTGGTTTTTCTATTGTCCTAATTTTCAAATTATCCTGATTTCAAGTCTGACTAGATTCTTTTGCCAGAGGCTAAGTAGGTGGATAAGATTATATATCCAAGTGACTATGACACCAGAGCTTGTACCCTATATTCCTTAGCATGTCCGTTTTTTTTTCTTTTTTTAATAATAGTAGAGTATTAAACCGTATGCTTTGCTCTAGAAATATGGGTAATTGTCCTTGTGTAGGAAAGAGAAGTTGGTTATCTGGACTAGGGCAGTGCAGTAAGGATGGATAGATGGTAAAGGATATTTTGAGGTATTAGCCTCAAAATATAATTAAATAAATTTTGATATCCATTTTCTGTCATTTTTTCTAAAACACTTCAGAATGTTTTAGTTAAACTTTTTATCTTATGGGTGATCTATTCATGTGAAATTGTGAGAAGTAATACCAAGAGATCCCATTTTCAGGAAGAATAGAAGAGAGAAATTATGTACGAATAACATAAAATGTAATGAAATAAATTGTAGTTATAACTTCAGAATAATTATACTTTACAATTACTATAATAGAAAAAACAAAGTATTTGGAGGGCACAGAACCTAAAACTTTATCTCCAGGAATATAAGTGGTATTTGGGCATGGGATAGTTGGTGAAAGGCAACAGAGGATATTTGCTTTAGCTGGGATTTGAAGAATGGCTAAGATGTTTTCTAGTTAGGGAAGTCTAGGGAGGACATTACAGATCATGCAAGAAGATATTGCAGTTCTGAGAGAAGATAATGGTCTTGGGAGTAAATTTGTAGACATAACTTTTATCTGTCTCAACATGGGAATTACTGGATGTCTACATTTCATTATTCCTCCAATAGAAAAATATCTTCGAGAACTATTATACAGTATCACAACCAAGATATTGGCATCGATGCAGCCAATATACAGAACTTTTCCACTAATACCAGGATCTTTCATGTTGCCTTTTACAGACACTCACTTCTCTTCTTCCCCCACTTAACTTCTTAACTTCTGGCTACCACTAGTCTGTTCTCCGTTTCTACAATCGAGTTTTCTATCTGTTCCATGAGTCTGTGTGTATATACCTCCACCAAGACTACACTGCCTTGATTACTGTTGCTCTGTAACAAGTCTAGAAGTGGAATACACTGATTTCAATCAGTTTACTTAATTGCTTTAGCTACTCTAGTTCCTTTACCTTTCTGTACAGATTTTAGAATAATCTAGTTAGTCAGAACTGTACATGGAACAACAGACTGGTTCCAATAGGAAAACGAGTACGTCAAGGTTGTATATTGTCACCCTGCTTATTTAACTTATGCAGAGTACATCATGAGGAATGCTGGGCTGGAAGAAGCACAAGCTGGAATCAAGATTGCTGGGAGAAATATCAATAACCTCAGATATGCATATGACACCACCCTTAATGGCAGAAAGTGAAGAGGAACTCAAAAGCCTCTTGATGAAAGTGAAAGAGAGTGAAAAGGTTGGCTTGAAGCTCAACATTCAGAAAACAAAGATCATGGCATCTGGTCCCATCACTTCATGGGAAATAGATGGGAAAACAGTGGAAACAGTGTCAGACTTTATTTTTTGGGGCTCCAAAATCACTGCAGATGCTGATTGCAGCCATGAAATTAAAAGACGCTTACTCCTGGGAAGGAAAGTTATGACCAACCTAGATAGTATATTAAAAAGCAGAGACATTACTTTGCCAACAAAAGTCCGTCTAGTCAAAGCTCTGGTTTTTCCAGTGGTCATGTATGGATGTGAGAGTTGGACTGTAAAGAAAGCTGATCGCCGAAGAATTGATGCTTTTGAACTGTGGTGCTGGAGAAGACTCTTGAGAGCCCCTTGGACTGCAAGGAAATCCAACCAGTCCATTCTAAAGGAGATCAATCCTGGGTGTTCATTGAGAGGACTGATGCTAAAGCTGAAACTCCAATATTTTGGCCACCTCATGCGACGAGTTGACTCACTGGAAAAGACTCTGATGCTCGGAAGGATTGGGGGCGGGAGGAGAAGGGGACGACAGAGAATGAGATGGCTGGGTGGCATCACCGACTCGATAGACATGAGTTTGAGTGAACTCCGGGAGTTGGTGATGGACAGGGAGGTCTGGCATGCTGTGATTCATGGGGTCGCAAAGAGTCGGACATGACTGAGCGACTGAACTGAACTGAACTGAGTCTTTATATACAAAAAAAAAAAATTGAAGGAATTTTTATAGAAATTCTATTGAACTTTTCTATCAGTTTGGAAAGAAGTGATATCTTTATAATATCAGTTTTCCAGCCCATGAACATGGTATTTCTCACCAGTGTTTTGCATACAAGTCCTTCACGTGTTTTGTTCAGTTTACACTTAAGTGTTTCATTTGGGAGGGGGTCTTTTTAATTGGTGTTTTAATTTTTAATTTTGGTTTCTGCATGTCCATTCCACGTATTTTGAAACATAATCTCTTTTTGTTTATCCGTCTTGTATACTGTACTTTGCTGAGTTCACTTAATGATTTCAGGAGCTAGTGTTGTCTATTTAGGTTTTTGTGTCAGAATCTTTGGGATTTTCTCTAAAGACAATCATGTTATCTTCAATTAGGGACACCTTTATTTATATCTTTGTTTCCAATCTGTATATGTTTCATTTCCTTTTCTTGCTTTATTGCATTGAAGAGATAGTACAATATCATGATGAATAAGAATTGTGAGAGAGCGTTCTTACCTCATTTCTAATCTCAAGGGGAAAACCTTTCATCTTGTATCAAGAATGATGTCAGGTGTAGGTTTTTTATGGATGCTCTTTATCAAGTTGAGGAAGTTCTGTTTCTTTTTTCTGATTTTGTAAAAAATCATGAATGTATGATGAATTTTGTAAAATAATTTTATGTTTCAACTGATCATGATTACGTGAATTTTTCTTTAATTTGTTAAAATGATGGATTACATTGATTGATTTTTGAATATTGAACTGAGCTTGCATCCCTAGAATAAACCCAACTTGGTCATGATATATAATTTTTTATATACTGTTAAATTTTATTTTCTAATATTTTGTTAAGGATATTTGCATCTGTATTTAAGAGGGAGCTGCAGCTTTCTTTTTCTTTTTTTAATTGTGTATTTTTGGTGTCAGACTGATATTAACTTGATAAAATGAATTGGGAAGTATCCCTTTTTTTCTGTTTTCTGGGAGAAGTTGTGTAAAATTGGTGCTAATTATTTTTTAAACATTTGCTAGACTTCACCACTGAATCTTTCTGGTCTGGAGATTTGTGGGAATTTTAATACTACAAATGTAATTTCCTTAATAGTTACAAGACTATTCAAAGTATTTATTTTATGTTGGTAAGTTATGATACTTTACATGTTTTAAAGAAGTGGTTCATTTCATCTGAATTCTCAGGTTTATACATGAAGAGTTGCTCAGAGTTTTCCCTATTTTAATATCCCTTTCAGTTCAGTTCAGTCGCTCAGTCGTGTCTGACTCTCTGCGACCCCATGAATCACAGCACGCCAGGCCTCCCTTTGCTATCTGCTAATCTGTAGTGAGAGACCCTGTTTCATTCCTGATGTCACACATACTCTAGCTCTCTCATCCACCTTGCTAAAGATTTGCCAGTTTTATTGAATTATATAAGGAGCACCTCTTTGATTCACTGATTTTTCTCTATTGTCTTCCTGTTCTCAATTTCACTAATTTCTGTTGTTATCTTAATTTTTTTTCCCTTTTGGTGCTTGGGATTTATTTTCTTCTTTTTTTAGATTCTTGATGTGGGAGCATAGAGTATAAGATATTTCCTCTACTCTAAATATGCTTTATTTTTATAGATTTCCTTCTCTTCACTCCTTTGGCTGTGTTCTACAATCTTTGATATGTTGTGTTTTCATTTTATTCAGTTTATAATAGTTTTATCTCCCTTGAGACATCCTCTTTGACCCATGTATTATTTGAAAGTGTTTAGTTTCGATGTGTTTAGAGGTTTCTTTGTTATAGTTACGCTTACATATACCCTTGATGATTTTTTGTCGAGCTGTAATACCGATTGTTGAGAGAGGGATGTTCAAATTTCCGATTCTAGTTTTGAGTTTTTCTGTTGTTCCTTTCAGTTATATCACTTGCTAGATTAACCCTTTTTATCATTGTAAAATGTACTTTTCTGTTTCTAATCATTTTCTTTGCTCTGGAATCTACTTTACATTAATATAATAATCCCTGCTTTTTTTTCATTGATATTTACATGGTGTATGTTTTTCCCATTTTTTACTTTCATTCTGCCTGTATCATTATATTTGAAGTGACTGCCTTATACACAGCACATAGTTGGGGCCATAGGTGATGTCACGGATAAATAGCAGAGTGGTCATTAATCCAGTCTGCCAGTTTCTGTCATCTTTTATCTGGTGTATTTAGACCTTTTTGGGCCACACTGGGTCTTCTTGCAGCGCACAGGCTCTTTGTTTCTGTACACAGGCTTTCTCTAGCTGCAGGGAGCAGGGGCAGCTCTCTAGTTCTAGTGCCCGGGGCTTGTCATTGCGGCGGCTTCTTTTGTTGCAGAGCACAGGCTTTGAGGCGCGCGGGCATCAGTAGTACCGGTGCACTGGCTCAGTAATTGTGCACATGAGCTCTAGCGTGCAGGGTTCAGTAGATGTGGTGCACTTTGCTTGCAGCCTGAGGGATATTAGTTCCCGGACCAAGGATTGAACCTGTGTCCCCTGCACTGGCAGGTGGATTCTTAACCACTGGTCTACCAGGGAAGTCCCAGAGACCACCTTTGCTGCTGCTGCTGCTAAGACCACCTTTATGTAATGTAATTACTGATGTTAGGACTTAGGTCTGCCTTTTTTTTTTTTTTTTTGGTTTGTTTTCTATTTCTCTGCCTTTTTTGTGTCTTCCTATGGGTTATTTGAATTTTTAGAATTCCATTTTTTTCCTAAAAATTCTGTTTTATAGAATTCCATTTTTTTTTAGAATTCCATTGTGATTTATCAATTCCTTTTTCTAATGGATCTCTGTGTAGCTTTTTTAGTGGTTGCTGTATACATTATACTATATATACGTAGCTGTCAAAGTCTACTAGTATTGTCATTTTATCAGTTTGAAGAGTAGAAAACTTTCTTCCTTCATGTTCTTTTGTCCTTCCTATTTGTAATTTAATTGTCTTACATATTCTTCTGTATTTATTTAGAACCACATCACATCATGTTAAATTTATTATGTCAACTATCAAACATAATTTTAAAAACTCAATAGGAGAAGGCAAATCTATTGGATTTATCCATATATTTGATTACTGTGTTCTTTTTTGCTTCCTGATTTTTTAAGATTCTTTTATCATCTCTTTTTAGACAACTTTTATCATCTCTTTTTAACAACTTTAGTTGTTTTCAAGTATCAGTCCCTACAATAACAGCTGTTGACAACTAATTATCTTAATTTTTCTTTCTGAAAATGCCTTGAATTCACCTTTAGTCTTGAAGGAGACTTTCACTGCATACAGGACTCTTGAGTTGTCATTTCTTTTTCTATGAGCATTTAAAAAATTTTTATCATCTCAATAGATTCTAAAGAGAAATTTGCTAGGATTCTATTTTCCTCCTATAACTATGGTATCGTTTCTCTCTCATTGCTTTTAAGATTTGGTCTTTATGTTTGGTTTTCAAAACTTCATCTCTATTTAGAATATGTTTAGAGTAGACCCAGGCTTTGAAAGGCCTAAGAAGCCTAGATCTGATTTATTAGTAGGTACATCAAGAAACAAGCACAAAGACATGATTTCTATAAATCAAAGATGATCAAAGAACACATCAAACAGCCAGAGTTACTATAGACCCCAAAATACATACATACCTTATAAGTCTAGAACCTAAACAGTCCAAGATAAAGCAATTTAAATAAAAGCCAAATTTTTCCACTAGGTGAATTTAATTTAGAGATACTGTATGTAGGGAGGAACATGATTTTATGCCTGAATTTGAGCACATGAAACTTATTCTCGAAGTGGTGTTTAGAATAGATCTTAACTGTCTCTTGCTGTTTATGCTAATTGTCACATTTTGTCCTTTTAACCAAAGTCGCCCTTAAACTGATTCAAGCCAGGTAACTTGTTTCTTCGTCGAAGAATTGATGCTTTTGAACTGTGGTGTTGGAGAAGACTCTTGAGAGTCCCTTGTACCGCAAGGAGATCCAACCAGTCCATTCTAAGGGAGATCGATCCTGGGTGTTCATTGGAAGGACTGATGCTAAAGCTGAAACTGCAATACTTTGGCCACCTCATGCAACGAGTTGACTCACTGGAAAAGACTCTGATGCTGGGAAGGGTTGGGGGCGGGAGGAGAAGGGGACAACCGAGAATGAGATGGCTGGATTGCCGGGAGCCAGCGAGGGAAATCTTACCCGTGGCAAAGCTCAACTGGGGAAGAGGCCTGACGGGCAAAGGCTAATCAGGACTCGAGGAACCCCCTGGACTTACCTGAGCATCTACCCCAAAGAAAACCAGAGTCTGACTGCTTTACTATCTTACGCCTCTTACCAAGTCCTCTAATACTTACGGGGGCTTCCCCCCAACCACCTTTCTCTGAAAACTTAATTCAGAGCTGTAGTTTAAAAGTTCTCCTCGGCTTAATAGGAGTGTTCCAATCCAAGCCCCTCTGATAGCTTTCTAACTTGCATGACAAGTTTGTCCGGGCTCTTACAACTACGAGTGTGACTGTTTATACCCTCCCAGCCATGCAAGGACAGAAAGCCTAATATTCTAAAATACAGGAATCTGTTGAAGAAGTTAAAATCATTAGAATAGTACTAAAAAAGATTTCATTGTTGAATCAATGCTTGCTGCAAAGTTTCCTCTATCTATTGTATCCTTGGAAATATATTAATCACATATAGAGAATATAAGTAGTAGCCTTTGATTTAACCACATCAGATCTTAAGTTAATAAATTTCTTTCTTGTAGCTCACTACACTGGTGCCTTATAGGAATGTAACTTTGTTATGTGTCTAGCACCTAACTTTAGGAAAGTCACCTTAAAAGAATATAAGCCTTTTACTTGCTAACTAACCTATTGTTAGGAGAGAGGGCCATAAAACTGTTAGCAGGCCCCCTGGCCAGAAGATGATGTAAACCACCTAAAACTTTTATCATGAGACACACAAAAATAAGCCCTGATCCTGATAAGAATCAAGACTGCTGACCCCACGTAATTTTGGCGTGACTCTATACCTCCCTTTTTCTGTTTCTTATGCGCATAACTTAGGGTATAAAAGCAGCACTGGAAAATAAAGTTTTGGGCCTCGCTCACTAAAGCTTGGTCTCCCCGTGTCGTTCTTTCTCTTTTTCCATCCTTTTCTCTATTCTCCTTTTTCTGGTTGAGATCCTTGGAGCGCTGGGCCCTCTGAGTTTACTTATCTGCCTGGGCTTCTAAGACCCACTCGAGGGGGTGCCCTGGTGGGGTGCCTCCAGTGATTCGAGAGGGCGCCTGCGGCCTACGTAAACAGAGCAAACCCCGTGCTGGGGTTTTATTGGTTTCCAGCGTAAACCAAGGAATCATCAGCCCCTGTCTCTCTCTTTCTCTCTCTCTCTCTTTGACGCCGACGCCGTTCATCCCGAGGATACCCTGGGCCATATCGAGGCTGGTCCCCGATACTGGATGGCATCACCGACTCTGTGGACATGGGTTTGAGTGAACTCCGGGAGTTGGTGATGGACAGGGAGGCCTGGCGTGCTGTGATTCATGGGGTCTCGGAGAGTCGGACACGACTGAGCGACTGAACTGAACTGAACTTGTTTCTTTAGATATTCTTACTTTTTCTGCTCTTATTGCTGGTCCAAATATTAAAAATCTTAATAACTGACTCAGTTGAAACCTCCATTCTGCATCTTGTTGTTTCTTCACATCAGAGCCAAGAATGAGGCTGAAGGGGGCAGATTATTCTGTTGTTTTCCATAATGTCGCAGTTTTATGGAGAAGTTGTTTTAGATCTCTAAAGTTGTCAAGATGGAAAGTTTCACCAGAAGTGAACTGACATCAAGTAAAACATGAGTACCTGTATTTGGATGTTTTACCACATGCCTGAGACAGACAGTGAATTATAAACCTTTCATTTATTGGACCATTTGGGCTCCATCTGTAGACCAGCATGTTGTTTCAGCGTCTGAGACAAACCACAGAGGATAGACATACTTTTTGAATGTTGTTCTTCATTTTAACCTGTGTGTTTTCTGTGGTCAGGCCTGATGAGAAAACTCTTAGCTCACTGTGTTATATCCAGGTATGTACCAGTGGGTGGCAGTAGATATGGGCGAGTTCTAAGTAATGTAGCCACCAGTTATGGATGGAATCCAAATGCGGAATGCTGGAGGGCTTGTTTGGCTTATTTGTTTCAAAATGCAGGTGATTATTTTGCACATACTCTTCTAATTCTGGCAGGTGTACTAAGGGTAATTATTACTATATATGTGTACACATATATATAAACTCTTACTATGTACCAGACTGTATTAAGTGTTTTACTAATGTTAAATTATACACTTTCACACTATATTAAGTGTTTTACTTATGTTAATTTTAAAGCATACATTTTATTGTTTTTTGAGGTTTTTTGGTCTAATGTATAATCATAATGTTATTCGTTTATCTTATTTACCTTTACTAGTGTAAAAAAAAATAGGCAAAACATTTGCTGACAAATGTTATATTAAGCTGAGGAACTATTTAACTACCACCTGTTCCTTTAAACAAAATTTTTGCTGTTTTTATGTTGTGAGATACTATATATGTTGTATGTTGAACACATTTTGCCAAAAACAACTGCTTTCTCAAGTGTCTAGGTGTTTGCTTTCCATCACTGCCACATCTTTTGATGTCGTCTCCCAGAGCTGAGGCATTTTATTGTGGACTGTCGTTAACTGTAGGTATTCTCATAGATGCCTGATGTTATTCAAGTGCTTTAACAAAGTTTCCTTTTAGTTTGGGGAGATGTTGGAAAATGTATAGGCATTTATGGCAGAGCTTGAAATACTGTCATGTCAGTAGAAATCTCAAAAGGCAAAGGAATTTTCCCATTTTGAGAAATAAAGTATTGTACCCTGGTCCAGTTCAGAAACCCTAGGTTCAGGTTCACACACTTCTATTCACTAATTATGTGATGTTGACAGGGGCTCTTCATCTCTCGGAGCTCAGCCCTCATCTCTAAGATGTGGGAGGTGGGTTAGAGCAGTGAGCAGTGGTCCTCAGTTAGCACAGTGTGGAGCTTTATAGCCATATCACAGCCCCGCAGAGGTTGATGCCAGGATAAGAGGGAAGGCCAGTGGTCGGGCCTCCAGGCCCTTGGCTTCTGCTTCCACCAAAGCCGCTTTCTTTTAGCTTTTTAAAGTGTTTGTTTATGCTATACACTTGAAAGTGTGTGTGATTTCATGCATAAGAATTCTACTTTAAAAAAAAAAATAAAAAACCTTGGCATTAAGTTAGTTCAGTGGTCCCTAAAGTGTCAGCAATCCTGAATAACTTGGGAGCCAGGAAAAGGAAAGAGGAACTGCCTGTGTCTTCAGCATGTGGATAGTATCTGGAGCATCTATTGTGTAACAGCGGGAGGTTAAGTCCATCGTTTTTAACGTCTTAAGGGTTGCGGTGTCTTCTTTAATTTGATTAATTCCGTTGTACCACACCTACCACCCACAAAGAAAAATGGCACAGATTTACTTGTTACAAACTATTCTTTTGAAAATTTACATTATCTATTGTTTTCCATTGGTTTTCCACAGAAATTTCACGGGAATTACGTTGTCTATTATTTTACATTATCTATTGTTTTCCACAGGCTTCCCTGTAGCTCAGATAGTAAAGACTCTGCCTGCAATGCAGGAGACCCCGGTTCAATTCCTGGGTTGGGAAGATCCGCTGGAGAAGGGATAAGTTACCCACTCCAGTATTCTTGGGCTTCCCTGGTGGCTCAGCTGGTAAAGAATCTGCCTGCAATGCAGGAGACATGGGTTCGATCCCTGGGTTGGGAAGATCCATTTGATAAGGGGACAGCTACCCATTCCAGTATTATGGCCTGGAGAATTCCATGGACTGTATAGTCCATGGGGTCGCAAAGAGTTGGACACATCTGAGCTACTTTCACATTGCATTGTTTTCCATAGATGTTAGGATACGTAGAGTAGCATTGAAAAGGAGCGCTAAATTACTAAATGGGATACAAGAGCCAGAAACTAAAGGCTTTTCCCTAAACTGCAGTCACTAATTCACCATATTCTTCTGCCACTGCTATTGTGTCCAGTGCTGTTGTTATAAATGCTGCTGAGTCTGAAACCCTTGTTTCTAGAACTTTCTCTCCATTACCAACTAGGCTGAGTTATAATATGGATGTGATATTTTATAGTAAAATTTAGGGGAAAAAAAACAAAAACCTACTTCTTTCTAAGCTTGATCTCCAACGTTTCTGTGAAGGGTCAAGCTGCTCAATGGCTTATGCACACCTGAACAGGATTCTCCTTTTAAAAGCAATTAAACAAACAACCTATCTGTTTCCTTGGCTACTAGAAACCAGAATCAACATTTAAAAAGTGTCAAACCTCCTTAAATAGCCAGACCACTAGTTGCAAAGGAAGTGGTGGAAGACAGTCTTAGCCAGAAACATGATCATGATGTATTACCCTGTGTGTGCCAGAGAAATGCAACGTGGAAGAAAACAAAACAGAACAACAGGATTCTCCGCTTCTCATCCATAATGTCCTGCTTTTTTAAGTGGGACTTTTTCCCTCCTCTAATAACCATATGTCATAATGAGTTAGTATCAGCTCATTTAAATTGGCTTAAGCCAGTCCAAAAAAAATACACAGGATGGCTGCCCTTTTCACCAAAAAAATATCTCTCATTTATTAATGTTGATGGAAGCACATTTAGCCACAGCAATTTGCATGGCATTTGAATTGCTGTTTGTGTTGAACAGCAAGCCAGAGAATAATAAAGCAAAACAGGAACATGCCAGTGGTGAGCAAGGGAGCAGAGAAGCCCTTCAGCTTTCTCCATGCTGATCATTTGTTCTAAAGCCCGGAAGAACAAACAGCAAGTTTGCTTGTTAGAACCAGATGTCACAGCACACTTGATTGTCACAGCATTGTGTAACGTCAACTGTCCAGAGGTCTCACCTGTGTTCTCCCATCTCATGTCTGTTTGCAATAGAGCAGTCGCTTCTCAGCGATGCCTAGTAGCCATTTTTCATCAGCAGAGGTTAACAGCCCTGTTTATCATTCCAAATGCATATACTTGAACAATGCACCTAGCAAGTGAGCAAATGAATAAAGAAATGATTTAGGCAGAGAAGGGTATTTTGGGGACCTAAGTAGCAAAGGTAGTTAAGCAGTGGTTAGGGATGCTGTGGATATAGAGACATCAAAGCCCTCGTTGTTGACATCAGTGGCCTCCTAAGATAAGTGAGATGAATACAAATGTGTGCACTTAAAAAATAACTGTGTATCGCCAATGCAGGAGACATGGGTTCAATTTGGGAAGGTCCCACATGCCTTGGAGCAGCTGAAGCCAGAGCACCTTCGAGCTCATGCTCCACGAGAGACGCCACCACGGTGGGAAGCCCTCTCACCACAACTCGAGAGTAGCCCCTGCTCACTGCAACTCGAGAAAACACATGGGCAGCGATGAAGACCCAGTGCAGCCACAAATCAATGCATTTTAAAATTATTAAAAAAATAGCCATATGAAGAAGGATGCAATTAAGTACTGAGTGGTACTAAAGAGATGAGCTAGGGAGACGCAAGAGCAGAGCTCTAGCTGTGGCTGTAGTGCTAGGTAATTATAGGCAAACAGTTTGCCTTCTTGGAGCTTCATGCCTTCATGTATTTATTACAGAATGAAATATTTCACTGTGAAATACAAAGTTCTTGCTAACCCCAAGTTCTCCAAGTTTCTGCACAGAGATAAGAAGGTTCAGCACAACCACATCCCCAGAGACTTTTAGCAATGACAGCAAGGCAGCTACTACTGAAAAAGAAAAAGAAAAATATTAGAAGTAGTTATGTGGCCTTCAGATAAGGGTGGATCTTGTCCTCAGCCAATTCTGTTTCTTGACTCTGTTTCCTTCCCTCCCAGCTTCATTGTTTGTACACATTCCTTTGACACAGGAGAAAATAGCACCTTAGAAGCACCAGGCTTATCTACGCTTGCAGGTTCAGAAGGAGAGTTCTCTCTTGGAATCCATATTATTCCCTAAAAAAGGATTCCTGTTGGCATTTACTTAGCCTATATGCTTGGGGAGGTAAGGTGCCCTGACAGGCCAGTCTGGGTCATGACCTATTTTTGTGGCCAGAGAGGTTGGCCCTTTGACTGAACGTTTCACAGGAACCATGTGGAGAAGAACCTGAAGTTCTCAAAAGGGAAGGATTTGACATAGAGACAGAAAAACAACACTTGTCCACTTATACCCTTGATAGAGGCTGGGATGAAAATCAGTGAGCGTGAACAGAAGGGGAGTTCTGTATTTTAAATCAATTATAGGAATTCCATGGTAGTTTTGTAAAGTCATTCAAAATCAAGCATTGCCATTGGTATCAGCTTTTAAGAAGAGCAGTGTCACCTTTATGTATTTGAAGAAAACCGAGAGCATAATTTTTAAATTGTGATAGTTCTATGACATCCTAAGGATAGACTGAACTCCTTAACATATATATTTTATCAAATGTGTGAGTTGAGCTTGGCTATAAGATTCACAACCCGTTACTTATCCAGTTAAGTTTTGGCTAAGAAGATTGGTGTTTGCCATGCCAAGTTGACCCTGGAAGAACAAGATCAGTTTTCTTTAATGGCTGTTTTACCCCACTATCCACTTTCCCAGCTCCACTGTTTCATTAAGCCATGTCATTCATCACAAGGGGTTCGGCTCTGAGAACCTCCTATAACGGTAAGTAGTGGAGCAAAATGGCCATGGCGACGTAGTGACACAGTAGTGATTTTGCATCCCACAAATACTTTTTTATTAAAAAAATTTTTAATTGAAGTTTAGTTGCCATACAATATTGTATTAGTTTCAGATTGAGGGCAGGAGGAGAAGAGGGCGACAGAGAATGAGATGGTTGGATGGCATCACCAACTCAATGGACACGAGTTTGAGCAAACTCTGGGAATTGGTAGACAGGGAAGCCTAGCATATTGCAGTTCATGGGGTCGCAAAGAGTCAGACACAACTTAGCGACTGAACAAAAACAATACAACATAGTAATTTGACATTTATATACAATACAGATTGATCGCCAAGATATGTTTAGTAAACATCTGTCATCATGCAAAGCTGCTGCAGTTTTATTGACAATATTCCCCTATACCATACATTCCATCACCGTGACCTATTTATAACTGGAAGTTTGTACCTCTTAATCCCTTTTACTTATTTCACCCAACCTTCCCACCCACCCCTAGACTCCCAGTTGGTTCACTGTATCCATGAGTTTGTCTGTTTTGTTTGTTTGGTATTATGGATTTGTTTTTAGATTCCACATGTAAGTGAAATAATATGGTGTTTGTCTTTCTTTCTCTGACTTATTTCACTTAGCATAATACCCTGTAGGTACATCTGTGTTGTTACAAATGGCAAGATTTCATTCCTTTTTTTATGGCTAATATTTCATCATATATTTGTATCATATCTTCTTTATTGATTCACAGATACTTTCTTACACAATATACAAAAATAAACTAAAAATGAGTTAAAGACTTGATAAGACTTGAAGCCATAAGACTTCTAGAAGAAAACATAGGGATATCTTAGCAGTATTTTTTGGTTGTGTCCCCTCAGGCAAGGTCAATAAAAAAAAAAAAAATGGGACTACATCAAACTAAAAAGCTTTTGCAGAGCAAAGGAAGTCATCAACAAAAAAGCAACCCACTGTGGGGGAGAAGATATTTGAAAATGATATATCTGATAAGGAGTTAATGTCTAAATTATATCAATATAAAGAACTCAGACAACTCAATTTAAAAAAAAAAATCTGATTTAAAAAATGGGCTGCTGCTGCTACTAAGTCACTTCAGTCGCGTCTGACTCTGTGCGACCCCATAGACTGCAGCCCACCAGGCTCCCCTGTCCCTGGGATTCTCCAGGCAAGAACACTGGAGTGGGTTTCCATTTCCTTCTCCACTGCATGAAAGTGAAAAGTGAAAGTCAAGTCACTTAGTCATGTCCGACTCTTAGTGACCCCATGGACTGCAGCCAACCAGGCTCCTCCATCCATGGGATTCTCCAGGCAAGAGTACTAGAGTGGGTTGCCATTGCCTTCTCTGTAAGAAATGGGCAGAGGAGCTGAATAGACATTTTTTCCAAGGGAGATATATAGATGGCTGGTATACACTTAAAAAGATGCTTAACATCACTAATCATCAGGGACATGCAAATCAAAACCATAATGAGATATCACCTCACACCTGTTAGCATGATTATTACCAAGAAGACATCAGAAACAAATGTTGGCAAGGATATGAAGAAAAGGGAACCCTTGTGCACTGTTGGGATGTAAGTTGGTGCAACCATTGTGGGTAATAGTTTGAAGGCTCCTCACAAAATTAAAACTACAACAGCCACGTGATCCTACAATTCCCCTTCTGAGTATTTTTCTGAAGAAAATGAAAACACTAAGTCCAAGAAGATATATTCATCCCCATGTTTATTGAAGCATTATTTACAGTAGCCAAGATATTGAAGTAATTTATGTCTCACAAATATTGAAGAGAGTTGTGCTGAAGATACAGTTACCAAAACCATCTGTTGTTTCGGCCTGTCTGATATCCATACCTCCTCCTCTTGTTAATAGTACCCTGATGTTTGGAAACAGTCCTTTCTGATCTTCATCCAGTTCTTCTGGGATTATCAGTGAAAGTGTTTCATACTTTCCCTTGGCCAAGCAGTAAGCCAGAGATCTAAGCTAGTCTTAGTAGCTCTTCTCTGTATGGAATTCCATCTTGAGTGGACTAACGTGAAGATTAGTGTTACCCAGTATAAAATGCCCATTAGTTCATGCTGCCCACATTCCTACCCACCCAGGTCAATTGTTTTTCTTTCCAGAATCTGGATCATTTTTTTCTGTTATTTATTGTTATTAGATGTATTGGTTAATTAATCTTGTAGCCTTCTAATAAATTCTAAATGCTTGCTGTTCAGTTAGCTGATTATTATCAGTGAGCAAATGCTATGTACCA
This sequence comes from Moschus berezovskii, assembly GCF_049115385.1. NCBI lineage: Eukaryota > Metazoa > Chordata > Mammalia > Artiodactyla > Moschidae > Moschus > Moschus berezovskii. The sequence continues at coordinate 11,441,016 of NC_142468.1, forward strand.
CAACAACCCCCAATTACATTTATTCCATAAGTCATGATTCTGTGAGTTGAAATTGGTATTGGGCTTAGCTGGACAGTTTGTCTGGTCTCAGTTGGCTCCCATCACCATCAATTATATCATACCAGGTCTCCTGAAGTTTCAGAATATTGCCCTCCCAGTTACGACACAGACCTGTGTGACTTGTTATTCACTATACTACTGTTTCCTGCTCAATCTAGCAGCATTTGCTAAAAATATTTGCATTTGCCCTTCTGGGATATACATTGAATTTCTGTACGTTGTATTTTCCTTTTATGAAGCCAGATGACTAACAGTAAGTCATCTGGCTTTCTGGGCATTTGCCCCAGTTGGGGCAACCTGCAGAGTTTCAGGAGTGGAAAGAATCCTGGACCATGTGTCTCTTGTCACCTAGCAGGCTGGCCTGGCCTTGTTTAAATGGTAGTGACAGAATACCACGTGGAAAAGTGAAGATGCATAAGGCCTTTTGAACTCTCAGTGTGGATGTGCACACACTTGCTTCTGCTATTTTCTATTTACCAGATCAAGTCAGGTGGCAAGCTTAGATGCAAGATACCCGTGACCTCTTAATGAAAATAACTGCAGTGTCACAATGTGGATAAGTAAGGATAAAGGAAGTGGAATGATCGAGGACACTTAATGTATCACACCACCAGTTGGTGTCTGTACCATATAGCTAAAAATTCTGATGTGCCAACAGAAAACCTCTAAAAATAAAACCCTAATACACGGACATTCTCCCATAGCTTTCTTGATGTAACTATGATTATGGGTGCTATGGGAGCCAACATCAGCCATCTACAGGTACAAAGCATAACCTGACTTTTATCCCTAATCCCAGTACATGGTGTCTTAAGGAGATTGCCTGACATTCCTCTGTATTTCTCTTCACTGTGCAGTCTCAAAAGTCACCACCATCAATTATATCGTCTACCAGGTCTCCTGAAGTTTCAGGATATTGCCCTCCCAGTTATCACACAGACCAGTTCAACTTGTTACCCACTATACTACTGTTTCCTGCTCCTTCTAGTAGCATTTGCTAAAAACATTTGCATTTGCTTTTCTGGGATATACATTGAATTTCTGTATATTGTATTTTCCTTTTATGCAGCACAGCCTCTTGGTAAGTTATGTACATCACAGAGTAAGGCAAACACTAATCATAACGTGCACTGCTGTAGGTATTGTTTTTACCAGTTTTCATCCAAGTTCTAAGTCAGCCGAGCCCTCTTTAGGTTTGCAAGATCTAATAAGATCATAGCACAGGGTGGTATGGCTGCAGGCAGAAAATTCTGCTTGCCAAATGCATTTTCCTTTATAGCAAGTTCATAAATTAATGTAGGGCACTGAGACACCGTGCCTGTACGCATGCATTTAGACAGAACTCTCTTGAGTTGACTGACTCACCTTCCAGCCACTGATTTGTCTGAGATGGTGCCAGACGGTTGGTCAGATGTGGCTTCAGCGCTTCCCACCCTCTCAGTGTGAAATGATAATTAATATGAGTACAGTTAAGGGGGTGTTCTCTTTCCATTAATAACACCCATTATTCCAGAGTGTTTTAATTTGGTTGTAAAAATTGACTCTGGAGGTGGAACTTGGCTTGGGAGCTTATTTTAAGAGCACATGGTTTGTCTCTATTTTTTTCTTTCAAAAGAAAACAGTTTTGTTTTGTTTTTAAGAAAATTTTGTATTTTTGAGTTACATAAGCATAAGACCAAATTTCTAACAGTCAGAATGGCTGCTATCAGTCAGAATGGCTGCTATCCAAAAGTCTACATGCAGTAAATGCTGAAGAGGGTGTGGAGAGAAGGGAACCCTCTTATGCTGTTGGTGGAATTGCAAACTAGTACAGCCACTATGGAGAACAGTGTGGAGATTCCTAAAAAAACTGGAAATAGAACTGCCGTACAACCCAGCAATTGCACTCATGGGCATACACACCGAGGAAACCAGAATTGAAAGAGACACATATACTCCAATGTTCATTGCAGCACTGTTTATAATAGCCAGGACATGGAAGCAACCTAGATGTCCATCTGCAGACGAATGGATAAGAAAGCTTTGGTACATATACACAATGGAGTATTCAGTTCAGTTCAGTTGCTTAGTCGTGTCCGACTCTTTGCGACCCCATGAACCACAGCACGCCAGGCCTCCCTGTCCATCACCAATTCCCGGAGTTCACTCAAACTCATGTCCATCAAGTCGGTGATGCCATCCAGCCATCTCATTCTCTGTCGTCCCCGTCTCCTCCTACCCCCAATCCCTCCTAGCATCAGACTCTTTTCCAGTGAGTCAACTCGTTGCATGAGGTGGCCAAAGTATTGGAGTTTCAGCATTACTCAGCCATTAAAAAGAATGCATTTGAACCAGTTCTAATGAGGTGGATGAAACTAGAGCCTATTATACAGAGTGAAGTAAGCCAGAAAGAAAAACACCAATACAGTATACTAACGCTTGGACTGCAAAGAGATCCAGCCAATCCATTCTAAAGGAGATCAATCCTGGGTGTTCATTGGAAGGACTGACGCTAAAGCTGAAACTGCAGTACTTTGGCCACCTCATACGACAAGCTGACTCACTGGAAAAGACTCTGATGCTGGGAAGGGTTGGGGGCAGGAGGAGAAGGGGACGACAGAGAATGAGATGGGTGGATGGCATCACCGACTTGATGGACATGAGTTTGAGTGAACTCTGGGAGTTGGTGATGGACAGGGAGGCCTGGCGTGCTGTGATTCATGGGGTCTCAAAGAGTCGGACACGACTGAGCGACTGAACTGAACTGAACGCATATATATTGAATTTAGAAAGATGGAAATGATAACCCTGTATATGAGACAGCAAAAGAGACACAGATGTATAAAACAGTCTTTGGGACTCTGTGGGAGAGGGTGAGGGTGGGATGGTTTGGGAGAATGGCATTGAAACATGTATATTATCATATGTGAAACAAATCGCCAGTTCAGGGTCGATGCATATTACAGGATGCTCGGGGCTGGTATGCGGGGATGACCCAGAGGGAGGATAAGGGGAGGAGGGAGGTGGGAGGGGGGTTCAGGAGGGGGAACTCATGTACACCCAGGGCGGATTCATGTCAATGTATGGCAAAACCAACCAATATAATATTGTAAAATAATTAACTTCCAAAAAAAAATAAATAAGTAAACAAACAAACAAAAAAATAGACCAAATTTCTAAAGCATTGGTATGATGTTGGACTTGTACTTGAGTTGGTCTCATTTTCCGGTATCTCCACCAGCCCTCAGGTCGCCCAGGGCTTCTCTGCTAGCTTATTAGGCGTGGCCAGGCCCAGATCCCGCCACGTGTCATCTGCTGGGATCGGAGAGCATTCCCTTCTGTCGTTTCTCATACTTCAACATCAAATTCTCTCTCTAGGCAATAGTTTATGCAAGCTACTGACTGAGTCAGCTTTTGATACTAAGAGGCAATGCATTTTTACATTATATTTTAACCGGTATTTTACTTTCTTATTTTAGATCTGCTGGAGGAGACTCAGAGAAAAGATGAAGAAATGGAATCTCTGCAGGTAAATTCTCCAGTGGGCAGGTACCTTTGCTTTAAACATTTGTTTTCACTCTGTTAGCCTTTATCATAGTCACATTCAGACCACTATGGCAAATGGAGTTTAAAAAATAGTCTTTAAAACGCAGCTTGGAATTTACTCTGTTTTGGAAGTGTTTGAGAGCATTCATAACCTCTGAAAGCAGGAAGCCAACTCCATCTCTATGTACTCTTGAAAGGAACCATTTTTTCTTCGTAGAGCTTAGTAGGAACTTCAGCATTCAGAAATGAAGCAACATCTCTGTAAAGTCCTTTCCCCTCAGAGCTAATGAATGAGAATGAATTCATGGAATCTTCATTTTCAAGTGACATCAAAAGTATCCTGACTCTACAAATATCATCCTATTATTACCAATGAATATTCCCAACCAAGAATATTAACACATCTGTTGAGCTTAATACTTTACCTTGTATGCCTCTCAGTTCACTATGGACGTATGCACATTTCTTGGACTGGAAAATTGTGTTTGAAAGATTGCATTCAAATTTTAATTGACATTTCCATGGTATGAGCAGTTGATGTTAACTTAGGGTCTGACAGAAGTTCTCTCTTCCTTTTAAATAGGCTGACTTACAAATGGGTAACTTGAGTGTCTGTCTTTATTAGGGGAAACATAATCAGTTATACTCACATGACAGAACCAATTCATTTAACATCACACTAGGGATTAAGAACAGTAAGTACTTTGGACATTTAGAGTTCTTCCTGAGCCTGGAGCCACAAGGCGGGGCTGGAGACTGATATAATGAGCTGGCTTGAGTGCTTTTGGGGTAGAGATGTTTGCTTCTTGTGAACGAAGGACGGGTTAAACAAAGCTCACAGAGCAAGGGAAATGTTCTTTTATTGGGGATTCTTTTATTTGATAATGTATCTGGTGAGAGAAAATTGTATAACTGATCTGCAAAATGATTCAGAGCAGTGTAGTATACCTAATAAAATACCTAATTTTATTACTGCGTACCTAATAAAAGTCGCATGTGTTAGCCACAATTTATACAGCTTAAATTCTTTTAACGCCTTGTGCTATATTCAGGTATAAAAAGAAAGAGCCCTGGTTGGTCCAGTCTGGGGCTAGGGGAAAAAATCTCAAGTGTATACTTGCCCTTAATTAATATCAGCAATACTTGTTATAAAGAGTGAAAGTTTGTACAGTAATTGTGTATAGTGAGGAGGTGATACAGGCTTTCTGATGCCTTTTGATTATGCACTGTGTTTGCCTTTTGCCCCCGAATCCCACATATAAGCATATTTATTGAGTACTTAGTACATATCTGGCCTTTTGAAATGGTATCATAAACCTTTTTGAGTTTATTTCTCTCACAATATGAATGTTGGAACTAGAAATCCTGTTAAATTTAATAGCCTGTGTTGCTTCTCAAATATTTATTAAGTACTGGCAGCATTTTCCACCAGAATGTCCATTGAGTGCAGTGGAATGCACCAGCCACCTCACCATGGGCACTTAAAGATGTAGAGGATCCAATGTGAGGTCCCGCGCAGAAGAGTTCAGCCTTGGCACTTTGTAGTGGCAGGTAGTGCCCAACAGGAACACTCTATTAAGAACAAAGAAGGAGTACTCAGAGTGTACAGGAGTGCAGAGACACATCCCAGAAAGCCTCATACTTTAAAGACTAGAAAAAATGCATCGCTAAGTACCTCCATTTGTGAATTTCCATATGCAAATATACATAGTCAGTTCAGTTCAGTTCAGTCGCTCAGTTGTGTCCAACTCTTTGCGACCCCATGAATCACAGCACTCCAGGGCTCCCTGTCCATCACCAACTCCCGGAGTTCACTCAAACTCATGTCCACAGAGTCAGTGATGCCATCCAGCCATCTCATTCTCTGTCGTCCCCTTCTCCACCTGCCCCCAGTTCCTCCCAGCCTCAGAGTCTTTTCCAGTGAGTCAACTCTTCACATGAGGTGGCCAAAGTATTGCAGTTTCAGCTTTAGCATCAGTCCTTCCAATGAACACCCAGGATTGATCTCCTTTAGAATGGACTGGTTGGATTTCCTTGCAGTCCAAGGGACTCTCAAGAGTCTTCTCCAGCACCACAGTTCAAAAGCATCAATTCTTTGGCGATCAGCTTTCTTTATAGTCCTACTCTCACATCCATACATGACCACGGGAAAAACCATAGCCTTGACTAATCAGACCTTTGTTAGCAAAGTAACGTCTCTGCTTTTAAATATACTATCTAGGTTTGTCATAACTTTCCTTCCAAGGAGTAAGTGTCTTTTAATTTCATGGCTGAAATCAGCGTCCACAGTGATTTTGGAGCCCAAAAAAATAAAGTCTGACACTGTTTCCACTGTTTTCCCATCTATTTCCCATGACGTGATGGGACCAGATGCCATGATCTTCGTTTTCTGAATGTTGAACTTCAAGCCAACCTTTTCACTCTCCTCTTTCACTTTCATCGAGAGGCTTTTGAGTTCCTCTTCACTTTCTGCCATAAGGGTGGTGTCATATGCATATCGGAGGTTATTGATATTTCTCCCGGCAATCTTGATTCCAGCTTGTGCTTCTTCCAGCCCAGCGTTCCTCAGGATGTACTCTGCATAGAAGTAAATAAGCAGGGTGACAATATACAACCTTGACGTACTCCTTTTCCTATTTGGAACCAGTCTGTTGTTCCATGTCCAGTTCTAACTGTTGCTTCCTGACCTGCATACAGGTTTCTCAAGAGGCAGGTCAGGTGGTCTGGGATTCCCATCTCTCAGAATGTTCCACAGTTTATTGTGATCCACACAGTCAAAGGCTTTGGCATAGTCAATGAAGCAGAAATAGATGTTTTTCTGGAACTCTCTTGCTTTCTCCATGATCCAGCAGATGTTGGCAATTTGATCTCTGGTTCCTCTGCCTTTTCTAAAACCTGCTTGAACATCTGGAAGTTCACTGTTCACATATTGCTGAAGCCTGGCTTGAAGAATTTTGAGCATGACTTTACTAGCGTGTGAGATGAGTGCAATTGTGCGGTAGTTTGAGCATTCTTTGGCATTGCCTTTTTTGGGATTGGAATGAAGACTGACCTTTTCCAGTCCTGTGGCCACTGCTGAGTTTTCCAAATTTGCTGGCATATTGAGTGCAGCACTTTCACAGCATCATCCTTCAGGATTTGAAATAGCTCAACTGAAATTCCATCACCTCCACTAGCTTTGTTCATAGTGATGCTTTCTAAGGCCCACTTGACTTCACATTCCAAGACGTCTGGCTCTAGGTGAGTGATCACGTTATCGTGATTATTTTGGTCGTGAAGATCTTTTTTGTACAGTTCTTCTGTGTATTCCTGCCACCTCTTCTTAATATCTTCTGCTTCTGTTAGGTCCATTCCATTTCTGTCCTTTATCAAGCCCATCTTTGCATGAAATATACATAGTACAAGAGATATTTTTGATAAGGCTGTTAAAGTATACAGAGTAAAGTCAAACAATCACAGAAAAAGACAAAATGGTTTTTAAAAATGATAGCACTAAGTACTGGATATTGACAACTTGCCTCTGCTTCTGATTCACTGGGTAACCTTGAGTAACTCAATTAACTTTGCTGTGCCTATTTTTTCATCTGTAATATAAAATCGTAAAACTGTCTTCCAAAAGTGTTTAGTGTGGATTAGATTATCCCAGAAGGAAGAGCAGAATATTTAATTCCAATTTACCATGTTAGCAAATCCCATGTATCCAAATTGAAGTCAGATTTATTTACTCATTATCATCATATAATTATGTATAACAGCCATTCTGCATTTAATGTTATCCTCCTTAAGGGTAGGGGGTATTTATTTATCTCTAAACACTTCCCAGTTCCTATAAATCAAAAGTGCTCCATTTACTCATTATAGAAATATTCTTTGAGCACCAGTTCTATGCAAGGCACTGTACTGGACTAGCTGCTTATTCTGGGTAGTTTGTTGCCCTTTTATACCAAAATTAATGAAAAAAATATTAAGTAGATGTTTATAATAAAATATTAAAAATTATGTTAGAATGTTTACATCATTGCGGGAACATATAACAACCCTCATCTTTGTTGGAGATAAGGGTATGTTGGATGCAAATACAGAGGGTTGAACGTGGCTAGGAAGAGCAGGGTTAGAGTGGCAATCCAGGTAGGCTTCTCAAAGGAAGCCAGTGTTTAAATGACAACCAAGAGTTAGTATTGGTAGTTGTAGAGTAAAAATAAGTTCTAGGCAGTAGGAAGGATATGGGAGGACGTAAGGAATCAATTTCATTTTTTTTTAAGGACCGGAGAGACTATCATTATGGTGGAATGTAGCAAGTGAAAGCGGAGGAGGCAATGGCAAGCCACTCCAGTACTCTTGCCTAGAAAATCCCATGGATGGAGGAGCCTGGTAGGCTGTAGTCCATGGGGTCGCTAAGGGTCGGACACGACTGAGCGACTTCACTTTCACTTTTCACTTTCACACATTGGAGAAGGAAATGGCAACCCACTCCAGTGTTCTTGCCTGGAGAATCCCAGGGACGGGGGAGCCTGGTGGGCTTCCGTCTATGGGGTCGCACAGAGTTGGACATGACTGAAGTGACTTAGCAGCAGCAGCAGCATCTGAAAGAGGAGAGAGAGGTAAGACAAGCATTTGTAAGATAAATAGAGGTCTAAAGGATCTCATAAAGCAGTTGAAATTCTACCTTTAGTATATGGGAAACCCTTTAGTAAGGAGTTTCAAACAGGACAGCAATATGATCAAATTCACATTTTTATGAAGTAACTGGCTGTAAATCTAAAATCACTGGGGGAGGGCAAGATTAAAACCAGAGAGACCGATTAAGTAAATGTTTGTGAGAATATTGGGAAGAGATGATGCTGACTTGAATTGGCTGGTAACAGAGAGAGTGAAGAGGAATGGGCAGTTTCTTAATATATTTTAGGGTATAAAAATTTAGGTCCTATTAGATGGTTGTTGTTATTCAGACACTCAGCCATGTCCAACTCTTTGCTACCCTGTGGACTGCAGCACGTCCGGCTTCACTGTCCTACACCATCTCCCATAGATTGCTCGAATTCATGTCCATTGAGTTGGTGATGCCATCCAACCATCTCATCCTCTGCCATCCCCTTCTCCTCCTGCCCTCAATCTTTTCCAGCATCAGGGTCTTTTCCAGTGAGTTAGCTCTTTGCATGAGGTGGCCAAAGTATTGGAGCTTCAGCTTCAATATCAGTCCTTCTAATATATATTCCGGACTGATTTCCTTTAGGATTAACTGGTTTGTTTTCTGTACTGTCCATGGGACTCTTTAGAGTCTTCTCCGGCACCACAGTTTGAAACCATTAGTTCTTCAGTGCTAGCCTTCCTTATGGTGCAACTCTCATACTCATACGTGACTGCCAGGAAAACCATAGCTTTGACTATACACACCAACCTTTGTCATCCAGGTAATGTCTCTGCTTTTTAATATGCTTTCAAGATCTGTGATAGCTTTTCTTCCAAGGAGTGAGCATCTTTTAATTTTATGGCTGCCTTCACCATCTGCAGTGATTTTGGAGCCCCAAAAAATAAACTCTGTCACTGTTTCCATTGTTTCCCATCTAATTGCCATGAAGTGATGGAACCAGCTGCCATGATTTTAGTTTTGTGAACTTTTAGTTTTAAGCCAACTTTTTCATTCTGCTCTTTCACTTTCATCAAGAGGCTCTTTAGTTTCTCTTCGCTTTCTGCCATAAAGGTGGAGTCATCTATAAATCTGAGGTGGTTGGTATTTCTCCTGGTAAACTCAATTCCAGCTTGTGCTTCATCCAGCCCGGCATTTCGCATGATGTACTCTGCATATAAGTTAAATCAGCAGGGTGATAATATGCATCCCTGACAATCTCCTTTCTCAATTTGGAACCAGTCCATTGTTCCATGTTCAGTTCTACCTGTTGCTTCTTGGCCTCCATACAGATTTCTCAAGAGGCAGGTCAGGTGGTCTGGTATTCCCATCTCTCGAGAATTTTCCACAGTTTGTTATGATCCACACTGTCAAAGGCTTTGGCATTGTCACTGAAGCAGAAGTAGATGTTTTCTGGAACTCTCTTGCTTTTTCGATGATCCAGTGGATATTGGCAATTTGACCTCTGGTTCCTCTGCCTTTTCTAAATCCAGCTTAAACATCTAGAAGTTCTTGGTTCATGCACTGTTGAAGCCTGGGTTGGAGAATTTTGAGCATCACTTTACTAGTGTGTGAGAGGAGTGCAATTATGCATTAGTTTGAGCATTCTTTGGCATCACCTTTCTTTGGGATTGGAAAGAAAACTGACCTTTTCCAGTCTTGTGGCCACTGCTGAGTTTACCAAATTTACTGGCATATTGAGTGCATATAGCACTGCCTTTTAGGATTTGAAAGAGCTCAACTGGAATTCCATCACCTCCACTAGCTTTGTTTGTAGTGATGCTTCCTAAGGCCCACTTGACTTCTCATTCCAGAAAGTCTGGCTCTAAGTTAGTGATACACCATAGGGGTTATCTGGGTCATGAAGACCTTTTCTGTATAGTTCTTTTGTGTATTCTTGACAACTTTTCTTAATATCTTCTGCTTCTGTTAGGTCGATACCATTTCTTTCCTTTATTCTGCCCATCTTTGCATGAAATGTTGCCTCCAGTTTGGTTCAGTCGCTCAATCGTGTCCGACTCTTTGTGACTTCATGGACTGCAGCATGCCAGGCCTCCCCATCCATCACCAACTCCCAGAGTCCACTCAAACTCATGTCCATTGACTCAGTGATGCCATCCAACCATCTCATCCTCTGTCGTCCCCTTCTCCTTCTGCCTTCAGTCTTTCCCAGCATTAGGGTCTTTTCAAATAAGTAAGCTCTTCACATCCGGTGGCCAAAGTATTGGAGTTTCAGCTTTAGCATCAGTCCTTCCAGTGAATATTCAGTACTGATTTCCTTTAGGATGGACTGTTTGGATCCTCTTGCAGTCCAAGGGACTCTCAAGAGTCTCCTCCAACACCACAGTTCAAAAGCATCAATTCTTCAGCACTCAGCTTTCTTTGTAGTCCAACTCACATCCATACATGACCACGGGAAAAACCATAGCTCTGACTAGATGGACCTTTGTTGGCAAAGTAATGTCTCTGCTTTTGAATATGCTGTCTAGGTTGGTCATAACTTTCCTTCCAAAGAGTAAGCGTCTTTTAATTTCATGACTGTAGTCACCATCTGCAGTGATTTTGGAGCCCCAAAAAATAAACTCTGTCCCTGTTTCCATTCTTTCCCCATCTATTTGCCATGAAGTGATGGGACCGGATGCCATGATCTTAGTTCTCTGAATGCTGAGCTTTAAGCAAACTTTTTCACTCTCGTCTTTCACTTTCATCAAGAGGCTCTTTAGTTCTTCATTTTCTGCCATTAGAGTGGTGTCTCAGGCTATTGATATTTTCTCCTGGAAATCTTGATTCCAGCTTGTGCTTCCTCCAGCCCAGCCTTTCTCATGATGTAGTCTGCATATAAGTTAAATAAGCAGGGTGACAATATACAGCCTTAATGTACTCCTTTTCCTACTTGGAACCAGTCTGTTGTTCCACGTCCAGTTCTAACTGTTGCTTCCTGACCTACCTACAGAATTCTCAAGAGGCAGGTCAAGTGGTCTGGTATTCCCATCTCCTGAAGAATTTCCATGGTTTGTAGTGATCCATATAGTCAAAGGCTTTGGTGTTGTCACTGAAGCAGAAGTAAGTGTTTTTCTTTAACTTTCTTGCTTTTTCGATAATCCAATGGATGTTGACAATTTGATCTCTGGTTCTTCTGCCTTTTCTAAAACCAGCTTGAACATCTGGAAGTTCATGGTTCACGTATTGCTGAAGCCTGGTTTGGAGAATTTTGTGCAATACTTTACTAGTGTGTGAGATGAATGCAATTGTGCGGTAGTCATCCACAGTCAGCTCCCACTTTTGTTTTTGCTGACTATATGGAGCTTCTCCATCTTTGGCTGCAAAGAATATAATTGGTCTGATTTCTGTATTGATCATCTGGTGATGTCCATGTGTAGAGTCTTCTCTTGTGTTGTTGGAAGAGGGTGTTTGCTATGACCAGTGCGTTCTTTTGGTAAAATTCTATTAGCCTTTGCCCTGCTTCATTCTGTACTCCAAGGCCGAACTTGCCTGTTACTGCAGGTGTTTCTTGATTTCCTACTTTTACATTCCAGTTCCCTATGATGAAACGTACATCTTTTTTGGGTGTTAGTTCTAGAAGGTCCTGTAGGTCTTCATAGCACCATTCAACATCAGCTTCCTCAGCATTACTGGTTGGGGTATAGACTTGGGTTACTGGGATGTTGAATGGTTTGCCTTGGAAATGAACAGAGATCATTTTGTCATTTTTGAGATTGCACCCAGGTTCTGTATTTTGGACTATTTTGTTGCCTATGAGGGCTATTCCATTTCTTCTAAGGGATTGCCCATGGTAGTAGATATAATGGTCATCTGAGTTAAATTCACCCATTCCAGTCCATTTTATTTCTCTGATTTCTAAAATGTCTGTGTTCACTCATGCCATCGCCTATTTTATCACTTCCAATTTACCTTGATTCATGGACCTAACATTCCAGGTTCCTATGCAGTATTGTTCTTTACAGCATCAGACTTTACTTCCGTCACCAGTCACATCCATAGCTGGGTGCTGTTTTTGCTTTGGCTCTTCATTCCGTCTGCAGTTGTTTCTCCACTGACCTCTGTTAGCGTATTTGGCACCTACTGACCTAGGGAGTTCATCTTTCAGTGTCCTATCTTTTTGCCTTTTTGTACTGTTCATGGGTTCTCAAGGCAAAGTGGTTGGCCATTCCCTTCTCCAGTGGACCACGTTTTGTCAGAACTCTCCACCATGACCTGTCCATCTTGGGTGACCCTGCCCAGCATGGCTCATAGTTTCACTGAGTTAGACAAGGTTGTCATCCATGTGATCAGTTTGGTTAGTTTTCTGTGACTGTGGTTTTCATTTTGTCTGTGCTCTGATGGATGAGGATAAGGCTTCTCTGTCCATGGATCTGTAGGCAAGAATACTGGAGTGGGTTGCCATTCCCTTCTCCAGGGGATCTTCCCAACCTGGGGATCAAACTTCCCAATGAGGGACTCTCCATCATTGCAAGCAGATTCTTTACCAACTGAATCACCAGGGAAGTAGTTTTAGATTGTTAAGAAGTTTAAAAGAAAGAGTTAAGAATGAAATTTAGGTTTCTGGCACCTTCATGGATAGATGTGAAATAAGGGGGAATTGATTAGTTCACTTGCATGGTATTTGGGTTTGGGTTCCTTAAAACACCCAGGGAACAATAGTAAGAGAGGGGTTCCTATGCTGAACTGGATGTATGGAATTTGTTGTCATCAGCTCTGGTCTCCATATGTTATAGATGATGCTAAAAGTCATAGAATCCATGAGAACACTCAGGGAAGTATGTCAGGTAAAAAAATTAAAACAACCCTGTGGAGCATGAACACTTAGCTATAGGCTGAGGATGGAAATCCTGCAGAGGAGTCCAAGAGCTAAAGAAAATAAATCTAGAGAGTGTAATGCCCGGAAGCCTAACAGATACATCACCTGAATAAAAAACTGTTCAGTCTTTGAATCCACTTAGCTAATAGTTTAAAATGAAAACGGTAATTCCATGTCACTTATGAAACAAGTCATTCGCTTTTGCAAAACACCACCTGGGTAGCCCTGTGTCTCCCATAGTAACTACTCGTTCAGTGCAGTTCAGTCGCTCAGTCGTGCCCCCACAGACTGCAGTGTGCCAGGCCTCCCTGTCCATCACCAACTCCCGGAGCTCACTCAGACTCATGTGCATCGAGTCAGTAATGCCATCAACCATCTCAGCCTCTGTCCTCCCCTTCTCCTCCCACTTTTAATCTTTCACAGCATCAGGGTCTTTTCCAATGAGTCAGATCTTCACATCAGGTGGCCAAAGTATTGGAGTTTCAGCTTCAGCATCAGTCCTTCCAATGAAATTCAGGACTGATTTCCTTTAGGATTTATTGGTTAGATCTCCTTGCCATCCAAGGGACTCTCAAGCGTGTTCTCCAAAACCACAGTTCAAAAGCATCATTTCAGGGCGCTATTAAATTTGACTAAATAACAAATGAATACCACGTTGTGTGTGTGTGTTAATTGCTCAGTTATGTCTGACTGTAACCCTCTCGGCTCCTCTGTCCATGGAATTCTCCAAGCAAGAATACTGGAGTGGATTGCCATTTCCTTCTCCACGGGATCTTCCCGACCCAGGGATCGAACCCAGGTCACCTTCACTGCAGATGGAGCCATCAGGGAAGCCTGAATACCACCCTACTCGTCTCTTATTTATAGGCACCTGTTCAGACTGAAATTGAACAAATTAGGGAAAGCCACTAGACCATTCCGGTATGACCTAAATCAAATCCCTTACGATTATACAGTGGAAGTGACAAATAGATTCAAAAGATTAGATCTGATAGAGTGCCTGAAGAATTATGGACAGAGGTTTGTGACGTTGTACAAGAGGCAGTGATCAAGACCATCCCCAAGAAAAAGAAATGCAAAAAGGCAAAATGGTTGTCCCAAGAGACTTTATAAATAGCTGAGAAAAGAGAGGCTAAAGGCAAAGGAGAAAATGAAAGATGTACCCATTTGAATGCAGAGTTCCGAAGAATAGCAAGGAGACATAAGAAAGCCTTCCTCAGTGATCAGTGCAAAGAAATAGAGGGAAACAATAGAATCAGAAAGATTAGAAATCTTTTCAAGAAAATTAGAGATACCAAGGGAACATTTCATGTAAAGATGGGCACAATAAAGGACAGAAATTTTTCGACCTAACAGAACCAGAAAATATTAAGAAGAGGTGGCAAGAATACACAAAAGAACTATACAAAAAAATCTTCATGACCCAGATAACCACGATGGTATGATCATTCACCTAGAGCCAGGCATCCTGGAATGCGAAGCCAATTGGGCCTTAGGAAACATCACTACAAACAAAGCTAGATGGAATTCCAGTTGCCCTCTTTCAAATCCTAAAAGATGATGCTGTGAAAGTGCTGCAGTCAATATTCAAGCAAATTTGGAAAACTCAGCTCTCGCCACAGGACTGGAAAAGGTCAATCTTCATTCCAATCCCAAAAGAAGGCAATGCTAAAGAATGTTCAAACTACCACACATTTGCACTCACCTCACTTGCTAGCAAAATAATGCTCAAAATTCTCCAAGCCAGGCTTCAACAGTACGTGAACCATGAACTTCCAGATGTTCAGGCTGGATTTGAAAAAGGCAAATAAACCAGAGACCAAGTTGCCAACATCCATTGGATCATCGAAAAAGCAAGAGAGTTCCAGAGAAACATTTACTTCTGCTTTATTGACTATGCCAAAGCCTTTGACTGTGTGGATCACAACAAACTATGGAAAATTCTGAAAGAGATGGGACTATCAGACCACCTGACCTGCCTCCTGAGAAATCTGTATGTCAGTCAGGAAGCAACAGTTAGAGTTGGACGTGAAACAACAGACTGGTTCCAAATTGGGAAAGGAGTACGTGAAGGCTGTATATTGTCACCTTGCTTATTTAACTTATATGGAGAGTACATCATGCGAAATGCTGGGCTGGATGAAGCAGATAGCCGAATCAAGATTGCTGGGAGAAGTATTGATAATCTCAGATATGCAGGTGACACCACCCTTATGGCAGAAAGTGAAGAAGAACTAAAGAGCCTCTTAATGAAAGTGAAAAAGGAAAGGGAAAACTTTTGGCTTAAAACTCAACATTCAGAAAAGTAAGATCATGGCATCTGACCCCATCACTTCATGGCAAATAGATGGAGAAAAAATGGAAACAGTGTCAGACTTTATTTTCTTGGGCTCCAAAATCACTGCAGATGGTGACTGCAACCATGAAATTAAAAGATGCTTACTCCTTGGAAGGAAAGTTATGACCAACCTTGACAGCATATTAAAAAGTAGAAACATTACTTTGCCAACAAAGATCTGTCTGGTCAAAAGTATGATTTTTCCTGTAGTCATATATGGATGTGAGAGTTGGACTATAAAGAAAGCTGAGCACCGAAGTATTGATGCTTTTGGACTGTGGTGTTGGAGAAGACTCTTGAGAGTCCCTTCGACTGCAGGGAGATCCACCCGGTGAATCCTAAAGATCAGTCCTGAATATTCATTAGAAGGACCGATGCTAAAGCTGAAACTACTATACTTTGGCCTCCTGATGCGAAGAACTGACTCCTTGGAAAAGATGCTGATGCTGGGAGAGATTGAGATGGGAGGCTAAGCGGACGACAGAGGATGAGATGGTTGGATGGCATCACCGACTCAGTGGACACGAATTTCAGTAAGCTCCGGGAGTTGGTGATGGACTGAGAAGCCTGGTGTGCTGAAGTCCATGGGGTCACAAAGAGTCGGACACGACTGAGCGAGTGAACTGAACTGATTTCCTGGTTCTCTGTGAGGTCTACCCATTACCAAAGCAACAACCATCCCTGTCCTAGAATTCATTTTTTAAAAAATATCGGTAGTCAACTTCCATGTTCTGTCATTCCTGTACACACCCACGCGTCCACGCGCTCGCACACACACACACACACACACACACAGACACTTACTTTCACTCCCCCTCCTTCTCTCTATCCTGCTCTCTTCTCCCACCTTGAAAGTAGAACTGGAACAAAATGTCAATAAGTGAGTTATTTGTCGTGAGTGGTAGGAATATATAGGAATAGAAAAAGATCAAGTGGTTGGGAGGGGCAGCAGAGAGGATGTTGTTTTTTTTTTTCAGTCTTTAGAGGAATCACAGACAATGGAGACAAACATATTTGACAGTGACTTTTGCAGTGCATCTGGCAGTTACCAGAATTTTTCACTGGAGTTCAGCGCTGTCTGGTTCTTTCTTTCTTTTTTTTGTGACATTCATTTGCAGTTACATTGTGTGCTGCTCTTCTTAAAAACCAAGTCTTGTCTTTGACTATAAATGTGTGGTGCTGGATCACAGTCCTATTTGCATGTGAGTTTGAGGTACATTGAAATAAGTACATTCTTTCCTTAATCCACTGCAAATCAGCTGAAACATTTTGAATATACACAAAAGGTAATACATTTTTCTTCAATTTAATTGAAAAGTATTCAGTGACTGACACCTTGCTCGTGATGGCTGCTAGTGGTAGGTGTTGCTGCTGTATTTGTTTTTAGTTTTTAAATCTCCATCCTACCTGGTTCACCCCTCATCAATTTCTTGCTTTCCCCCTTGTCGCTTTGTGAACCCCAGAATGCAGAGCACACCAAAACAGTGTCATGCTTCTTCATGAAAAGCTTCAAATTGCTACCTATGACAGTCACTTAACAGAGTATCTGAAGTATGATTATGCCTCTGCTCTTAAGCTAACTTACCATCATCTGATTGTTTTGGTTTTATTTTAAATGAGATAAAAATAGATGATTATGAACATGATTTTTCTAATTCATCTTCATCTTTTACTAGGCCATCCTTAGGTCATTTAGGCAGTATTCATGTCTATACATTAGGGATAGTAATATTGCTGACTTTATAAGCCTGTTGAGGGGATTAACTGTGATTCTGCTAGCTGCTACTGCTGCTAAGTCACTTCAGTCGTGTCCGACTCTGTGTGACCCCATAGACGGAAGCCCACCAGGCTCCCCCGTCCCTGGGATTCTCCAGGCAAGAACACTGGAGTGGGTTGCCATTTCCTTCTCCAATAACTGTGATTAGAAATGTATAAACCTTGGTATCTGTCAGGTCCTCCAAAATACCAATTCCATATGTGGACTGTTTATTTGCACCTGCTATGCACCAGCTGTGCACTGCATGCTGGGTATTGAGAGAAGAAACATCGCTGCCCTCCTGAGACCTGCACTCACGGACCCCCTCCCTCACCGTCTCCTTCCCTTCCCCTCTCTTCCATTGGGCAGTTACTATTTTGCTAAAGGATGTGTTCTGTCTTTGGATAGCTGCTAAGTATAATGATAAAGGGAAAACAGTTGCATGTGGCAGTGATGAAATTGAGTATATGGGCTACATGTGAGTAGCAGTCTCATTATTTTCAGAAAAAGGGAACATTTTAATAGTAGGATCTATAAATGTCACAAGTATTATCCTTTTTGAAACAGTACTGTTTTTAAAGACATTTCAGAAGCTTTCACATTGAAGGACATTAAGTGGCATTACTGACTTGTTTTTCAAATGACCCATAGTTATATTTAATTTCTCTCCTAGATAACTTTTTAAAATAGTTTGGGTTCTTCCATTTGAAGGATTTAATTAATTTTTTTAGAAATGTTTTGAGAGTGAAGGGGCAGGTGTGCAATTTTGTTTTTGTCATTTTAATAGTGCTTAGCAAAAGAATTTGAAATGAGCCAGAAAGAGAAGATAATCTTTTTCTCAGTCATTACTTCATTTCAACTGCTTATAGAGTAGCCTATGGCAGTGTGCTGTTCTGAAGAAAAAAAATTAAACTCGAATTTCTCGGTTCTTTTGGAACAAGCCTAATAAATATTAATAGAGTATATTATAATATGGAAAAGAATTCCAGTGTAGAGCTAGCAGTCACTTCACTGGAGATAAACTGGGCAAGAAAACCACCAAAGACAGAAAACTGACACAGGCAAATTAATTGCCCTGACAGAGGCTGACAGTATAGGATGTTAACCCAGTAGTCCCAGTAGATGACCAGTCCTCCCCTAGTGACCAGCCGTGTTATAAACTGGGCTAGTGTCAGACCAACTGGGTAATTTCTGTGGTTTTGCTGTCAGTCATCCTGCCTGACTGTAGGAAGCCCAACCTGGACTTTCAAACCCCATAGTGGTTTGGGGATTTTAGCGATTTGGGTAGAAAGTGGGGCTAGGGATAGCTAAGAGTCCCTGCATTCCTTCAGAAAGGACAGTGAGGGTGATATGCGGCACTCCATTCTACCACTGCACCTCCAGAAGAGTTGAGGGTTTGGTAAAAGAAATTCTTAAATTTCCCCAGGGATTCTAAATTGCTTAGCAGATACTAAAGTACATTTTTGGAAGTCCCAATTTGAATAAATTGATAAATTTGGATGGACTATTTAAGGCTTTATTCAACAGGAAGGTAAATTCAGTATCTTCTTTATCCTTCAGATGACTCATGAAAGTTATAATGGAGCTTCTACAATTTCTAGAAACAAAATGTAATGCCTATGAACTTATTCTTCCCAAGATCCTTTCTTCAAAATGTAGGCGGATCTCTTTGTGTAACTTTTTTTCTTCTTTTTTTTCTGATGTATGATTAAAGAATAATGGGCCTAAGCAATGACTTAAAACAACACCTGGGTTATTATGGGGGATGGACCATTGGCAACACTTTGCCCCTTTCAGGGCTAGATGACTTAATGGTTCATTAAAATCTCTGTTTTCTCAAAAGGTAAAGAGACTTAACAAGCCTTAAATTTGGTATGAGTTCTCAGCAGAGATAAAACGTTAGCAGTCTATATTAGGATAAGGCAGGGTCTCAGCCAATTAGATTTGCAGACTTCAACGTACTACATCAAGAGGCCTCAGGATAGCAGAGAACCAAGTAAAATAGATTCCACTTGAATCATCCTATTTTACCTGAAATTTGCAATTTAATTTTAATTCCAAATTTATGACAGAATAACAGTGGAAAATAAAATACCTTGAGAGTTAACTATTCTTGTATCTGAGTGTATGGAAGTTGATTGACGGGATTGTTTTCTTTTTAGAATAAAAAGTATAAAACCATGGCTGGTTCTGTTTGTCCAAAGAGATGCAAAGTATAAGTCCTCAAGATTCAGCAGTCTCTTTGAATCAGACTTCTTAAAAAGTTTCCAAAAAACCGATGCTATTTGGAAATATTTTACAAATGCAAAGTCAAAATGTAGTCTTTGAACTCTAAAGCCCAAATATTACCCTGTACAGAAAGTTTGCTAAAAACCTCAGTAGTGAAAATGAACTAAATATATGTTACAGGTTTTATAAATTGCTGCCACAAGGCAGGTATTTATTTTATCTGTCTCTATACACCATCCCCTTTGCAGTTGACATCATAAAAAGCAATACTTCCAGAATACATCCCCTTGTCCCTTCGTCACAGTCTAAGCTCAGAGAGCAACTTAAGTGTTCTTGTGAAAAATGAAAACCATCAAGCCTATTATGATGTTTCCCAGTGCTGGGTTTGGCTGGGAGTTTTGTCCACATTTCCAGAGTCAGCTATCACCTTACAACTTGGGATAGTTTCATCGGGGTTGCAGTGTAAGTGATCGGTTCAAGACCACACTCCACAACGTGTATCTGCTTGTTCTTCTCAGGTCACATCCCGAGATCAGCCTCAGACTTTGGACAGCCTACCATTAGGCTGTTTTAGTCCATTCTGGTTGCTATAACAAAAATACCATGGACTGAGTGGTTTAAAGTGGAAACAATTGTTTCCCACAGTTCTGAAGGTCAGGACGTGTAAGATCAAGGCTGATTCACTATCTTTATTCACTATTTATGTTGGAAGATTTAAATTCCGTATCCAGCCTTCTTCCTGGTTCAGAGCAGACAGCAAGCTGGAGTCTCATTGATAAGGGCATGATCCTTTCATGAGGGCTCCACCTCTGACCTGATCACTTCCCAACAACCCCAGCTTCTAATATCATCACATTGGAGATTGAGATTTCAACCTGTGAATTCTGTGGGAATACAGACATTTAGGTCATAACATTGTGTTCTCTCTCTCTCTTTTTTTTTTCATTGTGTTCTCTTGATGAAAGTGAAAGAGGAGAGTGAAAAAGTTGGCTTAAAACTCAACATTCAAAAAACTAAGATCATGGCATCTGGTCCCATCAATTCATGGCAAGTAGATGGGGAAACAATGAGAACAGTGACAGACTTTATTTTTTGGGGCTCCAAAATCACTGCAGATGGTGATTGCAGCCATGAAATTCAAAGATGCTTGCTCCTTGGAAGAAAAGTTGTGACCAACCTAGACAGCATATTAAAAAGCAGAGACGTTACTTTGCCAACAAAGGTCTGTCTAGTCAAAGCTATGGTTTTTCCAGTAGTCATGTATGGATGTGAGTTGGACAGTAAAGAAAGCTGAGCACCAAAGAACTGATGCTTTTGAACTGTGATGTTGCAGAGGACTCTTGAGAGTCCCTTGGACTGCAAGGAGATCAAACCAGTCTATCCTAAAGGAAATCAGTCCTGAATATTGACTGAAAGGACTGATGCTGAATGAAGCAGAAGCTGAAACTCTATTACTTTGGCCACCTGATGTGAACAACTGACTCGTTGCAAAAGAACCTGATGCTGGGAAAGACCGAAGGTGGGAGAAGGGGACGACAGAGGATGAGATGGTTGGATGGCATCATTGACTCAATGGACATGAGTTTCAGCAAGCACTGGGAGATGGTGAGGGATAGGGAAGCCTGGTGTGCTAGTCTATGGGATTGCACAGAGTTGGACACAACTGACTGAACAGCAAGAACAAATTGTTTTCTCTATGTTTATCTATTACAATGTCAGCTGTGAAAAGCAGTACTCTAATGATGGTGATATACAGCACATTTGGAAATAAATGCTCAACAATGATACATTTCTTGGTGGAGTGATTTCTACCGACTTATAAAACAAATCTCCAAGGTTCTAAATATCAATCAGATATTGTGGAAAGAAAGTATGGTTCTCACATCAAGGGCTGTCTCCCATTCCCATGCCTGGCTGATTTTCCAGAATGTAAATAAACAGAGCATTTCCCTAGTCTGGGATCTTGGAAACTCACTCATGTTATGGTTCAGTCTGTTAGCATACACTTATTTAGCCTTTGTTAATTCCTATCAAGATTGTGCTAAATCAGTCCCAGAGGGTGATGATCTGTACATTAAAGCAGAAGAGAGAAAAAAAATCACCCTGTCTTGTTAATGCATAATGTTAATAGCTACCAAGCAATTCTTTTGTGTTATACACTGTGCTAAAACCGCTAAAACTTCTGCATGGATGTCATTTATTCCTTGCCACAATCTGTAAGGTGATTTTGTTCTCATTTATAGATGAAAGGCTAAGGTGCATAGCTGGTTCAGCCAGTAAGTGGCAGGGCTAGCAGTTGCATTAGCATTCGCTCACCATCTTCTGTGCTACCGTACTTACATGCCTCGTGACCTTACTGGGGACAGAATTTCTTCACTTTTTGTTTGGGTTCCTGGCATTTCTGCCTTTAAACATCTTCCATTTTTTTCTGTTGGATTTATTATCAAACAAATAAAGCATTTATTGCATTAAAATCACCGATTCAGTGGACATGAGCTTGAACGAACTCCAGGAGTTGGTGATGGGCAGGGAGGCCTGGTGTGCTGCAGTCCATGGGGTCGCAGAGAGTAAGACACGACTGAGCGACTGAACTGAACTGTGGTAAAATACTAACTAACCCCCTCAAGAGAAAAGACTATAAGTAGTGAAACAAATTTGAGAGAGTGCATTAGATAAGTCAGGCGATGCTGGGGTATTAGTGAAACTTCTTCCTGCCTTTCTGTAACTTTCTGTCCGTTCCGTCGCTCAGTCGTGTCCGACTCTATGCGACCCCGTGGACTGTAGCCTCCCAGGCTTCTCCGTCCATGGGATTCTCCAGGCAAGAATACTGGAGTGGGTTACCGTTTCCTTCTCCAAGGGATCTTCCCGACCCAGGGATCGAACCTGGGTCTCCCGCATTGGAGGCAGACGCTTTAACCTCTGAGCCACCAGGGAAGCCCCCTCTGTAACTTTAAATCTACTTATAAACCTGTAGACCTTCAGCTTACATGTGTAGAGTGACTTAACAGTGTTGCTGTATATCTGGCTATGAGTATGTGAGGAAGATTTCAATTCCTGGTGCAAGATTATGAGCAATCCAGTAATCTCAAACACTTCTAAGGAGGAGAAGGGATCATTTTTCTTTTCAGTTCTGTACCTTTACTTTTTGCTTATTCATCATGTTTTAAATAAACAGACTGAAGAAAGTTGTTATTAAAACCCTCCTTAGGCTTCTTCAATTTCAGTTTTAAACGAGGTTCAAAATATTCTGGCAAAAATTAAAGGCAACACTGAAAACGTTTGCATAAATTTTAAATTGTGCAAAATGCCACAGAACTAAACTGAGCTGAAAGGATGACTAATAAGCATCTCCTTTTATATCTTTGTCCTTTTATCCTAATCGGTGATTATTTTGGTTTTAAAAAATTAATTCTGAAGTGCATTCCTTTGCCAGAGTATCTGCCTTACACTTACTATTCTAAGTTTAATTTGTAAGAAGTTCAGTGTTTACTTTTAAAAGTATAAAGCCTTATTAACATGCTAATAAATAACATTTGATGTCTATTAGTAATATTTCTATATTTGCCCAGAAAATGAAATAAAAGCATACTACCTACAAGGGATTCCATGCCTTTACTACATTCTGGTTATATTTGAAACCGCTGGTTCTCATTTCATTGTTAGAGAGAACTAATAAATTTGTCACAAACGGAACCAGGTTGGAGGAAAGAGACCGTTTATGAGCTCAGTGATTAATCTAATCTCCTGTAGCTCAGACCTGAAAGAACTAAGAGACCATCTCTATAGAGGTGCCATTTAACTGCACAACATCAGCGCTAATTAAGTGTAGATCTTTGCTTTCCTGTATCCTTTCTTCTGCTCTTTCCCTCGGGGTATTGACTCTGTGTTTTCAGATGGCCTAATGTCAGACCCAGAAGTCAGAAAGAGTTGCAACCTGCTTGAGAAAGTCGTGGCAAAAATATAATCCTTTTTATTACACGGTGAAATAAATATTAAAATGTATACAGTTAATGGTTTTTATTTGAACATTATATTTTATTGTGATGTAGTGTTTTGTAACACTGTCGTATGACATCTGTCAAAAATGAGGTTTCTACTATAAAACTCCTAGAGGAGAACGTAGGCAAAACACTCTCCGACATAAATCACAGCAGGATCCTCCATGACCCACCTCCCAGAATATTGGAAATAAAAGCAAAAATAAACAAATGGGACCTAATTAAAATCAAAAGCTTCTGCACAGCAAAGGAAACTATAAGTAAGGTGAAAAGACAGCCTTCAGAATGGGAGACAATAATAGCAAATGAAGCAACTGATAAAGGATTAATCTCCAAATTATACAAGCAACTCCTGCAGCTCAATTCCAGAAAAATAAATGACCCAATCAAAAAATGGGCCAAAGAACTAAACAGACATTTCTCCAAAGAAGACATAAAGATGGCTAACAAACACATGAAAAAATGCTCAACATCCCTCATAATCAGAGAGATGCAAATCAAAACCACAATGAGATACCATTTCACACCAGTCAGAATGGCTGCTATCCAAAAGTCTACATGCAATAAATGCTGGAGAGGATGTGGAGAGAAAGGAACCCTCTTACACTGTTGGTGGGAGTGCAAACTAGTACAGCCACTATGGAGAACAGTACGGAGATTCCTCAAAAAATTGGAAATAGAACTGCCATATGATCCAGCAATCGCACTCCTGGGCATACACACCGAGGAAACCAGAATTGAAAGAGACACGTGTACTCCAATGTTCATTGTAGCACTGTTTATAATAGCCAGGACATGGAAGCAACCTAGATGTCCAATGGATAAGAAAGCTTTGGTACATATACACAATGGAGTATTATTCAGCCATTAAAAAGAATACATTTGAATCAGTTCTAATGAGGTGGATGAAACTGGAGCCTATTATACAGAGTGAAGTAAGCCAGAAAGAAAAACACCAATACAGTATACTAACACATATATATGGAATTTAGAAAGATGCAAATGATAACCCTGTATACGAGACAGCAAAGGAGACACAGATGTATAGAACAGTCTTTGGGACTCTATGGGAGAGGGTGAGGGTGGGATGATTTGGGAGAATGGCATTGAAACACGTATGTTGTCATATGTGAAACGAATCACTAGTTCAGGGTCAATGCATGTTATAGGATGCTCGGGGCTGGCATGCGGGGATGACCCAGAGGGAGGATAAAGGGAGGAGGGAGGTGGGAGGGGGGTTCAGGAGGGGGAACTTATGTAAACCCGGGGCAAATTCATATCAATGTATGGCAAAACCAACCAATATAATATTGTAAAATAAAAAAAAATAATAAAATCCATTACCATATGAAACTCTAAAAAAAAAAAAAATAAATAAAAATATGCTATTTCATCCTACTACATGTGAATAGCTCACAATCATGTCTTAGGGTCTTAAAAAATGATGACCTTTAGTCATTTCTATAATTAAATAATATCTAGTTGATAAAAAAAATTAAAAAAAAATAAAAATGTGTCTATGAAAGTAAAAAAAAAAAAATGAGGTTTCTAGAATGCTCTTCTGGCCTGTGTGATTATGAGAAAAGACTCTAGAACAGTTTTCCAGGATATCCTACTAGAATGTAATATGCATACAGAAGTAACCCTGATGGAAACCCTGCCGTTTATTGACTATATGCTCATAGAACTGCACTGTCAGCAAGTGGTGTCTCCACTGCTCCATCCTGTAGATCTGTTAAAGAAACACATACGCATATGTGTACACACATATACATCCATGCCCATGCGTACGTACACACATACAAACACATACGCATACGTGTACACATATACATCCATGCCCATGCATACGTACACACATACAAACACATTCGCATATGTGTACACACATAAAAATCCATGCCCAGCGTACATACACACATACAAACACATACGCATACGTGTACACACATATACATCCATGCCCATGCGTACGTACACACATACAAACACATACGCATACGTGTACACACATATACATCCATGCCCATGCGTACGTACACACATACAAACACATACGCATACGTGTACACACATATACATCCATGCCCATGCGTACCTACACACATACAAACACATACGCATACGTGTACACACATATACATCCATGCCCATGTGTACATACACACACTTCAACTTGTCTCTCAGAGTTGGTGTAGACTCCCTTGAGTCAGGTGGACCTGGATCACAGTCTCAGTGCCAACATTTGATTACAGAGTAAAATTTAAAGTACATATATGTTGAAGTCTGTTTCTCTGATTTAAATGAATGAAATTATTAATTTTCACTTACTGAGAGTTTTTGTGAGAATTAAATGAGAATATACATGAGAAGCACCCTCTGCAGTTTTTGTAAATAAGAAGCTTTTAATAAATAGTGTTGATTCTTATGATACTGGCAATTTAAAGGAGTGTTGTCCTTAGCAACCACAATGCACATTCCAGTGTCTTTTTATTCATTAAATTAATGAAATTCTTTCCTATGCCAGGACCTGTGTCTTCGCTACTCCCTCTCACTGTACATAATGCTTTTCCCTCACTCTTTCAATGATAGCTCTTTTTCATCCTGTAGAGTCTCCGCTCAGATATCACCTCTCTTGGGAACTAAACCTCATTAACCTGTCTGAAGCAAACCTCTGCCCTTGCCCCATCACAGTTCCTGGATACCCGCTCCATTCATCTCCCTGCCTTCTCCTTTGATATGCAGGCTCTGAGGGCAGAGAGACCTTACCTTTCTTGCTGGTAACTGTGTACCCAGTGTCTATCATGGTGTATCTGTCAGTAAACATGGGTGAATGGGTGAATTAATTAAATGAATAAATGGGTGAAGGGAGGGAGGTAACAAGAAAGGAAGCAATGAAGCAGGGAAAGACACCAGAAGGAAAGAACAGATGATGGATAAAAGAGGTAAAGGACAAAAGGGAGAAACTTATATGGCCCAAGGAATGGTTTAAAAGTTGAATAAAAATTTTCTGGTTCTTACTTTATTTTCTTATCTCTGGTCAGTATGTCTCGCCTTATCTTCTCCTTCCAGAACCTTACAAGGTTTGCTCCAGGGTGACCTCTGTGAGACTGGAAGTAATTCTCATAGGACACCGACACCTTAGAAAGGAAGGTGGCCAGACTTCAGTAAAGGACCAGGTTCTCAATATTTTCATACTTTCACAGGCCATACCCTCTCCTGCAGCAACTCAACTCTGACCTCATAGAATGAAAACAGCCATATAAAGTTTGTAAAGAAATGAGTGGGCTATATTCTAACAATACTTTATTTATGGACAGTGAAATTTAAATTTCTTATAATGTTGACATGCTGTGAAGTATTGATTGTTTTCCAACCAAATAAAAATGTGAAAACCATTCTTAGCTGGTGGACCTATAAAGACAGGCAGCAGGTTGGAGTGACCCACTGTCCTATCTTGCTGACCCCTGCCTTGGAGTGAACTAAACTTTAATGGTTTTCAGTCTCAAGAATGTCTGTCTTTTGAAAGATGAACTGGTGAGGGGGAATTAATGTTTGAATTCTTCTTCAAAGAATAAATTTCTGTTGGTAGAATTTTAAATAATTTTGCAAATTGAAGGAAAGTTTAGTTTGGGGTATTCTGACTGTAGAATCACACTGCATTAGTGGTCCATTTTCCACAGGTAAGGTTATTAGTGTTAAGTAGCTTTCATTACTAGCTATAACTGCCCAAGTACATCTGCCTAACAACTCACATCTTATTTCCTCTCTCATTCCGTAGACTGTGGAATCTGGGATCAGTTACTTCCAGGGATGATTTTGAAAGCAAAACAACTGGGGATATTTTGAAATGAATCACTACCCTTTTATTTATAATCCTGGAGAGTAAAATATTTTAAAATTCAAATAATGTTTTCCCTAAAATTTGTGACTTTCATTTGGGTGGCCAGTTATTTCAGAGAATATTTTAAAATTCTATGTGATGTCATTTTCTCTAAATGCAGAAACTTTTAAAAGTCATTAGAAATTATTATGATCCTCTTAGTGTTATTTTTTGGAGAAGGAAATGGCAACCCACTCCAGTGTTCTTGCCTGGAGAGTCCCAGGGACGGTGGAGCCTGGTGGGCTGTCATCTATAGGGTTGCACAGAGTCGGACACGACTGAAGCGCCTTAGCAGTAGCAGCAGCAGTATTATTTTTATAGCTATTTCTATTTATAGTGCTTTAAGTTATTTTAAGATAATAGAGCTTGCCAACACTTTTTCTTTACTTACATTCTCTCTTAAACAGCCAAAGCTACTATTTAAAATGCCACCTTTGGAAGATGCTAGTCAGACTGCAATGAAAAATCAGAAAGAAGCTCAATTTGAAGAAAAAGCAGTTAAGTATTTCATAGGTAGACTATTTAGGATACTTGGAACTGAATTGTTAAAATTCATCTACTTTATTTCAGGACATACAGGGTAAGTTAGCCTTCAAGTATGCTTCTCAGAAGTTCAACTGAAAACTAAGTTGTTGGGGTTTTTCCTCCAGTTTTCGTAGATACTAAGAATAGTGCACCATTGATTATCAGAATACAGATAATATAAGGCTTGTTTTAAATCCTCTACCCATCTTTCTCTTCCTACCTGTAGTTGTATATTAAGAAAAATGGAGATCAGTAATTGCTCTAAGCTTAGTCAAACTGAATTAGAAGCAAGAAAAGCCTGAGTTTTGTCAGCCAGATATATTATTTTATAAATAAAACAACAGTTTTATATCTTAATTGTTGATTCTGAACAGTAGTCTCTCTCTTTGTATAGAATGGTGAGAGAGATCTGTACACAGTAGCCCACAGAAGGAATATAGGTGTGAGGATGAGAGAGTCTCTAATACCATGTTCCTTATATTTTAATTCCTGGAAAGAACTGAATGAATGACTCTACATGTAAATTAGGATGTGGATTGTTGGAATTGCTCAAAAGTAAGCAATTTAATTCCCAAGGTGGACTGTTAGCTTTGTGTCATTTCATGACTTAACCATGTGACATGTGTGGTAGTTGACAATAAAGTGCTGAAAGTCAAATATTCAAGAGGAAGGAGCTTGGGACAAAGCGTTCTGTGTTTCTATGGGTGTCCTTGTGAAAATTCTTCACTCGGAAACCCAAGAGATGTGTGCACTTGAAGAAAACAAGGGTGTTAACCTCAGGGAGTCTCGTTAGATCAGCTGTTTGGTGGCAGTCAGAGACACACCCTGAAAAAAAGAAAGCATATTTTATTGTTTTCCACAAGTTAAGCATAACAAAAACCTACTCATAAATTTCCCATAATCACCACTGCACTATGATTTGCATAAGAGTTCAGAGCATATTCAGCTGATATATGACTAGCCTTACAACTGGAGACATGTAGTTTATTTCTCAAAATGTAAATCCTTGAAAAAAAATATGATATGTTGGTTTCTGGGTTGTTAGCTTTTCCCCCTAGTACTCAGCTCCTTTTCCTGCATCACTTTTTGGGGACAGTCAATCTTTGGAATTATATTAGTTGTCATTTGCATTACCCCAACCGCAATCATAGCCTTTATATTATCTGCAAATAACTTTTAGTTGTGCTCCAGTCTTAGCTGTCATTCACTGAACTCTTGTTGTGTGTTACCGGAAGTTTCCCTGTGGAACTGAGCAGTAGCAGCAGAAAAAGAATTCTGTCTTTTGCTCTTCATCTGGGATGTAGTCTTATCCTGTAGGTGCACAGCCATGCAGCATATTACATTGTTCATTAAAGAGGAAACTTAACAGTCGTTCTTCATTTTAAAGGGGAGGGTTGTGGGGGGAGAAATCTCATGCGTTGCTTTGTGATCTGAAACATAAAGGGTCAGTCTGAGATTTTCTTGGTATTAGATTCATACTGTTAAACAGAAATGTTTACAGGAAGCTTAAGCAAAGCCCGTCCCTAGCCTTTCTGGCTGCATTTTCCAGTGGTAAATCTGTTGAAACAGACTAACAGAGCCCCATGTCCATATCTCTCTCTTCATCTTTCTCCTTCGCCCCCACAAAGCCATGTACACATCCCACGTCAATGGAAGTGCAACTTCAGCTTTTCCTGAATAGTGTTGAATGGAAATGCAGTAGTCAGTAATGACCTCGTAACAAACAGTCTCACAAACCAAATCCCCAGCCTGCAAATGCAGCAGAAGAAAGTTCCAAGAAGCACAGCTGGCTGCCTCAGCTCTCTATTTGGCAATGATAGTGGATGAGAGAACAAATCAGAAATGTGGAGCACACACTCTGACTCTGTTCTTAAATTTTGTGATAGCGCCTGCTTCTGATTCTCTAGTCCGCAAGGATAGCAAGGATCATTACTAGGCTAGAAAATGATACATCCCTTTAAACTGGTTTTTCTTGATAAATGTTGGCTTTTCTTAATGACAATGTTTTAGATAAAATCCTGATGCCTTGCTGTGGTTTTCTTTGCTGCCTTTCCGTTTTGAACCCTGAAGTAGATTATTTGAAAGGACACATAAGCAACTGGTGAAATGAGTTAACAAAGATTGACTGTAGGTATCTAATGCTGGCTAAATTGAACACTAGATAATGGGAAGCCACTGCAGGTTGCTCTAATGTCATTCATTTGGAAGTTTTTTTAGCCTACAGAGTAACTTCGTCTGACTTTTAATAGACAACATGCAGTTTTATGTATAGATCATTGATTCATGTATACTCAAAGCCAAGTTATGCTACATCTTAGAGTTATTTTTATTTTAGTGTTGCAACGTTGTGGTTGTTTACAATGTTTGTCTATTTTAATTTTCTAGAATCATTCAAGAAACAGTGATCTTTTGTGGTGGTTAATAAAAGCCTTTTCTTTCATTCTAATATCTTGACGCATGGAAAAGAATACATTTGAAATTATTTCTCTTTTAATTACCAAACATCGATTGACAGTTTGTTGAATGTAATGAGTTGTCGTGTGGAAATGCATAAAGGAAAGTGGGACGCATTTGTCTTTCATTTGAGATCTTTCATACAGGAAGCGGCGGGCACGGTGTGGGTGTTCTTTACACCGAGTTAACCCTGACAGGAAAAGCCCTGCAGTTCTCTCTCTGGGTGAAGCAGCTGAGTGGACTTTTCTTCCAGAAGACAAGCGTTGTGCCTTTAGAACAGTAATGAGAGGAAGTCCTCATTGCAGATTTTCTTTCTTTGAAAGTTATATGTCCATCATGGCCCTTCAGTCCCAGAGAAGTTTCCAGAATTAGTCTATACTTGTACTGTTTCTTAGAGTTAGAAAAAGTAGAGATTCTTGTTTTATTTTTGTGCCATTATTGTGCATTTTTTGTTTGATAACAAATATATTTCAGACATGCTGGAAAAATACTGTGTTATCATGAAAGAGTCAATAGATCTGTACAACTACACTCACCAGAAGCAGAAAAACTCTTGTTTTTAGACCTGCTGCTGCTGCTGCTAAGTCACTTCAGTCGTGTCCGACTCTGTACGACCCTTTGGACAGCAGCCCACCAGGCTCCCCCGTCCCTGGGATTCTCCAGGCAAGAACACTGGAGTGGGTTGCCATTTCCTTCTCCAGTGTGTGAAAGTGAAAAGTGAAAGTGAAGTCGCTCAGTCATGTCCGACCCTTAGCAACCCCACGGTCTGCAGCCTACCAGGCTGCTCCATCCATGGGATTTTCTAGGCAAGAGTACTGGAGTGGCTTGCCATTGCCTTCTCCGTTTTTAGACCTAAGAACCTCTATTTCATTTTTTAGGTGGGATGGCTGAGCCAAGGTGGTTCATTGATTGGCTCTGCTGAGTCAAATAAGCTGTTAATGATCAGGGATGCAGATACCAACTATCCATTTAGCACTCATGTCCTAACTTAGCTCACAGATATGTTCCCATCTCCAGTGAGGTAATGAATTTGCTTTGGTTTATTCATAAATTCTAATATACACCCCATTGTGACCAAGTAGCAAAGGAAAATGTACAGCTCAAGACAGGTTGATAGCCTTGGGATAAAAAGTTAAAATAAATCTTTTTTTATAGTACATGTGCTATTGGCCTCCCAAAAATACAACTCACCTTACTTGATCTGTGAAGCCCAAAATTAATTAAAAGGTGATTTCTGGCATTATTGTTTTCAGTTAGAAATGGTATGCAATATTAACACTAGAGGACAATAACAGTGTGCTTCATTGTAACTCAAGGACTATGCAGTGACTGTATGTATAATCCTTAAAAGTATAGAATAATTATTGCCCTTTTAGGTTTTTCTTAGACTAAGAGAGTCAATTCCTAGGCAGGTTGATAAGAAGTATGGGGTCCCCAAGGAGGAGAAAGGGATCTGGGGCTCTTGAAGTGGAGATTGGGGTCTGGAATTCTAAAGGAGGGGTAAAGGACAAACATCTTTTTTTTTTCTCTACATTCCTTAGTCTTAGTCACACAAAACGTTTTTTTTTTTTTTTTTCTTTAAGCCCAGAACTGATGATTACACAACAAACAACTCATTTTAAACTCTGTACTTAGGATTATATAACAACAATATATCCTGCTTGAGGATAGTTTCTCCTTCCTGAAAACCTCTGGCTAATCTTGTTCTCTTAAAATGTAAATTATGGGAATGGGTCTAGTAAAATCTTTACAACCTTGAGACGTTGCTTTGATTTATTGTAATAACTAATTTAAAAAGTATATAGCTCCCTTGTTAAGACTAGTGAGGGGGGCACACTCCATCCCCCTTCTGATGTCTGTGTCAGAAGCTTTCTGTGTCCCTTTTTCACGTTAATAAAACTCTGCTACACAAAAGTTTTTGAGTAATCAAACCTGGTCCCTGGTCCCAAAGCTAAATCTTCTTTGGAGATCACGAATCCAACATCATTCACCATAAGCTATCAAGACGTTTCCCTCCTTTTTGTTCAGTGGCTAAGTCATGTCTGACTCTAACCCCGTGGACTGCAGCATGCCAGGTTACTCTGTCCCTTACTATCTCCCAGAGTTTGCTCAAATTCATGCCATTGACTCAGTGGTGCTATCTAACAATCTCATCCTCTGTTGCCCTCTTCTCATTTTGCCTTCTATCTTCCCCAGCATCAGGGTCTTATCCAATGAATTGACTCTTCCCATCAGATGGCCAAAGTATTAGACCTTCAGCCTTAGCATCAGTCCTTCTAATGATATTCAGGGTTGACTTCCTTTAGGATTGACTGATTTGATCTCCTTGCAGTTCAAGGGACTCTCAAGAGTCTTCTCCAGCACCACAATTGGAAAGCATCAAACATCAGTGCTAAGCCTTAAAAATGGTCCAACTGTCACATCTGTACATGATTACTGGAGAACCATAGCTTTGACTATACGGACTTGGTCATCAAAGTGATGTCTTTGCTTTTTAATATGCTGTCTAGGTTTGTCATAGCTTTCCTTCCAAGGAGCAAGCATTTTAATTTCTTGGCTACAGTTACTGTCTTCAGTGATTTTGGAGCCCAAGAATGTAAAACTGTCACTGCTTCCATTTCTTCCCCATCTATTTGCCATGAAGTGATTGGACTCTTCATGAGGGCGAAAGGGGAGAGTGAAAAAGCTGGTTTAAAACTCAACATTCCTCTTCCCTTTCTGTCGTTGGAGTGGTGTCATCTGCATATCTGAGGTTAATGATATTTCTCCTGACAATCTTGATTCCAGCTTGTGATTCATATAGCTCAGCGTTTTGCGTAATGTACTCTGCATACAAGTTAAATAAAGAGTAACAAGATAGAGCTTTGTCATACTCCTTTTCCTGTTTTGAACCAGTCAGTTGTTCGATGTAAGGTTCTAATTCTTGCATCTTGACCTGCTTACAGGTTTCTCAGGAGATTGGTAATGTGGTCTGGTATTCCCATCTCTTTTAGAATTTTTCACAATTTGTTGTGATCCACACACTCAAAGGCTTTTGTATAGTTAATGAAGCAGATGTTTTTCTTTAATTCTCTTGCTTTCTTATGTGATCCAAAGAATGTTGGCAATTTGATCTCTGGGTCCTCTGCCTTTTCTAAACCTAACTGTCCATCTAGAAGCTCTCAATTCACAATCTGCTGAAGCCTAGCTTGATGGATATTAAGCATAGCCATACTAGCATGCAAAATGAGCACAGTTATGCAGTAGTCTGAACATTCTTTGACATTACCCCTCTTTGGGATTGGAATGAAAACTGACCTTTCCCAGTCCTGTGGCCACTGCTGAGTTTTCCATTTGCAGGCATATTGAGTGCAGCACTTTCACAGTATCATCATCTTTTAGGATTTGAAATAGCTGAACTGGAATTCCATTACCTCCTCTAGCTGTGTTTGTAGTGATGCTTCCTAAGGCCCACTTGACTTCATATTCCAGGATGTTGGTTCTAGGTGAGTGACCATACCATCATGGTTATCCTGGTCATGAGACCTTTTTTGTACAGTTCTTCTGTGTATTCTTACTATCTCTTTTAATCTCTTCTGCTTCTGTTAGATCCATACTGTTTCTGTCCTTTATTGTGCCCATCTTTGCATGAAATGTCCCCTTCATATCTCCGATTTTCTTGAAGAGATACCTAGTCTTCCCCATTCTATTGTTTTCCTCTGTTTCTTTGCATTGGTCACTTAAGAAGGCCTTGTGTCTCCTTGCTATTCTCTGGAACTCTGTATTCACTTGAGTATGTCTTTCCCTTTCTCCCTTGCTTTTTGCTTCTCTTCTTTCCTCAGCTATTTGTAAAGCTTTGTCAAACAATCACTTTGCCTTCTTGTATCTTTTTCTTTGAGTTGGTTTTGATCACTGCCTCTTGTGCAGTGTCACGAACCTGTGTCCATAGTAATTCAGGCATTTGTCTACCAGATCTAATCCCTTGAATTTATTCATTACCTTCACTGTATCATCATAAGGGATTTGACTTAGGACATATCTGAATAGACTAGTGGTTTTCCCTGCTTTCTTCAATTTTAGCCTGAATTTTTCAATAAGGAGCTGATGATCTGAGCCACAGTCAGCTGCAAGTCTTGTTTTTGTGGACTGTATAGAGATTCTTCATCTTCGGCTGCAAAGAATATAATCAATATGATTTTGGTGTTGACCATGTGGTGATGTCCATGTG
The DNA here is from genome assembly GCF_049115385.1 of Moschus berezovskii. NCBI lineage: Eukaryota > Metazoa > Chordata > Mammalia > Artiodactyla > Moschidae > Moschus > Moschus berezovskii. The sequence continues at coordinate 11,475,437 of NC_142468.1, forward strand.
TAGAGTCATCTCTTGTGTTGTCGAAAGAGGTTGTTTGCACGACCAGTGTGTTCTCTTGACAGAACTCTGTTAGCATTTCCCCTGTGTCATTCTGTACTCCAAGGCCAAACTTACCTATTATTCCAGGTGTCTCTTGACTTCCTACTTTTGTATTCCAGTCCTCTTTGATGAAAAATACATCTTTTGTTGGTGTTAATTCTAGAAGGTCTATTAGGTCTTCATAGAACCAGTCAACTTCAGCTTCTTTGGCATCAGTGTTTAAGGTTTAGACTTGGACTACTGTGCTATTGAATGGTTTGCCTTGGAAAGAGACAGAGATTCTTCTGTCATTTTTGAGATTGTACCTGAGCATTACATTTCGAACTCTTGTTAACTATTAGGGCTATGCCATTTCTTCTAAGGGATTCTTGCCCACAGTAGTAGGTATAATGGTCATCTAATTAAATTTGCCCGTTCCAGTCCATTTTAGTTCACTGATTCCTAAAATGTCGATGTTCACTCTTACCATCTCCTGTTTGACCACTTCCAATTTACCTTGATTCATGGACCTAACATTCCAGGTTCCTATGCAATATTGTTCTTTACAGCATCAGACTTTACTTTCACCACCAGACACATCCACAGCTGAGTCATTTCTGCTTTAGCCCAGCCAGTTCATTCTTTCTGGAGCTATTAGTAATTGCCCTCCACTCTTCCACAGTGGCATATTGGCACCTTCTGATGTGGGAGCTCATCTTCTGGTATCATATCTTTTTACCTTTTCATGCTATTCATGTTCATGTGGTTCTTGCAGCAAGAATATTGGAGTTGTTTGCCATTCCCTCCTCCAGTGGACCATGTTTTGTCAGAATTTTCCATTGTGACCCATCTGTCTTGGGTGGCCCGCATGGCATGGCTCATAGCTTCATTGAGTTATGCAGGCCCCTTCTCCATAACAAGACTGTGATTTTCTTAGACTTTCCCCTTCTAAAATAGCACTAAAAAATAGTGGAAAAGGGAATCTTCAATCACAAAAAAAACCTGATAACAATAAAACCTATTTTTCCCCTTAGAACTTTACCTTCAAAATATTTGAAGGAAATTTCTCCTCTGATTTTTAACCATCCACTCCCAATTGTTTTCTTTACTTGTTGTCAAGATATACTTCATACAGGAGAAATAGATTTGTTCTAATACAATAATTTATTTGGTCTAATAAGTTAATTCTTACATCCTATTTCAAGTATCTTTATTTTAAGTAAAAATACTTGGACAGCTATGAGTGGGTTCTGAGAGTCTGCAGTTCCCCTAAAAGTATGTGCAAACTTACATGTGTCATTTGTAGTGTTCATTTTCCTGGGGAAAAAGTTCTCAAAGTCCATGACTACAGAAATAAGAACTGGTGATTTATTAAAACCACCTGAAATTGCATTATAGTGGGAGTGTCTTTATTACTTCTGGAGGCTTTCTTCTCTCTTCACTCATCTCACGTACCAACTCCCCTTTCAGTATCTTAAGCAATTCTTTACAGGATCTGAGCTTGAGAGTGTGTGTGTGGTGGAAGAGAAGGCAGAGTATTGAACCTGTGGACTGAACTTTAAGATAAGATTTGTTGAAATGAAAACTGGAGATTAAACAGCAACAATGGAACACTGCAAGCCCAGTTCTAGTGAGAGTGAGAGAGGATAGGAAGAATATAAGTCAATTTTGGCATAAGTGCATATTCATTCCAGGACATATACTAGTATTTCTTCATAGACTGGCTTAAATTACCTCTATTCTAATGATAAAAACATGAGAAGTATGCAGATATTTTGTTTGAGGACAGGGATTTGCAATAGGCTAATTCTTTTATATGAAGAATTATAGTAACTAATCTTGGCTGCCAAAAAAGAAGTCAACTTCAGCCATTTAAATTTCAAAATACATTTCTTAAATTTTAAAAGCAAGGTAATAAGCTCATAAAGATTAGGAGTAGTTTCTTTTTTTATATAGCCTATAATTAAAGCCAAAAACTACAATTTGAGAAAGCTCACTAATTGGCAACAATGACCAATATCCTATTAGCTGTTGATTGGCAGATTGAATTATTTAAATTCAGGTTAATGAACTACATTTCCTGTTTCTCTAATTTTCTCGTTTTTTTCAATATATATTCTTTCTTTGACAGCTATTTCAGTACCATTTTGGAATGGAGTAGGTTATAGACAAACAGATGTAACTAAATTTCATTGAAATAGATTATTTATTGATCCTTATATTTTAATGAAATTGAGATTTTTTTTTTTTTCTCCCCACCATTTGTGTTTTAGCCTTACAAAATAGGCATATCTCAGCTTAGACTGCTGTACCAAATGACTGTAGCCTGGGTGTCTTAAGCAGCAAACATTTATTTCTCACAGTTGCAGAGGCTGGCAGTTCCACGATCAGGGTGCTGGCAGTTTCGGTTCTTGGTGAAGGACCTCTTCCTGGCTTGTAGATGGCCATGTTCCCATTATGCCTTAGTGTGGCAGAGAGCAGAAAGAGAAGCCAAGAAGACAAGAAGCATTCTTGTCTCTTAGAAGGGCACTAATCTCCTGAGGGCTCTCCTCCTGACCTGATTACCTCCCAAAGGCCATATATCCAGAGGCCATCCCTTTAGGGACTGGGGTTTTTAGCAGGTGAATTTTGGAGACACAAACATGTAGTCCATGACAGTACACATTCCTTTTAAAATCCTGTAACAAATATTTAAATAAAATGAAGGTACTAATACTTAAATCATATGAGTTTCATCTTTCCTGAACACTGAGCTATGAATTAAAACAGAATTTCATTCAGTTGTACCATTTTGGCATCATATGATATCACTGATTGCAAACCAGCTGTATGTGTGCTTTTAAAATATGCTAATTCTAAGTAACATGAGCCCCATAAATACATAGTATGGGGAAAACTTAAGGCCCAAATAGTGGCTGTAAATATTTTCAGCCTTCCAAGATGGTTCATATAAATGCAGCAATACCCAAAGACTGTCTAATGAGGCTCTGTTCAATCTGCAAAGGATGATAAAGCTTTGCTGAATGGTTTTGTCCCAGATGTACTGTGAACAAGATGCCTGGTAACAACAGATCAAAGCCCCCTAGAGGCACTATATGCATTTATTACGAGCTACTCAAATGTGACAGTACCCAAGTCACCAATAAAATAGCCATTATTTTATGAAAATTATGGGGGCGACGGTGAGGTTCTCTCAAGTATGCCAACAAAATGCAATTAAACAGATTATACTGCTAAAAACAGTCTGCTTTGGGCTGCTTTTGCATAATATTAATATATTCATTTAACTTGTGCCCACACAACCAGATGTTTAAAGGGGGAGAAGTGTCCAACCTAGTTTCCCAGTCTGAATGTTGGAGGCTGGGTTGCAGAAATCCTCAAAGGCAAGGCCTCTGTGTTAGGTGAGGTGGGAGAATCTGGGGGAGCAGAGGGCAAGGTTAAGCTCCTAAGGGTCATCGATCCCTGTCTGTCTGCAGGGTCTCAGAGATCTGAGCTCAGTGGCTGTCTGCACCATTTTCCCTCCTTACCCTCTAGCACAAAGGATTAAACGAGGGAGAGCTCCAGATTTTATATATCTTCTTCAACTGCTTAAAATGAAAGAATAGAAAAATGGCCTTCATCCTCATAAAAAGGATGGCTTTACAGTTCCTTGAATTTTCAGACTCTCCTCCCAAATTCAGTTTTTAAAACAACAACAACAGCTTTTTGTATATAGCTGTTTAGCTCTGGGAAGAGTTGAGGACACAGCTGTTGGACTGTGAATGAAACCATTCATAATCAATTAGCTTTTAAAGCAATATTATCAATGACCCTTTTTAAAAACCAATATATCTATGAATCCTTCTAAGATACTGTAAGTAACGAAAACCCACCTGGGTTTAGGACTGCCTGCATGTAACCTATCATTCTTATTTTTCCTGCCTTGTTTCAGTTAACCTTGTACTTACCAATTTGAGTTGGTGATGTCATTCTTATGTCTGAACTTGACTTCCTGTGAGAGCGCACTTTGTGCTGTACCTAACTGAGAGCAAGTATTATGTGCTAATTTCCTTTTTTTATATCACTACTATTGTCTGGTTGTGGCTCATATGTTCAGATCTATCTAATAGCTATATTTTATTAAATAGACATAATTTTACCAATGTAGAGGTCTTAAAATCTATTTCACTTAGTAACTAAGCCTGAATTTATGGTGTTTACAGTTAAATTAAACCTTGTAGTCCTAACACTAGTCAAGATGAGAAAAGTAATTGTTTCATGACTATTTTTCTCTTAGAGAGATTATCCTGAGTAGGAGTTTTCTTCTTTTACATTTAAAAAATGTTAATAGAAGATAAATGGAAAAATCTAAAAACTAAACTTGAAATGATATTTTAATGGCTTTGTTTTTATAATTATATATTATGCTTTATTTTCAGGACCGTGTAAATGCTTTAGAAACGGTAAGTTGGGTCATTTTCTTTCTCCTTCTATCAGAATTACTGCTGAGTCCTGTTGTGGATTTCAGAGCACTCCCCAAAGGAAGCAGTTCCAGAAAGCATTTCTAAAACTTCATCTAAGATTCAAAGGGAACAGTAAGCTAAACTATGCCTGAAAGGTATGTAGATACAGACTTTTAAAATGAAAAAAGCATTAAGAAAAAAAATACGTGTCTAAGTGGTCACTGCTGTCTCAAGACAAAATGTCAATATATACTAATTTGTGGAAAACACAATTAGCTTAAATGTAATTATGTTTATTTGTTTCTATATTTCCCAATCACTAAAAGGACTAGTTGATAAGATACTGAAATTGGATGCCATTTTATCCTTTAAACTTTTGAAGTGTAGACAATCAATATTTTTTTCCATATTCAAATAATGATAAAAACTGGTTAGCCTTTTTTTTTTTTTTTAAATAATCTTACTTGCAGGAATCTGGTGTTAGTAAATCGTTTTTTAAGGGCACATATGTAAAGGTTATATGCTTGCAACATTTATTGGAAAATGATTCACATATTTTTAAAAAGAAAAAGAAGAGAAAACTTAACTGTTTAGCAATAAAGTAATGGTTAGATAAAGTGTGAAATTCTGCCCAACATGACACAATGATTATGGAAACGACTTATTATATAATGTTAAATGGACGCAAACTTCAGATGTAAAATGACATGTATGCTTTGATAACATATGGTGATGGGAGTCTGAAAAAAGAACAGAAGCAGGCGAATCTCATCGTGGTGACTTGCTGGAGAAGAACTAGGGCTGAGATATCACTCGATTCCACAATTTTTATAAAAAACATAGTTTTATAAGTAAACATTTGCATGATAAATCCACACGAATTGAAAGACCGTTAGAATAAATTATGGTACCATCTATGATGAAATATTGTTCAGCCATAAAGTGTCATATGTTCAAAAGTAATACAGAGGGAGATAGTTAAAGCTATATAGAGAATGTGATGTAAGTACTTGGAAATGTATATTTTGTGTTAAAAACTTCAAAAACACACAAAATATTGAATGACTTGGGACTAGTCATTTTTTAAATGTTTTTCACGAGAAGGCAAAACATAAGCTTTTAAACAATGAAGTTAATAAAGAATAAAATTCTTAATTTGTATGAGGAAAGGAAAGATGCTAATAGAGCACATTTTGGTCCTATGTAAGCAAGTGATTTTGATAGATAGCGTCTAGACCCTAGTGAGTAAATAATCTGTTTCTTACTTTTAACTGGGCCATTTGGAAAGTACACTTGATTTTCTCAGTTTTAGTATGATGACACTGTAAGCGAACAAAATGTTTAGTGTTCCTCTCCATATATTTTACTTATCCTTCAAAAGTGTCTTGCCGATGGGATTTGGCTTATAAATCAAATGCTCTTTATAAAAGTGTGAACAAAAGCAGAAAGTTTGAGGACCTGTGTGTAGCATACGAAATGCCACTTGCACGTTTGGTGAACCACTTGTTCCTTGATTCCTTCATCTGTAAAAATGAATATAATTAAACTTGTTTTATCAAATTATTGTGAGAATTAAGAGAAAAGTATATGTGAAAATATTTAGGACCAAACAAATGTTAGGTTATCATTATATGATTGCTTTTTATTTCTTTTTGAATCATTTTAATTATACCAATATGTCAACATACAACATAAAGCCTATACATTTTATTAGTATTTGCCAGTCTTTTTTATTTCCATAATCTCTTTACTAACAGAGTACTATGGTATAAAATCTTAAATGCTTTATTCTAAGGGTTCCTCTGGGAATAAAGGTAAGAATAAAAAGTCATCATGAGAAAAATAAAACTGGTTAAATGAACTAGGTTTTTTTTTTTTATTTAAACAGTGGCAGTTTTTTCAAGATGGTTTTAATTTGAAATAATTGTCATAAGTAAAACCATAAAAATGAAAATGCTCAGTAATAACATTAATGCTCAAATGTTATGAAATCCTTTGACTTCATATAGCATTATAAGGAGCAGATTTAATATACTTGGTAGAGTATTCAACTGGTAAAATATTTTATAGTTCATAAAATCAAATATGCTGGCAGCAGTCTCCAGACCATTCATTATTCTCTCACAACTCAGCAGTTAAACAGCAGGAAAATGTTGGTGGTCTCTCAATTGGTTTAGTTGGTATTACAGTGTGTAAGACATTGAATGTAGGATGTGTAACTGGTAATTCAGTTCTGCAAAATTTGAAATTTCATTATTCCATTGCTGTACTTAAATTAATTTTAAAGGTTCAGTATATATAATTCCTGAAAATGAGAGCAACTTCATTTGGCTTGTCACCAATTATCTATATGCTTAGGTCACAGTTGTCTCTATTTCCCTCCTCTTTTCTTATCCTTCTCTCTTCCTTCTTCACTAGCAAGTAAGCGTCTTGGATTACAAATTACATTTTATTTACAAATGAATCGCCAAGGCCTGCAAAAAATTTCTAACATGTAGTTGAAAATCAATAAACATTTGTAGAATCAGAGAATGAATGTCAAACTGAATGTGTATAACCCTCACATGGACTGTTCTTAAGAATATAGGTTTACACAATACTGATAATTGAGGGGACCTAGAAGCATATCAGTTTATTATTTTTTCTCTAGACTTTCTGATTAGTACCACATTTTATTTGGTGTTTCACGAAGCTCCAATGATCTTCATTAAAGTTTAGCGTGAGTTTTTCTAGGAAAGAACCACCTTCAGCCAAAGCATAGTAGGTTGGTTACCTAAATAAAGTTAAGTGATTAACCTGAAAGAAATCGTGGTTGAGAGCCTTGAGTCCTGGATGGGACTCAGCAGTGGATATTTCTTGGCCACTGCGGGTACTACGTAGACAGTGACGAGGAGAAAAGGAAAATGAATTGTGACCATTTCTCTCAAGGAACTTGCACTCTAATTAAGGAGAGAAGTTACTTACATATAAATTAATGATGTAAGATAAATATGCAGTGTCTACAACATGTCAATGAAGCAGTGCATTTTGTAGAAGGCATTACAAAGAAACTATAATTGTAAAATAAACTGACATCATTGCAGTCTAGGTTCTCCATGGAAAAGCATAGCTTTTGTAGTTTGAGGTCATGGTGGAGATTAGATTCATCCCTGAAATGGGAAGAATCAGTGGTGTCAGGACGAAAGCCAGAGAAGACATTGTATATTGGGGATGGAATCAAAGTTTAAAGGCAATAATGAAAGCAAGAGTTTGTTAGAAGGATATTAAAAAAAAAAAATTAAGGCAAAATCATGAAATTTTGACTCTCATAGAAATATAGAATGAACTCATGACAAATGAGTTTAACTCACTAATTTAAATGAGAGAATGGGGTAGATGTTGCTCTCGTAAAGGAATGTTCAAAGAGCACTAGAGTACTGCAGTGAATTTAAAATAGAGGCAAAACTGGCTTCTTTCATGGTGGAGGAAGGAAATCAATTGAACCCCCCCCCCCGCCCCGCAGATAGAATTGATTTCATGTCTGTGTACAAGAATCATTTGCAGCAAATTATAAATATGTCAAAGACAATGACTGATACAGAGAGCCCGCTGAATCAAAAACCCAGAAGGATCTGCTGGGCAAAAACTAGTTTCTCATTGAAGATAAGCAGTAAGTTTTTGTTCCATTTCAAAGGCTTTCACATTTTTTTTTTCTTATGGGCTAATTAGCTGTAAAACTTTAAGACAATGATAAACATTTTGCAGTTTTGAAATACAAACCCAGGAGTTTAGATTTGATATCAGGCATACCAGATATTTCAAATCTTCAAAGATGATGCAGTTAAAATGCTGCACTCAATATGCCAGCAAATTTGGAATACTCAGCAGTGGCCACAGGACTGGAAAAGGTCAGTTTTCATTCTAATCCCAAAGAAAGGCATTGCCAAAGAATGTTCAAACTACTGCACAATTGCACTCATCTCACACACTAGCAAAATAATGCTCAAAATTCTCCATGCCAGGCTTCAACAGTACCTGAACCATAAGCTTCCAGATGTTCAAGCTGGATTTAGAAAAGGCAGAGGAACCAGAGATCAAATTGCCAACATCCGTTGGATCAGTGAAAAAACAAGAGAGTTCCAGAAAAACATCTGTTTTATTGACTATACCAAAGCCTTTGACTGTGTGGAACACAACAAACTGTGGAAAATTCTTAAAGAGATGGAAATATCAGATCACCTGACCTGCCTCCTGAGAAATCTGTATGGAGGTCAAGAAGCAACAGTTAGAACTGAACATGGAACAACAGACTGGTTCCAAGTTGGGAAAGGAGTACGTCAAGGCTGTATATTGTCATCCTACTTATTTAACTTATATGCACAGTATATCATGTGAAATGCCAGGCTGAATGAAGCACAAGCTGGGATCAAGATTGCTGGGAGAAATATCAGTAACCTCAGATATGCAGATGACACCACCCTTATGGCAGAGAGCAAAAAAACTAAAGAGCTTCTTGATGAAAGTGAAAGAGAAGAGTGAAAAAACTGGCTTAAAACTCAACATTTAATAAATGAAGACCATGGCATCTGGTCCTATCATAGCAAACAGATGGGGTAACAGTGAGAGACTGAGAGTCCCTTGGACTGCAAGGAGGTCCAACCAGTCCATTCTGGAGGAGATCAATCCTGGGTGTTCATTGGAAGGGCTGATGCTAAAGCTGAAACTCCAATACTTTGGCCACCTCATGCGAAGAGTTGACTCACTGGAAAAGACTCTGATCCTGGGAATGATTGGGGGCGGGAGGAGATGGGGATGACAGAGAATGAGACGGCTGGCTGGCATCACCGACTCGATGGACATGAGTTTGAGTGAACTCTGGATGTTGCTGATGGACAGGGAGGCCTGGCATGCTGTGATTCATGGGGTTGCAAAGAGTCGGACACGACTGAGCGACTGAACTGACTGACTAACTGAAAATCACTGCAGATGGTGACTGCAGCCATGAAATTCAAAGAGGCTTGCTCCTAGGAAGAAAAGCTATGACCAACCTAGACAGCATATTAAAAAGCAGAGACATTACTTTGCCTACAAAGGTCTGTCTAGTCAAAGCTGTGGTTTTTCCAATAGTCATGTATGGATGTGAGAGCTGGACTATAATGAAAGCTGAGTGCCGAAGAATTGATGCTTTTGAACTGTGTTCAAGAAGTTTTAGAAGTTCAAGGTGTTGGAGAAGACTCTTGAGAGTCCCTTGGACAGCAAGGAGATCCAACCAGTCCATCCTAAAGGACATCGGTCCTGAATATTCATTGGAAGGACTCATGCTGAAGCTGAAACTCCAATACTTTGGCCACCTGATGTGAAGAACTGACTCATTTGAAATGACCCTGATGCTGGGAAAGATTGAGGGTGGGAGGAGAAGGGGACTACAGAGGATGAGATGACTGGCTGGCATCAACAACTTGATGGACATGAGTTTGAATAAGCTCCGGGAGTTGGTGATGGAAAGGGAAGCCTGGCGTCCTGCAGTCCATGGGGTCGCAGAGAGTCGGACACGACTGAGCGACTGAACTGATCAGGTTTACCAGCGTGTTTCTACCTGAGTGCCAGTTCCTACTGATGGGCATAGTACTGACTATTGCAACTTTCTCTTGGGAAGGATTCTGGGCTACTCCTTTGGAAAGAATTACTGTGATTGCTGTTCATTCTCTGTCATTGGCATTACAAGGTCTGGAGGTGAGAGTTGGTAACACAGCTATTAAACCAATGCTGCTACTGCTACTGCTGCTAAATCGCTTCAGTCGTGTCCAACTCTGTGCGACCCCGTAGACAGCAGCCCACCAGGCTCCCCCGTCCCTGGGATTCTCCAGGCAAGAACACTGGAGTGGGTTGCCATTTCCTTCTCCAGTGCATGAAAGTGAAAATTGAAAGTGAAGTCGCCCAGTCGTGTCCAGCTCCTAGCGACCCCATGGACTGCAGCCTACCAGGCTCCTCCATCCATGGGATTTTCCAGGCAAGAGTACTGGAGAGGGGTGCCATTGCCTTCTCCATTAGGGAGCGTTAATGCTTTTTAATCAGGGATTGTGGCATGGTGAACGTGTGCACGGGAGTACAGCTGGAGTGCAGCAGTGAAAGGCAGGAAGTAGGAAAGGGAAAGTGTATGTGGCGCTTATAGAGTTTTAGGGATGTGCTTGGAAAATCAGGAATTGGGACAGTGTGGTGCCAGAAAGGCAGAGTTAAAGTGAGTACCCTTATTTCTAGAAAGGAACTAGCACACTTAGTAAGCAGGAGGTTGAGGGCGAAGAAGAGGTACAGACAATACAGTTAAGACTCACTTTTGGGAAATGGAAGGGGGAAGCAGCTTGGCTATATAAAGTCTGTTTTTCATATCACCCTTCAAATCTGTCTTCATTTTCATTTCCATAAATGCCATGATAATGTAGATTCTCATACTTTTATATTAGTTAGAGTTATCATGACCTCAGTTAAGAGAAATCCAAAAATAATTATGGGTAAAGTAAGAGAGAAATTAGTTTTGTGTAACAGTCCAAATATACTGCGTCCATGGCAGGTAGGGTGTCAGAAACTTGGGCTTCTTTTGCCGTTTGGCTCTCCATCTTCAGCATATTCCTTTCTCCTCCTGATCTAAGACGCCTGGTTCAGCTCCAGCCCTTAGATTTGTGTTGTGACTAGACAAAAGAAAGAAAGGGAAAGCATGGATGTAGCTTGCCTTTAGTGAAAACGAGAATTTGCACGTATCATTTCTGTTCATTTCTGTGCACCAGAATTTAGTGACATGATTATAACTAGTTTTAAGATTCATAAAGAACCAAATAAGACATCAACTTTTGGAAATTTCAAAGTAAATTTCTAAAGAACTCAAACGTCAAAAGATAAATTAGAGTAGAAAAGAAACACACTCAATTCAGTAGGAATGGGTATAACCTTTGAGTTAAAATCAGGCAGAATGTATAAATAATGGAAATTAAGAAATTATTTACACATTAGCATGGATGCAAAAAATATTATACACAAAATATTAGCAGAATAAATCCTGGAAAGTATGAAAAGGATAATTAATCATAAACAGTGACAAATTACCAATTTATCAATTAAGTTTATTCCAGGATTTGAGTTGGTTTAATATTAAAAAAATAGTATTATTCAAACAGATTAAGGGAAAATAAATTTAATAAGGGCATCTCAATAGATGAATAAGAAGCATTTATTCCTTTGATTGGCTTCCCGGATGGTGCTAGTGGTAAAGAACCGACCTGCCGATGCAGGAGATATAAAAGATTCAGGTTTGATCCTTAGGTCAGGAAGCTCCTTGGGAGGAGGAGATGGCAACCCACTCCAGCACTCTTGCCTGGAGAATCCCAAGGACAGAAGAGCCTGGTGGGCTACAGTCCTTAGAGTTGCAAAGAGTCAGACACTAAAGGGACTTAGCATGCATTCCTTTGATATCATTATCATCTTCGTAAACCATTTAGCAAACTAAGAATAGAAGGGAACTTCCTTAATCTGATAAAGGCCATGTGAAAAAAAATTCCAGTGCAAACCTCACCTTCAGTTCAGTTCAGTCGCTCAGTCGTGTCCAACTCTCCGCGACCCCATGAATCACAGCACGCCAGGCCTCCCTGTCTATCACCAACTCCTGGAGTTCACTCAAACTCATGTCCACAGAGTTGGTGATGCCATCCAGCCATCTCATTCTCTGTTGTCCCCTTCTCCTCCCGCCCCCAACCCCTCCCAACATCAGAGTTTTTTCCAGTGAGTCAACTCGTCGCATGAGGTGGCCAAAGTATTGCAGTTTCAGCTTTAGCATCAGTCCTTCCATTGAACACCCATCTTAGCATTTTACAGTTTCCTCTTTAAGACCAGGAATAAGCAAAGGGTGCCCCATTGTGCAATTTGTATTACACACTGTCTTGGTGATATTAACCAGAGCTGTAAAACTATCATTGTTTGCAAATAATAGTATTGCTTGTATAAAAAGCTCTAGGAATTTGTAGTTAAATTATGAGAAATAGAGTTTAACAAGTTTGATAAAAAACCACTATATGAAAGCCCATTTTACTTCCAACTCCAGCAAAAATTCCTAAGAAAAGGTAATCAAAAGCAATATATCAATATAAAAATAACAAAGAATGCAAAATATGCAGGAAAATATGTAAACAAAAATTCAGTCCTTTATAGGAAGACACCCTAGAATAGCCAAGATACTTCTGAAAGAGAACAAGGTGGGGGTGTTTTCCTAACATATATGAAAGTGAAAGGCACTCAGTTGTGTCCGACTGTTTGTGACCCCATGGTCTGTACAGTCCATGGAATCCTCCAGGCCAGAATACTGGAGTGGGTAGCCTTTCCCTTCTCCAGGGGATCTTCCCAACCCAGGAATTGAACCAGGGTCTCTTGAATTGCAGGCAGATTCTTTACCAACTGAACCACAAGGGAAGTGACATCAGTTTATATGATAAGATATAAACATATATCAGATATATATATATTAGTTTAGTTCAGTTGCTCAGTCATGTCTGACTCTTTGCAACCCCATGGACTGCACGACGCCAGGCCTCCCTGTCCATCACCAACTCCCAGAGCTGACTCAGAACTCATATCCATTGAGTTGATGATGCCATCCAACCATCTCACCCTCTGTGGTCCCCTTCTCCCGCCTTCAATCTTTCCAGCATCAGGGTCTTTTCAAATGAGTCAGTTCTTCACATCAGGTAGCCAAAGTATTGGAGTTTTAGCTTCAGCATCAGTCCTTGCAATGAATATATTTATATAAAACCTTATTAAAGCTACTGAAATTATGATAGTATAGTCCTGACACAGGAATATATAAATAGGTCAATGTTATCATACAGAGAATCCAAAAACAAATTTTGTACATAGAAACTTGATGTCTGACACACTGCTCATCACTATCAGGGGAATAAGGGTAGACTTTTTAATAAATGATATGAAACAAATTAAATTGAACCCCTATCTCAAATGCAAAAGTGGTTGAAAGCCTAAATGTGAATGATGAAACTGTAAAACTTTAAAACACAGTATAGTTTACTATCTCCATGATCTTAGGATTTTGGAAGATTTCTAGGAGGAGGGAGGTGCCGAAAATAGAGATGAGAAAGGAAACGACTGATGTGACCACATCAAAATTAAGAACTTCCATAAATCAGAAAGACAACATAAAAAGAATTAAAAGCAATCCATGCTTAGAATTTATTTGTAGCAGAAGATATAACTGACAAGCAGTTTATGTCCAAATCAATTTGTATACAAATCTTATTGCTCAACAAAGCAATTAGAAAAGAATAAACAACTCAGATTTAAAGAAAAAGAGTAAAAGGCATGAGCAAGCATTTCAGTTGAAAAAGAATAATGTAAGAATATATTCAGCTTCATTCGTAATCAAAGAAATACTAATTAAAGCCACAAAAATTGTCATTTTCCTTTATGTATATGTTTTATGTACTCATTTGTATCTATGACATTTCACCAAAAAGCAAAGAGAACAGAAACATGTTAGCAGTCCTTTTCTTTTTCTTTTCTTTTTATAGCAAAATGATTAACACTGTCCTTGACAGTAATTTCAAAGAGAGCTGGTGAGTTAGAGCATGGTCTTCCAGTAGCTCACTCCCAGGAGTACACAAAGATCTTTGAAGGGGTAGTCAGACACAAGACCCAGGAATGTTTAAGAGAATCAGTTGCACCCTCAGCTTCTACCTACCTGCACTCTTAAAATAGCTCTGCTTGAGGAGGCCCTCTTACCTTTCATAACCCACCTCCTCCCACTTCACAGAAGAAAGGCTTCCTTCTCCCTTGATGGCAAATGCCCCAGGCTCTTCAGGGTGCCCGAGAAGGGACAATTTATGATTTGAGTGCCTTCGTGTCCTCCTTTAATCAAGTCACTAAAGTAAAGCTTCTTGTCCTTCTTGAAGTGAAGTGAAGTCGCTCAGTCGTGTCCAACTCTTTTCAACCCTATGGACTGTAGCCTACCAGGCTCCTCCGTCCATGGGCTTTTCCAGGCAAGAATACTGGAGTGGGTTGCCATTTCCTTCTCCACTTGTCCTTCTTGGTCATGCATATATTTTTGATAAGAACAAAGAATTGTATTAGATATACGGGCTGTTGAGAATGAGTTGTTCTGAAATGGACATGAATGGTTGATTGATGTTGAGGTGGAGTAAGGATAGTTTTATTTAATGACCTCACCTCTCCCACCACCTTGCTATAGTCAGAGAATGTATAGCTCCAGAAAACAAAGTTAAGAAGTGTTGAAAAGAAATCGTTGAAAGCCAGTGTCTTATTTCATCCAGGTGACAAACTCTGGCCTGGCTCCATTCCTTATCCATCTATCTATCTTAGAATTATGATTGAAAAGTGAGATGGTTGTCACAAGGACACATTAACACAATATGTAGAATTGAAAAATGAAGTAAAAATTTTTTTCTGCCAGAAAGTAAGGCTGCTTTGGCTGATTGGTTTGACAGTGAGAACTGACTTTGCCAGTCTGCAGCTGTAAGGTTTGGATGCAAATATATTTAATGCCGAGATAAAATGAATATATTAAAATGTAGTACTGACAGAACGGTATTGAAATTAACAAGATTTTTATTTTTTGCATATGTTAAGTTCAATGAAATATCTCTATGTAAGAAAAGAACAGTTGTAGTAATTTGACTAGTCTTGGTAAATAAAGCCTTCTAGATATACTTTCCAGAAACAGAAAGCGAATGATTCTAATAACTACATTACAATTCTTTGGCAAGTCAAGTGGTTTCTAATTCTTTGCTTTCAACAACATTGAAAGAAGACCTAATCAAGATGGTAGATCATTAAAGTTAATTTTTGATGACAGATCGCTGTATAATCTTTGCTATAAAACTAGGAAGGCTTTCAAGAAATTGAGTGACATTGTTATAACACAACTGCTTTCCTTCTCATGTCCTTTTTTATGTGAACAAGATTTCTCTGTGAGTAAAGCTATAGGAACGAAAAGCAGAAATAGAAATGAAACCTTGTCTTATTGGAAAAAAAAATTAGCATTTACCCTTAGATACATAGGCTAATTGAGTACAGGAGAAGAAGGAGATATATCTATCCCAATAAGAGATATACATTTGGAAGCTTTGGGGTTCTTTAACATTTCACATTTAATTTTTTCTAATAAATTTTAATATACACAATTTTAATTGTATGATAATTGAAACCATAATAACGTGTAACACTTCGAGCATTTTGGTGACAGAGAGTTTTAAAAATCAGTTCTTCTCTCTGTATATATGCATTTCTGTTACAGAGAAGGATGAAGTGTGTAGGATAACCAAAAGTCCTGCAGACATAAACTTATTATATATTAGAATAAAAGTCTGTGAGGGAAAACAGAATTGAAACCAAAGTGCAAAAAATCATATAAAATCCATCTTTTAAAGAGGATACTATTTAGTTATTTTGTAAATGGATAAGTGGTGGTAAGAAATTAATGAGATTTGAAGTGGTCTGGAGGAGCTCCTCTGCTGGTCCTGTGACGAAGTCTCTTCAGTGCTCCTGGTGCAGGGGCCCAGGTTCGACCTCTTGTTAGGGAACTAGATCCCACATGCCTCATCTAAGACCCAGCACAGCCAAATAAATAATGTTTTTTTAAAACTAAAAATAAAGTTCACTGGACAAGTTAATATGAGTAATATAAAAGTTTTATTTGAAAATGACAGTATTTAATACATTCCAGAATTTTCATCCTTTATGACTTTCTAAACTTACGATAAAAACATTTTGACAGCTTAAAAACGTATATATGGAAAGGGGGGAAATAAGGGATATACACAATTTAAATAATTATTTAGGGAGGATAGCATCAAACGTTGAAAAGCACTGACTTAGAGCAAATGTGCGGAGAAGGCAATGGCAAGCCACTCCAGTACTCTTGCCTAGAAAATCCCACGGATGGAGGAGCCTGGTGGGCTGCAGTCCATGGGGTTGCTGTGGGTCGGACACGACTGAGCGACTTCACTTTCACTTTTCACTTTCACACATTGGAGAAGGAGGTGGCAACCCACTCCAGTGTTCTTGCCTGGAGAATCCCAGGGACGGGGGAGCCTGGTGGGCTTCCGTCTATGGGGTCACACAGAGTCGGACACGACTGAAGTGACTTAGCAGCAGCAGCAGCAGAGCAAATGTGTAATTGTGTAACTGCAATTATCAGTGTTTAATCAACTTCTTAAATCAAAGTTACTTAAAGCAACCTAAGTTTCCTGTATTTTTAGGATATACTTACACAGCGATAGCATGATTTATAGGATACATCCTAACCTGTATCTTCTATGGAGAAAAACATGCACAAATTTGCATATCTGAGAAAAAGTGCAAGATATAGGAAATCTCTTAGAAATATGATCTCTACTTTAAAAATCTGTTAGAGCCTTGTGCACACCTCCAAAGGACTCGTTCAGCCGGCTTTAGTGATGCCAGACTTGAACTGTGCGCCCCAGTTGATCTTCAAGATCTTGATGGCCGTGAGTACAAGACTCTGCCAGCATGGCTCTGGAAGTGACCAAGTGATGCTGTGTACTCTCTCTTCACTTGTCTACTGTTGTTGGGAATTTACTTTCGGTTTTCTTTCCTTCACACTATGGTGTGTGTGTGCTCACTCAGTCGTGTCGGACTCTTTGAGGCCCCGTACACTGTAGGCAAGAATTCTGGAGCGTGTTGCCATTTCCTATCCCAGGGGCTCTCCCAACCCAGGGATCGAACCCGCATCTCTTGCGTCTCCTGCATTGGCAGGCAGATACGTTACCACCAGCGCCACCTGGGAAGCCTTCACACTAAGGGTCCGGCACTAATCATGCTTCAAGCTACTCTACAGGCACAGACGTTGTTGAAGAAGAACCGTTATTCTCTGTTAGGACACCAGAGTCAGCTCTCAGTCACTTAGGAGTATATGGATCCAGCAGAGTTAATGTACTGACTGAAGTGTCCCGGTTTAGCTCAGGAAATAACTGACTTGAGTATGTAAATGTGGCCAAATAATGGTTAATTATCTGCAGTGCCTCTTCTGAGTATTTGTCAGAATCTTGAAACTGAGTAAGACTTGCCTTTATCTCTTTATAAAGCCAGAACTTGCTGTTTCAGAACCAAAGATCAAGCTGGGTTCATTTTTGGTTTTGCCAAGGCTATAAGCCTGTCATTGAAGTTGCCTGAAAGGTTCAGTCAAATTGGCTTTACCCCAAATAAAACGCAGTGTGCTCTGTACGGTTTTGACCCAGAATCAGGTGAATCTCAGCAGTTTTGGCCGGGCTACATTGTAAAATTTTGGATTTGTTCAAACTTGACACTTCCTGGGAACCCATTCAAACTGAAACCGGAAAAAGGTTTAGCACAAACCCTGTCCTAGCCCGTTCTGCCAAGTTTCCCACTGCTCTAATGTTCGTCTACCTTCTGTATATTCGCATCGAGGGCAAACGGAAATATCCTCATGAATCTCTCATGAGGGATCTTGGTTGAAACAATCTAGACATTCTCCTCTCACCACCTTGTCCCCAAACACAGAGCCCGTATTCTGCGTTAGTATGAAAATGTGTATGTTTCCCAATAACAGGGTCAGCGTCAAAGGGTTAAATTTCAAAAACATGATTGTGCTTATGTTCAAATGAAGAAAGTGCTGCTGAAACAAGTGGGGTGTTTTATACAGAGTTGCAAGCCTTGTGGCAAAAGGTGATGACCAATTTAAAAGTCTAAGACTTCTTCAGTCTGCAAAAACGGTTTCTCATAGCCCTGTCAAACTTTTCATACATGCGGTGACATAGGAAAAGTATCATTGAGAAATTACATAATGAATGCAGCTTCACCAGTGGATGAATTTAGGATTATTGAATTTCTCAGTGTTCAGAGGTCAGACTGACAGCTTCATAGTTGGTGCTTAGAAGTAGTCAGAATGCCCAGCTGCTTGCTTGGTAATGTATTTTATAGTCCTGTTCAAAACACTGTCAGTAACAGTGCATTCTCTGGGTGAAAGCTCCTGTTTTGTATTGTGAAGATAATATAAATGTATACTATAAAACACTTTCTGAACTATCTTTCTGAAAAACGTAATGCATATATAAAAAGCCTTCTGTTCTCTTTAAGAGAGCATATCTGGGTGAAATCTCAGAATAATAGTGTGTTACATTTTTTTAAGATCTATCCTAACTATAAAATGAAATATTGGTATTAAACCCTTAACATATAGTTGGTGGGAGTAGTGTCTGTCACATGCCTTTACATGAAAAGCTGATTTGGGCATTCTTCATTTTATGTATCTGATTTTAACCAATTGCATCCAGGTTTCAGCTGAAGCTTGTTATATGCCTAGTTTAAAATGATAGAAAGGGGTACAGTAAAACAGTATCTGATTTAGAGTCAAAAAAGGTGCGTTCTGGTCCTTTCCTCCTTGATAATCAGGCGCATAACTGGGCAAGTTGTTTAACCCCTCTACGTTTCTTTCTTTTTTTCAATGGTTGTGTTGGATTAGGTGATATTTTTAAAAGTCTTTTACCTAGTCTAGTCTGTCTGTGGTGTGCAGTCTCTCAGTGGTGTCCGACTCTTGCGACCCCATACACTGCAGCTTGCCAAGCTCCTCTGTCCATGGGATTCTCCAGGCAGGAATACTGGAGTGGGTTGCCATTTTCTTCTCCAGGGAAACTTCCTGACCCAGGGATTGAACCCAGGTCTCCTGCATTGCAGTCAGACTCTTTACCGACTGAGCTACAAGGAAAGTCTAATCTAGGAGGTGTTAAAAAATTAATCTTCACAAATTTCTACCCTATGAAAAGTTGCTTTCAAACAATTTACTTGATTTTAATCATGTAAATGTATATTATAGATGCCTGTTGAATCCATGCCATTCAGTTGTGTCTTGGGGCATATAGCAGATTAGGTCCCTGCTGCCCTGGATCTCATATTTTAGGGACTATTGCAAGTGGAAGGATACTTAGAGACCCTCATCAAAACCACTCCACCTATAAATAAGAAGTCTGAGGCCACAGGAGTTTATGAGTAGCCAAGTGTGGCAGAACTGGGGCTGGATAGAATTCAAGCGTCCTGATTAGTGGCTCCATGTTCTTTCCATTCCATGTACTCCGCTTGTGACTGTTGAGAGTAATGACATGAGAGAGGAATGCTTTTTAAGTAAATATCTAGTGAATGATACAAAGTGAAGAGGAAGAGAATTAATGACCAGATCCTGTGTTTACCTTGAGCGCGTCAAGAAGTAGAGTCATAGATACAACGCTGACATTCTTGAACCACATTTAAAACTGTCAAAATATGCCCTCAACATGATGGTAAGTGGGGTCTAATAAACCAGCTTTGATCTAGTTTTCTGCCTTGTGAATGTTGAAGAAAAGAGTCGGCATGCCCCAGGTTGCATATTACTAGTTCTGTCTTGAGCTTGCCCAGTGATATTAAATGCCTCCGTCCATCGTTTTTATTTTGTACTCGAATTCCACTTACACAGCTGTTTGTAAAGTTTGTTTAGGGCTTTTAACAAACTTTGATCTCAGATGAAAGGCTGGAGAGGGTATAAACTGTCACTATTAGCACCATTAATATAAATATCCAAAGTAGTCTTGTGTTAATTATTTAACATTAGTGAATGATTTTATCCTCTCATTGCCCCAAATGGATTATATTTGAACATCAAACAGTAAAAGACCAAACCATCAAAATAGCCCTTCCCTCATTATTCTCTTTAGGCTCTGTTCTTAATTATTTTGCTTAGTTGGTGTTCCATCAATGATTTCCTGGAGCTTCTTCAATGTTTTTCTCTACTAGCACCTCACTCTCTACCTAAACCCATAGCAGAGGCCAATAAGACACATCCTTGGCTTGTTTGTTTCATTGTCATCAGACATTAACCAGATAGTTTAAAACACATTAAAGATGGACTCACTGACTTAAAACACCTGAATTCCATGAAGTACTTCCTTTATATTCTTTTAGAGAACTTAAACAGTTTTTGGCTTTCCCTATCATTTCTAACTCAGAACTTGTTTTGCTTTGTAATACCCTATTACATTAGACATTAGTTTTTCCTTGAAGAAGAGTGTATTTGTTCCCAGA
Organism: Moschus berezovskii; assembly: GCF_049115385.1. Classification (NCBI taxonomy): domain Eukaryota; kingdom Metazoa; phylum Chordata; class Mammalia; order Artiodactyla; family Moschidae; genus Moschus; species Moschus berezovskii. The sequence continues at coordinate 11,495,980 of NC_142468.1, forward strand.
TATGAAGGAGTTGACTGAAAGAGTGATCTTCAGATTTCTCAGAGAATGATTATGATTTGGTGCCCTGAGAGTTACAGGACCTGTTTGTGAGTTCTGGCACTTTCACATGGACAACTCACATAGCCCCTCTTATCCCAATTTCTATGATCCATGAAGTGGGCCCAATACTTACCCTATCGTGTCACAGATTTGCTGAGATGATCAGATGAGATAAAGGATGGGAAAGTCCTTGTCTAATTTAAAACAATTATTCCTCCTTAATGTGTGTACCACCTTTACTGGTCACAAGAGCAGTATACAGGCTAGAAATATTTGGCTCATTAATTGAGACATTTGCATTCTAGTCCTAGTTTTGTCACATAGGCTAGGTGTCTTGGCACTGTATATTATATACATTTTACTTCCAAAATTCAGTGTGATTATTTCAAGTTTAGCATCTGAGAAATTTAGATTTATAGTTCTTATTTAATAATTTTAGTTCAACTCGTTCCTGCCTCCAGATTCTGTTGACCTGGGATAGGACCCAGTAGTATTTAAAATTCCTCGGATGATTCCAGTGGGCAGTCATGGGTGAGAATTACTGACCTGAGCCATCTCCCCTGTGCTCTTTAAGTCTGGTCTTCTTCTGCCTTCACATCTGTTGGATGTAGTCCTGTTAATTTCATGTCTTTTCTACCCATACCATCTTGTATTCTGTGCCTTTGTTGTTGTCCAGTCACTCACGCTTTACAACCCCATGGACTGCAGTGCTCCAGGCTTCTGTGTCCTTCACCATTTCCTGGAGCTCGCCCAAACTCACGTCCATAGAGTCGGTGATGCCATCCAACCATCTCATCCTCTGTTGTCCCTTCTCCTCCTGCTTTCAGTCTTTCCCAGCATCACGGTCTTTACCAATGAGTCAACTCTTTGCATTAGATGGCCAAAACATTGGAACTTCAGCTTCAGCATCAGTCCTTTCAATGTATATTCAGGGTTGATTTCCTTTAAGATTGACTGGTTTGATCTCCTTGCTGTCCAAGGGATTCTCAAGAGTCTTCTCCAACACCGCAGTTCGAAGGCATCAGTTCTTTGGCAGTCAGCCTTTTCTATTGTCCAGCTCTCACATCCATACGTGACTACTGGAAAAAGCACAGCTTTGACTAGACGGACCTTTGTAGGCAAAGTAATGTCTCTGCTTTTCAATACGCTGTCTAGGTTTCTCATAGCTTTTCTTACAAAGAGCAAGCATCTTTTAACTTCATGGCTGCAGTCACCATCCACAGTGATCCTGTAACCCAAGAAAAAAGTTTGTCACTGTTTCCATTGTTTCCCCTTCTGTTTGCCATGAAGTGATGGGACTGGATGCCAGGATCTTAGTTTTTTGAATGTTGAGTTTTAAGCCAGCTTTTTCACTCTCCTCTTTCACCTTCATCAAGAGGCTCTTTAATTTCTCTTGACTCTCTGCCATTAGGGTGGTGTCATCTGCATATCCGAGGTTATTAATATTTCTCCCAGCAATCTTGATTCCAGCATGTGCTTCATCCAGTTCTTTGCCTACCACATATTATTTCCAGTCTACTAAAACAATAGTTGTGAGGTTCTTTCTCAAACATTATTTTTAAAAAATTATCCGAGAATATAAGGTGCTTACTTTTAGCTTCTTACTAAAGTATAACTTTCTTGGGCCTAACTTCAGGGACACATTTGCCCAGTCATGAGTTTACCAAATGATTAATTCTCTAATTTTAAAAAATGTTAATAAATCAGCCAATTTGCAAAGCAGTATGTTTGGAAACTATATAAAGAGTTTAAAAGCAAATATGTTGTTTTGTAAATCAGTATGTTGAGCAAATTGTCTATTCAGTTTGCTTTGGCTTATTGACTAAAATATGTAAATTACCTTCGTCCCTCATCTCTCTTCTTATTTCTCCTCTTTTCTACCTTTGGGTTAGTCCGCTCTGTAACGTCACACTCATTTGGCCATTCACTTGTTTCTTTCATTCATTTTTCCATTCGATAAATGACCATCAACTAACCCACGTAAAGGACTGAGTAGAAAGCATGGTTTATCTTACAAGGCAGCATAGGACAAGTACTTCATGAACTACCAGACTTCATATCAGACTCCACATAAGTGGTTTACAAAGGCTCCCATCTCAGGAGGGAGAAATTTGGCACTTAAAGAATGAAGAGGATTCTGAGAGGTGATGGTAAAAGGCAAAAAACTTGCCAAGGGTAGATTAATCTTTGGTAGTACTGTTAGGGTCAGTTGGAGCCAATCTTGGTCTATTGATTTCTTTTGGTAAGAACTGAGTTTTTTCTTTTAAAATAGCATACAAAGCACAAAGAGATATTTTCCTTATTTTTAAACAGAAAAACTTCATTCTGTCTTGCAAATACCATATGGGTCTGTCGGAACCTATTATAAATCTAAGAAGTCTTCCCCAGTGGCTCCACAGTAACGAATCTGCCTACATTGCAGGAGACACAGGAGACACGGGTTCGACTCCTGAATCAGGAATATTCCTTGAAGGAGGGCATAGCGACCCACTTCAGCATTTTTGCCTAGAAAGTTCCATGGACAGAGGAGCCTGGTGGGCTACAGTCCATGGGTCACAAAGAGTCAGACACGACTGAGTGACTAAGCACACGTGCATATAAATCTAAGATACATAGTGAATCTTGATGATCTTATTTTCTTGAAGCATTTTCCTTTCTCATTATCCTAGAAATTATTGTTACTTGTCAGTTGTTCCCCACTCTGCTAGAAGAGACCAAAATCCTATGAAGGTGGAGGAATAACAGGATCATGTAGAAGGATGTTGCAATAAGTGACCTAAATTGGCACTATTGCATGACAATTCAGTTTTCTTATTTTGTTGTCACAAGTATATCAAGAACTGAAGAGTCTGAGAATCTCACCCTTCTCACCAGTTACCACCTTAGCCAGCTGCACTTTCATGGATCCTGTAAGTAGACATGAGACTAAGGACTTGGTTACAGCATAGCTGGCCTCATGAGCTTCATGTTTGTATCACTTCCCTTTGCCTCCCTAGTCCCTCAGACAGGTCCAGTGGACTTGCTCATGCAGTGGATTTGTATTATAGCTGAGGAACCCTGAGCTTATGTCACCCCAGTCTTATTAAAGGGGCTCCAATAAATTCTTGGAGAAGGAAGTAGCAACCCACTCCAGTTTTCTTGCCTACAGAATCCCATGGACAGACAAGTCTAGCAGGCTGCAGTCCATGGGGTCACAAAAAGTTGGACACGACTTAGTGACTAAACAACAAGAAATTCTGCCCAACCTTTGCCTAAGAGGAAGATACTGTCTCCATTTTTCAAGTCTGTTTGCTATACAAAGATTCTTGAAAAGCTATTCTGGGACAAAGGCCATCGTGAGATCTGTAGCAATGTCATAGAGAAGTACCTTCCATCAAAATACTGTACTGTGTTTCAAGAAGAAGTTTTATAGTCTTTTTTCATTATGATTATTATTAATTTTGTTGGATGCAGGTAGAGAATTCAGAATTTCTTATTTCCTCCAAAAAGAGCAAAGTGAAGAAACTGACAGAGGAAGACATTTCACAGCTATTAGATGAATCAGAAGATTAATGTAAAGGGACAGACAGCAGCATTCTAGATCCTAATGATGATGGTGAAATTGACTCTATAAACAAAAGTCAGATTATGATTTTGGTTTGCAGAATCAATGCATGAACAGTATAGTTTCTAAGGACAAAAAGGAAATAGGGTATTCTTAGTCCAATTAGTTATTCAACACGATGGACTTCATCATGCACTATTTTGTAACAAGAACACTTGCTGAAAGAATGTGTGACAGTACTCTTTCATCTTTAGTTATGTTTGTGCAACGTAATTTACTTCCTATGGTTCGTAAATGGGCAAATACTGAAAGCAGTTTGTATAAAAATGTGATAAGAAGGAAAAGATAATACAGAAATGAAAATCATTGTTGGATTGATCATTCTAACTGATGCTTATAAACCTAAAAAATGAAAAAATCTATAGTTATCTAGTAAAGACTGCATTATCAACTTTCTAATAATTAGACACATCATATTTTCAGAAGTATTGTGTTTTGAAGAAGAAAGTGTAACAGAACAAACCAGAAGTAATGGTAAAATAGAACTCATTAGAAGTATATTTGAAATTTGGAATCAGTATTTACAAGATGGGTATTTTTCAGAATCGTGAATGACATTTATTCAGTAGTCCGTTGCATTCATACCTTCAGAATCAGGAGAACATGTAACATGCTTAACGTCTACTGAAGTTTCTATAACATTTTTGCTATCTGTTTTGGTTCTCTAAATTGTTTATCAAGTAGCTAATTTTTTTTTAAACTTCACCCGTGGGTCTGAATTGTACTTGGTGATGAGTAATTATTACTAATAAGCTAAAGATGGAGCTCAAGTACATTGTTGTTGTGTTCTGGGATCTGGGAACAAGCTGCCATTCTGTATTCCCATCTTCCTGTTTCTTTGTTTTCTGTTTGCTTGTTTGTTTTTGTTAAAAGTGAATCTCCTGTGGTTCCCACAGTGTGCAAACTGCAGCTGATTTCGAGCGATATTACCTTAAATTTGATCCACCCAGTTTCACTATCAATAGACATCTTGTCTGCATCTCCAGAACATTCTTCTAAAGCAGTGGACCCCTGTAAGTTCAAGAGGGAGAGACCCTACATCTTTAAGCAGAGCTCCAGGGGCTTCCCTGGTGGCCCATTGGCTAAGACTCCTCTCTCCCAAAGCAGGGGTTCCATCTCATGTAATTGATGTTACTGTTACAACTTCATAATTGTAAGAAGAGTGTGTTCCAGAACTCCCGACACACCCATATACACTTGACAGAATATGGAATCATTCCCACATCAAATATAAGTTATCTAATCTTTCACACTAGCAACTTTTAAAAGTATCATTGCATATATGTAGTTACTGGATGTCTGAGAAGCAATTAGAACACCAAATTCAATAAATATTTACTGTGCAGCTACTATGTAGATTTAAAGAATAGTAAATAAAGTATAATCCCTATACTTAAAATTTTCCAATTTAACGGAAAAAGACAGTTAATGAAAAATCATAAATATTTTCTCTCTATTGCTCTCATTTATTTTCACTCGGGAACCAAAAGAATATTCTTGAACTAAATCTAGTCAGCTTTAGCAGAATGAAGTCTGATGTAGTGAAGTCTGTTACAGTTTGAGTTGTACGTAATTGGGCTGGCCAAAAATTCATTCGGCGTTTTCTATAACACCTTATGGAAAAACCCAAACAAACTTTTTGACAAGCCCAATACTTAGTAAACACTATTAGATAAAGGGAAGACCGGATATTCTTTCAAATTTCTGTATAAATAAATGCTCTGAAATCCTGCCTAATTTCCAGATTATTGAATGTTTTCTAAGTTTTCACAACTTACTTTAAATGTCCAAAGTCTTGTGGTTTTGCCTACTTTGTTTTCTGTTTTGGTTTTTTTTTTTTTGCTGTTTTTCTGGTTTGTTTTGTCTTGCTTTTTAATGTGTCTAGTAAAGGTTGCAGAACTCGTTCATTTTAGTTGAGTCTGTTAGAAAATAAGTGAGGGGAAGGAACCCAAGTTCAAAATTTCAAATTGTTTTGGCAGGACCAACTCCTTTTCATACTAACCACCAGGCCACAAAGCTTCATTGTTGTCCAGTTGAATGAATGCATGGCTTTCATTGGGAAAAAAGGAAAAGAAAAAAAAACAACTTTCTAGCAATCGAAGTTTCAGGAAAACAACTGTTTGTAGCAAATGTCAGATAAATTTGCTCATCAAGTAATATTATCAGCTGTTTCATGCCCCCTGGCTCTTGTGGTCCATCTTAGTCAGCTCAGGTTTGAGAATTCAGAAACTATAAAAGAATTTGTTTAAAAATGTATACTTTTGTTCACATACTGTCCTCCTCTCTTGCCCTTCTTTTGTTCAGCCATTCAGGCCATACCTTCACAGAGCATCTCAAACATACTTAGAATTCACCATTAACATTACTGGTTTAGGTGAGCTGTCTGCCAAAATGTATTGCTATCACTTCAAATTATTGGTACTTTAAACTAAGTGTGGCCTGGCAGTTGGGTCTCCTTAAGAGATAGTTCTGTTGAATTTTCGATAGTTTTAAAATATTCTAGATAGTCTCTGCTTCTGTCTGCTTTGGCAGCAGTTGGCCAGGGAAATGCTTTGTACAAGATCCAAAAGAGTATTTCTAAGTGTTCAGAAAAGGATTAATTATGAAAGCAAACTTTAAAAGTATAGGCAGAGTTGATCTCAGTTACTTTTGAATTAAGTCGCAAAGCCACAATGATAAAAATAAAATACTTTGCCTGATTTCTATTTAGATCTGATCTGCCTGTCACCAGAAACTCATCCATATAGGAGGATTAACTGTTCACATGCGCTTTCAACATCCAGCATGCTGTGTGGGGACTAATGGAAAATGATTAATTTGTTATGTCATTCTTTTTTAGAACACCGGGATAGGGGGGTGGGGGACACATCTCTTTGAGAGAAAATAACCCTTTATTTTGAGAACAGAGAAGATTAATTATGTTCACCTCACCAAGGAGCTTTTAAGTAAATTAGCCTGTATCCTACCTCAGCCAGAACAATTATCATCCCTTATCAGTGTTCCCTATCAGGACCCTCTGCTCTGTGTTAAATATGGAAGAAGCAAATGTGATTGCCTGCCTTAGCATGTGTTGAGGCCTTGGGGTGAGGGCTTGGTAACAGTCAGGGAAATGATTAGCTTTTCTCAGAATCTGCCGGCATTCAGGGTCATCATGGCCTCCTGAGACAAGCCCTGTCAGCTCATCCAGGGGAGACAGGTTGCTGTTGACATCCTACATTTCCTTATTAAGATCTTACTAGGTCCACAGAAGATTTTATTCTCATCTTCCTCTCTTTAATTGTCTGGCCCATTTAACTCAACTTTACTGTCCATCATTTTGCTTCTTTTTTTTTTTTAATTTTGAGTCTGTGTAAAAATAGTCTCTGTCCTTCACAAAGTCAGATTTTAAGTTGTATTAAAAAAAATAATGTGTGCTATAAATATATTTCCATTTATAAGTTATGAATGAGTCTGTATTGATCTTTGTGCTGAGATATCCACCCCCCTTCATAAAACTAAAATCTGGTTGTACAATAGCAAACATTCAGCACTGGAAATATAGGGAAGAATATTTGTTGTTGTGCAGTTGCTAAGTCATATACAACTCTTTGTGACCCCATGAACTGCAATACACCAGGCCTCCCTGTCCTTCACCATCTCCTGGAGTTTTCTCAAACTCATGTCCATTGGGTCAGTGATGCCATCCAACCATATCATCCTCTGTTGTCCCCTTCTCCACCTGCCTTCAATCTTTCCCAGCATCAGGGTCTTTTCCATTAAGTCATTTCTCGCATCAGGTGGCCGAAGTATTGGAGTTTTAGCTTCAACATCAGTCCTTCCAATGAATTTCAGGATGATTTCCTTTAGCATTGACTGGTTTGATCTCCTTGCTGTCCAGGGGACTCTCAAAAGAAGAATATAAGCCTTGAAGAAATTTTCTGTCTACTGAAAAGGACAAATAAGCACTCAGGAAAGAATTGGACAGGTGAGAGGGGGCATGTGTGTTCATAGGAAGCGCTGAGAGTAAGCACTTAACCCACACGTTAAAGATGTCCACAGAGTAATAACTAGTACTGTCATTGTAACAATAACCAGTATTTTTTTTAATTGAAATATAATTGCTTTACAATGTTACATTAGTCTCTGCTGTCCCCTGAAGTGAATCAGCCTGTATACACACAGCCCTTCCCTCTTGGACCTTCCTCCCTCACATCCACCCCCACCCCACCCATCTGGGTCATCAGAGAGCTCCCTGAGTGCTTACCATTGATGCTAATACTTTAGCCAATACTTGATATCCGATACTTTGGCCACCTGACGTGAAGAGCTGACTTATTTGAAAAGACCCTGATGCTGGAAAAGATTGAAGGCGGGAGGAGAAGGGGACAACAGAGGATGAGATGGTTGGATGGCATCACCAGCTCAATGGACATGAGTTTGAGCACACTCCGGGAGTTGGTGATGGACAGGGAGGCCTGGCATGCTACAGTCCATGGGGTCGCAAAGACTTGGACACGACTGAGCGACGGAACTGAACTGAGCTGATTGATGCTGAAAGCACGACCTCTCTGCACCAAAGCAAATCTCAGACATGGAGTTTTGGGTAAAGTAGAAAAATATAGCTTTATTGTTTTGCCAGGCAAAAGGGGACATAGCAGGTTCATGCCCCCAAATCTATGTGTCTCTGCCTGGGAGCATCTGATGAGGACTTTGATAACAGTACTTCAAGGGTGGAGTAGCCGACAGGATTAAGGGTGTGCAGAGAAGGTCTTGGAAGCTGGAGTCTTGCCGACAAGAAAGGCAGGAGACAAAAGGCTTCTCTGCCCAGGACCCCACCTCTCCAGACCTCCCACCCCTGGTGTCACTAGTGCTTCTCCCCATTCTAAGTACATCGCATGTGTTAATATATTTGACCCTTAAAATAGTTCTGCACTATGAGGGTTTCTTATTATACCTGTTTATAGATGAAGGAACTGTTCCATGCACATGGGTCAGGAACTTCCATAGGCACACGTGACCAGTAAGAAACCAAACCAGGGTTTCAGCTCAGACTGCTCGAGAGCCCGTGCTTTCAACTGCCATGCTAGAGAAGGTGACCAAGTCAGGTCTTGCAGAAGGAGAATCCGTGACCTAATTTCAGCAGTGTGTAGAGAATATTCCAGACAGATGGGCCTTCCTTTTGTCAACTGGATAAAGCAAAAACAAAGCGCACAACCCAAAAGCTGAGAATTATGTTTTCTTTTTTGATCTTATTAAAAAACAGAGGCATTACTTTGCCAACAAAGGTCCGTCTAGTCAAGGCTATGGTTTTTCCAGTGGTCGTGTATGGATGTGAGAGTTGGACCATAAAGAAAGCTGAGCGCCAAAGAATTGATGCTTTTGAACTGTGGTGTTGGAGAAGACTCTTGAGAATCCCTTGGACTGCAAGGAGATCCAACCAGTCCATCCTAAAAGCGATCAGTCCTGGATGTTCATTGGAAAGACTGATGCTGAGACTGAAACTCCAATATTTTGGCCACCTGATATGAAGAACTGACTCATTTGAAAAGACCCTGCTGTTGGGAAAGATTGAAGGTAGGAGGAGAAGGGGATGACAGAGGATGAGATGGTTAGATGGCATCACTGACTCAATGGACATGAGTTTGGGTAAACTCCCGGAGTTGGTGATGGACAGGGAGGCCTGGTGTGCTACAGATCATGGGGTTGCAAAGAGTCAGACACGATTGAGCAACTGAACTGAACTGAACTGAACTGGGAACTATATAACCGGAATATAGTCCCCTCAGCTCTGAGGAAGCCAGGATATTGCATATAGAAATTTTTGCTGAAAAAAAAGAAATGTAGTCAAACATCAAAATATTGCTACTAATCACACACACACACACACACAACCAGACATCTCAAGTTAATTAGTGATTTTCTATGTATGGGAAGAGGCATGAGTGTGGGTTCACTGAAGTTATTCCTTAGACATGTGTCTTAGCTATCTAGGGCCAGTATCCTATTTATCTCCATCCTGAACTCCCCTTAGGACACTCCATTGGAGCTGGTTGCAGTGGCTGATGGCAGATTGCATTTGTTATTTACCGGAATGGCAGGTGACATTTTTTGTCTACAATGTGCAAAGTAATGATCACACAGAAACTTTGACAGATGGAAAAATAAGGAATAACATTTATGTTAATAGAACCAGAAGCTAATTAGTAGTGTCTGCATGAGGTGGCTCAGCTGGTAAAGAATCCGCCTGCAATGCAGGAGACCTGGGTTCAATCCCCGGGTTGGGAAGATCCCCTGGAGAAGGGGAAGGCTCCCCACTCCAGTATTCTGGCCTGGAGAATTCTGGACTATACAGTCCATGGGGTTGCAAAGAGTCAGACATGACTGAGCAACTTTCAATTCACGTGAGGAAAAAACTGTAAAGTCTTTTTTCTGTTTTAATTTTTTCTTTTTTTTTTTTTTTAGTTAGGACAATTACCAAATGAACAAAGAAAAAAAGCAAGTCCTTCTGGTAGTGTCTGTTCTAAAAAGATAAAATGACAAATATTTGGAGTGATAATTTGATGGGGCAAACACACAAGAACACAAAGATGTCTTTCTTCCTGTTTTCCTCATGCAATCATTAGCTTTGCTTTCTGCCACAGAAGAATGAAGGTTTTTCCACCCCACAGATATTCTTATGGAAACAGCAATCCCTATATGGTTTTCTCCTTATTTTACTTTCTGTTTATATAAAACCATTCTTCACACTTTTTCCAACCTTTTAAGCTCCCCATCTACTATGGGAAGAAGGGAAAGCAATAGCACACTAAATCTAGAGCTGGAAAAGTTTTTAGAGATTGTTAGATCCCACTTTCCCATTTTCTTGACTTGAAAACTGAGGCCCACGGGTTAAACAATTTTCCCAGGTTCATACAACCAATAGTGGCAAACCTGAGATAGAGCTTTGTATCTCTTCATTGCTAATCAGTAATCTTTTCCACTGTGCCTAGCTGTCCTCAAGGAGAAGGCCACTGCAAATAAAAATATTATCTAATTAATCTAAATAACCTAGCATTATAACAGAAACCATTTTGTGAACTTAGGACATTTTCAGAAGTTTATGGTCAGAGCGCATGTTCTTGAGATATAAGTGTTTGGGATAAATTGAGAGCCTTTGGTATGGCCTTCTGGGGATTCAGTGCATTCTCCTAGTAAATTTCTCAGGAAGCTCCACCCACATTGCATCCCTGAGGGGCGTCTGAGAGTTTTCACTGCTCAGCAGGTCCCTGACCCGGGGAGTGAGGTGCCTCACCCCCCTTCTCACAATGCTCCTAGACTCCACTTGTTCTTCCCTTGCTCGGGGCTGAGGGGCCCGCAGTCTGCAACAGCATCAGAGGTTCCGTTTGAAGCATGTTATCCCTCTGCTCGGCGAGGGAAATGGCAACCCACTCCTGCATTCTTGCCTGGAAAATCCCATGGATAGAAGAGCCTGGAGGGCTACAGTGCTTGGGGTCGCAAAGAGTCTGACACGACTGAGCAACTAACACACACACCCTTCTGCTCAAAACCCTCAGAAGACCTTGTATCTCATTCAGAATTAAATGGAAAGACTTCACTGTGGCCTCATAGACTCTAAGATCTTGCCACAGGCTTCTTTGGCCTCGTCTTAGGCGCTCACTCAGCTCACCTGTAGAACAGGGTCCACTATAGACTGCTGCTGCTAAGTCACTTCAGTCGTATCCGACTCTGTGTGACCCCATAGATGGAAGCCCACCAGGCTCCCCCATCCCTGGGATTCTCCAGGCAAGAACACTGGAGTGGGCTGCCATTTCCTTCTCCAATGTATGAAAGTGAAAAGTGAAAGTGAAGTCGCTCAGTCGTGTCCGACCCTTAGCGACCCCACGGACTGCAGCCTACCAGGCTCCTCCATCCATGGGATTTTCCAGGCAAGAGTACTGGAGTGGCTTACCATTGCCTTCTCCGCCACTATAGACTAGCCTTTAGTAAATGCTTGCAGCTGGAATAAATGGTTATAACCCTCCCCTTCATTGCATAAGAGGCATTCATCCCTTCAAATACAAATGCCTTCTGAATACGTTTCTGGAAACCCTGGGTGAGTTACTGGGGGAACAATGGGAAACAGTGACAAGGCATCCCCCACCTGTGATGCTGACTGCCCAGTGTCCGTGCAAACCTTGGTCAGCTAACCACACCAACAGGTGGAACGTTAGTACTCAGAGGAGTGCTGCAAATGAAGGGCTCATGACGTACCGCAGAGCTTGTTAGACGGAATCAGTGAAGGCATGGCACCTTCCCAGAGCAAGTGATGAAAGATAATCAGTGTTAACCTGTTCACTTAAGATTTATACTCCTCATTACTAAATAATGTAAATTTTACATTAAACATATTCAAGTGGAGTTAATGATATGCATGCTGAAGTCTTTAAGGTAAAGGGTAATAATGTGCACAATTTACTTTGTAATGTGTGCAGAAAATAAATTGGGTTAATGGATAGATGTTGGGAAGGATAGATGGATTAATATATAAGGCAAATATAACACTGTTAATAGTAGAATCTAGGTGATTGGTATTTGGGTGATCTCTGTAAATTTCTTTCATATTTCCTGTATGCTTGAAAATGCTCATATTGTTGGGGGGAAATGTATTAACCAGATAAGGAGACAGGAGGAAACATCCCCTCCCCGAGGACACAGTATGTACAAATGTCACTTACGTGCCACTACACTTCCATTACTTTTATGTTTTGGATGATGTCCGTAGAACAGTAAATGTCTTTCTAAATATTGGATGTAGTTTTAATTAATTAAGTTTGCCTTGTTTCTGCTTTGTACTCTGTTGACTGATTTTTATTAGTTGTAATATTAGATTGTCACCGACCTCCTTTTCTCCATTTGAGAATGCTGCAGCTGACAGTACTTCAGAGAATCACTTTTTTTGTTTGTTTGTTTGAATACTTGCTATTTAGAAAGTCCTTGACAGTTTTCAGTGCACTTTCACACTCATGCTTCCTCACAGTCACGGTTGCCCTCTGAGTGTGGGATAATAGAGACCACCATTGTGTATGCCCATTTTGCAAATAAAAGACTGAAGCTTAGAGTGGCAGGGCAGGAATTCTTTGGTGGTCCAGTGGTTAGGGCTCCGAGCTTTCACTGCTGAGGGTGTGGGTTCCATCCCTGGTGGGAGAACTAAGATCCCCAAGGTGCACAGTGTGGCAAAAAAAAAAAAAATCAACTAAAAAAGAAGGGCAGGGGAAAGTGATACTCCCCAGACCACAAAATACAAGTAATGTTATTGGAACTTGCTGCTCCACAAATCAGGTAGACTGACTTCTGATTCAGCATCCCTTCCGCCTCACCACTGCTCTCCAGACACATGACTGGGACCAGTACATCCATAAGCACAGTTTCTTCACCTGCCACCTTAAGTAGAAATCGCTAAACTCAGTCTCTTTCAGGAAACCCTTGCTTATACTATTTGCCCATTATTAACATGCAGTCACATTTTGGGGGCAAACATTCTCAAATTTCTTTCCTTTGTTGAGTACCTTTAGTTTCAGTTTTAAGAAATTAAGTGACTTCATAAATGAAAGTGTGGACCGCAACACCCTCCTCCTTCAGACTGGTTGTAAGGGCCTGATTCATCACCTAGCCTACAGAGAACACTAAACTAGTCCTCATTATTCTTTGTAGCTTGTTGTTCTTTTATATCAGGAGTAGCAAGAAAAAATATTTAAAGAGGGGGTCTGGACGAAAAGAGAGATGTTTATTCCTTTTGACTTTCTTTCTCCTTTGACTCAGTCTTGATGTTCTTTTATTGGGGAAAAAAATCCCCGAATTAAGATAATAAGAAGATCATGTGTTGACTATAACTAATAATTTGGTTATATCTAGAAAAAAACAATAATCTAGAATGACAGTTTATGTAGGGTTTTTTTTTTATTGTTCTTCACTGAAAAAAATTATTGTGGATGAGATTTGGAAAATACCTACAACGTATTCTTTGTTCAAATTTTACAGTGAAGATATGCTACCTATTCTCGTATTTCATAAATTTGTGCTTTTAAAGGAAATCTTCTACCACATTTGATTAGAATGCTATTCAGTTCAGTTCAGTTTAGTCTCTCAGTCGTGTCCGACTCCTTGTGACCCCATGGACCGCAGCACGCCAGGCCTCCCTGTCCATCACCAATTCCCAGAGTTTACCCAAACTCATATCCATTGAGTCAGTGATGCCATCCAACCATCTTATCCTCTGTTGTCCCCTTCTCCTCCTGCCTTCAATCTTTCCCAGCCTCAGGGTCTTTTCCAATGAGTCAGCTCTTCGCATCAGGTGGCCAAAGTATTGGAGTTTCAGCTTCAACATCAGTCCTTCCAATGAATGAATATTCAGGACTGATTTCCTTTAGGATGGACTGATTGGATCTCCAAATAGAATTTGTTACTGACAAAAGTTCTGGGTTTTAAATCAAATATAGTAACTGATGTTAAATTGCCACCTTAAGCTGATATTTTGTTTTACCGAGCCTGTGTACCCTCTAATCCTAAGACACATGTAAACATTTCTAAGTGGGTGTCTAATTTTGAAATCTCTGTTAAAGTGAAGCCAAATCCGGCCTCTGTACCCAGGCACCAAATTAAATCTTAGAAACCGAGTTTTGGGTGAAGTAGAAAATAAGAGCTTTATTGCTTTGCCCGGCGCAGAAAAGCCACAGCGGGCTAATGCCCTCAAAGCCCTGTGTCCCAACCTGGAGGCATAGTGAGAAGTTTTACAGTAATGGTTCAAGAGGACATGGTCAGCTCGTGGACATTCTTCTGATTGGTGAGGTAGGGGGGAGTCAGCATCATCAACCTTCTGGATACCAGTGGTCTGGGCAGCAGACTGCCTTGTGGGGAGTTCAGTATCTGCAAAGCAGCTCCATTGTTATGTATCCCTTGTGAGGGAACCTGGACTTTGCCCAAGGCTGCCCTATTGTTGTTTTTGACTTCCTTATCTTAGCATCCCCTTTCTTCCCTAATTAGCAACTGTTTGAACCTGCTCCTTAGAACTCTGACAAGGTCATAGTAGTTTGGTAGTTTAAGTTGTGTCCAACTCTTGCAACCCGGTGGACTGTAGCCCGCCAGGCTCCTCTGTCCTTGGGATTTTCCAGGCAAAAATACCAGAGTAGGTTTGCTATTTCCTTCTCCAGGGGATCTTCCAGATCCAGGAATTGAACCCGGTTCTCCTGCAGTGCAAGCAGATTCCTGCATTGCAGACAGGTTCTTTACTGATCAAGCTACAAGGGAAGCCTCACGGAGGCTGAATAAAGCCTATCTTCTATAATCAAGAAATGGGGGCGACTTAGAGACTTTCGTGCTCAGGAGTCCCACAGGGTCCCGCTTGGTATCAAAAGTACACAATCTAGAAATAAGACTGAGCGACTTCACTTTCACGCATTGGAGAAGGAAATGGCAACCCACTCCAATGTTCTTGCCTGGAGAATCCCAGGGACGGGGGAGCCTGGTGGGCTGCTGTCTATGGGGTCGCACAGGGTCGGACACGACTGAAGCGACTTAGCAGCAGCAGCAGCAGCTGATAGTCCAAGAAATCCACACAACTTTGAGCACTGGGGCTCTTTGAAGGATGCATATCTACAAAATGACTTTACCAGCCTATTTTCTGCTACTTTTTCGCTTGGTTCCAACAAGTGTCCTACAGTTTGGATGAAAAGAGGACCCTGTGATGCAGATACAGCTGTGCTAGGTTGAGTCCCCGCAAGTGAATAAGGCAGACAGTCTCTTCTCTTCATGATCTCAGTCTTCCTCTCCTTCCAACTTGTTTCCTCAGGTCCTTTTTACCATCTTTCAGCCATTTGTCAAGGAAAGTTTTGCAGTGGATCTCTTTCCAAATGAAACTGAATTGCATTTTTGAACCCCAATAAACTGCTTCATAACCTCTTAATATCTGTATCGTTCCGGAAGTGCACACACATTTTTAAAGTAAAAATATAGGTGCTATATCCTTTATCATCTGAACCTCAAAACATGTGATTTCAATAGCCCTATAAGAAAATGGTGGTTGAGTACATCATGAGGAACACTGGGCTGGAAGAAGCACAAGCTGGAATCAAGACTGCCGGGAGAAATATCAATAACAGATATGCAGATGACACCACCCTTATGGCAGAAAGTGAAGAGGAACTCAAAAGCCTCTTGATGAAAGTGAAAGAGGAGAGTGAAAAGGTTGGCTTGAAGCTCAACATTCAGAAAACAAAGATCATGGCATCTGGTCCCATCACTTCATGGGAAATAGATGGGAAAACAGTGGAAACAGTGTCAGACTTTTTTTGGGGGGCTCCAAAATCACTGTGGATGCTGATTGCAGCCATGAAATTAAAAGACGCTTACTCCTTGGAAGGAAAGTTATGACCAACCTTGATAGTATATTAAAAAACAGAGACATTACTTTGCCAACAAATGTCCATCTAGTCAAGGCTATGGTTTTTCCCGTGGTCATGTATGGATGTGAGAGTTGGACTGTGAAGAAAGCTGGTTGCTGAAGAATTGATGCTTTTGAACTGTGGTGCTGGAGAAGACTCTTGAGAGTCCCTTGGACTGCAAGGAGATGCAACCAGTCCATTCTAAAGGAGATCAATCCTGGGTGTTCATTGGAAGGACTGATGCTAAAGCTGAAACTCCAATACTTTGGCCACCTCATGTGACGAGTTGACTCACTAGAAAAGTCTCTGATGCTGGGAAGGATTGGGGGTGGGAGGAGAAGGGGATGACAGAGGATGAGATGGCTGGATGGCATCACCGACTCAATGGACATGAGTTTGAGTGAACTCTGGGAGTTGGTGATGGATAGGGAGGCCTGGCGTGGTGTGATTCATGGGGTCGCAAAGAGTTGGACACGACTAAGCGACTGAACTGAACTGTGCTGATATGTTAATAAGAAAATAGACACATGGAGTTTTACAAAGAAAAGTATATTTGCTAAATTATACCTATTAAATCTGTTTTGTAAGCTTTGTCTACAGGAGACAGGAATCTTAAGAATTGTAGTGAAGATCCTTTCTAGTTCCTAATAACTGCTACTTATGTTGTCACGCTGTATTATCCAGTTTCCCTGAAGTCTGAAGCAGAGGAATGCCTAAAGAAAAATATTCTGTGCACCAGTACAAACTGTTCAGCTCCATAGCAGTTTGGTGTGTGTTGAAGGTTTTGGAGTAGTACAGTTGCCAGCTGATTCATGGCCCTTTCCAACAGATATCTAAACATGCCTGTAGGTGCAAAAGCCAGAAGACCTAACAGACAGGATTTCTGAATTTCAATGTTGTTTCCACCACTGGATCTTACCCTTAGTCTAGAGAAAATAAATGAAACAGCAGACTTTTGCTTCTAGGTTTTTAATGTAGAGGCCAGGATTCAGTAGGTTGATTAGAACGTGGTAACTCTGCCTTTGTCTTCAGGCGGCCAACATTTATTAAAACATCTCTTGTGGGCAGCTTGTGTGTTATACTAGTGTTAGATGTTACAAAAAAGAAAAGCAAATGTTAGTATCATAAAACTCAATCTCATACCTAATATCCTTTAATCAACAGAAAGAATGTCCCGACCCCCTTGTGTGTGTGTATGTATTGGATGCATGGTCTTAAGCACAGACGCTTCAGAACTGGCAAAATGAAATTCTTCCTGGGTTCAAGTTCGCCAAGGACATATCTTCAAAATTCTAGCTGCTAAGAGTTGATGGCTAGAGAGGGATTAGGAATTTATATAAAGCACATACTGTTACAGCTTCTGGTTGCTCTCCTTTTCAATTGGTGATTTACCATGAAAATAGACTGCTTGGGTTTACATACCAATTTTGCCACCATGTGAGTGACTGTAGAGTTAGTTATTTATACTTTGCTCCTCAGTTGCCTCATCTGCAGAATGGGGATATCATTAGAATACATTATATGATGGCATGAGGATTAAAAACTGTATTCAAAATTTAATTACATTTGTACAGTTCAGTCATAGAATTAGGTATAATTGATCATTTGCTTCCTAGGCCAGTGGAAGTCCAGGTTCTTAAGCCTCTGAGATAAACCACATACTATATTCCTTGTCTTGTATTGATCTTTACGAAATGGAGTCTTGGTTGTGAATTTCTGTTTGTTTTCCAATTTGATACAAAATTTAGTATCTTGTAATGTTTTCAAAAGAGAAATAATCTTTAAACCCCTCTGTGAACTATTTAGTTTTTCTGGGAAATTGGTTTCAGGAAGTTAAAGACAGGTTAAGCACCTGTCATTTGCTAGTGTCATTACTAAAACTTGAGAAGTTGTTTCCTTAATCCTACCAGTGAAGACTTATCTGTGCCCTTTAAAGCACTCAACTATGTAAGGCAGAAATAATTAACCAACTTAAAAAATAAAAAGCTTCCCTGACTCTCCGTGAGGCATTTTGCCCTAAGAGCTAGCAGGCTATATAGGTCCTCATGGTAGCTCTAAAATCCAGCAAACCCTGGTTAGACGTCCCATCTGCTCTGACTTCTTGTCTCTCTAGCACAGTTAGCTTTGGGGGGAAAATGAAATTGAAATGCCATGTAATGTGACAAGACCCTAATCACAGAATCCCAGCCAACCCCACATTAAAAAACAAAACAAAAAATAGAGTTCGAATGGGAATGTGCATACTCTTAGGTCTACTCTTAAGTGGTAGGTGTAAGCGCACTTACATGCTGAGAGAGAAGGACAAAAATAAATGTGCTCCCCCAATGCCACTCAGTCGTAAAGTTATGAGACCTGAGATGCCTGCAGGCCTGGTCTCATTGTCTTGTTTACTCCATATCTTATTGTTGCAGATGCCTGAAAAAGTTCAGCATCTGCACGCGTAATTTCCTTAAAATAAATGCAGTTAACTGTTTTCTTTGTTTAATTCTTACATCTTTTGCATATGCATATTCTCCATCCAGTAAATTAAAAGTTCCTGCAGAACAGAAAATGTGCTGCCTACATCTTACGAATTTTTCTGTTACCTAGATAATACATTTGGTGTTAATCGATTGACTAGAATATAAGGATAAAGAGAAAGACGTGTAGCAGAAAATATTGTTGATATTGAACGAGATATTGCAAAACAACCCATAAATGGAATATAAAATAATCACAACTGAAAAAGATGAAGAGAAAGTATGGAGCTGTTAACTGAGACACAGGAGGTTGGGGAGGGAAGTAGAAAAATAACTGCGTAAGAAGGAACCAGCAATTTTTTTAAGATTGAAGGTTTACTCAAAAAAAAGCCGTTTGAATAAGTACCCCCAAAGATAATCAAATAGTCAAAATAAACTAGTATGTGTAAACATGCAATGAAAAAAACCTTTTTCATGCATCACTTGGTTGATTGAAAATTCTAAGCAAAAATATTTACGTAACCTACTGGTTTTACAGTAGGGGAAAGATTATTTGCTTATTTTAAGATCACAGTGAGGTTAACATATTAATATTTAACCCAAGTTTAGAGCGTCACTTTTGAATGAGAAAAATTATGAGATGAAAAAATGAAAATAAATTTTTTAAACAACAAGTTGTACTGAAGCTATTGTTTATGAAGAAGACTTTATCCAATGCCTAAAATTCTGCTTTAAAATCACCATGGCATCAATTTGTATTTTACTATTCAAGGGCCAGTGTAATTCTTGAGGAAAGCTATAATTTTACTATTTAAATGAATGTAGCCTATATGGTGGCTAAAACTACTAGTTCTCCTAAATCTCCACATGAAGGACTATGCTAAGAAACGTGTCATTCTTTTTATTGAAATATAGTTCATTACCAATGCTGTGTTAATTTCTTCTGTACAACATATTGTGACTCAGCTATAAATGTATATACAGTCTTTTTTATATTTTTTCTATTGTGATTTATCTCAGGATATTGAACAGAGTTCTCTGTGCTGTCCAGTAGGACCTTGTTGTTTATGAATTCCATATGTAATAGTTTGCATCTACTAACTTCAGACTTACAGTCCATCCCTTCCCACTCCCCTCCCTTGGCAACCACAAGTCTGTTCTCTACTGTCTGAGAGTCTAGGAAACGTGTTTTAATGAATCTGTCCTACACATGAAGACATTAAATGAAGCCATTTAAAATGCATGGCAGTTTAAGTTGAGCACATGCTTCAAAAAGACTAACGAAAAAAAGTAGACTAATAAAAGTACAAGTTAAGGGGAAGGAACAAAATACTTAAGTCCTTAAGTGGAACTTGGAAAAGAAGTTTAAGTAGAACTTGAAAAGTTACGAAAGTGACGAAACAGCATTTACAACTTAACAATTTCAAAAAAGCAAAGTAAGGATGTTTCCACTCTTCTCTCAAAAATCACATTAGAAAATGCAAATATGAAGAAATAGAAACAGTGGTTTACACATCGATAACTAGAAGACGTCTATAACTCCAAGTCAAAGAAGATAGGGCAAAATAACTCATAATGATAAAGAGGGTAAAATGACTCTTAACATGCCTGTCAAGAGGAGAGCTTTGGAAGGCAGATTTTATTCAGCCTGTAGAATTTCAGAAAGGTTTTTGAGCTGGTGGTACTTTTTTATTCCAGAAGGAAAGAGTGGAAATAAGGACATTGGAAGTGTCTTCAGGGAAGAGTCAGAGCCTCCAAACTGTCTCCATCCGTACCTCCATCCACACACCTTGCAGGGAGCCACAAGGGTATACTCTGGAGAAGCGCTGAATTAGAGGTGAAGGCAGAGAGCAGCATCAGTGTGAGACAGGGATCCAAACAGGAAATAAAAGTGGGTCTGTCAGCTGATGAGAACACCAGTTCCTAACCCTGTCTAGTTCCCAAAAGAAACTGAACTCCTCCTGAGAAAAAACCTTCTTATACATATAATATGGAGCCTCCCCCCAGTAAAAAAAAAAAAAAGCCATCTGACCACCTGATTAGCCTACAGTTTGATTATATATGTCTCAGGTATTTTTGCAAAAATGATGTGCTGCTGCTGCTGCTAAGTCACTTCAGTCGTGTCCGACTCTGTGTGACCCCATAGACGGAAGCCCACCAGGCTCCCCCGTCCCTGGGATTCTCCAGGCAAGAACACTGGAGTGGGTTGCCATTTCCTTCTCCAATGTGTGGAAGTGGAAAGTGAAAAGTGAAAGTGAAGTCGCTCAGTCGTGTCCGACCCTTAGCGACCCCACGGACTGCAGCCTACCAGGAAATGATGTGCTATACATTGGTAACTAACAAACCAATCTTACAGCTTAACACTGTGCAAGTTGCTTTTTCATTCCCGTTACATTCCAATGTAAGCCACTCCAGTCCTCTTGCCTAGAAAATCCCATGGATGGAGGAGCCTGGTAGGCTGCAGTCCGTGGGTCGCTAAGGGTCGGACACGACTGAGCGACTTCACTTTCACTTTCACATTCCAATACAGTGGGCGGCTCTCGTCTGTCTTGAAGTTCTGCCCTCTGGAACATGTGGTCTCCAGGGTCCTTAAGGCAGGATCTAAGGTGGAAGAGGGAGCATACAGACTCAGTTCTCTCGGTCCAGAAGGGACCCTTGTCACCTTCATTCATAATCTGTTGTGCAGATCCATTCACGTGGGAGACGTGAAGGAACACTTGGAACATTGGGTGGTCACTAACTTCTCAGCAGCTCTGTGCAGACTTGAGTGCAGGTTCTTGCAGGCCCCTTTCTTCCCATGACAAAGCCATGGGGTTTGTTTTTAATTTCATTGAATATTAACAATTCATTTTGAATGTAAAAGCTATCTATGTGCCTGCCCTGTGACAGGAGTCAGAATACAGAGGTGTGTATGGTACAGTCTCTGGTCTCAAGGTTATTCTACATTTAACCTCTTAATTCAATATTGGCTTTGAAATAATTTTCAGGTCATTCCCTCTTAGTGGTTATATTGGTATGTATAAATCAGTGACTAGCTAATCAAAGACTGTAGAAGTTATTGATTTGTAATCAACAGGACCTTTTGTCCCTGTGGAGAAATCTTTAATTTCAGATATTTCTTCTAAGTCTTTTGAGAACTGCGCTTTTCCTTTTTATCTCAAATAATTGTTGAGAGCTCTTTTCTTCTTTACAATGGTAACATGTAAGGATCTCTAATGGGCTCTGTAGATAAGTAAATGCAAATTTATCTGTTTCTCATTATTACCTTGTGATTTCTGATGTGCACTGAAGCAGGTTTGTAAATTAATATGAATTTCTCTATAGAAAATTTCGTAGCGTATCAGTTGAAAGCAGTTATCTAGGAAGAGCTTTGTATCTGAGGCAGTTTGCAAATGGATCTCATATACTTAATTTAAAACTTTTATTTTCTGATTTGAAAACATTCATCTTAGAAAGACTGTTTCTTCTTAGTTGACTCTCTCAATCTACAGCTTGAACTGCTTATACCAGTGGTACAACTGATTTTTAGTAGTTGGATTCTGAAGTATTGATCAATTTTTTATGATGTTTGCTTGCCTTGTTTTCTTGTTCTAGAGTACCCGAGTGGCTTTGGACCATCTGGAGTCTGTGCCTGAGAAACTGAGCCTACTAGAAGATTTCAAAGGCTTCCGAGTGAGAAAGAGTTGGCTTGTCTCTTTCAGTATTTTTATCTGAGTGAGAACAAGTGACATCTTCCTGATGTGCAAAGAAAATTGTAGGGAGGGAGGAAAAACCAAAGAGCTTGGAGACTCTTAGCTCTCAATCTTATCCGAGTTTATTGACATTTGTGAAGCCAGGATTGAAAATAATGGAATTTATATATTAGCACAATAAAGGAAAATAGAGACTTTTACCCTATTACCAGAAGCTCATTTGGCTCCCTAAAGCTTTAATTATAATTTAGAAAAAGCTGAGAATTAAAACATATTACATTTGTGTTATATATATCTTTTTGATGACCAGTTTTCATTTGTGAATTATCTTCTTTTATTAAATCATTATATTTCCAGAGTACTATTTGTCTTAGAGATACAGTAGGACACAGGTTATCCCTATATGACGATATATGAATTCAATCCACATAGAATTTTAGATTTTGTATCCAGTGCTATTTATTGATAGAACTCTAACCATAAAGGATTTCCTTATGAAGTCAGTTAATTACATATGTGGGTTTACTGACTATAATTTTTTTCAAGTTGCTCATAGAGGAGAGAGGCAAAGCAAATAACCCTTCCACCCAGTCATGCCAAACAAGGCCCAGCCCAGATAGCATCCGCACATGTCCCCTTAGGGATGGATACATATGTAGTGGACAGTTTTAATGATATGTGATTTTTTTTTTACCCTGTATGAACAAACAAACGTGAGAGTCTCTTTCTGGAAAACTTTTAACCGTTCATTTCACCTTGGCTTTAAAATATTACTTATATTTAGGTTCTGCTTAACTCTAACATATTTGAGAATATAGTGAGTCAGAAATATAAGGCAGATCATGCCATATTGATTTCTTGGAGGTATTAATGTGATTCACCTTTCAAGGTCTACACTATTTTAAAATTTCACTGTGTATTTTGCTAGTTCAGTAACTGAACATTTTTGAGTGGGATCTAAAGTTGAGCTGACACATGTGGAAATCTAGAATATCACATATAGAGTAAAACCAAGCATTTCTAGTGTATTTTATTAAAGTTTCAATTCT
The DNA here is from genome assembly GCF_049115385.1 of Moschus berezovskii. Lineage (NCBI taxonomy): Eukaryota > Metazoa > Chordata > Mammalia > Artiodactyla > Moschidae > Moschus > Moschus berezovskii. The sequence continues at coordinate 11,519,218 of NC_142468.1, forward strand.
TTCTCATGATTTGATTTTATATTTGCAGTCTAAATCTCAGTCTCTATCAAAGAATTGCGAAAAATGTACAAGAAGGTATAATTTCTGTTCACCCTTACATGACCCCGTGCGGAGAGGAGACAGTATGTTACATGCATGTCCTTCCGCTTGTTTCTCTTTAGATAATAGAAGCTGTCAGAGTGAGTGAAGGGCAGGCAAGAGAGAAAGTCCTGGAAGCAGGTGGCATTTGTCACCTGAGAAACTGACGCCTGTCTCACACCAGTGTAAAAGTGTAAAATGTAACCTCCAGCAACAGCTCACTTTTCCTCAGTGGCCTACCTTAAACAGAGTGTTCACAAGTACAGTGGAAAAGTTCTTCTCTACTATTGCCAAGCTTCTTTGCTATTTTCCATCATATGGGCTACTAATCATCTACAAATCTAGCTTATGTGTATGCACACTCACATAGGAAGATGGTGAAATTTTTAGAGACAGAATGTTTTTCAGAATTTAGAATTGTACTTTTAGTCATTCAAATTGAAACGTATGCCTTTAAAATGGAAAGAAATTTGTTAGCAAGTATTACGCACTATATATGGCAGGCAAAAGCTAAGCATTTTATATTTCTTCAAATCCTCAGAGACGCACTATAGATTGGCATTATTTTCCCTTATTTTACTACTCAGGAAACTGAAGCTTGGAGTGTGTAGATTATATAAAACTATGATATAATTCTGCATATTTATAGGAAAGCCCATCTGTTTTGCCTACTGCCTCTAGCCTGAAACCCATTCCATATATACTCTAAAGCCATCTATATGATAAAAAGAGGTCATGTAATCAATTAATGAAAACAACATTGCCTTAAATAAAAACATATAAAGCCTTTAGATTATGAGATGTAGATTATATTTTTCAAATACTTAAAACTTTCTAAAATTCAATATGCAGTTAGCAAGTTTAAAAACCTAAGTTCTGGTTCATGCTCCTGCCCCAGACAAAATCACTTAATATCTTAGAGCTTATTTCTTCATCCGTAAAATGAGAGACTTGAACAATATTATCTCTGTTGTTCCAGCTCACACTGGCATCACTAGCATATATGTGAAAATGCATTTCACGTGTTTTTGGGCAGTACTGTAGTCTCTGACAGCTTCCCTGTTGGCTCAGAGGTTAAAGCGTCTGCCTCCAATGCGGGAGACCCGGGTTCGATCCCTGGGTCGGGAAGATCCCCTGGAGAAGGAAATGGCAACCCACTCCAGTATTCTTGCCTGGAGAATCCCATGGACGGAGAAGCCTGGTGGGCTACAGTCCACGGGGTCGCAAAGAGTTGGACACGACTGAGCCACTGAACGGAATGGTAGTCTCTGACAACTAAACGTGAATACAGATGTCATCTTACTTAGATGATCTTGACTTTATTCTTATTTAAAGGTGTCATAGTGTCTGTCTCTCTCTGTTTCTCTCTGTCCCTCCTTCCCCATCCCACTTCATTTATTTTTTTAATCCTTATTTTGAAAGGAATGGTTCAGCACCACAGTCCTACATTTAAACATTTCATATTTGATATGCAGGAGAGGGAACAGCTTTGGGTTCCAAGGTCACTCTGCACAAATTGCCTAGCCTTGGACAGATCATTCTTAACTTACCTGGGATGTAACTTTTTTTTTTAATAAAAATGATAACTTTGGAATTCTAATACCCCTTCTGGTCTGAACATTCAAAAAGTTATTTGGGGCTGTTTGGGGAACTAAATTCCGTAGATGATTTTTCTTATGTATGAAAATCAGTTGCCCTTATTCTGTTTAATTTCTCCCTAAGTCATACTAGAAGGGTCTACATAGGGGACTTCCCTGGCAGTCCAGTGGTTAAGACTCCAGACTTCCAATGCAGGAGTTGCCCAGTTTAGATCCTGGTTGGGGAACTAAGATCTGATATGCCCTGCAGTGCAGCCAAAAAAAAAAGAAATGTCTAACAGGCTACAGTGACTGTTTGCTGTGTTCTATCCTCTCTCCCCAGAAAGAAGGAAAAATAGGAAGGCGGGCCCTGGTAATTTTTTTCTGTCTTAATTTATTACCTGAATCTTTTCATGCTTTTGAGGGAAGGTGAACTATTCTTTTTTTTTTTTTTCCTTTAAGATATTTTTGATGTGGACCATTTTTAAAGTCTTTATTGAATTTGTTACAAGATTGCTTCTGTTTTACGGTGTTGGTCTTTTGGCCCTGAAGCATATGGGATCTGGGTTCCCCAATCAGGGATTGAACCCATGCCCCCTGCATTGGAACATAAAGTCTTAACCACTGGGCTACCAGGGAAGTTCCAAGATGAGCTATCCTTACGTTTAAAAATCTACATGAAATAATAGTTAAAAGGTAGTATGTTGAAGAAAGAGAAATTTTTATTTTTGCTAAGTGCTATTCTAAGATGGAGAAGGCAATGGCAAGCCACTCCAGTACTATTGCCTAGAAAATCCCATGGATGGAGGAGCCTGGTAGGCTGCAGTCCTTGGGGTCGCTAAGGGTCGGACACGATTGACCGACTTCACTTTCACTTTTCACTTTCACACATTGGAGAAGGAAATGGCAACCCACTCCAGTGTTCTTGCCTGGAGAATCCCAGGGACGGGGGAGCCTGGTGGGCTTCTGTCTATGGGGTCACACAGAGTCGGACACGACTGAAGTGACTCAGCAGCAGCAGCAGCAGCAGCAGCTATTCTAAGGGACAGTATACACCATCCAAAAGTGGCATGGTGTCATTAAATACCATATCAAACAACTCACTGTTACTTTAAATCTTTCCCTTCACCTAAAGGGTGTCGGTCATTTCAGATTGGCATGGGGACTACCAGTGGGAGAAAAAAAATGCCAATAACTTTTGTGGGACTGTTTTTATTTTTAATAGTAGCATCTAAAGTGACCATCTTTTTCCTTATCCTTGGGAACCTATGATTTCTCTGTATAGCTCTCTAAATGCCTATAATGATTTATTATCTAGATATCAAACTTTCTCAGCCTAATTTCAAGCTCTGGTTTCTCTTTCATCCGCCAATTTAGACCCTTTTTTTGCAGGGTTCCCACAGTTTATCCGAAAGAACTGACAGGAGATATTCGAAATACCGAGTTCACAGAGAGTCTCTTCAGCAATGCCGGGATGACACCAAGCACAGCATCCAAAGCTTCAAAGTAATGTCTTTTATATACATTTTCAGACTTTGGGCATTACCCATGGTTATGGCTATAGCTTTCTAAGCAGGCCCCGTGGTGTGTTCATAAGGGTACTTATGAAAGAAATGTCTTGATGTAGGAGATAGATCTTCAATTCTGTAGAAGTAGAAAATAAAAATTCAGGGATCGTATTTATAACTTTTTTATCTGAGAACTAATCTTTAAGTGTATGCCATTGTGGCTCAGCTGGTAAAGAATCCACCTGCAATGCGGAAGACCTGGGTTCGATCCCTGGAGAAGGGAAAGGCTACCCACTCCAGTATTCTGGCCTAGAGAATTCCAAGGACTATACAGTCCATGGGGTTGCAAAGAGTAGGACACGACTGAGCGACTTTAGCTTTCTTTCACTTTCACTTTCATTGTTGCTTAATATGTCGTTTGTCTATGGGAATTGATGCTGCTTAGGAAATCCTGGTGGGCTTCCCAGATGGCTCAGTGGAAAAGAATCTGCTTGCTAATGCAGGAGATGTGGGTTCGATCCCTGGGTTGAGAAGATCCCCTGAAGAAGGAAATGACAGCCTACGCCAGTATTCTTGCCTGCGAAATCCCACGGGTAGAGGAGCCTGGTTGGATACAATCCGTGGTGTCGCAGAGTTGGACACGATTTGGTGACTAACAACAGTAAGAAATCCTGAGTCAGGAAACCCCTGGCCTCTTGATTGGTCAGTGGCTTACTGTGCATGGCCACCCTCCTCATTGTGTAAGTCTGACTATTCCTTTCTCTGCGCTAAATCCTCAGGAGGTGAAACAGCATATAGTGTTTCGTAGGATAAGCGTTTATAGTCGTTCATTTCATGAGGATAAGAGCTCAATATTACTGCTTCTCTCTGTGATTCTCTAGTGGGGGACCATATGAGAGACTGGGAAGATCTGACCTAAATTACAGAAAGCCTGCCATTCTCTAGAAGCTGTCCGAGACGCATGTGGGTTATGGGGTGACTTGAAACTCATTTGACCTTTAACAGGTGTCAGCCTGGAGCTGAACTTCTTAACCCCAGCATTAGTGACATGCATGCCAGGTAATTCTTTGTTGCAGAGGCTGTCCTAGGCATTGTGGAATGTTAAACAGCGTCCCTAAGAATTTACTCACTGGATACCAGTCGCATTCCCCGTCCCAAGCTGTGGCATCCAAAAGTGTCTGGGTGTTGCTAGGCATCCCCTGGAGGGCAAAGCTGCCCTCTCCCTCTCACTGAGAACACTGAGCTAGAGAGGATCCATCTATAGTGCACTCCAAGTCAATTTAGAAAATAAAGCTGAAGTTTCAGCTCTTTTACATTCTTACAAAGTTCAATATATACGCATATTCATTACACTGTATATATTCACTTATTTCAGCCAAGTGTAATTATTTTTAAGGTGCGTCTTCCCTCCTCTGAATGTAATTGGACTGAATGCTCAGTGGATGTAAAGACAGTATTCATTTACATAAGCCCTCCCTGGCATGCTTTGTTGCTTCCCCCATCCCAAACAGAAACTTAACACAGTATGCCGTGTTATTTATGCCCTTACTGCGAAGAGGGCAGCCTGTGACTTTGTGCTTTTTTATACCTTTGCTCTTTATATTGGTATTATTGACTATAGCAGCGACCATGTTATCTTATATGGCAAATTTTAAGTTCACTTAATTGTCTTCCAGCATTCTCATCAGGTCTCGTATACTCAAGCATTTCTCTGCCACTTAGAGTGCCACTGATTTAAGCAGAAGAACAAGGCTTAGACAACAATAGTTAATAATAATAACTCCTCGTTATTGAGAACATATTAGATCAAACTACATGAAATTGCTCTTATTGTGTGTGTCTTATGCCTTATGTGCCTGATCTCACTTAATCCTCACAACAACCCTCTTTATTTTTTTTTTTAAACCACTGACGAAAACCAGGTTATAGAGCAATTAAGTGGTTGAATCGTGGTTAAAACCTAAATCTGCCTGGTAACAAGAATCTATATCCTTGACCACCAGGCTGCTGTAGTGTAAATTTGGATCTGCTATCCCTTAATTTTTTTTAGAAGTCACCATGCAGGACAATATCTTTAATAAATAAAAGTCTGTTTTCTCCAAAAGTACAGAAACACAATGTATGCCTCTTTGTTCAATAGAGGTCTAAAAACAGATGAAACATTTAAAACATTGTTTCAGTTAGATTCAGTATCAGGTGAATCAGTGCTATCGAGTGGCACCCAAATTGCTATAAATCAGTGCAATTTCTATAACAGCATATGGCAAAGCTATAAATGTTTAACATGTTCAGCAAGTAATCTCATTGGAGTTCTCTTTAAAATTACATTTTCAGCTGAAGAGGAAATCAAGCCTGGTTTTGTGAGGCCAACACTTATCAAAATGAGAAATAAGTTTGAACATTTTGCAAATAGGCAGTGCAAATACAGGAAAGAGCCACAAAGCACATTGTATGATGACATTGTTCCACATTAACACTGCTTTTAAACATTTTAACATTTTTAAATGTTGATCCATTTCAGTGATGAATATGTAGATGATTATCCTGTGTAGCAGATGTCTGGCCTGAAACAATGCAGTGATCTAACGCAAAACTCATGAGACTATCACATTTTTTGTAGTCATTATTGAGAAAAATATGAGAGCACATTTTTGCGAATCATAGATACCAATGATCATTTGCTTATATGCTTTTTACAAAAATAACTTATTAAGAATGAAAGGGGAAGCAGCTTCAAAAGAAATAAGTTCATATGAGCAGTGAAAAAATTGTTAATTTCTTAGCTTCCTGGATAATCAGAGAAGCTGCCTCTGATTTGTTGTTGTTCGGTCACTCAGTTATGTCCAACGCTTTGCAACACCGTGGATTGCAGGATGTCAGGCCTCCCTGTCCTTCGCTATCTCCCAGAGTTTGCTCAAACTCTGTACAGACTATATTGCCAAAGCACTGCATTACCTGTCGGAGATGGGGTGGCAGCACGTATAAACATACAGAAGGCAGGTCTTCAAGTAGGGAATAGCTATCTGTCATCTTAATCCTTATAAAATAATTTCTATACAGTTGTTTTAGAGCACAGTTTGGCAGACTGCCAGCCATGGGCCACATCTTGCCTGCTGACTGCTTTTGTAAGTAGAAACATTTATTCATGTGTTGTCTATGGTAGCTTTCATGCTCAATGGCAGAGTTGAGTAGTTGCAACAGAAACTGTACGGCCCACAAAGCCTCATGTATTTATCATCAGGTTCTCTGTAGGAAAATTTTGCCAACTCCTGATCTAGAGAAAGGAGACTTTAACCAAACTATTCTTACTTCCTTTACATGTTGTGTAAAGTATTCTCTTTTCTTCATTTATCAGCCAAATACATACTACACGAGTTCTTTGTAAAGTCATAATACTATTCATTCATTCAACAAATATTTGTTGAGTTTCAGCCATGTGCCAGGAACTTTCTAGGTGCATGGGAATCACATCAGGGAACAAAACAAAGATCTCTGCCTTTGAGAGCTTCTGTTCTTAAGGTAAGATCTTCAGGTCTGTTGTTGCTGACTGCAACATTCAGCAAACATATACTGAGTTTCCACTGCACACAAGACGCAGTGCTGGAAGGTGGAGAGAGTGATGGCATTTTAATAAAAAAATCATTACCAATCCTCAGGAATTCAAATAGCTGTAGTACAAAGGAGAAAGGGATAAATGCTGTAAAGACGACCCCATTAGGGGACTTCCCTGATGACACAGTAGTTAAGAATCCACCTTCCAATACAGGGGATATAGGTTCGTTCCCTGGTGGGGGAACTAAGGTCCCGCAAGCCACTGGGGAGATAAGCCCACAGGCCACAACTACTGAACCGCTGCACTCTAGAGCCTGGGCTCCGCTCTATGCCACGACTAGAGAAAGCCAGTGGGCTGCCTTCAGGCCCAGCACAACCAAAAAAAAATTTTAAATCGACCCAATAAACAGCAGTGGAAGTTCAGAGAAGAAAGACGCTCTAAAGTCTTTTGAAAAGAGGCTCGTGATGACAAGGTGCACGGAAGTGTTTTATGCTCTCTGTTTGGAGAAGAATCACTGTTAGCGTTACAGTCATAGAACCCTGACTGTATTACTGTTGACAGACAAATAGCTGTTGGAACAGCAGAACCATGTTGGCAGCTGGCTTCACTCATGCTTTCGCTGATGTCAGAAGGCAGTGAGACATCCAATATGACTGCACTGCTGCTGGGGCGGGGGGCGGGGGTGGGTATAGTAGAAAGTGTGCAAGTCAGATTCCCTTTCAATCCAGAAGGAGACTCATCGCTCACTGTTTACTCCAATGGCCATCACCAGGCCCAAAAGGATCAGGTTTCTAGAAACCCATCAAGATTTTCAGCAGGACTAGGGTCAACAATTGCTGGAGAGTATAATGTAATGTTGTATTGAGCTTCCTAAGTTAACTGGACGAAGCCTGACTCGAAGTATATACGGACACTTCAATTCAGTGCTGAATCGGACACACCGTTGTATACACAACAAAGCATTCCATAGCTCATTTCATCAGGCCTGACTGGGTTTCTGTAAGACAGCAGACTTTGCTGTCCCAGCTGTTTGGAATAGAACAGAATGTTCGACAGTCAGCCAATGACATAGCATTGCTAATGGGAATTCATAGAGGAGCACGGTTTTGTCCAAGATATTCCCATATGCTACCTGCCCCTTTTGCTCTCTACCCGTGTTCAATATATGGTTTTAATTAGCAGTGGAGTTTTTGGTGAAATCACAGAAGGCATGTTTTGTTCCCATCCTTCCTCCTCCTGAAAAGAAAATCATGATTTTCAACTTCTAGTGGAAGAGATAGTAGGCATCTTCTCTTTAAAGAAGCAGATGTTTTACAGGATAAGATGGGGTGGGTAAGGAGTCGATGATAATGGCTTTCAGCACAGGTTGTGAAGCAGAGTCTGACAAAGCCTATTGTCATATTTGCTCAGTGTAAGCACGTGTATGCTGCTCCAGGAAGCTGTTTCTCCCTGCCTGAATTGCTCCGTGGTTTGTTTATGCTTTGCTCTTAGCAATTAATGACTGCGCCTTCTCTCTAAGGTCAGCTATTTCTGTCCATATCTTAAATCATCTACAATTGTTAGCTTCTGAAGCATGCAATATATAACTCCTGGTGCAATTCACAATTGGAGGTGATTTTCATTTAATGACTATTAAAATATATCATCAGTGTATTAGGTAATTTTACAGATATTGCTTGGGAATAGTAGTGGCAATCACAGTGGAAATTGAGGGAGCTTTAACCTCATAATACCCCAATTATCTGACTTATAACCACGTCTCTCCATGCTTTTTAAAGCAGTTGTGTGTAAACTGCTATGTAAGTGTAGCTCTATGCTTCTCCCAGCCGCAAGCAATTTGCCATCATTTAAGTCTCTCCTGGAAAGAAAGAAAGTGAAGTTACTCAATTTTGTCCAGCTCTTTGCGACCACGTGGACTGTAGCCTGCCAGGCTGCTCCATCCAAGGGATTCTCCAGGCAAGAATACTGCAGTGGGTTTCCATTTCCTACTCCAAGGGATCTTCCTGACCCAGGGATCAAACCCTTGTCTCTTGCAACTCCTGCTTTGGCAGGCAGATTCATTATCATTGTACCACCTGGGAAGCCCTATATAGAGATTTAGGGCATTTGTCCCCAACCTTTGTGCCACGGACCAGAAATGGTCCCTGGCCTGATTTAGGAACCTGGCTACATAGTAGGAGATGAGTGGCGGGCAAGCGATGCTTTGCCTTTCTTTACAGCCTTTCCCCACTGCTCACATTAAGGCCTGAGCTCCACCTCCTATCAAATCAGCAGTGGCTTGAACCCTACTGCACTTGAATCAACCCAAACCCCTCCCCTCATCATTGGAAAAATTGTCTTCCACAATACTGGTCCCTGGTGCCAAAAAGGTTGAGGACTGGTGATTTAAGGTACAAGACTAATCTTAAAAAAATAAAATAAAGTCACTTTAAGTGACTTTTAAAGTAAAGGGTGTGACTTTTTAAAGTAAAGGGTCACTCTTTGTGACCCTATAGACCTGTAGCGTGCCAGGCTCCTCTGTCCGTGGGATTCTCCAGGCAAGAATACTGGAGTGGGTTGCCATGCCCTTCTCCAGGGGATCTTCCCCACCCAGGGATTGATCCCAGGTCTCCCACATTGCAGGCAGATTCTTTACCATCTGAGCCATCGAGGGCAGAGGGGGAACTGATGATTTGAGATGCAAGTCTAATCTTTAAGTTTCCATAAAAGAGATAGTAAATATAGCTAAAGGTAAATACTGAAATTTGGGAAATGCTGTTCTATGGATGATATGACTTTTGAGGGCAGACACTGTCTGCCTTATCTCTGACTCCAGAATACACAGTGCATGCTAATTTGATGATTAAACTTCTTTTCCCTAACTTCAGCCTTTTACGGAATTCTAACCGATTTCATTGTTATTTTTCCAGTAATGATTAAATGACACATCTGAAACCTCATAGGCAATTGAATCATGCTGAACTCTGAAGCAATTTTTGTTCTTTTGAACTGATTAAGACTAACTTTCCAGTGATAATTTTAACTAGTTGATTGCATCTTGCCATTTTAAAAGTTAAACAAAAGGTTGCCAAATAAGTTGAGATTTTATTTTTTAATATAAAGCCTGAAAATAACAAAGGAGCAAAAGTGATTATTTAGGAGACAAAATGGGTACTTGTATGAGCATATGTTTTGCTATTATTGTGCAGTCGCTAAGACATGTCCCATTCGTTGTGACCCCAAACTAGACTGCATCACGCCAGGATTCCCTGTCCTTCACTATCTCTCAAAGTTTGATCAAATTCACATCCATTGATGTGATGCTATCTAACCATTTCATCCTCTGTCACCCCTTCTCCTCCTGCGCTCAATCTTCCCCAGCATCAGAGTCTTTTCCAATGAGTCAGTTTTTCCAATCAGGTGGCCAAAGTATTGGAGCTTCAGCATCAGTCCTTCCAATGAATATTCAGGACTGATTTCCTCAGTTGGCTGCGTTGATCTCCTTGCAGTCCAGGGGACGCTCAAAAGTCTTCTCCAACACTACAGTTCAGCATCAATTCTTCGGCGCCCAGCTTTCTTTATGGTTCAACTCTCACATCCATACATGGCTATTGGAAAAACCGTAACTGACTATATGGACCTTTGTTGGCAAAGTAATGTCTCTGCTTTTTAATACACTGCCTAGGTTGGACATAACTTTCCTTTCAAGGAGCAAGCATCTGCAGTGATTTTGGAGCCCAAGAAAATAAAATCTGTGACTGCTTCCACTTTTTCACCTTCTATTTGCCATGAACTGATGGGACCAGATGCCATGATCTTAGTTTTCTGAATGTTGAGTTTTAAGCCAAGTTTTTCACTCTCCTCTTTCACTTTCATCAAGAGGCTCTTTAGTTCCTCTTCATTTTCTATTGTAAGGGTGGTGTCATCTGCATATCTGAGGTTGTTGATATTTCCTCCAGCAATCTTGATTCCAGCTTGTAATTCATCCAGCCCGGCATGTCACAAGATTTACTCTGCATTTAAGTTAAATAAGCAGGGTGACAATATACAGCCTTGACATACTCCTTTCCTAATTTTAAACTAATTTTTCCTAAATTTAAATACCCAGAGTAACGGGCAAATTTGGCCTTGGAGTACAGAATGAAGCACTGCAAAGGCTAACATGGTTTTGTCAAGAGAATGCACTGGTCGTAGCAAACACCCTTTTCCAACAACAGAAGACTTTACACATGGACATCACCAGATGGTCAATACTGAAATCAGATTGATTATATTCTTTGCAGCCAAAGATGGCAAAGCACTATACAGTCAGCAAAAGCAAGACCGGGAGTTGACTGTGCCTCAGATCATGAACTCCTTTTTATCAAATTCAGACTTAAATTGAAGAAAGTGGGGAAAACCACTAGACCATTCATGTATGACCTAAATCAAGTCCCTTAGGATTATACACTGAAAGTGACAAATAGATTCAAGGGATTATCTAATAGACCGAGTACCTGAAGAACTATGGACAGAGGTTCGTGATATGGTATAAGAGGCAATGATCAAGACCATCCCCAAGAAAAAGAAAGGCAAAATGGTTGTCTGAGGACACTTTCAAATAGCTGTGAAAAGAAGAGAAGCAAAAGACAAAGGAGAAAATGAAAGATATACCCCATTTGATTGCAGAGTTCCAAAGAATAGCAAGGAGAGATAAGAAAGCCTTCCTCAGTGGTCAGTGCAAAGCAATAGAGGAAAACAATAGAATGGGAAAGACAAGAGATCTCTTCAAGAAAATTAGAGATACCAAGGGAACATTTCATGCAAAGATGGGCACAATAAAGGACAGAAATGGTATGGACCTAACAGAAGCAAAAGATATTAAGAAGAGGTGGCAAGAATCCACAGAAGAACTAAACAAAAAAGATCTTCATGACCCAGATAATCATGATGGTGTGGTCACTCACCTAGAGCCAGACATCCTGGAATGCAGAGTCAAGTGGGCCTTACGAAGCATTACTACAAAGCTAGTAGAGGTGATGGAATTCCAGTTGAGCTATTTCAAATCCTAAAAGATGATGCTGTGAAAATGCTGCAGTCAGTATGCCAACAAATTTGGAAAACTCAGCCGTGGTCACAGGACTGGAAAAGGTCACTTTTCATTCCAATCCCAAAGAAAGGCAATACCAAAGAATGCTCAAACTACCGCACAACTGCACTCATCTCACACGCTAGCAAAGTCATGCTCAAAATTCTCTAAGCCAGGTTTCAACAGTATGTGAATGCTGAACTTCTAGATGTTCAAGCTGGTTTTAGAAAAGGCAGAGGAACCAGAGATCAAATTGCCAACATCCATTGGATCATCGAGAAAGCAAGAGAGTTCCAGAAAAGCATCTACCTCAGTGACTGAACTAAACTGAACTGAATTTTAAACTAGTCCATTGTTCCATGTCTGGTTCTAACTGTTGCTTCTTAGGAGACAGGTAAGGAGGTCTGGTATGCCCATCTCTAAGAATTTTCCATAGTTTGTTGTGGAAACCACACAAAGGTTTAAGCATAGTCAACAAAGCAGAAGTAGATGGTTTTTCTGGAATTCCCTTACTTTCTATGTGATCCAATGAATGTTGGCAGTTTGATCTCTGGCCCCCCTACCTTTTCTAAACCCAACTTGTACATCTGGAATTTCTCAGCTCACATATTGCTAAAGCCTAGCTTGAAGTATTATGAGCATGACCTTGCTGGCCTGTGAAATGAACACAGTTGTCCAGTAGTTTGAACATTCTTTGGCACTGCCTTTCTTTCTGATTGGAATGAAAATTGGACCTTTTCTACTCCTAGGCCACTGGCTGAGATTTCCAAGTTTGCTGACATATTGAGTGTAGCACTTTAACAGCATCATATTTTAGGATTTTAAATAACCCAGCGAGAATTCCATCACCTGTAGTAGCCTTGTTTGTAGTAATGCTTCCTAAAGCCCACTTGGCTCCAGGATGTTTGGCCCTAGATGATGGACCATACCATCATCATTATCCTGTTCATTAATACCTGTTTTGTATAGTTCTTCTATGTATTCTTGCCACTTCTTAAACTCTTCTGCTTCTCTTAGATCCTTACTGTTTCTGTCTGTTATTGTACCCATCCTTTCATGAAATGTTCCCCTGATACCTCCAGATTTCTTGATGAGATCGCTAATCTTTCCCACCGTACTGTTTTCCTCTATTTCCTTGCGTTGTTCACTTAAGAAAGACTTCTTATCTCTCTTTGCTTTTCTCTGGAACTCTGCTTTCATTAGGGTTTTTATTTTTTTTTAACACTACGAAATCCAGTTTCCCTGACAAACCACATGCTTTCTTCACTGTTCACAATAATTTGCTCAATAAAAGCATTAAGAAAGGAAAGATTATGAAGAAATTTAACTGTAAAGATACCATTGTTAATCATATTGAATTCAAAATTCTAAATATATTAGGTGCATCAGTTCAGTTCAGTTGCTCAGTCCTGTCCAGATCTTTGCAACCCCATGATCTACAGCACGCCAAGCCTCCCTGCCCATCATCAACTCCCTGAGCTTACCCAAACTCATGACCATTGAGTCGGTGATGCCATCCAACCATCTCATCCTCTATCATCCCCTTCTCCTCCTGCCTTCAGTCTTTCCCAGCATCAGGGTCTTTTCAAATGAGTCAGTTCTTCACATCAGGTGGCCAAAGTATTGGAGTTTCAGCTTCAGCATCAGTCCTTCCAGTGAGCACCCAGGACTGATCTTCTTTAGGATGGACTGCTTGGATCTCCTTGCTGTCCAAGGGACTCTCAAGAGTCTTCTCCAACACCACAGTTCAAAAACATCAATTCTTTGGTGCTCAGGTTTCTTTATAATCCAATTCTCACATCCATACACGGCTACTAGATAAACCATAGCCTTGACTAGACGGACCTTTGTTGGCAAAGTAGTCTCTACTTTTTAATATGCTGTCTAGGTTGGTTATAACTTTCCTTCCAAGGAGTAAGTGTCTTTTAATTTCATGGCTGCAGTCACCATCTGCAGTGATTTTGGAGCCCCCCAAAATAAAGTCAGCCACTGTTTCCACTATTTCCCCATTTATTTTCCATGAGGTGATGGGACCAGATGCCATGATCTTTGTTTTCTGAATGTTGAGCTTTACGCCAACTTTTTCACTCTCCTCTTTCACTTTCATCAAGAGGCTCTTTAGTTCTTCTTCACTTTCTGCCAAAAGGGTGGTGTCATCTGCATATCTGAAGTTATTGATATTTCTCCTGGCAATTTTGATTCCAGCTTTTGCTTCTTCCAACCCAGCACTTCTCATGATGTACTCTGCATGTAAGTTAAATAAGTACGGTAACAATATACAGCCTTGACATATTTCTTTTCCTATTTGGAACCAGTCTGTTGTTCCATGTCAAATTCTAACTGTTGTTTCCTGACCTTCATACAGGTTTCTCAAGAGGCAGGTCAGGTGTCTGGTATTCCCATCTCTTTCAGAATTTTCCACAGTTTATCATGATCCACACAGTCAAAGGTTTTGGCATTGTCAATAAAGCAGAAATAGATGCTTTTCTGGAACTCTCTTGCTTTTTCGATGATCCAGCAGATGTTGGCAATTTGATCTCTGGTTCCTCTGCCTTTTCTAAAACCAACTTGAACATCTGGAAGTTCACAGTTCACGTATTGCTGAAGCCTGGCTTGGAGAATTTTGAGCATTACTTTAATAGCGTGTGAGATGAGTGCAATTGTGCAGTAGTTTGAGCATTCTTTGGCATTGCCTTTCTTTGGGATTGGAATGAAATTGACCTTTTTGAGTCCTGTAGCCACTGCTGAGTTTTCCAAATTTGCTGGCATATTGAGTGCAGCCACTTTCACAGCATCATCTTTTAGGTTTTGAAAGAGCTCAACTGGAATTCCATCACCTCCACTAGCTTTGTTTGTAGTGATGCTTCCTAAGGCCCACTTGACTTCTCATTCCAGGATGTCTGGCTCTAGGTGAGTGATAATGCCAGTTAATTGTCTTGTTAGTTTTCAATAAATATACCATAACATATTTATCCAAACAATCCTTGTTTCCTTTTAAATAGTCACTTTAAGGAAATAAACATTGGCTCCAGGAACCATCGTTATAAAATGTCTTTGCATCTCTACCTTTGTTTCTTAAGTCAGTGACACATTTTTTTTTTAGTATCTTTGTTTATGGCAAATTTTTACCCATTGTGAATATATTTGGTTTTTGAAATGGATTACAAATCATATAGAGCCAAGTCTGAAATGGGTAAACACACACATACACACACACACACACACACTCACACAACAAAAACTGTGTATAATCCTTTTTTTTTTAGTGAGTCACTAAGAATATTAAATTTTTACACCATAAAATAGCAATTAAATATAGGTAAATTTATCAAATGGCCTGATCCAACACAGTATTTTTCATGAGTCTCTTCCTCTGTGACTGAATGTGGCTTCATGTTTATTGTATTATGATATAATTTTGGAAAAGATGGTTTGCGTAGTTAGGTGTTCTGATTGTTCAGTGTTTCTGCTTGGGTAGATTAGAATTTCAAAATGTCAGTGCTGAGAAATCTTAGGAGATGAACTTTCCCAGCTCTGTCATTTTCTTACATGAAGAAACTGAGAATGTGAGAGTGGCAGTCTCCTACTTCCAACTTCCACAGAGCAAACTTTCAAGAATATGACCATTATTGAGTTCCTTATTGCATATGGCACTGTCCTGAACTGTGAAGATTAGGTTGGGTAGGTGGAAATAGAGAAAGGTGACCAAAGCCTCACCCTCGTGGAAGTTAAAACCTGTATAATGCAAGCCTCGCAGATTGAGTTATGGAAGGCTAACTTTAAGTAAACTGTCCAGTTAGAACTTTCAAATAGGAATAAAGTTTACTGAGGAAGAGGTTAAGCTTTTTCAAGCACTAATGAAGAATTTGGAATTAAGAGTGGGGAACAAACAGAGGAACAGTGCATTATTAGGCTAGAGACAAATTCAGGAAAACATTTCTGCCACAGATTCAGAAACACATAAGTGTCTTTTCCTTTTCTCTAGGGGAAGAGTTGGATAAATTAAAATTTTTTTAAAAATTAAATGCAGCATTTGTCTTATAAACTTTGAACTTAGAATATTTCTGTGAGAAAAATACTTGGTGGGCTTCATTAAATATTAATCATTAGAGATCAGTTTAGCAAAAAGATTTAGTCAGGTTGGAACAACTTTTAAGAAACCAATTACAATGTGTGTTATGAAAGAGAAGTGGAAGAAACCCAGGGAAAATATTAGAAATTGCAAGTTCCTTCACCCAGTGGAATTTTTGCAGGGAATTATGGCTAAATAGCTTGTTGAGACTTAAGACAGTAATAAAAATAGGTCCCTGTGCTAAGGATGTAAGAGTTGGCAAAAAGCAAAAGCTTGCAAAGAATCTTCCTTTTTAACTAATACTTCCTTTTTAATATTTAAGTATTTAACTGAAAAAAGGTAGAAATTAGCAAGAACCATCTTATGGTGACCCTGTAAACTTTACTTGCATAGAAAGTCCACAAATTAAGTATCAATATATAATTAGAGAATTTGAAGATATTGCTTTCATATTCTGACCTGTTGATTTGTTCAAAAGGATCGTGAAATATTTTTCTTTTAGGGTGTTCTTCTAGGGATCATTTCATTATTTATTTCTCGGTAACACTGGGGATTCTGGCAGTCTTTTGAAGATTTGTAAAATGTTGAAACTTAAAGACATACAGCTGACCCTTGGACACCTCGGAAGTTAAGCGCACTGACCCTCAGTGCACTTGAAAATCCATTTGTAAATTGTAGTTAGCCCTCCACATCCAAGGTATTATTCCTCATTCTTAGATTCAACCAACAGCAAATCATATTGTACTACAGTATATACTATTGAAAAAAAAAATCTGTGTGTAAGTGGACACATGCAGTTCAAACATGTGTTGTTCAAGGGTCAACTGTTCATTGAGTCCCAACTATATGCCGACAGCTACTTTTGAGTGAGCTGACATGGGGTAAGTCGTGCCAAAACCGTGGATCTGACTGTTATGTTCAGATGTGAGATTCTAAAGGCCTCGGGGAGTTGGAATATGCACAGATAGAAAGGAGAACTCTGCTCTCAGTCAGTGCTGGAGGTCTTCACTTACTCACGCTTTCCATATAAAATGTGAGAGAGAACAGCATAATAAAAGGTTTCCCACCAAAAAGGTGCTTAGATGATTATGGGCCAATAAGAGAAAGGGGAACTCAGGGGAAAGCAGACACACTCAGATTTGGCCACTGATGCTGGACTGAGAAAGACAGTGGGGAAGGGCGGGAGTGGAGGTGTAGCTCTGGGCGTCTTGCTGAATGAACCAGATGGTGTAATGACAGCCTCAGACTGTGCCTCCCAGACGGAGGAGGAAGTCCTCAAGGGTCGTCCAGTCCTATTCATTCTTGCCGAGTCAGGGTTTTCAATTTCCAAAACGAAACCACCTGGCATCAAAGCATAGCCTATATCTCTTCTGTTTACAGAAAAACAACCTCTTATATTTTTAATGACGCAACCAGCTTCTTGGCATATGACAGTTCAAATTATGACACAATTTGGAAAATGCAGAAAAATGTTGAAAAGAAAATATATAATCTAGCAAATATTTTTTAAAACCTATTTGCTTAATTTAAAGGTGTATGTTTCCCAATTCTTATTTATAAATACCTTTTTACATTGAAATCATTATTTGTTGACAATTTTATTTCTTCTTTATTTAACACTTTAGATATATAAATGAATTATATATATATATGAATTTTCTCTATGATCATCATTATTGTCATTATGGTTATGCCATAGTTTATTTCCTAATCTCATGTTGTTGAAAATTTAAGGTTAATTTCAGCTTTTTTCTACTATAATCAATTGATTAATATCCTGTTATAAAAATCTTTGTCCATATCTTGAATTTATTAACCTAATCTAGATTCCTAGAAGTAGAAGTAGTGGATGACACATTTTAAGGCTGTTTATTTATACCCATTTTATCTAAGTTGTCTAATTTATTGGCAGAGTTGTTCATATTTCCTAATTACCTTCTTAATGTCTATAGGCATAATAGTATGTCCTCCTTTCATTCTACATATATCTTCCCTCTTTTTTTCCTAATCAGTCTCTGGAGAGATTTTTAGATTTTATTGCTCTTTAAAAAAAAAAAAAAAAACACTATGGGTTTCATTTTTTCACTGTTTTTCTGCTTTCTACTTAATTGACCTTTGCTCTTTATTATTTCCCTCCTTTTACTTAATTTAACGCTTAATTTGATGTTCATGTTCTAGTTTCTTAAGGTGGAAGCTTGGATTATCAATTTGAGACTTTTCCTTTTGTAATATACACATTTTTATGTTACACATATCCCTCCAAATACACTTTTAATGCCTTCTCACAAACTCTGATAAATTGTGCTTTTATTTTCATACAAGTAAATTTTTTTAAAATTTTTCTCTTGATCTCTACTCATGAGTTACTGAGAAATATGTTCTTTAATTTCTAAATATTTGAGAATTTTCAGATATCCATCTGTTGTTGATTTCTTCCATCACTCCCTGTGGTCAGACAGCATCCTTTGTATAATTTCAGTCTTCTTAAATTTATTGAGATTTGTTTTGCCACCAAGCATATAGTGTATTTTGGAGAAGGTTGGATGTGCACTTGAAAAAATACTTGTAATCAGCTGTTTTGGGGTAGAGTATTCTATAAATACCAATTAGGTCTAGTTGGCCAGTAGTGTTGTTCAACTCAATTCTTTATCTAAATGTTTTGTGAGAGAGTTGCTGAGTTAAATGAGTTCCTGAGAGAGGAATGTCGCATATCCAGCTATAGTTATGTGTGTGCTCGTGCTCAGTCATGTTGACTCAGCGACCCCATGGACTCTAGCCTGCCAGTCTCCTCTGTCCACGAGATTTTCCAGGCAAGAATACTGTAACGGGTTACCATTTCCTTCTCCAAGGGGTCTTCCCAGCCTAGGAATCAAACCTATGTCCCTTGCATTTCCTGCACTGCAAGCAGATTCTTTATTGCTGAGCCACAGGGGAAGCCCAATAACTATAATTATAGATTTGCCTACTTTTTCCTTATAGTTCTACCAGTTTTGCTTCATATATTTTGACACTGTGTTAATATGTACATACAATTTAGGGCTGTTATCCCTTTTCCTTCAGTTTTTTTTACTTATTCAACAACTCGTATTTCTATTTTCGTTATGTAGAAAATGAGGAAGTTTAATACAGTTGACCCTTGAACAACATGGGTTTGAACTGTGTATGTCTGCTTATATGCAGATTTTTATCATTAGTAAATACTGCAGTACTACACAATCTGCAGTTGATTGAATTTATAGATGCAAACTATGGATACAGAGGGCCAACTACAAGTTATATAAGGATTTTTGACTGTACAGAGGGTCAACACCCCTAACCCCTGTGTTGTTCAAGGGTCAACAATATAGCCTTTCCTTTCCAGCAAACCTATAATGAATGACCTCTAGTTTATTATGAAATTCTCATGATTAATGAAAACTGTGTATCACTTGCTTAAAACTCTGGCTTTCATCTTAAATGAAATTGAACTCCCTTTTGGTACATGAAAATGATGCTCTTAAGTCATTTTAGGATTATGTTCATGCTTTTATCTCAGAATAAATGGATTTTTATAAATGTGTGTGTGTATGCATGCATATGTGAAGTGAAAGTCGCTCAATCGTGGTTGACTCTTTGCAACCCCATGGACTATACAGTCCATAGAATTCTCCGGATCAGAATACTAGAGTGGGTAGCCATTCCCTTCTCCAGGGGATCTTCCCAACCCAGGGATCGAACCCAGGTCTCCTGCATTACAGGCAGGTTCTTTACCAGCTGAGCCACCAGGGAAGCCCAAAAATACTGGAGTGGGTAGCCTATCCCATCTCCAGGGTATCTTCCTGACCCAGGAATTGAACCGGGGTCTCCTGTGTTGCAGGCGGATTCTTTACCAGCTGAGCTACCAGGGAAGCCCATGCATGCATGTTGTGTATATATATATATACACACACATACATATTTAGTCTTTTAACCTTTCTTTTGCATTTCATACATATAAATGTGACAAATTATAAACTTGGTCTTAGTGGAGAGAACGACAGCTAAGTCATCAGATAGTCACGATACGTGAGACCTTACTATATGTGAGTTTTGAGGAACCTGTCTGGGCCACCTCAGTTCAGGTCAGTCCCTCAGCCACATGCGACTCTTCACGACCCCCTGGACTGCCTACAGTTGTTTCATCTGGCATCTTTGGCCCCATTCTCAATCCCTCCATCTCCCTTGACCCCACAGTCATCCTCAGCTCCTGTCTTTAAGCTGGTATTCCCACTTCTCTGTCTGTGGTACTCCAGCCTGTTTTCCATAGAGGCCAGAATAATCTTTGAGAAACACACATCAAAACATGTCATTCCTCTCCTCAAAACCATTGATTACCTCCTGATCGAACCTCAGGAAAAAAACCCGCAAGCCGAATCCCACCTCTGGATCTCACTGCAGTCACTTCCCCAGGCTCAGTGTGCCTAAGCCGTGGGCTTTCCCTCAGTTCTTCAAACACACCGAACTCTTTCTTACCTCAGCACCTGCACGTGAGTCTAGAACACCACCCTCTCACCGCCTCACCGGGACCCCTCACCTCCACCTAAGAGTTTTCATCTGGCTGATTCATTGATTTGTACTCAGCACTCAAGTATTGCCTTCAGTATCATCTCCAGAGGTAACTTCTCTGGACCTCAAATCTAAATGTAGTTCTTCCTATTATTTACTCTTCTTCTTATAGTTCTTACCAGAGTTTTTAACTGAATTGTGTTTTGTATAGTTTATTTAATGTTTGTTTATAGTTTGTTTCTCTTCTGCCATCCTGAAGCTTTTAGGATCATTTACATCGATGTTGTATATTTGCCGTTTGACCAGCACATAGTAGGGGCCAAATAAGTAATTGTTGAATGAATGAATGAGTATGAGGAAGAAAAATGAAGCGTAGTAAATAATTAGAAAACATTTAAGAGGGAAAATATGAAATTTTTACTATTTATCAGTGAAAGGTATATTAAAGCATCTGTTTTCTAACCTAGTTAGTTAGTAAAAGTATTCAAAGATATAATTCCCTTTTTCAGCTAAGATTTGAGGAAAAGGAAAATTTCATACAATCCACAAGGGTTCATTTTTGTTTACGTATTAAATATTGTTGAATGAGTAAGAATATTTATTATCATGGAAAGCAGTCTAGGTAAATGTATTTAAAATCATCAAATTGTTTTTATTGACACAGTATTTCCACCCAAGAATTTGTCATAACGAATATTTAAACATGGGAAAGTTTATATATTTAAATATGTTTTTCACAGTATTATTTATAGGAGTAAAACATTGAAAAATCACCTAAATGCCCAGAAAAGTAATACCTGAGTAAAGCATAGTATATTCACTAGATAGTATATGAGTGGGGGAAAAACAAGTGAAAGTGTTAGTCACTCAATCGTATTCAACTCTTTGCAAACCCATGGACTGTAGCCCGCCACGCTCTTCTGTTCATGGAATTCTCCGGACAAGAATACTGGAGTGGGTTGCCATTTCCTTCTTGAGGGGATCTTCCTGACCCAGGGATCATACCTAAGTCTCCTGCATTACAGGCAAATTCTGTACCATCTGAGCTACCAGGGTAGCCCTGTATGTGAGTAACATAAGCTAAAGATAAAAGTAACATAAGCTAAATAGAATGATTTTCTAAAACTTATATTAGTGCTGCTGTTGTTGTTGTTGTTTAGTCCCTAAGTCATGTCTGACTTTTTTGTGACCCCGTGGACTGTAGCCCACCAGGCTCCTCTGTCCATGGGATTTCCCAGGCAAGAATACTAGAATGGCTTGCCTTTTCCTTCTCCAGAGGATCTGCCTGACCCAGGGATTAAACCCTTGTCTCCTGCATTGACAGGCAGATTCTTTACCACTGAGTCACCAGGGAAGCCCATTTATATTATTAAATGTAAATAAATGAAGAATGCAGAGTTTTACAGTAAAATTTACAAATCTTATCCACAGTGGGGGAAAAAGTCTGGAAAGAAATATGTCATACTGTTATGGCTTTAGGTGATTTCCTTCTCTCTCTCTTTACCTGGATTATAACATTAAATTATGGTATAACACAGCTTGTATCTTGAGGTTCAGTTTTATTTTCAGTACATTTAAGTGAATCCTGAGCCTTATATATTGCAGTGATTTGAACTGAAATGCCCGTGCTCTCTTTTTTTTAGGATGACAGAAACTTTGCTGAAAGCTCCCATGCTCATGGGTTAGATCAGTCATCTTGGCAGGATCACAGTCGCTTCCTGTCTAGTCCACGATTTTCCCACTTGAACTGTAAGTAATGATGCCCAGTACTAGCTTTTAAATTGGATTTAAGAAAATTCAATTCATGGAAAGATTAAAGTGAAAGACTTGATAGTAATAGTCATGTTGTAATTTTGAAAAAATTTTCATTTTGGATCATAAAAATAATGCTCAAGTACATTTATAATATTAACCAACTGACTAAAAATATATGGGATCCCTTCTTTTTAGACTTTACACTTCTTACAAAAACTTAAACTGAATCACCAGATCTTAATTAAGCAATTTTTTTGGCATGGAGATTGCTAGTAACTGTGGATGAGTGAGTAAGGAAGTTAGATTGTATTGTAATAAAATCCAAGTCTTCAAAAAGTAGAAAAACTATTCAGAAATATCTAATTTTGTACAAAGAATAAGGATATGAAAACTACTATTGTGTAGATTTCATTCTGTGAATAAATACCCTGTAGATATTAATAATGGAGAAGGCAATGGCAAGCCACTCCAGTACTCTTGCCTAGAAAATCCCATGGATGGAGGAGCCTGGTAGGCTGCAGTCCATGGGGTCGCTAGGAGTCAGACATGACTGAGCGACTTCACTTTCACTTTCACACATTGGAGAAGGAAATGGCAACCCACTCCAGTGTTCTTGCCTGGAGAATCCCAGGGACTGGGGAGCCTGGTGGGCTTCTGTGTATGGGGTCACACAGAGTCGGACACGACTGAAGTGACTTAGCAGCAGCAGCAGCAGCAGCAGATATTAATAAAAGGCTATAGCATTAACAAAGTATGAGTCTGTTGACCCAGAATACCTTCTCCCACCCCTTATACTTCGCCTTGGATGCAGTGTCCTTAAACAAACCTTCAGAACTCATGGTTTTAAGTATGGTTGCTGTTATGAGTGCTCACAATGCATTACAAGTTTCCTTTGAAACCTTTCTTGGAATAATTATGGAATTATTTGCTATTCAAGTGACATTTTATTTACTGATTCTTCTCTTCACCCAAGAGTGAACTCCATGATAGGAGTGACGTTTATACACCAGTTTCCTCAGCATCCTATATGGAGCTTGGCACCTAGTAAATGCTCAGTTAATGTAAGATGAATGAGTGTATGGATCTTTTTATTTCAAGTCCACTTTTATCCAAGCCATTTGGGATTCAAATGTTAATAGATTCTTATTTAGATCATCATTTAGCTCTTCAGTTTTCCATGGACATAGAGTTTGTACATTCAATTAGACAATGCTGTCATTTTAAAAAGCTAGGTTTCTATAAAATAAAATATCAAAATTAGCCACAAAGAAGTAGGTCAAATAGAAAATAATAACTCTCATTTTTTCTGATTTATATTCATGGATTCATTGAATAAATATTTATCAGTTTCTGACAAATGGTTTGGCTTCCATTATATCATGATTATTTTATTCCAACAGCTAAGCATTTCCCCTTTCCTGTCCTAACCATTTTGCCAAGTGATTTTATATATTTTCATAAACCCTCTGCTATTCTAATCTGGCAGTCACCCTTCAATTTGGATCATATCTCAGGTTGGTTCTGGTACCTCAGAATATGATATATATGTAGTTATACAAAATTTTTATTTTTCATATTAAGCAATGGAAGATTTTCCTCAGGTTTGTGTGATGTATGAAAACATGGATGAGGAGGAGGGTGGGGACCGAGCACCAGAAAGCAACATGGTGCCCCATCCATTGAGACATCTGCGCGCTGGAAGTAAACAGCACCAGGATATGCGCTGCTGCTGCTGCTAAGTCACTTCAGTCGTGTCCGACTCTGTGTGACCCCATAGATGGAAGCCCACCAGGCTCGCCCGTCCCTGGGATTCTCCAGGCAAGAACACTGGAGTGGGTTGCCATTTCCTTCTCCAATGTGTGAAAGTGAAAAGTGAAAATGAAGTCGCTCAGTCGTGTCCGACCCTTAGCGACCCCACAGACTGCAGCCTACCAGGCTCCTCCATCCATGGGATTTTCTAGGCAATAGTACTGGAGTGGCTTGCCATTGCCTTCTCCGAGGATATGCGCACAGAGGTCTTTGTTCTACGGGTATTTAACTTTGCCTTTGTAACTTGCAGAAGGCTCCTTAGAAAGGTTCCTCCTAGAAAGGTTCCTTTGAAGACATTAAGGGGAAAACATCAAAATTTTTAGGTACCTATTGTTACTCATTTTAGGTGATTTAATAAACATTTCTAGAAATAATATTTATTCTAATTTACTTTTCTGATGAACTTTGAATTTTCTGTATGTTTTTCATGATGGCTTTTGGAATTGAATTATGATCACCCTGAATACTTCTCCATTTTTTGTGGTACACATAATTTCAGCTTAGTTATAGAAACTGTCCTGTCCTGAAAATTTTCTTGGCACTACAGAATTAAAAAGGAGATTTGTCAAGATCAACAAAGAGAAAAATGTAGCCTGCAGTAAGTTGATAATACAGGGAACAGAAGACATCTTAAAAATATCATTAATGCCCTCAGAGATATGAGGAAATAGTGCATCCAGTAAAAATAAGAGCAAGATACTATGAAAAAGGAGCACGAGTTAAGCGGTCTTGGAAATTGTAAATATGATAAACTAGAAAGGTGGAAAACAACAAAGTTGAGAAACCTCAAAGAAAGCAGAAGATAAGGATAAAGGGCAACAGAAGAGATAAGATATTCAGAAAAACCAATATAGGAGGGACAGACCACGATTAGTGGGAGTCCTGGAAAGAGAGAATAAAGAAAACAGAACAAAGGCCAGGAGTGGGCGGATGACACAGCCCACCCAATAAATGGCTATTGCACAGCTGTCACCCTGAGATTTTTCTCTTCCCCTTCCTCCTGTATGGATGGATGCCCATATTTCTTTGGTCACCCCAGGCCTTCCTCTGCTGGTTTCAGTTCTTTTGCGGAAGCACATCCAAGAAAGGGAGGTAAATATTTTCATTTTCGTATTTCTGAGAATGGGTTTCTTCCATTCACACTTGACTGAGACTTTGGCTGGCTATAAAATTCTGGGTTAAAAAAGACTTTCCTTCTGAAGTCATCACACAGTTATCTTCCAAAATCTAGTGTTGCTATTGAAAAACCTTCTGTCTTTTCCATTTGACTCCCATTCCTCTGACATGATCATTTTCACCATTGCTATCCCCCTGCATCCCTGGCCTGGCAACTTTTAGTATTGTCTCTTTAACCTCCATGAGTTTTGTGATGGTACATCTCCCCATGGGTCTTGTTTTACTGAGTTTTCTACCTATTTGCTCTGGGTTTTTTTTTAATCTGGACATTCGTATTCTTCAATTCTTTCATAGGAAAGGAAGAAACAAAAGATTCTACCACGAAAAGCTTTAGGAAATAGATTAAAAAAAAAAACAACTGCATAGATTATTGGATTCATTTGAGCACTTAGAAAAACTACTAGTAGGCACATGTCAGGTCTAATTGAGCTATTAGAAACAATTGAGGATGGTTATGGAGAAAGAGTAAATAAAAAATAAATAAATAAAAACACAGGTCAATTAATAACTCCAGGAAAAAAATGAAAAGAAACATTGTCAGAGTAGTCCTATTAGGTTTGTATGAGCCATGTTTACAGTCAATATAAATATTCACTATTGACATAACTGGAAGTCCAGACATAACTATATAGGGAGGATGGGGTGAAGGAAAGTGGATGGGTGTGGATACGTCTAAAAATGATACTCAGAAAATAGCGATATAAGCTTCTTTTTCTTTCAAAAATTGAAGTAAATATGGAAAATAAAGCTGAAAGAGTTGATTGTGGTTGACTCCAGGGAGCAGGTGTGTGGGGTTGGGAGGGATAGCGCAAGAGACCGCAATCTTTCTGTGCTGTTTGATATGTGTATGTATGGACACTCTGGCTAAAAAGGAATCTTACAAAATGCTACTAAGGAAACTCCAGCTTTTATGTTTGACTAGCATGTGCTGGATTTTGTTGTTAACTTCTGAATGCACTATGAAAGCTGTCGGGGAGGGGGCCAGTTAGAGCAGCTGAGACCTGCGTGGAGACACGGCGGGTGCTGAGGTTGAGGTGAGTTTCTGAGCCCGCGGAACAGGCTCCTTCGGACTCGGGTTGGGATTTGCCCTGGATGAGGCTCTTTTGTCTGTGCTGAAGACGCTAAGGCACTCATCCTGCTGACTTCGGTGCCCCGTCAAACTGCAACCGAACAAAAACGCAGAATCACTGACCGCGGAAAAAACAAAGGAAATGGGAAAATACTGCATAATTTGTGGTCTCTGAAGGGACCCAGCCTTAATGACAGTTTGTTTTCAGTAGTAATTCATGTCAGCTTTGTGTAGTTGGGGTCAGTTCAAGAAAAGGTAGATGCTTCCCTGCCAGGAAGAAGGGGAGAAATGTATAAATTGTAAGTTTATATGACCACTGGAAATAGGAACACAGAAATCCATTATTTAGAGCCATGATTACTACCAAATTTATCCTGGCTGGCTGGAAGCTATGGCCGTGATTCAGGACACTCTTTTAGAAGGCTTGGATTCCATTACCTGTAGCCTGTAGACAGTGGGGGCTTAGTAAGGGAGATTCATAATGCCAGCTTTGAAAACTGTCATTTTAACTTTTTTATAAGTAGTGACTGACCACTGGTCTCCATGTAAAGCTCCTTGTAGGCTAAAGGCCACAACTTCCGGACAGGGCTTTCACTCCCAGGGCCCAGACCAGACTGGGTTGGAGTGAAGTCTGGAGCAAACTGACAACTTTTCGACATCTCGAGTGCTTTGAGATTCAAATGCTAAATGTTGGTGGAGTTAGTATCTATAAACTCAATTTTAAACATAAATTCAGATTGCAATTTTTCTATAATTCTAGCATTGTTGTAAATAATGTTTATTTAAATAAATATATAAATAAGTAATCCCAGAAAGAAAGGACTGTCGTTTTTCATCGGGTTACTTTAGGAGTTGAAAGTGAATCTTACATATTAATTTAACTTGAGATTCTTAGAAAAGCAAATCAATGAAAGTTAATAAAAAAACTTTTTTTTCACTTCCTTACTTCAGATCATGCTGCTCTAAAAAGAAAAATTAGTGTATTTAATATGTGTTAAAGGTGAAATGATAGAACGTACCTGACCAGGACTTTATATTAGTGAATCGGAGGTTATAAGCTGAAACTTGAATGGCAAGAAGAACCAGCTGAGTTAAAATTGGGTGGGAAGCATTGTGCTAATCCAGGGGTAGAACTGGAAAGACCCCAGAGGGAGGAAAAGAGGGAGGAGAATGAGTGAGGGAGACAGTGATTGGGAGAGAGCGGGGTAGGAGATGAGGTCCCGCGGACGCCTTTTCAGCCACCATCAGATGTTTGGATTTTATTCTGATTTCACTGGGAGGCTGTGACAGGTGGGGAGGGAAGGGATAACGCAGCAGAGTGACATAATCTGATGAACATTTTAGAAAGATAATTCTGGTGTGTGGAAAATGGGGCAAGGTGAAAGTAGGAGAGAAAATGGTGCCTTGGGCTGGGATGATGGTATTAATAATAGAGATGGTGTGAAGCAGAAGGACTCGGGTGAAATGGAAGGCAGACTCCTCGGAACTTACCCTTAAATGGGACAGGTCCAGCAGGCAGGCCACAGGAAGGAAGGAACCAAGGTTTCAGAAACTGGGTGGATGACTATCATTTTCTAAGATGAAGAAGAGCAAGGGATAGGCAGGCATCAGAGATGAAGAAACCAAGTGGGAGGACTGACCGGTAGATTTAGATACAGGCATCTGGAGCGCAGAAGAGAGTAAAAACAGTAAACCTAGATTCCATGTCTAATCTGTTTCCTTTTGTGTAAAACAGAGGTTTCTATAAGAAGGACGCCCTTCAGATTTCTTCTAAAATTGTGTGCTTTAATGCCACTATATACTGATCAGTACCTGCCTTCTATCCTCACTCTTCAAATCCAAAACAAACAAATGACATGAATATGTGGGGTTTTGTTTTTAATATAGTAAATTATTTTATTCCTCAATTGAAGATTTGGTAGTCCATGTAAAGCTTACAGAAAACTAGTAATCAAATGCAATGATTACTTATAGCTTTGTCAAGCCAGGGATTATCTTCATTCAGGTTTATTTTTCTGTTTTCTCTTACCCCGCCAGCATTTGCCCAAAGAACAGTTGCTCCAGACTCACCTTCAATCAAGGAAGATGCCCCAAGTTTACTGATGGATGGAAGAAGTCCACAACCCAGAAAAGAGGAATACGAAAGCAAAAACAGCAAAATGTAATTAGTTACTCTACCTGAGTGTTTTACATGTAATAGTATGTGTGTCCTTGCCCCAGTTCGGCCCAGATCATCCTGCAGACATGTCTGCAGCTGCGGCTCTTCAGCGTCACCCAGCACTGACTCAGAGACAGCGCAGTCAGCCTTTGTGGATGACGCAGGTTAAACCAGTCCAGATGACAGCAGCTCGTGAATGACATGCAGTTAGCTTACCGGCAACTTACGCCAGCAGAGAGGGAAGAATAGTTTTCACCTTGCATTTTCCATTTTCAGGTGTAGTCAGTCACGTTTTTCTGACCAAAATTTGGATTTATAATTGAGGTCTTTCAAAGATGACTGGCTGAAAAATAGGAAAATGAGTTCTCCTCGAGGCAGAAGTTGCTGGCACTTTGAATTCAGGGAGCATTTGTATACGAGTGATTTTATTTTGATGCTTTCTCCCTCATAAATTAGCATGTGTTATAACATGTCATGGAGATATGCACATATAATATTAGACAGTCCCCTTTATAAACGCTCAGGACTGTTAACATCCATCATCTCAGCAGTCTGTAACTATATGCAGTATCTTAAAATTATTTCCAATCATCCATTTTTGTAACAATGAAGAATTTACAAATGAAATCTGAATTGTTAAGAGTTATAAAGAATTTGTATCATAATTTATTTATTTGTTTTTTTGTGGCCAAATATCCCCCTGTGATCACTCCAGTCATATCCTGGACCTTCTTTGGTTTATTCTGACCAGAATCATAGCGCCAAACTCCTGTGTCCATGAGATTTACCTGCCAAGAGTTCTAGTATAATCTGGTACTATCTGTCTGAATACTCTGAGTATCTAAGAGTCTTTCTCAACATCAAAGTGTTTTTAAGAACCTATTCTCTTTACATGCTGAAATACCAGTGAAGAAAGATTTTTATTAAATGCTAAGTAAGAGTAAACAGCCAGGAACTAAATCCCACTGGGTCATGATGCAAAGATTCTGAACAGAGACAAGGACAATAAAGCAGTATCTTCATAATATCCATTACATTTTGTGTTTGTTCAAATCTGCTTGCTGTTTAGATCTCTCACATTTCATGAAGATGTTTCTTTTTCTACTCAAGATATGTTTTCCTAATTTACCGTATTTAAATGTGCAGAAGAAATGGCATTCTCCATGAACTCAAATGCAAGTTACTACAGAAGACAGAATGTTTTATTTCACAATTTACCAATACAATGTATACAACCTCTGATAATGCATTTTATCATTTGTTCATTCCAAAAACCTTTTACTGAGTTGTTGCTGTAGGCTAATCACGGGGTTAAGAAGGAAAACGAGACCCAAAAACAGGTGCACGTGTCCCAAACTCTATTTGGCATTAGGAGTTACATGAGAAAGGAGTGATGTGCTCATGCTGGCTGGAGAAATTCTGGAGTAGACACCACTAAGCAGGCTCGGTTTGGTTGTGTCTAACCTTAACCTTAAGACCTGGAGCTGCTAATGTGCTAACGCACACCAGAGGTTTCAGTGCAAGTTGAATTATTACTCTTTAGTAATATCTGGGATATTGAGAAATTATGTCAGGATTTTCATTGATGTTTTAACTAATAGCATTTTTATCTACATGGATCTGAATGACTGGGAAGAAAACAAGGGAGAAATTAACAGG
This sequence comes from Moschus berezovskii, assembly GCF_049115385.1. Classification (NCBI taxonomy): domain Eukaryota; kingdom Metazoa; phylum Chordata; class Mammalia; order Artiodactyla; family Moschidae; genus Moschus; species Moschus berezovskii. The sequence goes on from NC_142468.1 coordinate 11,549,203, forward strand.
TTTTACTTAAATCCTACAGGTAGATATTAGATAGCTTTTCATGTAATGCATTAGTAGGGACTTCATGTGGTCCATTCTATTTAATAGAAACTGATCTAAAACATTATTAGCTTTTTGTGAAGAAAAAAAAAAGATTATTAGCTTTTTTAAAAAAATCTGTGGTCATTAAAGAATGTTACATCAGGCTAGTTAAGCCTGAAAAGTGGAAGTAGCTCAGATTATGTACTTGGCAAATCCTTGAAAGCATGTTAGGTGATGATTTTATAACAGAAAAGGATCTTATAAAAGGCCTTTTTTTTAAATCTGGAAACAAAAAAAAGCATTGTATATTACTGAAGTCCCTATACCATGGTTGGATGAATGAAGGTGTCTGACTTTAAGTATGGAACACACCAGAGCTTCAAAGGCAAAGTCAACTTTTTGTGAGCAACAGTTTTGTCGAAATACCTTGGCCTTCTGTTTATGTGGAGTTAAATCCAAGGACTTGTCTCCTCTGAGGATTTTTCCTATCTCTTGCAGTCACCATAAGCTTGAGTTGGAAATTTAAAAGGAATGCTAAGGAAACACTAATAGTTTGGTTTGCACATTTCAGGAGCCAGAACGGCTTTCCCTTTACTCACCCCTTTGGCAGGATAATGTGTGATATCAGCCCCACTGAGCTGAGGCTGGTCGGCCATGTTGCTTGCAGCACTGGGACATTGGACAGGATAAACCTTATTCTGGAAATGATCGTGGTCCCAGACTTAATTTGAAGATTGACCTTTTCAGTTTAATAATTTTGATTCTTCTGGCCATCTCTCTCCCTAAACACACTAAACTTCCACTGAAGTTACTGAAGGCCGCAGATGGGAGAAACACAGCTGGGAGAAATCTGGCTTGATGTTTTTCCCATTGGCTAAGGTTATTATTATTTCCTTGACTAATGTCTGATTTGAAGGCTGGAAACCAGTTGGTTATATAACATCTTATGCATCCGGCTTACCAGAATCAGGAAGTTTCCTTCTTGTTACAGTTTACATATTTTTACTAATAGATATATTTACTATTACATATTTTTACTATAGCTGAACAAAGCCGTGCACATAAGACGTTTAAAGGTTATTGGATAAAAAGCACCTCCCTGCTTAGCTAAGAATGCAGTTAAGCCTCTTTTTCTTCATTTTCCTCCTTTCAACTGTGGCAAATGCATAAGGCTCAGGTCAGAGGTATGTAAAACATTCTTATCATCACAGTGATTATTACGTGTTCCCTAATCTGTATCGAATCTTATCATTAAAAAACAAATAATTGTTTTGTGTAGGACTTATATCTTCCATATAATTCAGTTCAGTTCAGTTCAGTTCAGTCGCTCAGTCGTGTCCGACTCTAGGTGTTGTATTTACTTTGCAAACCTCTTTTTAGGAAGGGGTAAATATCTCAAGTTGTTTTACTGAGAATTTGTACTATAAGCCCAACTACACATTATATGGTGAAGGCCAAGAATGTGAATGATCACTGAGGAAGCTATTCCTTTTCCAAGATTCTTACACCCCTCCCCAAACAAACTGTCCCAGTGTTTTCTCTCAATTTAAAACAAAACAGAAAATTTGTGATTTTCATGGCCTTCAAATGCAGAAGCTGTCCTCACGAAAGCATCTGGTTTTCTTGGATCAAAAGTAAACCATGAACCTTCACTGGAAAGTAAGTTTGGGAAAGTTTATATATAAAGGCATTTCATGCTCTGAAGTATGATACGAAAATAGTCACATCTTTCAACTTTTAAGTTCCCGAAAGTTTAGCAGTAAAAACATATCAGCTTATTCCCTATTTGAGGAAAGAAATTTAAACCATGAAAGATTCCATTTAGTTTCATTTCCGTACAAAACACAACACATCTCATTTAAGGCTAGGAGAAGTGCTTACATCTAGAAGCAGAACTTTGGATTCTAAGCCCCCAGATAAATTTCAAGGAAGTCTCCCTTGCTTTTGATCAGTAACAAAGTAAACGAATTTGCTGTGCTCTGGTAAAACCAGCTGAACCTTCAAGTTCTCACATCTGTCCCCATCTTAGCCTCTGCGGCTCTGTCCACCCCATGCCCACGTCCCACCCAAAGCCAAACCCAAACCAAGTCACTCGGGGTTTTCCCAAGTCAGCCTCTGCTATTCACCCCTGGAGTCTGATACATCTCTGCAGCCTACAATGAAGGGGCTGGCTGACTGGTGTTTGTAACACCTTCATGTCTTTAAGGACCAGCCAATTAAAAGAATTTGAATGTCACGTGTCTTTGACTACTCTCCTGGTTGAAAACCCAGGAATACTTCTGTGGCTGGTATCTTTTCCTCCATAATACAGCTTAATTCTGACATAGTCCAAAGCCATGAGACAATCATTGGCTTGAACTCGCTGCCTTGCTCTCTGCAGGAATATGTGGTATTTCTAAACATAGCAGCATGTTAGTTCTCTTTCAGGAGGACAGTAAAAACAACAAACATATAATCTGATGGCCTTCACCTTTCAGGGGTTTCCCAGGTGGCGCTGGTGGTAAAGAACCTGCCTGCCAATGCAGGAGACCTAGGAGAAGTGGGTTTGAGCCCTGGGTTGGGAAGATCCCCTGGAGGAGGGAAGATTCCCTGGAGACTCGCATAGACAGTGGAGCCTGGCAGGCTACAGTCCATAAGGTCGCAAAAAGACATAACTGAAGCGACTTAGCATGCATGCACCACCTTTCAGAATGTAAAACCTTATGCTTTTGAGCATATAGGTGGGGGCATGAAAAAAGTGCTGCAGTAGTCAAATTAGAGCCATACATTTATAACCTGTAATTATAACAGTAACTTGTTCTACGGCATTGGTTGCATACTTGCCATTCCCTGGAATGAATGCTGTTTTCCTCAAACTGGCAGATGGTGGGCATTTATGCCCAGACTGTCTTCTGTCATCTCTCTATAGATACTCACAAGTTGACACCCTCTCATTTTTCATCCTTTGGTAAAGCATTTTGACTGGCATTATTTAAATAAAAAGCAAAAATTACCACTTATCCTTAGATATAGGAGCTCTGTGTCATCTGTATACTCGACTGAAAATAAAAGATCAGAATATTGGCTTGAAGCAATATTTTTTTAAACAAAATTAGTGAATATTAAACCACCACCAGTTCAGATGTCATAAGAGAAAATGTCTTATTCTGAGGGAAAGAAGGATAACATCATATGTTCATTTGTAACTAGTTGGACAAAATCCTTTAGATTCTGGCTTCATATTTTTGTAAAATCATGCTGTTTTTGAAAGTGTTACCAAGCCTCCAGAGTTGGTCCCCCAGCAAGGGTCCTTCTGCCCAGTGTTGATCAAGCCAATAGAACAAGAAGCTCCTCTTTGATCAGAGAATGAAGAGGTATGAGCTCTGGAGGACACAGTCTCCTGGACTGGCCATGGGTGGGGCTGCTTTATAGGGGTCCCAGCAGCAGGGAGGAAAGGGGGCAGGGGTCTGGTGAGGGGGGCACAGCTGGGCCACTGAGACCCCAGATCACAGTTGTTGGGTGTGGTGTCTCTGCACACGGCCCACTACCATCATCTTGAATCAGTGTATGAGTTGCCTTCGGCATAGCCCATTGGAGCTCCGTCCAGAATGGCCATTTGGCCTTGGGAACTCTGGTCTGAAAGGCCGGATTGGAGGCCTCTGCTTGCTATAAGCAAGTGGAACTAGACTAACGACCAAGGGGAAAAAAAGTTAGATTTTATTTTATTACCCATATTCTATTTTTATTTCCTGTGAATTTTTTATGGACTTTGCCTGTGACAATGGGACACATCTTATTTTTATGATTTGCTTTCCATCAAATTACAGCCTCCTTTTTTTTCCCTCGCAAAGATTTCAATTTATTTCTGAATCATTTGAAGCCACCAAGGGTTCAAATGGCTTTTAAAAGCCCCAGCTCGGCCAATAGCATGAAAACTTGTACTTCAAGATTGTGCATCTCTCTTTGTTCTTGACATAATATATTTCAGTTGGAAATATTTTTTTCCCTCCAAGTGTCTCTCATTTCTTCCCCTGGGATCCATAGTCATTTCTTCAAGGATCTTTGGAAGCCAGTTGTGTCCTTGATTTGGGCCAGCTGGTAGACTGGAGTCATGCTCACATGCCTGGGCATGCATTTCAAGATACCAAGACAATGGCACCATAAAGAGTTAGTGAGATTAACACATGAAACACAAGTTGTTTTTTTTAATGATCTGGCTGGTCTGTTAACTAGGTCTGAAAGACTTCTCTTGGTAAGACAAGACTGTTTCTCTTCATCCTTGTGTGATGGTACACAGCTGTTTTTCAAGCAGTTTGGCCATCTGATGAGACGAGCTGACTCACTGGGAAGGACCCTGATGCTGGGAAAGAATGAGGGCAAGAAAAGAGGGTGACAGAGAATGAGATGGCTAGATGGCTTCATTGACTCAATGGACATAAGTTTGCGCAAACTCCAAGAGCTAGTGAGGGTCAGGGAAGCCTGGCATGCTGCAGTCCAGCATGGGATCGCAGAGAGTCAAACATGACTTAGCGACTGAACAACAATATGTATTTCATATATCAGGACTTATTTCTATCCTTTTTTTTTTAAAACCTTAAAGCCAACAGAGCAATTCCCAAAATATGCGTCATGTTGGACTTAGGATTTAAAATCTAAATGTCTTAATATATCCCCTTACAAGATTTTTTTTTTCCTTTTCAGGTCCCAAAGCCAGCTATTATCAGATCATACAGCATAACTCTCACTCGGTGTTATCCCTAGGGTAGTGGTAACGCTGGTTTAGATTTTGTTTGTCCATTATTGCTGAGCACTTAGCTGAATAAGGGAATGGAGAGTGGCAGGAGTTCTGTAAAATGATATGAACACAGAGGAAGCTGTGTCACATTCAACAACAATATCTTAAACTGTTTACTTGAAAGAAGAAACTGCAGTAGCCCTCCATCCTTTATCTGATGCAAGGTCCTGGAAGGCAGCGTTGTGAGAAGTCCTGCTGAACTTGTGTACCATAAAGTCCCATTTCTGATGGAAATGACACTGTTTCTTAATGTTCTTGGCGGGCTGCTCACTGGCCATGTGGACTGGGATGCAGAGTGGCCTTATTGCAGATATTTTCTTTCAGTCTGAGTGCCCTGTGTTTGCCTGTCATTTGGGATTTTCATCTTATTTATTCCACAGGTGTGATTTATGATGGCCATTTTGAAAACTTCCCATCACGCCGAACCTCAAGCCTTTGGTTACCGGAAGTAAAGCAGCCATGGTGGCAAAGCCATCTAATGTGGTGGCTTTGGGGAGGTCAGGCAGTTAAAAGAAGTTCAGAGAAGCCTGGAGACTTTGGCCTCTTTTTATTTATTTATTTTCACTCCAAGCTGAATAAAATAGATGCATCAGTTCTAACAAGGAACTTCCTGCCCAGAGTCACTGGCAGAGCAGTCTCCTCCCAACAGCTGCAAACTTGAGAGACCTCACGCTGCTGGCCAAGGTTCATTCTGTGCTTTGACTTAAGACCACAGCCAGTAAAGCCAGTGTGTACCGTGGAAAGAGTTTCCCACTTTTTCCATTGGAGCAGCCTTTGGTGAGGTTAGTTTGACTGTTCCAAATTAACAGTGGTGGGTCATTGCTCATTTTTAAAATTTTAACTGTGCATAAACCTACTGATTAGATTCCACTGAGGACAAATCATAGTTTTCTGAGGAAAATACATATCTTTTTATTCAGTATTCCTTATAGCACTGGTTGTCAAAGTGTGGTCCCCAAACCAGTGGCACCAATAGCAAGCACCTAGCAGCTTGTAAGAACTACAAATTTCTCATCTCCAGACCTAAGGATTCAGAAACTGGGGAAAGTGCCAGCAGTCTAGGTTCTAATAAGTCTTCTAGGTGATTCTGATGAATGCTCAAGTTTAAGAGTCATATGAACTTAAAAGTTCATTTGATTACAGCCTTCTCTGAGTTTTAGTCTCTATCCCAAAACCAAAAAAAAAATATATATATATTTTCCAGTTCCTAATATATATTCTCCCAGGTATCCAAAAACTATGACTCCAGGCCCAGGTCATCCAGGTTAAGGAGATAAAGCAGCTTCCAAAGGTGCTTGATTTACTATTCGAGGTCACTTCTTTGTTTCATCTAGCAAGCATCTATTAATAAGAGCTTGTCAACCATTCAGAATCATCACCAGGGCATCTAATGAAATCAGGACCTACAGGTATAGCTCTTCTCTCTGGTGAAATGTAGACTAATATTTGATTATCAAAAGGATGTGAACTTCTTTGGGGCTGAATTTTTATCCTGTTTCCTCCCAGAACTTGAGAGATTTGGGGCATTAGTTCTATATTGTCATTTTACATGTGATTTCAATTTTTCCTGTCTATACCAATGGCTCACAGTCATCCACTGTGTGTCAGAGTAACATTTCCAGACTCTGACATTGTCACTTTCAGAAAGATTTTGATTTAATGACTGTTGAATGTTTAAGTCTCATCCAACGTTTCCTCATTGTCTGTAACTAAGACCAGATATTTATTACATTGTTCCATCTCTTTATCCTCTGATAAATTAATGGCTAAATAGAATTTGTCTTGGCTTTTTATCTTACATTTTGTTACCCTCCATTATGTATCATTGATCATTTGACTGGTTTCAAATCAGGTTGCTTCCCCATCCCTGTATACACTTAGAAATGGACTAAATCAAAATCTATACAGAATTCTCCAATTCTCTTAACTAAAGCTTTTCAAGCACTTCTTTCAGTTTCTGAACACTTGAATTAAATATTACACTATGCCATCCATCAAAGAAAGTATGGTTTTTGAAAGAGTGCTTGTTTTTTGAGCAGCCACACTGTGACAGGACCCATCCAGAGACTTTGCTGAGGAACTTACACCCCCAGCTAGCCAACTGCAGCACTAAAATTACTGAAATGTGCAGGTCTTGCATAAATAACAAAACCAAATAAGTTTCAGATAGCATAACCCCTCAACTGTGTTTGAAATGTCTTCAGTTATTTTAGGGCTTGAAATTCATACCAGGTAGATATATAGATAATTTTTTTTATAAAAGCCATTTGAATATACAGATGCATCATATTACACCTGCTGCTATATGCTTTGGAAAGTCTTCCCATTGTTGATCAGGGACTGTGCCAACCACATAGTTATGTTCATATATTACTCAGGACTAGTGACCTTCTATCCAAGAAAGCATTATTTCCATTAATTCAACTGTCTGTCACATTTCCGTATCATTCATTAATTAGTGTGAATCTAGTATGTCTTGTTTAGTTGGCTAAAAAAGGTTTTCTGTACATATTACCAACCTTAACCTTATAATTTTAAAGAATTTAAATATAATTTCTTCACTTAATGTACTGATAAATTTGATTAGCCAGATATGTATGTTTAAATGTGCTCATACTTCTTAATTCCTGCTTACCGATTGTAATAGTGATGCACTATTTGAAATTGATATAGCAGACTTGCATGCTAAACCTGTCATGCCTATCAACATTTTGCTGGTTATTGTTCTCAGAAGAGAGAAGGAAAGTAAACTTTTGAAAGGTAAGTACAAAGTTCTGCATATTTAGATAGTATCAAATACCATAGGAAGACAGCCAGAACCCTTCCATTGTCCTTGATCTCTTCTGAGTGTAAACACTAAAGGCGAAGGATCAGTTTGGCACAGCCATACAACCCAAAATAATCCTTCTTGTTTTAATATTTTGCTTTTGGGCAATGTTTACTTTCCAGAAACGAGAATATTTTGTACATGTGAAAATGTATTATTCGTTGGGCATTACATGAAAATTTCATTCAGATTCTGAGAACTGTTACTGAAGGTGGGCTGAGCTTCTCATGGACAGATGTCATGTGAGAACAATCGGTTCTGGAGCCACCGAGATCCAGATGTCCAACTGAACAGCTGCCATCCTCTGCAGTAACCTTGACATCACTGCTTTTGAGTTGTGACCATGTGTTGTGCATTTCTTATCCTGACGCCCATGATTGAGGTCAGATGTTGTCTACCCTTAATTTTGCCCTTTGGGACTCTTTATAGTTCTCAGTGGGATGAACGGGCTCAAATACTGGTACCACAGAGCAGCTAAAGGAAAACTTTCCCATGCAATGTTCATGCAAGTAGATGTTCAGGCTAAATTTTCATTACCCTTAAATATTTAGTGTTGATTGCTCTTCTCAGACAGTGATTATAAGTGAACTGGGAACAAAGTAGGGATCTACAGAAGAAAGAAGAAAACGTTAAAATCTTCTGGGGTCTGTAACTCGGCTGTTATCTGTAGAAAGCAATGTTTGATCAGTTTACAAAAGTGATACTGTTACCAACAGAATTACTTACCTTTTGCTGGTAGCATCCTGGGAGCTAATTCCCAAGTTATCCACAACTTACGTGAAGAGACATTTGTTAATATTTGGAATCCACGTAGGTGTTGGGAAGGTCAGACCAAAGTAATTCATCACCGCTTTAATATTTGTAGTGCATTTTGTCATCATAAACCAAAGGTCTAGAATAGAGAAAAATGTGGATAGTAGGAACCAAGTATTAGGTTTTTATTATTGTTTTGATATCATAATAGATCAAACATCATCTTAACTCTTACAATCAATATTGTATTGAGAATCAGAATCTTTGAAAACTATGTAGGAAATTGCTGAATGCAATCGATGGTACCTAGAAAGCATCTTTAATGAATTATGTATATTTGCTTTAAATATAATTATACCGTATTTCATGGAGTCGAAAGAGTCGGACACGACTGAGCGACTGAACTGAACTCAACTGATACCGTATTTCTAAATTACAGGATGCTTCACTAGACAGTAAGCTCTTTTAATATAGGCAGCATGATTTTGTCTAGCACAGTGGATGGGCATATTTTCAGTCTTCAGAATGTATTTGCTAACTGAACTAATCACATGTGCACCATCAACCATCCTTCCCTACTACAGTGAGCAAACAGTGTTTATTAACTAATCTGGATAGCCAGGTTTGCAGAATCATTCAGCACTTAACAGACCAGTTGCCAGGTGCATTCATGAAAATTCAAATCATAATGTCCTTGGAATTTCCTAAGGGTTTAAACTATGTCTTCAGAGCCATGATGGCAGGAAAACCGAGCCAAGCAGGTAGCACCCTGCATCACCAGTATTGATGACTAACTTACTGAGTGTGAAATTTGCTGAATTTACCATAATGAATATCCATTAAATATTGATACATATCATTGCAAGCACCATCTCTTGTGTTTGTGTAAGTGTATAATTGAGGCCCGAGTATGTGTTGGCCATCACATTTGTGGATCTTTTTAGAGATTCCTATCACCACCACTTAGTTTGCCATCCCAAGTCTTTTCCACTGAATGGCTAATGTAGAACAAAAATCTTGAGATTGTAACGTTTGTCCCTTAAACCCCAAGTTAATTTTGCTATGGTACAAGAAAGTGGAGAGACCCATGTGATGAATTAAGATCAATTGCTCCATGATTATTGACTTTTCAATATCATCTGCCGGAACTTGTGCTTCACCGTCTACACAATAAGGCAAGTAAATCTTTGCTAGGTTTTATAGGCTCACCGATATCCAGCCAGTCTGTGGCTAATTGTGGTTTCGTTGCTTATTCAGCCTAGTAGCATTCCTTTATTCCAGGATGTTTTGCTTGAAAAACTCACTTAGTTCATATGCCAATTTCTTTTCAGTTAACAATTTATTTGCTGACCAGCTAAGTGTCTGATGTAAGAATCACTGAAAATTGTGTTCTTCCAATCTTCATCTTTCCCTTCAGTATTTCCTTTCTCTCTACATTGCTAGCAATCCAAAAGCCTTTCTACATAGTTAGGTTTTGTGTACTTTGAAGTTTAGGTCAAAAAGCTTGAGTGGCCCAAGATCTAGCACTTTTAGCTTCCTTATGTTTATAATAAGGTAGTATTGTTGAAGCAGTGGATAATGTGTTTTTCATCTGTCTTTTATAACCTGCATGAACAAGATTTGGCCTTATGATAGAACTGTGTACTATGACATAATTAGATAATGCCTTTTTTTAATATGGCTACCATCACACAGCCTGATGCTTGCCAGCCTAAGAAATAAAACAATTGATTATACACTTTTGATTCATACACAATGAAAGAAATTATGAAACTTTGGACTTTGCATTACTGATTATAACTAAGAAAGTACATACTATTCTGCATGGTTCAGGACAACACAATCATTGAATAGTCAAGAGCTGTCTCCTTCCTTCACTTCCATATCCTTAACCTGTATACCCTTCACCTCCAGGACATCAATAGTAGCTGACATAACCTCAGTGACTTTTGTCCTGAAGCCTTCTAATATATTGAACATGGGAGAAGATACCACCAATCAATCGATGACTACTGAAAGCCTACACTACAATGGGTGCTGTGAAATATGCAAGGAAGGTAGAACTCCTGCTATTTTAGCTGTTCAGTAACTATTTGGTGAATGAATGTAATATAACAATAACAACAAAAAAGTTAAAGAACTTTTTAATTCCTCTCTGTGTGAAGAAGAGCAATATTTTCCTTTAAAGGGCTTTCCTACCCAGACAATATTTAATTTTTACTCTTGTTTGACAAAATACAACAATCCCAGAATTTTAGTTTTTAAAAAGAAGGTTCTAGATCATAGAAACTTTATTTTCACCAGAGAATGTTCTTACTATTTACTGTATATTCCCAACGAATTTTAAGAATCACTCTAATACTTGTTTTAGGTTTAAATGCCAAAGTAGGGATTGGGGTGTTTAAAATGAACTAGAATTTACATGCATCCAAATGGGTGGATTTAAAAGCATGGTGATCCAGTTGGCTATCCTGCATGCTGCCAAGGGGAGGAGTGTTGGGACCAGAGGAATCCTGGCTACTTCAGCCACTAATCACCTATATGACACTGACCTTGCCATTTCACTTCTGTCTCTTAGCTGTTAATGGAGGAGGTTGGACTACATGGTTTTCTGGGTCGCTTTCTATCTCTGATGGTTTTTGAGTGTGCTGTTGATATGTACATTGGCATTCTTTGCTAGACTAAAAGTATCGTGTGTAGTCTGAATCTCTACCTCAAAGCTAGTTCTAAGAGATATCAAACTATATTTGGATCACTGTAATTGTAACTGTGCTGAGTTCAGTCATATCTGACTCTTTGTGACCCATAGAGTGTAGCCCCCTAGGCTCCTCTGTCCATGGGATTCTCTAGGCAAGAAAACTGGAGTGTGTTGCCCTTTTCTTCTTCGGGGGATCTTCCTGACCCAGGGATTGAACCCACGTCTCCTACATCTCCTGCATTGGCAGGCGAGTTCTTTACCACTGTGCCACCTGGGAAGCTTTGGATCATAAACCTTGTCAATGATCCATTCAATAATCACCTTTTCAGAAAATCACTTTACCTGCACAACCTGCCTTCTTCCTTTTTCCATGTTATGTTTGTTTTTTTAAATGATACAGGATTAGAATCCTACCTCTACCACTGACTGGTGCTGGGGTAAGTGTGATTTGAAGTAATCAACATTTCTGAGCTGTTTTATCTCATCTGTACAGTGGAATTGATTGTGTCTACTTCAGAAGAACTGTTAAGAGACTTATATGCAATGACACTTGAAAAATGCCAGGCTCAGAGTGTGGCACTCAGTCATTCTCCATGAAGGTGTCTTACTTTTCTTTAACATCAGTGCCTGATCCACTTCATTCGTAAAAATCTCCCATGAGCTCAGATTCTTGTCTCCACTTACTAAAGTGCAATGTATCACTCTAACTGCACAAAAATCAAAGTTGAAACTACTTGGATTCTAGAACATATTTATTCTGTTAAATTGCATTAATTAATCAAATATTTACTGAGTGCCAACTCTATTCTGAAATAATTTCCATAGTTTAGCTCATTTACTCCTGACGGCAACCCTGTAAGGTGAGTATTTATCATTTTCCGTCAATAACCCATCTCCAGTGAGGAAACCGAAGCACAGAAAGGTTACTTACCATACCCGGGGGCGCGCGTCGGTAAGTACGGAGCCCGCAGTTGGACGCGCGCACTTTGTCGCTAGGTCACCTTTGCAAGCAGCCATTTTATTCACTTGTATTTAAAAATGCAAAAGCAAACTGTTTAACATGCAAAGGAGTCAATGGCACGAAGGAGTTTGGGGGGTTTTGTTCTGTTTTGTTGCTGTTGTTGTGTTTTGTTGGTGGTGCTGGTTTTGTTTGCTTTTTCCAAAAAGATTACACAGCATTTCTAGGAAAAGAAAGAGGGGGTAAAACAGCTGTCAACTCCGCTGACTTTGCTTAAATTTCTCTAAGGCTTGATAATGCATTAGGTTTTGAGACATCCTTCCTGTAGCCCATAGGAGGAGTGAAAGAGCACGGGGGGCTTAGCACCTAGAGGAGTGAGCAGACTCCATTTCCTGTCTCTGTGGACTAGCCAGTACCAAGCACTTTTTGTAAACTTAAATACTTGTCTGTCCTAACAGGCATGAAGTATGTATATATACTCTGCCTAAAGAAGAGCCTCTGCTAATAAAAGGGACTTTTGGTTCAGTAGGAAAAACAAAACAAAGCACACCAGTGTGGGTGTCAGAAGAAGCTGAGGGGAAGCGTGCAGAGAGGGTAGAGGGAGTGAGGAGCTTCTCTACTGATGTGTGAGTGGAAGCTGGGAGTGAATTTCATGAGCAAATATGGAATTTTGCCACTGAATTCTTTCCTCCAGAGCTAATAATCTCATGGGATATTAATACAAGGGGAAAAGACCTTGGGTAAAGAAAATAATTTTCCTTTTTCAGGACGAAGTTTTCTCAGGATGGCAGTGAAGTTTGAGTGTCATAAAGTGGTAATCGAAGACCAAGTATTTTATCATAAGCAAACAGGAAAACGAGCTACACTCTCTGGAATCATTTTTGGTAAGTTGGAAAAGGAACCTGGTCATATCAACTTACTCAAGGACCCTTTTCCCTAAGCTTTCCAGGATGCATGGGCCTTTTGACCCTAATCATCATTCTGTACCGAGGTCATCAAAATAGAAATCTGGTACATGTATCCAGATTGCCAGGAGAAATATCAATAACCTCAGATATACAAATGACACCACCCTGATGGCAGAGAGCAAAGAGGAACTAAAGAGCCTCTTGATGAAAGTGAAAGAGGAGAGTGAAAAAGTTGGCTTAAAACTCAACATTCAGAAAACTAAGATCATGGCATCTGGTCCCATCACTTCATGGCAAATTGATGGGGAAACAGTGGAAACAGTGACAGACTTTTTTTTCTTGGGCTCCAAAATCACTGCAGTTGGTAACTGCAGCCATGAAATTAAAAGATGCTTGCTCCTTGGAAGAATAGCTATAACAAACCTAGACAGCATATTAAAAAGTGAAGGCATTGCTTTGCTGACAAAGTTCCATCTAGTCGAAGCTATGGTTTTTCCAGTAGTCATGTATGGATGTGTGAGTTGGACTATAAAGAAAGCTGAACACTGAAGAATTGATGCTTTTGAACTGTGATGTTGGAGGAGACTCTTGAGAGTCCCTTGGACTTCAAGGAGATCCAACCCGTCCGTCCTAAAGGAAATCAATCCTGAATATTCACTGGAAGGACTGATGCTGAAGCTGAAGCTCTAGTTTTTTGCATCCACCTGATGCAAAGAACTGACTCCTTAGAAAAGACCCTGATGCTGGGAAAGACTGAAGCTGAAGGAGAAGGGGACGACAGAGGATAAGGTGGTTGGATGATCACCAACTCAATGGACATGAGTTTGAGCCAACTTCAGGAGTTGGTGATGGACAGGGAAACCTGGCATACTGCAGTCCATGGGATCATAAAGAGTCAGACACAATTGAGCACCTGAACTGAACTGAACATGTGGATGTTGTGACTACATCATGCTTTATAATCATAGATAACACATTAGGTGGGGAAGGACATTTATATTTTATGAAGTTCATCATTTCATCATTAATGAATTAATCCTTTTATGAGTTATCTGAATCACTCTTTTGGAGCATTCTGAAAGAGATAAAAAAAAAAAAAACTTTTTTCAAGTAGCTGACTTAATGGATATCTGAATGCCTGGCTTCAAAAACTATTACTTATAAAAGGCCAAAAAATGTCAATATGGGCAGTATGGCTGTTACATAATTTTTCCAAGGCGGAAAAGGCAATAAATTGCAAAATACTGTACTAAGAGAATATATGGTTCTTGATAAGAGCAGCTGCTACTTCACTGAGGTATACAATGTTTTAAAACTTGTTTTTTTCTGTTTTGGAAGTATGTTAATTAGTTCACTTGTTTTGTTTAATTTATTACCATCCTGCCTGTGTTGTGATTCTTAATTGTATGGTGTAGTTTATATGCACTGCTTTTAAGTGAGGGAAATGCCACCATGCACCTTTGGTGTTTTTATGCTTAAAAAATAAAAACTGAAAACACAAGGACTGATCACCAACAGGTGTATGTCCTTGACTGGATTCTTTAGCCATGCGTGTGCATAATGGTTTTCGTATGGTCAGTTATCTGATCACTCACTGTGGGATAGTCCACTGAACTGAGCTTCAGTTGCAGTTACAGAGGATGCAAGTGAGCAATATTAAAGTATAAATTGGCCCAAAATGCAGACTTTCCTTTTGAAGCTTTTAAGCCAGGAACATACATCAATTAAAAAATAAGCTTATATTATATGAGACTTGCCACATATTGGGAAATATACAGCAGAAACCAGGTACCTTCAGGTGTGCCTTAGCACAAACCTGTAACTCTTCAAGTAATAAAGTAAATCTTCACATGTTTTGAATATTAGAGACTTGAGAGGTTGCTGCTTGGTTCAACCCCCTCCTTGGGGGGTTAAATTAGGACGAATAAGAAATGATTTTGACATCAACTCTTCCAATTGGGAATTTTTCTGAAATGTATGAGTAGATTTTCTTAACTAGAAAGACAATAAATTTTGTCAGTGTATTTTTTATGATTTAGATCTAGCATGCCAGGGACATAATTCTAATATCAATGTATGATATAATAAATAGATGTAAATGAAGGAGGTGAGACCATCCATATTGCTGGACTCAAAATGGTGGGTAGCCAGTCACCACAGGACTCTTATTACAGACCAGCCCTGTGCAGATTGTTGAAGGGGTAAAGAAATACCATGATTCTTTGCTGTAGGGGATTGTTTTATTTTGGGGTGTTTAGCAGTAAGCATTTCTGTCTTCTTTTTAGAGGGGCAGAAATAAAAGACATACTTCCTGTGAGTGTAATAGGAATTCAGAAAATGGAAAAATAACACAGATCAAGGGAGATTTTGTAGAGGAAGTGGGTTATGAACAGGATCTTGAAAGTTGGCAAGTCAGGTTAAAGAACTTGATGACTAAGTGGTTACTGTTTTTTAACCAAAAGGAGGTCATTGGTGATCTTGATGAGAAAAATTTCAGTAAGCCACATTACAGCTATTGGATGAATCATAAGTTTTAAAGACAGATTTCTCTTCTGACCCAGGCTTAAGCATAGCCTTAATATCCACCATATTGACAGAAGTGGATTTTAGGGGTCATGTGAACTTCTCCCCAGTATAATTCACACATGACCTAAACCATTCAGTGAGTTATTTCTCCTCCACTTTTTCCCTGATTTTTTCTTCTCTTCCTTCTGTTTCTTTTGTCTCTTGCTTGCATCATGTTTCTTAACTTTTTTCCCTTCCTCTTTCCCTTCAGTAGGCCAACAGAGGTCTGTGAGGAGAGAATCCACAGTTATGACCAGTGTATTAGTTTCCTGTTGTCACTGAGACAAATTACCAGAAACTGGTGACTTAAAGCTATAGAAATGTATTCTCTCACAGTTCCTGAAGCTGGAAGTCCAAAATCATTTTCACCAGACAGCAATCAAAGGCTGCACTTGTGTCAGGGGCTCTTAGGGAAAATCCATTCTTTGACCCTTCCAAGTTCTGGAGGCTGCCAGCATTCCTTGGCTTGTGGCCACATCCCTCTAATCTCTATCTCATGGTCACATGACCTCCTCTTCTCTGTATATCAGATTTTCCTCTGCCTCTCTCTTATAAGAACACTCATCTATGAAAATGAAAACACTAGTTTGAAAAGATACATGCACCTCAGTGTCCCTAACAGCATTATTTATAATAGTCAAGACATGAAAGCAGCCTAAGTAACCATCAACAGATGAATGGATAAAGATCTGACACACCAAACACACACACACACAGAGGAATATTCAGTCATTAAAAAGAGTGAAATTCTGCCATATGCAGCAACATGGATAGACCTAGAGAGTATTAAGTTTAGATAAATCAGAAAAAGACACATACTCGGTTATCACTTGTATGTGGGATCTAAAAATAAATGAAGGTATTAAAGAAAACAGAAACAGCCTCACAGTTATAGAGAACAAAACAGTGGTTCCCAGTAGGGAGAGGGAAGAGGCAGGGGCGAGATGGGGTATGGGATTGAGAGACACAAACTGCTATGTACAAAATAGATAAGCAACAAGGATATACAGCACAGGGAGATACAACTTTTTTAAAAATAATAGCTATAAATGGAGTATAATCTACAAAAATATTGAATCACTATGCTGTACACCTGAAACTAATGTAATATTGTGAATCCCTGTACATCAGGAAAAAAAGTAGTGACACTCATGATTACATTTAAGGCCCATGTAAATAATCCAGGGTAGTCTCCCTATCTCAAGATCCTTAATCATGTCTGCAAACACCCTTTTTCCAAATAAAGTAATATTTACAGGTTCCAGGGATTAGGACCTAATATATTTGGGCACCATTATTCAGCCACCAAAAATCAGAATATTACAAAGACTCCTTTGTTGGCATATGGTAGACAACATTGCGTCCATCCTGAACACACTGGAGCCTCTCTGGTAGATCTCACTTGCAAGCTTGAGAAAGGAATCATACCTCTTCATGTGCCTTGTGTTCACTGGAACAGCGTTCTGTGTGTGAGCAATACCTCCTTGCTGCTGCTGTTGCTGCTGCTGCTAAGTCACTTCAGTCATGTCCGACTCTGTGTGACCCCATAGACGGAAGCCCACCAGGCTTCCCCGTCCCTGGGATTCTCCAGGCAAGAACACTGGAGTGGGTTGCCATTTCCTTCTCCAATGTGTGAAAGCGAAAAGTGAAAGTGAAGTTGCTCAGTCGTGTCCGACCCTTAGCGACCCCACAGACTGCAGCCCACCAGGCTCCTCCATCCACGGGATTTTCTAGGCAAGCGTACTGAGTGGCTTGCCATTGCCTTCTCCACCTCCCTGCTAATGACTGACAAAGGAAAAAGGAACTCATTGTAACTTTCCAATTCCCGAAGGACCAACCTTTAAGTCCTAAATAAAGCGGTTTGGGATTAAGGGTGTGTTCCTCATGGAGTGCTCCCTATTTTCCTCCTCAGATTTGAGAGTTTGTATTTTTTTTCAGTAAGGAAGGGCTATCCCCTGGGCTTATTAGTTTCTGGTTCAAGTTGCAATATACATTTATCAATTCAAGCTGGAGGAGATGTACAAAAGCACACAGAATCAATAAGGAATCCTCTCAGCTGGAGATCCTGCGAAATTCACCTGCGATACTAAGACTGTGAGAAAGAGATGCTTTGAGCCCTCACATTTACCTTTCTCTGAGTAATCCCATCACCCACAAAATGTCTGGGTGAGGATGAGGAGGGAGAAAATAGGAACAAGGAGCATGACAATTTGTGCCCACTTTCCTACCCGTATCCATTACTGGCAGACCATTTTCACTAGCTCATTCCTGCAGCAGAGGGAATCCAGATGTATTTGCAAGCAATAATTTTTATGGAGTGGTCTCTAAAGCCCTTGTGTATCGTTGTTCACCCACTCTCAAATTCTTATTCAGTGAATTTTAGAATGGCAATTCTAATGAGGAATATTACCCTTAAAAAGAGCATTTTTACCGTAACTCTAAGACATATTATTATAGTCCCATACGCTCAATAATTATTTTTACTTTTCCCAATGTTACCTTAAGTGTTAGTTCCTCAGTTATGTCTGACTCTTTGCAACTCCATGGACAGTAGCTTGTCAGGCTTCTCTGTCCACAGGATTCTCCAGGCAAGAGTACTGGAGTGAGTTGCCATGCCCTCTTCCGGGGATCTTCCCAACCCAGGGATCGAACCCAGCTCTCCTACATTGCAGGTGGATTCTTTACCATCTGAGCCACCAGGGAAGCCCATTGTATATTAAATGGGGTGTAAGGATATTTGGTTTTCCAGCAATATTTCGTTGGTGACCTCTTATGCCCTCATGAGGAAAATATCTCAGGATCCTTACTGAGTCGGGATGATTTTTCTCAACTCAGTATTCCTCAGCCTTGGCACTGTTGATATTTTACATGGGATAATTCTTTGTCACGGTGGTTGTCTTGTGTATATTAAAATTTTTAGCAGTATCCCCGCCTTCTACCCTCTAGATGCCATTTCCTTGATGAGTTGTAACAACCAAAAATGTTTGCAGACATTACCAAATACTTTCAGGGGAGACAAAATCACCCCTGATGGAGAATTGGTGTTCTAACTCTATTATTTGCTTGGTTAATAGTAGTAGTGTTTATGGAGCACTTTCTAAATGCCAGTCACTGTAATAAGCACTTACTTGCATTAATGAAATCAAATCTTATAAAATCTCACAGGGTAAATTCCATTATTAACTCTATTTTCCAGATAAAGAAACTGAGTCTGGAGTAAACGTGCTTAGATTACACAAGTTTCAAAAATTAGAGCCAGGATTTGAGCCAGAAGTTAGGATTTAGAATTCATGCTCTTAGGCATGATGGCACAGTTGTGGTCCAGTGCTCATAAAAATAGGCTGTTAGAGATTTAAAAGCCGCTTCCTTTGCATCTATTTAAATAAACTGTAACAATGAATGAAAGGATTAGGAAGGACCATTTATTGAAATCCTACAATGAGTGGGGCACTCATCTTGAGACTTTCATGTAAGTCATTTCACTTAATCCTCACAGTAGTCTGATGGAATAGATATTGCTGTATTCCTTTTTTTTGTATAAAAGAATTTGGCACCAAAAAATTAAGTAACTTTACCCAAGGTAAGAGCTAGTATAATAACTGGCAGTAACTGAATTTGATCCGGTGCCTGCTAAGTCCATGTTCGTTCTATTTTTTTCCTATTCTTTCCTTGACTTTTTAAAAAGATGGTGGGAGGGGCATTTTTTGGTTCTCCATATGTATTTTCTGGTCCAGTCTCTCTTACTGTACAGATTCCACATTTGTAGCTGATACTCGGAGATTCTGAGCCCTCCCCTGTGCTGCGCTGTGTGAAGTCACTTCAGTCGTGTCTGACCCTTTGCGACCCTATGGACAGTAGCCCACCAGACTCCTCTGTCCACGGGATTCTCCAGACAAGAGTAATGGCATGGGTTGCCACGCCCTTCTCCAGGGTATCTTCCCAACCCAGGGATCAAACCCACGTCTCTTATGTCTCCTGCATTTGCAGACGGGTTCTTTACCGCTAGTGCCACCTCACAAGCCCAAGCTCTCATCTTCCCTTCCCCAAAGCCTTCTGACAGGTGCAGGCACACATGAGTGGGTCACCCAAAGACTAGGTGTGAGTCCCGGCTCTGCCATTTCTCTGCTACCTGACCTGGGGCCAATCATATAAAAACTGGGGGCCTCAGCTTCCTTATCCCACTGTGCAGGGTAAAGATCAGAAATAATGTATCAAAACACTATTATTAGTTGGTACAGTTTTGTTCCTTAAAATCACACTCAGGTTATGCATTTTGCCACTTTTCTTTTTTTATCCCTTCCTTTCAGAGCACGTACAATGTTTCCATCCCCGTTAGCCCATCAAGGGTATCCAGAAACCTCCTGTTGAGAAATTTAGTAAGTTTCATCCTTGACTGAAATGAAGGAATCTCGGGAGAAGGCAGATCCTTTGAAGTCTTTGTTAGCTAAACATACTTCTGAAGACTAGTATGGGTACCCGGAACGAGGAGATGAAGACAAGGAGAAAGGGGCTTCACAGGTATTTTTCCGATAGATCATGTGGGAAAGATGATTGTGAAAGAAAGGGTACCCTGATCTGTATCCACGGAGAGCAATATTAAGAGCTTCATAAAAATTTTTCATTTTTTTGTGAAAATTTTATTGTTTATTGCAGTATAAGCGACATATAACATTATATCCATTTCAAGTGTACAACCCACCTGTCTCCCACCACATCTGTCTCCACCTGACCTTGAGAGATGACCAGTATTCCTGTACATAATTACACAAATTGTTTTCCTTTGGGTAAGCACTTTTAAGATCTTTCTTAGCAACTTTCAAATATGCGGTGCAGGATTCTTAATTTAGTCACCACGCTATACTTAACATGCCTATGACTTTTTAATGAAATTTTTATTAGCACTATTCTTCTAAATAATTCTAAGTATATAGCTCACTGATCCCTCTTCTTTTTCTAAAAAAATCATTTTTTAGACAGTTTTTAAGGTTACATTCCATTTACAGTTATTACAAAATTTTGACTTTATTCCCCATGTTGTCCAGGGCTTCCTTCTAGCCTATCTTATACTCGTTTGGTTTTATTATAGTTTTATAACATTTATTTATTTTACAACAGGAAATTTATACCTTTCTGCCCCCTTTTAAAAAATTTGTTTTATCAAAGCCTAAATTATGAGTTAGATAGATGGGACTGATGTAGAACTTAAATTTTTATGGCCACCTGATGTGAAGAACTGACTCATTGGAAAAGACCCTGATGCCTGATGCTGGGAAAGATTGAAGGCGGGAGGAGAAGGGGACAACAGAGGATGAGATGGTTGGATGGCATCACCGACTCAATGGACATGAGTTTGAATAAGCTCCAGGAGTTGGTGATGGACAGGGAGGCCTGGTGTGCTGCAGCCCATGGGGTCGCAGAGTCAGACACAACTAAGCAACTGAACTGAACTGAACTGAATAGATGTTTGAGCACACGCATGCATACACACACACACATAGACACACATTACCCTAAAATAGAGTGTTCCTGACTGAGCGACTCCACTTTCACTTTCATGCATTGGAGAAGGAAATGGCAACCCACTCCAGTGTTCTTGCCTGGAGAATCCCAGGGACGGGGGAGTCTGGTGGGCTGCCGTCTGTGGGGTCGCACAGAGTCGGACACAACTGAAGTGACTTAGCAGCAGCAGCATGACACCTTTGGGGCTTCCCTCATGGCTCAGACAGTAAAGAATCTGCCTGCAATGCAAGAGACCTGGGTTTGATACCCTGGAAAAGGGAATGGCTACACACTTCAATAATCTTGCCTGGAAAATTCCATAATAAGTTGAAATGACATAAAGCAAAGAAACAGTTACATACTATATGTATATATATATATATATATATATATATATATATACACGTATAAATATAAGCAAAAATCCTTTTTGGATTTCTTCTGGTTAGAGAAAACAAATACTAACATAGGTCTTTTGTAAAAGCAGAGTTGCATAAAGCAAACTTTCCAAAAGCGAATGAGACTAGTATGTGTACAATTGGGATGCAAGATGGAAGAAAGAACGTACAAGAAATATTGAGAAATGTAATTCTTTATGGAAATATTGTAAACTTCACAACTCATATATGCGGGGAGATATTAACAAAGTTCTCTTTACTTCTAAATTGAACAACAACAGAAAAACAATTCCCATGGTTCATTGGAATATGTAACACATGTTCTCAAATCTGGATTGATACCTTGCAAAGTGACCATTTCCTCAAGGGAGATGTCATTAAAAAAAATAGTCGGTAGAGAAGGTGTTCATATCTAGTTGCCTTGCTGAGAATGTCGGTCACAGTCTAAAGAGATTCCAAAGGTAACGTGATAATATGGCATGTCTATTCAAGGGCAACCAGTGGAAATGTTCTGAATCAAAAATAACTCAACGTTTGAGAATTCTGAGAGGACATCCAGTATATCTCCATCTAGAATAATTGAGAGGGAGGGATGCATTAGTTTGTTTTGGAATTTCAAGAGATTAAATTTAGTACATTATAAATTTATTGTTGGAAATGTTAAATCTCATTAGTAATTGACTTTCACTGAAATAAAGACTTCAGGGAAAGCTGATATTTATCTATTTGGCAGAAAACTGTAAAATTCAATTACATGGTGATCATGCTATCACATTCTGGTTATCAGAAAACAGTCATCTTGAAATTCAACAACGGTATACTGGATATTTGCCATTTCAGCAAATGTCGTTGTAAGAGTAAAGACAGTTCATAGCTAAGAAGCTCATTCCTAAGCTTCTCTTTTGCTTTCACTCAATAAAAGGTATAATAAAACTTCATGCTAAGAAAGGAGCTTGCAAACTCCTTGCCCCATTACAACAGAATTTGACCTGAATATTCATTTTTGTAGTTAAAAAATGAAGATAGAATGAGAAACAGAATTATTCCAATTACTGCTCTCTGGAAATCACATGTGTTCTTTCTTCAATGAGGTGTGAAGAAACTTTATAAAGAAAAGTTTGTAAAGAAGAAAAATGAAAAGAATCATATTAGGAGAGGAAAATGTTGTTAATCTGAGGAGGAATGACAAAGAAAAGGCAGTAATGGGTGCATGATTTTTTCGGAGGTGCTTGATTTGGAATACAAGGTAGGGGGTTCAAATGTGGAACCTGAGGTTTCTTCCTGGCAGTGATATGACAGTCATGTCGACCATCCTTCTAAAACTGAACCGTGTTGTATTTTATAACCTGTGGGTGAAAAGAATGGATATCCTCCCTTAGCCTTTTAGCAGAGCCAAGGCAAGCAGTGCAAGGGAGAGACAAGTCTCCAGGAAAAGGAGTTACAAGAAGCTACTTCCCACTGTCACTCTGGGTCACTGGAAATAACACGTGGATGCCCAGGACATGCGTAGGTGCTGCAGGCAAGTTGGAGACTTTAACCTTGGGTGCTGCTGAGTCCAGAACACTTCAAAGGCAAAGGGCAGTGAGGGAACCAGAAGCCAATCAGAGTGAAGAGGATGTTCGGACAGAAAGAGAGAGTGCATATAAAGACTGAGGGTTTGGGGCTCCTCTCTCTTGCTCCACTGTCTCTGTTCTAGTCAACACCTGCCAATCTGGGCAGATATTTCTACAACTCCAAGACGACGAAAGGAGTCAGGTGAGTCTGGGATCAACTAGACTTGCATGTCTTTTGTACCTCTGCAATTGCTCTGGGAGAGTGTTAGATTTGAATCATAAGGACCAGCCTTCCCAGTGTATTCTTGTTTACTCTGAACCTGCTTAAAGGAGTCGGCCATTGACATGTGAGCCCACAAATGCGCATTCAAGGAATGAGTAGACTACATGGCCACACTGCTTCCCTTCATTTTCTCTGCATCGGGAGAGGCTGGGACGACGCTCAGGCCTCCGTTTGTCAGACAGGGCTGGCATGGTCTGCGGCCTATTTGGCAGGCACACTGTGATACTAAATGAGGCTGCATTTGGAAGAAAGGCATGTTAGGATTTGGTTCTAGGGTGGCAAACTTTGAATGTATTGCTGCAGAATTCTTCTTTAGGAACTGCTTTCTTCTAAGTGTCAGAAAGTTAGAAATATTAGTCTGGAGAAGAAATTCCAACTTCTTTTTTTTATAATTGCTTAAAATATTTTAGTCTAGTATGCATTTTTATTTACACAGTGATCAAATGTTCTGAAGTGATGAAAGGAGCCTGCAATATGGAATTTCAGGCATCAGTCACAAGACTTGGGTAGGGGAGTTTCGTGTTTTTTTTAAGCTAATTTTTACTGAAGGATAGTTGCTTTCCAATGTTGTGTTAGTTTCCACTATACAGTATAGTGAAGGAGTTATGTGATGCATATCTCCCCTCTTTTTCAGATTTCCTTCCCATTTAGGCTACCGCGGAGCGTTGAGTAGAGGTCCCTGTGCTATACAGTAGGCTCTCATTAGTTACTTTATACATAGTAGTAGACATAATGTCAACCCCAATCTCCCAATTCATCTCAACCAGAAATTCCAACTTCTGAAAGACCTGTATCCCAGTTGTGAGCATTTTCTAATGCTCAGAGACCCTTTTGGACTGATGCTTTTGTTAAGCGATGAGGCCAAGCATACCATTAGGACTAAGTATGAAAGTGATATTCAATGACCAGCTCTTGCTTTATTCTTTCCATGGCATCTGCACAGAGGTTTATAACCCATTCTATTATATTTTGTCATTTCTTGAAAGACAGGCACATGGGGGAGAATCTCCAATGCCATTCTTTGCTAATCCCAGGGTTAACCTGGTGATTTTACTCTGAGACTTCCAGTTTGAGTTAGATGACCCTCAATACTAACCTATCTAATAAAAATATAGTCTAATCTATTTATGGTTCATGTTAAGGACTAAGGCCATAAAATGCAATGCTTTGCTTTTAGTTTTAAAATAATGATCAAAGGAAACTGATGGATTGGTTCAAATACCTGAGCTGATGCGTCAGAGTTGTTCATATCAGTATTACCCTCTACCTCACAATGAATTTAATCCCTCGTTTATTTACCTGTATATAAAAAGAAATGTAGTTCTTTAATACTAACAGGTGGCGTGGGTCTAGGAAAAGGAAAGATTAGTCATTCTCATTCTTATCATCTCAGGATTCCTTAATCTCATGATTAAAGGTGATCACTAAGGAAAAAAGTTCAAAGGAATGTTACAGTCCTGTGGAATTTGGGGTGCAGGCCTACTGTGTGCCTTGGACTCCACTTGGGAATTTGACACTCTCAGTTGTTACTTCCAGAAAACTCTGGCAAATCTGGCTTATTAACGTTATCACCCAGGGAGACTGCAATAGAGGAATGACATATGGGTGGCTCTGTGCGGTTAGATGCAGGTCACTGTTAAGGTTCTTTTATTTGTAGGGGACAGTTCACAACTGTTTAATAAACTATTAGCAATCTGTTATCATTATTACAGAAGTCCCCTTGTCTGATTTGTTTTTAGCCATCAAGGAGGAACAGGAGGACTCCACTAAAAAATGCTTCTTAAATGGCATCTGCATGGACTTTTGGAGAAGGCAATGGCAAGCCACTCCAGTACTCTTGCCTAGAAAATCACATGGATGGAGGAGCCTGGTAGGCTGCAGTCCGTGGGGTCGCTAAGGGTCGGACACGACTGAGCGACTTCACTTTCACTTTTCACTTTCACACATTGGAGAAGGAAATGGCAACCCACCCCAGTGTTCTTGCCTGGAGAATCCCAGGGACGGGGGAGCCTGGTGGGCTTCCGTCTGTGGGGTCACACAGAGTCGGACACGACTGAAGTGACTTAGCAGCAGCAGCAGCAGCGTGGACTTTGTTTTGTTTTAAAGCTTCTCATTGCACTTTTGCATTGTGTGTTAACCATAAATGCCTTAACTCATTGTAGAAGCAGCCAGGAAATAAATCCTAAATAGTAAAATCTTTAAATTTAGCTCATGTGTATATCTTTATAAACACACATGTGTATATGTGTTTGTATTTATATGAACAAATACATTTATAGGTGGCTTTATATTGTTGATGTTTTCCTTAAACAATACATACATACATATTTATACATATGTACATGCTCAGAGGTAAGTTGTGTCCGACTCATTGCCATCCCAATGAACTGTAACGCACCAGGCTCCTCTGTACATGAGATTTTCCAGGCAAGAATACTGGAGTGGGTTGCCATTCCCCTCACCAGGGATACATATGTGTATATATATATGTACCACTGTGTATTGGTATAAAGATTTTTATTTTGCAAAAGGCTTTTTATAGATGATCTTTTACTGAACTCCATAATTAACCTGCACAAAGGTTAAATGACCTGCCCGATTTCACACTTGGTAACTAAAAAAGCCAGGGCTAGCAAGGAAGTTTCCTGATTGCTGGCCAAGAGTTCTTTCCACTGGAACAGTTGTCACTGGTTATTAGGGAACTGAGGGGAAAAAAATGATTTAACTTCTCTTAAGTTGAGAATTTTTGATAGTGACTGAAATATCATCAGTGCCGTTCTTTGCCAAAGCCAGCTCATCTAAGACAGTCCTGTGTGTGAACGAGTTATGTAAAGGGCCATGTGTAATAATTTGATGTGTTCTGTCTATATTATGCAATGCTGCTCGAATTCTTTTATGTTAACTATCTTTTCATTAACTTTATTTTTTGACAAACCGTCACATAGCTGCTATTCATTACACTAGTAATGAAAATATTGATTCAAGATACCCTATTAATGACGGTATATAAAACTAGAATCTTGACTCATAGGATAAAAGTCTATTTCCAATACTGTCCTTTAGTCAACAAAAAATTCTTAATAGAAATCAAAGATTATGGTATTATGAAATTGACACTTTTTGCAAGGTTAAAATTTGATTAACCATTTTTTTAGACATTCTCTTTGGAGATACCCATTCATTTTAATTTATGGTTAAGCTTAATAGAGACAGGCAAATTGAAAGGTCTTTAGTTTATTCAACTGGCACTTGCTGGCAGGATTAGTCAAAGAAATGGGAAACTGCTACTTCATTACAAGAACAGCATACTCATAATCAAAACCAACCAAGTTGACAAACACATATTCTCCCTTAGAATTCAAAATTCTCTTACCATGTAAGGAGCAGTAAAGAAGTCCTTATAGTAACCTTGGCATGATAAGTATTCAGAAAGGTCAGCCTGACCCTTCAGACTTATCAAATGTAAAAATCTGGTCCTCCCAAAGTGTCCCAAGGGCAATTTTCACAATTGAAACAAGTTTTTTCTTATAAACAAGGTAAAACCCTACATTCCCTGGGGTAGAAGTTAAGAAGCTCTCGCTTGCCCCCCCAATTTTTTTTTACAAAATAAACAAAACCCAATATAGTGCCTTACACAGATAGAAATGTATTTCTCACAGTACAGTCCTGCCGCTCCTGGTGGTGAAGGTCATTGAAATACACAGGTCTCTTCCTTCCTTTCTGCTGCATTCCCATTCCCTGATGTGCTCATCAGTGGTACTGAAAGCTGAGTCTCTACCCCGTCTGTGCTACAGTCCATAGAAGAAGGGAATAGGAGAGAGTCCAGGGAAAGTGTCTTTAAGGAGCTGATCCAGAAATGAAAGATATCCTTCTACTCCTCTCTCATTGCCCGGAACTTTAGCTTCAAGGGGTGCTGGGAAATGTAGTCTGTAACTGGGAGACCACTCTTTTAAAAGATAGCATGGTGGAGGAAGGGTGGAGGGATTTGTTCATCTATTAAAAGAAGGTGAGAAGAAAAGATACTGGAGAGCATCTACCAGTATCTGCCAAAGCCACTATATACAAAGTAAAATGCATAGTATCCACAAGGAACCATCAAAGGCATTCAAATAATTAAAAAATAAATTAATGCTGGTAGTGCTTGTGGGTTTTTTTTTTTTTGGCTCCAAAATCACTGCAGATGGTGATTGCAGCCATGAAATTAAAAGACGCTTACTCCTTGGAAGAAAAGCTATGACCAACTTTGACAGCATATTAAAAAGCAGAGGCATTACTTTGCCAACAAAGGTCCTTCTAGTCAAGGCTATGGTTTTTCCAATAGTCATGTATGGATGTGAGAGTTGGACTATAAAGAAAGCTGAGCACTGAAGTATTCATGCTTTTGAACTGTGGTGTTGGAGAAGAGTCTTGAGAGTCCCTTGGACTGCAAGGAGATCCAACCAGTCAATCCTAAAGGAAATCAGTCTGAATGTTCATTGAAAGGACTGATGCTGAAGCTGAAGCTCCAATATTTGGCCACCTGATGCAAAGCACTGACTCATTGGAAAAGACCCTGATGCTGGGCAAGATTGAAGGCAGGAGGTGGACACAACTGACCAACTGAAATGAACTGGGTGCTTGTGTTATTTAAAAGTAGTGACTCTCAAGTTTTCTCAAACTAGTACGACTTCTTTGGCATAAAAGTTACTCGTCACTACCTTTTGAACAAAGATTTAACTGTGTACATGGCTTTGTCTCTAATGAGAAGATATGAAGGTAGTTTCTAGTTTTTATTAATATATAACACAAGCATATTAGAGAAGCATGTCATTTTTTGAACATTATTGAAGAATGAACTTTTCTAAGTTAACTTTCCGAATAATGGAAGCTCACCATTTTTAATTTAATGTAAAACACATGATTCTCTTTTGTGTATGTGTCTGAGTATGAATGTAAATATTTACTAAACTGAGATAGTTTTCCATCTACTTCCTTAAACCAGATAACAGCTGAATGAATTTATACCTTCATGCACATTTGTTCGGCACCAATTATGTGCCAGTGATGACTTCAGACTCTGCATAGTATTCTGTATTTAATCCTCCCAACTAGCCGGTGAGGTAGGACAGATTTTCCCAGTTTCACATGTGAGGAAACTGAGTGTCAGGGAGGTCAGGTCACATCTGCTGCTGCTGCTGCTGCTAAGTCACTTCAGTCATGCCCGACTCTGTGCGACCCCATAGACGGCAGCCCACCAGGCTCCCCCGTCCCTGGGATTCTCCAGGCAAGAACACTGGAGTGGGTGCTGTTTGAAGCCTCAAATGAAACCCTGATCTCACTATTCCTTCTACAATACTTCTGTCAGTTTCCTTCATTCAACAAATATTTATCAAGGATCTTTCTCTCCATGCAGTGTGCTCAATGTTTTTATCTTTGCTCCTGTTTAACCTCATGACAATCCCATAAAGCAGATGCTGTTTTTCCACTTAAAGATGATGCAGCTGTAGTTCAGAAAAGTAAAATACCCTAATTGCAAAGAAATGGGTAGGCCAGGATTTACAACTAGATGGCTCTTTCTACTCAGAACCTGCCATTCCTCCTGTTGTATGGTCATTGAAGTCCCCAAAGCTTAGACACAATGCAGACCTGCTTTACCCTCCTGTTCTCTGTATTTCCCATCTACCGTCTCATACATCCTGTCGACTCTTCCAGAAACACCTCTCCAGTCCAGCCCCCAGTCTAGATGAGCCATTATCACTTTGGGCCTGGAGCTGTTTCCTAACTGTTCCTTCCATGATCAAGTTATCTTTCTTCCAATCTCCACATTGTCATGAGGTAGTCGGCCTCAAGTAAACAAAACAATTACAATTCTTTCATTCTCAAAATGTTGCTTTCTGGCTGGATCTCCATAGAATAATTTCTCAGTTTATTACTTTGGCGTACAAAGCTCTTCTCAACTCAGCTGTGGTCTCATCTCTCATCACTCAGCTCCCACCTAACCTAAATTCTATCCGTACTTAGTGCTTTGCTAATCTCCAAACCCATCTGCTTTTGCATGCCCATGTACTTTCGTACAGGATGTTCTTGTGACCTAGAGTAGCCTTTCCCATTTGTATTTTTCTGCCTGGAAAGTTCTACACGGTAAAGATCCAAGTATAAAATTATGAAAGTAGTTCCCCAAATGAAGGCTGTCACTCTTCTTTGCTCTTCCAGCACTCTTGTCTGCCTTAAGTGCTGTCATATTTATGTGTATACATGTCTGCCTCAGCCAGACTCTACTCTTTCTGACAGCCAGGACCACCTGGGCCTTGCACAATGTCTGGCACATAATAACCATTTAGCGAATGTTTGACTGGGGACAGTGGATGAAAGACTCAGCTGCTAGACACAGCACAGAGGCAGCTGAGATACAGGGATCATTTAATAACAAAACAATCAATGGCTTATTGAAAACTTACCCTAAAGTCTGTTTGTTAGTACTATAAGGGGATCAGGAAAGAATAGAATAATCCTCACCTTTAACTCTTTGCCTTAGCTTAAAATTTAATTAAGCAGCTAAGACTGATGTATTGGAATTGGAGCTTCCATGTCCCTTCTTAGTTGTTACTGTTTTATTTCTGCTAGACTGTACAGTCTAAGCAGCTGGATTCTGTTTTCATCCTTGTATTCCCAGCTCTTGTCATTGTTCATAGAGTGAGGATTCAAAAATCTCTGTTGAAATGTGAGGGAATAGCAAGTTTTCAAAAATACACAGAATGACTATGTTTAAAGTACAAAGTAGCTTAGCCTCTGTAGACATTCTTGGAGGTGAGATGAAGACACGGGAACTGAGAGAAGCTTTGGGTCAATCTGAGACACAGGGAGGATGTACAAAGAGGGAGAGAGTGTGAAGTCATGTCAGGGACATAGAAAAGTTGTGAGAAAGTTCATTATATTAATCAGCAAGACCACATAATACTGCCTAATAACTCCAAACTCAGTGTCTAATACGAGCACTTGTTTTCATACTTACGGGTCTGCTGATTGAGGCTGGATTAGTCCAGTAGCTCTGTGAGACACTGCAGGTCACTTCAGTCAACTGGAGTTGCCGTTAGACTGTGGTTGGGTGCCATTCTGCTCCACGGGTCCCCATCCTTGTGGTGGTATTTGTGTGCCTGCATGCTCAGTTGCTCGGGCATGTCCTACTCTGTGCGACCCCATGGACTTATAGCCCGCCAGGCTCCTCTGTCTGTGGGATTTTCCAGGGAAGAATACTGGAGGGGGTTGCCATTTCCTTCTCCAGGGGATCTTCCCAACCCAGGAATCAAACCCACATCTCTTGCATCTCCTGTATTGACAGACGGATTCTTTACCACTGTGCCATCTGGGAAGTGTTATCAGGGCAGGGTTTAAATGTAATTTGAATGTGAGAAGTATATGAATTATTGTGTCCAAAGGATGGGATTTTGCCAATTGATTCATTCATTGGCACAACGAACCCTCCCTTTGCTGGAATTATACATTGACATCCTTTGTCATATGATTTTGCAACACTTCCCACCCTCAGTGATGTTGAGACTGGCCGTGTGGTTTGCTTTGGCCGATGAAATGTGGGCAGAAGTCACAGTTGGCCAGTTTGGGGCTAAGACCACGTGAGACATTGTGCTTTCCCTGTATGACTTTCTGTGCTCCTGCCCTTTGCCACAGGAAGTACATGCCACAAATAACTGCTGGTCTAAGAATGATGAGGGATATATGATACAAATTTGTTCCTGTTCTAAAGCCTTGAGCCCAGACAACTTAGATGGAAGCAAATCTGCTTCTGCTGACCATCAGTGAACAAGAAAAATATATCTTTGAAGACTCTGGGTTTGCAGGAATAGTTGAGCAGTACAGGTGTGGAAGTGGGCAAAGAGAGGAAGTATTCAGAATTTATTTTGGAGAGAAGGCTAAGGATTCATTGAATGGAGGCAGGAATAGGATGTGGGAATTGACAGGGTAAAGAGGCAACAAACGGAGAAGAGGGTCAAAGCTGACTGGATGGTCAGTCCAGGTTAAAGTTGAGTGAGATCTTGAAATTATTCTGGAAACTGCAGTCTCCAAGTCAGAATTTGTCTGTAGAGTAGTTTTGTTTGGCCCTTTAGATTTTTAAAAATTTGAACTTGAATCTATTAGGTGGGTCATCTACTCTCCAGCTCCTTAACTTCCCTACTTTTTCTTTTTGACACTCCATATCTTGGAAGAGGCTTCGCTGGTAGTTCACTAGGTAAAGAATCTGCCTGCAGTGCAAGAGACCCAGTTTTGATCCCTGAGTCAGGAAGATCCCCTGGAGAAGGAAATAGCAAACCACTCTAGTATTCTTGCCTGGAAAATCACATGGACAGAGAGCCTGGCAGGATACAGTGCATGGGGTCACAAGAGTCAGACACAACTTTGCAACTGAACCATTGCCTTGCAACACATTTGAGTTCATGTCCCCTATTAATCCCATCACCACTTATTGCCAGGCACATTGATTTTAAGGTGAATATGAGATAATGTGAATTCTAATGATGAAAGCTGGTGTGAATTGAACACATTATGGGTTCAGCCCTTTTCCTAAGTGCTTTATATGTCTTGTCTCATGAATTCCCATTTCATAGATAAGACAAAATTAAGTAACTTGCCTAATGTCAACAGCTGCCAGTGGACAGTCCAGAATTTGAAACTTAAAGTTTATTGGTGGTTTAGTCACTAAGTTATGTCCGACCCTTGTGATCCCATGGACTGTACCCCTCCAGGCTCTCTGTCCATGGCATTTTCCAGGCACGAACACTAGAGTGGTTTGCCATTTCCTTCTCCAGAGGATCTTCCCAATACAGGGATCAAACCCAGGTCTCCTGCACTGCAGACAGAACCCAATTTATTGACCAGTTTCAACTAGGTCAGCTTAAAGATGAAACAGGACTTATTTTTGTTTAAACACTTTCCTCAGTGTCTTATCTTGCAGCCCCTTCCTTTCCTAGTTATAAATTCCTTAGCCATGTTTTGAGCAGAATTATAACTTACAGTCACTTTTGATGTTAAAAGATGAACCAATTCACAACTCCAGTCTTACTAGAGTAAGACCTTTCCTTCCCAGATCAACAGCTACATCTAGGATTCAAGAGACATGAAGGGGGAAAGCGGTGATTTCTCCTCACTCCTTGCCCACTCCTGGTCTGGCACTGTGTGTGGGTATATTGGGGTTGGTATTTAGGGTCATGATCTGGTTCTCTCATTCTCTTTTCAAGGTGGATGAACTCTAGTGTTGAGGGAGGGTCAGGGAAAACAGGGGAAGAATGGCAGATGTCTCTTGACTCAGCTGCCCGGGTTGTTCTCTTTCTGTAGATTGTCTTTGCTTCTCTGGCCAGCACAACTGGCCTGCTGTCCTATAGGTGTCCAGATAGACAATAGGTGTCCAAATACTGGTTCTCTAGAAAGTCACATGTATACGATATTTTGAAATGGTCTTGGAGATATGCTGGAGACCTGGTTTTGATTCCTGGGTTGAGAAGATCCCCTGGAGAAGGAAATGGCAACCCACTCCAGTATTCTTTTCTTTTTTTAAATTTACTTATTTATTTTAATTGGAGGCTAATTACTTTACAGTATTGTAGTGATTTTTGCCATACATTGGCATGAATCAGCCATGGATGCACATGTGTCCCCCATCCTGAATCCCCTCCTACCTCCCTCCCCACCCCATCCCTCAGGGTTGTCCCAGTGCACTGGCTTTGAGTGCCCTGTTTCATGCATTGAACTTGGACTGGCGATCTGTTTCACATATGGTAATATACATGTTTCAAGTCTACTCTCTCAAATCTTCCCACCCTCGCCTTCTCCCACAGAGTCCAAAAGTCTGTTCTTTACATCTGTGTCTCTTTTGCGGTCTTGGATACGGGGTTAAAGTTACCATCTTTCTAAATTCCATATATATGCGTTAGTATACTGTATTGGTGTTTTTCTTTCTGACTTACTTCACTCTGTGTAATAGGCTCCAGTTTCATCCACCTCATTAGAACTGATTCAAATGCGTTCTTTTTAATGGCTGAGTAATACTCCATTGTGTATATGTACCACATCTTTCTTACCATTCGTCTGCTGATGGACATCTAGGTTGCTTCCGTGTTCTAGCTATTGTAAACAGTGCTGCAGTGAACATTGGGATACACGTGTCTCCTTCAATTCTGGTTTCCTCGGTGTGTATGCCCAGCAGTGGGATTGCTGGGTCGTATGGCAGTTCTATTTCCAGTTTTTAAAGGAATCTCCACACTGTTCTCCATGGTGGCTGTACTAGTTTGCATTCCCACCAACAGTGTAAGAGGGTTCCCTTCTCTCCACATCCTCTCCAGCATTTATTGCATGTAGACATTTGGATAGCAGCCATTCTGACTGGTGTGAAATGGTATCTCATTGTGGTTTTGATTTGCATTTCTCTGATTATGAGGGATGTTGAGCATGTTTTCATGTGTTTGTTAGCCATCTGTATGTCTTCTTTGGAGAAATGTCTGTTTTGTTCTTTGGCCCATTTTTTGATTGGGTCATTTATTTTTCTGGTATTGAGCTGCATGAGCTGCTTGTATATTTTGGAGATTAATTCTTTGTCAGTTGCTTCATTTGCTATTATTTTCTCCCATTCTGAAGGCTGTCTTTTCACCTTGCTTATAGTTTCCTTCATTGTGCAAAAGCTTTTGAGTTTAATTAGGTCCCATTTGTTTATTTTTGCTTTTATTTCCTTTATTCTGGGTCATAAAGTCATAGAGGACCCTGCTGTGATTTATGTCAGAGAGTGTTTTGCCTGTGTTTTCCTCTAGGAGTTTTTTAGTTTCTGGTCTTACATTTAGATCTTTAATCCATCTTGAGTTTATTTTTGTGTATGGTGTTAGAAAGTGTTCTAGTTTCATTCTTTTACAGGTGGTTGACCAGTTTTCCCAGCACCACTTGTTAAAGAGATTGTCTTTTCTTCATTGTATATTCTTGCCTCCTTTGTCAAGGATAAGGTGTCCATAGGCGTCCTCCATTCATTAGGAGTAGATCTCTTCTCACTTGTCTGAGGTGTAATTAATTAGTAGTAGGGTGGCTACAAAGTTTCCCTTAGGCCAACAGCTCAGAACCAGTACTCTCATATACCAATGTTATCTACCGACCGAGAGGTTAGTTCAGTTCAGTTCAGTCGCTCAGTCGTGTCAGACTCTTTGCGACCCCTTGGACTGCAGCATGCCAGGCCTCCTTGTCCATCACCAACTCCTGGAGGAGAGGTAAGATCCATAATATTGACTTTTGTCTGCCTGGAACTAATATTTGAAGCTATGAGGAGGGATAACTCTCAGAGGGAGAGACTACTGGGAGAAGAGTCTAGAGGCTGACCGAAGGATCTAGTTTCCTGAGCAGGGATCAAATTTCGGCCTCCTGCATTGGAGCAGGGAGCCGTAGCCACTGGACATACCAGGGAAGTTGACAGATGACTTCATTATTTTCCTCTTTTCTTGTGTCCTCTAGGTGAGCATCATTTTTCTAAGGCTTTTGTTTGTTTGTTTTTGAAGACTACTATTTTAAAAATATTTTCCCCTTGGTTTATTTATAGTCACAGTACTGTCCTTAACTTAATGGCTTTCTTTTATGTAACCATAGAGTCATAGGTGCTGAGCTCTGGTTGGGAGCCAACTGTTCAGAAAGACCACTGTACATTTTCTTAAACCAATTGTTTTTCTATGCTGCTTGAAGTCCATGAAAACTGCTTTTTTTTGTCCTTCTTTCTAGCCACTTATGTGGATGGGAATCTCTCAGTGTTTTAAAGCTTTGAATTTAACTCTTTATCGATGCATTTTAAAATATATGTTAAAAAGTGCTTGCATCTTGATCCTCTTCTCAGGAGTGTTTTCACTACTTCCTGGCATATCTCACACTTTTCCTTTTGGTTGTATAACTGATTTGCAAACTTTAGGAGACTGATTTTTGAGTATACTGTTGTGTGAAGGGAGGAGATGACTCTTAATAGTTCATTGGGTTCCTTATCTCTTTCCTTGTACTTTGTGTTCATTTTCCTAATTCACTAACTTATGGTGTGTTTCTTTCAAAGAGCATGTCATCCTCATACTATTTAAAAGGGTATTTTTAAAATAGTGTGCCCCCCCCCATAGTTACATACTGTTTTAAATTTACAGCAGTTTTCTAGAGACAGAGCTCATATCTCTTTCCAATCCATTTTTATTTTTTTTCCCCAGAAAGAAGGGAGGGACTATATAATTCCAATTTTTTGTCTTTGATCAGTTACAATTAAATTTACACTTGTGGGCCTTTCAATATAGATTTCAGGTCGTTTTGACTTCTTGGGCTGGTGGCGCTTACTCTTCCCTTGGAACCTCCCCTTGGAATCTGGGTTCCATGTCTTCCTCTTCATATTAAGATTTGTTGTCATATTAAAACAACGTCCATTTATTTTCCTTCTCTCAGAGCTAGGCTTTTAGCCATTGATACTTATAGCTATTTCTTTTGTAATGCATGTTTCTGTCTATACTTTTTACATTGCAATTACTCTATGAAGACTTTTCTTGACTATTTTCTCCCTGTCTTATTTGATTCATCTTTCGGTATTGTCTGTTTGTCTCAGGTTGAGTTGCTCCTGTACCAACACTAGTTCTTCCATTCATTTATTCCACAGATATTTATTGAATGCCTACTATATCCTCGACTGGAGAAGGAAATGGCAACCCACTCCAATATTCTTGCCTGGAAAGTCCCATGGATAGAGGAGCCTGGTGGGTTCTAGTCCATATGGTCACAAAGAGTTGGACATGACTGAGCAATTAACACTATATCCTTGACATCCTAAAGGAGATCAGTCCTAGGTGTTCATTGGAAGGCCTGATGTTGAGGCTGAAACTCCAATACTTTGGCCACCTCATGCGAAGAGCTGATTCATCTCATTGGAAAAGACCCTGATGTTGGGAAAGATTGAAGGCAGGAGGAGAAGGGGATGACAGAGGATGAGATGGTTGGATGGCATCATCGACTCGATGGACATAGGTTTGGGTGGACTCTGGGAGCTGCTGATAGACAGGGAGGCCTGGCATGCTGCGGTTCATGGGGTCACAAAGAGTCGGACAGGACTGAGCGACTGAACTGAACTGACTGGAATCAAGGATTTGGAGATCAAAGGGCAAAGACGGCAAGCAGGATCTCTGTCTTATGGAGTTTTCATTTTAGAGTGGAAATCAAAGGAATACTATGATTTCAAATAATGATATAGGCTGTGAAGAAAATAGGGTAGCCTAATGAGGTGGAGAGCTAGGTTTAGTTGAGCTGATAAGCTCTTTTTTTTAGAATTCTCATTCTTAATAGGATGATTAAGGCTCCTCTAGAAGGTGACTTTGAGCTGAGAAGAGAATGACATAAGAACTGGGAAAAGAGATTTCCAAGCAGAGGGAACAGCAAGTCTAAAGTCCTTGAGGTGAGAAAAAGCTGTTTAAGGAATATAGAGAAGGCTGCTTGGACTGTAGCTGAGCTAAAGAGGATAAGGTGGATAGGAGCTGATGGGAGAGAAATGGACAAGGGCCAGGGCACACAGGGTGCTGGTGGCCGCCCTACTGGAGGCCCCTGTGGAGTTGCTTACAGAAGGTGACTTACGGAAACCTTGGCACTGATTTTGAATTTTATTCTAAAGGTCACAGGAGCCCACCAGGTGATTTTAAGCCAGAAAAGGAGAAGATATATGTTTAAGAAATGACTTTGGCTGGTGTGTTGAGAATAAACTGTGAGGGGAAACATTGGAAGCAGGGGGATCAGTTGGAGGCTACTCTTTTTAGTTAGAAAGATGGTTTGATTTGTTAAATCCAAGTTACTCAGACTGACTTACAAAAGGTCATGTTTCATTTCATATATAAAAAGTCCAGTAGCAGGGTGAACTCCAGGATTGGTTGTTTCATCAATTCCATGATGCCATAAAGGAGACCTGTCTGCCATCCCTGGATTTTGTGTTATTCTCACGCTGGTCACAAAATGAGTGATGCCACCAAATCACCAAGTCTAGAGGTAGGAGAGAAGTCATTATATCCTGTGACAATCTCTTAGCAAGTGTCTTCTCTTCTAAATATGCCCCATATCTGTTTCTCAAAATTTATTTAACTTATTTGTTTGGGTGTGGCAGGCCTTAGCTGCAAGCCTGCAGGATTTTTAGTTGTGGCATGCAAACTCTTAGTTGCAGCATCTGGGGTCTAGCTCCTTGACCAGGGATGGGACCTGAGTCCCCTGCGTTGGGAGCATGGAGTCTTAGCCACTGGACCACCAGGGAAGTCCCTGCCCCAATACCTCTGACCAGGATTGGTTACTCCTGACGCCATCACTGACAGAAGTTATGGAGTTATTAGTATTTACTTGAGTGAGTACTTTGGGGATGGAGTGGATAATTGGGAGTCAGCTCCTATTGCTGTAGTCCAGATAGAAATAAATATTGAATGGCTAGCCTACTGTGTGTGGGCTTCCCCGGTGGCTCAGCGGTAAAAAATCCTCCTGCAATGCAGAAGACACAGGTGCGATCCCTGGGTCCGGAAGATCCCCTGGAGAAGGAAATGGCAACCCACTCCAGTGTTCTTCCCTGGGAAATCCCATGGACAGAGGAGACTGGCAGGCTACAGTCCATGGGCTCACAAAGAGTTGGATATGACTTAGGAACCAAGCAACAACCACAACAAACCTACCATGTGTATATAGCAGGACCTCACACAAAAGTAATAAACCAAAACCAAACAAAGTAATCTTCCTTCTTTGGACACTTCAAAAATACTCCAGAAAATTTATTTTTTCCAAATTGTGTTGTCCTGCCCATAACATAAGAAAAAGATATTCAACAAACTTTTCAAGTTTGCTTATAAAGAGAGAGAAAATTTGCATATCTCTCATATAATAGGAAA
The DNA here is from genome assembly GCF_049115385.1 of Moschus berezovskii. Lineage (NCBI taxonomy): Eukaryota > Metazoa > Chordata > Mammalia > Artiodactyla > Moschidae > Moschus > Moschus berezovskii. The sequence continues at coordinate 11,587,328 of NC_142468.1, forward strand.
TATTCTGGAAAGTTTACAATGAGAACTGTGTTATAATTTACAAACATCTTACAAAATAAGTATTTCTAGATCCTTTATGCAAAACAGACTTGGCCTAATTAAATTGATGAAAGTAACACAACGGTTCTTACCATTCTCCAAAGTCCATGTATATTCTATCACTTTAAGAATAAAATAAAATTATATGTATGGCTATAGTTGAATCTGCACATTTGAGCACTTTTAAAGGATTCTGAATCAATAGCTTGCCTAGATCTTGATAGCTGGATCTCATTTTTAGCTTCCAAGGGCTCACAGGCAATATGAAAAGCAATAATCTTCAAATTTGAACAAATAAAGATCAAAGGTGATAGATAACCTAGAAGCAGACTCCAGAGCCATGTCTCTTTCTGTTTGACAACTCACATGTAATAAAGACAGTGCCTAATTATTCTAAAAGTACTTCAGGAGGGTTGTTCTGTGGTTGTTGAGATGCTAATGTTTTTGGAAATGGGTATTATGGAAGCAAAGTTGACAAAAATACAGACTCTTTCCACCTGAAGACAAGTTACTCATTCCACTCAGTTTGGGGTTTTTGTCTTCGTATTTTTAACCTTTGACTCAGTGTCTACTCTGCGCAGATATTGACCAAACCATAGCTACTGGGATGTGAAATTAGGTGATTTAAAGATTCACTTCTGATTCCCAGGAATGCTTCAGGGCATACTGTGATGTGCTTTAGGGCATAAAATGATCTCAGGCTGAGGCTAAGGGGGAAAGAAAAATCTCTGCAGTAACAATAAATATTGCATGGTGGCTAGGTGGTTAGAAAATAATGTCCTTAAACATTTTCTGAGAAGCCAGCTATACTTTTCATCAAATCAAGTTATAAGGCAGGAAACTAAACTATATCAACTGTTGGCTTACTACACATTGGAAACTCTCTAAGTTATTCGATATGTTGTAAATTATTCTCACAAGTTCAAAGATGAAATTCACTTTTTTTGTGTGTTTTCCTAAACTAGTTTTGGATCAATGCGTAAAGCTAAAAATAAACATAAAACCTCTGGGAGAGTTTTGGTACACCCAGATTTTAATTTGTTCGTGGTAATGAGGGGAAAAGGAGATGGTAACTCCTGAATGTCCAGTTCTAAAGAATGGAGTATTAGTGTAGAAAACCAGATAATCCTACCAGGGCTTTGATTGATCTGTCATTTGCATAATCACGAGTAAAGGACAATCTTAGAGTATAGTCTCCCAAATAACTTTTATCTGTGTTACCAGAAAACAATGAAACATTGACTCAGTGCTTCCTGAACGTGTTCCTTTCTACCCTCTGGCAGAGCTTCTAATAAGCCAACTGATCAGAAAACAGTGGAGGAAAGTAGGCAGAAAGAGAAAACAAGGAATCTGGGTTAATTTCCAAACTGAATAATCAGCTTCCTACTAAAAAAGAGAATTGGCAAGGCTGTCTGGAAGGTTCCATGATTCCTTCGTTCTCATTGTGGCTGCAGTATGTGAGCTGGCAAGAGAGACCTGCAAATACTATGGATAAACCTAATCATTTCTCAAAGGCTCCCATTTAACTCACTATAATTTAAGATTACACAGCCCTACTTGCCCTGCATACATCCTCCTCTGTGTTGAGTCTACAACTTGCTTGAGAACCTAACATTAATCACCCTGAATGGTGTGTTAGCGTGGAGGGCTTTGTAGTTGGTGATACACTTGGGAATTTGCAAGTTTGGCCCGGGAAAAATAAATCTGTCCTTCCTCTCAGAATCTTGGAAAAACTTGGCTACTATCCCAGTGGCTCATATTCCCTGATTCCCTACTCCAGCCATCTTTTTATGATAAAAAAAAAAAAAAGAAAAGAAAAAGATCCTGCTTAATTGTGTTGCTCCAGGTTGGTGGAGAACAAAGATCTGGGTGGGGCTGATGGGTTTGTGACCCGCACAGCCTAACTACTGCCCAACAGAGCAGAAATTATTCAAATCCTTAGAACGCCTGCATTGCTCTCTTAACACACTGATTTTACATGTAAGGAAATGGAACTCAGAGCATTTAAATGACTTACCCAACTTCACACGGTGTTGGAGTCAGGATTTAGACACGCACGTTGTTCTGATGCTGAAGCTCATGCTGTCTCCACCATATCATGCTGTCTCCCAAACGTATGCAAAGGGAAACGAGTAAACACAAACGGGTCAAGTGGAAAACTGTCTCTAAGTAAAAAGGTCTTTGACATGGAATAAGCATTTAATAAATGCTTTCATTTTCTTGAGTGAAAAAGTAATTAGCAAGCAATTTTTAGGTTTTTTACTGCTTCATTCTTGCTTAAATTAAAAAAAAAAGAGTATTCATTATTTTTGAAATTCCTAAAAAGAAGAAAATGTGAGAAAAAAGACTTGCCCTTTTCCACAGATGTAGAAAGTAGTTCCAGAAATTAAAAATACCTGCAAAAAAATTTTGGATGAGGAATGTTCTTTAGAGTTCAAGTCATCGATTTTAGCACTGGATCAGTTATTGTTGGTTTAGTGGATTCAGGTCTTAGAATGGTCAGTGTCATAAAGTGACCGTGTAGTTCTCTTTCCCTTGACTTTGCATCTGTGAGCAGATTTTAATCTCTATCATCTACCCAGGAGAATGAGATGTTCTAGTGTGTATAGAAATATAAAGTCCTCTCAGAAGTTTGGATAAAAGACCTTGGGATTAGAGAAAATTGTTAAGTAACATTGCAAGCCAGTACACATTCAATAATTACTTGATTTATAGTCCACAAGGATTTGAACATATCATGGAGAAGTACAGAAAGGAAAGAAGTGATTGCCAGTCTGTATCCACAGACTTTCCTGTATCATAATTGCATGAGAAGAATTAAGAATTAAGACAAAGTCCACCTTTGTCTCCCTAATGTGAGATGGACAGTCCTGTCTAATCTTTGGATCTCAAGCATAAAGTAAGAGAGGTATATAGAGATTCTTGATATTTGGAAAACAGAATTTTGGAAAGCAGATCTCTCCCTATGATTTCTAAATTTAGAGTTGTGTCATCATGGAGAATACTGGGAACAGAAGCTTAACAAATTACACAGATGACTTAGGGCAAAAATGCTCAACCTTACACAGTACTATCGATTGCATGAAAGAGCAGTTCTGTTGTCTAGAGCTGTACTGTTCAGTAGAATTTTCTATGATGATAAGAATGTTCTATTCTGAACCATCCAAAACAAAAGCCACTAGCTGTGAATCAGCAATTGAACTGTGACTAGTGTGACTGAGGAACTACAATACTAATCTTACTTAATTTTAGTTAATTTATATACAAATTTCAAGAGTCACGTGTTGCTAGTGGCCTAGATGTAGAGACAACTTGTACCAGAAGTTTCTATTTCATTGCCTCTGGACTAAGCAGCATTAATTCCAATGGCTATGCTGGCTTGCTGAACTCAGGAGGATCAGAAGGGCCCTCTTGGAAATCAGACTTCCAAGAAAAGAAGACTTTTCTCCCATTATTCCATGACTCTCGAAGATCTTAAGACAGGGCATCATCTCCCAATAGGGCTTCCCTAGTGGCTCAGATTGGAGAAGGAAATGGCACCCCACTCCAGTACTCTTGCCTGGAAAATCCCATAGACGGAGGAGCCTGGTAGGCTTCAGTCCATGGGGTCACACAGAGTCGGATACGACTGAGCGACTTCCCTTTCACTTTCATGCATTGGAGAAAGAAATGGCAGCCCACTCCAGTGTTCTTGCCTGGAGAATCCCAGGGATGGGGAAGCCTGGTGGGCTGCCATCTATGGGGTCGCACAGAGTCGGACACGACTGAAGTGACTTAGCAGCAGCAGCAGCAGTGGCTCAGATGGTAAAGAGTTTGCCTTCAATTCAGGAGACCCAGGTTCAATCTCTGGGTTGGGAAGATCCCTGGAGAAGGAAATGGCAACCCACTCCAGTATTCTTGCCTGGAAAATCCCTTGGACAGAAGAGCCTGGTAGACTCCAACACATGGAGTCACAAAAAGTTGGACATGACCGAGCGACCAACAATTTGACTGTCATAAGGAACCCAAAGACTCCTTTGAGCGATTGTTGGCTTCTTCACCGAGTGGCTAATTCTCTTAGTGAGTGAGTGTAAGTTGCTTAGTCAGGTCTGACTCTTCACAATCCCATGGACTGTGGCCCACCAGGCTCCCCTGTCCATGGGATTCTTCTGGTAAGAATAACTGGAATGGATTGCCATTTCCTTCTCCAGGGCATCTTCCCGACCTAGGGATGGAACCCCTAGGTCTCCTGTATTGAAGGCAGATTCTTTACTGTCTGAGCTACCAGGGAAGTCCACTTCTCTGAAGATAACGCCAAGAGACAGACTGACATAGGACCACTCAAGAACACTTATTCCATGTGAATCCTTCTGTGTCCATCAGTATCCATACACACATTTATTCATGCAAAAGATATTGCGTGTCTATCATGAGCCAGATGCTGTTCTCACAAGGGTAATTTTCTCCCACTACTCTATGGACGCCGTATGCACATTAGGGAGCAGCAAGGCATGGAGGGAGGAGCTCTGGAATCAGACCAACCTGAAATAGCACTGATTCCTAGAGCAGAGTTTGGCAAAAATTTTATTGTAAAGGGCCACATGATAAATGTTTTAGGCTCTGTGAACCGCAAGATTTCTTTCATATCTATTCAACTCTGCAGTTATGTCAAATAAACCATGAACAATACGTGACCATATGAGCTTGGCTTTGTTCCCAATAAAACTCTATTTATGGGGCTGAAGTTTGAATTTCATCTATTTTTCCTGTATAATAAAATATTTAGATTTTTTTCAGTCATGAAAAGGTAAAAATGATTTCTTAGCTTATGGGCCATACATAGACATGTGGCAGAATATGTTTGGCCCACGGGCTGACATAGCTTGCCGGTCCCTGGCCTAGAACATAATAAATGAGAAAATGTCTGTGGTATAATGCAACTAAAAGCTCTTTATGAACATTTTAGTATTTCTAGAACATCACTTGACTATTTATGTGGAGTCTTACGTTGATTTTCTTTTATTTGGATTTTTAGGATTTTTCTGCTTTTTAGTCATTAGCGTTAAGATGAACATCCTTGTTCATAATGACTTTATTGTGGATTATTACACAAGCTGGAAGGTGTGAATATTTTAAGATTTTTATTATATTATTGGCAGTTATCCTCTGCAATAGCCCTGACTAGTCTTTTTCAAATTTCCTATAATTTAGTCTTTTTGTAGGTAGCTCTGTAGCCTCATTACCTAGGGTCTTAATTCTATATTTTAGAAAGTCCTTCAAACCTACTCTAAAGACAAGTAGCCTGAAATATCCTGGCTAAAATTTTCCCAAGCAACTGAAAAAGGGGTTAATATTTATTAAGTGAAAAAACTCCTACTAGGAATCTGGGTTACTGGCTAGGTTAGAAAGATATGACAGTATATTAAGGGTCAGAGATAAATGACTTATCCTAACTTCAAAGATGGGTAAGAAAGTAATATGCATACCATAAAAGTCATCTGTTGTTTAAAATGCAGAATTCAGGGGATCCCCTGGAGGTCCAGGGGTTAGGACTTGGAACTTTCACTGCCATGGCCCAGGTTCAATCTGTGGTTGGGGAACTAAGATCCACAAGCTGCATGGCATGGCCAAAAACAACAACAAAAACAAACAAAAAAGCAAAGTGAAAATTTCAATGATTTTAACTGTGTCCCTATAGATCTGCCTGTTCTGAAGCTTTAATATAAATGAAATCATATAATATGTAGTCTTTTGTGACTATGATGTGACTTTGTGTGACAATCTAATGTTTTTGAGGGTCTTCCATGTTGTAGTATGTATTACTGCTTCATTCTTTTTATTGCTGAATAGTATTCCACTGTATGGATGTAACACGTTTTGCATAGGTTATTTTGAATATTGCTGTTAATATTAATGTACAAGTTCTTGTGTTGACACAAGGTTTCCATTTCCCTTGGATATAACTAGGAATGAAATTTTTGGATCATATGATGACTCCCCTGGTCATCAGATGGGCTTCCCTGGTGGCTCAGATGGTAAAGAGTCTGCTTGCAGTGTGAGAGACCCGGGTTTGATCCCCGAGTCAGGAAGATCCCCTGGAGAAGGGAATGGCAACCCACTCCAGTACTATTGCCTGGCGAATCCCACGGACAGAGGAGCCTGGTGAGCTATAAGTCCATGGGGTCACAGAGAGTCGGACATGACTGAGTGACTAAGTCCATATATGATGACTCTATGTTCAACATTTTAGGAGCTGTCAGATGGTTTTCTGAAGTGACTACACTGTTTTATATTTCTACCAGCAATATATGAGGACTTCTGTTTTTTCACATCCTCATCATCACTTGTCTGGCTTTTAAAATGTTATTCATCCTTGTGGACATGAAGTAGTGCCACATCATGATTTTGATTTGTGTTTCCCTCATGACTATGATGCTCAGCATCTTTTTATGTGCTTATTGGCCATTTGAATAGCCTATTTGGACAGCTCTTCAGATTCTTAGCCCATGGGCTAAGATTTTAAAATTGGGTTATTTATCTTTTTATTGTTGAGTTCTAAGAGGTTATCTTTATATTTTCTAGATGAAAGTCCTTTGTAATATATATGACTTGCAAGTACTTCCCCCAATTCTGTGGGTTTACTTTCTTGATAGTGTCCTTTGAAAGTGCAAGAGTTTTTGATTGTGAAGTCCACTTTATCTCATTTTTCTTTTGCTGCTTGTGCTTTTAAAGTGTTATCTAGTAAATTGTTGCTAAGTCAGATCATAGACATGTATTCCTTTGTTTTCTTCTAAGAGTTTTATAGTTTTCTACAACTTATTTTAGGTTGTCTTTTACATTTAGGTCTCTGATCCACTTTGAGCTAATTTTTATACATGATAAGAGGCAGGCATTCAAGGAGGGCATGGCGACTCGCTCCAGTATTCTTGCCTGAAGAATTCCATGGACTGAGGACCCTGGCAGGCTACAGTTCATAGGGTCAAGCGGAGTCAGACACTACTGAAGCAACTTAGCAGACACACACGAGGTAGGCATTCGACTTCATTCTTTTGTACGCAGATATCCAGTCATCCCAGAACCATTTGTCAGAAAGACTATTCTAAGAATTGTTTTGGAATTTTGGTTGAAAATCAAATGACCATAAATGTAGAGTTTTATTTATTAATTCTTAATTAGAATGAATATATTTCATTGATTTATTTGTCTTTCCTTGTGTCAGTACCACTTTGTCTTGATCACTGTAGTTTTTAAAATTCTTTTTAAACTGGAGAATTGCTTTACAAATTTGTGTTGGTTTTCTCTGTACAACCATGTGAATCAGCCATAAGAATACATCTATTTCCTCACTGTAGATGTTTAATGTTTTGAAATTGGGAAGCTTGAGTCTTTCATCTTTGTTTTTCTTTTTCAGGAATGTTTTGACTGTCCTATCTCATCATTTTCATACAAGTTTTAGTATCAGCTTGTCAATTTCTGCAAAAATCTCAGCCAGGATATTGATATAGTTTACAGGGAACTTGTAGATCATTTTTTGGGAAAATCTTAATAAACTTAAATCTTCTAATCTATGAGCATGGGATGTCTTTCTGCTTATTTGGATTTTCTTTAATTTCTTTCAACAATGTTTTGTACTTTACAATGCACAAGTTTTGCATTTTTGATTAAGTTTATTTATTCATGTTTTAAAATGCAGCCACTATTGCCATGTAAAAAGCCAAAAGAGGGAAATGGTGAATGGCCTGGCTTCTACACCTAAACTCCCCAATAAGGTGATTCATTTCTTCTCTGACAAGAAAAGATGAAAGTTGGGGGAGGAAGGATGGGACAGGAACTGGAAGTGTTATTCAACACAATTCTTTCCTAGGACTAAGCATTTCCTTTCAGGTGACATGTCCAGAGGAAATAGGGATTCTTGCTAGTGGAGAACCCGATGATTGACTAGATATGACAGTTAAGGAGAAGGAAGTAACAAGAATAATTCCACAGTTTCTTGTGAGAGCAATTGAATATACTATACTGCTATTAGATGGGGAAAGATTCTGAAGAACCATTTTTGGGAAAATATAATGAGACTGCTTTGAACAAGTTACCTTTAAGATGCCTTTGAAATGTGTGAACAAGGATGAATAAATAATTAAGAGTTTAGAAATGGACTTCATAGAAGGCTAGCAGCAAAGTTAATTTGGCCTAATTAGCATATTAATGATAAATTAAAATGTGCAGAGCAGCTGGAATCATCTAGGGAGAATTTATAGTTTTACATGAGAAGAGAGTCTAGAACTAAGTTTTGGGAAATTTCATCATTTACTGGTGGGGTAGAGCAGGATGAGATGGGAAAGTTGAGAAAAGGTAGAGATAGCAATTATGGGAGGAAACAAGAGTGCTGTGTCCTAAAGTCAAGAGTAGAGAATGTCTCAAGCAGGAAGGGAGTGTGTCAGATACCAAGGAGACATCGGGAAAATAGAGCTTGCCTGAGTGCTCAGTCATGTCTGACTCTTTAGGAACCCCTCAGACTGTAGCCCCCAGGCTCCTCTGTGGGATTTTTCCAGGCAAGAATACTGGAGTGGGGTGCCATTTTATTCCTCCAAGGGATCTTCCCAACCCAGGGATCGAACCCACATCTCCTGCATTCCCGCATTGGCAGACAGATTCTTTACCACTGAGTCTCTGGAAAGCCCTGAAACAGAGCTCAACCAATTAAATTTGAGGACATCAAGGTCTTTGGCGACCTTCGCAAGAACTGTTTCAGGGGATTGTGATAGGATAGAAAATAAGATTCTGAGGATCTAGCTGGTGGGCGGAATATAGTTGAAGAATTTTTTTTTTTCTTTTTATGAGAAGAGAAACTTAAGAATGTTTAAATGTTGATGGCAAAGAGGCAACAGAGAGTAAGTCAAATATATCTCAATAAACATATATAAATAAAAGGGAAAAAACAATTAAGATGGTAAAAATGTGTACAGTAGGTTTCAAAGACTTGGTATAAAATATAACATTACTCATCTATTATGCTAATTGTGTGTTGAAATAGTATTTTAGATATATGGGTTATTAAAATATAAAACATCACAGAGAAAGAAGGATGAAGATTAATTAATGAGCTGGGACAATCCATAGGATGCTTCCATCGTAGCTCAGGTGGTAAAGAACCTGCCTGCAGTGCAGAAGACCTGGGTTCAAATCCTGAGTTGGGAAGATTCTCTGGAGGAGGAAATGGCAACCCACTCCAGTGTTCTTGGCTGGAGAGTCCCATGGACAGAAGAGCCAGGCAGGCTACAGTCCATGGGGTCATAAGAGTCAGACACAACTTAATGACTTAACCAAGCAACCAACCAACCAATTCATAGAATGGCAATTCTTAGAAAGGCAGATTCTTAGAGGATCCATAGTACACATAGAGTGATTATGCTCTTAAAGAGATCATTCATTCCTTATTGTGGAAGGATGTAAGATACATTGATGCTTGTATCTTTTAGATTTGTGAAGATTTGCTGTTTGCTGTTGTGTTTTTTCTCCTTACATGAAATAAATGGGTAAGTAGGGGAGGCTGGGGATTTAAAGAGAGTTGAGAGTTGGTCATGGGGCTTCCCAGGTGGCGCTAACAGTAAAAAACCCGCCTGCCAATGCAGGAGACATAAGAGACGTGAGAAATACAGGTTCAATCCCTGGGTCAGGAAGATCCCCTGGAGGAGGGCATGGCAACCCACTCCAGTATTCTTGCCTGGAGAATCCTGTGGACAGAGGAGCCTGGCAGGCTGCACACCAGAGGGTTGCAAAGAATTGGACACAACTGATGTGACTTGGCACTCATGTACAAGAGTTGAGCACACTGTGCTCTGGGGCTATGACAGATGGAAGAGTGTGTCAACAAAAGAGATATTGTCGTATTGCTAGATGGTATTGAATGCTCGATGTTTGGATGTCCAGGAGGAGCTAATTTTCAAAAAAAATTATTTATTTTTGGCTTGCTGGGTCTTCATTGCTGCATGCAGACTTCATCCAGTTGCAGCGAATGGGGGCTACTCTCTCATCGTGGTACGTCAGCTTCTCACTGCTGTGACTTTTCTTGTTGTGCAACATGGACTCTAGGCATTTGGGCTTCAGTACTTGCAGCACAGGCTCAGTAGTTGCATTGTTTGTGCTTCGTTGCTCGGTGGCAGGTGGGATATTAGTTCCCCGACCAGGGATCGAACCCATGTCCCCTGCACTGGCAAGCATACTCTTAACCACTAGACCACCAGGGAAGTTCCAGGAGGGGCTCTTAATAAGGGAGACATAACCATGTGATGTGATGGAACCTGAAGGCAAATGACTGGGGCAATAGATAGACCTAAGTTGAGGAGGTGGTGGGTTTAGGCTAAGCTCACTTCCAACTTTCTTGTTTCCAACAGAGGCTGAAATTAGAGAAGCACTGGACGGCTCTGAGTGACAATAGCCAAATGCTTGTCTTTATTTTCCCACAAGACTAGACAGCATTTCCAGTTTTGTTCTGTTATAAAGGAAGCGCCAAGGCTGGCTTTGTAGAACAAGGATTCCTACCTTGGTTTCCTTCTCCAGCTGCCTGGTGCTAACAGCTTAGAGTATTTTATTACAGTCATATGATTAGTAGCTACAATTCAGAGCAAGACTCCAGACAAGAATCTGTGTCATCCAATTAGAAAAGGTCATTGCACTAATCCTGAGCTGGAATCAGGGTAGAGAGAGATGTAATTGGCAAGGCTAATTTTGTCATATGGCACGCAAGGGCAAGTGGCAAGCTAATGGTCTCCTACTTTTCTAAGCTAGGAGCCCAGAGTCCTTGGCTGTGATTGGATGTAGGAGAAGAAAACACTTATACTCCCAAGTACCATGAGGTTACCTGTCTTCTAGAGAAAGCCCTCAAGCTTTTCCCAGCCGTGAAGAACCCCAGAATCCATGGCAGCCTTTGGTACATTACCCTCCTCATCTCCCAGTGAGACTTTTTGTTATCTGTGCCTCGACAACCTCACACGTCCCCTGTGAATCAGATTGCAGCAGGGACATTCATCAACGTTATGTGCTGAGAAATGTAAAAGAAATGGGAGTTGCCTGAAATGAACAAAGTAAAGCAGGGATCGTTGATTGTGGAGTCAAACTGCTAACTTTCAGATAATACCTATGTGGTAAAGAACAATTGTCACAGGATTAAAATATCAGGTGTGTTTCTCTCTGGATATTTGTGTTTTTTTTTTTTAAATTAGTTGTCTCCAAGTAAGAAAACATGATTAGTGACACAGTATAAATCAACACTTTTTGTGGAAGGTCATAATGTATTTTAATTAACATTAATCTCCCATGCTTCTTAAATGTCCAGTATTTAGATGTGACACAATCTCATTTTTGATTAGGAGGTTTGGAAACATTTTTCTTTCGAGGGATTGGCTCCCGGTGATAATGGTTGAAAGTATTACTCTTGATCATGATAATAATAGTGGTAATAAAATAATTATTATAGCTACCATTTATTACTTACTTGGCACCAGGCACTGTGCCAAACATTTTGCAAGTATTGTATCATTTAAGCCACACAACAACCTTATAAGCTGGTACTATTATTTTATAGTATTTATTTTACAGGAGTCTATTTAACCAAGGAAGCTGGTTACTTCTAAAATATCAGGGCTGGAATACAGCAGAGTATATCTGTCTCTAGACCCTACCCTCTGTATTCTGCTGTTTCCTCTGTGACCCTACTCTCTGCGTACCTCAGTTTCTTCTGTATAAAAGAGTTCATTGCCTCAATCTCTTTGGGAATTAAGGATTAAAGGAGACAGTGCAATGTAAAACTCTGATAACAATGCAAGTACATAGAACACACTCAAGTAAATGCTGGTTGCATGACTGCATTGGAATAAATGATGTATCCATTAGAATTCTTGTATGAGAATTCTCTCCTGATAATCAGTCAGCTTGCTCTTTGAACTGCTTATCTTGCAGTTGCTCGAACACGGCTGACCTCTCCATAAACCATTTCTTGGGATCAACTGCTAACAATAAACTGTAGCACAGGGCTACAGTTTATAAAAACAGAATAAAGTAAAGCCTAAATGGCCCATAGGGAAACCAGACTCCTAGTGACAAATTTGTAAAAATAAACTGTTAAACAAAGTCTGTGAAAAGGAAAGATGATGTTCAGCAACAGGCTCTTTTGAGAATCTGGTTCCTTAAAACCACAGCTTCTTAAAGTGCGGCAGCCAGATTAGGGCCAACATAATGGCAACCCACTCCAGTGTTCTTACCTGGAGAATCCCAGGGATGGGGGAGCCTGGTCGGCTTCCGTCTATGGGGTCACACAGAGTCAGACACGACTAAAGTGACTTAGCAGCAGCAGCAGCAGCAAGAAAATTTGTAGAAGTCCATTGGTATGAGGATTTCTAGAATGTGAGGTCATCTACTTGGTCTCCACTTGCCCATGTTTCCAGGAAGCTGCCATTTTAAATCTAACTTGGGGACTTCCCTGATAGCTCAGTTGGTAAAGAATCCACCTGCAATGCAGGAGACCCTGGTTTGATTCTTGGGTCAGGAAGAGTCCCTGGAGAAGGGATAGGCTACCCACTCCAGTGTTCTTGGGCTTCCCTTGTGGCTTAGCTGGTAAAGAATCCATCTGCAATGTGTGAGACCTGGGTTCGATCCCTGGGGTGGGAAGATCCCCTGGAGAAGGGAAAGGCTGCCCACTCCAGTATTCTGCCCTGGAGAATTCCATGGACTGTATAGTCCATGGGGTTGCAAAGAGTCAGATACGACTGAGTGACTTTCACTTTCACTTTGGGGATATCACTCAGCAACAAGAAGAAATGACCTACTGATTCATGGTACTATGTGAATGAGTTTTAAAATAATTATGCGCAGTGAAAGCCAGACAAACAGGACATTCTGTATGACTCCATTTATATAAAATTCTAGGAAAAAGAAACAATCCATAGTGGCATAAAGTAGATCACTGGTTGCTTAGAAATGGAGCAGGGATGTCGAGGGAAGCATCACAAAGGACTATACGGGAACTTTCGGAGGGTGATGGTTCACAGGTATACATATGACAAAGCTTATTCAGCTGCACACTTAACACGTGTGCAGTTTATGTACTTGATTGTACCTCAATAAAACTATTTTTTAAACTTTCACAGGATTCTTTAGAACTTTTTATAAATGATAAATTTTATCACTTTTTCCTTCAAATCTATTGTCAATTCTTACTCATTCTTTGAGAATTTTCAGTTCAGTTCAGTCGCTCAGTCGTGTCCGACTCTTTGCGACCCCATGAATCACAGCACGCCAGGCCTCCCTGTCCATCACCAACTCCCGGAGTTCACTCAAACTCCTGTCCACAGAGTCGGTGATGCCATCCAGCCATCTCATCCTCTGTTGTCCCCTTCTCCTCCTGGCCCCAATCCCTCCCAGCATCAGAGTCTTTTCCAGTAAGTCAACTTGTCGCATGAGGTGGCCAAAGTATTGGAGCTTCAGCTTTAGCATCAGTCCTTCCAATGAACACCCAGGATGGACTGACTGGTTGGATCTCCTTGCAGTCCAAGGGACTCTCAAGAGTCTTCTCCAACACCACAGTTCAAAAGCATGAATTCCTCAGCGATCAGCCTTCTTCACAGTCCAACTCTTACATCCATACATGACCACTGGAAAAATCATAGCCTTGACTAGATGGACCTTTGTTGGCAAAGTAATGTCTCTGCTTTTTAATATGCTATCTAGGTTGGTCATAACTTTCCTTCCAACGAGTAAGCGTCTTTTAAGAGAATTTCAGGTTCTCTTATAAACTTGAACTTCTTTCTTGAAGTTAGAATTAGCTTTCAGGTTTTAACTTATTCATTTACAAATGTATGGTTGCACCGTGACACACACAGATACACATACCGAAAACCTGTTAAGATTTTGATAAACTGCACTGACGCTATACATTAATTTTGGAACAAAAGACATTTTTATGACATTGAGTATTATGAACCACAATTATGGTATATCTGCATTTGCATAGGTCTTTAATGTCAAGAGTTTTAGAATTTTCTTTATGTAGATCTTGTACATTTCTAAGTATTCATGATTTTACTATTGAAATGATATTGTTTTTCCAAAAATAGTTTTTCTGTTGACAGCGGATTAAAATGCAATTGATTTTTAAATACTGGTTTTAATCCTGATGCTTTTTAATAATTCTTTTAGATTTTATTGATTCTTTTAGGTTATTTTATGTAGATAGTGATGGCATCTGCAAATATCAAGAATTATTTTTACTTCCTTTCTGATTCTCAAAGTTTTCTTTTTGAAGACATTTTCGTATTTGTTTTTGGCTGCACTGGATCTTTGTCGTTGCATGTGTCCTTTCTTTCGTGTGGTGAGCAGAAGCAGGTCTGCATTGCAGTACGCGGGCTTCTCATTGTAGTGGCTTCTCTCATTCAGGGCATGGGCCCAGCGCCCTGGCTTCAGCAGTTGTGGCTTGTGGGCTCAGTAGTTGCGGTTCACAGGCTCTGAAATGCTGGCTCAGTAGTTCTGATGTACGGACTTAGTTGCCCTGCTGCATGTGGGATCGTCCCAGACCAGGGATCAAACCTGTGTCCCTTGCCTGACAAGCAGATTCTTAACCACTAGACACCAGGGAAGCCCCCTCAAAGCTCTTATTTCTTTTTCTTGCCTTACTCCTTTGGATAGGTTCTCCAATATGGTCATGAATATAAATGCTAATAGATTAATTTTTCTTACCTTCATCCTAAAGAAAATGATTTCAATACTTCATCATTAAATAAAACTTTGTAGGACAATTTTATAGCACTGATTCCATTTTTAAGACAATTATAGGACCATCAATTTTCTGTTCCTTAGTCAATTTTACCAAGTTACATTTTCCTAGAATTTGTTTTCATATCCATTGCCATAAAGTTGATCGTGATATTCTATTATATTTGAAATATCTTCAGCATCTCTAGTTATGACTTCTGTTTTATTCCTAATTTTGCCTATGAAAGGATTATCTATTTTCCTCATAAACCTGGCCATTACTTTGTCAATTTTGTAAGTTTATAAGAACTTTTATTTATTTATTTATTTTGGTTTTTTTATTTTTTATTTTTTTTGTAATTAATTTATTTTTTATTGGAGGCAAATTATTTTACAATATTATATTGGTTGGTTTTGCCATACATTGACATGAATTTGCCCTGGGTTTACATAAGTTCCCCCTCCTGAACCCCCCTCCCACCTCCCTCCTCCCTTTATCCTCCCTCTGGGTCATCCCAGAACTTTTAAATATGTAAATAGCTTATAAATCTATAAGAATTTCATAAGAACCAACTTTTATTTTATTTTTTTTCCTTTCACTTTTATTGAGACATAATTAACATACAGTACTGTACAAGTTCAAGGTGTACAGCATAATCATTTGATCCACATACATCATGAAGTGATTATCACAAGTCCAGTCACCATTTCACATAGGTACAAAATTAAAGAAATAGAAAAATAATTTTTTTCTTGTGATGAGAACTTCCAGAACATACTCTCCCCAAAGACTTCACACATAACATACAGCAGTGTTATTAATAATTACATTTAACATGTTGAATATTATATCTCTGGTACTCATTTATCTTACAGCTGGAAGTTTGTACTTTTTATTTATTTTTTTTCCAACTTTTTATTTTATTTTTTTAACAATTTTAGGAATCTTACAACCTTATCTTAAAATGGAGTAACTTTGGTTTTATTAGCAGCAAGCAAAATACAGAAGCAAAAATGCATTACAGGAGCATTAAGTTCTACATTAGGTCACAGCGTCTAATCTGAAATCACACCCATAATATCATTTTTCAGGATATCTTGGAAATAGTTATTTCCCAGGATGTCTGAACCATAGCTACTCTATTTTGACTTTTAATTGTAAAAAAAAAATTTCTTTTTTTAATAGCCAAAGCAGATGTCACCATTAATGACATCAGTGTTTTTCTAGGTATAAGAAGATGCAAGAATTGGAACTCATAAAACCTTTTTCTGAAAAGATCTAACTATCTGAAGGCCTGTTCTGCCAGTTTATTTATTTATTTTTTTCAGAGCACAGAGTGCCTCATTCCTGATTTTCACCCGGAACTTCTTTCAGGGGGTGTTGAAGGTCAGCAGCTTGCAATGGTCATGATGTAATCTTTGTAGAGGCAGCTGGCAAGTACCAACTTCCAGTCAGCAGGGTCCCTTCATAGCCACATATCTGACCATGTGACACCATTTCATGGCCATTGTGTCCCGCGTTGCTGGGAAGGCTCATTCCCAGGTCTAGGGAAGTGATGGGCCACTCAGTGTACTAAAATTGGACCAGGCCTTGCAAGTAGCCAAAGTCTCTGGACCACTGTCTTACTAGCCTCCTGGTCCAGGAAAATATTTCCTCTTGTTGCTTTTTCCCATACCCAGAGTCACATTATTACAATTATCGATCCCATATGGAACTGTCAGTTCAGCATTATATCACAGGCTCAGTGAAACAAGTGACATAGAAAATAATATAGCCATAGCTAGCAGTAATTAGTAAAATAAGAATTATAAGTCAAGAACTTTCATTAGATAAAGCCTGGTATACCCCAAGTCACCTGACTTCATTCGTTAAATGATTATAGTCTGGTGTTAAACTCCTGGTTGTACATTATGGAGCATCCGACCTTTATCTGAAGATTGGTTACTGAGATAAGCCTTAGAAACTAACCTAGAGTGTCCTTTTTAATAACTTAATTAAATCTTTTAGCAGTATCACGTAACAAGGAACTGTCTCAGCAGTGAGTCTTAGTAAACACTAGACATTAACAAAACTAGAAACTTAACAATTTACAAAACTTAATATTCCATGATTTTTCATTATGGAGGCCCTGTAGCCAGGGAGGCTTTAACCCATCAAATAAAAAATGAGGTTTGTCAGGGAGCTGGGAAAAGCCAGGCAGCCATCTTGGATTTCCCATAGCCCTGACTCTGATTTCCAGCTATTGTTTTTAATTTTCCAATTTAGAAGCAGACTGTTGCCATGGTTTAAGGACATTAGGATGGCACAAGTCTAACAGAGTTTTTGTATAAGCAGAATGAGCTTTTACATGTCTACAAACCTGACAATTGGATTAATTTCTAAAACTAGCATAGGATCAGGCCTATGGTAGAAAAGCATTTGATTAATATGCAGAGGGCTAAGAAGTCAAGAAAACATTATAAATGACCATACGAATCAGGTCCAGCATCTTGGGCAAGGTGTCTACCTCTGATGTCGTCGTCTCCTCATCCTGGTGTAGTGTAGTTTCTTCTGAAAAAAGTCCTTCCATCCAGGTTGGAGACAGTCCTTTAAACTATGTCCTTTTTTTTTTTTTTTTAGTCCTGGTTGCAGGTCACGAGGCATCTTTTAAATTTGCAGATTATTTCTATTTTATGTATGTCCTAAATCTGTACTAATAATTTTTACCTTCTCTCCTATTATTGTGGACAGACTCTCTGCGCTTAAAGCGAAGTCTAACCCCTCATTTGTGCATTAAATTTCATTCCTTTCTCCTACTCAGAACACTGGTTTGACAATTCTCATTTCTTTTCCTGCATCATCATCAGTTCAGTTCAGTCGCTCAGTCGTGTCCGACTCTCCGCGACCCCATGAATCACAGCACGCCAGGCCTCCCTGTCCATCACCAACTCCCGGAGTACACTCAAACTCATGTCCACAGAGTCAGTGATGCCATCCAGCCATTCTCCGTCGTCCCCTTCTCCTCCCGCCCCCAACATTTCCCAGCATCAGAGTCTTTTCCAGTGAGTCAACTCATCGCATGAGGTGGCCAAAGTATTGCAGTTTCAGCTTTAGCATCAGTCCCTCCAATGAACATCCATAGTCCCCCCTTATTATTGGAACATTTCCATCAACATAAAATATGCTGTTACTTCTTCAATTAGCAGCAACAACAGCAGTGTTCTTCTGACCTCATTACTTCCAAATGTTGCCCTATTTCTCTCCTTTTCTCTGTAGCACAATTCCTTGAAAAAGTTGTCTGTAATTGCTGTTTCCAGTGCATCCTCTTATTTTTTTTCTTGAACTTCTGCACCAACCATTGCTCTGAATCTCCTTTACTTCAGCTTATCAGTGTTGCTAAAACCCAGTTGCAATTTCTTGGTCCTTTTCTTATTTGCCTGATTACCAGCATTTAACACTTGCTTCTTCCCTTTTCTTCCCTCGGTTCCCAGCACATCACACTCACCTGCTACCCCTAACTCTATTTCTGGCTGCTGCCTCTCAGTCTTTTTTTGGTAGTTCCTACTCATATTATCCGGAGAAGGCAATGGCAAGCCACTCCAGTACTCTTGCCTAGAAAATCCCATGGATGGAGGAGCCTGGTAGGCTGCAGTCCGTGGCGTCACTAAGGGTCAGACACGACTGAGCAACTTCACTTTCACTTTTCACTTTCACACATTGGAGAAGGAAATGGCAACCCACTCCAGTGTTCTTGCCTGGAGAATCCCAGGGATGGGGGAGCCTGGTGGGCTTCCGTCTATGGGGTCACACAGAGTCGGACACGACTGAAATGACTTAGCAGTAGTGGCAACTAATATTATCAGTATCTAAAATTTGAAGTGTGATCATGACTTAACCCTTGGACTTCATTTCTCTATCCACACCACCGTTTGGTGATATCATCCTGTTTTGTGGTTCTAAATATTCATCTGTATTCTAGTAACTCCAAAATTATATCTCCATCTCACGTGTTTCTCCAGCATTGACTCTGTTTGCTGCATGGCCCCTGTAAACCCTCAATATGACTGGTGGACCAAGTGGCATTTAGGATTCCTAGAATTCAGAGCCAGTTCAAGCCAGTGCCTCATAGCTCCTGGAAGATCCAGATATTTCTTTTTGCCATAGCACAATCATACTCATAAATGCCTGCAGTTTCCTTTGGAAAAGGCTTGAAGGAAGGTTTATAGTATATATGTAAGGCAAGGTAGCCGGCTCTAATTTCAAGCGAACTTAGGCTCTCCCCTTTAATCAAGGGGTTCCAGGATTATGTATAGGAACTAGGTGGGAGGTTTTGACACTGCATTTTATCAGTCCATGCCGAGTTCCTGTCAGACATTTGAATTGTTCATATTTTATAGATCAAGTAACATTTTAGTAACCTGTCTCTATCTTTCATCCTTCAGTTCAGTTCAGTTGCTCAGTAGTGTCCAACTCTTTGCGACCCCATGAATCACAGCACACCAGGCCTCCCTGTCCATCACCAACTCCCGGAGTTCACTCAAACTCATGTTCATCGAGTCGGTGATGCCATCCAGCCAGCTCATTCTCTGTCGTCCCCGTCTCCTCCCGCCCCCAATCCTTCCTAGCATCAGAGTCTTTTCCAGTGAATCAACTTGTTGCATGAGGTGGCCAAAGTATTGCAGTTTCAGCTTTAGCATCAGTCTTCCAATGACCACCCAGGACTGATCTCCCTTAGAATGGACTGGTTGGATCTCCTTGCAGCCCAAGGGACTCTCAAGAGTCTTCTCCAGCACCACAGTTCAAAAGCATCAATTCTTCGGCGATCAGCTTTCTTCCCAGTCCAACTCTCACATCCATACATGACCACGGGAAAAACCATAGCCTTGACTAAATGGACCTTTGTTGGCAAAGTAATGTCTCTGCTTTTTAATATGGTATCTACGTTGGTCATAACTTTCCTTCCAAGGAGTAAGCGTCTTTTAATTTCCTGGCTGCAATTTAGAGACACTCTAATCAGTTTTCCACTGCCAGATATATTTGTAAGTCAAAACAGATTGATTACCAGTTTATTCCTTCTGCTCATTATGGCAAATGCATCCCCGTTGTCTTTGTCAGTTAAGCACAGACACTTGGTTTAACGTCAGTTAAGCCACTTCAGCGCAGTTTCCTATTGAAAATCAGGGAACGCATTTCAATAGCAGCAGCTCTTACTTTCGTAGCTATAAATGACAGCGACCAGAAAGCTTCCCCAAGATTCAGGTTCTCCCCTCAGCAGTGTAAACAGAGCGACCTTGGAGCCCCCCGTGAATGTGGTGTGGGTTAAAGGTATTGGAGGGGTGGGAGTGTAGGTCAAAGGTGATAAATCTCCTTAACGGTCTTGCCCCTACCCTAAGCCTTTGGGACCCACTTTTCTACGTTTTCCCAGGGATGTTCTGGCATCTCAGTCTCCTTACAGGCAGGCTATCAAAGAGTCAAATGCCACTCAATCAAAGCAGACTATTAGAACCACTTCCAATGAACATTTTCGATCCACAAACACTCAGAAAGCTGTCGATATCAAGAAGCTTGGTTCTGTCTGGAATTCTGCCCCGTCCTCCTTGGTCAAACGCCCCTCGGATCTATCCACAGCATTCTTCACTTCCTCTCTGTAAATGCTCCAGCACACTCAAAATCGGCCCCTCACCACGGTCCTCGTTACCTTCATGGCCACAGTGCTGAAGGAGAGTAACCATTTGGTTGTCTACGGACCTGCTTCCACTGGCGTTTTGCCATCAATCACAAGCAATGCCTTGATTAGTCATTTCCCAGTTCTTATCATGGATCACTAACTATCCATTTCACATTAACAAACAGTTCAACACTCACTGCAGCCTGCAAAATGACCAAATTAACTCTAATGGACTATGTTTGATGGTCTGGGACTATGCCTCGTGCCAATATCTTTATCACTCAGGGTTCCTCCAAAACAAAGCATGTCAACCTTTTTTTTTTTTTTTTGAAATGAAGTGATTTCATTTAATGAATTAGTCACTGTGTTTAAAGTTTTATTTTATGTAACAGAAAAATGAAAAGAGTGAGAGCAAGAGAAAGAGGGACAAAGCATGAAGGTGTCACAGAGGTAGCTACTGAAGGAAGCAGCCACCACTCTTAGGGCTGGGGCTGCGGGGCAAGGGGGAGAGGTTGGGAATTTTAAGTCTTAGAAGCTGGAAGAGAGGCCTGTGATGCCGGAAGTCAGACTTCCAATGACAAAGAGGCTCTGCTTAGCTGTTGCGGGTATCTTCTTGTGTTGGGTTGGGGTGGTGGGTGGTGGGGTGGGGTGGGTGCTGAAGATGGTTCTACCAGTATTAGAAAAATTGAAAACTGGGTTCAGCTGCTGTGTTTGAAAGCAATGGCTGCTTCCGAGGTAAAAAGCACTGTTAAGCAGATGCTTACAGTCGTAAGAACAGGAAGGAAGCAAATGGGAATTCTATAGCAAATAACTTTACAGTACTTTGGGGCTCATTCTTATCTTACAATCAGACTACACCTTGAAGTTATAGCGCAGAAAGTCCCTGTTAGGACAAAATAAAGACTGAATTCTTAAAAACGAGTGAAACCAGCATGCATCCAACAGACGGAAATGAGGTAGATGTTACTTTTCCAACGCTCTTGCTCTGTGTTGTGTAAAAGCAAAACATCTGTACACCTGCACGTGTATTTATATAAACAAAACATTTCAGATCATCCAAATGGACACACAATTTATGTTATAAAATTAATCTCTCATAAAACTTATGTTATCAGAGGAATATAAAATTAAACCACAGCAGATGTTCTGCAGTTACAATGTAATGGCTAAAATAAAAATAACAATACAAAGTACTGATAAGGTGTGGAAATAACAAAACTCTAATACATTGCGTAACAAAACTCTCACACATTGTACTAGTAAGGTGTGGAAATAAAACTCTCACACACTGCATATGTACACATAAAGTGGTACCGCCACTTTGGCAATTTCGCAGTTTCTTATGAACCAAAACATATAGCCACCATATGACCCAGAAATTCTACTCTAAGGATCCAAGGAAATGAAAACATATTCATGTCCACACAATAAATTGTACAGGAATATTCATTGAAACTTCATCCATAACAGCCAAGAACTGGAAACAAATCCAATGTCCTCAAAAACATAATGCTAAAATAAAAGAAGTCAAATCCAGGAGACTGTGTGATTCCATTTATACGAAATTCTGGAGAAGTCAAAACTACAGTGATATAAAGCAGACCCTTAGGTTTTAAAGTCTAGAGTTTGAGGGGTAGGGAGAATTAACCTCAAAAAGAAAAAGAACTTTTTGATGTGATGGAAATATTCTATATCATGATTGTATAGTATTTCTACAACTGGGTACATTTATCCAGTCTCATCAAATTGCTGATTTAGACTGGCGAATAGTTATTGTATGTAAATTATGCTTCAGTAAGCTAAATTAAAAAAAAACTGCAAAAGAAAACTAAATCATTTTTCATGGAAGTAAGAATAATTCACCCTTTCTCTAGGGTTGTCACCTAATGCCTCTGGTCAGTTTCTGAGGTGAAAAAGTAAGAAGATAAGTGTAAGAAAATAAAACTGAAAATTTCCCTTAGCTCAGGGGAGGATAACCGTAAAATGTAATTTCTTGTGTTCATTCACCAAGGGAGTAAGACTATGGTAAAGATTCTCTTGAAGGTTGTTGGAACATGTCTCAGAGTCTTTATTAAAATCCCTTATTAAAAATATTGCTTAAAGCTTTGTTATCACTTGATATTTTAATAATTGGAATATTAAGGTGAATACTATTTATTAGTAAATATGCAAATATAATAATGTTCATTGAAGAAAACATATTTTCTAAAATAAAAGTGCTCTGTATTCTATTGTTTCAATGTACACATGTCAGAAATGACAAAAATACACTTTAATTTTGTTATGATTATGAAATTTGGGGAAGTCTTTAAATTTATAATATGATCTTTAAGAAGACAGCTATTTATGTGATAACTGATATTTGCTTTGCATTAAATATTAGATTAGAATTTTATGTACAATATCTTAATTTAATTTAATCTTCACACTGTTCAGAGAGTGGGTGCGATCCCCATTATCCCCCCTCTCCTTTGGGGGGAATGAGAAACTGAGGCTCAGAAAGGCTGAGTGACTTGCTCTGGCTCACAAAGCCATTAAGCGGTAGAGCCGGGTATAAACAGGAACTGTGTCTCTGGCTTCAAAGTCCATGTTCTTTCTACCAGCTCACAGTGTCCAGGAATAAGGAAGTGAAGGGTGAGGGGCCAAGAACAAGAAAATGCCCTGCTCTGGGGTAAAGTAAAAATCCGTGAGCTTCAGAACACAGGCTTGATTCTTAGAACAAACCTGGGACTTCTGAGACTTAGCCCCAAGCATTGGGAGCCCCAGAAAACACCAGTGCTTTTGCAAATGCAAATTAAATCAAGCTCATTGAGGATAAACCAGGGATTAAATAAATGTGTGGGCTTCCCAGGTGGCACTAGTGGTAAAGAATCCGCCTGTCAATGCAGGAAATCCGGGTTCCATCCCTGAGTTGGGAAGGTCCCCATATGATCAAGCCCTAATTTCCAATGTGATATTTGGAGGAGGAGTCTTTGGGTGATAAACTGGTTTCAAGTTGAATTCATGAGGGTGCAGCTCATCCTCATGATGGTGTTAGTGTCCTTATAAGAAGGGACGAAGGCTGGAGCCCTCTCTCCGTCTCCCTCTCCATACCCACCACCACCAGCTGAAAGCACAGAGAGAAGGCGGCTATCAGCAAGCCAAGGAGGGGATCCTCATGAGCAGCGGCCCTTTCCAGCATCCGTATCTCTGACTTCCATCCTCCAGAACGGTGAAAACGAAATTCTCGTTTAAGTCACCCAGTATTTTTTGTTACAGCAGCCAAGGAGGCCAACATGGTAGGTGTGTACGTATATGCACAGACACATACATATATGCATGCTGCTGCTGCTAAGTCACTTCAGTTGTGTCCGACTCTGTGTGACCCCATAGACGGAAGCCCACCAGGCTCCCCCATCCCTGGGATTCTCCAGGCAAGAACACTGGAGTGGGTTGCCACCTCCTTCTCCAATGTGTGAAAGTGAAAAGTGAAGTGAAGTCGCTCAGTCATGTCTGACTCGTAGTGACCCCATGGACTGCAGCCTACCAGGCTCCTCCATCCATGGGATTTTCTAGGCAAGAGTACTGGAGTGGCTTACATGTGTATATATATATATATATATATATACACACACACACATACATGCATGCTAAGTCACTTCAGGCACATCTGAGTCTTTGTGACCCTGCGGGTGGATTTTAGGAGGATACAAATAAATTTTAGGGGGATACAAATATTCAGTCTATAATACACACACAGACACAACACAAACACAGCCAGTGATTCTAATGTGCAGGCAGGTTTGAAAATCATTGCTTTAGAACAATTGCTTTCAAACTTTCTCATATGTATGAAGAACTTGCTAATAAATATATATATATATGGGCACCAGCCCTAAAATCTCTAACTCTCTAAGTCTGGAGTCATCATTCAGTCAGTCACGACCCATGGACTGTAGCACTCTAGGCTTCTCTGTCTTTCACCATCTCCCAGGGCTTGCTCAAACTCATGTCTATTGAGTCGGTGATGCCATCCAACCATATTGTCCTCTGTTGTCCCCTTCTCCTCCCACCTTCTATCTTTCCCAGCATCAGGGTCTTTTCCAGTGAGTCGACTCTTTGCATCAGGTGGCCAGAGTATTGGAGTTTCAGCTTCAGCATCAGTCCTTCCAGTGAATATTCAGGGCTGATCTCCTTTAGGATGGACTGGTTTGATCTCCTTGCAGTCCATGGGACTCTCAAGAGTCTTCCCCAACACCACAGTTCAAAACCATCAATTCTTCGGTGCTCAGCCTTCTATATGGTCGAACT
This sequence comes from Moschus berezovskii, assembly GCF_049115385.1. Classification (NCBI taxonomy): domain Eukaryota; kingdom Metazoa; phylum Chordata; class Mammalia; order Artiodactyla; family Moschidae; genus Moschus; species Moschus berezovskii. Next base: position 11,612,026 of record NC_142468.1, read on the forward strand.
CTCACATCCATACATGACCACTGGAAAAACCATAGCTTTGACTAGGCAGACCTTTGTTGGCGAAGTAATGTCTCTGCCTTTTAATATGCTGTCTAGGTTGGAAGCTTTTCTTCCAAGGAGTGAGCATCTTTTAATGTCATGGCTGAAGTCACCATCTGCAGTGATTTTGGAGCCCAAGAAAAAAAAGTCTGTCACTGTTTCCATTGTTTCCCCACCTATTTTCCCTGCAGTGATGTGACTGGATGCCTTGATCTTAGTTTTTTGAATGTTGCATTTTAAGGCAGCTTTTTCACTCTCCTCTTTCACCTTCATCAAGAGGCTCTTTAGCTCCTCTTTGGTCTCTGCCATAAAGGTGGTGTCATTTGCATATCTGAGGTTATTGATATATCCCTCTGTAATCTTGGTCCCAGCTTGTCTTTCATCCAGCCCAGCATTTCACATGATGTTCTCTGCATATAAGTTAAATAAGCAGGATGATTATATACAGTCTTGACATACTTCTTTCCCAATTTGGAACCAGTCCATTGTTCCATGTCTGGTTCCAACTGTTGCTTCTTTACCTGCATACAGGTTTTGTAGATGGCAGATAGGGTGGTCTGGTATTCCCATCTCTTTCAGAATTTTCCACAGTTTGTTGTGATCCACACAATCAAAAGCTTTGGCATAGTCAATAAAGCATAAGTAGATGTTTTTCTGGAATTCTTTTGTTTTTTCTATGATCCAACGGATGTTGGCAATTTGATCTCTGGTTCCTCTGCCTTTTCTAAGTCCAGCTTGAACATCTGGAAGTTCTTGGTTCATGTACTGTTGAAAAAGGAGAATTTTGAGAATTACTCTGCTAGGTCTGGAATGGTACTCCATAATTTGCATTTATATCAGTTATCCAGGTGATGCTTATGCTGGGACCTCCCTTTGAGAATTGTTTTGGAAGTCACTGACTTGTGTTGTGTACAAGCTGCTGCTGCTGCTGAGTCACTTCAGTCGTGTCCGACTCTGTGTGACCCCATAGACGGAAGCCCACCAGGCTCCGCCGTCCCTGGGATTCTCCAGGCAAGAACACTGGAGTGGGTTGCCATTTCCTTCTCCAGTGTGTAAAAGTGGAAAGTGAAAAGTGAAAGTGAAGTCGCTCAGCCGCGTCCGACCCCTAGCGACCCCACGGACTGCAGCCTACCAGGCTCCTCCACCCGGGATTTCAGGAATTCGGTTCACAGAAGTTCTCTTATTTAATCACATGTACTTATTGAGTGCCAGGTAAAGGCTAATCACTCTTATCAGTCTCCAGGGGTACACTGGAGAATAAGCCTATCAGAAACCCTGCTCTCATGAGGCCACTCCTGAACCTAAGGCTGAGTCACTCCTTTCTATTTCTTTTGCACTACACACTTTTCTAAGAATTTGTTTGTACATCTCCCCATTTATGACTGAGCTTCCTGGTGGCTTAGATGGTAAAGAATCTACCTGCATAGCAGGAGACCTGGGTTCAGTCCCTGGATTGGGACGATTCCCTGGAGAAGAGAATGGCTATCCACTCCAGTATTGCTTGAAGAATCCCATGGACAGAGGAGTCTGGTGGGCTGCAGTCCATGGGGTTGCAAAAGTCGGACAGGAGGGAGCCACTAGCACTGTCACTTTCCACTTATGATGGGATTTCCTTGATGCCCTGCATTATCTTTAATCCATTCATTCGTCAGTTTACTGGACAATCCATTTGCAAATAAGATCCAGGGGGAAAAACTACAATCCTTGTGTTCAGAAAATTCCTTGTGTAGGAGTGAAGACAAGGAAAAAGACAGTTGCGTGTAGAGCAATAAGCATGAAGGAGGTTGTGGAAGATGCTATTGTGGCCATATAGCCACTCCTTGACTGGTAGACCCTTTCTTCAGCTGCTGCCAAGGCTAAGCTAATGCCATATACCTGCCACCTTTTGGGGGGAAAAGGGGTGAATGAAAGCCACCTGCCCTGGAGATTACTGAGAAGTTACGACTTATCCAGTTAATTCTTGGAGTAAGAACAGACTCCACCCAGGGGAAGAAAATGGCGGAAGCAGTGAAGTCAGAGGAATCTGTGCAAAAGATCCTGATTCCTCTGGGATACGAACTTGCATGGTGCAGGGGACGAATGCTTTTAAGTGACACAGGAAACCATTTGATGCTGTCCTCAAGCCCCAGAGAGTTTATGGAGGTGAGTAGCATGATCAGATAGATATCCATTTTAACGTCATCACGGTTGCCGTGTTCTGAAGTAAGGTAGGAGCGTGAGAGTGGAGGTGATTTTGGAGACGATGGTGTAGTGGTTAACTCTCCTGGCTCTGGAGGCTGATTTCCTGGCCTTGAATTCCTGAATTTCCTGTTAGCTAGCTATTACACTTAGCATAAAATATTTAACTTCCCAGAGTCCTCAGTTTCCTTGTCTATATGATGGGGATAAAAGTGGAACTCTCTTAAAGGTTGTGTGAGGAGCCTTAAATTAATCAGATTAAGTCAGGCATTGGCTTATGAAAGTCCTCAGTAAATGCTGGCTCTTATTACTGTTTGGTTAGTGCTATTAGCAGGAGCTGCAGTGGCAGTGGTAGCCCGGGGTGAGGGACAGAAGTAGCAGAAAAGCTGGTAGTGTGTTTAGATGAGAAATGAATGGAAGCTAAGCCAAGCGAGTGGCCACTGGGGACGGAGCCATGGGGGAAGAATTTTATATGATATTTAGGTTTTAATTCTCGCTAATGGTTTGACTTAGAAGTGGGTGAGAAGATAGCTTGGATAACTGGCTAGCTAAGCAATGGTGCCGTTTCCTGAGGATCACAGGCAGAGGTGCTGACTTGAATGGGAAAGTTAGAGTCTGGTTTTGAAAGTAATGAGTTTGAGATGCATTTGCAGTATCCCCAGTGAGATTTCCATACGTAGCTGGAGAGTTCTGGCATTAGGGAGACAGACCCGTGTGCATGCTCACTCGTGTCCGACTCTTTGAGAGCCCGTGGACTGTAGCCTGCCAGGCTCCTCTGTCCATGGGATTTCCCAGGCAAGAATACTCAGGTGGGTTGCTGTTTCCTATTCTAGGTAATCATCCCAACCCAGGGATCGAATCTATCTTGCGTTTCCTGCATTGGCAGGAAGATTCTTTACCACTGTGCCACCTGGGGTAAAGACTGAGCCTTGAGATCAATATCTCATAGTACAGAGTATATTTACAACTCTAGCATCTTTGGGACACCCACATTCTAAAAAATTAATAATTGAGAAAATAATTAGAAAAAAATGGGATCCAAGAATAGCTCTAAAAAGGTTTTACGCAGAAGAAGAGGATGGAACTCTCAGGAGCACTCAGAAAAAAGCAATAAAGAATGCAGCCTTGGGAGGAGAACATGGTGCATCAGAAACCTCAGGTAAAACCAGTAATGTCCAATCTGTCTACTACAAACGTATATTCACACTGTCTGCTCACAGTTTGCGTTTCCCAGCCCACAGAGGGAATAGAGAGGACAACAGGAGGGATTTTTACCTTTAAAGTCACAGACGAGATTCCAGTGCAAGGTGAGAGAAACATCACACTTGAAACTCACGTTCACTTTGATAAATTTCCTTTGAACACTGGAGCCCAGGCTAAGATAGTTCTACAGTGTGAAATGCTAGCTCTGTAAGAAAATCTGACTTATTTTAGATGTCTCTTTTTTTAAAACCAAGAACATAGAGTTATTGCAGAAGGCTACAGTGATTGAGAAATTAAACACACAAATTCCGTTCCGTTCCGTTCAGTCACTCAGTCATGTCCGACTCCTTGAGACCCCGTGGACTGTAGCCTACCAGGCTTCTCCATCCATGGGATTCTCCAGGCAAGAATACTGGAGTGGGTTACCATTTCCTTCTCCAGGGGATCTTCCCGACCCAGGGATCGAACCTGGGTCTCCCGCATTGGAGGCAGACGCTTTAACCTCTGAGCCACCAGGGAAGCCCAAAATTAGAAAAAGCAAAAAGGCTTCCCTGGTGGCTCAGTGGTAAAGAATCTGCCTGCAATGCAGGAGATGTGGGTTCAATCTCTGGGTTGGGAAGATCCCCTGAAGAAGGAAATGGTAACCCACTCCAGTATTCTTGCCAGGGAAACCCCATGAGCAGAGGAGCCTGGTGGGCTTCAGTCCATGGGGTGGCAAGAGTTGGACACAACTGAGCAACTAAACAGCAGCAGCAAAAACTATATAAGAGATTTATATAGTATTTTACAAAGCTAAATGTGTAAGACATAACATCTATTTCCTTTCAATCAAACCGAATTAAGTCTGACTGTAAGCTTCAATACCACAGACTGTAAATTTATTGGGACTCTCTCCGTATTTTAATGTATTATGAAGGGATCTTTGGCCAACTAGACTTTTCAGAGATGTGGGCTTCACTGGTTACCATTGAAAAGTCCGTGATCCTTTAAAGTTCAGAGGTGCAGATGCTCTATTCCATGCACTTAGGGTTTAGGAGTCTGAATTGTCAACCCCAAATTGCATACCTAGAGAAGACATACTTCTGGGCCGAAAGGAGACACAAAGACATTTTAAAATGAACGAAAACTAAGAGAATTTGTTGCCAGCAAATCTACCCTAAATGAATGACCAAAGGAAGTTTTCTAAACAGAAAATTGCTTGACAACTGAACTAAAATTGTAACACTGTCCGATGTGGCTCTGAATATATGTAGAAATATTTATTACATTTATAAGTGGAGTAGAGTAAAAGAGTATAAAGCCAGGTAAGGTTTCTATGTACCATTTAAGTTAGTAGAATGACAATGCCAAATAGATAGTTATAAGTTATGTGCATACAATGCAATATTTAGAGCAACCCCTAACAACACTAAATAAAGAAACTAAGAAATGCTATAGATAAGTTAAAATGGGATTTTAAAAACTGTTACAGAAAACCAATAAAAAGACTAGAAAAAGAAAACAGAAATAAAAAAACAGGACAAACAGAAAACTAGCCAAAAAATGGCAGTGTCCAGTTTATTTTTGTTCTTGCTTTGGTGTCATATTTAGGAGACCATTGCCTAATCTAAGTTCATGAAGATTTACTTATATCATTTCTTCTAGAGTTTTATAGTCTAACTTTTTACATTTAGATCTTTGATCCGTTTTGAGCTAATTTTTGTGTATGGTGTGATGTATGTGTGTATGTGACCCAACACTTGGCACTCTTATTAAAAATAATTGATCATAAATATAAGGGTTTGTTTTAGGATCCTTGATTCTTCCTTTTGCCTATTTGTCTGTGTTTATAACAGTACCACATTGTCCTGACCACTATATGTTCATTCCAGGTTTTGAAATTGGGAAGTGTGAGTCTTCTCATTTTGTTTTTCTTTGTCAAGATAGTTTTGACTATTCTGCATGCCTTGCATCTCCATATGAATTTTAGGATCAGCTTGTCCATTTCTGCAGAAAAGTTAGCTGGTATTTTGATAGGGATTGCATTGAATTTGTAGATCAATTTGGGGAATATTGGCATTGTAGCAATAAATATTTTCCATGAAAACAAAATATTTTCTTGTTGATTAGGGTCTTAAATTTCTTTCAGTGATGTTTTGTAGCTTTTAGAATATAAGTTTTACCATTCCTTTGTTAAATGTATTCCTAAGTATTTTATTCTTTTTGATGCTGTTTTAGATGGAATTATTTTATTGACTTCATTTTTGATTTGATCTTTACTACTGTGTTGGAAAGATCCCCTGGAGAAGGAAATGGTAATCCACTACAGTATTCTTGCCTGGAGAATCCCATGAACAGAGGAGCCTAGTGGGCTACAGTCCAGAGGGTCATAGAAATGGATAAGACTGAAGTGACTTAGCATACACGCGCTGTATAGAAATTCAATTAATTTTCACATTCTGATATATATCTTGCAACTTTACTGAACTCATTGATTAGCTCTAATAGATTTTTAGTGGATTCCTACAGAATTTTCTATTTGCAAGATTATGTCACTGGTAAGTAGAAACAGTTTTACTTCCTTTCCAATCTGGAGTCTTATATTTAATTTTCTTGAGTAATTGTCTTGGCTAGGACCTTCACTACAATGTTGCATACAAGTGGAAAGAGAAGACACCATTGTTTAGTTTCTAGTTTTCATTCACACCATTAATATGATATTTTTCATTTGTTGTTCAGTTGCTAAATTGTATGCAGGAGACACAAGAGAGGTAGGTTCAATCCCTGGGTTGGGAAGATTCGCTGGAGTAGGAAATGGCAATCCACTTGCTTAGAAAATCCCATGGACAGAGGAGCCTGGTTCGCTACAGTCTATGGGGTCACAAAGAGTTGGATACGACTGAGCACTCCTATAAATATATTAACTGTATACTTCATGTAGATGACTATTTGTATGTTTTTCACACCAAAGGGATCATATCAAGGTTGCTAATTTTAGCCTAATTTTCTACCCAACATACCACAAACAGTTCTGTCATTAATCTGTCTTTTGTATATCACTGTAATGACTACATGCCATTTTATTGCACTTTAAAAAATGAATTATCTTGCCATTTATCCAAGATTAATTATTCTAAAAATTATCCTATAAATCCATGTGGTTCTATTCATGATTGTTTTGGGGTTAACTCTGAGAAGTAGCATATGTGGGTCATAAGGCATGCACCTGTGATAGATTTTTATAATTTAGTTTAGTATTTATTCTACTTGTGTTTTCTCTCCAACTGAATGGTCAGATTCTTTTAGATAAGAGCGTGGCTTTTTCTTCTGAGTGTCGCCATAGGCTACCTAGGATACCTACACAGGAACATTCACCTGAAGGTGGTTAAGGAAAATATGTAAATGACTAGATATCTCTTTGCAACAAATGATTTATTCTTAAACTTTCCTGCTGTACCTATGATGTTTCAATTGTTTTCTTTCTATATGCCTTTATTATATGAAATCCTACCCACACACATACCTTTCAATAACTAACATTTTTTGTATATTCTCTTTATCCAACTTTACATTTATTACTTCCATGTTGTCTAATTATCAAAGATATTTCAAGCAATTTTTTTTTTCACTTTCTAATCCAGGCAGAGAAGGGTGGGTATCAGGAACTGGGCTCTTGAGAGTATATTGTTTAAGTAGTGCAGGGTTGGTAAGCAAATGTAGTTGGTGAAAAAGTTTAGTTTCTTGTAAGTCTAAGGCAGATTGAATGAATAGCTTTTGCTTGTCTAAACAATCATCACAGGTGGTAACAATACAGTTTTGCAACTAGAAGCACACAGATTGAGAAATTGGGTGTATTTTGTAGACATTTTTCAGAAGTAGGATACTATGAGGAGCAAGCTGGCTTAAAGAATAGGAGGGGAGGCGCCATCTGAAAAAATAGGAAAGAAAATTCATGAAAATCTGTGGCTGGTGATCAAACAGGAAAAGCTAATGGTTATTAACTGTGAATAGTCTGAGTTTTTATGCTGCTAGAATCTACAATATTATAAATTACTGTTTTGGGATTGTTGTGCTAGAGAATAAATGACATATAAAAAAGAAAGAAACAGCCTTCGGATTGGGTTCTGCTTTATTTTAAAGTTATTTTCTGAGGACTACTGTAGGAACCTTTTTTAAAAGTGACATTTCAAATCCTGAGGGTTTGTGCCTAGATGCAATTTATCTTTTAGCATATATTAAATAAAAAGATGCTCTCATGAAATTTTACTCACCTGTTAGCAAAATTCATGCTTATAAAGTTTAGAAATTCTAGAGTTTCTTATCAAGACATCGACATTAGCATCTGCAGCTGTTTAGTAAGAGATGTAAACATGTAAAAGATTAGCTTGTTTACTTACATTTTAATTCAGTTCAGTCTTATATGACCAAACTGCTTAAGACCAAGACCAAACCAAAACATTGAGAACCTATAAAATACATGGAGGTGCTTTGGGAGAGCTAGGAGGCTGGTGTCTAGAGAAGTGAGGTGAAACAAAGATGTATCCTATTGTGCAAAGAGCCAGATGTTTTAGATGAGTTGGGGGTTTGAGAAGAAAACGTGAAGGGATCAGTTAAGATCTTCAGCGCCCCTTTGTTTTCCATCGAATCAGAAAGCAGGAAGGATAAGCATTCCCTGGGTTTAGGGGAAAGAGGAAGATTTTAAGGAGTCGATAGGATGCTATAAACCCTGTGTGTGGAGGGAACATAATGAAAAAAAGGCTCAAAGCTGTACATCTGCAAGGCCCTCAAAAGAGGCCGCCCTCCTCCTCCAGGGGCGGTGCTGTCTTTGTATCTTGGAGCACTCCACGTATCAGTCTGGGAATGATGTGGTAAGACTGATGGACCAAAAGGGTGCTGAGAAAGATGCTGTCAAAGTCACCAACTGTTGGAGTGTAGCTTCCACTGTGACCTTGATTTCTGGATTCCAAGAGCCTTCATCTTTATTCTCATGGCTGGTACGATTATTACCTACCTCTGCCTGGGCCACCACAGTAGAACCCTGAGGTTATTATTTTTAAAATATTTATTTATTTGACTGTTCCAGGTCTTAGTTGTGGCATGTGGGATCTAGTTCCCTGACCAGGGATTGAACCTGGGCCCCCTGCATTTAAAGCATGGAGTCTTAGCTACTGGACCACAAGGAAAGTGCCAGTAGACCCCTATTTGACATCCCTGACAAGTCCTGCCCATCTTATTAACTGTTCTGTACATTGATGATCCATCTTTTCAAAACCCCACTTCCTACGTGCTTGAAGTTTCTGCTTCTGTTTCAGATTTAACGAATCGTTTTCAAATGCTTCCATTAATTGTTACGAACCTTGTTTCACATAGTTCTTTCTCAAATCCTTAGCCTTTGTCTCAGTTAAGTCAGAATTATTTTTGTGTCTGTGCTCTTTTTGCTCAACTATTTGCTCAGCCTCGCTCTCCTTGGTTTAGATTCTACTCATCCTTCAAGGCCCAATCTAAGTCATATTTTTAACTTGAAACCTTAGGCAGCATACTTCAGCTCAGGACTGTTTATTTTCTTTTCTCTTTGCCAAGATATAAGCCTATTAACTAGGATGCTGGGAAAGAAATGACCTCATTTAACATTCTGTTGAATCCAATAGTATCCTTTATTTCCATTCCGCTGTCCAAACCATATAGTAAACATTTTGACAATGGGAGCCTTCTGAGAATTCTGCAGTACCTCATACAGTGCTGGGTACCCAGCAGTTAACACAGCACCTACTTGTGACCGAGGAAGAAGACATTTTAAATTAAAAAATACCACAGTGGTACAAAATACAGGGAAGTGAGCAACCCTTGAATGATACCAGTCAGAAATAATTTCAAGAAGGTAATATAACTTTACAAGAGTTTTGTTTCTTCTTTCTTCAAAGACACCAAATGGGAGGGATGAGAAAGACCGCCAAATACTACATAGAACATATGACCCAGCAATCCCACTACCAGGTATAATACCCTGAGAAAACCCTAATTCAAAAGGACACATGTACTCCAGGGTTCATTGAAGTACTATTCGCAATAGTCAGGACATGGAAGCAACCTAAATGTTTAACAACAGGTGAATGGATAAAGAAGTTGTGGTGCGTATTTACGACGGAATATTACTTAGCCACTAAGAGGAATGAATTAGGGTCATTTGTAGAGACGTGGATGGATCTAGGGTGTGTCATATAGGGTAAAGTGAGTCAGAAAAAGAAACACAGAATCATGTATTAACGTACATGTGTAGACTCTAGAAAAATGGTCCAGATGAACCTATTTCCAAGGCAGGAAGAGATGCAGACACAGGATGGACATGTGGACATAGGTGTTGAAGGGAAGGGAAGGGAAGGGTGAATTGAGAGATGAGGATAGACATAAACACTCTCCCATGTGTAATGTAGCTGGTGGGAAGCTTCTGTGCAGCACAGGAAGCTCAGCTCTGTGATGACCTAGAGGGTGTGATGGTGGGAGGGAGCTCCAAGGGGGGGAGATTCATGTCTACACACAGTTGATTCACTTCACTGCACCACAGAAATGAGCACAACGTCATAAAGCAATGATATGCACCAATAAAAACTAAATTTTTTTTAAAAAATGAAAAAATAAAATTCCAAATGTTGCATGGTCTGCTGTGTTGTTTGGTGCAAACATCCTTGGGAAAATTGGAACCTGGAATATTTGATGAATCCTCCAACCTTGGTACGTCAACCTGGAGTGTGCTTTATTTTCTTTTATTCCTCAGAATCCCTATGATTATTAATAGTGGATATTATCCAAGGGCAAAGAATGTGTGGTCTTTTTGACCAGAGACTAGTTTCCATAAAGAAAATAGCTAACTAATTATCATCTCTGTCTCCAGTCCATTTCTGCCACCCATAGCAACAAAAGATTCCATTAAAAAACATTACTATTTTATTAAAAATTCTAAATTAATTTAGTACTCTTTTTAATTTCCCAGTAGGTTTTGAAGAGATTATGGTGCCATCTGTGTATGCCCAGAAGTGATAATTATAATAGCAGAAGAACCAGCCTCAGCTTTGGTGCCTTCTTTTCCAAAAGTGACCTGAATGGAGTCATTGCATTTACTGATTAGTTACAGCTCTTTCTCTTAGGGAAACAATACTTCTCAATACTCTTTTAGTAAAAATGAATGTCTCCTGAAGTAAATAGTTCAGGTGGAGACTACTTAATGGGCTTATTCAGCAGAGTTTATGAAAAAGTTGAACCAGTTCATTCCTACCTTGCTTTCAGTTTTTATACACGGGGTATCTTTTGCTAGTCTGTGAAGCTTGTAAACCACCTTCTGTGCCAAGCTATTGTTCTTAGCTGCAAGTCCACTCTTCTAAACTCTACTTTGTGATGGTGAGGCTGAGATTTTGTCAACCACATTTCAGCACGGCCATTTGGCTCCCGGCTAGGCTATACCACTAGAGACCACTAGATGGGCTTCCTGTTTATTTCCTGTGACTGTGCCATACTTCCTCATCTTTTCAACGTTCAGTTCAGTTCAGTCGCTCAGTCGTGTCCGACTCTCCGCGACCCCATGAATCACAGCACGCCAGGCTTCCCTGTCCATCACCAACTCCCGGAGTTCACTCAAACTCATGTCCACAGAGTCGGTGATGCCATCCAGCCATCTCATTCTCTGTCGTCCCCTTCTCCTCCCACCCCCAACCTTTCCCAGCATCAGAGTCTTTTCCAGTGAGTCAACTCATCACATGAGGTGGCCAAAGTATTACAGCTTCAGCTGTATCATCAGTCCTTCCAATGAACACCCAGGATTGATCTCCTTTAGAATGGACTGGTTGGATCTCCTTGCAGTCCAAGGGACTCTCAAGAGTCTTCTCCAACACCACAGTTCAAAAGCATCAATTCTTTGGCAATCAGCTTTCTTCACAGTCCAACTCTCACATCCATACATGACCACGGGAAAAACCATAGCCTTGACTACACAGACCTTGGTTGGCAAAGTAATGTCTCTGCTTTTTAATATACTATCAAGGTTGGTCATAACTTTCCTTCCAAGGAGGAAGCGTCTTTTAATTTCATGGCTGCAGTCAGCATCCACAGTGATTTTGGAGCCCCAAAAAATAAAGTCTGACACTGTTTCCACTGTTTTTCCATCTATTTCCCATGAAGTGATGGGACCAGATGCCATGATCTTCGTTTTCTGAATGTTGAACTTGAAGCCAACCTTTTCACTCTCCTCTTTCACTTTCATCAAGAGGCTTTTGAGTTTCTCTTCACTTTCTGCCATAAGGGTAGTGTCATCTGCATATCTGAGGTTATTGATATTTCTCCCGGCAATCTTGATTCCAGCTTGTGCTTCTTCCAGCTCAGGGTTCCTCATGATGTACTCTGCATATAAGTTAAATAAGCAGGCTGACAATATACAGCCTTGATGTACTCCTTTTCCTATTTGGAACCAGTCTGTTGTTCCATGTACAGTTCTGACTGTTGCTTCCTGACCTGCATACAGGTCAGGTGGTCTGATATTCCCATCTCTTTCAGAATTTTCCACAGTTTATTGTGATCCACACAGTCAAAGGCTTTGGCATAATCAATGAAGCAGAAATAGATGTTTTTCTGGAACTCTCTTGCTTTCTCCATGATCCAGCGGATGTTGGCAATTTGATCTCTGCTGCCTCTGCCTTTTCTAAAACCTGCTTGAACATCTGGGAGTTCACGGTTCACATATTGCTGAAGCCTGGCTTGGAGAATTTTGAGCACGACTTTACTAGCGTGTGAGATGAGTGCAATTGTGCGGTAGTTTGAGCATTCTTTGGCATTCCCTTTCTTTGGGATTGGAATGAAGACTGACCTTTTCAACATTATCTTCCCTTAATTCATTGAGAATTCATTTTGCAGTTTTTCCAACACTTGCAGAGTTGGATTAAGGCACCATCTCAGGGATATCAGCACTAGATAGAACCTTCTCAGAAGTCTGAATTTCATCTCCTCCAGAGTTTAAAATACTTTAGACTTATGGTTTACAAAACTCCAGACTCCTCCATTTGTTCTGCTAAGCCAAGGTGTGTAGCTGCCTCCTGCCACTGATACTGTCATGATACTTAAAAAAATTTTTTTTTGTTCGAGTATACTTGATTTACTTCCATGATACCTCCTTTTCCTATTTGGAACCAGTCTGTTGTTCCATGTCCAGTTCTAACTGTTGCTTCCTGACCTGCATACAGGTTTCTCAAAGGAGTACATCAAGGTTGTATATTGTCACCCTGCTTATTTAACTTATATGCAGAGTACATCATGAGGAACACTGGGCTGGAAGAAGCACAAACTGGAATCAAGATTGCTGGGAGAAATATCAATAACCTCTGATATGCAGATGACACCACCCTTATGGCAGAAAGTGAAGAGGAACTAAAAAGCCTCTTGATGAAAATGAAAGAGGAGAGTGAAAAGGTTGGCTTGAAGATCAACTTTCGGAAAACAAAGATCATGGCATGTGGTCCCATCAGTTCATGGGAAATATATGGGAAAACAGTGGAAACAGTGTCAGACTTTATTTTGGGGCCTCCAAAATCACTGCAGATGGTGATTGCAGCCATGAAATTAAAAGACGCTTACTCCTGGGAAGGAGAGTTATGACCAACCTAGATAGCATATTAAAAAGCAGAGACATTACTTTGCCAACAAAGGTCCGTCTAGTCAAGGCTACGGTTTTTCCCGTGGTCATGTATGGATGTGAGAGTTGGACTGTGAAGAAAGCTGATCGCCGAAGAATTGATGCTTTTGAACTGTGGTGCTGGAGAAGATTCTTGAGAGTCCCTTGGACTGCAAGGAGATCCAACCAGTCCATTCTAAAGGAGATCAATCCTGGGTGTTCACTGGAAGGACTGATGATAAAGCTGAAACTCCAATACTTTGGCCACCTCATGTGATGAGTTGACTCACTGGAAAAGACTCTGATGCTGGGAGGGATTGGGGGTGGGAGGAGAAGGGGACGACAGAGAATGAGATGGCTGGATGGCATCACCGACTCGAGGGACATGAGTTTGAGTGAACTCTGGGATGTGCTAATGGACAGGGAGACCTGGCGTGCTGTGATTCATGGGGTCGCAAAGAGTCGGACACGACTGAGCGACTGAACTGAACTGAACTGAACTCCATGATACCTTAATGCAGTGGTAGGGAAATGTGTGTATTATCTATGGCTGCTTTATAAGAGTCAAACATTTGCAATGGAGACCATATGACTGAAAATGTTTGCTCCGTGGCTCTTTGTACAGAAAGTTTACTGAACTCTGCCACAGTGTTCTAGTCTTGCCTTTTTGAAGTTTACGCTAAAATTTTAAAATAATTACCTTAAGTTCTCTCTGTTCATATATTCAGTGTGGTTTCAAGATCATGCTTGGACCTTGACTGATACAAATATTGGTTCCACATGTGGTCCTGGGAAATGGACACTCCAAATGGGGATTGATTTGGTCATCTTTTTGTACCTGAATACAATATTGAAATTAGGTACTAGCAACCCGTGGCGCACAGTTGATCTCATTCAGTCAAGTCGTTACCAGTGTTGATTGTGGTGAAATGCAGCATGTGCCTAAGAACCTGGCCATTGGGGCAGCAATGATGACTGCAAAGACTGGCTGGATAGATCTTCTGATGGCTTTGAAGTTCTTACAAAAAGAAAATGACAAATCCAGAGGCTTGGAGAGCTTTATTATATCCCTAGAAATATCTTTTTAATAACCTGGACTATCATTGCTGAGAATCAAATACAAAATTTAATTGGGCAGAATGCACAATTACAACAAAAATTTAATTCATAGCTTTTGCTGAGTCATTCACATACAAGTACAGAGTCTGACCAGGGAAGAAATGTGCCCCAATTAGTCTGGTGAAGTCTGTGAATCCTGTCTCCAACTATAGCTTTTAGATACATGAACTAATATATATAGGATAAAAATGGAAATAAATTATACTGAAATACAATAATCAAAATGTTTCAAAAAATCCATGTAATTCTTTAAAATAAATGCTTTAAAGAACAATGTCTAGCAGTAGGTCTTTAAATGCCACAATTTGAATACTTTTTTGATATATCTGCATCACGTCATAAAGTAGTGTGAAATATCTATGATTTCTATTGTTGCCAAAGTCATGGGCAATGATTAACACTACTGTGGGGCTGGGATTTTTTTTTGCTCAGATTTTTTATCGAAGAAAATCTAAATTTCAGTTAAATGTTAATGAAAATAAAGTTTTTTTTTTTTCTTCAAGTTTACTAATCTGATTTTCATCTATGTACCTCAAGAATCCCTGATTTATTGGTTTAGATACCCTTGAGAAATCAGTGGTATATATATCCTTGAGGAGTTTTGACATAATTATTCAGAATTAGTTAGATGAGGATGAAGGCTGTTCAGTTCAGTTCAGTCGCTCAGTCGTGTCCGACTCTCCGCGACCCCATGAATCACAGCACGCCAGGCCTCCCTGTCCATCACCAACTCCCAGAGTATGGTTCATTTAATTTTCTTTTAACTCTTTCTACTTAGGACATGTCCTCCTATCATTCTAGGCATCTCTTCCTCTAGAAGACTGGATGAGAGCGACTTCTCTCTGCATCTGTACAGTGCCCAGGACTTTTGCTATTGAAGCACCTATGATACTATCGTATTCAAGTACTTTAATGTGTTTTCCACATCAGAGATTATGATGCTATTCTGCCTGTTTGCCTTTCCGTATTCTCCCTGCTTGATTATAAGGTTTCTGATGTTAGAGAACACATCTGACCACATCTAACACAGGGCCCATCACCTAATACAGCTGTCCACGACGTTTTCGGCGTCAGGGACCAGTTTTATGGAAGAAAAGCTTTCCGTGGACTGGGGGGAGGGGGTATGGTTTGGGGATGATTGAAGGGCATTGGATTCATTGCGCACTTTGCTTCTACTGTTATTGCATCAGCTCCACCTCAGATCGTCAGGCGTTGGGTCCCAGAGGTTGGGAACTCCTGAGTGGATGCTCAGACTACGTTTGGGAGTCAACAAGTGATGGAATGGATGGATCCCAAGGTGAAAACAGTGTTCTTCTCTTGTTCAGGGCCAGAGGTCTTGACCAGGTATTTTGCATAAGCTTTGCCGTGAATGGAGAGAGAAGAGAATAGAAGTGAACGTGTCAGTATGAACTATCCACTGCTGGAAAAGCAACTCAGTGTTCAGCCCTGTTGACAGCGATGTGATAGACATGCCACCTCTGAGGAGGACACTGCTGTGTTTTTTTTTCATTGCAAAGAGGACGGTGAGTCGTTTTACAGAATGGCATGTGTGACATCAGTGTGACGTGCACATCGGGGAGACTGGGTCTCCGCTTAGCTGTGGGGGTAAGAGATGAATCTTGATTAAACTAATCCGGTCATGGGAATTCCCTTTGGCAGTGTTTACTTTAGTCATGCGCATGTGATGCGATTGTGGACAAAGAAATGTCTTGGCGAGTCTGCGGAGGGGTGGCCAGGAAAGGTAAAAGGATATGCATGAAAGGCCACATTCCTGTATCTCTCTCTTTGGCTGTGGTTACATGAGGGGGTGATGCTAGAGCTCATGAAAAGTGTGAGGGAGAGGGGAGCAGGTGGCATACCAAAGTGGCAGCGTGGACGGATGGAAGGACAGCGGGTGACTGGTGATGTTGTTGAGATGCTCTATGAACCAACTGCTGCACTTGTTATATAACAGGAGTCTTTATTAAGCCATTTTTGGATGGACTTTTTGTTATTTGCATCCTCAGTTCAGTTCGGTTCAGTCGCTCCGTTGTGTCCGACTCTTTGCGACCCCATGAATCACATCACGCCAGGCCTCCCTGTCCATCCTAAAGGATCTTAAATGCTTCACCTTCTTAAGGGAAGGACAGCTTTCCTAATGGTCATACACGGGTGTGACAGGGATTCCAGTCTGCCTGAGACCTCAGTGCAGGAGAGTCACAGAAGTCTGGATTGTATGCAGGAATTCTTTAACAGCTCCAAAGTTCTAATTAAACAGTGGATAGGGTGCCAGTCATATCTGAAATTCATCAAATGAGACCGTTTCAAGCTAGATGAGAAACGTTTGTATGTGAACTAACCCCCAGCACCCTTCTGAAACCCCAGGATGCTGTGGCAAGGCGTTTCTGTGCAGTCTGTTAGGTGTTACTGTGTTATGAAACTGGCTTTGACATTTGGATGTCTACCACTTGGTGAGTGGTTAGTTATGAAATGCTATTGGTTCAACAGATTATACTTCTGGAATAAAGCCTGGACTTCTGGGATCTTTTTAGTGGCTGGTTTATTTGTATTTCCAAGGCCATTTTCCCAATAAGCCAACACAATCAAATTACATGCAGCTTTGAAGACATTCTACCTTACAGTTTGACATTTTAATTAGGACTTTAAAGAGATAATAATCACTGCCCACAACTTCCCTAGTTACCTAGAAATGGGCCAGTTAATTAGGATCCCAGAAAAACCCACCGCATACATTTCATTTTAATTGTTTTTCCAAAACTCCCATCACCACATCTCTTGGCTTCAACTCAGACCAAATCAAACAAACAGCAGGGAAGAGTTCAATCTCTCTGGCCTTCCCAAAACTCTAAGGGTGCAAATAAGGAAGTCATTCTGTGTCCATCATCTAAAAATGTATGTTTCAGCCTGCCTAAGATATTTTTCTTTTCATTTCAAGATTGCTTTTGAAAGGAAAACCATGCCAGTGCATTTCATTAGGTCATTCTCTATAAAAGCCATTGACATCTGGTTCATCTGATCTCTTTGATTCCTGTATCTTTATTTTTCTTTATCTCTTCTAGGGTAACATTATTAATGGGTGGTCCCACTAAGGAATTTTTATTTTTTTAATGCTTGCTGACTGCCTTACATTTTTTCAAAGTGGATTTTACAAGGTGGAGGGAAAAATGAGTCTGTCTATTGTTGAGACACAAAGGGGCCCAGGGTGTGATAGCAATTCAAGAATTGAATTCTGGACTGTTGGGCAGATTATGTGTAACAGGATGCTCACTGCCTCACCAAGCCCTGCCCCTCCCTATCCCTGGGGTCAGCATACAAGAATGGAAATGTGGTAAACGTCTGAGCTGTTTGTCTAACGCTCTGATGTGTTTTGACACATTCAGGGGGAGAGGTGGTTGCCACTTCCCAGAAGGGGTTTAAGAAGTGTAACAATATGCCACTCTGTCACTCTGCCAGTCAGGTGCCTTAAGCCTCACTTTTGAACCTGAGTACTTGTGCCCTAGTCTCCAGGTGAATGATCAGTTGTTGCAACATGTATCTCAGTTCCCAAGATCCAGAGGTTATAAAGTTTCTTGTGTTCAAAAGTTGAGTTAATTTGAAGGATATCCTCCACTTGCAACTTCATTGATGACTATTATGTCAACATACTGCTGAATGTATTCACTTCACACTTGTTCATGGTGAGAGGCAGTGAATCCAATGAAATGCAAACTTTAACCACCCCCCGCTCCAACACACACAGCCCCTTCCAAGTCTCTGGCAAGACCTCTTGCAACGTGATCACACGTGTTTGTAAAATTTGAAAACGTAAGATAATCTAACAACTGCTAGTTATAACCACTGTGTACTTTCATGACCAATTTTGTCTGAACAATTTTGTGGTTTCTTTTACAAAATAAGGACCACCCCCCAATTGTATAACCTTTAGGACTAACAAACCTGGATCTGCCCCTGCTCATTATGTAAGTACTTTTAAAATTGGTTTACAACTTGATGTAAGTTTTGTCTGTAAAATATTTTGTTTTGATTTCGGCCTGTACCTTAGATGTTCACCACCACCAAAAGTGTAGTTTCCACCCATTCTGTACTATTGGACCCATTACCCATTTTCCCCTTCCCCTTCCCTCTTCCCTCTGGTAGCCACTATGTTCTCTGAATGTATCTGTTTCGGTTTTTGTTTGGTTTGTTTGTTTGCTTTTAATTTAATTCACATACTGAAAACACCTATAAAATCGTAGTTTTTGTTTTAGTTTTTTTGACTTATTTCACTTAATACCCTTCAAAATAGTATATAAAGAAATCATATAATTCAACAACAACAAAACAAGCTAATTAACAAATAGCAGAGGAGCTGAATAGACATTTTTCCAAAGAAAATCTACAGATGGCCAACAGGCACATGGGGAGATGTTTAACAGCACTAATTATTAAGGAAATGCAAATCAAAACTGCAGTGAGACATCACTTCATATCCATTAGAATGGTTATGATAAGCAGTTTTAAAAAGTGTTTTTGGGCTTCCCTGGTGGCTACGTCAGTAGCCTGTAATGTGGGAGACCTGGGTTCAATCCCTGGGTGGGGAAGATCCCCTGGAGGAGGGCATGGCAACCCACACCAGTATGTTTGCCTGGAGAGTCCCCTTGGACGGAGGAGCCTGGCGGGCTGCAGTCCATAGGGTCGCAAAGAGTCAGACAAGACAAGTGACTAAGCACACAGGTCCTAGCTTAGAAGAATGTGATGTGTCCCGATACTCACAAGCTGGCTTTTAGAGGTAGCTCTGTGTGCAAAGTAATGTCCTTGAAGCAGACCAAGTTGGCATGGTAAGTCTTATTCTTCCTGTCAACCATGATTCCCTGAGATTTCTCCAAATTTGAGACAGTTCTCTGATCTTGAGAGTTTAAATCAGATAAGATACATGTGATTCTTACTAGGTAACAAACAAGGACACACCGTATAGCAAATGCACCTCTGCCTAATGTTATGCAGCAGCCTAGATGGCAGAGGGGGTAGGGGGGAGTTTGGGGGGGAATGGACGCATGTATATGTATGGCTGAGTCCCCTCACTGATCATCTGAAACTATCACATTGTTAGTTGGCTAAACCTCAATACAAAATAAAAAGTTTACAGCCAAGAAAAGATATGTGTAATTCTTAGGACAGTGAATGTACATTGTAAGTCCTCAGTGAAGGCTAGCTATAATAATCATTGTTATATTAATTTCCCCCAAACTGTGAAGCCTTGTGTATATCTTTCCCTACTACTTCCTTCATCTGGGAGAAGAGATAATACGTATTTTACGGGGATGTTTTGGGGAATAAGTATATAAAGCACTTGTCACAGTGGGCTAGGCACCCAAAGAATGGACATTATTGTAATGATGTACAAATGTATCATGGGCTTCCCTGGTGGCTCAGTTTACTGGTGAAGAACCCACCTACCAATGCATGAGACATGGATTTGATCCCTGAGTCAGGAAGATCCCCCCACAGAAGGGAATGGCAACCCACTCCAGTGTTCTTGCCTGGGGAATTCCATGGACTGAGGGGCCTGGAGGGATATAGTCCATGAGTTGCAAAAGAGTCAGACTTAACAACTAAACAACACCAACAAATTAATGTATCATATACAATCATATATATATATATGATATGGAATGGAGAGAAATAAAAAGATAATAATTCTGGCATACTTAGGAATCCTGATGAGTTAACTCATAAGATCACTTATATGGTTTTACAACACTTGGATTAGAATTCTAAAGCTAACTAATGGACTTTTAAGACCTATTAAAATTTCATTAAAAATGTTATCAGACTGAAATCTGACTTCATTTGCATAATTGATCTAATCTTATACTGGATTTCTGCACAAAAATAAGTAATAATTGGTTACAGATTAGTGAGAAATAACATGTTGGCAAATATATTCCTCAAATCTCATTTGAATTTCACTCCAATTGTATTCACAATGAGGGATTTGAATTATTGATTTCTATCTTACCTGGAAATTTTAAGAAAAGTAACTATAGCATTCCCTTAATTTTCTTGAATGAACTATATGTAAATGTTTTGTTTTTATTTTGTTTAAGTGGAGCCAAAATTCATAAAGTATTCTCCTGAACTTCAAGATGTCTATAGTTTTAAGGGTGCTAGATCAAGTTGGGCATACGCATATTTGCACTCACGTACATAAGCAAAATGGATAATGTGCTACATAAGAGTGTGTACATCCTCTTTAAAAATAAATATAATCAAATAGAAAATATATGATTTTAGACTATGAGTTTCTTAAGGGCAGAGTCTAGCAGAATGCCTGAACACAGGTAAAAGTTCAGTATACATTCCTTTAATGACTAGATGAATACATTCAGTTCTTTCAGTCACTCAGTCATATCCAATTCTTTGTGACCCCGTGGACTGCAGCACACCAGGCTTCCCTGTAAATCACCAACCTCCAGAGCTTGCTTAAACTCATGTCCATCAAGTCTGTGATGCCATCCAACCATCTCATCCTCTGTCAATCCCTTCTCCTCCTGCCTTCAATCATTCCAGCATCAGGGTCTTTTCCAGTGAGTTGGTTCTTCACATCAGGTGGCTAAAGTGTTGGAATTTCACCTTCAGCATCAGTCCTTCCAATGAATATTCAGGATTGATTTCCTTTAGGATGGACTGGTTGGATCTCCTTGCAGTCCAAGGGAGTCACAAGAGTCTTCTGTAACACCACAATTCAAAAGAATCAATTATTTGGTGCTCAGCTTTCTTTATGGTCCAACTCCCACATCCATACACGACTACTAGAAAAACCGTAACTTTGAATTGATGGACCTTTGCTGACAAAGTAATGACTCTGCTTTTTAATATGCTGTCTAGGTTGGTCATAGTTTTTCTTCCAGGGAGCAATTTTCTTTTAATTTCGTCAACATCTGCAGTGATTTTGGAACCCAAGGAAACAAAGTCTGTCACTGTTTCCATTGTTCCCCCATCTATCTACCATGACATGATGGGGCTGGATGCCATGATCTTAGTTTCCTGAATATTGAGTGTTAAGCCCGCTCTTTCACTCTCCTCTTTCACTTTCATCAAGAGGCCCTTCAGTTCCTCTTCACTTTCTGCAGGTGGTGGTGTCTGCATATCTATGGTTATGGCTTTTTCTCCTGGCAATCTTGATTCCAGCTTGTGCTTCATCCAGCCCGGCATTTCACATGATGTACTCTGCATATAAGTTAAATAAGCAGGGTGACAATGTACGTCTTGACAGGAGTCTTGACGTACTCCTTTCCCTATTTGGAACCAGTCTGTTGTTCCATGTACAGTTCTGACTGTTGCTTCTTGACCTGCATACAGGTTTCTCAAGAGGCAGGTCAGATGGTCTGGTATTCAAGAATTCATCCCTTTAGGAATTTTCTACAGTTTTTTGTGATCCACAAAGTCAAAGGCTTTGGTTTAATCAGTAAAGCAGAAGTAGATGTTTTTCTGGAACTCTCTTGCTTTTTTCTATGATCCAATGGATGTTGGCAATTTGATCTCTAGTTCCTCTGCCTTTTCTGAAATCAGCTTGAACATCTGGAAGTTCACAGTTCATGTACTGTTGAAGCCTGGCTTGGAGAATTTTGAGCATACTTTACTAGCATGTGAGATGAGTGCAATTGTGCGGTAGTCTGAGCATTCTTTGGCATTGCCTTTCGTTGGGATTGGAATGAAAACTGACCTTTTCCAGTCCTGTGGCCACTGCTTAGTGTTCCAAACTTGCTGGCATGTTGAGTGCAGCACTTTCACAGCCTCATCTTTTCAGATTTGAAATAGCTCAACTAGAATTCCATCACCTCCACTAGCTTTGTAGCGATGCTTCCTAAGGCACACTTGACTTTGCATTCCAGGATGTCTGGCTCTAGGTGAGTGATTACTCTATTGTGGTTATCTGGGTCATGAAGATCTTTTTTGTATAGTTCTTCTGTGTATTCTTGCCACCTCTTCTTAATAGCTTTTCTTCTGTTAGATTCATACCATTTCTGTCCTTTATTGAGGTCATGGTTGCATAAAATGTTCCCTTGGTATCTCCAATTTTCATGAAGAGATCTCGAGTCTTTCCCATTCTATTGTTTTCCTCTATTTCTTTGCATTGATCACTGAGGAAGGCTTTCTTATCTCACTTTTCTTTTCTTTGGAACTCTGCATTCAGATGGGTATATCTTTCCTTTTCTCCTTTGCCTTTCACCTTTCTTCTTTTCTCAGCTCTTTGTAAGGCCTCCTCAGACAACCATTTACCCTTTTTGCATTTCTTTTTCTTGGGGATGGTCTTGATCCCTGCCTCCTGTACAATGACATGAACCTCTGTCCGCAGTTCTTCAGGCACTCTGTCTATCAGATTTAATCCCTGAACCTAATTTGTCACTTCTACTGTGTAGTCATAAGGGATTTGATTTAGGTCATACCTGAGTTAAATGGAGTAGTTTGAATTTGGTAGGGAGAGTTCATGAAATATTCTGAAGAATGTGACTCTATGAGCTTCTCAGAAGAGAATCAGAGATTTGGGAACACAGAAAGGAATTTAGTAACTACGTAAGCCAACAGTCTCATTTTACACGAGGGAGATAGAGTCATTTATATAAACTAGTATTGGAACCAGAAGGTGGTATGGAGAGCAAAGTGAGGTGTACACGAAAGTATTCCCGTATGTTGTATCTCAAAGTAAATCAGTAAATCATACTTAGATTCATGGAATAATATTAAGAAAATCAGTGCTATGTCAATTGCAAGACTTGGTTTCTTCTCAAATTATTTATCTATTTCTGGTTATTAATTTCTTTCAGACTAATTCCCAATGACTGTCCATATAATTTTGTCATAGGGAAACTATTGCATTGTGCATTGTCTGAAAAAAAAAATAGTACTCACAATTGAGAGGTTTGGGATGTCTGTCTTTCAGAGGTTTCTATTGTAATGAGATTTGACACATACCATGTGCATGGTAAAAATGCAAATTTAGAGGGCAGTGAAAAAAGGAAAGCAAGTTTATATAGTTGATACAATTTGAAGCACAACAGTCCATGTGGCTTCAATTACTGTCAAACCCCTTTAGTTGACTGTGGAAAGGAAGAGGGAACAAAAAAGCACTGTCTCTGTGGTTGAAGAAGACCCCACCACTGGAATTTGAGTTTCTAGATGCTCTGTGTGTGTGTGTGAGAGAGAGAGAGAAAGAGAGAGAGAGAGAGAGAGAGAAGCAGACAGACAGACAATCAGACAGCCGTAGTCTTCATTCATCGGATACCTGAATCCTCCTTTCTTTGAGGTTTTTAACTTCTTCAATCTCATGCAAAGCTATCTGCCCAGGAAGTCTAAGATAAAGATCGTAGTAAAGCTGGCTTTGTATGAATTCAAATAACTGGTCCACTTTTTAAGTCCCAAAGGATATTTAGCAAGACCAAATTTATGAATTTCTATGAGCAACCATCTGGACTGCTGCATCTTAGAGGAGTTCTTCTCATCAGTTGCTGTCATGAGGTCTTTAATATCCAAACTAATTTCCATTCCAGCTTTGAAGACCACTGGTGAACAAGCTCAAGTAGAGCTTTGGTTGATGATCCATAGAGTAGGTTTAGCAGCCTAGACTAAAAGTGGATTGTCTTAAAATGAGATGCACTTTTTGGTGTATGCTTGCATGGTTACATGCATGCTTAGTCGCTTCAGTCATGTTTGACTCCTTGCGACCCCATGGACTGTAGCCCACCAGGCTCCAATGTCCATGGGATTCTCCAGGCAAGAATACCAGAGTGGGTTGCCGTGCCTTCCTCCAGGGAATCTTCCTGACCCAGGGATCGAACCCGAGTCTCCTGCATTGTAGGTGGATTCTTTACCCACTGAACCGCGTGAGTTGTCTTAGCATATTCTCAGTAGTGAGTAAAAGACAGCAGGCAAAGTTAAAAATTCAGGTGCATCAGAATCCCGCTATTGGGCATATACCCAGAGAAAACCATAATTTAAAAAGACACATGTGCGTGAACATTGTAGCACTGTTTATAATAGCCAGGTCATGGAAGCAACCTACACAGCCATCGACAGCTGAATGACTAAAGAAGATGATTCGTGCACGTGGGTGAAGGCGCTTCAGTCGCGTCTGACTCTTTGTGACCCTATGAACCGTAGTCCCTCAGGCTCCTCTGTCCATGGGGTTCTCCAGGCAAGGATACTGGAGTGGGTTGCCATGCCCTCCTCCATGGGATCTTCCTTACCCAGCGATCAAACCTTGTACCTCCTGCATTGGCAGGTGAGTTCTTTACCACTAGTGCCACCTGGGAAGCCCAAACAAGATGTGATGTGTGTGTGTGTAATGGAATATTACTCAGCTATATAGAGGAATGAAATTGGGTCATTTGTAATGATGTAAATGGACCTAGAGTCTGTCATACAAAGTGAACTAACTCAGAAAGAGGAAAACAAATATTGTCTGCTGCTGCTGCTGCTGCTAAGTCACTTCAGTCGTGTCCGACTCTATGTGACCCCATAAACAGCAGCCCACCAGGCTCCCCCGTCCCTGGGATTCTCCAGGCAAGAACACTGGAGTGGGTTGCCATTTCCTTCTCTAATGTGTGAAAGTGAAAAGTGAAAGTGAAGTCGCTTAGTCATGTCTGACTCGTAGTGACCCCATGAACTGCAGCCCACCAGGCTCCTCCATCCATGGGATTTTCTAGGCAAGAGTACTGGAGTGGCTTGCCATTGCCTTCTCCGAAATATTGTCTATTAGTGCATAAATGAGGCTTCCCTGGTGGCTCAGAGGTTAAAGCTTCTGCCTCCAATGCGGGAGACCCGGGTTCGATCCCTGGGTCGGGAAGATCCCCTGGTGAAGGAAACGGTAACCCACTCCAGTATTCTTGCCTGGAGAATCCCATGGACGGAGAAGCCTGGTAGGCTATAGTCCACGGGGTCGCATAGAGTCGAACAAGACTGAGCGACGGGATGGATGGAACAGTGCATAAATATGGAATCTAGAAAAATGGTACAGATGAACCTGTTTGCAGGGCAGGAATAGATACAGATGTAGTGAACAAACCAGTTGCGCAGTGGAGCAAGGGGAGGGTGGGACGAACTGGGAGAGTGGCATTGACATATCTCCACCACCATCTGTAAAGCTGCTGATGGGAAGATGCTGTATAGCACAGGGCATCCAGCTCAATGCCCTGTGATGCCTAGAGGGGCATGCTGGGAGTGGCGGAGTGGGAGGGAAGCTCAAGAGGCAGGGACTATACCTATACACATAGCTGATTCGCTTCATTATACAGCAGAAGCTAACACAACACTGTAAAGCAGTTACACTCCAATTAAAAAAAATTAAGTGGGTTGCCACGGGAAAGAAAAACCATCCCATGAATCTTGCTGGGATGAGACCAGTAAGCACAAAAGAAGTGCTATATATACAGGTGGAAAATACTAAATGACTATTCTGTACTTTTCTTTCTAGTGCTTTCAAAAGTTTTGGCAGAGACATGACTATATGCTGCTACGCTTGTTGTGTAAAAAAAGGAGATACATTTAGGAGAAAAATCAGGACCCGGACTCAAAGAGCTGGAACTAGCTAAACAAATGTTATTTCTTTCATTGAAATTATTCCTATAAACTGGAGTTAAATTGATTTGATGGCTCTGAAGCTAACACCTCTGGGGGAACATTTTAAAGCATCTTTTGAAATGAGTATTTGTGGTAGACATAAGAAGTTCACAATAATATCTGGGAAAAGAAAAAGAAATTTCATTAGAATATTTCCAGTCTTTTCAAAATTAATCTTACACCACCTTCCATTATAGGGGAACACTGAATAAAGAAAATTGTTTCTCGGGCATCCAACTTTGAGTGCTGGTTTAAGACTTTTTGCCAAC
Organism: Moschus berezovskii; assembly: GCF_049115385.1. Taxonomy (NCBI): domain Eukaryota; kingdom Metazoa; phylum Chordata; class Mammalia; order Artiodactyla; family Moschidae; genus Moschus; species Moschus berezovskii. The sequence continues at coordinate 11,638,063 of NC_142468.1, forward strand.
ACATCCATTTACTTTCCTAGCCTGGGGGAAGTGAACTAGCAAACGGATGTCACTTCTAAGCACACAAGTGTCTTTGGTGTATGCTAAATGAAAAAGTTTGAAAGAAAAAGAAACTTCCATTCACATAAAATTCTTTCTCATTAATATCCCAGAGCAAAGACTTGCTTGTAAGTTTGGGGGAGGTGAGGAGGGTAGAGAAGTATCACTAGCATTCTGCTTAGGTTGGACAAACCACATCAACACTACACTTTTATTATAACATTTTTGTTCTTTCCCAGATTTTCAATCCCTTCAACTTTTGCTTTGACCAATGACTTCCACTAGGGATTCCCCCAAGTGTATAGAATAATTGGGAAGCCTACATAATGTAGAAATCTTCTGTGTTTCTTATCTGTTTGTCATTTGCTTGTACTGGCCTAGCCATATGGCTATTAGAGGAAATTGTATTTTTCCAGCCTCAGAGAATGTGTTTTATTAATTCCTTTTCAAATTCTTCTCACTCAGTGAACGATTCAGAAAGAAAATGCTCAGATTCAGGTGAAGGGAGTCATACCAAACACTTGCCAGACCACAAAAACTTCAGCTGCCTGGGCTTAAGGCTGATTTCAGTCGCTAAGGAATTTGGGGATGAAAACACTGTTTGTAGTGAACTTGCAGAAATTCTACAAGTGTCACAAGGACGGGATGAGGTCTGTCACCCATTCAGTTGAAGAACTATTTAACTGTCTGCTTCAATGACCTTTCCGTCTCTTTATCGCCATTGCTTAGATTGTTAGACTCCCTAATGATTTGCAGGCTCCAGGGTTAGAGTTCTTTTCCTGGAGGCATTAAAGTTCTGCCCCGATCATCTGCTTAGGGGAAGATGGTTTGCTCTGTCTTGTTTTTCTCTTAAATGTGCTTTGGTCTTCATGCCCTAACTCAGTGGTTCTCAGATGTGAGTATGCGTCAGAATCCCTGGCTTATTAGACTATGGGTTATTGACATGCCCACTTCCTCTGCCTGCCTCCAAAACACACACCCGCACCCAAACCCACCCCCAGCCCCCTCTCTCTCTGCAAGTTTGTGTTTCTAAATAGTTCCCAGGTGTTGCTGATGCTTCTAGTCCTGGTCCACATTTCAAGATCCATTGCTCTAACCAGCCATCAATTCCCGTTCCTAGAACATCCCGATTTCTGTCCCTTGCAGACAATCTATTTTTCTTCTCTTTTTACTTTCGCGACCATTTTCCCCCACTCATTTTCAAACATGACACTAAATGTGCTGAACACACTTAAGCCTTGAAAATGAAAGTGAAGTTGGTCAGTCGTGTCTGACTCTTTGCGACCCCATGGATTGTAGCCTACCAGGCTCCTCCGTCCATGGGATTCTCCATGCAAGAGTACTGGAGTGGGTTGCCGTTTCCTTCTCCAGGAGACCTTCCCAACCCATGGATCGAACCCGGGTCTTCTGCAATGTGGGCAGGTGCTTTACCAGCTGAGCCACCAGGGGAGCTTTCCTGGTGGCTCAGCTGGTAAAGCACCTGCCCGCAATGCAGGAGACCTAGGTTCGATTCCTGGGTTGGAAATATCCCCTGGAGATGGGAAAGGCTACCCACTCCACTATTCTGGCCTGGAGAATTCCATGGAGTGTATAGTCTATGGAGTCGCAAAGAGTTGGACATAACTGAGCGATTTTCACTGTCACTTTCACTCCCCAAAATAGTTGGAGTAATCCTCTTACTCATTAGCATATGAAATTACCCAGCCTATAAAAACTAACTTAAGCCTCACCACCTTCTAATATAACAGAATTCAGAACAGTTTTGTTTTCACATTATTTACCTGGGCAGCGAAGTGATGCAAGTAGTTACTTAAAGATGGTTCGACCGCTCCACTTATCACAACCACACTTTGGAATGGTGCAAACTCAGATAAGGCTGAATCAAGGGTCATAGTAGAATTCGGTGCTGGAGGAGGTGCTTATTTCTGTTTCATGATGGTGGTTCTTGCCCCACTGGTATTATTTTGCTCTTATTTGCTTGTTAACCCAGCCCCCGTCTATCACATATCTCTGGATGCTTATTTTGGAAAACAGAAGAGTGTGTGTTTTCATACAGTGAGGGATTTATTGTTTTAAAGGTATTTTCAAGTCAGTTCTGCTTTTGGTTGTTCGGGAGATCTCAAAGTACATCGTCCGAGTTGGTCATCACCAAGAGGCAGAAAAGGTATAACTCCAATCATGCTAAGAGTGACATAAAGGCCAAGGAAGCAGTTTATCTTGTTGAATTCCACCAAAGGCAAGCAACACAGACCTGTCCATATCAGCCTGGTGGCGGGGGACACGCTGGCACTTTGAGGATCCTGGCTCCATCTCCACCGTGGGAAAAGCTTACATGTGATCAGAGCCACAATTAAAATGGGACTTGACAGAGTAATTGAGAGAGGCAGCCGCTTTTGCAGTGTTCAGGACTAATTCAATGGATTTTCTTCCCTGTCTTCAGCAGCGTTCCGCAGCTTCTTTGGTGACCGGCTATACCGTTTGGCAGCGAGTTCAAGGGCTCACAGCTGCACAGAGCAAGGGGCCTGCTGAACAGTGAGGTTCCAGTGTAGAAAGAGTGCTGCAAACAAAGGTAGGCTTTTATTTTGAGTAAGATCCTTTCATCTGCGCAAAACCGCGTGCCTGATCACGTGCCACTCACCACTGCCATGCTCACAGAGCTGGACGTGCTTCCTCGCCATCTCATGCTTAACTCCTGGATGGTGGGGGCCTCGATGGCAGCATTTTGTCCCGAGTTTCCAATTTATTGAACTCTCTCCATGTCCCTATTTCTTGCGTCGCTTCTCTTTACCACTTTCAGCTCCTGTCTTCTTCTTTTTGGCTCCCTGTTTTATTAAGATGATTATTTTTGGCAGGTGGCTTGGAATGTAATATTTGGTGTTTTGTTTTCATGGGAGAAAACGGATGGTGCTATAGGTTTCCCATGGAATACAGGGCATGCCTATCTCTGCCTCTCTCCGCCTGCCCCCCGCTCCTTGGGGAAAGTAGCTGCCTACAAAGTGTGGTGAGAGGCCTTCACTGTACTGGCCACGGTTCACTGTTGTCTGTCTGAGTAATTGCTTGCTTGGTCTCTGTCTATCTCACTGACCACAGGCCCCTGGAAGATGATGCCCTCCTGTTTTGACCTTGGTTGTGTCTCTAATATCTTTCATGGTGACTGGTACACAGCAGACACACAGTAGCATTTATTGTGGGGCAGGAAAGAATCTAGTGTACCAGTTGAGTTATGGGAAGTTCTTAGCTGGTGTTAACTACACTTTGGAAATGGCACTCCGCTTTGGAAAGAACTGTGCAGAGAGTTCTACGTTTTAGTCATAAGCCAGTGGTTTGGTTTGTTGGTTTAGTTTATTTTGAGACATTGAAGTGATGGCATTGTTGGGTGGAGATAGACAAACAATGTATCACAATAAGGATAAGTATTAATTATGATGAATTCTATGAACTTTCTATTTCAGCAACTAATTATTGGAATGTCCAGATTGCTGTAGCAATGTATTAAGTTTCTGAAAACTTGGGAAATATGGCCTATGCTAGTTTTTCTAGGGTTACCATAACAAAGTACTACAGACTGAGTGACCTAGAATTTCAAGATCAAGGCGTCCACACGGTTGATTCCTTCAAAGGGCCAGGAGGCTGAAATCCCTCTGTGCCTCTCTCCTAGCTTCCGGTGGTTCCTGACAGTCTTTGGCATTCCTTGGCTTGTAGAGGTATCACCCTGATCTCCGTCTTCATGTTCATATGGCCTCCTTCCTGTCTACCTGCATCTTCTGATAAGGACACCAGTCATATTGGACTGGAGCCCACCCTATTCCGGGATGACCTCATGTGAACTAGTGGTGTCTGTCACACCCCTGTTTATAAATAAGATCACTTTCTGAGATGCTGCAGGTTAGAACTTTAACGTGTGAACTTTTCATGGACATAAAGGACATGATCTGGTAAGGTACAGCTACTGAACAGAAGATGCATCGGAATCTTTGCATCCAGATGCTCCCTGCCACCTCCCTCCAGTGGCAGGGTTTTGACCTTTCTCCAGGGCAGGGTCAGAATAATCTTGGCTTGGCAATCCACTTCCGTTTAACTAGTTGAACCTGCAGAGAGTCAGCCACCAAGTCACTTGCCAGCTGGCACCCTCCTGTGCCATCTCCAGTGGAAGTTAGGACCATGCCTGCGACAGTATGAGAAAATTTCTGATGTCTGCAAAAAGGGCAAAACCCTTCTCCTCACTATCACTTGTGAAGCAGTGCCGTCAGCTCCCCTGGTGCTGTGAGGATGGCAGGAGAAGCTTCTAGGGGGCTGTCGTGGGGGTTGGCTGCTGAGAACTAGGCAATCAGTTGATGGACAGCATTGATCTGTTCTGACAGAAGAGCTCCTAGGCAAAAAAAAAGAAATCAGACCTAGGATGATGAAATGCACTGGACCCATCGGACACAAACATTTTACTTCACCACAGTAAAGGGGGAAGGTAATGTTTGACTTCTGGCCGAATGTCCATGAGAAAGACCAATATTTAATCTTGTCTCTGGCTTTTTATCAAGAGAACATGTTACATCACTTGTGGTAGCTTCCAGGTGCTTAAAAAAGGAACTGGTTGAGAGATGAAGGCTTCCCAAACCGTAAACATTCACAGCAAGGCAGTTGTCCCTGTCCATGCCGCCTGGACTCTAGGGCTCAGCCATCAGCGGTATAGTCATGGCTCTTGTTTTGGGGTGAATGAGAGAGAGAGCTCACTGAGCAGTTGCTGCAAGGGGCCAGCGCCGGGGCAAACAGTGTGCCCCACGGTGAGTTAGTGGCAGGGGTGGAGCTTGAATGTTTATCTCTTGCCAGAGAGAATGTGGGCCAGGATGCTCTTTAATGAAAAATATCATTTCGTGAAGGCAGGAGAAAAGGGCAGGGATAAAACTTAAACAGGAAACCAAAACATGCAGGCTGCGAGTGACAAGCCTGACCAAGAGTTGCACAGTGTGGGTCCCGCTTCCTGTCCTGATGCCCGCTGAGTCTGGGTGTGCTTGGTCATGTCCAACTCTTGTGACCCCATGGACTACAGCCCGCCAGGCTCCTCTGTCCATGCGGTTCTCTAGGCAAGAACACTGGAGTGGGTTGCCGTTTCCTCCTCCAGGAATCGAACCTGTCTCTGGTGTCTCCTGCATTGGCAGGCAGATTTTTTTTTTTTTTTTTTTTACCACTGACTACCTGTGTGATCCCCAAACCAGTTTCCCCAGCACAGTAGGCCTCATTTTTACTCACCTGTTACTGGGAGTAACGGCACAGCTCATTTCTGAGAAGTTTCAGAATAACAGTTCCATAGGACCATCATTTCGAGCCAATCTGGAGTCTAGATTCCTTGCATCTTCAGTTTGCTGGCTGGCTCCATAGTCTTCATGTTTTATGTATTTAGTTTAAAACTCCCATCTGGTTGGTTCTTGTCCTTTTGTGCATAATATTTAAAAATTTATTGCCATGGTTTTAGGGTATCAGTGCCACAAGTTATACCCTAAAATGAGTTTTTATTTTTTTTTTTAAGAATGAGAAAAAATTTATTTTTTTTTTTATATGTGTTTTTTCCATTGTTGTTTATCACAGAATATTTTTTTTTTTTTTGAACAGAGGAAAATTTATGCGTCGAACCTGGACTGGTCACTTATGATAATATACATGCTACAATTCCATTCTCTCCAATCATTCCACCTTCACCCTCTCCCACAGAGTCCCAAAGACTGTTCTAAATGCCTATGTCTCTTTTGCAGTCTCTTATACAGGGTTCAGGTTACCATTTTTCTAAATTCCATATATATGCGTTAATATACGGTATTGATGTTCTTCTTTCTGGCTTACTTCACTCTGTATAATTGGCTCCAATTTCATCCACCTCATTAAAACTGATTCAAATGCATTCTTTTTGATGGCTGAGAAATACTCCATTGTGTATATGTACCAAAGCTTTCTTATCCATTCATCTGCAGATGGACATCTAGGTTGCTTCCATGTCCTGGCTATTATAAACAGTGCTGCAATGAACATTGGAGTACATGTGTCTCTTTCAATTCTGGTTTCCTCGGTGTGTATGCCCAGGAGTGCGATCGCTGGATCATATGGCAGTTCTATTTCCAGTTTTCTGAGGAATCTCCACACTGTTCTCCATAGTGGCTGTACTAGTTTGCATTCCCACCAACAGTGTAAGAGGGCCAATATTTGAAAAATTTGAAAAATTATGTTGCTACATTTCTGAAGATAAATACTCTTAAGAGATAAGCTCAATGGCATAAAGCAAAATTGAACCTTCTCCGCACAAACAATAACAACAATAAAAATCAGTATCTTCTAATATGAGATTCCTGTGGTATAAATAAGACTTGCCTCTAGTTCTTTAAGCTATAATTGAGGATGATTAACTATGCATGCGTGCTAAGTCTCTCAGTCGTGTTCAACTCTCTGAGACCCCATGGACTGTAGCCTGCCAGGCTCCTCTGTCCATGGGCTTCTCCAGGCAAGAATACTGGAGGGGGTTGCCATGCCCTCTTCCAGGGGATCTTCCCTACCCAAGGATCAAACCTGTATCTCTTTACATCTCCTGCTTTGGCAGGAGCGTTCTTTACCACTACAAGAAGCCCGTGTTTAGACCTAAGTATTGATAAATAAGCATATAAGGAGAGAGGAAGCTCCTATGAAAGATGGGATTTAAGTCATATTCTGTGGATTTAGACCCACAATATATGGATTTGATGGCATTTGAAAGTATAGTAAGTGCCTACCCAGTGAATTTCTAGTTGTGTCAAGGCCGTTTTGGACTAGTGATCGTTATGGCAAGAATTGAGCTCAGGTGAGATCTTACTCCCACTCTGAAGGCTCTCATAAAAGTTCTAGTATGCAGCACCCATCATGCTCTTGTGTTGGTACAACTTCATGATGCTGAGTTAATTTTATTGCGATGGTGGGAAGCCGTGTTAGATGGTGGATAGGCTTCTCCAAGGTTAGTGGTTGTTTTGGTACATATACACAATGGAATATTACTCAGCCATTAAAAAGAATGCATTTGAACCAGTTCTAATGAGGTGGATGAAACTAGAGCCTATTACACAGAGTGAAGTAAGCCAGAAAGAAAAACACCAATACAATATACTAACGCATATATATGGAATTTAGAAAGATGCAAATGATAACCCTGTATACGAGATAGCAAAAGAGACACAGATGTATAGAACAGTCTTTGGGACTCTGTGGGAGAGGGTGAGGGTGGGATGGTTTGGGAGAATGGCACTGAAACATGTATATTATCATATGTGAAATGAATCGCCAGTTCAGGGTCGATGCATGTTACAGGATGCTTGGGGCTGGTATGAGGGGATGACCCAGAGGGAGGATAAGGGGAGGAGGGAGGTAGGAGGGGGGTTCGGGAGGGGGAACTCATGTACACCCGGGGCGGATTCATGTCAATGTATGGCAAAACCAATCAATATAATATTGTAAAATAATTAGCCTCCAATAAAAATTTAAAAAAATAAATAAAATACTATTTCCATTTCCCACAGCTGTGTGGCCATGAGGCAGTTATTTAATATTCCAAAGTTTCAGTTTGCTTACCTGCAACCTGTGGTGGGCTACCCTGGTGGCTCAGTGGTAAAGAATCTGCCTGCAGTGCAGGAGACACAGGTTTGATCCCTGGGTCAGGAAGATCCTCTGACAAAGGAAATGGCAACACACTCCAGTTTCCTGACTGGAAAATCCCATGGACAGTGGAGCCTGGTGAGCTATAGTCCATGAGGTTGCAAAGAGTTGGACAGGACTGAGAGTCTAAAAAACAACCCCCACCTGTGATGGATCTCAGGACTTATTCTGTTTTCTTTTGCATGAGAGGATTAAGTGAGATGATAAATGTGAAGTGCTCAGTAGAAGGGCACACAGGAAGTGCTTAATAGATATTCAGTAGGGACTGTTATTACGCTTGTTACGATGTCCTCCCTTTTTGGGGAAACTGACTTTATTACAATAATGGATTCAGAACCCAGTGACTTTCTATCACGGTAGAGCACTTTCTTCTTTCATCTGTGACTGATCACAAAGTTCCAGGTATCCAGGGACTAACATCATCCTAGAGATCCAAATCTGAAGGGGAAGCAAACATCCCCGGGCTAATGCATGGGTGTGGTGCTGCTGTTGTCTTAGGAGCACCCAGTCCATTACAAGTCTGAACAATGCGATCCTGGCTGTCGGCACAAAGCACACAGCAAGGAAATGTCTGTTTTGTAAGAAGACAATTAAGGGCTGTTTTTCAGGGTCTTCCATAATCCAGCTGCTGCAGCAGCAGCAGCAAGAATGATTGGAGATGGCACCAGAATATTGTAAGAAAACACAAATGCAAAAGAGAAGGTAGTCTGCAACCGCAAGGTGAGCCACTAGAAGCCTGGTAGGAAGAGAAGACAAGACGTGGAATACATGTGAGTGATTATAAGCATACGTCCTAAGCTGTGGAAAGGTGGAAATGACTTTGAAAGGCCACCTCTCTTGAGTAAATGCTTCACCCCTGCTTGACATGTCTGAGGACCGGGCTCTCTGTGTCTCCTGGAGCACCCTTCCCTAGCTCTCTCTAGGAACTAGCTCGTATAACTTTGTAGGGGCAATAGTGAGAAGGAAAAAAACCCTGAAACTTCCTTTGCTGCTGCTGCTGCTGAGTCACTTCAGTCGTGTCCGCCTCTGTGCGACCCCATAGACGGCAGCCTACCAGGGTCCTCCGTCCCTGGGATTCTCCAGGCAAGAACACTGGAGTGGGCTGCCATTTCCTTACTCTAACCTTAATTTGAATCCTAACTCTCTTATTTGGCATTTCTAAACTTCAGATGTGAAATAAGGACAATGCGTAAATGAGCATCATGATAGCACCTACTTCATGGGGTCTTGTAGGGATCTCGTGAGATAATGCGTCTAACACGTATAGCACAGTATCTGGTGTATAACTAACACTCAGGGAACCATCTGAGTGTAGGATTAATTTTACTTTGATTACTGAGCAGGACTGCCTGGCTCTAACCTTCTAATCTCTAACAATTGACTTTCTTTCTCTGTATTTGTATTGCCTCCTCTGCAAATGAGGATTCTAGGAGCATTTAACATGGCATTGTTGAGAAAATTGGATGACTTGATACAGGCAAAGCTCCTAGAAGAGTGCCTGGCACATGTAGGGGATTATTCAGTGTTAGTCATTGTTGATAAAGGAGTTCTTGCGACTTGTTTTTTCAGTCTTTTTCTTCATGAGTATTTCCCAGCAACAGCACTCCTGTGCCTTTTCTAGCTCTCTCTCTTCATGAAAACTCTTTTATTTAATTTTGTTTTTGTTTTCTACTTTCCAGCTTTTTAGTTTATATCGGCATATATTCAGTTAACAATGTTGTGATAGGTTCAGGTGGACAGCAAAGGGACTCAGCCATACACACACGTGTATCTGTTCTCCCCCAAACTCCCCTCCCATCCAGGCTTCCACATAACACTGAGCAGAGTTCCCTCTGCTATATAGCAGGACCTTCTTGGTGATCCATTTTAAATACAGGCGTGTGTACCTGTCAGTTCCAAACTTGCTAACTATTTTGTGCCCCCGTCCTTCCCCACTGGCAACCATAAATTCGTTCTCTAAGTCTGTGAGTCTGTTTCTGTTTTGTAAGTAAGTTCATTTGTGCCATTTCTTTTTAGATTCCACATATAAGGGGTGTCATACGCTATTTCTCCTCTGTCTTACTTCACTTAGTATGACACTCTCGAGATCCATCCCTGTCTCTGCAAACGACCCAATTTCTCCCCTTTTTATGGCTGAGTAATATTCCATTGTATATATGTGTCATTTCTTATCTATTCATTCTTCTTTCAATGGACATTTAGGTTGCTTCCTTGTCCCAGCTATTGTAAACAGTGCTGCGATGAACAGGGGGCCGCATATATCCTTTTGGGCCATGTTTTTCTCCAGGAGTGGGCATGCTGGATCACATGGTGACTCTGTTTAGTTTTTAGAGGAACCTTCATACCGTCCTCCATAGTAGCTGTACCAGTTTACATTCCCACCAGCAGGGTAGAGAGATCTCTGTCAGAGTAGGATCTAAATGAAGCCAAAGTAATAGGTTTAAACTTTTAGGGGCCACCGAGGCTCACACCACTGCCAGACCCCCCAGGAATAAGAGTGGATGAGAATAAATCCGTTTCTAGGGACAGCTGAGGGAATAAGCCACAGAGAAGGCCCGAGGGAGTGGTAGGTCAAGAGTTGCAGCCTGGTACACAAAGAACTTGAAGTACTTTGAGATGCGGAGGCACAGGAATGAGGATGAGACAATGTGGTTTGTTTGGGAGCCTGGCAACATGGCAGGCACCTGAATGGCTCTGAACGTGGAGAGCTGGCTTTGCTGGGTGCTGTGTGCCTTTCATAAGCATGAAATCCACTTAGGTAACCCTTGGTACATACCCTTCTGAAGCCAAAGCTTGTTCTTTACAAGTTTTTGGCAGAACATGGTTTTCACTGGTCACACCCAACCTATTCTGTATTTACTTTGAGTGCACAGGACTAATGAGATAATCATACCCTGCGGCTTAACTGGTTGAAATCTGTAAATCTCCTAAAAGTGTAATTACCCAGTCATAAGTTTTTTCCCAATATTGCATCCATCTCATTAGTACATATGTTTTTACTATTCATGTTATGGAAGAAATTGTCTTTTTGCCATTGAAGGAAGAGTTGGCAGGGGGAGACAAGGGTGTTGTGTTTGAGCTACTTGCTTTTATCTCCTTGATGAAATTATAAAAAATGCATCCCCAAGTGTAAAAATTCTCTTAGCAGTTAGTTATTTCCATTCAAGTCTTTTGTGTTTACAGCAAGGACCGTGAAGGGTAGCTGCACTGGTGTGAGGTGAGAACACTGCAGGGTGAGGACTTGGCCGAGGTTGATCTTGACTCTTCTCGAGGAATGGTTCCTAGAGATTGTGGACCCATATGCCATCATAGGAACAGGAACCTTGCAGAGAAAAAAATTAAGTCTGATGCAGGCTCTGCAGACAGCCCCGTGGCCCTTTGCCTGAAATATCTATCTAAGGTTGGGCAACAACCACATAAGATTTATATGTTTATATACTAAGAGTTGAGGTGACTAGAGATTAGAGCCATTTTGTTCAGAACTGACTTAATCCAGTGATTTTTCTAGGCAGAGATAACATGAGCGCTAATGGAACTTTCATGACATTCCCAGTTTATTTAATCGGTTTTTTGATTCATGACACGTTGTCCAATTTCACAGCATATTTAAGTGGTCCTATAAATTTCTTTGAAGTTTCCAAAGTACTTTTTTTGGCTGCTGCACATAAAAGTGCTTGAAACTATGGCCCTGAATGACTCTGTGGGATGGGGTCGGGCAATGTTTACCTATTTTATATGTCTGTATCTACCCGGGACCCACACTCTTTCCATTTAAGGTTGTGTAGAAAGAGCCCTATTAGAGAAGCAGAAGGTCAGGATTCTCCTTCTGTGGTTGCCACCAACCCGTATGTTGTGGGGTGTGGGCCACTTAACTTCTCCTGGCCCCAGAACAGATACGTACAGACCTCACAAACTCTGGATGTTTCCTGAACTGCGTATAAACTGTAGCAGACTATGGCCCAGTCTTGAGAGGATTGCTAGGGCTGTGGCTTGTTTGGCTAAGCAGTCAAGGGGGTTGAGAAACAAGGCAGTGGGGACAGGGAATTTCAAATGGTGTAAAGAGGCTGGGGCAAGGAGGCAGGATTTGTTCTTTGGGCTCTGAATGTCCTACCTTCCCTATTCTAAGGAGTAGGGCTAAGACGAGCGAAGCTGGCTTTTTTCTCCTACTTCTGCTCCATCTCAGTTCCTTCAGGAAAGAGGATGCAAGCCTTCTGTCACTCCCTATATTATCCCCTCTTTAAAAAAAAAAAAAAAGTTATATTGGAGTCTAGTTGATAATATTGTGTTAGTGTTAGTTTCAGGTATACAGCAAAGTGATTCAGTTATACATAAACATGCATCTATTCTTTCTCATGGAGGAGGAAATGGCAACCCACTCCAGTATCCTTGCCTGGAAAATCTCAGGACAGAGAAGCCTGGTGGGCTGCAGTCCAGGGGATCGCAGAGTCGGGCACGATTGAGCGACTAACAGTTACTTTACTTACTTATTCTTTCTCAAATTCTTTCCCCATTTAGGTTATTACTGAGTAGTGAGCAGAGCTCCCTGTACTATAGGGTAGGTCCTTGTTGGTTATCTATTTTAAATATAGCAGTGTGCATACGTCAGCCGCAAACTCTCAATCTGTCTCCCCTTCCACCTTTCCCCTTAGTAACCAAAATTTCCTTCTCTAAGTCTGTGAGTCTGTTTCTGTTTTGTAGGCAAATTCATTTGCACCATTTTTTTTAAAGATTCTCTATGGAAGCAATGTCATATTATATTTGTCTTTCTCTGTCTGATGATTCACTCTTAAGAGGCATCACACTAAGGGATTTGTATGCTAAAGGACCAAATACATTTGGATTAAGTCTGACTCTGTATGTTTATTCATGCTGTGTCTTCGTAAGTTTGACATGTCGATCAAAATTATAGTTTCCCAAACTCTGTATGTTTCCAAAACCTTGAGTCTCAGAAGCTAAATATCTGAATTATAACTTAAAATTTCATTTTATTTGACTACTTGGGTCACAGATATAACCTTCTTAGATCCAGCCTTTATTCAGTGACATGTTTGTAGGCTATAACAAAACAGCTGCTTTAGAAAAATTTCCCCCATAAACTTTATCTTCAAGTATCTTAATGCGATTTAGACTTTCTACCTTAATGGACTGTAAGCCCTAAATGAAGTGTGTGATCTCTATCAGTTGCAGACAGGAGGCATCTTTATTCCCCGCTCCCCGAGTCCACCTCCATTCCCTTAAACCCGCTGTCTCACGATGCAGCCCTCTTTTGTAAAGGATCTTAAACAACTCTAGAGCAGCTCTTTACCATGTGCTGCAGACCGTGTGGAATACGTGGGAAACTGGTCTGCATCCTTGTCTCTGCCGTCAGTGGAGGCACAGTTTGCGTTCAGTGTAGACCTCAGATCACACTGTAGGCAACTGAAGTTTCTTGCCGAGAGGTTTCTATGAGTATAGGTCCTTCAGCTTGCATCAGACCCTGTACCTCCCCAACTCTGCAGGGATACAGGCCAAGCTGACTAAGTGGTCCTCATGAGATGTCTTTCATTTGACTTGAAGTAAAGAGGAAGTACCATGTTCCACTGGCAGGGTAGGGGCATGTGGAGTGGGAAAATACTCCAAATACTAACAGATCCTCCAAAGCAATTGTCTCTCTCTCCTTTCCCCTTTAACCACAATTCTTTTATTCTCTTGAGGAGGGGATTGGGCTAAGATTGCAAATTCAGCTTTTGTTCCCTTTCTTTTGCAAGTACTGTAGAGGTGACCTGGTAGCTATACAGTGTCTGACGATTTGTGCATACTTGTTTTATGTATATAAACATGTATTATATTATTACATAATTACTACATAGGTCTGCAAGCTCCTTAATTGTAGATGCTTTGGTTATACGCATCTCTATACCCTTTATACCACCTGGCACCGGCCCAGTATACTAGATGCTCAGTATATGTGTGCCAGGTGAGGGAGTGAATGAGGGTGAGCCTCCTGGATCGCCTGTGTCGTGAAGAACAACCAGTTTCTATTAAACTGCACACTTTCAAGTTACCCTCCTGCATTCTGCTTCTCATGTAAGTACTGTTATTAAACTTCTAAACACTTAACAGAAGGCTGTTTTTTGGCAGTGGATGAACTCCTTTTGTCTTCTGTCCCGTGAATATCCTAACCACTTTGTCACTTTGATCTAGGGGGCATTTCATCCTCAGAAATGCAAAGGAGTTGGCAGCCGCACAAAATGTGTCCTGTTTCCTATTGCTGTAAAAACCCACTGCTCTTGAGCCTTTGCCCGCCCCCTTTCATGATAATGTGTAAGCCACTAAATTGCAGTTACTGGCTGTGGCCATGGCCATCAACAATCGTGAATGCCATGTAGATGGAGGCTTGCTCCACTAAGGAGTCCACAATGGCTTTACTGTAACTGGGTTAACTAGAACTTGGCAAACAGCAATCCAAGGAGGGTGATACCAAGCCCCTCCCCCTTCCAGGATGCCGGGCCTGATCTTCTTGTATTTGTGCAACTGGCCCATCCAGAGACCCACTAAAGCCGGGAGGAGGGCCCCGGTGAGGGCGAATCTCTCTGGGTCAGGTTGTCCTTTTGCAGTTCCTTTCACACAGCTTCTCTTCCTGCAAGGCAAAGTGGGTGAGAGGATGGCTTGTTTTCTTTTGCTATTTGAAATACAGCATTGAGGGTCATGCTCTGAATAATTTGTGCTTGTTAGAAATGACTGTCGTCCTCTTGAAGCAATAACAAAGAACTACATTTAAATTAAATTCAGCCAAGCAAGAGCCTCTCCACAAAAATCAATGGAGGCAGGCATTTTTCAAAGAGTTATTTTGATTTTTTTTTAATCGGTAATATGGTAGGGCATAAATCAGCAAAGAGAGCCCAGAATCTAAAAAAGGGCTGGGCCATCATTCAGAATGCTTTAAAAGTATTTGGTAATATTTGGGATGGCATGGAAAGGGAAGATAAAATCTTAGACACAATCGTCTTTATTATCATTTATTTTTGTACTTGGCAAATTTTGTTCTTCCTCAGTACCCCAGTTTAAAATTTCAAAGGTGGGTTTTTGAAAGAAACCTTTATTTATTTCTTAAATCTGGAAGACTTCAAGAGACTGAAGCTGTATCAAATATAGCTTTTAAAAGTTAATTTACAGAAAGGTTCTGCTACACCCATGCACTGCTGTGGTCTTCTCATCAAATGGGGCATCAGTAGTGACCAGCAATTTGGTGGTCTCACACGCTGGGTATAGGACTTGTTCTGTCAATACACAGAGACATATCGATTGGGTTGGCCAAAAAGTTCATTCAGAGTTGCCCATCTGTGTTTTCAACCTGATTGAACTTTTTGGCCAACCCAATATCAGTTCAGTTCAGTCACTCAGTCATGTCTGACTCTGCAACCCCATGGACTGCAGCACGCCAGGCCTCCCTGTCCATCACCAACTCCTGGAGTTTACTCAAACTCATGTCCATTGAGTCGGTGATGCCATCCATCCATCTCATCCTCTGCAGTCCCCTTCTCCTCCTGCCTTCAATCTTTCCCAGCATCAGGGTCTTTTCCAGTGAGTCAGCTCTTTGCATCACGTGGCCAAAGTATTGGAGTTTCTGCTTCAACATCAGTCCTTCCAGTGAACACTAAGGACTGATTTCCTTTAGGATGGACTGGTTGGATCTCCTTGATGTATTTTTCCATTATGGTTTATCCTCTGATTTTATTTTTTTAACTGGAGGATGATTGCTTTACAATGTTATTATTAGTTTCTGCTGTACAACAGTGTAAATCATCTATAAGTGTGTATATATGTATCCCATATATATTAATATATATATCCCATATGTATATTAATATTTATATCCCATATATATATCTCTCCCCTCCCTTCTGAGCCCTCCTTCTCCCCATCACCCATGCCCCAGCCCTCCAGGCCGTCACAGAGCATGGAACTTGAGCTCCCTGTGTTACACAGCAGCTCCCCACCAGCTCAGTTTTTTACATATGGTAGTGTATATATGTCAGTGCTACTCTCTCAATTCTTTTCTTTTTTGTTTTTTGAAAATAGTTTCAGGTTCATAGCAAAATTGATAGGAAGGTGCAGAAATGTCTCATATGCCCCTGACCCCACACAGGCACAGTCTCCGTCCCCAATATCCTTTGTCGGATAAACATATGTATTTTAAAAATATTCTTTCTTCCCAGCATCTGTGTTAAACCCTACTTCAGTACTCAAAGTATCTAATCTTTCCTTGAATATTTCAAAGCAGTGATAGTTTCCAGTTCTTCAAGAATAAACCTTCTCTATTCTTTTCTCATCCTAGACATGTAAAGATCTGGAGCTGCCAAACTTTTATCTTTTAAAGTCAAGAAAGACATTTCCATGCGTTATTTTGATAATTTGCCTTGAAGTTGCTCTGTTCCAATTATGGATTAATCCTCTCTCATAAACCTAATGAGCAGGTAAATTATTAACACACACTGAAAAATGGAACTCCTCATATACTTTCACCTTGTCTGTATGATAGGGAATATCCTTGTAAAAGCATGTGCTGCTTTGCTGTAGTCTCTGCTTTCAAACAGAGAGATCTTCAGTGCTAGCCAGTCTGGCTACTCTGAGCAAGGTCGTTCTACCTGGCTTTAGCCTCACTCTGAGCAGAGAATCTTTTTTGTGTTTGCTGTTCTTCTTGAAGAATTCTTTCTGTGTGGCTTTTCGCACTGGTGTCCCTAATGACCCAATACACATCCCTCCTCAGTTATTCAGTTTATGGCCCTAAAGGCCACGCATCTTATTTCTAGTAGATTATCTCTCTTACTCTTACTTCTTTCGTCATACCCTCTAATGGCCTCTTCCAGACTACGCCACCTCAAGCGACTTTGACCATAAGGATCCTTGCTCTAACTTAAACAGTGTATTCAAAAGCAGAGACCTCATTTTCCTGGCAAATGTCCATATAGTCAAAGCCATGGTTTTTCCGGGAATCATGTATGGATGTGAGAGTTGGACCATAAAGAAGGCTAAGTGCTGAAGAAATGATGCGTTTGAACTTGGCACTGGAGAAGACTCTTGAGAGTGCCTTTGGACTGCAAGGAGATCCAACCAGTGAATCCTAAAGGAAGTTAACCCCAGATAGTCATTGGAAGGACTGATGCTGAAGCTGAAGCTCCAATACTTAGGCCGCCTGATGTGAAGAGCTGGTTCATTGGAAAAGACCCTTATGCTGGGAAAGATTGTGGCCAGAGGAGAAGGGGGCAACAGAGGATGAGATGGTTTGATGGCATCACTGAGTCAATGGACATGAGTCTGAGTAAACTCCAGGAGATGGTGAAGGACAGGGAAGCCTGGCGAGTTGCAGGTCATGGGCTTGCAAAAATTTGGACATGACTAAGCGACCAAACAACAAGAGTCAGTAAGATTAACTTCCTGAAGCCCATCTCCCCAAAATACAGGCAACCTGATCCCATCCTCAGAATTCTGATTGACTCAGTTGGTCTCAGATGGCACTTGGGAACCATTTCACAAATGTGATTCTGAAGTGGTCACGCTTTGACAAGCACTCGTCCAGTTTGCCTGGACGAGTTCTGTCTGCTGTCTCTGTGGCAGCGTACACTTGTTGACACTGTGTGTTGTTGCTTCAGCAAAACCCAGAAGGGGAAGGCAGAGTGGTTGGGGAGGATAACTGAAGGGCAAATTTTATTTTACTTTTAATTGGAGGATAATTGCTTTACAAAGCTGTGTTGGTTTCTGCTATACAACATTGTGAATCGGCCGTATACCTGTATCCCGACCCTCTCGAGCCTCTCTCACCCCTCTAGTCATCAAAGAGTGCCAGGCTGGGTCCCCTTTGTTATAGAGCAGCTTCCCACTAGCTATCTATTTTATACAAGCTCGTCTGTATATGTTAATGCTACTCTCTCAATTCATTCCACCCTCTCCTTCCGCATCTCTTTTCCTGCCCTGGAAGGACAAATTTTCTAACAAAAATTTGAATTCTGGAGAAGTTTCCCAACTTACCATCTTTGAGAAGATGAGTACATTGTTCCTTTGTTACTGAGAAGACACAATGGTGATGAGAAGAAGCTGATTAGCTCACTCTAGAGCCTTGATGCGGAGGAGGCGACGGTACCCGCTCTAGTGCTTTTGCCTGGAGAATCCCATGGGCGCAGGAGCCTGGTGGGCTGCAGTCCATGGGGTCGCGAAGAGTCGGACACGACTGAGTGACTTCACTTTCCCTTTTCCCTTTCATGCATTGGAGAAGGAAATGGCAACCCCCTCCAGTACTCTTGCCTGGAGAATCCCAGGGACGGGGGAGCCTGGTGGGCTGCAGTCCATGGGGTCACATAGAGTCGGACACGACTGAGCGACTTCACTTTCACTTTTCACTTTCATGCATTGGAGAAGGAAATGGCAACCCACTCCAGTACTCTTGTCTGGAGAATCCCAGGGACGGGGGAGCCTGGTGGGTTGCCGTCTCTGGGGTCGCACAGAGTTGGACACGACTGAAGCAACTTAGCAGCAGCAGCAGAGCCTTGATTAGACACCTGCCCCCACCCCCCACTGTTTTAATATTCCATCCAGAGTGGCTCTGGCATGATCAGGGAGGTGTGATCTATGGACCCATGTGCTTATTATTTACTGACAAAACACTTCAACCCTGACCTCACAAACCTCATCTTTGATTGATAAGGTCAGTGCTAATGAATTATTGCCTTGATATTTGTTCTTGGTACTCAACATTTAGGAATAACTTCTGATTTGAATATTACATTTATTGAATAAAATCCTATTTTTGCAGGTTCAAATGTTGGAATTTAGTAAAATGGGATAATTACAGTATTGCCATTACTTCTGCACCAAAATACTGGACAGTTACAATAACCATTCAGTTCAGTTCAGTCGCTCAGTCGTGTCCGACTCTTAGCGACCCCATGAACCACAACACGAAAGGCCTCCCTGTCCATCACCAACTCCCGGAGTTCACTCAAACTCATGTCCATTGAGTTAGTGATGCCATCCAGCCACCTCATTCTCTGTTGTCCCCGTCTCCTCCTACCCCCAATCGCTCCCAGCATCAGAGTCTTTTCCAGTGAGTCAACTCGTTGCATGAGGTGGCCAAAGTATTGGAGTTTCAGCTTTAGCATAAGTCCTTCCAATGAACACCCAGGATTGATCTCCTCTAGAATGGACTGGTTGGATCTCCTTGCAGTCCAAGGGACTCTCAAGAGTCTTCTCCAGCACCACAGTTCAAAAGCATCAATTCTTCTGCGATCAGCCTTCTTCACAGTCCAACTCTCACATCCATACATGACCACTGGAAAAACCATAGCCTTGACTAGATGGACCTTGGTTGGCAAAGTAATGTCTCTGCTTTTTAATATGCTATCTAGGTTGGTCATAACTTTCCTTCCAAGGAGTAAGCGTCTTTTAATTTCATGGCTGCAGTCAGCATCTGCAGTGATTTTGGAGCCCCAAAAAATAAAGTCTGACACTGTTTCCCCATCTATTTCCCATGAAGTGATGGGACCAGATGCCATGATCTTCGTTTTCTGAATGTTGAGCTTCAAGCCAACCTTTTCACTCTCCTCTTTTACTTTCATCAAGAGGCCTTTGAGTTCCTCTTCACTTTCTGCCATAAGGGTGGTGTCATCTGCGTATCTGAGGTTATTGATATTTCTCCCAGCAATCTCGATTCCAGCTTGTGCTTCTTCCAGCCCAGCGTTCCTCATGATGTACTCTGCATATAAGTTAAATAAGCAGGGTGACAATATACAACCTTGACGTACTCCTTTTACTATTTGGAACCAGTCTGTTGTTCCATTACTAAATATCCAGGGCAGAATGTTATAAGCTTTGGGATGGCGTCAGTAATTGGGCTTATTTAAGGGATTCTTGAGTTTGGATTGGTAATCCCATCTGAGTTTCTGCTGTGTCTGTAGGTGTGGATTATATTCAAAAGGACATTTTGAGCTCAAGAGACAGCCAGACAAGGAAGATTAGACACCAGAAATATGAAGTCCCGTGGTCGGTAAAGAATTTGCCTGCAGTGCAGGAGTTCCCGGTTCTATTCCTGGGTCAGGAAGATCCCCTGGAGAATGAAATGGCAACCCACTCCAGTGTTCTTGGCCTGGAAAATCCAATGGACAGAGGGACCTGGTGGGCTATAGTCCACGGGGTCTCAAGAGTTGGACACGACTTAGTGACTAAATCACCACCTAAAGCTCCAACCTTTCATGGGGATGAGTGGATGGGTGGGGAATTGCTATTTCAGAATAATTCTAAACAAATGCATAATATAGCAAACCAAGCAAGGGAATATTCTATTTACAGCACTTGACAATTCGGTTGCCAATCAGTGTCAAAGTGGTTCAGCAAGGTAGGATCTTGGCCATGGTTATAGGGCACCAGCTGAATGATGGGGATTTAATCAGCACGACCCAGCCTTCAATGGGCTAGAAAAATTAATGAAGGGATCCCATATTTAAAGTATTTCCTGGAGGATCTGGGAGTCATATCTTTCTTTTCTTTGGCCTCCTAATAATTTTTAAATCGATAGCAAGTTAGAGTCTGTATTAGCCCAGTGTATTTTAGATTTTTTTTCCAAGCAAGATGATGGTAAGATTCATAAATTCCATAAAAGTAATGTTGAACATTTTCTGCTCTATATATCATTCTGCATTCAAGAATGGATTGGATATTAAACCAGTGCAACTTGGGCCCTATCCTAAAATTCTTCACAGAATTAACATTTCGTGTCAGTTATATATTTTCTGGATGCTTCTCTGAACTTTCAAATTATCCCCTCGTCATCTTTTTGGAAAATCAGGTTACATGGAGACAAATTTTCTGTAAAAGTACAAGGTGTGAAACTGTACTAGCATATAAGAGAAAAGCCAGTGAACCAAATATGGAACATGAGGTCACAGTAGGTCTATCCAGAAGGCTAAATTTGTGATAAGTTATATGAGTTACTGATTGTGTTCCCCTAAAGATAGACTGATTCTCTTTTCTGGACTGAAGACCCTCCCATGTCTTTCCATATCCAACTGCTTATCATGTTGGATGAGGTTCTGCTTGACCTGGCTCTGAGCATCCATGGCCCTCAGCTTCTTCCACTTTATCAGACACGTGGGATTTCCTCTCTTCTTTGAACTTACTGAACTCCTTCCAGCCTCCAGGCCTTTGTACTTACTGGTTCCTCACCTTCCCTGATCTTCAAATGGTTCTGTCTTTCTTGACAATCAACTATTAAGGGCTTCCCTCATGGCTCTGAGGGTAAAGCGTCTGCCTGCAATCCGGGAGACCTGGATTCGATCCCTGGGTCAGGAAGATCCCCTGGAGAAGGAAATGGCAACCCACTCCAGTACTCTTGCCTGGAAAACCCCATGGACGGAGGAGCGTGGAGGGCTACAGTCCATGGGGTCACAAAGAGCCAATCAACTACTGGCTCAGTGCTTTTTGAGAGGCCTCCTTTGACCGCCCCTTTGAGAGGTGTACCTCTCTTTCAGTTGCTTTCTGCCATATCAGCCTCTTCTTAATTCCCACATAGCACATCACACGACTCACACATTTCACAGAATGTACACTGTGGGCCCTCATGCTCAGTCACTCAGTCATGTCTGAGTCTTTGTGACCGCATGGACTGCAGCCCGCCAGGCTTCTCTGTCCATGGGATTTCCCAGGCAAGAATACTGGACTGGGTTTCCATTTCTTCCTCCAGAGCATCTTCCTGACCCAGGAATCAAACTTGCGTCTCCTGTGTCTCCTGCACTGGCCGGTGAATTCTTTACCACTGAGCCACCTGGGAAGCCCAAGTATCTATGTAGATTTATCTTCTTCTTTTGTTTGTTGTCTGTCTTGTCCCCTTGACTGTAAGCTCCATCTGTGCAGGTGCCTTTCCCATATTTTATTGTTGTTATTCACTTCCCTGGTGGCTCAGAGGTTAAAGCATCTGCCCTCAATGCAGGAGACCAGGGTTTGATCCCTGGGTTGGGAAGATCCCCTGGAGAAGGAAATGGCAACCCACTCCAGTATTCTTGCCTAGAGAATCCCATGGATGAAAGAGCCTGGTGGGCTGCAGTCCACGGGGTCGCAAAGACCGAGTGACTTCACCCACTCCCTCACTCATTCACTGCTGAATCCAAAGAACACAAACAATGCTTAGTACTTGGTAGGTACCAAATAAATATTTCTTGAATAATTAAAAGTGACCTGCTACTGCTGCTAAGTCACTTCAGTCGTGTCCGACTCTGTGTGACCTAAGCTCTAGTAAAAGACAGCTGGCTGGAAGTGGTGTACAGGGATAGGAAAAGGGAGGAAGTTGAGTAAAGCATCTCATTGAAATTTTCAATAATTCAGAATTCTCAGCTATAAAATGTATACATCACAACTGATGTTGCAAGCTTACACTAAAGAATCACCATTCGTGAATAAGTATTTTGTAAATTCAGGATTCCTGATTAAAGATTATAAAACTGATAATCCCAAAAGATGTGATGGAAGGGATAGTATGAAAGTCCGGAGAATTATTTAGGAAATATATGTGTGCTCAGTCGCTCAGTCATGTCCAACTCTTTGTGACCCCATGAACTATAGCCCACCAGGCTCCTCTGTTCATGGAATTCTCCAGGCAAGAATGATGGAGTGGGTTGCCATTTCCTTCTCCAGGGGATCTTCCCCAACCAGGGACTGAACCTGGGTCTCCTGCATTGCAGACAGATTCTTTACCCACTGAGCTATGAGAGAAGCCACACACACATATATATAGGGAAGGAAATATATAACTGATGCTAAATGCTCTTGATATAAAGAAAGGTACAACAAGTTCAAAGTTGTACTGATTTAATGTCCATTTTGTTCTTGAGTTCAAGTGATCTATGATATTCTACTTTACTTTTGCAGAATTTGTGAAACTTACCATCATCTTGTTTGGAAAAAGAGTCTAAACTTTATTGAGACAGTGGAAATTCTAACTTATTATTGATCCTGAGATCATTAGGAGGCCACAGACAAGAAGAGAAAAATCCAGATTCTTTTTAAATTTTTTGTTTTGGAAATTATAATTCTGTTTCCTCAAAATATTCATAAATCAGCACGTTACATTATGGCAGTTTCTATAACATGAGGAGTTCTGGCATATTGAATCTTACAAATGAATGATCTCTACTGCTGGATTTTACTTTTATATATTGCTAGAATTCTTATTAATGTTCAATTAACAATATGGAATTAAAACTTACTATAGTGCACCTGAGTCAATCCATAATTTCCCCAGTAAAACTAATAAAAACTCAAAGGATATGACAGTTACCTTTTCACTCTCCCCTACCTCACAGTTATTTTAATTTAATCTGTAGTCATGAGTGCTTCATGAAAATTTTATTATATTGTGAATAAAAGTTTTCTTCAGGTCAAAACTCTTTGGTTTACTGAGAGTTTGACATCAATGGGATTCTACCTGAGATCATCTGGTTCCTCCCACTTATTATTGTTCTTTG
The DNA here is from genome assembly GCF_049115385.1 of Moschus berezovskii. Classification (NCBI taxonomy): domain Eukaryota; kingdom Metazoa; phylum Chordata; class Mammalia; order Artiodactyla; family Moschidae; genus Moschus; species Moschus berezovskii. The sequence continues at coordinate 11,661,252 of NC_142468.1, forward strand.
TGTTTATCAAAAGTCGACTGAATCATATGCCTGAGCCTACATGGTTCTAATTCCACAGAATTATAATCTGATTCAGGGCTTCCCAAACACTAGGGTAGCGATCAGTACTGGTCCATGGCCAAGTCAAAAATATAAGGACAGGGCAGTGAGTTTTTATGAAGGTATTTTTTGCTCAATTAAAAAAACTTAGTTTATATAAAGATGGTATTTCCTTTACTATTTGGTATAAACCATTCTTTTATGTAATTATAATTATAATAGATGTTGCATGCATGTGTGCTCAGTCTCTTCACTTGTGTCTGACTTTTTGAGACCCCTGGACTACTGTCTGCCAGACTCCTTTGTCCATGGGATTCTCCAGGCAAGAATATGGGAGTGGGTTGCCATGCCCTCCTCCCTGGGATCTTCCTAATCCAAGGATCAAATTCACATCTCCTGTGTCTTCTGCAATGCAGGTGGATTCCTTAGCTCTTAGCCACCAGGGAAGTCCATAAGAGATGGTAGTCTTTTTAAAATATGTTTTTACTTGACAGCCTAAAATATTGGCAATTCTGAGTATCAGTTTTCTTCGTTAAATTTTTTTTCAATATATTAAAGTCAGAGAGTAGCATAATGAACCCATATGTACTCTGTAAGTAACAAAATTTTGGTGGTTATAAAATCCCAATTAAAATTGAAATAAGTTCCCTCACAATGCTGGTGAGAAGATGGATGCCTAGGAAAGGAAAATACCTTAACACTAGTGACTGCTGGACCTGACATTTCAACCTTGGCATTTCAGTTTCTAAGAAGAATGATTGTTTTTGACGCCACATAAGTGTGAAATGTGAAATATCTCCTACCATATCAATAAGCGAGAAATGTCACAACCACCATCGATTTCTGGCCTCCAAATGAGAATGAAAGCTCCCAAAACTATGGTCCAGCGGAGGCTGTCACTCCCGGACAGTGATTGCTGGGGAGCTGGGGCAAGCAGCAGCCATCTGCCACTCCTTAAAGCGAAGAAGGAAACAGGATTTGGCTCCAGATAGCTTGGTGCGTTTGAAAAGAATGAAGTCAGTGAGCCCGGAGGCTTGCATCTTCCCATACAGAGAATGCTAACTTCCTAAACTTGATATCTGATCTTCGATGTTCAGACTGCTGGCTCCCTTTGTTGGAAACTTACATGTAGCCTGACTCCCCTTCCAGCCTCCTTGAAGCAGTTTTCTCAGAGCTCCTGCGATGCTCTCTCCGGGGCTTGGAGTCCTAAACATTCCCACCGAATAAAATTACTCCCTACTTTCAGGTTGTAAGTATATATTTTTTTCTCTTTTATTTATTTTTAAAAATTTATTTTTAGTCAATATAAACAAGTAAAAAACCATATTTTAGAGGACCTCTGCCTCATGCCGTATATAAAAATGCACTAGAAATGGATCAAAGACCTAAATGTAAGAGCCTAAATTACGAAAGTCATGGGAAAAAAAAAAGGTGTAAATGTTTGTGACCTTAAAGGGATTTTCTGGAATTGGATGGTAGTCAGAGTTGCACAACTTTGTAAGCATGCTAAAAACCAACTTTTTTTTAATGTTGTTTTTTTTTAAATTTTTTTATTGGAGGCAAATTACATTAATATATTGGTTGGTTTTGCCATACATTGACACGAATCCGCCCTGGGTGTACATGTGTTCCCCTTCTTGAACCCCCCTCCCACCTCCCTCTTCCCCATATCCTCCCTCCAGGTCATCCCCGTGCACCAGCCCCAAGCATCCTGTATCATGCGTCGAACCTGGACTGGTGATTCATTTCACTTATGATAATATACATGCTACAATGCCATTCTCCCAAATCATCCCACCTTCACCCTCTCCCACAGAGTCCCAAAGACTGTTCTATACACCTATGTCTCTTTTGCTGTCTTGTATACAGGGTTAAGGTTACCATCTTTCTAAATTCCATATATATGCGTTAGTATACTGTATTGATGTTTTTCTTTCTGGCTTACTTCACTCTGTATAATAGGCTCCAATTTCATCCACATCATTAGAACTGATTCAAATGCATTCTTTTTGAAGAAAAACCAACTTTAAAACTATTGTTTTACAGCTTGTGAATTATGTCTCAATATATAGAGGTTAGGCCTTCCTGGGTAGTGCTAGTGGTAAAGCACCCTCCTGCCAATGTAGGAGATGTAAGAGATATGGGTTCAATACCTGGGTTGGGAAGATTCCCTGGAGGAGGGCATGGCAGCCCACTTCAGTATTCTGACCTGGAGAGCCCCATGGGCAGAGGAATCTGGTGGTCTAGAGTCCATAGGGTGGCAAAGTTGAACACAACTGAAGCTACTTCTCACGTGTGCATGCAAGCATTTATACAGAGATGAGCATGCTTCCGTCTCCAAAAATTACTGCTATCTTCATTTTATTTTATTTTTTTAACTTTATTTTTATTTTTTTTAATTTATTTTATTGGAGGCAAATTACCTTACATTAATATATTGGTTGGTTTTGTCACACATTGACATGAATCCACCCCGGGTGTACATGTGCTCTCCCTCCCGAACCCCCCTCCCACCTCCCTCCTCCCCATATCCTCCCTCCATGTCATCCCCATGCACCAGCCCCAAGCATGATTGGGGAGAACGGCATTGTAGCATGTATATTATCATAAGTGACCAGTCCCGGTTCGACGCATGATACAGGATGCTATCTTCATTTTAGTTATTTTTTTCATTTGCCTCCCTTTAACTACATTTTCCTAAAGGAAGTTTCTGTAGTGATAAACTAAAGTCACAGATGAGCGAAATGTTGAAAAACAGAAATTATTTTTGTGTTTTAACTTATAAAGATTTTTTTTTTAGTTTAAAGTGATTTTAGGTTTATAGAAAAGTTGCAGAGATTATTCAGAGAAATCCTGTATGTCTTTCACTCAGTTTCCCCTGAAATCAGCATTTTACACAGCAATTGGACCAAGAACCAAAACTAAGAAACTAACACTAATTTTACTCTTAAATAAACTTCAGACTTTATTCAGATTTTGTCTGCTGGTGTCCTTTCTCTGTGCCCGTATCCAATCCCGGACGCCACTCTGTATTTAGTTGTCACCTCTTTTTAGTCTTCTCTGCTCTGTAACTGTCTCATTCTTGTTTTCCATGACCTTGGCAGTTTTAGAGAGAATTGTCCAGGTATTTTACAAAACGTTCTTCAGTTTGGGTTTGTCTGATGTGTCTGTTATGATTGGGGTTGTGTGTTTGGGAGACAGTATCAGAGGTAATACACCTTTCTCATGGCACATGCTGGGGAGTACTTGGTACTTGTCACCAGGAATACTGACCTTGATCACTTGCTCAAAGCAGACTTTGTCTGGTTTCTCCACTCTAAGTTTACCTTTCCATACTCGATTCTTTGGAATTGAGTCGTAAACCCAGCTCACGTTCAGAGCAGGATGTGGGAAGATTCATCTCTGCTTTTGGGAAGGATAGCTTAGTCTGTTCAGGCTGCAGTAACAGAATACCATAGGGCGCGTGGCTTATAAACAACAGGGATTTCTCCTGGCATTTCTCCTGGTTCTAGATGCTGGAAAGTCCAAGATCAAGGTACTGGCAGATTAGGGTGTAGGGAGAGCCTGATTCCGGGTTCATATACAGCTATTTTCCTGTTGTATCCTCAAATGGGTGAGAGAAGGGAGAGCTCTCTGGAATGTCTTTTATAAGGGACTATCACTCATGAAGGCGCCAGTTAATCCTCTCCAAAGCCCCACATCCTGTTACC